>NC_141353.1:3826250-6340000 GCF_057382095.1 Aulonocara sp. 'chitande type north' Nkhata Bay
TATTGTGGTCAGTTGTTACGCTCCATTAAATACCTTTGTGTTGTGTCTTTATGTAAAGGAACACACAAAACAGCATCAACATAAGGAACATATGCTATAATGCAGTAATGCTCTCATATTGTGTATCGTTTCCAAACAATTATCTCCTCCTAATGTTAATGATGGTGAGATTAAAATAACAATGATGACGATAAAAGAGGTTGCTTGGGTCAGGCGGAGGCCGATGATTCCCTAAAACATGTTGTTACATATTTACATTTTGCTTTTTGCTTTCTTCTGGCACCTGGATGTTGTTTTTACTCAGAGTTTCAATGAGTGGTTAATTCATTTTAAACCTTTTTTATTTTCACGTGTGTATCTTAATCGGTCTCCATAAAGAGCATTAATGTAGCTACAAATTAACCAATAATAAAGCAGGCCGTAGAAGTATCACCCTCTCGTTGTGCTAACTGGGGGTCAGACCGAAGCGCTCCACACATCGACCAACTTCACCATTTTATTTTGGAAACTCAATTTCCTAACTTCCTGCCTGAGCTGTCTAACCGTATTGCGTTTGATGCGACTTAGATGCGCCACATCAAAGATGCTGACAGGTCCAGCACAACACAACCCACTACCGGTTATACCAGCGTAGTTTTGTGCGTAAATGAGCATAAACTATCCAAAGATGGCCGAAGTGCAAGGCTTCTCCATCCAAAACAGTGATTCATAAAGCGGTTCTCTGCCTTTATAAGACCTGGTGTCTGGCTGGGGCCTGCACAGGGAGAGAGATAGTGTTTGCTGTGGGAGCTGAGGCTCTTCTCTCTGTTAGAGCGAATGCCTTAAAAGGCAGAGGCATCACAGAGTTAAAACGTGAATCCCTTTGTGTATAATGTAATGAAATCCCCTGAAACTTAACATAATGGGTGGAAAACTGTTTTGAAATTGTAACCAGGCAAATGTTGTCCCCCCCCAATAAACCTCTACACAACACTCCTAAAATTACACATTCTAAACATTTTAGGGATCCAGAAATAAAAGTGCCAAGCTACTTCATATCCACTCATCAACTCTGGAATAATGATACTTTATTCTTCACATTGTCAGTGAGGTGCTTCCTGGTTCCCTCTAGGCTACTGGCTTCATATGAGCACGTGTGTATATGTGAGTGTCTGCACACACACACACATATACATGCTTTGCATTCTGTCTGATGGCCAGCAGGAGGTGACATTTATGGTTGCAGAACATGTCTGACTATATAGAAGTCTGTGATTAAATGGCCCTCAGCTCCCTTCATCTATCACCTCAGTCAAAGCTTTTCTGACTAGTTTTTTGGTCTCAGTTGCTGGTTTCAGTTCTTACTGAATACAGTATGATGTTTATTTTGTAAATTATTGCCTCCATTAATTTCCAGAAGGATGATAAAGAAGAATACATTTTGCCTGCTGTGTGAACAGAGTGCCTCAGTTTAACACTTGCTCACGACACACTGTTTCAAAACATATGGAATATAACGACGATGCTCCACTCAAGGCTTTAAAAAAAGAAGTTCACAAAGCAGCAATGTTTAATGTCTATTCTATGGTCCACACTGGGTTTGTGGTGGAACACACCAACACACAGTCATGACACTACGACCTGTGCAGAGGTACTGTGACTGATGCCTTATCTATCTGTCTGTCTTGTCTTGCACCTAGTAAAAGATGCACATGTGCATGTCTACAGCTCCCTAAAACTAGGAATTAAGAAGCTATGGCTAGTTAGCCTGATTGTCTCTTTTGCTGTGCTTTAATGGCATTCTGTTATTTGCTTAGGTAGAGATGCCTTTTCTGTACTCACCAAAGAACTCTATAATAAGTAACTTTTGCATCCGTTGTCATTCAAACGATCTCCTTGTCGTTACTCAAATTCCAGCTTTATTTAAGTGTGAGGCAAAATCAGGTTTTCTGAAACACAAGGCTTTTCCCTCTATTTCCTCCACCTCAGATGCTTTATTAGACATCTGTCAAGTTGTTTTTTGTGTGGCTCATGCCTGATGGCTTATCTTATGTTTCTAAGAATGAAGGCCCCTGTTAAAGGTGCCATCCAGACTTTAATTAAATTGTGCTTGCCCTATTTTTGTTAAGCATATAGCCATTCCTGAGAAACCAATTTATGTCGTTTCCACTGACCCTCCTACAACTACACTGCGATCTTCCTAATAGTAGGCTACTTTCACAAGATGACTTCTTACACACTCTCCCCAGACTTCCAACAGAGAGGGTCTTCATGCAGCATTGCATTAGGTTTAAACTTTAGGGATAAATGTCAGTGTTGAACAAGTGCTGCTGGTTTCTCCAGGTGTAAATTCATTTAAGATGGAGCGATGCAAAGGAGAAAAATGTACTAGATAATCAGTTTTTTCTATCTGTGCAGTCATATCGTTATAAAATATCAGACTGAAGCACTTAAATGAGCTTTGAAAATTTTGTCTGTGAATCTGCCACTTCTGGCATCAGTTTCCCTCTACTTTCTTTGAACTTGATTCACAGCGATAGGAGCTCATTGTTAAATTAAAAGGTAAATGTTACTGTGGACTACACTGATTTAAGAATGTGAACACCTAACCGCTGTGCTAGGACCTGTATGAGACTGTAATTGGACACAAGACTGCTTGGAACTCAGTGCTAATGTCAGCATGCTAACAGTGAAAATGCTGAAATGCTGATCAGTCTAATGTCTAATGTTTGTGTGTTGTGCCATCTAAGATTAGTATGTTAGCATACTAACACTGGCCCATGTACACATGTAGATGCTACACTGGTCACTGGAATTATGTCAACGCAGCCACCATGTTGTTACAGAGCCTTGTAATGCATGCTAATCTAGAGAGGCAGAAATGTGTAATTAAAATTATTATAACTGACTCACTGAATTTTCAAACAAATTTCAAGCATTGTTTTTCTTTTTAAATATTAAAAAATGCTTATATTATGTTGATAGTAATCATAATGGTTCTTTAGTGTAATGTTTAAAATTAACATTACAGTTCTTCCCAATTTATAACTGAGCAACAGGCAGTATTAATCCATCATTTAAATGGCTTTATGGTCCAGTCCTGTCAAAGTTTAGCTTAAACGAGAGCTCCAGACAAATCATTCAGTCTCCTTTCCTCAGTGGCTCTTTCAATCTGTGTCTTTTTGGGAACCTGCACACAAAATAAATCCAGTCTGTGCTGCGCTGCATGTTTTGCTTGAAACAATCTACAGGGTGGGCCATTTATATGGATACACCGTAATAACATGGGAATGGTTGGTGATATTAAAGTCCTGTCTGTGGCACATTAGTATATGTGAGGGGCAAACTCCTCAAGATGGGTGGTGACCATGGTGACCATTTAGAAGTCGGCCATCTTGGATACAACTTTTGTTTTTTCAATAGGAAGAGGGCCACGTGACGCATCAAACTTATTGGTAATGTCACAAGAAAAACAATGGTGTGCTTGGTTTCAACGTAACTTTATTCTTTCATGAGTTATTTACAAGTTTCTGAACACTTATAAAATGTGTTCAATGTGCTGCCCATTGTGTTGGATTGTCAATGCAACCCTCTTCTCCCACTCTTCACACACTCATAGCAACACCGCAGGAGAAATGCCAGCACAGGCATCCAGTATCCGTAGTTTCAGGTGCTGCACATCTCGTATCTTCACACCATAGACAACTGCCTTCAGATGACCCCAAAGATAAAAGTCTATGGGGGTCAGATCGGGAGACCTTGGGGGCCATTCAACTGGCCCACGACGACCAATCCACTTTCCAGGAAACTGTTCATCTAGGAATGCTCAGACCTGGCACCCATAATGTGGTGGTGCACCATCTTGCTGGAAAAACTCAGGGAACGTGCTAGCTTCAGTGCACAAAGAGGGAAACACATCATCATGTAGCAGTTTCAAATATCCAGTGGCCTTGAGGTTTCCATTGATGAAGAATGGACCCACTATCGTTCTACCCCATATGCCACACCAAACCATCACTTTTGCTGTTCCAACTGTCTTGGAGGGATCCGTCCAATGTGGGTTAGTGTCAGACCAAGAGCGGTGGTTTTGTTTGTTAACTTCACCATTCACATAAAAGTTTGCCTCATCACTGAACAAAATCTTCTGCGTGAACTGAGGGTCCTGTTCCAATTTTTTCGTTTTGCCCATTCTGCAAATTCCATGGTCACCACCCATCTTAAGGAGTTTGCCCCCTCACATATAGTAATGTGCCACAAACAGGACTTTAATATCACCAACCATTCCCATGTTATTACGCTGTATCCATATAAATGGCCCACCCTGTAGGTATATATATATATATATATATATATATATATATATATATTTTTTTTTTTTTTTTTTTTTTTTTTTTTAAATGTTAACTGTCACTGCACGCTGTGTTAGTGCCATAAAAAGATAATAAAACATAAAAACAGATAGCAGGATAGTGTCCTAACAAACACCATTTTCACAACTTATTATTAATGTAGCACTTTAGGCAAGGCAAGTTTATTTGTATAGCACATTTCAACAACAAGGTGATTCAAAGTGCTTTACAGAGACATTAGAAACAAGAACAAATAAAAAGCATGATTTAAAATTGATTAAAACAAGCAAATAAACTAACTAACTAATTAACAAACAAACAAACAAACAAACAAACAAACAAACAAACAACAGTATATAATTAAAATATTCATTTTTTTTTATACTTTACCCATGATAACTAACTTTAGCTTGATTTAATGTCAGGACAGTCACTTAATATTAGGTCAGAGTAAAAGAAGTTATTATATATTCTATTATATTAAGTTGAACAAACTAAATTACACATGTTCATAATCATAAAATGTTATAAACAACTTCCCCTCTAAGAAACCTGCTGAATTTAGTCAGTTTTGTCACCTGAACAATAGAACAAACTTTTATATAATCCAAAGACATGCATGTTAGGTTAAACTGGTGATTCTAAACTCCATGGTGATGTAGACAGAGTTGATAAAGTGCATAGAATAAAGCCCTGCAAGAATTTGTGGTTAAATGGGACTTATTTCACTCTAAAATTCAGTTTTTAAATTATAATTTCTTTGTTTCTGGGGAAAACAAACTACAAGTTGTTGTGTTTAGATCGCTGTCTTGCCTCTCACTCTATGGTAGCTGGGATAGGCTGAAGCTATCCTGGTATAGGTACCACATGAAGTAAGGACTAACAGACAGTATCACAAGTCATCATGTCTTCATCAAGTTTCATGGTACTCACCATGAGTTGTAATTTTGCATCTGTACACTGCAACAGTGAATCAAACAATCAGAAAAAATGAAAAGTGCAGGCTTTCAGCTTTAATACAAGGAGTTTAACAAAACTTTACATTAACTAATATATCCATTTATACATAGCAGCCTATTTCGTTATTTTGTTCTACTGAGTTGAGATCAGGTGACTGACTTGACCATTTAAAAATATCCCATTTGTTTCCTTAAAAAACTCTTAGATTACTTTTGCAGTGTGCTTTAAGTAATTATCTGTTTGTGCTGTTAATTAGTGCCTGACCTGTTTTTACAGTAGCTGATTGAATCTGCACAGAAAGCAAGTCTCACTTCAGCGTTCATACTCCTTCTATTCACAGTAACATCATCAATAAACACCAGTGACCCAACTCCACTGGCAGCCATACATGCTATAACACTGCCTCTACCGTATCTGACAGATGAGCGGTTGAACATGGTCAAACATGAGCTGTTTCTCTGCTTCAATCATGACTTTTTATCATTACCAGTTCATCTGGATTTCATCGGTACAAAGAATTTGTTTTCAGAACTGTGCAGATGCTTTCTGCAAAGTTTTCTGTTGAACTCTAATCTGCTCTTCCTGTTCTTGAGTGTAACCAGTGGTTTTCAGCTTGGCTTGGTTAAATATTGTGGAGTTCACCATGGAAATAATTCTGTTTTCATGTCCTTTATTTGCCTTTTGTAGGCTTCCATCCGTTTGGTATTGCTGGTCTGGCCAAAGCATTCTTTCTTTTTAAGAATGTTCACAATTTTTGATTTGACCACTCTGAAAGTTTTTGCTGTCTCTCAGATTGTATTTTTCTTAATGGTGGTCTCCTGGGCTTGCACTGGCATCTCCTTGGGCTTCATAATTAAAATTACAGTTCAAAGCTATAAAATTCAAATTCGATGCGTCAGATATTATGTTATTAGGAGGCTTAGATAAATGTCACTAGAATGAATGCTTTAGGGACTAGTTATTTTAATTGTCAAGAAATAACAAGGGAACTGGTCTTACCTGTCCATCAAAGTGCTTGTAAATCAGTCCTCCCATCACTTTTGAATCTCTCAAAATAGGGGATTATGTATGAAAATGTCAGTAATTAACAGTTAACACTTGTTTTTGTACCATCCTTTGAATTAAGGCTGAAAGTCTGCACTTCAATCACATATTGACTGATTGATTAAAAATACGTTTGGTGGTGCAGAGAAGCAAAAGTACTACAATTATCCAGGAAATTCTGAGCCTAAATGTGTTTGACTCAAAATCACAAAATCTCATGACACTGCAGGAAAAGTGAGGGGATTATAGATGTCTCTAGAATGAATAATCTGGGGGAACTTTGACTGTTTATACAGAATTACAAGAGAGTCAAGCCAAGTGTGGACAGATGACTGGTGGAACAAGCTTGGCATCCTCAGAGCTTTGCCACTAGCTTGGCTAAAATTCAAGATGAATTGTGTAAATCCATTAGGTATACCCAATATACTCACTCACATTGAAGGAAAGAATACATTTAGATAAACACTATAGAGTGCTTGACTCATCATGGAATGATATCCAGATCGCCCAGTCCTGGGAATGCAGATGGCACAGAATAGCACAGCTATGACCTCTGTAAAGACCATTAAGTTCACAGGCTCATTTGGACTGATGACAGATATTACTGTTTGATATTAGTCCATCACAGCTATATCAATAGTGATGCATACGATCCCCAATATAATCCAACATGAAAACTGTTTTTCTTACAGAGCATCATGAATAAAAAGATGTGTGAGGTACTTTAGAAATGTTTCCAGAGTTTGTCCAGCTGTCTTAAACTTGAAATGTCTCCATGTTCAAAATGTGCCATAGATTAAAAAAAAAAAGTCACATCAGCTTTGTGAAGTCTTCTAGTTTGGTCAGGCGATGCTTTGCAATAGCCACCAGAGGGAGACAATGTGTAGCTAATGTTGTTGCCAATAGCATGATATGATACACTGTAAAAAAAATCCTAATATAAAAGTATTTTACTGTGTATTTTACAGTTTTGTACTGTTCTTCTAGAATATCATTAAATTCACATCAATAGACTGTGATTTCACATTTCAAATGTAAATTAACGTAAAATCACTGTAATGTAATAAAACATAATTTTCTTGTTTTTTAAATGTATCTGTCTTAGATTGTTAAAATACTTTCACAAATGCATCATGATTTCACAAATATTTGTTCGTTATTTGAAAGATTGAACTGTTAAATTCAAATGTAATGCTATGGAAAAATATATAAAATAATTCTCATAAACTTTTTTTACATCAAATAATTATTATCATTTTCATTATTTAGGGTGATCGTGGCTCAAGAGTTGGCAGTTCGCCTTGTAATCCGAAGGTTGCCGGTTCGAGCCCCAGCTCGGACACTCTCGGTCGTTGTGTCCTTGGGCAAGACACTTCACCTACTGGTGATGGCCAGACGGGAATTATAAAGAGGAATTGTAAAGCGCTTTGAGGGTCTCAAAGAGCGCTATATGAATGCAATCTGTTATTATTTAAGTTAACTGTATATTTCTGTGCATTTAAGTATTATTATTCATATTGCCGCATTCATTGACCTTGTTTATAGGTAATTTCATTGTTTAATCACATTAAATTGTTCCTAATTTAATGTTTAAAAGCACTTGAAAAAGGCAAAATCCCATGTAAAATTAGGGCAACAAATTGTATTTTCATTACTGGAAATAACCATATTTTTATGAGTAAGTTATTTTCTGTTATTTTACGGTATTATTTTGGTGCCCCAGCTGCCGGAATATTACTGTTTTTTTAAGATGTTTTTTCTAACAGTGTATGGCTGTTAAAAGATATATAACAATATGTGGACAAATCAGTTTAAACTTAATGACAATGATGTTTCATGATTCACTGATATTTAATATATGCTTTAGAATAATCATTAGTTAGAATTGCTGAGGTTATGACATAAGATTTATAGGTATGGAGTCAAGAACTGTTGAACATATTTAACTTAACATCATTCTGCTGACTGGACACAAGAAACATACAAAGTTATAATCAAACTGTGTCCACAGGGTTCACACATGGTATCTATGCTAACCTGGCATCTGTCTCGCTCCCCCTCAACTGTTTTTTTCTTTTCTTTTCCAAGATCCACAGACAGCGACCTGTTGTGCAACAATGACGTTGTTACACAACAGATTTACTGATGAGCATGAAAAAGATATGGTTCTTATGTCAGAGGTCACAAGTGCGAGTGGGAAGGGAGAAGCAGCGTCAGCAGGAGACAGGAGAGGATGTGGAATCATTAGACTCAAGTTTTACGTCTCTGTTGATGAATGATGGTGCTGAGTGAGGTCAGGAAGAGGTGACGCTGGCTGATATAGCCTCATGTGCACTCACAAGACATTTTATTTTATTTTATTTTTTTAATTTAAGGTGCTTAATTTTTAAACATGTGTTTGGGATGTGTATTACTGGAGCTGACAAGTATAAAGGATACTTACTCATATTCAGAGTAACCACATTACTGTTGACCCGTATGCTCAGAGAAGAACTTCTACAGGCCAAAAACTGCTACTGATCGAGAGTAGGACGCAGCCTTATTATGAGTCAGGCAAACAATGATGATACTTGGATAAAAAACAAACAAACAAACAAACAAACAAACAAACAAACAAACAAACAAACAAACAAACAAACAAACAAACAAACAAACAAACAAACAAACAAACAAACAAACAAACAAACAAACAAAACAAAACTGCAGCCCCACCAAAAAGCCCTTAAGATAGTTTAGGTAACATCATGCACACGGACTTGCCTCGCTCTTCTCATGTCATATACCACAAGCCTTCTCAGTTTGGTTGTATTGTTAAGCATCTCTGCCTGCTCTTTCAAGCCCATCATCCTACTAGAATCAGATCATCATGAAGTCAGGATATAAGGTCCTATGTATAGGGACATAAAAGTGATCTAGTCCTTACCGGGTCTTAAAATTAGGCAAAAAAGCTAAATAAGCTGAGATGAACACAATTAGATGCAATACCTTGAAGTATTTGTTTACTGTATAACTTTATCAGCGTCTCACATTATTGTTGAAGAATTTAGACTCACTCTTTTTTTAATATTATTTCAATTTGTTGAGGTTTTACAGGCATTTGTTTATGTACAACTCTCTTAAGGACTTTGGCTGGACCATTGCAGCATGTTGACTCTTTTTCAGCTATTCTGTTATTGCTGTGCTTGGAATCTTTAGTCTTTGGAAAGACGTTCCCACATTCGACTCTAGAATACTTTGGTATTCAGAGAAATTGATGGTTGAATCAGTGAGTGAAAGCTCCTATAGCTGCAAAACAAGCCCAAATCATCATCCCTTCACCACCATGCTTTATAGCCATCAAGGTGTTTGTGCTGATATGCTGTGTTTGGTTTTTAGTAAGCGTGGCTCTGTGCACTATGGCCACACATCTCTACTTTGGTGTAGTCTGCCCAAAGGACACTGTTCCTGAAATCTTCTGGGTTGTTCAGATTTAAGTTACAATTGTAAGATCAGTGCTGATGTCTTTCATCCTTGACACTGTGTTAACACACACCTTAATATTCCAGACCAACAAACTGCCAAAACATCTGTTTTTATAGAGGTGCTCACACATGCGCATAATCTGTTAATCAATAAGCAGTAGATCCTATTCTCTTAAGTTTCTCACACATTGCTTTTGCATTTTCACTCAGTTTTTGCTTTGTTGCAGTCTCCTAATTTTAAGCCCTGAGAATGGGCAGAGCTTCTGGGGTGGAGCCAGGAGACAGGGTACGCCCTGGACACGTCGCCAGTGGAGACAGTCAACCATTTGCATTTACATCCACAATTTAGACTTACTAACTGACCTAACCGCATGTCTTTGGAATGTGGGAGAAGGCCGGAGTATCCGGAGAGAACCCACGCAGACTCAGGGAGGACATGCAAACTCCACCCAGAAAGGGTGGAACTCAGGACCTTCTTGCTGTGAGTCAACAGTGCTAATCACCGCACCACCGTGCTGCTTCTTTTGACCATGACTGCATTTATGAAATGAGCTGTTCAAATGTAACCTGCTTTATTTTCAGCATACTTCATTGTCTTTTCAATGCTCTGCAAGGGACATTGGAGGGAAAAAAATGAAGATGTTTTGTGAGATCCTGCAGAGAAAGACTTTTCCCTGCATTTACCAAACTTTCATTGGTACCTGTGAAGCTGTCCAGAGTACTGCAGTTGGTTGTTAGTGGATTCAACTAACATTGCACTAAGAACTCTCTTCAGATGTCTCTCACTTGCATAAAAACTGTGTCTGCAGCCAAGCACAGGTTTAATTTCATAGTTCAGGCCAAATCTATGAATCTCTCCCACGGGTGTGTGTCCTCCATTACTGTGATTGTATCCAAGGTTTCAATACTGACATGGAAGTGCATGGACTTCAATCAAAGGCTTTTGCAGGATCTTCAGGGGTATTCTTTTCTTTTTTTTCTCCAATTTAATTTTGTTTGTTTTTAGTTAAAGTCCACGTCTATTTTATAGCATTTTTATTGTTTTGTCACTGGAGCTGAAAAACTTTTCATATTTCAATCATTTTAATGATTTAATTAAATCTGACATGTGTAACCTCACCAATCAAATTAACATTTAAAATGTGCTTGAAAAAAAGTTCAGACTTTTTAAACTGTCTTTTGGAAACATTGTTTTTTTTTTAAAAAGGCCGTCATTTAATTTAGTGAAAATAAACATTGTGCAGGCAGAAATCTTGGTAACATTAATTTCTTCTTTAAATGTTTCTGAAATGTTCTTGTTTCATTCTTCTTTGGGTTATCACATTTTTAGCTTCTGCTTTTCAAAGTTTATTGTGCACCAAAAAAACATCTTAATGATAATCAGTATTGCTGGAATCAAATACAATGAACAGGTTGGACTATAAGTCAACATAAATAACTCCCCATGAATGTGAAAACATTACACCCAGTGAGTTCTGGTGCACAGGTCACGCTCATGTTTACCCTTTTTTTCCACCTCCATCTGGGATCAGATAAGCTGTCTTTTGGGGTCTAATGTTGTGAGTTTGCGCTAATTCCTACCTCAGTTTTGGGTTTCCTGCAACACCTCTTCCTGATGGGGTACAGGACACAACGTGCTTACGTAAATAAGCCGGGGGAGAAGGCACAAGGAGCCAAAGGTGAGACCCTGTTGCCATATTTCACAAGAGTAACCATTGTTTAGTTCCAGAGTTACTCCTCGCCATGTAAAGCAGTTTCCGTTGTTGCAAATGGCCCGAGCCAATAAATTTGTTGTTAACAGCAGGAACAGGCAACTTACTGGCAGGTACAGGACAAAACAAACTGGGAGTCTATCACCTCTGTTTGTGGGCAGAAACACCAGCAGACACAAACAAGCCTTCATCGGGAAACTGCTCCAGAATGTGTTAAAGTTTAAGTGACCGTTTCAGTTTTTTGATGTTTCCCAAATGGTGAATTTGGAGCAGAACATAACAGAAACACAAACAGTCCAAACATTTGAATTTCTTACAGTTGTGTGTTATGTTTCCAGAGACTAAAGGTGAGGCTTTCCTCATAAATACAGCCTTTAAGGATGTCCGTTTGTCCACCCTGTTTTCCATGAAAAGAGCCTCACAGTCACTCACTGTCATATCCACTCTCTCTTCTATCTTTTGCCTTCCACCTATTTTTACCCTCTTGTGAGTGTCAAGTTCCAAAATCGCTGCAAATGTCAACTAGCAGATAACAAGGGAGAAGGCTAATGAGTAATTCTGCCAAGGAATAATTAACACATGAAAACAATCGTTATTTTTATGAGAGTTTTGTGTCTGAGAAAAACTAAATGTGCATGGTACCTCGGGGGAATGTTTCGGATCATCAGTCTAAATGTTTCTCTAAATTAAACAGTGCATTTGAATTATTTTAAGCTTGCCCTTTAATTTTACTTCCTTACACTGACTTTTCTGCACTTTTTAATATATCCTTGCGTGTAGAGACTCCGGGTACTGTTATTGTCTAAGCTGAAATCATTAGTTCATATTGCAGGACTACAGACGTTGATTTTGCCATGGCTGTGTGATGTGGGTTTCCACCACACTGACTGAGACTCTTGTAATGTTTAATAACTTCCGGCCAGTGTTCACGACTGAGGCTGTTCTATAAATGTGAAATAAGCTGGTGCAGCTGTGAAGTGTACAGCTCTCAGCCTCCTGACAGGTAATGTTGTGTACAAGCAGAGCAGAATTTATGGAAAAATATCTGATTAATAAAAGAAATACAGCTGGAGATTGGCTGCTAACATGGAGGGTGCATGTACTTGTGCGTTTATTGGTATTTCAGTCTCCTGTGAACTTCCAGATACAGATTGGGTCTATAAGCAGTGGTTGAGCCTAACTTTTATCATAGGCGTGGTGAGCCTGAGACCATTAATTACATTTGCATGGCACAGAAGCAAAATCATTATTATATTCGTTTTATTTTCTGCATGGCAAATCACTGCATGCTGAACAGTCAGCTAATCTTGTACAGGGTTGATTGCAATGTAAAGGTACACTATGAGGACTCACAGTGAAACAGCTGTGACTGTCAGTGGACTATAAAACATGGAATGAGTGTAAATGTGTTTCATCAGCCTGTCAATATGTTATGTTATATATATTCAATTTAATTCAATTTTATTTATACAGCGCCAAATCACAACAGCAGTCGCCTCAAGGTGCTTTATATTGTAAGGCAGACCCTAAAATAATACATACAGAGAAAAACCCAACAATCATATGACCCCCTATGAGCAAGCACTTTGGCGACAGTGGGAAGGAAAAACTCCCTTTTAACAGGAAGAAACCTCCAGCAGAACCAGGCTCAGGGAGGGGCGGGGCCATCTGCTGCGATATGTATATATATACATATACAAATTTAACAGTTTATTTTCATATGCCCTCTTTGCATCTCAGTGCAACATTTTCTTATTGATGCTAGTCACAGAACAGACTAGCAGAGGTAGCTGGAGGCTGTTTTCCAGATCTCTTCATCCACCTGCAAAGTCCTTCTGCAAGTTAGTCTTGCCATTCTGTGGCCACTTTGAATATCCATCCATCCATCCATCCATCCATTCGCTTCCGCTTATCCTTTTCAGGGTCGCAGGGGGCGCTGGAGCCTATCCCAGCTGTCATAGGGCGAGAGGCGGGGTACACCCTGGACAGGTCGCCAGTCTGTCGCAGGGCTAACACATAGGGACAGACAACCATTCACACTCACTCGCACATTCACACCTAGTGGCAATTTGGATTATCCAATTAACCTATCCCCACAAGTTGCAAGTCTTTGGACGGTGGGAGGAAGCCGGAGTACCCGGAGAGAACCCACGCAAACACGGGGAGAACATGCAAACTCCACACAGAAAGACCCCGGCCTGATGGTGGAATTGAACTCAGGACCTTCTTGCTGTGCGGCAACAGTGCTGACCACCGTGCCACCGTGCTGCCCACTTTGAATAATCATTTTTAAATACACTATCATTTCTATGGTCTCCCTCTGAGGCATAAGATCTGTATTTTTTTAGATGCACTTGTGAAATATGAAAAAAGAAAAAGTTTGGGAAGATAATGTTTAAGTTGAAAAAAAAAAAGCTTTTGAAAATGCTCTTTTTTGCTGTTTGCACAATTCTCCCATAGATCACAATTTGGGATTTTTGGACTTATTACACAGCAAGCAGCTGTGCGCTCTTTGTTTTTTACACCTTACCTTTTTATGCCAATTGTTTTTGGAAGACATACCGACACATATTAGAGCGGAGGAATATCCCAACTTTGGGATAAATAAAAGTTGACACTTCCAACCACCATTTGTCGACACGTTTTGCCTGTGCATCTGTAACTAGTCAGACAAAACAATACACATCTAGAGCCGCACTTATAGCACTGCCAAAACACAGTCTCGTAGTTTTTGAGGCTTATAATTCACTTTCATTACTTCTGTTATTATGATCATTACCTGGAGGGCAGAGGTCTTCCTTCTGCTTATTTACTCAAGTATCACTGCTCGACTGGCGGTGATGCTGAGCATCCTGCCAGGTCTGTGAGGTTAGGGGATGTGCTTGCATAAATACAGACAATCGGGGCGAAAAAAGCATCCCCTTGTTTTTTTTTCTCACTATTATATGGACGTCAAAATGGTTTAAACAAAGGAAAACAAATAACTCTACAGGTTGGGATGTTTACAGTGTAAGTGGCTTCAGGCCAAAGCTAAATATTTATATCCATGGATCCACCCAGTGTCACTTTTAACACTGATCACATGGCTCAAGAGTAAACGGAATGAATTCTCATGCTTGTGTAAGGACTGTTGACTAATTTTAAGAAAAATACTTTAAGATGTAGTCAGAGTTTATTTTAGATAACGTCCCCGCTTTGAACAAAGGTGAACTTCCTCTGAGTCCTGAGAACGATGATTTAATATGACCGCTGCGAAACAAACAGGCTGGTGTGCCGCTTCAGCGCAGCGTGGATTGAACGGGCACACACAGGCAGGGTCCTGCATTCCCCCCCATCGCTAAATAAAGATCCACTTGATGGATAAACTCTGATAACATAAATCAGGATATCCCAAGAGGAGTGACGAAGTGCACCATTGTTTTGGTTCAAGTGGGCAGCCATCCTGACAGACGGTGTACACTGGACACGGGAGAGGACAGGAGGTTCTCTCTATTGAGTTTTCCTTGATGGGTCAGGTCAGAGGCAGTTTTTCACACGTAGTTATGAAATCTTCTGACGACAGAACTGTCTTTTGTGTTCCGTTTGAAGGAACAGATGTTTTATAATCTTCATAAACAGGTATATGAATATGCAGAATGTGTAGGCGCTGGGTAAGGTAAATGTTTGCGTTTGCAGGCCGCATCTCACTGACACTCGAGCAGACTTTGTTTGCGCAAACGGTCTGAATGCAGAGCAGTCTTTACATTTTTGGATGTGATCATGATATTTAGATTGAAATATAGAAAGCTTGTTTAGAAGTAAAAGTGACTGAATTCACATTTTTACACCCAAATTTGAGAAATTAGTCGAGCATAACATTTGCACAATAAAACAGATTTTTCTGTTCAGGGATGCAAGTAAATATATGTATTTTTGGCAGCTTAACGAAAAATGAGCAAACCAGTAAACATATAATTATTTCTAAATAATTAAATATGATTAATAAATATGATTATTGATAATAAATATGATTATTTGTCCACACTGATGGATTAAATACTACAGAAACATTAAAAAAGGATTTCTTTATTTTTGTTTTTGTAAAATGACACCCGGGAGTTTTTGAAAGTTTGTCTTCTCACCACAAACAAGAGAATTTCCTAAATGTTGAACTATTCCTGTTAATTGTTGACTAAATGTTGAAGAAAAGTATGATTTTTGTGTGCTGCTATACAATATCACCTACATGCATCTGCTGTTGGTTCATTCCATGTCTGGCTCATTTGGCCAGTGTTAAACATGATAACTTGACAATTTCTTAATTAGCGCTTTTCTACCCCTGCATGATTTCTCATTTTGCCTGGAGCACCTCTGTTGTGTTTGTATGTGCTTTGTCTCCAGGGGCCACTGCAGACAGTAAATAACTACTTGTTACAACAAAGTCATGCAGAAGAGCAACTGTGATTGACCCTTGAAGCAGACAACCACATCAGGTGCTGCTACAAACAGGAAACTGAGGCTACGATTTGCACAGGCTCGCCTAACTGCACCATCTCAATCATCATGTCAACATGGACCAAATCTCTGAGCAGTGTTTCCAGCGTGTTGAATCTATGCCCCGAAGAACTCAGAGAGTTCTGAGAAATGGGTCGAAGCGACCGAGAGAAACTACAGTGGTGCCTTGGAGTTGGTGCAAGTAGAACTTTACTGCCATCGCCTGCTTTTTTACAGCGTTCAGAAAGAATGACACCAATAAAGGAAAACAAAGTGGAGCTTTCTTCTCTTTAATCCTTTTTAGACTCTAGTTCCTGAGGGCCGAGAGCAGGAAATGTAATAAAAAGTCACCTGATGACGGATTCAAGGATGATCTGACACTCGAGAGTTGACCATTTTCTGCGGAAATTCATGAGATTCTTGAGATGTTCTGTTGAACAGTCAAATCCAGAGTAGACACTATAAATTGACATGGCTATTGTAAAACGGTCTGTGTTAATTCAGTTGTTTCCTGCGTTTAAAGGATGCTGTTTGCACAAGTGCATTAGCACGTGTCAAGGAGAAAGTCTGCATCTACAACAGCAGGAAAAAAAAACCCAGTACTTCACGGTTAAGGCTGCCCCAAATTCTGTTCCTGAAAGTTCATTTAAAGCTTTCTGAAAGCTAAATAATATCTATGGAAGCTATTTGGTTTCGTGTTAAACATGCTGTTAAAACTTTTGCCCTCTGAGCAGAAACAAATCAAGATTTATTTCCGCGGATCAGACCAGCACTTCAGTAAGCAGTCATATCAGTCCAGACTGAGTTATGAGCACTCATTTAGAGAGGAAAAAACAAACACTGGAATGAATTGTCTAGACTAAACCAAACCCAGTGCCCAGAGCTGAGCCAAAACAAATGCCATTCTTGACATCAACACAATCTTAAGGGGTGTTTTTTCTTCTTTTGCTTCTTTTTTAATAGAAACCAAACAGAGTGCTGCTTGAGAAACAAAAAGAAAAACTTCTAACTGTCAAAAGTGCATGACAGTGTGAACAAAGACAGGGTACAGCTTGCTTCCAAAAACAAACAGCAAATACAGCCAGATGGATTTTCCATTGCAGAGCTGTGTTAATGAGAGGAAGCAGAGGAGTGCTTCCCAGGGATTGCATTGTGAACCCGTGCACCACTCCACCTTAACTGCTTGATCGAGGGAAACCTCCTAGAGTTTGGCCCTCATTTTTACCTGCCCTTCTCAGTCAGAGATGGTAATCCCCACATGGGATCACTTGAAAACAGCCGTCCAGCATCCGCTTTCAGCCTGCTATATAATAGGATGTCTGATAATGCTCTTAGGTATATGTATGACTCAAAAGCTGAACTGCCAAACTTAACAGTTAGTTGATGCCAACTCCACTTAATGTTCTTCCTGTTCTGGCCTACAAATTCGTGGAACATATTTAAAAAAAAAATGCACAGTGCAGTCCAAGGTCAGAAATATCCGAGAGCTATTGTGGGTAAACATCTTGAAGAAATATTTAGATATGTCTGAAGTCTTTTTTTAACACATGTATGAGTCTTTGTTGCATTCGCAGTCTTGGAACTGATCATACAAAGTCTTAAATCAAACACATGTCGTTAGCTTGAAGGTGGTACACCTCTCTCCGGCTGGTCATGATGGAAACCAATAAAAGTGGGGCAAAGGAGATAAACAGCCCACTGTTTATCTTCCATCTGCAATAGAGTCTGTTGTCTATCCCAACTCTTATGAACGCAGAGGCGGGGTACACCCTGGAGAAGTTTGCTAGTGTGTCAGAGGGATAATGCATACAGACACACAACCGTTTGTGCTCACAGTTACACTGACAGCAAATTTAGAATCATCATTTAAACTCACATTCATGTCTTTGAAATGCGGGAGGAAGCTAGAATGTCCGCAGGGCTCTCTCCTAAAGACCAATAACAGGAAGAAAAAAGGACCGCATCCAAAACTTGTTCGCACTTTGACTCTGTTTTGATAGAAAGGTGAAAACCCAGTGAAATCCTAACTCTAACAGGTTGTCTAAAGAAATAAAAAGGACAAAGACGTGTGTTCAGAGTTTCATTTTTGCATTTGTTAACTGATGGGGAACATTTCTCTAGACTCACCTTTAATCGGGATTTCTTTGTTTTTTTGACATAGCTGCTTTGAAATCCAGTGATGATGTTTCTTTCGTAAATTCTATGTGTAAAAGACATTCTGCATATGAAAAAAAGTATCTCTGGCTCTCTTCCACAGTTTGTCTTTCTTCCCATTTCCCTCCTCTCATCCTCAGCAGGTCGTAACCAGGGTCTGGTTATGCTGGAGGTTTCTTCCTGTTAAAAAGGAGTTTTTCCTTCCCATTGTCGCTAAGTGAGTGCTCGGAGGAGGTCATGGGATTGTTGGGCTTTTCTCTGTATTATAGTAGAGTCTTTACCATATAAAGCGTCCTGGGGAGACAGTTTTTGTGTTTGGAAAAGCACAAAAACTGTGCTATAGAAATTGAATGGAATTTGATTGACCTGAAAAATTTCTAGTAAAACTTAAACAATACTTTAGTTAAACCACTTGTATTAAAGCTGAAAGTCTAATCACAGTACCACAGTGGCTGCGGTACTGTAGGAAAGCTACAAAAAACCCCCCAATTTCATCAGACTACCACCCAGTAGCGTTTTTTGATACGGGCGACACGGGCGGTTGCCCGGGGCGGCATCACGCCCATTTACTCGTACTCATGCTGCCCGACGTCATGCCAGCGCATATTGGGAAAGTCATAGGCACCAATCGGTTTTCTATCGCCCATTTGCTGGGAGTAAAGGCGCCCTTGCGACGTGCGCCTGCTGCTTGCGGCGCAGGTAGGAGAGGGCAGGGCGGCGGGGGATTCTCTGGCTGGCTGGAGCAGCATCTAATAACCAACTCGCAAAATAAAACAAAATAAAAACAAACCAAACACGAAAACAACAGACATTATAAGACAGACTTATAATTTGCACCGCTGTTTTTTCAAAATGCCGCGAAAAGTGAGCGTGAGAGCCCTCGGTGCGCCCGCTTCAGGGGCGATTTTGTTGACAATATTTGCTGTTTGTGTGACACACTACTAAAAATATAAAAGCATACAGTACTTGGTTGAGACGTAACACTTTAACAACAAAAGTATAGATAACCTCCCCCCCTCCCAAAGTGGTTTGTTCCAGCTCGCCTCTCCCCTGCTCTGGCTCTAGCGCCCTTTCTGCCAGAGCGATGGTGGCTGAGACACAGCAGAGCGGAGTTGTAAGTGCCTGGCTTAAAACAGGACATGTTGGCTGCATTTAACCTTCAGTTACTCTTTATATAGTTAGGTAGGAGTCAGACCATGTTTCTTTTTAGCTGAAAAACATTACACCAGGTAACCTGCAGTGTTGAAAACGTGTTTTCCCAACTACGGTTGCCACCCTACAATCCGTCCTGCTCTGTAGTAAAATCAGCGACCGTCCTGTTGCTCCCATTGAAATGTATACAGCCTATTTAAAATCTAAAACTTATAATTGTCCGTAGCCTACTGTTGTTACCACTGTCCTGTTTGAAATCTAATGAGAGAAACTGGTTATTTTCTCATATGTGCATGTGCTGATATTGAACCCAAGGTACTAACTAGCTAACTGACTGGATGCCCATTAACCTTATAACTCCTGTTTTGTGTGTGTGTGTGTGTGTGTGTGTGTGTGTGTGTGTGTGTGTGTGTGTGTGTGTGTGTGTGTGTGTACAGAGAGACAGCCAGGTTAATAATGGATATGAGGAGTTTTTTTCAAAAAAAGGAGCCACATTCAGGTAAAAGTGTAAAATCAAATGATCCATCGATAAAGGATAATGTTGGATCAGTGTTTCAATATTTATATCTTTTATTAGATGTTCATGTGGTTTGGTTATTTGCCTTTTGGTTTAAAGTACACTGAGAGAGGACTTTTTTATTAGTGATCTTAATAGTTTTTGTTTTTTTTATCTAATTGAATACAATCTATTTGTGTATGATTGTCAGTCCAAAGAGGGAGAGAGGAGAACATGAGGAGAAAGTACAAGGTCAGGAAGAACCAGGTAAGAAAACAGGCAGGAAATACTAACAGGCACAACACAAACTGTTAAACTGGCAAAGAAAAAAAAACTAATTTTACTCGTACAATCTGGAAGTTGTGTTCTCCCTATATTAAAGCTGCTATACAGAATCTGCTAAACAAACTGGGTTGTCAGCCCTGGCACTGCATTACCATATTGAGCTTCAGTCAGAGGAAGTCACAGTTGCCAAAAACCTTTTGAAGCTCAAGAGTGAGGCTGGTGCCATCCCAGATATGTTTAACATTGTACAATCTTCTGGATAATCAGATCTTCCCCACACTGAAAACTGCTATTCAGGTTGCCCTAACAAACCCAGTTAGCAGCTGTAGCTGTGAGAGGTCTTTTAGTGTCTTGAGTCAGCTCCATACAGTACCTGGCTGAGAAGGACCATGGGTCAAAGCTGACTCCAGCAACTGGCTGTGATGTCAGTTGAGAAAGATGCTTGAGAGACTTGACCACCAAAATGTGATAGACAGATTTGCCAACCTCAAGCTGAGGCGACATAGGTTAAAAGAAAAGATCTGCAGAGCAATAGTAGCATCTGCAGTAAAGATCTTTTCATACATTGTATACATTGTACCGTAGGCCAAGGTGTCTCAATTTTTCTAATTTTTTAATAATATTTTGTACATTTCAAGGACTCTATTTTTGGAGTGTATTTTTATGTATCTGTATTGTATTATACATACACTTTAAAAGTGAGTCTCTGTCCAAAATATGCACTCAGTTTACTTCTTACTCACTGTGAGCATCATTCATTATTCTCCTGCAGTAATTAAGGTTAGGATATATATATATTTTTTAAATTCCAGTCCATTCTTCATTAGCAGCATTTAAATAACCTTTATCAAATTTGATGGTTTTGTTACAAACTTTTCAAAAAAGTGTTTTGCTTTTCTTTCACAAATGTGGGGATTAAATTGTGTTAAAATGTACAAAACAGTGATGTCATGTTTTGTGACGAGGACCTAGGCACAGAGAGACTTGATGAATTTAAGAATGTTATGATTTAATAAAGAAATTTGCAGACTTGCACAGAGATGGTAAAATTATGATGACTGATGACGGAGACGAAGAGGGAGGAACAGAGGTTTAAATGCACCAAGGAGACAGTCAGAGGGAACTCAGGACAACTGGAGACATTTAAGGATGCAGGGACTGACAGAGACAGGGAAGAAGTCTCATTGTGACGAATAAAGTTTATCTTGCCTGGATGGGCAGCTCTCTGGGTGCTCAGCACCCCCAAACCTGTGATTCTAGAATCGCCCCTGGCCTGCTTGCGGCTGAAGTCAAAGTAAACTTTATTGTCATCTCCGCTACATACAGTCCAGTATATAGAGAGACGAGACGACGAGGCTCCAGTTACAACAGTGCAAGTAAACAAACAATAAATATAATTAGAGTAAGAAAATAAATATACACTTTAGGACGAGGGGTGAAGGGATCAATAACAATTTAAAATTTATATTTGATGATTTAAAGTCTCACACACAACCCATCGAAAGGGGAAGGGGGCCGGCTGCTTCCAAACAGAGCACATTTCATTTATAATATTGTAAATCCAAGCCCATTATGTATTCATGATTTGAATCCTGGGTTGTGCGAAATCTCAGAAATAAACACTAGACAAAGTGATTCTGTGAACTAAGGTGTAGGTCTATGAGGTTATGTTGTGGTGATCCTCAGGTTGGGGGGTGATTGTTCATACTGGAGTGCAAAATTAAAACCAATGGAGGTTTGGACAAGAAAAGTTCAAAGCCATCAGGTGCTCAGTTTAGAAAAAAGAGAAAGGAAGAGGAGAAGAAAAGAGCAAAAGATGCAGGTAAGCAGATGTGTCATTGGATAATGGCAGCTCATCCTGAAACAATCAGAATCAGAATACTTAACAGTAACAGACTAAACTCCAAACATTATGTAACATTATGTTACAGATTTTACACATTTAAGAAATAGCATTAAGATATATATGCTATATATATATATATATATATTAGGGGTGCAACGATACACAAAATTCACGGTTCGGTTCGATACTTTGGTGTCACGGTTCGATATTTTTTCGATACAAAAAAATGTTCATGCATTTTTAATTTGTCATTTATTAAAATTATAAATATATATTTTAACTCAAAAGTACAGTTTTTAAATTTAACCCTTGTGCGTGTTTTTTATTTTGACAGCGAATGCACACCTGCGGACCACTTATGTGCAGCCCTGGTTATTTAGCTCGTCATATTGCAGCCACAGAAATTATTTTGTCCATGAAACCATAAAGCTGCACTTTCTTTTTGCCTTATAGTCTGATTTGTCATAACTTTTCTGTTTTGTGGTAAGCTTTTCTTTGGCTGTCACTTCTTCACCCTGACCTGTCTTATTTGGCTCAGCAGAACTGAAATGCTTTTACACACTCACTCACATAAGCTCAGCGATTCTCTGCGCGATCAACCTCTCACATGTTTAAGCTGCGGGAGATTTCACTTGTCATGTTTGCATAGTAAGCTAACGATTAATAAGACGATGTCAGAGGAATTGGTGCGCAAATTATCATCACTCACAGATCAGTGCTGTCGCTCTCTATACACAGTTCGCACGATTGCAAAGTGAAAGCAAAAAAACAAGCGCAAATTCAAACGCAACTTCAATATGTCACATATTGACAGTGGCTCACCGATGCCAATGACATAATTACCCAGCTACATTTCTGAAAGAATGCAAAAGCATTGACATATATTTTTCCTACAATAGCCCGACGGGCAGGGCAGAGATAGATTTTGGTAGCCCGACTGAAAAAATCGCTAGCTCCGGGACGTCGGGCTAGCGATATTGCAAGCCCTGTATCTGATTGAGGAATCACTCATCTTTGGAAAAGATAGTTTATTACAGAGAAATGGCTCTTTCCAAAATAAAAGCTATACTATCCGCTTCTTCTGGGCTATATTCTCAGCAGCATAAGGAGAATCATGTGCTAACAGCTGTCTAAATGACTTGGCTAAAGTTAGTAGCATGCTTGCTTTTTTTTGTCTGCTTCCACTTGTCTTTGCACTACGATGATGTCGGCGTAAATGTGCAGTCATATTCGTTGTGTTCCCACTAGTGCTTTCAGGTTAATCTCGTTGAAATGACCTTAACGCCACAACACGGCAAATCTCCGTTAACGAGCTACCGCCGATCGCTCCGTGCATGGGGCTAGACGGCCAACACGTTAACGAGCTAACTGCGCTAACACACTAGTTCACACCAATGTAATTGAGCATTGCATGGCACATCCAACATACTGTTTTACTTTAGTCCATGACTCGCTTACCTTCAGGGTCATACGTCACATGAAAACCAAAATAATTCCAAACGCCAGATCTGAATGAGGTTCAATTTGCCTGTTGCAGGGAGAGCTTACTTCTGTCTCGCTAGCTTGCCCTGTGCTCTTCCTTCTGACTATGCTGTCTGTGTGGAGCGCTCAGGGGATCTGCGCTCGACAGAGCAGCCTAGGCAGAGTAGTCGAACACAGATTCACTGAGCGCTCAACACAGACATTATCGTCAGAAGGAAAATTGATAAAATAAATTACAAATGTTGTATTGTTCGATACATATGCGTACCGAACCGAAAGCACTGTATCGAACGGTTCAATATCGATACGAATATCGTTGCACCCCTAATATATATATATATATATATATATATATATATATATATATATATTGACAAGAAAATTGACAAGAATATTCCAGAGTAGAAAAGAGCGTGTATAAAAAGGGTGTAACTATTGCAGTGTTCACAGTGTGTTAGATGGAGGAGTTGTACAGGGAGATGGCCACAGGCAGGAATGATGGTGCTTTTTGGTAATCTCAGTCTCTCACTGAACGTTCTCCTGTGATTGGCCAGCATATCCAACAATGTAGCTGCCCTAAATTAAATATCCATTTTAGTGGAGCAGGTTGAGTTTTATAACAGCTACAGTGTGTCCCAGGATGGTGACTCAGATCTTTGTCAGTGTCATGTAGTGTGGGGTTTCTGCTGAATTTTGAGTTTTGTCCTTAATTTTGGATTCCTGTGTTTATGATGTTTTGAGATTTGTATTCTGTTCATGTACTTGTTATTTCCTCGTTAGTTTCTTAGTTTTAGCTTTGCTATTGTCTGCGGTCTTGTCTCTGTTTGGGGTTAGAGTTAAAGTTTATATTCAGTTCATTGAGTTTCAGTTTATCCTGCCTCCTCTGCGTCCCCATGTCTTGTTGTTTAGTCTCTGGCTATGTGTTATATTACTTCCTGTTTTATTTTGGCAGTCTTCTGTCCCTTATATCTTGCCTTTAGAGTTTTTTTTTTCCTTTATCCCCTTATCCCTTGCTGTGTGTTTACCCACCTGTTCCTCAGTCCCCTAATTAGCCTTTTGTGTGTATATATAGCTTTTGCCCTCCCTTTGTCCTTCTTATGTCATACTGTTGTCTTTACTCTGTCTATTTGTAATTCCTCATTCCTAGTATTTTTCATGGAGCTCTAGTGTTTAGTTGAACATTGTTTTGCCACCATCTACTTATACTAGCCTTAATAAATGGCCCAGTATTTATTTACTAATGCTCCTTCTCTCTCCACCTCTACATTTGTGTCCTTGCTTCATCACACTCCAACATGACTGTCAGACGGGCAGTAGTAATAGTGCTGTTACTATTTTCTATATTATCATTTTAGAGTTATTTGGTTTTATAATAAAACCACTGTTTTAAGACTTTTTATTTTTTTACTATACTTACAGATCAGAAAACAGAAAAGGCAAATGTATGCAATCGGAGAGCATACCACTAACTACTGTACAGTCCAATAAAGTCACACTGCACACATTCAGCAGCCACTTTATTACTTACACCTGTCAAAACAAGCTGCTGATGTTCAAACTGAACATCAGGAAGAAAGGTGAGTGAAAGTGGCATGGTTGTTGGTCTGAGTGCTGATCTACTTGACTCTAATGGATTTTCCCACACAATGAGGCAATGGTACAAAAATGACCAAATATCTTATGAGCCACAGTTGTCTGGTTGAAAATACCTTTTTGAAAATGCGCAACAAATCAACACAGTAAGAAATATCTTTACCACTGATCAATACATGGAAACCATAGCAGGGAGTATAAAAAGCTGATTTGAGAGCTGCATTAATAGTAGTGACAAAGACTGTTCTACTGTGAGGTTAGTGGCAGAGTGGAGAGGATTCTTACTTTTTATCTGAAAACATGTCTGCAGGACTAAATGTGTTGTTTTCTGTCAATATTTCCAAATGGAATACATGGTTATTATTGAATAATTACTAATAATTTCTAATGATCAGAAATTGAAATGAATCAATGTGAAGCAGCAAGCTTATATGTGAATGTAAATTTACCAAAAGCACTTAAAATAAACTTGCTGGATCGTGTCGTGTGACCACCCTTTACTACACTGACCTTACTGCGGTAAGGGGACATGGAGATGGCCAAACATCTGCAGTTCCATGCTTTTCAAATAAATATATCCCACCACCTGCTGTGAAATCCCACACGCTCACGGCAAACCTCCCAAGTTATTTCAAAGCACACGGCCACTCATTCAGAATTCAAATACAGATCCTCTGAGAGGTCGGCATGTAGAATGACCCCTGCTGGGGCTGGCCAACTTTGTTATGGTAAGCCCACGAGCAGCTCAGACATGAAAAAGCTCAGCGGCAGCAGCAGAAGGGAAGTTCCCTCCTAGTGCATAACGTAAACTTGGCTCCAATAAAAGCATCCGTTGGCACCTCAGCGGACAACAGGAAATCTTTGTTTAGTAAAAAACATCCCGTTGTTGGCCCCGGGTTGGATGACCCTTCTTGTTGCAAGACAGTGCAGTCGTTGTTCTTGAGCTCCATATTTAAAGCTCTGTTTACTGAACAAAGCAGCCTTACTCTTAAGATAAACAACAAAGACTTTATGTGTAGGTGGGCGTATATGCGTTGGCTACATAGATTGTGTGTCGGTCCAGTGCCTGTTTGTCAGAGTACCACTTGGTATGTATTGTTTAACATAGTGCTAGACAGCATGTCTGACCCTCCGGTGATCAGGGGTCACAGCACCTAAAGTTAGAAGCTGGCAGAGTAACTGACTAAAAGCATATCCATTCTAACAGTTACTCAATTTCTATTGGATTTCTCAGACTTTTTAAAGTCTAACTTAGTGCTCTGTTATGATAAATGATATTTTATTAGACCAATCCAAGAACAAGCTAACTTCAATCATTTCTTCCTAAAAACCATCATTGTGTCTTTTAGACCCCATCCCTGCTGCTTAATAAAGTTCCACCATTAATTAATCCTTCAATTGTAAACATGATTATCTCATCTTTATTATCAGGCCATGTACCACGGGTTTTTGAGGTGCCAGTAAATAACCTTCTAGGCACGACTCCTCTGCTTCCTTAATACCAGATCACTCTAACAGGTCCCTGAAAAGTCTTCAGTTAATCCAGAATTGGAGCTATAAAAAGAAACCATGTGTTTCCCATATTAGCTTCTTTTCATTGGCTCTCTGTTAAATTCACAGGTGAATTTGAAACCTTTCCCCGCACACTCAGGCTCTGAAAGGTCACACAACACCTTATTTTCCTAACAGAGCACCTTGTTCTCAGACTGGTGGCTTACGTGCGGTTCCTAGATTTGATAAAAGTTTAGTCAGAAGCCGAGCATTATTAAGCCGTCTGTGGGACCGGCTCCCGGTTTGGATTCAGAAAATTCACCGTCACTGCTTTTGAAACTTTTGTTTTTGATCAAACTGATAGTTAGTGATGGATCAGGTGATTCTGAACCATTCCTTAGTGACGCTGCAATAGGCTTAGGCTGCCGTGGGGTTTCCCATGATGCAGCGAGGGTTCCTTCTACACTATTTTTTGCACTCTCTGTATGTTTATACAGTACTGCTGATTTTTTTACCTGAAATGCAAAACAGAATTTGAACCCACAATGACAGAGCTGCTGAATCACTTTACTCGACCCAGTCAATGGGCTTTTATTATGTTTCCAGCAATAGATCCATTTCATTCACAGTGACACAACAGATTTCCATAAAATTAATATGCAGTACTAAGAAAACATTGTAAAAGTAAAATGCAAATGGAGGATGTTTTGAAGAAAATAAAGCAATTTTGCATTTTTCTGTATTAGTTTAATTCAAAGTGCAGTCATGAAAAAACACCAATAAAACTGCACCACTTTTGTTTGATCAAAGGATCTTGGAGACCTTGCCACAGTTATTTTATGACTTCTTTCATGTTATATATAGCAATGAATGTTTGGCCCAAATCTGACCCACCTCATTGGATTTGGTGCAAATGTGACTTCTGCAGCTCAGCCACAGGTCCACTTTATCTTATATCCACATTTGTAACACTCACAACATTTGCCAGTTATATCGGTAAGTGTCAGAATGATCCCAGATTAGGTCCAAATGTTCAGGACCCTTTGTTTTTCTTATCACTAAAGCCAGCATCATATTGGCCTAATTGCACGCAGCAGAATGACTTTTTAACAGATCAGGTATCTGGATAAGAAGCAAACAGCTAAACAACAGCAAGTGTCTTTAACTTTTTATGCACAGTACTGTACATCCATATGCTCTATATACCAGAGAAAGGGTATATATCATTGGGTAAATATATGCTGAAGAGCAGACATTGTAAATCATATTGAAGTTTTTTGTGCAATGACAATTAAGAAATAAAGGCTGAAAAACTAATGAACATGATGTTACATTCAGAGGATATATTCTTTTTTGTTTACTTCTGTAGAGGTGTAAATAAACAGCAAAGTACTGTAAATCATGGTGAGTTATTAAAATACACAGTTTGTTTCATCGTTAAAGCAAAAGCGAACACGAGGAAATGGAGAATTGTCACTGAGGATGTACAGTATGTGCAGTACCTGAGGTTTTTTTTAAGTGGCTGGTGACAAAATCAGTTTTGGTCAAGGTGCATGTACATCTCATCTTCGCAGTATGCCTGTGACTACTCTCCTAGCACAAACACTAGTGGCTAGTCTTCTCTGTGAAGTTTAGTCGCATCTTCCTTATTCTCTGCAGGCTGAGGTGTAGCGTTCCTGATGCTTACTCTGCCTCTCCGTCTTGGCCGGTGCTCTGAGAACCAGTTGGAGACGGTCATGGCGAGGCGGAGGAAACCCAGGCTGATGCAGTGCACCTCTGAGGTGATGGGAATATCGGAAAAGAGGGCGTGGTCCCGGCACATGAGGGCGCTGCTGCATTCAAAATCTTTGACGACATTGAGGATCTCCTGTCGCTCTGCCTGCCGCATCATCCCTCGAACATTCAGCAGGGTGGAGACATGCTTCTTCCTGCAAAGAGGAAGGATACAGGGAGGACGAAGGATAAATGGGTATGAATCGGAAATTAGATCTGTGTGGTGTTGTTAAGAAGTGCCATGACGCCGAGTAACGGTCATTTTCTCTGAGTCACTGTGTTCACTTCTGGGAAGGACAGAAAATTCAGTGCCCGTCTAAAATTTTGCATGGCGATGGTTTTAAATCATATTGGGCCTACTTAAATTTACAAGCTTCATTTAAACTTAAACTAACACTGAATAAGGTAAAAACAAGAAGCACTTGTGTATGTAAACATTACAGAATAAAAAACTACAGTGGGGCAAAAAAGTATTTAGTCAGCCACCGATTGTGCAAGTTCCCCCACTTAAAATGATGACAGAGGTCAGTAATTTGCACCAGAGGTACACTTCAACTGTGAGAGACAGAATGTGAAAAAAAAATCCATGAATTCACATGGTAGGATTTGTAAAGAATTTATTCGTAAATTAGGGTGGAAAATAAGTATTTGGTCACCTCAAACAAGGAAAATCTCTGGCTCTCACAGACCTGTAACGTCTTCTGTAAGAAGCTTTTCTGTCCCCCACTCGTTACCTGTATGAATGGCACCTGTTTGAACTCATCATCTGTATAAAAGACACCTGTCCACAGCCTCAAACAGTCAGACTCCAAACTTCGCCATGGCCAAGACCAAAGAGCTTTCGAAGGACACCAGGAAAAGTATTGTAGACCTGCACCAGACTGGGAAGAGTGAATCTACAATAGGCAAGCAGCTTGGTGTGAAAAAATCAACTGTGGGAGCAATCATCAGAAAATGGAAGACATACAAGACCACTGATAATCTCCCTCGATCTGGGGCTCCACGCAAGATCTCATCCCGTGGGGTCAAAATGATCATGAGAACGGTGAGCAAAGATCCCAGAACCACACGGGGGGACCTGGTGAATGACCTGCAGAGAGCTGGGACCAAAGTAACAAAGGTCACCATCAGTAACACACTACAACGGCAGGGAATCAAATCCCGCAGTGCCAGACGTGTTCCGCTGCTGAAGCCAGTGCATGTCCAGGCCCGTCTGAAGTTTGCCAGAGAGCACATGGATGATACAGCAGAGGATTGGGAGAATGTCATGTGGTCAGATGAAACCAAAGTAGAACTTTTTGGTATAAACTCAACTCGTCGTGTTTGGAGGAAGAAGAATACTGAGTTGCATCCCAAGAACACCATACCTACTGTGAAGCATGGGGGTGGAAACATCATGCTACGGGGCTGTTTTTCTGCCAAGGGGACAGGACGACTGATCCGTGTTAAGGACAGAATGAATGGGGCCATGTATCGTGAGATTTTGAGCCAAAACCTCCTTCCATCAGTGAGAACTTTGAAGATGAAACGAGGCTGGGTCTTCCAACATGACAATGATCCAAAACACACCGCCCGGGCAACAAAGGAGTGGCTCCGTAAGAAGCATTTGAAAGTCCTGGAGTGGCCTAGCCAGTCTCCAGACCTCAACCCCATAGAAAATCTGTGGCGGGAGTTGAAAGTCCGTGTTGCTCGGCGACAGCCCCAAAACATCACTGCTCTCGAGAAGATCTGCATGGAGGAATGGGCCAAAATACCAGCTACTGTGTGTGCAAACCTGGTAAAGACCTATAGTAAACGTTTGACCTCTGTTATTGCCAACAAAGGTTATGTTACAAAGTATTGAGTTGTATTTTTGTTATTGACCAAATACTTATTTTCCACCCTGATTTACGAATAAATTCTTTACAAATCCTACCATGTGGATTCATGGATTTTTTTTTTCACATTCTGTCTCTCACAGTTGAAGTGTACCTCTGGTGCAAATTACTGACCTCTGTCATCATTTTAGGTGGGGGAACTTGCACAATCAGTGGCTGACTAAATACTTTTTTGCCCCACTGTAAATGAGAAAATGATTTTGATAACTACCAGCAGCTGTGGCATAAACCTTACATTGGGTGGTGATCTAATAAAATTGTTAAGCACTGTATTTTATTTATCATTGGATTTTTTCATACTTTTTATCCACAATATGTAGACACAGCCGTATGTGCACAATGTGACTCTTAAGGTAGATAAATAAAAGACTCGGGAAATCCTGCATTTGATCTCCTGAAAGACTTGCGGGTCTGTCATAAGGTACAAAGAAATGCAGCAAGTTAATGTGTCTCTAGGTCTGAACTGCTACTTTTTCTCTTCTCTTCCACACCTTTCTCTCTCTGACTCAAAGAGTGGCACCAGTCTGTCTCCTGCAGGATGGCAGGAACAGGAAGTATTCGGCAGCAGCTTCCTGTCTGTTCCTTGGAGGGTTATGCGTCACGTGCATTAGGTCGAAAACCGTCACTAATGTGAGTCTTAATCTGTGCACAAACAGGCTGGAACTCCCCCCCAGAGGCTTGTCTGCTTCATCCATTCTCAAAACAGACCCGCACCGCTCCAAAAATAGCAAAGTTAATGTAGATATGTTTCCGCGCTCCTTTTCCTTGTTTTGATCCATTGCAACAAAACAACATATGCAGGCTTACATTTTTCTTGTTTTAGCGCAGTGCCAAAAACAACACAGCGAATGTGTAGCCGTAAGCATAAAAGAATATAGGACCTTTGGGAGGGACCAGTGCAGAGAGCATCTGTCTTATAGATGTTTCCTGGTTGTAACATTTCAAGACTGTTCATTTGTGAGGGGGGGGAATCCTTACCGTATATCTGGAAATTCTTTCACCAGGACAGCCACCTCCATTTGGATGGAGGGCGTGTCCTCCAGGAGAATGATGTCAGCAAGGTGACAGATGATGCTGTCCAACCAGGAGGAGCTCGATTCCTGAGGCAGAGAAGAGGCGACAATTCATTCACAGGAAACTCAGGACTACAAGATAAATCAAGTACTTTGAACGTCAGTAAGACTACAAAAGTAGCATATAAATGCAAGCACGCTACATAAATAAATATAAATCTGTCAAATTGGACAGCTGTGCTTTTGTTTGAACTTATAATGTCGTTTGGGCACTTAGTTCTGGTGATTACACCTAAAATACCTCAAATACAGTGGATGAAATTTCAAAACACATAAAAGGCTAAAGGCTGGCATCCTTGCACATCTAATGGTAATGTATTGTTAGATATAAAAGTCATAAAAGATTCTGCAGACATCTTTGGTCACTGTTTACAAGACACATGCACTTGAATGTGCAAAAGTTTCAAAGAAAAACAGTGAGCGAGAGACGAGACATTGGATGGACAGAATGAGAAGAAATGGACTGCAAGAAGACGCGAGTTCCACTTATTTATTATCATTGCCCATCCAAATGACCTCTTCTTAAGTCTTAATGTGTTTTTCAGGCAAGAAGTGACAAGCAGTTTAGTGAACAATGAAACCCACAGAGGAAGCACAGGTTAATGCCTCTGGAGGCCAAACACTTAGGAATTTGATTAGTGAATACCAGACCTCAACCTCTGCTTTCCCAGTTCTTGTTTTTTTCTCAGGAACACTGAGGAAAAGAGAGGTTGCTTGCCACTCACTAAAAATAACAACGTCTTTTTTTGGTGGTCGTTAAAAACTCATCCTCCCCCCAATGCTCCTAAGTTCCCAGTTTCCACAGAAACTTCATCCCACTCCTCAGCGAAAAAGGCCATCAAGGCCATTCCAGAGCCACATCAAAGTGCGCCAGCTGACAGGAACAGGAAGTTTCCTCCGAACACAGCAGCTTCCTGTTGTCAGCTGAGGTGACGGACACTTGTTTGAACTTGTAGATAGAAAGGGGGCAAATGCCATGCCGTCAGGCCTCGTTGTTTGACTCCCTCTTCCCCACTTTGGCAAGTGCTAACGTAAGCCCGGTTCATCCCTCTCCATTTCACTGACGGCAGCCATTTTTCAGAGCTCAGTCCTGTATCAACACTGTCTGAGTTATTCCTGACCTAGGAAATTCCAGGGTCAGGCTCCAGTCACAGCCGGCACACTCTTTCCCCCTCCCCATTCCAAGTTTTTGAGAATCAGCACTTTGGATCGGTTTGTGCTCCCCGGAAACATAACCACTACTTGTGTCTTGGACTCTGTAAATTTCCTTCTCCATATTTGGAGACCATTAGCACTCTAAAATATAATTTTCTTTTCCACACTAACACAGTCTAATAAAAAAAATGTTTTGTGTCTGCAGACCAGACTTACCAGATCCTTAAAGAGTCCTTTGAGCTGCTTGGCCTCATCTTGCAGGCGGAAAGCCATCCTCTTCCTCATCTTGGAGGATGTGCACATGAGGCGTCCCCTCATAATGGCTCTCACATACTCCACTAGGACCCGCCGGTGCACCTCACCCACCAGTGTCTGTCAGTCATAACAGCAATTGTAGATTAGCTATAGTTTTATATAGTTTCATACCTTTATACATTGAAAATGTTATCGACTACCATTTCAAACGTGTATTGACCTGATAGGGTGGAGAGTCCATCCTTCTAAATTTCTTGAAATGCTGTTTAATACTGGCTTCAATAGCCTCGAAGGCCTCTGTGTTGTTCAGCCACTTTCTCTTCATCAGTTTGTCAAAGAAGGGCTAGAAAGGCAACAGACAAAGTACAGATTAAGAACAGATTTAGGTTTGGTAAACCTAACCAAGGAAGGAAAACAGCAGATTAGCCTGGGTAAAAGACTGAAAGTGAGCACACAACGACGTGGGCTGCTGGCAAAGTTTCTGGGCTGCCTTTCCTCATAACAGCCATCCCTAGGGTTGCCAACCGTCCCTTAAAATACGGAATCGTCCCGTATTTCGAAACAAAAGTACACGTCCCGTATTGAGCTAATAAGGGACGCACTTTGTCCCGTAATACAGTGAGAATCAAAAGTAGTCTATAACTTTTAATGGAATTAACGCTTTGTTTGAAAACATAATTCCCAGCCCCTCTCCTGCTTTGTGACCAATGAGCTGACAGCACACTTATGACAATTCGAGTATGACAATTCAGATTACCGCTCATCTCATTGGTCGAGGAAAGGTCGCTTACGGAGAAAATACCGGAAGACAACAGATGACCACAACAAGAAGCATGGCCAACAGGGAAACAAACGCCGACTCTGCGGTGCAAGTCTCGGACGACAGTACACCTAAAGCTGGGCAGACACTGTGCGATTTTTTCAGTCACGTTATTCAGCACCTGCTCAAACTGTACGGTTGACTCGCAGGGGTTAGAAGTTGGTAGGTCACGATGCAGGTCTCACACTATACCGCCCGATGCTCTGATGCGACCTGAATGCTCACACTGTGCCTCCATAACATGAAGGTTATAACAGAAAATCTGTCGCTCTGTCTTTCACTCACACAGACACACAAACCACCACCATCAACTTTGCTAAATTGCTAATGAAAAACACTCATCAGGCAGCTGTGATTGAGCAGCAGTGTAAATCCAACTATTTTCACGGTTGTTGTGGTCGTGATAATTTTGTGATGCCACATCGAAAAGGCTCGGATGAGCTTTCCAAAGTTCTACAAGTTGTGCCTCCATCGCTTGTGTCCAGATCACACGCTGCACAGCCGTGCTGCTCCATCTTTTACACCAACGTTTACGTGTTTGCGCGCGAGCAGTGTGAGCGGCTGTGGTGAGAACCTCACGAGCGATTGATGATCGGGAGCTGGTCGTGAGGTGTTAATCACTTCTCGTTACCCCACGTATACTACACGATGCACGATGAAGGCCAAAATCGGTCCGATCACTCAAAAATCGGCTCAAAATGGGCCTAAAACCGCACGGTGTAAGCCCAGCATTAGAGCAGCAATGTTTGTTCCCCTCAGAGAAAGGGAAGAATGGGAAAAGGAAAACACCTGGCTGGAAAAAGTTAATATGGGCATGTGCAATGAATATCAGCGCTATGTGGCCAGAAGTGTGATAATATAATTTATTTTGTGTAATAAACAACTGCAAGGATGGATGATTACAACAAATAGATGACTAATACATAAAAGTAATACATAGATGAATAATGATGATGAGTTAAGATGCGTAATCATGGGAACAAGCGGGTTTACAAACAGGAGCAGCTGATTAGCATTAGAAAAGCTGAAATAATATTTCAACTGAAGCCGATTGTACTAAATGCACTAAATGTGTACTGTTACAAGAATGTTTTTCTTTCTATTGTTTTCTATTATTTTAAGTTAAGCAGGACAGAGTTCTTTTAAAGAAAGATTTACTTATATTCTCAAAAGTTAAGCATGACAGGCTTCTGTTTAAGAAGGAGACCTGTTTTATTGTGTTAATGTTGTCATTTTGAGCTAAAAATAAATGGCTAAATGATCATTTGTTTCACATGTGTTCATATCACAAAGAATACACATCTACTTAAATCAAATTCAAGTCAAAGGGTTAAAAAAATAATTTCACACACAAAAAAAGAGCTAGAAAATTCACCACACTGGGAAGGGTGAAGACAACTGGGTCGCCCGGCCCTGGCCACGAGGTGTCCCTTATTTATTTTTCAGGGAGTTGGCAACCCTAGCCATCCCTCAAGAGTCTCTCCATCAAAAACAATGCATTATCAGGGGCTGTAACATCTAGTCCTTTTAACTGAATTAGTGTGGATGGTTTTATTACTTGAAATTTCAGATATAGGAATGAGGTAAAGACTGTACTTTATACTCATTGTTTATTATTATTATCATTATTATCATCATCATCACGTTGGACAGTTGTATTTATTAGCTGTTTTTGTCGAAACAGCTAACGAAACAGCTAACGAAACAGCTAACGAAACAGCTAATGATACAGCTAACGAAACAGCTAACGATACAGCTAACGAAACAGCTAATGATACACTAAACAGCTGTGTGTACACAAAACACTTCTGCCCAAATACTGACTTTTCATGTATTACATGTAAGTTCTCCATATAATTCGGTGTATTATCAAAATAATAAAAGACACAAGTATGTGACCAGAAACTTAGCTACAAAAAAATACTGTTTTGTTTTAGCTTACCTGTCATGAACACAAATCTGCCAGAAACTTGTTCAGAACTAATAATAAGTAAACTTAATGAAATGAATTTGTGCTTTGTACCAAAAGCATAACCTTCAACCACTAAAACTATTTTTCTGTTCAGGAATGCAAGTAAATAACTGTAATTTTGTATCTTAACCTGATAAATAATAATGTGCTTTAATGTTTTTTTCTTTTTGTACAGTAAATTGAAAAATTCTTTGATAAGAAAAATAATTATATTTTAGCATTAAAATATAATTTTATTGAAGAGCTTGTGCATACTGGAGCAACCATTGCAGTGACACACACAATAATTTTGCCGATTACCATTACAGTACTGTTAATTTAGGGTAGCTGTGGAACATTATTAGTTCATTCCCTCTTTTTAAGTCCACCCTCAAAACTCATCTGTTTAAAATTGCTTATGTTTAAACCTCTGTATGCTCTTAACTTTTATCTGTTATTCTTATTATTGTGTATATTTCCAGTTTTTGTGTTTTTATCTGTTGTACAGTGTCCTTGGGTGCTTTGAAAGGCGCTATTTTTAAATAAAATGTATTATTATTATTATTATTATTATTATTATTATTATTATTATTATTATTATTATTATTATTGGGTGATGCTCTCATAAATTTGTTAAGCACAGCACATCTGGGTCATGATCGTAATTATGTTTCCAGAAAACCATCTTTAATGGCTCAGATGAATCTTGCCACTGTCCTACTCACTCTGATGTGGTCAAATAGCCTGTCAGTCAGCACCCTCACTGACTGGTTGATGATCCTGTCCAATGAGGAGTTGGCTTTCTGCGCAGATTCCTCACTGCCCTGTGGGTCACACTGCCTGCAGCGGTCCACAAAGGATCTACACATTACACAAGAAATATGACATGTCAGTTTAGTTTCTGTAGCTCTTTTAGAAAATGTTCAGATATGAAGTTTCACTGATCTTTGCCAACCTGAGAGGAGGGCAGCAGTTAACCAGAGCTATAGTCCTTGACACATATCCATCTCCTCGGTCTCCAAATTCTGCCTGACTGTCATGAAACATCTCCACCTTCCTCTGGAAACTGAATGCATAGAGGTTTTATGAGAACACTTTGAATGCAAATACTCTCTCTCTCTTTCTCAGTAGATAGATATATAGATATGATTTAACAGCTATAACCTTAAACTACTGTCCACACACCTGTAAATGAAGTCAGCCAATCCAATGAGACTGCAGCGAGCCACTCTTGCTCCTAGAAACTGGTTCACAGATGTAGATCTGTCCAAATCCACCTTTACCCTCTGAAATTTTAAAAGACATGAGTGATAAGACAGAGGTTTCATTCAAGGAAAATGTTACTGAAATAGTACGGCTTTGTACCTGGATTACTGAGCATGCTAGGTGAGACTGATACTCCTCTATGTGCAAAGTCTGGGCCCACCGCCTCTCCTCTTCATCAAGCACATGGATCAGCTCTGTTGTCACCTTATCCTGAAAATTGAAAAAGCAGGAAATTTAAATGCATCGCTTATCCACATTTTCCCAGCAACAGACATTCAAACACTCTTTTCTCACCCTGACTACACTAATGCAGTCTTGTTCCAGCCTATCCACTGTCTCTTGAGGCAGAATACCATCCAGTGTGCTGTAGTTGATGGGTGTGGTGGTCCCGATTGTTCCTAGGACATCCCTGGTGGGAAAGAATTAATGTAAAAATTTAACTAGGAATAAAAGCTTGTTGTGTGTGTCGTTATTGGAGCAGGCAATCATTACCAACCTGTTGTAGATGTTGTAGAACCAGTCAAGTAGTGAGTATACGTCTGTGATCTGCAGTGGGCCACTGGTAATAGTGCGAAGACGTTTGGCCACAGCTCGATGGTAACTTTCCACATACACCTGGAAGGCTGCAAACTCCTCTGGGTAAATGGATATAGCGTTCCTTCTCGCTGCATCCAGATCATCCACCATTCGACACTTCAGGCGCTCCAGGTATGAGGCCAACTGGCCTGCTTGGGTGTCTACCTGATGTGGCAGGCTCCAGTCTGCAGCCTCCGCTACAGCCTGCCTCCACTTCATCTTCAGTCGCCGGGGACGCTGGCTGGGCTGGATGCGGGGGACCTCTTGCTCTGGCTTAGTCTCCTCCCTCAGAGCCCAGGCAGCATCAGCATGCTCCTCCTGCTGGATTACCAGCACCACCAGACCAAGGTTGGGGCCAGCACTAGGCTGACGGAGTGACTCCCGCACCACATCCCACATCTCCTTCTGAAGGGCTTCATACAGGAGCTCCACATCCTTAGCTTTTCTCCGGCTTGAGTCCAAAGTCGCATTAGAGCTGAGGGACTCATCAAAGGAAGAGGACAAACACAACATGCTGGGTGGAGTACTGGGACACAGGGTAGGAGTAAGGGTAGGAGGAGTTGTGTTTGGCAGGAGAGACAGGAGCTCACACTCTCGCTCCAGTTCCTGAATGTGTGTGTCAGCCAGGAGAAGGTCCCTGTGATTGACCAGCTGTAAGATCTCCAGAACTGTGGGAAACCAGAAGAGAAACACAAGTTTAGAGGTAATAGGTTTAGTGACAAATATGTTAATGCACGTATCTCATTCAGCAGCTGTGCATGTACCTGGCTGACAAACTCGCCTGTTTTTTGCAGGTTTGTCTGCACATTCCTGATAAAATTCCCTGCCGGAGTCTCCAAACAGTAGCTGGACTGAATTATCTAGAGGAAGCTGGGGAACATTTCTGACCCTACTTCCTCTCCTTTTCAGCCTGATGGTAAGTGAGCGCAGTGGCTCCCAAGTGAAAAGTTTTAACCTCATCAGAGGGTTGTCTAGGTTTCAACAACTGCTGTTGAAATTTGACCTGAAATATTAACTAATGTAATGTAGATTCTTTGCTAAAGTCTACAGGGTCACTTGGAAAGTAATTTTTTTTTATCGACTTCTTAATTATTACCTGAGAGGGGCTCTCTGGTTTTCACTACTGGATCCTCTGCCTCCTCCTCCATTTCCTCCTCCGCCTCTTGGGATGCCTTGTCTGACATGGATTCCCTCTTTAGCTTGCCCAGACTGACCATCCTGAGGAAGGATGATCGCCTGGAAGTCTCTACCTCGTTGCCTACGCTCAGGTCTCCACAGGGCAGGCTTTCTCTGCGCTCCTCCTTCCGTCGACCAGTGAAGCTGCAGAACATCCACAGCAATGACAAAGAGCATAAATCATGGCCCTAAATGATGCAAGGACTTTAATGAGTGCATGAGGTTTGTATTGTCCTGTACGGAGTTCCTAGGAAAACCTGTGCTTTGAGTGCCACACATTCACAGTGTTGCTGCCGTGTGTGGCTACCTCGTCTAAAAATAGTCCCATTGAGTGAGGACAGCAAGTACACAACATGCCACTGAAAAACAAAAGAGGTTCCTTAGATCAACAAGTTACCACAGCAAATTACACAACCGCTTAGGAAATAAGGGCACTATATGTTATTCTGTCACTGACCAGTAAACAGGACTTTTATTCTCAGTCGCTGAAAAACAATTTTTTAATGCAATCAAAAGCATCATATGAGTCCAATGAGCATAGAGTTGCTTCACATAAGTGACATACAGTTGTCATCAGAATTTACATGGCTGTGAATATCACGGTAATTTGGGGGCTTGATTTCTTTGAAATGTTCTTTTTCCAGTCCTACATCTTCAATGACTTAAAAATTAACCAAAAATTGTTTGCACAAATTTTCTTTCGTTTTGGATTTTCTCTAATCCACACAGGGTCAAAGGTATATACAGGCTTAAAGAAATACAGATGCCCCCACTAATATTTGTTGCTTAGATAGTTGCGCCTGAACTTCTGATCACCGACAAGCTCCTGGCATAATTCTTGCTGGATATTTGACCTGTACTCTTGGCAGAATTAGTAAAAATTTTATTTAAATTGGTTGGTTTCCTGGCACAAATCCAGCATAGTCCAGAATTTTTCAACGGGGTTGAGGTCTGGGATTTGGGAAGGCCATGCCAGAAGCTTAATATTAGCCTATTCCAGAACCATTTTAATGTGCGTTTTTACATTATTGCCCCATTGGATCACCCAGTTATGTCAAGGTTTAAAGCGTCTGCCTAATTTGGTAGATGGTAAATGGACTGGTTCTTATGTAGTGGTTTTCTACTCTACTCGAGCACTCAAAGCAAACAGTAGCTTACCAATGCTGAACGCTGAACACTGGCACAGGTTTGAAAGCCTCTTCCAAACGTACCTCTTTTAACTGTGACTCAGTCTTGTCTCGTCTGACAATAAAACTTTCCCACAAGGCATTTGGCTCGTCCACATAGGGAGCTACAAATTTCTACAAATGGATTAACCCTGAAATGTAAAACTTGCTTCACTGACAGTTATGCCAGCAGTTTTTCTGGGTTATGGTTAGGGATGTTTCTGAATATTCTAGCCAATTTTTATTTTTAGAACTTGTGCTTGGGTATAACTCCTTCAAATGATGAGCTCAGAATCTGCAGTTTTGTGGAAATGACTAAGACACCTTCCCAGCTTAAATTTACGTAAATTTAGAGTTCTTATTAATCATCTTTTCCCACAGACTTCTCTGGATTTTCCCATTGTTATGAGTATTAGTTAATCCCATGTGTGCTGTGAGCTGTGAAACACATCCTTTTTGTGCTGACAAAGATAAAGTACCAGTTGTAGTCAATGGTGATCACTAATGAGAAGTTAGTAGGCCTCGGCAAGTTAAAAGGCATTCAGTGGACCTTCAGTGTCACCTATTAAAAGATTCAAGTGAGTGTATGAATATATTTTAGCCTATATGTATACGTTTGGCCCTGTGTGGATGTGACAAAATCCAATGTCAATTCAAACTTGTATACTCAAAGTGCAAAAGCATGCTGCACAATGATTACACCTGGAAAAAAGAACATTTAGGTCAATGATGAGTGAATGTAAACGTCAAACCACAACTGTACCACAGGTTAAATTGTTTAAAAACTGCTTTCTTTCTACTCCAAATCTCTCCTCACCGAAGCAGGGTCATTATTCCCTCTGAGCTCCTGCGTAGTCCTTTTCTTTTCTCTTTCTCTGCTGGTAGTGTATTTGAATCTCCAGGGCTGTAGTGTGGGGTGCTGTTCCCCCATACACTCCGTCCTGATATGCGAAGCCCCTTTCCCAATTTTCCAAGGGTCTTAAGGGGAGACACTCCACAGATCCGCTCAAGGGTCCCCCGCAGTGGCTTCACTTTAGGATTCCCTGCCCCGTGTTTCCCAGCATTTACCTCGTTCTCCTCCTCTTCACCATCACAGGACGACTTCAGCTGGAGGTTACCCTTGACCTCCCCCATAATGAGGCCCATGTCACCTCTGTTCCTGTCATCATCATCATCCAGGTCCACATCCTCAAAGGGGTTCAGGTTCTTGTTTAGATCCTTCAGTTCATTAAGCTCCTTCAGGTCCTTGAGCTCGTTCAAGTCCCTGATGTCTAAGTCTAGGCGAGGCAGAATCAGTTCACCGTTCACTCTGGGGAACTCGTGGCAGCTCTTGGATCTTCCTGGGAGTTTCTTCAGAATGGGCATGGTTGCATTTAATACGTTAACAAACTGCAAAACAAAGATAATGTGTAAGATCTAGGAAAAATGTTTCTTTTCTTTTTCTTTTAATTTAGATTTTTGTTTGTAATTCTATGGAAATACTTAGGATGAAACAACTGGGATAAAACACAACCTATAGAGATCTGTCAACATTACCCACAGTTAACATTAACTAGGACATGAGTACCAGACATACCCGGGCTTTAACCTACCAAGATAAGAGCAAAATAATATAATTTCATGCCCCAAAGAATTCAGAAACAGTCCTGGATCAGAGGTTTCATTTCAAACTACTTATAAGTGAACTCATTTTAAACTGAAAGTTAAAATAACTTTTAATGACATTTTTTATATAAGAGTTGGTTTGTGACGTTTTTTCAGTTCTAATATAAGGTGATGAAACTGAGTTTTTGCTGTTCTTCTTTACACCTTAGTGACAAAACAGTTTCCAGGGAAACACAAATAGTCAGTTTCATACCGAGAATCCAGGTGGTGTCACATTAGTTTCAAATATACGAGTATGTGACAAATTAAAGGAAAAAAGTAGAACTTTTGATCCTTAAAGTGATGGGATCTGGTGACTCTGCGGTGGGCAAGTTATTGACAAAGTTCTGGAGCCACTCGTCGCCTTGTAGGGAATTGTCACTGCACATCAGAGCAAAATGTTCACCTTTATCCCTCTATGAAACATTTCTGTCCTGGTGGGAGTGACAAAAAGCCAAAGCGACAACAATAGGGCATTAGAGCTCCCTGAATACTTTCATGTGAAATATATTTGACCTTCATAGTAAGAAGAACGCAACACAATGGGTAGTGTATATCCTATAGCAGTGCTGTTATTGTGCTCTCTAGTGCTGGAATATCCTTTTGAAGAATGCCGTTTCATCCCCCGAACAAGACTTAGAGAAAAGAAGCTAAGGTGCTGTTCAGGTGATATGTATTGGCTAATATATGCAAGACTGCACACAGCCCTGGGTGGGATATCGGTGAGAAACAGGACAGCTAGTTCTTAAGTGCTTAAGTAACTTTACTACCTATTAAAGGTATCTAAAGATTGTTTTTCCACTTCCAGTTTTTAAAAAAAATCAAGTCATTGTGCTGTTATACGTAGAAAACATAAAATTGTCTGCTCTCATGCGTTGCATATTCAATGAGCAAATTTTTACAGAATCTTAAAAAGTACTGAAGGCAAAAAGCACCCCCTGCTGACTCAACATTATATTAACACCAGGCCTACAGTAGATTGCTGTTTTTGTCTGACTCTCCATTTTTTCTGCTTTGGCTGTTTTTCATTATTGTGTTTTTTTGCCTTATGATGTGGTCATAATATTTCATATGATTACTTGTGGTCAGATGTGGTGGTTACTTTTTTGGAACCCAGGAGTATGTTTTTCTTTCATTTGTACTTTTTCATTAATTCAGTAAGTATACTTTGTTTCACTTCCACTATAATGAGAGGCTACTGCTTCATGATCAAGAACAAGAAACAGTGTTTAGTTTCATACCGCATGCGATGCTGAAAAAATACTTTAGGTGCTTTAATAGTGATTAAAGTTTGTACGGTATCATGCCAAGCTCATTTCAGTCAGTTTTTACTCGTTATATGGACTTTATTTTTAAATAATGACATTGAATAGAACAAATAGTAGCAGGGGAACAATTTTTATTTATTTTTTTTGCTTTGATGGCAGTGAAAGAGAGTTCTCCTTTTGTTTGTTCATCTTTGTTCCTGCCAACAGAAACAGCCAAACTCCAGACAGTGACAACAATTGATCTTTTGTTAGTAAAAATTCAGAACAGTGACTCGAGTTGAGATGGTTACTGTGATGCTTTGGCATTTGAATCCTTTAGTGTCTAGATGGAAAAATAATACTGAATGTTCCTGATGAAGAAAGTAGACGAGCAGGGATGGTATTTATCAGTTGTGTCTTTTTTAAGAAGATGACCTCAAAGTTCATAAAATCAGTGTGACTGGCAAACGCTCAAAAGCCAGACATCAGCATTGTATTACACTTAGCAACTGGTGGGTTGATCAAATATGAACTGTGTATGATTTTTTTTCCTTGATATTCTTTCTTGATTTTTCTAAGCTGTTTATTTGTTTGTTTGTTTGTTTGTTTGTTTGTGTAATTAGCCAGGATAGGGAAACTCTTCCAAAAATGAAAAAAGTAAAGGAGGAACGGTGAATCAGTTTGGGGTTTTTTTCTAAACACAAAAATGACTACCCAACTTTAAGTATATATGTTACAGACAGAGGTGGTGAAAAACAGCCAAACACAATGATTTCCACATAAAAACAATCATTTGAACTTAAATCTCTATCACAACGGAAACACTCAGTATGAAATAATAGATGATTGCAGAGGATCAGACTTACCTGATGACGATGCCTTGCTGTGTTTCAGTCCAATGTCATCCTGGAGTGTGTTGGCTAAATGAGCTGCCCGGCTGTAGAGTGTCTGTGATGAGTGTGAGAGCGTGTCTGAAAGTCCTCACTGACTCAAGAGAGCAATGTTGCTGCCTGCGGTTTCCTGATTTCCTGCGGTTTACCCTATTGTGGTTGAAGGTGATATGTTTTCCTGAGGAAAGGCTTGTCCCGTCCTTTCTGCCCCCCACACACACACCACAGACCCCCACCCCACCACCACCCTGTCCTGATCAGCCCCCGCACCTTGGGCCCCAAGTGTAATTAATTACACTAATTGTATTGACCTTAAGGTGAAGGAGGACAACACATCCCCATGTTTTGTTCTACGGTTGTGAATATCTCTACATTCTCTCTGTGTTTGTGAGTGTGGCTTCAGTAGAAAACGTAAAATGCGGATTATTCATTGTCAACAGCCATGAGGGAAAAGTCCCGTTCTTGCACTCTTACTTGAACGTCTTTGCATTACTGCAAAGTTTTACGTTCATTATAGCCGCGACAGAAGTCTAATGCAGGACAGAACAATTGAAGAATGCAGTGAGTTTGTAGAGTTTGAGCACGTGGACGGTTCAAAGTATTGTGAGTTTAAAAAAAAAAAAAAGCAACATGTCAACAAGATGCAGTAACACATGAAGGGCCTTTATTCACGCTGGCTCCCTCCTGCCACCCAGTGTGCAGAGAGGTGTAGTGCAAAGGGTTGCGTTCTGCGTTTAGTCCAGTTCAGACATGATGACTGATGGAATTTTCTCATTTCTACTCATGTTTTCCATTATGAATGTCTCTCATCATGACAGTGGTTGGGTGAATTTCCGTTGTGTTTTGTGTGCTTTCGCAGCGTTTTTCTTATTGCTGGTGTTGCAGTCCGTTTGGCCTCTCAGGGCCACCGTATCATACAGTCAGGGATGCTGTCCAGCATTGACTTGTTTTCTTTACAATAGGCTAGGCTGGTAGCTGAAATCAACTATGCTGCAAACACAAAGTACAATTTAATGTAACCTAGGTCAAATATAAATACAAATTTGATTAAATGCACTCATAAAACTTCAAACCTAAAGAGGTTTTGCTCTAAAACATCTAAATTTTAGAGCAAATAAGATAAAAGTAACAGCTTTGTCAGCCACTGAAAAGATACACACAGTGTATCATAAGTGACATGAAAACGACTGTGTCGTCAATGTCACGTTTCAGATATGTTTTTATAATGTGCTATTTCCAAGGACGCATGGCTAATATGATATGAATATGTTGTGTTCCAAAAAGCTCATAAAGATGTAGTGGTGAATATGTTGAACTTCAATTATCAAGATTCCTTTTGATTTGATTACAAACACAACAGCTTGTTAAAGATGAGCCCAGTCGCTAGCATTCATTAATCATTCACAACTTTCAGATGTCTAAAAGTTGTTAACAGCTTCACCAGATTGTAGTTTTAGTGGGTATGTTTAGAGTCATAGAATGTGCATTTATAATAGTAAAATGAGTCCAGTCAGCTGGAGTCTTTGAAACCATTAAAAGGTCAAAAGGTCAATACAGTTTAAATGTGTGTTTCCTAAAATGTGTTAAATATACAAACAGAGCCAGCAGGCTCTCAGTTTGAGGCCGAATTCTTGCTGTGATGAATACGTTCCCACAAAGGTCAGGATGAGCCAGGATGTTCGCCACACAAAAGACCCCTGCTGGGGCACCAGGTAAATGTCACACGTTAGTGTATACATTAACATCGTAACATATTTGCAGTGCCTCTATGAGTACAAATAAACACATCCTACAGCTGAATTATCTTACATTGCTTAAAGAGATCTTTTATTTGCGGAGATGGAGATTGGTAAGTCATCTCGCTTCACCTAGCTAGAATTTGTATCGAATACTGCTACAAGACTCCATACCAGAGCCTCCAGACATCCTCATGTCAAACCTATGCTGATCTCACTGCACTGGCTCCCCGTTTAGATTCAATTCCAAGGTCTGGTGTTCATTTTTAGGGCTCTGGATAACCCACCCACCTACACAAGCAAACTTTTGCAGCCATGTCACCAGCAGGGGCCTCGGTTCTTCTGATCAGGGCTTTTTGTCAATTCCCAAAGCTCTCATAGAAATGATCTATGAGCTCACTGGACTCTTTTTAAAATGGCATGTCTTTCTTCTGAGCCTGAAGAAGTCACTTGGATGAAACGTTCCTCCCACTGGAAATCCTACGTCCAGATAAACAGTATAAACACTGGGAAAAGGAGTAAGTGGCCACCCTTACTCTCCCTGAAATTAAGTTTACTTCCAGAAGTATTAGTCCAAGGGTTTCTTCAAGTTAATGACTGCCTGTGTTTCCACAGTGGTCTATGTTTTTCTGCCTCCTGTCAAAATGTTATTTACTGCAAGCCTCACCCACATAGTTCCTCTACTTTTGAAATACTGCCCTTCAGTAGGGACTGCAGCACAAACTGCAAATTATATTTCCCCAAGCAGCTGGTGAGCTTTAGTAGTCCTGGTTGAGGAATGTTGTGGCCTTTGACACAAGCTGTTTTTTTTTAAAGTTCATAATTCACCATTGAACTTATGTGTCCCACATCCAGCTGTATATTAGACTACACATCTCAGCGGATTAGTGCAACCTCCTCCTGAAAACAAACATTATAACTGAACAAAATTATTTTATTAGACATTTCTTCAGGAGACTTCGGTTATTTTGCACAACTACAATTTAGTGAATATATCGACATAACTCACAATGTAGCAACACCAAAACTCAAACACAATATGAATAACAATGAAATATTAAAAAGCTACAGTGGATAAGCAATGCAACAGGATTATTTCCAGTGTTACATCATACCAGTATGTTAGATCCTTATCCTTTTTCTGTAATCATGACAATAAATAACCACTGGAATTTACCAGCTGTTAAATAAGTCACACGTATGTGCATGTGATTGAGCGGTGTTATTTCTAAACCCATGTTCATGTGCTCTGTGACACAGTTCTGTTCACACAGTGAATTTGTTGACCTAGAAGCCACCCTTGGATGTCACTTCAAAATCTGCTGTCAGTCCTGTTTTCCTTCATATACATTCATCCGTTACCACAACAGTTTCTGACACCAACTATATTTACGTAAGGAAAGTGACAAAGAGTACAAGTTAAGCGGTGTTTTGTTTTTCCAGTCAAGTAAACCTACATGTTTGTTTGTGTTTTAAGGTATAGTACGACGTTAAGGGACATATAGAACTGGCTAGACATAAAGACCAAAAATAGGGGGCAAAGCAAAGCTTCTTCTGTCTGAAAGTCACTCTCTCTCTCAACATGTACATCTCCTTTTTGAACCAACGTTTGTTGGCTGTGAGCTGAAACCAGAGCTGTGAGCAAGTGAGCTTCGGTGGTGCCGCTGGGTCAGAGTGAGCCAAGAAGCTAATCTATATTTTCCTTTATGAATACTGTATTGGGTTTTAAAATTGAGTGAGATACAGAGGGACTTCAAGAGAAATCTATATTTAATAATTTTGTTGTTGTTTTCAACAATGTATCCCATGCTTCACCGACTTTGCCTTCTGTAATCCAGGACGACTGACTTCATTTCACAATAGTATCTGTGTGTGTGTGTGTGTGTGTGTGTGTGCACGCGCGCGCACACACATGTTTATTGGGCCATCAGAGGGTCTGATTTTGCTCTTGGTTGTGGTGAAAGTGGTGGTGGTGCTGTGGGTTGTTGAAGTGATAAGGCTCATGGCGATAGTGGCCATGACAGATGACAGGATGCTCGATGCCTTCACTCTGCAGCTCATCCTTCCTGTGAACTCCTTGTAGCTTGACCACCAGCTCCTTGATGAAGGTCTGAGGGTGAAACAGAAACCCAGTCCGTTAAGAGATCTTTCACACTTAACAGCACAACCTAAATCTAATCATTTCTGTCTATAATACACAAGATCTAGTATTTAAAAAGTATTCCATGACTCTGCCCACAAAACAAACAAAAAACTAAACAAAAATGGAATTTGAATCAAATCGATTGACAATGGGGTTAATCCTACCCACAGCACTCAGGCTTACTGCAGTTTACTTTGGTCTTTTTTTGTTTAAAATAAAAGATGACAGTAATAGCACCTCCTTATGGCTCACTGACTGAAGCAACACTGGACAATAGTAGAATTTAATATAACTAGAAAGTAAAATGAAGTTACAATGAGCTCAATATAATTACACGTATGTACTGTGTAACAACTGCAACCTCTTCAGGAACTCAGTTATGCCTTTGCCAGTTGTAGCCCTGATTAGATACGCGAGATTGGTAATACATTAAAGATGGGAACTTTTTTAATCAGATATTTAGGGTTTGTTTTTTTTATAGATTTTATTTATAGGAGACCATAGTTGTGTCGGTTGCAACATACTTTATATGTGGAACCATCTGGAAGCATCTGAATCTACTATTACAACCCTGCAGCCCTTATCAGACAATCAAAAAAAAAAACAAAAAAAACAAACAGCTTCTTATTTGATAACAATTAATTGTTGTGACGCACGAAGCAGAACCAAATGTAGCATTTAATCATTTTTCCACACATTCTTGTTTAAGAGTATTCAGTGTTCATATGTCCATAGATGGAAGAATGTCTCGAAGAGCACCAGAGTCCCGGGAGAATGACCTCAAGGCTGCGACGAGGGAGGTCCCCCCCCCCCCTCCATGTTGTGATGTGGTGTAAATGTCCTCATGAGTAACTACTTAATCTGGAGTTAGATAAAAGTTTAAATGGTCAAAGTAAGGTCTAGTCCATGTGTATAGAGGTTTAAACACAGAGTCATCATCTTTTTCTTAAAAAAAAAAGAAAAAAAAATGGGGAATACATGTCATCACAGCAGATATCTTTCTGAAAGTGCTACAGCTACTGTTATATTCTTCAATGTCATACGCCAGGGGTAGGGGAACTCCAGGCCTCAAGGCCCAGTGTCCTGCAGGTTTTAGATGTGTCCTTGATCGAAAACAGCTGATTTAAATGGCTACATGACCTCCTCAACATGTCTTGAAGTTCTCCAGAGGCCTGCTAATGACTATGTCATTAGATTCAGGTGTGTTGGCCCAGGGCGATATCTAAAACCTGCAGGACACCGACACTTGAGGCCTGGAGTTCCCCCACCCCTGCTATACACCAACACAATACAGAGCAGCTACAGGAACTACCAACATAGAAGTCGATTATGTTGTTAATAATCTTATTTCTTCACTGCACACGACTCTGGATACTGTAGCTCATCTAAAAAAAGAAAGCCTCAAACCAGAGGTACTTGACTCACCAGTATAATTCTTAAATGCGAACCTTAAAGCAGACAACTTGTAAGCTGGAGAGGAAATGGTGCCTCAGTAATTTAGAAGATCATCATTTAACCTTGAAAAATAAATTGTTGCTATATTTTTTTAAGTCCTCTGTAAAGCTAGAGCTACTTATTATTCATCACTGACTGATGAAAGTAAGAACAATACCAGGTTTCTTTTCAGCACCGTAGCCAGGCTGACAAAAACTCAAAGCTCTGTTGAGTAAAGCCTGAGGAAGTCAACTTCAGTAATAATTTTCTCCAAGCCATCAACGTGTCTTTTAGACCCCGTTTCTACAAACCTGCATAAAGAAGTGCTGCCATTAATTAATGTTTCAATCTCTAATAACCAGCTATGTACCACAGGCCTTCAACCTGGTAGTTGTTAAACTGTTACCAGCAGTCTTCACTAATTACATGCCAATCTCCAACCTTCCTTTCATATCAAACATCCTTGAAAGAGTAGTTGTCAAACAGCTAACAGATCATCTGCAGAGGTTTATTTGAAGAGTTTCAGTCAGGTTTCAGAGCTCAGCACAGCACAGAAACAGCTTTAGTGAAGGTTACAAATGATCTTCTTATGGCCTCTGACAGTGGACTCATCTCTGTGCTTGTCCTGCTAGACCTCAGTGCAGCGTTCGATAATGTCGACCATAATATCCTATTAGAGCGATTAGAACATGCTGTAGGTATTACAGGTACTGTGCTGCAGTGGTTTGTATCATATCTATCTAATAGACTCCAGTTTGTGCATGTAAATGGAGAGTCCTCTTCACACACTGAGGTTAATTATGGAGTTCCACAGGGTTCAGTGCTAGGACCAATTCTGTTTACATTATACATGCTTCCCTTAGGCAGCATCATTAGAAGACATAGTGCACATTTTCACTGCTATGCAGATGACACCCAGCTCTATCTGTCCATGAAGCCAGATAACACACACCAATTAGTTAAACTGCAGGAATGTCTTAAAGACAAAGACCTGGATGGCCGCTAACTTTCTGCTTCTTAATTCAGATAAAACTGAGGTTATTGTACTCGGCCCTGAAAATCTTAGAAATATGGTATCTAAGCAGATTCTTACCCTGGATGGCATTACCTTGGCCTCCAGTAACGCTGTGAGGAACCCGAGTGGTTTTTAACAGGATATGTCCTTCAATGCACATATTAAACAAACATGTAGGACTGCTTTCCTCCATTTGCATAATATCTCTAAAATCTGAAATATCCTGTTGCCGAGTGATGATAGAAAGCCTAGTTCATTCATTTATTACTTCAGGCTGGAAGTCATTATCAGGAAGTCCTAAAAACTCACTGAAAAGCCTTCAGTTAATCCAAAATGCTGCAGCAAGAGTCCTGACAGGCCCTAGAAAGAGAGAACATATTACTCCTATATTGGGTTCCCTTCATTGGCTTCCTGTTAAATCCAGAATTGAATTCAAAATCCTGCTCTTCACATACAAGGTCTTAAATAATCAGGCCAGTAATATTATCACCCCAATACTCTAGTTTCTAGAGTCTCCTCCAAGCGGTCGAAGCAGATGGCCGTCCCTCCCTATGACTGAGTGTGTCTGCGGTTTCTTCCTGTTAAACTGGATGTTTTTCTTTTCACGGTTGCCAAAGCACTTGGTCATAGGGGGTTATCACATTGTTGAGGTTCTCCTGTATTATTGTTGGGTCTTTACCTTACAATATAAAGCACCTTGAGGACACTGTTGTTGTGATTTGTGAGTTGTTGGTAGCATGTGATCGTGATGCCTTTAATTTTATGTTTAGCATTACACTTGGTTAAGCTTTTCGCTGCTTTAGCTACTTGAGCCCTATAGTTTGTTGAGACATGCAATACCCAGATATATTGTGTTATGTAACAGTCTACGTGCAGGTGAAAAAACCAGATGCCCCTGCCATGTAGAAATACTCCCTGTCCACATTTGTTTACTATGAACATTCATAAACATTCATCAGAAGTACTAAATCTCTGTGTTAGTATCAGCCGTAGCTGTTGCAGGTGTTTTACATTCATTCATTACCTTCATTAATTGAACCTATTTTAAAACAATATTCACCTAGTCATACGTGCACTGACTGTTGAATATTGTATGTGTGCTTGCTTCAGTCATCACCGATGCAAACGTCACATCCATCCACAGCTGTCCAGCATGGAAACTTTAGACTTGGACTGCTCACGTTTATTTAAGATAAACTTCGATTTCTGCACAAACAGGAGTGTGGTTTTTGTCCCTTCCACTGTTAGTAGTGCAGACTGTACAGAAAAGATGGATGCAGCAACCGTGAAACCATTAACCGAGTTATGGACTAACATTTTGAAGCCTCAACAGCATTTCGGCTGCCCCCATGTTAATCTTTGTCGATCTTGTCAGGCACAAAGGCATCCACTGCCAAAACAATACTCTGCTTCAACATCTATTTTCCTTTAAATGAGATCATCAGTGACTAAATGCTAACAACTGAGATCATCAACTCATTAGGAAAGTGTTTATTGAAGTCGTACTGAAAACTTTACTTTTTAGGGCATATAGTCCATGGTGAGGAGAGGATATAGAAGGGAAGAAAAAAATGTTTCAGTGCTTGGATAAAAGTGAATCAGTTTAATCTAATCCATATCCAAAAAGTCTAATAAATTAAGTCTGAGTTAAAAAAAAATAAAAAAATAAACAAAAAAAATGAAAATGCAGCTCCTACACTGACTCTGTTTGTTCCAGAGAGCCTCATTGTTTCAATCACTGAACTGGAAAAAACAAAAAACAAAAACAAAAACAAAAAAAAAAAAAGAGCTGTTGCTGAGGAATGTGGAAGGACCGCAGGAAGAAAGACGGACTGTAGCTTTAGTTTAGCTCACGTGCATGTTTGCATCAGTGCTTGTAAATGCAACTTGCAGTTTTAACTTACCTCTGTGCTGCTTCTGCACTTTTGAAGAAGTTCCTGTTTTTTAAAAAAAGGACAGTGTTAAAACAAACCTTAAGTTCACACAACTGTATAAAAAAAAAAAAAATGTTTGTATGAAGATGATTTGACTTATCAAACTTATCGTTTTGACTCTGTTTTGCTGATTTCTAACTACTATTTTCCATTATTATTGTTATGTGGACATATCTATACCTAATGAGAACGTAGCAACCTGTATACAATTTAATTTGTAAATTTCTTTGTTCGTTGTTACATAAGGGGGTTTGTCTTGAAGAGTGTCTACGTCTACCTGCTCAATTTTGGACTTGTATACCAACCTCATTAATGCACCTTGTGTTTTTTACTTTATTTATTTGGTCAGAAATAAAAAACAAAATGTCCATTTATCTCATGCCAAAATTGAAAAGATAGCGATAAATGCAACAGGTCATATTACCTGCAACTTTTTGACACGCTCCTCTTCATTCGGAAGGTCGAGCAAATCGTCAATGTTAACCTCCTCTGGCATGTCACTCTCCTGAGGGCAACACATGGACATGGAAGTAATGAAAACACACATGTGGAACGCTTCAGCGAGTCATCGTAGAAGGCATACACACGTCACAAGAATGTGACAGATGCATGCTACAATACTGATTTTGTTATCAGTTGAAAAATCAAGTATCGTCCGTTTTCCTGCAGTTGGCATGCACTCAGCTTTAAATGCTTTGTTCATCTGTTTCTTTGTTTAAGGGGCAACCTATGGCGTTGAAAAACTAGGCCAATGCGGAGGTTTCAAAGACTGCTGTTTGTCTAGATAGCAACTGAAGCTGGGTTCAAGAGTTAGTCATTCCCCATAGAATCACATATTAATATGCCCAGCTTTATAGCACTAAAAAGCATGTTTACAGCTTGGTACAAAGAACTGTTTCAGCCTCTGTGGATAGTTTCCCCCTTCATAATTATTTTGAATGAAATTCACTTGGATACAAAAGTTTGGGGGGTGGCCGCTTTGATTGCCAGGTGGCCAGAAATAGGCAGCTGGAGCTGGTTTAAATCTGCCTCAGATTAGACCTTATCTACTACTTTAAGTCATTACACTGGATCTTTACTGTGTTTGTGTTGTCGGTGCCTTTTGGAGCAGGTACTAACTCATAACTTAAGACTTTGTCCTTTCAGTTGTCAGTGGATCCAAAGTAACTATGATCATGTGAACAAAACACATCCGTCAAACTGGCGATCACTACTGCAAACCAACCACCAGCTTTATCTCTCTGTAGTTACTATTACTACTTTCTTCATTCGTAAGTTCTTTAAAGTAGTTATTTCATTTTCTCAGCACTCTTTATTAATTAGTACATTTTCATGTCTATCCTTGATCACCCTGACCTGCTGCACATCCTTTCCAGTTCAAGCCCTCTGCCAAGCTAGTGCAAGTCCTTCTCTCCTTCAGTGTCCAAGCTAGCATAAGCTCACTATAAGCCTTTTCTTTTACTTTGTCTGTCTTTGCTGTATGTCTAGCCTACCCCAATCCACTTTCTTCATCTATGTACCGATCTCAATTTTTCTGTGCCAGCTTCCTCCTTTGAATATTTTTGTGTACTTGCTCATTCCACTGCTGAGTCTCCTGGTCTTCTTTCATTTGTCCAGACGATACAGCAAATACTTCAACACGTCAGCTGTACTTTCCCAGTTATCTGGTAACTCTTCCCTACCACCTAGAGCCTGTCTCAACTCTTCCACTTCAACTGGCTAATAAAAACCATAAAAAGGAATAGGCTGAGATTAGGAGAGGATTCACTCCCTGGGAATGATAATTTTTGGAACACAAACAGCTGATAAATTAAAATTAAATCTAACAGAAAGTCACCATTGGATGGGGACTTTCACCATTTGGATGAACATTTTCTAATATGATGGTCTAAAACATCTTCATACACACCACACCATTCAGAGAGTCCTCACACCCTCAAGACTGAGCTTAAAATAAAAAAAAAGTTTCATCCCAGGATAAACTGATCACACAAAACAACTTTTGCACAACTTTACAGTAATATTCTTACCAGATGTCTGTTAGTCAGCACATACACAGTATGCATACTTACAGGGACTTTCTGAATACCCAAGTTCTAAAGGTAGGCTACCTTTATGCTGAGAAAAGAGATTCAGCCATGTGCAAATGTCCATTTTAACAGTCACTAAGTTAAAAAGACTTCCTGAAACATTTAACCTCCATGTCCAAATAGTACTTTAAGCTTTAATAGTAGCTGGAATATTTACATTCAGCCTGCAAACATTAATTGCATTGTTTAGGCTGTGGGGACCGAATGTTAACAGTGTTCATGTAATAGGCTACAGTAAGAGTGACGTGTTCTGTTTGAACAAACAGCCATTGTACAAGCTGAGTGAAGGGCCAGTCCACCCACCCATGCACACCAGTGCACTGCACTGCCTTTGTGATCAGGCCCCTGGCACTTATAGGACTGCAACTCTATGCACTATAACAGCAACTCCTGTTTTTAGGCTTGTTTTATTTTTGAAAACAATGAAATGCTGTTCTTGAGTGTGACATGACCTTATGTTGCATAATCATACTTGGTTGAGTAAGGTCGGTTCACTGTAAAGGACCATTTTACAAAAAAAAAGCATTTGTCTCACTCAGAATCTTCTGGGTATGGGGATGATGAGAAAATTGGTATGTTCGCTCCTTTTTATTTGGAGAGATGACTTATCATTGTAACCATCTGAATTCTGCCATTTTAAAAATCAAACCAGACTTTCATTATAACTCTTAAGTCCAAAAACAAGAAACTTTCCCTGAAACTCCTGTTGAGGGATTCTAACATCTTGTCAGCTGCTTCCCAGATGTAGTGTTTACCCCCTCCTGGGACATAAAACCAGCATTCTCCCTCCTACCCCCTCTTCCTTTTCTCCCAGTTCCACACTGCCCATGTAAGGCAGAAAGCTCCAAGACAAATACAGATTTGTGAGACAGGAACAGCAGCAGATCTCACATCTACAGGATGTTTGGCCTTGTAAGGACAACATAGTGCCCCACCCCTCATTCCCTAAACACCTCATAAATCAACAGAGACCTGAAGATGAGTCTCAGGAAAGTGTCTTCACGCAACATTCTTGTTTAAATATAATATTTTCCATTTCGCATTTCAACTTGAAGGAAACTGTTTCCAGGGCCTACTCCGTGGATCGGCTTCCTCCGAGGCGTGGACGTCTATCAGCAGAGAATGTACCTTCACCTATCAGCAGAGAATGTCCCTTAGTCTGTAACACAGTCAAATATATTCTCAAGTAATATTCAAGCATGCCATTCAGCGTGTTAGTACGAGCAGCTCGGGAGCAGCTTGGGAGAACAAGAAAACAGAGACTGCTTTAGATTGTCTTCCCAAAGTGACTCAACTTTATTCACAAGTACAACAGTTTATATAGAGGGTAAAATTCATGAGACAGCAGATTTATCAGTTTAAACCAGTACAGACCAAGATAAGGGAGCGTCTTCCTGCCCTTGGGTGAAGAAGCATCCTTTGTGTAGTTTATTAGTTCAGCTACAATTGTGATTATCTCAGCGACATATTTTCAAGGCACAAAACGAAGAGTTCTTTCATTAGTGAAATCTGAAACAAACCATTTGGCCTTCAACAGGCGTCTAAAAGATTAAGAAACTAATGTAGCTGAGGGAGTGATCTCTGTGGTATTTCAACCTTGTTGAATGACAGAGTTTTCCTGTATAATGTCACTATAAAACAATATCCAGTAAATGCTCCCATGGTACTAAAATACCTAACACAACTTCTTCTCAACTCGAAAGCTTTTAAACGTGTTGGACACGCAGACAGTACTGTGCAGTATCCTAAATCAGTTCACTTCTCTCAGAGACACCCACCTGCCCCGCGTACAGTCTATCCAGGCTCTCGTCGATCCACTTCTCTACGTCGAGGCGTCGCTGCAGCTCCTTCCTGTTGTACTTCACCGTAACCCGGGCATGTCTCTTCGGGATGCTACGACTGCACTCTTCGCCGGCGTTTTCTTCGAGCGCTGCGTCTGTCCACTCGGCTGCCATCTCTGCTGCCATCTCTGCTGTGGACTGGTCGGGCTGGTTTCTCGCCTTTTTGACGCGCACGGACGGGAGAGGAGCTGGGAGGCGACACAGCTCCCACCTTTTTTTTTCCTTGTTCCTCTTGAGATGTTTTTGTGATTTGATAAAAACTGAATTGAATTGAATCTTTGGCTTCTCTGGAACATAGAGCAAGTCACTGAACCATTCCGACTGTAAAACCTTTAATAAAAACAAGAAAAGAATAAATAAATACATGAAAATAAAAGAAGAGATATTTTCACTTTCTAATTACTCAGCTGTGCCTGGTTAACCGATTGCGTCACTTAAGCTCATGATGTCACAGGCGCAACGTGTGTAAGCGTTCACGGGGGGCACATGGCATGCACACCTACCACCACCTCAGGCACTTAGCGAGACCTCTGAAAGGAGTGGGTCCTTTCTCTTCAACAACTAATCTTTTTACGCTGCGTTACGCGGATGCATCCATCGGTGTGCATTTAAATAGAATGTTAGTAAGTGTTTACTATCTAACACTATGTGCTTGGAAAGTACACTTACATAAAAAGAGCATAGGAAAAAGTGCTGGAGTGACTCCTAATGGGATGAGCCATGAGAAGAAGAAGAAGAAGATTTGATTGAGAAGCACTGAGCTGCTACTTACCCTTTAAATTCTGTGGAAGCACCAAGAGTGTACTTTGTTTAGGAATCTTCCCAATAACACATAGTAAAACTTTCTTTCTTACAACTATACTCATTTTCCATTACCTTTCACAGCTTGACAAATGGGTTAAGGTTGGGTGGTTGTAGTGGTGATTGGATCTTATTCACCACTCAATATTCTTGGTCTAGAAGCCATAAAAGAGGGAATGCACCCCCCCTTCAACCCTTAGGGAACATACCATCTGTCAGCCTCTCTCTGCCACAATGACATGGCAGCTGGAATCAAGCATCTCATATTTAGATTTATCAGACCAAGTTCAAATATCTTCTGGCCAAATGTCCATGATTCTTTGTTCTCATCTTGTTGGTGAACCTCATCAGTGGTTTATTTTCTTTGAAAGCCTGATAAACACCTGATTCTGAGACATGGCTGCAAAGCACTGAGCTGAGCTCTGATCTGAGCTGCTGTTAACTGTTGATTTCTCAGGCTAGTGACTCCAATCCACTTTTGTTTAGTATCAAAGGGAATTGTTGGCGATCTGGAGAAGTTTCATCACAGCGTTTGGTGGTTATTATTGTAGGTGCAACTGACACTTTAAACATTCTTGAAGACTGGATGAACTATAATTTCTCTTTACTCAGCTGAGCATTTCTAATATGGATTACTGCAGCAGTTGAATGAAGCTGTTTGCTGTATTTCAGCACAGCCGAATGTCTGATTAGAAGATAGAAATTAATGTATTTTTTGTTTTATTTTGCAGTTGTCTCAAGGCAGTTTATACTGTTTGGTAAAGACCCTTCAACATTAGAGTAAGAACTCCAGCGATCATCCCCTATGAGCAAACACATGACAGCTATTAGGAGCAAGAACGCCCTTTTAAAAGGGAGGAGCAGATATTTTCCCCCACAATTTAGGAAATTGGCAAATTAATAATTCCCATTAGTGGCATATATGAATGCATTGGGAGAGAAATAGGGGGTTAAGGGGAGGCATTCAGTGCATCATGAGTCTGTCATCATAGCTACAGTAAGGGGCTAACTGTAAGCTTTATCAAACCAAGTTTTAGAGAAGGTTTCTGTCTCCTTAATCTAAACTGCGAGCTGATTCCACGTGAGAGGGTCCTGAAGGCTTAAAGCTGTCTCTGATTTTAGTTATTTTCTCATTCCAGATGTATTTACACCAGTAACATGCAGAGCTTTTATCAAGAAAAACCATGGAGAAAATCTATAATATTAATTAATAAACAAACATGTGATACAGTTTCCTCACACTTTTTAGATAGCTGTAAAAACACCGTCCTGCATATTGTCTTTTAACTATGTCGCAGCGTTTATACATAAATTCTGTCCTGCAGCTGTTGTAGTTAGTACTTTCCGTCTCACTTTAACATAAAAATCTAGAAGTGTTTTGAGCTACCCTATCATTTCTTTACATTTTGCCTCCAAGGAGACAGAATCACTTCTATTGTAATTGCCAATTTAGTTACTTTCTTACAAAAACACCTCATTTGTTCTGATTTCTTTAGTTGAATCTATGAAAAGTGCCAAACAGAACATAGTTTGATGGGTATAAAATAGCATCGGCGAGTTCATTCCTGAAGAGCTATAAACTAAAAACTTGCTGTATCTCAGCAAAGTGTGCAGTGTGTTCCTGGAAAAGAAATCTGAGGAAGCAGAAAAATTGGAAGGCAAAATAGGTTTAATAAACTGAACAGCATCTGTTCAGTTAACAGAAGCCTCATCAGGAATGGTCACAGCAGTAGGGTGGCTGCTAAGAAGCCATTCTTAAGGAAGAGAAACAGGGAGAAAGATCTGAGGTCAGCCAAAGTACACAAGAACCGGACTGATAGTCACTGGTTCGAAATTTCCGTGTGTGAGTGCAATGAAGATGCATTTTTCAGCATCTTGACCTTTTTTTTTGAGCGAATTAGTAAATAGTTAAACTAGTTTATTTAAAAATATATATTTGAGCTCTGAAGTCATTGCCTCCTAGATCAACCAGAATATAAATCACCACTGATACCATGTAAAACAGGACTGTTCAAGCCTGTGGAACAGAATCCTAAAATCTCGGATCGCTTTAAAGCAAAGTTTTATTTCACATCACAACCATGACATAATGAACTTACAAATAAATAATATGAATGAAAAGATGCAACATAAAACAAACTTTGGCATGAACTCAAAATGGCACATGAACAGCAGTACTATATTATATATATTTATATAAATTACAGTGATGGCTGACGTTATGTGAAAAAGCACATTCTCATTATATCCCTGCCCATCATATCTTTGGGATATCTCACACAGCCTACAAAACATCCATGCACAGCATCAAGCATCGGTCTTCATTTAGCATCATATAAATATATCTCTACATCTGTGACAAAGTGAAACCATAAACACGAGTTTTCAAATAAATAAATAATAATTAATAATAAAAGGATAAAAAAAAATGATGGTACGCACAACAAGGAAATAATGGCAAAAGGAAGATTGAAAAGCAAAAGAAAATTTGAGTGTTAAAAAAAAACAACAACAAAGTGAACATATTCAAAAGAATAACCCAGCAAAACACATCTGGGCCAGTTTTCCAAAAGAGGCCTGGATATCGGATCTTCCTGTATTTGGTTTTGTGTTTTAGGTCCTATGAACAGTGGATCATATTATTTGTCTCTTTGGGTCTTACACATGGAAGAGCTTGGCCCCGGATACCTTCTCAGTAATAAATCATCTATATCAGAATAGTTTATTTGTCACAATTTTGCTTTTTTCAGTGATGTTTATATTGGTTTGTGAGCACGAGTGGTTTCCACCTCGTGGATTTACTCCTTCCCTCACTGTACATATCGAAAGAGGAGCAACAAGTGCTAATGTGTTTCTTTCCCTGTTTTTCAAATCTGTGCTTTGTCGCTTTTCATCTCAGTCCTGCCTCATCTCTCCACATGAAGTCCTGACGCTCCCCTCTGGAAAGGCTGTTCTCCACAGGGTTGTGCCTGTAGCCCGGTCTGCCATCTGGGCAGAGGGAGAGGCTGAGACGGGCTGTGCTGTTGCTGATCTTGAAGAGGCCATTGGGGCCGAGGAAGGCGTCTCTTTCGCTTCCACCCAGGTTGTTGACTGTCTCCAAGTCGTTATAAACTGCAGTGTCTCTTAGCTGCTTCCTTCCCTGCATTCTCCTCCTCCTCCTCAAGTAGAGGATCCCTGCAACCAGGACTAGTACCAGAATAGCCAGAGCGCAGGAGAGGGTGAGGGTAGTAGATGAGGGTTGGGAGGTTTGGCGCAAAGCTGGCTTGAAACTGGGCTGAAGCGTGAACTCACAACTGGGACCCATAAAGCCCTTGGGGCACTGGCACACGGGCCCAGTGAAGTGGGTGAAACAAGTGCCACCGTTCTGACAGGGATGGGCACCACAGGCATCTGAGCGCACGCTGCAGTTCTTGCCAGTGTATCCCAGAGTACAGGAGCAGGTGTAGTCATTTACACCATCTTGGCAGGTTCCAGCATTCTGGCAGGGACTTGAGGCACAGTCGTCAATGTTAACCTGGCAGTTGGCACCTGTGAAGCCTGCCTGACAACGACACAAGATGCTCTGGCCGAGATCCAGACACTCACCGCCTGCAGAAGAGAGAAACACTCTGTTCAGCATCCATTAAATCAGAAGGTGGCCAGTCGTTTAAAGAAGGAGTGTTAATTGGATTACATTTGGTACAAGTGCATTCATGCAGAAGTGCTGAGAGTCACACTTCACCACTGACGAAGAGCCAAGGTTGGTTGATTTGTACTTCAGCCACAAGATGTCGCCGTACACTCACCATTTAGACAGGGCCTGTTGCTGCAGCGGTCCAGCTTCTTCTCACAGTTGGAGCCAGTGTAGCTGGGAGGGCAGCGGCAGGTGTAGCCTCCGGTCATTGTCTCCGCACAGGTGCCGCCATTGAAGCAGGGACCATCTGCACAAGTCATGGCAATGATCTCACAGTTCTTCCCATAGAATCCCTGAGGACAGGTGCAGGAGTAGTCGTTCTCCAGGTCCTGTGGAAGGAAAGAAAACCTTCAGCTCACAGAGCAAAGATCTAGAAAATAAGACGTAAGCAGCCGATCTATTTCGCTGCCAAGAACTATTCTGTATGCATTGTGTCAAATCTTCTGTAGACCAGTAGAGAGCAATCATCTAGTTCTACTCCCTCAAGTGCAATTTTGACTTTTCTTTTCTTTCTTTCTTTCTTTCTTTCTTTTTTTGTTAGCACAGTTTATAATCCATCCATTCATTTTCTTCTGTTGTTTGCAGTATATTGCTGCACATGGCCTATCCTATCTCCTGCTGTTGTGAAACTTAAACTTGCCTGCATGGGATCAGTTTTTCTTATCTTATCTTGCTCTTATTGCATCGTTATAATAAGCAGACAAACTGATTGTTGACTCACATTGCAGCTGCCTCCGTTCTTGCAGGGGTTGCTGTCACACTCGTTGGTCTCCAGCTCGCAGTTGGTACCTCCAAAGCCAGGCCGGCAGTTGCAGGTGTAGCTGCCCTGGCCTGTGTTGGTGCAAGTGGCACCATTGGTGCATGGCTTGTGGTTAGTACAATAGTTCAGGTCCTGGTCGCAGAAGAGGCCCCCCCAACCCTCCTGACAGTTACACTGCCACGGCTGGCTGCATGTCCCATGGAGGCAGCCTGGGTAGCGGACGCATTCATTGCAGGAAGGGCCCTGCCAGCCCATGCGGCACGTACAGCCCCCTGGGGCCTCGCAGTAGCCATGCCTCTCACTGCATTCCGCCGAGCAGATGGCTGGGGGGGGAGAGGGAGGGGAGGGTGTGTGATTACAATGGGCACCCCTTCTCATACATCTCACACACAAACACATACAGGGCCCCATGTCTGACCCCAGCCCTGTTCCAGACTTCACTATTGGTTAAGCATTAAGCCAAGCAGCTGGTAGGCACACTGCCGGAGAAAATGCTTTCTTTTATCTCTTCCCGATTACATGCACACAAGTACACACACACGTGCACACACACACACACACGTAGCCTGATCACCTTGAAAAATGTGTATGTCTAACAATGGTCACAGCTCTTTGTCACATTGTAACACAACAAAAGGTAGATGGAATACCAAACCCCGCCTTATTAAAAAAAAAAACTCTACAGGATATCTGCTGATGAGCATCTGTGTAATGTTTTTATAAATCTTGCTCATCATATTTTTTTTATACATATCTATCTATCTATCTATCTATCTATCTATCTATCTATCTATCTATCTATCTATCTATCTATCTATCTATCTATCTATCTATCTATCTATCTATCTATCTCAGTCCTTACATTTCTTATATTTGTGCATTTATTCAACGTTTTTATTGATTTTTTAGGAACATTTTTTATTTGATTTAATTCTATTTAATTGTTTTCTCTACATTTATTTAACATTTTTGATCAAACTATAGTGAGAAAATTTGAATTTCCGTTTTATCAGCGTTGTAAGTTTGTTTTAAAAGATGCTATATTGTATAAATAGGTGAACTAACTTAAGTAGACGTATTTGTTATACACTATATGATAAAGCCACCGCAACATAAAAGAGTATGGCAAACTCAAGTGCCTTTCTCATGGACACTTCAAGTCATCAATCATGAACGCTTACGCTCAGAGCAGTAGTTTCCTTTCCAGCCCTCCAGGCAGATGCGGTTGCCCTCCTCGTCGCAGGTGTAGTGGCCCAGCGTGTCATCCCTCGGCCTGCAATAGTCAGCGCAGCCGTCTCCAAAGTAGTACTCGTCACAGAAGACGTGGTAGGAGTAGCGCAGCTCGCTCTGTTCTCCAAAATGCACGTCCTGGGACCAGTCTTCTCCAATGGCAAGTCTCCTTCTGGTCGCCAAACGGCTCACGAGGTTGTTCTGGTTGTCTGCAAGGGTTACAGAAAGTTGTAAAACAAATACCCTTCCGCAAGATATGTTGGTTTGGCTTAAATAGGGTCAGTTATTTAAAACAACCTACCTGTGTATTCAGTGGGAGATTCAGCGTTCCAGGCTTCAATGATCAACGAAAATGTTCCCTAAAAACAGGAGGGGGAAAGCGCATCAGTACTTGGTAAGTTCGAGATCAGGGATGTGTAGCGGACGTAAACTATGAATATTTTAAACGGGTATATGAACTCCAGCACCACTGTTTGTGTAACTGATATTCTTTTTTATTTATTTACCGGCCACTTGAAGTGGAAAGGCACCCTGATGGGAGCGCTGCTGGAGATCGAGGTGTGATCGGCTCTGATGACGTTGGTCTGTCCGGTACCAAAGGTGCAGGGCGGCTCTGCGGAGATGACATCCTCCGGGTGTTTCAGGCAAATTCTGAAAAAAATGTGACAGTCCCTGTGTCTTCGACAGATCCGCTGCGCGGTGTGGAAGGAATGAATCTTCAGCTCAAACACACCAGAGGACAAAACCTGTAATGAGAAATAAATAAAATAAGATATCACGGCGTAAAGACGTCTTCGGGGTGTTATTTGAGCATAAACTGAAGACAACTTACAACGTGCACTAAGGCCAGAGCCAATAGGCATCTCAGATGCAAATGTGCCATTTTTCCTGAAGTTTGCTTTTCCAAGTTTAAAGCTTGGAGCTCCTCATTCGCCGTGCGTCACAATGCCAGACAGATAGATCACTTCAGGATGCTGTCACAGTGGAGGGGAAATCTCTCAAATATTTTTCATCACTCTTAAGTCTGTTATCTTTTCAGGGTATCCTGAGACCTCTTGGTAGTCCTCTCCTTTGTCCTCTCGCCTCTTATTGGCACTCGTCTTGTTTGGGTTCTGGTGCGTAAAGGCGCAGAGCGGTTTTATACCCTCTGATCTGCGCGTCACAGGCAAAGAGGTGGAGCCGTGGCAGACCTCAGGGGAGTAGATTTGCATCCAGACACAAGGGGCCTGCTTAGGGATTTAGGGAACACTCGTTACATCTGGACAAAGTTCTTTGGAATATGCATTAGAAGCTGGTATATGAAGATACGTTTATCAAGTTTGTACGATTCTTGATCAGCCAGGAAAAAAAGCAAGCCGATGCAGGTGATGGGACTAGATTGTCACAAATAGACAATAAAGTCAGTTTGATAGTAAACGATCCAACTTTTATTGATGGGCGTTGAAGCGTGTTTGGAGTTAGTTTTAAATCAGAACTTCTTTTCTCTCTGAAAGGATTTTTTTCTTCTGTATTTAGAATTTTGTTGCAGTTTTAATCAAACGCACTCCAAAGCATTCAAGACCTCCCACATGAATCATGACAGTGGGCTCTTCGCCATTTTCCTAGCTGTATATCATAGTTTAGAAAGTGTTTTATACATACACTAAAGATCAGAAGGGAGCAAAGAATAGTATTCAACCTTCTAATTGCTGTGGCGCGTGTGAGGTGACAAAGAGTGGGCAGGTTCCGGATAAGCGCGCATTGTGTGTGTAGCGGTCATTCAGACTTCTGTTGTGCTCTTGTGTCACAAGAAAGAAGGCGGCGCGCGCGCACGCGTGTGTGTGCAGGCGTAACCAGGGAGTCGTTGAGACTCTCTGTTGCCTTTGTCTGAACCTCATCCGAACAGCTGTATGATAATCAGCGGCACATGATCCGCCTTGGGGGGTTCCAAACCCGGCTATTGTCTCCTCAAAGCGTCTTCTTCCACTGCGCGGGCGCGCACAAACCACTAACCCCTTATTGATTTAAGAAAAAACTCCGGTCTGTTGCCGAGTCCCGCACCTGTCGCAGGAGAGTAAACACACCTAAACTGTTAGCTTTAGACCTTGAACTGATCCTACCATTGCCACCGACCTTTGTTGTTATCCATTTTAGTAGCCAGTTAATGTTTTAGTTCAAGTAAGTGTTAATGCTATCGAAGCTGTAGAGAAGCACAAAATAAAAATGTGGCAGCTTGACTGTTTATTAATATAAATACTTGTTTGAAGGTGAGTTAACCAATTCTTCATCCCAGTGCTTCAGTTCCAAAATCCCTGTCACTACAGTGGATTGATGAGTCACTGTAGCACAAATTAACAATATTAATACTGAATAAATAATATAATATATAAAATCTGACACATGATTCCACCATGGTAACCCCAAGGCATTTCAGCTACGTTCATTATTTTTTTCATTTTACAGACATGTCAGTTGGTATATGTGTGCTGTGACGGGGGCTGGACGACGGGTGGATACCTATTGATATTAAAATGAGAAAGGGGAACGCGTGCCTGAAGTGGCCCCCTGAATATCCTGGCACGCTTCTCTGCAGATAACGAGCACAATACGGAAAGGAAACATTCTAAAAGCGCAACAAAAGTCCTCCTTTAAAATATCGACAGCCTTGGAAAAAAGGACGATTTAGCAATAGTTTGATTGGGCAGGTGTAACCGTATGCCTGTAGGCCAAATAAATCCTGCTTGGACAGGAGAGGAGTTGTTGTGTCTTCTTTAACTTTCTTGTCTGTTTGAATTGTTATCTGTTGCATCCATCCATCAACTTAAACCATCTGAGTTTTATGGGGGAAAAAATCTCGTTTCAGTTAACTGAGGAGTACCCATGAGGAGGAGGTTTGTAGGTTTATCGTTTTTGTAATCTGTGTTGTTTTTAAAGTTGGCACTATGTGCTCTCCCGACTTGGCCCTGATTGCCAGCTATCACCTCATTACAAACTTTTCAACTGTTTGTTTTGTTTTGTTTCTAACACAAAAAATAAACACATTTATGGTGAGAATAACAATGTATTTATGATACATTGAGAAAAACATCATGTACCACACAGTGGAAACTTCTGCTGTGGACCTGGCTGCACATAGAAATGTCCTTTCAGCCCCATCACTTTGAGATCAGACTCAGTGTAATGCAGTCACCTGTATGTTATATATATTTTACTGATCACTGAAAAGTACAAATCCATATAAATCCTTGGTTCTGCACATGTTTGCTACCTAAATTGTAGAATCATCAGGACCAAACACTCATGTTTGTGGACTGTGGGTAGAGACCAGATTTGACCTGCGGGTGTTGATTTTGACTCGTGCTGTTAACAATTTTGTAATTGTTCTTTTTGTATAAACTTTTATTTTAGGTCGAATTCATTTGCCCAAAAAGGAGAGACAATAAAGTTTGAAATCAGTTTAACTTCTTGATACTTTCAAAAAATCCCCATTGATATAGCAATTATTTTGTTTTTTATTTTTTTACCATGATGATCACAATGTGAGAATACAAAACGGCAGAGAAAATGATCAAATATCTGTGCTTCAACTGGTTAACTGAAAAAAAAATAGCCATCCGTCTGCTGATGTGTGTTAGAAGTTAGAGCCCATAAATAATGCAAAACATCAGAGCTGCAGTTGTTTGTTTTTGTGCACGTATCAGATGCTCTGTGTGGTTTTATGTCATGAAGCAAAGGATGTGTGGAACACCTGTTCCTGTACATCAGATCATATGTCCATCCTACAGCCCTCATGTCACACAGACATGACAATTACCTTATCTGTTGTTCCTCTGGGTGAGACAGCAATGTTCTTTAATGTGTGCACTCTGAGCGTATACAGTATCTGCATCCTCCTGCAGATGCTGCAGGAGGATGCCTGTGTCTTTGTGTGGGGAGCAGATGGACAGTGCACCCTCACTGCTGTTGTCATCTGTATTACTTGCGAGGGTGTGACATGAACGTGCCACAGGGCATGGGAACCAAAGAAGAGTTATGTAAGCCCCCACCCCGGCCGCCGCGGACCTCCCATTAGTTTGAGTGGTCGGCATCTGCTTCGTCTATGGCCCCGCAGCAGCTTGGAGATCCTTCTCCCTGAGGACTCTTGAAGGGAGGGTAGCTGCTGCAAATCTGACTCGCGCAGGCTCTCAGGGGAGAAGTCAGCCGGTTGTGGCCACTTCTGGAGTCCCGTCCTGTTGTCTGACTGCACAACAATGGGAGGTACGGGATGGATGTGTACTGGGTTGTGATGTTCTGTTTGTGTGCGCCCATATGCAGGCAGCCTCTAATTTTATGCATGCCATGTGACTTATTGGTTTATCTCATTAAGATGCTGGATGCACTGCTGGGTACCAGAAAAGCCTTGCCACCTCCCCACTGAATAAATTTATGAGTCAAAGAGGTGTGAGATAGCTGGAAGTGTATTATGAGGCAAGTCACTGGCTAAAACTAACAAATATACAGTATCTTCTCATCTTTACAGCCTCCAGCCACATGTCATGAAATGACCTTCTTAAAGTTTTTTAGGAAATTTACTTCTCATCTGCTCAGGACATCTGTATCTGCTTACTTCCTCCAGGCTGTGCTTGTAATCCTTCTAGGCCCCAAACTTCTCCTTTCAAAGCTGCCACAACATTCAATTATTTCCTTTGTGCTGATCTACATTTCTTAATATCATTCCAGGCAAGTCATATTAAACAAAGATTTTTATTTATTTATTTATTTATTTTTACAAAAATACTTCATAATCATTTAGATGTTTAAAATAAAAATGGAAAGGGCTGGCATAGTTACATTAATTCATACAGTTTGGTAATGAAAAACACTTGTTTGAATGGGTATTTGCAGTGCACGCTCAGTTTAATTATTTGGTTCACAGTAGTTTAGTTCTGCTTCTGCAGCAATCACGGTGACCATCCTGAGTGAGGAGGACCCTGAGCAGGTGGCTCTATGCAGGTCAGACTTTGGGAAGTGCAGCTCATGTCTCCTTGAAACTAAAAGAGGTCATTCATCAGCTCATGCAGCTTTAAAGCATAACCCTGCTTCAAAATTGCAAAACAAATGAAAACAGGATATTCTGTCCTAGTGTGTGGTGAGTTGATCAATCCACTTCTGCACCCAGAAAAAAAAATCTCTCCTGTTTTCTCCATGAGTATACTATTTGTAAAGTGTTTTTGATTTTGGTTCATTTTCAGTTTTTTGGTTTTCCTGAGTAGCACAGTGACTTGAGTTGAATGCCCTCCTGTGAAAGTTGGTTACTCATCCAGTTCATATGGTCTGCTGTGGGCCTTCATGTAATTGCAAATAATAATAAAATATTTCTACAAACAGCTGGAAGAGAAATGGAAGACTCAGTGAGTGCTTTTTAAAAATATATGTATGTGCAAAACTGAGAAAGATTCACTGAGAAAATATTTAAACAAAACAAAGTATATTTAAATTATTACATTATAAAAAATACAGCAAAATAAAAAAAACAGATTATATAGATAATCCATCACAAGGTCAGCTGTAAATATTGTCTGTAAAAAGAAAAATACCTTATGTGGAGAATTTATCAAATATAGAACTAAAGAAGCACAAAATAGATGTAAAAGTACAAGAATAAGAATAAGTTACCGTCTGTTACGAAGTTTTCTAAATAGAAATATTGCAGTAAATTGTTGGTTAGGGTTTAATATGCTGATGATAAGTACTTGTGGCAATATCAGGAACAAAGCATGTTTATGCACGTTTTCATGTGTTAGAGCCCGGACTTCAGTTCAGGCTCTGAGGTGAGGAGGAAAGGAGGGAGGAAACAGAGCAGCAGCGGAGGAAGGAATAGACATAATCAGAAAGAGATTATGAAAATAGTTTAACATTTGGTTAAACGTTGTACATTCATTCCACCCATTTATTTCTAAGAGATGCTAATGTGAAAATGCAGTCCGAGTGTGCTCCGGTTCATCTTGCCTGTTTCATGAAAGTGCACGTGGCAGGAGCCGACCTCTGCACTCTATCATCAGGGTTTTCTTTGCTAACGTGCTAAAGCAGTTATTAAGAATTTCTTCACACTGCACTCTAGCTCCTCTACATTAAACATGTTGCCCAATATGGTCAGCAAGAGAAAACTTTTCTGCTTAATGATGCTATTTCTGTTCAAAAACGAGCAACTGTTAATCTCAGAGCAGGGAAATTGGAGCCAGCAGCAGCTTGTCCAGCACCCTGATCTCTAACCAGTCTCCCATCAAGGACCTGAAGTTTATCCACAATGAGCATGCACAAACCTGAAGCAAAGCTGCTGCTTTCTCAGCCTGACAAGCTCAAGCCTTTTCTAATAGGACACAGACACGTCCATGAAATTGAGAATTGAGTGGAATTAAAGGCAAGCCTGTTTCCTCTGATAATGCCTAATTTCCAAAGGATGAAAGTAATATAAAGAATAGATGGGAAGAATTATGACAGAATGGTTTCACTTTGGTCTAATTGATATCAGCTTGTCCTCACAAAATGACCACTGGTTGAGGCTACGGTCATACTACCTTGATTACACCCAATCACATCTAATCTCAGAAGCCAAGCAGGGTCAGGCCTGGTTAGTACTTGGATGGGGGTACCAGGTGCTATAGGAGTTGGGTGTGGCTCAAGAGGTACAGCAGTTACCTCAGCTAAAGGTGAGTAATGAACGTTTTTCATTGGGAGTGACTACAATGGACAGGATAGACATATCAGAGCAACAGGCTGGGATGAGAGGTTTGGAGGCTAAGTTATAGTAGAAGCAAGTTTAGGTGGTTTCTACATGTACAGAGAAGTTAAAGTTGATATATTGGACAAAGGATGTTGAATATGGAGCTGCCAAGCAGGAAGACCACAGAGTGGGTTCATAGATGTAATAAAGGAGGGTATGCAGATGGTTGGTGTGACAGAGGAGAATGCTAGGGACCTGGGTGCAACTGCAATGGTAAAACCAAATCCTTCACCCATAATATGGAATAATTTGATACTGAAGTAATATCACACAAGAGTAGACTCTCTTCTCTTATATTCTATAATTTCTCTCTGATCATTTATTTTATTCTCGTTCTTTTTATTAATAACATCTTATTCATATTCATCTTTCTAACACTTTCACAATTCCACAGACAACAACAGCAATAATACTGCAGCAGCTAGTATTTACTGACACTTGTTCCCTCCTCTGCAGGTTGTGTGTCCATGGTAGTGTTCATAATGCTGGTAAATTAAGTCCTGGGGACATGCAGGCTAAACAGGTTAATATGAGGATGACTGTCTTCAAAGTTCTTCTAGAAAGAAATCTGCCCACTCTGTGAGAAAAATGAAGAGTTTGATCAAAAAAAGGGAAGCAGATAAAAAACTGCCCGAGTTCCTTTTAATGGGTGCAACCTGTTATTGTCTTTGTATAACTTCACAGATCCAGTTTATGACTATAAACCTTTTATATGGTTTTAAAGAAATTTTTAAAAATTGCTTTAATATATGGAAGGAAGAAATCTGTGTCTCCGATCAAGTCCCAAATCCTTCCCGAAACAACGGCCGCGATGAAGTAAATAAAAGTGAAGTCTTTGGCTTAGCAGCAGATGCATAATTATGCTTTTGTTAGGGCACAAAAGAAATCATGATAATTATCTAAACCCGTCCAAGCTGAGCAGCAGCTCTGGCTTCCTCCAGTCCTACCTTTCCATACTTAGCCCTGCAGCAGCTTCAGTGGCAGATGGGAGATGAAAGGGGGAGCTGGATGAACGAGGGAATGAAAACAGGTGTTGGTGAAAACTGAAGAAAAGGAAAGGCCAAGGGGTCAACTGGGGCATTAGAAAGGGGGAGGAAACTTACATATAGACTTGCAGACGGACAGATCGATGGATAGATTTTTTTCTTTTTACCCTTTTCAATGTGCCTCTTGAAATCTGTTGTCTTGCCAAATGGTGAGCGGCTCTGCAGAAATGTGAACATTTACACTATAGCTAGAAAGAGTGTGTTTCACTAACTATTTTAACTAAAGACTGTTACAGTGTTTCAGCAGCTATACTGTTCAAAGCAAGTAGTTCTCATATTCTAAAATATAAAGTCTAGTATATTATTTGATCCAACCTTGTTTGTTTTAATCTACCTTTTTTATTATATGGGTCACAGCATTTTTTACCTTTGACATTCATTCTTCTGACCATAATGCACCATGTCGTGTGGAATAGTACAGAGAAATCCAGCCTATGAAGGTATTTAACAACTGAATGGATTCGTGTGTAGATTTAGTGTACCCTCCAATAAGTCATACTTTATTCTCAAAGAAGAAGAGGGGGGGTTGGAATCTGGCAGAATACAGTTTTATAGGCACTCAAAGTGAATAAGGTCTTTTCAGAAAGGCTTAAGTCTCAGTTTTAAGGGCTCCGTAAGGAACTGAAGGTGAAAGACCCGCTCACAATGTGAATACAGCTGCCTATTCAGGACCCCAGCCCCCATCCAGACACAATAATGCTGCCCCCTACCACTCAGCGATGGAGGAAACGGCATCAGATTGTTGAACTCCTGCTGGATCCCGCCCTCCTCCCCTCCCTGCTGCGGCACGCCGGCCCAGCCCTGGCAGCTGTTTAACCAACTGAGGCAGAAGGGCTGCAGGAGAACAATGCAGTTCGACTTAACCATTCCTCTTTCTCTCTCTATGTGTGTGTCAGTATCTGTCACTGCATTTAATTAGGAGAAGCTCTCTATAAATGAGACTACCACCACCCCAACATCTGACAATGCTAGGCTGCATATTTATGCCAAAAGACAGAAACTTCATTACGCTCATTAAATCTGTCAGCGGAGAGACGGAAATTCATGTTTTAGTCTACAGTAAACAACAGAGCGTGGATTTATTGGGATACATTCAGTTTATTTCTGTCAATCCCAAAAGAGAGTTTGGAGCACAGCCACAACAATGCAGTACATGTGCACTGACTTATAAACTGTTTGTGTTCTATCTTGTCTTCTGTAAAGGTTTCAAGAGGTGTCGTGTACATAAAGTTAACATTCTTCTTATTGTTGTTGGAATGATCCACAAACTAACAAGCTATTCTGATAGCTTCACACAGTTGTTTCCATATAAGATGCATTTGCACATTGATGTAGAGAATGCTTATACAAAAAAAGCAAATTGTCATCATCTCAGCACAGACCATCCTGGACAATCAGTGCAGCAGAGCCCCCTGCTGCTACATCTGTACTCCTGCAACACTTGCTGGGTGTTTCTGTTGACACCGCTGGTCTGCACTGTCAGGATTTAGTGAGAGCTATTTAAAGATAACACAATCTTGGGTGATAAAATATTACACATAAATGATAAATCTTTAAATGTATTTCTAAGATATTTAAGCTACTATGTGCAACAGCACTACTGTAATCTCCTGAGGGAAGCACATTCAGTAGAAATGACCCATATTCGCTAGATGTGCCTCTCTGACTTAACCTTCTTTCTCAAAGTCAAACACAACATGACGTTTCCCATTTGACACACTGCAAGAGATCAACCAAGCATCTCAGATGTGCTAGTCATCAGAATAGGACTTTCAGGGTGTAATTTAAAGATGGTAGCTTCACCGGAAGCACTTAGTTCCTGCACAAAAGGACACTTGGAAATTGTAGAGTGTTTGCATGTTATAGATCACAGCTCAGAGGTTGGCTTATGTTCTGTTTAAATACACCAGTTTATTATATTTTTAAAAGAACTTAGTGAAATTTTCATATTCAAGTGTTCATGTTTGCAATGTAAAAAACCAAAATCAATCACAAATAATATACTTACTTGTATTTTAAAAGTATCTAACACACACCACAGTTAGCGCTCAGACATAAAGACCATATAATGGTCAAGTGCAGACATCCACTCACCATTACAGTACACGTGATAATCTCCAGACATAAAGTAAGGGAAACGTACAACATAAGGACACAAACGCATTCTGAGAACTTTTCAGAGGCTTTAAACAAGTTGTTTTATCAATAGAAAATGTGGTGGAGTCTCACTGTCAGTAGCAAAACGAAAAACTCTCCAGGTTCTTTCTTTATGGCTAATATTGGTTGTTTTTGCAATCCACTTTCATATAACCACACAAACAGTAATTCCAACGATACAATGAGTCTACCAATAGTTTTAAAATATAACCACAGAAAATCTGCTGATTTAAAAACCACAGGTGAAGTCCAAAAGAACCGAGAAGTTCCTGCACCTGAAGGTCATGTGTGACGTCAGTGAGATAACAGACCCTCACACCTCCATGTGTCACTGCTGTTATAATGCCGGCCGTCCATTCAGTTTGTCATGCATGAGTGCGATGGCTCCACCTGTGAAGTCTCTGAGCACCTGCACCGTCTCCCGCTGGAGCTGCAGCGACTCGCGCACAAACTCCTGCTGAGTCTCTGCCAGCTGCTGCACTGACTCCGACAGAAGCTCCAGGGAGCGCGACACAGTCTCCAGCAGGATGTTGGTGGCGTGCTGCTCCTGAAGGCTCAGCGATGCACTGTGCAGCATGCTGTCTCTCGTGCTCTGCGAGGACTGACCGGGCGACGGAAACGCAGCCGCAGATGCCGGCAGTCCAGTAGACGTGTGAGGTTGCGCTTGTTTCTGGGTGCTGCTGTTAGCTTGGTGATCATCTTTTGGCTTTGCTGTCTGAGTTGAAGGAAGCATATCGTCTCTTTGTTCATCGTCCGAGTCTCCAAATGCATTTTCAGTATCTGAGAAAAATAAGACACATCAGCATTTTCTAAGTACTAACATAAACCAGAAAAGCAATTTCTTGACAGCTCACCTTCTGCTGGAGGCACCTCATATTGCACATCAAAAGATGGCTGTGATGAGTCCCCTGCAACATTAACAGTTCAAATCAAATCAAATCACTTTTATTGTCACTTTTACAGTTCATATAAAACTAATTGCAGGAATGTGAAAAAAGACACTGCATGCAATAATTTATAGGACATGTGTGTGTGTTCACAATGCACTCATGTTTAGACTGAAATTAGGTCAATATGTGACCCCCTTTGCTACCTGACTGTCCTATCTTGTAGGAAGAAGGTGGAGGCATAGGTGTCATGTCCAACCCGCCATTAGGAGAGCTCTGCATTGCAATCATATCATCCTCGTCCAATTCTTCTTCCTCCTCTGGCACATCGTCGTCTTCCCCCAGCAGGCCGAAGTCACCGGAGCTCTGCTCCTCATCGTCCATCTCCAGTATCTGGAGGACTATTTTCTCTGTCTGGTTAAGATCCCGGGAAAGGCGTGAGTTGAGGCCTCTGTTGGGCACTGTCCCCGACCTCATAGCAGCCACTTTCCGTTTTGTGTCACACTTTAGGTCAGACCACTTCTTGATGACTTCTATGACCTCACGTTGGCACTCTCCAATCTCATTGACCCGTGCAGTAATCTCTGCCCATGTGCGCTTTTTCATGTCTGTTGGCACACCACGATTGAATTTGCCTTTGGGAATGAAAAAAAGAAATCCTGTCACTGCCAGTGACTGCATAAGATTAAAGTTATTATAATACAGAAATTCGCACTCAGTTCTTGCATACTTTGCACATTTAAATGTTTCAATTACCTCTGCTGGTAACGTTTTCATGACCAGCCACATCACACTCATTTATTCATTCTCCAGACACAATCTTTTCAGAAAGAGCTGAATTAAAAAAAAATAAAAATCCTAAATGCTGTAAGCAACTGATAAGCTAATACATACCCACAACAACCATACGGTGCTTCCTAACTTCATCCAGCAATATGTGGACTTCACTGAAAGAGAAACGAGCCTTTCTTTTCTTGAAGCGTGTCACACTGTCTTGATTGTAGTATATGGGTGAAGACATTCTTCACACACTGTGTCGGTAGGTATCAAGCTGCTCTGAGGTCTCTGCTGTGCTTCAGCTCCTCCAGGTGTCTGATAGGAGGCTCAACAGTCTGATTAACAACAAAGTGTGGACGGTAAATCGTGTCTTGTCTCTCTGATGTGAGTTTAATGTTAGATTAACGGTTATACAAAAACAACTGGCATGATGAAACGTCAGATTAGTAGTATTCATAATCTGTTATTCTCCTGCATGTTTAAAAGAGCCACGGACACCTCTGGAGCTCGAGTTAGTCGATAAGTTAAACTCATAATAAACTAATATAATTTAAATTTAAGTTGTAACATACACAGCTTTCAAGGTTAAGCAGGAAAATAGCTCAGGCTCAGCTTTACACTATCAGCTCTGGAGGAGTGAATGAACAATGGAGGATGCTGTGCTCACTTCACACATGCGATAGCATAGTTAGCTTGTTACATTTAGAAGCCACTCGTAGCTACTTGCTAAGGATACCTTTACATATCGCTCGTTATTCTATTGAGTGATGGCTCTGTCATCTCCCATTACAGTACGCTGAACACTTAGCTAGCCTAAAGTAAAATTACAAAATACCCACTATGCTAGCTATATGCACCAAGGCAACGTTAGCTAACGCTACGCTTGTTTGGCTAACAAACACGTTGTTAAAACGCAACCTCACCTCAAGAGGTACATGCCGATAGCAGAAATAGCTAATGAGATTATGAACATACCCCCGAGTTAAATAAATTGGGATTTAGTCCGGAAACGTGAAGATAAACTTCCTTATCGCCAAGATAGCAATTGTCAAGTTACCCGCTGTGACGCCATCACTTCACAATTTGTGTCCGGTTAATATTAACTACATAGCTAAGTAAAGCTTGTTGACGAAAACAGGGGCATTAGAGTGGGAATTCAACCTTACCTATGAGTGTTTGGTTCACATCTAACATATAGCGACGACAATCATTTATCTGGCCATTTAACTGCTGAGTTTTATAATCTATTTTAGAGCTGTGCGACTTTTATTTTGAAGGCTCTAGCCGGATTTCGGTATCGTTTGCCATGGATGGATAGCGGAACTATGGATGTGTGTCCCAGAGCAACGTGATCTCAGCAGAGGTAGCAAAAGTACATACAGTCTGTACTTAAGTAGAAGTACAGATACTTGTGTTAGAAAATACTCCAGTAAACGCTGAAGTACTGATTCCACTTCTTTACTCAAGTGAAAGTAAAAAAGCACAATCTCTGAAATGTACTCAAAGTCCGAAAATAAAAAGTAGCTCCTTGAAAGACAATTATACCATCTATTTTTATGGACAGGTAACTCTGCTCTATTAATGTCATACAAATACAATATTAGAATAGAATACAATAGAATAGCCCTTTACTGTCATAATATATATGGACAACGAAATTGTGGGTGCTTCACACCAACCGTGTCAGAATAAAATATTAATTATTCAGACATATGAGAATACAAATGTTATTTGAATCTAAATACTAATTCTAATGAATGTGCTTAGCTTGAATGTGTTATTTAGACCACAAGAGGGTGACTTTGCCTCCACACATAAAAAGAAACATAAGTACAGTTAGTAGTTACACTGGGAGCTGTCTTCCATTTGCTACACCAACAGCATACTGTATGATGTCTTTATACTAGATGGTATAAAGTTGGTCTAACAATTGAATTCAGTAAATGGAGCTCAGAATCATCAGCTTAAATGTAAATTAATCACACTTGATTTAAACCAGCACTAACCACCACAGCCACTGTGTAGCAGTCAAACACAGTGTTTTACTGTGAATTTACCATTTTAATGCAAACTAACCTTTTTATCCTTCACAAACTACAGAGTATTTTCATGTAACCCATAAAACACATCATCTGGTTGTAATGTTTTCAGTCAATCACCCAAGTGACTTCCTGAGTCTCAGATCAATGCAGGTTTCCCCATCCTTATAAAAAGTACATATTCACTGAAACTAGCACCATGGGCAAACAATGAGATCAGTTTCTTGATCATTAATATGCAAATTGACATGACCCTTGATCAATGGGCAGTTGGGAAATGGCTGCAATCACAACATTGTAAGATGGTGAAAGATGTACCCTTAGGCCCCCTCCTCGATTCAGAGATGGTCTTTCCTTTTTCACCTAAAGTGGCCTCCTTGACTCCCCACTCAAACCAGCGTTCCTCCCTGTCCAGGATGTGTACATCCTTCTCCTTTATGTCAAGTCATGACATTTTGCATATTAATGACCAAGAAACTGACCTCACAGCCCATTGTTCAGCAGTGTGTTTGCTGATTTTGTTGAGCTGATAGAAATGTTATGTCGAGTAGAAACGCTACTCCCTTCATGCTTACTCCTCATCTGTAGTGCTAGCTAGAAGCTGACTACAACATATGCCTACTAAAGTAGGCCTACGAGTATAAACACTGTAAATGATACCACTGAGCCTAAAGCACTAAGCCTGTTTTGAAAATGGAAGTAGTTGAAAGTACAGATATTTGTGTTAAAATGAAGGGAGTAAAAGTAAAAAGTTATCAGAAAAATACTCAAGTAAAGTACAGATACCTTGAAATTGTACAGCAAGAAAGAATTCGCACTTTGTTACTTCCCACCTGTTTCTCAATCATATATTTCTGACTCCTTAAAGTAGGCGGCATTAGTACTTAAGCATCCCATCATGCAAAGTGTTTATTCCGAGCTTTGCAGAATCATTAATTTATTTTAATTTTAATAAGGTTTGCACAAAACTTCAAGGAAACATTTGACAAGTCTCAGTTTCACCAGTTTGTTTTTGCCATGACAACCTTGTGGATCTAGAGCAGGGGTGGGCAATTCCAGGCCTCGAGGGCTGGTGTCCTGCAGGTTTTAGATCTCACCTTGGGTCAACACACCTGAATCACATGATTAGTTCGTTACCAGGCCTCTGGAGAACTGCGGGACATGTTGGCTGTGTCCCAATTCAGGGTCTGCACGCTTGAAGTACGCGCACTACGGGTACTACGTACGGTGCGTACTATGAGTACGAGAAGTGCGGAAGTGAGAGGCTTGTGAAATGGGACGGTATACGCTTCGTCGTGCTGTTCAGGTTGCCTAGCAACCATGATACTAACCGCGAGACACGTTACATACAGCTTTGTTTGACAGAAATGAAGGAGAAAAATGTTTTGTTGGTCATTCATTTTTGACATCACTTTGATTAGTTGAGTATCTGAGGCTGAGACCACGGGACTGTAAAACATGATTGTTGGGCTTCATTTCTGTGCTGAACAGTCATTTAAGATTAGTTAGTAAATAACAATTAGTTGTTCATGAGACTAAAGTCATCTCACTGTGGTAATGTAAATATAATATGGCCAATTTTATAGTATTGTCAGATTATTATGATATAAAAAAAACACCCAGCACGCCCCTGCGGGCGGTTTATCCTTCAAGCTCGGGTCCTCTACCAGAGGCCTGGGAGCTTGAGGGTCCTGCGCAGTATCTTAGCTGTTCCCAGGACTGCGCTCTTCTGGACAGAGATCTCCGATGTTATTCCCGGGATCTGCTGGAGCCACTCGCCTAGCTTGGGAGTCACCGCACCTAGTGCTCCGATTACCACGTGGACCACCGTTACCTTCACCCTCCACATCCTCTCGAGCTATATATATATATATATATATATATATATATTAGGGGTGCAACGATACACAAAATTCACGGTTCGGTTCGATACTTTGGTGTCACGGTTCAATATTTTTTCGATACAAAAAAATGTTCATGCATTTTTAATTTGTCATTTATTAAAATTATAAATATATATTTTAACTCAAAAGTACAGTTTTTAAATTTAACCCTAACCCTTGTGCGTGTTTTTTATTTTGACAGCGAATGCGCACCTGCGGACCACTTATGTGCAGCCCTGGTTATTTAGCTCATCATATTGCAGCCACAGAAATTCTTTTGTCCATGAAACCATAAAGCTGCACTTTCTTTTTGCCTTATAGTCTGATTTGTCATAACTTTTCCGTTTTGTGGTAAGCTTTTCTTTGGCTGTCACTTCTTCACCCTGACCTGTCTTATTTGGCTCAGCAGAACTGAAATGCTTTTACACGCTCACTCACATAAGCTCAGCGATTCTCTGCGCGATCAACCTCTCACATGTTTAAGCTGCGGGAGATTTCACTTGTCATGTTTGCATAGTAAGCTAACGATTAATAAGACGATGTCAGAGGAATTGGTGCACAAATTATCATCACTCACCAATCAGTACTGTCACTCTCTATACACAGTTCGCACGATTGCAAAGTGAAAGCAAAAAAACAAGCGCAAATTCAAACGCGACTTCAATATGTCACATATTGACAGTGGCTCACCGATGCCAATGACATAATTACCCAGCTACATTTCTGAAAGAATGCAAAAGCATTGACATATATTTTTCCTACAATAGCCCGACGGGCAGGGAAGAGAAAGATTTTGGTAGCCCGACTGAAAAAAATCGCTAGCTCCAGGACGTCGGGCTAGCGATATTGCAAGCCCTGTATCTGATTGAGGAATCACTCATCTTTGGAAAAGAGAGTTTATTACAGAGAAATGGCTCTTTCCAAAATAAAAGCTATACTATCCGCTTCTTCTGGGCTATATTCTCAGCAGCATAAGGAGAATCATGTGCTAACAGCTGTCTAAATGACTCGGCTAAAGTTAGTAGCATGCTTGCTTTTTTTTGTCTGCTTCCACTTGTCTTTGCACTAGGATGATGTCGGCGTAAATGTGCAGTCATATTCGTTGTGTTCCCACTAGTGCTTTCAGGTTAATCTCGTTGAAATGACCTTAACGCCACAACACGGCAAATCTCCGTTGACGAGCTACCGCAGATCGCTCCGTGCATGGGGCTAGACGGCCAACACGTTAACGAGCTAACACACTAGTTCACACCAATGTAATTGAGCATTGCATGGCACATCCAACATACTGTTTTACTTTAGTCCATGACTCGCTTACCTTCAGGGTCATACGTCACATGAAAACCAAAATAATTCCAAACGCCAGATCTGAATGAGGTTCAATTTGCCTGTTGCAGGGAGAGCTTAACTTCTGTCTCGCTAGCTTGCCCTGCGCTCTTCCTTCTGACTATGCTGTCTGTGTTGAGCGCTCAGTGGATCTGCGCTCGACAGTGCAGCCTAGGCGGAGTAGTCGAACACAGATCCACTGAGCGCTCAACACAGACAGCATCGTCAGAAGGAAAATTGATAAAATAAATTACAAATGTTGTATTGTTCGATACATATGCGTACCGAACCGAAAGCACTGTATCGAACGGTTCAATATCGATACGAATATCGTTGCACCCCTAATATATATATATATATATATAAAATCACTGACTTTCAGCTTGTTGTGTTTGTGGATATATGACTGACTTTAATTATTAAGCTTATTCATAAATAAGTGACGTCATGTTCAGTACTTTTGACAGTTCACTTTTCGGCCGCTCCATCTTATTAGGGAAATTCCACATACATAAATGTAAATTCCAAAACTCAACCCCATCATTTAATTTGTTTTTGATTGAAATAGAATATTACTTAAACTCTATTAAATTAACTTCCAATAAAAAAGGTTTATCATTGATTGAAATTCATTCAGAAATGTTTAACGAATGAGCTGTCACAACTTTCAAGTACACAGTATGTACAAAAGGCCCCGTAGTTATGGGTTTATTCTGTTCAGTTGTTAGTTCACCTGTAGTTTTTAGAGTGGCCAGTAGAGGTCACCCCACCGCTTTGTATGAGAGACTATGTCCAGGGAGAGACGTGGGCAAAGCACCTGAGCTTTTCTGCTCCAGATTACTGGCAGAGAATTGGTTATCCCGTGAGAAGTGTGCGTTAATGAGCAACGTAAGTTGGTGATGTGTGAGGATGTGATAATAAGATGTGTTTGGGACTGTAACCAAGGTTAGGGGGGAAATGATTATGTTTCTGTCTGTGCCGCTAGCGGGTGCTAAGCTAAGCTAAGCTAACTTTCCTGCCGTGTGGTTGGGTATAGCTGTGTACCTGGTTAGCTCTCTCAGGGGGTCTACGTGTGAGTCGTGGGTAATATATGGCCTATGGTATTAAAGGGGATGTTGGTTTATTTCCTGCCTGTGTTTATGTTGATGTATTCTGGAGATATTGTTGTGAACACTTTAGTAATGTAGCATTTTCTTTCTGTTCCGTTCAGAGACCACACACACACACACATCCATGCCCACGCACCTAAACCTGTATGCAATACCTGCTCCTCTGACAACCTCTGTTACCTTCAACTGTGTGAAGTCAATACAAGAGTCTGCACTATCCTCGGTGTCTTCATTGTCTCCCTTCTGAACATTCATCCGGGCCTTGAGCAGTGTTCTGGCCGACACTCCGGGGAGTGGTAGCTGCAAACCTGAACTAGCACCTTACAGTCCTTCCAGTACAAGCTATCTACCCAACATTAATGGTCCTTCGAGCCGGATGTAAGCTGCTTCTACCCTAACAAGATGGATGATATTCAGAACTTCTCAGCTCTTGGTGCGCGCCCACGGCGTAATGTACGGCGTCCCCTCCGCTATGAAGCTTATGAGACTGACTTTCCCGGGCTTGGTGCAGGTTACCAGGAGGAAAGTGAGACAGGAGGCGACACCCGTTCTTCCCACCATCCTCCGTCTGACCCCTCTGATGACCGCTCACACGGTCATGTCACACCACTGAGAGCAGAATTAGAAGATATACAACGTGAAAGGTTCCTGTTCCAGCAGTCGCATGACCAGATGAAAGCTGGGCTGGCTAATGTCCAGGCCCTTCATGCTAGTTTGCTGCAGTTGTTGGACCGTGTAGAGAGTCTGCAGCTCAGTCCACCGCCCAGAGCCCCTGCTGTTCATCTCCAGCCACCCCCTGCTGAAGAGGAAGAGGACTGGCCTTCACCACCTCCTCCTGTTGTGTTCAAGGAGGAGTCTGTCTCCAGCCAGGGTCCAGTTGCGGACCGCATCGATACGATGCTGAAAGAGCTCCAGGATCTGAAGAGGGAGTCTATGGCTGCACAGGAGAGTCAGATCATCCCCCCACATGAATCTAGGCCAGGTTTCACTTCTCCTCAGCCAAGGATCACCTACCCTCCAGCGCCGCCTCCGAGAGCACACCCCCCTCCATTGCAACCACTGCCAACTCCATCCCCGTCCTCATCTACTCCTTTCTTGACCTACAGGGGGCCTCGTCCAAGCATTCCCAAGCTCTCACGCCGTGATCCTGGGGAATTTGCTCGTCTAAAGATGGCGCTAGAGAACTTATTGCCCCCGGAGAGTTCAGAGCTTTTCAGGTACCAAGTCTTGTTAGATCATCTACACCTGGAGGAAGCAAAGTTGATAGCGGACGCTTACCTCCATTCTGCCACGCCCTTCAGTGACACTATGAACGCTCTTAACGACAGGCTTGGGCAGCCCCACCAGCTTGCCCTGAGAAGAATTGCTGCTGTCATGGACTCACCTGACATCCGCCGAGGGGATGCAGCCGCATTTGAGCGATTCTCTCTCCACATCCAGTCGCTCGTGGGCATGCTGAAGACTTTAGGCCCTGATGGGGAGGTTGAACTCCAGTGTGGCTCCCATGTGGCTCGACTCCTTAGTAAGCTTCCTTCAGAGCAAAGAGCTGATTTCCGTCGGTGCATGTACAACCATTCTGGTCAGGCTTACACCCTGGATGACCTGGCTACCTGGTTAAAGTACGAATCCTGGTGTCAGGACTATGACGGCTTGCCCACCCCAGCGATCACCAGAGAGAAGCCTGATGTCAGACCAAGCAGACGCTCTGTTGCGGTCCTTCACAGTGCAGAGAGCTCACCCAGGTCACCAGGTACCACTCCAAACAAAGCTAGGCAGCAACCCTACTGCGCCTTTTGCGATAACCGTGCCCATCACCTGAGTCAGTGTCAGGAGGTCATCAAACTGAGTCGCGAACAACTCACAGACTGGATAAAGACTAACAAGAGGTGCTGGCGTTGCGCACGCTCCCATCAGGCAGCACAGTGTACCCTCAAGAAACCCTGCAGCCTGTGTCAGGGTCGTCATCTGCAGGTCCTTCACGACGTGAATTCGAAGTTCTTAAAGCCACATGGCTCAGTGTCTGCTCCCCCACGAGAAGGTGAGAATCCTACGGGCGTCCTGTACCTCGATCGTCCTACAGAGAGCGGCCAAGTCCTGTTAAAGGTTGTCCCAGTCATCCTTCACCATAATGGCAAGACTTTGAGCACTCACGCAGTTTTGGATGATGGGTCAGAGAGGACTATGCTGCTACCCACCGCTGCCCAGAAGCTTGACCTTCAAGGCATCCCAGAGACACTTCCATTGCGCACTATCAGGCAAGATGTGCAAACTCTGCAAGGATCATGTGTCTCATTCGAGATCTCCCCTGGTGGCAAACCTAAGCTGAAGTACAAAGTCCGCAACGCCTTCACCGCCACCCGTATCGACCTAGCCGAGCACAGCTACCCGGTGGAGTCCTTGCAGCGGAAGTATAGACACCTCCGAGGCCTGCCTCTCCAGTCCTTCAAGAAGGTCAAACCTCTCCTTCTGATTGGCAGTGACCACCCACAGCTCATCACTCCAACTGAAGCTGTCCGTCTTGGTCCACCGGGTGGTCCCGCCGCTATGCGCACCAGGTTAGGGTGGACACTACAGGGTCCCTCCAGCCTTATAGGTTCCTCTTCGCTGCCACAACAGTGCCTCTTCACGACCGCCATTCCTCCCCAGGTGAGTGAGCTACTCAAACATGTAGAGAAGTTATGGCAGGTAGATGTTGTCCCGGTGCCAGAAGGCAAGGTGGTTACCCGTTCAAGAGAAGATAACTATGCAGTTAGCCTGCTAGAGCAGAAGACAGTTCGTGTAGATGTCGAGGGCATCCAACGCTATGCCACCCCCCTCCTTCGCCGCGAGAACATGCCGCACCTTAAAGCTAGCCCTAACGCTGTCGTTCCCAGTTTGAGAAGTGTGGAGAGAAGGCTCCAGAAAGATCCAGAACGAGCTAAGGTCTACCGGGCAGAGATAGAGAAGTTGGTCCAGGCCGGTTCGGTGGTTAAGGTGCCCCCCTCTGAGGTTGCTCATGCAGATGAGTCATGGTACATCCCTCACCACCTTGTTAGCCACAATGGCAAAGATCGCCTTGTGTTTAACTGTTCGTTCCAGTTCCAAGGCCAAGCCCTCAACGAACATCTTCTACCTGGGCCCACCCTGAGCGCATCGCTCCTTGGTGTCCTCCTTCGCTTTCGAGAGCATGCCGTAGCCATCAGTGGTGACATTAAAGGTATGTTCCACCAGATTCGCCTTCTTCCCGAAGATCGTTCCCTCCTGCGGTTTGTGTGGCGGGATCTACACCCCGAGGAACCGGTGGCCGTTTATGAATGGCAGGTCCTCCCCTTCGGTACAACTTGCAGCCCATGCTGTGCAACCTTTGCTCTGCAGCGCCACGCCAGGGACCACACGGAAGGAGATGATCCGCTACGTCACTCTGTGGGACAGTGCTTCTATGTTGATAACCTTCTTCAGAGCGTGCCGACCCCTGAAGAAGCCCGGGACCTAGTGGACAGGCTAAGAGCCCTCCTGTCTTCTGCTGGATTTGTCCTTCGCCAGTGGGCCAGTAATGAACCCAGCACCATTGGCCACCTACCTGAAGACCTCAGATCCACAAGTGCAGAACTTTGGCTCACTCAAGACAAATCAGACACCTCTGAGCCAACTCTGGGCCTTAGCTGGCACTTCCCCACGGACACCTTGGGTTACAGACACCGCAAAATCAGTTATGGCGCCCCCACTATGCGGAATATTTATAAGGTTCTCGCGAGCCAATACGACCCACTGGGCTTTATCCTACCGTACACCACCCGAGCCAAGATGCTGGTGAGGCGCCTTTGGGATCAACAGAGGGGATGGGATGACCCGCAGCTTCCGCCAGAACTACTCCAGCAGTGGAAAACCTGGGAAGAGGAATTGCCGTTCCTTGCACAAGTCCTGCTTCCTCGCCCGTATCTCCCAAAGCACATCACGGAGTCAGTTAGTGAGAGAGAGATTCACATATTCTGTGATGCGTCAGAGCAGGCTTATGGCGCAGTGGCCTACATGAGAACAGTGACAGGTGATGGCAGCTCACATCTAGCCTTCCTGATGGCTCGCTCCCGTGTTGCCCCTAAACGCATTCTCTCCATGCCCAGACTTGAGCTGTGTGGTGCCCTCTCCGGAGCTCATCTTTCCCGTCTCCTTAAAAATGAGCTCACTCTGGACATAAAGAGAATAGTGCTGTGGTCTGACTCCACAACTGTACTCACCTGGTTGAGGTCCCAGTCATGCCACTTCAAGGTCTTCGTCGGCACCCGCGTGGCTGAGATCCAGGAATTAACTCACTCGCACACCTGGCGCTATGTGGACTCAGCCCAGAACCCCGCAGATGATATAACCCGGGGGAAGTCCCTTCTCGAGCTCACCAGACCCAATAGATGGAGTCAAGGGCCTCCTTTCCTGCTCCTAGGTCCAGAACAGTGGCCTCCAGAGCCAAGTGGCACCCTGGCTGAGCCTCCAGGCCCATCTGAGCTCCGTAAAGAGACCTTTTGTGGATTTTCTACCACCTTTGACCCCGCCACTTCGAACTTCAGCAAATATGACACCTGGACACAGCTGCTGGAAGCGGCTATTACGCAGTTGCATGGGGCGGCCAAAGGCGGTGGAACTTCATCGGCTTATGACTATGTTCGAGCAGAGATGGATGTCCTGAGAGAAGCTCAACAGGAGAGCTTCCCTGAGGAGTATCGACTCCTTAAGCAGGGGAAATCCATCAGTCGCAGCAGTCGTCTCCTTGCACTATCCCCTGAGTTCGACCACGAGAATGAGGTCATCCGTGTAGGTGGACGTCTTCGCCGCTCTGAAGATCTCGCCTTTACCAGCTCCCATCCTTTAGTTTTGGATCCGACACATCCAGTCACCCGCCTGTTCATCCAGGACGTCGACAGTCGCCTGCGCCATCCAGGGCCAGAGAGGGTCTTTGCGGAGATTCGGCGCACTCATTGGATCCTGAGAGGCCGGGAAGCAGTTAGGCGTTTTCAAAGGACCTGTCTTGAGTGCCGCAGATGGAGAGCTCGACCAACTGTTCCCAAGATGGCGGACCTGCCAGTTGCGCGCCTCCGCCTTTACAAACCTGCCTTTTATTCGACAGGCGTGGACTGTTTTGGACCCTTTGAGGTCAAAATCGGGCGCCGTGTGGAGAAGAGGTGGGGCATCATCTTTAAGTGCCTAACTATCAGAGCGGTCCACCTTGATGTCCTAACCTCCATCGATACGGATGCCTTCCTAATGGCACTTCGCCGTTTCATTGCCAGGAGAGGAACTCCAGCTGAGCTGTACTCAGACCAAGGGACCAACTTCCGTGGGGGAGAAAGGGAACTGCAAGCAGCTTTTGCAGCCATGACCTCTGACCTGCAGAAGCTCCTGGCTCCCCATAAGATCGTCTTCCACTTCAATCCACCAGCGGCTCCTCATTTCGGGGGAGTGTGGGAGCGGGAGATTAGGTCTGTCAAGACGGCACTCTACACTACAGTAGGATCCCAACCCCTTCAAGAAGAGGTCCTCCGCACGGTCCTTGTGGAGGTGGAGGGCATCTTGAACTCCAAACCACTAGGTTATGTCCCGTCTGACATCAGTGATCCTGATCCAGTGACCCCCAACTGCTTTCTGATGGGGCGGCCTGACGGAGCACTTCCTCAAGTGGCTTATCCCAAAGAAGAGCTCCTGAGTCGCCGGAGGTGGAAGCACTCCCAGGTGCTGGCTGACCATTTTTGGTCTCGATTCATCCGGCTGTACCTTCCAAGCCTGCAGGTTCGGCAGAAATGGAGGTCATCCCCCGCAGATGTCACAGAAGGTTCGGTGGTGATGATCGTAGATCCTCAGCTGCCTCGCGCTTCCTGGCTCGTGGGCCGCATCTCCAAAGTCCACCCCAGTCCCGACGGGCACATCAGGTCTGCTGACATCAAGGTGAAGGACCGGACCTTCACCCGACCTGTGGCGAGGCTGGTGGTGCTGCCTGCCCTCCCGGACGAAGGCAAAGGACAATCACCGTAACTTTGTTTGTAAAATTGCCTTTTGTTGTGAGCAAATGTACTTCATACATTTGGGGGCGGCTGTACAAAAGGCCCCGTAGTTATGGGTTTATTCTGTTCAGTTGTTAGTTCACCTGTAGTTTTTAGAGTGGCCAGTAGAGGTCACCCCACCGCTTTGTATGAGAGACTATGTCCAGGGAGAGACGTGGGCAAAGCACCTGAGCTTTTCTGCTCCAGATTACTGGCAGAGAATTGGTTATCCCGTGAGAAGTGTGCGTTAATGAGCAACGTAAGTTGGTGATGTGTGAGGATGTGATAATAAGATGTGTTTGGGACTGTAACCAAGGTTAGGGGGGAAATGATTATGTTTCTGTCTGTGCCGCTAGCGGGTGCTAAGCTAAGCTAAGCTAACTTTCCTGCCGTGTGGTTGGGTATAGCTGTGTACCTGGTTAGCTCTCTCAGGGGGTCTACGTGTGAGTCGTGGGTAATATATGGCCTATGGTATTAAAGGGGATGTTGGTTTATTTCCTGCCTGTGTTTATGTTGATGTATTCTGGAGATATTGTTGTGAACACTTTAGTAATGTAGCATTTTCTTTCTGTTCCGTTCAGAGACCACACACACACACACATCCATGCCCACGCACCTAAACCTGTATGCAATACCTGCTCCTCTGACAACCTCTGTTACCTTCAACTGTGTGAAGTCAATACAAGAGTCTGCACTATCCTCGGTGTCTTCATTGTCTCCCTTCTGAACATTCATCCGGGCCTTGAGCAGTGTTCTGGCCGACACTCCGGGGAGTGGTAGCTGCAAACCTGAACTAGCACCTTACAGTCCTTCCAGTACAAGCTATCTACCCAACACAGTAAAAAACCAAGTGTCAATTTTACACTTACAGAGTTGATTTTAACTCTGCTTCAGATAACATTTGGTCCCACTCAAAATTAGTTAAATTTACTCTATGGCCAGTGTTAACTTTTCAGTGTTAATTGTACTCAATTTAGTGTCAAAATTAACAACAAAATGTGTAAAAATATTTAACACTGAGGGTTATTCACACTGTTCAGAGTAATTTGATTACACTTTATAGAGCTATTTTTACTCCAAATTTAGTTTAATAATAACACTCTGATGTGTAATAATATATCATTTTTATTTCTCTGTAGTGTGATTCTTTTCATATTCATCTTATGATGCTATATTACTAAATAACTGATCTATCCTACATTATGGAAATAACAAATATACAGGTTAAAGTAACAGCATTTATTATGTTTCTCAATTCAGTGTCATTTAATTAACGTAACAAACCTTTACAATTCACAGTTCTATGATGCTCACTAGAGAAAGCAATATGACATTTCCCCAATGTCGTAGTTGCAGAAAAGTAACAAAGTTGGTCAGGGATGAACTGTATGATGTACCAAAGACATAATGGGCCCTAAAGAGTTCATCAAGGGCTCCTACAGAACCTGTCGCATTACATGGAAGTGCATGCTTCTCAATCACAATGAAGCTGTGAATGCTGCTTCTTGTGGATCCCTGAGTAAGATGGTAGGGCTGACTGCTTCGGGTGATGTTGTCTAGATGCTGCTGTACACTGGTTCCAGCCTACAACAACACATTAAACAACAGTATTAAGTGACTATCCTCTGACAGTAGATTAGCTCAACTCACTGTCCATGAAAATAGAGGTGATGGAAAGTATATTTTAAACAACATACCTTTGGGAATTTGATGAGGTTATTGACAGCTTGAGATGCAGACATCTTTCCTGGTCTCTTTCGCCCTTGTGCAGATGGTAGTAGCAGATGTAGCAGCAGCAAGATGGTAGACAAGTCACTGTCCCAGCCTACAGACGAATAAACAAAGAATTATTCCAAAAATACATTGAATTGACAGAATTACCTATATAACCAACAATGGCAAATAAAAACAGTCACAATCATACCATTCTCAACTTCAGTACCTGACTCAGCATTGCACATTAACTCCAAGAGCTCTGAGGTGGGGACAAGTCCATGACTTTCCTTTACAACCTTTGCTTTGAGATTGGTGAGCCACCTCTCCAAGAATTTGCTCCCAGTGACCTCACAAAACAGGAGTCAGAAATCTTGTTCTATCTGTAATGCAAAAATACAGAACATAGAGAGGTGTATGATTGAATCCTGCCTACAAATTACATCAGTATCATTTAAATGATAAGTGAACTTACTTTTGGGAGATTTGCAAACTGAGACGCTTCTTTCCTCCACAGCTTTTCTTTGAATGGTCTTCAACCGCCATGCAATGTATCCTGAACTGCTCTCTGGATCGTAGTAATGTTTCTATGTAATTAAATAAACGAAGAAGGACTATGTTATCAACATTTCTGAGGGCAATTATGTATGTAATGTTGAAAAGTTCCCTTTACTTACATATCCATGTTGTGAATATGGGTCTTCCAGATATGGAGACAGAGCAACAATGCCCTGCGCATACATCACTCTTACACTTTTAGGGGGAGATGTCCTAATGTATAAATTCAATAATTGGCATTAAACATCACAATTAAAAATAATACAATGTTTAAAATGTTTCTTTATATCTTACATTTTTGATTCTTACCCATGTCATTCTGTCATCTCAGCCTCAAGTATGTTTCTCATCCGTCTTCTGGTTGCATCTCTCAGAGATTTGGTTTTTCCATACTCTTAAACCTTTCTATAAAATAGGAACATTACTTAATATTACTTAACATGTCATTAACATTGCTATCAGTTAATTTACACAAAATACATATTTCTTACTAAATAATGAGCAAAACTCTAAAGTAGTGTATGCCTTTGGCATTTGCTTAAAATAATATAAACCAGTAAAGTTAACTTTATGGTAATGTTACCCACTTTTTCTGAAAGTATGTTCGCTTATGTAAGCTAATTAGCGATTATTAGCTTACTGATAAACGGTAATTTAGTTGTTCAAACTGTGCGATTTGACATGTGACAATGATATTATTTAGACAGCAGAAATACATAGTTAAAATGTTTTAGGTTCATATTAACGCAGTGAGAAGATAACGAACATCTTAACTTTTAGCAACTGCTAGCATGTAGCTACTGGAATGCCATTAAACCTATGGGTAAATGCTGCTAACATGTCCTCACTCGACATCAGTGAAACTATAAAGAGCTACTTAGTTTAAAAATACCTTTTAAACAATGTTACCAATATGGGAATGTTAACTTCACTTACCTGACTGTGGCAGCTCTTCGGAGAAAATTTCATGCGCATTAGAGCTCTGAGGCCACACACGCCTGCGGACTGGTAATAATCAACACTGTGTGGAGTGAAGTCTTCACTGCGTGACTAACAAACTTTACACTGACTTTTAACTCTGATGTTAGAGCTGGTTTACTCCTCATAGAGTTGTAAATACTCTATCTAGGTTAAAATAGGTTTACTCTGAAATATTGACACTCCATTTTTTACTGTGTACAAAGTTGTTATGAAGTCTGTCACATTCCCCCCCCCCCCTTTTTTTTTTCTTTTTTTATCCTTTATTTATTTATCCTTCCTATTTCATTGTACTGTATATTGTTACTCTTATTTGCCTTGTATGTACTGGAATGACTGACTGTTCGCTTTATAATTTCAATAAAGTTTGGAGAAAAGAAAAAAGAAACCTCTTCGGCAGCTCCTTTCTGCGGCAAACTTATCCACACCCACCGCCGCGCTATGAATTGTGGGATATATGGGACCACGAAGCATGCACCGGACCACGCTTGGTATTTTGGGAAATCGACGGCGCATTTGGAGTATGTATTTGAAGCACACTTCGAATTGGGACAGCCGTCGTCGCGTGGCGGTGACGTAACCGCACTTAAAATGCGTACTTCAAGCGTGCAGACCCTGAATTGGGACACAGCCATTGAGGAGCTAATTTAGCCATTTAAATCAGCTGTGTTGGTTCAAGGACACATCTAAAACCTGCAAGGACACCGGCCCTCGAGGCCTGGAGTTGCCCACCCCTGATCTAGAGAAAGCATATGATAGGATGCCAAGAAAGGAAATGTGGTACTACGTAGATCAGCAGTGGCAGGGTAGTAGTAACGGACATGTGTGAAGTCAGTGAAACAGTATTGAGTGCATTATGAGCTGGGATCAAGATGGGGGTGGGATTTCATCAGGGATCTGCTCTGAGCCCCATCTTGTATACAATGGTGATTGACCTCTGACGAGGTCAGGTAGGAATCTCCATGGACTCTGATGCTTCCAGATAATATTGTTATGAGCATAGTAAGCAGGTGGAAGAGAATCTGAAGAGGCAGAGGTATGCCCTGGAAAGAAGAAGAGTGAAAGTCAGTAGAAGCAAGACAGAATACTTGTGGGAACGAGAGAAAACAGCTGGAAATGTGAACATGCAAGGAGTAGAGGTAGTGAAGGTAGATGAGTTTAAATACCTGAAGTCAACTATCCAAAGCAACAGACAGTGCACAGGTGAGGTGAAAATTAGACTACAGGCAGGATGGAGTTGATGGAGATGAGTGTGACAGGAGCTCAGGTGCAAGAGTGAAAAGGAAGGTTTATAAGATGTTGCTGAGAAGGTGGAGAAGGAGGCTGAGCAGTAGGTGGCAGAGATGAATATGTAAAGGTTTTCACTGGGAGTGACTAGGATGAACAAGATTAGACATGAGTACTTTACATCAGAGGTACAGCTCGAGTTGAGTACTTTGGAGACAAAGTTAGAGAGGCAATGCTGAGATGGTTTAAACACGTGCAGAAGGAGAGTGGAGATAGTGAACAAAAGGTGGTGAATATAGAGCTGCCAGGAGGGAGGAAAAAGTAAGATCTCAGAGGTTTATAGATGAATGAACGCAGTAAAGTACAGCATGCAGAGGGTCGGTGTGACAGAAGAGGATGTTGGAGACAGAGTGAGATGGAGTCAGACTGTATGCTATGGCAACATCTAAAAGGAGCTACATAAAGAAGATTTTTGCCATGCTAACATTTCATCCTTGTGGTCTGTATCCAAACCAAACATCAGACTGTGGAAGAAAGGTGACGTAAGTGACTGTCAATGTTGGTGCCAAACAGGCTGGTCTGAGTATTTTAGAAACTTCTTAACTACAGAGATTTTTCCACACAGCCATTGTCAGACGTTGTCAGATCTAATGAGTCTCAATTACGAGAGGGTCAGAATTTGGCATAAATGACTGCATAGATCCATCCTGCCTCGTGTTCCTTAAATGACCACGATGTGCTCATCTTCTGATCACTGTCAGCAGGATACTGGTCCATGCTTTAACATGACATTGAGTTCACTGTTTTCTAACTGCCTCTGCAGACACCGGATCTCAAACCAATTTGGGATGTGGTGGGATGTGTGATGCTGTCAAGTCAAATCTCTCAGAAATATTCTCAGCACCATTAAGAATAAAGGCAAAAGGTGGCCCAAGCCAGTAATAGAGACTGAATATGAGTAAATAGCATAACTATACGCTTTAGAATTCCTTCAACTGCTTCTGTCCTCTGTCACATTATCGAGAAGTGCTAATGAAGTCATCCATGTTCATGGATTACTCTGTATCAACTCTCGTGCAGATATATTTTATCTTCATGTGTTCAAAAAAATACAGTTCCAGAACAGGTTTGTCTTTTTTTTTTTTTTTACTTCATTCTAATTCATCTTCTTTTTTCTTTTAAATGCAGATGGATGGTGTGCAGCTTGTTAGTCTTTTGTCTTTATGGCAGCCTTGAAGAAAGTGAATGATGTTAAGGGGCCGATTTACTAAACGATCCTGCAATTACCCACCACACTTGTCTTTGAAGATATCAGCGTTTTGTTTTATATTGCCAAAAACCATTGTTGGTCTTCCCAGAACATCCTAAACCACTGATGTGACCACTCCAAATACTCATGCTCTCTCTGATTAAACAGTTTTGATTTTGCAGCTTAAGGAATGGCCTCTCTCATCTGCATAAAGAGCTCCTTTGACCACATATTGTGGATTCACACAAAACAGCTTTCAAATTCCCCTTGTATGTTTTATTCAGTGGCATGTTAATTACTTAAATGTAAAAAAAAGATCAATTTAGGATGGGTCTGACAAATCTGTTTGTGTGTGTGTATTAGTAGGAGTGTCAAACGTAAGGCACAGGGGCCGGAAATAGCCCGGCAAAGACTTCAATCCAGCCAAATAGAAAGCTTTGGAAAATAACTAGCACATCAATTTTTGGACTTACAACTGTATCTGTAGAAGTCGTGCAAGTTTTTGGGCTGATAAAGACCTCCCACATAGCCATTCAAAAATACCAAAGTATTATTAGATAATCAATGAAATGACAGAAAAGTTCCTGTTTTTTCACCATCTACTAGAAATTGATATTTTCATTAATCAATAAAAACTACAGAAAGGTTTGGGCAATAACTTACCAGAATGTTTTCTGCAATTTTACGCATTCATCATATAGGAAACTGAGACATTAAGATCAAAGTGAGTGAGTCTGACAGCTCTGCCTTAGAGTAAATGCATTTTAAACACTTTTCCAAACAAGAAGCGTCTTTGTTTAAAAGTGATAAGATGCACATGAAAACCAGAAGATGATGTGCCACGCACAGTATACCGAAGGATGTTTTTACAGAACTTTGTTTCAACTTTCAGAGTCTATGATCATATTGAAGCCGTTTACAAAACATCCATCACTGATCATCTTCTGCTTTAAACTGACCAAGGCGTCACTCTTTAATAACCCACGCAGAGTATTTGTCAGCAGTACACCAATAATAAGACTGACATATTTAACATGATGTTTTTATTCCAAATGCAGTACAGGTCATTTATCAAGCAAATCCAATAACAGTTTAATGGCTGTGGCATAAAGAGTTACAGGATTAAAACCCCTTAATTATGGCATTTCACTTTGGGCTTCATGCATTAGTGGCATACAGCATCAGCTCACACACTATGCTGGCATCATCTAATGGAGGCATAAGTGATCAGAAAGCTGAGACACACAAAACTATGGCAGACTTTCACTTCAAACAGAAAACATGGCACATTAGCCTTTCGAGCAAAGCTCACACCTTTCACACTTTAATGTACATTACTACTATAGATGGAAGATAAAGTCAGCTATGTTGGGTCGTTGCATCAACTTACCATTAAGTGCAGGACCCAGAAAGTACAGGATATATATGTTTAAAAACCAAGTAGCCATCTAGTGGCCGTAAAAGGCATTCTGATAGTGATAAGATGCAATAACAGTCTATGATGTAAAAGAATGGAGTGTAGAAATCAATAATTCATGCTGTGTGTTCCTACAGTGCTGTAACTCACCAGCAAACACAAATCTGTGAGCCAGTACAGTCTCAGTGAGCACAAATCTACAGTCAGAGGAGCTGGGGCTGGTTTCACAAACGCTGAATATAGGGTTGAAAAGTTTAACATCAGCGGTCTCTTCCATGGCAGAGTCTCAGCAAGGATATGGTGCTCATACCTGTTTTATAAAATGAAACCTCTTCCTCTGAGCTGCATGGGTGTGCACAGACTGACAGCCTGTTTATCCTGTTGCTCATGCTTGCTTAGACACACCCATAACATTTAGAACTGCAAGAGATGTGGCCACATGTTACACTGTATGGGCTCACTCTTCAGCCACAACACCTGAAAACAGCTCTTGGTATCACTGCATGAGTGACAGCCATGATAAGAGGAGGTCAATGGAAATGTGTTTATTTGTTAATAATAATAATGTCTCTACATAATTTCTTCTGGAAGGAATATTCAGAGTGACACATCATTCAGTTAGGTGTGAGCTGCCTTTGGGGTTTTTTTGCTGCAACTATGCTTAGTCCTCTGCTCAGGATGAAACTGGGTGGAACTACTGAGAATTTATGAAATTCTAAGGACCTACATGTTTACTGATGAAATAGGCTACCTGCCCCAACAGGTGTAACAGAACTAATAGCAGCCACAAAGAGTTGTCAACACAGCAATCAGCGCTCACACACCCACACAATTCCTAGAAAGATCTAAGCTAGTAGAACGGGTGGAAAGAGGTGTGCGATGCCTAGTCTACCACATCACAGCTGACCTGTGCTCAGAGAATAGAAGTCACATCTTTAATAAAGTGACACCTGAAGGAGGTTTGTGTGTCTTTTACAACACTTGTGCAGCGCACAGGTGCATTCCCAGCAAAGTTTGGAGTTAAAAGGCAGAAAAAGAAGAAAAAAAAAAGCCAGCTGACAATCAGGTTTTAGGATAAAAACAACCAATGAGCAAAAACATGTTTCTACCAATTCTCTAAGACATGGTGATTGTCAAATCAGCCCCAGACAAAGAGCAATACTGTTTTCACATTAGATTTTAAATTACAAATCCCAGGGCGGCAGAAGCAGGATCTTCTTGTGCCATTTAGAAATTTGGGGTGTGAGGAAGATCAAAAGAAAATGCCAAAAAATGGCAGCAATTCAACATACTATCACTTTTACACAACTATGTGATTTCACAGCTGTCCAAAGCGTTTATTAGCATTCACCTTTGATCATCGTCAGCTACGGCAGCATTCTGCATGCAGCTTTGTTAACAGTGTTTTCCAATCTTTCGTGTAAGTTTTAAGAGCTGTGAAGAATACCACATGTTTCCATTAACATGCAATTGTGAAAATAAGCCTGCACACACAAGGGATTTGCTAACACAGGAAGTTATTGGGATGATGATTAAAATATCTCGAATTGTGTATATAAACAAAGTGGTTCCATGAAACAAGCCGGAGAAACATGATCTGGACTTAAGAGTACATGGTGAGCTGGAGCCACTGAAAAGACACAAAGAAAAGCAAAGAACAAAACAACCAGTCAAATACTTTAAAACGGTCTGAACTGAAGTCAAAACCCACTGATACAAACAACAAAGATTACTTTACCTCTTGAACATTAACTTTGATGGTCCCGTTGTTATCCTTATCCAAGGTTTTGAAGGCACCTGATTCAGAACAGGTATTAAACTTCCGAGTCAATCATTCCTATCACACTAAACTATAAAGAATTAATTTAGTGATTGGTCTTTAAAATGAAACTTACGGCACATTGCATCCAGCCTTACGAGACAGCCAATGTAGTTGTCAAAATCCATGTTTCCACTTTCATCGCTGTATCTGCGAATGATCATCTGGTACAGCTGACCACTGAGAGGGAAGCCTAACGAAGAGACGCACAACTGTGTGTTACAATTAAGCAGTACAACAACAGGTACATGTGCATTATGTCTGGATAAGGCTGTGCTGCTTATATCTAGGGATGGGTATCGTTTAGGTTTTATCCGATACCGGTGCCAAACCTGTACTTTTGAAACGGTGCCGGTGCTTAAAGAATCAAGAACACAAACTTTGTCCTAAAACCTCTCATGTTTAACGGTTTTCCAATTTTTCTTTGGTCATTTTAGCCTTTTTGGCCAGGGTGAAGGGAGTATCTGCCATCAAACAAGAAGACAGCTGCATGTAACTACGACGGTGTTTGCTAGTTCACCTTACATGCATTGATGTAATAATGTGGTTAGCCTACTCAACGTAAATTACACACGAACAACATTGAGCTACTCATGCAGAGAAGAACGGCTGCTGCTGCCGTCATCATCCGTCATCATTTCTGCTACACTGGCAGGGCTAGGGGCCAGAACTCTCCTCTTCGGGTTCTTGGGGGATGTTGCTAACTCCGGGTCCGATAACAAGCACCACACCCGCAGTAGGTACGGTGTATTTCTCGGCTTTAAAAATAAACCCGCTATGCGTCGCCAGGTGTTTCATCAGATTCTAGGAGTTACCTCCTTTGCACAGTATCACCTTAAAGCACTTGTTGCAGGCTGCTGAGTTTGCATTGCAAGTGAAACAATGTGTCTACATACTGTATCCATTCCATTGACATTTTCAATCTTCTATTGTGAACATGCCGTTTTCTGTTTTTCATTACATTTCATACAGTGTCCTAAATTTTTCAGACCTGGGGTTGTAAATGACTAATTATTAAACCAAGCCTCAAATTTTTTCTGGCTTATTAAACTAAACACGAACCTTAACATCATGTACATACAACAGTTATTGTATGTATAGGTATTGTTTTTCCAGTGTCTCTTCTTAGAGGATTAAGTAAATCTTTTCCCTTCATTCTTGTGAAGTGCTGTGGAACCATTTGAACAATGCAGAAGAACAAAAAAATTCTCACCAGCAGCTCTGAAAGCCTCAGGCAGCTCATTTGCTCCAATGACACCGGAGTGATCGGAGTCGTGGGCCTTGTACACTCCCTAAGTAAGAACAATAGAAACATTTAAAACATTTGTGGCAACCCAGGTTTCCTGGTAAGATCACTGACAACCTAAAAAGGGTAAAAGGAAAAAAGGAAAAAGAGCTGTATTCACAACTCCCAAGCCATAAAGGTTTAAATTCAATCACCACCATATACAAGTTACAACTTGTATCTCCTTCAGCCAAAAAAAAAAAAAAAATTATACAGATCACATTTCTATGTTGTAAAAACATGGCGGCTAACCAAATTAGGGAGAAGTTTGGCACAGTGTGTATTCAAATCAGCCCGCCTAAGCAGCTGATGCTGTAAAATCTTTAAGCCACTTATTCTTCTGTGACCCCCCTGCTGTAAATGGTTAAGCCTGACCACAGTAATGCCTTAGACTATGCAACAGAGAAACAGATGTGCAGGATAAATAAAATGAAACTGTACTTGCCTGCCATCTTTTTATATTGTCCCAGAGGTGTTTGAATTCATGAAAGCCAAGTTTTCCAGTGCTGTCAGACTGAAAAAGCGTTAAGGCCAAAAGACAACAACTTCTCTAGTTAAGCAAACAGTTGCGAAGTTACTTGCACAGTGTTTGCACAATGGGTTTCACATGCCTTTTCAGTAGGGAATCCACCACATATTACAAATTTCTCATTTAACTTTTCTTTTCATAAACATGCAAATAAGACTGTCAGCTGAAACTTTGTGGTCCTCTCAGTGTTCAACTTCCCAAACATTTTAATGTGATTAATCCTCCCCATCCACTGCTACAATATTATGTTGGCTCAGGAGAAAAAAAGTCTTTAAGTTTGAGTCCATCAGATGTTTTCTAAATCCACAGCTTAGCAACACATGAAGGGCTAGCTAAAGCGTTTTGTTATTGTTCAATTAGGACAATGAACAGAATTACAGAATATATACCCCTGTCAAACAGCCAACTGCGGACAGCAGAGATGATATACATACTACAACAACCCAGTGAACTATAACGTGCCTATAAGTGTGTCACCCATAGTGCTACGTATGGTGCTATATTACCAGACCACCTTGAACTGTTAAAAATGAACTAAAATGAATCGTTTCGTTGCCTTTCAATAGGCCATTCAGATTTTAACTAACACACTTCTGTATATACAATTTAACAGTGCTCAAGTCGTTTTCAAAAGACATATTTAGACATGTTCAAAGCAACATCCATTTCTGCATTTTGTAAAGTCGCCGTTCTAAATTATATAATTGCTTAGTGTCATTTTTTACTTTTACCCAGATATGAACTGTGTGATGGGAGGAGCCTAGAACAGAGAGGGTAAAAGAAAATGTGTATGAAGACTTCAGTTGTTTTTGGTTTTCTCTGGATTTCAGTCCACTGCAGCTTTAAGGTTTTAGTAAGCCACAGGTATGAATGGGCCTGTTAAGCCAACATATCCCCCACTTTAGTTGTCTGTTTCTATTTGTTCTGCATCATTTTTTAAACTTTTGCTGTCAGTGACAGTTCAATACTGTCACCCAGGTTATATAAAACACACAGAGTACTAATGAATGAAAAGATACATCCATGACTGCCACCATGCTCCTGCAAGACTCAATGCTGAAACCATCTGTCTTCAGATCATGATCTAAAACATAACAAAAAAATCTATTAGTAAAAAAGAGAAAGAAAGAAAAGAAACCCTAAAATGTATATGTATTCTGAAGAATTGAATCATAAGCATAATGAAAATAAGTATGACAAATGCAGACACATCTTACGCTTTGCAATGATTCTGTTCAGGATGTTCATCAGCTCGTTTGGGCTCACTTCCATATCCTACATGAAAAATATGGAACATCATTAAAAAACATGAAGAAACCTGCAGAGACACAGCTGTATGGTTTAGCTAAATGATCAAAACAATATCCATATTACTGCTGGGTCATACACCTGATGTATAGGTTTGATTTTATTTATTTTAATGAGATGAGTTTTTCAAAAGAAGCATAACATGGTATACTCTTTTAACCACTGGGAAGGGCTCGGGGGCCACATTCAGCAACAGTATAACAGATGTTCCAAAACAACCCATGACTGTTTAACAGTTAACAGGTTAACAGGCATTGTGGGTGGAGCTCAAGCAGCTCCTCCACAATGACAGACGGGTTTATTGTGAACACAGTCAGGCTTTTTTTTTTTTTTTTTTTGCCTTAGCTGGCCCAGCAAAACCTAAAACTCCAGCTGGGGATTGAATTTAATTAAATTTAAAGTTGTCTCCTCACATACAAAGTCTTGGATAATCTCGCCCCATCATATCTTAAAGAGATTGTAGTATCATACTGTCCCAACAGAGCACTTCACTCTCAGACTACTTGTGGTTCCTAGAGTTTAAAAGTAGAATGGGAGGGAGAGCCTTCAGCTTTAAGGCCTGCAGTGCCAGCTGCCCATTAGAGCGCTGCAACTTAAAAATGCTTAAATGTATCCAGTTTAATTAGCCTATTGGATAGTGACCTAAAGAGTTATATTTTTTAGCTTTATTATGTCAGTAGATCAAAGTGAAATCATTTTTTCTAACTAAACCAGTATTCTTGGTTTGTGTCCTTAGCAGCAGATTAGAGTCACATATAAAAACATTGATATATTTTTCTCCATCAGAGTAATATATTTACATTCCTGTGGCAATAAAATGCACGGTGGGCCAGGTTACGTGTTTGGCATGAGTTACTACAGTGAATTATCCAGATAACAAGAGAGCCGCTTTTAGGACACAGAAAACTCTTTAAGCTCAACTCAGTTTGCGAAGCCATAAACTTAGCTTCATAGTACACCCGTCAGAAGAGGAAAAGGTAATTATTCAGTCAATGAAAAATAAATAAAACAGGTGTGAAAAATGGAATAGTCTAAGTTCAAACTGAGTTTTTTAAGCTGCATTTGACAGTTCTGCTGGACACATTAATATTAATGTCAACAAAAAGCAAACAGGGAATCCCAGAAGTTAGAAAAACCAAACCAAAACACCATAATACAATCGCTTGGCCATACCTCTTAGCACTAAATTACAATTGTATGTTTTCACATTAAAAATGAAACAGATCACTGCAAAAAAAAAGCAAAAAAAAAAAAAAAAGCAACAGATTTAAAGAGAAGCATAACTAGGCATTGCACTTACATCTCCAGCAATCTGTTGGAAAACTCTGCGGAACTGCTTTTCTTCTTCACTCTCATTTTGTGCTGCATACGTAACTGGCATGCGTGGTGGAGGCTGTGGGACAGATGCCCGAGAAAATATTAGAAATGCTATCACCAATCACCAATCTAGAAATTAGAAGTGATGGGCAGTGATGAAACGATGTAAACTCACGGGTTGAGAAGGCACAAACTGGTTTGGGTCGATGTTGCTACAAAGGCAGGAGCAGAGATCAAAAGCAGATGTTAGACCAACAGACCGACCAAATTTTTGCCTACCTGGTACTTGGTACTTATTTCAGAATCTCACCCAGCAGCATCAATGATGCCTCCAATAATCGCTTTGACAAAATTCATCTTCTGTCAACTGTGAATGCAAAATGCAAATATTTATTTGTTTTTTCTTGAATAAATATATAAACACACGGTAAAATGCGTGACACCCTTCACAAACACTGAATCACACGTATCACACTCTTGATCAGTGGTTGTTGATCAATGATTATGAGAATTTGCATAATTATGATGAAGGAACTGACCTCCCAGCCCATTGTTCCTTCAGTGGGCTGGTTTCAGTCATTATGCAAATGTAGTGTTTATAAGATTGGGGAAACCTGCAGTCAGCTGAGACTGAAAAAGTCATTTGGATGAGTGAGGAAACGTTTCTCCCACTGAAAACGCCCCGTCCAGATGAACAGAATCAACTTTTGGAGATTGAATTACCTGAATGATTGAGCATGCATCAAGACGCACAAACACTGTAGTTTTTAAACACACTGTTTGTTTTCTTCATAGACTCATTAATTAACGACACACCCAAAAGACCCTGTTAAAATGTTTCCTGATATGGAAGAAAATCCATGACGCACCCAGACTGAAACGGGATGAGATTTGAAAAGTTATCTTTGTTCTTCGCAAATCGATAATGACATCTCTGAACATATATGAGGGGGTCTAGTCAGTAAAACGTCCCCCTCTAAACAGCACTGCTAGATTGTGTGGTTAGGTAACGACGCAAACTGAATATATATCCGCATGCTATGTAGCGTTATGCTTCAAAACTAGCACTGTTTCAGGTCAGCTTGTTATTCGCCCTGCAGCTGCTCAGTGGCGTTAAAATACCGTATGAAAACGAAAAACTCGTAACGTCGCAGCACGCACTTAAACTAACGATATACTGGAAATCAGCTGATTTACACTTGCTATCTTAGCTCTGAGCTAATTCAGCTACACGAGTAAACATAGCCGTCATATTCAGTAAAACTTGACACTTAACTAAACCCGAACTGTTTTCATTTGTTCTATGAAATCGCTACGTTTAATGTATATTTACCTGTAACGCAGCAAGCTTTGTAAAGTTGACCGCAGGATATTTGGGGAGGCTTGCGTGACTTCCACTAACTCAGCTGGTAGGAGGAGCTCTTCAACACGCCCCAACTGACGACCACACATCGGAGGAAGGAGGAGGGCTGGTGGTTTATTTCCGCCTGTGCTCCGGGCTCCTATCTTTACCAAATTCAGTATGATGGAATACAAATGATTTCTGTCTTTATACTACTCGGTGATACTAACAGCGTTTTATGACGTACCTTCAAATCGTTACCTTGTGTTTGTTATCAGACACGCATAATATCATAAGCATGAAAATACCACTTCCCTTGTATTAGCTACTTGTATTTACAAAGAAACACATTTTTCCATAAATTAGCTCTGTTTGTATACTCTTGTTGATGGAATTTAGATCTCAGTCAAAAATAATTCAAGACACTGAGCATCAACGCTAAGACAGATAAACTATGATACATTAATGCCAGGATTTTTTTTTCCCCTGCAAAGCTCTAACTGTAAAATCACATGATCAACATTGCCGCTTCTCATTTGTGAAGTGGGTGGGGCGGGAATCGAAAAAGGTTTGATGAAGTATTTTTTTTTTATAAGGTCTAAAGACTTCCAACAGATTGTTGTAATTATTGTTGTATGTGGTTCCCAAACTGCAGTTTGGAGGACTGGTATTTGCCAGTGACCTTCTAAACCCATACACCTAGAGCTCCTGCTCATGAAACTGGAACACTTACTTGGTTGTAGTGGTTGCTAATGTAGTAATCCACTTCCTATTCTGAGTCATAACATGGCACATATTGTACACCTAAAAAAGGTGTGTACTGTGAAAACACAGTAATAGAAGCACCCATGTCATGCTCACCTACTTTAACAGGTAAGGGAACTGGTGAGGCAGTGAGGAAAGGCAGCTTTTGAGGTCTGGGCCCTTGTAATTGTATTGATTCTTTTAAAAACAAAACAGTAAAACTTGGCACAAATAATTATCTGACAATCTGGATGGCATTTACTTTAAAAAGACTACGGGATTTCTACAAGGTTATGGCTGGACCTACAGTGCCCCTCACTGGATTGTGTTTGGGGGGGTATGTTGACCCATGACTCAGAATAGATAAATGGTTGGTTTAGGCACCAGGACTGAATCAGATATACAGTAGGGTTGGGGCCATTGAGTAAGTTATTTCTTTGTGCTACTTTCATTTCAAGTGAAGAGATAATTCTGTATTTTGTTATTTTTGTTTTATTTCAAACCCAGCTATGGCAGGGAGAGACTAAATCTAAAACCCATGACTGGAAAAGCGAGCGAGCTGGTTGATATGATGGACAAAACAAAGGTAGATCTATTGTGTGTGCAGAACACCGGGTGAAAGGGAAGCAAGGCCATATAGGAGCTAGATTCAAAATGATCTGCCATGGTGTACATTGGAAGGAAAATGGAGTTGGGAAATAATGAAGAAAGAGTATGGGAATAGTGTTGTGGAGGTCGGGAGATTGTCAGATAGGATGGAAATGGTTGCGGTGAACAGATAAGTATTACATAAATTATGCAAACACATATTAGACAATCGTAGTAAATACAAAATGCATTTTTTATTGATCTGAAACATTTAATCGGAAAAGGCAAAGGGAATGATCTAGGACAAGATGCCAAAGACAAGGCAACCTGTTAATTGTGAGTGCACAGTACTTAGTACTTAAAAAATACTTAAAGCTTGATTTTTATGAGTGAGCAATAGTAACAATTGTCATGGTCTGTGGTGGGTGGCTGGAATTTCCGTAAGGCTCCTGAACTTACCTGGGATCCGCCCCTGGGCAGGGCCAACTCCTCCAGCTCGTGCAAGCCTGGAGCCATCAAGTCAGAGGAATTTAAGCCACAAGTTGATGTTCATTCTCTGCCAGTTTGTCATCAACACATGTTGGTAACATGCTGTGATTTCGCTTGTTAACAAGACTCTCTTGTGCTGCAGTTGCTGGAGTCACCTTAGTGATGGGCAGATGAAGCTTCATGAAGCACTGAAGCTTTTCATCCAATTGGTTCACTCCAGCGCAAAGCTTCTTGAAGCTTCATTTGCTGTAGTAGGACATCTACTGGACGTAAAAATATTAGTTGGCATGAATTTGAAGAGTGTGGCCTTTTGCACACAGCCTGTAAATGTCAACAACAAAAGGAGTGTGTAAAACATCTATATTGTAGTGATGCAGTATACTGTGTATATTTATACTGGCAGTATGGAAAATGATTATTTGGAAATGCTTAAAATGGAAATGATCATTTACTGTGAGGTGAGGTGTGGTTGGGGTGTGGACAGTAGTTGTGCTTTTGTAACGTTGAGGTATGGACAGCTACACTGAGCCTCAGTCCTGCCTGTTCACATTTTATTCTGTAAAAACTAAATTTCCACTGCTTTTATGGCCTTTTTAGTGGGGAGAACATAGCTGGGATTTAATGATTTAACAAATCTTTTAAATCCTTTGTCCTCCACAATGCTAAATGGCTGGGAGTCCTCAATCACCATGCTAACCAGGTCTTCATCTATTTGAGATTGTTCTCCTGAGGAAAGACAATAAAGATAAAGCACAAATATAAATATCACACACGTAACTTATTACAGTTGTATAATATTGTTATATCATTTAGTAACATTACAGCATGCTATATTATCATGGCATTTGATGGCTCACCTGGTCTTGCTCCACAATCGGTGTTCCCCTTATTCTCATGCAAAGCTCTGTAGTGCCTAAGCATGGATGAGGTGTTGTTGTTATATCCCAGCTCCCTGGCACATAGCAAACACTTCACCTTGTACAAAAGTAAAGCCGCTTAACATAAATTGTATTGCACCATCAGTATTATGAAAATACATCTTCTGTAGAAATTTACATACCTTGTTGGGAGGAATAAGATCAAAATGTTCCCACACAGGGGAGGACATCCTCCTCTTCTTAGCCGGCTCCATTCTCTCCTGACTTTCTCTCTTCACTCTCATAAACCTCCAAACGGTCTCCAAACTCTCACTAACCGCAACTCTCCATCAAACACCCACATTTTTGATTGAAGTCTGAGGGGTTTATATCGCTGTCATATCTCGCGGCAAAGTTCGAACCACTTCATGAACCAGTCACGTGGTACAGCCGGGCAGCGAGGCTTCGGACGTCATCATTTTCAGCTCCTCCCATAAATGAAGCAAGCCTCGATACGCGCATCGCGATTTTTAATCAATTTAAAGGTTTTTAAGCATACCTGAGACCAGAAGTTTTGGTCTAAGCTGACTGATAAATCTGCTTCCCACTTTGCAGTAGGAAGGGATATTGATTCATCTAATTTAGAAAGTGTTCTGTATATTTTAGATAATAATTTGGGGGATTTAAGAGTAAGGAAATGTGCCGCACTTGGTGGTGTTTGTAATTCAACTTGACTGAGGTTAAATTTCTTTTTTACTATGGATTTAATTTGTTGATATTCTAAAAATCTTTTCTTGTTGATCCCATATTGTGCAACTAGTCTGTCAAATGGAATAAATTCTGTTCCCTCTAATATATGTACTAAGTATTTAATTCCTTTACAACTCCATTCTGGGAAATTAATCATATTATTGTTTTGTAATATGTCAGGGTTATTCCAGATAGGTGTACGTTTGCATGGGATTAATGAAGACTCCGTTATTTTTAGAAACTCCCACCATGCTGTCAGAGAGAAGCTGATGTTGATACTTTTAAAGCATTCATGTCTCTTGATGTTTGAGCTAATAAATGGTAGGTCTGAAATCTCTAGATCCTTACATAGTGCCTGTTCAACATCTAGCCAGGGCTCATCTAAGAAGGTATGTTTTAACCATTCTGAGATGAACTGAAGCCTGTTGGCTAAGAAGTATTGGTGAAAATTAGGCAGATCTAATCCTCCTCTATCCTTGGTTCTTTGTAGCGTTTTTAAGCTGATACGCGGGGGTTTATCTTTCCAAAGGAATTTGGAAATATATGAATCCAGAGATCTGAACCAATCTTGTGATGGTTTGTTAGGGATCATCAAAAATAAGTAATTTATTTTTGGCAAGATCATCATTTTTATAGTGGTGACCCTTCCCATGAGTGATATGGGTAAAGATTTCCATCTAGTCAGATCGCCTTCTACTTTCTTTAGAAGTGGGATGTGGTTTAATTTAGTTAAGTCTGAAAGCTTAGGAGAAACATTAATACCTAAATATTTAATATTTCCGGATTGCAGTGGGGCAGAGGAAGAATTATGGAAGGAGCAGTTAATGGGGAGAACTGTAGATTTTGGCCAGTTAATTGAATAATCTGAAACTCTTGAAAACCAGTTTATTAGAGTAATTGCCTCAGAGAGGTTGGTTTGTGTGTTTTGCAGAAAAAGCAACACATCATCCGCATAGAGACTGATTTTATGTTCTATGTTCTTACATTTTATGCCCTTAATTGTTGTAGCCTGTCTAAATGCTGCTGCTAGAGGTTCGATAAAAATTGCAAACAGTGAAGGGGAGAGTGGGCATCCCTGTCTGGTGCCCCTCAGGAGACAGAAGCTGGAGGATGTCTGGTCATTTGTTCTGATACGAGCTGTTGGGGAGTTGTATAATATTCTTATCCAGTTTATGAAAGAGTTTTCAAAACCAAATTTTTGTAAAGTTGCGAATAAAAATTTCCAGTTAACTCTGTCAAATGCTTTTTCTGCATCTAGAGATAATATTATGGTTTCGATGTTTTTATCGTATGAGTAGTCTATTAAATTAAGTAATCTACGAGTGTTTGTTGAGGAGTGCCTACCTTTTATGAAACCAGTTTGGTCAGGATGAATTAAGAGGGGGGTCATTTTCTCTAATCTCTTTGAGAGAGCTTTGCAGATTATTTTAAGGTCTACATTTAAAAGAGAAATTGGACGATAGCTTGAGGGAAATAAAGGGTCTTTGCCTGGTTTTAGTAGGAGACTAATGTTGGCAGAATTCATATTTGGTGGTAGTCTGCCATTTTCCTCGATTTCCTGCAACATGTCGTGGAATACTGGTGCCAAAATTGTCCAGAATTCTTTGTAGAATTCTGCAGGGAAGCCGTCTGGACCTGGAGCCTTATTATTGGGCATACTTATCAGGGCTTGCTGGAGTTCACTTGGTGTCAGTGGCGAATCCAGTTCCATTGCTTGACTGTCTAGTAATTTTGGAAGAGTTACGTTGTCAAGAAACAGATCAATTTCATTTTTAGATGGGTTTATTTGTGGTGAATATAAAGTTTCATAGAAATCCCTAAAAATGTTGTTTATTCTTCCAGGGTCATATATTGTGTTCCCCGATAAATCTTTAGCAGCACATATAGTTGTTTTTTCTTTATTTATTTTTAACTGGTTAGCTAGAAATCGACCTGATTTGTTACTGTGTTCAAAATTCTGCAAGCGAAGTCTTTGTATAAGGAATTGTGTTTTTTTATTAATAGTTTCATTTAATTCTAGTTTTGTCTTGCGTATTTTGTTCAATGTTTCCTGATCTTGGTCGCACGCGTAGGCTTCTTCTAGTGAATATTTTTGTTTTCTTTTTGTTTTCTTCTTTCTTTTTGTGTGATGAGAAAGAAATTATTTTACCTCAAATACACAGTGGGCCAAAATTCAAAACTGGAACAAGGTCGCGGGCTAGCATTAATATTTATGGAGATAAAAATCTTCCTCCAGATTTAAGAATGAATCTTTTCTTGTGGACTCAAACAAGTTTTGCTGAAAAACTGATTATGGAACAAGCAAAGCTTAATACTAAACAATATATATATTAGCTGTATAATACCAGTAGGCCAGCTCTAATAATAATTTGGTATGGCTTCGCGGGCCAAATGTAATTAGGCTGCGGGTCAAATCTGGCCCGCGGGCCAGAGTTTGACACCTATGTTGTAGGGTCTTCACCTTACAAAATCAAGCACCTTGAGGCAACTGATATTGTGATTTTGGGCTATATAAAAAATGTGGAGGAGTAGCAGCTCTAGTCTAAGTCCCTCCCAGATGGGTGAGCTCCTCACCCCATCTCTATGGGAGACGTCAGCCACCCTTAAGAGGAAGCTCATTTCCACTTCTTATATCCGTGATCTCATTCTTCAAATCTTGTTTGAGTTTGAGAGATCGACCAAAGAAGAATGAGCTGAGATTGTCAGGACATATGTGTGAGATTTGTTGAAAATAACAAACAACAACAGGCTGATATCCAGCAAAGGGATACACAATTGACTTTTAGCATAAAGGTGTCATGATCCTGGGTCCTTTTGACCCAGCGTTTTGTGTTTTCTCTTCGTGATTTTGGTTCTGTTCTTCCTCTGGTTAGTGTTTACTCTGTTCTGCCCGTGTGTTCCTGTATCTAGTCCGCGTTTCTTAGTTTGTGTCCTTTCATGTGTAAGTTCCTGTTTTATTGTGAAGGTCTGTGTCTTATGTGAGTGTTTTCAGTTTGCCTCCCTAGTCTCGTCATGTTAATTACTCCCAGCTGTGTTCCCACCTGTATGTAATCCCCCTGTGTTCTCTGAGTGTATTTAAGTTGTGTCTTCTGTCATAGTAGTTGCTGGTTCATCTGTGTTGTTTCCTCTCGGTCTCCCTGCGTCTCTTCATGTGTATTTCCCCGGATCTCCCTGCACCGTCATTCCTGGGGCCCGTTCTTCGTACGTCGCTTACTACATCCAAGATCAAATCATCGCGCTAACTCTGAGCTCGCTATTCCGGTTCCCCGAACACACCTGTTGTTGACGATTAGTATAGCTGGATGAAGTAATGTGAGATCACTGGGTGGCCCAACAGGGGCTACGCATCGATAGTAGAAACATTGATTGGCAACCCTTTGATTGGTCGGCGAAAATGTCGAAGGAGCGCGCTCGGTATTCTTCGGCAGCAGAGCAAGAACTCTTGAGTGAGGGATTTTAGGAGTTTCAGAGTCTAATTAAAACGCAAGGGAACACTGCAAAGGCTGCAAAAGCAAGGAGAGAGGGCTGGCAGAAAGTTGCTGACAAATTAAACTCGTAAGTAATTTAATAATAACAATAATAATGGAGTGGATCTATATAGCGCTCTTCAAGGCACCCAAAGCGTTTTACAATGCCACTATTCAGTCACTCTCACATTCACACACTGGTAGCTGTCACAGCTGCCCTGGGACAGACTGACAGAAGCCAGGCTGCCATATCGCGCCATCGGCCCCTCTGGCCAACACCAGTAGGTGGTAGGGTAGATTTATCATATCACACTATATTATCCAATATTATATTACATTATATTATATTACATTATGTTATGTTATATTATATCCCCTTTCACATTAGAGCCACAACAGGACCCACTAGAACATGGGAACAAGTAAAAGTGAAATATAAGAATATTCTACAGAATGGTAATATTGATCACTTATATTGCTTTTCGTCTCTTGGACAGAGACCCTGAAATAATCTGTTTGTTTGTTTATAACAGCAACCAAGAAAAGGGGCAGCGCAAAAAAAGACAGGTGGTGGTCCTGCACCCCCTCGTCAACAAGTTGGTTAAGTGAATAATACCCTCACGGGAAAATCGATATCTCTCTATGAGCACACTGTCGCGCTGAGCTAAAGGATCCTGTCTGTCCCGCAATATACGCTGGATTCTGAGGACTCTCCTTATCAATCTTGCACCTTCCGCAATGGGTGGCTCGCGTAAACGGACAGGATATGACTGCAACAGGCTTCCCAAATCCACCTTCGCTTTTATAGCCGTGGTCTCTCATCTTGATTACACGAAGTAATTTACAATTGCTACTCTGAAATCTGAATTACATCTGTAATAATCACATACATGTAATAGAATGTTAATAGTACATTTCCCTTTTTTAGGAAATGACCTGTATGTATCTGTGTGACATCAATAAAAGGATCAAGTGCTGCGTTATCTTTAGTTACATTGATGTTATTTATTTATGGTACAACAGTGGTAAAATATCACTGTTGCTTTCGTATACATGAAGCGGAAATACCTGAGTGGCCGCGATCTAATCCTGTTTACATAAAGTAAACCTGCTCCCGAGCAGGTTTACGCTTACGGCTCTGTTGCTATGACAGCAAGTCCCGGATGGGCTTCGAAGAACCGAACGATCCAGGATCACGCGAAATCGTCAACAATCTAATCCGGCTAACCTACTTAGCGAGGTACGAAGAACGGGCCCCTGGTTTGTGTTGTTAGTTTACCCAGTTTAAGTTTTCGGTTTCATGTTCACACCCCGTTGCTGTTTGTACCCACTGCTGTAAATAAACACTCACCTGCACCAGAGCTGCCGCCTTTTGGGTCCTTTCTCCACCTCCACACGGCTTGCCCCGGCAAACCGTGACAAAAGGGATCATAATTTTGAACCTTGTAGTTTTTGTTTTTTCTGAAAAAATTTTGTTTCTGTGTGCAAATTAAAATATGTACTTTAAAAATTTCAGTTGTCATAGGTGGCTGATATTTCTGTTCATTGTAAATGAGCAGGTCAAAAAGGAGCAGGCATGATGTGGGTGTGTTTTGGGACACTGGAAACATCTTTCCTTTAACCTCCTAGGACCTGGCATCCACATATTTGGACATCACATTTTGGGCTATTTAGACCAAAACACTCAATTTTGCTCTACAAGGGCCTGATATACAAGACATTATACTGCTACTGTTCTATCGAATTTTTTGACGAATATGTGGCTCTCTTTTTTCTTAGAAACAAAAATTAGGTGGAAAAAAAAATCTGGTAATTCTTTGTTTTTACATTCATCAGGTCCCAAACAGCCCAAATATCAAAGAGAAATTAAAAATGCATGCCGTGGAAGAGTTCAGGTCTTTAGAGGTTAAAGACACTTTCAGAAAAGTTATAATATTGAATTAGATGGGTGTCAGTATTAGATATTGTACTATTCAGATTCAGATCAATGTAACATAGATCAGATGATCTGAGTTTTATTCATAGCTGTATTTTGAACAACATTTGAATCTTGATGTGCCTGACCCAAAAGCTTTTTGCACCATGCTCACCTGCACCAGTCCCTCTCTCATTCATAATCAGTGATCACTCCTAGTGGCAGTTATAGCAACTACACTGGATAAAATCAAAAATTACCTTCACAGAATTACATTCAGAACAGTATCAGTAAGCATGTTTGCCTTCTCATTTGCCCTAATGTGCTCAAATATTTACAAATGCTAACCTGGTTGTTGTGACAGATATCACATATTGCTTTGACAACTGCCATTCAAGAACTGTGCCTAACAATATAGAAAAAGTGTAGCAATTATTTTAAAATTGAGATGAAATGCATAATGGTGCGCTGCTTGAACCATGTTCAAGGAGAAACACAAACTATTGTCTAATTATAGTAACAGGACTGTATAGCCTACATATAGCCATTTCTTCATGTTCAAGATTAAAATACTGCAAGATTTTTAGTTTCACAAGATGTAGCCTTTCCCATTATATTATAATCTATTAGCATTTAATTCTATCTATATTATTATCCATTATAATATTTTGTAATAATTAACTAAATGTAGTATTTCTTGGGCAAACTAATTGTTAGTCAATTAATTGTGGATGTCAATTGCTATAGTGACTTATACCACCAGATAACAACAAACTGATATTCTTTAGTATATGTACGACAAGTCTAGGTAATGATATTTGTCAGAACTAAAGGTATTAAGCCAATCAAAGGCTTCTGTTGTCATCTATTATTTCCTGTTATTCATGGTGTGCTATTTCTCTCCTGTGCCTTTTGTTTTGTGGCGAATCAACATTCGAATCTGTCCATGAACATGAACAGGCCTTCATGGTCATGTACAGTTAACTGTTGGGCTTAAAAACTACTCAGACTGTTATTGCTTAGGTTACATTATCCTATTCCGTATTCATAAGATTCATGTTGGTGCATCTTTAAGCATTCACATTTGGTCATTTAATAGACAAAGAATTAATAAGCAATGTTTAATGATTAAGCTCTGCAGTGCACTTAATGGTGTATAGATGGATAGAAGGACAGATATTCCTTGCCATAAATCCTTTCACTTCACTTTGTTATATGTATAAATAAATGATTTTATAGAAATTTATGACAGTTTCAAAGAGGAACTGGAGCACTGTTTAAAGCTCTTAACAATTCCTCTGAAGATTTGCCAATGGACTTCAGGCGTGTTTGAAAATGGCAGCACACCACATTGAATCATTAAACAGAGCTTAATGATAGTGGAGAGAAAATTGTGTCTTCGTTTATTTTAACAAAATCCTATTCTCTGATAATTGGATTGTATAAGCAGTGATTACTCTTTACTTGTAATAAATTATACCATTTTTGTTGTTGTCTGGGAACAACTATGTATAATTTCTGCAAGCAATCATAGCTACAGCTGCCAAGTTAGAAGCTACTATTCCTCCACTGGCCTGGAGATGCTGACCATGAAGCCAAATACACCTGGTACTTATATAAATTACTTATGGAAAGGTTAAACATAAATAATTTGAATAAGGGTACAAAGATCAAAGATCATCACTGGCTTTAATTAGGCGTTTCCTGTCACGGCTGTACACAGGCCAAGCTGCATCCTCCTTAGGTTCAATTAGCTCCACATGGGATACCAGTTTATGTTTATCTACCACCTGCAAAGTAGCAACCCGTCACATTATGACTGTAGAGCCTTTTTGTGTGAGGACTAATATGACAGTGTGTGTGTGTGTGTGTGTGTGCCTGTAAATGCAGAATAAAACCACTAAGTGGAGTCAAAGAGCATTTGAATGAGGTGAATGACAACGAACACACAACTGTATTTTTGCATCCAGGTATGAGCCATTTACCCAAATGTAGCTCAGCCATTAATCATCTAAATATGGACACTTTTTCATGGCTGAGATCACAGTTTTCTTTCACTATTGTTTATCTCTCAGTTTCCATTGCTACTTATCAACTAGGCTGGTAAAGCTTTGTATAAAATATAGAGCTTTGGGGCATAATTACCTTTTTATAGCTACAAGGTTTGTGATGGATTTCTTGAAATGAAATAAGAAAAAACAATCAGCTTTCCTGGTACAATGCTAACGCTACTTCTTTACTTCCTGACTTAATACTTCTTTGTAATCGTCACATTTTATGTTTCCTTCATTGTTAAATGAAAGAACTGTGGACAAAGAAAACATTTTAATGTATTTTTCATGCATTTATCCTAGATAAGTGTTATAGCTCCATGACATGTTGACACTGCGTCTTTACTTCAAGAAACCGAGTTTGTCTCTGAATGCTGTGTTTTTATCATGGCTACATCTCCTCTTAATCCCTCATGCCCAGCGCTATCATGGTTGCCTTGACAGTGGAGACAGTTCACTCACGTTCTCTGCAGCTACTTTGTCTCAGCTCTACTATCGTCTATTCCCACAGCACAAAGAAACAGCAACGTGTCCATGAAAAAGTGTTTCAGAAGTGTTAATAACTGCTGCTACCAGCAGTAACATACAATATCCCTCCTGTTTGTGTTCCTCACAAACTCAAGTAGTACAAAAATGATTTGTTAGTATCGATGATGTCATTATTATTATTTTTTTTCTTCCTGAAATCAACTCTGTAATTTTTTTCTCTTGCTGGAATATCATCTGTAAGCTTGGCTATGACACCTGCTGTTTACTATAGTTCAATAAAATAAATAGAGTGCCGTCACATATTGCATCAGTAACACCTGCCTGCATATTGTGAATATACTTTTAATGCCGCAAACAACACATCCCATATGTCAGTAGTTTTCTATGGAGTATGCAAGAGTACAAAGCATACACATTTCCAGGACTTTCTGATTGCGTGACCTTCAGCATATATGCTCTTTAACTTTCTATTTACGATGTGATAATATCTGATATTTAGTGCAGGAACAGTGTTATGTATCCTTCAGATCCCACTCCAGCTAAAATTACTCCATCCATGAAATAGAGGTATCCATGGTTACTTCAGGAGCCATGTTATAGGGTGCTGAGTGTATCTCTGCACAGTTTCCACCTTTTTCTCTCATTCATCATTTGAAAGAAATCATTGTGCCACCTCAAGGTTTCTGACAGTTACAATTTGGTTTTGCAAATGGGATTTGCAGTGACTAATCTCAATAATATTGATGAAGATAAACTGACTATTAAATGTCTCTGAATTATGAATGCGAGGCATATTACATCTGCAGTTAACCTGCTTGACTCTGAGGGAGGGAAACGCATAGCTTGTGTAGTTCAGTGCTACACAGGCTGCAGGATGAAATATTGTATGGGAGCATCCCCAGTACGACATATTTGCAGTCTTCAGAACAACCTGTTACCTTGACAACGCAATTTTATCATTCAAGCCCATTGCTACCTTCTCTTACAGCAGGAATCAAATGTGCCTTAAACGTATAGTGCTGCAGGGTTTTACACCTCAATTCAAGGTAGAAATGAAAAATTAAATGGGTTAAGATGTGCAGAATTATGATTTCACTCCATCACTGCACCGTGTGCAATATCAGATTTGCCATTTCTTAAATTTACAGGATTTGAAAGATGGTTTATTCTATAGGGCTTAACAGAAAGCAGGTAAGGCAGACAGCAGAAGGTAAGGTTATAAGGACTTGAAATGATTTTGTTCTCCAAGAAATACCACATGAAATATTTTAAGCTTTTGGGGTACGTGCTATACGTGGCACTATGATAACTACAGGGGGATTGGACAGATGAGTTCATCAGTTCAAAGTGGCAACATGTAATTTCCCAAAATACAAGTGACCTCATGATGTTTAGCATTTCACTTGACTTATTCATGCGTAAATGTCAGGCCATATTCACAAGTCAGTAATTCTGATATTTCTTATGTAAGCTCCACGAGAGCTTTTCACAAGGAGAGCCCATCTGCTGTTGTTTCTTTTTCACAGAATTCCACAAGCATTCAGGAAGATTTCCCAAAGGCATCTAAATCAAATTAGCAATAAACATTTATCATTTTTATCACATGAGAAAAGAGATGAAATGCACATTTTTAGCAGGACTGGATTTATATGACTATTGGTTGATATGACAGATATACAATATCTTACCACAGAATCCCTTTCCAGTTTTAGAAAAAAATGAATTACTTACAAGTGTATTTTTTAACCTATCGCTGCACAAACTGATGTGAGGTGAATGACTTTCAAGAGCTGATGAAAAGGCATGCTTGAAGATTGCTTATTATTTATTTATGGCGTTTGAAATTCCTGAAAATAACTGAAGAACATATAATGCAAGTAGCTGCAGTGCTGTGCAAAAGTATGGAGCCATCCCTTGTTTCTTTATATTTTGCTTCCAGACTTAAAATAGTTCTCTGGGCTTTTTAAAGGTCTTTCAAACTTTCAAAGTTTCCTTTGGACACTGGCTGCTCTTTCACTCATTTTGAGTTGAGTTTTTATACCAGACCATTTTCAGAGGAATGTTTTTTGGTTGTTTGTTTGTTAAAAAAGAAAAGAAAAAAAACTTAACACTGGCCTATGAATTATTCAAGCATGAAGCTAACTCACATAACTGAGATAACTAGCTGAAAAATGAGTCTAATGTGTTTTTAAATAACTTAAGGAAACTGGGAGGGTAGAGGGAAAAAGAAGAAGTGGCAAGCCTAAAAAAAACTCTATAGCAGATGGACAGTATCTGACAGTCATGTCCTTAAGCTGGTCTTTCAGTTTACTGAAGCCTCACCACTAGAGTGGAAGGGTGGCTACCAAGAAGGCATTTTTAATAAAGACGATAGAACTAGACAGTAAATTAGTGGCAACAGTTAAAATGGAGTGATGAGTCAAAATCTTAACCCTCTGGTTTAATATGTATGGAGGAGTTCAGGAGGAGAGAGGCGCAACAGTGAGTGGCTATCTGTAAAACACAGTGGAGCTTATCGTGGTTTGGGGCTGCATTTAAACCAGTGCTGTTGGGAAGCTTGTCAAAGTTGGTGTGATTATGATGCAAAATCATCTAGAAAGCACTTGATTGGCAACAGTTTAAGTTTTCAGTGTGACAATTCCAAACACACCAATATAGTAAAAGTATACGTAGACAGGTGAACACAGAATGGAACACAAACATGGCCTCCACAGAGCCTGAACCGCCACGCTTTTAAAGCACTTGTAATTGTATAAACTCTGTTAGCACCTTATATACTGTATTTCCATGTACAGTATTGTTGCACCTATTTTCCATTTTCCTAATAATATATAAAGAAGCAAGGGCTAGATCAGGACTTTTGCACAGTACCCTACATGATTGTTTGACTAATAATAGATTACTTTAGTTAAAAATAGTAAGGCGTAAACATAAACATTATACAGTGCTCAAAAAATAAATAAAAGGAACACTTGTTAATCAGAGTATAGCATCAAATCAATTTAACTTCTGAGATTATGATCCGGCTAGCTAAGTAGCAGAGTTAATCAGTTTCAGCTGCTTTGGTGTTAATTAAATAAGCAACAGGTGCACAAGAGGGAAACAATGAGACAACCCTAAAAATAATCATGGTTTTACAAGTGGAGGCCACTGACAATGTTTTCCTTCCTCATCTTTTTTGACTGCTTTGTCACTAGTTTGATAAGGCCAGTCCACTATTGAGCCAGTCTTGGTATAACTTTGTGCTTTTACTAGCATGAGGCAATACCTGGATTCTACAGAGGTTGCACAGGTTGTCCAACTCCTCCATGATGGCATATCATTGCCCCTTGCATGGAAGAGATTCCAGGAAACAGCCAGTTACTGTCGGAGAGCTGGACAAGGCCGTAGAAGGTCCTTAACCTTTAGCAGGAATGGTATTTGCTCCTTTGTGCAATGAGGACCTGACTTCCTCTTCCTAGAGGATGAAGTAATTGATAACAAATCACACAAATCAAGTGTGTGATCATGTATAAGTTGTATAGTTTTAATGTTTTATTTGGGAACAGAATGGTGTGTATGTGTAAGTTTGGTGATGGAGTTTTTATTATGAATGATCGATGAATTTTTATAAATTATTTTGTCTATTTTTTTTATGTTTAAGGACAACAGATGGAAATTAGCCCTTGGCTATAATCTGGTATGTTTACATTCATGTAATTTTTTTACATTTATGTTCATTAACATGTACTGTCCTAAATAAATTAAATTAAATTAAACACTGGCCCCCAAAATCACCTGACCCAAATCCAATAGAACACCTCTGGGACATTATGTTTTTGTCCATCCAACACCACCAGGCTGCACCTTAGAATGTCCATGAGCTCAGTGATGCCTTTTCTCTAGGTCTAGGATGAGATCCCCCAGGAAATGATGTCGTCTCATTATGAGCATGCCCGGACGTTGCCAGGCATGCCTGAAAGCACTTGGGGGCCATACAAACTACTGATACCATTTTGAGTTACTACAATAACATTTCAGTAAAATAGTCTGCCACATCATTTTTTGTTCACTTTGATTTTCTGAGTATTTTGGAATTCAGTGCTCTGTAGGTTGATCATTTTCTTTTTTTTTGTCTTTTCTTTCCTAACAGATTACCCGGTCCTTGTCAGTATATAGATACCCCACATGATTTTCTTTCCCATTGAGATCTGATATGTTTTTAAAGTGTTCATTTAATTTTGTTGAGCAGTGTAGCAGTGACAATGATGTCATTTATTAGTTTAAGACTGCATTTTTAAGATTTAGCATTTTATTTTGGCATTCATGCCAGTTCATCAAGCCAAAGTCGTTAAATTTTAATAAGAGGTTGACATGCTGAGTAATCAGCCAACAGTAGCAAACATTTTTAGAAAGCTGTACATGTTCATCAGATAAACAAACATACTAAACAGTCCTAGGTTACATGCTAATAAAATACTAGCATTGTACTCACCATAACAGAATCACACCTTCTTGGAAAGGCTGCATCAACAGCAAGCTAGCGTTTGCCACATGGTACCTCTAAAAAAGGGAGCAACACCATAAACAAGGTGGAGAAGGTGAGACCAAGCCTGTTGTTGTTTAATTTGTTAATGTCCAATAAGAAATTATAAAGTGTAGAAGCTAAACTTTTTCCAGCTATAGCATGACGTGAACAAGCTAAATAAAATATCTGAGAACCATTGTTAGCCCAGGTACTCTGTTCCAAACACCATTAACTATCTAGCCAGACAGTTAGTAGCTGCTAATGATTTTTTATTTGGCAAATGATAATATAAAAACCACAGACATTATAAAACACTGGTGTAAATTCTGATTCTGAGAAATGAATCCATCGTTTTATCTGAAGGCCACCAGATGGCAAAAACTGTGATTACAAAAAGATTTCTGGTCCTAAAGAAGTCTATGGGAAAATGACTTTCTGACCTGATCTTAATAAACATGTTCCTGATGGGTTTATTGCCCCAGGGTGCATTTTGTGTCACGCTAAATAAAAGCTTAAGTCTGTTGTGTAAATATTGGTCATGCTGCATTTTAAAAAGTGGGGTTATGTGTGGCATGTTCACTGTCTAACGGTTTGTGATCGACAAATCATTTGCCAAGTCAGAGTCACTTACATTCATGGATAGAGCCTGGTGAGAGCGTAATTACTGACTCACAAATACACAAAACAGTGGCAGTAGATTAAAATGCTTACAGTTTTACTACAGTTTATGTTTAGTGCCACTATCTTGGATTGTTAGCTTGCGGTTGCAGGAGCTGCTCCAATTTTCCAAGTGAAAAATCCAAGTTGAGGGGACATTCCATATTCAAATGACACCTTATTCAGGAAAGCACCATCAGGATCGAGGACTTTCACAGTGCACCCGCCCTCCCTCACCAGTGATTACTGAGCACATTTTGATTAAAATTAGTAAAACTAGCGCAGGATGTCTATCTTCACACTGTGTCACGCTTACATTCACTTACCAAAGTGTTTTCACTGCAGTTATTTTTTGTATAGTGTGTCATCCTGACAGGTCAGTGAGTATAGTTATTGATCAGGTCATCGTAGCATAAATTCACCCATTTTAATCAACCCAGTAGGGTAAAAGAAAAATACCAGGGTAAAAACTGTGGACTGGCCTCCACCTATAAAATCCCCCGTTTTGACTGTGATCACAGAAAAGTCAAACATTTCAATGTTTCCCTTGAATGCTTAACTAAATGAAATAAAATGTTTATATTTGTATGTGAGGTCTGATCAAAGTCACTCAATGCAAGGAAACACAACACGCCGAGCAACATAATGATGTAAATATAGTATCGACTGTCTAAAACTCTGTCTTCAGTAAATAAACCCAGCTATTAGATAAATCCATGGTGTGAAATTGATGCCGCTTTCCCTCACGTAACCAGTCCGATTCCTCGTGTGAGCACTGCGTCTATGTAAACATACTCGCTGTTCACGTTTAGTGCGTGCTCAGATTCGGCTCTTCAGAAATCGATCTATTCATAGAACGTGTTGGTTGCAATTATATAAACACTCAACCTTTCACTCAAGTGAGACAGAGCAGAGGGACGGGGTGGAGAATAAAAGCAACGGAAGACAAGTGATGTTAAAATGAACATTTATAATGACTCTTTGTTGCCGTCGCAAAAATAATCTTTAAAAAACAATTCAATTATTAACACTGAAATGCTGACTTCACTGGTAGTCCACGAGTCATAAAACACAACTCACTGAATTTTCTTTTACAAACACAGTACTACAGTTACATTAAATAGTCATTACCGTTAAATCTATTAATGAATAATGTTCAAATTAACTAAATAATAAAATCAATGACACTTTTAAAATCCTCTCATTCCCTCACCATAGTAGCTGTTTTCTTTTTATTAACGGTGTATCATTTAGAAAATATACTGCTTCTGAGATGTTCCTTTAACAAAAGCAGAAAACAGACTGGCAGCATAACAATAATGGTACATGAGCTCAAACATTGTACAATTAGGGTGATGTTTTTCAAGGGGAGTGGAAATGGGACGGAACCATTCCAGTGATCTCACATTTAGAATGTAGGCTGGCGGCCTTTTGGCTCAGTATGGAATTATTTGGCACTCTTGCTGACAAACATTTGCCTTAAAAAGCTTTCGCACTTTTTCTAAAATGGCACAAGAAGGCATTTTCCTTTCTGAATATATTCAGAGGACTTTAAATGCTGTCCTAGAAAGCCCTTTAAGTAGGTAACACTGTGGACTTTCACAGATTCTCCGCGCTCGTCACAGATGAAAGACAGAACTGTCGTCGCTAATATCAAAGAGAACCCAATCAACAAAACATCACTTTGCTTAGGTTGGAATATTTGATCTTATGCTGTCAGTCCATTTTTTTTCTTCTGAGATGTAAAGAACAGAGGTTAAACAACATTAAAACCGAACCCCAGAAAGAAAATTTACAATGGCATGAAAATGTTTGCAAGGTACGGCATGCTTTACACTTAAGCAAGCAGTCAACCCCGCAGAGTAGTCCAAATAACTGGAAATGAAAGAACAGTCTGGCAGAGTTTGACAGTTAAAGTGGCGTAAAATATCCAACACATATATACGAGTTCTCGAGGATGGAAAAGGTCAACAAAGTTCATGGGAGGTTCAGAGGGTCAAACACAATAATGGCCTCATGTGTGGTTGGCAAAGAATCCTGTATTTTCCTCAGACGAAAGGGCTCAGAAATACCTAAAAACCATTTAAAGGGTGGACACGGTAGCAGGTGCTCCGTGTAATGAAACAAATTGTGATATTGTGTTGGCTGAGAGTGTGAGACTCAAGTAGAAGAGGTTTAAAGAGAGGAGCGACCAGCCTTAGCCAGTTTGTAACATTTAAAACCAGTCCTAGCCTTCTTTGTGAAAGGGCTCCGTGGGGCTGGATGGATGTCCCGAATACATTTGGACTGAAAATCAAAAACAAACATCACAGCTTTTGGAATGATACCGCAGCTCGGATAGCGCTCGGATGGGAAGCAGTCAATGCAACAACAGGGGATTTGCAACACAGAATGAGACAGGAACATCACTCGCGTAACTAGACCTTAACCGTTCGAACGTTTCCTCTGATTTTCATTACGTTGAGGTGGCAGAGGCAATCTTCGTGTTTGCTGGTGCCGATTAAGTCTCTCAGACCCGGCCTTTGTGTCAGCCGGACCTCGAGCTTGCATCCTTCAGTCCAGTGTTTCGATGCCAGTGTGCTGGATGCGTTAAAACCGCTTTCAGATTTTGGAATTTCAAAGCAAAAGAGGGATAAAAAGGCATACAGATCCTTTGTGGTTTCACATTCTAGTGCCAAACAATGCACACAGTGATTGACACAGACCTCTGCTGAAGGAAATGTGAAGGAGAAGCCTTCGCGTGAGGAAACAGATGCTACTTTTCGATTTCGTCTGAGACTCCAGCCCTTTCCATCATTCATGAGACCCGACAGGATCAGGGAATAAATAAAGTCACATCATAGCAACAGCAAAGAATGGAAACCAAATCAAATCGACTAAACTGGTTTGCTTCATTTCACACCCAGTATGACCCACTGATCAGTAAAGTGCATTTATGCAACACCAAACAAACAAGATAATGTTGACAGCGAATCGGAAGTTGTGTTAAAACATATCTGATTCATGACTGTGGCCATGTTAGGCCTACCTGACTGTAGCTGAAATCTGTTATTGACATAGATATTCTCTACATGTATTTGACATTCCTGCCCTGAATTTACATTAAAGACCATTTGACAGAACGTAAAATAAAAGAAACAGGAAATGGTTACATTCATAGATTAGATCTGGGCTTTCAAGCTGTGACATAAAGAGATTATGGGACGTGAGGTTCAACCTGTTTGTAAAAGAAACGAATGCCTGATATCCTATAAACACAAGGAGCCAATGCACTGAGTAACATTTTCACGTTTGCTTGTTTCACATTTGTAATACTCCTCACTGTACCTAAAAATCTAACGATGCGTTCAAAGACGACTGACGAGGAATTTTGATCTCAGATGTGTTTTCGTGTGTGTGGGTTTTTTTTGTTTTGTTTTTTTCGGGCCAACATGACAATAATGAGCTCCCTCCCAACTCACAACATAAAATAAAAAAAAAACAACTTTCTTTTTTTTGTTTTCTAAACATGAGGCGAGTAAAACTGAAGTGCTTTACATTTGACTGCATGCAGCGTTATGTCTTTGAACGTTTGCGAGACACCTCGCAAACTTTTGTACGTTTTTTTTTCCTCCATAATTTACTTTGATACCATGCAATAGAAGACGTGCAAAAAGATAACACCTAACTCCACAAACACATTTTTGATTGTTAATGGCTATGTTATGAATGCTTATAACATGTTATGCTTAGTCCATGCTGGCCTATAGAGACATTTGTGAGAAAACAGCAGTACTTAAGCCACAGGTCAAACAAACACACAAGGGATGCATGGAGTGTAAAACAACATGGATCCATAAAAATCACAATCTTTAACTCTTACTCTATGTACCTATGGGATAAAACAACGCACAAAAAGTTCTTTGTCCTTTGTTTTCTTAAGTCATGTATTTGATTATCTTTTCTTAACTTAAAAGACAGTGTTTGATTGGCACTTGATCAGCACTTCTAAACAAGTTATTGATATCTAACATTTGATCGCACATCTACAATTTCAGAAGCTGCAGAGGTCTAGTTTGGCACAGGTTGTACTATGGAGTCTATTATTACTTTTGCTATCTTACCAATACTGTATAGTATTCTATACACCTCGTTTTATGCTCCAGCCTTTTAGAGCATGTTTCTAATCAACAGACCAGACATCTTTTCAACTAAAATATTTTGTATAGTTTACTTATCAAATAGCAGCATTTTCATAACTTACAAAAAGTACATGTAAACCTATTCATTCAAAATCTTAGTAATTTCAAAGGTTCATACAACAGACATAAAACACAAAACAGGACAACATGCTACTATATTGCTTCCAATATTCTTTACATTTTCTTACTGTCAAACTAAATCATCAATGACAGAAATATGGACACCACCGGTCGATGATGAGTCATCGTAATGCACAAACAAATCGCGAAGCTAATCTTAATCAGGCTTAGTTGGCACTCTCATCATCCACACAAATATAACATAGTTTCACATTGTATCGACAACGCTGGACTGCATTTGGACTACAAACTAGAATAGCTACAATAAAGTACATATAGATCATATGACATGACATATTGTATTCCACAGAAATGAAGTCTAGTCATTTTCAGATAAGAGGATATGCATAAAGGATGTCATTGTTTCGGCTTGAGGTCACAAACGAGTTCCCACCTTATTCTCGCTAACCTATGCGCTCTGTCCGTACTATGCTTTCTTTTGGAGGCTGTAACTTGAGCTCAGCCAGTGTATGAATATTTATTCGACCTTGACTCGCTTTCTTTTGGGAAAAAAACAACGCTTCCTCTTCCCTTGAAAGGCCATAGTTCACTATCTAAACCTGTCTGCTTGTTCTTCTTAGAGAGGAAATCTGATACTTTGAGCTGACGCTGCTGGTTGGTCTTGGTGGGTGTCACAGTTTTTGGAGGCAGGTGTTTTCTATGCATGTTAGCCTTGTGAACTTTGCGGCCCGCAGAAATATTTTCATACCCTCATGACCTACAGTGCATAACTTGCCCACCAGCAGCACATCCAACACACCACCCATGAGAAGACAAGACAGGAGGAAGGAGAAAGAGGGGGAGAGCACAGTATAGGAAGAAGCACGGACAGGGAGTAGGACACAGGAGGAATCTCAGAACAGTGAGAAACGACAGCATGCAGGGGAATAAAATGTTGAGAGAAAGAGGAAAGTTAATGAGGGGCAGAGAGAAATAGCGTTTGGCACGATGTATCGATCAGAGAGCCGTCGAAGGACAGCTCTCTGCAGTCAAGCAGTCCAGTTGCATTGATAGAACATATCCTTGTTTTGTGCTTGTATCTTATTACATGCTAAAATTTTGGGCAGTAAAAGGTTAGCCTATGCTGTGAATTCACTGGTGGCCAGATTGGATTAATGGATGACTGCGAAGCCCTCCAGACACATAGTGAAAGGAAAGATTTAAGAAGGCTCACAGCTGTTGCAGTTGTCACGCACAATGTTCAGACACAAAGAGTTATTTCGAATGCTTTCATAGCCATTTGACTTTCAAACATGATTCGTGATAATGAAAAGGCTCTTCATTAAATTTTTCCAAAACATGGGTGTGGTTCTGGTTTTCTTGGACATAACTCAGCACCAACCCTCACAGCTGTGTATTCAGAAAGCTGATCATAGAGCTTGGGTTGATGGGGACAACAATTGAAAGATGCCTTTAGAGCTGGGTGGTGGGGGGGTGTGGACATAACAGGACTGTGCAAGAAAATGCGATGGGAATAATTTGTCGTTGGGAAAAAATGTCTGCTAATTTAAGTGCAGTGCATTGGTAAACAGAAACGTCACAAGATGCTTGAGTATAAATGCTCTTGTGGCAATATCCCTTCTGTCAGTATTGGTAGTTTTTGTGTATGTGACATACATGTGCACATTAAAATATACTTATGTCCCAAGCAGGGATAGACACACCTTACATTGTGTTCTTAATGTCTCACAGTGCAGTCTTCAGAGACCCAGTGTACTCAGGATGAACACTATGGATAGCAGCACAGAAGGAAGCCAAGGTAATCTTCGAGTGCTTGGAAATACTCAAGACAATTAGCCTGCCTGCCTCAGACAAACAATTGCCCATAAAAGACAACAATGCCAAAACATTTTATGTTGTAATATGTGCTTCACTTGAGGTTAGTGAGCGTTAACATGTTTTGGGAACAATAAAAGGCTGCCTGGATGAACTGCAGAATCATCCTTTTTTCCCTTTTTTGTCTTAATGCAAATTGGCAAGGACGGCTCACACAAAAAGTGAATCCAAGCCTCTTTTTTTTTTTTTATTTCAAGTGTCGTTTTACTTCCCTTTCATTAGTGTATGTCTCTTGACTATTTGGTACCCTTAATGTAAAGGCAATAGTTTCTTTGTTCACAGACATTGGTTCATACAGCTTTACTTATCAAAATGCTTTTGTAGTGCTTTGTTCCTTTTGCGAACTGAACTGGTTAGACACACTGCTTGAAGGTAGTCTGAGCTTTCAGTTAAATCTAGGGAGTTACAAATGTCTAAGGTAGAACAAAAGATTTGCATTGAATGGATTTAATTATTAAGACTGGATTGCTTTCTTCATCTTTGATCCTGAAATCGATCGTTTGTCATTACGTGAGAGGCTGCGTCAGATCCAATGGGCTACTAATGGCTGGACGAGACAGCAGCTCTTTTTAAAATAAGTCGCAAGGTTAGTCGCCACAGAGAGATTCTGATTCCATGGTAAAGGAGATATCAACTTAATTCTATAGCACCAAAAATGGGTTAAATGACATATTTCTGCATGTTTTGTGACTGAATATGCAACTATGTTTCAGTGTTTGTGCGTTTGTGGGAGCATCGTCTATGTGTGTTCGTGTAAAATATATTTATACATTCCTGTGTGTCTCCTCTATCCTCTCACATTGATTATTTAACCCCTGAACTATACTTGCGAACAGCAACAGTGAAGTTCAGACTGGGTTTGAGTTATACATTTCTTTCACTGCAACACAATATTTGATCCCTGTAAATAAAAAATAGCAATAGTCTAATAATGTTTTTACATTCAGATCAACCTGCAGTCACAGGTTTAAATAATCTATTTGTGTTTGAATGAGACCATGTCAATAAATAAAGGATGAAAATATAAAATACCCAGATTTAGAAACTTCAATTATGATATGAGCCAGAATTGAACATATGTCAACAAAGATGTTTTTTTTGTTTTTTTTTTTAGAAATTATTCTCAGATTGCTTCCCCATAAACTGAGATGACCTCAGGTGCGTGTCATAAAACCACACCCCTGTTCACAATGCCTTCTGCATTGTATACAACAAGCAAGGTTTGTAAAACAGCTCTATTAGCTGGCTGGAACTTCATCTGACACACTCAACTCACCGGGAGCCGAGGTTTGCAATGAAATTAAAACCAACAAAACCAAACACAAGAAATAAAATAAAAGCTATGAGGTTTTGGAGGAGGGTGAAACCCTTTGGCCTCACCCTTGAATCTGCAGCTTGGCAGTGGACCAGTTCAGCTTACTCTGATCACCATCATCAAAAGGACTCGACACAAACTTTTAAAAAACATCAGGACGTCAGTCCTAAAAACACATTCACATATCACACACACTTATCTTGGTTGTCTCCCCCACCTCCTCCTTTGTGATTCTCTCATTTGATACTGAAATATTGAACAGATATTTGGACGTTTCTTTTCTTCCTTATCCATTATGACTCTCTCTCAATTCCCTTCTATCTCTGTCTTCATCCTTTCCTTCTTTCCTCTTCTTTTTCCTTTTAGCCCACTTTTTGTGGGTTGGTAGCGCGCACGCCCTGCTCGTAGGTGATCCGCTGGCTGATCAGATACTGTGCTGCTTGCGTAGCGGCTGGCGACCCTGTTATGGTAACTTTACGGTTCCGAGTACCAGGAATGAACTCTCCTTTTTTGGAGATCTGGATGCGGGCTCCCGTTAGCTCCTGGTACTCTACCAGCGTTTTCCCTCCTTTCCCTAAGATGGCACCCACCAGATTCTCGGGCACAGCAATCTCAACCACGTCCTTGGCACCATCTGCCAGCTTCTCTGTTGCCAATAGGGAGGAGGCCATCAGTGGGGATGAAGCATTTAGGTAACCGTTGGAAGCCCCAGTAGCAGCTGCTAGAGACCCCAAGGAAAACCCACCGAGACCTGTAGCAGGGTGGCCCGCACTGCTGGAGGCATCGCTAGCATAGGAGGCCAGAAGGTTAGCTGCAGCAGCAGCAGCCGGGTTAGCACTAGCTGCTACTGCAGCAAGGACCCCTGAAGCAGCTGCTGGGTTGAGGCCCAGGCCGAGGGTGTTAGTGTTGTAGCCGTAGCTGGCCAGTGTGTTGAGAGCTGAGGTGATGGCCAGCAGATCATTACCGGATAAGCTGGACACGGCGGCAGGGAAGGCGCCCATTCCTGTCAATCCGGCCTGACCCAGAAGGCTAGAGGCAGTGGCAGCCGCTGCAGCTGCATTGGGCAGCACTTCGCCTGTATTAGCATAGGGGGAGCCAGTGGGGTTGGAATTGGCAACTGGGCCTGAAACATTGGAGTAACTTATGTTGAGGCAGCTGCTGCTCTGAGGGTCCTCCTGAATTTTCTGCACTATGATTTCCACGGCCTTTCGGTTCTGTTCGGGCTCCCCGCTGATGGTTACTACTCGCTCCTGCAGGTTGATGCCTTCTGGTTTCTGTGAGAGCTGCACCCAAGCCCCTGACTGCTCCATCACCGCTTTCACTGTGGCTCCACCCTTGCCAATGATCAGCCCAGCTGTGCTATTGGGCACAATCAATTTAGCCTGTAGAGAAACAGAAACACTTTGGTAGCAATAAAAGATAACATGAGGAATATACCATGCCTCAAATGGCTGACAGAAAGAGGGATGTCTCTCAGTGAGTCAGAGTACTATACCAGCCCCCGCTTTACTCAGCGATTTGTTAATCCCAGGGGTTTAAGCTGCAGCTGCCACACGGCTCTGTCTAGCTATGAAAAACTGGAGGTAAAAATAACCATATACCCTCACATTTTCCTGACCCTACCAGACTGTGGGTCATGGCCCAGAGCACAACTATTACTCACAACTAATAAACGAGGTGTTGTGGAAATGAAGTGTTACTATCACACAGTGAATGCACACCCTGATGACCCCACTAACTGCCTAGGATCTCACCTGTTTGACTCGGTCAGGGTTGACTGTGGTCTGTGGCTGCAGTATGCTGACTGGTTCTGGTTTCTGGGCGCTCTGGGGCATCTCGCGAACTTTCTCCGCAATGAAGTTGTGGACACCATTGAGGGCTTCGACCGTACCCTGTATCAGACAGACTCGTTCTGTTGTTCCTGTTACGAGAGAGCAGGATAGGACAAACACAGCAGAATGGTTACTCTAACGTGCTCTGAGCGGGTACTTGGCAAGCAGATTTAAGGGATTTGGACTGAACTAAAATCTACATTTATGTTAAGATGTCTTGGCAATGAAGACTGCTCTTTGACATATCACAAAGACACCCAATTACTAAGCTATTGCTCGCTTCCTCCATTTATCCAATCAATAGAGAAACAGCTGAAAGACTGAGCCATGCTTGGTTAGCAAGCCATGGGGGGGGGAGAAGGATTCCTCTTGAATGATGTAATACTTTCAGTGCTGTAACACTCAGCTTGTCCTTGCCTTGCAGCTCTAATAGACTAAACACACAGTTGTCCTTCCTCTGGACTTTTTTCTACACCCACATTGATGACCCAACCGGCATTCTGTTGCCATGGTAAAGGGGCTGAGCCATGGAAACAGGTGATGCAACAGTGAGTCCTTTATACTCGCTTGCACGATTTTTAAAACACTCTTCCTTTTGTATCAAGCTTCCTGCTCTGCTTTTCTGTTTTCTGGCTGAAATTGAAATGTCTCTCGATTTCCTTTGCCGGCGTGACACACGGATTACATTTGAGTAAACAATGAAAGCAACATGACCAATGATAAGAACAGCTGAAGAGCCTCATTGTTGGCATTTCCATCTTTAATTAAATTTCAATATTTTATACATATATCTGCATCTGTCCTCCAGCAATTTAGGAAATACTTAGTGAAAATATGTCACATGTTATCAGCTTCATGCCACAGACATGTCAAATAATGTATTTAGACAGTCAATAGGTCAGTCCAAGCATATCAAGAAAATCTAATTGGACAAAAGTTCACATGTACTGCACTAGACTTTATTTCCTTTGTTTCTTTTGGGTTCCTGATAACAGACATTCAGTATTGCATCATGTAAGCAGAACAATAAATGAAACGGCTGGAGACTGGTCCTTTTACATTTTATTAGGTGTGTATACATCGATCAACCACCTATATCAGCCCACGTCACATCAGAGTTAATTTACGTCTCAGAATCGACTGGATTGTTGATATCATCTCATCCAACTAAATTCTTATTGGTCAGACAGTTGACAGTGTTATTCTCATCAGGAGAAAGGCAGTCACTTAACCCATCCAGAGATTGACTGAAATTCTACTCTTGAGTCAGCTCCAAACTAACTGACACCATGTCAATGAAATCACAGGTGTGTCTGGATTTTGACAGAAGTCCAAAAGGCAGATAAAGTGTGCAGCAGTTTCCATATCACAGCTCATCAACCAACAAGTCATATCTAAAAACATTAAGTTACCATGTCTGTCAAATGAGGCGACTGTTGCTCAGAAGGTAGAGCAGGTTGTCTGCTAATCAGAAGATTGGTGATTTGATCCTTGGATCCTCCAGTCTGCACGTCAAAGTACACTTGGGCAACATGTTGAACTCCGAGTTTCCCCCGACACGTCTAACAGATCATGAATGTGTGTTTGACAGTTAGGCAAAGCACTTAAGCATAGAATAAAGGTACTGTGTCACTGGAGGGAAAAGTGGTAAAGAAAAATATGAGGGCTCAATTGGAGTAGAAAAGCACTATGCAAGTACAACTCCATTTATCATATCCCACCAAATGTAATCTTCCAAGCTTTAAGCTTCCATTCTGAACATATCAAAACTAGTATATTTAAACATTTTGGGTTGAATAAAAGTTTTATAACAAGCAGATGCTTTTTACAACTTCACTGCCATCTGCATCTGTCAGCAACAGCAGCTAAACCTAAAACAAGCCTGCTCACTCATGTAAGTGGAGAAAAATCAGAATATGTTACACTTTCTGTTTAAAACAGCAAGAATTAAGCTCAAGATGCTAATAAGTACAGTGTTAACCTAGCGGTAACGCACACACTCGTCACATAAATTGCACCCTGCAGCCCTACTTATGTCTAATGAAGATTTTTGTTGTTTTTGTTCTCCACACACAAAAACAGGAATAAGCTAAATTTCACAATCATTGTACTCTTACTCTTTTAACTCCCACCATACTTTTTCACACAGTTATAGTATATTAGCACCAGTGGCAACAAAAGCTCATTTGGCATCTCTTAGTGTTTTGCTGCACCTGCCTGTCCTTCATGAAATAACAAAGTGACAGACTGCAGCTTGTGCGTGCAAGTGCTTCACTGGCTGCAGACTCTTATGTCAGCACATGTATCACAGAACACTATTAGCAATATTTCATAATGATAATGGATATCATTCATTATATAAAACACACAATACTTTCTAGATATATGCTGCATTGGGGGAAAAGCCCAGCCATTAGAAAATGAATCTGTGACTGAACAGTGGGTGTTATTCCCTATTAAGCCTAATTGCTTCCATTTCTCTATCACGTTTATTAATAGCAAGTATGCTGGAGGAAATGGTAAAAAGATTAATTCTTGTGTATGAATTGAACTTTAATATGCAGTCAGGATACGAACAACAAGGACAAAATCCCAGGAACCAGTCTGTTTGCAAAATTGAATCACACCCACACAGAACTGCGACTTCAATAAATTCACCTTAGCCTGACTTACTATAATTTTTTAGACTGAGCAACCTCATTCCTTGAAAAAGCCCCATAAACTAGGCCATCTTAAGTGATGTAACGCATCCTTAGAAGATACGTTGCCCCGAGTCTTTGTTGTTTCTGCATTAAATGCTGAAGAGGTCCTTCTGCTTTGCTTGCTACAGTAGTTATCAGTTAAACGTCTCTGCTTCTGCAAAGGTTTTCACAGACTGACAATTCTGCTCCCGTATCAATACGGTTGTTTTTGCTAAGAGCACATCTCATGATGTGTTACTATAACTTTTGTCACTAATGAGTCACTATACAGAGGATGTGAAACTGTCTGAATTTTCCCCCCCACCCTTTTCACATCCTCGATTGTGTGCATCAGATGACAGTGTTGTAAGAAAAGCTCCACTCGAGTCACAGAGTAAGACCGGCAGCAACAGAGAGAAATGTGTCAGTGCCCCTGAGATCAAACATCTCAGTCTTCAGCTTTCCCCACGAGACCAGTGACTTAGGTCTTCTATCTCCATCCTAAAGTAAGAAAGTTTCAAAGTTTCTCTCTAGTTGACAGAAAATACACATCTGCATTAGCCGGTCCAAATCGTTTGCCTGATTTATTTAGACTCTTTGCCTGCCACACAAAAAATATCACCCATAATTACTGTCATCACATCAGCAGATTTTCCAAGTAATTATTCACACTACAAATTGAGCCGAAAATTCTTTGTTGGAAAGCTCCATTCTGAATATATTCATGCCATGTTGTTGCAACATGGCATGCCTCTCCAAAATGTAAACACTGATTTTAAATGCGGGGATCTTTTTGTAATCCGCCATTGATATCCACAAATATTCCATTTTTGCCTGACCAAAAGTTTCAGCCAATCCCACTGTCAATCTTTTAAAAAACACAGTAAACACATCCAGCACAACAAAATAAGCCACTAAATTAGACACCAATGCACTGGGTTCTAGGACACTATGAGACAAGTAGTCCCTCTTTCTCACTGTCGGCACTAATGGGATTTCTGTAAGAAAAAGATTCTGTCTGATTTCATGAAGAGCAGCTATTCCAAATATGGTCATATCAACACTAGCTGTGAGAACAGGAACCCCACACACCTGCTGCCCCACCCTTTTGTTTGCAATGGAAAGCTAATCAGGAGGAAGCTGGCTTAAAGCAGTGGCATTTTTTTTAAACACCTAACACTGAAAATGTCTTCTCAATTATTTAAAAAGGATCAAGTTGTCTTTTACTGAAATTGAGGTTAGTAGATAACAACAGAAAACTCTTGTTCCCTAAACAGATCACATTCATTTGCCTTAGTTTTACTGCATATCTCCAGCAGTTCCCCACCAAACCAGTGGTGCCCACACTGTTTATGAACCACTACCTTAAAGGGAGAGTTTAATGTTTTCATGTTTTTTGTTCAAACTGTACATTATGCAAATTATTCTAATAGAATCCAAGCTGAAAATGAGAATAATAGTTTTATGCTACATGACATTTATGACTCAAAAAATAAAAGTACAAAAGTTAAGAAATAAAGTATTTGCAGGTAGCAGAACCTCAGATGGAGGTTCAAAAAGAAATTACCTTTCAGCGTACTGTCAAATAAATAAGGTCACTAACAAGTGACTAGACCAACTGCTAATGTAGCACAAAAGGTAGTGTGTTACAGCCAAGTCGAGGTCTAGCAATACCTGACCTTACAATATAACAAGATCCTTCAGTTGTACCAGTCTCCAATCCACGGCCAGTTCCACCTACTTCCACCCAGGAAAAAAAAAAGACTGGTGCCAAAAAACCTGGAGGGCCCAAGCTTCGAACCAGTGACTAGTGGGTATGGGAGGGGCTACAACAAAAAATAAATTCTGCAGTGGTTGACATAGAGAGGCAGATTGTATGCATCCATTACCTTAACTGCTGCTTGTAGTGCTACATAATTTTTAATTGTTAAACCACTGCTGTAATGTAGGGTGTTACTCAAAAGACAGAACCAGTTTGGAACCAGCGCTGCACTGACTGACATTGATTAAAAATGTCTATTTCGTTGGGTTTAATACTAAGTTATAACATTTAGTATTAGTTTTGCACGGGGCATTTCACAGCTTTCATGGTGTAACATTATATTTACTTTACTCTTCATTCCAAAACCAACCTTTCAGTTTGAGGCTTGCACAGAAGTCCTGTGAAGGACAACGTCATTTGTAAATCTGTGTGCAGACTGCAACTCTGTGCATGGAAATTTCTATTCACGGTTTATTAAGCCATGTGTGCAAATTTACACACAGCTCTTTTTCCCTCGACAAAACCCAACAGGGGGGTGGGGGTCTGTAGTAAACTGACCTCTGAGTGTAAAACTGGTGTCCTTTTAATCAGCTGACCTTTGTCAATCACCAAGAACAGCAGTGATTGTGTTGTTTTTTTTTAATGCAATGATACATCCTGTATTGTACGTGCAGCTCAGGTCATCTTGCTCTCTGCATCATATTAGCACCAGAAAGTAGAACAGCACAGACACAATAGCACACAATTATGAGTCACTGGAGGCACAGCCATAAACCTGGGAAAAGTTCCAGTTTTAATCAGTTTGAAATCCTCACCTATAGTGACACTGTCCATATGGGTGCATGAGTATGTGATGCACATAGATAGTAAAACAGAAAGTTTACTTTAACAGTTTCTTTTTCTGCTCTTCTTTGAAGAAAAGACCTCATCTTATACTCTGTGGAATAGTGGTGGTTTCCAGCATGATGTCATGATTTCTTTATGATTAGACAATGAAAAACATACTTCAGCGACGTCACGACAACCTCATCTGTTCTGTGCTGTACAAATTAAGATGCTGGCTGAAGGCCAACTGCACAAAGTAAAGGGTTGAAATCTGGCTCTAAGTTTATGTTCAAATCCCAAACTCCCACGGGTCTCTTTGCAGCTGCAGCGGCAGGTCATTAAAGAGTCAGCATTCATGTGTTAAAAAGTGAGCACGCAAACTAAAGTTTAGCTAAAGAATTATGTCATGGTATCTGGCCCGAACTCTCCTGACTACCAGGAACCAAATCTGAACAAAACAGTGTGTGGAGAGGAGGGAAGGGGAAACTTGGCGCGTGCTGGAGAAGCTCGGGTGCAGCTGGGAGGGGTCAAGTCCACAGAGAGAGATTGAAATAGGCTATTTCTGGGCCTGCCCTGCTGTCCCCACGCTCACATACAATCATGCATCATCCACACCCTTCACTATCTCCGGTCATCCATCACAGTCGGCCGCAGCAGGGCCCGGTTGTACAGATCCCCTCCAAGACTACTGAATTCACAGTTTGAAGCTGTCCACTGATGGGTGGGTGATGTGGGGAGGGTGAGAACCACTACAGAGAAAACTGCAAAAGAAAATGGCTGCACTGGTTTCTTTAGGATGCAATTTTGAGCGTTGTGAGCGAGCTCAGTCTGCTGGTGGGTGAGCAACAATGGTGTGAACTGTGTGCAATGGCATTAGCATGCTACGCTAACCCAAAATGCAGCAGATTCATCACTGAAGGTCACACAGATGTGGCACGTAAGTTTAGGAATCCAGAAGAATTAAATCAGCATCGTTTAGTCTCCACAGGCTACTTCATAAAGCAGCGCTCTCAACTGTTGTACAGTAGCAGTCCTAATTTGACTTGTGTGGGCCAGAACAACCACCCAATCAAATTCTTGCCAGCTCCCTCTCCCTGAACTCTTCTTCTCACTCAACACGATGATGAGTAGGGGGATGGGCAGAGCAGGTGGTGGCCTATGAGCACATCCAGAGACCAAGCGGGAAATAAGGATATACATATCACTCCTTTCATTTGTTCCAGTGCTTGAGTAGTAGCTGTAATCCATTCCCTCAAAATGGCTGGCCTCCTTTGTTGAGAATTTCAAGCCATGCCCTCCAAACATGTATCCTCTCACCGTGGTTAACAGAAACACGGTGGAAAAATATTTCCCAACACATCCTCATTCTCCTCTCCCCCAGCGTTCAGTAATTCTTTGCCGCAGTCCAGTACATCCAATAGACTATGTGCACGTTAGCATATGCTACTTCCGGTGCGGAAACTCCTGTGGGGAGCTTTGTTTCCGGTGTCCTATTCGCGCCTTGTTTACGGTCCAAAACAAGTTAAGCAAATTAATAAATCAAGCGGCGATTTACATTTCTATAGATGTCTTGGGCATTTACCCAATATATCTGTAAATGATGTTCATCGACTTGTCGATATTTTTTTCCCCCGCGCCTCAGAGCAAAAGAGAAAATGGATTCAAATGTTATATTTCTCAGTATCTGTAAACAGCGGTCCCTCGTTTATCGCGGGTGTTGTGTTCTAAAAATAACCAGCGATAGGTGAAATCAAGTAGACAACTTTATTTTTTGACGGTGCAAAACGTTTCGTGGACATCGTGGACATACAGCACTGCACTTCAGAGTCACACTGCTAACGATTGATGCAGCGATTCTGTACTGTACAGGAGAGACGTCACGGAGGAGATCGTCTGCAGCGATCAGGACGCAGGACATAATGTGACGTGAAAATAAGCATGCAAACTTGCACTAAAAAATCCGCGAAACAGCGAGGTGAAAGGTGAACCGCGTTATAGCGAGGGACCACTGTAATTTTGAAGGCAAATCACAACATACCCTTCGTACATACTAATGTATAGAAACCGTTACCAGCATTCGTTCATTTTTTGTGTGGCTTTTTTTCACGGTTTGTTAACATGCTGTGTAGGTGTGTACTTGACTAGCTGATATCGACATAACGGGGAAACATCTGGTTTGACTATTCTTCACCTGTAGTTTGAATGCTGAACATTTGCCTGTTTAAATCATAAGACCAGTCACTATACAGAGATGTGCTTCTGAATGTGGACGATGTGTCTTCTGCTGCAGTAATGCAGTTCTGCTTGTGTTGAGTGATGTAAACAACTGATCGATCTAAACTCTTTAAATGTCAAAATTGATCATTAGATTTTTTTATGACACAACAGTGGTGAGTGTTCCCACCTTCTGCTCTTTGTAACTTAACGCGATCTTTCCGTTTCCGAGTTTTGGACATGATTTTGGAGTATATCTTCGCAGTAGCGATTGACCGCAAAGTAAAGCTACCGGAAATGTACAACCCCACATCCGGTCTCAAACCAGGAAGTTAGCATTTTCTCGTGCACAGGGTCTGTATATCACATCCAGGTCCCAAAGGAACAGGCCACATTCAAACGATACCGTGTAGTTAAATTAAAGGAACCTTGGGATGATCCTGCTGTCACCAAGCAAATAACCTAATACAAAGTGTTCAGTGTTCAAAACTTCCAAAAAAAAATTTGAGGATAGCATGTAGCAGCTGCTAAAAGCAATTTGAGAACTGTCTGTAAGTCCAATGTGAACACATCTGGAGACTTTCTCACAAATCTACACACCTACATTTCCCATCAAAAGAGGTAATTTGCTCTTCAATACATCTAAACTAAAAGTACACTCCTACACAGGGATTATTTGCTTGCATCAGATATCACAGAAAACATCTGGACCTAATGAGCAGCAAGGCGCTAAGCACCTGTTATTTTTCAGCAGGTTGAAGTGTCCTCTGAGGTATGAAGGACAAACAGCCAGACTCCTCTACAACTCAGGCGTTTTGTGTTTGGAGGATAAGATGGTTCAGCTTTGACCTCCGTATGATAGGGGTCAGTGAGCTGCACGGACATCCGTCTCCTGGTCTGAGTGACACCCTCCAACACAGCTAATGCTTTGGATGCATCTCCTCTGCAGCACAGCATTTGCACTTGCATTTCAGAGGAGGCGAACAAGATGGCAGCCCTGCATAATTTTTCCAGAAGTGTGAGACAGTTGATGTATTGCAATGATATAAATACATATAACAAATAAATGCGCAACCTGCTAGCTATGTAACCGCGCTGAATACGAGAAAGCTTGGCATTTCTTGAACCTGGGTCACCTCCCAGCAACGGGACTTTTGTTCCCTGCAATAATAGAGCTGGGCGAGATATCGATATTTTAAAAAGGTTAAATGTCATGAGAATGAGTTTTTATGGTGTTATAAGATTTCTGAAGTTTAAAATCATCTAATGTCAGCATTCGTCTGGGACCCTGGCAACAAACCACCTTCCAGTGTTACAAGCCAATAAGAATCTTCTCTTTTTTTCTATAAAGAGATTAAGTAACCAATAGCAGCTGAGCTAAAATTCGTTCATAGTCCTGCCCACTCACTCTTTACTTTTTCTGAGGTCAGTGAAAGTGGAGGATCATAGCCTGCTGCTAACAGGGATTGGCTAGATATGCAACAAAGCAAATTTTTATCAACAAAGATCACTATCAGTTTAACTGTAGGGTGTACTTACAGTGTTTTGGGGGCTTGTGTTTTTGTTATACCAGGACCTGAAGCCATTCTAGCTGGTTAAAGCAACCAGATGCTGCTGAAAGCAAAATTTTACTTACGTAGCACAAACCCAAAGGCCCTACATGCAATACTGTCCGTGTTTATATGAAAAGATTTCTGATACATTTTTAAGTATAGCATGAGATAAGCCACAGAGTCATGTGTGGCATCTGGGGCTTGACCCCCAGATTTGAGGATCTGTGACAGCAAATAAAGTAATGAAAATTAAAATAGCCAATAAGTAGACACTTTCATGTTTTCCCATCACCTGAACACCTGTCTCCAGTGGACCACGACAATCCCGTTGTTGATTCATGGGTCTAATGTGGCTTGCGTGTTTAATGTAATTATTAGCTTTGACTGTATGCACACAGGTTAGCGCTCTAGGGAAAATGAAATGATGAAGGAAGACCCTGACCTGTACAAAGTTTAAGGAACAATTTACAACAAATAGTGAACTAGTGAGTGTGTGTTACTATCTGTGATGGTACTTTATGTGCGTCAGTCTACTTTCAAAGTCTACTTTCATGGCCACATTTTTTTTCTTAACTACTATGAAATATTGAATCAAATGTGGCCCGGAACCTAACACACTCAAGACACAGACGTGCTGCTCTGCACTGCTAAAATCTGGATTTTTGTAACTGTAACACTATCTGACAAGCTACTTATTCACATACAAGAAAAAGACTGCGCTAAGAATGTGGCTCTATTTACATGTTAAGTTATCGTTCAGAGAGAAAGAAGCCGTGGACAGTTTTTATTCAGGATTGTATCGGCAGCCATGTCGTCTACTAACCGACTGCACTGCTCCTATTGTCTGCTCCTCTCTGTCATTCACAGACATCTTCCTGAAACGGACAGGTGCAGCAGCTGTTCCAGTACAATTTGAGTCTACAGAAACTGAAACAGCTATTTTAAAAAAAAAAGACTAAAAAAAAACGACCATCTGTGTAGTATGTTGGGCTGATATTTGAATTTTATTCTGGGGACACCCGAGACTTTTAAAATCTGCCTGTATGGGACAATATTAGAGATTTTATGTTACATTACATAAAACGTTTTCTACAGTAAAGCTCTCGTCTCACTGCCCTCTTCAGTATCTCTTTGCTTTAACTTCACTGACAAAGTTCTCCTGTAGCAATCAGGGACACACACACAGCGCCGCTCCGACAATAAGAAATAACTCAAAGTTTGATGCCGTGGGTTAATGTGAACAAAAACAAGAAGCTAGTAGCCAGTGGACATCGCTGAAGAATAAATAACTATTCTTACCTCACAGAAAACAGGGGCTGCTGGTGTGACTTGTGTTTTTCATGCATTTGGATACAAACGAACCATTTAAAACACCGAAGTCACACAAGGTGAGACAACAGCAAACAATCAACTCCCATGTTTTATGCATCTAACCTTAACCTCTTCATGGAAAGCAGCTGACAGTAGGTAAAACTGTGAAGCTTTTCTAGACATACACTGAAACTGTTATTGATTCTATTAATAGACTAAAGCAGTATCTGTAGCAAAGATTTAGCTCCTGTTCGAGTCCATGCCCCTGCCATCGACACACTGACTGTGCACCAGAATCTCATACAGCCCCACTTAAAAGAAACAGAGCTGTGCCTGACTGAGTGAAAACAGTTTAGACAATTAAAAATATATCCTCTAAACATCCATTAAGTCACCTGCAATCAAGCTAGGGTTATGTTTGATTTGTGTTTTTGCCACATGCTAAATAAGCAAATATTCCAATATTTGCAGACGTTAACAAAGTCTTATAAAATCATTTTGGCACTGCGGGTTGTTTGTTAAAATCTTTTTCCTCTTGGGTGTTCAAATAAGCAGATTATCTATAGAAAGGAGTCAGCATTCAACAAACCCTAATCATATGAGCTGCTGGTGACCTGGTAGATTTTGAATATCAAGAAGAAATATGGAAAATGATTTTACAAAACGGTTTCTTAAAAATTGCAGCAGCATTGGTGGAAAAACAAAAGTATTAAAAATGACTTTTACAATTTCTTTTTTGTTGTTGTTAACAGAGCACGCATATTTGCACTTGTACCATATATCAAACGCATATCATGTATCGCCATTCAGTCCTAAAGATAACGAGATGTATTTTTTTCCCCGTATCGCTCAGCCCTGTGTCATAGCCCCGTCACTGCCAGCACACATTTCTTGTTTTTATTTCCAACATCGCTGTCAGCAGGAAAATGTGAAAAAGTAATTTTATAAATTCAAAGAAAGTCTGGAATTGTCTGCCACTGTAACATCTCCATGCATGTTTAGTCTCTCAAGGACAAAAGGATAATAAGTTCAAAGAGTTCATGATTACTGCGTGATTAAAATGTAGTGCAATTATTCCTGCAAAGCCAAATGAAGAGGAAATATCAAAATCAGTCTTCCACTACGACGTCGCTCCTTTGGCCGGGTGATGAGTCAGACGACTCGTGTATATGAGCCTTTGTGATCATCAATCTTAATTACAGAGTGCTCATTCTTACCTGGGTAGAAGTCTTTGGATTTGGACAGCTTAATGGTGGCACCCGTCTCTTTCTGCAGTTGTACGATGGTCTGGCCGCCCTTGCCAATTATAGAGCCGGCTGCATAGCTGGGGATCAGCACCTTCAGGAAGTACTCACCCTCCTCTGGGGAGAGAGACACAAAACGGGAAAGGGTCACATCTTATAAAGCATCTCTGCAATTTTTGTATACACCAAACTGTTACCATAAAAAAAAGACTAGAGTAAGAAAAAATAGCTTTCACATAAAAATTATAACCAAGTTCCTGTATTACTCTGGAAAGATCTAGAAGTAGATTTTGTCTTTTGAGTCTTTGTAGCTTTCAGTACATTCACATTCTATCAGAGATCATGTTCTGTGTCCTGTCCCAGATTTCTTGTAGAGTAAATGATGACCTCCTTTCCAGTTTGCAGAGGTCTAAATTTATCTATTTTCAAGGAGTTTTTGCAACCTCTGACTGAATTCAAAGCCAAACCCAGTGTTACTAATCATTTCTCACACGTGAACAACAGGAAAGTAGAAGGAGCAGTTCAGTCTGAATCTGAAAATGTATCTTGTAAAAAACACAAACTCATTATCCATACAGTTCATGGATGCCAGTACAGAGTGAGCCTTTGTAATTAGAAGACGCGTGGAGAACATATGGGAACCAATCCCACAGATTTGCTCAAAGGGTATACTGCCAAGATGGTCTAAATCTCCTCCATTTTGGAAGGGGCTTCTGTGGCTTACATTTGCTTGTAGCAGTCAGTGAGTGACAGAACGTCAGTTCGAAGAATTTCAAACCCGCGTTTGCCTTTTAGCTTGGGAACTTCATTTTCCTACAGTGGCAATTAAGAATTAATCAACCCCAAAGTGGGCAAAGTGTCCTTCCAAGAAAGCCCCGATCATATTGAGTGTGTAATCTAGTAAAAAGCAAATCAGCCACATATTGAGCCCAAATGTAATAAAAGAACCTGCCAACAATGCATCAAATATGCTGTATTTATAGATGCGTGGCAGCTGGGTTTACCCACTGAATTACTGATTTTATACCAATGACGTCATAGTAAACACTTGATACAGGTGCGTACTTAGTATACCAAAGCACTGATACATAATCTGCCTTGCACGCTGATCTGGATGCAATGACGTCATGTTCGATCCTTTTTCAGCTGCCTCAAGGGTGACGTCACTGGAGCGGGCAGAGATGTAAAAAGGCACTGTCCACGTTTGTCTGAAGAAATTTCTGATGCATTTTCAAGCACAGAGACAAGATCGCTTTTTGACGGCAAAGCCACGGCGTCTGTCACCACATCGCTGCGTCCCGTGTCAAGCCGAGGGTATCGAATGTTGGAGCTTGACCGGCACGGTGGATGGATGGATTGAGGTGGACCAACCTGTTGCCTCAGTCATGCCCTCATTAGAATCAGATGTGAATGAACATGGCACTGTGACATGAAGGGATTTCACAGCCTACACGTTACTTCTTCTTATTGCATTAATATGCCCCTCATGTTTCATTCAGACACAGGCTTGTTGTGGTGCACATCACCCAAAACCAACAGCTCTGACAAATGCACATGATTGCCATGCCATGATGGTTAATTTCACCTAATTGTCCATACTCGTGTGAGCTGTCCAAATTCACAGGACTGCTACATTAATATGAAATGACACATATGAACGTGATGAACAGCTCGTGGTGCTGGTCAATACGTTGGTCTTCTCAGAACAAAAGGATGATTTGCAAAACTCACTCTAATCACCCCTGCTTCTCTCACAATGAGCAACAATAAAATGACCTTGGAGAACAAATAAGCGTGATTCATGACTGACATGGTCGCTGTAAAGCTTTTCAGCCCTCCATCACCCTATCACGAATATTGGCTACCGTAGCCACACAAAGAAATTCATTTGAGTGATGCTGATTGCAGGATCTAAACATCCAACGACCTGTTGTTGACAGACAAGCCCAAACCCACTGCGTAACTTTCTGCTCATCTTCAGCCAGAGTAAACCCAGCAGGGGAGGAAGCCACTAAGATTCCCTCCATCGCCCTTACAGCCACGTTTGCTGTCATTAGTCAATAATTAATTCTGTCCTAGTGTCTGAGATCACAGTAACAGGTTTTAATGGCGTCATGTGGTAGAGTAAACATGGCAATCTGTTGCTGCAATCCGCCAGGGAACGGGAGCAGTGGGGCACATTGGGAAGCTGAGCCAGTGGGGTGTTAGTTCAGACCCCTGCTTCCAGTGCTGGAAGGATGGCTTGGAGACGTGGACTTTGAGCCAAATGTGTTTAGTTAAGTCACTGGAGGGGGGTGGGTCAGAAGGAAATGCCTTGTGACCGTACTCCCTCCTTCTCACTACCCCTCCAAGTACCCATTCTGCATTTCAATGGACTAACCTGCTCCTGACAGCCAGCAAGGACGACGGAACTCAAATGAGCAATAATGAACAAACGAGCTCTCGGTGTGTAAAATTGCATGTAGTCTAGCACGATGGATCAATTCAACAAGTCAGACAAAAAGAGTTTGAGGCTTACCCATTCTGAGATCTGCTGCTTCTCAAGTCCTCTGTCAGATCGCCATCAATGCCGGGACACAATCTCTAAATGGGATCTTAACATTAGCCTAGGCATAGGTGCAATGGTAGTGTTGAGGAATGCGGCCAGTCGACCTTTTTCACCGAGGTCTAATTCATCAGTGGGTGCAGAAAAAGAGATTTCACCGCAGCATCCGAGCCATGCTTGCAGCTGGCCAGAGCCTCAATTGTCCAAGAAAATGCTAATGCAGGCTCTCGGTGTTTTCAGTGAAAGACGGCACGCATTGTTCAAGCCTGCATCGGTTTGAAGGGGGGGGTCTTCCCTGCCGCATCACCCTTTTCACTGCTCTCATCCATATTCATCGAGTGGCCTGTCTGTCTGCAGCAGCACGCAGGACTGACGCCTCGCTCGGCCAATGGGTAGCCTGCTTCCTCCAGCACGTCATATCCCCACCCCCTGATGCCGGTCCCAAAAAATTGAATTTTCTCCCCTACTCCGCCTCTTTTGACGCAGCACTATAAAGTATGGCAGTCCATTCACTCACTTTTTTTAGTGGAAAGTGACAAAGGTGAAGTGGCGGAGGGAGCGGGTTTCAGCGCTGAGCACAGAAGCATGCGGAGTGACCTTCAATAGTGGCTGAAGAGGTGTATGGAGAACATAAGCAGATGATGAAGGAGGTGGAGGAGGAGTGATCTGAGACGGCGTGCCTTACGCCACCCACCCTCCTCCTCTCCTTTTCCCCACCCCCAATCCCTTAGACGGCCATGTTTGAGAGGGCGGAGGGGCTCATCAACCATTGCAAATGGCAGTGCCGCAGAATGGTGGAGGGGGGTGATGAAGCCAATCACTACGACTATAAATCTTACACCGAGAGGTATCTCAAGCGAGCGTAAATGTGTGTAAAAACTGCAGCGTGAGCATGTCAGTGTCTGTGTGTGGACCTGAGGGTGGCAGGTTCATTTTATGGTGATTTCCAGGGAAACTGTTAAAAAAGCAGCCTTTTTCCTGGCTTTCTGATGACTTTCATCCACAAATCAAACCTGAGCATCGTGGCCCATTTGGCTTTGGAGGGAATGCCTTCCAGAAAATTCTAGCAGTCTCATTCACTGAGAGATGCTCTGGTATATAGACACAGTTCCCCTGTAGACTCCACTCCCTCCTAATGGTCTATCTCTCTCTGCTTTTCTCTGTCTTCATTTCTATCGCTCTCTCATTCTCTCTTTAACTGCCACCTGGCAAATTCACAGTCCGCTCACGTCACATCGCTCTGCAAGGGCACCTGTGTCCTTCCCACCAAAAAATTAAAAAAAGAAAAATAGCTCACATTCCACTGCCAACCTTTCCATTAGCAACATTACGAGATCATACCTAATCCCTGAGCCACACAACCTTTTTGGAAGGCACATGCTTGGCAGCAACATGGGCTCAGAGTGTGGGTAATTAGAAAGAGGAACGAATAAAAGATGTTCACTTTAAGGACAGAAGAGCAACGCTGATAAAAGAGGAGCAGTGTTTTTCCTCATTCAGTGTCCACAACTCTTAATGCACAACCAGGGGATCGGCTTTGAAAGAGCACGGCTTCCTTCTCTTTGTTGTAACTGCCAGTCATGTTAATGATCGGTTCGGTAGGAATAGCATGATCAATATCAGACGTAGTCAAGGGCTTGGTGATTACAAGCATGATTGAAGATTATCAGGCTGTCTAGCCCTACTGCTAACAGAAAGGCTGGGGGTTTGCATTGTTACATGCGATGCATGCAGATCATATGAGATGAAACAGGAGGTGACATCAAAAAATGTTACATAAAGCAGAGGGGGGATATTTATGAAACAGCTGTTTTGTATAGGCCGTTACAAACATCTGAATGTGCATTTCAGGTAAGCAAGGATACGCGACTATGTTTCAGTGAAACTGTTAAACTCTGCCTTATTGCTTTGGATGCTTTTATTATTATAAAACACAGTTCACACGTTTGCTGGGATTTCAGTATAAAGGCAGTATATGCTGCAAGGCGGCCATATAGAGGTGCTGCTTGACTATACTCAGGTTAGCTAACTAAACTGCAAATGTTACTACACTGGTTGTAAATTGAATTAGCCTTAAGTTGCCAGGGGCTTTTTAGCATGCATAGCAGCGCATCCTTTAGATTTTAAAGGGAAACACCATTTCATCGCTGACCACAGACCAAACATACATCTTTTCTTCAAAGCTGGACATGCTACAGTAAGCTCATAAAGTTCTTCAATCTTCACATTTATTTATGCACACTCATTATAATTTGCTATGTGAATTATCTGTCCACCGTTTTTTTCAAAATAAGAGGAGGTTTGGGGATGAGACGCTAATGATTACAAATGGGATTTTCACTTTGTTTTCCTTGATAAAGCAATCAGGTATTCTCCACACTGATACAATCTCTTTCAGGAAGTCATCTGAATCACCCCTGAGACAACAAGACAGCCTCTTCAGAGTTAGACGTTCATCAGCACACGATTAATTGTGCGGCTGCGTTTTCTGAAAATACGATGGAGGCGTGATGCAGAAATGAACACAGAGTGGGGCTGGTAAAACGCTGTCTGATGCCATCATACAAAACCCAGCACTAAAAAACCTGAGCTGTCGGTGTAGTGATTTATATATATTTTTTTTAGAATCTACCCAAATGTTCAAAATTTCAATTCACACCACCAGGATGGGAACAATGCGGCAATGTCTCTGTGCCGCAGCTAAATGGTGAAAACTCTCCTAGAAGCAGGAACGCTGCGTGACTTCTCTTTTCTACAGTGGTTTTAGGGGTGCTAATGGATGACATATGGTGGTTGGATGTGTTCTAAAATACTGTCTGGTAGCTCGATGGTCCTTGCGTATCTTGCTGAAATTACATTTCTGGGGTTCAGTGAAGTGCAGCAAAGATGCACTTGTACTGTTGGAAATGGGATATAATGCTGCCATCACTGAGTGCTGGGCTGTCAGGGACACAAAGACAAAAAGAATTTCAGTGACATATGGCGAAGAAACTGCTCGTTCTCTGCAGACGTCTAATTAACAACAAGTTCTCGAATAAGTGGTCCCTGTGAGTTGCAGACCAGAACAATCACGAGCTGGAATAAGATGTACAGGAGCTGGAATCAACCATCCTCACTGCTGCACTCCAGCATCTTACTGACAAATAATAAAGCATGAGCGCTCCACACTCCTCCACAAAAACAAATCAGGATCAATTTGTTCAAATAGCACTGCAGTATTTCTGTAGTACCCTTCTCCTGCACCTCACCATTCCCCCATTTAAAATGACGTTTGCCTTCAATTTAATGCATAGATTCTCATGCACGATTCTGGACTACAGCACCCAGCTCTGCTTCTCAAGCACTTACATGCTTTCAATTAGTGTTCTAGTGTTTTACAGTTGTTCTTTTATCATTATACAGAGGCAAGCTAGAAGGTGGTAGGTCAGACATCATGAGGCTAAAACAATTCCAAACAGATGCTGAGTTCTGGCTCAGCGCACACCCTATAAATAACCTGGGTTTACTAGGAATTGGGCCTGCAAGTGCTGATGAGCACAAACCCTACAGGGTGGTATGAGTTTCATCTGTTGGCTTTTTTGCTCATTTCACCTTAAAAGCACAAAAAAGAAAATAAAAAAATCAGAAAACTCCAACTCAGCATAAATCAGGATTATGATGCTCCAATCTCACAAATCACCAACACAATAATAGGCTCTGTTGTTTCTCCACTTGTTTTAAAAGGCTCACAAATCAACACTAAAGTGTCCAAGATCAAAGAGCAGCTTCCTTTCCAGTGCGCTGCTAAAAGTTTGGCTCACATACTTGTCATATTTGTACTGGTCAAAGGTAAAGGTGAGTGCTTTGCAGATCCTATGACTCAGGGCCCAGGCATCAGTACTGATTCACATTCAGGGTAACGTTTGAAGACTGTGATGACATTTCTGTCACTCCTCCTCAGATTTGTCTATAGCCTCTGCAGGAAACCCGTGCCTAATGTTCCAACAGACACAAACTCTGATGAACAGAGACTTCGGAGAACTTTTATGTTAAATAAGGTGCACACAAATCATCAGCTGTCTACTGAATGACAACTTGCCAGCAAAAGCTCCAGATGTGGAGTAGAAAGGTTGCCGAGTTCAAATTCTGAGCTGACCTAAGATGAGGAGGCCGCTCACTCAGTCGGGCTGCTCGAGCATGCAGCGTATGAAGTAACAGCCATAAACACACTCAGTATCTCAAAGTGCCAAGTGCACAGGTGCTGCATGTTAAAGCCAACATGCCGCCCAGAACTGCTCATATGGGGCTTCGGTATCACACTGAAGGCTGTGCTTTGCCGTTGCGCACAACAAAGGCTCAGAGTTAATGTGGAGAAGAAGAGGTGGATGGGCTGCTGGTTATTGCTTTTCTCTTACCTCCAGTGTTGGTGCGTTTGGTACAGCCGGCCTCCTCAGCCGGAGTTTCCAGCGGCCGTTTGCGGGAGTCTGGGTTATCGGCGTCCATATGGGTCTGCTGCAGGCTGTGGAGATTTGGATTTGTGAATATCCCGTTGTGGTCAACGGCTGCTCCGCCACCACCACCACCGGCCATCATCATCTTTCCTCTCCGGAGCTGTAGATAAAATTGCGCTATTCCCCCGTCTTTCTCACACACTCACAGCGCCCTCATCACCACATAGCCGTGCACCGTGATATGAACGACAAGTTTGGGGGGCTGGAAGCGGTCTCAAAACGATAAACACCAGGATCAGGGTTTCCTCTTTCCTCTGCTCGTCTGGCTGGTCCCTCACGGAGCTAAATATAAGAATTCCATTGAGTGAAATGCGCTCTTTTAATGCGCTCTCCGTCGCTCCAACAGCATGCTCCTTATTGTTGACGCGCAAAACAACCCGCGCCTTAAAATAAAAAAAGCAACCCCACACTCCGAGAGAAGACAAGTGCAACAGCTTCGCAGAGGTGGAAAACGTCTTTCTTAACTTCTCTTAACGCCATACTTCTGTTTTAAGTCCAGTGCGATGAGTGCAGCTGTTGTTATTGTTGCCTTTGTAGTGCAAGAGGGGAGAAATATAGTTTGAGGGCTCCAGAGAGGACTACAGTGCCACAGACCGGCCAAAAGACACGGGACCAGATCAGCTAAGACTGATGTGAATTTGCTGCATTCCTTTTTTTTTTCTTTCACCATCTGTGTGAACACTGAAGTTATTTATTTAGTCCAGGTTTCTTATGGTCAGTTTGCCGGTTTTGTTTTTGGTTTGTTTGGTTGGTTGGTTTTCTTTTGAGTGAAGCTTAAGCCGATTTGGAAATCTATCTTTGCAATAAGACATTCATACAAAGTGAAACATTTAAAAAAAAAGAAAAAAAAGGGGGGGGGGGGGGGGGGAATAAACATGGAAATGAAGGTAACTTTTGAAAGAATTGTTTCCAGGATGTTTTAAATGAAAGAGTTCATGGGGGAAAAAAAGGTAAACATATCAGAATGAAATACGCTAAACCATTTTTGTTTGATTTTGTTCATTCTTTTTAAATTAAACAAGTTATAATGATTTTCACTGAGGACAGACTTCCTCAGTTCTGTAGCCAAAAGTGGCCATATTTGGGTGAGAGGGTGGATATGATAAGTTAAGCCTAATGCTTAACTAAAGTTTAGTTAACAAGCTACGACCATAAAACCCAAATATTTGCATAATAAGCTGACTTATAAAATCTTTTTCCTACTAATCTGATCAAAAACCTCTCTATCACATAGTATCACTCTAAAGGTAATTCCAATTCAATTCAGTGTTTTTTATACAGCGCCAAATTACAACAGCAGTCGCCTCAAGGCTCTTCATATAAAAGGTAGACCCTACAATAACACATACAGAGAAAACCCCAACAATTATATGACCCCATATGAGCAAGCACTTTGGCGACAGTGGGAAGGAAAAACTTCCTTTTAACAGGAAGAAACCTCTCAGGTTTCAAACCAGCTCAGGGAGGGACGGCCATCTGCTGTGAAGGGAGAAAGACGAAATAAACGACATGTGGAAGAAATTCCATCAGAAATGCTCCAAAAGGAACCAACACTGACTCCAGCTGGCTGAGTTGAGGCCTGGCTAACAAACTATGTTTAGGACATCTGTCACTCAAAACAGTGACACCTCTGACTCCAGTGTCCAGTTCAATAAGGGGAGGTCACTTGGAAAAGGTGATCATTGTTTATTGAGATATAGGATTTAATGTATTTGGCAATTAGACTGTGATGATCCATCACGGCAAAATGGAATCCCATCGGTGATAGGATTTAGGACAGGACCCCCGGAGTCCAGATGCTGGGGGTGGTGAAGATGAAAACTGAGGCACGGCTGGAGCTCTGACTGAGGTGTCTTTGAGGTGGAGATGAGGAGGAGGTGGGTTCCACAAATGAGAGTCTGAAAGGCAGGAGAGCACAGATTTAAACCATACAACGTGGAGGCTGATTGGCTCACAGGAGACGGGTAAGAAGATGATTGGACTAAAGCAGTAATGACACTATTGATATTTACAGTGCGGGAAAGTGGTAGTCATGTAAAGAACAGGAAGCAAAAACCCAGAAAAGCCGGCAGATGAATGATTACAGATATTCCTTATTGAACTTATGTATAAGCTTCATTTAGAAATAAATAATCCCCAAAATCATGTAAAGAGAAACTCATAAAGACCAAATTGTACTAGGCTGAATATATGGCACTTTTTCTTTTCCGCTCTAGAATTGGCTCTTTAACACAGGACTCTGTCATTTTGACTGACTGTTGGAGCCACTGTTAAGTGGTTATAGAGGGAAGGACCGTTTTGGGCTTAATATTTAGCCCCCAGACAAATTGATTGGCAGCTTTTGTCATAAATTTAAAATCCCATTTTTAAATACTGCTTTGCTCTGTTTTACATCATTGTTGGCAGAATATTGTATCCATCAATTTTGGCTTTTAGTGTCAGATAAAGATAATCAAAGCAGATGAAACAAGACTGAAAATGTTAGTTTTAGAAATACAAATTTGAATATCTTTATTTAATTAGTTCTTTGTGGCTACATTACAAATATTCTTGCTGCTGGATCAAGATTTAATTGATTTAATTGATCTCTATCCTATTTAAATATGATATATATCACTACTCTTTATCAGTACAGAATTTTGCCCAACCTCTTGGTGCAGAGAACGGTAGTGGGTTTCATTTCTGAGCACTTTATTATAGATAAAGGGCTCTTCCCTGTGTGTTCTGGGACAGGATGTTTAATGTGGTGAAGGAAGTACTTCAGCGTCTACGCTGACAGCAGACTAAAGTGGAAGACCAACACAGACGCTGTATACAAAAAGAGAGTGAGCAGGTTCTAATTCTTCAAAACACTATTCTAGTCTGCTGTGGCAAACATGTGCAGCATCAGAGCTGGTGACACCAACAGACTAACTAAACTGATGAGGACGACAGGCTCTGTGACAAACTGGAGACTTTTAAAGCTATGTTAGACAGAAGTGACTGAACAAACTGTTGTGGATATTGGGTACTTCTAACCACCCTCTGTGTCTCTTACTGGACAAGCAGCAGAAAACTTCCTCTAAGAGACTGATTCATCTCCACTACCACAAGGAAAGCTGCAGCAAATCTTTCCTCACTCAGTTTGTGAGCTCCACTCACTTCTAGTATTCTCTTCACGGCACAATTGCTAAGAAGGTCCTTTAAATTGGACATTTCAAAAAAAGTTTATAATGGATACATCATTGGGAAAGATGTGTTCCCGTGGAACAGAAAACATTTAAGTTCTACAAAAATCAAGAAACTCATATACCCCTGTTACTATACTACAGCTTTACACACACACACACACACACACACACACACACACACACACACACACACACACACACACACACACACACACACACACACACACACACACCAAGGTCTTCCAGGTCAACCTAATGATTTGTTGGTTGAAAATTGACTTTATAACATAGAAACTAGGATTCTTGTGTGTGGTGTGTATTTTCAACATATCCAAGCTATTTAAAACTACTACCATTGTTTCTACTGACAATCTATTGGCATATGGTCAATAATATGTGGCAGTTCTAAATATCACATTATTTTACTATTTATTATTTCATTATTTTACTTTGTTTTGTACAATACTGAAACATTACAGCGATATCCATTTAAAACATATCAGCTTGAATATATGTACAATGTTCCTGAATAAGTATTATAGTCTTTTTTTTCATTGTGGTTAAAGAGTGTCACAGTCTTAGAAATGGCTTTGTAACCCTTTTTACAATAAAGGACCTCAGTGATGTTGTTTCTCAGCTGTTCATGAGTTTGTTTAGAACAGGGGTGTCAAACTCCAGGCCTCGAGGGCCGGTGTCCTGCAGGTTTTAAATCTAACCCTGGGTCAACACACCTGAAACAAATGATTAGTTCATTACCAGGCCTCTGGAGAACTTCAAGACATGTTGAGGAGGTCATTTAGCGATTTAAATCAGCTGTGTTGGATCAAGGACACATCTAAAACCTGCAGGACACCGGCCCTCGAGGCCTGGAGTTCGACACCTGTGGTTTAGGACATACATGACACATCATGTGTTGCTTTTTGGGATGTTTTGGCCTACTTCACTTTGTCAGACAAGATTTTATTTATGTGTTTTCTCATTTCAACAGGTTTGACAGTAATCAGGCTTTGGTGATGCTAGTCAGCTTGGCTTGGCCACTAAATGTGGTTAATCACAGTTAATTTATTATTACATCATTTCCACGTACATCCATGTTTGGATAGCTTTTTTCCTGTAATAAATGTAACAATTTAAAAAACTGCATTTTATATTCACTTAGGTTAATTTTTGTCTAACATTAAAATTTATCTGATGATCTGAAACAAATAAGTGTGACAAATATACAAGAAAGGAAGGGAGAAATAAATCCCATGAACAGTGCAGGAGTGAGTTTCAAAGATGAGGGCTACTCAAGAGATTAGAGAATTGTCAGCATATAGAGACAGAATTATTGCAAGAATATGGTTAAAAGCCCAGTGTCAGCCTTGTACCTTGTATTTAGTGTTACTTACCATGTCTCATTAGTTTTATTCAGTTCACCTGCTCCTTGTTTTCCCCAGCTCTGTTGTCTCTCCCTGACCGCCTCTTATGTATATTTAAGCACAGTTTTCCTCAGGTCTTTGTTGTGTCATACTGTTGTTTCCCATCCTGCATGTTGCTTATATGATTCCTGCTTGGATTTATAGCTTTTGTTTTTATCAGACTGAAATTGTTCAGACGATTGTTAGTGAGGTGAGCGTAAAAAAAAAAAGTATATTTGTAACTGGACAATAACTATTTTGGTTTGCAATGGGTTTCTTAAGAAGTGGAATTATCCCAGCTGTTTTGAGATGTAGATTAGGGAAGACAATATAATGACAATTATTAAAGTAGAAGAACAGGACAAATGGAATTTAACCACATGAATTGAAGTGGGTAAAAATGAGAGGTAGGTTTAATTTTCTTAACAAATCCAGATATTTCCTCTAAAGTCAGGAGTTCGGTGCTAGAAAGAAAAGAGGGGCTCAAGTGGTTAAAGAGTGGTGTTTTTACAGCAGCAGAAAGAGCCCTAGTATTCAGCACACCTGATTAGTGTTGCATAATATTCAGATTTAGCTGTAGACAGAGCATCCTTAAAGAGCATATTCTTAAGAACAACGAGACAGGTCTTTGTGTGGAGGTGTTCCAAGTGGCAGCCTTTAACTTTAAGCTGAGGCAATTTCGGGGTGAAGCAGGGAGTGGACTGGATGTAAAAAACAGTTCAAAATTTCAAAGGAGCAGAAGACTGTGTAGTCTATTGTTAAAGGATACCTGTTCATCAGAAATAGATAAACTGGGTCTATTATGCATGCTGTCAATTCCATTGGAAAAGGCAGTGGTATCAATGTTTTTAATGTTGCAATATGAAATAGAGTGAAAAGAGTTTGTTTAGATAATAACATTAAAAAACAGCTTATGGACTGATATAGAGGTCAGATGTTACTCAGTTCTGAGGAATAACAGAACAGCAGATAAGGCTAAAAATATGAACTTAAGAGTGGATGGGAAAAATCTAATTGCTCCAGGCCAAAACTATCGAGATGATGTGAAATCCCCTGTAAGATTATTAGTGATAGTCCATACGTACATTAAAATCACCCAGCAGAAAAACATTTCAGGACATGGAACAGACTGAATTAGCAAACTCAGAAAATTCACTTAAGAAGTTCTTGTTCAACTTTGGTAGACTTATCAAGTATAGTGGGAGTCTATTGTAAAACACTGGACTCAAATGAGGCATAGTTTTAGATATTTTTCTACTTTCCCCTCATTGTAGAGTATCAAGAGACCAGCACCACAACCACGCTCATACATACTCCCCTGCCCATGGAGAATAACAACAGGTGACTACTGTGGAGAAGATGAAACCATTGTTTTATTACACTGTCTGATTCTGACCAGATTCTTTAACCTGGATGGCATTACATTGGCCTCCAGTAACACTGAAGAATCTAGGAGTCGTTTTTGACCAGAATATGTCCTTCAGTGTGCATATTAAATGAATATGCAGGACTGCTGACTTACATGTGTGCTCTCGTCTATTCCCAGTCACTTCTGGTGTTCCCCAAGGCTCGGTCTTAGGCCCTCTAGTCTTCATAATAGGAGGAGCACCTCCTTACCTTTCTGATCTGTTAAGCATTACTTCTTCTGCCCGCTCACTTCGATCTTCTTCTATCCAACTTGCTCTGCCTTCTTTCGGCCTCACCATGGGAAGCAGAGCCTTCAGCTGCTCTGCTCCCAGCCTGTGGAGCTCTCTACCCCCAGATATAAGAAACATTGGTTCTCTCCCTCAGTTTAAATCCCAACTCAAAACCCATCTGTTCAAATCTGCATATTCACTGTAAACTAATTATTTTATCTTGTGCTTTTTGTTTTTTTATTGTTCTTCATTATCATTGTTCTATTATGTGTCTTATTCTATATTAAGTGTCCTTGGGTGTCTTGAAAGGTGCTTTTAAATAAATAATGTGGTTCCTGGAGTATTTAAAAGCAGAATGGGAGGCAGAGCCTTCAGCTTCCAGGCCCCACTTCTGTAGAACCAGCTCCAGTTTGGATTCAGGTGACAGACACTATCTCTACTTTTAAGATTAGGCTTCAAACTTTCCTTTTTTAAAAAGTATAAAGGTTGGATCAGGTTATCCAGAATCCTCCCTTAGTTACACTGCAATAGGTCTAGGGATTCCCATGATGCACTGTTTGTTCTTTACTCAGCTTTTTCACCACTCTGCATTTAATCATTATTTACTCTCAGCATCTTGTCCGGTTCTTCCTGTTGAAAATGGGTTTTTCCTTCCCACTCTCCCAAGGCGCTTGCTCATAGGGGCTCATCTGATTTCTGGGGTTTTCTCTGTATTATTGAAGAGTCTCTACCTTGCATTATAAAGTACCTTGAGGCGACTGTTGTGATGTTGTTGCGCTATATAAATAAAATTGAACTAAGTAGCCATATTCCATTTTCTAAGAGACTAAGCTGTTGATAGGATTTGAGTTCTTATTTTCTCTTTGAGGCCAAGTGGTGCTAGAGTTTTGTAGTTTGATTTTTTTTTTTTTTTACGTGTGACTTTCAAGCAAAATCTCCCTGGTTTGCACTATGGAGGGGACATAAATGCCTTCTCGGTTGTGTCAGCAAATGCATCCAGTGTGTTTAAAAAAACAATAAATGAATAAAAACTGTAAAAATCCTTTGTGAATAAAAAAGTGGCTGCAAGTATCTTATAACACTCTGGTCCAGTTTCCACACTGGCAGTAATTCATCATGGTGGTCTCAGTCCCATGAGTGTGAAATTTGGGGCATATCTGGGCCCCAAACCGACAAGTCACCAGCGTGGTCAGAAGCCCAGTGGGAACATCGCCGCCCTTTAACATCAATGTGGGCGTCCACCAAGGCTCGGCACTCTCCCCGCTGCTCTTCATCCTTTGCATGGACACTGCGACGGCGGATCTCCAGTCACCCCATCCCTGGACACTTCTCTACGCCGACGATGTCTTCCTGGCCGATGAATCGCGAATAGAACTGCAATACCAAACGCAGCAGTGGAAGACTCGCCTAGCTGACTTCGGCCTGAGGCTCAACACCAACAAGACCGAATACTTAGAGGCTGGCCCCCAGACCGATGGCACGATCAGCGTCGATGGAGAAGATCTGGCGAAAGTACCTCATTTCAAATACCTCGGATCGATGATCAGCAATGACGGCGATATGCTACTAGATGTACGAGCCAGGATCAACGCAGCGTGGATGAAATGGCGCCAAGTCACCGGCGTCCTGTGTGACCGAAGAATGCCCAATCGCCTCAAGTCAAAGATCTACAAGAGTGTAGTGCGCCCCGTCGCCCTCTATGGATCCGAGTGCTGGCCAGCCACCGCAAAGCACGAACAAGCCCTTCACACGATGGAAATGCGGATGCTGCGATGGTGCCTAGGCCTGACACGATGGGACCACGTCATGAACACCGACGTTAGAAAGAGGATGGGAATCGCGCCAATCACAGATAAGATGCAAGAAGCGAGGCTGCGGTGGTACGGACATGTGGTACGGAGCGATGAGAACTCAGTGGTGAGAACAGCACTGCGGCTCAGCCCCCAAGGACGTCGACCTAGAGGCAGACCAAAGCGGAGATGGATGGACCGAATCAAGGACGACGTGAAGAAGATCGAAGCCGATCTGACCGACGCCCTTGACCGACCCAAGTGGAGACGACTTTGCAGAAAAACGCTAGGAGGAAGAAGATCTGGGCCCCAAACCACGGGGTCTGGTTGGCCACTTAATCTGGGCCTCGAGCTCCACCTTGGACACTGGTATTGCCGCCCACATTCTGCTCTGGTTTGTGTGGGCTGGGTCTGCCCACCTTGTCCTCATTTGGGCTGCAAAGGAGCATGTTTGCTGGGGTATAAGTTTGCAATGTTTATATTGTTAAAGAATAATTTTGAATGAGTGGTATCTTGTCAGAGTGAAGCCATTACTACTTATGCCTAAAAGAATACAAAGCTTAACAAATGAAAGCCAGATCAGGTCATCTATATTGGTAGAAAAGCATTTTTTGTCCAGCTTTGCACATTTTCTGCATTTTTGAATGATGTGATTTGTTGTTTACATCTTGAGGAGCCACAGTAACCAGTGTCATGAGCAGTAAAGCTGTAGCATTATTAATCAAAATAATCACCTTCTGGAGGAGCGAACGCTTGGTGACTGTTCTGCACTGAGCTAGGCTTTAAATGTAAGCAGCATACTTAAGATGGCAACCTGTGGCATGTTACAGAAGTAACAATGTGTTTTATTATAAATAAAATGTCAGAAAATATTTAACTTTATCACTCTACTGAATCTGCTAAGCCATACAAACAAACAAACCAATCAGCTAACCTCCTTGACACAGGGAAAGATCAAATCAGACAAAAACAGGATATAAATATGATGTCCTTTATTACCCGCAAATAACTGTACACTGTCATCATGTCACAATTCAGCCTTTTTTACAACTATACCATGAAGCAGACCTGAGCAGTTACATATGACTTCTGAAACCAGTGTCTCTCATCAGCCTCCAGGAAGATGAACCCCTGAGAAAAATCTTCACGTTGCACCTTTAAGAGATTTCATTCTGAACCACCAGGATTTACACGTGGGGAGAAAAATGCAATACATTTGTTAATCTGAGGGTGTCTGCATTATACACTCCAGTTTCTGAGCTGGGGCCTCATTGTCTTCAGTGTGCTGTGCTCTCGCTGACTCCACCTCCGAGCTGGCCATTAGCGCTGACTCCCTCTGTGTGAGCCGCTCAAGGACCAAATCAGCGGTGCTGGAGAGACTGTGCTGCAAAGACAAAGGGGAGTGAAATAATGAGTGTCTGCAGGGGTGACAACGCTAACGTGTGGATTAAGATATTTATTTTTCCACAAGCAGATCATGGTGATTCTTTTTCTTTGGAGCTTAATATGGATGCTTTCTCATTCCAGCTGCTCAGTGATGAAGAATAGCACTTGAATCACAAAAGCTCATTCTGAAGGCGAAATCCAACTAAAATCATTAATGAAGTCATAAACGTGGGCTAAAAACCACATGAAATCATTTTCCGTTTAAAGTTTTGCAGCTGGCAACTCGATGTCAGCTCAAATACTTCTTCTTAGCTTGAGTTCAGCAGGCAGTGACCATGAGGACGCTACACAGTACCATGACTGTCACACAGGTTTCAGCTACAAACCTGTAAGATGTGCAGTCCCTTCAGTGTGAGAACAGCCAGCTCTCTCAAACCATCTGCAGTTAAATCCAAGTATATGAGGGACAGCAAAGGACTTTTGAAGCTCCGTCTCCACTGCAGCTGAAACTGTCCATTTTGTCCACTTCCCATGGGCTGGAATTTATAACATAGCAATTCCTGCATTATAGAAAAAGAGGATTTATATATAAATCTATCATTTTAAATCAAAAAACAAAACCTATAATCTTTCCCTTTCAATCATACTCACTTCCTCCGTACCTACTTTGCCACTTTATTCATGAGCAGATCTTCTATATTCTTACAATCAGAAAATCCCATGAAGACAGAAAGCTGTTAGTGTATCCTGCTAACGATACGGTGCCTATGTTTCATTTATTCCTCTGAGCCAGCGAGGTCCATTTATATTCAAAAACTATTAAAAACAGATCAAGAAGTCACAACAATGCACCGGCTCATATCTTCCTTCTTTGCTGTGAACAAACAGTGCAGTTTGTTTTGAGTCAATCCCACACATCCACAGCATCCTGCTGGTGAAACTAATCACCAGAGTAGAAATTATTTTTCTACAGCTACAAGTAGTAATAAATGCACTCCTTTTTTCCCAGTTAAGACCTACAATAAGTAGCATTTCCATGAAATGACTGAGCCTTTATCTTAAGTGGCAAGCAGTGAAAAAGATTTGTGTTCAATGGCAACCATCAATCATGGAGCTAAGGGCTTCAGGCCAAGGGTTTAAGTATTAAGAGATGGATAAATACATTGACTTTTATTAAAGTAAAGTAAAATAAATAAATAAAATACAGCCTATCCATTAGTAAAGGTCTTACCTGTCCATATGTGCCCAACAGCACCTCCTTCTGCCCATCAAAATCCAGATCGATGACCAGAGCACAAACTACTGCGTCCCACTGGTCACTTTCCAAGAGGCATGTGGCCTGGGACAAACCGTCCTTCTGGACATCTCTGCAATAAAAGACATGCAACAAAAAAACCTACAATTTCTTCGTCTTCAGAGAGAAAGCAAAACTGCACAAAACCATTCATTTGTCTCTGACCTGTACACAACTGCCATCTCTATGGTACTGGCCACTAGTAGGTTATAGCTTTCCATTTCCACACCTGGAAAAGAAGAAGAAACGGACAATCTTGAGGTGCGCTGCAGATTCACAAAGTGAAGCAGAGATCAGATGTAACAGAGGAGTATCGTACCGGCCTCTGTGTGGAAGCTCAGAGGGAACAGCAGCACGGTAGAGATTGGACTGTCAAACTGGACCCGCCAGCTCTGCAAAACCTCTGACATAAACACACACAGACACAATACTGAAAACACAAATACAGAAACACACTTGGGGACATCAATGATAAAGCCAAAATGATGGATAGACACACCTATAAACTTAATATTGCATGGACGTAATTAGGCTTTGGCTTCTTTTAACATACTTCAACAAATCTTTAATCGAACTAGACAACTTTTTATTGTAGAGAGCATTGTATGGTGGAATGTAACCTATGTTATGCTACGTGTGGGAAAGAATCTCATTTAACATTTTAAAGATTTATAGTCAAGAACTCTCACTCTGGTCTTGATGCCAAGTGTCATGTCTGGGGAAAACCAGACACCTCTCACCACCTTGCCAATACCATCGCTACAGTGAAGCATGGTGGTGGCTGCATCACGCTATGCAGCAGGAACTGGGAGACCAGTCGAGGGAAAGATGAATGTATCAATATACAGAGCCATTCCTGATGATAGCCAGAGTGGTCTGGACCTCAGGGTGGGAGTAGATTCATCTTCCAGCAGGACAACAACCCTAAACACAGCCTACATAACAAAGGAGTAGCTTTGGGTGAGTGGCCCAGCCAGAGCCCAGACTTTAATCCGATTGAAAGAGAATGGAGAGATTTGAAAGTGAACCGACACTCCAACCTGTTGGAGCTTGAGCGATTCTGTAAGAAGAATGGGAGAAACTTCTCAAAAATAGGTGTGCTAGCTTGTAGCTTCATACTGAAAAAGACTTGAGACTGCAATTGCTGCCAAAGGTGCTTCAACAAAGTACTGAACAAAGGCTGTGAATACTTACATGTACATCCATGTCATATTTTTGGTTTTTCACCTTGTGATTATGGAGCATTGTGTGCACAATTTTGAGGTGAAAAATGAATTTCATTTATTTTTGGAATAAGGCTGTAATGTAACAAAATGTGTAACAAGTGAAGTTGTGAATACTTTTCGGATGCACTGTATGTTCAGCATTCCTGCAGAGAAGCCGGGAGTTCAGTTTGACTAAGTCAGTGGTGGTTAAGGAATCATGAGACAGTCGTGTGATGGAGCGACTCTAAGAGGAACGTTCAAGTACGTTCCACTCGCCTCACCTAGCTCAGTCTGGCTGACCACAGCTAGCCCAACACAGCCATTCTGACAGCCAAACACCGAGAGCCGCCGGCCTCCAGCTATGCTCTGTATATCCATCCATAACACACTGCACAGAGAGAAGGAAACAAAAACGTGTTTACAGATGATACGTGTGTTTTTTTCTCGTATCGATAACAATGAAAGTATTTACCCAACTATCATAGTTTGCTTCCAAGAAGCCAAACGTTCTTGTCATTGTTAAAGTAGACACACTTGTTCAGGCTTTCTGGAAGTCATTCAAACTTTTTCTTTGGACACTGGCTACTTTTTCCCTTTTTTCAGAGAAATGCTTTTTGTTTGTTAAGCCGTTATTATTATGATGCTAAATAAACAACAGCTTGATTAAAAAAGGCACCTAACTCAAGGGACGAATCTTTGCTTTCTACACATAATAGACAACTTAGTAAAAAACTAATTTTAACTTGTATCATTAGACAGTTCGTTACTAGCGGCCCATCACAAAAAATACAAATTGCTCCCAGTTCATTAGTTTAATCTTTGGAAAATTTCCAGAGATGTGCCTGACAGTTTGATGGGCATAAAATTATATTTTTGTGCCAACGAGGTGATTCCCAAAGAGCAACAGTACTGGGAATAATTATTTGGCCTCTTCCTGATTACTTAGCTTTGCGTAAATCTATCATACTTAAATGTTTCAAATCATCAAAGGAATTTTTATATTCAAAGATAACCCGAGGAAATGCAAAACTCAGTTTTTAAATTATGAATTTAATTTATTTTATGAAGAAAAAAAACTATTCAAGCCTACCTGACCTGTCGGAGAAAGAAAGGAAAGCGTCTGGCACTCTCGGAGTAATTTGGGTAGGCTGGCTGGGTAGGAAGGTTCCTGCTATTGCAGGTTTTTTCTATTTGTTAATAATGGCTCTCACTGTGATTTGCTGAAGTCCCACATCTTTGGAAATTTCTTTTTTACACTTCCCAGACTGACAGATATCAGTGACTTTGTTTTTCATCTCTTGCTGAGTTTCTTTAGGTCCTGACATGATGTGCTGCTTTTTCTTTTAGAGCTCTTTTTCACAGTAAATCTATTCATTTCATTTTGTTGCCTGGTGTATAACAATGATCACTTTATGAGTTTTAGTATTATCTGTATTTATTTGTTTCTCGTTAAATCATTATTGTATGGGAGGTGTCGGCAGGTATTACACAACAAATCCAACATTTTTTAAAGGCACTGAGCAAAGAACAAGACCAAAAACTGAAGACTTTCCCCACACTGAGGGTGTGAATGCTTGTCTGTCTCTCTGTGTTAGCCCTGCTGCAGGTTGGCAACCAGTCTAGCGTGTAGCCGCATCTTGCCCTATGGGAGCTGCCTCAAGCCTCGTCGTGACCCTTAATCGGATAAGTGGAAAAAGAATGGATGATAGATCTGAAACATGTGGGACTTGTCTCGGTCTCATTGTTCAACTCTCAGTGTTGCTGACTGTTATTATATGCACCATCCTCTTCGTAACTTCGTATCTTAAAACATTCTTTCCACATTTCCATGCTTCCTTCGTTACTCAAACTTCAGTAAATGACACTATAATGACATTATCGTTCTTGTGTATAGTAATAGACCTGCTAACTGAGTACAAACAGTGATCAGAACAGTAAGCTGGATAATGTGGGAAATCATGAATCTGATTAACAGAGAAACACATAATGCTCATCCCTCATCAAACCCAATCAGCCCAGCGGCCACATCCAGAGAGATGAGAGCTGAAGGGACTCACTTGCTGGGAAGCTGCTGCAGCTCGGGGAAGAGTCTCTCCACTGGCTGCTCTTCAAACTGATGCAAGGAGGCGTTCTGTTAGACACAAGAGAGTCAGGCTGAATGCAACGCTGATGTTTGCATGATCAAAGTAAACATCTTCAGATATACAAAGTTACAACAGATTACAATCATATTTTATCTCCAATGCTTCCTGTAGTATTAGTTCTGTTGCATGCATCTATATGGTTTCATTTTAAATTTTGGAAGACGATTAGGATTTTTTTTTTTCACAGTTTTGGAACAAAAATCAGAATTCTGACTTTTTTTCATAAAATTCTTTTAAAAAGAATTTTTTTAATGATTTTTCCTGTCTGATTATATTCAGGTTCCTAAGTGAACACTAAAGCAGGGTTTACTTGCTGTGATCTTTCCTCCTGTTCATGCTAGCCATAACAAAATCCCTTTATTATGTGCTTCCAGTGGAGGTGACGAGGAAGAACAAAGCACAGTTCTTGTTTTCTGCTAGTATGAGGCTTCAGAAGTATGACTGAGACAAATCCAATGGCTGTTTGGTCCAACACTCCCTCTGGAATTTCCAGGGATGGTGTCCCTGCTGAGCTGCAGTGGAGCTTAGACAACACATCGAGTGGGTTTCACAGTAAACAGGCTCTCACTGTGGAAGACATTTTTATTTTTGGCTCTTCTGAAAGGCTGAAGCCAGATTTTACTTTATGTTCAACAATATTTTTAAAGAAAGATGTTTGAAGATTTTTTCCCCACAGCTTCCACTGGGAACACAAAGAGAAGCCATCCAACCGTTTACTTTCTGATGGTTAGACATGAGAGGTGATTCCCAACTCTAATGTCTGCAATCCCCTACTTAGTCTGCTGCTACCGTGACTCCACATAATGGATAAAGGGACTTACTAGAGAATACATTGATACACAGATGAGAAGGAGACAAATATTTTAAGTTGTCATTAGAATGCACTGATCTGGTATTGTCTCTGACCTCCTTGTAAAGGTGGATCCTCTGGTCATGACCGCTTAGCAGAAACACCGTCTCACTCCCTCCTTCAGCACACTGCACTCTGACAGACAGAGGGAGACAAGCTCACTCACATGATAAATGGTAAATGGACTGGTACTTATATACATTATACTGCTACTTCGATATATTTCTACTTAATTTGAGCACTAAATGCTTTCTACTTCGAGTCTCACTCACCCAATCACACATTCATACAGCTTCTATCTATACCTAAGCATTTTATTTGTACTGGTACTTTAACACAGACAGAAGGAGCCAGGAGTCAAGCTACCGACACCCTGACTGGTAGACGACCTGCTCTACCTGAGAAAAACATTACATTTACTATCCAGACACACACACACACAGTCTGTACTTAAACTGCTCAGTGACTGAGCACAGCCATAAAGACACTAAAGCCCATTCATGAATATTCCTGTACCAGCTCATGAAAAATGATGGACTCCAGCTGAGAAACTGAGTCAGCCTGCAGAAACACGATGATTCAGCACAGCAATAGGATATAAAATGTGGTAACAATAGATTTATCAGTACTTGAGAAAAACATTAAATATTTAACAGCACTGAAATCTCAGTTGTCAAGTAGCTAAAGTTGTAATGCTACCAGCCTGGAGTTGTGTTTCTGTATTTTGTAATGATTGATAATCATATAAACGGTCCACAGTTCTGCAGAATGATTATTGTGCATGTATTTTTTATTTACTTTTAATTGTTTTCCTTGTATTCTTGTTTTAAAATGTCTACAAAATGTGTGATTTTTTAGCAATTTTCTGAGCTATTTTTAAGCTAAACTGTCCAACATGAATCTAATAGACTTGGGCAGGACATCAGCTCACCTCCTGAATGTGAGCCAGGATGTATGTGTGTTATTCCTCTGCTGTCTGTTTCTATGATAACAGCAGGGGAAGCACACAAACAAGCTTCTGCTCCCTCAACTGAAGTGGATTTTCTTCCTTGCTGGAATCCCAAACACAGGTGCCAGCATCATATTGATCAGCGTGTCATTTCATGCTGCTTGATTAGTAGGAGTACGCTGCAGCAGCGCGTACACTCAGACACTGTCAGAGTTTTGGCCATTAGAACTCTGAACTCTTTCACTATGTAAGCAAAAACAGCATGAGCAAAGACGTCACGAATATCTTTTACATGAGTCATCTTTCACGTTAAACTGCCAAAAATCACATTTTGCATATCCAGCTTCAGTGTGAAGCCCTTACAGCCACCACCTGTATTGTGCCTGTTTGTTTCTTAGTAATTTCTGATTGACGCTACAGCCCAAAGGAGATCGTCATAACCTGCAGCAGGAGATCAGGAAGAGCTCGGTTTTCTCTTTTAATTCTTGGTTAAAACTATGTGGCAAAATCTGCAAGGTTAGTTACCATGGTGACTATAGTCAGCAAGAACTATCTTTGTACAGCAGCAAACTTACTCTGTGTGGTAAAGCTGGAAGGGCGTGAACTGCAGCTCCAGATTCAGGCAGCTCTCTGTTCAGAGAAACACGACATGATCAGGACATGTCAGCGAGAGCACAACACATACGCAGACAATGCATCGCTCACGTGCAATAGAGTCCAGGTTGAACTCTGAGCCAGGTTCATAGTCACAGTAGATATTTAGGAATGGAGTGGCTTTGTCCCCAGAGTCCTGCGAGGAGATCAGCCATGAATCAGTATGCTTCTACCATGGCACAGTTCATACTCTGATTTTAAAGTTACAATACCTTAATGAAGGTGATGCCCACCACCAGACCTCTCTTGGGTGGAGACTTGATGAAAGCATCGATTGATACGATCTCTGCATCAACTAGATAAGAAAACAGAGTCAAACCTTTTCAGCACTGAGCGACTACAAACAACAACGTGCATCATAACAGAATTAACATACGACCGTACACCAACAGCTTCATCATTCATTTCAGACTTACAGAATGATTTATCTTGTTTGTTTTTTCTGAAATAACAGGATAAATATTCAGAGAAAATGTTTCATTATAAGGCAGAAAATCTGTTTTGTTGCTCTGCGCTAATGAGAGAGAGATGCTCTCCTTCATGAAGTAAGATCTATATTGTTAACCTCCACCAATATCATCTACAGTATATTGCTCAGACCCTTTATGTTTATTTGAAAACTTTTTTTAGAATACAAAATATATTCAGCAGATACACTGTGATGTCATTTAAAACGAAAACAAAAATGTATGCCCTACGCAAACTCTACAGACTAGAAGAAGAAATATAAAACGTATATTAAAGCAGTAAATATTCAACATCACCATTAAAATAAAGAACACATTCATGTATCAGTTCTGAATAGTTCTTCACCACCCTTCACACCATTTATATCAAACGCAGCAACACTTTCTCTTCTGTTGTGAAAGTATTTCATTGATCATATCACAATGCCTTCATTTATTACCCGATTCACTTATTAAGCTCCCTGTACCACTGTATTTAAGTTTGATCACTATGGCCACTGATTATTGTTTTTAGTTTGCTTTTTCTGTTTTGTTTGATTTTCTGTCATTTGTATCTTTTTAGTGCTGTTACATTGTATTTATTCATACTGTATCCCAGCGGTCCCCAGCCTTTTTTGCATCACAGACCGGTTTATGTCCGACAATATTTTCACGGACCGGCATTTAAGGTCCCTATTGCCAGTCTTGGCAGCCGGGGGTCAGTCCGCCAGGGCCTCCGCTCCTGGCCGCCACCCGGCACACAATGCACCCGACCCCTATGGCGCCTCCTGCGGGTGGTGGGCCTGCGGGAGGATGGGCCCATGTCTCCTCTTCGGGCTGTGCCCGGCCGGGCCCCATGGACTAAGGCCCGGCCACCAGACGCTCGCCCTCGGGCACCCTCCCCGGGCCTGGCTCCAGGGCGGGGCCCCGGTAACCCTATCCCGGGCAGGGTAAACTGTTCCCTCGATGTCCTTTTCATAAGGGTCACCTCTCTGGTGGGGAAGGAGCCTGAGTTAGTGCGTGAGGTTGAGAGGTACCGGCTAGATATAGTCGGGCTCACCTCTACACATGGCTTGGGCTCTGGAACCAGTCTCCTGGAGAGGGGCTGGACTCTGTCTCAGTCTGGAGTTGCCCCTGGTGAGAGGCGGCGGGCTGGGGTGGGTATCCTAATATCCCCTCGGCTTGCTGCCGGTACGTTGGGGTTTTTCCCGGTGGACGAGAGGGTTTGTTCCCTGCGCCTTAGGGTCGGGGAACGGGTCCTGACAGTCATCTGCGCTTATGCGCCGAGTGGCAGTTCAGAGTACCCAGCCTTCTTAGAGTCCCTGGGGGGGGTGCTGGAGGGTGCTCCACCTGGAGACTCTGTTGTCCTGCTGGGAGACTTCAATGCTCACGTGGGTAACGACAGCGAGACCTGGAGGGGCGTGATTGGTAGGAACGGCCTCCCTGATCTGAACCCGAGCGGTGCTCTGTTATTCGACTTCTGTGCTAATCACAGTTTGGCCATAACGAACACCCTGTTCGAACATAAGAGTGTCCATAAGTGCACGTGGCACCAGGATGCTCTAGGCCGTAGGTCGATGATCGATTTTGTAATCGTATCAGCAGACCTGCGACCATATGTTCTGGACACTCGGGTAAAGAGAGGGGCTGAGCTGTCAACTGATCACCACCTGGTGGTGAGTTGGATCAGGTGGCGGGGTAAGACGCTGGACAGACCTGGTGCACCTAAACGCGTAGTGAGGGTGTGCTGGGAACGTCTAGCAGAGGCCCCAGTCCGCGAGATCTTCAACGCACACCTCCGGCAGAGCTTCAACAGCATTCCGAGGGAGACTGGGGACATTGAGTCCGAATGGACCATGTTCAGCGTCTCCATTGCCGAAGCTGCTGCATTGAGCTGCGGCCGCAAGGTGGTTGGTGCCTGCCGTGGTGGTAATCCCCGAACCAAATGGTGGACACCAGAGGTGAAGGGAGCCACCAGGCTGAAGAAGGAGTCCTATCGGGCTTGGTTAGCCTGTGGGACTCCGGAGGCAGCCGACAGGTATCGACAGGCCAAGCAGAATGCGGCTCGGGCAGTGGCTGAAGCAAAAACTCGGGTGTGGGAGGAGTTCGGAGAGGCCATGGAAAAAGACTTTCGGACTGCCTCGAAGAGATTCTGGCAAACCGTCGTCTCAGGAGGGGAAAGCGGTGCTCTACCTGCACTGTGTATAGTGCTGGCGGAGCGCTGCTGACGTCGACTGAGAAAATTGTCAGGCGGTGGAAGGAATACTTCGAGGACCTCCTTAATCCCACTGACACGTCTTCCGAGGAGGAAGCAGAGTCTGGGGATGAGGGGAATGACCCGCCAATTTCCGGGGGCGAGGTCACTGAGGCAGTTAAACAACTCCTTGGTGGCAGAGCCCCTGGTGTTGATGAGGTCCGCCCCGAGTTCCTGAAGGCTCTGGACGTTGTAGGGCTGTCCTGGTTGACACGCCTCTGCAATGTTGCGTGGAGATCAGGGGCAGTACCTGTGGACTGGCAGACCGGGGTGGTGGTCCCCATCTTCAAGAAAGGGGACCGGAGGGTGTGTTCCAACTACAGGGGGATCACACTCCTCAGCCTCCCTGGGAAAGTCTATGCCAGGGTGCTGGAAAGGAGAGTTCGTCCGTTAGTCGAACCTCGGATACAGGAGGAACAATGCGGTTTTCGTCCTGGTCGCGGAACACTGGACCAGCTCTTTATCCTTTCCAGGATACTTGAGGGTGCATGGGAGTTTGCCCAACCAGTCTACATGTGTTTTGTGGACTTGGAGAAGGCATTCGACCGTGTCCCTCGGGGTGTCCTGTGGGAGGTGTTGCGGGAATATGGGGTGTCTGGCCCATTGCTACGGGCCATTCGATCCCTATACAACCGTTGCAAGAGCTTGGTTCGCATTGCCGGCAATAAGTCGGACTCGTTCCCGGTGGGTGATGGGCTCCGCCAGGGCTGTCCTTTGTCTCCGGTTCTGTTCATAATTTTTATGGACAGGATTTCTAGGCGCAGCCAAGTGGCGGAGGGCTTTCGCTTTGGTGGCCTCAGAATCTCATCTCTGATTTTTGCAGATGATGTGGTTCTGTTGGCTTCATCGGGTGAGGGCCTCCAGCTCGCACTGGAGCGGTTCGCAGCCGAGTGTGAAGCAGCGGGAATGAGGATCAGCACCTCCAAATCTGAGGCCATGGTTCTCAGCCGGAAAAGGGTGGAGTGCCCACTCCGGGTCGGGGATGAGTTCCTGCCCCAAGTGGAGGAGTTCAAGTATCTCGGGGTCTTGTTCGCGAGTGATGGGAGAAGGGAGCCGGAGATCGACAGACGGATTGGGGCTGCAGCTGCAGTAATGCGGACGCTGCACCGGTCCGTCGTGGTGAAGAGGGAGCTGAGTGTAAAAGCGAAGCTCTCAATTTACCGGTCGATCTACGTCCCTACCCTCACCTATGGCCACGAGCTGTGGGTAGTGACCGAAAGAACGAGATCGCGGATACAAGCGGCAGAAATGAGCTTCCTCCGAAGGGTGGCTGGCCTCTCCCTTAGAGATAGGGTGAGAAGTTCGGCCATCCACAGGGGGGGCTCAGAGTAGAGCAGCTGCTGCTCCACATCGAAAGGAGCCAGCTGAGGTGGTTCGGGCATCTGACAAGGATGCCCCCTGGGCGCCTCCTGGGTGAGGTGTTCCAGGCATGTCCCACCGGGAGGAGGCCCCGGGGCAGACCCAGGACACGCTGGAGAGATTATATCTCTCGGCTGGCCTGGGAACGCCTTGGTATTCCCCCGGATAAGCTGGAGGAGGTGGCTGGGGAGAGGGAGGTCTGGGCCTCTTTGCTTAGGCTGCTGCCCCCGCGACCCGGCCCCGGACAAAGCGGATGAAGATGGATGGATGGATGGATGGATGGATGGATGGATGGCATTTAAGGTGTCGCGGAAAAATACAACAAAATAAAACCAAAAGAAAAGATTTATTAATAACACACTGGAAAAGACCCAGGGAAACCAAGTTTACGATAATAACGTTAAAAAAATAATGATAAAAACCGATAAAAACCCTGAAAACCATCAATTTTACACCCGGGCCTCAACTCTCGCAGCCTGGTACCAAACGACCACGGACCGGACCGGACTTGTACTGGTGCGTGGCCCAGGGGTTGGGGACCGCTGCTGTATGTTGTCTCAAACCGCATACAGCAGGAGAATATGTATATTCTCCTTTATTTAATCTGTTTTGTTGAAGGCTGGTTTTAAAGTTTTGGCTTCTGTGACACAATAAATTCCAGTCTTCAGCATAAATCAACAATCTTATCATTTTATAATAATATAGAAGGGATGCACTGATTGGGCGAAGGAAACAAAAAATCTTCATTACAATAACTGTTTCAAGTCTTCATCCTACTATCTGTGACATCTAATCTCAACAGAAAACCACGGGTGAGCTGAAATAATAAACATGACATGAGTCATGACATGAGTAATAAACATGACATGAGTCAAAAAGACTAATATCAGACCATATTTGTGCATTCCTATAGGTCATTCTGAAATATACAATCTGTACAATTGTTTAGTTGTTGCTTGAAGTGTTAAACTTCTGTAATTTTACGTGAGTAAAATATTCAGTGAATGCAGTTTACGTTGAAACACAGTCTTTCTATTGTGTTGTGTAGCTTCCTTACCTTAAGGACAAGCTCTGTAGCAACATCTATGTGCACATATCTGAGTACTTGCACAACAAAGGAGTAAAACAAGAGTTCTTTCCAGTCCCCACTCACTGGGGCCCCTATAGCTTCATTTTAAGTCGTCTATTGGTTGTTAAGGGGGGGAGGGGATAAAGTCTGTCAGACCTCAAAAACCAGGGGCCCCAATCATTGAACCTGTCTGTTTCTATGTGGCTTTTTTGTCATGCAAATTACTTTTTAGCCACTTACTTCCATTCACTCTTACTCCACAAGGACCATCTCATCACATGCTGGAGCCCTGACTTAACTGCAGCAGACTTCTGTACTTTGAACAGGTCTGCTGTTTACTGCACAATATTGCCTGGATTGTGTCTTACAGTTCAGAACCAATGGGTGACAGCAGTTACGTCCTATCTGTTATGTACAGTCTATTTTCCAAACCCAGGGGTCAGTCCATAAGAAAAAGACTGTTAACACAGAGATGTTAATATACAGTCAGGTCTCTTCAAAGAATCACACAAATGTAAGGAGTTTATAGACGACAGGAGAAGCTTGTCCTGATCCAAAAATCTACTTTGACGGATGCTGTCTTCTATAATTGCTTTTAAGATTTATTTATTTATTTTTTTTTTTTATTTGATAGAAGATCCAGGAAACAGGAAAGGAGGTCTAGGTCTAATGTTTAATGTGTAAGAAATAGTAGAAATAAACATAATTTCTTCAGTACTGAAACTTGAGCACTTGACCCGTCTTTCCCCTGCGTACCTGGGATGTAAGTGAACTGAACCTCCTTGGCCACCGGTCGGATCTTCTGCTGCAGCTCTTGGTATCTGAAACACACCACCTTCCCCTTGAGAGTGGCCGCTAACAGCTCCTGCTCCCCGGCCTGACACAGCCCATAAATGTTGCTCTGCGACGGGAAGCGGCTGAAACTGTCCTCCACGAAGGGATACGATTCTCGGAGCATCTTGCAGGATACAAGCACAATCACTGGTTTATATTACGATTTGTATTAAACATTTAGACTTTTCCCCGTTCATGCTTGTGTAGTGGCTGCAGAGCCCTCAAACTCCACAACAATGAGTTGGATTAAAAATGTTCCCGCTCGTTCATTTTGAAATTCAGCTAACACTCTCCACAAATTGCATATCGACGCTAAAATAACTCAGTTAATATTATTTTATTCTGATATCACATATCCTCTAACGAGTGTCTCTAAGATATAATAAACAACTTGAATAGCCATAGACAGTACGCATGAAGAAAAATATCCGGGTTTGACCCGAGCTGCGTTCACTTTCATTGGAAATATGGGATTTAATATCTATAAGGGACTCAGGGGAGAGAAAACCCGGGCCACTGTGGACAAAACCGCTATCGGAATAATTGAAAATATTGCTATATTTTAGAAAGTAATTTTAAGGTAGATTTGTCGTTGTTCCCGTGAAATTTCTTCATTCTGTGGTCAAAACACAGCTGCCAGCTGACATTTTACGTGCATTTAAAATGTCACACATCCTTTACAGAGTAAAATCAGCCATTCTTTTTGAGGTACAAAAACGCTTAAATTGGTTGTCATTTAATATAAGCCTTCTCCCAGTTTGGTTTAATTCCTCCACTTTACTACGCCATGAAAGGCAGCGCGTGGCTTTTTTTCTTCGTGTAGTAAACGGGTGACAGATTCAGTGCATCGCTTGTATCGTGCTGCCATCTAGTGGCACTAAATCCCTCCTTTTTAAACAAGAAAGCATGTGCTGAAGTTTTTTTGTCTGGGATTTTAATTTTCTGGTTGCATTTATTTCAGTTCTAAAAATGTCTTTTTCCACGTACACCTTTGACAATTCCTGATTCAGTATTATTATATGCATGTGTGTTTAATTAATGTTTGCTGCAACAAAACAATTAGTTGCATGAATACATTGATGCTCAACCACCAGAGGTCAGAGCTAACCCACTCATGCAGATGAAGAAATTCCAGAGACGCGTAGTGCGGTGATTAGCACTGACCTCTGCTCAAGTCCAGGCAGTGGGTTCTGCTTCCTCCTACAGTCCAAAAACACGCGTGGGTTTAGGTTAACTTGTGATTCTGAATCGGCTCTAGGCGTGAATGGTTGTCTGTGTGTTATCCAGGCGTGCGGCTTGGGTCTGTCCCAAGGGTCACACAACGATGGAACAACTTGCTCTGCTAAAACAGGCTTTCTGATCATTTCTACGGCGGAGGGTGAACATTAGAGCTCTAAACATTTAAGGATATTGTCTCACAGCATAATAAATGAGATGAGGGAACCGCCTTAGTTTACCTGCAGATCAAAGTGAAAATGATTTGATTGATGGACAGAACATGTATTTTTAGTGTGACCTGTGCGCTGTGAGCTGCTGTTCAAGCAGTCTAAAATATACTCAACAGCAGATTAGAATCATGCCGATATTTTATGCATGCACATTTCCGCACTTCACCCAGTCAAGTTAGACATTAGAAAGCTATACAATTCGTGCATATAACTCGTATTCCCCATCAGAGACTCAATAATGCACCTAAAACATGCTGTAAATAACAGAATAAGTGAAAAGGGGACTTCCAGCAGACTTTAAATCCTAACTCGGAACCTGCTGCAGATCAGGTTATGTGTTCAGTAAAGGTTAGCACAATGATTTAACGTTTCTTTTATGCCCGAGGATTTATCTAAGCTTCAGCGTCTGAATGATTGCTTAGATTTGATCAAACGTTGGATGGCTGCAAATTTCCTCCAACTCAACGAGGGGAAAACCGAAGTCCTCGTATGCGCCCCTGATAGGTTTCTATCGCAGATAGTGAAAGCTCTTGGTCCTCTCTCACTTTATGTTAAATTCTCTATCAGGAATTTAGGTGTCACCTTTGACTCGAGTCTCACATTGGATGGGCATGTGAAATCTCTGGTTCGGCGTTGTTTTTATCATTTGAGAAATGTGGCTAGGCTAAGCCCGGTTCTATCTCGCTCTGAACTCGAGATTTATTTCGTCACGCTTGGATTATTGTAATTCGCTGTTTATGTGTCTAAGCAAAGGTTCTCTGGATCGTCTGCAGGTTGTGCAAAATGCTGCAGCTCGACTTTTGACAAAATCCTCCAAGTACTCACATGTGACACCGTTATTATCTCAGTTACACTGGCTTCCTGTTAAATTTAGAGTCGATTTTAAGATCCTGGTCTTGACCTACAGAGCTGTGCACGGACTGCCTACATCTTTGATCTGCTACAGCCCGATGTCCCTAGCAGGTCTTTGAGGTCATCTGATCAGGGCTTACTTGCTATAAAAAATACTAAGAGGAGGACTGAGGGTGACAGAGCTTTTGCCACTGTGGCCCCTAGACTGTGGAACTCTCTCCCCCAAACATTAAGAACTGTGGACTCAGTAGCTGTTTTTAAAAAACAACTCAAAACTCACCTTTTTAAAACTGCTTTTGGTTAATTTTTTGCCTGTTTTATTTTCTCTTTTTAAATCTTTTTATGACTTGTAATCTTATGTGCAGCACTTTGTGATTCTGTCTTGAAAGGTGCTATATAAATAAAAATGTATTTATTTAAAAAAACAAGAACAATGGGGTATCTATCTATCGTCCTCCTCCCAATCTGATTTAATCCTGAAGAATGTAGAGAAGACTAAACGGCAGGTCAAAGTCTCCTGAGTTTATGTTATTTAAAGCAAAATTGTTATTTGTTCAAACCATATAAAGTCCTCCAACCAGCATTGTGCTTTTCTAATGTAGAAATTTTAAGAAACCAACCCAGGTAGGTCAAAGCATTTCACTGAGAATTGAGTGGAAGAAGAAGGCTGTGTATATAGTAGACACACATGAGAATTATTAATCAATAATTCATTTATTAATTATTACTTTTAATCAATTAGCTTAGATGAAGATGAAGCGCAGATTAGTTTGTTCTTGCCTGATCTGTAATCACATTTGTTTGAGCGACTGAAGGATGAGAAGTCACTGATTCAACTGAAAACTATTTCTTCAATTATTTCTTGAAATATTCGATTAGACCAACCAAAACATCAGACCGTCTGTTTTAAGGCACTGACTTCTCGGGCGATTTTTCACCTTATCCATAAGAAAGCAGACTATCCAGAGGTTATAAGCTGCGTCTGTGCAGCAGCATCAATAACAAACTGCTTTGCACAAACCCACTTTATTAAAGCTTCATATTTAATTAGTTTGAATCTTTATTTTGTTTTTAAGTTTAGATTTCAGTTCAGTTTGGCATTAGCTTTTTTCACAGTGAATTTGTTCATTTTGTTGTTTGGTGCTTAGCAATGATCCCTTTCATGAGTTTCAGTATTATTTTTATTTATTTGTTTCTCCTTAAATCATTATTTGAGGAGAAACGGAAAGTTCAGAAAAGGTATTACACTGCAAATTCAACATTTTATGAAATGCTTTGTTGCGCTCACCAACTTTACCTCACTGGCTAGAACAAATACAAAGGGTTACCTGAGGACGCTTTGTTGTAACATCTAAAATTCCTTTGAAAGTCTTCATATCATTACAACGATGAACAATCTTTAAGAAGAAGACAAGGAAGAAGAAGAAACAAGCTTTATTGGTTACATACACAATCATACAGAGCACAACATGCAGAGAAATGTGTCGTTTCCAAGCTGTGGACAACTTTAAACTTTCTAATATGGATCACAAGCACTTACTGTAGGACTTAGAAATGCTTGGAAAGTAATAGTTCACAACAGAAGTATATCTGTGGGTAACTGACATCAATACACTGTTAAAGTGTCATATGGGAGAGTAGAATCACTGCATCTATAGATGAATGCCTTACTGACTTATATTGGTTTTGTTTCAGTTCTAAGTTTGGTTGCTCAGTTTGATTTCAATCTAAATGGAGAAACCCAGAAAAAAGAATCCTCAGTGACCTTTGTCTTTGTTGTCAGATCCTTGGACAGTGTGTGCTACAGTGTCCTGTGCATGTTGTGTTGAGGTGAAGCAGATGGAGGTGAGGTCCCTCATGGAGGTGGCAATGTGCTACACCCCCACTTCTCCTAATGCCACCTGCTAATCCACCTGCAGGATTACTGTCCACTGTAATCACTCATCCTTCACTGTGACACACCTCACCTCACAGTGCAACTCCTGAGTCATTAAACACACACACACACACACACACACACACACACACACACACACACACACACACACACACACACACACACACACACACAGAGGGAGACGTGTACCTTGCTTAGGATGTTTCTTATGGCTGTAGTTTTATATGGAATGTAAAACGTGTTAATCAGGTTTACCATCACTGTGTGATTTATCACTTATTGGATTTGGTTATAATAGTGACTTTCATGCACAGTACCTGGACAAACTATTAATAAGCATCGCCAATATAAATATAAATTAACAAACCATTTGTGTTAGATATACAGACAAAGCAAAAACCAGAAGAGATTAACAATAAAAACATGAAGGAACAAGAAGCACTCTGAGAGCACAAACCTCTCCAAGGCAGCTCACTCTATGGGCAGTACTGTATGTACTTTTAAGGGGACAGTATCGTGTTTTCATTTTGTTTACTTTGATCTTTTTAAACATAATTTAAGAAGTTTTAGTGCAGTAAAAATCAGATAAGATTAGCGTGACAGATGTTACTTTGACCCACCAACATTATGTGGGATTCCAAGATTCTTTACTTGTCACATGCATAGTCATACAACACACAGTGAAATCTGCTCCTTGACTGTGCAAAACATTAAAAACAACAAGTCACTTTAAATAAAAAAATGGAAATTTTAAATTAAAAAACTGAAAATGTACAATGAATGTTAAATTGCTTTGTGCCATATTAGCACAGCAATGTACTGACTGAGCTTAAACTAAATGACCAAAGTCATGTAAACAGAGTGATCAGAGCAGGCGATGGATAGTAGGTGTGGATTTGTAAACAACTGGACATGAATAACTTGAGCTTATTACAGTGGGGCAAAAAAGTATTTAGTCAGCCACCGATTGTGCAAGTTCCCCCACCTAAAATGATGACAGAGGTCAGTAATTTGCACCAGAGGTACACTTCAACTGTGAGAGACAGAATGTGAAAAAAAAAAATCCATGAATCCACATGGTAGGATTTGTAAAGAATTGATTCGTAAATCAGGGTGGAAAATAAGTATTTGGTCAATAACAAAAATACAACTCAATACTTTGTAACATAACCTTTGTTGGCAATAACAGAGGTCAAACGTTTACTATAGGTCTTTACCAGGTTTGCACACACAGTAGCTGGTATTTTGGCCCATTCCTCCATGCAGATCTTCTCGAGAGCAGTGATGTTTTGGGGCTGTCGCCGAGCAACACGGACTTTCAACTCCCGCCACAGATTTTCTATGGGGTTGAGGTCTGGAGACTGGCTAGGCCACTCCAGGACTTTCAAATGCTTCTTACGGAGCCACTCCTTTGTTGCCCGGGCGGTGTGTTTTGGATCATTGTCATGTTGGAAGACCCAGCCTCGTTTCATCTTCAAAGTTCTCACTGATGGAAGGAGGTTTTGGCTCAAAATCTCACGATACATGGCCCCATTCATTCTGTCCTTAACACGGATCAGTCGTCCTGTCCCCTTGGCAGAAAAACAGCCCCATAGCATGATGTTTCCACCCCCATGCTTCACAGTAGGTATGGTGTTCTTGGGATGCAACTCAGTATTCTTCTTCCTCCAAACACGACGAGTTGAGTTTATACCAAAAAGTTCTACTTTGGTTTCATCTGACCACATGACATTCTCCCAATCCTCTGCTGTATCATCCATGTGCTCTCTGGCAAACTTCAGACGGGCCTGGACATGCACTGGCTTCAGCAGCGGAACACGTCTGGCACTGCGGGATTTGATTCCCTGCCGTTGTAGTGTGTTACTGATGGTGACCTTTGTTACTTTGGTCCCAGCTCTCTGCAGGTCATTCACCAGGTCCCCCCGTGTGGTTCTGGGATCTTTGCTCACCGTTCTCATGATCATTTTGACCCCACGGGATGAGATCTTGCGTGGAGCCCCAGATCGAGGGAGATTATCAGTGGTCTTGTATGTCTTCCATTTTCTGATGATTGCTCCCACAGTTGATTTTTTCACACCAAGCTGCTTGCCTATTGTAGATTCACTCTTCCCAGTCTGGTGCAGGTCTACAATACTATTCCTGGTGTCCTTCGAAAGCTCTTTGGTCTTGGCCATGGCGGAGTTTGGAGTCTGACTGTTTGAGGCTGTGGACAGGTGTCTTTTATACAGATGATGAGTTCAAACAGGTGCCATTCATACAGGTAACGAGTGGGGGACAGAAAAGCTTCTTACAGAAGACGTTACAGGTCTGTGAGAGCCAGAGATTTTCCTTGTTTGAGGTGACCAAATACTTATTTTCCACCCTAATTTACGAATCAATTCTTTACAAATCCTACCATGTGGATTCATGGATTTTTTTTTTCACATTCTGTCTCTCACAGTTGAAGTGTACCTCTGGTGCAAATTACTGACCTCTGTCATCATTTTAAGTGGGGGAACTTGCACAATCGGTGGCTGACTAAATACTTTTTTGCCCCACTGTATATAATTATATACTACAGTATGATATAGAATATGTGTATCCAGTATATACACATTCAAGGTTTTCTGACAATTCACAATCTTTATATATATATTTGTTTAAACAGCCAAAGAGTACAGTTTCTCCAAGGAGAATGAAAACGTCAGAAAACATCACGTAAGCAAAATATCAAAAAACTGTCTATGTTCCAAACAGCTGCAGATGCACCTGCTGGAGACAGGAACAAAAGCATCAGTACAGACCAAGACAACAAATAAACAATGAATTAATGTTCAAAAAGTCTTGTTGGAACACATTATACAGGGAAAAAATCACACAAACATCAACTTGAACATCCCAGAATGACCAGTGAAGTTCTGGGAGTCTGTTTTAGACAATTCCAGCAGTCAGACACAATTTATCCTGTTGTCACTGTGTTTTACTGTTAGAGCGCCTAGATTTGACCCTTGCAGCGGATACTGTGACATGCCGGAGCTCTTTGAAGAAGAATGGGATGCTCTCAGTGTGTAAACAGTAGCTTGGTAATAACCGACTTTTCTGTGGAGGCTATAATCCCAAACATACGCCCGGGTCAACCCAAGGAGCAAATCAATCCAATCCAGGAACAGTTTGATGGGTTGTTTCAGTCTCTAGATGTCAATCCCCTTAAAAGGTCTTTGGTGGGATTTGAGGAAACAAAATGTATATTAGTGGGATGGAAACTTTACTAAATGATGAATGGGCTGAGACTGCAAAAGAAAATCTTTTAGAATAGAGTTTGATATTTAGTGATCGCATCATTAAGATTACTAATTATATTGCCAATCTTATCATTATGCCAACACCTGGTTATCATGTTACCTGTCTTACCTTAAACCAAGTGTGCAGTGAATAATATGAAACATAACACATATGATAATAACTAATTAGTCCAGTAACATGATGTATAGTCAGAAACCTTTTGTCCGAGGTGTATTTTTGAGTTTTGTTCCTACCACAGCTTTGTCCAGTATGATATATGCTGACTTCACTGTGCTCGATTCTTCAGGCTGGGATTTTATGTCACGATCCTGGGTCTTATGACCCAGTGTTTTGAGTTTTAGTTCATTTTGATGTTTATAGTATGTTTAAGCTCATTAGGTCTCCTATGTTCATTTGCTTATTAGTTCCCCCTTGTGTTTCCAACCCATGTTAAGTCTCCCTTGCCCTTCGTGTGTTTCATGTCTGTGTCTTACGTTGTCAAGTTCTGGTTGTCATGTCTGCTTCTCATTATGTTTCCAATTTTATTTTGAAGAGATCTCGTGTTTTTATATTATGGATTATGTTTTGAGTCCTTTGTTGTACTGTTTCTTGTTTCCCTAGGTCTCAGTTATGGTTATCATAGGTTTAGTTCTTTGGCTTTGTAATATGGCTTCCCTGTGTTCCATGTTGTGTCTACTGTGACGTTTTTGTACCATGTTTCAGGTTCCTATGTTCTGTCTCCCCAGTTGCTGTTAAGTTTACATGTCTAGAGTTCAGTCAGTGTGTTTCCTGTTTTACTTTGAAGGTCCGTGTCTCATGTCAGTGTTTCTAGTTTTGCTTCCCTTGTCTCGTCCAGCCTGATTACTCCCAGCTGTGCTCTCCTTCTGTGTCTTGTTCCCTCGTTATCCCTCTGTGTATTTGAGCCCGGTGTTTCTCTTTGTCAGTGTTGTAGTCTCCCTCATGGCTGTGTTTCCCTGTGTGTCAGTTAGCCATGTCCCAGTTTAGTTTTCCCCATGCCATTCTGCAATAAAGCAGCTTTTTGAGTTTAATTTCATCCAGGTAAGTAAATCCCAAAAGGTTGATTGTGTTCATCTGGCCGTAGTGTTTTCAGTGGGAGAAACGTTTCGACTTCTTCAGTCTCAGCTAACTGCAGGTTTCCCCAATCATATAAACAGGACATTTGCATGACTGAAACCAGCTCAGCTCAGTGGACCAACACCTCAAATTCACCAGGGAGGATATGAAAAGTGGCAGGTTGGCTTCCATAGAAGCAGAAATTGGGGACATTTAAAAATTGATGTGTACCGTAAACCTACGCATACGGATCAGTATTTAAGGTTTGACTCTCATCATCCACTGGAGCATAAACTGGGTGTCATCAGGACGCTACAACACAGAGCGAACACCAGAAGAACATCACATCAAGAAGGCCCTGAGTAAATGTGGTTATCCCAGCTGGACATTTGTCAAAGCTGGGAAGGTGCCTAAAGAAAGCTCCAGCCGATCCAGGGGAGAAGGACAACCGCTGCGAAAACTAGTAGTGAACCTGTACGTGTCAGGAATATTGGAACAGTTGAAACACATTTTTTTCTAAACACCGCATCTCCGTGGCTTTTAAACCCCAAATCCTTGGTGTAACTCCGAAATGACAACACAGGCACAGCTTCTTCAAGACGGGCGCTTCGCTGCATTTATTGAACGCCGTGAAAACTACAAACATAAAACACAAAGACTTTAAGCGCTTCAGTCTATCAAAATTAACACTTGTGCTTTAACAACGAAAATTACCTCGTGGCCGCCTGCCACTTCGGAGGTCCTAGAAGAATAGCTTTACAGTCTTGTGCATTCTAAATTAAAACATAAAATAATTAGAACACCATACATTACAAATTTTTACAATATTACAATACAGTTATGGCAAATGACAAATACCTTGTACCGCTGGTAGACTAACCAGGCCTTTGCAGATAGCTCGCTGGACTCCTTAGCGTGATTATTAAACGTGGGCTCACAGCCAATACTATCACGCCCAAACCTCGCGATAATAGCGGTGTAACAAAACTTGTTCTTTCTGACAAGATAAACACACCCTTACAATATTGGCCACAGAAACGTACAAGCAAGAACATTTTAACTGCTGGAACCATCTATTAAACTTCTTTATACATAAGCCATTTCTGTGACACTTACACTTGGGGCTCCACCCCAAGGATCGGGTCCCCCGACACAAACAGAATAACATAGTGTGAGCTGTTAAGTGCCAGGAGGATTGCCAGGATTTATACATCGGGGAAACCAAACAATCTCTGGTGAAGCGGATGGCACAACACAGAAGAGCAACCTCGTCAGGCCAGGACTCCGCAGTTTATGTACACCTACAGGCCACATGACACTCTTTCAATGATGAGGATGTACACATCCTGGACAGGGAGGAATGCTGGTTTGAGTCAAGGAGGCCATTTACGTGAAAAGGGAAAGACCATCTCTGAATCGAGGAGGGGGCCTAAGGGTACATCTATCACCATCTGACAATGCTGTGATTGCAGCCATTCCCCAACTCTCTGTGAATGGGACTCATGGCCATTAATCAATGATCAGTTTACCTTGATCAGTGGTTGTTGATCAGTGGTTATGACAATTTGCATGTTATTGATCAAGGACCTGACCTCACAGCCCATTGTACCATCTTTTGGAATTTACAGTACTGATTTGATTCAGCTAAACTGGACACTTTTTGCACATGAATGGTCTGTTGGACTATTTTAGGTTATACCAAAGCATCTCATCATTGTTTTAAACCCCAAAATAGCATATATCAATAAATCAGAATCATTTGGAACCAACAGTCTTTCTGCAGTTTCCATATAATCTAATATCCCCCTATATGCTAGCATGTTTACATTCAGGTAACCATGTTGTAAGAGACAGGCCTGAACGTTTAAGGCAACAAAGTGTGACTGCAGAAAATTAAATAATAAGTTCTGAGGTCGTCAGAAGACGCAATAAGAGGCACAGCTTTCCAAAGTCAGAGTGATTAAAAATAAATAGAAAAAATAAAAAACAGCAAACACTGTGGCTCAAGTAAAAAAAAAAAAAATCAAAGTTGATATGAAAAAGACTAACAGACAAAAGAGGAAAACAGCTGGAAGTCAAGAGCCAAATTCTCCCTGTAAAGAACATAAATCCATTTTCTTCAACATCTATGGGATAGTGCCAAGAAATTATAATATAGGTGACAACATCTAATAATGACAGAAGGATTTTTTTGTTCAATTATTAACACAGTTAAGATATGATATGATGAGATAAGGGATAGTGTTTTTAATATAAATTAAAAAGGTTAAAGCTCACACCTTTACCTTTAGTATTTATTTATTTATTTAAATTCAAATTTTAATTAATTAGTCTTAGCAGTGAGTCATGGAGTTCCACAGGGTTCTGTGCTGGGACCAACATCTTTCTTACTGTACATGTTTCTCTTAGGCAGTTAGTAGAACGTTTTATAACTAGAACACACAGAAGACATTTCCCCTGGTATGCAGATGAGTTATACTGAAGCCAGATGGCACAAATCAGTTAAACTATATTCATGGTAGGACATTCAAATTCACTCACTTGTAGTCATTCCCAGTACTCACTTGTGCCTCCCCTTCCTCTTGGGCACAAGTAGCCTTGCCTAAAAACCCCATCTTTGTAAACTACCATCTCTGACTGTCTGTTGCGTCGTGTCACCACATCCTATAGGGACACATCTCTTATTAATAAAATCAGGGGAAATTGACCTTAATCTCGTCATTCTGCATTTTTGAGTCACCTGTTCTTGTTGAGTTTAAAACACATCCCATGTCAGGATGATGATTTCTAACTTCCAACTCTTAGATAAGTGTAATCCCCTATTATCAGGATTAAAATCTCTATCATTGGGTTTTTATGTGTAATATTTTTTTCTTGCTGCAAGGTCTCATCTTATCTTTAGATATTTACTTTCATAGTTGCAATATATAATTAAAATTAAACAGAATTAAATTAATGTGCAACCACGAAAGAACTGGGTGAGACAAATGTCTCTGACAGTACAGTGCTCCAACGGGTGTGAGTCCCAACTTGGCTGGTAGTTGGGGGCGGGGGCTGGTGGGCTGTTTAATGGCGTTCTGTGTGGAGCTGCTGGTGGCACCTGGTTTGCACAGAGGAGATTACTAAAATGTGTGTGTGTGTGTGTGTGTGTGTGTGTGTGTGTGTGTGTGTGTGTGTGTGTGTGTGTGCAGGGTGAGTGATTGGTCCTGACAGCAGTCTCTGTATTGCTGGCTGGCCTGCAGATTTAGCCGACCTGTTTTAGACACTCTAATCTGGATTAACTGCAGCAGTGTGTCAGTTGGGACGAGGACCGGAGCCTCCCCCACCCCCTGCCCCTTCACCTGCTTTTCCTCTCACTTCCCCTCCATCCACCCATCCATCTGTATGTGGGTCTTTTCTCCCCGCCTTCCATCCACCTGGATACCTGGTCTCTGTCTTCTTTACCATCTTTCTGAGCTTTAAGGCCTCGTTCAGCACACAAATCAGAAAATGTTCAGTTTCATATATAGACGTTGGCTCACTTGATTCACTCTGAAAATGTCTCTGTAAGTCCTGTCTTGGGGGGAAGGGTAGGGATTAAACCAGCTCAGTCCTCTTCCCTATTTCCCTATTTGTTGTTGCAGCCGTAGGAAGAGCTGTCCCACTGATGAACAGAGAGCACATTGCAATCATCAAGCGGGCAGTGTTTGAACACCACTTCTATTTTAAACAAACATAAATCAGTCCGAAAAGATTAGCAGTGTTTAATAAAAAGAACATCACTATTCAACAACACCAACGCCCTAAAAGAAAATAAAACAGAACGATTACATAGCTAAAAGTAAAACATTACTCTTTAATAAGTCATGATTTAACAATCTAATAAAACAACAACAAAGCTCGTCGAGGCCAGAACCCTATAAGCCTGTAAAGGTGCCTGTCAGTCACACATGTACAGTATGATACACTCACTCCTGAGGATGATTCTTTCATCACTGGTAACAACCTGCTCCACAAGAACAGTTTGGGACTAACGCGACCCCAACTGTGTGTTTTTAATCCATTCCCATGTAAACCCAAGGTGCCTCCTTCAGGTGCAGCAGCTCTGAGTTCTCTGTTGTGCGCTCTCTCCTCTCCTTCCAGTGCATCTTCTTCTCTTACCTTTTTTGGTTAAGTTTACCTGCTGACCCATCCAATTCACACCCCTGCAGTGCTGCTGCTGTTGTTCCATCCCGCACCGCCACTGAACGGATTGCTCTGTCTTTCCTCTCTTTATCTGGAGATAAGATACTTACTTTTGAGATAAAGCATATTATGATAAATCAAATGAGCTTTATCGCTTTTGTGCATCTGGGTGTTTGTGCGTGTGCGTGTGTGTGTGTGTGTGTGTGTGTGTGTGTTAATACAGCTGCTTTGCAGATAGATATAATCTGTGAATCCATGAAGTGTTGCAGATGTGCCCCAGGTTCACTGATCAGGGAGGGAAAATGACTGAGCATGATCTGTGGGAACTAACTTCTTGTAGGCATCATAGTTTTTATTCTAGAAATTATTTTTTATTTTGATAAACTACACAGGTTAGGATTGTGGACTGTATGTTTAAAATATACAATCAGACTGAAAATTATATATTTAATATGGTAGATTAGAAGTTTGGGGGAGATATCTATATTATTTATACTTGGAGGACTTTCTTTGTATGTATTCAGGTTAGAATAAATTGTTCAGGCAAAGTATTGCGCGTGCCTGCCTCTGTGCGTGCGTGTGTGTGTGGGGGAGGGGTTTGTTGGAGACACTTGCTCCCTCTAATTAGCAGTCTGCGCCGGTAAAGAAACTCAGTAGAGCGACCTCACCAAGGCGCAAAGGCATCCGAAGGCCACTTCACCTGTGTGACTTTGACTGTGTGAAGTTGGACAGAGAGGCGGTCCGGATGCTCGCTGCTCTGCGGTGTGCTGCCCAGCTTAGCTGACAGTCGGTTACAGCTGAAAGAGCAGTTTAAGAAAAAAGGAAAGAGAAAGAAGAAAAAAGCACTTTGACGCTTGTCTTGTGAACTCCTGCGCGCCCCGCTTATCCGTTCAGCGCCTGGCCTCGGACGCACCGACTTGTTGCCCCGGCTGAGCTCTGAGGGGGCCACGGCTGCTGCGTTGCGTGTCCGACCTACAAGTCAGCGAGAGGACTTAAAAGGCTGCTGTAAGGATGATGTCCTACATAAAGCAACCCCATTACACCATGAACGGGTTAAACGTGCCTGCCCCTGGGATGGATGTGCTTCATACAACCGTCGCTTATCCACGTAAGTTTGAACTTTTATAGGAAAAAACAAAAAATACGCATTTCTGTCCTCACAGTTTCTAGAATCACGTTTGTCAGAATGGTGCGTAAAACGCGCAGGTTTCGATGCTTTAGCAAACGAAAACATTCTTTTCTGTTAGTGACCGATGCTGAATATAGTCTCTAATTATTACGCTGGACTGAATAAAATTGAATATTTCGGAAGAACTCTGTAGTAAGAGATATTTTGTCCGTCGGCCTTTAAACTTCCACATTATGCGGCTCTGTGGATAAATTTATACGTGAGATTTATTTTTTAATTAAATGGAAAACTATTAGTTCTGAATTCAGATGAACATAGATTGTTGTTGTTACCGTTTTGTTAACTTTTCTTAGCGGCTTCATTAACGCTCAGATTGGTATTTTATATATTAGAAATTCTAATATATAAAATATTTGTAATAATTCTTGTTCCTCTGCAAATACAACAAGGCAGTTGGCTCTATGCACCATGAAGGGTAGACTCACAGTACTTTTAATGGAAATCCTATTTTATGAAATAAAAAGTCGCCGTTTCTGCTTTTCAAAGTAAAGGGAACTCCTCTAACAACCTCTGACTATGATACTTCATTTTGAGACTTATTCTATTTATTTTTTGTCTTTTTCGTGGGGAAAACATATTAACAACTGGCATGGCATAATACTGAGATATTTCTATTAATACTTTTTAGTATTTGTTGTCATCCACGCACATAGCTGGAAAATAAAACTGTCCAAAGAATCACTTGAGCGCTTGTTGTGTTCTTTTTCTACAAAGATGATTCAAATCACTCACATAAAAACTCATAATTCATGCCGCCCCTCTGTTGATGTTAGCACGATAATCCCCTCTCTATGTCATTTCTTTCAGCCACTCCCAGGAAGCAGCGCAGGGAGCGCACCACCTTCACCCGCACACAGCTGGACATCCTGGAGGCGCTCTTCTCAAAGACCCGCTACCCAGACATCTTCATGAGGGAGGAGGTGGCCCTCAAGATCAACCTGCCTGAGTCACGTGTCCAGGTACTGGAGAAGTAGGCTACTGCCAAGATGGAGGCCACTGTGTTCAGGCCTTGTGCGTTCCTCATAGTGTGCTGTGTTATGAACTTCTGCATAGAAGTCTATGTCTATGCCTCTGTAACCCAAACCTCTGATTATTAATACGTTATGACATGTCTGCATGACTGGTAACATGTTGAATCTATTTTGTTTTGGTGACCTCAGGTTTGGTTTAAAAACCGCCGTGCCAAGTGCCGCCAGCAGCAGCAGCAGAGCAGTGGCCAGTCCAAGCCCCGGCCTCCCAAAAAGAAGGCCTCGCCAGCGCAGGAGCCTAGCGCTCCTGATCCCGTTCCTAACCCATCTGGCTCATTCAGCCCCTCCTCAGCCCATTCTGGCCCCAGCCTGGCCCCGAGCTCCAGCACCGGAAACACTGCCGTGTCCATTTGGAGCCCAGCCATCTCACCCCTGCCAGACCCCTTGGCCTCCTCCTCGGCGCCCTGCATGCAGCGGCCCTCACCTTACCCTATGAGCTATGGCCAGCCGTCAGCCTACACCCAGGGCTATGCTAGCACAACCTCCTACTTCACTGGCCTGGACTGCAGCGCCTATCTGTCCCCCATGCATTCACAGTTGTCAGGCACCGGAGGTGCTCTCAGCCCCATTGCTGTGCCCTCTATGGGGGGCTCCTTAAGCCAGTCCCCAGCATCTCTGTCTTCACAGGGCTACAGCACTGCCTCTTCCCTGGGCTTCACCTCTGTCGACTGCCTGGACTACAAGGACCAGCAGGCCTGGAAGCTGGGCTTCACCACAATGGATTGCCTGGATCACAAGGACCAAAACTCCTGGAAGTTCCAGGTTCTCTAGAAAGGGTGTCAACATGCCACGTGCATCAGTGAATCCCATGTAAGATAGGGCAAAGCAGTTCTCCCAGAGGACTTAACATTGATTTCTCAGTTTGTCATTTGTAAGATTTTCTGTAGGAAATGCATTTGATTTAAAAGGTTTGGAGATGAACAAATGAATGAGTGTCATCGATGCTGCCTGACTGCAAATCATGTCTGTTTTCTTCTTCGTGTTATCTTAAATAAGAGAACAAACGCCTTTAAACAGTTTGAAGGAAAAGACTGGAGAAACAACACAAGCTATCTCTTTCTCTCTCACACACACACACACACACACACACACACACACACACACACACACACACACACACACACACACACACACACACTTTGTGTTCCATTTGCATAGAGTGAAAGGAGAGCTTTTTGTCCTGGAGGAGCTCCTGTAGGTCCTCCTTCAGGGTTACGTTATTTTGAGCTATTTATTGTTATTAATATTATTATTTGAAGTTCCATTTGAATATCTAATTTGACTGCATTTAGATCTTTTTTAGCTTTCGTGTTAAGTATTACAGTGTTCACCTTTAGTGTCATCATCCTGATCTGTTTGATGGAGAAAAAAATAGATTTTCTGTTTTAAATGTGACACATTAAAGTGATCTATTCTTTACATGTTTGCACACTGATGATCTTTGGGATGAGATCCAGTTTGAAAGTGTAGCTTTAGCGGATTTGGAAGTCACAGTTAGGGGTCAGTGTGAAGTGGACGTTGGATGTAAAGTGGCCATGTTGTAGCAGTGGGCTCTGGAGCCGCCATGTTTGTCATAAGGCCTGCATGGCTCTCACTGTTCCATCTTGGTTATTTTAGCTTATCTGATTCTGGGAGTGTTCCAATCCTCTTAGAATCCCTTCAGCAATGCCCTAAGTGAATTAGTTAGGATTATTGCCCTACCTCCCTCTGTCTGTCACCTACCTCAGCCTCTTCTTCCACTTCCATTCCCCTCTTTCTCCTGTTTCCCTCCATCTTTTCTGTCTATTCTCTCCCATCAGCTTTGCAGTATTACTTTTTCCTCCACCTCTGGCTCTTAAAGCCTTTTCAGTTTAGCTGCATCTCTGTTGTCATGCACATCTCCCAAAAACAGCTGTCTCACTGACCACAGTGCAGTTTAATAAAGTGCTTTTTGCTTACAGTTGTTTCATTAATTGTGTTAGCTCACTATCAGCTGAGCGGTTCCACTTATTTCACCGCTCCTCTGACAGTCCCAACATGATTACTGCAACACCAACTTACTGCTGACATCACATAGGAGCAGTTTGTGTGTTGCAGTAGGTTTGGTCAAATGTTTTAAATAAATTCCACGTTTTTACCCAAAAATGGAACAGTTTGCCATTTAAGCTGAGTATCACAAAAACTGTTCATGTCAGCCACACTAGCATAAAAGGTTTGATGACACATTTCTGATGCCATTCTGATATTTACAGTAATAAGTAATACCAGTTTTTGTTGCCATGCAAATGGTCTGATCACAGCCCTTGACTATGAAAATGTAGCGCAGCGAGAGAAGTGAGCGGGTAGCAACGGACATTTCAAAGCATTTTTCTGCACTCGACACTGACCTAATCCCACTCTGTGCTCTGCTTAATCCCTCTGCCCTCCCTCTCTGTGGTGCAATTGGTTAATCCCTGCATCTGTATGCCCTGATTGGTTAACCTCTCTTAGATGGAGCAGTGCACTTGTAATCTCCCCCCTCAGCACAGAGTGTTTCAGACAGACATTTGCGCTGTAATCCCACAGAGGAGCAGATGTGATGGGGGATGGACGGCACTGAGCAGACCTTGAGGAAGGTGAATACGGGAAAGCTAAAACACCACAGACAGACTGCGAAGGAAAGCTTCAGGCTCTGAAGAAGAAAGAAACCTAATCAAGAAGTTCAAGTGTTATTACAAGTAAACGTTACAGGTTAAAAACATAACAGAAACTAAATGTTAAATATCTAGAGCCTAGAGGTCAGCCGAATGTACCTTCATTTCCAGTTGGTGCGCGGACTAAACTAGGCTTAACTCGGTTGTTTTAATAGAGTGGAGAAAATACAACACAGCTAAAAGTAAAAAACAAAAATAAAGATGATGATTATTAATATCATTATTATTTTATATCCGACGTTTTTTAACTTCAAAACAGAGGTCAGATTAAAAAACATCTCCATGGTTTTATCAGGTGTCTTTAGTCCATGAACCAAGCTCACTGTGGGCAGAGGTGATATAAGAAACTCTACTCATAACCAACACATCAGATTTGTTTTCAGGGAAGTTTATAAAATGTTGGCATCACTCAAGAATTTAAGATAATCGATGTTGCTTTTGGATAGCAGTGAGGACTCTAACGGTGTCATTTCCATAGCATTGGTGGGGAACACTATCAAAGATCACATTTTTCCTGGCCAAAATATATTTCAAATATATGGTAAATATATGTTGTATTTGTGATGCTCAAAAATATATATTTTTGAAATTGAAAATATATTTTTTTCAAACCAAAATGCATTTCAAAAGATATTTCAGAGTGAAGAAAACACATTTCCAACCTTACAGTAAAATGTATATCAAAGTATCCTTTATTGAAAATGTATTTAGTGCAATAATGATGATGATAATAATAATAATAATAATACTAAAAGTAACAACATGTTTTATGTTCATCTGCAAAAAACAGATGGATTAAAAAAAAACAGAATCAAAGGTTTAGCAAGAATTAGGTTGTTTATTCATTTGCTTACAGTATTTCACATTACACAATATCTCACTATAATGTAGCGTTCACTTGACTTTGAAATTATCTGTCAGTGATACAGTAAACAAGATACAACAACTGCTATGTACGCTTTAGTTTGTGACAATATATACAACATAGTACTTAAAGGAACACACTCCACTTTATTTTGGAAATAGGCTCATTCTCCATCTCCCTCAGAGTTAAAAATGCAGCGTCTTCTTTCTAGATCCGTACGTTAATAGGGCTCTGGAGCGTGATCTTACTGGATGGGCGTAGCCAGGATTTTTGGTTGAGGCGCCATATTAGCAGGCCAAACAAATGCTTGCTGTGTGGTCGGTTGTAATGTTAGATTGCACTACCGGCAAGGGAATAAGCTTGAAAACAGGCTCTCTTTTCATTGTTTCCTCACCTGGAAGCATCATGAGGGAGCTTATGTGTTGGATGTTACCAAAAGAAGGCGTCTAGCCTGGATAGCAGCTGTGAGACGAGCTGATATTCAGATCTCTACCAGCCACAGATATCTGTTGGTGTGTTTCAGTAGTTTCATTCTGGTAAGTTCTAAATAAGTTCATATTACTCTTTTTATTTTCAATGCGCTCTGAGGTCATAGCAAATTAGAACAAACATGCAGAACTACCTTTATTTCTAAAGTTGCTAATTATTTGGCATTATTGCAGGCAAACCAGCCTATGAAATGAATGAAACAAATCCTGACTGGGTTCCAACACTACACATGGGGCACTACGAAATCTTTGTACATGCTACATACCATGCTACATACATACTACATGCTACATACCACCATGCCAATCAGATTACTTCTTCCATGTGAGGGTGAAAAGGTGACCCTCCTGGATAAGATGGCAAAGGTTTGCTGCGTTTTGGTGAACATGTGCCCCAGTGTGTTAGTAAAACCAGGGAAAATGCTCTTGTTAAATACTCTTAAAAGTCTTGTGCTGTTTATGCAGTGATACATTTTCAAAAGAGACAGTAAATTACAGAATTACAGAAATTGGGCGATATTATATAAATGCTGTCATGATTTTATGTAAACATTTTGTCATTTGTAAACTATACATGACATTGACTCTACATTGTAACTGATGTGATGTTCTATAAAGTGGTTTTAATTAAAAATAGGTAAACATTTGTTTGTTTCTTTATTCAACTTTTGAACAGTGGTAATTAGTAAGTACATAATCAGTAAATGCAAATTATTTACAGGCCCCCCTAAATTAAAACATTATGGGCTATTCAGAACAGAACTATGCTTGGAAAAATATTTTTCCCATCAGTTGATCCAACTCCTCCACAGTAGCAGGTGGAATTTTTCTGTTTTGAGGACGGCTTCTTTTACCTGTCACTACAGATGGTCTGTTTATGTTTTGATTGAGAGCCTTTTTTTGGGCAGCTGAAGAGGAGAAGTCTATCTTATGGCCAACCTCTGGCTGTATCTTGGTCATATTACCCAGCAAAATCAAGTATGCAGGTTCATCTGTAACAGTCCTTGTGCTACAGATCCACACTGTTGCTTCTACTTTAAACAGAAGAGCAGAGACATGGGTGCAGGTCTCCGCGACTCTGGCCATACAGCTGCAGTGGGCGGCTTCAACCTTCCCTGTGATGCTCACAATGACCCATGGCTGCAATGCTGGTTGATTCAGTCTTTGAGAGTGCAGTACCTGAAACACACACAGGCAAAGTTCAAGACACGAACTTTAATAAGCCAATAAGCCGACACAAATGTGTTGTGTCTACGTTCAAATACATTAATCATAAATGTAACAAATAAAGTGTTTTTATGTATCCATATATAGAAAGCTGCATGTTATATTTTAAATCTGCATGTTTCTTTTTAGAAACCTATCAGCAAAAAACTTAAGTATGTAATGCAAGGATGTAATCACTTTCAAGAGTGAGAAAGCATAAAGTTCGACTTTAAGTGACAATTGTGGACACTTAATATGATAAGGCGATTCTGCAGGTCATTAATCAATGTATAAAACTAAAATAAAATGTGTCACTAAAATGTATTTAGTGACACAGCACACAAACACGGAAGCAAGATGTGTAATTAGGATTATTTATAATAAATATGAATTAATTAGTGTAATTTCATTAACCATAGAGAATAACTAAATCCTTCAGGACAATGTCACATCAGTGCACTGAACTCACTATGGCATCCATCTAACAGAGCTTCCACATGTTCTCACTGTAATTTCCCCTCATGAATGAATTTATGCTGCACTAATCTGAATGTTCGGAGGGAAATCAAACGCATTTTACTCGTAGTACTCAAGCTGACTTCATTTGGTTTGAATGACGGCGTACTCACAATTGCACCCAGTCCTTGGTGAATTGGATGTGCGCCTCCAGAGATTTATGACGGCGAAACTGGTGCGCCGTGTATGCGCTGACTTTACAGACAAGGTACGAGAACAGATCATGCTAAGTCAACAGCGGTTTGGTCTTCAGGGTTTCTACTAGCGGACGAACTCTCCTTTCCAGCACCCTGGCATAGACTTTCCCAGGGAGGCTGAGGAGTGTGATCCCCCTTTAGTTGGAACACACCCTCCGGTCCCCCTTCTTAAAGATGGGGACCACCTCCCCGGTCTGCCAGTGCACAGTGATTTTAAAAATAAAGATAAAATGAAAAGTAATTAATAAAAAGTAAATATTTAAACATTCCTACAAATGTGCAATGAACGTGTAAAAATTCTGTTTAGTAGTTGTTGCTGTTTCTTTCTTTCTTTCTTTTTCTTTTTTCTTTTTGAAAAATAACGACGTCTCTGAGGCGCGAATTACTACGTGAAAAATGGCGTCATCTTGTGGCCCCTTTCTGTCACTATAATTCATTCAATGCTTTGTGGGAAATGCTTCTCCTATAAAAGTTTCAGTCACCGGCGACATTTTTTCATCAGCAGAACGTTGACCGTCATCACAATGAACCAAATTCGATGACGTCACAAAAGTCAGCTCAAAGCACAACCAATCAAAATCTTGACTTTGATCTGAAAATCCTTAAATAGCCGTTAGTTCGCAGTGTTCCTCACAGCAATCAGTTGCGATTAGTTCACATTTGCTTCGTGTTTTTAAACAGTTTCCTAAAGAGATTTAAACTCTTTTTCAAGGACATTTTAAAAGTTCTGTACCAATCAGCTAAAGTTTGACAGCTGTACCGACCAGTTTCCTCCAGTCTATTAAAGCAGACTGTTTTCAAAAAATGGATAGAGGAGACGGCTCACAAAACCATGACGATGGTGAACAAAACCATGTTGGTGTAGGACTAGCAGTCAATGAGCTGCTTTTGGCACTGCTGCAACAGGGAAATCTTAGAGCAGTTGACAGGATGTTCCCCTGGATTGAAATCAATCAGTTGCGTGGTTTAGTTGATAATCAACTGCCACAACAAGAGGAGGCAGTTGATGTTCCGGTAGGAGGCATTGAAATAAATCCTCCCCAGGAAATAGCAGGACCCTGGGAAAATTTTAGAGCAGAGATGGGAGTAGGCGATGGCATTGAAAGAAATCCACCCCAGGAAATAGAAGGACCCTTGGTCATTAATGGAGCAGAGATGGGAGTAGGAGATAACATAGAAAGAAATCCACCCCAACAGATAGAACGACCATTGGTCATTAATAGAGCAGAGATGGGAGCAGGAGATTACACAGAAAGAAATCCACCTCTAGAAATAGAACAACCCGTGTACAATAATGTAGCAGAAGAAGATCCAATTATTGATGAAATCAGGTGGTGGGAAGATGAGGGATCTGAGAGCGACACTGAAAGTGTTCCTGATAGTGACACAGATGACGATGGAGACAATGGCCAGGATGCTCCTGTGCTATTGCCCCCCAACCCAGTACCAGGCGGTTCGAGGAGGAGACCAAGGGAGGAGGAGGATGAAGAAGAAGAAGATGGGAGAGCTAGGAAAATGTCTAAACACTGAATTTTGAGCTGAGCTGGACAGTCAATGTTGCACCCATCTTCCAAAGCTACATGTGTCCTACATCACTCTACGGCCTAGAGCGTCCTGGTGCCACGTGCACTTATGGACACTCTTATGTTCGAACAGGGTTGCTGCTGCTGGTTTGGTCAATATTGTTTGGAGAGAGATCAAACTAACAGCTTTAGAATCAGTGCAAAAAAGACGTAAACACAAAGCGCGGACCCGCCGAAACATCAGAATCAGCGAGCTGTCAGCTTTCAGCCCCGACCGTGTCCGTGCGGTCGGGTGAGAAAGGCCACATCTCACTGATTCTGATCTGCGGGTCGCGCTTTGTGTTTACGTCTTTGTGCAGAAGCCGTGTTCCTGCTCTCATTTACTGTTTTAAATGTTTGGTGGTCGTCAAAATTTTGTGACGTTTCACCTGAGATTCTGGAATTTGGGGCAAAATACATTTATATAAAAAAATCGATTCAGGATTTTAATGAATCAATGTCACGTTATCCAATCCAGAATCGATTTTAATCGATGAATCGATTATTAAAACCCACCCCTACTTCCTATCACCATTGTGCTAACGTAATTATACAATAGCATTTACAACACCACCATCTTCAAATAGAAAAACACATTATGGAATGCTATCAGTTGTGTATTGGCCTCCCCAAACCCTGGACCTCAACATTAGTGAATAGTGGGATCATCTTGACAGAGAAGGGAAGGAAAGGCAGCCAACATCCAAAGAAGAGCTTTGAATGCATGTCTTTATCCTGTCTTCCTTCTCACCCCAACCGGTCGCAGCAGATGACCGCCCCTCCCTGAGCCTGGTTCTGCCGGAGGTTTCTTCCTGTTAAAAGGGAGTTTTTCCTTCCCACTGTTGCCAAAGTGCTTGCTCATAGGGGGTCATATTGTTGATTGTTGGGTTTTTCTCTGTATCTATTATTGTACGATCTACTGTACAATATAAAGCTCTGTGAGGCGACTGTTGTTGTGATTTGGTGCAATATAAATAAAATTGAATTGAATTGAATTGAATTGAATTGAATTGAATTGAATTGAATTGAATTGAATTGAACTGAATTGAATTGAATGTCCTTCAAGAAGCCTGGAGAACTTTTCCTGAAGACTACTTTCGCTATAATAAAAAAAAGGAAAAATTAAAGCAAAGGTAATGACTAGTTTGGGTGTTGTAGTCCTTTAATAATCAAGGAAAAGTAGTTAATCCACAATTTAAAAAAAAATTCTTTTATTATAAATAATCCTGGTGTGGATTAGTTACTTACACATCAAACCAATGTTTTACAGGCAGAACATTGCTCATCTGAGTTTTGACCCAGAGTGAAATTCACACAAGTTCAGCTTTCATTACCTGATCAGTGCGCCACTGAAGCAGACCCACTCTGCTCTGTCTTTGAAGATTCACCATGAGAAATTGGCATTCCTTGCTCTAACTGTCCACAATATGAAAGTCACAGGAAAAACCGACATGTCTTTTTTTTATGTTTGTTTGTTTGTTTTAACCCACTATGGTGCCACTTAAAATCCCTGTGTTTGAACAGTACACTTCAATTCTGCTTTAACAGCAATCCTTGATGTGCAGGGAAACATCAGCGTTAGCAAACTCACAACGCGAGTCTTCTTTCTCTGGGCCACATGTGTAATATTTATGTTTTTGTCCATCGAGCCACTCCATAGAGCTTCACTGCAAGTCATGTTTAATTGCAGCAGAGAATAAACACCAGCCTTCAGACCAGCTGCAAAACAGAAAAATAAACACGTGGACAAAATGCATAAATTTGCTGTAATGTAAGTTAATAAAGTAAGTTACATACCGCAAAAGCCAATAGCTCCTCCAGTCACACAACCACTGTACACAGCGTTCTTCCAGTCAGATATGCCTCTGTGCTGTAAGTGAAAATCAGGTACAAAAAAAGACAATTATTACAAAACACTTTCAGTTATCACACAGAAAGTGTTTTGTTTTTCATCTGCATGGCAGGAGGTAGTAATGGCAGATAATCAATTAATCATTAATCAGCATATATCTGTAAAAGTATTCTCATATAAATTACCATCACTTTGTTCGGTACTTCTAACGATTTGTTAACCTATCCTTTAACCACTTCTGCAAACAGCCTGTGCCTGACTTTATCATAATACATTACATGGTGACAATTGAACAAAGCATATACAGTGGGGCAAAAAAGTATTTAGTCAGCCACCGATTGTGCAAGTTCCCCCACCTAAAATGATGACAGAGGTCAGTAATTTGCACCAGAGGTACACTTCAACTGTGAGAGACAGAATGTGAAAAAAAAATCCATGAATCCACATGGTAGGATTTGTAAAGAATTTATTCGTAAATCAGGGTGGAAAATAAGTATTTGGTCACCTCAAACAAGGAAAATCTCTGGCTCTCACTGGCCCCACTGTAATTACAAAAACAGGTAGCAGTGGGAATGTGAGCATGATTTTGGAAGAAATCATAGAATTCTAGGAAAAAAGGATGGAAAAATGTTAGCAGCTGTTTCTGTCTTCATTCCAGCTGTGTCCATTTGTTGGTGACAAATGTTGCTGGATAGTGATGTGGACATAAGCATACCTAACTGAGTGTGTGAGGCAACATTTCCAGCAGTGCTTGCAGTTGTAAAAATACTATATGCAATGCTAGATGAATATTATAACTGTTACTGTTTTAGGAGCAATAGATTATCATTTTTACTCCTGTTTTTTGTTTCCTGATTAAAACTAAATAAAGAAAATGTTGGACTTTGATTTGTGGGGAATATATTGTAGTGTTATGGCTAAATATCTATTTTAACGTCCATCCCCCTTAAAAAAATAAGCAAAATGCTCTCATTTTGTCTGTCTATGCTTTAAGAACTGCAATAGTCCTGTATTCCTAGAAATATGAGTATAATATTTTAACTAGGGGCAGCACGCCCATACGGTAAAAGAACTGGCTGAGTAGCAGCATATCACTGAAAATAAAAGCGAACCGAGCCCTGAGGAACGCCACAAAAAACATAGACAACACGGACGCAAGTGTTATCTCTGTCTGCAGAAAAGGTAGCCATTAGCTTACCCAGGGATCTTTTAATTCAAACCCAGGTTTCGAGATGATCCAGAGAGTGTATTGCTCAACGTTTGCGACAGAGTTGCTCAGTTTTAGTGCTTTTAAATGTGCTTTCTCTGTTAAAGCATAATAATGATACTCATAAAATACATTAAGTAAAATGAAACTGAAATCTCTTTCTCCAGTACCTTAGATTTCTTAGATAACCTTTTCAGTAACTGAGGATCTAGTTTTTCTGCATCTATAGATTAGTTTAATTTACTATCATTTACTATATTCTACTATAATAGATTAATTTACTATAATAAACAAATCATTTTATGTTCAGTAATTTTTTTATATGATCATATTCTGAGAAGAAACTTAGTAGAATAAAAATATAATGAAATATGAAGTAGATGAGAATATTTTATTCCAGATACACCAGATATGGGTGGGAAGGAAATAGTAAATGGTCAGGATATACAGTAGAAACATGTGTCGGGAAGCGTGGATTGCATTCCCTCTGTATACATGTAGATTTTCTCCAGTGGAGATTCAAAGAATGAATGTTTACAGCTTCATGCTGACAACAGAGGGACCTGCAGGCGATTCTGCAGGTCATTAATCAATGTATAAAACTAAAATAAAATGTGTCACTAAAATGTATTTAGTGACACAGCACACAAACACGGAAGCAAGATGTGTAATTAGGATTATTTATAATAAATATGAATTAATTAGTGTAATTTCATTAACCATAGAGAGTAACTAAATCCTTCAGGACAATGTCACATCAGTGCACTGAACTCACTATGGCATCCATCTAACAGAGCTTCCACACGTTCTCACTGTAATTTCCCCTCATGAATGAATTTATGCTGCACTAATCTGAATGTTCGGAGGGAAATCAAACGCATTTTACTCGTAGTACTCAAGCTGACTTCACTTGGTTTGAATGACGGCGTACTCACAATTGCACCCAGTCCTTGGTGAATTGGATGTGCGCCTCCAGAGATTTATGACGGCGAAACTGGTGCGCCGTGTATGCGCTGACTTTACAGACAAGGTACGAGAACAGATCATGCTAAGTCAACAGCGGTTTGGTCTTCAGGGTTTCTACTAGCGGACGAACTCTCCTTTCCAGCACCCTGGCATAGACTTTCCCAGGGAGGCTGAGGAGTGTGATCCCCCTTTAGTTGGAACACACCCTCCGGTCCCCCTTCTTAAAGATGGGGACCACCTCCCCGGTCTGCCAGTGCACAGTGATTTTAAAAATAAAGATAAAATGAAAAGTAATTAATAAAAAGTAAATATTTAAACATTCCTACAAATGTGCAATGAACGTGTAAAAATTCTGTTTAGTAGTTGTTGCTGTTTCTTTCTTTCTTTCTTTCTTTCTTTTTCTTTTTTCTTTTTGAAAAATAACGACGTCTCTGAGGCGCGAATTACTACGTGAAAAATGGCGTCATCTTGTGGCCCCTTTCTGTCACTATAATTCATTCAAGGCTTTGTGGGAAATGCTTCTCCTGTAAAAGTTTCAGTCACCGGCGACATTTTTTCATCAGCAGAACGTTGACCGTCATCACAATGAACCAAATTCGATGACGTCACAAAAGTCAGCTCAAAGCACAACCAATCAAAATCTTGACTTTGATCTGAATATCCTTAAATAGCCGTTAGTTCGCAGTGTTCCTCACAGCAATCAGTTGCGATTAGTTCACATTTGCTTCGTGTTTTTAAACAGTTTCCTAAAGAGATTTAAACTCTTTTTCAAGGACATTTTAAAAGTTCTGTACCAATCAGCTAAAGTTTGACAGCTGTACCGACCAGTTTCCTCCAGTCTATTAAAGCAGACTGTTTTCAAAAAATGGATAGAGGAGACGGCTCACAAAACCATGACGATGGTGAACAAAACCATGTTGGTGTAGGACTAGCAGTCAATGAGCTGCTTTTGGCACTGCTGCAACAGGGAAATCTTAGAGCAGTTGACAGGATGTTCCCCTGGATTGAAATCAATCAGTTGCGTGGTTTAGTTGATAATCAACTGCCACAACAAGAGGAGGCAGTTGATGTTCCGGTAGGAGGCATCGAAATAAATCCTCCCCAGGAAATAGCAGGACCCTGGGAAAATTTTAGAGCAGAGATGGGAGTAGGCGATGGCATTGAAAGAAATCCACCCCAGGAAATAGAAGGACCCTTGGTCATTAATGGAGCAGAGATGGGAGTAGGAGATAACATAGAAAGAAATCCACCCCAACAGATAGAACGACCATTGGTCATTAATAGAGCAGAGATGGGAGCAGGAGATTACACAGAAAGAAATCCACCTCTAGAAATAGAACAACCCGTGTACAATAATGTAGCAGAAGAAGATCCAATTATTGATGAAATCAGGTGGTGGGAAGATGAGGGATCTGAGAGCGACACTGAAAGTGTTCCTGATAGTGACACAGATGACGATGGAGACAATGGCCAGGATGCTCCTGTGCTATTGCCCCCCAACCCAGTACCAGGCGGTTCGAGGAGGAGACCAAGGGAGGAGGAGGATGAAGAAGAAGAAGAAGATGGGAGAGCTAGGAAAATGTCTAAACACTGAATTTTGAGCTGAGCTGGACAGTCAATGTTGCACCCATCTTCCAAAGCTACATGTGTCCTACATCACTCTACGGCCTAGAGCGTCCTGGTGCCACGTGCACTTATGGACACTCTTATGTTCGAACAGGGTTGCTGCTGCTGGTTTGGTCAATATTGTTTGGAGAGAGATCAAACTAACAGCTTTAGAATCAGTGCAAAAAAGACGTAAACACAAAGCGCGGACCCGCCGAAACATCAGAATCAGCGAGCTGTCAGCTTTCAGCCCCGACCGTGTCCGTGCGGTCGGGTGAGAAAGGCCACATCTCACTGATTCTGATCTGCGGGTCGCGCTTTGTGTTTACGTCTTTGTGCAGAAGCCGTGTACCTGCTCTCATTTACTGTTTTAAATGTTTGGTGGTCGTCAAAATTTTGTGACGTTTCACCTGAGATTCTGGAATTTTGGGCAAAATACATTTATATAAAAAAATCGATTCAGGATTTTAATGAATCAATGTCACGTTATCCAATCCAGAATCGATTTTAATCGATGAATCGATTATTAAAACCCACCCCTACTTCCTATCACCATTGTGCTAACGTAATTATACAATAGCATTTACAACACCACCATCTTCAAATAGAAAAACACATTATGGAATGCTATCAGTTGTGTATTGGCCTCCCCAAACCCTGGACCTCAACATTAGTGAATAGTGGGATCATCTTGACAGAGAAGGGAAGGAAAGGCAGCCAACATCCAAAGAAGAGCTTTGAATGCATGTCTTTATCCTGTCTTCCTTCTCACCCCAACCGGTCGCAGCAGATGACCGCCCCTCCCTGAGCCTGGTTCTGCCGGAGGTTTCTTCCTGTTAAAAGGGAGTTTTTCCTTCCCACTGTTGCCAAAGTGCTTGCTCATAGGGGGTCATATTGTTGATTGTTGGGTTTTTCTCTGTATCTATTATTGTACGATCTACTGTACAATATAAAGCTCTGTGAGGCGACTGTTGTTGTGATTTGGTGCAATATAAATAAAATTGAATTGAATTGAATTGAATTGACTTGAATTGAACTGAATTGAATGTCCTTCAAGAAGCCTGGAGAACTTTTCCTGAAGACTACTTTCGCTATAATAAAAAAAAAGGAAAAATTAAAGCAAAGGTAATGACTAGTTTGGGTGTTGTAGTCCTTTAATAATCAAGGAAAAGTAGTAAATCCACAATTTAAAAAAAAATTCTTTTATTATAAATAATCCTGGTGTGGATTAGTTACTTACACATCAAACCAATGTTTTACAGGCAGAACATTGCTCATCTGAGTTTTGACCCAGAGTGAAATTCACACAAGTTCAGCTTTCATTACCTGATCAGTGCGCCACTGAAGCAGACCCACTCTGCTCTGTCTTTGAAGATTCACCATGAGAAATTGGCATTCCTTGCTCTAACTGTCCACAATATGAAAGTCACAGGAAAAACCGACATGTCTTTTTTTTATGTTTGTTTGTTTGTTTTAACCCACTATGGTGCCACTTAAAATCCCTGTGTTTGAACAGTACACTTCAATTCTGCTTTAACAGCAATCCTTGATGTGCAGGGAAACATCAGGGTTAGCAAACTCACAACGCGAGTCTTCTTTCTCTGGGCCACATGTGTAATATTTATGTTTTTGTCCATCGAGCCACTCCATAGAGCTTCACTGCAAGTCATGTTTAATTGCAGCAGAGAATAAACACCAGCCTTCAGACCAGCTGCAAAACAGAAAAATAAACACGTGGACAAAATGCATAAATTTGCTGTAATGTAAGTTAATAAAGTAAGTTACATACCGCAAAAGCCAATAGCTCCTCCAGTCACACAACCACTGTACACAGCGTTCTTCCAGTCAGATATGCCTCTGTGCTGTAAGTGAAAATCAGGTACAAAAAAAGACAGTTATTACAAAACACTTTCAGTTATCACACAGAAAGTGTTTTGTTTTTCATCTGCATGGCAGGAGGTAGTAATGGCAGATAATCAATTAATCATTAATCAGCATATATCTGTAAAAGTATTCTCATATAAATTACCATCACTTTGTTCGGTACTTCTAACGATTTGTTAACCTATCCTTTAACCACTTCTGCAAACAGCCTGTGCCTGACTTTATCATAATACATTACATGGTGACAATTGAACAAAGCATATACAGTGGGGCAAAAAAGTATTTAGTCAGCCACCGATTGTGCAAGTTCCCCCACCTAAAATGATGACAGAGGTCAGTAATTTGCACCAGAGGTACACTTCAACTGTGAGAGACAGAATGTGAAAAAAAAATCCATGAATCCACATGGTAGGATTTGTAAAGAATTGATTCGTAAATCAGGGTGGAAAATAAGTATTTGGTCACCTCAAACAAGGAAAATCTCTGGCTCTCACTGGCCCCACTGTAATTACAAAAACAGGTAGCAGTGGGAATGTGAGCATGATTTTGGAAGAAATCATAGAATTCTAGGAAAAAAGGATGGAAAAATGTTAGCAGCTGTTTCTGTCTTCATTCCAGCTGTGTCCATTTGTTGGTGACAAATGTTGCTGGATAGTGATGTGGACATAAGCATACCTAACTGAGTGTGTGAGGCAACATTTCCAGCAGTGCTTGCAGTTGTAAAAATACTATATGCAATGCTAGATGAATATTATAACTGTTACTGTTTTAGGAGCAATAGATTATTATTTTTACTCCTGTTTTTTGTTTCCTGATTAAAACTAAATAAAGAAAATGTTGGACTTTGATTTGTGGGGAATATATTGTAGTGTTATGGCTAAATATCTATTTTAACGTCCATCCCCCTTAAAAAAATAAGCAAAATGCTCTCATTTTGTCTGTCTATGCTTTAAGAACTGCAATAGTCCTGTATTCCTAGAAATATGAGTATAATATTTTAACTAGGGGCAGCACGCCCATACGGTAAAAGAACTGGCTGAGTAGCAGCATATCACTGAAAATAAAAGCGAACCGAGCCCTGAGGAACGCCACAAAAAACATAGACAACACGGACGCAAGTGTTATCTCTGTCTGCAGAAAAGGTAGCCATTAGCTTACCCAGGGATCTTTTAATTCAAACCCAGTGTAGTGGCAATTCCTTTACTTTTGTATGATCAAACGTCCCACAACTTAAAGTCCACAAGCCACTGCTGCACTGAGGTAATATTTCGTACGCAGGCAAAAGAAGTCCATTGTCCAAACCTTTTAGTTGAGAGTTTTGATTTTGGTTTATTTATCCATTTGGCAAGCAATAACAAGATCCTTCCTACTGCTTCTCCTGCTCTGGTAAAAAAACCATAGGCCCACCCCAATGCATGCTGGTCCTATACCAGTCTCTTTATTTATAGAAACAAAATGGCCCTACAGCTCTTACTGACTAATTTAACAAAATAACAACAAACAAACAAATCATTTAAAACAAAATATTAACCGACAAATAAACCCCAAAATATAAATAAACTAACAAACTTTAACTAATTTCAAAATAATAAAAAATAAAGAACAAATAGCTCCAACACTCCGGCCCCTAATTGTGCATACTATCACAATTACTTTAAAGTCCCAAAAGGAGGAGCTATTCCCTTAAACAAATCCTTAATTTTCATTGATGATTTTCTTCACGATGAGGCTTCCAGTAGCAAAATAAGTTTTGTCACTGGCCTTTCCAAAACACTGGTCCTTGTTTGTAGTCTCACAGAACGCACCAAGCCTTTTGCATCCTGGTTTACATTTAAGACTTTCGCCATCATCCATGATCCTCTTGGAGCTGTAGCGTCTGCAATTAAAACAACATCTCCAGGTATAAGACATCTTTTAGTCCTCATCCATTTTTGTCTTTCTTGCATCAAAGGTAGGTACTCAGAAAGCCATCTCTTCCAGAACAACTCTGCCATGTACTGTACCTGTTTCCACCTTTTCCTGACATGCAAATCACTTGGATGAAACAGTCCTGGTGGAAAAACTGGTTTATTTTTCAGCAACAACAAGTGATTGGGTGTCAGTGCTTCAAGATCATTTGAGTCATCTGAAACTTTAGTAATGGGTCTGTCGTTCATTATAGCTTCAACCTCACAGAAGACTGTGTGGAGTCCTTCATCATCCAGAACTTGCTCCTTAAGAACTGAGGCTAAAATATTCTTTACTGAACGAATGAGACGCTCCCACACACCGCCTTGGTGAGAAGCTGCTGGGATGTTGAAGTTCCATTTCATGCCATCCTGAACAAAAGCCTTTTGAATTTTGGCATGGTCTAGCTCAGTCAAACTTTCTTTCAACTCTCGATTCGCCCCAACAAAATTTGTAGCATTATCAGATCTGATGGTCGAAACTGGGCCTCGTCTACAGATTAACCTCCTCACAGCATTTATACAAGAGTCTGTATCAAGTGTACATGCAATCTCCAGATGTACTGCACGACTGGTGAAACAAGTAAAAAGAACTCCATACCTTTTAAGGAGACTTCGTCCTCTTTTAACACTTATAGGTCCAAAATAGTCCACTCCAACATTTGTGAATGGGGCTATGTCTGGCAGGACTCTCTCTTCAGGCAGATCCGCCATCTTTTGTTCAACAAACTTTCCTCTGTTGCGTCTACACGTGACACAACGAGAGATGATTTTCCTGGCAGCAGAATTTGCATTTAGTATCCAGTAATTTTGTCTTAGTTTTGACAGCATGTGTGCTCTTCCTGCATGTCCCAACCTTTGATGGATATGGCGTAAAATCAGTGTTGACACATGCATATCTTTTGTCAAAATTACAGGATGCTTTAATTCCATAGGCATGGCTGCTTTATTCAATCGGCCACCCACTCTGAGGATTCCTGCATCCAACACTGGATCAAGTTTATAGAGACAATTTCCCTTAGAGACTCCTTTGAGGCCATTGCGGATTAAAGCCATTTCAGTCGTAAATTTCTGTTGTTGTGCATATTGAAGAATAGCTTGTTCTGCCTTTGCCAAGTCTTCTGGAGTGAGATTTCCTTTCTTCAAAGTGGTCTTAAATCTTTCCATTCTTATCTCCACTTCTTTCTGACCTTCCGGATCATTCTTATTCAAACCTGCAGCAAGCAACTCTTTCCTCTTCTGTGCCAACAACACCAAGACCTCTTTCATCTTTAAAAGCCAGGCTACAGAGATTTTAAGTTTTGCCCAAGACGAGAAGTAGAGGATAAAATAGCTGGTAGGATTTTGTAATTCTCTCACAATGGCATTCATTGTCAGGTCCCTTTTGACCTCTGGGTCATCTGCAGAAATTACACTGTACTCCACATCCAGTTTAGGCCATTCCTTTTCTGACTCATAGAGAAATTCTGGCCCTTTTATCCATCTCCTACATTTGAGGAGATCCCCAGCTCTCATACCTCTGGATGCGTCATCTGCAGGATTCTCCTTAGAAGAAACGTATCTCCACTGATTCACATCTGTTGCTTCCCGAATAACAGCAATTCTGTTTGCAACAAAAGTATTGAATCTTCTGGTTTCATTGGAGATGTATTTCAGTACTGTTGTGCTATCAGTCCAAAAAACTGATTTTTCCAACCTGACTTGCAGCTCCTTTTGCAGAAGCCTGTCCACCCGAACTGCAAGAACTGCAGCCGTCAATTCCAACCTGGGAATTGTAGTTTGCTTGAGAGGAGCAACTCTAGCCTTTCCCAGGATAAAAGCAACATGCGTGACGTTATTCTTTTCCAACTTTAAATATGACACCGTTCCATACCCATCTTGACTTGCATCAGAAAAATGATGAAGTTGTGCCCTATCTGGTCTTCCAAAGCAATTTGGTTTAATGCAACGTTCCACTTTAAACTTTGAAATCAGCTGGAGATCCTCCAGCCAATCACGCCACCGCTGGGAAAGAGAGTGGGGAATAACTTCATCCCACTTCAAATTTTGTCGGCAAAGCTCTTGTAGCAACAGTTTAGCTGGCATACTGAAGGGAGACAAGATTCCCAAAGGATCATACAGTGAGCTGACCACAGACAAAATTCCCCTTCTGGTTGTTGGACGGTCCTGCAGGGAGGTTCTGAACTGGAACTTGTCTGTTACTATGCACCACTGTAAACCCAGTGCTCTCTCAACTGGAAGTTGATCTGTGTCCAAATCCAGATCCTTAATTTCCTTTGCTCTTCTTTCCTCTGGGATTGACATGAGCACTGTGCGACTGTTGCTGATCCATTTTGAAAGCTTAAATCCTCCTTTAGCGCAGATATCTGTCAGCCTCTTCACCATGTGCACTGCCTCCTCTTCTGAAGCAACAGATTTCAAACAATCATCCACATAAAAGTTTCTTTTGACTGTATCAACCACTTCAGCTGGAAACTGTTGTGCATTATCATCTGCAGTTCTCTGTAGAGCATAATTTGCACAACTTGGCGAAGATACAGCTCCAAACAAATGCACTTTCATCCTGCATTCCTGTGCAGACCTTGAAGTGTTGCCATGTTGCCACCACAGGAAACGGAGAAAGTTGACATGTTTTTCTGAGACGTGAACTTGGTGAAACATGGAATCAATGTCCGCCATTAATGCAACAGGCTCTTGTCTAAATCTGATCAGAACCCCAACCAGCGAGTTTGTGAGATCAGGTCCCTGTAGAAGCTGACTGTTCAATGATGCTCCTTTATAAGTTGTTCCACAGTCAAATACAACTCTTAATTTGCCCTTTGTGGGATGATACACTCCATGATGAGGGATGTACCACACCTTTCCATCATCTTTGTGCAACTCATCTACAGGCACAAACTCGGCATATCCTCGTTCAAGCATGTTGTTTACACATTTAGTGCATTCATCCTTATAATGAGTATCCTTTTCAAATCTCCGTCTGAGACTCTGGAGACGCTGCTCCGCGACACAGAGGTTATTTGGCAAACTGGAACCTTCTCTCCTGAAAGGCAAATCAATGTGATAATGATTTCCAATAAGCTTTATTGAACTACTAACAATATCCATGAAACACAGATCCTCTCTAGACATTTCAGTCTGCTCCTCTGATGATCTTTCATTAAAATCATGATTGTACTGTTTAATCAACATGTCTTCAAGACGCTCAACAGAAATCCTATTGGCTGTTACAGCAGTGCAGTTGGTTTTATTTCCACTGTTACTTCCAGTGCGCAGGGGACCATTTATGACCCAGCCAACTTTTGTTTTTACAGCATAAGGTCCACCTCCCACACCGTTTATCACCTTCCATGGCTCCAAAACATTGGAAGCATCAGTGCCTATCAGTAGCTCCACATCTGCATTAACGTTGTACAGTTTAACAGGTTTAAGATGAGGCCACTGATCGATGTCGCTTTGCTGGGGAATATTAACTGTAGAAACTGGCATAGTCTTTTGAGTCAAAACATCTGGCAATGGCATGAAATCATTTGCTTCCAAACCAGACACTTCCAAACCAGACAGAACTTGTGTACTAACAATCCTATCTTGACTCATTGTTCTCAAAAAGATATTGGTCTTTTTACCTTTTACATTCAGTCTTTTTGCCAGAGTTTCTGTACAGAATGTACCTGAACTTCCAGGATCCAAAAACGCATAGGTTTGCACAATTTTATTGCTCTTTTGGCTCTTAACTTGAACTGGAACTATAGAAAAAATTGCATCAACTTCATGACCAGCCCCAATATACCCACATGTCTGAGTGGTTGCAGTTGAAAAGTTGACATTAGAGTTTGTCCTCTGTTGAGTTTGTTCCGAAGACGCACCTGGATCCTTTCGCTCTATATGAAGAACCCCTGGGTGCCTTTGGTGACACACGTCGCAATCCAAACGACTCCTACAGTCTTTGCTTGTGTGACCAACTTTTAAACAACCAAAACAAATTCCCCTTTCCTTGATAAAAGTCAACTTATCCTGATGCGTTTTAGCTTTAAACTGCTTACAATTCTCTAGTAAATGGTTGCTGTGTGAACAAAACAAACAACTACGCAGAACAACGGAAGTTGTTCTGCTTCCAGTTGATTGAGCTTTGATTCCTGGCACTGTACTGACATTAGTGGCAAAACTACTTCCTTTTCTCCTTTGCTTGGTAGAACTTGAAGCTTTAAAGCTGCTTCCAGATTGTGAGTCTTGGATGTTGCCAAACACTGGATCTGATGCTACTTTTACCTGTTTTATTATAAAGGTAACCAGATCAGTGAATACTGCTCTGTAACCATTTTGTTCCTGCAGTTCATAGGCAACAACTCTCCATTTTTCCCTCAATTTGTATGGAAGTTTCATAACAACCATTCTCATATTTGAGGGCAAATCCAACTCCTTCATATAAACAACTTGCTGCATTAGATTCGAACATCCTTGAAGAAAAAGAGAGAATGACTGTAGACCTTTCACATCCTCACTTTTAATAGGTACCCAACTCACAATCCTCTCCATATATGCAGAGGCAATTTTATTTTCGTTCCCAAAATGTTCTTCAAGAAGATCTTTGGCTGTGGAATAGCCCTGCTCAGGTGGTAAGTGCTGACAACTATGCACCAAATCTCTAGGCTGCCCCCTAGTGAACTGCTCTAAAAAATGCAAACAGTCGCTCCAGTTATCAGTTTTAGCTTCCACTCCATTTTCAAAGGCATTCATAAATGATCTGTACTGTAAAGGGTCTCCATCAAACACAGGGATGTTTCTGGCGGGGAGGACAGAAGATAAGTTTTGTTTTACAAGCAAAGTAGTGATGTCATTTTGTTTTTGCAGAATATTTACAATCTCCTTCGTGCAGTTCCCAGTCAAAGTAGGAGACTGAGGCTGTGTTTGCTGCGTCACTTGAGCTGAATCATCAACCTGATGTTGGGTTTGACTTTGTCTAGGTACGATTACTTGTGATTCAGATGCAGAATTTATACCAGAGTAATCTCTTGATGTTGGAACAAATGTATCGGCACAAGGATTTAAACTAGGCGCTTCTTGTACGTGCCCTCTTTCAAAATAAGAGTTCATTCCATCAGAATGCTCAGAGCTACAAACTGAATTTATTTTTAAGACACGAAGCTTTGCATTAGTGGCTGCCAGCTCTGTTTCCAAGGATAATGTCTCCTTTTCTTTTCTCAGTTTCTCCTTTTCTTTTCTCAGTTTTTCCTCTTGCGCTTCGATAGAATGTTTTTTCTTTAATGCAGCCAGTCGCTCCATGAGCGCTGCCTTGTCAGCCGCAGCTTTAATGCGTGCGGAAGATGTTGATGAAATTCGACTTTGCTGTGACAAGGTTTTTGAAGGTGGTTTTACACTTGAGATATTAGAGACACTGTCTTCAGGTTTTATTTCATCCAAACTTTCAACAGCTTTATCATTGCGAACAGTATTGTTTTGTTCAGTATAAGGCTCGCCCGCCTCCTGCAACCAAACCTTTACTTTGTCCATAAAAACAGAGAATGCTGTCACCTTCGACTGAAAATGTGCAACTTGCCTTTTCACTTCATCTTCTGGCAGTGGCAAACTTAAAAAGGATTCTTGCAAAGCGTTTGCATCTTGATAGCATTTAATAAACTTCCCAAATTCAGAAGACACTTCCTTAACGTTTTCATGTGAGGTCATTAAAGCGGAAATTTTCCCCATGTACTTAGATGCTTGCTTACACATTGAACTGCGCTTTTCTTGGCATGTCTTTATATACAAATCCAAACCTTTTGGCGTAAATTTAACACTTCTTTTCTCTGCTTGCATCTCAGTGTCATCCTCTCGTTTACTCTTAATATCCGACATTTTTATTGTCTTCTTGGATTATTTCAAACTTTATAAAGATGCACAGCACACTGAGAATCCATAGCCTAAAGTACAAACATGACATCCATTTACCTGCCTTTTGCAGCGAACAAACATTTCCACAGAGGGCGTTGGCATGTTTCAATTAGCGATCCAATTTTGCACCAATTTAGTACGTCAAAACTCAGTTCATCAGTCTTTGTAGTGAAATAATGTCTTTAAACTCCAATAGCTTCACCGTTTTCCTTTACGGCTTAAACAATATTATCACTCACCAGCTTTGACGAACGAGTGACATGTTGATCCAGGCTTCAACATCAAATCCGTCTGGATTACTCACCAGACGATCCAATAACTTTTATTCGAGTTCGACGGTGATCCTTGAAATCCTTATATCCATTAATGAAGAATTATTCCTTTGTCCACGGGAAGGTTTTTTACTTTGTGTAGTGGCAATTCCTTTACTTTTGCATGATCAAACGTCCCACAACTTAAAGTCCACAAGCCACTGCTGCACTGAGGTAATATTTCGTACGCAGGCAAAAGAAGTCCATTGTCCAAACCTTTTAGTTGAGAGTTTTGATTTTGGTTTATTTATCCATTTGGCAAGCAATAACAAGATCCTTCCTACTGCTTCTCCTGCTCTGGTAAAAAACCATAGGCCCACCCCAATGCATGCTGGTCCTATACCAGTCTCTTTATTTATAGAAACAAAATGGCCCTACAGCTCTTACTGACTAATTTAACAAAATAACAACAAACAAACAAATCATTTAAAACAAAATATTAACCGACAAATAAACCCCAAAATATAAATAAACTAACAAACTTTAACTAATTTCAAAATAATAAAAAATAAAGAACAAATAGCTCCAACACTCAGGTTTCGAGATGATCCAGAGAGTGTATTGCTCAACGTTTGCGACAGAGTTGCTCAGTTTTAGTGCTTTTAAATGTGCTTTCTCTGTTAAAGCATAATAATGATACTCATAAAATACATTAAGTAAAATGAAACTGAAATCTCTTTCTCCAGTACCTTAGATTTCTTAGATAACCTTTTCAGTAACTGAGGATCTAGTTTTTCTGCATCTATAGATTAGTTTAATTTACTATCATTTACTATATTCTACTATAATAGATTAATTTACTATAATAAACAAATCATTTTATGTTCAGTAATTTTTTTATATTATCATATTCTGAGAAGAAACTTAGTAGAATAAAAATATAATGAAATATGAAGTAGATGAGAATATTTTATTCCAAATACACCAGATATGGGTGGGAAGGAAATAGTAAATGGTCAGGATATACAGTAGAAACATGTGTCGGGAAGCGTGGATTGCATTCCCTCTGTATACATGTAGATTTTCTCCAGTGGAGATTCAAAGAATGAATGTTTACAGCTTCATGCTGACAACAGAGGGACCTGCAGGCGATTCTGCAGGTCATTAATCAATGTATAAAACTAAAATAAAATGTGTCACTAAAATGTATTTAGTGACACAGCACACAAACACGGAAGCAAGATGTGTAATTAGGATTATTTATAATAAATATGAATTAATTAGTGTAATTTCATTAACCATAGAGAATAACTAAATCCTTCAGGACAATGTCACATCAGTGCACTGAACTCACTATGGCATCCATCTAACAGAGCTTCCACATGTTCTCACTGTAATTTCCTCCTCATGAATGAATTTATGCTGCACTAATCTGAATGTTCGGAGGGAAATCAAACGCATTTTACTCGTAGTACTCAAGCTGACTTCACTTGGTTTGAATGACGGCGTACTCACAATTGCACCCAGTCCTTGGTGAATTGGATGTGCGCCTCCAGAGATTTATGACGGCGAAACTGGTGCGCCGTGTATGCGCTGACTTTACAGACAAGGTACGAGAACAGATCATGCTAAGTCAACAGCGGTTTGGTCTTCAGGGTTTCTACTAGCGGACGAACTCTCCTTTCCAGCACCCTGGCATAGACTTTCCCAGGGAGGCTGAGGAGTGTGATCCCCCTTTAGTTGGAACACACCCTCCGGTCCCCCTTCTTAAAGATGGGGACCACCTCCCCGGTCTGCCAGTGCACAGTGATTTTAAAAATAAAGATAAAATGAAAAGTAATTAATAAAAAGTAAATATTTAAACATTCCTACAAATGTGCAATGAACGTGTAAAAATTCTGTTTAGTAGTTGTTGCTGTTTCTTTCTTTCTTTCTTTTTCTTTTTTCTTTTTGAAAAATAACGACGTCTCTGAGGCGCGAATTACTACGTGAAAAATGGCGTCATCTTGTGGCCCCTTTCTGTCACTATAATTCATTCAAGGCTTTGTGGGAAATGCTTCTCCTGTAAAAGTTTCAGTCACCGGCGACATTTTTTCATCAGCAGAACGTTGACCGTCATCACAATGAACCAAATTCGATGACGTCACAAAAGTCAGCTCAAAGCACAACCAATCAAAATCTTGACTTTGATCTGAAAATCCTTAAATAGCCGTTAGTTCGCAGTGTTCCTCACAGCAATCAGTTGCGATTAGTTCACATTTGCTTCGTGTTTTTAAACAGTTTCCTAAAGAGATTTAAACTCTTTTTCAAGGATATTTTAAAAGTTCTGTACCAATCAGCTAAAGTTTGACAGCTGTACCGACCAGTTTCCTCCAGTCTATTAAAGCAGACTGTTTTCAAAAAATGGATAGAGGAGACGGCTCACAAAACCATGACGATGGTGAACAAAACCATGTTGGTGTAGGACTAGCAGTCAATGAGCTGCTTTTGGCACTGCTGCAACAGGGAAATCTTAGAGCAGTTGACAGGATGTTCCCCTGGATTGAAATCAATCAGTTGCGTGGTTTAGTTGATAATCAACTGCCACAACAAGAGGAGGCAGTTGATGTTCCGGTAGGAGGCATCGAAATAAATCCTCCCCAGGAAATAGCAGGACCCTGGGAAAATTTTAGAGCAGAGATGGGAGTAGGCGATGGCATTGAAAGAAATCCACCCCAGGAAATAGAAGGACCCTTGGTCATTAATGGAGCAGAGATGGGAGTAGGAGATAACATAGAAAGAAATCCACCCCAACAGATAGAACGACCATTGGTCATTAATAGAGCAGAGATGGGAGCAGGAGATTACACAGAAAGAAATCCACCTCTAGAAATAGAACAACCCGTGTACAATAATGTAGCAGAAGAAGATCCAATTATTGATGAAATCAGGTGGTGGGAAGATGAGGGATCTGAGAGCGACACTGAAAGTGTTCCTGATAGTGACACAGATGACGATGGAGACAATGGCCAGGATGCTCCTGTGCTATTGCCCCCCAACCCAGTACCAGGCGGTTCGAGGAGGAGACCAAGGGAGGAGGAGGATGAAGAAGAAGAAGATGGGAGAGCTAGGAAAATGTCTAAACACTGAATTTTGAGCTGAGCTGGACAGTCAATGTTGCACCCATCTTCCAAAGCTACATGTGTCCTACATCACTCTACGGCCTAGAGCGTCCTGGTGCCACGTGCACTTATGGACACTCTTATGTTCGAACAGGGTTGCTGCTGCTGGTTTGGTCAATATTGTTTGGAGAGAGATCAAACTAACAGCTTTAGAATCAGTGCAAAAAAGACATAAACACAAAGCGCGGACCCGCCGAAACATCAGAATCAGCGAGCTGTCAGCTTTCAGCCCCGACCGTGTCCGTGCGGTCGGGTGAGAAAGGCCACATCTCACTGATTCTGATCTGCGGGTCGCGCTTTGTGTTTACGTCTTTGTGCAGAAGCCGTGTTCCTGCTCTCATTTACTGTTTTAAATGTTTGGTGGTCGTCAAAATTTTGTGACGTTTCACCTGAGATTCTGGAATTTTGGGCAAAATACATTTATATAAAAAAATCGATTCAGGATTTTAATGAATCAATGTCACGTTATCCAATCCAGAATCGATTTTAATCGATGAATCGATTATTAAAACCCACCCCTACTTCCTATCACCATTGTGCTAACGTAATTATACAATAGCATTTACAACACCACCATCTTCAAATAGAAAAACACATTATGGAATGCTATCAGTTGTGTATTGGCCTCCCCAAACCCTGGACCTCAACATTAGTGAATAGTGGGATCATCTTGACAGAGAAGGGAAGGAAAGGCAGCCAACATCCAAAGAAGAGCTTTGAATGCATGTCTTTATCCTGTCTTCCTTCTCACCCCAACCGGTCGCAGCAGATGACCGCCCCTCCCTGAGCCTGGTTCTGCCGGAGGTTTCTTCCTGTTAAAAGGGAGTTTTTCCTTCCCACTGTTGCCAAAGTGCTTGCTCATAGGGGGTCATATTGTTGATTGTTGGGTTTTTCTCTGTATCTATTATTGTACGATCTACTGTACAATATAAAGCTCTGTGAGGCGACTGTTGTTGTGATTTGGTGCAATATAAATAAAATTGAATTGAATTGAATTGAATTGAATGTCCTTCAAGAAGCCTGGAGAACTTTTCCTGAAGACTACTTTCGCTATAATAAAAAAAAGGAAAAATTAAAGCAAAGGTAATGACTAGTTTGGGTGTTGTAGTCCTTTAATAATCAAGGAAAAGTAGTAAATCCACAATTTTAAAAAAAATTCTTTTATTATAAATAATCCTGGTGTGGATTAGTTACTTACACATCAAACCAATGTTTTACAGGCAGAACATTGCTCATCTGAGTTTTTACAGACCCAGAGTGAAATTCACACAAGTTCAGCTTTCATTACCTGATCAGTGCGCCACTGAAGCAGACCCACTCTGCTCTGTCTTTGAAGATTCACCATGAGAAATTGGCATTCCTTGCTCTAACTGTCCACAATATGAAAGTCACAGGAAAAACCGACATGTCTTTTTTTTATGTTTGTTTGTTTGTTTTAACCCACTATGGTGCCACTTAAAATCCCTGTGTTTGAACAGTACACTTCAATTCTGCTTTAACAGCAATCCTTGATGTGCAGGGAAACATCAGGGTTAGCAAACTCACAACGCGAGTCTTCTTTCTCTGGGCCACATGTGTAATATTTATGTTTTTGTCCATCGAGCCACTCCATAAAGCTTCACTGCAAGTCATGTTTAATTGCAGCAGAGAATAAACACCAGCCTTCAGACCAGCTGCAAAACAGAAAAATAAACACGTGGACAAAATGCATAAATTTGCTGTAATGTAAGTTAATAAAGTAAGTTACATACCGCAAAAGCCAATAGCTCCTCCAGTCACACAACCACTGTACACAGCGTTCTTCCAGTCAGATATGCCTCTGTGCTGTAAGTGAAAATCAGGTACAAAAAAAGACAATTATTACAAAACACTTTCAGTTATCACACAGAAAGTGTTTTGTTTTTCATCTGCATGGCAGGAGGTAGTAATGGCAGATAATCAATTAATCATTAATCAGCATATATCTGTAAAAGTATTCTCATATAAATTACCATCACTTTGTTCGGTACTTCTAACGATTTGTTAACCTATCCTTTAACCACTTCTGCAAACAGCCTGTGCCTGACTTTATCATAATACATTACATGGTGACAATTGAACAAAGCATATACAGTGGGGCAAAAAAGTATTTAGTCAGCCACCGATTGTGCAAGTTCCCCCACCTAAAATGATGACAGAGGTCAGTAATTTGCACCAGAGGTACACTTCAACTGTGAGAGACAGAATGTGAAAAAAAAATCCATGAATCCACATGGTAGGATTTGTAAAGAATTTATTCGTAAATCAGGGTGGAAAATAAGTATTTGGTCACCTCAAACAAGGAAAATCTCTGGCTCTCACTGGCCCCACTGTAATTACAAAAACAGGTAGCAGTGGGAATGTGAGCATGATTTTGGAAGAAATCATAGAATTCTAGGAAAAAAGGATGGAAAAATGTTAGCAGCTGTTTCTGTCTTCATTCCAGCTGTGTCCATTTGTTGGTGACAAATGTTGCTGGATAGTGATGTGGACATAAGCATACCTAACTGAGTGTGTGAGGCAACATTTCCAGCAGTGCTTGCAGTTGTAAAAATACTATATGCAATGCTAGATGAATATTATAACTGTTACTGTTTTAGGAGCAATAGATTATTATTTTTACTCCTGTTTTTTGTTTCCTGATTAAAACTAAATAAAGAAAATGTTGGACTTTGATTTGTGGGGAATATATTGTAGTGTTATGGCTAAATATCTATTTTAACGTCCATCCCCCTTAAAAAAATAAGCAAAATGCTCTCATTTTGTCTGTCTATGCTTTAAGAACTGCAATAGTCCTGTATTCCTAGAAATATGAGTATAATATTTTAACTAGGGGCAGCACGCCCATACGGTAAAAGAACTGGCTGAGTAGCAGCATATCACTGAAAATAAAAGCGAACCGAGCCCTGAGGAACGCCACAAAAAACATAGACAACACGGACGCAAGTGTTATCTCTGTCTGCAGAAAAGGTAGCCATTAGCTTACCCAGGGATCTTTTAATTCAAACCCAGGTTTCGAGATGATCCAGAGAGTGTATTGCTCAACGTTTGCGACAGAGTTGCTCAGTTTTAGTGCTTTTAAATGTGCTTTCTCTGTTAAAGCATAATAATGATACTCATAAAATACATTAAGTAAAATGAAACTGAAATCTCTTTCTCCAGTACCTTAGATTTCTTAGATAACCTTTTCAGTAACTGAGGATCTAGTTTTTCTGCATCTATAGATTAGTTTAATTTACTATCATTTACTATATTCTACTATAATAGATTAATTTACTATAATAAACAAATCATTTTATGTTCAGTAATTTTTTTATATTATCATATTCTGAGAAGAAACTTAGTAGAATAAAAATATAATGAAATATGAAGTAGATGAGAATATTTTATTCCAAATACACCAGATATGGGTGGGAAGGAAATAGTAAATGGTCAGGATATACAGTAGAAACATGTGTCGGGAAGCGTGGATTGCATTCCCTCTGTATACATGTAGATTTTCTCCAGTGGAGATTCAAAGAATGAATGTTTACAGCTTCATGCTGACAACAGAGGGACCTGCAGGCGATTCTGCAGGTCATTAATCAATGTATAAAACTAAAATAAAATGTGTCACTAAAATGTATTTAGTGACACAGCACACAAACACGGAAGCAAGATGTGTAATTAGGATTATTTATAATAAATATGAATTAATTAGTGTAATTTCATTAACCATAGAGAATAACTAAATCCTTCAGGACAATGTCACATCAGTGCACTGAACTCACTATGGCATCCATCTAACAGAGCTTCCACATGTTCTCACTGTAATTTCCCCTCATGAATGAATTTATGCTGCACTAATCTGAATGTTCGGAGGGAAATCAAACGCATTTTACTCGTAGTACTCAAGCTGACTTCACTTGGTTTGAATGACGGCGTACTCACAATTGCACCCAGTCCTTGGTGAATTGGATGTGCGCCTCCAGAGATTTATGACGGCGAAACTGGTGCGCCGTGTATGCGCTGACTTTACAGACAAGGTAGGAGAACAGATCATGCTAAGTCAACAGCGGTTTGGTCTTCAGGGTTTCTACTAGCGGACGAACTCTCCTTTCCAGCACCCTGGCATAGACTTTCCCAGGGAGGCTGAGGAGTGTGATCCCCCTTTAGTTGGAACACACCCTCCGGTCCCCCTTCTTAAAGATGGGGACCACCTCCCCGGTCTGCCAGTGCACAGTGATTTTAAAAATAAAGATAAAATGAAAAGTAATTAATAAAAAGTAAATATTTAAACATTCCTACAAATGTGCAATGAACGTGTAAAAATTCTGTTTAGTAGTTGTTGCTCTTTCTTTCTTTCTTTCTTTCTTTCTTTCTTTCTTTCTTTCTTTCTTTCTTTCTTTCTTTCTTTCTTTCTGTCACTATAATTCATTCAAGGCTTTGTGGGAAATGCTTCTCCTGTAAAAGTTTCAGTCACCGGCGACATTTTTTCATCAGCAGAACGTTGACCGTCATCACAATGAACCAAATTCGATGACGTCACAAAAGTCAGCTCAAAGCACAACCAATCAAAATCTTGACTTTGATCTGAATATCCTTAAATAGCCGTTAGTTCGCAGTGTTCCTCACAGCAATCAGTTGCGATTAGTTCACATTTGCTTCGTGTTTTTAAACAGTTTCCTAAAGAGATTTAAACTCTTTTTCAAGGATATTTTAAAAGTTCTGTACCAATCAGCTAAAGTTTGACAGCTGTACCGACCAGTTTCCTCCAGTCTATTAAAGCAGACTGTTTTCAAAAAATGGATAGAGGAGACGGCTCACAAAACCATGACGATGGTGAACAAAACCATGTTGGTGTAGGACTAGCAGTCAATGAGCTGCTTTTGGCACTGCTGCAACAGGGAAATCTTAGAGCAGTTGACAGGATGTTCCCCTGGATTGAAATCAATCAGTTGCGTGGTTTAGTTGATAATCAACTGCCACAACAAGAGGAGGCAGTTGATGTTCCGGTAGGAGGCATCGAAATAAATCCTCCCCAGGAAATAGCAGGACCCTGGGAAAATTTTAGAGCAGAGATGGGAGTAGGCGATGGCATTGAAAGAAATCCACCCCAGGAAATAGCAGGACCCTTGGTCATTAATGGAGCAGAGATGGGAGTAGGAGATAACATAGAAAGAAATCCACCCCAACAGATAGAACGACCATTGGTCATTAATAGAGCAGAGATGGGAGCAGGAGATTACACAGAAAGAAATCCACCTCTAGAAATAGAACAACCCGTGTACAATAATGTAGCAGAAGAAGATCCAATTATTGATGAAATCAGGTGGTGGGAAGATGAGGGATCTGAGAGCGACACTGAAAGTGTTCCTGATAGTGACACAGATGACGATGGAGACAATGGCCAGGATGCTCCTGTGCTATTGCCCCCCAACCCAGTACCAGGCGGTTCGAGGAGGAGACCAAGGGAGGAGGAGGATGAAGAAGAAGAAGAAGATGGGAGAGCTAGGAAAATGTCTAAACACTGAATTTTGAGCTGAGCTGGACAGTCAATGTTGCACCCATCTTCCAAAGCTACATGTGTCCTACATCACTCTACGGCCTAGAGCGTCCTGGTGCCACGTGCACTTATGGACACTCTTATGTTCGAACAGGGTTGCTGCTGCTGGTTTGGTCAATATTGTTTGGAGAGAGATCAAACTAACAGCTTTAGAATCAGTGCAAAAAAGACGTAAACACAAAGCGCGGACCCGCCGAAACATCAGAATCAGCGAGCTGTCAGCTTTCAGCCCCGACCGTGTCCGTGCGGTCGGGTGAGAAAGGCCACATCTCACTGATTCTGATCTGCGGGTCGCGCTTTGTGTTTACGTCTTTGTGCAGAAGCCGTGTACCTGCTCTCATTTACTGTTTTAAATGTTTGGTGGTCGTCAAAATTTTGTGACGTTTCACCTGAGATTCTGGAATTTTGGGCAAAATACATTTATATAAAAAAATCGATTCAGGATTTTAATGAATCAATGTCACGTTATCCAATCCAGAATCGATTTTAATCGATGAATCGATTATTAAAACCCACCCCTACTTCCTATCACCATTGTGCTAACGTAATTATACAATAGCATTTACAACACCACCATCTTCAAATAGAAAAACACATTATGGAATGCTATCAGTTGTGTATTGGCCTCCCCAAACCCTGGACCTCAACATTAGTGAATAGTGGGATCATCTTGACAGAGAAGGGAAGGAAAGGCAGCCAACATCCAAAAGAAGAGCTTTGAATGCATGTCTTTATCCTGTCTTCCTTCTCACCCCAACCGGTCGCAGCAGATGACCGCCCCTCCCTGAGCCTGGTTCTGCCGGAGGTTTCTTCCTGTTAAAAGGGAGTTTTTCCTTCCCACTGTTGCCAAAGTGCTTGCTCATAGGGGGTCATATTGTTGATTGTTGGGTTTTTCTCTGTATCTATTATTGTACGATCTACTGTACAATATAAAGCTCTGTGAGGCGACTGTTGTTGTGATTTGGTGCAATATAAATAAAATTGAATTGAATTGAATTGAATTGAATTGAATGTCCTTCAAGAAGCCTGGAGAACTTTTCCTGAAGACTACTTTCGCTATAATAAAAAAAAGGAAAAATTAAAGCAAAGGTAATGACTAGTTTGGGTGTTGTAGTCCTTTAATAATCAAGGAAAAGTAGTAAATCCACAATTTTAAAAAAAATTCTTTTATTATAAATAATCCTGGTGTGGATTAGTTACTTACACATCAAACCAATGTTTTACAGGCAGAACATTGCTCATCTGAGTTTTGACCCAGAGTGAAATTCACACAAGTTCAGCTTTCATTACCTGATCAGTGCGCCACTGAAGCAGACCCACTCTGCTCTGTCTTTGAAGATTCACCATGAGAAATTGGCATTCCTTGCTCTAACTGTCCACAATATGAAAGTCACAGGAAAAACCGACATGTCTTTTTTTTATGTTTGTTTGTTTGTTTGTTTTAACCCACTATGGTGCCACTTAAAATCCCTGTGTTTGAACAGTACACTTCAATTCTGCTTTAACAGCAATCCTTGATGTGCAGGGAAACATCAGGGTTAGCAAACTCACAACGCGAGTCTTCTTTTTCTGGGCCACATGTGTAATATTTATGTTTTTGTCCATCGAGCCACTCCATAGAGCTTCACTGCAAGTCATGTTTAATTGCAGCAGAGAATAAACACCAGCCTTCAGACCAGCTGCAAAACAGAAAAATAAACACGTGGACAAAATGCATAAATTTGCTGTAATGTAAGTTAATAAAGTAAGTTACATACCGCAAAAGCCAATAGCTCCTCCAGTCACACAACCACTGTACACAGCGTTCTTCCAGTCAGATATGCCTCTGTGCTGTAAGTGAAAATCAGGTACAAAAAAAGACAGTTATTACAAAACACTTTCAGTTATCACACAGAAAGTGTTTTGTTTTTCATCTGCATGGCAGGAGGTAGTAATGGCAGATAATCAATTAATCATTAATCAGCATATATCTGTAAAAGTATTCTCATATAAATTACCATCACTTTGTTCGGTACTTCTAACGATTTGTTAACCTATCCTTTAACCACTTCTGCAAACAGCCTGTGCCTGACTTTATCATAATACATTACATGGTGACAATTGAACAAAGCATATACAGTGGGGCAAAAAAGTATTTAGTCAGCCACCCATTGTGCAAGTTCCCCCACCTAAAATGATGACAGAGGTCAGTAATTTGCACCAGAGGTACACTTCAACTGTGAGAGACAGAATGTGAAAAAAAAATCCATGAATCCACATGGTAGGATTTGTAAAGAATTTATTCGTAAATCAGGGTGGAAAATAAGTATTTGGTCACCTCAAACAAGGAAAATCTCTGGCTCTCACTGGCCCCACTGTAATTACAAAAACAGGTAGCAGTGGGAATGTGAGCATGATTTTGGAAGAAATCATATAGGAAAAAAGGATGGAAAAATGTTAGCAGCTGTTTCTGTCTTCATTCCAGCTGTGTCCATTTGTTGGTGACAAATGTTGCTGGATAGTGATGTGGACATAAGCATACCTAACTGAGTGTGTGAGGCAACATTTCCAGCAGTGCTTGCAGTTGTAAAAATACTATATGCAGTGCTAGATGAATATTATAACTGTTACTGTTTTAGGAGCAATAGATTATTATTTTTACTCCTGTTTTTTGTTTCCTGATTAAAACTAAATAAAGAAAATGTTGGACTTTGATTTGTGGGGAATATATTGTAGTGTTATGGCTAAATATCTATTTTAACGTCCATCCCCCTTAAAAAAATAAGCAAAATGCTCTCATTTTGTCTGTCTATGCTTTAAGAACTGCAATAGTCCTGTATTCCTAGAAATATGAGTATAATATTTTAACTAGGGGCAGCACGCCCATACGGTAAAAGAACTGGCTGAGTAGCAGCATATCACTGAAAATAAAAGCGAACCGAGCCCTGAGGAACGCCACAAAAAACATAGACAACACGGACGCAAGTGTTATCTCTGTCTGCAGTAAAGGTAGCCATTAGCTTACCCAGGGATCTTTTAATTCAAACCCAGGTTTCGAGATGATCCAGAGAGTGTATTGCTCAACGTTTGCGACAGAGTTGCTCAGTTTTAGTGCTTTTAAATGTGCTTTCTCTGTTAAAGCATAATAATGATACTCATAAAATACATTAAGTAAAATGAAACTGAAATCTCTTTCTCCAGTACCTTAGATTTCTTAGATAACCTTTTCAGTAACTGAGGATCTAGTTTTTCTGCATCTATAGATTAGTTTAATTTACTATCATTTACTATATTCTACTATAATAGATTAATTTACTATAATAAACAAATCATTTTATGTTCAGTAATTTTTTTATATGATCATATTCTGAGAAGAAACTTAGTAGAATAAAAATATAATGAAATATGAAGTAGATGAGAATATTTTATTCCAAATACACCAGATATGGGTGGGAAGGAAATAGTAAATGGTCAGGATATACAGTAGAAACATGTGTCGGGAAGCGTGGATTGCATTCCCTCTGTATACATGTAGATTTTCTCCAGTGGAGATTCAAAGAATGAATGTTTACAGCTTCATGCTGACAACAGAGGGACCTGCAGGCGATTCTGCAGGTCATTAATCAATGTATAAAACTAAAATAAAATGTGTCACTAAAATGTATTTAGTGACACAGCACACAAACACGGAAGCAAGATGTGTAATTAGGATTATTTATAATAAATATGAATTAATTAGTGTAATTTCATTAACCATAGAGAATAACTAAATCCTTCAGGACAATGTCACATCAGTGCACTGAACTCACTATGGCATCCATCTAACAGAGCTTCCACATGTTCTCACTGTAATTTCCCCTCATGAATGAATTTATGCTGCACTAATCTGAATGTTCGGAGGGAAATCAAACGCATTTTACTCGTAGTACTCAAGCTGACTTCATTTGGTTTGAATGACGGCGTACTCACAATTGCACCCAGTCCTTGGTGAATTGGATGTGCGCCTCCAGAGATTTATGACGGCGAAACTGGTGCGCCGTGTATGCGCTGACTTTACAGACAAGGTACGAGAACAGATCATGCTAAGTCAACAGCGGTTTGGTCTTCAGGGTTTCTACTAGCGGACGAACTCTCCTTTCCAGCACCCTGGCATAGACTTTCCCAGGGAGGCTGAGGAGTGTGATCCCCCTTTAGTTGGAACACACCCTCCGGTCCCCCTTCTTAAAGATGGGGACCACCTCCCCGGTCTGCCAGTGCACAGTGATTTTAAAAATAAAGATAAAATGAAAAGTAATTAATAAAAAGTAAATATTTAAACATTCCTACAAATGTGCAATGAACGTGTAAAAATTCTGTTTAGTAGTTGTTGCTGTTTCTTTCTTTCTTTCTTTTTCTTTTTTCTTTTTGAAAAATAACGACGTCTCTGAGGCGCGAATTACTACGTGAAAAATGGCGTCATCTTGTGGCCCCTTTCTGTCACTATAATTCATTCAAGGCTTTGTGGGAAATGCTTCTCCTGTAAAAGTTTCAGTCACCGGCGACATTTTTTCATCAGCAGAACGTTGACCGTCATCACAATGAACCAAATTCGATGACGTCACAAAAGTCAGCTCAAAGCACAACCAATCAAAATCTTGACTTTGATCTGAAAGTCCTTAAATAGCCGTTAGTTCGCAGTGTTCCTCACAGCAATCAGTTGCGATTAGTTCACATTTGCTTCGTGTTTTTAAACAGTTTCCTAAAGAGATTTAAACTCTTTTTCAAGGACATTTTAAAAGTTCTGTACCAATCAGCTAAAGTTTGACAGCTGTACCGACCAGTTTCCTCCAGTCTATTAAAGCAGACTGTTTTCAAAAAATGGATAGAGGAGACGGCTCACAAAACCATGACGATGGTGAACAAAACCATGTTGGTGTAGGACTAGCAGTCAATGAGCTGCTTTTGGCACTGCTGCAACAGGGAAATCTTAGAGCAGTTGACAGGATGTTCCCCTGGATTGAAATCAATCAGTTGCGTGGTTTAGTTGATAATCAACTGCCACAACAAGAGGAGGCAGTTGATGTTCCGGTAGGAGGCATCGAAATAAATCCTCCCCAGGAAATAGCAGGACCCTGGGAAAATTTTAGAGCAGAGATGGGAGTAGGCGATGGCATTGAAAGAAATCCACCCCAGGAAATAGAAGGACCCTTGGTCATTAATGGAGCAGAGATGGGAGTAGGAGATAACATAGAAAGAAATCCACCCCAACAGATAGAACGACCATTGGTCATTAATAGAGCAGAGATGGGAGCAGGAGATTACACAGAAAGAAATCCACCTCTAGAAATAGAACAACCCGTGTACAATAATGTAGCAGAAGAAGATCCAATTATTGATGAAATCAGGTGGTGGGAAGATGAGGGATCTGAGAGCGACACTGAAAGTGTTCCTGATAGTGACACAGATGACGATGGAGACAATGGCCAGGATGCTCCTGTGCTATTGCCCCCCAACCCAGTACCAGGCGGTTCGAGGAGGAGACCAAGGGAGGAGGAGGATGAAGAAGAAGAAGATGGGAGAGCTAGGAAAATGTCTAAACACTGAATTTTGAGCTGAGCTGGACAGTCAATGTTGCACCCATCTTCCAAAGCTACATGTGTCCTACATCACTCTACGGCCTAGAGCGTCCTGGTGCCACGTGCACTTATGGACACTCTTATGTTCGAACAGGGTTGCTGCTGCTGGTTTGGTCAATATTGTTTGGAGAGAGATCAAACTAACAGCTTTAGAATCAGTGCAAAAAAGACGTAAACACAAAGCGCGGACCCGCCGAAACATCAGAATCAGCGAGCTGTCAGCTTTCAGCCCCGACCGTGTCCGTGCGGTCGGGTGAGAAAGGCCACATCTCACTGATTCTGATCTGCGGGTCGCGCTTTGTGTTTATGTCTTTGTGCAGAAGCCGTGTACCTGCTCTCATTTACTGTTTTAAATGTTTGGTGGTCGTCAAAATTTTGTGACGTTTCACCTGAGATTCTGGAATTTTGGGCAAAATACATTTATATAAAAAAATCGATTCAGGATTTTAATGAATCAATGTCACGTTATCCAATCCAGAATCGATTTTAATCGATGAATCGATTATTAAAACCCACCCCTACTTCCTATCACCATTGTGCTAACGTAATTATACAATAGCATTTACAACACCACCATCTTCAAATAGAAAAACACATTATGGAATGCTATCAGTTGTGTATTGGCCTCCCCAAACCCTGGACCTCAACATTAGTGAATAGTGGGATCATCTTGACAGAGAAGGGAAGGAAAGGCAGCCAACATCCAAAGAAGAGCTTTGAATGCATGTCTTTATCCTGTCTTCCTTCTCACCCCAACCGGTCGCAGCAGATGACCGCCCCTCCCTGAGCCTGGTTCTGCCGGAGGTTTCTTCCTGTTAAAAGGGAGTTTTTCCTTCCCACTGTTGCCAAAGTGCTTGCTCATAGGGGGTCATATTGTTGATTGTTGGGTTTTTCTCTGTATCTATTATTGTACGATCTACTGTACAATATAAAGCTCTGTGAGGCGACTGTTGTTGTGATTTGGTGCAATATAAATAAAATTGAATTGAATTGAATTGAATTGAATTGAATTGAATTGAATTGAATTGAATTGAATTGAATTGAATTGAACTGAATGTCCTTCAAGAAGCCTGGAGAACTTTTCCTGAAGACTATCGCTATAATAAAAAAAGGAAAAATTAAAGCAAAGGTAATGACTAGTTTGGGTGTTGTAGTCCTTTAATAATCAAGGAAAAGTAGTAAATCCACAATTTAAAAAAAAATTATTTTATTATAAATAATCCTGGTGTGGATTAGTTACTTACACATCAAACCAATGTTTTACAGGCAGAACATTGCTCATCTGAGTTTTGACCCAGAGTGAAATTCACACAAGTTCAGCTTTCATTACCTGATCAGTGCGCCACTGAAGCAGACCCACTCTGCTCTGTCTTTGAAGATTCACCATGAGAAATTGGCATTCCTTGCTCTAACTGTCCACAATATGAAAGTCACAGGAAAAACCGACATGTCTTTTTTTTATGTTTGTTTGTTTGTTTTAACCCACTATGGTGCCACTTAAAATCCCTGTGTTTGAACAGTACACTTCAATTCTGCTTTAACAGCAATCCTTGATGTGCAGGGAAACATCAGGGTTAGCAAACTCACAACGCGAGTCTTCTTTCTCTGGGCCACATGTGTAATATTTATGTTTTTGTCCATCGAGCCACTCCATAGAGCTTCACTGCAAGTCATGTTTAATTGCAGCAGAGAATAAACACCAGCCTTCAGACCAGCTGCAAAACAGAAAAATAAACACGTGGACAAAATGCATAAATTTGCTGTAATGTAAGTTAATAAAGTAAGTTACATACCGCAAAAGCCAATAGCTCCTCCAGTCACACAACCACTGTACACAGCGTTCTTCCAGTCAGATATGCCTCTGTGCTGTAAGTGAAAATCAGGTACAAAAAAAGACAGTTATTACAAAACACTTTCAGTTATCACACAGAAAGTGTTTTGTTTTTCATCTGCATGGCAGGAGGTAGTAATGGCAGATAATCAATTAATCATTAATCAGCATATATCTGTAAAAGTATTCTCATATAAATTACCATCACTTTGTTCGGTACTTCTAACGATTTGTTAACCTATCCTTTAACCACTTCTGCAAACAGCCTGTGCCTGACTTTATCATAATACATTACATGGTGACAATTGAACAAAGCATATACAGTGGGGCAAAAAAGTATTTAGTCAGCCACCGATTGTGCAAGTTCCCCCACCTAAAATGATGACAGAGGTCAGTAATTTGCACCAGAGGTACACTTCAACTGTGAGAGACAGAATGTGAAAAAAAAATCCATGAATCCACATGGTAGGATTTGTAAAGAATTTATTCGTAAATCAGGGTGGAAAATAAGTATTTGGTCACCTCAAACAAGGAAAATCTCTGGCTCTCACTGGCCCCACTGTAATTACAAAAACAGGTAGCAGTGGGAATGTGAGCATGATTTTGGAAGAAATCATAGAATTCTAGGAAAAAAGGATGGAAAAATGTTAGCAGCTGTTTCTGTCTTCATTCCAGCTGTGTCCATTTGTTGGTGACAAATGTTGCTGGATAGTGATGTGGACATAAGCATACCTAACTGAGTGTGTGAGGCAACATTTCCAGCAGTGCTTGCAGTTGTAAAAATACTATATGCAATGCTAGATGAATATTATAACTGTTACTGTTTTAGGAGCAATAGATTATTATTTTTACTCCTGTTTTTTGTTTCCTGATTAAAACTAAATAAAGAAAATGTTGGACTTTGATTTGTGGGGAATATATTGTAGTGTTATGGCTAAATATCTATTTTAACGTCCATCCCCCTTAAAAAAATAAGCAAAATGCTCTCATTTTGTCTGTCTATGCTTTAAGAACTGCAATAGTCCTGTATTCCTAGAAATATGAGTATAATATTTTAACTAGGGGCAGCACGCCCATACGGTAAAAGAACTGGCTGAGTAGCAGCATATCACTGAAAATAAAAGCGAACCGAGCCCTGAGGAACGCCACAAAAAACATAGACAACACGGACGCAAGTGTTATCTCTGTCTGCAGAAAAGGTAGCCATTAGCTTACCCAGGGATCTTTTAATTCAAACCCAGGTTTCGAGATGATCCAGAGAGTGTATTGCTCAACGTTTGCGACAGAGTTGCTCAGTTTTAGTGCTTTTAAATGTGCTTTCTCTGTTAAAGCATAATAATGATACTCATAAAATACATTAAGTAAAATGAAACTGAAATCTCTTTCTCCAGTACCTTAGATTTCTTAGATAACCTTTTCAGTAACTGAGGATCTAGTTTTTCTGCATCTATAGATTAGTTTAATTTACTATCATTTACTATATTCTACTATAATAGATTAATTTACTATAATAAACAAATCATTTTATGTTCAGTAATTTTTTTATATGATCATATTCTGAGAAGAAACTTAGTAGAATAAAAATATAATGAAATATGAAGTAGATGAGAATATTTTATTCCAAATACACCAGATATGGGTGGGAAGGAAATAGTAAATGGTCAGGATATACAGTAGAAACATGTGTCGGGAAGCGTGGATTGCATTCCCTCTGTATACATGTAGATTTTCTCCAGTGGAGATTCAAAGAATGAATGTTTACAGCTTCATGCTGACAACAGAGGGACCTGCAGGCGATTCTGCAGGTCATTAATCAATGTATAAAACTAAAATAAAATGTGTCACTAAAATGTATTTAGTGACACAGCACACAAACACGGAAGCAAGATGTGTAATTAGGATTATTTATAATAAATATGAATTAATTAGTGTAATTTCATTAACCATAGAGAATAACTAAATCCTTCAGGACAATGTCACATCAGTGCACTGAACTCACTATGGCATCCATCTAACAGAGCTTCCACATGTTCTCACTGTAATTTCCCCTCATGAATGAATTTATGCTGCACTAATCTGAATGTTCGGAGGGAAATCAAACGCATTTTACTCGTAGTACTCAAGCTGACTTCACTTGGTTTGAATGACGGCGTACTCACAATTGCACCCAGTCCTTGGTGAATTGGATGTGCGCCTCCAGAGATTTATGACGGCGAAACTGGTGCGCCGTGTATGCGCTGACTTTACAGACAAGGTACGAGAACAGATCATGCTAAGTCAACAGCGGTTTGGTCTTCAGGGTTTCTACTAGCGGACGAACTCTCCTTTCCAGCACCCTGGCATAGACTTTCCCAGGGAGGCTGAGGAGTGTGATCCCCCTTTAGTTGGAACACACCCTCCGGTCCCCCTTCTTAAAGATGGGGACCACCTCCCCGGTCTGCCAGTGCACAGTGATTTTAAAAATAAAGATAAAATGAAAAGTAATTAATAAAAAGTAAATATTTAAACATTCCTACAAATGTGCAATGAACGTGTAAAAATTCTGTTTAGTAGTTGTTGCTGTTTCTTTCTTTCTTTCTTTTTCTTTTTTCTTTTTGAAAAATAACGACGTCTCTGAGGCGCGAATTACTACGTGAAAAATGGCGTCATCTTGTGGCCCCTTTCTGTCACTATAATTCATTCAAGGCTTTGTGGGAAATGATTCTCCTGTAAAAGTTTCAGTCACCGGCGACATTTTTTCATCAGCAGAACGTTGACCGTCATCACAATGAACCAAATTCGATGACGTCACAAAAGTCAGCTCAAAGCACAACCAATCAAAATCTTGACTTTGATCTGAAAGTCCTTAAATAGCCGTTAGTTCGCAGTGTTCCTCACAGCAATCAGTTGCGATTAGTTCACATTTGCTTCGTGTTTTTAAACAGTTTCCTAAAGAGATTTAAACTCTTTTTCAAGGACATTTTAAAAGTTCTGTACCAATCAGCTAAAGTTTGACAGCTGTACCGACCAGTTTCCTCCAGTCTATTAAAGCAGACTGTTTTCAAAAAATGGATAGAGGAGACGGCTCACAAAACCATGACGATGGTGAACAAAACCATGTTGGTGTAGGACTAGCAGTCAATGAGCTGCTTTTGGCACTGCTGCAACAGGGAAATCTTAGAGCAGTTGACAGGATGTTCCCCTGGATTGAAATCAATCAGTTGCGTGGTTTAGTTGATAATCAACTGCCACAACAAGAGGAGGCAGTTGATGTTCCGGTAGGAGGCATCGAAATAAATCCTCCCCAGGAAATAGCAGGACCCTGGGAAAATTTTAGAGCAGAGATGGGAGTAGGCGATGGCATTGAAAGAAATCCACCCCAGGAAATAGCAGGACCCTTGGTCATTAATGGAGCAGAGATGGGAGTAGGAGATAACATAGAAAGAAATCCACCCCAACAGATAGAACGACCATTGGTCATTAATAGAGCAGAGATGGGAGCAGGAGATTACACAGAAAGAAATCCACCTCTAGAAATAGAACAACCCGTGTACAATAATGTAGCAGAAGAAGATCCAATTATTGATGAAATCAGGTGGTGGGAAGATGAGGGATCTGAGAGCGACACTGAAAGTGTTCCTGATAGTGACACAGATGACGATGGAGACAATGGCCAGGATGCTCCTGTGCTATTGCCCCCCAACCCAGTACCAGGCGGTTCGAGGAGGAGACCAAGGGAGGAGGAGGATGAAGAAGAAGAAGAAGATGGGAGAGCTAGGAAAATGTCTAAACACTGAATTTTGAGCTGAGCTGGACAGTCAATGTTGCACCCATCTTCCAAAGCTACATGTGTCCTACATCACTCTACGGCCTAGAGCGTCCTGGTGCCACGTGCACTTATGGACACTCTTATGTTCGAACAGGGTTGCTGCTGCTGGTTTGGTCAATATTGTTTGGAGAGAGATCAAACTAACAGCTTTAGAATCAGTGCAAAAAAGACGTAAACACAAAGCGCGGACCCGCCGAAACATCAGAATCAGCGAGCTGTCAGCTTTCAGCCCCGACCGTGTCCGTGCGGTCGGGTGAGAAAGGCCACATCTCACTGATTCTGATCTGCGGGTCGCGCTTTGTGTTTACGTCTTTGTGCAGAAGCCGTGTACCTGCTCTCATTTACTGTTTTAAATGTTTGGTGGTCGTCAAAATTTTGTGACGTTTCACCTGAGATTCTGGAATTTTGGGCAAAATACATTTATATAAAAAAATCGATTCAGGATTTTAATGAATCAATGTCACGTTATCCAATCCAGAATCGATTTTAATCGATGAATCGATTATTAAAACCCACCCCTACTTCCTATCACCATTGTGCTAACGTAATTATACAATAGCATTTACAACACCACCATCTTCAAATAGAAAAACACATTATGGAATGCTATCAGTTGTGTATTGGCCTCCCCAAACCCTGGACCTCAACATTAGTGAATAGTGGGATCATCTTGACAGAGAAGGGAAGGAAAGGCAGCCAACATCCAAAAGAAGAGCTTTGAATGCATGTCTTTATCCTGTCTTCCTTCTCACCCCAACCGGTCGCAGCAGATGACCGCCCCTCCCTGAGCCTGGTTCTGCCGGAGGTTTCTTCCTGTTAAAAGGGAGTTTTTCCTTCCCACTGTCGCCAAAGTGCTTGCTCATAGGGGGTCATATTGTTGATTGTTGGGTTTTTCTCTGTATCTATTATTGTACGATCTACTGTACAATATAAAGCTCTGTGAGGCGACTGTTGTTGTGATTTGGTGCAATATAAATAAAATTGAATTGAATTGAATTGAATTGAATTGAATGTCCTTCAAGAAGCCTGGAGAACTTTTCCTGAAGACTACTTTCGCTATAATAAAAAAAAGGAAAAATTAAAGCAAAGGTAATGACTAGTTTGGGTGTTGTAGTCCTTTAATAATCAAGGAAAAGTAGTAAATCCACAATTTTAAAAAAAATTCTTTTATTATAAATAATCCTGGTGTGGATTAGTTACTTACACATCAAACCAATGTTTTACAGGCAGAACATTGCTCATCTGAGTTTTGACCCAGAGTGAAATTCACACAAGTTCAGCTTTCATTACCTGATCAGTGCGCCACTGAAGCAGACCCACTCTGCTCTGTCTTTGAAGATTCACCATGAGAAATTGGCATTCCTTGCTCTAACTGTCCACAATATGAAAGTCACAGGAAAAACCGACATGTCTTTTTTTTATGTTTGTTTGTTTGTTTGTTTTAACCCACTATGGTGCCACTTAAAATCCCTGTGTTTGAACAGTACACTTCAATTCTGCTTTAACAGCAATCCTTGATGTGCAGGGAAACATCAGGGTTAGCAAACTCACAACGCGAGTCTTCTTTTTCTGGGCCACATGTGTAATATTTATGTTTTTGTCCATCGAGCCACTCCATAGAGCTTCACTGCAAGTCATGTTTAATTGCAGCAGAGAATAAACACCAGCCTTCAGACCAGCTGCAAAACAGAAAAATAAACACGTGGACAAAATGCATAAATTTGCTGTAATGTAAGTTAATAAAGTAAGTTACATACCGCAAAAGCCAATAGCTCCTCCAGTCACACAACCACTGTACACAGCGTTCTTCCAGTCAGATATGCCTCTGTGCTGTAAGTGAAAATCAGGTACAAAAAAAGACAGTTATTACAAAACACTTTCAGTTATCACACAGAAAGTGTTTTGTTTTTCATCTGCATGGCAGGAGGTAGTAATGGCAGATAATCAATTAATCATTAATCAGCATATATCTGTAAAAGTATTCTCATATAAATTACCATCACTTTGTTCGGTACTTCTAACGATTTGTTAACCTATCCTTTAACCACTTCTGCAAACAGCCTGTGCCTGACTTTATCATAATACATTACATGGTGACAATTGAACAAAGCATATACAGTGGGGCAAAAAAGTATTTAGTCAGCCACCGATTGTGCAAGTTCCCCCACCTAAAATGATGACAGAGGTCAGTAATTTGCACCAGAGGTACACTTCAACTGTGAGAGACAGAATGTGAAAAAAAAATCCATGAATCCACATGGTAGGATTTGTAAAGAATTTATTCGTAAATCAGGGTGGAAAATAAGTATTTGGTCACCTCAAACAAGGAAAATCTCTGGCTCTCACTGGCCCCACTGTAATTACAAAAACAGGTAGCAGTGGGAATGTGAGCATGATTTTGGAAGAAATCATATAGGAAAAAAGGATGGAAAAATGTTAGCAGCTGTTTCTGTCTTCATTCCAGCTGTGTCCATTTGTTGGTGACAAATGTTGCTGGATAGTGATGTGGACATAAGCATACCTAACTGAGTGTGTGAGGCAACATTTCCAGCAGTGCTTGCAGTTGTAAAAATACTATATGCAATGCTAGATGAATATTATAACTGTTACTGTTTTAGGAGCAATAGATTATTATTTTTACTCCTGTTTTTTGTTTCCTGATTAAAACTAAATAAAGAAAATGTTGGACTTTGATTTGTGGGGAATATATTGTAGTGTTATGGCTAAATATCTATTTTAACGTCCATCCCCCTTAAAAAAATAAGCAAAATGCTCTCATTTTGTCTGTCTATGCTTTAAGAACTGCAATAGTCCTGTATTCCTAGAAATATGAGTATAATATTTTAACTAGGGGCAGCACGCCCATACGGTAAAAGAACTGGCTGAGTAGCAGCATATCACTGAAAATAAAAGCGAACCGAGCCCTGAGGAACGCCACAAAAAACATAGACAACACGGACGCAAGTGTTATCTCTGTCTGCAGTAAAGGTAGCCATTAGCTTACCCAGGGATCTTTTAATTCAAACCCAGGTTTCGAGATGATCCAGAGAGTGTATTGCTCAACGTTTGCGACAGAGTTGCTCAGTTTTAGTGCTTTTAAATGTGCTTTCTCTGTTAAAGCATAATAATGATACTCATAAAATACATTAAGTAAAATGAAACTGAAATCTCTTTCTCCAGTACCTTAGATTTCTTAGATAACCTTTTCAGTAACTGAGGATCTAGTTTTTCTGCATCTATAGATTAGTTTAATTTACTATCATTTACTATATTCTACTATAATAGATTAATTTACTATAATAAACAAATCATTTTATGTTCAGTAATTTTTTTATATGATCATATTCTGAGAAGAAACTTAGTAGAATAAAAATATAATGAAATATGAAGTAGATGAGAATATTTTATTCCAAATACACCAGATATGGGTGGGAAGGAAATAGTAAATGGTCAGGATATACAGTAGAAACATGTGTCGGGAAGCGTGGATTGCATTCCCTCTGTATACATGTAGATTTTCTCCAGTGGAGATTCAAAGAATGAATGTTTACAGCTTCATGCTGACAACAGAGGGACCTGCAGGCGATTCTGCAGGTCATTAATCAATGTATAAAACTAAAATAAAATGTGTCACTAAAATGTATTTAGTGACACAGCACACAAACACGGAAGCAAGATGTGTAATTAGGATTATTTATAATAAATATGAATTAATTAGTGTAATTTCATTAACCATAGAGAATAACTAAATCCTTCAGGACAATGTCACATCAGTGCACTGAACTCACTATGGCATCCATCTAACAGAGCTTCCACATGTTCTCACTGTAATTTCCCCTCATGAATGAATTTATGCTGCACTAATCTGAATGTTCGGAGGGAAATCAAACGCATTTTACTCGTAGTACTCAAGCTGACTTCATTTGGTTTGAATGACGGCGTACTCACAATTGCACCCAGTCCTTGGTGAATTGGATGTGCGCCTCCAGAGATGTATGACGGCGAAACTGGTGCGCCGTGTATGCGCTGACTTTACAGACAAGGTACGAGAACAGATCATGCTAAGTCAACAGCGGTTTGGTCTTCAGGGTTTCTACTAGCGGACGAACTCTCCTTTCCAGCACCCTGGCATAGACTTTCCCAGGGAGGCTGAGGAGTGTGATCCCCCTTTAGTTGGAACACACCCTCCGGTCCCCCTTCTTAAAGATGGGGACCACCTCCCCGGTCTGCCAGTGCACAGTGATTTTAAAAATAAAGATAAAATGAAAAGTAATTAATAAAAAGTAAATATTTAAACATTCCTACAAATGTGCAATGAACGTGTAAAAATTCTGTTTAGTAGTTGTTGCTGTTTCTTTCTTTCTTTCTTTTTCTTTTTTCTTTTTGAAAAATAACGACGTCTCTGAGGCGCGAATTACTACGTGAAAAATGGCGTCATCTTGTGGCCCCTTTCTGTCACTATAATTCATTCAAGGCTTTGTGGGAAATGCTTCTCCTGTAAAAGTTTCAGTCACCGGCGACATTTTTTCATCAGCAGAACGTTGACCGTCATCACAATGAACCAAATTCGATGACGTCACAAAAGTCAGCTCAAAGCACAACCAATCAAAATCTTGACTTTGATCTGAATATCCTTAAATAGCCGTTAGTTCGCAGTGTTCCTCACAGCAATCAGTTGCGATTAGTTCACATTTGCTTCGTGTTTTTAAACAGTTTCCTAAAGAGATTTAAACTCTTTTTCAAGGATATTTTAAAAGTTCTGTACCAATCAGCTAAAGTTTGACAGCTGTACCGACCAGTTTCCTCCAGTCTATTAAAGCAGACTGTTTTCAAAAAATGGATAGAGGAGACGGCTCACAAAACCATGACGATGGTGAACAAAACCATGTTGGTGTAGGACTAGCAGTCAATGAGCTGCTTTTGGCACTGCTGCAACAGGGAAATCTTAGAGCAGTTGACAGGATGTTCCCCTGGATTGAAATCAATCAGTTGCGTGGTTTAGTTGATAATCAACTGCCACAACAAGAGGAGGCAGTTGATGTTCCGGTAGGAGGCATCGAAATAAATCCTCCCCAGGAAATAGCAGGACCCTGGGAAAATTTTAGAGCAGAGATGGGAGTAGGCGATGGCATTGAAAGAAATCCACCCCAGGAAATAGCAGGACCCTTGGTCATTAATGGAGCAGAGATGGGAGTAGGAGATAACATAGAAAGAAATCCACCCCAACAGATAGAACGACCATTGGTCATTAATAGAGCAGAGATGGGAGCAGGAGATTACACAGAAAGAAATCCACCTCTAGAAATAGAACAACCCGTGTACAATAATGTAGCAGAAGAAGATCCAATTATTGATGAAATCAGGTGGTGGGAAGATGAGGGATCTGAGAGCGACACTGAAAGTGTTCCTGATAGTGACACAGATGACGATGGAGACAATGGCCAGGATGCTCCTGTGCTATTGCCCCCCAACCCAGTACCAGGCGGTTCGAGGAGGAGACCAAGGGAGGAGGAGGATGAAGAAGAAGAAGATGGGAGAGCTAGGAAAATGTCTAAACACTGAATTTTGAGCTGAGCTGGACAGTCAATGTTGCACCCATCTTCCAAAGCTACATGTGTCCTACATCACTCTACGGCCTAGAGCGTCCTGGTGCCACGTGCACTTATGGACACTCTTATGTTCGAACAGGGTTGCTGCTGCTGGTTTGGTCAATATTGTTTGGAGAGAGATCAAACTAACAGCTTTAGAATCAGTGCAAAAAAGACGTAAACACAAAGCGCGGACCCGCCGAAACATCAGAATCAGCGAGCTGTCAGCTTTCAGCCCCGACCGTGTCCGTGCGGTCGGGTGAGAAAGGCCACATCTCACTGATTCTGATCTGCGGGTCGCGCTTTGTGTTTACGTCTTTGTGCAGAAGCCGTGTACCTGCTCTCATTTACTGTTTTAAATGTTTGGTGGTCGTCAAAATTTTGTGACGTTTCACCTGAGATTCTGGAATTTTGGGCAAAATACATTTATATAAAAAAATCGATTCAGGATTTTAATGAATCAATGTCACGTTATCCAATCCAGAATCGATTTTAATCGATGAATCGATTATTAAAACCCACCCCTACTTCCTATCACCATTGTGCTAACGTAATTATACAATAGCATTTACAACACCACCATCTTCAAATAGAAAAACACATTATGGAATGCTATCAGTTGTGTATTGGCCTCCCCAAACCCTGGACCTCAACATTAGTGAATAGTGGGATCATCTTGACAGAGAAGGGAAGGAAAGGCAGCCAACATCCAAAGAAGAGCTTTGAATGCATGTCTTTATCCTGTCTTCCTTCTCACCCCAACCGGTCGCAGCAGATGACCGCCCCTCCCTGAGCCTGGTTCTGCCGGAGGTTTCTTCCTGTTAAAAGGGAGTTTTTCCTTCCCACTGTTGCCAAAGTGCTTGCTCATAGGGGGTCATATTGTTGATTGTTGGGTTTTTCTCTGTATCTATTATTGTACGATCTACTGTACAATATAAAGCTCTGTGAGGCGACTGTTGTTGTGATTTGGTGCAATATAAATAAAATTGAATTGAATTGAATTGAATTGAATGTCCTTCAAGAAGCCTGGAGAACTTTTCCTGAAGACTACTTTCGCTATAATAAAAAAAAGGAAAAATTAAAGCAAAGGTAATGACTAGTTTGGGTGTTGTAGTCCTTTAATAATCAAGGAAAAGTAGTAAATCCACAATTTAAAAAAAAATTCTTTTATTATAAATAATCCTGGTGTGGATTAGTTACTTACACATCAAACCAATGTTTTACAGGCAGAACATTGCTCATCTGAGTTTTGACCCAGAGTGAAATTCACACAAGTTCAGCTTTCATTACCTGATCAGTGCGCCACTGAAGCAGACCCACTCTGCTCTGTCTTTGAAGATTCACCATGAGAAATTGGCATTCCTTGCTCTAACTGTCCACAATATGAAAGTCACAGGAAAAACCGACATGTCTTTTTTTTATGTTTGTTTGTTTGTTTGTTTTAACCCACTATGGTGCCACTTAAAATCCCTGTGTTTGAACAGTACACTTCAATTCTGCTTTAACAGCAATCCTTGATGTGCAGGGAAACATCAGGGTTAGCAAACTCACAACGCGAGTCTTCTTTCTCTGGGCCACATGTGTAATATTTATGTTTTTGTCCATCGAGCCACTCCATAGAGCTTCACTGCAAGTCATGTTTAATTGCAGCAGAGAATAAACACCAGCCTTCAGACCAGCTGCAAAACAGAAAAATAAACACGTGGACAAAATGCATAAATTTGCTGTAATGTAAGTTAATAAAGTAAGTTACATACCGCAAAAGCCAATAGCTCCTCCAGTCACACAACCACTGTACACAGCGTTCTTCCAGTCAGATATGCCTCTGTGCTGTAAGTGAAAATCAGGTACAAAAAAAGACAGTTATTACAAAACACTTTCAGTTATCACACAGAAAGTGTTTTGTTTTTCATCTGCATGGCAGGAGGTAGTAATGGCAGATAATCAATTAATCATTAATCAGCATATATCTGTAAAAGTATTCTCATATAAATTACCATCACTTTGTTCGGTACTTCTAACGATTTGTTAACCTATCCTTTAACCACTTCTGCAAACAGCCTGTGCCTGACTTTATCATAATACATTACATGGTGACAATTGAACAAAGCATATACAGTGGGGCAAAAAAGTATTTAGTCAGCCACCGATTGTGCAAGTTCCCCCACCTAAAATGATGACAGAGGTCAGTAATTTGCACCAGAGGTACACTTCAACTGTGAGAGACAGAATGTGAAAAAAAAATCCATGAATCCACATGGTAGGATTTGTAAAGAATTTATTCGTAAATCAGGGTGGAAAATAAGTATTTGGTCACCTCAAACAAGGAAAATCTCTGGCTCTCACTGGCCCCACTGTAATTACAAAAACAGGTAGCAGTGGGAATGTGAGCATGATTTTGGAAGAAATCATAGAATTCTAGGAAAAAAGGATGGAAAAATGTTAGCAGCTGTTTCTGTCTTCATTCCAGCTGTGTCCATTTGTTGGTGACAAATGTTGCTGGATAGTGATGTGGACATAAGCATACCTAACTGAGTGTGTGAGGCAACATTTCCAGCAGTGCTTGCAGTTGTAAAAATACTATATGCAATGCTAGATGAATATTATAACTGTTACTGTTTTAGGAGCAATAGATTATTATTTTTACTCCTGTTTTTTGTTTCCTGATTAAAACTAAATAAAGAAAATGTTGGACTTTGATTTGTGGGGAATATATTGTAGTGTTATGGCTAAATATCTATTTTAACGTCCATCCCCCTTAAAAAAATAAGCAAAATGCTCTCATTTTGTCTGTCTATGCTTTAAGAACTGCAATAGTCCTGTATTCCTAGAAATATGAGTATAATATTTTAACTAGGGGCAGCACGCCCATACGGTAAAAGAACTGGCTGAGTAGCAGCATATCACTGAAAATAAAAGCGAACCGAGCCCTGAGGAACGCCACAAAAAACATAGACAACACGGACGCAAGTGTTATCTCTGTCTGCAGAAAAGGTAGCCATTAGCTTACCCAGGGATCTTTTAATTCAAACCCAGGTTTCGAGATGATCCAGAGAGTGTATTGCTCAACGTTTGCGACAGAGTTGCTCAGTTTTAGTGCTTTTAAATGTGCTTTCTCTGTTAAAGCATAATAATGATACTCATAAAATACATTAAGTAAAATGAAACTGAAATCTCTTTCTCCAGTACCTTAGATTTCTTAGATAACCTTTTCAGTAACTGAGGATCTAGTTTTTCTGCATCTATAGATTAGTTTAATTTACTATCATTTACTATATTCTACTATAATAGATTAATTTACTATAATAAACAAATCATTTTATGTTCAGTAATTTTTTTATATTATCATATTCTGAGAAGAAACTTAGTAGAATAAAAATATAATGAAATATGAAGTAGATGAGAATATTTTATTCCAAATACACCAGATATGGGTGGGAAGGAAATAGTAAATGGTCAGGATATACAGTAGAAACATGTGTCGGGAAGCGTGGATTGCATTCCCTCTGTATACATGTAGATTTTCTCCAGTGGAGATTCAAAGAATGAATGTTTACAGCTTCATGCTGACAACAGAGGGACCTGCAGGCGATTCTGCAGGTCATTAATCAATGTATAAAACTAAAATAAAATGTGTCACTAAAATGTATTTAGTGACACAGCACACAAACACGGAAGCAAGATGTGTAATTAGGATTATTTATAATAAATATGAATTAATTAGTGTAATTTCATTAACCATAGAGAATAACTAAATCCTTCAGGACAATGTCACATCAGTGCACTGAACTCACTATGGCATCCATCTAACAGAGCTTCCACACGTTCTCACTGTAATTTCCCCTCATGAATGAATTTATGCTGCACTAATCTGAATGTTCGGAGGGAAATCAAACGCATTTTACTCGTAGTACTCAAGCTGACTTCACTTGGTTTGAATGACGGCGTACTCACAATTGCACCCAGTCCTTGGTGAATTGGATGTGCGCCTCCAGAGATTTATAACGGCGAAACTGGTGCGCCGTGTATGCGCTGACTTTACAGACAAGGTACGAGAACAGATCATGCTAAGTCAACAGCGGTTTGGTCTTCAGGGTTTCTACTAGCGGACGAACTCTCCTTTCCAGCACCCTGGCATAGACTTTCCCAGGGAGGCTGAGGAGTGTGATCCCCCTTTAGTTGGAACACACCCTCCGGTCCCCCTTCTTAAAGATGGGGACCACCTCCCCGGTCTGCCAGTGCACAGTGATTTTAAAAATAAAGATAAAATGAAAAGTAATTAATAAAAAGTAAATATTTAAACATTCCTACAAATGTGCAATGAACGTGTAAAAATTCTGTTTAGTAGTTGTTGCTGTTTCTTTCTTTCTTTCTTTTTCTTTTTTCTTTTTGAAAAATAACGACGTCTCTGAGGCGCGAATTACTACGTGAAAAATGGCGTCATCTTGTGGCCCCTTTCTGTCACTATAATTCATTCAAGGCTTTGTGGGAAATGCTTCTCCTGTAAAAGTTTCAGTCACCGGCGACATTTTTTCATCAGCAGAACGTTGACCGTCATCACAATGAACCAAATTCGATGACGTCACAAAAGTCAGCTCAAAGCACAACCAATCAAAATCTTGACTTTGATCTGAATATCCTTAAATAGCCGTTAGTTCGCAGTGTTCCTCACAGCAATCAGTTGCGATTAGTTCACATTTGCTTCGTGTTTTTAAACAGTTTCCTAAAGAGATTTAAACTCTTTTTCAAGGACATTTTAAAAGTTCTGTACCAATCAGCTAAAGTTTGACAGCTGTACCGACCAGTTTCCTCCAGTCTATTAAAGCAGACTGTTTTCAAAAAATGGATAGAGGAGACGGCTCACAAAACCATGACGATGGTGAACAAAACCATGTTGGTGTAGGACTAGCAGTCAATGAGCTGCTTTTGGCACTGCTGCAACAGGGAAATCTTAGAGCAGTTGACAGGATGTTCCCCTGGATTGAAATCAATCAGTTGCGTGGTTTAGTTGATAATCAACTGCCACAACAAGAGGAGGCAGTTGATGTTCCGGTAGGAGGCATCGAAATAAATCCTCCCCAGGAAATAGCAGGACCCTGGGAAAATTTTAGAGCAGAGATGGGAGTAGGCGATGGCATTGAAAGAAATCCACCCCAGGAAATAGAAGGACCCTTGGTCATTAATGGAGCAGAGATGGGAGTAGGAGATAACATAGAAAGAAATCCACCCCAACAGATAGAACGACCATTGGTCATTAATAGAGCAGAGATGGGAGCAGGAGATTACACAGAAAGAAATCCACCTCTAGAAATAGAACAACCCGTGTACAATAATGTAGCAGAAGAAGATCCAATTATTGATGAAATCAGGTGGTGGGAAGATGAGGGATCTGAGAGCGACACTGAAAGTGTTCCTGATAGTGACACAGATGACGATGGAGACAATGGCCAGGATGCTCCTGTGCTATTGCCCCCCAACCCAGTACCAGGCGGTTCGAGGAGGAGACCAAGGGAGGAGGAGGATGAAGAAGAAGAAGATGGGAGAGCTAGGAAAATGTCTAAACACTGAATTTTGAGCTGAGCTGGACAGTCAATGTTGCACCCATCTTCCAAAGCTACATGTGTCCTACATCACTCTACGGCCTAGAGCGTCCTGGTGCCACGTGCACTTATGGACACTCTTATGTTCGAACAGGGTTGCTGCTGCTGGTTTGGTCAATATTGTTTGGAGAGAGATCAAACTAACAGCTTTAGAATCAGTGCAAAAAAGACGTAAACACAAAGCGCGGACCCGCCGAAACATCAGAATCAGCGAGCTGTCAGCTTTCAGCCCCGACCGTGTCCGTGCGGTCGGGTGAGAAAGGCCACATCTCACTGATTCTGATCTGCGGGTCGCGCTTTGTGTTTATGTCTTTGTGCAGAAGCCGTGTACCTGCTCTCATTTACTGTTTTAAATGTTTGGTGGTCGTCAAAATTTTGTGACGTTTCACCTGAGATTCTGGAATTTTGGGCAAAATACATTTATATAAAAAAATCGATTCAGGATTTTAATGAATCAATGTCACGTTATCCAATCCAGAATCGATTTTAATCGATGAATCGATTATTAAAACCCACCCCTACTTCCTATCACCATTGTGCTAACGTAATTATACAATAGCATTTACAACACCACCATCTTCAAATAGAAAAACACATTATGGAATGCTATCAGTTGTGTATTGGCCTCCCCAAACCCTGGACCTCAACATTAGTGAATAGTGGGATCATCTTGACAGAGAAGGGAAGGAAAGGCAGCCAACATCCAAAGAAGAGCTTTGAATGCATGTCTTTATCCTGTCTTCCTTCTCACCCCAACCGGTCGCAGCAGATGACCGCCCCTCCCTGAGCCTGGTTCTGCCGGAGGTTTCTTCCTGTTAAAAGGGAGTTTTTCCTTCCCACTGTTGCCAAAGTGCTTGCTCATAGGGGGTCATATTGTTGATTGTTGGGTTTTTCTCTGTATCTATTATTGTACGATCTACTGTACAATATAAAGCTCTGTGAGGCGACTGTTGTTGTGATTTGGTGCAATATAAATAAAATTGAATTGAATTGAATTGAATTGAATTGAATTGAATTGAATTGAATTGAATTGAACTGAATGTCCTTCAAGAAGCCTGGAGAACTTTTCCTGAAGACTATCGCTATAATAAAAAAAGGAAAAATTAAAGCAAAGGTAATGACTAGTTTGGGTGTTGTAGTCCTTTAATAATCAAGGAAAAGTAGTAAATCCACAATTTAAAAAAAAATTCTTTTATTATAAATAATCCTGGTGTGGATTAGTTACTTACACATCAAACCAATGTTTTACAGGCAGAACATTGCTCATCTGAGTTTTGACCCAGAGTGAAATTCACACAAGTTCAGCTTTCATTACCTGATCAGTGCGCCACTGAAGCAGACCCACTCTGCTCTGTCTTTGAAGATTCACCATGAGAAATTGGCATTCCTTGCTCTAACTGTCCACAATATGAAAGTCACAGGAAAAACCGACATGTCTTTTTTTTATGTTTGTTTGTTTGTTTTAACCCACTATGGTGCCACTTAAAATCCCTGTGTTTGAACAGTACACTTCAATTCTGCTTTAACAGCAATCCTTGATGTGCAGGGAAACATCAGGGTTAGCAAACTCACAACGCGAGTCTTCTTTCTCTGGGCCACATGTGTAATATTTATGTTTTTGTCCATCGAGCCACTCCATAGAGCTTCACTGCAAGTCATGTTTAATTGCAGCAGAGAATAAACACCAGCCTTCAGACCAGCTGCAAAACAGAAAAATAAACACGTGGACAAAATGCATAAATTTGCTGTAATGTAAGTTAATAAAGTAAGTTACATACCGCAAAAGCCAATAGCTCCTCCAGTCACACAACCACTGTACACAGCGTTCTTCCAGTCAGATATGCCTCTGTGCTGTAAGTGAAAATCAGGTACAAAAAAAGACAGTTATTACAAAACACTTTCAGTTATCACACAGAAAGTGTTTTGTTTTTCATCTGCATGGCAGGAGGTAGTAATGGCAGATAATCAATTAATCATTAATCAGCATATATCTGTAAAAGTATTCTCATATAAATTACCATCACTTTGTTCGGTACTTCTAACGATTTGTTAACCTATCCTTTAACCACTTCTGCAAACAGCCTGTGCCTGACTTTATCATAATACATTACATGGTGACAATTGAACAAAGCATATACAGTGGGGCAAAAAAGTATTTAGTCAGCCACCGATTGTGCAAGTTCCCCCACCTAAAATGATGACAGAGGTCAGTAATTTGCACCAGAGGTACACTTCAACTGTGAGAGACAGAATGTGAAAAAAAAATCCATGAATCCACATGGTAGGATTTGTAAAGAATTTATTCGTAAATCAGGGTGGAAAATAAGTATTTGGTCACCTCAAACAAGGAAAATCTCTGGCTCTCACTGGCCCCACTGTAATTACAAAAACAGGTAGCAGTGGGAATGTGAGCATGATTTTGGAAGAAATCATAGAATTCTAGGAAAAAAGGATGGAAAAATGTTAGCAGCTGTTTCTGTCTTCATTCCAGCTGTGTCCATTTGTTGGTGACAAATGTTGCTGGATAGTGATGTGGACATAAGCATACCTAACTGAGTGTGTGAGGCAACATTTCCAGCAGTGCTTGCAGTTGTAAAAATACTATATGCAATGCTAGATGAATATTATAACTGTTACTGTTTTAGGAGCAATAGATTATTATTTTTACTCCTGTTTTTTGTTTCCTGATTAAAACTAAATAAAGAAAATGTTGGACTTTGATTTGTGGGGAATATATTGTAGTGTTATGGCTAAATATCTATTTTAACGTCCATCCCCCTTAAAAAAATAAGCAAAATGCTCTCATTTTGTCTGTCTATGCTTTAAGAACTGCAATAGTCCTGTATTCCTAGAAATATGAGTATAATATTTTAACTAGGGGCAGCACGCCCATACGGTAAAAGAACTGGCTGAGTAGCAGCATATCACTGAAAATAAAAGCGAACCGAGCCCTGAGGAACGCCACAAAAAACATAGACAACACGGACGCAAGTGTTATCTCTGTCTGCAGAAAAGGTAGCCATTAGCTTACCCAGGGATCTTTTAATTCAAACCCAGGTTTCGAGATGATCCAGAGAGTGTATTGCTCAACGTTTGCGACAGAGTTGCTCAGTTTTAGTGCTTTTAAATGTGCTTTCTCTGTTAAAGCATAATAATGATACTCATAAAATACATTAAGTAAAATGAAACTGAAATCTCTTTCTCCAGTACCTTAGATTTCTTAGATAACCTTTTCAGTAACTGAGGATCTAGTTTTTCTGCATCTATAGATTAGTTTAATTTACTATCATTTACTATATTCTACTATAATAGATTAATTTACTATAATAAACAAATCATTTTATGTTCAGTAATTTTTTTATATGATCATATTCTGAGAAGAAACTTAGTAGAATAAAAATATAATGAAATATGAAGTAGATGAGAATATTTTATTCCAAATACACCAGATATGGGTGGGAAGGAAATAGTAAATGGTCAGGATATACAGTAGAAACATGTGTCGGGAAGCGTGGATTGCATTCCCTCTGTATACATGTAGATTTTCTCCAGTGGAGATTCAAAGAATGAATGTTTACAGCTTCATGCTGACAACAGAGGGACCTGCAGGCGATTCTGCAGGTCATTAATCAATGTATAAAACTAAAATAAAATGTGTCACTAAAATGTATTTAGTGACACAGCACACAAACACGGAAGCAAGATGTGTAATTAGGATTATTTATAATAAATATGAATTAATTAGTGTAATTTCATTAACCATAGAGAATAACTAAATCCTTCAGGACAATGTCACATCAGTGCACTGAACTCACTATGGCATCCATCTAACAGAGCTTCCACATGTTCTCACTGTAATTTCCCCTCATGAATGAATTTATGCTGCACTAATCTGAATGTTCGGAGGGAAATCAAACGCATTTTACTCGTAGTACTCAAGCTGACTTCACTTGGTTTGAATGACGGCGTACTCACAATTGCACCCAGTCCTTGGTGAATTGGATGTGCGCCTCCAGAGATTTATAACGGCGAAACTGGTGCGCCGTGTATGCGCTGACTTTACAGACAAGGTACGAGAACAGATCATGCTAAGTCAACAGCGGTTTGGTCTTCAGGGTTTCTACTAGCGGACGAACTCTCCTTTCCAGCACCCTGGCATAGACTTTCCCAGGGAGGCTGAGGAGTGTGATCCCCCTTTAGTTGGAACACACCCTCCGGTCCCCCTTCTTAAAGATGGGGACCACCTCCCCGGTCTGCCAGTGCACAGTGATTTTAAAAATAAAGATAAAATGAAAAGTAATTAATAAAAAGTAAATATTTAAACATTCCTACAAATGTGCAATGAACGTGTAAAAATTCTGTTTAGTAGTTGTTGCTGTTTCTTTCTTTCTTTCTTTCTTTTTCTTTTTTCTTTTTGAAAAATAACGACGTCTCTGAGGCGCGAATTACTACGTGAAAAATGGCGTCATCTTGTGGCCCCTTTCTGTCACTATAATTCATTCAAGGCTTTGTGGGAAATGCTTCTCCTGTAAAAGTTTCAGTCACCGGCGACATTTTTTCATCAGCAGAACGTTGACCGTCATCACAATGAACCAAATTCGATGACGTCACAAAAGTCAGCTCAAAGCACAACCAATCAAAATCTTGACTTTGATCTGAAAATCCTTAAATAGCCGTTAGTTCGCAGTGTTCCTCACAGCAATCAGTTGCGATTAGTTCACATTTGCTTCGTGTTTTTAAACAGTTTCCTAAAGAGATTTAAACTCTTTTTCAAGGATATTTTAAAAGTTCTGTACCAATCAGCTAAAGTTTGACAGCTGTACCGACCAGTTTCCTCCAGTCTATTAAAGCAGACTGTTTTCAAAAAATGGATAGAGGAGACGGCTCACAAAACCATGACGATGGTGAACAAAACCATGTTGGTGTAGGACTAGCAGTCAATGAGCTGCTTTTGGCACTGCTGCAACAGGGAAATCTTAGAGCAGTTGACAGGATGTTCCCCTGGATTGAAATCAATCAGTTGCGTGGTTTAGTTGATAATCAACTGCCACAACAAGAGGAGGCAGTTGATGTTCCGGTAGGAGGCATCGAAATAAATCCTCCCCAGGAAATAGCAGGACCCTGGGAAAATTTTAGAGCAGAGATGGGAGTAGGCGATGGCATTGAAAGAAATCCACCCCAGGAAATAGCAGGACCCTTGGTCATTAATGGAGCAGAGATGGGAGTAGGAGATAACATAGAAAGAAATCCACCCCAACAGATAGAACGACCATTGGTCATTAATAGAGCAGAGATGGGAGCAGGAGATTACACAGAAAGAAATCCACCTCTAGAAATAGAACAACCCGTGTACAATAATGTAGCAGAAGAAGATCCAATTATTGATGAAATCAGGTGGTGGGAAGATGAGGGATCTGAGAGCGACACTGAAAGTGTTCCTGATAGTGACACAGATGACGATGGAGACAATGGCCAGGATGCTCCTGTGCTATTGCCCCCCAACCCAGTACCAGGCGGTTCGAGGAGGAGACCAAGGGAGGAGGAGGATGAAGAAGAAGATGGGAGAGCTAGGAAAATGTCTAAACACTGAATTTTGAGCTGAGCTGGACAGTCAATGTTGCACCCATCTTCCAAAGCTACATGTGTCCTACATCACTCTACGGCCTAGAGCGTCCTGGTGCCACGTGCACTTATGGACACTCTTATGTTCGAACAGGGTTGCTGCTGCTGGTTTGGTCAATATTGTTTGGAGAGAGATCAAACTAACAGCTTTAGAATCAGTGCAAAAAAGACGTAAACACAAAGCGCGGACCCGCCGAAACATCAGAATCAGCGAGCTGTCAGCTTTCAGCCCCGACCGTGTCCGTGCGGTCGGGTGAGAAAGGCCACATCTCACTGATTCTGATCTGCGGGTCGCGCTTTGTGTTTACGTCTTTGTGCAGAAGCCGTGTACCTGCTCTCATTTACTGTTTTAAATGTTTGGTGGTCGTCAAAATTTTGTGACGTTTCACCTGAGATTCTGGAATTTTGGGCAAAATACATTTATATAAAAAAATCGATTCAGGATTTTAATGAATCAATGTCACGTTATCCAATCCAGAATCGATTTTAATCGATGAATCGATTATTAAAACCCACCCCTACTTCCTATCACCATTGTGCTAACGTAATTATACAATAGCATTTACAACACCACCATCTTCAAATAGAAAAACACATTATGGAATGCTATCAGTTGTGTATTGGCCTCCCCAAACCCTGGACCTCAACATTAGTGAATAGTGGGATCATCTTGACAGAGAAGGGAAGGAAAGGCAGCCAACATCCAAAGAAGAGCTTTGAATGCATGTCTTTATCCTGTCTTCCTTCTCACCCCAACCGGTCGCAGCAGATGACCGCCCCTCCCTGAGCCTGGTTCTGCCGGAGGTTTCTTCCTGTTAAAAGGGAGTTTTTCCTTCCCACTGTTGCCAAAGTGCTTGCTCATAGGGGGTCATATTGTTGATTGTTGGGTTTTTCTCTGTATCTATTATTGTACGATCTACTGTACAATATAAAGCTCTGTGAGGCGACTGTTGTTGTGATTTGGTGCAATATAAATAAAATTGAATTGAATTGAATTGAATTGAATTGAATGTCCTTCAAGAAGCCTGGAGAACTTTTCCTGAAGACTACTTTCGCTATAATAAAAAAAAGGAAAAATTAAAGCAAAGGTAATGACTAGTTTGGGTGTTGTAGTCCTTTAATAATCAAGGAAAAGTAGTAAATCCACAATTTAAAAAAAAATTCTTTTATTATAAATAATCCTGGTGTGGATTAGTTACTTACACATCAAACCAATGTTTTACAGGCAGAACATTGCTCATCTGAGTTTTGACCCAGAGTGAAATTCACACAAGTTCAGCTTTCATTACCTGATCAGTGCGCCACTGAAGCAGACCCACTCTGCTCTGTCTTTGAAGATTCACCATGAGAAATTGGCATTCCTTGCTCTAACTGTCCACAATATGAAAGTCACAGGAAAAACCGACATGTCTTTTTTTTATGTTTGTTTGTTTGTTTGTTTTAACCCACTATGGTGCCACTTAAAATCCCTGTGTTTGAACAGTACACTTCAATTCTGCTTTAACAGCAATCCTTGATGTGCAGGGAAACATCAGGGTTAGCAAACTCACAACGCGAGTCTTCTTTCTCTGGGCCACATGTGTAATATTTATGTTTTTGTCCATCGAGCCACTCCATAGAGCTTCACTGCAAGTCATGTTTAATTGCAGCAGAGAATAAACACCAGCCTTCAGACCAGCTGCAAAACAGAAAAATAAACACGTGGACAAAATGCATAAATTTGCTGTAATGTAAGTTAATAAAGTAAGTTACATACCGCAAAAGCCAATAGCTCCTCCAGTCACACAACCACTGTACACAGCGTTCTTCCAGTCAGATATGCCTCTGTGCTGTAAGTGAAAATCAGGTACAAAAAAAGACAGTTATTACAAAACACTTTCAGTTATCACACAGAAAGTGTTTTGTTTTTCATCTGCATGGCAGGAGGTAGTAATGGCAGATAATCAATTAATCATTAATCAGCATATATCTGTAAAAGTATTCTCATATAAATTACCATCACTTTGTTCGGTACTTCTAACGATTTGTTAACCTATCCTTTAACCACTTCTGCAAACAGCCTGTGCCTGACTTTATCATAATACATTACATGGTGACAATTGAACAAAGCATATACAGTGGGGCAAAAAAGTATTTAGTCAGCCACCGATTGTGCAAGTTCCCCCACCTAAAATGATGACAGAGGTCAGTAATTTGCACCAGAGGTACACTTCAACTGTGAGAGACAGAATGTGAAAAAAAAATCCATGAATCCACATGGTAGGATTTGTAAAGAATTTATTCGTAAATCAGGGTGGAAAATAAGTATTTGGTCACCTCAAACAAGGAAAATCTCTGGCTCTCACTGGCCCCACTGTAATTACAAAAACAGGTAGCAGTGGGAATGTGAGCATGATTTTGGAAGAAATCATAGAATTCTAGGAAAAAAGGATGGAAAAATGTTAGCAGCTGTTTCTGTCTTCATTCCAGCTGTGTCCATTTGTTGGTGACAAATGTTGCTGGATAGTGATGTGGACATAAGCATACCTAACTGAGTGTGTGAGGCAACATTTCCAGCAGTGCTTGCAGTTGTAAAAATACTATATGCAATGCTAGATGAATATTATAACTGTTACTGTTTTAGGAGCAATAGATTATTATTTTTACTCCTGTTTTTTGTTTCCTGATTAAAACTAAATAAAGAAAATGTTGGACTTTGATTTGTGGGGAATATATTGTAGTGTTATGGCTAAATATCTATTTTAACGTCCATCCCCCTTAAAAAAATAAGCAAAATGCTCTCATTTTGTCTGTCTATGCTTTAAGAACTGCAATAGTCCTGTATTCCTAGAAATATGAGTATAATATTTTAACTAGGGGCAGCACGCCCATACGGTAAAAGAACTGGCTGAGTAGCAGCATATCACTGAAAATAAAAGCGAACCGAGCCCTGAGGAACGCCACAAAAAACATAGACAACACGGACGCAAGTGTTATCTCTGTCTGCAGTAAAGGTAGCCATTAGCTTACCCAGGGATCTTTTAATTCAAACCCAGGTTTCGAGATGATCCAGAGAGTGTATTGCTCAACGTTTGCGACAGAGTTGCTCAGTTTTAGTGCTTTTAAATGTGCTTTCTCTGTTAAAGCATAATAATGATACTCATAAAATACATTAAGTAAAATGAAACTGAAATCTCTTTCTCCAGTACCTTAGATTTCTTAGATAACCTTTTCAGTAACTGAGGATCTAGTTTTTCTGCATCTATAGATTAGTTTAATTTACTATCATTTACTATATTCTACTATAATAGATTAATTTACTATAATAAACAAATCATTTTATGTTCAGTAATTTTTTTATATGATCATATTCTGAGAAGAAACTTAGTAGAATAAAAATATAATGAAATATGAAGTAGATGAGAATATTTTATTCCAAATACACCAGATATGGGTGGGAAGGAAATAGTAAATGGTCAGGATATACAGTAGAAACATGTGTCGGGAAGCGTGGATTGCATTCCCTCTGTATACATGTAGATTTTCTCCAGTGGAGATTCAAAGAATGAATGTTTACAGCTTCATGCTGACAACAGAGGGACCTGCAGGCGATTCTGCAGGTCATTAATCAATGTATAAAACTAAAATAAAATGTGTCACTAAAATGTATTTAGTGACACAGCACACAAACACGGAAGCAAGATGTGTAATTAGGATTATTTATAATAAATATGAATTAATTAGTGTAATTTCATTAACCATAGAGAATAACTAAATCCTTCAGGACAATGTCACATCAGTGCACTGAACTCACTATGGCATCCATCTAACAGAGCTTCCACACGTTCTCACTGTAATTTCCCCTCATGAATGAATTTATGCTGCACTAATCTGAATGTTCGGAGGGAAATCAAACGCATTTTACTCGTAGTACTCAAGCTGACTTCACTTGGTTTGAATGACGGCGTACTCACAATTGCACCCAGTCCTTGGTGAATTGGATGTGCGCCTCCAGAGATTTATGACGGCGAAACTGGTGCGCCGTGTATGCGCTGACTTTACAGACAAGGTACGAGAACAGATCATGCTAAGTCAACAGCGGTTTGGTCTTCAGGGTTTCTACTAGCGGACGAACTCTCCTTTCCAGCACCCTGGCATAGACTTTCCCAGGGAGGCTGAGGAGTGTGATCCCCCTTTAGTTGGAACACACCCTCCGGTCCCCCTTCTTAAAGATGGGGACCACCTCCCCGGTCTGCCAGTGCACAGTGATTTTAAAAATAAAGATAAAATGAAAAGTAATTAATAAAAAGTAAATATTTAAACATTCCTACAAATGTGCAATGAACGTGTAAAAATTCTGTTTAGTAGTTGTTGCTGTTTCTTTCTTTCTTTCTTTTTCTTTTTTCTTTTTGAAAAATAACGACGTCTCTGAGGCGCGAATTACTACGTGAAAAATGGCGTCATCTTGTGGCCCCTTTCTGTCACTATAATTCATTCAAGGCTTTGTGGGAAATGCTTCTCCTGTAAAAGTTTCAGTCACCGGCGACATTTTTTCATCAGCAGAACGTTGACCGTCATCACAATGAACCAAATTCGATGACGTCACAAAAGTCAGCTCAAAGCACAACCAATCAAAATCTTGACTTTGATCTGAAAGTCCTTAAATAGCCGTTAGTTCGCAGTGTTCCTCACAGCAATCAGTTGCGATTAGTTCACATTTGCTTCGTGTTTTTAAACAGTTTCCTAAAGAGATTTAAACTCTTTTTCAAGGACATTTTAAAAGTTCTGTACCAATCAGCTAAAGTTTGACAGCTGTACCGACCAGTTTCCTCCAGTCTATTAAAGCAGACTGTTTTCAAAAAATGGATAGAGGAGACGGCTCACAAAACCATGACGATGGTGAACAAAACCATGTTGGTGTAGGACTAGCAGTCAATGAGCTGCTTTTGGCACTGCTGCAACAGGGAAATCTTAGAGCAGTTGACAGGATGTTCCCCTGGATTGAAATCAATCAGTTGCGTGGTTTAGTTGATAATCAACTGCCACAACAAGAGGAGGCAGTTGATGTTCCGGTAGGAGGCATCGAAATAAATCCTCCCCAGGAAATAGCAGGACCCTGGGAAAATTTTAGAGCAGAGATGGGAGTAGGCGATGGCATTGAAAGAAATCCACCCCAGGAAATAGCAGGACCCTTGGTCATTAATGGAGCAGAGATGGGAGTAGGAGATAACATAGAAAGAAATCCACCCCAACAGATAGAACGACCATTGGTCATTAATAGAGCAGAGATGGGAGCAGGAGATTACACAGAAAGAAATCCACCTCTAGAAATAGAACAACCCGTGTACAATAATGTAGCAGAAGAAGATCCAATTATTGATGAAATCAGGTGGTGGGAAGATGAGGGATCTGAGAGCGACACTGAAAGTGTTCCTGATAGTGACACAGATGACGATGGAGACAATGGCCAGGATGCTCCTGTGCTATTGCCCCCCAACCCAGTACCAGGCGGTTCGAGGAGGAGACCAAGGGAGGAGGAGGATGAAGAAGAAGATGGGAGAGCTAGGAAAATGTCTAAACACTGAATTTTGAGCTGAGCTGGACAGTCAATGTTGCACCCATCTTCCAAAGCTACATGTGTCCTACATCACTCTACGGCCTAGAGCGTCCTGGTGCCACGTGCACTTATGGACACTCTTATGTTCGAACAGGGTTGCTGCTGCTGGTTTGGTCAATATTGTTTGGAGAGAGATCAAACTAACAGCTTTAGAATCAGTGCAAAAAAGACGTAAACACAAAGCGCGGACCCGCCGAAACATCAGAATCAGCGAGCTGTCAGCTTTCAGCCCCGACCGTGTCCGTGCGGTCGGGTGAGAAAGGCCACATCTCACTGATTCTGATCTGCGGGTCGCGCTTTGTGTTTACGTCTTTGTGCAGAAGCCGTGTACCTGCTCTCATTTACTGTTTTAAATGTTTGGTGGTCGTCAAAATTTTGTGACGTTTCACCTGAGATTCTGGAATTTGGGGCAAAATACATTTATATAAAAAAATCGATTCAGGATTTTAATGAATCAATGTCACGTTATCCAATCCAGAATCGATTTTAATCGATGAATCGATTATTAAAACCCACCCCTACTTCCTATCACCATTGTGCTAACGTAATTATACAATAGCATTTACAACACCACCATCTTCAAATAGAAAAACACATTATGGAATGCTATCAGTTGTGTATTGGCCTCCCCAAACCCTGGACCTCAACATTAGTGAATAGTGGGATCATCTTGACAGAGAAGGGAAGGAAAGGCAGCCAACATCCAAAGAAGAGCTTTGAATGCATGTCTTTATCCTGTCTTCCTTCTCACCCCAACCGGTCGCAGCAGATGACCGCCCCTCCCTGAGCCTGGTTCTGCCGGAGGTTTCTTCCTGTTAAAAGGGAGTTTTTCCTTCCCACTGTTGCCAAAGTGCTTGCTCATAGGGGGTCATATTGTTGATTGTTGGGTTTTTCTCTGTATCTATTATTGTACGATCTACTGTACAATATAAAGCTCTGTGAGGCGACTGTTGTTGTGATTTGGTGCAATATAAATAAAATTGAATTGAATTGAATTGAATTGAATTGAATGTCCTTCAAGAAGCCTGGAGAACTTTTCCTGAAGACTACTTTCGCTATAATAAAAAAAAGGAAAAATTAAAGCAAAGGTAATGACTAGTTTGGGTGTTGTAGTCCTTTAATAATCAAGGAAAAGTAGTAAATCCACAATTTAAAAAAAAATTCTTTTATTATAAATAATCCTGGTGTGGATTAGTTACTTACACATCAAACCAATGTTTTACAGGCAGAACATTGCTCATCTGAGTTTTGACCCAGAGTGAAATTCACACAAGTTCAGCTTTCATTACCTGATCAGTGCGCCACTGAAGCAGACCCACTCTGCTCTGTCTTTGAAGATTCACCATGAGAAATTGGCATTCCTTGCTCTAACTGTCCACAATATGAAAGTCACAGGAAAAACCGACATGTCTTTTTTTTATGTTTGTTTGTTTGTTTTAACCCACTATGGTGCCACTTAAAATCCCTGTGTTTGAACAGTACACTTCAATTCTGCTTTAACAGCAATCCTTGATGTGCAGGGAAACATCAGGGTTAGCAAACTCACAACGCGAGTCTTCTTTCTCTGGGCCACATGTGTAATATTTATGTTTTTGTCCATCGAGCCACTCCATAGAGCTTCACTGCAAGTCATGTTTAATTGCAGCAGAGAATAAACACCAGCCTTCAGACCAGCTGCAAAACAGAAAAATAAACACGTGGACAAAATGCATAAATTTGCTGTAATGTAAGTTAATAAAGTAAGTTACATACCGCAAAAGCCAATAGCTCCTCCAGTCACACAACCACTGTACACAGCGTTCTTCCAGTCAGATATGCCTCTGTGCTGTAAGTGAAAATCAGGTACAAAAAAAGACAGTTATTACAAAACACTTTCAGTTATCACACAGAAAGTGTTTTGTTTTTCATCTGCATGGCAGGAGGTAGTAATGGCAGATAATCAATTAATCATTAATCAGCATATATCTGTAAAAGTATTCTCATATAAATTACCATCACTTTGTTCGGTACTTCTAACGATTTGTTAACCTATCCTTTAACCACTTCTGCAAACAGCCTGTGCCTGACTTTATCATAATACATTACATGGTGACAATTGAACAAAGCATATACAGTGGGGCAAAAAAGTATTTAGTCAGCCACCGATTGTGCAAGTTCCCCCACCTAAAATGATGACAGAGGTCAGTAATTTGCACCAGAGGTACACTTCAACTGTGAGAGACAGAATGTGAAAAAAAAATCCATGAATCCACATGGTAGGATTTGTAAAGAATTGATTCGTAAATCAGGGTGGAAAATAAGTATTTGGTCACCTCAAACAAGGAAAATCTCTGGCTCTCACTGGCCCCACTGTAATTACAAAAACAGGTAGCAGTGGGAATGTGAGCATGATTTTGGAAGAAATCATAGAATTCTAGGAAAAAAGGATGGAAAAATGTTAGCAGCTGTTTCTGTCTTCATTCCAGCTGTGTCCATTTGTTGGTGACAAATGTTGCTGGATAGTGATGTGGACATAAGCATACCTAACTGAGTGTGTGAGGCAACATTTCCAGCAGTGCTTGCAGTTGTAAAAATACTATATGCAATGCTAGATGAATATTATAACTGTTACTGTTTTAGGAGCAATAGATTATTATTTTTACTCCTGTTTTTTGTTTCCTGATTAAAACTAAATAAAGAAAATGTTGGACTTTGATTTGTGGGGAATATATTGTAGTGTTATGGCTAAATATCTATTTTAACGTCCATCCCCCTTAAAAAAATAAGCAAAATGCTCTCATTTTGTCTGTCTATGCTTTAAGAACTGCAATAGTCCTGTATTCCTAGAAATATGAGTATAATATTTTAACTAGGGGCAGCACGCCCATACGGTAAAAGAACTGGCTGAGTAGCAGCATATCACTGAAAATAAAAGCGAACCGAGCCCTGAGGAACGCCACAAAAAACATAGACAACACGGACGCAAGTGTTATCTCTGTCTGCAGTAAAGGTAGCCATTAGCTTACCCAGGGATCTTTTAATTCAAACCCAGGTTTCGAGATGATCCAGAGAGTGTATTGCTCAACGTTTGCGACAGAGTTGCTCAGTTTTAGTGCTTTTAAATGTGCTTTCTCTGTTAAAGCATAATAATGATACTCATAAAATACATTAAGTAAAATGAAACTGAAATCTCTTTCTCCAGTACCTTAGATTTCTTAGATAACCTTTTCAGTAACTGAGGATCTAGTTTTTCTGCATCTATAGATTAGTTTAATTTACTATCATTTACTATATTCTACTATAATAGATTAATTTACTATAATAAACAAATCATTTTATGTTCAGTAATTTTTTTATATGATCATATTCTGAGAAGAAACTTAGTAGAATAAAAATATAATGAAATATGAAGTAGATGAGAATATTTTATTCCAAATACACCAGATATGGGTGGGAAGGAAATAGTAAATGGTCAGGATATACAGTAGAAACATGTGTCGGGAAGCGTGGATTGCATTCCCTCTGTATACATGTAGATTTTCTCCAGTGGAGATTCAAAGAATGAATGTTTACAGCTTCATGCTGACAACAGAGGGACCTGCAGGCGATTCTGCAGGTCATTAATCAATGTATAAAACTAAAATAAAATGTGTCACTAAAATGTATTTAGTGACACAGCACACAAACACGGAAGCAAGATGTGTAATTAGGATTATTTATAATAAATATGAATTAATTAGTGTAATTTCATTAACCATAGAGAATAACTAAATCCTTCAGGACAATGTCACATCAGTGCACTGAACTCACTATGGCATCCATCTAACAGAGCTTCCACACGTTCTCACTGTAATTTCCCCTCATGAATGAATTTATGCTGCACTAATCTGAATGTTCGGAGGGAAATCAAACGCATTTTACTCGTAGTACTCAAGCTGACTTCACTTGGTTTGAATGACGGCGTACTCACAATTGCACCCAGTCCTTGGTGAATTGGATGTGCGCCTCCAGAGATTTATGACGGCGAAACTGGTGCGCCGTGTATGCGCTGACTTTACAGACAAGGTACGAGAACAGATCATGCTAAGTCAACAGCGGTTTGGTCTTCAGGGTTTCTACTAGCGGACGAACTCTCCTTTCCAGCACCCTGGCATAGACTTTCCCAGGGAGGCTGAGGAGTGTGATCCCCCTTTAGTTGGAACACACCCTCCGGTCCCCCTTCTTAAAGATGGGGACCACCTCCCCGGTCTGCCAGTGCACAGTGATTTTAAAAATAAAGATAAAATGAAAAGTAATTAATAAAAAGTAAATATTTAAACATTCCTACAAATGTGCAATGAACGTGTAAAAATTCTGTTTAGTAGTTGTTGCTGTTTCTTTCTTTCTTTCTTTTTCTTTTTTCTTTTTGAAAAATAACGACGTCTCTGAGGCGCGAATTACTACGTGAAAAATGGCGTCATCTTGTGGCCCCTTTCTGTCACTATAATTCATTCAAGGCTTTGTGGGAAATGCTTCTCCTGTAAAAGTTTCAGTCACCGGCGACATTTTTTCATCAGCAGAACGTTGACCGTCATCACAATGAACCAAATTCGATGACGTCACAAAAGTCAGCTCAAAGCACAACCAATCAAAATCTTGACTTTGATCTGAAAGTCCTTAAATAGCCGTTAGTTCGCAGTGTTCCTCACAGCAATCAGTTGCGATTAGTTCACATTTGCTTCGTGTTTTTAAACAGTTTCCTAAAGAGATTTAAACTCTTTTTCAAGGACATTTTAAAAGTTCTGTACCAATCAGCTAAAGTTTGACAGCTGTACCGACCAGTTTCCTCCAGTCTATTAAAGCAGACTGTTTTCAAAAAATGGATAGAGGAGACGGCTCACAAAACCATGACGATGGTGAACAAAACCATGTTGGTGTAGGACTAGCAGTCAATGAGCTGCTTTTGGCACTGCTGCAACAGGGAAATCTTAGAGCAGTTGACAGGATGTTCCCCTGGATTGAAATCAATCAGTTGCGTGGTTTAGTTGATAATCAACTGCCACAACAAGAGGAGGCAGTTGATGTTCCGGTAGGAGGCATCGAAATAAATCCTCCCCAGGAAATAGCAGGACCCTGGGAAAATTTTAGAGCAGAGATGGGAGTAGGCGATGGCATTGAAAGAAATCCACCCCAGGAAATAGCAGGACCCTTGGTCATTAATGGAGCAGAGATGGGAGTAGGAGATAACATAGAAAGAAATCCACCCCAACAGATAGAACGACCATTGGTCATTAATAGAGCAGAGATGGGAGCAGGAGATTACACAGAAAGAAATCCACCTCTAGAAATAGAACAACCCGTGTACAATAATGTAGCAGAAGAAGATCCAATTATTGATGAAATCAGGTGGTGGGAAGATGAGGGATCTGAGAGCGACACTGAAAGTGTTCCTGATAGTGACACAGATGACGATGGAGACAATGGCCAGGATGCTCCTGTGCTATTGCCCCCCAACCCAGTACCAGGCGGTTCGAGGAGGAGACCAAGGGAGGAGGAGGATGAAGAAGAAGAAGAAGATGGGAGAGCTAGGAAAATGTCTAAACACTGAATTTTGAGCTGAGCTGGACAGTCAATGTTGCACCCATCTTCCAAAGCTACATGTGTCCTACATCACTCTACGGCCTAGAGCGTCCTGGTGCCACGTGCACTTATGGACACTCTTATGTTCGAACAGGGTTGCTGCTGCTGGTTTGGTCAATATTGTTTGGAGAGAGATCAAACTAACAGCTTTAGAATCAGTGCAAAAAAGACGTAAACACAAAGCGCGGACCCGCCGAAACATCAGAATCAGCGAGCTGTCAGCTTTCAGCCCCGACCGTGTCCGTGCGGTCGGGTGAGAAAGGCCACATCTCACTGATTCTGATCTGCGGGTCGCGCTTTGTGTTTACGTCTTTGTGCAGAAGCCGTGTACCTGCTCTCATTTACTGTTTTAAATGTTTGGTGGTCGTCAAAATTTTGTGACGTTTCACCTGAGATTCTGGAATTTGGGGCAAAATACATTTATATAAAAAAATCGATTCAGGATTTTAATGAATCAATGTCACGTTATCCAATCCAGAATCGATTTTAATCGATGAATCGATTATTAAAACCCACCCCTACTTCCTATCACCATTGTGCTAACGTAATTATACAATAGCATTTACAACACCACCATCTTCAAATAGAAAAACACATTATGGAATGCTATCAGTTGTGTATTGGCCTCCCCAAACCCTGGACCTCAACATTAGTGAATAGTGGGATCATCTTGACAGAGAAGGGAAGGAAAGGCAGCCAACATCCAAAGAAGAGCTTTGAATGCATGTCTTTATCCTGTCTTCCTTCTCACCCCAACCGGTCGCAGCAGATGACCGCCCCTCCCTGAGCCTGGTTCTGCCGGAGGTTTCTTCCTGTTAAAAGGGAGTTTTTCCTTCCCACTGTTGCCAAAGTGCTTGCTCATAGGGGGTCATATTGTTGATTGTTGGGTTTTTCTCTGTATCTATTATTGTACGATCTACTGTACAATATAAAGCTCTGTGAGGCGACTGTTGTTGTGATTTGGTGCAATATAAATAAAATTGAATTGAATTGAATTGAATTGAATTGAATTGAATTGAATTGAACTGAATGTCCTTCAAGAAGCCTGGAGAACTTTTCCTGAAGACTATCGCTATAATAAAAAAAGGAAAAATTAAAGCAAAGGTAATGACTAGTTTGGGTGTTGTAGTCCTTTAATAATCAAGGAAAAGTAGTAAATCCACAATTTAAAAAAAAATTCTTTTATTATAAATAATCCTGGTGTGGATTAGTTACTTACACATCAAACCAATGTTTTACAGGCAGAACATTGCTCATCTGAGTTTTGACCCAGAGTGAAATTCACACAAGTTCAGCTTTCATTACCTGATCAGTGCGCCACTGAAGCAGACCCACTCTGCTCTGTCTTTGAAGATTCACCATGAGAAATTGGCATTCCTTGCTCTAACTGTCCACAATATGAAAGTCACAGGAAAAACCGACATGTCTTTTTTTTATGTTTGTTTGTTTGTTTGTTTTAACCCACTATGGTGCCACTTAAAATCCCTGTGTTTGAACAGTACACTTCAATTCTGCTTTAACAGCAATCCTTGATGTGCAGGGAAACATCAGGGTTAGCAAACTCACAACGCGAGTCTTCTTTTTCTGGGCCACATGTGTAATATTTATGTTTTTGTCCATCGAGCCACTCCATAGAGCTTCACTGCAAGTCATGTTTAATTGCAGCAGAGAATAAACACCAGCCTTCAGACCAGCTGCAAAACAGAAAAATAAACACGTGGACAAAATGCATAAATTTGCTGTAATGTAAGTTAATAAAGTAAGTTACATACCGCAAAAGCCAATAGCTCCTCCAGTCACACAACCACTGTACACAGCGTTCTTCCAGTCAGATATGCCTCTGTGCTGTAAGTGAAAATCAGGTACAAAAAAAGACAGTTATTACAAAACACTTTCAGTTATCACACAGAAAGTGTTTTGTTTTTCATCTGCATGGCAGGAGGTAGTAATGGCAGATAATCAATTAATCATTAATCAGCATATATCTGTAAAAGTATTCTCATATAAATTACCATCACTTTGTTCGGTACTTCTAACGATTTGTTAACCTATCCTTTAACCACTTCTGCAAACAGCCTGTGCCTGACTTTATCATAATACATTACATGGTGACAATTGAACAAAGCATATACAGTGGGGCAAAAAAGTATTTAGTCAGCCACCGATTGTGCAAGTTCCCCCACCTAAAATGATGACAGAGGTCAGTAATTTGCACCAGAGGTACACTTCAACTGTGAGAGACAGAATGTGAAAAAAAAATCCATGAATCCACATGGTAGGATTTGTAAAGAATTTATTCGTAAATCAGGGTGGAAAATAAGTATTTGGTCACCTCAAACAAGGAAAATCTCTGGCTCTCACTGGCCCCACTGTAATTACAAAAACAGGTAGCAGTGGGAATGTGAGCATGATTTTGGAAGAAATCATACACTCTAAAAAGTAATTCATCAGGCCTTTTACCACCACTTGATTAAATCCATGGCTGCAACATAAAAATTCTAATTTATTGATTAAGATAGACCTTCTAAGTTGCAAACTTTATTTTTTTGGGTTGTGTTGAATTAATAATGTTGGTAATTACATTAAATTAATTTTATATGTAATTTGAAATTAAATCCCAATGTTAGTGGGTTCAAAATAAAATTCAAGTTGTAATTACTTAAAGAAATTTAATACATAACTTATTTTTTTCCACTGTAACTTCTGATTTCAAATTCCCTCCCCTACTGACTTAACTAGCCCGGGCAAATTCACACATGTTGCGTTGCATGGTGCAAGCTTTTGTAAAAAACATTTCAAGGTAAGTAACATTTCATTTACAAATAACAGTTCTACCAAAGCAAAGCATTTGTGCTAGTCACCTGTAGTGGATTTGTGTATGATGTGATGCTCATACAGATAAGGAAATACTTTGCACTACCACATGTAGCTAATGCTAGCCATTCTAAACTTTAGCACAGCAGAGGATAAGACTTATAAAGTTTCATTTGACAAAAGTCTTCAGCTAGAGAGTGCAACTGTGGCTAGGAAAAGCATGATTAAAGTTTTGCTACACAGTGCAATCTAATTTCGATCATAGGCTGATTTTGTTTTTCTTTTTACCAAAATTAGAAGCCTTTAAACTGTGAATAGTTCTTTCAGAGGGATAACCTAGAGGCTTCTTTTTTCCATCTGGCTCACCTATTTTATATCTTTATAAAACTTGCATGACCCATACGTAATATTACATTGATTTTGGTTAGTATTGTGATACAGCTTAAAGTAAGTATTGTTCTTGATCTTAAGAGTTGTAGCTATCTTTGTTTTGTTTTTTTTGTTTTTTGTTTTTTTAAATCAGACTGTGTGAAATATTGTTAATGTCATTCCAATAGCATTATTCTGGCATGGGCTATGTGAATCTACTTAACATTAAGACTTTATGTAAGCAGTTAGTATAGTGTGATAATCTAGGGTCATTAGTGCTTTGTTAAGTTGGGACACATTTTTTACAAAATGGGCTGGGAGTGAACAAATTCGAAACCTCTGCAAAAACAGGGTTGCTAAAGCATTAGAGATTACACCACGGTTATGGTGGGGAAGTCTCCCTTGTCTTCACCAAGATTGTTTTTGTTCCCTCAAAACTTGGGGTAGCCTTAGATCACATCTATCCTCTTTAAATAATGTATTAGAGCATTCATTAATGCAGTATAGCTAATAGTCTGCAAGGTTTAATTCTTCTCTTTCTGTGGTCTACAGATAAAGGAGGAGTTCAAGAGAATAACCACTGTAAGCCTTGAATAGCTACACTTGACCATTGCACCCCAAAACTGATGGATGTCATTTTATCAAGGGGAGGAGCTAAGGGAGTGAGAATCAGGCAGATCAAGGACATGCTTCTTGAGGTAGGACAACTATTTAGACTTTGGGTAGCTTTGAAATGCACTTTGTTGGCAGTCAGCCATGTATTTTATACTCATACTTTATTTTTTCTTAAATAGCACAATACAATTGAAACACGCAGAGAAGTAGCCATCTGCTGCCTTATCACTTTCCTTGGAGAGAAGGAAGAGGACCTTTTCATGGAGTTCGGTTTAAGTAATTCAGCATTGTGTGTGTGTATGTGTGTGTGTGTGTTCCATTGATCATCTGAATTCATTAAGTTTCAGTAAGTATAAAAGTCTAATCTATAATTCACTAACCTATTAATTACTTAACTTAAGGTTGGCCTTAAGTTAACACCGAAGAACTTAAGGCCAACCTTGAAAGGCAGGTGATGAAAACTGCCATCATCAGTGACCGGTACACCCCTGGATCTAACCATAAGACTGCAACCATTGTGGTGGAGGAAACAAAAATCATGGAGGGCCAGAATTTCCCAAGGCGCTGTGTTTTGCTCATGGGCATAATATATGCTCTCAATCTGAGCTAATGCAAGGATCTGAAATATACTTTTGAAGTTGTTCAGAAGCTGTTCCTTGACCTTGATGGAACCATCATTATGTTAAAGATGTTGACTCTGTTTCAAAAATTGTTAACTGTTTTGAATCCTGTATGTGTAACATTGATCTTAAAGGTGTTTGCTGCATTGTGTCATAGAAAGATGCAAGATCTTGTAAAGTTTGGTAGGCATTGAAAGTTAACATTTACTGAACACTTGCATGGAAGTATTACTGTTCTAAGTTTTTTTAACCAATTGAACACATTTGTTTCTGTGGTGTTAAATACATAAAGGCATATACTATAACTTGGCTGAGATGGTATAAATCTAAATTTCTGGTTTATTTTCACTTTTTAAATACAAAGTGTTGAAATGCCTACAGTTAAAAAATAAAGTTTTTTGATAAAAAAAAATGTTGAATGAATTCCTTTCTTAAAAGCTATTACAATAAAAAATAAGAGAAAGCTAAAATGATGTTAATAATGATGAAAATCAGCAACTTAATATTTTAAATAATGAACTTTAAAAAATTGTTTTTGTAATTGCTGTAATTAATTACATAACACTTAAAAATCATTTTAAATAATGTGGAAAAAGTAATTGGAGGAAGATAATTTTTATGAGTAAACAACTTAAAAATATGTTTTTAAGCTACCAAATATTACATAAATGGTAATTAAAATCACCTTTGATTATGGAGGAAAAGTTAATTCCCCTAACTCAATATAGTTTGTTGGTTCAATCTAATTTCAACATAAGTTATCGTAACTCAAAAAGAGTAATGGAAACTGTTGCGTTAATTTTTTTTGTTGAGCTTAAACAATAGTTTTTAGAGTGTAGAATTCTAGGAAAAAAGGATGGAAAAATGTTAGCAGCTGTTTCTGTCTTCATTCCAGCTGTGTCCATTTGTTGGTGACAAATGTTGCTGGATAGTGATGTGGACATAAGCATACCTAACTGAGTGTGTGAGGCAACATTTCCAGCAGTGCTTGCAGTTGTAAAAATACTATATGCAATGCTAGATGAATATTATAACTGTTACTGTTTTAGGAGCAATAGATTATTATTTTTACTCCTGTTTTTTGTTTCCTGATTAAAACTAAATAAAGAAAATGTTGGACTTTGATTTGTGGGGAATATATTGTAGTGTTATGGCTAAATATCTATTTTAACGTCCATCCCCCTTAAAAAAATAAGCAAAATGCTCTCATTTTGTCTGTCTATGCTTTAAGAACTGCAATAGTCCTGTATTCCTAGAAATATGAGTATAATATTTTAACTAGGGGCAGCACGCCCATACGGTAAAAGAACTGGCTGAGTAGCAGCATATCACTGAAAATAAAAGCGAACCGAGCCCTGAGGAACGCCACAAAAAACATAGACAACACGGACGCAAGTGTTATCTCTGTCTGCAGTAAAGGTAGCCATTAGCTTACCCAGGGATCTTTTAATTCAAACCCAGGTTTCGAGATGATCCAGAGAGTGTATTGCTCAACGTTTGCGACAGAGTTGCTCAGTTTTAGTGCTTTTAAATGTGCTTTCTCTGTTAAAGCATAATAATGATACTCATAAAATACATTAAGTAAAATGAAACTGAAATCTCTTTCTCCAGTACCTTAGATTTCTTAGATAACCTTTTCAGTAACTGAGGATCTAGTTTTTCTGCATCTATAGATTAGTTTAATTTACTATCATTTACTATATTCTACTATAATAGATTAATTTACTATAATAAACAAATCATTTTATGTTCAGTAATTTTTTTATATGATCATATTCTGAGAAGAAACTTAGTAGAATAAAAATATAATGAAATATGAAGTAGATGAGAATATTTTATTCCAAATACACCAGATATGGGTGGGAAGGAAATAGTAAATGGTCAGGATATACAGTAGAAACATGTGTCGGGAAGCGTGGATTGCATTCCCTCTGTATACATGTAGATTTTCTCCAGTGGAGATTCAAAGAATGAATGTTTACAGCTTCATGCTGACAACAGAGGGACCTGCAGGCGATTCTGCAGGTCATTAATCAATGTATAAAACTAAAATAAAATGTGTCACTAAAATGTATTTAGTGACACAGCACACAAACACGGAAGCAAGATGTGTAATTAGGATTATTTATAATAAATATGAATTAATTAGTGTAATTTCATTAACCATAGAGAATAACTAAATCCTTCAGGACAATGTCACATCAGTGCACTGAACTCACTATGGCATCCATCTAACAGAGCTTCCACACGTTCTCACTGTAATTTCCCCTCATGAATGAATTTATGCTGCACTAATCTGAATGTTCGGAGGGAAATCAAACGCATTTTACTCGTAGTACTCAAGCTGACTTCATTTGGTTTGAATGACGGCGTACTCACAATTGCACCCAGTCCTTGGTGAATTGGATGTGCGCCTCCAGAGATTTATGACGGCGAAACTGGTGCGCCGTGTATGCGCTGACTTTACAGACAAGGTACGAGAACAGATCATGCTAAGTCAACAGCGGTTTGGTCTTCAGGGTTTCTACTAGCGGACGAACTCTCCTTTCCAGCACCCTGGCATAGACTTTCCCAGGGAGGCTGAGGAGTGTGATCCCCCTTTAGTTGGAACACACCCTCCGGTCCCCCTTCTTAAAGATGGGGACCACCTCCCCGGTCTGCCAGTGCACAGTGATTTTAAAAATAAAGATAAAATGAAAAGTAATTAATAAAAAGTAAATATTTAAACATTCCTACAAATGTGCAATGAACGTGTAAAAATTCTGTTTAGTAGTTGTTGCTGTTTCTTTCTTTCTTTCTTTTTCTTTTTTCTTTTTGAAAAATAACGACGTCTCTGAGGCGCGAATTACTACGTGAAAAATGGCGTCATCTTGTGGCCCCTTTCTGTCACTATAATTCATTCAAGGCTTTGTGGGAAATGCTTCTCCTGTAAAAGTTTCAGTCACCGGCGACATTTTTTCATCAGCAGAACGTTGACCGTCATCACAATGAACCAAATTCGATGACGTCACAAAAGTCAGCTCAAAGCACAACCAATCAAAATCTTGACTTTGATCTGAATATCCTTAAATAGCCGTTAGTTCGCAGTGTTCCTCACAGCAATCAGTTGCGATTAGTTCACATTTGCTTCGTGTTTTTAAACAGTTTCCTAAAGAGATTTAAACTCTTTTTCAAGGATATTTTAAAAGTTCTGTACCAATCAGCTAAAGTTTGACAGCTGTACCGACCAGTTTCCTCCAGTCTATTAAAGCAGACTGTTTTCAAAAAATGGATAGAGGAGACGGCTCACAAAACCATGACGATGGTGAACAAAACCATGTTGGTGTAGGACTAGCAGTCAATGAGCTGCTTTTGGCACTGCTGCAACAGGGAAATCTTAGAGCAGTTGACAGGATGTTCCCCTGGATTGAAATCAATCAGTTGCGTGGTTTAGTTGATAATCAACTGCCACAACAAGAGGAGGCAGTTGATGTTCCGGTAGGAGGCATCGAAATAAATCCTCCCCAGGAAATAGCAGGACCCTGGGAAAATTTTAGAGCAGAGATGGGAGTAGGCGATGGCATTGAAAGAAATCCACCCCAGGAAATAGCAGGACCCTTGGTCATTAATGGAGCAGAGATGGGAGTAGGAGATAACATAGAAAGAAATCCACCCCAACAGATAGAACGACCATTGGTCATTAATAGAGCAGAGATGGGAGCAGGAGATTACACAGAAAGAAATCCACCTCTAGAAATAGAACAACCCGTGTACAATAATGTAGCAGAAGAAGATCCAATTATTGATGAAATCAGGTGGTGGGAAGATGAGGGATCTGAGAGCGACACTGAAAGTGTTCCTGATAGTGACACAGATGACGATGGAGACAATGGCCAGGATGCTCCTGTGCTATTGCCCCCCAACCCAGTACCAGGCGGTTCGAGGAGGAGACCAAGGGAGGAGGAGGATGAAGAAGAAGAAGATGGGAGAGCTAGGAAAATGTCTAAACACTGAATTTTGAGCTGAGCTGGACAGTCAATGTTGCACCCATCTTCCAAAGCTACATGTGTCCTACATCACTCTACGGCCTAGAGCGTCCTGGTGCCACGTGCACTTATGGACACTCTTATGTTCGAACAGGGTTGCTGCTGCTGGTTTGGTCAATATTGTTTGGAGAGAGATCAAACTAACAGCTTTAGAATCAGTGCAAAAAAGACGTAAACACAAAGCGCGGACCCGCCGAAACATCAGAATCAGCGAGCTGTCAGCTTTCAGCCCCGACCGTGTCCGTGCGGTCGGGTGAGAAAGGCCACATCTCACTGATTCTGATCTGCGGGTCGCGCTTTGTGTTTACGTCTTTGTGCAGAAGCCGTGTACCTGCTCTCATTTACTGTTTTAAATGTTTGGTGGTCGTCAAAATTTTGTGACGTTTCACCTGAGATTCTGGAATTTTGGGCAAAATACATTTATATAAAAAAATCGATTCAGGATTTTAATGAATCAATGTCACGTTATCCAATCCAGAATCGATTTTAATCGATGAATCGATTATTAAAACCCACCCCTACTTCCTATCACCATTGTGCTAACGTAATTATACAATAGCATTTACAACACCACCATCTTCAAATAGAAAAACACATTATGGAATGCTATCAGTTGTGTATTGGCCTCCCCAAACCCTGGACCTCAACATTAGTGAATAGTGGGATCATCTTGACAGAGAAGGGAAGGAAAGGCAGCCAACATCCAAAGAAGAGCTTTGAATGCATGTCTTTATCCTGTCTTCCTTCTCACCCCAACCGGTCGCAGCAGATGACCGCCCCTCCCTGAGCCTGGTTCTGCCGGAGGTTTCTTCCTGTTAAAAGGGAGTTTTTCCTTCCCACTGTTGCCAAAGTGCTTGCTCATAGGGGGTCATATTGTTGATTGTTGGGTTTTTCTCTGTATCTATTATTGTACGATCTACTGTACAATATAAAGCTCTGTGAGGCGACTGTTGTTGTGATTTGGTGCAATATAAATAAAATTGAATTGAATTGAATTGAATTGAATTGAATTGAATTGAATTGAATGTCCTTCAAGAAGCCTGGAGAACTTTTCCTGAAGACTACTTTCGCTATAATAAAAAAAAGGAAAAATTAAAGCAAAGGTAATGACTAGTTTGGGTGTTGTAGTCCTTTAATAATCAAGGAAAAGTAGTAAATCCACAATTTAAAAAAAAATTCTTTTATTATAAATAATCCTGGTGTGGATTAGTTACTTACACATCAAACCAATGTTTTACAGGCAGAACATTGCTCATCTGAGTTTTGACCCAGAGTGAAATTCACACAAGTTCAGCTTTCATTACCTGATCAGTGCGCCACTGAAGCAGACCCACTCTGCTCTGTCTTTGAAGATTCACCATGAGAAATTGGCATTCCTTGCTCTAACTGTCCACAATATGAAAGTCACAGGAAAAACCGACATGTCTTTTTTTTATGTTTGTTTGTTTGTTTGTTTTAACCCACTATGGTGCCACTTAAAATCCCTGTGTTTGAACAGTACACTTCAATTCTGCTTTAACAGCAATCCTTGATGTGCAGGGAAACATCAGGGTTAGCAAACTCACAACGCGAGTCTTCTTTCTCTGGGCCACATGTGTAATATTTATGTTTTTGTCCATCGAGCCACTCCATAGAGCTTCACTGCAAGTCATGTTTAATTGCAGCAGAGAATAAACACCAGCCTTCAGACCAGCTGCAAAACAGAAAAATAAACACGTGGACAAAATGCATAAATTTGCTGTAATGTAAGTTAATAAAGTAAGTTACATACCGCAAAAGCCAATAGCTCCTCCAGTCACACAACCACTGTACACAGCGTTCTTCCAGTCAGATATGCCTCTGTGCTGTAAGTGAAAATCAGGTACAAAAAAAGACAGTTATTACAAAACACTTTCAGTTATCACACAGAAAGTGTTTTGTTTTTCATCTGCATGGCAGGAGGTAGTAATGGCAGATAATCAATTAATCATTAATCAGCATATATCTGTAAAAGTATTCTCATATAAATTACCATCACTTTGTTCGGTACTTCTAACGATTTGTTAACCTATCCTTTAACCACTTCTGCAAACAGCCTGTGCCTGACTTTATCATAATACATTACATGGTGACAATTGAACAAAGCATATACAGTGGGGCAAAAAAGTATTTAGTCAGCCACCGATTGTGCAAGTTCCCCCACCTAAAATGATGACAGAGGTCAGTAATTTGCACCAGAGGTACACTTCAACTGTGAGAGACAGAATGTGAAAAAAAAATCCATGAATCCACATGGTAGGATTTGTAAAGAATTGATTCGTAAATCAGGGTGGAAAATAAGTATTTGGTCACCTCAAACAAGGAAAATCTCTGGCTCTCACTGGCCCCACTGTAATTACAAAAACAGGTAGCAGTGGGAATGTGAGCATGATTTTGGAAGAAATCATAGAATTCTAGGAAAAAAGGATGGAAAAATGTTAGCAGCTGTTTCTGTCTTCATTCCAGCTGTGTCCATTTGTTGGTGACAAATGTTGCTGGATAGTGATGTGGACATAAGCATACCTAACTGAGTGTGTGAGGCAACATTTCCAGCAGTGCTTGCAGTTGTAAAAATACTATATGCAATGCTAGATGAATATTATAACTGTTACTGTTTTAGGAGCAATAGATTATTATTTTTACTCCTGTTTTTTGTTTCCTGATTAAAACTAAATAAAGAAAATGTTGGACTTTGATTTGTGGGGAATATATTGTAGTGTTATGGCTAAATATCTATTTTAACGTCCATCCCCCTTAAAAAAATAAGCAAAATGCTCTCATTTTGTCTGTCTATGCTTTAAGAACTGCAATAGTCCTGTATTCCTAGAAATATGAGTATAATATTTTAACTAGGGGCAGCACGCCCATACGGTAAAAGAACTGGCTGAGTAGCAGCATATCACTGAAAATAAAAGCGAACCGAGCCCTGAGGAACGCCACAAAAAACATAGACAACACGGACGCAAGTGTTATCTCTGTCTGCAGAAAAGGTAGCCATTAGCTTACCCAGGGATCTTTTAATTCAAACCCAGGTTTCGAGATGATCCAGAGAGTGTATTGCTCAACGTTTGCGACAGAGTTGCTCAGTTTTAGTGCTTTTAAATGTGCTTTCTCTGTTAAAGCATAATAATGATACTCATAAAATACATTAAGTAAAATGAAACTGAAATCTCTTTCTCCAGTACCTTAGATTTCTTAGATAACCTTTTCAGTAACTGAGGATCTAGTTTTTCTGCATCTATAGATTAGTTTAATTTACTATCATTTACTATATTCTACTATAATAGATTAATTTACTATAATAAACAAATCATTTTATGTTCAGTAATTTTTTTATATTATCATATTCTGAGAAGAAACTTAGTAGAATAAAAATATAATGAAATATGAAGTAGATGAGAATATTTTATTCCAAATACACCAGATATGGGTGGGAAGGAAATAGTAAATGGTCAGGATATACAGTAGAAACATGTGTCGGGAAGCGTGGATTGCATTCCCTCTGTATACATGTAGATTTTCTCCAGTGGAGATTCAAAGAATGAATGTTTACAGCTTCATGCTGACAACAGAGGGACCTGCAGGCGATTCTGCAGGTCATTAATCAATGTATAAAACTAAAATAAAATGTGTCACTAAAATGTATTTAGTGACACAGCACACAAACACGGAAGCAAGATGTGTAATTAGGATTATTTATAATAAATATGAATTAATTAGTGTAATTTCATTAACCATAGAGAATAACTAAATCCTTCAGGACAATGTCACATCAGTGCACTGAACTCACTATGGCATCCATCTAACAGAGCTTCCACACGTTCTCACTGTAATTTCCCCTCATGAATGAATTTATGCTGCACTAATCTGAATGTTCGGAGGGAAATCAAACGCATTTTACTCGTAGTACTCAAGCTGACTTCACTTGGTTTGAATGACGGCGTACTCACAATTGCACCCAGTCCTTGGTGAATTGGATGTGCGCCTCCAGAGATTTATAACGGCGAAACTGGTGCGCCGTGTATGCGCTGACTTTACAGACAAGGTACGAGAACAGATCATGCTAAGTCAACAGCGGTTTGGTCTTCAGGGTTTCTACTAGCGGACGAACTCTCCTTTCCAGCACCCTGGCATAGACTTTCCCAGGGAGGCTGAGGAGTGTGATCCCCCTTTAGTTGGAACACACCCTCCGGTCCCCCTTCTTAAAGATGGGGACCACCTCCCCGGTCTGCCAGTGCACAGTGATTTTAAAAATAAAGATAAAATGAAAAGTAATTAATAAAAAGTAAATATTTAAACATTCCTACAAATGTGCAATGAACGTGTAAAAATTCTGTTTAGTAGTTGTTGCTGTTTCTTTCTTTCTTTCTTTTTCTTTTTTCTTTTTGAAAAATAACGACGTCTCTGAGGCGCGAATTACTACGTGAAAAATGGCGTCATCTTGTGGCCCCTTTCTGTCACTATAATTCATTCAAGGCTTTGTGGGAAATGCTTCTCCTGTAAAAGTTTCAGTCACCGGCGACATTTTTTCATCAGCAGAACGTTGACCGTCATCACAATGAACCAAATTCGATGACGTCACAAAAGTCAGCTCAAAGCACAACCAATCAAAATCTTGACTTTGATCTGAATATCCTTAAATAGCCGTTAGTTCGCAGTGTTCCTCACAGCAATCAGTTGCGATTAGTTCACATTTGCTTCGTGTTTTTAAACAGTTTCCTAAAGAGATTTAAACTCTTTTTCAAGGACATTTTAAAAGTTCTGTACCAATCAGCTAAAGTTTGACAGCTGTACCGACCAGTTTCCTCCAGTCTATTAAAGCAGACTGTTTTCAAAAAATGGATAGAGGAGACGGCTCACAAAACCATGACGATGGTGAACAAAACCATGTTGGTGTAGGACTAGCAGTCAATGAGCTGCTTTTGGCACTGCTGCAACAGGGAAATCTTAGAGCAGTTGACAGGATGTTCCCCTGGATTGAAATCAATCAGTTGCGTGGTTTAGTTGATAATCAACTGCCACAACAAGAGGAGGCAGTTGATGTTCCGGTAGGAGGCATCGAAATAAATCCTCCCCAGGAAATAGCAGGACCCTGGGAAAATTTTAGAGCAGAGATGGGAGTAGGCGATGGCATTGAAAGAAATCCACCCCAGGAAATAGAAGGACCCTTGGTCATTAATGGAGCAGAGATGGGAGTAGGAGATAACATAGAAAGAAATCCACCCCAACAGATAGAACGACCATTGGTCATTAATAGAGCAGAGATGGGAGCAGGAGATTACACAGAAAGAAATCCACCTCTAGAAATAGAACAACCCGTGTACAATAATGTAGCAGAAGAAGATCCAATTATTGATGAAATCAGGTGGTGGGAAGATGAGGGATCTGAGAGCGACACTGAAAGTGTTCCTGATAGTGACACAGATGACGATGGAGACAATGGCCAGGATGCTCCTGTGCTATTGCCCCCCAACCCAGTACCAGGCGGTTCGAGGAGGAGACCAAGGGAGGAGGAGGATGAAGAAGAAGAAGATGGGAGAGCTAGGAAAATGTCTAAACACTGAATTTTGAGCTGAGCTGGACAGTCAATGTTGCACCCATCTTCCAAAGCTACATGTGTCCTACATCACTCTACGGCCTAGAGCGTCCTGGTGCCACGTGCACTTATGGACACTCTTATGTTCGAACAGGGTTGCTGCTGCTGGTTTGGTCAATATTGTTTGGAGAGAGATCAAACTAACAGCTTTAGAATCAGTGCAAAAAAGACGTAAACACAAAGCGCGGACCCGCCGAAACATCAGAATCAGCGAGCTGTCAGCTTTCAGCCCCGACCGTGTCCGTGCGGTCGGGTGAGAAAGGCCACATCTCACTGATTCTGATCTGCGGGTCGCGCTTTGTGTTTACGTCTTTGTGCAGAAGCCGTGTACCTGCTCTCATTTACTGTTTTAAATGTTTGGTGGTCGTCAAAATTTTGTGACGTTTCACCTGAGATTCTGGAATTTTGGGCAAAATACATTTATATAAAAAAATCGATTCAGGATTTTAATGAATCAATGTCACGTTATCCAATCCAGAATCGATTTTAATCGATGAATCGATTATTAAAACCCACCCCTACTTCCTATCACCATTGTGCTAACGTAATTATACAATAGCATTTACAACACCACCATCTTCAAATAGAAAAACACATTATGGAATGCTATCAGTTGTGTATTGGCCTCCCCAAACCCTGGACCTCAACATTAGTGAATAGTGGGATCATCTTGACAGAGAAGGGAAGGAAAGGCAGCCAACATCCAAAGAAGAGCTTTGAATGCATGTCTTTATCCTGTCTTCCTTCTCACCCCAACCGGTCGCAGCAGATGACCGCCCCTCCCTGAGCCTGGTTCTGCCGGAGGTTTCTTCCTGTTAAAAGGGAGTTTTTCCTTCCCACTGTTGCCAAAGTGCTTGCTCATAGGGGGTCATATTGTTGATTGTTGGGTTTTTCTCTGTATCTATTATTGTACGATCTACTGTACAATATAAAGCTCTGTGAGGCGACTGTTGTTGTGATTTGGTGCAATATAAATAAAATTGAATTGAATTGAATTGAATTGAATTGAATTGAATTGAATTGAATTGAATTGAATTGAATTGAATTGAATTGAATTGAACTGAATGTCCTTCAAGAAGCCTGGAGAACTTTTCCTGAAGACTATCGCTATAATAAAAAAAGGAAAAATTAAAGCAAAGGTAATGACTAGTTTGGGTGTTGTAGTCCTTTAATAATCAAGGAAAAGTAGTAAATCCACAATTTAAAAAAAAATTCTTTTATTATAAATAATCCTGGTGTGGATTAGTTACTTACACATCAAACCAATGTTTTACAGGCAGAACATTGCTCATCTGAGTTTTGACCCAGAGTGAAATTCACACAAGTTCAGCTTTCATTACCTGATCAGTGCGCCACTGAAGCAGACCCACTCTGCTCTGTCTTTGAAGATTCACCATGAGAAATTGGCATTCCTTGCTCTAACTGTCCACAATATGAAAGTCACAGGAAAAACCGACATGTCTTTTTTTTATGTTTGTTTGTTTGTTTTAACCCACTATGGTGCCACTTAAAATCCCTGTGTTTGAACAGTACACTTCAATTCTGCTTTAACAGCAATCCTTGATGTGCAGGGAAACATCAGGGTTAGCAAACTCACAACGCGAGTCTTCTTTTTCTGGGCCACATGTGTAATATTTATGTTTTTGTCCATCGAGCCACTCCATAGAGCTTCACTGCAAGTCATGTTTAATTGCAGCAGAGAATAAACACCAGCCTTCAGACCAGCTGCAAAACAGAAAAATAAACACGTGGACAAAATGCATAAATTTGCTGTAATGTAAGTTAATAAAGTAAGTTACATACCGCAAAAGCCAATAGCTCCTCCAGTCACACAACCACTGTACACAGCGTTCTTCCAGTCAGATATGCCTCTGTGCTGTAAGTGAAAATCAGGTACAAAAAAAGACAGTTATTACAAAACACTTTCAGTTATCACACAGAAAGTGTTTTGTTTTTCATCTGCATGGCAGGAGGTAGTAATGGCAGATAATCAATTAATCATTAATCAGCATATATCTGTAAAAGTATTCTCATATAAATTACCATCACTTTGTTCGGTACTTCTAACGATTTGTTAACCTATCCTTTAACCACTTCTGCAAACAGCCTGTGCCTGACTTTATCATAATACATTACATGGTGACAATTGAACAAAGCATATACAGTGGGGCAAAAAAGTATTTAGTCAGCCACCGATTGTGCAAGTTCCCCCACCTAAAATGATGACAGAGGTCAGTAATTTGCACCAGAGGTACACTTCAACTGTGAGAGACAGAATGTGAAAAAAAAATCCATGAATCCACATGGTAGGATTTGTAAAGAATTGATTCGTAAATCAGGGTGGAAAATAAGTATTTGGTCACCTCAAACAAGGAAAATCTCTGGCTCTCACTGGCCCCACTGTAATTACAAAAACAGGTAGCAGTGGGAATGTGAGCATGATTTTGGAAGAAATCATAGAATTCTAGGAAAAAAGGATGGAAAAATGTTAGCAGCTGTTTCTGTCTTCATTCCAGCTGTGTCCATTTGTTGGTGACAAATGTTGCTGGATAGTGATGTGGACATAAGCATACCTAACTGAGTGTGTGAGGCAACATTTCCAGCAGTGCTTGCAGTTGTAAAAATACTATATGCAATGCTAGATGAATATTATAACTGTTACTGTTTTAGGAGCAATAGATTATTATTTTTACTCCTGTTTTTTGTTTCCTGATTAAAACTAAATAAAGAAAATGTTGGACTTTGATTTGTGGGGAATATATTGTAGTGTTATGGCTAAATATCTATTTTAACGTCCATCCCCCTTAAAAAAATAAGCAAAATGCTCTCATTTTGTCTGTCTATGCTTTAAGAACTGCAATAGTCCTGTATTCCTAGAAATATGAGTATAATATTTTAACTAGGGGCAGCACGCCCATACGGTAAAAGAACTGGCTGAGTAGCAGCATATCACTGAAAATAAAAGCGAACCGAGCCCTGAGGAACGCCACAAAAAACATAGACAACACGGACGCAAGTGTTATCTCTGTCTGCAGAAAAGGTAGCCATTAGCTTACCCAGGGATCTTTTAATTCAAACCCAGGTTTCGAGATGATCCAGAGAGTGTATTGCTCAACGTTTGCGACAGAGTTGCTCAGTTTTAGTGCTTTTAAATGTGCTTTCTCTGTTAAAGCATAATAATGATACTCATAAAATACATTAAGTAAAATGAAACTGAAATCTCTTTCTCCAGTACCTTAGATTTCTTAGATAACCTTTTCAGTAACTGAGGATCTAGTTTTTCTGCATCTATAGATTAGTTTAATTTACTATCATTTACTATATTCTACTATAATAGATTAATTTACTATAATAAACAAATCATTTTATGTTCAGTAATTTTTTTATATTATCATATTCTGAGAAGAAACTTAGTAGAATAAAAATATAATGAAATATGAAGTAGATGAGAATATTTTATTCCAAATACACCAGATATGGGTGGGAAGGAAATAGTAAATGGTCAGGATATACAGTAGAAACATGTGTCGGGAAGCGTGGATTGCATTCCCTCTGTATACATGTAGATTTTCTCCAGTGGAGATTCAAAGAATGAATGTTTACAGCTTCATGCTGACAACAGAGGGACCTGCAGGCGATTCTGCAGGTCATTAATCAATGTATAAAACTAAAATAAAATGTGTCACTAAAATGTATTTAGTGACACAGCACACAAACACGGAAGCAAGATGTGTAATTAGGATTATTTATAATAAATATGAATTAATTAGTGTAATTTCATTAACCATAGAGAATAACTAAATCCTTCAGGACAATGTCACATCAGTGCACTGAACTCACTATGGCATCCATCTAACAGAGCTTCCACACGTTCTCACTGTAATTTCCCCTCATGAATGAATTTATGCTGCACTAATCTGAATGTTCGGAGGGAAATCAAACGCATTTTACTCGTAGTACTCAAGCTGACTTCACTTGGTTTGAATGACGGCGTACTCACAATTGCACCCAGTCCTTGGTGAATTGGATGTGCGCCTCCAGAGATTTATAACGGCGAAACTGGTGCGCCGTGTATGCGCTGACTTTACAGACAAGGTACGAGAACAGATCATGCTAAGTCAACAGCGGTTTGGTCTTCAGGGTTTCTACTAGCGGACGAACTCTCCTTTCCAGCACCCTGGCATAGACTTTCCCAGGGAGGCTGAGGAGTGTGATCCCCCTTTAGTTGGAACACACCCTCCGGTCCCCCTTCTTAAAGATGGGGACCACCTCCCCGGTCTGCCAGTGCACAGTGATTTTAAAAATAAAGATAAAATGAAAAGTAATTAATAAAAAGTAAATATTTAAACATTCCTACAAATGTGCAATGAACGTGTAAAAATTCTGTTTAGTAGTTGTTGCTGTTTCTTTCTTTCTTTCTTTTTCTTTTTTCTTTTTGAAAAATAACGACGTCTCTGAGGCGCGAATTACTACGTGAAAAATGGCGTCATCTTGTGGCCCCTTTCTGTCACTATAATTCATTCAAGGCTTTGTGGGAAATGCTTCTCCTGTAAAAGTTTCAGTCACCGGCGACATTTTTTCATCAGCAGAACGTTGACCGTCATCACAATGAACCAAATTCGATGACGTCACAAAAGTCAGCTCAAAGCACAACCAATCAAAATCTTGACTTTGATCTGAATATCCTTAAATAGCCGTTAGTTCGCAGTGTTCCTCACAGCAATCAGTTGCGATTAGTTCACATTTGCTTCGTGTTTTTAAACAGTTTCCTAAAGAGATTTAAACTCTTTTTCAAGGACATTTTAAAAGTTCTGTACCAATCAGCTAAAGTTTGACAGCTGTACCGACCAGTTTCCTCCAGTCTATTAAAGCAGACTGTTTTCAAAAAATGGATAGAGGAGACGGCTCACAAAACCATGACGATGGTGAACAAAACCATGTTGGTGTAGGACTAGCAGTCAATGAGCTGCTTTTGGCACTGCTGCAACAGGGAAATCTTAGAGCAGTTGACAGGATGTTCCCCTGGATTGAAATCAATCAGTTGCGTGGTTTAGTTGATAATCAACTGCCACAACAAGAGGAGGCAGTTGATGTTCCGGTAGGAGGCATCGAAATAAATCCTCCCCAGGAAATAGCAGGACCCTGGGAAAATTTTAGAGCAGAGATGGGAGTAGGCGATGGCATTGAAAGAAATCCACCCCAGGAAATAGAAGGACCCTTGGTCATTAATGGAGCAGAGATGGGAGTAGGAGATAACATAGAAAGAAATCCACCCCAACAGATAGAACGACCATTGGTCATTAATAGAGCAGAGATGGGAGCAGGAGATTACACAGAAAGAAATCCACCTCTAGAAATAGAACAACCCGTGTACAATAATGTAGCAGAAGAAGATCCAATTATTGATGAAATCAGGTGGTGGGAAGATGAGGGATCTGAGAGCGACACTGAAAGTGTTCCTGATAGTGACACAGATGACGATGGAGACAATGGCCAGGATGCTCCTGTGCTATTGCCCCCCAACCCAGTACCAGGCGGTTCGAGGAGGAGACCAAGGGAGGAGGAGGATGAAGAAGAAGAAGATGGGAGAGCTAGGAAAATGTCTAAACACTGAATTTTGAGCTGAGCTGGACAGTCAATGTTGCACCCATCTTCCAAAGCTACATGTGTCCTACATCACTCTACGGCCTAGAGCGTCCTGGTGCCACGTGCACTTATGGACACTCTTATGTTCGAACAGGGTTGCTGCTGCTGGTTTGGTCAATATTGTTTGGAGAGAGATCAAACTAACAGCTTTAGAATCAGTGCAAAAAAGACGTAAACACAAAGCGCGGACCCGCCGAAACATCAGAATCAGCGAGCTGTCAGCTTTCAGCCCCGACCGTGTCCGTGCGGTCGGGTGAGAAAGGCCACATCTCACTGATTCTGATCTGCGGGTCGCGCTTTGTGTTTACGTCTTTGTGCAGAAGCCGTGTACCTGCTCTCATTTACTGTTTTAAATGTTTGGTGGTCGTCAAAATTTTGTGACGTTTCACCTGAGATTCTGGAATTTTGGGCAAAATACATTTATATAAAAAAATCGATTCAGGATTTTAATGAATCAATGTCACGTTATCCAATCCAGAATCGATTTTAATCGATGAATCGATTATTAAAACCCACCCCTACTTCCTATCACCATTGTGCTAACGTAATTATACAATAGCATTTACAACACCACCATCTTCAAATAGAAAAACACATTATGGAATGCTATCAGTTGTGTATTGGCCTCCCCAAACCCTGGACCTCAACATTAGTGAATAGTGGGATCATCTTGACAGAGAAGGGAAGGAAAGGCAGCCAACATCCAAAGAAGAGCTTTGAATGCATGTCTTTATCCTGTCTTCCTTCTCACCCCAACCGGTCGCAGCAGATGACCGCCCCTCCCTGAGCCTGGTTCTGCCGGAGGTTTCTTCCTGTTAAAAGGGAGTTTTTCCTTCCCACTGTTGCCAAAGTGCTTGCTCATAGGGGGTCATATTGTTGATTGTTGGGTTTTTCTCTGTATCTATTATTGTACGATCTACTGTACAATATAAAGCTCTGTGAGGCGACTGTTGTTGTGATTTGGTGCAATATAAATAAAATTGAATTGAATTGAATTGAATTGAATTGAATTGAATTGAATTGAATTGAATTGAATTGAATTGAATTGAACTGAATGTCCTTCAAGAAGCCTGGAGAACTTTTCCTGAAGACTATCGCTATAATAAAAAAAGGAAAAATTAAAGCAAAGGTAATGACTAGTTTGGGTGTTGTAGTCCTTTAATAATCAAGGAAAAGTAGTAAATCCACAATTTAAAAAAAAATTCTTTTATTATAAATAATCCTGGTGTGGATTAGTTACTTACACATCAAACCAATGTTTTACAGGCAGAACATTGCTCATCTGAGTTTTGACCCAGAGTGAAATTCACACAAGTTCAGCTTTCATTACCTGATCAGTGCGCCACTGAAGCAGACCCACTCTGCTCTGTCTTTGAAGATTCACCATGAGAAATTGGCATTCCTTGCTCTAACTGTCCACAATATGAAAGTCACAGGAAAAACCGACATGTCTTTTTTTTATGTTTGTTTGTTTGTTTTAACCCACTATGGTGCCACTTAAAATCCCTGTGTTTGAACAGTACACTTCAATTCTGCTTTAACAGCAATCCTTGATGTGCAGGGAAACATCAGGGTTAGCAAACTCACAACGCGAGTCTTCTTTTTCTGGGCCACATGTGTAATATTTATGTTTTTGTCCATCGAGCCACTCCATAGAGCTTCACTGCAAGTCATGTTTAATTGCAGCAGAGAATAAACACCAGCCTTCAGACCAGCTGCAAAACAGAAAAATAAACACGTGGACAAAATGCATAAATTTGCTGTAATGTAAGTTAATAAAGTAAGTTACATACCGCAAAAGCCAATAGCTCCTCCAGTCACACAACCACTGTACACAGCGTTCTTCCAGTCAGATATGCCTCTGTGCTGTAAGTGAAAATCAGGTACAAAAAAAGACAGTTATTACAAAACACTTTCAGTTATCACACAGAAAGTGTTTTGTTTTTCATCTGCATGGCAGGAGGTAGTAATGGCAGATAATCAATTAATCATTAATCAGCATATATCTGTAAAAGTATTCTCATATAAATTACCATCACTTTGTTCGGTACTTCTAACGATTTGTTAACCTATCCTTTAACCACTTCTGCAAACAGCCTGTGCCTGACTTTATCATAATACATTACATGGTGACAATTGAACAAAGCATATACAGTGGGGCAAAAAAGTATTTAGTCAGCCACCGATTGTGCAAGTTCCCCCACCTAAAATGATGACAGAGGTCAGTAATTTGCACCAGAGGTACACTTCAACTGTGAGAGACAGAATGTGAAAAAAAAATCCATGAATCCACATGGTAGGATTTGTAAAGAATTGATTCGTAAATCAGGGTGGAAAATAAGTATTTGGTCACCTCAAACAAGGAAAATCTCTGGCTCTCACTGGCCCCACTGTAATTACAAAAACAGGTAGCAGTGGGAATGTGAGCATGATTTTGGAAGAAATCATAGAATTCTAGGAAAAAAGGATGGAAAAATGTTAGCAGCTGTTTCTGTCTTCATTCCAGCTGTGTCCATTTGTTGGTGACAAATGTTGCTGGATAGTGATGTGGACATAAGCATACCTAACTGAGTGTGTGAGGCAACATTTCCAGCAGTGCTTGCAGTTGTAAAAATACTATATGCAATGCTAGATGAATATTATAACTGTTACTGTTTTAGGAGCAATAGATTATTATTTTTACTCCTGTTTTTTGTTTCCTGATTAAAACTAAATAAAGAAAATGTTGGACTTTGATTTGTGGGGAATATATTGTAGTGTTATGGCTAAATATCTATTTTAACGTCCATCCCCCTTAAAAAAATAAGCAAAATGCTCTCATTTTGTCTGTCTATGCTTTAAGAACTGCAATAGTCCTGTATTCCTAGAAATATGAGTATAATATTTTAACTAGGGGCAGCACGCCCATACGGTAAAAGAACTGGCTGAGTAGCAGCATATCACTGAAAATAAAAGCGAACCGAGCCCTGAGGAACGCCACAAAAAACATAGACAACACGGACGCAAGTGTTATCTCTGTCTGCAGAAAAGGTAGCCATTAGCTTACCCAGGGATCTTTTAATTCAAACCCAGGTTTCGAGATGATCCAGAGAGTGTATTGCTCAACGTTTGCGACAGAGTTGCTCAGTTTTAGTGCTTTTAAATGTGCTTTCTCTGTTAAAGCATAATAATGATACTCATAAAATACATTAAGTAAAATGAAACTGAAATCTCTTTCTCCAGTACCTTAGATTTCTTAGATAACCTTTTCAGTAACTGAGGATCTAGTTTTTCTGCATCTATAGATTAGTTTAATTTACTATCATTTACTATATTCTACTATAATAGATTAATTTACTATAATAAACAAATCATTTTATGTTCAGTAATTTTTTTATATTATCATATTCTGAGAAGAAACTTAGTAGAATAAAAATATAATGAAATATGAAGTAGATGAGAATATTTTATTCCAAATACACCAGATATGGGTGGGAAGGAAATAGTAAATGGTCAGGATATACAGTAGAAACATGTGTCGGGAAGCGTGGATTGCATTCCCTCTGTATACATGTAGATTTTCTCCAGTGGAGATTCAAAGAATGAATGTTTACAGCTTCATGCTGACAACAGAGGGACCTGCAGGCGATTCTGCAGGTCATTAATCAATGTATAAAACTAAAATAAAATGTGTCACTAAAATGTATTTAGTGACACAGCACACAAACACGGAAGCAAGATGTGTAATTAGGATTATTTATAATAAATATGAATTAATTAGTGTAATTTCATTAACCATAGAGAATAACTAAATCCTTCAGGACAATGTCACATCAGTGCACTGAACTCACTATGGCATCCATCTAACAGAGCTTCCACACGTTCTCACTGTAATTTCCCCTCATGAATGAATTTATGCTGCACTAATCTGAATGTTCGGAGGGAAATCAAACGCATTTTACTCGTAGTACTCAAGCTGACTTCACTTGGTTTGAATGACGGCGTACTCACAATTGCACCCAGTCCTTGGTGAATTGGATGTGCGCCTCCAGAGATTTATAACGGCGAAACTGGTGCGCCGTGTATGCGCTGACTTTACAGACAAGGTACGAGAACAGATCATGCTAAGTCAACAGCGGTTTGGTCTTCAGGGTTTCTACTAGCGGACGAACTCTCCTTTCCAGCACCCTGGCATAGACTTTCCCAGGGAGGCTGAGGAGTGTGATCCCCCTTTAGTTGGAACACACCCTCCGGTCCCCCTTCTTAAAGATGGGGACCACCTCCCCGGTCTGCCAGTGCACAGTGATTTTAAAAATAAAGATAAAATGAAAAGTAATTAATAAAAAGTAAATATTTAAACATTCCTACAAATGTGCAATGAACGTGTAAAAATTCTGTTTAGTAGTTGTTGCTGTTTCTTTCTTTCTTTCTTTTTCTTTTTTCTTTTTGAAAAATAACGACGTCTCTGAGGCGCGAATTACTACGTGAAAAATGGCGTCATCTTGTGGCCCCTTTCTGTCACTATAATTCATTCAAGGCTTTGTGGGAAATGCTTCTCCTGTAAAAGTTTCAGTCACCGGCGACATTTTTTCATCAGCAGAACGTTGACCGTCATCACAATGAACCAAATTCGATGACGTCACAAAAGTCAGCTCAAAGCACAACCAATCAAAATCTTGACTTTGATCTGAATATCCTTAAATAGCCGTTAGTTCGCAGTGTTCCTCACAGCAATCAGTTGCGATTAGTTCACATTTGCTTCGTGTTTTTAAACAGTTTCCTAAAGAGATTTAAACTCTTTTTCAAGGACATTTTAAAAGTTCTGTACCAATCAGCTAAAGTTTGACAGCTGTACCGACCAGTTTCCTCCAGTCTATTAAAGCAGACTGTTTTCAAAAAATGGATAGAGGAGACGGCTCACAAAACCATGACGATGGTGAACAAAACCATGTTGGTGTAGGACTAGCAGTCAATGAGCTGCTTTTGGCACTGCTGCAACAGGGAAATCTTAGAGCAGTTGACAGGATGTTCCCCTGGATTGAAATCAATCAGTTGCGTGGTTTAGTTGATAATCAACTGCCACAACAAGAGGAGGCAGTTGATGTTCCGGTAGGAGGCATCGAAATAAATCCTCCCCAGGAAATAGCAGGACCCTGGGAAAATTTTAGAGCAGAGATGGGAGTAGGCGATGGCATTGAAAGAAATCCACCCCAGGAAATAGAAGGACCCTTGGTCATTAATGGAGCAGAGATGGGAGTAGGAGATAACATAGAAAGAAATCCACCCCAACAGATAGAACGACCATTGGTCATTAATAGAGCAGAGATGGGAGCAGGAGATTACACAGAAAGAAATCCACCTCTAGAAATAGAACAACCCGTGTACAATAATGTAGCAGAAGAAGATCCAATTATTGATGAAATCAGGTGGTGGGAAGATGAGGGATCTGAGAGCGACACTGAAAGTGTTCCTGATAGTGACACAGATGACGATGGAGACAATGGCCAGGATGCTCCTGTGCTATTGCCCCCCAACCCAGTACCAGGCGGTTCGAGGAGGAGACCAAGGGAGGAGGAGGATGAAGAAGAAGAAGATGGGAGAGCTAGGAAAATGTCTAAACACTGAATTTTGAGCTGAGCTGGACAGTCAATGTTGCACCCATCTTCCAAAGCTACATGTGTCCTACATCACTCTACGGCCTACACTGAAAAAAAGGGACTGGCCATCTCTTGGATTTATGTAAGCATCTTGCATGTATTTAACACAATTGCCTCATGTTTTAAAGTTAAATGTAACTATATAGTGTAAAAACTACATGATATGCAGAAAGGGTGTATTAAATTGTTCATATCATGTTCAGGTGAAGTAAGTCAATAAGATAGCAACGTTAAATCTCGTGAAACCACGCGTGATTTCATCTCGCGGGCTTTGGATCGTGGTTTAAAAAAGGCATCCATCTCAGTCAAGTCGAGCAGCCAACTCTACGTTTTTGGTATGTCTTGATTTTTTGAATTAATTTTTACCATATTTCAGCCAAATGTAGTTAAACGTCTAGAGTGTCGCCATGTAACATGCTAAAAAAGAGCCGTTAGCTTATTTGCTGTTTTATCTGTTGTCAAAGAATTGGCGCTTTTTCATTTGAATTTGTCTTTGGCACAAGAGCCGTAATATCACATTAAACCTAATTACGAGGCACTCATAACATAATTTGGTTTTCTGTGTGAATAGATTTGCCAACTGACTCTTCAGTTACATTGTGTATTTACTGCACCGTGGTGTTAGTGAGATTTTGGACATTGAACAGCTTTAGCTAATATCATCAGCGGCATTATGCTAGCTTACATCCCTACCCCTCCTGCCCTCACCTGCTGTCCTTTTCTTTTTGTTTTTGTTTTTTTTGCTGCACATTGAGAGACGACCTCTATTCTGCATTTCACCAGGAGTCAGCTGATGGATTGTGGGTTCAAGGTGTTATGGTAAGAAAGTATATTCTATTTTCGTTTCTGTAACTTAATTATAATAGGTTTTTTATAATTATTAGGTGCATGCATACTCACCCTATTAATACAACTGAGAAATCCAAAATCTGCCATAGGTTTATCTTATACCTGTATGTATTGCCAGAAAGGTGATTACTGGACTCGCATTAATGCACACTTGAACTGAAATGAGGTTGTAACTTGTGGGTTGTTGGGTTGCAAATCAGAAACAAACATCTTTGGATTTTTTTAATCCCATAAGATCTGGAAACACAGTTTTTATTCAACAAAACATTACTGATTAACCAAGCACAGTGCCTGCTGTTATTTCAAAATAATTTTATGTCATTTCAGATAAAATGCAGCATTCCAGTGCATCCCAACCATGCATACAGTCAAGGTTTCTGACGGAGCTGAGTTTCTCTCTGGCAGTCTGCTGAAAGTGTTTGCAAAGTGATCGGGGGAACAGGGCACAAAGCTAATGGATGTAGCTGCCATTATGACAGTAAGAACTTTAAAATTCTTTAACTACAAAGTGTATATGTATTGCATTAGGTCAGTAAAAGATTTTTATGCTACATCCATTGAAACCGTCAACTATTACCTGTGAGTACTGATTCCACTAAAAGGATGCCATAATTTTCGTCATGCATTTACTGGCCCACTGAGAAAAATTTATCTTTTTAAAAAAATAAATGTTCTGGAAACGATATATCCATAAAGTTGATGTCAAACAGGAACTTTTGATATTGCTTTGTAGATGCTGGTGTTGCATGTTGACTGGTTTAAAAAGTCAAGAGTTTTTGTCTGGGATCATTTTCTTCTGTGCTACTGAAAAGTTCACAAATCTCTGTTTTCTTTGTTATAATACTTTAGGATGACATTAATGCTCGGAGTCCCTCATCAAAGTGCTCCGCATCTGTGTGAAAGACAATTGCAACATCTTGGTGCAGGAGTTCATGGTGAGTGTTTTATGAGTAGATTGTGGCTTTGCAACATTTAAAAATGCATTTAGTTATCCACTTGATCCTCATTGGACTGGTTAGGACCAGTAGTCCTCTTTAATAATTTGAAGTTCACATGAGGCCTGGTAGTGAACTCGGCCGCCGGCCCTTGAGGCCCCACCCCCACCCCTGTATTAGGGGTCACATCAGTGTGAAAAAACTTTAAATTTGTCATTCTAGTGAACAAAGAAAAATCCCCCCAATATTTACATTAGCTTTTGTTTGAAAAAAAAAAAAAAAGACCAACTGACCAACAGCTAACCAAATTGTGGGGCTGAAAGTCTAAATTCTAACATCTTCTGAGTGACATAACCTGGATTTCTGATGGGCCGGTGTCTTTCTAACAAAAACTAATGTAAAGCATTTGAAATTATTATGTTTTTCACCCTCTCTTAGAAACTCTGTTAGACCATGAATGGCAGCATGGCAGGCCACTCTTTGGCTATAGCTATTTACTATGTTGCTTGCATTGGTTTAAATTACTCTAACATTAGAACTGGTAGATTCAAAAGAGATGAGTTTAAAAAGGAATCTTAAAGAAATGTTTTGTGTTTAACCAGGACTTGACTGAGGCCACTGCACAGATTGAGAAAACCACAATGAACATCTGTCTCCAGAGGATGCGGCAGGCAATGACTTTTCTGATGTTGTTCTTCAAGATCTGGATAACGTGACCTTTGCAGTAGCCATGCTGTTTGGACCTTTTTTATTCCTTCAACATGAGTTACCCATCACAACTCTGCTACACTTTTGAGGTGATTCAAAGGGTGGTAATGGAGTTGGATGCAACTCAGCTCTCAAGAAAAGCTCACAACTAAGACAAAACTGCTCCTGCAACGAAGCTCACTGTTATGCATGTGAGGTGACCAGCTCTAGGTGAGAGGACATTTAAATCTCACACTTGTTCTGCTGCATTTTTGAAGCTCAATTCCAGGAACGGATCGCAGGGTTCATTTTTATATACTCTGCAACTGCCATGAGGACAAGCCGTTTTTTTTGTTGTTTGTTTTTCCTTTTGCTCTGTACAAGTTCTGTTTGTCTGTTTGGCAGCATTTTTAAATTTGTCTTTGTATTTTTTCTTTCTTTTACTAGTGAAGAGATGTAGCGTGAACAGTTATACAGTCTAAATATCCCATATGGGTCGTGTGAAATGGTATTTTCAATTTCATTCAGTTGAAGTAAAGAACGTTGAATATTTCTAAGTGTGCTGTTTTGAACCAAGATGTCACAGTATGATCAGTGCTGTAATTTTTGACAGTCACTGTATCAATGTTATTTTTGCGTCTCTTGAATAAAGGTTTTGACCTGCAAGTGCTAATTTCTTTAGTTATTGGGGTAAAATGGGTAATGTTAATAGGAAGGTGTTTGCCAATTCAGTAACCTAATTTAATGTTAATGGAAACTAACATTACCTCAAATTGTTTAGTTATAATTTTTGTTTAACTGAATCTTGACGTTAGAGGCCTTAAATAGAATGTTTTGATTTGTTCTTTCCCAACATTTTTCAAAAGAAACAGTCTAATTTCTTTACTGTGATTGATTCCAGAGAACACGGAAGAACTGACATTATTTAACTGTTGATTTATATAGATTCAGTGGAGGAGTAATGTCAGTTTAATTCTTTACCTACTGTCAATGCAGTGAAATTAGACATTTTGTTTTGAAAGGTTACTGGTGGATGCCAGCAACCATCTTGGAAGAGAACAATACAATCTGTTATAAGGCCTCCATTTGAAAATTGTGTATTTGATACTAGAATATAATAGCAAAATGTAATTTGAAGATAACATGTAGTATTTAAGTGACCAAGTAGTATTGGGTAAAAGTTATTGAATCGTGTTGGGATAACGTGAGAAAATTGTGAAGGATTAAAATATTCCAAGAGCTCAAATTACTTCATCAAAACATGTTTAAGTCACATTTTATCAACACAAATTGCACAGGTTTATTGAACATGAATAAATTGTGTTAATTTAACTCAATTGTTTAAGTTGCTGCCGAAGCAAAACATCTGTGTGCAACAAATGTCCACCATTGAATTAAGTAAATCCAACAACATATTTTTTTCAGTGTAGAGCGTCCTGGTGCCACGTGCACTTATGGACACTCTTATGTTCGAACAGGGTTGCTGCTGCTGGTTTGGTCAATATTGTTTGGAGAGAGATCAAACTAACAGCTTTAGAATCAGTGCAAAAAAGACGTAAACACAAAGCGCGGACCCGCCGAAACATCAGAATCAGCGAGCTGTCAGCTTTCAGCCCCGACCGTGTCCGTGCGGTCGGGTGAGAAAGGCCACATCTCACTGATTCTGATCTGCGGGTCGCGCTTTGTGTTTACGTCTTTGTGCAGAAGCCGTGTACCTGCTCTCATTTACTGTTTTAAATGTTTGGTGGTCGTCAAAATTTTGTGACGTTTCACCTGAGATTCTGGAATTTTGGGCAAAATACATTTATATAAAAAAATCGATTCAGGATTTTAATGAATCAATGTCACGTTATCCAATCCAGAATCGATTTTAATCGATGAATCGATTATTAAAACCCACCCCTACTTCCTATCACCATTGTGCTAACGTAATTATACAATAGCATTTACAACACCACCATCTTCAAATAGAAAAACACATTATGGAATGCTATCAGTTGTGTATTGGCCTCCCCAAACCCTGGACCTCAACATTAGTGAATAGTGGGATCATCTTGACAGAGAAGGGAAGGAAAGGCAGCCAACATCCAAAGAAGAGCTTTGAATGCATGTCTTTATCCTGTCTTCCTTCTCACCCCAACCGGTCGCAGCAGATGACCGCCCCTCCCTGAGCCTGGTTCTGCCGGAGGTTTCTTCCTGTTAAAAGGGAGTTTTTCCTTCCCACTGTTGCCAAAGTGCTTGCTCATAGGGGGTCATATTGTTGATTGTTGGGTTTTTCTCTGTATCTATTATTGTACGATCTACTGTACAATATAAAGCTCTGTGAGGCGACTGTTGTTGTGATTTGGTGCAATATAAATAAAATTGAATTGAATTGAATTGAATTGAATTGAATTGAACTGAATGTCCTTCAAGAAGCCTGGAGAACTTTTCCTGAAGACTATCGCTATAATAAAAAAAGGAAAAATTAAAGCAAAGGTAATGACTAGTTTGGGTGTTGTAGTCCTTTAATAATCAAGGAAAAGTAGTAAATCCACAATTTAAAAAAAAATTCTTTTATTATAAATAATCCTGGTGTGGATTAGTTACTTACACATCAAACCAATGTTTTACAGGCAGAACATTGCTCATCTGAGTTTTGACCCAGAGTGAAATTCACACAAGTTCAGCTTTCATTACCTGATCAGTGCGCCACTGAAGCAGACCCACTCTGCTCTGTCTTTGAAGATTCACCATGAGAAATTGGCATTCCTTGCTCTAACTGTCCACAATATGAAAGTCACAGGAAAAACCGACATGTCTTTTTTTTATGTTTGTTTGTTTGTTTTAACCCACTATGGTGCCACTTAAAATCCCTGTGTTTGAACAGTACACTTCAATTCTGCTTTAACAGCAATCCTTGATGTGCAGGGAAACATCAGGGTTAGCAAACTCACAACGCGAGTCTTCTTTCTCTGGGCCACATGTGTAATATTTATGTTTTTGTCCATCGAGCCACTCCATAGAGCTTCACTGCAAGTCATGTTTAATTGCAGCAGAGAATAAACACCAGCCTTCAGACCAGCTGCAAAACAGAAAAATAAACACGTGGACAAAATGCATAAATTTGCTGTAATGTAAGTTAATAAAGTAAGTTACATACCGCAAAAGCCAATAGCTCCTCCAGTCACACAACCACTGTACACAGCGTTCTTCCAGTCAGATATGCCTCTGTGCTGTAAGTGAAAATCAGGTACAAAAAAAGACAGTTATTACAAAACACTTTCAGTTATCACACAGAAAGTGTTTTGTTTTTCATCTGCATGGCAGGAGGTAGTAATGGCAGATAATCAATTAATCATTAATCAGCATATATCTGTAAAAGTATTCTCATATAAATTACCATCACTTTGTTCGGTACTTCTAACGATTTGTTAACCTATCCTTTAACCACTTCTGCAAACAGCCTGTGCCTGACTTTATCATAATACATTACATGGTGACAATTGAACAAAGCATATACAGTGGGGCAAAAAAGTATTTAGTCAGCCACCGATTGTGCAAGTTCCCCCACCTAAAATGATGACAGAGGTCAGTAATTTGCACCAGAGGTACACTTCAACTGTGAGAGACAGAATGTGAAAAAAAAATCCATGAATCCACATGGTAGGATTTGTAAAGAATTTATTCGTAAATCAGGGTGGAAAATAAGTATTTGGTCACCTCAAACAAGGAAAATCTCTGGCTCTCACTGGCCCCACTGTAATTACAAAAACAGGTAGCAGTGGGAATGTGAGCATGATTTTGGAAGAAATCATAGAATTCTAGGAAAAAAGGATGGAAAAATGTTAGCAGCTGTTTCTGTCTTCATTCCAGCTGTGTCCATTTGTTGGTGACAAATGTTGCTGGATAGTGATGTGGACATAAGCATACCTAACTGAGTGTGTGAGGCAACATTTCCAGCAGTGCTTGCAGTTGTAAAAATACTATATGCAATGCTAGATGAATATTATAACTGTTACTGTTTTAGGAGCAATAGATTATTATTTTTACTCCTGTTTTTTGTTTCCTGATTAAAACTAAATAAAGAAAATGTTGGACTTTGATTTGTGGGGAATATATTGTAGTGTTATGGCTAAATATCTATTTTAACGTCCATCCCCCTTAAAAAAATAAGCAAAATGCTCTCATTTTGTCTGTCTATGCTTTAAGAACTGCAATAGTCCTGTATTCCTAGAAATATGAGTATAATATTTTAACTAGGGGCAGCACGCCCATACGGTAAAAGAACTGGCTGAGTAGCAGCATATCACTGAAAATAAAAGCGAACCGAGCCCTGAGGAACGCCACAAAAAACATAGACAACACGGACGCAAGTGTTATCTCTGTCTGCAGAAAAGGTAGCCATTAGCTTACCCAGGGATCTTTTAATTCAAACCCAGGTTTCGAGATGATCCAGAGAGTGTATTGCTCAACGTTTGCGACAGAGTTGCTCAGTTTTAGTGCTTTTAAATGTGCTTTCTCTGTTAAAGCATAATAATGATACTCATAAAATACATTAAGTAAAATGAAACTGAAATCTCTTTCTCCAGTACCTTAGATTTCTTAGATAACCTTTTCAGTAACTGAGGATCTAGTTTTTCTGCATCTATAGATTAGTTTAATTTACTATCATTTACTATATTCTACTATAATAGATTAATTTACTATAATAAACAAATCATTTTATGTTCAGTAATTTTTTTATATTATCATATTCTGAGAAGAAACTTAGTAGAATAAAAATATAATGAAATATGAAGTAGATGAGAATATTTTATTCCAAATACACCAGATATGGGTGGGAAGGAAATAGTAAATGGTCAGGATATACAGTAGAAACATGTGTCGGGAAGCGTGGATTGCATTCCCTCTGTATACATGTAGATTTTCTCCAGTGGAGATTCAAAGAATGAATGTTTACAGCTTCATGCTGACAACAGAGGGACCTGCAGGCGATTCTGCAGGTCATTAATCAATGTATAAAACTAAAATAAAATGTGTCACTAAAATGTATTTAGTGACACAGCACACAAACACGGAAGCAAGATGTGTAATTAGGATTATTTATAATAAATATGAATTAATTAGTGTAATTTCATTAACCATAGAGAATAACTAAATCCTTCAGGACAATGTCACATCAGTGCACTGAACTCACTATGGCATCCATCTAACAGAGCTTCCACACGTTCTCACTGTAATTTCCCCTCATGAATGAATTTATGCTGCACTAATCTGAATGTTCGGAGGGAAATCAAACGCATTTTACTCGTAGTACTCAAGCTGACTTCACTTGGTTTGAATGACGGCGTACTCACAATTGCACCCAGTCCTTGGTGAATTGGATGTGCGCCTCCAGAGATTTATGACGGCGAAACTGGTGCGCCGTGTATGCGCTGACTTTACAGACAAGGTACGAGAACAGATCATGCTAAGTCAACAGCGGTTTGGTCTTCAGGGTTTCTACTAGCGGACGAACTCTCCTTTCCAGCACCCTGGCATAGACTTTCCCAGGGAGGCTGAGGAGTGTGATCCCCCTTTAGTTGGAACACACCCTCCGGTCCCCCTTCTTAAAGATGGGGACCACCTCCCCGGTCTGCCAGTGCACAGTGATTTTAAAAATAAAGATAAAATGAAAAGTAATTAATAAAAAGTAAATATTTAAACATTCCTACAAATGTGCAATGAACGTGTAAAAATTCTGTTTAGTAGTTGTTGCTGTTTCTTTCTTTCTTTCTTTCTTTTTCTTTTTTCTTTTTGAAAAATAACGACGTCTCTGAGGCGCGAATTACTACGTGAAAAATGGCGTCATCTTGTGGCCCCTTTCTGTCACTATAATTCATTCAAGGCTTTGTGGGAAATGCTTCTCCTGTAAAAGTTTCAGTCACCGGCGACATTTTTTCATCAGCAGAACGTTGACCGTCATCACAATGAACCAAATTCGATGACGTCACAAAAGTCAGCTCAAAGCACAACCAATCAAAATCTTGACTTTGATCTGAATATCCTTAAATAGCCGTTAGTTCGCAGTGTTCCTCACAGCAATCAGTTGCGATTAGTTCACATTTGCTTCGTGTTTTTAAACAGTTTCCTAAAGAGATTTAAACTCTTTTTCAAGGACATTTTAAAAGTTCTGTACCAATCAGCTAAAGTTTGACAGCTGTACCGACCAGTTTCCTCCAGTCTATTAAAGCAGACTGTTTTCAAAAAATGGATAGAGGAGACGGCTCACAAAACCATGACGATGGTGAACAAAACCATGTTGGTGTAGGACTAGCAGTCAATGAGCTGCTTTTGGCACTGCTGCAACAGGGAAATCTTAGAGCAGTTGACAGGATGTTCCCCTGGATTGAAATCAATCAGTTGCGTGGTTTAGTTGATAATCAACTGCCACAACAAGAGGAGGCAGTTGATGTTCCGGTAGGAGGCATCGAAATAAATCCTCCCCAGGAAATAGCAGGACCCTGGGAAAATTTTAGAGCAGAGATGGGAGTAGGCGATGGCATTGAAAGAAATCCACCCCAGGAAATAGAAGGACCCTTGGTCATTAATGGAGCAGAGATGGGAGTAGGAGATAACATAGAAAGAAATCCACCCCAACAGATAGAACGACCATTGGTCATTAATAGAGCAGAGATGGGAGCAGGAGATTACACAGAAAGAAATCCACCTCTAGAAATAGAACAACCCGTGTACAATAATGTAGCAGAAGAAGATCCAATTATTGATGAAATCAGGTGGTGGGAAGATGAGGGATCGGAGAGCGACACTGAAAGTGTTCCTGATAGTGACACAGATGACGATGGAGACAATGGCCAGGATGCTCCTGTGCTATTGCCCCCCAACCCAGTACCAGGCGGTTCGAGGAGGAGACCAAGGGAGGAGGAGGATGAAGAAGAAGATGGGAGAGCTAGGAAAATGTCTAAACACTGAATTTTGAGCTGAGCTGGACAGTCAATGTTGCACCCATCTTCCAAAGCTACATGTGTCCTACATCACTCTACGGCCTAGAGCGTCCTGGTGCCACGTGCACTTATGGACACTCTTATGTTCGAACAGGGTTGCTGCTGCTGGTTTGGTCAATATTGTTTGGAGAGAGATCAAACTAACAGCTTTAGAATCAGTGCAAAAAAGACGTAAACACAAAGCGCGGACCCGCCGAAACATCAGAATCAGCGAGCTGTCAGCTTTCAGCCCCGACCGTGTCCGTGCGGTCGGGTGAGAAAGGCCACATCTCACTGATTCTGATCTGCGGGTCGCGCTTTGTGTTTACGTCTTTGTGCAGAAGCCGTGTACCTGCTCTCATTTACTGTTTTAAATGTTTGGTGGTCGTCAAAATTTTGTGACGTTTCACCTGAGATTCTGGAATTTGGGGCAAAATACATTTATATAAAAAAATCGATTCAGGATTTTAATGAATCAATGTCACGTTATCCAATCCAGAATCGATTTTAATCGATGAATCGATTATTAAAACCCACCCCTACTTCCTATCACCATTGTGCTAACGTAATTATACAATAGCATTTACAACACCACCATCTTCAAATAGAAAAACACATTATGGAATGCTATCAGTTGTGTATTGGCCTCCCCAAACCCTGGACCTCAACATTAGTGAATAGTGGGATCATCTTGACAGAGAAGGGAAGGAAAGGCAGCCAACATCCAAAGAAGAGCTTTGAATGCATGTCTTTATCCTGTCTTCCTTCTCACCCCAACCGGTCGCAGCAGATGACCGCCCCTCCCTGAGCCTGGTTCTGCCGGAGGTTTCTTCCTGTTAAAAGGGAGTTTTTCCTTCCCACTGTTGCCAAAGTGCTTGCTCATAGGGGGTCATATTGTTGATTGTTGGGTTTTTCTCTGTATCTATTATTGTACGATCTACTGTACAATATAAAGCTCTGTGAGGCGACTGTTGTTGTGATTTGGTGCAATATAAATAAAATTGAATTGAATTGAATTGAATTGAATTGAATGTCCTTCAAGAAGCCTGGAGAACTTTTCCTGAAGACTACTTTCGCTATAATAAAAAAAAGGAAAAATTAAAGCAAAGGTAATGACTAGTTTGGGTGTTGTAGTCCTTTAATAATCAAGGAAAAGTAGTAAATCCACAATTTAAAAAAAAATTCTTTTATTATAAATAATCCTGGTGTGGATTAGTTACTTACACATCAAACCAATGTTTTACAGGCAGAACATTGCTCATCTGAGTTTTGACCCAGAGTGAAATTCACACAAGTTCAGCTTTCATTACCTGATCAGTGCGCCACTGAAGCAGACCCACTCTGCTCTGTCTTTGAAGATTCACCATGAGAAATTGGCATTCCTTGCTCTAACTGTCCACAATATGAAAGTCACAGGAAAAACCGACATGTCTTTTTTTTATGTTTGTTTGTTTGTTTGTTTTAACCCACTATGGTGCCACTTAAAATCCCTGTGTTTGAACAGTACACTTCAATTCTGCTTTAACAGCAATCCTTGATGTGCAGGGAAACATCAGGGTTAGCAAACTCACAACGCGAGTCTTCTTTCTCTGGGCCACATGTGTAATATTTATGTTTTTGTCCATCGAGCCACTCCATAGAGCTTCACTGCAAGTCATGTTTAATTGCAGCAGAGAATAAACACCAGCCTTCAGACCAGCTGCAAAACAGAAAAATAAACACGTGGACAAAATGCATAAATTTGCTGTAATGTAAGTTAATAAAGTAAGTTACATACCGCAAAAGCCAATAGCTCCTCCAGTCACACAACCACTGTACACAGCGTTCTTCCAGTCAGATATGCCTCTGTGCTGTAAGTGAAAATCAGGTACAAAAAAAGACAGTTATTACAAAACACTTTCAGTTATCACACAGAAAGTGTTTTGTTTTTCATCTGCATGGCAGGAGGTAGTAATGGCAGATAATCAATTAATCATTAATCAGCATATATCTGTAAAAGTATTCTCATATAAATTACCATCACTTTGTTCGGTACTTCTAACGATTTGTTAACTTATCCTTTAACCACTTCTGCAAACAGCCTGTGCCTGACTTTATCATAATACATTACATGGTGACAATTGAACAAAGCATATACAGTGGGGCAAAAAAGTATTTAGTCAGCCACCCATTGTGCAAGTTCCCCCACCTAAAATGATGACAGAGGTCAGTAATTTGCACCAGAGGTACACTTCAACTGTGAGAGACAGAATGTGAAAAAAAAATCCATGAATCCACATGGTAGGATTTGTAAAGAATTTATTCGTAAATCAGGGTGGAAAATAAGTATTTGGTCACCTCAAACAAGGAAAATCTCTGGCTCTCACTGGCCCCACTGTAATTACAAAAACAGGTAGCAGTGGGAATGTGAGCATGATTTTGGAAGAAATCATAGAATTCTAGGAAAAAAGGATGGAAAAATGTTAGCAGCTGTTTCTGTCTTCATTCCAGCTGTGTCCATTTGTTGGTGACAAATGTTGCTGGATAGTGATGTGGACATAAGCATACCTAACTGAGTGTGTGAGGCAACATTTCCAGCAGTGCTTGCAGTTGTAAAAATACTATATGCAATGCTAGATGAATATTATAACTGTTACTGTTTTAGGAGCAATAGATTATTATTTTTACTCCTGTTTTTTGTTTCCTGATTAAAACTAAATAAAGAAAATGTTGGACTTTGATTTGTGGGGAATATATTGTAGTGTTATGGCTAAATATCTATTTTAACGTCCATCCCCCTTAAAAAAATAAGCAAAATGCTCTCATTTTGTCTGTCTATGCTTTAAGAACTGCAATAGTCCTGTATTCCTAGAAATATGAGTATAATATTTTAACTAGGGGCAGCACGCCCATACGGTAAAAGAACTGGCTGAGTAGCAGCATATCACTGAAAATAAAAGCGAACCGAGCCCTGAGGAACGCCACAAAAAACATAGACAACACGGACGCAAGTGTTATCTCTGTCTGCAGTAAAGGTAGCCATTAGCTTACCCAGGGATCTTTTAATTCAAACCCAGGTTTCGAGATGATCCAGAGAGTGTATTGCTCAACGTTTGCGACAGAGTTGCTCAGTTTTAGTGCTTTTAAATGTGCTTTCTCTGTTAAAGCATAATAATGATACTCATAAAATACATTAAGTAAAATGAAACTGAAATCTCTTTCTCCAGTACCTTAGATTTCTTAGATAACCTTTTCAGTAACTGAGGATCTAGTTTTTCTGCATCTATAGATTAGTTTAATTTACTATCATTTACTATATTCTACTATAATAGATTAATTTACTATAATAAACAAATCATTTTATGTTCAGTAATTTTTTTATATGATCATATTCTGAGAAGAAACTTAGTAGAATAAAAATATAATGAAATATGAAGTAGATGAGAATATTTTATTCCAAATACACCAGATATGGGTGGGAAGGAAATAGTAAATGGTCAGGATATACAGTAGAAACATGTGTCGGGAAGCGTGGATTGCATTCCCTCTGTATACATGTAGATTTTCTCCAGTGGAGATTCAAAGAATGAATGTTTACAGCTTCATGCTGACAACAGAGGGACCTGCAGGCGATTCTGCAGGTCATTAATCAATGTATAAAACTAAAATAAAATGTGTCACTAAAATGTATTTAGTGACACAGCACACAAACACGGAAGCAAGATGTGTAATTAGGATTATTTATAATAAATATGAATTAATTAGTGTAATTTCATTAACCATAGAGAATAACTAAATCCTTCAGGACAATGTCACATCAGTGCACTGAACTCACTATGGCATCCATCTAACAGAGCTTCCACACGTTCTCACTGTAATTTCCCCTCATGAATGAATTTATGCTGCACTAATCTGAATGTTCGGAGGGAAATCAAACGCATTTTACTCGTAGTACTCAAGCTGACTTCACTTGGTTTGAATGACGGCGTACTCACAATTGCACCCAGTCCTTGGTGAATTGGATGTGCGCCTCCAGAGATTTATGACGGCGAAACTGGTGCGCCGTGTATGCGCTGACTTTACAGACAAGGTACGAGAACAGATCATGCTAAGTCAACAGCGGTTTGGTCTTCAGGGTTTCTACTAGCGGACGAACTCTCCTTTCCAGCACCCTGGCATAGACTTTCCCAGGGAGGCTGAGGAGTGTGATCCCCCTTTAGTTGGAACACACCCTCCGGTCCCCCTTCTTAAAGATGGGGACCACCTCCCCGGTCTGCCAGTGCACAGTGATTTTAAAAATAAAGATAAAATGAAAAGTAATTAATAAAAAGTAAATATTTAAACATTCCTACAAATGTGCAATGAACGTGTAAAAATTCTGTTTAGTAGTTGTTGCTGTTTCTTTCTTTCTTTCTTTTTCTTTTTTCTTTTTGAAAAATAACGACGTCTCTGAGGCGCGAATTACTACGTGAAAAATGGCGTCATCTTGTGGCCCCTTTCTGTCACTATAATTCATTCAAGGCTTTGTGGGAAATGCTTCTCCTGTAAAAGTTTCAGTCACCGGCGACATTTTTTCATCAGCAGAACGTTGACCGTCATCACAATGAACCAAATTCGATGACGTCACAAAAGTCAGCTCAAAGCACAACCAATCAAAATCTTGACTTTGATCTGAAAGTCCTTAAATAGCCGTTAGTTCGCAGTGTTCCTCACAGCAATCAGTTGCGATTAGTTCACATTTGCTTCGTGTTTTTAAACAGTTTCCTAAAGAGATTTAAACTCTTTTTCAAGGACATTTTAAAAGTTCTGTACCAATCAGCTAAAGTTTGACAGCTGTACCGACCAGTTTCCTCCAGTCTATTAAAGCAGACTGTTTTCAAAAAATGGATAGAGGAGACGGCTCACAAAACCATGACGATGGTGAACAAAACCATGTTGGTGTAGGACTAGCAGTCAATGAGCTGCTTTTGGCACTGCTGCAACAGGGAAATCTTAGAGCAGTTGACAGGATGTTCCCCTGGATTGAAATCAATCAGTTGCGTGGTTTAGTTGATAATCAACTGCCACAACAAGAGGAGGCAGTTGATGTTCCGGTAGGAGGCATCGAAATAAATCCTCCCCAGGAAATAGCAGGACCCTGGGAAAATTTTAGAGCAGAGATGGGAGTAGGCGATGGCATTGAAAGAAATCCACCCCAGGAAATAGCAGGACCCTTGGTCATTAATGGAGCAGAGATGGGAGTAGGAGATAACATAGAAAGAAATCCACCCCAACAGATAGAACGACCATTGGTCATTAATAGAGCAGAGATGGGAGCAGGAGATTACACAGAAAGAAATCCACCTCTAGAAATAGAACAACCCGTGTACAATAATGTAGCAGAAGAAGATCCAATTATTGATGAAATCAGGTGGTGGGAAGATGAGGGATCTGAGAGCGACACTGAAAGTGTTCCTGATAGTGACACAGATGACGATGGAGACAATGGCCAGGATGCTCCTGTGCTATTGCCCCCCAACCCAGTACCAGGCGGTTCGAGGAGGAGACCAAGGGAGGAGGAGGATGAAGAAGAAGAAGAAGATGGGAGAGCTAGGAAAATGTCTAAACACTGAATTTTGAGCTGAGCTGGACAGTCAATGTTGCACCCATCTTCCAAAGCTACATGTGTCCTACATCACTCTACGGCCTAGAGCGTCCTGGTGCCACGTGCACTTATGGACACTCTTATGTTCGAACAGGGTTGCTGCTGCTGGTTTGGTCAATATTGTTTGGAGAGAGATCAAACTAACAGCTTTAGAATCAGTGCAAAAAAGACGTAAACACAAAGCGCGGACCCGCCGAAACATCAGAATCAGCGAGCTGTCAGCTTTCAGCCCCGACCGTGTCCGTGCGGTCGGGTGAGAAAGGCCACATCTCACTGATTCTGATCTGCGGGTCGCGCTTTGTGTTTACGTCTTTGTGCAGAAGCCGTGTACCTGCTCTCATTTACTGTTTTAAATGTTTGGTGGTCGTCAAAATTTTGTGACGTTTCACCTGAGATTCTGGAATTTGGGGCAAAATACATTTATATAAAAAAATCGATTCAGGATTTTAATGAATCAATGTCACGTTATCCAATCCAGAATCGATTTTAATCGATGAATCGATTATTAAAACCCACCCCTACTTCCTATCACCATTGTGCTAACGTAATTATACAATAGCATTTACAACACCACCATCTTCAAATAGAAAAACACATTATGGAATGCTATCAGTTGTGTATTGGCCTCCCCAAACCCTGGACCTCAACATTAGTGAATAGTGGGATCATCTTGACAGAGAAGGGAAGGAAAGGCAGCCAACATCCAAAGAAGAGCTTTGAATGCATGTCTTTATCCTGTCTTCCTTCTCACCCCAACCGGTCGCAGCAGATGACCGCCCCTCCCTGAGCCTGGTTCTGCCGGAGGTTTCTTCCTGTTAAAAGGGAGTTTTTCCTTCCCACTGTTGCCAAAGTGCTTGCTCATAGGGGGTCATATTGTTGATTGTTGGGTTTTTCTCTGTATCTATTATTGTACGATCTACTGTACAATATAAAGCTCTGTGAGGCGACTGTTGTTGTGATTTGGTGCAATATAAATAAAATTGAATTGAATTGAATTGAATTGAATTGAATTGAATTGAATTGAATTGAATTGAATTGAACTGAATGTCCTTCAAGAAGCCTGGAGAACTTTTCCTGAAGACTATCGCTATAATAAAAAAAGGAAAAATTAAAGCAAAGGTAATGACTAGTTTGGGTGTTGTAGTCCTTTAATAATCAAGGAAAAGTAGTAAATCCACAATTTAAAAAAAAATTCTTTTATTATAAATAATCCTGGTGTGGATTAGTTACTTACACATCAAACCAATGTTTTACAGGCAGAACATTGCTCATCTGAGTTTTGACCCAGAGTGAAATTCACACAAGTTCAGCTTTCATTACCTGATCAGTGCGCCACTGAAGCAGACCCACTCTGCTCTGTCTTTGAAGATTCACCATGAGAAATTGGCATTCCTTGCTCTAACTGTCCACAATATGAAAGTCACAGGAAAAACCGACATGTCTTTTTTTTATGTTTGTTTGTTTGTTTGTTTTAACCCACTATGGTGCCACTTAAAATCCCTGTGTTTGAACAGTACACTTCAATTCTGCTTTAACAGCAATCCTTGATGTGCAGGGAAACATCAGGGTTAGCAAACTCACAACGCGAGTCTTCTTTTTCTGGGCCACATGTGTAATATTTATGTTTTTGTCCATCGAGCCACTCCATAGAGCTTCACTGCAAGTCATGTTTAATTGCAGCAGAGAATAAACACCAGCCTTCAGACCAGCTGCAAAACAGAAAAATAAACACGTGGACAAAATGCATAAATTTGCTGTAATGTAAGTTAATAAAGTAAGTTACATACTGCAAAAGCCAATAGCTCCTCCAGTCACACAACCACTGTACACAGCGTTCTTCCAGTCAGATATGCCTCTGTGCTGTAAGTGAAAATCAGGTACAAAAAAAGACAGTTATTACAAAACACTTTCAGTTATCACACAGAAAGTGTTTTGTTTTTCATCTGCATGGCAGGAGGTAGTAATGGCAGATAATCAATTAATCATTAATCAGCATATATCTGTAAAAGTATTCTCATATAAATTACCATCACTTTGTTCGGTACTTCTAACGATTTGTTAACCTATCCTTTAACCACTTCTGCAAACAGCCTGTGCCTGACTTTATCATAATACATTACATGGTGACAATTGAACAAAGCATATACAGTGGGGCAAAAAAGTATTTAGTCAGCCACCGATTGTGCAAGTTCCCCCACCTAAAATGATGACAGAGGTCAGTAATTTGCACCAGAGGTACACTTCAACTGTGAGAGACAGAATGTGAAAAAAAAATCCATGAATCCACATGGTAGGATTTGTAAAGAATTTATTCGTAAATCAGGGTGGAAAATAAGTATTTGGTCACCTCAAACAAGGAAAATCTCTGGCTCTCACTGGCCCCACTGTAATTACAAAAACAGGTAGCAGTGGGAATGTGAGCATGATTTTGGAAGAAATCATACACTCTAAAAAGTAATTCATCAGGCCTTTTACCACCACTTGATTAAATCCATGGCTGCAACATAAAAATTCTAATTTATTGATTAAGATAGACCTTCTAAGTTGCAAACTTTATTTTTTTGGGTTGTGTTGAATTAATAATGTTGGTAATTACATTAAATTAATTTTATATGTAATTTGAAATTAAATCCCAATGTTAGTGGGTTCAAAATAAAATTCAAGTTGTAATTACTTAAAGAAATTTAATACATAACTTATTTTTTTCCACTGTAACTTCTGATTTCAAATTCCCTCCCCTACTGACTTAACTAGCCCGGGCAAATTCACACATGTTGCGTTGCATGGTGCAAGCTTTTGTAAAAAACATTTCAAGGTAAGTAACATTTCATTTACAAATAACAGTTCTACCAAAGCAAAGCATTTGTGCTAGTCACCTGTAGTGGATTTGTGTATGATGTGATGCTCATACAGATAAGGAAATACTTTGCACTACCACATGTAGCTAATGCTAGCCATTCTAAACTTTAGCACAGCAGAGGATAAGACTTATAAAGTTTCATTTGACAAAAGTCTTCAGCTAGAGAGTGCAACTGTGGCTAGGAAAAGCATGATTAAAGTTTTGCTACACAGTGCAATCTAATTTCGATCATAGGCTGATTTTGTTTTTCTTTTTACCAAAATTAGAAGCCTTTAAACTGTGAATAGTTCTTTCAGAGGGATAACCTAGAGGCTTCTTTTTTCCATCTGGCTCACCTATTTTATATCTTTATAAAACTTGCATGACCCATACGTAATATTACATTGATTTTGGTTAGTATTGTGATACAGCTTAAAGTAAGTATTGTTCTTGATCTTAAGAGTTGTAGCTATCTTTGTTTTGTTTTTTTTGTTTTTTGTTTTTTTAAATCAGACTGTGTGAAATATTGTTAATGTCATTCCAATAGCATTATTCTGGCATGGGCTATGTGAATCTACTTAACATTAAGACTTTATGTAAGCAGTTAGTATAGTGTGATAATCTAGGGTCATTAGTGCTTTGTTAAGTTGGGACACATTTTTTACAAAATGGGCTGGGAGTGAACAAATTCGAAACCTCTGCAAAAACAGGGTTGCTAAAGCATTAGAGATTACACCACGGTTATGGTGGGGAAGTCTCCCTTGTCTTCACCAAGATTGTTTTTGTTCCCTCAAAACTTGGGGTAGCCTTAGATCACATCTATCCTCTTTAAATAATGTATTAGAGCATTCATTAATGCAGTATAGCTAATAGTCTGCAAGGTTTAATTCTTCTCTTTCTGTGGTCTACAGATAAAGGAGGAGTTCAAGAGAATAACCACTGTAAGCCTTGAATAGCTACACTTGACCATTGCACCCCAAAACTGATGGATGTCATTTTATCAAGGGGAGGAGCTAAGGGAGTGAGAATCAGGCAGATCAAGGACATGCTTCTTGAGGTAGGACAACTATTTAGACTTTGGGTAGCTTTGAAATGCACTTTGTTGGCAGTCAGCCATGTATTTTATACTCATACTTTATTTTTTCTTAAATAGCACAATACAATTGAAACACGCAGAGAAGTAGCCATCTGCTGCCTTATCACTTTCCTTGGAGAGAAGGAAGAGGACCTTTTCATGGAGTTCGGTTTAAGTAATTCAGCATTGTGTGTGTGTATGTGTGTGTGTGTGTTCCATTGATCATCTGAATTCATTAAGTTTCAGTAAGTATAAAAGTCTAATCTATAATTCACTAACCTATTAATTACTTAACTTAAGGTTGGCCTTAAGTTAACACCGAAGAACTTAAGGCCAACCTTGAAAGGCAGGTGATGAAAACTGCCATCATCAGTGACCGGTACACCCCTGGATCTAACCATAAGACTGCAACCATTGTGGTGGAGGAAACAAAAATCATGGAGGGCCAGAATTTCCCAAGGCGCTGTGTTTTGCTCATGGGCATAATATATGCTCTCAATCTGAGCTAATGCAAGGATCTGAAATATACTTTTGAAGTTGTTCAGAAGCTGTTCCTTGACCTTGATGGAACCATCATTATGTTAAAGATGTTGACTCTGTTTCAAAAATTGTTAACTGTTTTGAATCCTGTATGTGTAACATTGATCTTAAAGGTGTTTGCTGCATTGTGTCATAGAAAGATGCAAGATCTTGTAAAGTTTGGTAGGCATTGAAAGTTAACATTTACTGAACACTTGCATGGAAGTATTACTGTTCTAAGTTTTTTTAACCAATTGAACACATTTGTTTCTGTGGTGTTAAATACATAAAGGCATATACTATAACTTGGCTGAGATGGTATAAATCTAAATTTCTGGTTTATTTTCACTTTTTAAATACAAAGTGTTGAAATGCCTACAGTTAAAAAATAAAGTTTTTTGATAAAAAAAAATGTTGAATGAATTCCTTTCTTAAAAGCTATTACAATAAAAAATAAGAGAAAGCTAAAATGATGTTAATAATGATGAAAATCAGCAACTTAATATTTTAAATAATGAACTTTAAAAAATTGTTTTTGTAATTGCTGTAATTAATTACATAACACTTAAAAATCATTTTAAATAATGTGGAAAAAGTAATTGGAGGAAGATAATTTTTATGAGTAAACAACTTAAAAATATGTTTTTAAGCTACCAAATATTACATAAATGGTAATTAAAATCACCTTTGATTATGGAGGAAAAGTTAATTCCCCTAACTCAATATAGTTTGTTGGTTCAATCTAATTTCAACATAAGTTATCGTAACTCAAAAAGAGTAATGGAAACTGTTGCGTTAATTTTTTTTGTTGAGCTTAAACAATAGTTTTTAGAGTGTAGAATTCTAGGAAAAAAGGATGGAAAAATGTTAGCAGCTGTTTCTGTCTTCATTCCAGCTGTGTCCATTTGTTGGTGACAAATGTTGCTGGATAGTGATGTGGACATAAGCATACCTAACTGAGTGTGTGAGGCAACATTTCCAGCAGTGCTTGCAGTTGTAAAAATACTATATGCAATGCTAGATGAATATTATAACTGTTACTGTTTTAGGAGCAATAGATTATTATTTTTACTCCTGTTTTTTGTTTCCTGATTAAAACTAAATAAAGAAAATGTTGGACTTTGATTTGTGGGGAATATATTGTAGTGTTATGGCTAAATATCTATTTTAACGTCCATCCCCCTTAAAAAAATAAGCAAAATGCTCTCATTTTGTCTGTCTATGCTTTAAGAACTGCAATAGTCCTGTATTCCTAGAAATATGAGTATAATATTTTAACTAGGGGCAGCACGCCCATACGGTAAAAGAACTGGCTGAGTAGCAGCATATCACTGAAAATAAAAGCGAACCGAGCCCTGAGGAACGCCACAAAAAACATAGACAACACGGACGCAAGTGTTATCTCTGTCTGCAGTAAAGGTAGCCATTAGCTTACCCAGGGATCTTTTAATTCAAACCCAGGTTTCGAGATGATCCAGAGAGTGTATTGCTCAACGTTTGCGACAGAGTTGCTCAGTTTTAGTGCTTTTAAATGTGCTTTCTCTGTTAAAGCATAATAATGATACTCATAAAATACATTAAGTAAAATGAAACTGAAATCTCTTTCTCCAGTACCTTAGATTTCTTAGATAACCTTTTCAGTAACTGAGGATCTAGTTTTTCTGCATCTATAGATTAGTTTAATTTACTATCATTTACTATATTCTACTATAATAGATTAATTTACTATAATAAACAAATCATTTTATGTTCAGTAATTTTTTTATATGATCATATTCTGAGAAGAAACTTAGTAGAATAAAAATATAATGAAATATGAAGTAGATGAGAATATTTTATTCCAAATACACCAGATATGGGTGGGAAGGAAATAGTAAATGGTCAGGATATACAGTAGAAACATGTGTCGGGAAGCGTGGATTGCATTCCCTCTGTATACATGTAGATTTTCTCCAGTGGAGATTCAAAGAATGAATGTTTACAGCTTCATGCTGACAACAGAGGGACCTGCAGGCGATTCTGCAGGTCATTAATCAATGTATAAAACTAAAATAAAATGTGTCACTAAAATGTATTTAGTGACACAGCACACAAACACGGAAGCAAGATGTGTAATTAGGATTATTTATAATAAATATGAATTAATTAGTGTAATTTCATTAACCATAGAGAATAACTAAATCCTTCAGGACAATGTCACATCAGTGCACTGAACTCACTATGGCATCCATCTAACAGAGCTTCCACACGTTCTCACTGTAATTTCCCCTCATGAATGAATTTATGCTGCACTAATCTGAATGTTCGGAGGGAAATCAAACGCATTTTACTCGTAGTACTCAAGCTGACTTCATTTGGTTTGAATGACGGCGTACTCACAATTGCACCCAGTCCTTGGTGAATTGGATGTGCGCCTCCAGAGATTTATGACGGCGAAACTGGTGCGCCGTGTATGCGCTGACTTTACAGACAAGGTACGAGAACAGATCATGCTAAGTCAACAGCGGTTTGGTCTTCAGGGTTTCTACTAGCGGACGAACTCTCCTTTCCAGCACCCTGGCATAGACTTTCCCAGGGAGGCTGAGGAGTGTGATCCCCCTTTAGTTGGAACACACCCTCCGGTCCCCCTTCTTAAAGATGGGGACCACCTCCCCGGTCTGCCAGTGCACAGTGATTTTAAAAATAAAGATAAAATGAAAAGTAATTAATAAAAAGTAAATATTTAAACATTCCTACAAATGTGCAATGAACGTGTAAAAATTCTGTTTAGTAGTTGTTGCTGTTTCTTTCTTTCTTTCTTTCTTTTTCTTTTTTCTTTTTGAAAAATAACGACGTCTCTGAGGCGCGAATTACTACGTGAAAAATGGCGTCATCTTGTGGCCCCTTTCTGTCACTATAATTCATTCAAGGCTTTGTGGGAAATGCTTCTCCTGTAAAAGTTTCAGTCACCGGCGACATTTTTTCATCAGCAGAACGTTGACCGTCATCACAATGAACCAAATTCGATGACGTCACAAAAGTCAGCTCAAAGCACAACCAATCAAAATCTTGACTTTGATCTGAATATCCTTAAATAGCCGTTAGTTCGCAGTGTTCCTCACAGCAATCAGTTGCGATTAGTTCACATTTGCTTCGTGTTTTTAAACAGTTTCCTAAAGAGATTTAAACTCTTTTTCAAGGATATTTTAAAAGTTCTGTACCAATCAGCTAAAGTTTGACAGCTGTACCGACCAGTTTCCTCCAGTCTATTAAAGCAGACTGTTTTCAAAAAATGGATAGAGGAGACGGCTCACAAAACCATGACGATGGTGAACAAAACCATGTTGGTGTAGGACTAGCAGTCAATGAGCTGCTTTTGGCACTGCTGCAACAGGGAAATCTTAGAGCAGTTGACAGGATGTTCCCCTGGATTGAAATCAATCAGTTGCGTGGTTTAGTTGATAATCAACTGCCACAACAAGAGGAGGCAGTTGATGTTCCGGTAGGAGGCATCGAAATAAATCCTCCCCAGGAAATAGCAGGACCCTGGGAAAATTTTAGAGCAGAGATGGGAGTAGGCGATGGCATTGAAAGAAATCCACCCCAGGAAATAGCAGGACCCTTGGTCATTAATGGAGCAGAGATGGGAGTAGGAGATAACATAGAAAGAAATCCACCCCAACAGATAGAACGACCATTGGTCATTAATAGAGCAGAGATGGGAGCAGGAGATTACACAGAAAGAAATCCACCTCTAGAAATAGAACAACCCGTGTACAATAATGTAGCAGAAGAAGATCCAATTATTGATGAAATCAGGTGGTGGGAAGATGAGGGATCTGAGAGCGACACTGAAAGTGTTCCTGATAGTGACACAGATGACGATGGAGACAATGGCCAGGATGCTCCTGTGCTATTGCCCCCCAACCCAGTACCAGGCGGTTCGAGGAGGAGACCAAGGGAGGAGGAGGATGAAGAAGAAGAAGATGGGAGAGCTAGGAAAATGTCTAAACACTGAATTTTGAGCTGAGCTGGACAGTCAATGTTGCACCCATCTTCCAAAGCTACATGTGTCCTACATCACTCTACGGCCTAGAGCGTCCTGGTGCCACGTGCACTTATGGACACTCTTATGTTCGAACAGGGTTGCTGCTGCTGGTTTGGTCAATATTGTTTGGAGAGAGATCAAACTAACAGCTTTAGAATCAGTGCAAAAAAGACGTAAACACAAAGCGCGGACCCGCCGAAACATCAGAATCAGCGAGCTGTCAGCTTTCAGCCCCGACCGTGTCCGTGCGGTCGGGTGAGAAAGGCCACATCTCACTGATTCTGATCTGCGGGTCGCGCTTTGTGTTTACGTCTTTGTGCAGAAGCCGTGTACCTGCTCTCATTTACTGTTTTAAATGTTTGGTGGTCGTCAAAATTTTGTGACGTTTCACCTGAGATTCTGGAATTTTGGGCAAAATACATTTATATAAAAAAATCGATTCAGGATTTTAATGAATCAATGTCACGTTATCCAATCCAGAATCGATTTTAATCGATGAATCGATTATTAAAACCCACCCCTACTTCCTATCACCATTGTGCTAACGTAATTATACAATAGCATTTACAACACCACCATCTTCAAATAGAAAAACACATTATGGAATGCTATCAGTTGTGTATTGGCCTCCCCAAACCCTGGACCTCAACATTAGTGAATAGTGGGATCATCTTGACAGAGAAGGGAAGGAAAGGCAGCCAACATCCAAAGAAGAGCTTTGAATGCATGTCTTTATCCTGTCTTCCTTCTCACCCCAACCGGTCGCAGCAGATGACCGCCCCTCCCTGAGCCTGGTTCTGCCGGAGGTTTCTTCCTGTTAAAAGGGAGTTTTTCCTTCCCACTGTTGCCAAAGTGCTTGCTCATAGGGGGTCATATTGTTGATTGTTGGGTTTTTCTCTGTATCTATTATTGTACGATCTACTGTACAATATAAAGCTCTGTGAGGCGACTGTTGTTGTGATTTGGTGCAATATAAATAAAATTGAATTGAATTGAATTGAATTGAATTGAATTGAATTGAATTGAATGTCCTTCAAGAAGCCTGGAGAACTTTTCCTGAAGACTACTTTCGCTATAATAAAAAAAAGGAAAAATTAAAGCAAAGGTAATGACTAGTTTGGGTGTTGTAGTCCTTTAATAATCAAGGAAAAGTAGTAAATCCACAATTTAAAAAAAAATTCTTTTATTATAAATAATCCTGGTGTGGATTAGTTACTTACACATCAAACCAATGTTTTACAGGCAGAACATTGCTCATCTGAGTTTTGACCCAGAGTGAAATTCACACAAGTTCAGCTTTCATTACCTGATCAGTGCGCCACTGAAGCAGACCCACTCTGCTCTGTCTTTGAAGATTCACCATGAGAAATTGGCATTCCTTGCTCTAACTGTCCACAATATGAAAGTCACAGGAAAAACCGACATGTCTTTTTTTTATGTTTGTTTGTTTGTTTGTTTTAACCCACTATGGTGCCACTTAAAATCCCTGTGTTTGAACAGTACACTTCAATTCTGCTTTAACAGCAATCCTTGATGTGCAGGGAAACATCAGGGTTAGCAAACTCACAACGCGAGTCTTCTTTCTCTGGGCCACATGTGTAATATTTATGTTTTTGTCCATCGAGCCACTCCATAGAGCTTCACTGCAAGTCATGTTTAATTGCAGCAGAGAATAAACACCAGCCTTCAGACCAGCTGCAAAACAGAAAAATAAACACGTGGACAAAATGCATAAATTTGCTGTAATGTAAGTTAATAAAGTAAGTTACATACTGCAAAAGCCAATAGCTCCTCCAGTCACACAACCACTGTACACAGCGTTCTTCCAGTCAGATATGCCTCTGTGCTGTAAGTGAAAATCAGGTACAAAAAAAGACAGTTATTACAAAACACTTTCAGTTATCACACAGAAAGTGTTTTGTTTTTCATCTGCATGGCAGGAGGTAGTAATGGCAGATAATCAATTAATCATTAATCAGCATATATCTGTAAAAGTATTCTCATATAAATTACCATCACTTTGTTCGGTACTTCTAACGATTTGTTAACCTATCCTTTAACCACTTCTGCAAACAGCCTGTGCCTGACTTTATCATAATACATTACATGGTGACAATTGAACAAAGCATATACAGTGGGGCAAAAAAGTATTTAGTCAGCCACCGATTGTGCAAGTTCCCCCACCTAAAATGATGACAGAGGTCAGTAATTTGCACCAGAGGTACACTTCAACTGTGAGAGACAGAATGTGAAAAAAAAATCCATGAATCCACATGGTAGGATTTGTAAAGAATTTATTCGTAAATCAGGGTGGAAAATAAGTATTTGGTCACCTCAAACAAGGAAAATCTCTGGCTCTCACTGGCCCCACTGTAATTACAAAAACAGGTAGCAGTGGGAATGTGAGCATGATTTTGGAAGAAATCATACACTCTAAAAAGTAATTCATCAGGCCTTTTACCACCACTTGATTAAATCCATGGCTGCAACATAAAAATTCTAATTTATTGATTAAGATAGACCTTCTAAGTTGCAAACTTTATTTTTTTGGGTTGTGTTGAATTAATAATGTTGGTAATTACATTAAATTAATTTTATATGTAATTTGAAATTAAATCCCAATGTTAGTGGGTTCAAAATAAAATTCAAGTTGTAATTACTTAAAGAAATTTAATACATAACTTATTTTTTTCCACTGTAACTTCTGATTTCAAATTCCCTCCCCTACTGACTTAACTAGCCCGGGCAAATTCACACATGTTGCGTTGCATGGTGCAAGCTTTTGTAAAAAACATTTCAAGGTAAGTAACATTTCATTTACAAATAACAGTTCTACCAAAGCAAAGCATTTGTGCTAGTCACCTGTAGTGGATTTGTGTATGATGTGATGCTCATACAGATAAGGAAATACTTTGCACTACCACATGTAGCTAATGCTAGCCATTCTAAACTTTAGCACAGCAGAGGATAAGACTTATAAAGTTTCATTTGACAAAAGTCTTCAGCTAGAGAGTGCAACTGTGGCTAGGAAAAGCATGATTAAAGTTTTGCTACACAGTGCAATCTAATTTCGATCATAGGCTGATTTTGTTTTTCTTTTTACCAAAATTAGAAGCCTTTAAACTGTGAATAGTTCTTTCAGAGGGATAACCTAGAGGCTTCTTTTTTCCATCTGGCTCACCTATTTTATATCTTTATAAAACTTGCATGACCCATACGTAATATTACATTGATTTTGGTTAGTATTGTGATACAGCTTAAAGTAAGTATTGTTCTTGATCTTAAGAGTTGTAGCTATCTTTGTTTTGTTTTTTTTGTTTTTTGTTTTTTTAAATCAGACTGTGTGAAATATTGTTAATGTCATTCCAATAGCATTATTCTGGCATGGGCTATGTGAATCTACTTAACATTAAGACTTTATGTAAGCAGTTAGTATAGTGTGATAATCTAGGGTCATTAGTGCTTTGTTAAGTTGGGACACATTTTTTACAAAATGGGCTGGGAGTGAACAAATTCGAAACCTCTGCAAAAACAGGGTTGCTAAAGCATTAGAGATTACACCACGGTTATGGTGGGGAAGTCTCCCTTGTCTTCACCAAGATTGTTTTTGTTCCCTCAAAACTTGGGGTAGCCTTAGATCACATCTATCCTCTTTAAATAATGTATTAGAGCATTCATTAATGCAGTATAGCTAATAGTCTGCAAGGTTTAATTCTTCTCTTTCTGTGGTCTACAGATAAAGGAGGAGTTCAAGAGAATAACCACTGTAAGCCTTGAATAGCTACACTTGACCATTGCACCCCAAAACTGATGGATGTCATTTTATCAAGGGGAGGAGCTAAGGGAGTGAGAATCAGGCAGATCAAGGACATGCTTCTTGAGGTAGGACAACTATTTAGACTTTGGGTAGCTTTGAAATGCACTTTGTTGGCAGTCAGCCATGTATTTTATACTCATACTTTATTTTTTCTTAAATAGCACAATACAATTGAAACACGCAGAGAAGTAGCCATCTGCTGCCTTATCACTTTCCTTGGAGAGAAGGAAGAGGACCTTTTCATGGAGTTCGGTTTAAGTAATTCAGCATTGTGTGTGTGTATGTGTGTGTGTGTGTTCCATTGATCATCTGAATTCATTAAGTTTCAGTAAGTATAAAAGTCTAATCTATAATTCACTAACCTATTAATTACTTAACTTAAGGTTGGCCTTAAGTTAACACCGAAGAACTTAAGGCCAACCTTGAAAGGCAGGTGATGAAAACTGCCATCATCAGTGACCGGTACACCCCTGGATCTAACCATAAGACTGCAACCATTGTGGTGGAGGAAACAAAAATCATGGAGGGCCAGAATTTCCCAAGGCGCTGTGTTTTGCTCATGGGCATAATATATGCTCTCAATCTGAGCTAATGCAAGGATCTGAAATATACTTTTGAAGTTGTTCAGAAGCTGTTCCTTGACCTTGATGGAACCATCATTATGTTAAAGATGTTGACTCTGTTTCAAAAATTGTTAACTGTTTTGAATCCTGTATGTGTAACATTGATCTTAAAGGTGTTTGCTGCATTGTGTCATAGAAAGATGCAAGATCTTGTAAAGTTTGGTAGGCATTGAAAGTTAACATTTACTGAACACTTGCATGGAAGTATTACTGTTCTAAGTTTTTTTAACCAATTGAACACATTTGTTTCTGTGGTGTTAAATACATAAAGGCATATACTATAACTTGGCTGAGATGGTATAAATCTAAATTTCTGGTTTATTTTCACTTTTTAAATACAAAGTGTTGAAATGCCTACAGTTAAAAAATAAAGTTTTTTGATAAAAAAAAATGTTGAATGAATTCCTTTCTTAAAAGCTATTACAATAAAAAATAAGAGAAAGCTAAAATGATGTTAATAATGATGAAAATCAGCAACTTAATATTTTAAATAATGAACTTTAAAAAATTGTTTTTGTAATTGCTGTAATTAATTACATAACACTTAAAAATCATTTTAAATAATGTGGAAAAAGTAATTGGAGGAAGATAATTTTTATGAGTAAACAACTTAAAAATATGTTTTTAAGCTACCAAATATTACATAAATGGTAATTAAAATCACCTTTGATTATGGAGGAAAAGTTAATTCCCCTAACTCAATATAGTTTGTTGGTTCAATCTAATTTCAACATAAGTTATCGTAACTCAAAAAGAGTAATGGAAACTGTTGCGTTAATTTTTTTTGTTGAGCTTAAACAATAGTTTTTAGAGTGTAGAATTCTAGGAAAAAAGGATGGAAAAATGTTAGCAGCTGTTTCTGTCTTCATTCCAGCTGTGTCCATTTGTTGGTGACAAATGTTGCTGGATAGTGATGTGGACATAAGCATACCTAACTGAGTGTGTGAGGCAACATTTCCAGCAGTGCTTGCAGTTGTAAAAATACTATATGCAATGCTAGATGAATATTATAACTGTTACTGTTTTAGGAGCAATAGATTATTATTTTTACTCCTGTTTTTTGTTTCCTGATTAAAACTAAATAAAGAAAATGTTGGACTTTGATTTGTGGGGAATATATTGTAGTGTTATGGCTAAATATCTATTTTAACGTCCATCCCCCTTAAAAAAATAAGCAAAATGCTCTCATTTTGTCTGTCTATGCTTTAAGAACTGCAATAGTCCTGTATTCCTAGAAATATGAGTATAATATTTTAACTAGGGGCAGCACGCCCATACGGTAAAAGAACTGGCTGAGTAGCAGCATATCACTGAAAATAAAAGCGAACCGAGCCCTGAGGAACGCCACAAAAAACATAGACAACACGGACGCAAGTGTTATCTCTGTCTGCAGTAAAGGTAGCCATTAGCTTACCCAGGGATCTTTTAATTCAAACCCAGGTTTCGAGATGATCCAGAGAGTGTATTGCTCAACGTTTGCGACAGAGTTGCTCAGTTTTAGTGCTTTTAAATGTGCTTTCTCTGTTAAAGCATAATAATGATACTCATAAAATACATTAAGTAAAATGAAACTGAAATCTCTTTCTCCAGTACCTTAGATTTCTTAGATAACCTTTTCAGTAACTGAGGATCTAGTTTTTCTGCATCTATAGATTAGTTTAATTTACTATCATTTACTATATTCTACTATAATAGATTAATTTACTATAATAAACAAATCATTTTATGTTCAGTAATTTTTTTATATGATCATATTCTGAGAAGAAACTTAGTAGAATAAAAATATAATGAAATATGAAGTAGATGAGAATATTTTATTCCAAATACACCAGATATGGGTGGGAAGGAAATAGTAAATGGTCAGGATATACAGTAGAAACATGTGTCGGGAAGCGTGGATTGCATTCCCTCTGTATACATGTAGATTTTCTCCAGTGGAGATTCAAAGAATGAATGTTTACAGCTTCATGCTGACAACAGAGGGACCTGCAGGCGATTCTGCAGGTCATTAATCAATGTATAAAACTAAAATAAAATGTGTCACTAAAATGTATTTAGTGACACAGCACACAAACACGGAAGCAAGATGTGTAATTAGGATTATTTATAATAAATATGAATTAATTAGTGTAATTTCATTAACCATAGAGAATAACTAAATCCTTCAGGACAATGTCACATCAGTGCACTGAACTCACTATGGCATCCATCTAACAGAGCTTCCACACGTTCTCACTGTAATTTCCCCTCATGAATGAATTTATGCTGCACTAATCTGAATGTTCGGAGGGAAATCAAACGCATTTTACTCGTAGTACTCAAGCTGACTTCATTTGGTTTGAATGACGGCGTACTCACAATTGCACCCAGTCCTTGGTGAATTGGATGTGCGCCTCCAGAGATTTATGACGGCGAAACTGGTGCGCCGTGTATGCGCTGACTTTACAGACAAGGTACGAGAACAGATCATGCTAAGTCAACAGCGGTTTGGTCTTCAGGGTTTCTACTAGCGGACGAACTCTCCTTTCCAGCACCCTGGCATAGACTTTCCCAGGGAGGCTGAGGAGTGTGATCCCCCTTTAGTTGGAACACACCCTCCGGTCCCCCTTCTTAAAGATGGGGACCACCTCCCCGGTCTGCCAGTGCACAGTGATTTTAAAAATAAAGATAAAATGAAAAGTAATTAATAAAAAGTAAATATTTAAACATTCCTACAAATGTGCAATGAACGTGTAAAAATTCTGTTTAGTAGTTGTTGCTGTTTCTTTCTTTCTTTCTTTTTCTTTTTTCTTTTTGAAAAATAACGACGTCTCTGAGGCGCGAATTACTACGTGAAAAATGGCGTCATCTTGTGGCCCCTTTCTGTCACTATAATTCATTCAAGGCTTTGTGGGAAATGCTTCTCCTGTAAAAGTTTCAGTCACCGGCGACATTTTTTCATCAGCAGAACGTTGACCGTCATCACAATGAACCAAATTCGATGACGTCACAAAAGTCAGCTCAAAGCACAACCAATCAAAATCTTGACTTTGATCTGAATATCCTTAAATAGCCGTTAGTTCGCAGTGTTCCTCACAGCAATCAGTTGCGATTAGTTCACATTTGCTTCGTGTTTTTAAACAGTTTCCTAAAGAGATTTAAACTCTTTTTCAAGGATATTTTAAAAGTTCTGTACCAATCAGCTAAAGTTTGACAGCTGTACCGACCAGTTTCCTCCAGTCTATTAAAGCAGACTGTTTTCAAAAAATGGATAGAGGAGACGGCTCACAAAACCATGACGATGGTGAACAAAACCATGTTGGTGTAGGACTAGCAGTCAATGAGCTGCTTTTGGCACTGCTGCAACAGGGAAATCTTAGAGCAGTTGACAGGATGTTCCCCTGGATTGAAATCAATCAGTTGCGTGGTTTAGTTGATAATCAACTGCCACAACAAGAGGAGGCAGTTGATGTTCCGGTAGGAGGCATCGAAATAAATCCTCCCCAGGAAATAGCAGGACCCTGGGAAAATTTTAGAGCAGAGATGGGAGTAGGCGATGGCATTGAAAGAAATCCACCCCAGGAAATAGCAGGACCCTTGGTCATTAATGGAGCAGAGATGGGAGTAGGAGATAACATAGAAAGAAATCCACCCCAACAGATAGAACGACCATTGGTCATTAATAGAGCAGAGATGGGAGCAGGAGATTACACAGAAAGAAATCCACCTCTAGAAATAGAACAACCCGTGTACAATAATGTAGCAGAAGAAGATCCAATTATTGATGAAATCAGGTGGTGGGAAGATGAGGGATCTGAGAGCGACACTGAAAGTGTTCCTGATAGTGACACAGATGACGATGGAGACAATGGCCAGGATGCTCCTGTGCTATTGCCCCCCAACCCAGTACCAGGCGGTTCGAGGAGGAGACCAAGGGAGGAGGAGGATGAAGAAGAAGAAGATGGGAGAGCTAGGAAAATGTCTAAACACTGAATTTTGAGCTGAGCTGGACAGTCAATGTTGCACCCATCTTCCAAAGCTACATGTGTCCTACATCACTCTACGGCCTAGAGCGTCCTGGTGCCACGTGCACTTATGGACACTCTTATGTTCGAACAGGGTTGCTGCTGCTGGTTTGGTCAATATTGTTTGGAGAGAGATCAAACTAACAGCTTTAGAATCAGTGCAAAAAAGACGTAAACACAAAGCGCGGACCCGCCGAAACATCAGAATCAGCGAGCTGTCAGCTTTCAGCCCCGACCGTGTCCGTGCGGTCGGGTGAGAAAGGCCACATCTCACTGATTCTGATCTGCGGGTCGCGCTTTGTGTTTACGTCTTTGTGCAGAAGCCGTGTACCTGCTCTCATTTACTGTTTTAAATGTTTGGTGGTCGTCAAAATTTTGTGACGTTTCACCTGAGATTCTGGAATTTTGGGCAAAATACATTTATATAAAAAAATCGATTCAGGATTTTAATGAATCAATGTCACGTTATCCAATCCAGAATCGATTTTAATCGATGAATCGATTATTAAAACCCACCCCTACTTCCTATCACCATTGTGCTAACGTAATTATACAATAGCATTTACAACACCACCATCTTCAAATAGAAAAACACATTATGGAATGCTATCAGTTGTGTATTGGCCTCCCCAAACCCTGGACCTCAACATTAGTGAATAGTGGGATCATCTTGACAGAGAAGGGAAGGAAAGGCAGCCAACATCCAAAGAAGAGCTTTGAATGCATGTCTTTATCCTGTCTTCCTTCTCACCCCAACCGGTCGCAGCAGATGACCGCCCCTCCCTGAGCCTGGTTCTGCCGGAGGTTTCTTCCTGTTAAAAGGGAGTTTTTCCTTCCCACTGTTGCCAAAGTGCTTGCTCATAGGGGGTCATATTGTTGATTGTTGGGTTTTTCTCTGTATCTATTATTGTACGATCTACTGTACAATATAAAGCTCTGTGAGGCGACTGTTGTTGTGATTTGGTGCAATATAAATAAAATTGAATTGAATTGAATTGAATTGAATTGAATTGAATTGAATTGAATGTCCTTCAAGAAGCCTGGAGAACTTTTCCTGAAGACTACTTTCGCTATAATAAAAAAAAGGAAAAATTAAAGCAAAGGTAATGACTAGTTTGGGTGTTGTAGTCCTTTAATAATCAAGGAAAAGTAGTAAATCCACAATTTAAAAAAAAATTATTTTATTATAAATAATCCTGGTGTGGATTAGTTACTTACACATCAAACCAATGTTTTACAGGCAGAACATTGCTCATCTGAGTTTTGACCCAGAGTGAAATTCACACAAGTTCAGCTTTCATTACCTGATCAGTGCGCCACTGAAGCAGACCCACTCTGCTCTGTCTTTGAAGATTCACCATGAGAAATTGGCATTCCTTGCTCTAACTGTCCACAATATGAAAGTCACAGGAAAAACCGACATGTCTTTTTTTTATGTTTGTTTGTTTGTTTGTTTTAACCCACTATGGTGCCACTTAAAATCCCTGTGTTTGAACAGTACACTTCAATTCTGCTTTAACAGCAATCCTTGATGTGCAGGGAAACATCAGGGTTAGCAAACTCACAACGCGAGTCTTCTTTCTCTGGGCCACATGTGTAATATTTATGTTTTTGTCCATCGAGCCACTCCATAGAGCTTCACTGCAAGTCATGTTTAATTGCAGCAGAGAATAAACACCAGCCTTCAGACCAGCTGCAAAACAGAAAAATAAACACGTGGACAAAATGCATAAATTTGCTGTAATGTAAGTTAATAAAGTAAGTTACATACCGCAAAAGCCAATAGCTCCTCCAGTCACACAACCACTGTACACAGCGTTCTTCCAGTCAGATATGCCTCTGTGCTGTAAGTGAAAATCAGGTACAAAAAAAGACAGTTATTACAAAACACTTTCAGTTATCACACAGAAAGTGTTTTGTTTTTCATCTGCATGGCAGGAGGTAGTAATGGCAGATAATCAATTAATCATTAATCAGCATATATCTGTAAAAGTATTCTCATATAAATTACCATCACTTTGTTCGGTACTTCTAACGATTTGTTAACCTATCCTTTAACCACTTCTGCAAACAGCCTGTGCCTGACTTTATCATAATACATTACATGGTGACAATTGAACAAAGCATATACAGTGGGGCAAAAAAGTATTTAGTCAGCCACCCATTGTGCAAGTTCCCCCACCTAAAATGATGACAGAGGTCAGTAATTTGCACCAGAGGTACACTTCAACTGTGAGAGACAGAATGTGAAAAAAAAATCCATGAATCCACATGGTAGGATTTGTAAAGAATTTATTCGTAAATCAGGGTGGAAAATAAGTATTTGGTCACCTCAAACAAGGAAAATCTCTGGCTCTCACTGGCCCCACTGTAATTACAAAAACAGGTAGCAGTGGGAATGTGAGCATGATTTTGGAAGAAATCATAGAATTCTAGGAAAAAAGGATGGAAAAATGTTAGCAGCTGTTTCTGTCTTCATTCCAGCTGTGTCCATTTGTTGGTGACAAATGTTGCTGGATAGTGATGTGGACATAAGCATACCTAACTGAGTGTGTGAGGCAACATTTCCAGCAGTGCTTGCAGTTGTAAAAATACTATATGCAATGCTAGATGAATATTATAACTGTTACTGTTTTAGGAGCAATAGATTATTATTTTTACTCCTGTTTTTTGTTTCCTGATTAAAACTAAATAAAGAAAATGTTGGACTTTGATTTGTGGGGAATATATTGTAGTGTTATGGCTAAATATCTATTTTAACGTCCATCCCCCTTAAAAAAATAAGCAAAATGCTCTCATTTTGTCTGTCTATGCTTTAAGAACTGCAATAGTCCTGTATTCCTAGAAATATGAGTATAATATTTTAACTAGGGGCAGCACGCCCATACGGTAAAAGAACTGGCTGAGTAGCAGCATATCACTGAAAATAAAAGCGAACCGAGCCCTGAGGAACGCCACAAAAAACATAGACAACACGGACGCAAGTGTTATCTCTGTCTGCAGAAAAGGTAGCCATTAGCTTACCCAGGGATCTTTTAATTCAAACCCAGGTTTCGAGATGATCCAGAGAGTGTATTGCTCAACGTTTGCGACAGAGTTGCTCAGTTTTAGTGCTTTTAAATGTGCTTTCTCTGTTAAAGCATAATAATGATACTCATAAAATACATTAAGTAAAATGAAACTGAAATCTCTTTCTCCAGTACCTTAGATTTCTTAGATAACCTTTTCAGTAACTGAGGATCTAGTTTTTCTGCATCTATAGATTAGTTTAATTTACTATCATTTACTATATTCTACTATAATAGATTAATTTACTATAATAAACAAATCATTTTATGTTCAGTAATTTTTTTATATTATCATATTCTGAGAAGAAACTTAGTAGAATAAAAATATAATGAAATATGAAGTAGATGAGAATATTTTATTCCAAATACACCAGATATGGGTGGGAAGGAAATAGTAAATGGTCAGGATATACAGTAGAAACATGTGTCGGGAAGCGTGGATTGCATTCCCTCTGTATACATGTAGATTTTCTCCAGTGGAGATTCAAAGAATGAATGTTTACAGCTTCATGCTGACAACAGAGGGACCTGCAGGCGATTCTGCAGGTCATTAATCAATGTATAAAACTAAAATAAAATGTGTCACTAAAATGTATTTAGTGACACAGCACACAAACACGGAAGCAAGATGTGTAATTAGGATTATTTATAATAAATATGAATTAATTAGTGTAATTTCATTAACCATAGAGAATAACTAAATCCTTCAGGACAATGTCACATCAGTGCACTGAACTCACTATGGCATCCATCTAACAGAGCTTCCACACGTTCTCACTGTAATTTCCCCTCATGAATGAATTTATGCTGCACTAATCTGAATGTTCGGAGGGAAATCAAACGCATTTTACTCGTAGTACTCAAGCTGACTTCACTTGGTTTGAATGACGGCGTACTCACAATTGCACCCAGTCCTTGGTGAATTGGATGTGCGCCTCCAGAGATTTATAACGGCGAAACTGGTGCGCCGTGTATGCGCTGACTTTACAGACAAGGTACGAGAACAGATCATGCTAAGTCAACAGCGGTTTGGTCTTCAGGGTTTCTACTAGCGGACGAACTCTCCTTTCCAGCACCCTGGCATAGACTTTCCCAGGGAGGCTGAGGAGTGTGATCCCCCTTTAGTTGGAACACACCCTCCGGTCCCCCTTCTTAAAGATGGGGACCACCTCCCCGGTCTGCCAGTGCACAGTGATTTTAAAAATAAAGATAAAATGAAAAGTAATTAATAAAAAGTAAATATTTAAACATTCCTACAAATGTGCAATGAACGTGTAAAAATTCTGTTTAGTAGTTGTTGCTGTTTCTTTCTTTCTTTCTTTTTCTTTTTTCTTTTTGAAAAATAACGACGTCTCTGAGGCGCGAATTACTACGTGAAAAATGGCGTCATCTTGTGGCCCCTTTCTGTCACTATAATTCATTCAAGGCTTTGTGGGAAATGCTTCTCCTGTAAAAGTTTCAGTCACCGGCGACATTTTTTCATCAGCAGAACGTTGACCGTCATCACAATGAACCAAATTCGATGACGTCACAAAAGTCAGCTCAAAGCACAACCAATCAAAATCTTGACTTTGATCTGAATATCCTTAAATAGCCGTTAGTTCGCAGTGTTCCTCACAGCAATCAGTTGCGATTAGTTCACATTTGCTTCGTGTTTTTAAACAGTTTCCTAAAGAGATTTAAACTCTTTTTCAAGGACATTTTAAAAGTTCTGTACCAATCAGCTAAAGTTTGACAGCTGTACCGACCAGTTTCCTCCAGTCTATTAAAGCAGACTGTTTTCAAAAAATGGATAGAGGAGACGGCTCACAAAACCATGACGATGGTGAACAAAACCATGTTGGTGTAGGACTAGCAGTCAATGAGCTGCTTTTGGCACTGCTGCAACAGGGAAATCTTAGAGCAGTTGACAGGATGTTCCCCTGGATTGAAATCAATCAGTTGCGTGGTTTAGTTGATAATCAACTGCCACAACAAGAGGAGGCAGTTGATGTTCCGGTAGGAGGCATCGAAATAAATCCTCCCCAGGAAATAGCAGGACCCTGGGAAAATTTTAGAGCAGAGATGGGAGTAGGCGATGGCATTGAAAGAAATCCACCCCAGGAAATAGAAGGACCCTTGGTCATTAATGGAGCAGAGATGGGAGTAGGAGATAACATAGAAAGAAATCCACCCCAACAGATAGAACGACCATTGGTCATTAATAGAGCAGAGATGGGAGCAGGAGATTACACAGAAAGAAATCCACCTCTAGAAATAGAACAACCCGTGTACAATAATGTAGCAGAAGAAGATCCAATTATTGATGAAATCAGGTGGTGGGAAGATGAGGGATCTGAGAGCGACACTGAAAGTGTTCCTGATAGTGACACAGATGACGATGGAGACAATGGCCAGGATGCTCCTGTGCTATTGCCCCCCAACCCAGTACCAGGCGGTTCGAGGAGGAGACCAAGGGAGGAGGAGGATGAAGAAGAAGAAGATGGGAGAGCTAGGAAAATGTCTAAACACTGAATTTTGAGCTGAGCTGGACAGTCAATGTTGCACCCATCTTCCAAAGCTACATGTGTCCTACATCACTCTACGGCCTAGAGCGTCCTGGTGCCACGTGCACTTATGGACACTCTTATGTTCGAACAGGGTTGCTGCTGCTGGTTTGGTCAATATTGTTTGGAGAGAGATCAAACTAACAGCTTTAGAATCAGTGCAAAAAAGACGTAAACACAAAGCGCGGACCCGCCGAAACATCAGAATCAGCGAGCTGTCAGCTTTCAGCCCCGACCGTGTCCGTGCGGTCGGGTGAGAAAGGCCACATCTCACTGATTCTGATCTGCGGGTCGCGCTTTGTGTTTACGTCTTTGTGCAGAAGCCGTGTACCTGCTCTCATTTACTGTTTTAAATGTTTGGTGGTCGTCAAAATTTTGTGACGTTTCACCTGAGATTCTGGAATTTTGGGCAAAATACATTTATATAAAAAAATCGATTCAGGATTTTAATGAATCAATGTCACGTTATCCAATCCAGAATCGATTTTAATCGATGAATCGATTATTAAAACCCACCCCTACTTCCTATCACCATTGTGCTAACGTAATTATACAATAGCATTTACAACACCACCATCTTCAAATAGAAAAACACATTATGGAATGCTATCAGTTGTGTATTGGCCTCCCCAAACCCTGGACCTCAACATTAGTGAATAGTGGGATCATCTTGACAGAGAAGGGAAGGAAAGGCAGCCAACATCCAAAGAAGAGCTTTGAATGCATGTCTTTATCCTGTCTTCCTTCTCACCCCAACCGGTCGCAGCAGATGACCGCCCCTCCCTGAGCCTGGTTCTGCCGGAGGTTTCTTCCTGTTAAAAGGGAGTTTTTCCTTCCCACTGTTGCCAAAGTGCTTGCTCATAGGGGGTCATATTGTTGATTGTTGGGTTTTTCTCTGTATCTATTATTGTACGATCTACTGTACAATATAAAGCTCTGTGAGGCGACTGTTGTTGTGATTTGGTGCAATATAAATAAAATTGAATTGAATTGAATTGAATTGAATTGAATTGAATTGAATTGAATTGAATTGAATTGAATTGAATTGAATTGAACTGAATGTCCTTCAAGAAGCCTGGAGAACTTTTCCTGAAGACTATCGCTATAATAAAAAAAGGAAAAATTAAAGCAAAGGTAATGACTAGTTTGGGTGTTGTAGTCCTTTAATAATCAAGGAAAAGTAGTAAATCCACAATTTAAAAAAAAATTCTTTTATTATAAATAATCCTGGTGTGGATTAGTTACTTACACATCAAACCAATGTTTTACAGGCAGAACATTGCTCATCTGAGTTTTGACCCAGAGTGAAATTCACACAAGTTCAGCTTTCATTACCTGATCAGTGCGCCACTGAAGCAGACCCACTCTGCTCTGTCTTTGAAGATTCACCATGAGAAATTGGCATTCCTTGCTCTAACTGTCCACAATATGAAAGTCACAGGAAAAACCGACATGTCTTTTTTTTATGTTTGTTTGTTTGTTTTAACCCACTATGGTGCCACTTAAAATCCCTGTGTTTGAACAGTACACTTCAATTCTGCTTTAACAGCAATCCTTGATGTGCAGGGAAACATCAGGGTTAGCAAACTCACAACGCGAGTCTTCTTTCTCTGGGCCACATGTGTAATATTTATGTTTTTGTCCATCGAGCCACTCCATAGAGCTTCACTGCAAGTCATGTTTAATTGCAGCAGAGAATAAACACCAGCCTTCAGACCAGCTGCAAAACAGAAAAATAAACACGTGGACAAAATGCATAAATTTGCTGTAATGTAAGTTAATAAAGTAAGTTACATACCGCAAAAGCCAATAGCTCCTCCAGTCACACAACCACTGTACACAGCGTTCTTCCAGTCAGATATGCCTCTGTGCTGTAAGTGAAAATCAGGTACAAAAAAAGACAGTTATTACAAAACACTTTCAGTTATCACACAGAAAGTGTTTTGTTTTTCATCTGCATGGCAGGAGGTAGTAATGGCAGATAATCAATTAATCATTAATCAGCATATATCTGTAAAAGTATTCTCATATAAATTACCATCACTTTGTTCGGTACTTCTAACGATTTGTTAACCTATCCTTTAACCACTTCTGCAAACAGCCTGTGCCTGACTTTATCATAATACATTACATGGTGACAATTGAACAAAGCATATACAGTGGGGCAAAAAAGTATTTAGTCAGCCACCGATTGTGCAAGTTCCCCCACCTAAAATGATGACAGAGGTCAGTAATTTGCACCAGAGGTACACTTCAACTGTGAGAGACAGAATGTGAAAAAAAAATCCATGAATCCACATGGTAGGATTTGTAAAGAATTTATTCGTAAATCAGGGTGGAAAATAAGTATTTGGTCACCTCAAACAAGGAAAATCTCTGGCTCTCACTGGCCCCACTGTAATTACAAAAACAGGTAGCAGTGGGAATGTGAGCATGATTTTGGAAGAAATCATAGAATTCTAGGAAAAAAGGATGGAAAAATGTTAGCAGCTGTTTCTGTCTTCATTCCAGCTGTGTCCATTTGTTGGTGACAAATGTTGCTGGATAGTGATGTGGACATAAGCATACCTAACTGAGTGTGTGAGGCAACATTTCCAGCAGTGCTTGCAGTTGTAAAAATACTATATGCAATGCTAGATGAATATTATAACTGTTACTGTTTTAGGAGCAATAGATTATTATTTTTACTCCTGTTTTTTGTTTCCTGATTAAAACTAAATAAAGAAAATGTTGGACTTTGATTTGTGGGGAATATATTGTAGTGTTATGGCTAAATATCTATTTTAACGTCCATCCCCCTTAAAAAAATAAGCAAAATGCTCTCATTTTGTCTGTCTATGCTTTAAGAACTGCAATAGTCCTGTATTCCTAGAAATATGAGTATAATATTTTAACTAGGGGCAGCACGCCCATACGGTAAAAGAACTGGCTGAGTAGCAGCATATCACTGAAAATAAAAGCGAACCGAGCCCTGAGGAACGCCACAAAAAACATAGACAACACGGACGCAAGTGTTATCTCTGTCTGCAGAAAAGGTAGCCATTAGCTTACCCAGGGATCTTTTAATTCAAACCCAGGTTTCGAGATGATCCAGAGAGTGTATTGCTCAACGTTTGCGACAGAGTTGCTCAGTTTTAGTGCTTTTAAATGTGCTTTCTCTGTTAAAGCATAATAATGATACTCATAAAATACATTAAGTAAAATGAAACTGAAATCTCTTTCTCCAGTACCTTAGATTTCTTAGATAACCTTTTCAGTAACTGAGGATCTAGTTTTTCTGCATCTATAGATTAGTTTAATTTACTATCATTTACTATATTCTACTATAATAGATTAATTTACTATAATAAACAAATCATTTTATGTTCAGTAATTTTTTTATATGATCATATTCTGAGAAGAAACTTAGTAGAATAAAAATATAATGAAATATGAAGTAGATGAGAATATTTTATTCCAAATACACCAGATATGGGTGGGAAGGAAATAGTAAATGGTCAGGATATACAGTAGAAACATGTGTCGGGAAGCGTGGATTGCATTCCCTCTGTATACATGTAGATTTTCTCCAGTGGAGATTCAAAGAATGAATGTTTACAGCTTCATGCTGACAACAGAGGGACCTGCAGGCGATTCTGCAGGTCATTAATCAATGTATAAAACTAAAATAAAATGTGTCACTAAAATGTATTTAGTGACACAGCACACAAACACGGAAGCAAGATGTGTAATTAGGATTATTTATAATAAATATGAATTAATTAGTGTAATTTCATTAACCATAGAGAATAACTAAATCCTTCAGGACAATGTCACATCAGTGCACTGAACTCACTATGGCATCCATCTAACAGAGCTTCCACACGTTCTCACTGTAATTTCCCCTCATGAATGAATTTATGCTGCACTAATCTGAATGTTCGGAGGGAAATCAAACGCATTTTACTCGTAGTACTCAAGCTGACTTCATTTGGTTTGAATGACGGCGTACTCACAATTGCACCCAGTCCTTGGTGAATTGGATGTGCGCCTCCAGAGATTTATGACGGCGAAACTGGTGCGCCGTGTATGCGCTGACTTTACAGACAAGGTACGAGAACAGATCATGCTAAGTCAACAGCGGTTTGGTCTTCAGGGTTTCTACTAGCGGACGAACTCTCCTTTCCAGCACCCTGGCATAGACTTTCCCAGGGAGGCTGAGGAGTGTGATCCCCCTTTAGTTGGAACACACCCTCCGGTCCCCCTTCTTAAAGATGGGGACCACCTCCCCGGTCTGCCAGTGCACAGTGATTTTAAAAATAAAGATAAAATGAAAAGTAATTAATAAAAAGTAAATATTTAAACATTCCTACAAATGTGCAATGAACGTGTAAAAATTCTGTTTAGTAGTTGTTGCTGTTTCTTTCTTTCTTTCTTTTTCTTTTTTCTTTTTGAAAAATAACGACGTCTCTGAGGCGCGAATTACTACGTGAAAAATGGCGTCATCTTGTGGCCCCTTTCTGTCACTATAATTCATTCAAGGCTTTGTGGGAAATGCTTCTCCTGTAAAAGTTTCAGTCACCGGCGACATTTTTTCATCAGCAGAACGTTGACCGTCATCACAATGAACCAAATTCGATGACGTCACAAAAGTCAGCTCAAAGCACAACCAATCAAAATCTTGACTTTGATCTGAATATCCTTAAATAGCCGTTAGTTCGCAGTGTTCCTCACAGCAATCAGTTGCGATTAGTTCACATTTGCTTCGTGTTTTTAAACAGTTTCCTAAAGAGATTTAAACTCTTTTTCAAGGATATTTTAAAAGTTCTGTACCAATCAGCTAAAGTTTGACAGCTGTACCGACCAGTTTCCTCCAGTCTATTAAAGCAGACTGTTTTCAAAAAATGGATAGAGGAGACGGCTCACAAAACCATGACGATGGTGAACAAAACCATGTTGGTGTAGGACTAGCAGTCAATGAGCTGCTTTTGGCACTGCTGCAACAGGGAAATCTTAGAGCAGTTGACAGGATGTTCCCCTGGATTGAAATCAATCAGTTGCGTGGTTTAGTTGATAATCAACTGCCACAACAAGAGGAGGCAGTTGATGTTCCGGTAGGAGGCATCGAAATAAATCCTCCCCAGGAAATAGCAGGACCCTGGGAAAATTTTAGAGCAGAGATGGGAGTAGGCGATGGCATTGAAAGAAATCCACCCCAGGAAATAGCAGGACCCTTGGTCATTAATGGAGCAGAGATGGGAGTAGGAGATAACATAGAAAGAAATCCACCCCAACAGATAGAACGACCATTGGTCATTAATAGAGCAGAGATGGGAGCAGGAGATTACACAGAAAGAAATCCACCTCTAGAAATAGAACAACCCGTGTACAATAATGTAGCAGAAGAAGATCCAATTATTGATGAAATCAGGTGGTGGGAAGATGAGGGATCTGAGAGCGACACTGAAAGTGTTCCTGATAGTGACACAGATGACGATGGAGACAATGGCCAGGATGCTCCTGTGCTATTGCCCCCCAACCCAGTACCAGGCGGTTCGAGGAGGAGACCAAGGGAGGAGGAGGATGAAGAAGAAGAAGATGGGAGAGCTAGGAAAATGTCTAAACACTGAATTTTGAGCTGAGCTGGACAGTCAATGTTGCACCCATCTTCCAAAGCTACATGTGTCCTACATCACTCTACGGCCTAGAGCGTCCTGGTGCCACGTGCACTTATGGACACTCTTATGTTCGAACAGGGTTGCTGCTGCTGGTTTGGTCAATATTGTTTGGAGAGAGATCAAACTAACAGCTTTAGAATCAGTGCAAAAAAGACGTAAACACAAAGCGCGGACCCGCCGAAACATCAGAATCAGCGAGCTGTCAGCTTTCAGCCCCGACCGTGTCCGTGCGGTCGGGTGAGAAAGGCCACATCTCACTGATTCTGATCTGCGGGTCGCGCTTTGTGTTTACGTCTTTGTGCAGAAGCCGTGTACCTGCTCTCATTTACTGTTTTAAATGTTTGGTGGTCGTCAAAATTTTGTGACGTTTCACCTGAGATTCTGGAATTTTGGGCAAAATACATTTATATAAAAAAATCGATTCAGGATTTTAATGAATCAATGTCACGTTATCCAATCCAGAATCGATTTTAATCGATGAATCGATTATTAAAACCCACCCCTACTTCCTATCACCATTGTGCTAACGTAATTATACAATAGCATTTACAACACCACCATCTTCAAATAGAAAAACACATTATGGAATGCTATCAGTTGTGTATTGGCCTCCCCAAACCCTGGACCTCAACATTAGTGAATAGTGGGATCATCTTGACAGAGAAGGGAAGGAAAGGCAGCCAACATCCAAAGAAGAGCTTTGAATGCATGTCTTTATCCTGTCTTCCTTCTCACCCCAACCGGTCGCAGCAGATGACCGCCCCTCCCTGAGCCTGGTTCTGCCGGAGGTTTCTTCCTGTTAAAAGGGAGTTTTTCCTTCCCACTGTTGCCAAAGTGCTTGCTCATAGGGGGTCATATTGTTGATTGTTGGGTTTTTCTCTGTATCTATTATTGTACGATCTACTGTACAATATAAAGCTCTGTGAGGCGACTGTTGTTGTGATTTGGTGCAATATAAATAAAATTGAATTGAATTGAATTGAATTGAATTGAATTGAATTGAATGTCCTTCAAGAAGCCTGGAGAACTTTTCCTGAAGACTACTTTCGCTATAATAAAAAAAAGGAAAAATTAAAGCAAAGGTAATGACTAGTTTGGGTGTTGTAGTCCTTTAATAATCAAGGAAAAGTAGTAAATCCACAATTTAAAAAAAAATTCTTTTATTATAAATAATCCTGGTGTGGATTAGTTACTTACACATCAAACCAATGTTTTACAGGCAGAACATTGCTCATCTGAGTTTTGACCCAGAGTGAAATTCACACAAGTTCAGCTTTCATTACCTGATCAGTGCGCCACTGAAGCAGACCCACTCTGCTCTGTCTTTGAAGATTCACCATGAGAAATTGGCATTCCTTGCTCTAACTGTCCACAATATGAAAGTCACAGGAAAAACCGACATGTCTTTTTTTTATGTTTGTTTGTTTGTTTGTTTTAACCCACTATGGTGCCACTTAAAATCCCTGTGTTTGAACAGTACACTTCAATTCTGCTTTAACAGCAATCCTTGATGTGCAGGGAAACATCAGGGTTAGCAAACTCACAACGCGAGTCTTCTTTCTCTGGGCCACATGTGTAATATTTATGTTTTTGTCCATCGAGCCACTCCATAGAGCTTCACTGCAAGTCATGTTTAATTGCAGCAGAGAATAAACACCAGCCTTCAGACCAGCTGCAAAACAGAAAAATAAACACGTGGACAAAATGCATAAATTTGCTGTAATGTAAGTTAATAAAGTAAGTTACATACCGCAAAAGCCAATAGCTCCTCCAGTCACACAACCACTGTACACAGCGTTCTTCCAGTCAGATATGCCTCTGTGCTGTAAGTGAAAATCAGGTACAAAAAAAGACAGTTATTACAAAACACTTTCAGTTATCACACAGAAAGTGTTTTGTTTTTCATCTGCATGGCAGGAGGTAGTAATGGCAGATAATCAATTAATCATTAATCAGCATATATCTGTAAAAGTATTCTCATATAAATTACCATCACTTTGTTCGGTACTTCTAACGATTTGTTAACCTATCCTTTAACCACTTCTGCAAACAGCCTGTGCCTGACTTTATCATAATACATTACATGGTGACAATTGAACAAAGCATATACAGTGGGGCAAAAAAGTATTTAGTCAGCCACCGATTGTGCAAGTTCCCCCACCTAAAATGATGACAGAGGTCAGTAATTTGCACCAGAGGTACACTTCAACTGTGAGAGACAGAATGTGAAAAAAAAATCCATGAATCCACATGGTAGGATTTGTAAAGAATTTATTCGTAAATCAGGGTGGAAAATAAGTATTTGGTCACCTCAAACAAGGAAAATCTCTGGCTCTCACTGGCCCCACTGTAATTACAAAAACAGGTAGCAGTGGGAATGTGAGCATGATTTTGGAAGAAATCATAGAATTCTAGGAAAAAAGGATGGAAAAATGTTAGCAGCTGTTTCTGTCTTCATTCCAGCTGTGTCCATTTGTTGGTGACAAATGTTGCTGGATAGTGATGTGGACATAAGCATACCTAACTGAGTGTGTGAGGCAACATTTCCAGCAGTGCTTGCAGTTGTAAAAATACTATATGCAATGCTAGATGAATATTATAACTGTTACTGTTTTAGGAGCAATAGATTATTATTTTTACTCCTGTTTTTTGTTTCCTGATTAAAACTAAATAAAGAAAATGTTGGACTTTGATTTGTGGGGAATATATTGTAGTGTTATGGCTAAATATCTATTTTAACGTCCATCCCCCTTAAAAAAATAAGCAAAATGCTCTCATTTTGTCTGTCTATGCTTTAAGAACTGCAATAGTCCTGTATTCCTAGAAATATGAGTATAATATTTTAACTAGGGGCAGCACGCCCATACGGTAAAAGAACTGGCTGAGTAGCAGCATATCACTGAAAATAAAAGCGAACCGAGCCCTGAGGAACGCCACAAAAAACATAGACAACACGGACGCAAGTGTTATCTCTGTCTGCAGAAAAGGTAGCCATTAGCTTACCCAGGGATCTTTTAATTCAAACCCAGGTTTCGAGATGATCCAGAGAGTGTATTGCTCAACGTTTGCGACAGAGTTGCTCAGTTTTAGTGCTTTTAAATGTGCTTTCTCTGTTAAAGCATAATAATGATACTCATAAAATACATTAAGTAAAATGAAACTGAAATCTCTTTCTCCAGTACCTTAGATTTCTTAGATAACCTTTTCAGTAACTGAGGATCTAGTTTTTCTGCATCTATAGATTAGTTTAATTTACTATCATTTACTATATTCTACTATAATAGATTAATTTACTATAATAAACAAATCATTTTATGTTCAGTAATTTTTTTATATTATCATATTCTGAGAAGAAACTTAGTAGAATAAAAATATAATGAAATATGAAGTAGATGAGAATATTTTATTCCAAATACACCAGATATGGGTGGGAAGGAAATAGTAAATGGTCAGGATATACAGTAGAAACATGTGTCGGGAAGCGTGGATTGCATTCCCTCTGTATACATGTAGATTTTCTCCAGTGGAGATTCAAAGAATGAATGTTTACAGCTTCATGCTGACAACAGAGGGACCTGCAGGCGATTCTGCAGGTCATTAATCAATGTATAAAACTAAAATAAAATGTGTCACTAAAATGTATTTAGTGACACAGCACACAAACACGGAAGCAAGATGTGTAATTAGGATTATTTATAATAAATATGAATTAATTAGTGTAATTTCATTAACCATAGAGAATAACTAAATCCTTCAGGACAATGTCACATCAGTGCACTGAACTCACTATGGCATCCATCTAACAGAGCTTCCACACGTTCTCACTGTAATTTCCCCTCATGAATGAATTTATGCTGCACTAATCTGAATGTTCGGAGGGAAATCAAACGCATTTTACTCGTAGTACTCAAGCTGACTTCACTTGGTTTGAATGACGGCGTACTCACAATTGCACCCAGTCCTTGGTGAATTGGATGTGCGCCTCCAGAGATTTATAACGGCGAAACTGGTGCGCCGTGTATGCGCTGACTTTACAGACAAGGTACGAGAACAGATCATGCTAAGTCAACAGCGGTTTGGTCTTCAGGGTTTCTACTAGCGGACGAACTCTCCTTTCCAGCACCCTGGCATAGACTTTCCCAGGGAGGCTGAGGAGTGTGATCCCCCTTTAGTTGGAACACACCCTCCGGTCCCCCTTCTTAAAGATGGGGACCACCTCCCCGGTCTGCCAGTGCACAGTGATTTTAAAAATAAAGATAAAATGAAAAGTAATTAATAAAAAGTAAATATTTAAACATTCCTACAAATGTGCAATGAACGTGTAAAAATTCTGTTTAGTAGTTGTTGCTGTTTCTTTCTTTCTTTCTTTCTTTTTCTTTTTTCTTTTTGAAAAATAACGACGTCTCTGAGGCGCGAATTACTACGTGAAAAATGGCGTCATCTTGTGGCCCCTTTCTGTCACTATAATTCATTCAAGGCTTTGTGGGAAATGCTTCTCCTGTAAAAGTTTCAGTCACCGGCGACATTTTTTCATCAGCAGAACGTTGACCGTCATCACAATGAACCAAATTCGATGACGTCACAAAAGTCAGCTCAAAGCACAACCAATCAAAATCTTGACTTTGATCTGAATATCCTTAAATAGCCGTTAGTTCGCAGTGTTCCTCACAGCAATCAGTTGCGATTAGTTCACATTTGCTTCGTGTTTTTAAACAGTTTCCTAAAGAGATTTAAACTCTTTTTCAAGGACATTTTAAAAGTTCTGTACCAATCAGCTAAAGTTTGACAGCTGTACCGACCAGTTTCCTCCAGTCTATTAAAGCAGACTGTTTTCAAAAAATGGATAGAGGAGACGGCTCACAAAACCATGACGATGGTGAACAAAACCATGTTGGTGTAGGACTAGCAGTCAATGAGCTGCTTTTGGCACTGCTGCAACAGGGAAATCTTAGAGCAGTTGACAGGATGTTCCCCTGGATTGAAATCAATCAGTTGCGTGGTTTAGTTGATAATCAACTGCCACAACAAGAGGAGGCAGTTGATGTTCCGGTAGGAGGCATCGAAATAAATCCTCCCCAGGAAATAGCAGGACCCTGGGAAAATTTTAGAGCAGAGATGGGAGTAGGCGATGGCATTGAAAGAAATCCACCCCAGGAAATAGAAGGACCCTTGGTCATTAATGGAGCAGAGATGGGAGTAGGAGATAACATAGAAAGAAATCCACCCCAACAGATAGAACGACCATTGGTCATTAATAGAGCAGAGATGGGAGCAGGAGATTACACAGAAAGAAATCCACCTCTAGAAATAGAACAACCCGTGTACAATAATGTAGCAGAAGAAGATCCAATTATTGATGAAATCAGGTGGTGGGAAGATGAGGGATCTGAGAGCGACACTGAAAGTGTTCCTGATAGTGACACAGATGACGATGGAGACAATGGCCAGGATGCTCCTGTGCTATTGCCCCCCAACCCAGTACCAGGCGGTTCGAGGAGGAGACCAAGGGAGGAGGAGGATGAAGAAGAAGAAGATGGGAGAGCTAGGAAAATGTCTAAACACTGAATTTTGAGCTGAGCTGGACAGTCAATGTTGCACCCATCTTCCAAAGCTACATGTGTCCTACATCACTCTACGGCCTAGAGCGTCCTGGTGCCACGTGCACTTATGGACACTCTTATGTTCGAACAGGGTTGCTGCTGCTGGTTTGGTCAATATTGTTTGGAGAGAGATCAAACTAACAGCTTTAGAATCAGTGCAAAAAAGACGTAAACACAAAGCGCGGACCCGCCGAAACATCAGAATCAGCGAGCTGTCAGCTTTCAGCCCCGACCGTGTCCGTGCGGTCGGGTGAGAAAGGCCACATCTCACTGATTCTGATCTGCGGGTCGCGCTTTGTGTTTACGTCTTTGTGCAGAAGCCGTGTACCTGCTCTCATTTACTGTTTTAAATGTTTGGTGGTCGTCAAAATTTTGTGACGTTTCACCTGAGATTCTGGAATTTTGGGCAAAATACATTTATATAAAAAAATCGATTCAGGATTTTAATGAATCAATGTCACGTTATCCAATCCAGAATCGATTTTAATCGATGAATCGATTATTAAAACCCACCCCTACTTCCTATCACCATTGTGCTAACGTAATTATACAATAGCATTTACAACACCACCATCTTCAAATAGAAAAACACATTATGGAATGCTATCAGTTGTGTATTGGCCTCCCCAAACCCTGGACCTCAACATTAGTGAATAGTGGGATCATCTTGACAGAGAAGGGAAGGAAAGGCAGCCAACATCCAAAGAAGAGCTTTGAATGCATGTCTTTATCCTGTCTTCCTTCTCACCCCAACCGGTCGCAGCAGATGACCGCCCCTCCCTGAGCCTGGTTCTGCCGGAGGTTTCTTCCTGTTAAAAGGGAGTTTTTCCTTCCCACTGTTGCCAAAGTGCTTGCTCATAGGGGGTCATATTGTTGATTGTTGGGTTTTTCTCTGTATCTATTATTGTACGATCTACTGTACAATATAAAGCTCTGTGAGGCGACTGTTGTTGTGATTTGGTGCAATATAAATAAAATTGAATTGAATTGAATTGAATTGAATTGAATTGAATTGAATTGAATTGAATTGAATTGAATTGAATTGAACTGAATGTCCTTCAAGAAGCCTGGAGAACTTTTCCTGAAGACTATCGCTATAATAAAAAAAGGAAAAATTAAAGCAAAGGTAATGACTAGTTTGGGTGTTGTAGTCCTTTAATAATCAAGGAAAAGTAGTAAATCCACAATTTAAAAAAAAATTCTTTTATTATAAATAATCCTGGTGTGGATTAGTTACTTACACATCAAACCAATGTTTTACAGGCAGAACATTGCTCATCTGAGTTTTGACCCAGAGTGAAATTCACACAAGTTCAGCTTTCATTACCTGATCAGTGCGCCACTGAAGCAGACCCACTCTGCTCTGTCTTTGAAGATTCACCATGAGAAATTGGCATTCCTTGCTCTAACTGTCCACAATATGAAAGTCACAGGAAAAACCGACATGTCTTTTTTTTATGTTTGTTTGTTTGTTTTAACCCACTATGGTGCCACTTAAAATCCCTGTGTTTGAACAGTACACTTCAATTCTGCTTTAACAGCAATCCTTGATGTGCAGGGAAACATCAGGGTTAGCAAACTCACAACGCGAGTCTTCTTTCTCTGGGCCACATGTGTAATATTTATGTTTTTGTCCATCGAGCCACTCCATAGAGCTTCACTGCAAGTCATGTTTAATTGCAGCAGAGAATAAACACCAGCCTTCAGACCAGCTGCAAAACAGAAAAATAAACACGTGGACAAAATGCATAAATTTGCTGTAATGTAAGTTAATAAAGTAAGTTACATACCGCAAAAGCCAATAGCTCCTCCAGTCACACAACCACTGTACACAGCGTTCTTCCAGTCAGATATGCCTCTGTGCTGTAAGTGAAAATCAGGTACAAAAAAAGACAGTTATTACAAAACACTTTCAGTTATCACACAGAAAGTGTTTTGTTTTTCATCTGCATGGCAGGAGGTAGTAATGGCAGATAATCAATTAATCATTAATCAGCATATATCTGTAAAAGTATTCTCATATAAATTACCATCACTTTGTTCGGTACTTCTAACGATTTGTTAACCTATCCTTTAACCACTTCTGCAAACAGCCTGTGCCTGACTTTATCATAATACATTACATGGTGACAATTGAACAAAGCATATACAGTGGGGCAAAAAAGTATTTAGTCAGCCACCCATTGTGCAAGTTCCCCCACCTAAAATGATGACAGAGGTCAGTAATTTGCACCAGAGGTACACTTCAACTGTGAGAGACAGAATGTGAAAAAAAAATCCATGAATCCACATGGTAGGATTTGTAAAGAATTTATTCGTAAATCAGGGTGGAAAATAAGTATTTGGTCACCTCAAACAAGGAAAATCTCTGGCTCTCACTGGCCCCACTGTAATTACAAAAACAGGTAGCAGTGGGAATGTGAGCATGATTTTGGAAGAAATCATAGAATTCTAGGAAAAAAGGATGGAAAAATGTTAGCAGCTGTTTCTGTCTTCATTCCAGCTGTGTCCATTTGTTGGTGACAAATGTTGCTGGATAGTGATGTGGACATAAGCATACCTAACTGAGTGTGTGAGGCAACATTTCCAGCAGTGCTTGCAGTTGTAAAAATACTATATGCAATGCTAGATGAATATTATAACTGTTACTGTTTTAGGAGCAATAGATTATTATTTTTACTCCTGTTTTTTGTTTCCTGATTAAAACTAAATAAAGAAAATGTTGGACTTTGATTTGTGGGGAATATATTGTAGTGTTATGGCTAAATATCTATTTTAACGTCCATCCCCCTTTAAAAAATAAGCAAAATGCTCTCATTTTGTCTGTCTATGCTTTAAGAACTGCAATAGTCCTGTATTCCTAGAAATATGAGTATAATATTTTAACTAGGGGCAGCACGCCCATACGGTAAAAGAACTGGCTGAGTAGCAGCATATCACTGAAAATAAAAGCGAACCGAGCCCTGAGGAACGCCACAAAAAACATAGACAACACGGACGCAAGTGTTATCTCTGTCTGCAGAAAAGGTAGCCATTAGCTTACCCAGGGATCTTTTAATTCAAACCCAGGTTTCGAGATGATCCAGAGAGTGTATTGCTCAACGTTTGCGACAGAGTTGCTCAGTTTTAGTGCTTTTAAATGTGCTTTCTCTGTTAAAGCATAATAATGATACTCATAAAATACATTAAGTAAAATGAAACTGAAATCTCTTTCTCCAGTACCTTAGATTTCTTAGATAACCTTTTCAGTAACTGAGGATCTAGTTTTTCTGCATCTATAGATTAGTTTAATTTACTATCATTTACTATATTCTACTATAATAGATTAATTTACTATAATAAACAAATCATTTTATGTTCAGTAATTTTTTTATATTATCATATTCTGAGAAGAAACTTAGTAGAATAAAAATATAATGAAATATGAAGTAGATGAGAATATTTTATTCCAAATACACCAGATATGGGTGGGAAGGAAATAGTAAATGGTCAGGATATACAGTAGAAACATGTGTCGGGAAGCGTGGATTGCATTCCCTCTGTATACATGTAGATTTTCTCCAGTGGAGATTCAAAGAATGAATGTTTACAGCTTCATGCTGACAACAGAGGGACCTGCAGGCGATTCTGCAGGTCATTAATCAATGTATAAAACTAAAATAAAATGTGTCACTAAAATGTATTTAGTGACACAGCACACAAACACGGAAGCAAGATGTGTAATTAGGATTATTTATAATAAATATGAATTAATTAGTGTAATTTCATTAACCATAGAGAATAACTAAATCCTTCAGGACAATGTCACATCAGTGCACTGAACTCACTATGGCATCCATCTAACAGAGCTTCCACACGTTCTCACTGTAATTTCCCCTCATGAATGAATTTATGCTGCACTAATCTGAATGTTCGGAGGGAAATCAAACGCATTTTACTCGTAGTACTCAAGCTGACTTCACTTGGTTTGAATGACGGCGTACTCACAATTGCACCCAGTCCTTGGTGAATTGGATGTGCGCCTCCAGAGATTTATAACGGCGAAACTGGTGCGCCGTGTATGCGCTGACTTTACAGACAAGGTACGAGAACAGATCATGCTAAGTCAACAGCGGTTTGGTCTTCAGGGTTTCTACTAGCGGACGAACTCTCCTTTCCAGCACCCTGGCATAGACTTTCCCAGGGAGGCTGAGGAGTGTGATCCCCCTTTAGTTGGAACACACCCTCCGGTCCCCCTTCTTAAAGATGGGGACCACCTCCCCGGTCTGCCAGTGCACAGTGATTTTAAAAATAAAGATAAAATGAAAAGTAATTAATAAAAAGTAAATATTTAAACATTCCTACAAATGTGCAATGAACGTGTAAAAATTCTGTTTAGTAGTTGTTGCTGTTTCTTTCTTTCTTTCTTTCTTTTTCTTTTTTCTTTTTGAAAAATAACGACGTCTCTGAGGCGCGAATTACTACGTGAAAAATGGCGTCATCTTGTGGCCCCTTTCTGTCACTATAATTCATTCAAGGCTTTGTGGGAAATGCTTCTCCTGTAAAAGTTTCAGTCACCGGCGACATTTTTTCATCAGCAGAACGTTGACCGTCATCACAATGAACCAAATTCGATGACGTCACAAAAGTCAGCTCAAAGCACAACCAATCAAAATCTTGACTTTGATCTGAATATCCTTAAATAGCCGTTAGTTCGCAGTGTTCCTCACAGCAATCAGTTGCGATTAGTTCACATTTGCTTCGTGTTTTTAAACAGTTTCCTAAAGAGATTTAAACTCTTTTTCAAGGACATTTTAAAAGTTCTGTACCAATCAGCTAAAGTTTGACAGCTGTACCGACCAGTTTCCTCCAGTCTATTAAAGCAGACTGTTTTCAAAAAATGGATAGAGGAGACGGCTCACAAAACCATGACGATGGTGAACAAAACCATGTTGGTGTAGGACTAGCAGTCAATGAGCTGCTTTTGGCACTGCTGCAACAGGGAAATCTTAGAGCAGTTGACAGGATGTTCCCCTGGATTGAAATCAATCAGTTGCGTGGTTTAGTTGATAATCAACTGCCACAACAAGAGGAGGCAGTTGATGTTCCGGTAGGAGGCATCGAAATAAATCCTCCCCAGGAAATAGCAGGACCCTGGGAAAATTTTAGAGCAGAGATGGGAGTAGGCGATGGCATTGAAAGAAATCCACCCCAGGAAATAGAAGGACCCTTGGTCATTAATGGAGCAGAGATGGGAGTAGGAGATAACATAGAAAGAAATCCACCCCAACAGATAGAACGACCATTGGTCATTAATAGAGCAGAGATGGGAGCAGGAGATTACACAGAAAGAAATCCACCTCTAGAAATAGAACAACCCGTGTACAATAATGTAGCAGAAGAAGATCCAATTATTGATGAAATCAGGTGGTGGGAAGATGAGGGATCTGAGAGCGACACTGAAAGTGTTCCTGATAGTGACACAGATGACGATGGAGACAATGGCCAGGATGCTCCTGTGCTATTGCCCCCCAACCCAGTACCAGGCGGTTCGAGGAGGAGACCAAGGGAGGAGGAGGATGAAGAAGAAGAAGATGGGAGAGCTAGGAAAATGTCTAAACACTGAATTTTGAGCTGAGCTGGACAGTCAATGTTGCACCCATCTTCCAAAGCTACATGTGTCCTACATCACTCTACGGCCTAGAGCGTCCTGGTGCCACGTGCACTTATGGACACTCTTATGTTCGAACAGGGTTGCTGCTGCTGGTTTGGTCAATATTGTTTGGAGAGAGATCAAACTAACAGCTTTAGAATCAGTGCAAAAAAGACGTAAACACAAAGCGCGGACCCGCCGAAACATCAGAATCAGCGAGCTGTCAGCTTTCAGCCCCGACCGTGTCCGTGCGGTCGGGTGAGAAAGGCCACATCTCACTGATTCTGATCTGCGGGTCGCGCTTTGTGTTTACGTCTTTGTGCAGAAGCCGTGTACCTGCTCTCATTTACTGTTTTAAATGTTTGGTGGTCGTCAAAATTTTGTGACGTTTCACCTGAGATTCTGGAATTTTGGGCAAAATACATTTATATAAAAAAATCGATTCAGGATTTTAATGAATCAATGTCACGTTATCCAATCCAGAATCGATTTTAATCGATGAATCGATTATTAAAACCCACCCCTACTTCCTATCACCATTGTGCTAACGTAATTATACAATAGCATTTACAACACCACCATCTTCAAATAGAAAAACACATTATGGAATGCTATCAGTTGTGTATTGGCCTCCCCAAACCCTGGACCTCAACATTAGTGAATAGTGGGATCATCTTGACAGAGAAGGGAAGGAAAGGCAGCCAACATCCAAAGAAGAGCTTTGAATGCATGTCTTTATCCTGTCTTCCTTCTCACCCCAACCGGTCGCAGCAGATGACCGCCCCTCCCTGAGCCTGGTTCTGCCGGAGGTTTCTTCCTGTTAAAAGGGAGTTTTTCCTTCCCACTGTTGCCAAAGTGCTTGCTCATAGGGGGTCATATTGTTGATTGTTGGGTTTTTCTCTGTATCTATTATTGTACGATCTACTGTACAATATAAAGCTCTGTGAGGCGACTGTTGTTGTGATTTGGTGCAATATAAATAAAATTGAATTGAATTGAATTGAATTGAATTGAATTGAATTGAATTGAATTGAATTGAATTGAATTGAATTGAACTGAATGTCCTTCAAGAAGCCTGGAGAACTTTTCCTGAAGACTATCGCTATAATAAAAAAAGGAAAAATTAAAGCAAAGGTAATGACTAGTTTGGGTGTTGTAGTCCTTTAATAATCAAGGAAAAGTAGTAAATCCACAATTTAAAAAAAAATTCTTTTATTATAAATAATCCTGGTGTGGATTAGTTACTTACACATCAAACCAATGTTTTACAGGCAGAACATTGCTCATCTGAGTTTTGACCCAGAGTGAAATTCACACAAGTTCAGCTTTCATTACCTGATCAGTGCGCCACTGAAGCAGACCCACTCTGCTCTGTCTTTGAAGATTCACCATGAGAAATTGGCATTCCTTGCTCTAACTGTCCACAATATGAAAGTCACAGGAAAAACCGACATGTCTTTTTTTTATGTTTGTTTGTTTGTTTTAACCCACTATGGTGCCACTTAAAATCCCTGTGTTTGAACAGTACACTTCAATTCTGCTTTAACAGCAATCCTTGATGTGCAGGGAAACATCAGGGTTAGCAAACTCACAACGCGAGTCTTCTTTCTCTGGGCCACATGTGTAATATTTATGTTTTTGTCCATCGAGCCACTCCATAGAGCTTCACTGCAAGTCATGTTTAATTGCAGCAGAGAATAAACACCAGCCTTCAGACCAGCTGCAAAACAGAAAAATAAACACGTGGACAAAATGCATAAATTTGCTGTAATGTAAGTTAATAAAGTAAGTTACATACCGCAAAAGCCAATAGCTCCTCCAGTCACACAACCACTGTACACAGCGTTCTTCCAGTCAGATATGCCTCTGTGCTGTAAGTGAAAATCAGGTACAAAAAAAGACAGTTATTACAAAACACTTTCAGTTATCACACAGAAAGTGTTTTGTTTTTCATCTGCATGGCAGGAGGTAGTAATGGCAGATAATCAATTAATCATTAATCAGCATATATCTGTAAAAGTATTCTCATATAAATTACCATCACTTTGTTCGGTACTTCTAACGATTTGTTAACCTATCCTTTAACCACTTCTGCAAACAGCCTGTGCCTGACTTTATCATAATACATTACATGGTGACAATTGAACAAAGCATATACAGTGGGGCAAAAAAGTATTTAGTCAGCCACCCATTGTGCAAGTTCCCCCACCTAAAATGATGACAGAGGTCAGTAATTTGCACCAGAGGTACACTTCAACTGTGAGAGACAGAATGTGAAAAAAAAATCCATGAATCCACATGGTAGGATTTGTAAAGAATTTATTCGTAAATCAGGGTGGAAAATAAGTATTTGGTCACCTCAAACAAGGAAAATCTCTGGCTCTCACTGGCCCCACTGTAATTACAAAAACAGGTAGCAGTGGGAATGTGAGCATGATTTTGGAAGAAATCATAGAATTCTAGGAAAAAAGGATGGAAAAATGTTAGCAGCTGTTTCTGTCTTCATTCCAGCTGTGTCCATTTGTTGGTGACAAATGTTGCTGGATAGTGATGTGGACATAAGCATACCTAACTGAGTGTGTGAGGCAACATTTCCAGCAGTGCTTGCAGTTGTAAAAATACTATATGCAATGCTAGATGAATATTATAACTGTTACTGTTTTAGGAGCAATAGATTATTATTTTTACTCCTGTTTTTTGTTTCCTGATTAAAACTAAATAAAGAAAATGTTGGACTTTGATTTGTGGGGAATATATTGTAGTGTTATGGCTAAATATCTATTTTAACGTCCATCCCCCTTTAAAAAATAAGCAAAATGCTCTCATTTTGTCTGTCTATGCTTTAAGAACTGCAATAGTCCTGTATTCCTAGAAATATGAGTATAATATTTTAACTAGGGGCAGCACGCCCATACGGTAAAAGAACTGGCTGAGTAGCAGCATATCACTGAAAATAAAAGCGAACCGAGCCCTGAGGAACGCCACAAAAAACATAGACAACACGGACGCAAGTGTTATCTCTGTCTGCAGAAAAGGTAGCCATTAGCTTACCCAGGGATCTTTTAATTCAAACCCAGGTTTCGAGATGATCCAGAGAGTGTATTGCTCAACGTTTGCGACAGAGTTGCTCAGTTTTAGTGCTTTTAAATGTGCTTTCTCTGTTAAAGCATAATAATGATACTCATAAAATACATTAAGTAAAATGAAACTGAAATCTCTTTCTCCAGTACCTTAGATTTCTTAGATAACCTTTTCAGTAACTGAGGATCTAGTTTTTCTGCATCTATAGATTAGTTTAATTTACTATCATTTACTATATTCTACTATAATAGATTAATTTACTATAATAAACAAATCATTTTATGTTCAGTAATTTTTTTATATTATCATATTCTGAGAAGAAACTTAGTAGAATAAAAATATAATGAAATATGAAGTAGATGAGAATATTTTATTCCAAATACACCAGATATGGGTGGGAAGGAAATAGTAAATGGTCAGGATATACAGTAGAAACATGTGTCGGGAAGCGTGGATTGCATTCCCTCTGTATACATGTAGATTTTCTCCAGTGGAGATTCAAAGAATGAATGTTTACAGCTTCATGCTGACAACAGAGGGACCTGCAGGCGATTCTGCAGGTCATTAATCAATGTATAAAACTAAAATAAAATGTGTCACTAAAATGTATTTAGTGACACAGCACACAAACACGGAAGCAAGATGTGTAATTAGGATTATTTATAATAAATATGAATTAATTAGTGTAATTTCATTAACCATAGAGAATAACTAAATCCTTCAGGACAATGTCACATCAGTGCACTGAACTCACTATGGCATCCATCTAACAGAGCTTCCACATGTTCTCACTGTAATTTCCCCTCATGAATGAATTTATGCTGCACTAATCTGAATGTTCGGAGGGAAATCAAACGCATTTTACTCGTAGTACTCAAGCTGACTTCACTTGGTTTGAATGACGGCGTACTCACAATTGCACCCAGTCCTTGGTGAATTGGATGTGCGCCTCCAGAGATTTATAACGGCGAAACTGGTGCGCCGTGTATGCGCTGACTTTACAGACAAGGTACGAGAACAGATCATGCTAAGTCAACAGCGGTTTGGTCTTCAGGGTTTCTACTAGCGGACGAACTCTCCTTTCCAGCACCCTGGCATAGACTTTCCCAGGGAGGCTGAGGAGTGTGATCCCCCTTTAGTTGGAACACACCCTCCGGTCCCCCTTCTTAAAGATGGGGACCACCTCCCCGGTCTGCCAGTGCACAGTGATTTTAAAAATAAAGATAAAATGAAAAGTAATTAATAAAAAGTAAATATTTAAACATTCCTACAAATGTGCAATGAACGTGTAAAAATTCTGTTTAGTAGTTGTTGCTGTTTCTTTCTTTCTTTCTTTCTTTTTCTTTTTTCTTTTTGAAAAATAACGACGTCTCTGAGGCGCGAATTACTACGTGAAAAATGGCGTCATCTTGTGGCCCCTTTCTGTCACTATAATTCATTCAAGGCTTTGTGGGAAATGCTTCTCCTGTAAAAGTTTCAGTCACCGGCGACATTTTTTCATCAGCAGAACGTTGACCGTCATCACAATGAACCAAATTCGATGACGTCACAAAAGTCAGCTCAAAGCACAACCAATCAAAATCTTGACTTTGATCTGAAAGTCCTTAAATAGCCGTTAGTTCGCAGTGTTCCTCACAGCAATCAGTTGCGATTAGTTCACATTTGCTTCGTGTTTTTAAACAGTTTCCTAAAGAGATTTAAACTCTTTTTCAAGGACATTTTAAAAGTTCTGTACCAATCAGCTAAAGTTTGACAGCTGTACCGACCAGTTTCCTCCAGTCTATTAAAGCAGACTGTTTTCAAAAAATGGATAGAGGAGACGGCTCACAAAACCATGACGATGGTGAACAAAACCATGTTGGTGTAGGACTAGCAGTCAATGAGCTGCTTTTGGCACTGCTGCAACAGGGAAATCTTAGAGCAGTTGACAGGATGTTCCCCTGGATTGAAATCAATCAGTTGCGTGGTTTAGTTGATAATCAACTGCCACAACAAGAGGAGGCAGTTGATGTTCCGGTAGGAGGCATCGAAATAAATCCTCCCCAGGAAATAGCAGGACCCTGGGAAAATTTTAGAGCAGAGATGGGAGTAGGCGATGGCATTGAAAGAAATCCACCCCAGGAAATAGCAGGACCCTTGGTCATTAATGGAGCAGAGATGGGAGTAGGAGATAACATAGAAAGAAATCCACCCCAACAGATAGAACGACCATTGGTCATTAATAGAGCAGAGATGGGAGCAGGAGATTACACAGAAAGAAATCCACCTCTAGAAATAGAACAACCCGTGTACAATAATGTAGCAGAAGAAGATCCAATTATTGATGAAATCAGGTGGTGGGAAGATGAGGGATCTGAGAGCGACACTGAAAGTGTTCCTGATAGTGACACAGATGACGATGGAGACAATGGCCAGGATGCTCCTGTGCTATTGCCCCCCAACCCAGTACCAGGCGGTTCGAGGAGGAGACCAAGGGAGGAGGAGGATGAAGAAGAAGAAGATGGGAGAGCTAGGAAAATGTCTAAACACTGAATTTTGAGCTGAGCTGGACAGTCAATGTTGCACCCATCTTCCAAAGCTACATGTGTCCTACATCACTCTACGGCCTAGAGCGTCCTGGTGCCACGTGCACTTATGGACACTCTTATGTTCGAACAGGGTTGCTGCTGCTGGTTTGGTCAATATTGTTTGGAGAGAGATCAAACTAACAGCTTTAGAATCAGTGCAAAAAAGAGGTAAACACAAAGCGCGGACCCGCCGAAACATCAGAATCAGCGAGCTGTCAGCTTTCAGCCCCGACCGTGTCCGTGCGGTCGGGTGAGAAAGGCCACATCTCACTGATTCTGATCTGCGGGTCGCGCTTTGTGTTTACGTCTTTGTGCAGAAGCCGTGTACCTGCTCTCATTTACTGTTTTAAATGTTTGGTGGTCGTCAAAATTTTGTGACGTTTCACCTGAGATTCTGGAATTTTGGGCAAAATACATTTATATAAAAAAATCGATTCAGGATTTTAATGAATCAGTGTCACGTTATCCAATCCAGAATCGATTTTAATCGATGAATCGATTATTAAAACCCACCCCTACTTCCTATCACCATTGTGCTAACGTAATTATACAATAGCATTTACAACACCACCATCTTCAAATAGAAAAACACATTATGGAATGCTATCAGTTGTGTATTGGCCTCCCCAAACCCTGGACCTCAACATTAGTGAATAGTGGGATCATCTTGACAGAGAAGGGAAGGAAAGGCAGCCAACATCCAAAGAAGAGCTTTGAATGCATGTCTTTATCCTGTCTTCCTTCTCACCCCAACCGGTCGCAGCAGATGACCGCCCCTCCCTGAGCCTGGTTCTGCCGGAGGTTTCTTCCTGTTAAAAGGGAGTTTTTCCTTCCCACTGTTGCCAAAGTGCTTGCTCATAGGGGGTCATATTGTTGATTGTTGGGTTTTTCTCTGTATCTATTATTGTACGATCTACTGTACAATATAAAGCTCTGTGAGGCGACTGTTGTTGTGATTTGGTGCAATATAAATAAAATTGAATTGAATTGAATTGAATTGAATGTCCTTCAAGAAGCCTGGAGAACTTTTCCTGAAGACTACTTTCGCTATAATAAAAAAAAGGAAAAATTAAAGCAAAGGTAATGACTAGTTTGGGTGTTGTAGTCCTTTAATAATCAAGGAAAAGTAGTAAATCCACAATTTTAAAAAAAATTATTTTATTATAAATAATCCTGGTGTGGATTAGTTACTTACACATCAAACCAATGTTTTACAGGCAGAACATTGCTCATCTGAGTTTTGACCCAGAGTGAAATTCACACAAGTTCAGCTTTCATTACCTGATCAGCGCGCCACTGAAGCAGACCCACTCTGCTCTGTCTTTGAAGATTCACCATGAGAAATTGGCATTCCTTGCTCTAACTGTCCACAATATGAAAGTCACAGGAAAAACCGACATGTCTTTTTTTTATGTTTGTTTGTTTTAACCCACTATGGTGCCACTTAAAATCCCTGTGTTTGAACAGTACACTTCAATTCTGCTTTAACAGCAATCCTTGATGTGCAGGGAAACATCAGGGTTAGCAAACTCACAACGCGAGTCTTCTTTTTCTGGGCCACATGTGTAATATTTATGTTTTTGTCCATCGAGCCACTCCATAGAGCTTCACTGCAAGTCATGTTTAATTGCAGCAGAGAATAAACACCAGCCTTCAGACCAGCTGCAAAACAGAAAAATAAACACGTGGACAAAATGCATAAATTTGCTGTAATGTAAGTTAATAAAGTAAGTTACATACCGCAAAAGCCAATAGCTCCTCCAGTCACACAACCACTGTACACAGCGTTCTTCCAGTCAGATATGCCTCTGTGCTGTAAGTGAAAATCAGGTACAAAAAAAGACAGTTATTACAAAACACTTTCAGTTATCACACAAAGTGTTTTGTTTTTCATCTGCATGGCAGGAGGTAGTAATGGCAGATAATCAATTAATCATTAATCAGCATATATCTGTAAAAGTATTCTCATATAAATTACCATCACTTTGTTCGGTACTTCTAACGATTTGTTAACCTATCCTTTAACCACTTCTGCAAACAGCCTGTGCCTGACTTTATCATAATACATTACATGGTGACAATTGAACAAAGCATATACAGTGGGGCAAAAAAGTATTTAGTCAGCCACCGATTGTGCAAGTTCCCCCACCTAAAATGATGACAGAGGTCAGTAATTTGCACCAGAGGTACACTTCAACTGTGAGAGACAGAATGTGAAAAAAAAAAATCCATGAATCCACATGGTAGGATTTGTAAAGAATTTATTCGTAAATCAGGGTGGAAAATAAGCCTTTCCTCTTGCGCTTCGATAGAATGTTTTTTCTTTAATGCAGCCAGTCGCTCCATGAGCGCTGCCTTGTCAGCCGCAGCTTTAATGCGTGCGGAAGATGTTGATGAAATTCGACTTTGCTGTGACAAGGTTTTTGAAGGTGGTTTTACACTTGAGATATTAGAGACACTGTCTTCAGGTTTTATTTCATCCAAACTTTCAACAGCTTTATCATTGCGAACAGTATTGTTTTGTTCAGTATAAGGCTCGCCCGCCTCCTGCAACCAAACCTTTACTTTGTCCATAAAAACAGAGAATGCTGTCACCTTCGACTGAAAATGTGCAACTTGCCTTTTCACTTCATCTTCTGGCAGTGGCAAACTTAAAAAGGATTCTTGCAAAGCGTTTGCATCTTGATAGCATTTAATAAACTTCCCAAATTCAGAAGACACTTCCTTAACGTTTTCATGTGAGGTCATTAAAGCGGAAATTTTCCCCATGTACTTAGATGCTTGCTTACACATTGAACTGCGCTTTTCTTGGCATGTCTTTATATACAAATCCAAACCTTTTGGCGTAAATTTAACACTTCTTTTCTCTGCTTGCATCTCAGTGTCATCCTCTCGTTTACTCTTAATATCCGACATTTTTATTGTCTTCTTGGATTATTTCAAACTTTATAAAGATGCACAGCACACTGAGAATCCATAGCCTAAAGTACAAACATGACATCCATTTACCTGCCTTTTGCAGCGAACAAACATTTCCACAGAGGGCGTTGGCATGTTTCAATTAGCGATCCAATTTTGCACCAATTTAGTACGTCAAAACTCAGTTCATCAGTCTTTGTAGTGAAATAATGTCTTTAAACTCCAATAGCTTCACCGTTTTCCTTTACGGCTTAAACAATATTATCACTCACCAGCTTTGACGAACGAGAGACATGTTGATCCAGGCTTCAACATCAAATCCGTCTGGATTACTCACCAGACGATCCAATAACTTTTATTCGAGTTCGACGGGGATCCTTGAAATCCTTATATCCATTAATGAAGAATTATTCCTTTGTCCACGGGAAGGTTTTTTACTTTGTGTAGTGGCAATTCCTTTACTTTTGTATGATCAAACGTCCCACAACTTAAAGTCCACAAGCCACTGCTGCACTGAGGTAATATTTCGTACGCAGGCAAAAGAAGTCCATTGTCCAAACCTTTTAGTTGAGAGTTTTGATTTTGGTTTATTTATCCATTTGGCAAGCAATAACAAGATCCTTCCTACTGCTTCTCCTGCTCTGGTAAAAAACCATAGGCCCACCCCAATGCATGCTGGTCCTATACCAGTCTCTTTATTTATAGAAACAAAATGGCCCTACAGCTCTTACTGACTAATTTAACAAAATAACAACAAACAAACAAATCATTTAAAACAAAATATTAACCGACAAATAAACCCCAAAATATAAATAAACTAACAAACTTTAACTAATTTCAAAATAATAAAAAATAAAGAACAAATAGCTCCAACACTCCGGCCCCTAATTGTGCATACTATCACAATTACTTTAAAGTCCCAAAAGGAGGAGCTATTCCCTTAAACAAATCCTTAATTTTCATTGATGATTTTCTTCACGATGAGGCTTCCAGTAGCAAAATAAGTTTTGTCACTGGCCTTTCCAAAACACTGGTCCTTGTTTGTAGTCTCACAGAACGCACCAAGCCTTTTGCATCCTGGTTTACATTTAAGACTTTCGCCATCATCCATGATCCTCTTGGAGCTGTAGCGTCTGCAATTAAAACAACATCTCCAGGTATAAGACATCTTTTAGTCCTCATCCATTTTTGTCTTTCTTGCATCAAAGGTAGGTACTCAGAAAGCCATCTCTTCCAGAACAACTCTGCCATGTACTGTACCTGTTTCCACCTTTTCCTGACATGCAAATCACTTGGATGAAACAGTCCTGGTGGAAAAACTGGTTTATTTTTCAGCAACAACAAGTGATTGGGTGTCAGTGCTTCAAGATCATTTGAGTCATCTGAAACTTTAGTAATGGGTCTGTCGTTCATTATAGCTTCAACCTCACAGAAGACTGTGTGGAGTCCTTCATCATCCAGAACTTGCTCCTTAAGAACTGAGGCTAAAATATTCTTTACTGAACGAATGAGAGGCTCCCACACACCGCCTTGGTGAGAAGCTGCTGGGATGTTGAAGTTCCATTTCATGCCATCCTGAACAAAAGCCTTTTGAATTTTGGCATGGTCCAGCTCAGTCAAACTTTCTTTCAACTCTCGATTCGCCCCAACAAAATTTGTAGCATTATCAGATCTGATGGTCGAAACTGGGCCTCGTCTACAGATGAACCTCCTCACAGCATTTATACAAGAGTCTGTATCAAGTGTACATGCAATCTCCAGATGTACTGCACGACTGGTGAAACAAGTAAAAAGAACTCCATACCTTTTAAGGAGACTTCGTCCTCTTTTAACACTTATAGGTCCAAAATAGTCCACTCCAACATTTGTGAATGGGGCTATGTCTGGCAGGACTCTCTCTTCAGGCAGATCCGCCATCTTTTGTTCAACAAACTTTCCTCTGTTGCGTCTACACGTGACACAACGAGAGATGATTTTCCTGGCAGCAGAATTTGTATTTAGTATCCAGTAATTTTGTCTTAGTTTTAACAGCATGTGTGCTCTTCCTGCATGTCCCAACCTTTGATGGATATGGCGTAAAATCAGTGTTGACACATGCATATCTTTTGTCAAAATTACAGGATGCTTTAATTCCATAGGCATGGCTGCTTTATTCAATCGGCCACCCACTCTGAGGATTCCTGCATCCAACACTGGATCAAGTTTATAGAGACAATTTCCCTTAGAGACTCCTTTGAGGCCATTGCGGATTAAAGCCATTTCAGTCGTAAATTTCTGTTGTTGTGCATATTGAAGAATAGCTTGTTCTGCCTTTGCCAAGTCTTCTGGAGTGAGATTTCCTTTCTTCAAAGTGGTCTTAAATCTTTCCATTCTTATCTCCACTTCTTTCTGACCTTCCGGATCATTCTTATTCAAACCTGCAGCAAGCAACTCTTTCCTCTTCTGTGCCAACAACACCAAGACCTCTTTCATCTTTAAAAGCCAGGCTACAGAGATTTTAAGTTTTGCCCAAGACGAGAAGTAGAGGATAAAATAGCTGGTAGGATTTTGTAATTCTCTCACAATGGCATTCATTGTCAGGTCCCTTTTGACCTCTGGGTCATCTGCAGAAATTACACTGTACTCCACATCCAGTTTAGGCCATTCCTTTTCTGACTCATAGAGAAATTCTGGCCCTTTTATCCATCTCCTACATTTGAGGAGATCCCCAGCTCTCATACCTCTGGATGCGTCATCTGCAGGATTCTCCTTAGAAGAAACGTATCTCCACTGATTCACATCTGTTGCTTCCCGAATAACAGCAATTCTGTTTGCAACAAAAGTATTGAATCTTCTGGTTTCATTGGAGATGTATTTCAGTACTGTTGTGCTATCAGTCCAAAAAACTGATTTTTCCAACCTGACTTGCAGCTCCTTTTGCAGAAGCCTGTCCACCCGAACTGCAAGAACTGCAGCCGTCAATTCCAACCTGGGAATTGTAGTTTGCTTGAGAGGAGCAACTCTAGCCTTTCCCAGGATAAAAGCAACATGCGTGACGTTATTCTTTTCCAACTTTAAATATGACACCGTTCCATACCCATCTTGACTTGCATCAGAAAAATGATGAAGTTGTGCCCTATCTGGTCTTCCAAAGCAATTTGGTTTAATGCAACGTTCCACTTTAAACTTTGAAATCAGCTGGAGATCCTCCAGCCAATCACGCCACCGCTGGGAAAGAGAGTGGGGAATAACTTCATCCCACTTCAAATTTTGTCGGCAAAGCTCTTGTAGCAACAGTTTAGCTGGCATACTGAAGGGAGACAAGATTCCCAAAGGATCATACAGTGAGCTGACCACAGACAAAATTCCCCTTCTGGTTGTTGGACGGTCCTGCAGGGAGGTTCTGAACTGGAACTTGTCTGTTACTATGCACCACTGTAAACCCAGTGCTCTCTCAACTGGAAGTTGATCTGTGTCCAAATCCAGATCCTTAATTTCCTTTGCTCTTCTTTCCTCTGGGATTGACATGAGCACTGTGCGACTGTTGCTGATCCATTTTGAAAGCTTAAATCCTCCTTTAGCGCAGATATCTGTCAGCCTCTTCACCATGTGCACTGCCTCCTCTTCTGAAGCAACAGATTTCAAACAATCATCCACATAAAAGTTTCTTTTGACTGTATCAACCACTTCAGCTGGAAACTGTTGTGCATTATCATCTGCAGTTCTCTGTAGAGCATAATTTGCACAACTTGGCGAAGATACAGCTCCAAACAAATGCACTTTCATCCTGCATTCCTGTGCAGACCTTGAAGTGTTGCCATGTTGCCACCACAGGAAACGGAGAAAGTTGACATGTTTTTCTGAGACGTGAACTTGGTGAAACATGGAATCAATGTCCGCCATTAATGCAACAGGCTCTTGTCTAAATCTGATCAGAACCCCAACCAGCGAGTTTGTGAGATCAGGTCCCTGTAGAAGCTGACTGTTCAATGATGCTCCTTTATAAGTTGTTCCACAGTCAAATACAACTCTTAATTTGCCCTTTGTGGGATGATACACTCCATGATGAGGGATGTACCACACCTTTCCATCATCTTTGTGCAACTCATCTACAAGCACAAACTCGGCATATCCTCGTTCAAGCATGTTGTTTACACATTTAGTGTATTCATCCTTATAATGAGTATCCTTTTCAAATCTCCGTCTGAGACTCTGGAGACGCTGCTCCGCGACACAGAGGTTATTTGGCAAACTGGAACCTTCTCTCCTGAAAGGCAAATCAATGTGATAATGATTTCCAATAAGCTTTATTGAACTACTAACAATATCCATGAAACACAGATCCTCTCTAGACATTTCAGTCTGCTCCTCTGATGATCTTTCATTAAAATCATGATTGTACTGTTTAATCAACATGTCTTCAAGACGCTCAACAGAAATCCTATTGGCTGTTACAGCAGTGCAGTTGGTTTTATTTCCACTGTTACTTCCAGTGCGCAGGGGACCATTTATGACCCAGCCAACTTTTGTTTTTACAGCATAAGGTCCACCTCCCACACTGTTTATCACCTTCCATGGCTCCAAAACATTGGAAGCATCAGTGCCTATCAGTAGCTCCACATCTGCATTAACGTTGTACAGTTTAACAGGTTTAAGATGAGGCCACTGATCGATGTCGCTTTGCTGGGGAATATTAACTGTAGAAACTGGCATAGTCTTTTGAGTCAAAACATCTGGCAATGGCATGAAATCATTTGCTTCCAAACCAGACACTTCCAAACCAGACAGAACTTGTGTACTAACAATCCTATCTTGACTCATTGTTCTCAAAAAGATATTGGTCTTTTTACCTTTTACATTCAGTCTTTTTGCCAGAGTTTCTGTACAGAATGTACCTGAACTTCCAGGATCCAAAAACGCATAGGTTTGCACAATTTTATTGCTCTTTTGGCTCTTAACTTGAACTGGAACTATAGAAAAAATTGCATCAACTTCATGACCAGCCCCAATATACCCACATGTCTGAGTGGTTGCAGTTGAAAAGTTGACATTAGAGTTTGTCCTCTGTTGAGTTTGTTCCGAAGACGCACCTGGATCCTTTCGCTCTATATGAAGAACCCCTGGGTGCCTTTGGTGACACACGTCGCAATCCAAACGACTCCTACAGTCTTTGCTTGTGTGACCAACTTTTAAACAACCAAAACAAATTCCCCTTTCCTTGATAAAAGTCAACTTATCCTGATGCGTTTTAGCTTTAAACTGCTTACAATTCTCTAGTAAATGGTTGCTGTGTGAACAAAACAAACAACTACGCAGAACAACGGAAGTTGTTCTGCTTCCAGTTGATTGAGCTTTGATTCCTGGCACTGTACTGACATTAGTGGCAAAACTACTTCCTTTTCTCCTTTGCTTGGTAGAACTTGAAGCTTTAAAGCTGCTTCCAGATTGTGAGTCTTGGATGTTGCCAAACACTGGATCTGATGCTACTTTTACCTGTTTTATTATAAAGGTAACCAGATCAGTGAATACTGCTCTGTAACCATTTTGTTCCTGCAGTTCATAGGCAACAACTCTCCATTTTTCCCTCAATTTGTATGGAAGTTTCATAACAACCATTCTCATATTTGAGGGCAAATCCAACTCCTTCATATAAACAACTTGCTGCATTAGATTCGAACATCCTTGAAGAAAAAGAGAGAATGACTGTAGACCTTTCACATCCTCACTTTTAATAGGTACCCAACTCACAATCCTCTCCATATATGCAGAGGCAATTTTATTTTCGTTCCCAAAATGTTCTTCAAGAAGATCTTTGGCTGTGGAATAGCCCTGCTCAGGTGGTAAGTGCTGACAACTATGCACCAAATCTCTAGGCTGCCCCCTAGTGAACTGCTCTAAAAAATGCAAACAGTCGCTCCAGTTATCAGTTTTAGCTTCCACTCCATTTTCAAAGGCATTCATAAATGATCTGTACTGTAAAGGGTCTCCATCAAACACAGGGATGTTTCTGGCGGGGAGGACAGAAGATAAGTTTTGTTTTACAAGCAAAGTAGTGATGTCATTTTGTTTTTGCAGAATATTTACAATCTCCTTCGTGCAGTTCCCAGTCAAAGTAGGAGACTGAGGCTGTGTTTGCTGCGTCACTTGAGCTGAATCATCAACCTGATGTTGGGTTTGACTTTGTCTAGGTACGATTACTTGTGATTCAGATGCAGAATTTATACCAGAGTAATCTCTTGATGTTGGAACAAATGTATCGGCACAAGGATTTAAACTAGGCGCTTCTTGTACGTGCCCTCTTTCAAAATAAGAGTTCATTCCATCAGAATGCTCAGAGCTACAAACTGAATTTATTTTTAAGACACGAAGCTTTGCATTAGTGGCTGCCAGCTCTGTTTCCAAGGATAATGTCTCCTTTTCTTTTCTCAGTTTCTCCTTTTCTTTTCTCAGTTTTTCCTCTTGCGCTTCGATAGAATGTTTTTTCTTTAATGCAGCCAGTCGCTCCATGAGCGCTGCCTTGTCAGCCGCAGCTTTAATGCGTGCGGAAGATGTTGATGAAATTCGACTTTGCTGTGACAAGGTTTTTGAAGGTGGTTTTACACTTGAGATATTAGAGACACTGTCTTCAGGTTTTATTTCATCCAAACTTTCAACAGCTTTATCATTGCGAACAGTATTGTTTTGTTCAGTATAAGGCTCGCCCGCCTCCTGCAACCAAACCTTTACTTTGTCCATAAAAACAGAGAATGCTGTCACCTTCGACTGAAAATGTGCAACTTGCCTTTTCACTTCATCTTCTGGCAGTGGCAAACTTAAAAAGGATTCTTGCAAAGCGTTTGCATCTTGATAGCATTTAATAAACTTCCCAAATTCAGAAGACACTTCCTTAACGTTTTCATGTGAGGTCATTAAAGCGGAAATTTTCCCCATGTACTTAGATGCTTGCTTACACATTGAACTGCGCTTTTCTTGGCATGTCTTTATATACAAATCCAAACCTTTTGGCGTAAATTTAACACTTCTTTTCTCTGCTTGCATCTCAGTGTCATCCTCTCGTTTACTCTTAATATCCGACATTTTTATTGTCTTCTTGGATTATTTCAAACTTTATAAAGATGCACAGCACACTGAGAATCCATAGCCTAAAGTACAAACATGACATCCATTTACCTGCCTTTTGCAGCGAACAAACATTTCCACAGAGGGCGTTGGCATATTTCAATTAGCGATCCAATTTTGCACCAATTTAGTACGTCAAAACTCAGTTCATCAGTCTTTGTAGTGAAATAATGTCTTTAAACTCCAATAGCTTCACCGTTTTCCTTTACGGCTTAAACAATATTATCACTCACCAGCTTTGACGAACGAGTGACATGTTGATCCAGGCTTCAACATCAAATCCGTCTGGATTACTCACCAGACGATCCAATAACTTTTATTCGAGTTCGACGGTGATCCTTGAAATCCTTATATCCATTAATGAAGAATTATTCCTTTGTCCACGGGAAGGTTTTTTACTTTGTGTAGTGGCAATTCCTTTATTTTGTATGATCAAACGTCCCACAACTTAAAGTCCACAAGCCACTGCTGCACTGAGGTAATATTTCGTACGCAGGCAAAAGAAGTCCATTGTCCAAACCTTTTAGTTGAGAGTTTTGATTTTGGTTTATTTATCCATTTGGCAAACAAGATCCTTCCTACTGCTTCTCCTGCTCTGGTAAAAAACCATAGGCCCACCCCAATGCATGCTGGTCCTATACCAGTCTCTTTATTTATAGAAACAAAATGGCCCTACAGCTCTTACTGACTAATTTAACAAAATAACAACAAACAAACAAATCATTTAAAACAAAATATTAACCGACAAATAAACCCCAAAATATAAATAAACTAACAAACTTTAACTAATTTCAAAATAATAAAAAATAAAGAACAAATAGCTCCAACACTCAGGTTTCGAGATGATCCAGAGAGTGTATTGCTCAACGTTTGCGACAGAGTTGCTCAGTTTTAGTGCTTTTAAATGTGCTTTCTCTGTTAAAGCATAATAATGATACTCATAAAATACATTAAGTAAAATGAAACTGAAATCTCTTTCTCCAGTACCTTAGATTTCTTAGATAACCTTTTCAGTAACTGAGGATCTAGTTTTTCTGCATCTATAGATTAGTTTAATTTACTATCATTTACTATATTCTACTATAATAGATTAATTTACTATAATAAACAAATCATTTTATGTTCAGTAATTTTTTTATATGATCATATTCTGAGAAGAAACTTAGTAGAATAAAAATATAATGAAATATGAAGTAGATGAGAATATTTTATTCCAGATACACCAGATATGGGTGGGAAGGAAATAGTAAATGGTCAGGATATACAGTAGAAACATGTGTCGGGAAGCGTGGATTGCATTCCCTCTGTATACATGTAGATTTTCTCCAGTGGAGATTCAAAGAATGAATGTTTACAGCTTCATGCTGACAACAGAGGGACCTGCAGGCGATTCTGCAGGTCATTAATCAATGTATAAAACTAAAATAAAATGTGTCACTAAAATGTATTTAGTGACACAGCACACAAACACGGAAGCAAGATGTGTAATTAGGATTATTTATAATAAATATGAATTAATTAGTGTAATTTCATTAACCATAGAGAATAACTAAATCCTTCAGGACAATGTCACATCAGTGCACTGAACTCACTATGGCATCCATCTAACAGAGCTTCCACATGTTCTCACTGTAATTTCCCCTCATGAATGAATTTATGCTGCACTAATCTGAATGTTCGGAGGGAAATCAAACGCATTTTACTCGTAGTACTCAAGCTGACTTCACTTGGTTTGAATGACGGCGTACTCACAATTGCACCCAGTCCTTGGTGAATTGGATGTGCGCCTCCAGAGATTTATGACGGCGAAACTGGTGCGCCGTGTATGCGCTGACTTTACAGACAAGGTAGGAGAACAGATCATGCTAAGTCAACAGCGGTTTGGTCTTCAGGGTTTCTACTAGCGGACGAACTCTCCTTTCCAGCACCCTGGCATAGACTTTCCCAGGGAGGCTGAGGAGTGTGATCCCCCTTTAGTTGGAACACACCCTCCGGTCCCCCTTCTTAAAGATGGGGACCACCTCCCCGGTCTGCCAGTGCACAGTGATTTTAAAAATAAAGATAAAATGAAAAGTAATTAATAAAAAGTAAATATTTAAACATTCCTACAAATGTGCAATGAACGTGTAAAAATTCTGTTTAGTAGTTGTTGCTGTTTCTTTCTTTCTTTCTTTTTCTTTTTTCTTTTTGAAAAATAACGACGTCTCTGAGGCGCGAATTACTACGTGAAAAATGGCGTCATCTTGTGGCCCCTTTCTGTCACTATAATTCATTCAAGGCTTTGTGGGAAATGCTTCTCCTGTAAAAGTTTCAGTCACCGGCGACATTTTTTCATCAGCAGAACGTTGACCGTCATCACAATGAACCAAATTCGATGACGTCACAAAAGTCAGCTCAAAGCACAACCAATCAAAATCTTGACTTTGATCTGAAAGTCCTTAAATAGCCGTTAGTTCGCAGTGTTCCTCACAGCAATCAGTTGCGATTAGTTCACATTTGCTTCGTGTTTTTAAACAGTTTCCTAAAGAGATTTAAACTCTTTTTCAAGGACATTTTAAAAGTTCTGTACCAATCAGCTAAAGTTTGACAGCTGTACCGACCAGTTTCCTCCAGTCTATTAAAGCAGACTGTTTTCAAAAAATGGATAGAGGAGACGGCTCACAAAACCATGACGATGGTGAACAAAACCATGTTGGTGTAGGACTAGCAGTCAATGAGCTGCTTTTGGCACTGCTGCAACAGGGAAATCTTAGAGCAGTTGACAGGATGTTCCCCTGGATTGAAATCAATCAGTTGCGTGGTTTAGTTGATAATCAACTGCCACAACAAGAGGAGGCAGTTGATGTTCCGGTAGGAGGCATCGAAATAAATCCTCCCCAGGAAATAGCAGGACCCTGGGAAAATTTTAGAGCAGAGATGGGAGTAGGCGATGGCATTGAAAGAAATCCACCCCAGGAAATAGCAGGACCCTTGGTCATTAATGGAGCAGAGATGGGAGTAGGAGATAACATAGAAAGAAATCCACCCCAACAGATAGAACGACCATTGGTCATTAATAGAGCAGAGATGGGAGCAGGAGATTACACAGAAAGAAATCCACCTCTAGAAATAGAACAACCCGTGTACAATAATGTAGCAGAAGAAGATCCAATTATTGATGAAATCAGGTGGTGGGAAGATGAGGGATCTGAGAGCGACACTGAAAGTGTTCCTGATAGTGACACAGATGACGATGGAGACAATGGCCAGGATGCTCCTGTGCTATTGCCCCCCAACCCAGTACCAGGCGGTTCGAGGAGGAGACCAAGGGAGGAGGAGGATGAAGAAGAAGAAGAAGATGGGAGAGCTAGGAAAATGTCTAAACACTGAATTTTGAGCTGAGCTGGACAGTCAGTGTTGCACCCATCTTCCAAAGCTACATGTGTCCTACATCACTCTACGGCCTAGAGCGTCCTGGTGCCACGTGCACTTATGGACACTCTTATGTTCGAACAGGGTTGCTGCTGCTGGTTTGGTCAATATTGTTTGGAGAGAGATCAAACTAACAGCTTTAGAATCAGTGCAAAAAAGACGTAAACACAAAGCGCGGACCCGCCGAAACATCAGAATCAGCGAGCTGTCAGCTTTCAGCCCCGACCGTGTCCGTGCGGTCGGGTGAGAAAGGCCACATCTCACTGATTCTGATCTGCGGGTCGCGCTTTGTGTTTACGTCTTTGTGCAGAAGCCGTGTACCTGCTCTCATTTACTGTTTTAAATGTTTGGTGGTCGTCAAAATTTTGTGACGTTTCACCTGAGATTCTGGAATTTTGGGCAAAATACATTTATATAAAAAAATCGATTCAGGATTTTAATGAATCAATGTCACGTTATCCAATCCAGAATCGATTTTAATCGATGAATCGATTATTAAAACCCACCCCTACTTCCTATCACCATTGTGCTAACGTAATTATACAATAGCATTTACAACACCACCATCTTCAAATAGAAAAACACATTATGGAATGCTATCAGTTGTGTATTGGCCTCCCCAAACCCTGGACCTCAACATTAGTGAATAGTGGGATCATCTTGACAGAGAAGGGAAGGAAAGGCAGACAACATCCAAAAGAAGAGCTTTGAATGCATGTCTTTATCCTGTCTTCCTTCTCACCCCAACCGGTCGCAGCAGATGACCGCCCCTCCCTGAGCCTGGTTCTGCCGGAGGTTTCTTCCTGTTAAAAGGGAGTTTTTCCTTCCCACTGTCGCCAAAGTGCTTGCTCATAGGGGGTCATATTGTTGATTGTTGGGTTTTTCTCTGTATCTATTATTGTACGATCTACTGTACAATATAAAGCTCTGTGAGGCGACTGTTGTTGTGATTTGGTGCAATATAAATAAAATTGAATTGAATTGAATTGAATGTCCTTCAAGAAGCCTGGAGAACTTTTCCTGAAGACTACTTTCGCTATAATAAAAAAAGGAAAAATTAAAGCAAAGGTAATGACTAGTTTGGGTGTTGTAGTCCTTTAATAATCAAGGAAAAGTAGTAAATCCACAATTTAAAAAAAAATTCTTTTATTATAAATAATCCTGGTGTGGATTAGTTACTTACACATCAAACCAATGTTTTACAGGCAGAACATTGCTCATCTGAGTTTTGACCCAGAGTGAAATTCACACAAGTTCAGCTTTCATTACCTGATCAGTGCGCCACTGAAGCAGACCCACTCTGTTCTGTCTTTGAAGATTCACCATGAGAAATTGGCATTCCTTGCTCTAACTGTCCACAATATGAAAGTCACAGGAAAAACCGACATGTCTTTTTTTTATGTTTGTTTGTTTGTTTGTTTTAACCCACTATGGTGCCACTTAAAATCCCTGTGTTTGAACAGTACACTTCAATTCTGCTTTAACAGCAATCCTTGATGTGCAGGGAAACATCAGGGTTAGCAAACTCACAACGCGAGTCTTCTTTTTCTGGGCCACATGTGTAATATTTATGTTTTTGTCCATCGAGCCACTCCATAGAGCTTCACTGCAAGTCATGTTTAATTGCAGCAGAGAATAAACACCAGCCTTCAGACCAGCTGCAAAACAGAAAAATAAACACGTGGACAAAATGCATAAATTTGCTGTAATGTAAGTTAATAAAGTAAGTTACATACCGCAAAAGCCAATAGCTCCTCCAGTCACACAACCACTGTACACAGCGTTCTTCCAGTCAGATATGCCTCTGTGCTGTAAGTGAAAATCAGGTACAAAAAAAGACAATTATTACAAAACACTTTCAGTTATCACACAGAAAGTGTTTTGTTTTTCATCTGCATGGCAGGAGGTAGTAATGGCAGATAATCAATTAATCATTAATCAGCATATATCTGTAAAAGTATTCTCATATAAATTACCATCACTTTGTTCGGTACTTCTAACGATTTGTTAACCTATCCTTTAACCACTTCTGCAAACAGCCTGTGCCTGACTTTATCATAATACATTACATGGTGACAATTGAACAAAGCATATACAGTGGGGCAAAAAAGTATTTAGTCAGCCACCGATTGTGCAAGTTCCCCCACCTAAAATGATGACAGAGGTCAGTAATTTGCACCAGAGGTACACTTCAACTGTGAGAGACAGAATGTGAAAAAAAAATCCATGAATCCACATGGTAGGATTTGTAAAGAATTGATTCGTAAATCAGGGTGGAAAATAAGTATTTGGTCACCTCAAACAAGGAAAATCTCTGGCTCTCACTGGCCCCACTGTAATTACAAAAACAGGTAGCAGTGGGAATGTGAGCATGATTTTGGAAGAAATCATAGAATTCTAGGAAAAAAGGATGGAAAAATGTTAGCAGCTGTTTCTGTCTTCATTCCAGCTGTGTCCATTTGTTGGTGACAAATGTTGCTGGATAGTGATGTGGACATAAGCATACCTAACTGAGTGTGTGAGGCAACATTTCCAGCAGTGCTTGCAGTTGTAAAAATACTATATGCAATGCTAGATGAATATTATAACTGTTACTGTTTTAGGAGCAATAGATTATTATTTTTACTCCTGTTTTTTGTTTCCTGATTAAAACTAAATAAAGAAAATGTTGGACTTTGATTTGTGGGGAATATATTGTAGTGTTATGGCTAAATATCTATTTTAACGTCCATCCCCCTTAAAAAAATAAGCAAAATGCTCTCATTTTGTCTGTCTATGCTTTAAGAACTGCAATAGTCCTGTATTCCTAGAAATATGAGTATAATATTTTAACTAGGGGCAGCACGCCCATACGGTAAAAGAACTGGCTGAGTAGCAGCATATCACTGAAAATAAAAGCGAACCGAGCCCTGAGGAACGCCACAAAAAACATAGACAACACGGACGCAAGTGTTATCTCTGTCTGCAGAAAAGGTAGCCATTAGCTTACCCAGGGATCTTTTAATTCAAACCCAGGTTTCGAGATGATCCAGAGAGTGTATTGCTCAACGTTTGCGACAGAGTTGCTCAGTTTTAGTGCTTTTAAATGTGCTTTCTCTGTTAAAGCATAATAATGATACTCATAAAATACATTAAGTAAAATGAAACTGAAATCTCTTTCTCCAGTACCTTAGATTTCTTAGATAACCTTTTCAGTAACTGAGGATCTAGTTTTTCTGCATCTATAGATTAGTTTAATTTACTATCATTTACTATATTCAACTATAATAGATTAATTTACTATAATAAACAAATCATTTTATGTTCAGTAATTTTTTTATATGATCATATTCTGAGAAGAAACTTAGTAGAATAAAAATATAATGAAATATGAAGTAGATGAGAATATTTTATTCCAAATACACCAGATATGGGTGGGAAGGAAATAGTAAATGGTCAGGATATAAAGTAGAAACATGTGTCGGGAAGCGTGGATTGCATTCCCTCTGTATACATGTAGATTTTCTCCAGTGGAGATTCAAAGAATGAATGTTTACAGCTTCATGCTGACAACAGAGGGACCTGCAGGCGATTCTGCAGGTCATTAATCAATGTATAAAACTAAAATAAAATGTGTCACTAAAATGTATTTAGTGACACAGCACACAAACACGGAAGCAAGATGTGTAATTAGGATTATCCATCCATCCATCCATTCGCTTCCGCTTATCCTTTTCAGGGTCGCGGGGGGCGCTGGAGCCTATCCCAGCTGTCATAGGGCGAGAGGCAGGGTACACCCTGGACAGGTCGCCAGTCTGTCGCAGGGCTAACACACAGGGACAGACAACCATTCGCACTCACATTCATTCGCACATTCACACCTAGTGACAATTTGGATTATCCAATTAACCTATCCCCCTATTTTATAAGGCAGCTTATAAAATAGAGGTTTGACTAAAAACAAAAAGCTGATCAGGTCACTGTGCTGTTTCTGTCAAAGCCTTCAGAGCTGGCAGGATGTCGTCTAGGTGGCTCACTCGTCTAGGTGGGGGTAATTAGGATTATTTATAATAAATATGAATTAATTAGTGTAATTTCATTAACCATAGAGAATAACTAAATCCTTCAGGACAATGTCACATCAGTGCACTGAACTCACTATGGCATCCATCTAACAGAGCTTCCACACGTTCTCACTGTAATTTCCCCTCATGAATGAATTTATGCTGCACTAATCTGAATGTTCGGAGGGAAATCAAACGCATTTTACTCGTAGTACTCAAGCTGACTTCATTTGGTTTGAATGACGGCGTACTCACAATTGCACCCAGTCCTTGGTGAATTGGATGTGCGCCTCCAGAGATTTATGACGGCGAAACTGGTGCGCCGTGTATGCGCTGACTTTACAGACAAGGTAGGAGAACAGATCATGCTAAGTCAACAGCGGTTTGGTCTTCAGGGTTTCTACTAGCGGACGAACTCTCCTTTCCAGCACCCTGGCATAGACTTTCCCAGGGAGGCTGAGGAGTGTGATCCCCCTTTAGTTGGAACACACCCTCCGGTCCCCCTTCTTAAAGATGGGGACCACCTCCCCGGTCTGCCAGTGCACAGTGATTTTAAAAATAAAGATAAAATGAAAAGTAATTAATAAAAAGTAAATATTTAAACATTCCTACAAATGTGCAATGAACGTGTAAAAATTCTGTTTAGTAGTTGTTGCTGTTTCTTTCTTTCTTTCTTTTTCTTTTTTCTTTTTGAAAAATAACGACGTCTCTGAGGCGCGAATTACTACGTGAAAAATGGCGTCATCTTGTGGCCCCTTTCTGTCACTATAATTCATTCAAGGCTTTGTGGGAAATGCTTCTCCTGTAAAAGTTTCAGTCACCGGCGACATTTTTTCATCAGCAGAACGTTGACCGTCATCACAATGAACCAAATTCGATGACGTCACAAAAGTCAGCTCAAAGCACAACCAATCAAAATCTTGACTTTGATCTGAAAATCCTTAAATAGCCGTTAGTTCGCAGTGTTCCTCACAGCAATCAGTTGCGATTAGTTCACATTTGCTTCGTGTTTTTAAACAGTTTCCTAAAGAGATTTAAACTCTTTTTCAAGGACATTTTAAAAGTTCTGTACCAATCAGCTAAAGTTTGACAGCTGTACCGAGCAGTTTCCTCCAGTCTATTAAAGCAGACTGTTTTCAAAAAATGGATAGAGGAGACGGCTCACAAAACCATGACGATGGTGAACAAAACCATGTTGGTGTAGGACTAGCAGTCAATGAGCTGCTTTTGGCACTGCTGCAACAGGGAAATCTTAGAGCAGTTGACAGGATGTTCCCCTGGATTGAAATCAATCAGTTGCGTGGTTTAGTTGATAATCAACTGCCACAACAAGAGGAGGCAGTTGATGTTCCGGTAGGAGGCATCGAAATAAATCCTCCCCAGGAAATAGCAGGACCCTGGGAAAATTTTAGAGCAGAGATGGGAGTAGGCGATGGCATTGAAAGAAATCCACCCCAGGAAATAGCAGGACCCTTGGTCATTAATGGAGCAGAGATGGGAGTAGGAGATAACATAGAAAGAAATCCACCCCAACAGATAGAACGACCATTGGTCATTAATAGAGCAGAGATGGGAGCAGGAGATTACACAGAAAGAAATCCACCTCTAGAAATAGAACAACCCGTGTACAATAATGTAGCAGAAGAAGATCCAATTATTGATGAAATCAGGTGGTGGGAAGATGAGGGATCTGAGAGCGACACTGAAAGTGTTCCTGATAGTGACACAGATGACGATGGAGACAATGGCCAGGATGCTCCTGTGCTATTGCCCCCCAACCCAGTACCAGGCGGTTCGAGGAGGAGACCAAGGGAGGAGGAGGATGAAGAAGAAGAAGAAGATGGGAGAGCTAGGAAAATGTCTAAACACTGAATTTTGAGCTGAGCTGGACAGTCAATGTTGCACCCATCTTCCAAAGCTACATGTGTCCTACATCACTCTACGGCCTAGAGCGTCCTGGTGCCACGTGCACTTATGGACACTCTTATGTTCGAACAGGGTTGCTGCTGCTGGTTTGGTCAATATTGTTTGGAGAGAGATCAAACTAACAGCTTTAGAATCAGTGCAAAAAAGACGTAAACACAAAGCGCGGACCCGCCGAAACATCAGAATCAGCGAGCTGTCAGCTTTCAGCCCCGACCGTGTCCGTGCAGTCGGGTGAGAAAGGCCACATCTCACTGATTCTGATCTGCGGGTCGCGCTTTGTGTTTACGTCTTTGTGCAGAAGCCGTGTACCTGCTCTCATTTACTGTTTTAAATGTTTGGTGGTCGTCAAAATTTTGTGACGTTTCACCTGAGATTCTGGAATTTTGGGCAAAATACATTTATATAAAAAAATCGATTCAGGATTTTAATGAATCAATGTCACGTTATCCAATCCAGAATCGATTTTAATCGATGAATCGATTATTAAAACCCACCCCTACTTCCTATCACCATTGTGCTAACGTAATTATACAATAGCATTTACAACACCACCATCTTCAAATAGAAAAACACATTATGGAATGCTATCAGTTGTGTATTGGCCTCCCCAAACCCTGGACCTCAACATTAGTGAATAGTGGGATCATCTTGACAGAGAAGGGAAGGAAAGGCAGCCAACATCCAAAGAAGAGCTTTGAATGCATGTCTTTATCCTGTCTTCCTTCTCACCCCAACCGGTCGCAGCAGATGACCGCCCCTCCCTGAGCCTGGTTCTGCCGGAGGTTTCTTCCTGTTAAAAGGGAGTTTTTCCTTCCCACTGTTGCCAAAGTGCTTGCTCATAGGGGGTCATATTGTTGATTGTTGGGTTTTTCTCTGTATCTATTATTGTACGATCTACTGTACAATATAAAGCTCTGTGAGGCGACTGTTGTTGTGATTTGGTGCAATATAAATAAAATTGAATTGAATTGAATTGAATTGAATTGAATGTCCTTCAAGAAGCCTGGAGAACTTTTCCTGAAGACTACTTTCGCTATAATAAAAAAAAGGAAAAATTAAAGCAAAGGTAATGACTAGTTTGGGTGTTGTAGTCCTTTAATAATCAAGGAAAAGTAGTAAATCCACAATTTAAAAAAAAATTATTTTATTATAAATAATCCTGGTGTGGATTAGTTACTTACACATCAAACCAATGTTTTACAGGCAGAACATTGCTCATCTGAGTTTTTACAGACCCAGAGTGAAATTCACACAAGTTCAGCTTTCATTACCTGATCAGTGCGCCACTGAAGCAGACCCACTCTGCTCTGTCTTTGAAGATTCACCATGAGAAATTGGCATTCCTTGCTCTAACTGTCCACAATATGAAAGTCACAGGAAAAACCGACATGTTTTTTTTTTATGTTTGTTTGTTTGTTTGTTTTAACCCACTATGGTGCCACTTAAAATCCCTGTGTTTGAACAGTACACTTCAATTCTGCTTTAACAGCAATCCTTGATGTGCAGGGAAACATCAGGGTTAGCAAACTCACAACGCGAGTCTTCTTTTTCTGGGCCACATGTGTAATATTTATGTTTTTGTCCATCGAGCCACTCCATAGAGCTTCACTGCAAGTCATGTTTAATTGCAGCAGAGAATAAACACCAGCCTTCAGACCAGCTGCAAAACAGAAAAATAAACACGTGGACAAAATGCATAAATTTGCTGTAATGTAAGTTAATAAAGTAAGTTACATACCGCAAAAGCCAATAGCTCCTCCAGTCACACAACCACTGTACACAGCGTTCTTCCAGTCAGATATGCCTCTGTGCTGTAAGTGAAAATCAGGTACAAAAAAAGACAGTTATTACAAAACACTTTCAGTTATCACACAGAAAGTGTTTTGTTTTTCATCTGCATGGCAGGAGGTAGTAATGGCAGATAATCAATTAATCATTAATCAGCATATATCTGTAAAAGTATTCTCATATAAATTACCATCACTTTGTTCGGTACTTCTAACGATTTGTTAACCTATCCTTTAACCACTTCTGCAAACAGCCTGTGCCTGACTTTATCATAATACATTACATGGTGACAATTGAACAAAGCATATACAGTGGGGCAAAAAAGTATTTAGTCAGCCACCGATTGTGCAAGTTCCCCCACCTAAAATGATGACAGAGGTCAGTAATTTGCACCAGAGGTACACTTCAACTGTGAGAGACAGAATGTGAAAAAAAAATCCATGAATCCACATGGTAGGATTTGTAAAGAATTTATTCGTAAATCAGGGTGGAAAATAAGTATTTGGTCACCTCAAACAAGGAAAATCTCTGGCTCTCACTGGCCCCACTGTAATTACAAAAACAGGTAGCAGTGGGAATGTGAGCATGATTTTGGAAGAAATCATAGAATTCTAGGAAAAAAGGATGGAAAAATGTTAGCAGCTGTTTCTGTCTTCATTCCAGCTGTGTCCATTTGTTGGTGACAAATGTTGCTGGATAGTGATGTGGACATAAGCATACCTAACTGAGTGTGTGAGGCAACATTTCCAGCAGTGCTTGCAGTTGTAAAAATACTATATGCAATGCTAGATGAATATTATAACTGTTACTGTTTTAGGAGCAATAGATTATTATTTTTACTCCTGTTTTTTGTTTCCTGATTAAAACTAAATAAAGAAAATGTTGGACTTTGATTTGTGGGGAATATATTGTAGTGTTATGGCTAAATATCTATTTTAACGTCCATCCCCCTTAAAAAAATAAGCAAAATGCTCTCATTTTGTCTGTCTATGCTTTAAGAACTGCAATAGTCCTGTATTCCTAGAAATATGAGTATAATATTTTAACTAGGGGCAGCACGCCCATACGGTAAAAGAACTGGCTGAGTAGCAGCATATCACTGAAAATAAAAGCGAACCGAGCCCTGAGGAACGCCACAAAAAACATAGACAACACGGACGCAAGTGTTATCTCTGTCTGCAGTAAAGGTAGCCATTAGCTTACCCAGGGATCTTTTAATTCAAACCCAGGTTTCGAGATGATCCAGAGAGTGTATTGCTCAACGTTTGCGACAGAGTTGCTCAGTTTTAGTGCTTTTAAATGTGCTTTCTCTGTTAAAGCATAATAATGATACTCATAAAATACATTAAGTAAAATGAAACTGAAATCTCTTTCTCCAGTACCTTAGATTTCTTAGATAACCTTTTCAGTAACTGAGGATCTAGTTTTTCTGCATCTATAGATTAGTTTAATTTACTATCATTTACTATATTCAACTATAATAGATTAATTTACTATAATAAACAAATCATTTTATGTTCAGTAATTTTTTTATATTATCATATTCTGAGAAGAAACTTAGTAGAATAAAAATATAATGAAATATGAAGTAGATGAGAATATTTTATTCCAAATACACCAGATATGGGTGGGAAGGAAATAGTAAATGGTCAGGATATAAAGTAGAAACATGTGTCGGGAAGCGTGGATTGCATTCCCTCTGTATACATGTAGATTTTCTCCAGTGGAGATTCAAAGAATGAATGTTTACAGCTTCATGCTGACAACAGAGGGACCTGCAGGCGATTCTGCAGGTCATTAATCAATGTATAAAACTAAAATAAAATGTGTCACTAAAATGTATTTAGTGACACAGCACACAAACACGGAAGCAAGATGTGTAATTAGGATTATTTATAATAAATATGAATTAATTAGTGTAATTTCATTAACCATAGAGAATAACTAAATCCTTCAGGACAATGTCACATCAGTGCACTGAACTCACTATGGCATCCATCTAACAGAGCTTCCACACGTTCTCACTGTAATTTCCCCTCATGAATGAATTTATGCTGCACTAATCTGAATGTTCGGAGGGAAATCAAACGCATTTTACTCGTAGTACTCAAGCTGACTTCACTTGGTTTGAATGACGGCGTACTCACAATTGCACCCAGTCCTTGGTGAATTGGATGTGCGCCTCCAGAGATTTATGACGGCGAAACTGGTGCGCCGTGTATGCGCTGACTTTACAGACAAGGTACGAGAACAGATCATGCTAAGTCAACAGCGGTTTGGTCTTCAGGGTTTCTACTAGCGGACGAACTCTCCTTTCCAGCACCCTGGCATAGACTTTCCCAGGGAGGCTGAGGAGTGTGATCCCCCTTTAGTTGGAACACACCCTCCGGTCCCCCTTCTTAAAGATGGGGACCACCTCCCCGGTCTGCCAGTGCACAGTGATTTTAAAAATAAAGATAAAATGAAAAGTAATTAATAAAAAGTAAATATTTAAACATTCCTACAAATGTGCAATGAACGTGTAAAAATTCTGTTTAGTAGTTGTTGCTGTTTCTTTCTTTCTTTCTTTTTCTTTTTTCTTTTTGAAAAATAACGACGTCTCTGAGGCGCGAATTACTACGTGAAAAATGGCGTCATCTTGTGGCCCCTTTCTGTCACTATAATTCATTCAAGGCTTTGTGGGAAATGCTTCTCCTGTAAAAGTTTCAGTCACCGGCGACATTTTTTCATCAGCAGAACGTTGACCGTCATCACAATGAACCAAATTCGATGACGTCACAAAAGTCAGCTCAAAGCACAACCAATCAAAATCTTGACTTTGATCTGAAAATCCTTAAATAGCCGTTAGTTCGCAGTGTTCCTCACAGCAATCAGTTGCGATTAGTTCACATTTGCTTCGTGTTTTTAAACAGTTTCCTAAAGAGATTTAAACTCTTTTTCAAGGATATTTTAAAAGTTCTGTACCAATCAGCTAAAGTTTGACAGCTGTACCGACCAGTTTCCTCCAGTCTATTAAAGCAGACTGTTTTCAAAAAATGGATAGAGGAGACGGCTCACAAAACCATGACGATGGTGAACAAAACCATGTTGGTGTAGGACTAGCAGTCAATGAGCTGCTTTTGGCACTGCTGCAACAGGGAAATCTTAGAGCAGTTGACAGGATGTTCCCCTGGATTGAAATCAATCAGTTGCGTGGTTTAGTTGATAATCAACTGCCACAACAAGAGGAGGCAGTTGATGTTCCGGTAGGAGGCATCGAAATAAATCCTCCCCAGGAAATAGCAGGACCCTGGGAAAATTTTAGAGCAGAGATGGGAGTAGGCGATGGCATTGAAAGAAATCCACCCCAGGAAATAGCAGGACCCTTGGTCATTAATGGAGCAGAGATGGGAGTAGGAGATAACATAGAAAGAAATCCACCCCAACAGATAGAACGACCATTGGCCATTAATAGAGCAGAGATGGGAGCAGGAGATTACACAGAAAGAAATCCACCTCTAGAAATAGAACAACCCGTGTACAATAATGTAGCAGAAGAAGATCCAATTATTGATGAAATCAGGTGGTGGGAAGATGAGGGATCTGAGAGCGACACTGAAAGTGTTCCTGATAGTGACACAGATGACGATGGAGACAATGGCCAGGATGCTCCTGTGCTATTGCCCCCCAACCCAGTACCAGGCGGTTCGAGGAGGAGACCAAGGGAGGAGGAGGATGAAGAAGAAGAAGATGGGAGAGCTAGGAAAATGTCTAAACACTGAATTTTGAGCTGAGCTGGACAGTCAATGTTGCACCCATCTTCCAAAGCTACATGTGTCCTACATCACTCTACGGCCTAGAGCGTCCTGGTGCCACGTGCACTTATGGACACTCTTATGTTCGAACAGGGTTGCTGCTGCTGGTTTGGTCAATATTGTTTGGAGAGAGATCAAACTAACAGCTTTAGAATCAGTGCAAAAAAGACGTAAACACAAAGCGCGGACCCGCCGAAACATCAGAAGCAGCGAGCTGTCAGCTTTCAGCCCCGACCGTGTCCGTGCGGTCGGGTGAGAAAGGCCACATCTCACTGATTCTGATCCGCGGGTCGCGCTTTGTGTTTACGTCTTTGTGCAGAAGCCGTGTTCCTGCTCTCATTTACTGTTTTAAATGTTTGGTGGTCGTCAAAATTTTGTGACGTTTCACCTGAGATTCTGGAATTTTGGGCAAAATACATTTATATAAAAAAATCGATTCAGGATTTTAATGAATCAATGTCACGTTATCCAATCCAGAATCGATTTTAATCGATGAATCGATTATTAAAACCCACCCCTACTTCCTATCACCATTGTGCTAACGTAATTATACAATAGCATTTACAACACCACCATCTTCAAATAGAAAAACACATTATGGAATGCTATCAGTTGTGTATTGGCCTCCCCAAACCCTGGACCTCAACATTAGTGAATAGTGGGATCATCTTGACAGAGAAGGGAAGGAAAGGCAGCCAACATCCAAAGAAGAGCTTTGAATGCATGTCTTTATCCTGTCTTCCTTCTCACCCCAACCGGTCGCAGCAGATGACCGCCCCTCCCTGAGCCTGGTTCTGCCGGAGGTTTCTTCCTGTTAAAAGGGAGTTTTTCCTTCCCACTGTTGCCAAAGTGCTTGCTCATAGGGGGTCATATTGTTGATTGTTGGGTTTTTCTCTGTATCTATTATTGTACGATCTACTGTACAATATAAAGCTCTGTGAGGCGACTGTTGTTGTGATTTGGTGCAATATAAATAAAATTGAATTGAATTGAATTGAATTGAATTGAATTGAATGTCCTTCAAGAAGCCTGGAGAACTTTTCCTGAAGACTACTTTCGCTATAATAAAAAAAAGGAAAAATTAAAGCAAAGGTAATGACTAGTTTGGGTGTTGTAGTCCTTTAATAATCAAGGAAAAGTAGTAAATCCACAATTTAAAAAAAAATTCTTTTATTATAAATAATCCTGGTGTGGATTAGTTACTTACACATCAAACCAATGTTTTACAGGCAGAACATTGCTCATCTGAGTTTTGACCCAGAGTGAAATTCACACAAGTTCAGCTTTCATTAACTGATCAGTGCGCCACTGAAGCAGACCCACTCTGCTCTGTCTTTGAAGATTCACCATGAGAAATTGGCATTCCTTGCTCTAACTGTCCACAATATGAAAGTCACAGGAAAAACCGACATGTCTTTTTTTTATGTTTGTTTGTTTGTTTGTTTTAACCCACTATGGTGCCACTTAAAATCCCTGTGTTTGAACAGTACACTTCAATTCTGCTTTAACAGCAATCCTTGATGTGCAGGGAAACATCAGGGTTAGCAAACTCACAACGCGAGTCTTCTTTCTCTGGGCCACATGTGTAATATTTATGTTTTTGTCCATCGAGCCACTCCATAGAGCTTCACTGCAAGTCATGTTTAATTGCAGCAGAGAATAAACACCAGCCTTCAGACCAGCTGCAAAACAGAAAAATAAACACGTGGACAAAATGCATAAATTTGCTGTAATGTAAGTTAATAAAGTAAGTTACATACCGCAAAAGCCAATAGCTCCTCCAGTCACACAACCACTGTACACAGCGTTCTTCCAGTCAGATATGCCTCTGTGCTGTAAGTGAAAATCAGGTACAAAAAAAGACAATTATTACAAAACACTTTCAGTTATCACACAGAAAGTGTTTTGTTTTTCATCTGCATGGCAGGAGGTAGTAATGGCAGATAATCAATTAATCATTAATCAGCATATATCTGTAAAAGTATTCTCATATAAATTACCATCACTTTGTTCGGTACTTCTAACGATTTGTTAACCTATCCTTTAACCACTTCTGCAAACAGCCTGTGCCTGACTTTATCATAATACATTACATGGTGACAATTGAACAAAGCATATACAGTGGGGCAAAAAAGTATTTAGTCAGCCACCGATTGTGCAAGTTCCCCCACCTAAAATGATGACAGAGGTCAGTAATTTGCACCAGAGGTACACTTCAACTGTGAGAGACAGAATGTGAAAAAAAAATCCATGAATCCACATGGTAGGATTTGTAAAGAATTTATTCGTAAATCAGGGTGGAAAATAAGTATTTGGTCACCTCAAACAAGGAAAATCTCTGGCTCTCACTGGCCCCACTGTAATTACAAAAACAGGTAGCAGTGGGAATGTGAGCATGATTTTGGAAGAAATCATAGAATTCTAGGAAAAAAGGATGGAAAAATGTTAGCAGCTGTTTCTGTCTTCATTCCAGCTGTGTCCATTTGTTGGTGACAAATGTTGCTGGATAGTGATGTGGACATAAGCATACCTAACTGAGTGTGTGAGGCAACATTTCCAGCAGTGCTTGCAGTTGTAAAAATACTATATGCAATGCTAGATGAATATTATAACTGTTACTGTTTTAGGAGCAATAGATTATTATTTTTACTCCTGTTTTTTGTTTCCTGATTAAAACTAAATAAAGAAAATGTTGGACTTTGATTTGTGGGGAATATATTGTAGTGTTATGGCTAAATATCTATTTTAACGTCCATCCCCCTTAAAAAAATAAGCAAAATGCTCTCATTTTGTCTGTCTATGCTTTAAGAACTGCAATAGTCCTGTATTCCTAGAAATATGAGTATAATATTTTAACTAGGGGCAGCACGCCCATACGGTAAAAGAACTGGCTGAGTAGCAGCATATCACTGAAAATAAAAGCGAACCGAGCCCTGAGGAACGCCACAAAAAACATAGACAACACGGACGCAAGTGTTATCTCTGTCTGCAGTAAAGGTAGCCATTAGCTTACCCAGGGATCTTTTAATTCAAACCCAGGTTTCGAGATGATCCAGAGAGTGTATTGCTCAACGTTTGCGACAGAGTTGCTCAGTTTTAGTGCTTTTAAATGTGCTTTCTCTGTTAAAGCATAATAATGATACTCATAAAATACATTAAGTAAAATGAAACTGAAATCTCTTTCTCCAGTACCTTAGATTTCTTAGATAACCTTTTCAGTAACTGAGGATCTAGTTTTTCTGCATCTATAGATTAGTTTAATTTACTATCATTTACTATATTCAACTATAATAGATTAATTTACTATAATAAACAAATCATTTTATGTTCAGTAATTTTTTTATATTATCATATTCTGAGAAGAAACTTAGTAGAATAAAAATATAATGAAATATGAAGTAGATGAGAATATTTTATTCCAAATACACCAGATATGGGTGGGAAGGAAATAGTAAATGGTCAGGATATAAAGTAGAAACATGTGTCGGGAAGCGTGGATTGCATTCCCTCTGTATACATGTAGATTTTCTCCAGTGGAGATTCAAAGAATGAATGTTTACAGCTTCATGCTGACAACAGAGGGACCTGCAGGCGATTCTGCAGGTCATTAATCAATGTATAAAACTAAAATAAAATGTGTCACTAAAATGTATTTAGTGACACAGCACACAAACACGGAAGCAAGATGTGTAATTAGGATTATTTATAATAAATATGAATTAATTAGTGTAATTTCATTAACCATAGAGAATAACTAAATCCTTCAGGACAATGTCACATCAGTGCACTGAACTCACTATGGCATCCATCTAACAGAGCTTCCACACGTTCTCACTGTAATTTCCCCTCATGAATGAATTTATGCTGCACTAATCTGAATGTTCGGAGGGAAATCAAACGCATTTTACTCGTAGTACTCAAGCTGACTTCACTTGGTTTGAATGACGGCGTACTCACAATTGCACCCAGTCCTTGGTGAATTGGATGTGCGCCTCCAGAGATTTATGACGGCGAAACTGGTGCGCCGTGTATGCGCTGACTTTACAGACAAGGTACGAGAACAGATCATGCTAAGTCAACAGCGGTTTGGTCTTCAGGGTTTCTACTAGCGGACGAACTCTCCTTTCCAGCACCCTGGCATAGACTTTCCCAGGGAGGCTGAGGAGTGTGATCCCCCTTTAGTTGGAACACACCCTCCGGTCCCCCTTCTTAAAGATGGGGACCACCTCCCCGGTCTGCCAGTGCACAGTGATTTTAAAAATAAAGATAAAATGAAAAGTAATTAATAAAAAGTAAATATTTAAACATTCCTACAAATGTGCAATGAACGTGTAAAAATTCTGTTTAGTAGTTGTTGCTGTTTCTTTCTTTCTTTCTTTTTCTTTTTTCTTTTTGAAAAATAACGACGTCTCTGAGGCGCGAATTACTACGTGAAAAATGGCGTCATCTTGTGGCCCCTTTCTGTCACTATAATTCATTCAAGGCTTTGTGGGAAATGCTTCTCCTGTAAAAGTTTCAGTCACCGGCGACATTTTTTCATCAGCAGAACGTTGACCGTCATCACAATGAACCAAATTCGATGACGTCACAAAAGTCAGCTCAAAGCACAACCAATCAAAATCTTGACTTTGATCTGAAAATCCTTAAATAGCCGTTAGTTCGCAGTGTTCCTCACATCAATCAGTTGCGATTAGTTCACATTTGCTTCGTGTTTTTAAACAGTTTCCTAAAGAGATTTAAACTCTTTTTCAAGGACATTTTAAAAGTTCTGTACCAATCAGCTAAAGTTTGACAGCTGTACCGACCAGTTTCCTCCAGTCTATTAAAGCAGACTGTTTTCAAAAAATGGATAGAGGAGACGGCTCACAAAACCATGACGATGGTGAACAAAACCATGTTGGTGTAGGACTAGCAGTCAATGAGCTGCTTTTGGCACTGCTGCAACAGGGAAATCTTAGAGCAGTTGACAGGATGTTCCCCTGGATTGAAATCAATCAGTTGCGTGGTTTAGTTGATAATCAACTGCCACAACAAGAGGAGGCAGTTGATGTTCCGGTAGGAGGCATCGAAATAAATCCTCCCCAGGAAATAGCAGGACCCTGGGAAAATTTTAGAGCAGAGATGGGAGTAGGCGATGGCATTGAAAGAAATCCACCCCAGGAAATAGCAGGACCCTTGGTCATTAATGGAGCAGAGATGGGAGTAGGAGATAACATAGAAAGAAATCCACCCCAACAGATAGAACGACCATTGGTCATTAATAGAGCAGAGATGGGAGCAGGAGATTACACAGAAAGAAATCCACCTCTAGAAATAGAACAACCCGTGTACAATAATGTAGCAGAAGAAGATCCAATTATTGATGAAATCAGGTGGTGGGAAGATGAGGGATCTGAGAGCGACACTGAAAGTGTTCCTGATAGTGACACAGATGACGATGGAGACAATGGCCAGGATGCTCCTGTGCTATTGCCCCCCAACCCAGTACCAGGCGGTTCGAGGAGGAGACCAAGGGAGGAGGAGGATGAAGAAGAAGAAGATGGGAGAGCTAGGAAAATGTCTAAACACTGAATTTTGAGCTGAGCTGGACAGTCAATGTTGCACCCATCTTCCAAAGCTACATGTGTCCTACATCACTCTACGGCCTAGAGCGTCCTGGTGCCACGTGCACTTATGGACACTCTTATGTTCGAACAGGGTTGCTGCTGCTGGTTTGGTCAATATTGTTTGGAGAGAGATCAAACTAACAGCTTTAGAATCAGTGCAAAAAAGACGTAAACACAAAGCGCGGACCCGCCGAAACATCAGAATCAGCGAGCTGTCAGCTTTCAGCCCCGACCGTGTCCGTGCGGTCGGGTGAGAAAGGCCACATCTCACTGATTCTGATCTGCGGGTCGCGCTTTGTGTTTACGTCTTTGTGCAGAAGCCGTGTTCCTGCTCTCATTTACTGTTTTAAATGTTTGGTGGTCGTCAAAATTTTGTGACGTTTCACCTGAGATTCTGGAATTTTGGGCAAAATACATTTATATAAAAAAATCGATTCAGGATTTTAATGAATCAATGTCACGTTATCCAATCCAGAATCGATTTTAATCGATGAATCGATTATTAAAACCCACCCCTACTTCCTATCACCATTGTGCTAACGTAATTATACAATAGCATTTACAACACCACCATCTTCAAATAGAAAAACACATTATGGAATGCTATCAGTTGTGTATTGGCCTCCCCAAACCCTGGACCTCAACATTAGTGAATAGTGGGATCATCTTGACAGAGAAGGGAAGGAAAGGCAGCCAACATCCAAAAGAAGAGCTTTGAATGCATGTCTTTATCCTGTCTTCCTTCTCACCCCAACCGGTCGCAGCAGATGACCGCCCCTCCCTGAGCCTGGTTCTGCCGGAGGTTTCTTCCTGTTAAAAGGGAGTTTTTCCTTCCCACTGTTGCCAAAGTGCTTGCTCATAGGGGGTCATATTGTTGATTGTTGGGTTTTTCTCTGTATCTATTATTGTACGATCTACTGTACAATATAAAGCTCTGTGAGGCGACTGTTGTTGTGATTTGGTGCAATATAAATAAAATTGAATTGAATTGAATTGAATTGAATGTCCTTCAAGAAGCCTGGAGAACTTTTCCTGAAGACTACTTTCGCTATAATAAAAAGAAGGAAAAATTAAAGCAAAGGTAATGACTAGTTTGGGTGTTGTAGTCCTTTAATAATCAAGGAAAAGTAGTAAATCCACAATTTAAAAAAAAATTCTTTTATTATAAATAATCCTGGTGTGGATTAGTTACTTACACATCAAACCAATGTTTTACAGGCAGAACATTGCTCATCTGAGTTTTGACCCAGAGTGAAATTCACACAAGTTCAGCTTTCATTACCTGATCAGTGCGCCACTGAAGCAGACCCACTCTGCTCTGTCTTTGAAGATTCACCATGAGAAATTGGCATTCCTTGCTCTAACTGTCCACAATATGAAAGTCACAGGAAAAACCGACATGTCTTTTTTTTATGTTTGTTTGTTTGTTTGTTTTAACCCACTATGGTGCCACTTAAAATCCCTGTGTTTGAACAGTACACTTCAATTCTGCTTTAACAGCAATCCTTGATGTGCAGGGAAACATCAGGGTTAGCAAACTCACAACGCGAGTCTTCTTTTTCTGGGCCACATGTGTAATATTTATGTTTTTGTCCATCGAGCCACTCCATAGAGCTTCACTGCAAGTCATGTTTAATTGCAGCAGAGAATAAACACCAGCCTTCAGACCAGCTGCAAAACAGAAAAATAAACACGTGGACAAAATGCATAAATTTGCTGTAATGTAAGTTAATAAAGTAAGTTACATACCGCAAAAGCCAATAGCTCCTCCAGTCACACAACCACTGTACACAGCGTTCTTCCAGTCAGATATGCCTCTGTGCTGTAAGTGAAAATCAGGTACAAAAAAAGACAATTATTACAAAACACTTTCAGTTATCACACAGAAAGTGTTTTGTTTTTCATCTGCATGGCAGGAGGTAGTAATGGCAGATAATCAATTAATCATTAATCAGCATATATCTGTAAAAGTATTCTCATATAAATTACCATCACTTTGTTCGGTACTTCTAACGATTTGTTAACCTATCCTTTAACCACTTCTGCAAACAGCCTGTGCCTGACTTTATCATAATACATTACATGGTGACAATTGAACAAAGCATATACAGTGGGGCAAAAAAGTATTTAGTCAGCCACCGATTGTGCAAGTTCCCCCACCTAAAATGATGACAGAGGTCAGTAATTTGCACCAGAGGTACACTTCAACTGTGAGAGACAGAATGTGAAAAAAAAATCCATGAATCCACATGGTAGGATTTGTAAAGAATTGATTCGTAAATCAGGGTGGAAAATAAGTATTTGGTCACCTCAAACAAGGAAAATCTCTGGCTCTCACTGGCCCCACTGTAATTACAAAAACAGGTAGCAGTGGGAATGTGAGCATGATTTTGGAAGAAATCATAGAATTCTAGGAAAAAAGGATGGAAAAATGTTAGCAGCTGTTTCTGTCTTCATTCCAGCTGTGTCCATTTGTTGGTGACAAATGTTGCTGGATAGTGATGTGGACATAAGCATACCTAACTGAGTGTGTGAGGCAACATTTCCAGCAGTGCTTGCAGTTGTAAAAATACTATATGCAATGCTAGATGAATATTATAACTGTTACTGTTTTAGGAGCAATAGATTATTATTTTTACTCCTGTTTTTTGTTTCCTGATTAAAACTAAATAAAGAAAATGTTGGACTTTGATTTGTGGGGAATATATTGTAGTGTTATGGCTAAATATCTATTTTAACGTCCATCCCCCTTAAAAAAATAAGCAAAATGCTCTCATTTTGTCTGTCTATGCTTTAAGAACTGCAATAGTCCTGTATTCCTAGAAATATGAGTATAATATTTTAACTAGGGGCAGCACGCCCATACGGTAAAAGAACTGGCTGAGTAGCAGCATATCACTGAAAATAAAAGCGAACCGAGCCCTGAGGAACGCCACAAAAAACATAGACAACACGGACGCAAGTGTTATCTCTGTCTGCAGAAAAGGTAGCCATTAGCTTACCCAGGGATCTTTTAATTCAAACCCAGGTTTCGAGATGATCCAGAGAGTGTATTGCTCAACGTTTGCGACAGAGTTGCTCAGTTTTAGTGCTTTTAAATGTGCTTTCTCTGTTAAAGCATAATAATGATACTCATAAAATACATTAAGTAAAATGAAACTGAAATCTCTTTCTCCAGTACCTTAGATTTCTTAGATAACCTTTTCAGTAACTGAGGATCTAGTTTTTCTGCATCTATAGATTAGTTTAATTTACTATCATTTACTATATTCTACTATAATAGATTAATTTACTATAATAAACAAATCATTTTATGTTCAGTAATTTTTTTATATGATCATATTCTGAGAAGAAACTTAGTAGAATAAAAATATAATGAAATATGAAGTAGATGAGAATATTTTATTCCAAATACACCAGATATGGGTGGGAAGGAAATAGTAAATGGTCAGGATATACAGTAGAAACATGTGTCGGGAAGCGTGGATTGCATTCCCTCTGTATACATGTCGATTTTCTCCAGTGGAGATTCAAAGAATGAATGTTTACAGCTTCATGCTGACAACAGAGGGACCTGCAGGCGATTCTGCAGGTCATTAATCAATGTATAAAACTAAAATAAAATGTGTCACTAAAATGTATTTAGTGACACAGCACACAAACACGGAAGCAAGATGTGTAATTAGGATTATTTATAATAAATATGAATTAATTAGTGTAATTTCATTAACCATAGAGAATAACTAAATCCTTCAGGACAATGTCACATCAGTGCACTGAACTCACTATGGCATCCATCTAACAGAGCTTCCACACGTTCTCACTGTAATTTCCCCTCATGAATGAATTTATGCTGCACTAATCTGAATGTTCGGAGGGAAATCAAACGCATTTTACTCGTAGTACTCAAGCTGACTTCACTTGGTTTGAATGACGGCGTACTCACAATTGCACCCAGTCCTTGGTGAATTGGATGTGCGCCTCCAGAGATTTATGACGGCGAAACTGGTGCGCCGTGTATGCGCTGACTTTACAGACAAGGTACGAGAACAGATCATGCTAAGTCAACAGCGGTTTGGTCTTCAGGGTTTCTACTAGCGGACGAACTCTCCTTTCCAGCACCCTGGCATAGACTTTCCCAGGGAGGCTGAGGAGTGTGATCCCCCTTTAGTTGGAACACACCCTCCGGTCCCCCTTCTTAAAGATGGGGACCACCTCCCCGGTCTGCCAGTGCACAGTGATTTTAAAAATAAAGATAAAATGAAAAGTAATTAATAAAAAGTAAATATTTAAACATTCCTACAAATGTGCAATGAACGTGTAAAAATTCTGTTTAGTAGTTGTTGCTGTTTCTTTCTTTCTTTCTTTTTCTTTTTTCTTTTTGAAAAATAACGACGTCTCTGAGGCGCGAATTACTACGTGAAAAATGGCGTCATCTTGTGGCCCCTTTCTGTCACTATAATTCATTCAAGGCTTTGTGGGAAATGCTTCTCCTGTAAAAGTTTCAGTCACCGGCGACATTTTTTCATCAGCAGAACGTTGACCGTCATCACAATGAACCAAATTCGATGACGTCACAAAAGTCAGCTCAAAGCACAACCAATCAAAATCTTGACTTTGATCTGAAAATCCTTAAATAGCCGTTAGTTCGCAGTGTTCCTCACAGCAATCAGTTGCGATTAGTTCACATTTGCTTCGTGTTTTTAAACAGTTTCCTAAAGAGATTTAAACTCTTTTTCAAGGACATTTTAAAAGTTCTGTACCAATCAGCTAAAGTTTGACAGCTGTACCGACCAGTTTCCTCCAGTCTATTAAAGCAGACTGTTTTCAAAAAATGGATAGAGGAGACGGCTCACAAAACCATGACGATGGTGAACAAAACCATGTTGGTGTAGGACTAGCAGTCAATGAGCTGCTTTTGGCACTGCTGCAACAGGGAAATCTTAGAGCAGTTGACAGGATGTTCCCCTGGATTGAAATCAATCAGTTGCGTGGTTTAGTTGATAATCAACTGCCACAACAAGAGGAGGCAGTTGATGTTCCGGTAGGAGGCATCGAAATAAATCCTCCCCAGGAAATAGCAGGACCCTGGGAAAATTTTAGAGCAGAGATGGGAGTAGGCGATGGCATTGAAAGAAATCCACCCCAGGAAATAGCAGGACCCTTGGTCATTAATGGAGCAGAGATGGGAGTAGGAGATAACATAGAAAGAAATCCACCCCAACAGATAGAACGACCATTGGTCATTAATAGAGCAGAGATGGGAGCAGGAGATTACACAGAAAGAAATCCACCTCTAGAAATAGAACAACCCGTGTACAATAATGTAGCAGAAGAAGATCCAATTATTGATGAAATCAGGTGGTGGGAAGATGAGGGATCTGAGAGCGACACTGAAAGTGTTCCTGATAGTGACACAGATGACGATGGAGACAATGGCCAGGATGCTCCTGTGCTATTGCCCCCCAACCCAGTACCAGGCGGTTCGAGGAGGAGACCAAGGGAGGAGGAGGATGAAGAAGAAGAAGAAGATGGGAGAGCTAGGAAAATGTCTAAACACTGAATTTTGAGCTGAGCTGGACAGTCAATGTTGCACCCATCTTCCAAAGCTACATGTGTCCTACATCACTCTACGGCCTAGAGCGTCCTGGTGCCACGTGCACTTATGGACACTCTTATGTTCGAACAGGGTTGCTGCTGCTGGTTTGGTCAATATTGTTTGGAGAGAGATCAAACTAACAGCTTTAGAATCAGTGCAAAAAAGACGTAAACACAAAGCGCGGACCCGCCGAAACATCAGAATCAGCGAGCTGTCAGCTTTCAGCCCCGACCGTGTCCGTGCGGTCGGGTGAGAAAGGCCACATCTCACTGATTCTGATCTGCGGGTCGCGCTTTGTGTTTACGTCTTTGTGCAGAAGCCGTGTACCTGCTCTCATTTACTGTTTTAAATGTTTGGTGGTCGTCAAAATTTTGTGACGTTTCACCTGAGATTCTGGAATTTTGGGCAAAATACATTTATATAAAAAAATCGATTCAGGATTTTAATGAATCAATGTCACGTTATCCAATCCAGAATCGATTTTAATCGATGAATCGATTATTAAAACCCACCCCTACTTCCTATCACCATTGTGCTAACGTAATTATACAATAGCATTTACAACACCACCATCTTCAAATAGAAAAACACATTATGGAATGCTATCAGTTGTGTATTGGCCTCCCCAAACCCTGGACCTCAACATTAGTGAATAGTGGGATCATCTTGACAGAGAAGGGAAGGAAAGGCAGCCAACATCCAAAAGAAGAGCTTTGAATGCATGTCTTTATCCTGTCTTCCTTCTCACCCCAACCGGTCGCAGCAGATGACCGCCCCTCCCTGAGCCTGGTTCTGCCGGAGGTTTCTTCCTGTTAAAAGGGAGTTTTTCCTTCCCACTGTCGCCAAAGTGCTTGCTCATAGGGGGTCATATTGTTGATTGTTGGGTTTTTCTCTGTATCTATTATTGTACGATCTACTGTACAATATAAAGCTCTGTGAGGCGACTGTTGTTGTGATTTGGTGCAATATAAATAAAATTGAATTGAATTGAATTGAATTGAATTGAATGTCCTTCAAGAAGCCTGGAGAACTTTTCCTGAAGACTACTTTCGCTATAATAAAAAAAAGGAAAAATTAAAGCAAAGGTAATGACTAGTTTGGGTGTTGTAGTCCTTTAATAATCAAGGAAAAGTAGTAAATCCACAATTTTAAAAAAAATTCTTTTATTATAAATAATCCTGGTGTGGATTAGTTACTTACACATCAAACCAATGTTTTACAGGCAGAACATTGCTCATCTGAGTTTTGACCCAGAGTGAAATTCACACAAGTTCAGCTTTCATTACCTGATCAGTGCGCCACTGAAGCAGACCCACTCTGCTCTGTCTTTGAAGATTCACCATGAGAAATTGGCATTCCTTGCTCTAACTGTCCACAATATGAAAGTCACAGGAAAAACCGACATGTCTTTTTTTTATGTTTGTTTGTTTGTTTGTTTTAACCCACTATGGTGCCACTTAAAATCCCTGTGTTTGAACAGTACACTTCAATTCTGCTTTAACAGCAATCCTTGATGTGCAGGGAAACATCAGGGTTAGCAAACTCACAACGCGAGTCTTCTTTTTCTGGGCCACATGTGTAATATTTATGTTTTTGTCCATCGAGCCACTCCATAGAGCTTCACTGCAAGTCATGTTTAATTGCAGCAGAGAATAAACACCAGCCTTCAGACCAGCTGCAAAACAGAAAAATAAACACGTGGACAAAATGCATAAATTTGCTGTAATGTAAGTTAATAAAGTAAGTTACATACCGCAAAAGCCAATAGCTCCTCCAGTCACACAACCACTGTACACAGCGTTCTTCCAGTCAGATATGCCTCTGTGCTGTAAGTGAAAATCAGGTACAAAAAAAGACAATTATTACAAAACACTTTCAGTTATCACACAGAAAGTGTTTTGTTTTTCATCTGCATGGCAGGAGGTAGTAATGGCAGATAATCAATTAATCATTAATCAGCATATATCTGTAAAAGTATTCTCATATAAATTACCATCACTTTGTTCGGTACTTCTAACGATTTGTTAACCTATCCTTTAACCACTTCTGCAAACAGCCTGTGCCTGACTTTATCATAATACATTACATGGTGACAATTGAACAAAGCATATACAGTGGGGCAAAAAAGTATTTAGTCAGCCACCGATTGTGCAAGTTCCCCCACCTAAAATGATGACAGAGGTCAGTAATTTGCACCAGAGGTACACTTCAACTGTGAGAGACAGAATGTGAAAAAAAAATCCATGAATCCACATGGTAGGATTTGTAAAGAATTTATTCGTAAATCAGGGTGGAAAATAAGTATTTGGTCACCTCAAACAAGGAAAATCTCTGGCTCTCACTGGCCCCACTGTAATTACAAAAACAGGTAGCAGTGGGAATGTGAGCATGATTTTGGAAGAAATCATAGAATTCTAGGAAAAAAGGATGGAAAAATGTTAGCAGCTGTTTCTGTCTTCATTCCAGCTGTGTCCATTTGTTGGTGACAAATGTTGCTGGATAGTGATGTGGACATAAGCATACCTAACTGAGTGTGTGAGGCAACATTTCCAGCAGTGCTTGCAGTTGTAAAAATACTATATGCAATGCTAGATGAATATTATAACTGTTACTGTTTTAGGAGCAATAGATTATTATTTTTACTCCTGTTTTTTGTTTCCTGATTAAAACTAAATAAAGAAAATGTTGGACTTTGATTTGTGGGGAATATATTGTAGTGTTATGGCTAAATATCTATTTTAACGTCCATCCCCCTTAAAAAAATAAGCAAAATGCTCTCATTTTGTCTGTCTATGCTTTAAGAACTGCAATAGTCCTGTATTCCTAGAAATATGAGTATAATATTTTAACTAGGGGCAGCACGCCCATACGGTAAAAGAACTGGCTGAGTAGCAGCATATCACTGAAAATAAAAGCGAACCGAGCCCTGAGGAACGCCACAAAAAACATAGACAACACGGACGCAAGTGTTATCTCTGTCTGCAGAAAAGGTAGCCATTAGCTTACCCAGGGATCTTTTAATTCAAACCCAGGTTTCGAGATGATCCAGAGAGTGTATTGCTCAACGTTTGCGACAGAGTTGCTCAGTTTTAGTGCTTTTAAATGTGCTTTCTCTGTTAAAGCATAATAATGATACTCATAAAATACATTAAGTAAAATGAAACTGAAATCTCTTTCTCCAGTACCTTAGATTTCTTAGATAACCTTTTCAGTAACTGAGGATCTAGTTTTTCTGCATCTATAGATTAGTTTAATTTACTATCATTTACTATATTCTACTATAATAGATTAATTTACTATAATAAACAAATCATTTTATGTTCAGTAATTTTTTTATATGATCATATTCTGAGAAGAAACTTAGTAGAATAAAAATATAATGAAATATGAAGTAGATGAGAATATTTTATTCCAAATACACCAGATATGGGTGGGAAGGAAATAGTAAATGGTCAGGATATACAGTAGAAACATGTGTCGGGAAGCGTGGATTGCATTCCCTCTGTATACATGTCGATTTTCTCCAGTGGAGATTCAAAGAATGAATGTTTACAGCTTCATGCTGACAACAGAGGGACCTGCAGGCGATTCTGCAGGTCATTAATCAATGTATAAAACTAAAATAAAATGTGTCACTAAAATGTATTTAGTGACACAGCACACAAACACGGAAGCAAGATGTGTAATTAGGATTATTTATAATAAATATGAATTAATTAGTGTAATTTCATTAACCATAGAGAATAACTAAATCCTTCAGGACAATGTCACATCAGTGCACTGAACTCACTATGGCATCCATCTAACAGAGCTTCCACACGTTCTCACTGTAATTTCCCCTCATGAATGAATTTATGCTGCACTAATCTGAATGTTCGGAGGGAAATCAAACGCATTTTACTCGTAGTACTCAAGCTGACTTCACTTGGTTTGAATGACGGCGTACTCACAATTGCACCCTGTCCTTGGTGAATTGGATGTGCGCCTCCAGAGATTTATAACGGCGAAACTGGTGCGCCGTGTATGCGCTGACTTTACAGACAAGGTACGAGAACAGATCATGCTAAGTCAACAGCGGTTTGGTCTTCAGGGTTTCTACTAGCGGACGAACTCTCCTTTCCAGCACCCTGGCATAGACTTTCCCAGGGAGGCTGAGGAGTGTGATCCCCCTTTAGTTGGAACACACCCTCCGGTCCCCCTTCTTAAAGATGGGGACCACCTCCCCGGTCTGCCAGTGCACAGTGATTTTAAAAATAAAGATAAAATGAAAAGTAATTAATAAAAAGTAAATATTTAAACATTCCTACAAATGTGCAATGAACGTGTAAAAATTCTGTTTAGTAGTTGTTGCTGTTTCTTTCTTTCTTTCTTTTTCTTTTTTCTTTTTGAAAAATAACGACGTCTCTGAGGCGCGAATTACTACGTGAAAAATGGCGTCATCTTGTGGCCCCTTTCTGTCACTATAATTCATTCAAGGCTTTGTGGGAAATGCTTCTCCTGTAAAAGTTTCAGTCACCGGCGACATTTTTTCATCAGCAGAACGTTGACCGTCATCACAATGAACCAAATTCGATGACGTCACAAAAGTCAGCTCAAAGCACAACCAATCAAAATCTTGACTTTGATCTGAAAATCCTTAAATAGCCGTTAGTTCGCAGTGTTCCTCACAGCAATCAGTTGCGATTAGTTCACATTTGCTTCGTGTTTTTAAACAGTTTCCTAAAGAGATTTAAACTCTTTTTCAAGGATATTTTAAAAGTTCTGTACCAATCAGCTAAAGTTTGACAGCTGTACCGACCAGTTTCCTCCAGTCTATTAAAGCAGACTGTTTTCAAAAAATGGATAGAGGAGACGGCTCACAAAACCATGACGATGGTGAACAAAACCATGTTGGTGTAGGACTAGCAGTCAATGAGCTGCTTTTGGCACTGCTGCAACAGGGAAATCTTAGAGCAGTTGACAGGATGTTCCCCTGGATTGAAATCAATCAGTTGCGTGGTTTAGTTGATAATCAACTGCCACAACAAGAGGAGGCAGTTGATGTTCCGGTAGGAGGCATCGAAATAAATCCTCCCCAGGAAATAGCAGGACCCTGGGAAAATTTTAGAGCAGAGATGGGAGTAGGCGATGGCATTGAAAGAAATCCACCCCAGGAAATAGCAGGACCCTTGGTCATTAATGGAGCAGAGATGGGAGTAGGAGATAACATAGAAAGAAATCCACCCCAACAGATAGAACGACCATTGGTCATTAATAGAGCAGAGATGGGAGCAGGAGATTACACAGAAAGAAATCCACCTCTAGAAATAGAACAACCCGTGTACAATAATGTAGCAGAAGAAGATCCAATTATTGATGAAATCAGGTGGTGGGAAGATGAGGGATCTGAGAGCGACACTGAAAGTGTTCCTGATAGTGACACAGATGACGATGGAGACAATGGCCAGGATGCTCCTGTGCTATTGCCCCCCAACCCAGTACCAGGCGGTTCGAGGAGGAGACCAAGGGAGGAGGAGGATGAAGAAGAAGAAGATGGGAGAGCTAGGAAAATGTCTAAACACTGAATTTTGAGCTGAGCTGGACAGTCAATGTTGCACCCATCTTCCAAAGCTACATGTGTCCTACATCACTCTACGGCCTAGAGCGTCCTGGTGCCACGTGCACTTATGGACACTCTTATGTTCGAACAGGGTTGCTGCTGCTGGTTTGGTCAATATTGTTTGGAGAGAGATCAAACTAACAGCTTTAGAATCAGTGCAAAAAAGACGTAAACACAAAGCGCGGACCCGCCGAAACATCAGAATCAGCGAGCTGTCAGCTTTCAGCCCCGACCGTGTCCGTGCGGTCGGGTGAGAAAGGCCACATCTCACTGATTCTGATCTGCGGGTCGCGCTTTGTGTTTACGTCTTTGTGCAGAAGCCGTGTACCTGCTCTCATTTACTGTTTTAAATGTTTGGTGGTCGTCAAAATTTTGTGACGTTTCACCTGAGATTCTGGAATTTTGGGCAAAATACATTTATATAAAAAAATCGATTCAGGATTTTAATGAATCAATGTCACGTTATCCAATCCAGAATCGATTTTAATCGATGAATCGATTATTAAAACCCACCCCTACTTCCTATCACCATTGTGCTAACGTAATTATACAATAGCATTTACAACACCACCATCTTCAAATAGAAAAACACATTATGGAATGCTATCAGTTGTGTATTGGCCTCCCCAAACCCTGGACCTCAACATTAGTGAATAGTGGGATCATCTTGACAGAGAAGGGAAGGAAAGGCAGCCAACATCCAAAAGAAGAGCTTTGAATGCATGTCTTTATCCTGTCTTCCTTCTCACCCCAACCGGTCGCAGCAGATGACCGCCCCTCCCTGAGCCTGGTTCTGCCGGAGGTTTCTTCCTGTTAAAAGGGAGTTTTTCCTTCCCACTGTCGCCAAAGTGCTTGCTCATAGGGGGTCATATTGTTGATTGTTGGGTTTTTCTCTGTATCTATTATTGTACGATCTACTGTACAATATAAAGCTCTGTGAGGCGACTGTTGTTGTGATTTGGTGCAATATAAATAAAATTGAATTGAATTGAATTGAATTGAATTGAATTGAATGTCCTTCAAGAAGCCTGGAGAACTTTTCCTGAAGACTACTTTCGCTATAATAAAAAAAAGGAAAAATTAAAGCAAAGGTAATGACTAGTTTGGGTGTTGTAGTCCTTTAATAATCAAGGAAAAGTAGTAAATCCACAATTTTAAAAAAAATTCTTTTATTATAAATAATCCTGGTGTGGATTAGTTACTTACACATCAAACCAATGTTTTACAGGCAGAACATTGCTCATCTGAGTTTTGACCCAGAGTGAAATTCACACAAGTTCAGCTTTCATTACCTGATCAGTGCGCCACTGAAGCAGACCCACTCTGCTCTGTCTTTGAAGATTCACCATGAGAAATTGGCATTCCTTGCTCTAACTGTCCACAATATGAAAGTCACAGGAAAAACCGACATGTCTTTTTTTTATGTTTGTTTGTTTGTTTGTTTTAACCCACTATGGTGCCACTTAAAATCCCTGTGTTTGAACAGTACACTTCAATTCTGCTTTAACAGCAATCCTTGATGTGCAGGGAAACATCAGGGTTAGCAAACTCACAACGCGAGTCTTCTTTTTCTGGGCCACATGTGTAATATTTATGTTTTTGTCCATCGAGCCACTCCATAGAGCTTCACTGCAAGTCATGTTTAATTGCAGCAGAGAATAAACACCAGCCTTCAGACCAGCTGCAAAACAGAAAAATAAACACGTGGACAAAATGCATAAATTTGCTGTAATGTAAGTTAATAAAGTAAGTTACATACCGCAAAAGCCAATAGCTCCTCCAGTCACACAACCACTGTACACAGCGTTCTTCCAGTCAGATATGCCTCTGTGCTGTAAGTGAAAATCAGGTACAAAAAAAGACAGTTATTACAAAACACTTTCAGTTATCACACAGAAAGTGTTTTGTTTTTCATCTGCATGGCAGGAGGTAGTAATGGCAGATAATCAATTAATCATTAATCAGCATATATCTGTAAAAGTATTCTCATATAAATTACCATCACTTTGTTCGGTACTTCTAACGATTTGTTAACCTATCCTTTAACCACTTCTGCAAACAGCCTGTGCCTGACTTTATCATAATACATTACATGGTGACAATTGAACAAAGCATATACAGTGGGGCAAAAAAGTATTTAGTCAGCCACCGATTGTGCAAGTTCCCCCACCTAAAATGATGACAGAGGTCAGTAATTTGCACCAGAGGTACACTTCAACTGTGAGAGACAGAATGTGAAAAAAAAATCCATGAATCCACATGGTAGGATTTGTAAAGAATTGATTCGTAAATCAGGGTGGAAAATAAGTATTTGGTCACCTCAAACAAGGAAAATCTCTGGCTCTCACTGGCCCCACTGTAATTACAAAAACAGGTAGCAGTGGGAATGTGAGCATGATTTTGGAAGAAATCATAGAATTCTAGGAAAAAAGGATGGAAAAATGTTAGCAGCTGTTTCTGTCTTCATTCCAGCTGTGTCCATTTGTTGGTGACAAATGTTGCTGGATAGTGATGTGGACATAAGCATACCTAACTGAGTGTGTGAGGCAACATTTCCAGCAGTGCTTGCAGTTGTAAAAATACTATATGCAATGCTAGATGAATATTATAACTGTTACTGTTTTAGGAGCAATAGATTATTATTTTTACTCCTGTTTTTTGTTTCCTGATTAAAACTAAATAAAGAAAATGTTGGACTTTGATTTGTGGGGAATATATTGTAGTGTTATGGCTAAATATCTATTTTAACGTCCATCCCCCTTAAAAAAATAAGCAAAATGCTCTCATTTTGTCTGTCTATGCTTTAAGAACTGCAATAGTCCTGTATTCCTAGAAATATGAGTATAATATTTTAACTAGGGGCAGCACGCCCATACGGTAAAAGAACTGGCTGAGTAGCAGCATATCACTGAAAATAAAAGCGAACCGAGCCCTGAGGAACGCCACAAAAAACATAGACAACACGGACGCAAGTGTTATCTCTGTCTGCAGTAAAGGTAGCCATTAGCTTACCCAGGGATCTTTTAATTCAAACCCAGGTTTCGAGATGATCCAGAGAGTGTATTGCTCAACGTTTGCGACAGAGTTGCTCAGTTTTAGTGCTTTTAAATGTGCTTTCTCTGTTAAAGCATAATAATGATACTCATAAAATACATTAAGTAAAATGAAACTGAAATCTCTTTCTCCAGTACCTTAGATTTCTTAGATAACCTTTTCAGTAACTGAGGATCTAGTTTTTCTGCATCTATAGATTAGTTTAATTTACTATCATTTACTATATTCAACTATAATAGATTAATTTACTATAATAAACAAATCATTTTATGTTCAGTAATTTTTTTATATTATCATATTCTGAGAAGAAACTTAGTAGAATAAAAATATAATGAAATATGAAGTAGATGAGAATATTTTATTCCAAATACACCAGATATGGGTGGGAAGGAAATAGTAAATGGTCAGGATATACAGTAGAAACATGTGTCGGGAAGCGTGGATTGCATTCCCTCTGTATACATGTAGATTTTCTCCAGTGGAGATTCAAAGAATGAATGTTTACAGCTTCATGCTGACAACAGAGGGACCTGCAGGCGATTCTGCAGGTCATTAATCAATGTATAAAACTAAAATAAAATGTGTCACTAAAATGTATTTAGTGACACAGCACACAAACACGGAAGCAAGATGTGTAATTAGGATTATTTATAATAAATATGAATTAATTAGTGTAATTTCATTAACCATAGAGAATAACTAAATCCTTCAGGACAATGTCACATCAGTGCACTGAACTCACTATGGCATCCATCTAACAGAGCTTCCACACGTTCTCACTGTAATTTCCCCTCATGAATGAATTTATGCTGCACTAATCTGAATGTTCGGAGGGAAATCAAACGCATTTTACTCGTAGTACTCAAGCTGACTTCATTTGGTTTGAATGACGGCGTACTCACAATTGCACCCAGTCCTTGGTGAATTGGATGTGCGCCTCCAGAGATTTATGACGGCGAAACTGGTGCGCCGTGTATGCGCTGACTTTACAGACAAGGTACGAGAACAGATCATGCTAAGTCAACAGCGGTTTGGTCTTCAGGGTTTCTACTAGCGGACGAACTCTCCTTTCCAGCACCCTGGCATAGACTTTCCCAGGGAGGCTGAGGAGTGTGATCCCCCTTTAGTTGGAACACACCCTCCGGTCCCCCTTCTTAAAGATGGGGACCACCTCCCCGGTCTGCCAGTGCACAGTGATTTTAAAAATAAAGATAAAGTGAAAAGTAATTAATAAAAAGTAAATATTTAAACATTCCTACAAATGTGCAATGAACGTGTAAAAATTCTGTTTAGTAGTTGTTGCTGTTTCTTTCTTTCTTTCTTTTTCTTTTTTCTTTTTGAAAAATAACGACGTCTCTGAGGCGCGAATTACTACGTGAAAAATGGCGTCATCTTGTGGCCCCTTTCTGTCACTATAATTCATTCAAGGCTTTGTGGGAAATGCTTCTCCTGTAAAAGTTTCAGTCACCGGCGACATTTTTTCATCAGCAGAACGTTGACCGTCATCACAATGAACCAAATTCGATGACGTCACAAAAGTCAGCTCAAAGCACAACCAATCAAAATCTTGACTTTGATCTGAAAATCCTTAAATAGCCGTTAGTTCGCAGTGTTCCTCACAGCAATCAGTTGCGATTAGTTCACATTTGCTTCGTGTTTTTAAACAGTTTCCTAAAGAGATTTAAACTCTTTTTCAAGGACATTTTAAAAGTTCTGTACCAATCAGCTAAAGTTTGACAGCTGTACCGACCAGTTTCCTCCAGTCTATTAAAGCAGACTGTTTTCAAAAAATGGATAGAGGAGACGGCTCACAAAACCATGACGATGGTGAACAAAACCATGTTGGTGTAGGACTAGCAGTCAATGAGCTGCTTTTGGCACTGCTGCAACAGGGAAATCTTAGAGCAGTTGACAGGATGTTCCCCTGGATTGAAATCAATCAGTTGCGTGGTTTAGTTGATAATCAACTGCCACAACAAGAGGAGGCAGTTGATGTTCCGGTAGGAGGCATCGAAATAAATCCTCCCCAGGAAATAGCAGGACCCTGGGAAAATTTTAGAGCAGAGATAGGAGTAGGCGATGGCATTGAAAGAAATCCACCCCAGGAAATAGCAGGACCCTTGGTCATTAATGGAGCAGAGATGGGAGTAGGAGATAACATAGAAAGAAATCCACCCCAACAGATAGAACGACCATTGGTCATTAATAGAGCAGAGATGGGAGCAGGAGATTACACAGAAAGAAATCCACCTCTAGAAATAGAACAACCCGTGTACAATAATGTAGCAGAAGAAGATCCAATTATTGATGAAATCAGGTGGTGGGAAGATGAGGAATCTGAGAGCGACACTGAAAGTGTTCCTGATAGTGACACAGATGACGATGGAGACAATGGCCAGGATGCTCCTGTGCTATTGCCCCCCAACCCAGTACCAGGCGGTTCGAGGAGGAGACCAAGGGAGGAGGAGGATGAAGAAGAAGAAGATGGGAGAGCTAGGAAAATGTCTAAACACTGAATTTTGAGCTGAGCTGGACAGTCAATGTTGCACCCATCTTCCAAAGCTACATGTGTCCTACATCACTCTAGAGCGTCCTGGTGCCACGTGCACTTATGGACACTCTTATGTTCGAACAGGGTTGCTGCTGCTGGTTTGGTCAATATTGTTTGGAGAGAGATCAAACTAACAGCTTTAGAATCAGTGCAAAAAAGACGTAAACACAAAGCGCGGACCCGCCGAAACATCAGAATCAGCGAGCTGTCAGCTTTCAGCCCCGACCGTGTCCGTGCGGTCGGGTGAGAAAGGCCACATCTCACTGATTCTGATCTGCGGGTCGCGCTTTGTGTTTACGTCTTTGTGCAGAAGCCGTGTACCTGCTCTCATTTACTGTTTTAAATGTTTGGTGGTCGTCAAAATTTTGTGACGTTTCACCTGAGATTCTGGAATTTTGGGCAAAATACATTTATATAAAAAAATCGATTCAGGATTTTAATGAATCAATGTCACGTTATCCAATCCAGAATCGATTTTAATCGATGAATCGATTATTAAAACCCACCCCTACTTCCTATCACCATTGTGCTAACGTAATTATACAATAGCATTTACAACACCACCATCTTCAAATAGAAAAACACATTATGGAATGCTATCAGTTGTGTATTGGCCTCCCCAAACCCTGGACCTCAACATTAGTGAATAGTGGGATCATCTTGACAGAGAAGGGAAGGAAAGGCAGCCAACATCCAAAGAAGAGCTTTGAATGCATGTCTTTATCCTGTCTTCCTTCTCACCCCAACCGGTCGCAGCAGATGACCGCCCCTCCCTGAGCCTGGTTCTGCCGGAGGTTTCTTCCTGTTAAAAGGGAGTTTTTCCTTCCCACTGTTGCCAAAGTGCTTGCTCATAGGGGGTCATATTGTTGATTGTTGGGTTTTTCTCTGTATCTATTATTGTACGATCTACTGTACAATATAAAGCTCTGTGAGGCGACTGTTGTTGTGATTTGGTGCAATATAAATAAAATTGAATTGAATTGAATTGAATTGAATGTCCTTCAAGAAGCCTGGAGAACTTTTCCTGAAGACTACTTTCGCTATAATAAAAAAAAGGAAAAATTAAAGCAAAGGTAATGACTAGTTTGGGTGTTGTAGTCCTTTAATAATCAAGGAAAAGTAGTAAATCCACAATTTAAAAAAAAATTCTTTTATTATAAATAATCCTGGTGTGGATTAGTTACTTACACATCAAACCAATGTTTTACAGGCAGAACATTGCTCATCTGAGTTTTTACAGACCCAGAGTGAAATTCACACAAGTTCAGCTTTCATTACCTGATCAGTGCGCCACTGAAGCAGACCCACTCTGCTCTGTCTTTGAAGATTCACCATGAGAAATTGGCATTCCTTGCTCTAACTGTCCACAATATGAAAGTCACAGGAAAAACCGACATGTCTTTTTTTTATGTTTGTTTGTTTGTTTTAACCCACTATGGTGCCACTTAAAATCCCTGTGTTTGAACAGTACACTTCAATTCTGCTTTAACAGCAATCCTTGATGTGCAGGGAAACATCAGGGTTAGCAAACTCACAACGCGAGTCTTCTTTCTCTGGGCCACATGTGTAATATTTATGTTTTTGTCCATCGAGCCACTCCATAGAGCTTCACTGCAAGTCATGTTTAATTGCAGCAGAGAATAAACACCAGCCTTCAGACCAGCTGCAAAACAGAAAAATAAACACGTGGACAAAATGCATAAATTTGCTGTAATGTAAGTTAATAAAGTAAGTTACATACCGCAAAAGCCAATAGCTCCTCCAGTCACACAACCACTGTACACAGCGTTCTTCCAGTCAGATATGCCTCTGTGCTGTAAGTGAAAATCAGGTACAAAAAAAGACAGTTATTACAAAACACTTTCAGTTATCACACAGAAAGTGTTTTGTTTTTCATCTGCATGGCAGGAGGTAGTAATGGCAGATAATCAATTAATCATTAATCAGCATATATCTGTAAAAGTATTCTCATATAAATTACCATCACTTTGTTCGGTACTTCTAACGATTTGTTAACCTATCCTTTAACCACTTCTGCAAACAGCCTGTGCCTGACTTTATCATAATACATTACATGGTGACAATTGAACAAAGCATATACAGTGGGGCAAAAAAGTATTTAGTCAGCCACCGATTGTGCAAGTTCCCCCACCTAAAATGATGACAGAGGTCAGTAATTTGCACCAGAGGTACACTTCAACTGTGAGAGACAGAATGTGAAAAAAAAAATCCATGAATCCACATGGTAGGATTTGTAAAGAATTGATTCGTAAATCAGGGTGGAAAATAAGTATTTGGTCAATAACAAAAATACAACTCAATACTTTGTAACATAACCTTTGTTGGCAATAACAGAGGTCAAACGTTTACTATAGGTCTTTACCAGGTTTGCACACACAGTAGCTGGTATTTTGGCCCATTCCTCCATGCAGATCTTCTCGAGAGCAGTGATGTTTTGGGGCTGTCGCCGAGCAACACGGACTTTCAACTCCCGCCACAGATTTTCTATGGGGTTGAGGTCTGGAGACTGGCTAGGCCACTCCAGGACTTTCAAATGCTTCTTACGGAGCCACTCCTTTGTTGCCCGGGCGGTGTGTTTTGGATCATTGTCATGTTGGAAGACCCAGCCTCGTTTCATCTTCAAAGTTCTCACTGATGGAAGGAGGTTTTGGCTCAAAATCTCACGATACATGGCCCCATTCATTCTGTCCTTAACACGGATTAGTCGTCCTGTCCCCTTGGCAGAAAAACAGCCCCATAGCATGATGTTTCCACCCCCATGCTTCACAGTAGGTATGGTGTTCTTGGGATGCAACTCAGTATTCTTCTTCCTCCAAACACGACGAGTTGAGTTTATACCAAAAAGTTCTACTTTGGTTTCATCTGACCACATGACATTCTCCCAATCCTCTGCTGTATCATCCATGTGCTCTCTGGCAAACTTCAGACGGGCCTGGACATGCACTGGCTTCAGCAGCGGAACACGTCTGGCACTGCGGGATTTGATTCCCTGCCGTTGTAGTGTGTTACTGATGGTGACCTTTGTTACTTTGGTCCCAGCTCTCTGCAGGTCATTCACCAGGTCCCCCCGTGTGGTTCTGGGATCTTTGCTCACCGTTCTCATGATCATTTTGACCCCACGGGATGAGATCTTGCGTGGAGCCCCAGATCGAGGGAGATTATCAGTGGTCTTGTATGTCTTCCATTTTCTGATGATTGCTCCCACAGTTGATTTTTTCACACCAAGCTGCTTGCCTATTGTAGATTCACTCTTCCCAGTCTGGTGCAGGTCTACAATACTTTTCCTGGTGTCCTTCGAAAGCTCTTTGGTCTTGGCCATGGCGGAGTTTGGAGTCTGACTGTTTGAGGCTGTGGACAGGTGTCTTTTATACAGATGATGAGTTCAAACAGGTGCCATTCATACAGGTAACGAGTGGGGGACAGAAAAGCTTCTTACAGAAGACGTTACAGGTCTGTGAGAGCCAGAGATTTTCCTTGTTTGAGGTGACCAAATACTTATTTTCCACCCTGATTTACGAATCAATTCTTTACAAATCCTACCATGTGAATTCATGGATTTTTTTTTTCACATTCTGTCTCTCACAGTTGAAGTGTACCTCTGGTGCAAATTACTGACCTCTGTCATCATTTTAGGTGGGGGAACTTGCACAATCGGTGGCTGACTAAATACTTTTTTGCCCCACTGTAATTACAAAAACAGGTAGCAGTGGGAATGTGAGCATGATTTTGGAAGAAATCATAGAATTCTAGGAAAAAAGGATGGAAAAATGTTAGCAGCTGTTTCTGTCTTCATTCCAGCTGTGTCCATTTGTTGGTGACAAATGTTGCTGGATAGTGATGTGGACATAAGCATACCTAACTGAGTGTGTGAGGCAACATTTCCAGCAGTGCTTGCAGTTGTAAAAATACTATATGCAATGCTAGATGAATATTATAACTGTTACTGTTTTAGGAGCAATAGATTATTATTTTTACTCCTGTTTTTTGTTTCCTGATTAAAACTAAATAAAGAAAATGTTGGACTTTGATTTGTGGGGAATATATTGTAGTGTTATGGCTAAATATCTATTTTAACGTCCATCCCCCTTAAAAAAATAAGCAAAATGCTCTCATTTTGTCTGTCTATGCTTTAAGAACTGCAATAGTCCTGTATTCCTAGAAATATGAGTATAATATTTTAACTAGGGGCAGCACGCCCATACGGTAAAAGAACTGGCTGAGTAGCAGCATATCACTGAAAATAAAAGCGAACCGAGCCCTGAGGAACGCCACAAAAAACATAGACAACACGGACGCAAGTGTTATCTCTGTCTGCAGAAAAGGTAGCCATTAGCTTACCCAGGGATCTTTTAATTCAAACCCAGGTTTCGAGATGATCCAGAGAGTGTATTGCTCAACGTTTGCGACAGAGTTGCTCAGTTTTAGTGCTTTTAAATGTGCTTTCTCTGTTAAAGCATAATAATGATACTCATAAAATACATTAAGTAAAATGAAACTGAAATCTCTTTCTCCAGTACCTTAGATTTCTTAGATAACCTTTTCAGTAACTGAGGATCTAGTTTTTCTGCATCTATAGATTAGTTTAATTTACTATCATTTACTATATTCTACTATAATAGATTAATTTACTATAATAAACAAATCATTTTGTGTTCAGTAATTTTTTTATATTATCATATTCTGAGAAGAAACTTAGTAGAATAAAAATATAATGAAATATGAAGTAGATGAGAATATTTTATTCCAAATACACCAGATATGGGTGGGAAGGAAATAGTAAATGGTCAGGATATACAGTAGAAACATGTGTCGGGAAGCGTGGATTGCATTCCCTCTGTATACATGTAGATTTTCTCCAGTGGAGATTCAAAGAATGAATGTTTACAGCTTCATGCTGACAACAGAGGGACCTGCAGGCGATTCTGCAGGTCATTAATCAATGTATAAAACTAAAATAAAATGTGTCACTAAAATGTATTTAGTGACACAGCACACAAACACGGAAGCAAGATGTGTAATTAGGATTATTTATAATAAATATGAATTAATTAGTGTAATTTCATTAACCATAGAGAATAACTAAATCCTTCAGGACAATGTCACATCAGTGCACTGAACTCACTATGGCATCCATCTAACAGAGCTTCCACACGTTCTCACTGTAATTTCCCCTCATGAATGAATTTATGCTGCACTAATCTGAATGTTCGGAGGGAAATCAAACGCATTTTACTCGTAGTACTCAAGCTGACTTCACTTGGTTTGAATGACGGCGTACTCACAATTGCACCCAGTCCTTGGTGAATTGGATGTGCGCCTCCAGAGATTTATAACGGCGAAACTGGTGCGCCGTGTATGCGCTGACTTTACAGACAAGGTACGAGAACAGATCATGCTAAGTCAACAGCGGTTTGGTCTTCAGGGTTTCTACTAGCGGACGAACTCTCCTTTCCAGCACCCTGGCATAGACTTTCCCAGGGAGGCTGAGGAGTGTGATCCCCCTTTAGTTGGAACACACCCTCCGGTCCCCCTTCTTAAAGATGGGGACCACCTCCCCGGTCTGCCAGTGCACAGTGATTTTAAAAATAAAGATAAAATGAAAAGTAATTAATAAAAAGTAAATATTTAAACATTCCTACAAATGTGCAATGAACGTGTAAAAATTCTGTTTAGTAGTTGTTGCTGTTTCTTTCTTTCTTTCTTTCTTTCTTTCTTTTTCTTTTTTCTTTTTGAAAAATAACGACGTCTCTGAGGCGCGAATTACTACGTGAAAAATGGCGTCATCTTGTGGCCCCTTTCTGTCACTATAATTCATTCAAGGCTTTGTGGGAAATGCTTCTCCTGTAAAAGTTTCAGTCACCGGCGACATTTTTTCATCAGCAGAACGTTGACCGTCATCACAATGAACCAAATTCGATGACGTCACAAAAGTCAGCTCAAAGCACAACCAATCAAAATCTTGACTTTGATCTGAAAATCCTTAAATAGCCGTTAGTTCGCAGTGTTCCTCACAGCAATCAGTTGCGATTAGTTCACATTTGCTTCGTGTTTTTAAACAGTTTCCTAAAGAGATTTAAACTCTTTTTCAAGGACATTTTAAAAGTTCTGTACCAATCAGCTAAAGTTTGACAGCTGTACCGACCAGTTTCCTCCAGTCTATTAAAGCAGACTGTTTTCAAAAAATGGATAGAGGAGACGGCTCACAAAACCATGACGATGGTGAACAAAACCATGTTGGTGTAGGACTAGCAGTCAATGAGCTGCTTTTGGCACTGCTGCAACAGGGAAATCTTAGAGCAGTTGACAGGATGTTCCCCTGGATTGAAATCAATCAGTTGCGTGGTTTAGTTGATAATCAACTGCCACAACAAGAGGAGGCAGTTGATGTTCCGGTAGGAGGCATCGAAATAAATCCTCCCCAGGAAATAGCAGGACCCTGGGAAAATTTTAGAGCAGAGATGGGAGTAGGCGATGGCATTGAAAGAAATCCACCCCAGGAAATAGAAGGACCCTTGGTCATTAATGGAGCAGAGATGGGAGTAGGAGATAACATAGAAAGAAATCCACCCCAACAGATAGAACGACCATTGGTCATTAATAGAGCAGAGATGGGAGCAGGAGATTACACAGAAAGAAATCCACCTCTAGAAATAGAACAACCCGTGTACAATAATGTAGCAGAAGAAGATCCAATTATTGATGAAATCAGGTGGTGGGAAGATGAGGGATCTGAGAGCGACACTGAAAGTGTTCCTGATAGTGACACAGATGACGATGGAGACAATGGCCAGGATGCTCCTGTGCTATTGCCCCCCAACCCAGTACCAGGCGGTTCGAGGAGGAGACCAAGGGAGGAGGAGGATGAAGAAGAAGAAGATGGGAGAGCTAGGAAAATGTCTAAACACTGAATTTTGAGCTGAGCTGGACAGTCAATGTTGCACCCATCTTCCAAAGCTACATGTGTCCTACATCACTCTACGGCCTAGAGCGTCCTGGTGCCACGTGCACTTATGGACACTCTTATGTTCGAACAGGGTTGCTGCTGCTGGTTTGGTCAATATTGTTTGGAGAGAGATCAAACTAACAGCTTTAGAATCAGTGCAAAAAAGACGTAAACACAAAGCGCGGACCCGCCGAAACATCAGAATCAGCGAGCTGTCAGCTTTCAGCCCCGACCGTGTCCGTGCGGTCGGGTGAGAAAGGCCACATCTCACTGATTCTGATCTGCGGGTCGCGCTTTGTGTTTACGTCTTTGTGCAGAAGCCGTGTACCTGCTCTCATTTACTGTTTTAAATGTTTGGTGGTCGTCAAAATTTTGTGACGTTTCACCTGAGATTCTGGAATTTTGGGCAAAATACATTTATATAAAAAAATCGATTCAGGATTTTAATGAATCAATGTCACGTTATCCAATCCAGAATCGATTTTAATCGATGAATCGATTATTAAAACCCACCCCTACTTCCTATCACCATTGTGCTAACGTAATTATACAATAGCATTTACAACACCACCATCTTCAAATAGAAAAACACATTATGGAATGCTATCAGTTGTGTATTGGCCTCCCCAAACCCTGGACCTCAACATTAGTGAATAGTGGGATCATCTTGACAGAGAAGGGAAGGAAAGGCAGCCAACATCCAAAGAAGAGCTTTGAATGCATGTCTTTATCCTGTCTTCCTTCTCACCCCAACCGGTCACAGCAGATGACCGCCCCTCCCTGAGCCTGGTTCTGCCGGAGGTTTCTTCCTGTTAAAAGGGAGTTTTTCCTTCCCACTGTTGCCAAAGTGCTTGCTCATAGGGGGTCATATTGTTGATTGTTGGGTTTTTCTCTGTATCTATTATTGTACGATCTACTGTACAATATAAAGCTCTGTGAGGCGACTGTTGTTGTGATTTGGTGCAATATAAATAAAATTGAATTGAATTGAATTGAATTGAATTGAATTGAATTGAACTGAATTGAATTGAATGTCCTTCAAGAAGCCTGGAGAACTTTTCCTGAAGACTACTTTCGCTATAATAAAAAAAAAGGAAAAATTAAAGCAAAGGTAATGACTAGTTTGGGTGTTGTAGTCCTTTAATAATCAAGGAAAAGTAGTAAATCCACAATTTAAAAAAAAATTCTTTTATTATAAATAATCCTGGTGTGGATTAGTTACTTACACATCAAACCAATGTTTTACAGGCAGAACATTGCTCATCTGAGTTTTGACCCAGAGTGAAATTCACACAAGTTCAGCTTTCATTACCTGATCAGTGCGCCACTGAAGCAGACCCACTCTGCTCTGTCTTTGAAGATTCACCATGAGAAATTGGCATTCCTTGCTCTAACTGTCCACAATATGAAAGTCACAGGAAAAACCGACATGTCTTTTTTTTATGTTTGTTTGTTTGTTTTAACCCACTATGGTGCCACTTAAAATCCCTGTGTTTGAACAGTACACTTCAATTCTGCTTTAACAGCAATCCTTGATGTGCAGGGAAACATCAGCGTTAGCAAACTCACAACGCGAGTCTTCTTTCTCTGGGCCACATGTGTAATATTTATGTTTTTGTCCATCGAGCCACTCCATAGAGCTTCACTGCAAGTCATGTTTAATTGCAGCAGAGAATAAACACCAGCCTTCAGACCAGCTGCAAAACAGAAAAATAAACACGTGGACAAAATGCATAAATTTGCTGTAATGTAAGTTAATAAAGTAAGTTACATACCGCAAAAGCCAATAGCTCCTCCAGTCACACAACCACTGTACACAGCGTTCTTCCAGTCAGCTATGCCTCTGTGCTGTAAGTGAAAATCAGGTACAAAAAAAGACAGTTATTACAAAACACTTTCAGTTATCACACAGAAAGTGTTTTGTTTTTCATCTGCATGGCAGGAGGTAGTAATGGCAGATAATCAATTAATCATTAATCAGCATATATCTGTAAAAGTATTCTCATATAAATTACCATCACTTTGTTCGGTACTTCTAACGATTTGTTAACCTATCCTTTAACCACTTCTGCAAACAGCCTGTGCCTGACTTTATCATAATACATTACATGGTGACAGTTGAACAAAGCATATACAGTGGGGCAAAAAAGTATTTAGTCAGCCACCGATTGTGCAAGTTCCCCCACCTAAAATGATGACAGAGGTCAGTAATTTGCACCAGAGGTACACTTCAACTGTGAGAGACAGAATGTGAAAAAAAAATCCATGAATCCACATGGTAGGATTTGTAAAGAATTTATTCGTAAATCAGGGTGGAAAATAAGTATTTGGTCACCTCAAACAAGGAAAATCTCTGGCTCTCACTGGCCCCACTGTAATTACAAAAACAGGTAGCAGTGGGAATGTGAGCATGATTTTGGAAGAAATCATAGAATTCTAGGAAAAAAGGATGGAAAAATGTTAGCAGCTGTTTCTGTCTTCATTCCAGCTGTGTCCATTTGTTGGTGACAAATGTTGCTGGATAGTGATGTGGACATAAGCATACCTAACTGAGTGTGTGAGGCAACATTTCCAGCAGTGCTTGCAGTTGTAAAAATACTATATGCAATGCTAGATGAATATTATAACTGTTACTGTTTTAGGAGCAATAGATTATTATTTTTACTCCTGTTTTTTGTTTCCTGATTAAAACTAAATAAAGAAAATGTTGGACTTTGATTTGTGGGGAATATATTGTAGTGTTATGGCTAAATATCTATTTTAACGTCCATCCCCCTTAAAAAAATAAGCAAAATGCTCTCATTTTGTCTGTCTATGCTTTAAGAACTGCAATAGTCCTGTATTCCTAGAAATATGAGTATAATATTTTAACTAGGGGCAGCACGCCCATACGGTAAAAGAACTGGCTGAGTAGCAGCATATCACTGAAAATAAAAGCGAACCGAGCCCTGAGGAACGCCACAAAAAACATAGACAACACGGACGCAAGTGTTATCTCTGTCTGCAGAAAAGGTAGCCATTAGCTTACCCAGGGATCTTTTAATTCAAACCCAGGTTTCGAGATGATCCAGAGAGTGTATTGCTCAACGTTTGCGACAGAGTTGCTCAGTTTTAGTGCTTTTAAATGTGCTTTCTCTGTTAAAGCATAATAATGATACTCATAAAATACATTAAGTAAAATGAAACTGAAATCTCTTTCTCCAGTACCTTAGATTTCTTAGATAACCTTTTCAGTAACTGAGGATCTAGTTTTTCTGCATCTATAGATTAGTTTAATTTACTATCATTTACTATATTCAACTATAATAGATTAATTTACTATAATAAACAAATCATTTTATGTTCAGTAATTTTTTTATATTATCATATTCTGAGAAGAAACTTAGTAGAATAAAAATATAATGAAATATGAAGTAGATGAGAATATTTTATTCCAAATACACCAGATATGGGTGGGAAGGAAATAGTAAATGGTCAGGATATACAGTAGAAACATGTGTCGGGAAGCGTGGATTGCATTCCCTCTGTATACATGTAGATTTTCTCCAGTGGAGATTCAAAGAATGAATGTTTACAGCTTCATGCTGACAACAGAGGGACCTGCAGGCGATTCTGCAGGTCATTAATCAATGTATAAAACTAAAATAAAATGTGTCACTAAAATGTATTTAGTGACACAGCACACAAACACGGAAGCAAGATGTGTAATTAGGATTATTTATAATAAATATGAATTAATTAGTGTAATTTCATTAACCATAGAGAATAACTAAATCCTTCAGGACAATGTCACATCAGTGCACTGAACTCACTATGGCATCCATCTAACAGAGCTTCCACATGTTCTCACTGTAATTTCCCCTCATGAATGAATTTATGCTGCACTAATCTGAATGTTCGGAGGGAAATCAAACGCATTTTACTCGTAGTACTCAAGCTGACTTCACTTGGTTTGAATGACGGCGTACTCACAATTGCACCCAGTCCTTGGTGAATTGGATGTGCGCCTCCAGAGATTTATGACGGCGAAACTGGTGCGCCGTGTATGCGCTGACTTTACAGACAAGGTACGAGAACAGATCATGCTAAGTCAACAGCGGTTTGGTCTTCAGGGTTTCTACTAGCGGACGAACTCTCCTTTCCAGCACCCTGGCATAGACTTTCCCAGGGAGGCTGAGGAGTGTGATCCCCCTTTAGTTGGAACACACCCTCCGGTCCCCCTTCTTAAAGATGGGGACCACCTCCCCGGTCTGCCAGTGCACAGTGATTTTAAAAATAAAGATAAAATGAAAAGTAATTAATAAAAAGTAAATATTTAAACATTCCTACAAATGTGCAATGAACATGTAAAAATTCTGTTTAGTAGTTGTTGCTGTTTCTTTCTTTCTTTTTGAAAAATAACGACGTCTCTGAGGCGCGAATTACTACGTGAAAAATGGCGTCATCTTGTGGCCCCTTTCTGTCACTATAATTCATTCAAGGCTTTGTGGGAAATGCTTCTCCTGTAAAAGTTTCAGTCACCGGCGACATTTTTTCATCAGCAGAACGTTGACCGTCATCACAATGAACCAAATTCGATGACGTCACAAAAGTCAGCTCAAAGCACAACCAATCAAAATCTTGACTTTGATCTGAATATCCTTAAATAGCCGTTAGTTCGCAGTGTTCCTCACATCAATCAGTTGCGATTAGTTCACATTTGCTTCGTGTTTTTAAACAGTTTCCTAAAGAGATTTAAACTCTTTTTCAAGGATATTTTAAAAGTTCTGTACCAATCAGCTAAAGTTTGACAGCTGTACCGACCAGTTTCCTCCAGTCTATTAAAGCAGACTGTTTTCAAAAAATGGATAGAGGAGACGGCTCACAAAACCATGACGATGGTGAACAAAACCATGTTGGTGTAGGACTAGCAGTCAATGAGCTGCTTTTGGCACTGCTGCAACAGGGAAATCTTAGAGCAGTTGACAGGATGTTCCCCTGGATTGAAATCAATCAGTTGCGTGGTTTAGTTGATAATCAACTGCCACAACAAGAGGAGGCAGTTGATGTTCCGGTAGGAGGCATCGAAATAAATCCTCCCCAGGAAATAGCAGGACCCTGGGAAAATTTTAGAGCAGAGATGGGAGTAGGCGATGGCATTGAAAGAAATCCACCCCAGGAAATAGAAGGACCCTTGGTCATTAATGGAGCAGAGATGGGAGTAGGAGATAACATAGAAAGAAATCCACCCCAACAGATAGAACGACCATTGGTCATTAATAGAGCAGAGATGGGAGCAGGAGATTACACAGAAAGAAATCCACCTCTAGAAATAGAACAACCCGTGTACAATAATGTAGCAGAAGAAGATCCAATTATTGATGAAATCAGGTGGTGGGAAGATGAGGGATCTGAGAGCGACACTGAAAGTGTTCCTGATAGTGACACAGATGACGATGGAGACAATGGCCAGGATGCTCCTGTGCTATTGCCCCCCAACCCAGTACCGGGCGGTTCGAGGAGGCGACCAAGGGAGGAGGAGGATGAAGAAGAAGAAGATGGGAGAGCTAGGAAAATGTCTAAACACTGAATTTTGAGCTGAGCTGGACAGTCAGTGTTGCACCCATCTTCCAAAGCTACATGTGTCCTACATCACTCTACGGCCTAGAGCGTCCTGGTGCCACGTGCACTTATGGACACTCTTATGTTCGAACAGGGTTGCTGCTGCTGGTTTGGTCAATATTGTTTGGAGAGAGATCAAACTAACAGCTTTAGAATCAGTGCAAAAAAGACGTAAACACAAAGCGCGGACCCGCCGAAACATCAGAATCAGCGAGCTGTCAGCTTTCAGCCCCGACCGTGTCCGTGCGGTCGGGTGAGAAAGGCCACATCTCACTGATTCTGATCTGCGGGTCGCGCTTTGTGTTTACGTCTTTGTGCAGAAGCCGTGTTCCTGCTCTCATTTACTGTTTTAAATGTTTGGTGGTCGTCAAAATTTTGTGACGTTTCACCTGAGATTCTGGAATTTTGGGCAAAATACATTTATATAAAAAAATCGATTCAGGATTTTAACACTGGAATTCCCAGCTTCTACCGTTCTACCTTTAAAAGCCGGAGAGCAGTCAAGTCAAGAAGGCTTCTACCTGAGACCCCCGCGGAGTCATCATTTTGCGTTTCTACCTTTAAAAGCCGGAGAGCAGTCAAATGCTGGAAGTGGAAGCTAAATTGGCTAGTCATTCATATGTATATTGGGTCGTTACCTAGGAATTCTGGAGGGAGGGGATTGGGGGAGAAATCAACACACATGAGTCTAGGTCCTTTGTTGCTGACATTTATTGATAAAAACAGTAGTTTCATTTCATGTTATTTCCTTTTTCATTTCAAGCAAGGAAGTGGATGTAGTTAGTAAGTAAGATATTTCAGACATTATTCTGACACAGAGGAGGAGATACTGGAATTATAATTAGTATCTATGCATGCATTTGTGATTTTGTTTGACCTTCCCATTGCTCACAATTTGAATTTGTTCACACTGCAGATGAGTGTCTCAGTCCCCAAACAAGCTCTCTTTTTCGGTGGAGAAGCAGTCTCCTCATCCGCAGTGAGTGTGGAGAAATCAACACACATGAGTCTAGGTCCTTTGTTGCTGACATTTATTGATAAAAACAGTAGTTTCATTTCATGTTATTTCCTTTTTCATTTCAAGCAAGGAAGTGGATGTAGTTAGTAAGTAAGATATTTCAGACATTATTCTGACACAGAGGAGGAGATACTGGAATTATAATTAGTATCTATGCATGCATTTGTGATTTTGTTTGACCTTCCCATTGCTTACAGTACAAAAAACCAACCATTTGTACACATATGTACTAATAATAATAAAAAGTGAGTGCAACACTGCAACCCATCACCCCGTCGTTCAGTGGTCGTTGATCAGTGGTCCATTGTGGCACCATTCAGAGCACTGGTACAATAGTACCAGCAAGATATGGGAAGACATTGCAAATGTACTTGGATTTTAGGTTGCAAGCCACCCAAAACTTGATCCCAAACTTGTCAGGTTTACTTGCAATATACTGCAGGAAACCCGTCACCCCGTCGTTCTGTGGTCCATTGTGGCACCACTGATCAACGACCACTGAACGACGGGGTGACGGGTTGCATTGTTATGTGGTCACACCCCCGTCGTTGATCAGTGGTCCATTGTGGCACCATTCAGAGCACTGGTACAATAGTACCAGCAAGATATGGGAAGACATTGCAAATGTACTTGGATTTTAGGTTGCAAGCCACCCAAAACTTGATCCCAAACTTGTCAGGTTTACTTGCAATATACTGCAGGAAACCCGTCACCCCGTCGTTCTGTGGTCCATTGTGGCACCACTGATCAACGACCACTGAACGACGGGGGTGTGACCCCGCTGATCAGTGTGACCTGACCCCACTGATCAATTGTGATCAAGGGTATATATATGATACAATCTCACTGCACTTAGCCTAACCCTTCATTGCCCTGAAGAATCCTGTGGTGTACGGACCTCCTCTCCAAGGAAAGAAAATGCAGAGAAGACTCACCACCCAGCAGGCGTTGGAAATGATCCTGGCGGAAGTCGACCCTTGTGACTCGGATGGAGAAGACCTAGAAGTTCAGCCGGATTCGGACTCAGAGCTGTCTGATCAGTCTTCCGGTTAGTTTCATTTCATGTTATTTCCTTTTTCATTTCAAGCAAGGAAGTGGATGTAGTTAGTAAGTAAGATATTTCAGACATTATTCTGACACAGAGGAGGAGATACTGGAATTATAATTAGTATCTATGCATGCATTTGTGATTTTGTTTGACCTTCCCATTGCTCACAATTTGAATTTGTTCACACTGCAGATGAGGAGACTGCTTCTCCACCGAAAAAGAGAGCTTGTTTGGGGACTGAGACAGCGAAAGATGGCACAGTGTGGCGTGAAGAACATGTGGGGACCCGTCTCCCTTTCACCCCTATAGAACCGTACGCTGCAGATGGAGAGCCAACGGCTAAGGCCAGGAGAAGTATCTTGAGTCGCCTTCAGAGCTTCCTGTGTTTCATCACTCTTGACATGCTTCGTAGCATTCAAGAATGGACTATTCAACATGCACAGCAAACGGAGCATGTTTGTTGGTTCATGGACCTCCCTGAACTAATGGCATTTATTGCTATTGTCATCTTGCGGGGGGTTTACAGGGTTCCATCTGTAAATGACTGCTGGTCAGCAAACCTGGGAAACCCACAGATAATTGGAACTATGGCACGAAACCGCTTCCAAGACATCATGCAACACCTACGCTTTGATGACAAGTCCACCCGCTGTGATCGAGCAAAGACTGATAAGTTCGCAGCAATTTCCAGTGTGTGGGGATCATTTGTCACCAACTGCATCACGTGCTACAACCCTGGTCTACATATCACCATCAATGAACAGCTTTTCCCATCAAAAACTCGGTGCAGTTTCCTGCAGTATATTGCCAGTAAACCGGACAAGTTTGGGATCAAGTTTTGGGTGGCTTGCGACCTAAAATCCAAGTACATTTGCAATGTCTTCCCATATCTTGGCAAGGACCCCAATCGTCCCACTGGGGAGAGACTTTCCGAAAATGTAGTTATGAGGCTGATGGAACCATTCCTGGACAAGGGCAGAAATGTTACCACTGACAATTTTTTCACATCGCTTTCACTTGCGCAAAAACTTCTTAGACGGAAAACCACCATCCTCGGCACAGTCAACAAGATTCGCAGGGAAATTCCTCAATCCACTAGACAGACAGATCGCAATGAATTCACCACTCAGGTATGTTGCAGGTCTTTTGTGGTTCTATGTTTATGTGTTTCATTGTGTGTAAAAGGGCTATGGAATTAACAATTTATCTTATTTCTTAGGTGTTTTCAACCTCTGCTGCCACGCTGACGGCGTATGCGGCCAAACGGAAGAAGACAGTATATATTCTTAGCAGCATGCACAGCGTGGTTCAGACCGAAAACACTACCAAAAGGAAGCCAAACACTGTCACCCTTTACAACAAGACAAAGTGTGGCGTGGATGTGATGGACCAGATGGTTCGGGAGTACACTGTCCGCAAAGGAACACGGCGCTGGCCAGTTGCCGTGTTTTATAACATGATTGACATGGCAGCACTGAATGCACATGTGCTGTATCAAGAATGCACCGGGACGAAGGAAAGACGGGTGGACTTCCTGGTAGCCCTTGCAACCGAATTGGCTCACTCTCATGTAGCTGCGAAGAAGGAAAGAAAAGAACAGTTGCTTCGGACACAACCCTCCACACCGAGCCCTGGAAAAAGGGCCACGTGTCAGGTCAAACACAGATGCAAAAAAAATCAGGCCACTGTGCGATGTGTTCACTGCTACAGGTACACATGTGGTAAATGCAGGCGACAGATACCGTGGCAGTGCCAGGATTGTGAGTGATTGCTGAAAATGTTGTAATGTACTCACTCAATTTTTGTTATTATTTGTAAACATGTGTACAAACGGTTGGTTTTTTTTCTATTTTCATCAATAAATGTCAGCAACAAAGGACCTACATGTGTGTTGAGTTCTCCCTAAGATGGCATACTGAAACACTCCAAGTGTTTGCAAGTAAACCTGACAAGTTTGGGATCAAGTTTTGGGTGGCTTGCAACCTAAAATCCAAGTACATTTGCAATGTCTTCCCATATCTTGCTGGTACTATTGTACCAGTGCTCTGAATGGTGCCACAATGGACCACTGATCAACGACCACTGAACGACGGGGTGACGGGTTGCAGTGTTGCACTCACTTTTTATTATTATTAGTACATATGTGTACAAATGGTTGGTTTTTTGTACTGTAAGCAATGGGAAGGTCAAACAAAATCACAAATGCATGCATAGATACTAATTATAATTCCAGTATCTCCTCCTCTGTGTCAGAATAATGTCTGAAATATCTTACTTACTAACTACATCCACTTCCTTGCTTGAAATGAAAAAGGAAATAACATGAAATGAAACTACTGTTTTTATCAATAAATGTCAGCAACAAAGGACCTAGACTCATGTGTGTTGATTTCTCCACACTCACTGCGGATGAGGAGACTGCTTCTCCACCGAAAAAGAGAGCTTGTTTGGGGACTGAGACACTCATCTGCAGTGTGAACAAATTCAAATTGTGAGCAATGGGAAGGTCAAACAAAATCACAAATGCATGCATAGATACTAATTATAATTCCAGTATCTCCTCCTCTGTGTCAGAATAATGTCTGAAATATCTTACTTACTAACTACATCCACTTCCTTGCTTGAAATGAAAAAGGAAATAACATGAAATGAAACTACTGTTTTTATCAATAAATGTCAGCAACAAAGGACCTAGACTCATGTGTGTTGATTTCTCCCCCAATCCCCTCCCTCCAGAATTCCTAGGTAACGACCCAATATACATATGAATGACTAGCCAATTTAGCTTCCACTTCCAGCATTTGACTGCTCTCCGGCTTTTAAAGGTAGAAACGCAAAATGATGACTCCGCGGGGGTCTAAGGTACTACCCCGAAATGACTGCTCTCCGGGGGTGTAAGTGTTAATGAATCAATGTCACGTTATCCAATCCAGAATCGATTTTAATCGATGAATCGATTATTAAAACCCACCCCTACTTCCTATCACCATTGTGCTAACGTAATTATACAATAGCATTTACAACACCACCATCTTCAAATAGAAAAACACATTATGGAATGCTATCAGTTGTGTATTGGCCTCCCCAAACCCTGGACCTCAACATTAGTGAATAGTGGGATCATCTTGACAGAGAAGGGAAGGAAAGGCAGCCAACATCCAAAGAAGAGCTTTGAATGCATGTCTTTATCCTGTCTTCCTTCTCACCCCAACCGGTCGCAGCAGATGACCGCCCCTCCCTGAGCCTGGTTCTGCCGGAGGTTTCTTCCTGTTAAAAGGGAGTTTTTCCTTCCCACTGTTGCCAAAGTGCTTGCTCATAGGGGGTCATATTGTTGATTGTTGGGTTTTTCTCTGTATCTATTATTGTACGATCTACTGTACAATATAAAGCTCTGTGAGGCGACTGTTGTTGTGATTTGGTGCAATATAAATAAAATTGAATTGAATTGAATTGAATTGAACTGAATTGAACTGAATTGAATGTCCTTCAAGAAGCCTGGAGAACTTTTCCTGAAGACTACTTTCGCTATAATAAAAAAAAGGAAAAATTAAAGCAAAGGTAATGACTAGTTTGGGTGTTGTAGTCCTTTAATAATCAAGGAAAAGTAGTAAATCCACAATTTTAAAAAAAAATTCTTTTATTATAAATAATCCTGGTGTGGATTAGTTACTTACACATCAAACCAATGTTTTACAGGCAGAACATTGCTCATCTGAGTTTTTACAGACCCAGAGTGAAATTCACACGAGTTCAGCTTTCATTACCTGATCAGTGCGCCACTGAAGCAGACCCACTCTGCTCTGTCTTTGAAGATTCACCATGAGAAATTGGCATTCCTTGCTCTAACTGTCCACAATATGAAAGTCACAGGAAAAACCGACATGTCTTTTTTTTATGTTTGTTTGTTTGTTTTAACCCACTATGGTGCCACTTAAAATCCCTGTGTTTGAACAGTACACTTCAATTCTGCTTTAACAGCAATCCTTGATGTGCAGGGAAACATCAGGGTTAGCAAACTCACAACGCGAGTCTTCTTTCTCTGGGCCACATGTGTAATATTTATGTTTTTGTCCATCGAGCCACTCCATAGAGCTTCACTGCAAGTCATGTTTAATTGCAGCAGAGAATAAACACCAGCCTTCAGACCAGCTGCAAAACAGAAAAATAAACACGTGGACAAAATGCATAAATTTGCTGTAATGTAAGTTAATAAAGTAAGTTACATACCGCAAAAGCCAATAGCTCCTCCAGTCACACAACCACTGTACACAGCGTTCTTCCAGTCAGATATGCCTCTGTGCTGTAAGTGAAAATCAGGTACAAAAAAAGACAGTTATTACAAAACACTTTCAGTTATCACACAGAAAGTGTTTTGTTTTTCATCTGCATGGCAGGAGGTAGTAATGGCAGATAATCAATTAATCATTAATCAGCATATATCTGTAAAAGTATTCTCATATAAATTACCATCACTTTGTTCGGTACTTCTAACGATTTGTTAACCTATCCTTTAACCACTTCTGCAAACAGCCTGTGCCTGACTTTATCATAATACATTACATGGTGACAATTGAACAAAGCATATACAGTGGGGCAAAAAAGTATTTAGTCAGCCACCGATTGTGCAAGTTCCCCCACCTAAAATGATGACAGAGGTCAGTAATTTGCACCAGAGGTACACTTCAACTGTGAGAGACAGAATGTGAAAAAAAAAATCCATGAATTCACATGGTAGGATTTGTAAAGAATTGATTCGTAAATCAGGGTGGAAAATAAGTATTTGGTCACCTCAAACAAGGAAAATCTCTGGCTCTCACTGGCCCCACTGTAATTACAAAAACAGGTAGCAGTGGGAATGTGAGCATGATTTTGGAAGAAATCATAGAATTCTAGGAAAAAAGGATGGAAAAATGTTAGCAGCTGTTTCTGTCTTCATTCCAGCTGTGTCCATTTGTTGGTGACAAATGTTGCTGGATAGTGATGTGGACATAAGCATACCTAACTGAGTGTGTGAGGCAACATTTCCAGCAGTGCTTGCAGTTGTAAAAATACTATATGCAATGCTAGATGAATATTATAACTGTTACTGTTTTAGGAGCAATAGATTATTATTTTTACTCCTGTTTTTTGTTTCCTGATTAAAACTAAATAAAGAAAATGTTGGACTTTGATTTGTGGGGAATATATTGTAGTGTTATGGCTAAATATCTATTTTAACGTCCATCCCCCTTAAAAAAATAAGCAAAATGCTCTCATTTTGTCTGTCTATGCTTTAAGAACTGCAATAGTCCTGTATTCCTAGAAATATGAGTATAATATTTTAACTAGGGGCAGCACGCCCATACGGTAAAAGAACTGGCTGAGTAGCAGCATATCACTGAAAATAAAAGCGAACCGAGCCCTGAGGAACGCCACAAAAAACATAGACAACACGGACGCAAGTGTTATCTCTGTCTGCAGTAAAGGTAGCCATTAGCTTACCCAGGGATCTTTTAATTCAAACCCAGGTTTCGAGATGATCCAGAGAGTGTATTGCTCAACGTTTGCGACAGAGTTGCTCAGTTTTAGTGCTTTTAAATGTGCTTTCTCTGTTAAAGCATAATAATGATACTCATAAAATACATTAAGTAAAATGAAACTGAAATCTCTTTCTCCAGTACCTTAGATTTCTTAGATAACCTTTTCAGTAACTGAGGATCTAGTTTTTCTGCATCTATAGATTAGTTTAATTTACTATCATTTACTATATTCTACTATAATAGATTAATTTACTATAATAAACAAATCATTTTATGTTCAGTAATTTTTTTATATTATCATATTCTGAGAAGAAACTTAGTAGAATAAAAATATAATGAAATATGAAGTAGATGAGAATATTTTATTCCAAATACACCAGATATGGGTGGGAAGGAAATAGTAAATGGTCAGGATATACAGTAGAAACATGTGTCGGGAAGCGTGGATTGCATTCCCTCTGTATACATGTAGATTTTCTCCAGTGGAGATTCAAAGAATGAATGTTTACAGCTTCATGCTGACAACAGAGGGACCTGCAGGCGATTCTGCAGGTCATTAATCAATGTATAAAACTAAAATAAAATGTGTCACTAAAATGTATTTAGTGACACAGCACACAAACACGGAAGCAAGATGTGTAATTAGGATTATTTATAATAAATATGAATTAATTAGTGTAATTTCATTAACCATAGAGAATAACTAAATCCTTCAGGACAATGTCACATCAGTGCACTGAACTCACTATGGCATCCATCTAACAGAGCTTCCACACGTTCTCACTGTAATTTCCCCTCATGAATGAATTTATGCTGCACTAATCTGAATGTTCGGAGGGAAATCAAACGCATTTTACTCGTAGTACTCAAGCTGACTTCACTTGGTTTGAATGACGGCGTACTCACAATTGCACCCAGTCCTTGGTGAATTGGATGTGCGCCTCCAGAGATTTATGACGGCGAAACTGGTGCGCCGTGTATGCGCTGACTTTACAGACAAGGTACGAGAACAGATCATGCTAAGTCAACAGCGGTTTGGTCTTCAGGGTTTCTACTAGCGGACGAACTCTCCTTTCCAGCACCCTGGCATAGACTTTCCCAGGGAGGCTGAGGAGTGTGATCCCCCTTTAGTTGGAACACACCCTCCGGTCCCCCTTCTTAAAGATGGGGACCACCTCCCCGGTTTGCCAGTGCACAGTGATTTTAAAAATAAAGATAAAATGAAAAGTAATTAATAAAAAGTAAATATTTAAACATTCCTACAAATGTGCAATGAACGTGTAAAAATTCTGTTTAGTAGTTGTTGCTGTTTCTTTCTTTCTTTCTTTCTTTTTCTTTTTTCTTTTTGAAAAATAACGACGTCTCTGAGGCGCGAATTACTACGTGAAAAATGGCGTCATCTTGTGGCCCCTTTCTGTCACTATAATTCATTCAAGGCTTTGTGGGAAATGCTTCTCCTGTAAAAGTTTCAGTCACCGGCGACATTTTTTCATCAGCAGAACGTTGACCGTCATCACAATGAACCAAATTCGATGACGTCACAAAAGTCAGCTCAAAGCACAACCAATCAAAATCTTGACTTTGATCTGAAAGTCCTTAAATAGCCGTTAGTTCGCAGTGTTCCTCACAGCAATCAGTTGCGATTAGTTCACATTTGCTTCGTGTTTTTAAACAGTTTCCTAAAGAGATTTAAACTCTTTTTCAAGGACATTTTAAAAGTTCTGTACCAATCAGCTAAAGTTTGACAGCTGTACCGACCAGTTTCCTCCAGTCTATTAAAGCAGACTGTTTTCAAAAAATGGATAGAGGAGACGGCTCACAAAACCATGACGATGGTGAACAAAACCATGTTGGTGTAGGACTAGCAGTCAATGAGCTGCTTTTGGCACTGCTGCAACAGGGAAATCTTAGAGCAGTTGACAGGATGTTCCCCTGGATTGAAATCAATCAGTTGCGTGGTTTAGTTGATAATCAACTGCCACAACAAGAGGAGGCAGTTGATGTTCCGGTAGGAGGCATCGAAATAAATCCTCCCCAGGAAATAGCAGGACCCTGGGAAAATTTTAGAGCAGAGATGGGAGTAGGCGATGGCATTGAAAGAAATCCACCCCAGGAAATAGCAGGACCCTTGGTCATTAATGGAGCAGAGATGGGAGTAGGAGATAACATAGAAAGAAATCCACCCCAACAGATAGAACGACCATTGGTCATTAATAGAGCAGAGATGGGAGCAGGAGATTACACAGAAAGAAATCCACCTCTAGAAATAGAACAACCCGTGTACAATAATGTAGCAGAAGAAGATCCAATTATTGATGAAATCAGGTGGTGGGAAGATGAGGGATCTGAGAGCGACACTGAAAGTGTTCCTGATAGTGACACAGATGACGATGGAGACAATGGCCAGGATGCTCCTGTGCTATTGCCCCCCAACCCAGTACCAGGCGGTTCGAGGAGGAGACCAAGGGAGGAGGAGGATGAAGAAGAAGAAGATGGGAGAGCTAGGAAAATGTCTAAACACTGAATTTTGAGCTGAGCTGGACAGTCAATGTTGCACCCATCTTCCAAAGCTACATGTGTCCTACATCACTCTACGGCCTAGAGCGTCCTGGTGCCACGTGCACTTATGGACACTCTTATGTTCGAACAGGGTTGCTGCTGCTGGTTTGGTCAATATTGTTTGGAGAGAGATCAAACTAACAGCTTTAGAATCAGTGCAAAAAAGACGTAAACACAAAGCGCGGACCCGCCGAAACATCAGAATCAGCGAGCTGTCAGCTTTCAGCCCCGACCGTGTCCGTGCGGTCGGGTGAGAAAGGCCACATCTCACTGATTCTGATCTGCGGGTCGCGCTTTGTGTTTACGTCTTTGTGCAGAAGCCGTGTACCTGCTCTCATTTACTGTTTTAAATGTTTGGTGGTCGTCAAAATTTTGTGACGTTTCACCTGAGATTCTGGAATTTTGGGCAAAATACATTTATATAAAAAAATCGATTCAGGATTTTAATGAATCAATGTCACGTTATCCAATCCAGAATCGATTTTAATCGATGAATCGATTATTAAAACCCACCCCTACTTCCTATCACCATTGTGCTAACGTAATTATACAATAGCATTTACAACACCACCATCTTCAAATAGAAAAACACATTATGGAATGCTATCAGTTGTGTATTGGCCTCCCCAAACCCTGGACCTCAACATTAGTGAATAGTGGGATCATCTTGACAGAGAAGGGAAGGAAAGGCAGCCAACATCCAAAAGAAGAGCTTTGAATGCATGTCTTTATCCTGTCTTCCTTCTCACCCCAACCGGTCGCAGCAGATGACCGCCCCTCCCTGAGCCTGGTTCTGCCGGAGGTTTCTTCCTGTTAAAAGGGAGTTTTTCCTTCCCACTGTCGCCAAAGTGCTTGCTCATAGGGGGTCATATTGTTGATTGTTGGGTTTTTCTCTGTATCTATTATTGTACGATCTACTGTACAATATAAAGCTCTGTGAGGCGACTGTTGTTGTGATTTGGTGCAATATAAATAAAATTGAATTGAATTGAATTGAATTGAATTGAATGTCCTTCAAGAAGCCTGGAGAACTTTTCCTGAAGACTACTTTCGCTATAATAAAAAAAAGGAAAAATTAAAGCAAAGGTAATGACTAGTTTGGGTGTTGTAGTCCTTTAATAATCAAGGAAAAGTAGTAAATCCACAATTTTAAAAAAAATTATTTTATTATAAATAATCCTGGTGTGGATTAGTTACTTACACATCAAACCAATGTTTTACAGGCAGAACATTGCTCATCTGAGTTTTGACCCAGAGTGAAATTCACACAAGTTCAGCTTTCATTACCTGATCAGTGCGCCACTGAAGCAGACCCACTCTGCTCTGTCTTTGAAGATTCACCATGAGAAATTGGCATTCCTTGCTCTAACTGTCCACAATATGAAAGTCACAGGAAAAACCAACATGTCTTTTTTTTATGTTTGTTTGTTTGTTTGTTTTAACCCACTATGGTGCCACTTAAAATCCCTGTGTTTGAACAGTACACTTCAATTCTGCTTTAACAGCAATCCTTGATGTGCAGGGAAACATCAGGGTTAGCAAACTCACAACGCGAGTCTTCTTTCTCTGGGCCACATGTGTAATATTTATGTTTTTGTCCATCGAGCCACTCCATAGAGCTTCACTGCAAGTCATGTTTAATTGCAGCAGAGAATAAACACCAGCCTTCAGACCAGCTGCAAAACAGAAAAATAAACACGTGGACAAAATGCATAAATTTGCTGTAATGTAAGTTAATAAAGTAAGTTACATACCGCAAAAGCCAATAGCTCCTCCAGTCACACAACCACTGTACACAGCGTTCTTCCAGTCAGATATGCCTCTGTGCTGTAAGTGAAAATCAGGTACAAAAAAAGACAATTATTACAAAACACTTTCAGTTATCACACAGAAAGTGTTTTGTTTTTCATCTGCATGGCAGGAGGTAGTAATGGCAGATAATCAATTAATCATTAATCAGCATATATCTGTAAAAGTATTCTCATATAAATTACCATCACTTTGTTCGGTACTTCTAACGATTTGTTAACCTATCCTTTAACCACTTCTGCAAACAGCCTGTGCCTGACTTTATCATAATACATTACATGGTGACAATTGAACAAAGCATATACAGTGGGGCAAAAAAGTATTTAGTCAGCCACCGATTGTGCAAGTTCCCCCACCTAAAATGATGACAGAGGTCAGTAATTTGCACCAGAGGTACACTTCAACTGTGAGAGACAGAATGTGAAAAAAAAATCCATGAATCCACATGGTAGGATTTGTAAAGAATTTATTCGTAAATCAGGGTGGAAAATAAGTATTTGGTCACCTCAAACAAGGAAAATCTCTGGCTCTCACTGGCCCCACTGTAATTACAAAAACAGGTAGCAGTGGGAATGTGAGCATGATTTTGGAAGAAATCATAGAATTCTAGGAAAAAAGGATGGAAAAATGTTAGCAGCTGTTTCTGTCTTCATTCCAGCTGTGTCCATTTGTTGGTGACAAATGTTGCTGGATAGTGATGTGGACATAAGCATACCTAACTGAGTGTGTGAGGCAACATTTCCAGCAGTGCTTGCAGTTGTAAAAATACTATATGCAATGCTAGATGAATATTATAACTGTTACTGTTTTAGGAGCAATAGATTATTATTTTTACTCCTGTTTTTTGTTTCCTGATTAAAACTAAATAAAGAAAATGTTGGACTTTGATTTGTGGGGAATATATTGTAGTGTTATGGCTAAATATCTATTTTAACGTCCATCCCCCTTAAAAAAATAAGCAAAATGCTCTCATTTTGTCTGTCTATGCTTTAAGAACTGCAATAGTCCTGTATTCCTAGAAATATGAGTATAATATTTTAACTAGGGGCAGCACGCCCATACGGTAAAAGAACTGGCTGAGTAGCAGCATATCACTGAAAATAAAAGCGAACAGAGCCCTGAGGAACGCCACAAAAAACATAGACAACACGGACGCAAGTGTTATCTCTGTCTGCAGAAAAGGTAGCCATTAGCTTACCCAGGGATCTTTTAATTCAAACCCAGGTTTCGAGATGATCCAGAGAGTGTATTGCTCAACGTTTGCGACAGAGTTGCTCAGTTTTAGTGCTTTTAAATGTGCTTTCTCTGTTAAAGCATAATAATGATACTCATAAAATACATTAAGTAAAATGAAACTGAAATCTCTTTCTCCAGTACCTTAGATTTCTTAGATAACCTTTTCAGTAACTGAGGATCTAGTTTTTCTGCATCTATAGATTAGTTTAATTTACTATCATTTACTATATTCAACTATAATAGATTAATTTACTATAATAAACAAATCATTTTATGTTCAGTAATTTTTTTATATTATCATATTCTGAGAAGAAACTTAGTAGAATAAAAATATAATGAAATATGAAGTAGATGAGAATATTTTATTCCAAATACACCAGATATGGGTGGGAAGGAAATAGTAAATGGTCAGGATATAAAGTAGAAACATGTGTCGGGAAGCGTGGATTGCATTCCCTCTGTATACATGTAGATTTTCTCCAGTGGAGATTCAAAGAATGAATGTTTACAGCTTCATGCTGACAACAGAGGGACCTGCAGGCGATTCTGCAGGTCATTAATCAATGTATAAAACTAAAATAAAATGTGTCACTAAAATGTATTTAGTGACACAGCACACAAACACGGAAGCAAGATGTGTAATTAGGATTATTTATAATAAATATGAATTAATTAGTGTAATTTCATTAACCATAGAGAATAACTAAATCCTTCAGGACAATGTCACATCAGTGCACTGAACTCACTATGGCATCCATCTAACAGAGCTTCCACACGTTCTCACTGTAATTTCCCCTCATGAATGAATTTATGCTGCACTAATCTGAATGTTCGGAGGGAAATCAAACGCATTTTACTCGTAGTACTCAAGCTGACTTCACTTGGTTTGAATGACGGCGTACTCACAATTGCACCCAGTCCTTGGTGAATTGGATGTGCGCCTCCAGAGATTTATGACGGCGAAACTGGTGCGCCGTGTATGCGCTGACTTTACAGACAAGGTACGAGAACAGATCATGCTAAGTCAACAGCGGTTTGGTCTTCAGGGTTTCTACTAGCGGACGAACTCTCCTTTCCAGCACCCTGGCATAGACTTTCCCAGGGAGGCTGAGGAGTGTGATCCCCCTTTAGTTGGAACACACCCTCCGGTCCCCCTTCTTAAAGATGGGGACCACCTCCCCGGTTTGCCAGTGCACAGTGATTTTAAAAATAAAGATAAAATGAAAAGTAATTAATAAAAAGTAAATATTTAAACATTCCTACAAATGTGCAATGAACGTGTAAAAATTCTGTTTAGTAGTTGTTAGTGTTTCTTTCTTTCTTTCTTTTTCTTTTTTCTTTTTGAAAAATAACGACGTCTCTGAGGCGCGAATTACTACGTGAAAAATGGCGTCATCTTGTGGCCCCTTTCTGTCACTATAATTCATTCAAGGCTTTGTGGGAAATGCTTCTCCTGTAAAAGTTTCAGTCACCGGCGACATTTTTTCATCAGCAGAACGTTGACCGTCATCACAATGAACCAAATTCGATGACGTCACAAAAGTCAGCTCAAAGCACAACCAATCAAAATCTTGACTTTGATCTGAAAATCCTTAAATAGCCGTTAGTTCGCAGTGTTCCTCACAGCAATCAGTTGCGATTAGTTCACATTTGCTTCGTGTTTTTAAACAGTTTCCTAAAGAGATTTAAACTCTTTTTCAAGGATATTTTAAAAGTTCTGTACCAATCAGCTAAAGTTTGACAGCTGTACCGACCAGTTTCCTCCAGTCTATTAAAGCAGACTGTTTTCAAAAAATGGATAGAGGAGACGGCTCACAAAACCATGACGATGGTGAACAAAACCATGTTGGTGTAGGACTAGCAGTCAATGAGCTGCTTTTGGCACTGCTGCAACAGGGAAATCTTAGAGCAGTTGACAGGATGTTCCCCTGGATTGAAATCAATCAGTTGCGTGGTTTAGTTGATAATCAACTGCCACAACAAGAGGAGGCAGTTGATGTTCCGGCAGGAGGCATCGAAATAAATCCTCCCCAGGAAATAGCAGGACCCTGGGAAAATTTTAGAGCAGAGATGGGAGTAGGCGATGGCATTGAAAGAAATCCACCCCAGGAAATAGAAGGACCCTTGGTCATTAATGGAGCAGAGATGGGAGTAGGAGATAACATAGAAAGAAATCCACCCCAACAGATAGAACGACCATTGGTCATTAATAGAGCAGAGATGGGAGCAGGAGATTACACAGAAAGAAATCCACCTCTAGAAATAGAACAACCCGTGTACAATAATGTAGCAGAAGAAGATCCAATTATTGATGAAATCAGGTGGTGGGAAGATGAGGGATCTGAGAGCGACACTGAAAGTGTTCCTGATAGTGACACAGATGACGATGGAGACAATGGCCAGGATGCTCCTGTGCTATTGCCCCCCAACCCAGTACCAGGCGGTTCGAGGAGGAGACCAAGGGAGGAGGAGGATGAAGAAGAAGAAGATGGGAGAGCTAGGAAAATGTCTAAACACTGAATTTTGAGCTGAGCTGGACAGTCAATGTTGCACCCATCTTCCAAAGCTACATGTGTCCTACATCACTCTACGGCCTAGAGCGTCCTGGTGCCACGTGCACTTATGGACACTCTTATGTTCGAACAGGGTTGCTGCTGCTGGTTTGGTCAATATTGTTTGGAGAGAGATCAAACTAACAGCTTTAGAATCAGTGCAAAAAAGACGTAAACACAAAGCGCGGACCCGCCGAAACATCAGAATCAGCGAGCTGTCAGCTTTCAGCCCCGACCGTGTCCGTGCGGTCGGGTGAGAAAGGCCACATCTCACTGATTCTGATCTGCGGGTCGCGCTTTGTGTTTACGTCTTTGTGCAGAAGCCGTGTTCCTGCTCTCATTTACTGTTTTAAATGTTTGGTGGTCGTCAAAATTTTGTGACGTTTCACCTGAGATTCTGGAATTTTGGGCAAAATACATTTATATAAAAAAATCGATTCAGGATTTTAATGAATCAATGTCACGTTATCCAATCCAGAATCGATTTTAATCGATGAATCGATTATTAAAACCCACCCCTACTTCCTATCACCATTGTGCTAACGTAATTATACAATAGCATTTACAACACCACCATCTTCAAATAGAAAAACACATTATGGAATGCTATCAGTTGTGTATTGGCCTCCCCAAACCCTGGACCTCAACATTAGTGAATAGTGGGATCATCTTGACAGAGAAGGGAAGGAAAGGCAGCCAACATCCAAAGAAGAGCTTTGAATGCATGTCTTTATCCTGTCTTCCTTCTCACCCCAACCGGTCGCAGCAGATGACCGCCCCTCCCTGAGCCTGGTTCTGCCGGAGGTTTCTTCCTGTTAAAAGGGAGTTTTTCCTTCCCACTGTTGCCAAAGTGCTTGCTCATAGGGGGTCATATTGTTGATTGTTGGGTTTTTCTCTGTATCTATTATTGTACGATCTACTGTACAATATAAAGCTCTGTGAGGCGACTGTTGTTGTGATTTGGTGCAATATAAATAAAATTGAATTGAATTGAATTGAATTGAATTGAATGTCCTTCAAGAAGCCTGGAGAACTTTTCCTGAAGACTACTTTCGCTATAATAAAAAAAAGGAAAAATTAAAGCAAAGGTAATGACTAGTTTGGGTGTTGTAGTCCTTTAATAATCAAGGAAAAGTAGTAAATCCACAATTTAAAAAAAAATTCTTTTATTATAAATAATCCTGGTGTGGATTAGTTACTTACACATCAAACCAATGTTTTACAGGCAGAACATTGCTCATCTGAGTTTTGACCCAGAGTGAAATTCACACAAGTTCAGCTTTCATTACCTGATCAGTGCGCCACTGAAGCAGACCCACTCTGCTCTGTCTTTGAAGATTCACCATGAGAAATTGGCATTCCTTGCTCTAACTGTCCACAATATGAAAGTCACAGGAAAAACCGACATGTCTTTTTTTTATGTTTGTTTGTTTGTTTGTTTTAACCCACTATGGTGCCACTTAAAATCCCTGTGTTTGAACAGTACACTTCAATTCTGCTTTAACAGCAATCCTTGATGTGCAGGGAAACATCAGGGTTAGCAAACTCACAACGCGAGTCTTCTTTCTCTGGGCCACATGTGTAATATTTATGTTTTTGTCCATCGAGCCACTCCATAGAGCTTCACTGCAAGTCATGTTTAATTGCAGCAGAGAATAAACACCAGCCTTCAGACCAGCTGCAAAACAGAAAAATAAACACGTGGACAAAATGCATAAATTTGCTGTAATGTAAGTTAATAAAGTAAGTTACATACCGCAAAAGCCAATAGCTCCTCCAGTCACACAACCACTGTACACAGCGTTCTTCCAGTCAGATATGCCTCTGTGCTGTAAGTGAAAATCAGGTACAAAAAAAGACAGTTATTACAAAACACTTTCAGTTATCACACAGAAAGTGTTTTGTTTTTCATCTGCATGGCAGGAGGTAGTAATGGCAGATAATCAATTAATCATTAATCAGCATATATCTGTAAAAGTATTCTCATATAAATTACCATCACTTTGTTCGGTACTTCTAACGATTTGTTAACCTATCCTTTAACCACTTCTGCAAACAGCCTGTGCCTGACTTTATCATAATACATTACATGGTGACAATTGAACAAAGCATATACTGTAATTACAAAAACAGGTAGCAGTGGGAATGTGAGCATGATTTTGGAAGAAATCATAGAATTCTAGGAAAAAAGGATGGAAAAATGTTAGCAGCTGTTTCTGTCTTCATTCCAGCTGTGTCCATTTGTTGGTGACAAATGTTGCTGGATAGTGATGTGGACATAAGCATACCTAACTGAGTGTGTGAGGCAACATTTCCAGCAGTGCTTGCAGTTGTAAAAATACTATATGCAATGCTAGATGAATATTATAACTGTTACTGTTTTAGGAGCAATAGATTATTATTTTTACTCCTGTTTTTTGTTTCCTGATTAAAACTAAATAAAGAAAATGTTGGACTTTGATTTGTGGGGAATATATTGTAGTGTTATGGCTAAATATCTATTTTAACGTCCATCCCCCTTAAAAAAAATAAGCAAAATGCTCTCATTTTGTCTGTCTATGCTTTAAGAACTGCAATAGTCCTGTATTCCTAGAAATATGAGTATAATATTTTAACTAGGGGCAGCACGCCCATACGGTAAAAGAACTGGCTGAGTAGCAGCATATCACTGAAAATAAAAGCGAACCGAGCCCTGAGGAACGCCACAAAAAACATAGACAACACGGACGCAAGTGTTATCTCTGTCTGCAGAAAAGGTAGCCATTAGCTTACCCAGGGATCTTTTAATTCAAACCCAGTGTAGTGGCAATTCCTTTACTTTTGTATGATCAAACGTCCCACAACTTAAAGTCCACAAGCCACTGCTGCACTGAGGTAATATTTCGTACGCAGGCAAAAGAAGTCCATTGTCCAAACCTTTTAGTTGAGAGTTTTGATTTTGGTTTATTTATCCATTTGGCAAACAAGATCCTTCCTACTGCTTCTCCTGCTCTGGTAAAAAACCATAGGCCCACCCCAATGCATGCTGGTCCTATACCGTCTCTTTATTTATAGAAACAAAATGGCCCTACAGCTCTTACTGACTAATTTAACAAAATAACAACAAACAAACAAATCATTTAAAACAAAATATTAACCGACAAATAAACCCCAAAATATAAATAAACTAACAAACTTTAACTAATTTCAAAATAATAAAAAATAAAGAACAAATAGCTCCAACACTCAGGTTTCGAGATGATCCAGAGAGTGTATTGCTCAACGTTTGCGACAGAGTTGCTCAGTTTTAGTGCTTTTAAATGTGCTTTCTCTGTTAAAGCATAATAATGATACTCATAAAATACATTAAGTAAAATGAAACTGAAATCTCTTTCTCCAGTACCTTAGATTTCTTAGATAACCTTTTCAGTAACTGAGGATCTAGTTTTTCTGCATCTATAGATTAGTTTAATTTACTATCATTTACTATATTCTACTATAATAGATTAATTTACTATAATAAACAAATCATTTTATGTTCAGTAATTTTTTTATATGATCATATTCTGAGAAGAAACTTAGTAGAATAAAAATATAATGAAATATGAAGTAGATGAGAATATTTTATTCCAAATACACCAGATATGGGTGGGAAGGAAATAGTAAATGGTCAGGATATACAGTAGAAACATGTGTCGGGAAGCGTGGATTGCATTCCCTCTGTATACATGTAGATTTTCTCCAGTGGAGATTCAAAGAATGAATGTTTACAGCTTCATGCTGACAACAGAGGGACCTGCAGGCGATTCTGCAGGTCATTAATCAATGTATAAAACTAAAATAAAATGTGTCACTAAAATGTATTTAGTGACACAGCACACAAACACGGAAGCAAGATGTGTAATTAGGATTATTTATAATAAATATGAATTAATTAGTGGAATTTCATTAACCATAGAGAATAACTAAATCCTTCAGGACAATGTCACATCAGTGCACTGAACTCACTATGGCATCCATCTAACAGAGCTTCCACATGTTCTCACTGTAATTTCCCCTCATGAATGAATTTATGCTGCACTAATCTGAATGTTCGGAGGGAAATCAAACGCATTTTACTCGTAGTACTCAAGCTGACTTCACTTGGTTTGAATGACGGCGTACTCACAATTGCACCCAGTCCTTGGTGAATTGGATGTGCGCCTCCAGAGATTTATGACGGCGAAACTGGTGCGCCGTGTATGCGCTGACTTTACAGACAAGGTACGAGAACAGATCATGCTAAGTCAACAGCGGTTTGGTCTTCAGGGTTTCTACTAGCGGACGAACTCTCCTTTCCAGCACCCTGGCATAGACTTTCCCAGGGAGGCTGAGGAGTGTGATCCCCCTTTAGTTGGAACACACCCTCCGGTCCCCCTTCTTAAAGATGGGGACCACCTCCCCGGTCTGCCAGTGCACAGTGATTTTAAAAATAAAGATAAAATGAAAAGTAATTAATAAAAAGTAAATATTTAAACATTCCTACAAATGTGCAATGAACGTGTAAAAATTCTGTTTAGTAGTTGTTGCTGTTTCTTTCTTTCTTTCTTTTTCTTTTTTCTTTTTGAAAAATAACGACGTCTCTGAGGCGCGAATTACTACGTGAAAAATGGCGTCATCTTGTGGCCCCTTTCTGTCACTATAATTCATTCAAGGCTTTGTGGGAAATGCTTCTCCTGTAAAAGTTTCAGTCACCGGCGACATTTTTTCATCAGCAGAACGTTGACCGTCATCACAATGAACCAAATTCGATGACGTCACAAAAGTCAGCTCAAAGCACAACCAATCAAAATCTTGACTTTGATCTGAAAGTCCTTAAATAGCCGTTAGTTCGCAGTGTTCCTCACAGCAATCAGTTGCGATTAGTTCACATTTGCTTCGTGTTTTTAAACAGTTTCCTAAAGAGATTTAAACTCTTTTTCAAGGACATTTTAAAAGTTCTGTACCAATCAGCTAAAGTTTGACAGCTGTACCGACCAGTTTCCTCCAGTCTATTAAAGCAGACTGTTTTCAAAAAATGGATAGAGGAGACGGCTCACAAAACCATGACGATGGTGAACAAAACCATGTTGGTGTAGGACTAGCAGTCAATGAGCTGCTTTTGGCACTGCTGCAACAGGGAAATCTTAGAGCAGTTGACAGGATGTTCCCCTGGATTGAAATCAATCAGTTGCGTGGTTTAGTTGATAATCAACTGCCACAACAAGAGGAGGCAGTTGATGTTCCGGTAGGAGGCATCGAAATAAATCCTCCCCAGGAAATAGCAGGACCCTGGGAAAATTTTAGAGCAGAGATGGGAGTAGGCGATGGCATTGAAAGAAATCCACCCCAGGAAATAGCAGGACCCTTGGTCATTAATGGAGCAGAGATGGGAGTAGGAGATAACATAGAAAGAAATCCACCCCAACAGATAGAACGACCATTGGTCATTAATAGAGCAGAGATGGGAGCAGGAGATTACACAGAAAGAAATCCACCTCTAGAAATAGAACAACCCGTGTACAATAATGTAGCAGAAGAAGATCCAATTATTGATGAAATCAGGTGGTGGGAAGATGAGGGATCTGAGAGCGACACTGAAAGTGTTCCTGATAGTGACACAGATGACGATGGAGACAATGGCCAGGATGCTCCTGTGCTATTGCCCCCCAACCCAGTACCAGGCGGTTCGAGGAGGAGACCAAGGGAGGAGGAGGATGAAGAAGAAGAAGAAGATGGGAGAGCTAGGAAAATGTCTAAACACTGAATTTTGAGCTGAGCTGGACAGTCAATGTTGCACCCATCTTCCAAAGCTACATGTGTCCTACATCACTCTACGGCCTAGAGCGTCCTGGTGCCACGTGCACTTATGGACACTCTTATGTTCGAACAGGGTTGCTGCTGCTGGTTTGGTCAATATTGTTTGGAGAGAGATCAAACTAACAGCTTTAGAATCAGTGCAAAAAAGACGTAAACACAAAGCGCGGACCCGCCGAAACATCAGAATCAGCGAGCTGTCAGCTTTCAGCCCCGACCGTGTCCGTGCGGTCGGGTGAGAAAGGCCACATCTCACTGATTCTGATCTGCGGGTCGCGCTTTGTGTTTACGTCTTTGTGCAGAAGCCGTGTACCTGCTCTCATTTACTGTTTTAAATGTTTGGTGGTCGTCAAAATTTTGTGACGTTTCACCTGAGATTCTGGAATTTTGGGCAAAATACATTTATATAAAAAAATCGATTCAGGATTTTGATGAATCAATGTCACGTTATCCAATCCAGAATCGATTTTAATCGATGAATCGATTATTAAAACCCACCCCTACTTCCTATCACCATTGTGCTAACGTAATTATACAATAGCATTTACAACACCACCATCTTCAAATAGAAAAACACATTATGGAATGCTATCAGTTGTGTATTGGCCTCCCCAAACCCTGGACCTCAACATTAGTGAATAGTGGGATCATCTTGACAGAGAAGGGAAGGAAAGGCAGCCAACATCCAAAGAAGAGCTTTGAATGCATGTCTTTATCCTGTCTTCCTTCTCACCCCAACCGGTCGCAGCAGATGACCGCCCCTCCCTGAGCCTGGTTCTGCCGGAGGTTTCTTCCTGTTAAAAGGGAGTTTTTCCTTCCCACTGTTGCCAAAGTGCTTGCTCATAGGGGGTCATATTGTTGATTGTTGGGTTTTTCTCTGTATCTATTATTGTACGATCTACTGTACAATATAAAGCTCTGTGAGGCGACTGTTGTTGTGATTTGGTGCAATATAAATAAAATTGAATTGAATTGAATTGAATTGAATTGAACTGAATTGAACTGAATTGAATGTCCTTCAAGAAGCCTGGAGAACTTTTCCTGAAGACTACTTTCGCTATAATAAAAAAAAGGAAAAATTAAAGCAAAGGTAATGACTAGTTTGGGTGTTGTAGTCCTTTAATAATCAAGGAAAAGTAGTAAATCCACAATTTAAAAACAATTCTTTTATTATAAATAATCCTGGTGTGGATTAGTTACTTACACATCAAACCAATGTTTTACAGGCAGAACATTGCTCATCTGAGTTTTGACCCAGAGTGAAATTCACACAAGTTCAGCTTTCATTACCTGATCAGTGCGCCACTGAAGCAGACCCACTCTGCTCTGTCTTTGAAGATTCACCATGAGAAATTGGCATTCCTTGCTCTAACTGTCCACAATATGAAAGTCACAGGAAAAACCGACATGTCTTTTTTTTATGTTTGTTTGTTTGTTTTAACCCACTATGGTGCCACTTAAAATCCCTGTGTTTGAACAGTACACTTCAATTCTGCTTTAACAGCAATCCTTGATGTGCAGGGAAACATCAGGGTTAGCAAACTCACAACGCGAGTCTTCTTTCTCTGGGCCACATGTGTAATATTTATGTTTTTGTCCATCGAGCCACTCCATAGAGCTTCACTGCAAGTCATGTTTAATTGCAGCAGAGAATAAACACCAGCCTTCAGACCAGCTGCAAAACAGAAAAATAAACACGTGGACAAAATGCATAAATTTGCTGTAATGTAAGTTAATAAAGTAAGTTACATACCGCAAAAGCCAATAGCTCCTCCAGTCACACAACCACTGTACACAGCGTTCTTCCAGTCAGATATGCCTCTGTGCTGTAAGTGAAAATCAGGTACAAAAAAAGACAGTTATTACAAAACACTTTCAGTTATCACACAGAAAGTGTTTTGTTTTTCATCTGCATGGCAGGAGGTAGTAATGGCAGATAATCAATTAATCATTAATTAGCATATATCTGTAAAAGTATTCTCATATAAATTACCATCACTTTGTTCGGTACTTCTAACGATTTGTTAACCTATCCTTTAACCACTTCTGCAAACAGCCTGTGCCTGACTTTATCATAATACATTACATGGTGACAATTGAACAAAGCATATACAGTGGGGCAAAAAAGTATTTAGTCAGCCACCGATTGTGCAAGTTCCCCCACCTAAAATGATGACAGAGGTCAGTAATTTGCACCAGAGGTACACTTCAACTGTGAGAGACAGAATGTGAAAAAAAAATCCATGAATCCACATGGTAGGATTTGTAAAGAATTGATTCGTAAATCAGGGTGGAAAATAAGTATTTGGTCACCTCAAACAAGGAAAATCTCTGGCTCTCACTGGCCCCACTGTAATTACAAAAACAGGTAGCAGTGGGAATGTGAGCATGATTTTGGAAGAAATCATAGAATTCTAGGAAAAAAGGATGGAAAAATGTTAGCAGCTGTTTCTGTCTTCATTCCAGCTGTGTCCATTTGTTGGTGACAAATGTTGCTGGATAGTGATGTGGACATAAGCATACCTAACTGAGTGTGTGAGGCAACATTTCCAGCAGTGCTTGCAGTTGTAAAAATACTATATGCAATGCTAGATGAATATTATAACTGTTACTGTTTTAGGAGCAATAGATTATTATTTTTACTCCTGTTTTTTGTTTCCTGATTAAAACTAAATAAAGAAAATGTTGGACTTTGATTTGTGGGGAATATATTGTAGTGTTATGGCTAAATATCTATTTTAACGTCCATCCCCCTTAAAAAAATAAGCAAAATGCTCTCATTTTGTCTGTCTATGCTTTAAGAACTGCAATAGTCCTGTATTCCTAGAAATATGAGTATAATATTTTAACTAGGGGCAGCACGCCCATACGGTAAAAGAACTGGCTGAGTAGCAGCATATCACTGAAAATAAAAGCGAACCGAGCCCTGAGGAACGCCACAAAAAACATAGACAACACGGACGCAAGTGTTATCTCTGTCTGCAGAAAAGGTAGCCATTAGCTTACCCAGGGATCTTTTAATTCAAACCCAGTGTAGTGGCAATTCCTTTACTTTTGTATGATCAAACGTCCCACAACTTAAAGTCCACAAGCCACTGCTGCACTGAGGTAATATTTCGTACGCAGGCAAAAGAAGTCCATTGTCCAAACCTTTTAGTTGAGAGTTTTGATTTTGGTTTATTTATCCATTTGGCAAGCAATAACAAGATCCTTCCTACTGCTTCTCCTGCTCTGGTAAAAAAAACCCATAGGCCCACCCCAATGCATGCTGGTCCTATACCAGTCTCTTTATTTATAGAAACAAAATGGCCCTACAGCTCTTACTGACTAATTTAACAAAATAACAACAAACAAACAAATCATTTAAAACAAAATATTAACCGACAAATAAACCCCAAAATATAAATAAACTAACAAACTTTAACTAATTTCAAAATAATAAAAAATAAAGAACAAATAGCTCCAACACTCCGGCCCCTAATTGTGCATACTATCACAATTACTTTAAAGTCCCAAAAGGAGGAGCTATTCCCTTAAACAAATCCTTAATTTTCATTGATGATTTTCTTCACGATGAGGCTTCCAGTAGCAAAATAAGTTTTGTCACTGGCCTTTCCAAAACACTGGTCCTTGTTTGTAGTCTCACAGAACGCACCAAGCCTTTTGCATCCTGGTTTACATTTAAGACTTTCGCCATCATCCATGATCCTCTTGGAGCTGTAGCGTCTGCAATTAAAACAACATCTCCAGGTATAAGACATCTTTTAGTCCTCATCCATTTTTGTCTTTCTTGCATCAAAGGTAGGTACTCAGAAAGCCATCTCTTCCAGAACAACTCTGCCATGTACTGTACCTGTTTCCACCTTTTCCTGACATGCAAATCACTTGGATGAAACAGTCCTGGTGGAAAAACTGGTTTATTTTTCAGCAACAACAAGTGATTGGGTGTCAGTGCTTCAAGATCATTTGAGTCATCTGAAACTTTAGTAATGGGTCTGTCGTTCATTATAGCTTCAACCTCACAGAAGACTGTGTGGAGTCCTTCATCATCCAGAACTTGCTCCTTAAGAACTGAGGCTAAAATATTCTTTACTGAACGAATGAGACGCTCCCACACACCGCCTTGGTGAGAAGCTGCTGGGATGTTGAAGTTCCATTTCATGCCATCCTGAACAAAAGCCTTTTGAATTTTGGCATGGTCTAGCTCAGTCAAACTTTCTTTCAACTCTCGATTCGCCCCAACAAAATTTGTAGCATTATCAGATCTGATGGTCGAAACTGGGCCTCGTCTACAGATGAACCTCCTCACAGCATTTATACAAGAGTCTGTATCAAGTGTACATGCAATCTCCAGATGTACTGCACGACTGGTGAAACAAGTAAAAAGAACTCCATACCTTTTAAGGAGACTTCGTCCTCTTTTAACACTTATAGGTCCAAAATAGTCCACTCCAACATTTGTGAATGGGGCTATGTCTGGCAGGACTCTCTCTTCAGGCAGATCCGCCATCTTTTGTTCAACAAACTTTCCTCTGTTGCGTCTACACGTGACACAACGAGAGATGATTTTCCTGGCAGCAGAATTTGCATTTAGTATCCAGTAATTTTGTCTTAGTTTTGACAGCATGTGTGCTCTTCCTGCATGTCCCAACCTTTGATGGATATGGCGTAAAATCAGTGTTGACACATGCATATCTTTTGTCAAAATTACAGGATGCTTTAATTCCATAGGCATGGCTGCTTTATTCAATCGGCCACCCACTCTGAGGATTCCTGCATCCAACACTGGATCAAGTTTATAGAGACAATTTCCCTTAGAGACTCCTTTGAGGCCATTGCGGATTAAAGCCATTTCAGTCGTAAATTTCTGTTGTTGTGCATATTGAAGAATAGCTTGTTCTGCCTTTGCCAAGTCTTCTGGAGTGAGATTTCCTTTCTTCAAAGTGGTCTTAAATCTTTCCATTCTTATCTCCACTTCTTTCTGACCTTCCGGATCATTCTTATTCAAACCTGCAGCAAGCAACTCTTTCCTCTTCTGTGCCAACAACACCAAGACCTCTTTCATCTTTAAAAGCCAGGCTACAGAGATTTTAAGTTTTGCCCAAGACGAGAAGTAGAGGATAAAATAGCTGGTAGGATTTTGTAATTCTCTCACAATGGCATTCATTGTCAGGTCCCTTTTGACCTCTGGGTCATCTGCAGAAATTACACTGTACTCCACATCCAGTTTAGGCCATTCCTTTTCTGACTCATAGAGAAATTCTGGCCCTTTTATCCATCTCCTACATTTGAGGAGATCCCCAGCTCTCATACCTCTGGATGCGTCATCTGCAGGATTCTCCTTAGAAGAAACGTATCTCCACTGATTCACATCTGTTGCTTCCCGAATAACAGCAATTCTGTTTGCAACAAAAGTATTGAATCTTCTGGTTTCATTGGAGATGTATTTCAGTACTGTTGTGCTATCAGTCCAAAAAACTGATTTTTCCAACCTGACTTGCAGCTCCTTTTGCAGAAGCCTGTCCACCCGAACTGCAAGAACTGCAGCCGTCAATTCCAACCTGGGAATTGTAGTTTGCTTGAGAGGAGCAACTCTAGCCTTTCCCAGGATAAAAGCAACATGCGTGACGTTATTCTTTTCCAACTTTAAATATGACACCGTTCCATACCCATCTTGACTTGCATCAGAAAAATGATGAAGTTGTGCCCTATCTGGTCTTCCAAAGCAATTTGGTTTAATGCAATGTTCCACTTTAAACTTTGAAATCAGCTGGAGATCCTCCAGCCAATCACGCCACCGCTGGGAAAGAGAGTGGGGAATAACTTCATCCCACTTCAAATTTTGTCGGCAAAGCTCTTGTAGCAACAGTTTAGCTGGCATACTGAAGGGAGACAAGATTCCCAAAGGATCATACAGTGAGCTGACCACAGACAAAATTCCCCTTCTGGTTGTTGGACGGTCCTGCAGGGAGGTTCTGAACTGGAACTTGTCTGTTACTATGCACCACTGTAAACCCAGTGCTCTCTCAACTGGAAGTTGATCTGTGTCCAAATCCAGATCCTTAATTTCCTTTGCTCTTCTTTCCTCTGGGATTGACATGAGCACTGTGCGACTGTTGCTGATCCATTTTGAAAGCTTAAATCCTCCTTTAGCGCAGATATCTGTCAGCCTCTTCACCATGTGCACTGCCTCCTCTTCTGAAGCAACAGATTTCAAACAATCATCCACATAAAAGTTTCTTTTGACTGTATCAACCACTTCAGCTGGAAACTGTTGTGCATTATCATCTGCAGTTCTCTGTAGAGCATAATTTGCACAACTTGGCGAAGATACAGCTCCAAACAAATGCACTTTCATCCTGCATTCCTGTGCAGACCTTGAAGTGTTGCCATGTTGCCACCACAGGAAACGGAGAAAGTTGACATGTTTTTCTGAGACGTGAACTTGGTGAAACATGGAATCAATGTCCGCCATTAATGCAACAGGCTCTTGTCTAAATCTGATCAGAACCCCAACCAGCGAGTTTGTGAGATCAGGTCCCTGTAGAAGCTGACTGTTCAATGATGCTCCTTTATAAGTTGTTCCACAGTCAAATACAACTCTTAATTTGCCCTTTGTGGGATGATACACTCCATGATGAGGGATGTACCACACCTTTCCATCATCTTTGTGCAACTCATCTACAGGCACAAACTCGGCATATCCTCGTTCAAGCATGTTGTTTACACATTTAGTGTATTCATCCTTATAATGAGTATCCTTTTCAAATCTCCGTCTGAGACTCTGGAGACGCTGCTCCGCGACACAGAGGTTATTTGGCAAACTGGAACCTTCTCTCCTGAAAGGCAAATCAATGTGATAATGATTTCCAATAAGCTTTATTGAACTACTAACAATATCCATGAAACACAGATCCTCTCTAGACATTTCAGTCTGCTCCTCTGATGATCTTTCATTAAAATCATGATTGTACTGTTTAATCAACATGTCTTCAAGACGCTCAACAGAAATCCTATTGGCTGTTACAGCAGTGCAGTTGGTTTTATTTCCACTGTTACTTCCAGTGCGCAGGGGACCATTTATGACCCAGCCAACTTTTGTTTTTACAGCATAAGGTCCACCTCCCACACTGTTTATCACCTTCCATGGCTCCAAAACATTGGAAGCATCAGTGCCTATCAGTAGCTCCACATCTGCATTAACGTTGTACAGTTTAACAGGTTTAAGATGAGGCCACTGATCGATGTCGCTTTGCTGGGGAATATTAACTGTAGAAACTGGCATAGTCTTTTGAGTCAAAACATCTGGCAATGGCATGAAATCATTTGCTTCCAAACCAGACACTTCCAAACCAGACAGAACTTGTGTACTAACAATCCTATCTTGACTCATTGTTCTCAAAAAGATATTGGTCTTTTTACCTTTTACATTCAGTCTTTTTGCCAGAGTTTCTGTACAGAATGTACCTGAACTTCCAGGATCCAAAAACGCATAGGTTTGCACAATTTTATTGCTCTTTTGGCTCTTAACTTGAACTGGAACTATAGAAAAAATTGCATCAACTTCATGACCAGCCCCAATATACCCACATGTCTGAGTGGTTGCAGTTGAAAAGTTGACATTAGAGTTTGTCCTCTGTTGAGTTTGTTCCGAAGACGCACCTGGATCCTTTCGCTCTATATGAAGAACCCCTGGGTGCCTTTGGTGACACACGTCGCAATCCAAACGACTCCTACAGTCTTTGCTTGTGTGACCAACTTTTAAACAACCAAAACAAATTCCCCTTTCCTTGATAAAAGTCAACTTATCCTGATGCGTTTTAGCTTTAAACTGCTTACAATTCTCTAGTAAATGGTTGCTGTGTGAACAAAACAAACAACTACGCAGAACAACGGAAGTTGTTCTGCTTCCAGTTGATTGAGCTTTGATTCCTGGCACTGTACTGACATTAGTGGCAAAACTACTTCCTTTTCTCCTTTGCTTGGTAGAACTTGAAGCTTTAAAGCTGCTTCCAGATTGTGAGTCTTGGATGTTGCCAAACACTGGATCTGATGCTACTTTTACCTGTTTTATTATAAAGGTAACCAGATCAGTGAATACTGCTCTGTAACCATTTTGTTCCTGCAGTTCATAGGCAACAACTCTCCATTTTTCCCTCAATTTGTATGGAAGTTTCATAACAACCATTCTCATATTTGAGGGCAAATCCAACTCCTTCATATAAACAACTTGCTGCATTAGATTCGAACATCCTTGAAGAAAAAGAGAGAATGACTGTAGACCTTTCACATCCTCACTTTTAATAGGTACCCAACTCACAATCCTCTCCATATATGCAGAGGCAATTTTATTTTCGTTCCCAAAATGTTCTTCAAGAAGATCTTTGGCTGTGGAATAGCCCTGCTCAGGTGGTAAGTGCTGACAACTATGCACCAAATCTCTAGGCTGCCCCCTAGTGAACTGCTCTAAAAAATGCAAACAGTCGCTCCAGTTATCAGTTTTAGCTTCCACTCCATTTTCAAAGGCATTCATAAATGATCTGTACTGTAAAGGGTCTCCATCAAACACAGGGATGTTTCTGGCGGGGAGGACAGAAGATAAGTTTTGTTTTACAAGCAAAGTAGTGATGTCATTTTGTTTTTGCAGAATATTTACAATCTCCTTCGTGCAGTTCCCAGTCAAAGTAGGAGACTGAGGCTGTGTTTGCTGCGTCACTTGAGCTGAATCATCAACCTGATGTTGGGTTTGACTTTGTCTAGGTACGATTACTTGTGATTCAGATGCAGAATTTATACCAGAGTAATCTCTTGATGTTGGAACAAATGTATCGGCACAAGGATTTAAACTAGGCGCTTCTTGTACGTGCCCTCTTTCAAAATAAGAGTTCATTCCATCAGAATGCTCAGAGCTACAAACTGAATTTATTTTTAAGACACGAAGCTTTGCATTAGTGGCTGCCAGCTCTGTTTCCAAGGATAATGTCTCCTTTTCTTTTCTCAGTTTCTCCTTTTCTTTTCTCAGTTTTTCCTCTTGCGCTTCGATAGAATGTTTTTTCTTTAATGCAGCCAGTCGCTCCATGAGCGCTGCCTTGTCAGCCGCAGCTTTAATGCGTGCGGAAGATGTTGATGAAATTCGACTTTGCTGTGACAAGGTTTTTGAAGGTGGTTTTACACTTGAGATATTAGAGACACTGTCTTCAGGTTTTATTTCATCCAAACTTTCAACAGCTTTATCATTGCGAACAGTATTGTTTTGTTCAGTATAAGGCTCGCCCGCCTCCTGCAACCAAACCTTTACTTTGTCCATAAAAACAGAGAATGCTGTCACCTTCGACTGAAAATGTGCAACTTGCCTTTTCACTTCATCTTCTGGCAGTGGCAAACTTAAAAAGGATTCTTGCAAAGCGTTTGCATCTTGATAGCATTTAATAAACTTCCCAAATTCAGAAGACACTTCCTTAACGTTTTCATGTGAGGTCATTAAAGCGGAAATTTTCCCCATGTACTTAGATGCTTGCTTACACATTGAACTGCGCTTTTCTTGGCATGTCTTTATATACAAATCCAAACCTTTTGGCGTAAATTTAACACTTCTTTTCTCTGCTTGCATCTCAGTGTCATCCTCTCGTTTACTCTTAATATCCGACATTTTTATTGTCTTCTTGGATTATTTCAAACTTTATAAAGATGCACAGCACACTGAGAATCCATAGCCTAAAGTACAAACATGACATCCATTTACCTGCCTTTTGCAGCGAACAAACATTTCCACAGAGGGCGTTGGCATGTTTCAATTAGCGATCCAATTTTGCACCAATTTAGTACGTCAAAACTCAGTTCATCAGTCTTTGTAGTGAAATAATGTCTTTAAACTCCAATAGCTTCACCGTTTTCCTTTACGGCTTAAACAATATTATCACTCACCAGCTTTGACGAACGAGTGACATGTTGATCCAGGCTTCAACATCAAATCCGTCTGGATTACTCACCAGACGATCCAATAACTTTTATTCGAGTTCGACGGTGATCCTTGAAATCCTTATATCCATTAATGAAGAATTATTCCTTTGTCCACGGGAAGGTTTTTTACTTTGTGTAGTGGCAATTCCTTTACTTTTGTATGATCAAACGTCCCACAACTTAAAGTCCACAAGCCACTGCTGCACTGAGGTAATATTTCGTACGCAGGCAAAAGAAGTCCATTGTCCAAACCTTTTAGTTGAGAGTTTTGATTTTGGTTTATTTATCCATTTGGCAAACAAGATCCTTCCTACTGCTTCTCCTGCTCTGGTAAAAAACCATAGGCCCACCCCAATGCATGCTGGTCCTATACCAGTCTCTTTATTTATAGAAACAAAATGGCCCTACAGCTCTTACTGACTAATTTAACAAAATAACAACAAACAAACAAATCATTTAAAACAAAATATTAACCGACAAATAAACCCCAAAATATAAATAAACTAACAAACTTTAACTAATTTCAAAATAATAAAAAATAAAGAACAAATAGCTCCAACACTCAGGTTTCGAGATGATCCAGAGAGTGTATTGCTCAACGTTTGCGACAGAGTTGCTCAGTTTTAGTGCTTTTAAATGTGCTTTCTCTGTTAAAGCATAATAATGATACTCATAAAATACATTAAGTAAAATGAAACTGAAATCTCTTTCTCCAGTACCTTAGATTTCTTAGATAACCTTTTCAGTAACTGAGGATCTAGTTTTTCTGCATCTATAGATTAGTTTAATTTACTATCATTTACTATATTCTACTATAATAGATTAATTTACTATAATAAACAAATCATTTTATGTTCAGTAATTTTTTATATGATCATATTCTGAGAAGAAACTTAGTAGAATAAAAATATAATGAAATATGAAGTAGATGAGAATATTTTATTCCAAATACACCAGATATGGGTGGGAAGGAAATAGTAAATGGTCAGGATATACAGTAGAAACATGTGTCGGGAAGCGTGGATTGCATTCCCTCTGTATACATGTAGATTTTCTCCAGTGGAGATTCAAAGAATGAATGTTTACAGCTTCATGCTGACAACAGAGGGACCTGCAGGCGATTCTGCAGGTCATTAATCAATGTATAAAACTAAAATAAAATGTGTCACTAAAATGTATTTAGTGACACAGCACACAAACACGGAAGCAAGATGTGTAATTAGGATTATTTATAATAAATATGAATTAATTAGTGTAATTTCATTAACCATAGAGAATAACTAAATCCTTCAGGACAATGTCACATCAGTGCACTGAACTCACTATGGCATCCATCTAACAGAGCTTCCACACGTTCTCACTGTAATTTCCCCTCATGAATGAATTTATGCTGCACTAATCTGAATGTTCGGAGGGAAATCAAACGCATTTTACTCGTAGTACTCAAGCTGACTTCACTTGGTTTGAATGACGGCGTACTCACAATTGCACCCAGTCCTTGGTGAATTGGATGTGCGCCTCCAGAGATTTATGACGGCGAAACTGGTGCGCCGTGTATGAGCTGACTTTACAGACAAGGTACGAGAACAGATCATGCTAAGTCAACAGCGGTTTGGTCTTCAGGGTTTCTACTAGCGGACGAACTCTCCTTTCCAGCACCCTGGCATAGACTTTCCCAGGGAGGCTGAGGAGTGTGATCCCCCTTTAGTTGGAACACACCCTCCGGTCCCCCTTCTTAAAGATGGGGACCACCTCCCCGGTCTGCCAGTGCACAGTGATTTTAAAAATAAAGATAAAATGAAAAGTAATTAATAAAAAGTAAATATTTAAACATTCCTACAAATGTGCAATGAACGTGTAAAAATTCTGTTTAGTAGTTGTTGCTGTTTCTTTCTTTCTTTCTTTTTCTTTTTTCTTTTTGAAAAATAACGACGTCTCTGAGGCGCGAATTACTACGTGAAAAATGGCGTCATCTTGTGGCCCCTTTCTGTCACTATAATTCATTCAAGGCTTTGTGGGAAATGCTTCTCCTGTAAAAGTTTCAGTCACCGGCGACATTTTTTCATCAGCAGAACGTTGACCGTCATCACAATGAACCAAATTCGATGACGTCACAAAAGTCAGCTCAAAGCACAACCAATCAAAATCTTGACTTTGATCTGAAAGTCCTTAAATAGCCGTTAGTTCGCAGTGTTCCTCACAGCAATCAGTTGCGATTAGTTCACATTTGCTTCGTGTTTTTAAACAGTTTCCTAAAGAGATTTAAACTCTTTTTCAAGGACATTTTAAAAGTTCTGTACCAATCAGCTAAAGTTTGACAGCTGTACCGACCAGTTTCCTCCAGTCTATTAAAGCAGACTGTTTTCAAAAAATGGATAGAGGAGACGGCTCACAAAACCATGACGATGGTGAACAAAACCATGTTGGTGTAGGACTAGCAGTCAATGAGCTGCTTTTGGCACTGCTGCAACAGGGAAATCTTAGAGCAGTTGACAGGATGTTCCCCTGGATTGAAATCAATCAGTTGCGTGGTTTAGTTGATAATCAACTGCCACAACAAGAGGAGGCAGTTGATGTTCCGGTAGGAGGCATCGAAATAAATCCTCCCCAGGAAATAGCAGGACCCTGGGAAAATTTTAGAGCAGAGATGGGAGTAGGCGATGGCATTGAAAGAAATCCACCCCAGGAAATAGCAGGACCCTTGGTCATTAATGGAGCAGAGATGGGAGTAGGAGATAACATAGAAAGAAATCCACCCCAACAGATAGAACGACCATTGGTCATTAATAGAGCAGAGATGGGAGCAGGAGATTACACAGAAAGAAATCCACCTCTAGAAATAGAACAACCCGTGTACAATAATGTAGCAGAAGAAGATCCAATTATTGATGAAATCAGGTGGTGGGAAGATGAGGGATCTGAGAGCGACACTGAAAGTGTTCCTGATAGTGACACAGATGACGATGGAGACAATGGCCAGGATGCTCCTGTGCTATTGCCCCCCAACCCAGTACCAGGCGGTTCGAGGAGGAGACCAAGGGAGGAGGAGGATGAAGAAGAAGAAGAAGATGGGAGAGCTAGGAAAATGTCTAAACACTGAATTTTGAGCTGAGCTGGACAGTCAGTGTTGCACCCATCTTCCAAAGCTACATGTGTCCTACATCACTCTACGGCCTAGAGCGTCCTGGTGCCACGTGCACTTATGGACACTCTTATGTTCGAACAGGGTTGCTGCTGCTGGTTTGGTCAATATTGTTTGGAGAGAGATCAAACTAACAGCTTTAGAATCAGTGCAAAAAAGACGTAAACACAAAGCGCGGACCCGCCGAAACATCAGAATCAGCGAGCTGTCAGCTTTCAGCCCCGACCGTGTCCGTGCGGTCGGGTGAGAAAGGCCACATCTCACTGATTCTGATCTGCGGGTCGCGCTTTGTGTTTACGTCTTTGTGCAGAAGCCGTGTACCTGCTCTCATTTACTGTTTTAAATGTTTGGTGGTCGTCAAAATTTTGTGACGTTTCACCTGAGATTCTGGAATTTTGGGCAAAATACATTTATATAAAAAAATCGATTCAGGATTTTAATGAATCAATGTCACGTTATCCAATCCAGAATCGATTTTAATCGATGAATCGATTATTAAAACCCACCCCTACTTCCTATCACCATTGTGCTAACGTAATTATACAATAGCATTTACAACACCACCATCTTCAAATAGAAAAACACATTATGGAATGCTATCAGTTGTGTATTGGCCTCCCCAAACCCTGGACCTCAACATTAGTGAATAGTGGGATCATCTTGACAGAGAAGGGAAGGAAAGGCAGCCAACATCCAAAGAAGAGCTTTGAATGCATGTCTTTATCCTGTCTTCCTTCTCACCCCAACCGGTCGCAGCAGATGACCGCCCCTCCCTGAGCCTGGTTCTGCCGGAGGTTTCTTCCTGTTAAAAGGGAGTTTTTCCTTCCCACTGTTGCCAAAGTGCTTGCTCATAGGGGGTCATATTGTTGATTGTTGGGTTTTTCTCTGTATCTATTATTGTACGATCTACTGTACAATATAAAGCTCTGTGAGGCGACTGTTGTTGTGATTTGGTGCAATATAAATAAAATTGAATTGAATTGAATTGAATTGAATTGAATTGAATGTCCTTCAAGAAGCCTGGAGAACTTTTCCTGAAGACTACTTTCGCTATAATAAAAAAAAGGAAAAATTAAAGCAAAGGTAATGACTAGTTTGGGTGTTGTAGTCCTTTAATAATCAAGGAAAAGTAGTAAATCCACAATTTAAAAAAAAAATTCTTTTATTATAAATAATCCTGGTGTGGATTAGTTACTTACACATCAAACCAATGTTTTACAGGCAGAACATTGCTCATCTGAGTTTTGACCCAGAGTGAAATTCACACAAGTTCAGCTTTCATTACCTGATCAGTGTGCCACTGAAGCAGACCCACTCTGCTCTGTCTTTGAAGATTCACCATGAGAAATTGGCATTCCTTGCTCTAACTGTCCACAATATGAAAGTCACAGGAAAAACCGACATGTCTTTTTTTTATGTTTGTTTGTTTGTTTTAACCCACTATGGTGCCACTTAAAATCCCTGTGTTTGAACAGTACACTTCAATTCTGCTTTAACAGCAATCCTTGATGTGCAGGGAAACATCAGGGTTAGCAAACTCACAACGCAAGTCTTCTTTTTCTGGGCCACATGTGTAATATTTATGTTTTTGTCCATCGAGCCACTCCATAGAGCTTCACTGCAAGTCATGTTTAATTGCAGCAGAGAATAAACACCAGCCTTCAGACCAGCTGCAAAACAGAAAAATAAACACGTGGACAAAATGCATAAATTTGCTGTAATGTAAGTTAATAAAGTAAGTTACATACCGCAAAAGCCAATAGCTCCTCCAGTCACACAACCACTGTACACAGCGTTCTTCCAGTCAGATATGCCTCTGTGCTGTAAGTGAAAATCAGGTACAAAAAAAGACAATTATTACAAAACACTTTCAGTTATCACACAGAAAGTGTTTTGTTTTTCATCTGCATGGCAGGAGGTAGTAATGGCAGATAATCAATTAATCATTAATCAGCATATATCTGTAAAAGTATTCTCATATAAATTACCATCACTTTGTTCGGTACTTCTAACGATTTGTTAACCTATCCTTTAACCACTTCTGCAAACAGCCTGTGCCTGACTTTATCATAATACATTACATGGTGACAATTGAACAAAGCATATACAGTGGGGCAAAAAAGTATTTAGTCAGCCACCGATTGTGCAAGTTCCCCCACCTAAAATGATGACAGAGGTCAGTAATTTGCACCAGAGGTACACTTCAACTGTGAGAGACAGAATGTGAAAAAAAAATCCATGAATCCACATGGTAGGATTTGTAAAGAATTGATTCGTAAATCAGGGTGGAAAATAAGTATTTGGTCACCTCAAACAAGGAAAATCTCTGGCTCTCACTGGCCCCACTGTAATTACAAAAACAGGTAGCAGTGGGAATGTGAGCATGATTTTGGAAGAAATCATAGAATTCTAGGAAAAAAGGATGGAAAAATGTTAGCAGCTGTTTCTGTCTTCATTCCAGCTGTGTCCATTTGTTGGTGACAAATGTTGCTGGATAGTGATGTGGACATAAGCATACCTAACTGAGTGTGTGAGGCAACATTTCCAGCAGTGCTTGCAGTTGTAAAAATACTATATGCAATGCTAGATGAATATTATAACTGTTACTGTTTTAGGAGCAATAGATTATTATTTTTACTCCTGTTTTTTGTTTCCTGATTAAAACTAAATAAAGAAAATGTTGGACTTTGATTTGTGGGGAATATATTGTAGTGTTATGGCTAAATATCTATTTTAACGTCCATCCCCCTTAAAAAAATAAGCAAAATGCTCTCATTTTGTCTGTCTATGCTTTAAGAACTGCAATAGTCCTGTATTCCTAGAAATATGAGTATAATATTTTAACTAGGGGCAGCACGCCCATACGGTAAAAGAACTGGCTGAGTAGCAGCATATCACTGAAAATAAAAGCGAACCGAGCCCTGAGGAACGCCACAAAAAACATAGACAACACGGACGCAAGTGTTATCTCTGTCTGCAGAAAAGGTAGCCATTAGCTTACCCAGGGATCTTTTAATTCAAACCCAGGTTTCGAGATGATCCAGAGAGTGTATTGCTCAACGTTTGCGACAGAGTTGCTCAGTTTTAGTGCTTTTAAATGTGCTTTCTCTGTTAAAGCATAATAATGATACTCATAAAATACATTAAGTAAAATGAAACTGAAATCTCTTTCTCCAGTACCTTAGATTTCTTAGATAACCTTTTCAGTAACTGAGGATCTAGTTTTTCTGCATCTATAGATTAGTTTAATTTACTATCATTTACTATATTCTACTATAATAGATTAATTTACTATAATAAACAAATCATTTTATGTTCAGTAATTTTTTTATATGATCATATTCTGAGAAGAAACTTAGTAGAATAAAAATATAATGAAATATGAAGTAGATGAGAATATTTTATTCCAAATACACCAGATATGGGTGGGAAGGAAATAGTAAATGGTCAGGATATACAGTAGAAACATGTGTCGGGAAGCGTGGATTGCATTCCCTCTGTATACATGTAGATTTTCTCCAGTGGAGATTCAAAGAATGAATGTTTACAGCTTCATGCTGACAACAGAGGGACCTGCAGGCGATTCTGCAGGTCATTAATCAATGTATAAAACTAAAATAAAATGTGTCACTAAAATGTATTTAGTGACACAGCACACAAACACGGAAGCAAGATGTGTAATTAGGATTATTTATAATAAATATGAATTAATTAGTGTAATTTCATTAACCATAGAGAATAACTAAATCCTTCAGGACAATGTCACATCAGTGCACTGAACTCACTATGGCATCCATCTAACAGAGCTTCCACACGTTCTCACTGTAATTTCCCCTCATGAATGAATTTATGCTGCACTAATCTGAATGTTCGGAGGGAAATCAAACGCATTTTACTCGTAGTACTCAAGCTGACTTCACTTGGTTTGAATGACGGCGTACTCACAATTGCACCCAGTCCTTGGTGAATTGGATGTGCGCCTCCAGAGATTTATGACGGCGAAACTGGTGCGCCGTGTATGCGCTGACTTTACAGACAAGGTACGAGAACAGATCATGCTAAGTCAACAGCGGTTTGGTCTTCAGGGTTTCTACTAGCGGACGAACTCTCCTTTCCAGCACCCTGGCATAGACTTTCCCAGGGAGGCTGAGGAGTGTGATCCCCCTTTAGTTGGAACACACCCTCCGGTCCCCCTTCTTAAAGATGGGGACCACCTCCCCGGTCTGCCAGTGCACAGTGATTTTAAAAATAAAGATAAAATGAAAAGTAATTAATAAAAAGTAAATATTTAAACATTCCTACAAATGTGCAATGAACGTGTAAAAATTCTGTTTAGTAGTTGTTGCTGTTTCTTTCTTTCTTTCTTTTTCTTTTTTCTTTTTGAAAAATAACGACGTCTCTGAGGCGCGAATTACTACGTGAAAAATGGCGTCATCTTGTGGCCCCTTTCTGTCACTATAATTCATTCAAGGCTTTGTGGGAAATGCTTCTCCTGTAAAAGTTTCAGTCACCGGCGACATTTTTTCATCAGCAGAACGTTGACCGTCATCACAATGAACCAAATTCGATGACGTCACAAAAGTCAGCTCAAAGCACAACCAATCAAAATCTTGACTTTGATCTGAAAATCCTTAAATAGCCGTTAGTTCGCAGTGTTCCTCACAGCAATCAGTTGCGATTAGTTCACATTTGCTTCGTGTTTTTAAACAGTTTCCTAAAGAGATTTAAACTCTTTTTCAAGGACATTTTAAAAGTTCTGTACCAATCAGCTAAAGTTTGACAGCTGTACCGACCAGTTTCCTCCAGTCTATTAAAGCAGACTGTTTTCAAAAAATGGATAGAGGAGACGGCTCACAAAACCATGACGATGGTGAACAAAACCATGTTGGTGTAGGACTAGCAGTCAATGAGCTGCTTTTGGCACTGCTGCAACAGGGAAATCTTAGAGCAGTTGACAGGATGTTCCCCTGGATTGAAATCAATCAGTTGCGTGGTTTAGTTGATAATCAACTGCCACAACAAGAGGAGGCAGTTGATGTTCCGGTAGGAGGCATCGAAATAAATCCTCCCCAGGAAATAGCAGGACCCTGGGAAAATTTTAGAGCAGAGATGGGAGTAGGCGATGGCATTGAAAGAAATCCACCCCAGGAAATAGCAGGACCCTTGGTCATTAATGGAGCAGAGATGGGAGTAGGAGATAACATAGAAAGAAATCCACCCCAACAGATAGAACGACCATTGGTCATTAATAGAGCAGAGATGGGAGCAGGAGATTACACAGAAAGAAATCCACCTCTAGAAATAGAACAACCCGTGTACAATAATGTAGCAGAAGAAGATCCAATTATTGATGAAATCAGGTGGTGGGAAGATGAGGGATCTGAGAGCGACACTGAAAGTGTTCCTGATAGTGACACAGATGACGATGGAGACAATGGCCAGGATGCTCCTGTGCTATTGCCCCCCAACCCAGTACCAGGCGGTTCGAGGAGGAGACCAAGGGAGGAGGAGGATGAAGAAGAAGAAGATGGGAGAGCTAGGAAAATGTCTAAACACTGAATTTTGAGCTGAGCTGGACAGTCAATGTTGCACCCATCTTCCAAAGCTACATGTGTCCTACATCACTCTACGGCCTAGAGCGTCCTGGTGCCACGTGCACTTATGGACACTCTTATGTTCGAACAGGGTTGCTGCTGCTGGTTTGGTCAATATTGTTTGGAGAGAGATCAAACTAACAGCTTTAGAATCAGTGCAAAAAAGACGTAAACACAAAGCGCGGACCCGCCGAAACATCAGAATCAGCGAGCTGTCAGCTTTCAGCCCCGACCGTGTCCGTGCGGTCGGGTGAGAAAGGCCACATCTCACTGATTCTGATCTGCGGGTCGCGCTTTGTGTTTACGTCTTTGTGCAGAAGCCGTGTACCTGCTCTCATTTACTGTTTTAAATGTTTGGTGGTCGTCAAAATTTTGTGACGTTTCACCTGAGATTCTGGAATTTTGGGCAAAATACATTTATATAAAAAAATCGATTCAGGATTTTAATGAATCAATGTCACGTTATCCAATCCAGAATCGATTTTAATCGATGAATCGATTATTAAAACCCACCCCTACTTCCTATCACCATTGTGCTAACGTAATTATACAATAGCATTTACAACACCACCATCTTCAAATAGAAAAACACATTATGGAATGCTATCAGTTGTGTATTGGCCTCCCCAAACCCTGGACCTCAACATTAGTGAATAGTGGGATCATCTTGACAGAGAAGGGAAGGAAAGGCAGCCAACATCCAAAGAAGAGCTTTGAATGCATGTCTTTATCCTGTCTTCCTTCTCACCCCAACCGGTCGCAGCAGATGACCGCCCCTCCCTGAGCCTGGTTCTGCCGGAGGTTTCTTCCTGTTAAAAGGGAGTTTTTCCTTCCCACTGTTGCCAAAGTGCTTGCTCATAGGGGGTCATATTGTTGATTGTTGGGTTTTTCTCTGTATCTATTATTGTACGATCTACTGTACAATATAAAGCTCTATGAGGCGACTGTTGTTGTGATTTGGTGCAATATAAATAAAATTGAATTGAATTGAATTGAATTGAATTGAATTGAATGTCCTTCAAGAAGCCTGGAGAACTTTTCCTGAAGACTACTTTCGCTATAATAAAAAAAAGGAAAAATTAAAGCAAAGGTAATGACTAGTTTGGGTGTTGTAGTCCTTTAATAATCAAGGAAAAGTAGTAAATCCACAATTTAAAAAAAAATTCTTTTATTATAAATAATCCTGGTGTGGATTAGTTACTTACACATCAAACCAATGTTTTACAGGCAGAACATTGCTCATCTGAGTTTTGACCCAGAGTGAAATTCACACAAGTTCAGCTTTCATTACCTGATCAGTGCGCCACTGAAGCAGACCCACTCTGCTCTGTCTTTGAAGATTCACCATGAGAAATTGGCATTCCTTGCTCTAACTGTCCACAATATGAAAGTCACAGGAAAAACCGACATGTCTTTTTTTTATGTTTGTTTGTTTGTTTGTTTTAACCCACTATGGTGCCACTTAAAATCCCTGTGTTTGAACAGTACACTTCAATTCTGCTTTAACAGCAATCCTTGATGTGCAGGGAAACATCAGGGTTAGCAAACTCACAACGCGAGTCTTCTTTTTCTGGGCCACATGTGTAATATTTATGTTTTTGTCCATCGAGCCACTCCATAGAGCTTCACTGCAAGTCATGTTTAATTGCAGCAGAGAATAAACACCAGCCTTCAGACCAGCTGCAAAACAGAAAAATAAACACGTGGACAAAATGCATAAATTTGCTGTAATGTAAGTTAATAAAGTAAGTTACATACCGCAAAAGCCAATAGCTCCTCCAGTCACACAACCACTGTACACAGCGTTCTTCCAGTCAGATATGCCTCTGTGCTGTAAGTGAAAATCAGGTACAAAAAAAGACAATTATTACAAAACACTTTCAGTTATCACACAGAAAGTGTTTTGTTTTTCATCTGCATGGCAGGAGGTAGTAATGGCAGATAATCAATTAATCATTAATCAGCATATATCTGTAAAAGTATTCTCATATAAATTACCATCACTTTGTTCGGTACTTCTAACGATTTGTTAACCTATCCTTTAACCACTTCTGCAAACAGCCTGTGCCTGACTTTATCATAATACATTACATGGTGACAATTGAACAAAGCATATACAGTGGGGCAAAAAAGTATTTAGTCAGCCACCGATTGTGCAAGTTCCCCCACCTAAAATGATGACAGAGGTCAGTAATTTGCACCAGAGGTACACTTCAACTGTGAGAGACAGAATGTGAAAAAAAAATCCATGAATCCACATGGTAGGATTTGTAAAGAATTGATTCGTAAATCAGGGTGGAAAATAAGTATTTGGTCACCTCAAACAAGGAAAATCTCTGGCTCTCACTGGCCCCACTGTAATTACAAAAACAGGTAGCAGTGGGAATGTGAGCATGATTTTGGAAGAAATCATAGAATTCTAGGAAAAAAGGATGGAAAAATGTTAGCAGCTGTTTCTGTCTTCATTCCAGCTGTGTCCATTTGTTGGTGACAAATGTTGCTGGATAGTGATGTGGACATAAGCATACCTAACTGAGTGTGTGAGGCAACATTTCCAGCAGTGCTTGCAGTTGTAAAAATACTATATGCAATGCTAGATGAATATTATAACTGTTACTGTTTTAGGAGCAATAGATTATTATTTTTACTCCTGTTTTTTGTTTCCTGATTAAAACTAAATAAAGAAAATGTTGGACTTTGATTTGTGGGGAATATATTGTAGTGTTATGGCTAAATATCTATTTTAACGTCCATCCCCCTTAAAAAAATAAGCAAAATGCTCTCATTTTGTCTGTCTATGCTTTAAGAACTGCAATAGTCCTGTATTCCTAGAAATATGAGTATAATATTTTAACTAGGGGCAGCACGCCCATACGGTAAAAGAACTGGCTGAGTAGCAGCATATCACTGAAAATAAAAGCGAACCGAGCCCTGAGGAACGCCACAAAAAACATAGACAACACGGACGCAAGTGTTATCTCTGTCTGCAGTAAAGGTAGCCATTAGCTTACCCAGGGATCTTTTAATTCAAACCCAGGTTTCGAGATGATCCAGAGAGTGTATTGCTCAACGTTTGCGACAGAGTTGCTCAGTTTTAGTGCTTTTAAATGTGCTTTCTCTGTTAAAGCATAATAATGATACTCATAAAATACATTAAGTAAAATGAAACTGAAATCTCTTTCTCCAGTACCTTAGATTTCTTAGATAACCTTTTCAGTAACTGAGGATCTAGTTTTTCTGCATCTATAGATTAGTTTAATTTACTATCATTTACTATATTCAACTATAATAGATTAATTTACTATAATAAACAAATCATTTTATGTTCAGTAATTTTTTTATATTATCATATTCTGAGAAGAAACTTAGTAGAATAAAAATATAATGAAATATGAAGTAGATGAGAATATTTTATTCCAGATACACCAGATATGGGTGGGAAGGAAATAGTAAATGGTCAGGATATACAGTAGAAACATGTGTCGGGAAGCGTGGATTGCATTCCCTCTGTATACATGTAGATTTTCTCCAGTGGAGATTCAAAGAATGAATGTTTACAGCTTCATGCTGACAACAGAGGGACCTGCAGGCGATTCTGCAGGTCATTAATCAATGTATAAAACTAAAATAAAATGTGTCACTAAAATGTATTTAGTGACACAGCACACAAACACGGAAGCAAGATGTGTAATTAGGATTATTTATAATAAATATGAATTAATTAGTGTAATTTCATTAACCATAGAGAATAACTAAATCCTTCAGGACAATGTCACATCAGTGCACTGAACTCACTATGGCATCCATCTAACAGAGCTTCCACATGTTCTCACTGTAATTTCCCCTCATGAATGAATTTATGCTGCACTAATCTGAATGTTCGGAGGGAAATCAAACGCATTTTACTCGTAGTACTCAAGCTGACTTCACTTGGTTTGAATGACGGCGTACTCACAATTGCACCCAGTCCTTGGTGAATTGGATGTGCGCCTCCAGAGATTTATGACGGCGAAACTGGTGCGCCGTGTATGCGCTGACTTTACAGACAAGGTACGAGAACAGATCATGCTAAGTCAACAGCGGTTTGGTCTTCAGGGTTTCTACTAGCGGACGAACTCTCCTTTCCAGCACCCTGGCATAGACTTTCCCAGGGAGGCTGAGTGTGATCCCCCTTTAGTTGGAACACACCCTCCGGTCCCCCTTCTTAAAGATGGGGACCACCTCCCCGGTCTGCCAGTGCACAGTGATTTTAAAAATAAAGATAAAATGAAAAGTAATTAATAAAAAGTAAATATTTAAACATTCCTACAAATGTGCAATGAACGTGTAAAAATTCTGTTTAGTAGTTGTTGCTGTTTCTTTCTTTCTTTCTTTTTCTTTTTTCTTTTTGAAAAATAACGACGTCTCTGAGGCGCGAATTACTACGTGAAAAATGGCGTCATCTTGTGGCCCCTTTCTGTCACTATAATTCATTCAAGGCTTTGTGGGAAATGCTTCTCCTATAAAAGTTTCAGTCACCGGCGACATTTTTTCATCAGCAGAACGTTGACCGTCATCACAATGAACCAAATTCGATGACGTCACAAAAGTCAGCTCAAAGCACAACCAATCAAAATCTTGACTTTGATCTGAAAATCCTTAAATAGCCGTTAGTTCGCAGTGTTCCTCACAGCAATCAGTTGCGATTAGTTCACATTTGCTTCGTGTTTTTAAACAGTTTCCTAAAGAGATTTAAACTCTTTTTCAAGGACATTTTAAAAGTTCTGTACCAATCAGCTAAAGTTTGACAGCTGTACCGACCAGTTTCCTCCAGTCTATTAAAGCAGACTGTTTTCAAAAAATGGATAGAGGAGACGGCTCACAAAACCATGACGATGGTGAACAAAACCATGTTGGTGTAGGACTAGCAGTCAATGAGCTGCTTTTGGCACTGCTGCAACAGGGAAATCTTAGAGCAGTTGACAGGATGTTCCCCTGGATTGAAATCAATCAGTTGCGTGGTTTAGTTGATAATCAACTGCCACAACAAGAGGAGGCAGTTGATGTTCCGGTAGGAGGCATCGAAATAAATCCTCCCCAGGAAATAGCAGGACCCTGGGAAAATTTTAGAGCAGAGATGGGAGTAGGCGATGGCATTGAAAGAAATCCACCCCAGGAAATAGCAGGACCCTTGGTCATTAATGGAGCAGAGATGGGAGTAGGAGATAACATAGAAAGAAATCCACCCCAACAGATAGAACGACCATTGGTCATTAATAGAGCAGAGATGGGAGCAGGAGATTACACAGAAAGAAATCCACCTCTAGAAATAGAACAACCCGTGTACAATAATGTAGCAGAAGAAGATCCAATTATTGATGAAATCAGGTGGTGGGAAGATGAGGGATCTGAGAGCGACACTGAAAGTGTTCCTGATAGTGACACAGATGACGATGGAGACAATGGCCAGGATGCTCCTGTGCTATTGCCCCCCAACCCAGTACCAGGCGGTTCGAGGAGGAGACCAAGGGAGGAGGAGGATGAAGAAGAAGAAGAAGATGGGAGAGCTAGGAAAATGTCTAAACACTGAATTTTGAGCTGAGCTGGACAGTCAGTGTTGCACCCATCTTCCAAAGCTACATGTGTCCTACATCACTCTACGGCCTAGAGCGTCCTGGTGCCACGTGCACTTATGGACACTCTTATGTTCGAACAGGGTTGCTGCTGCTGGTTTGGTCAATATTGTTTGGAGAGAGATCAAACTAACAGCTTTAGAATCAGTGCAAAAAAGACGTAAACACAAAGCGCGGACCCGCCGAAACATCAGAATCAGCGAGCTGTCAGCTTTCAGCCCCGACCGTGTCCGTGCGGTCGGGTGAGAAAGGCCACATCTCACTGATTCTGATCTGCGGGTCGCGCTTTGTGTTTACGTCTTTGTGCAGAAGCCGTGTACCTGCTCTCATTTACTGTTTTAAATGTTTGGTGGTCGTCAAAATTTTGTGACGTTTCACCTGAGATTCTGGAATTTTGGGCAAAATACATTTATATAAAAAAATCGATTCAGGATTTTAATGAATCAATGTCACGTTATCCAATCCAGAATCGATTTTAATCGATGAATCGATTATTAAAACCCACCCCTACTTCCTATCACCATTGTGCTAACGTAATTATACAATAGCATTTACAACACCACCATCTTCAAATAGAAAAACACATTATGGAATGCTATCAGTTGTGTATTGGCCTCCCCAAACCCTGGACCTCAACATTAGTGAATAGTGGGATCATCTTGACAGAGAAGGGAAGGAAAGGCAGCCAACATCCAAAGAAGAGCTTTGAATGCATGTCTTTATCCTGTCTTCCTTCTCACCCCAACCGGTCGCAGCAGATGACCGCCCCTCCCTGAGCCTGGTTCTGCCGGAGGTTTCTTCCTGTTAAAAGGGAGTTTTTCCTTCCCACTGTTGCCAAAGTGCTTGCTCATAGGGGGTCATATTGTTGATTGTTGGGTTTTTCTCTGTATCTATTATTGTACGATCTACTGTACAATATAAAGCTCTGTGAGGCGACTGTTGTTGTGATTTGGTGCAATATAAATAAAATTGAATTGAATTGAATTGAATTGAATTGAATTGAATTGAATGTCCTTCAAGAAGCCTGGAGAACTTTTCCTGAAGACTACTTTCGCTATAATAAAAAAAAGGAAAAATTAAAGCAAAGGTAATGACTAGTTTGGGTGTTGTAGTCCTTTAATAATCAAGGAAAAGTAGTAAATCCACAATTTAAAAAAAAATTCTTTTATTATAAATAATCCTGGTGTGGATTAGTTACTTACACATCAAACCAATGTTTTACAGGCAGAACATTGCTCATCTGAGTTTTGACCCAGAGTGAAATTCACACAAGTTCAGCTTTCATTACCTGATCAGTGCGCCACTGAAGCAGACCCACTCTGCTCTGTCTTTGAAGATTCACCATGAGAAATTGGCATTCCTTGCTCTAACTGTCCACAATATGAAAGTCACAGGAAAAACCGACATGTCTTTTTTTTATGTTTGTTTGTTTGTTTGTTTTAACCCACTATGGTGCCACTTAAAATCCCTGTGTTTGAACAGTACACTTCAATTCTGCTTTAACAGCAATCCTTGATGTGCAGGGAAACATCAGGGTTAGCAAACTCACAACGCGAGTCTTCTTTCTCTGGGCCACATGTGTAATATTTATGTTTTTGTCCATCGAGCCACTCCATAGAGCTTCACTGCAAGTCATGTTTAATTGCAGCAGAGAATAAACACCAGCCTTCAGACCAGCTGCAAAACAGAAAAATAAACACGTGGACAAAATGCATAAATTTGCTGTAATGTAAGTTAATAAAGTAAGTTACATACCGCAAAAGCCAATAGCTCCTCCAGTCACACAACCACTGTACACAGCGTTCTTCCAGTCAGATATGCCTCTGTGCTGTAAGTGAAAATCAGGTACAAAAAAAGACAATTATTACAAAACACTTTCAGTTATCACACAGAAAGTGTTTTGTTTTTCATCTGCATGGCAGGAGGTAGTAATGGCAGATAATCAATTAATCATTAATCAGCATATATCTGTAAAAGTATTCTCATATAAATTACCATCACTTTGTTCGGTACTTCTAACGATTTGTTAACCTATCCTTTAACCACTTCTGCAAACAGCCTGTGCCTGACTTTATCATAATACATTACATGGTGACAATTGAACAAAGCATATACAGTGGGGCAAAAAAGTATTTAGTCAGCCACCGATTGTGCAAGTTCCCCCACCTAAAATGATGACAGAGGTCAGTAATTTGCACCAGAGGTACACTTCAACTGTGAGAGACAGAATGTGAAAAAAAAATCCATGAATCCACATGGTAGGATTTGTAAAGAATTGATTCGTAAATCAGGGTGGAAAATAAGTATTTGGTCACCTCAAACAAGGAAAATCTCTGGCTCTCACTGGCCCCACTGTAATTACAAAAACAGGTAGCAGTGGGAATGTGAGCATGATTTTGGAAGAAATCATAGAATTCTAGGAAAAAAGGATGGAAAAATGTTAGCAGCTGTTTCTGTCTTCATTCCAGCTGTGTCCATTTGTTGGTGACAAATGTTGCTGGATAGTGATGTGGACATAAGCATACCTAACTGAGTGTGTGAGGCAACATTTCCAGCAGTGCTTGCAGTTGTAAAAATACTATATGCAATGCTAGATGAATATTATAACTGTTACTGTTTTAGGAGCAATAGATTATTATTTTTACTCCTGTTTTTTGTTTCCTGATTAAAACTAAATAAAGAAAATGTTGGACTTTGATTTGTGGGGAATATATTGTAGTGTTATGGCTAAATATCTATTTTAACGTCCATCCCCCTTAAAAAAATAAGCAAAATGCTCTCATTTTGTCTGTCTATGCTTTAAGAACTGCAATAGTCCTGTATTCCTAGAAATATGAGTATAATATTTTAACTAGGGGCAGCACGCCCATACGGTAAAAGAACTGGCTGAGTAGCAGCATATCACTGAAAATAAAAGCGAACCGAGCCCTGAGGAACGCCACAAAAAACATAGACAACACGGACGCAAGTGTTATCTCTGTCTGCAGAAAAGGTAGCCATTAGCTTACCCAGGGATCTTTTAATTCAAACCCAGGTTTCGAGATGATCCAGAGAGTGTATTGCTCAACGTTTGCGACAGAGTTGCTCAGTTTTAGTGCTTTTAAATGTGCTTTCTCTGTTAAAGCATAATAATGATACTCATAAAATACATTAAGTAAAATGAAACTGAAATCTCTTTCTCCAGTACCTTAGATTTCTTAGATAACCTTTTCAGTAACTGAGGATCTAGTTTTTCTGCATCTATAGATTAGTTTAATTTACTATCATTTACTATATTCTACTATAATAGATTAATTTACTATAATAAACAAATCATTTTATGTTCAGTAATTTTTTTATATTATCATATTCTGAGAAGAAACTTAGTAGAATAAAAATATAATGAAATATGAAGTAGATGAGAATATTTTATTCCAAATACACCAGATATGGGTGGGAAGGAAATAGTAAATGGTCAGGATATACAGTAGAAACATGTGTCGGGAAGCGTGGATTGCATTCCCTCTGTATACATGTAGATTTTCTCCAGTGGAGATTCAAAGAATGAATGTTTACAGCTTCATGCTGACAACAGAGGGACCTGCAGGCGATTCTGCAGGTCATTAATCAATGTATAAAACTAAAATAAAATGTGTCACTAAAATGTATTTAGTGACACAGCACACAAACACGGAAGCAAGATGTGTAATTAGGATTATTTATAATAAATATGAATTAATTAGTGTAATTTCATTAACCATAGAGAGTAACTAAATCCTTCAGGACAATGTCACATCAGTGCACTGAACTCACTATGGCATCCATCTAACAGAGCTTCCACACGTTCTCACTGTAATTTCCCCTCATGAATGAATTTATGCTGCACTAATCTGAATGTTCGGAGGGAAATCAAATGCATTTTACTCGTAGTACTCAAGCTGACTTCACTTGGTTTGAATGACGGCGCACTCACAATTGCACCCAGTCCTTGGTGAATTGGATGTGCGCCTCCAGAGATTTATGACGGCGAAACTGGTGCGCCGTGTATGCGCTGACTTTACAGACAAGGTACGAGAACAGATCATGCTAAGTCAACAGCGGTTTGGTCTTCAGGGTTTCTACTAGCGGACGAACTCTCCTTTCCAGCACCCTGGCATAGACTTTCCCAGGGAGGCTGAGGAGTGTGATCCCCCTTTAGTTGGAACACACCCTCCGGTCCCCCTTCTTAAAGATGGGGACCACCTCCCCGGTCTGCCAGTGCACAGTGATTTTAAAAATAAAGATAAAATGAAAAGTAATTAATAAAAAGTAAATATTTAAACATTCCTACAAATGTGCAATGAACGTGTAAAAATTCTGTTTAGTAGTTGTTGCTGTTTCTTTCTTTCTTTCTTTTTCTTTTTTCTTTTTGAAAAATAACGACGTCTCTGAGGCGCGAATTACTACGTGAAAAATGGCGTCATCTTGTGGCCCCTTTCTGTCACTATAATTCATTCAAGGCTTTGTGGGAAATGCTTCTCCTGTAAAAGTTTCAGTCACCGGCGACATTTTTTCATCAGCAGAACGTTGACCGTCATCACAATGAACCAAATTCGATGACGTCACAAAAGTCAGCTCAAAGCACAACCAATCAAAATCTTGACTTTGATCTGAATATCCTTAAATAGCCGTTAGTTCGCAGTGTTCCTCACAGCAATCAGTTGCGATTAGTTCACATTTGCTTCGTGTTTTTAAACAGTTTCCTAAAGAGATTTAAACTCTTTTTCAAGGACATTTTAAAAGTTCTGTACCAATCAGCTAAAGTTTGACAGCTGTACCGACCAGTTTCCTCCAGTCTATTAAAGCAGACTGTTTTCAAAAAATGGATAGAGGAGACGGCTCACAAAACCATGACGATGGTGAACAAAACCATGTTGGTGTAGGACTAGCAGTCAATGAGCTGCTTTTGGCACTGCTGCAACAGGGAAATCTTAGAGCAGTTGACAGGATGTTCCCCTGGATTGAAATCAATCAGTTGCGTGGTTTAGTTGATAATCAACTGCCACAACAAGAGGAGGCAGTTGATGTTCCGGTAGGAGGCATCGAAATAAATCCTCCCCAGGAAATAGCAGGACCCTGGGAAAATTTTAGAGCAGAGATGGGAGTAGGCGATGGCATTGAAAGAAATCCACCCCAGGAAATAGAAGGACCCTTGGTCATTAATGGAGCAGAGATGGGAGTAGGAGATAACATAGAAAGAAATCCACCCCAACAGATAGAACGACCATTGGTCATTAATAGAGCAGAGATGGGAGCAGGAGATTACACAGAAAGAAATCCACCTCTAGAAATAGAACAACCCGTGTACAATAATGTAGCAGAAGAAGATCCAATTATTGATGAAATCAGGTGGTGGGAAGATGAGGGATCTGAGAGCGACACTGAAAGTGTTCCTGATAGTGACACAGATGACGATGGAGACAATGGCCAGGATGCTCCTGTGCTATTGCCCCCCAACCCAGTACCAGGCGGTTCGAGGAGGAGACCAAGGGAGGAGGAGGATGAAGAAGAAGAAGAAGATGGGAGAGCTAGGAAAATGTCTAAACACTGAATTTTGAGCTGAGCTGGACAGTCAATGTTGCACCCATCTTCCAAAGCTACATGTGTCCTACATCACTCTACGGCCTAGAGCGTCCTGGTGCCACGTGCACTTATGGACACTCTTATGTTCGAACAGGGTTGCTGCTGCTGGTTTGGTCAATATTGTTTGGAGAGAGATCAAACTAACAGCTTTAGAATCAGTGCAAAAAAGACGTAAACACAAAGCGCGGACCCGCCGAAACATCAGAATCAGCGAGCTGTCAGCTTTCAGCCCCGACCGTGTCCGTGCGGTCGGGTGAGAAAGGCCACATCTCACTGATTCTGATCTGCGGGTCGCGCTTTGTGTTTACGTCTTTGTGCAGAAGCCGTGTACCTGCTCTCATTTACTGTTTTAAATGTTTGGTGGTCGTCAAAATTTTGTGACGTTTCACCTGAGATTCTGGAATTTTGGGCAAAATACATTTATATAAAAAAATCGATTCAGGATTTTAATGAATCAATGTCACGTTATCCAATCCAGAATCGATTTTAATCGATGAATCGATTATTAAAACCCACCCCTACTTCCTATCACCATTGTGCTAACGTAATTATACAATAGCATTTACAACACCACCATCTTCAAATAGAAAAACACATTATGGAATGCTATCAGTTGTGTATTGGCCTCCCCAAACCCTGGACCTCAACATTAGTGAATAGTGGGATCATCTTGACAGAGAAGGGAAGGAAAGGCAGCCAACATCCAAAAGAAGAGCTTTGAATGCATGTCTTTATCCTGTCTTCCTTCTCACCCCAACCGGTCACAGCAGATGACCGCCCCTCCCTGAGCCTGGTTCTGCCGGAGGTTTCTTCCTGTTAAAAGGGAGTTTTTCCTTCCCACTGTTGCCAAAGTGCTTGCTCATAGGGGGTCATATTGTTGATTGTTGGGTTTTTCTCTGTATCTATTATTGTACGATCTACTGTACAATATAAAGCTCTGTGAGGCGACTGTTGTTGTGATTTGGTGCAATATAAATAAAATTGAATTGAATTGAATTGAATTGAATGTCCTTCAAGAAGCCTGGAGAACTTTTCCTGAAGACTACTTTCGCTATAATAAAAAAAAGGAAAAATTAAAGCAAAGGTAATGACTAGTTTGGGTGTTGTAGTCCTTTAATAATCAAGGAAAAGTAGTAAATCCACAATTTTAAAAAAAATTCTTTTATTATAAATAATCCTGGTGTGGATTAGTTACTTACACATCAAACCAATGTTTTACAGGCAGAACATTGCTCATCTGAGTTTTGACCCAGAGTGAAATTCACACAAGTTCAGCTTTCATTACCTGATCAGTGCGCCACTGAAGCAGACCCACTCTGCTCTGTCTTTGAAGATTCACCATGAGAAATTGGCATTCCTTGCTCTAACTGTCCACAATATGAAAGTCACAGGAAAAACCGACATGTCTTTTTTTTATGTTTGTTTGTTTGTTTTAACCCACTATGGTGCCACTTAAAATCCCTGTGTTTGAACAGTACACTTCAATTCTGCTTTAACAGCAATCCTTGATGTGCAGGGAAACATCAGGGTTAGCAAACTCACAACGCGAGTCTTCTTTTTCTGGGCCACATGTGTAATATTTATGTTTTTGTCCATCGAGCCACTCCATAGAGCTTCACTGCAAGTCATGTTTAATTGCAGCAGAGAATAAACACCAGCCTTCAGACCAGCTGCAAAACAGAAAAATAAACACGTGGACAAAATGCATAAATTTGCTGTAATGTAAGTTAATAAAGTAAGTTACATACCGCAAAAGCCAATAGCTCCTCCAGTCACACAACCACTGTACACAGCGTTCTTCCAGTCAGATATGCCTCTGTGCTGTAAGTGAAAATCAGGTACAAAAAAAGACAATTATTACAAAACACTTTCAGTTATCACACAGAAAGTGTTTTGTTTTTCATCTGCATGGCAGGAGGTAGTAATGGCAGATAATCAATTAATCATTAATCAGCATATATCTGTAAAAGTATTCTCATATAAATTACCATCACTTTGTTCGGTACTTCTAACGATTTGTTAACCTATCCTTTAACCACTTCTGCAAACAGCCTGTGCCTGACTTTATCATAATACATTACATGGTGACAATTGAACAAAGCATATACAGTGGGGCAAAAAAGTATTTAGTCAGCCACCGATTGTGCAAGTTCCCCCACCTAAAATGATGACAGAGGTCAGTAATTTGCACCAGAGGTACACTTCAACTGTGAGAGACAGAATGTGAAAAAAAAATCCATGAATCCACATGGTAGGATTTGTAAAGAATTTATTCGTAAATCAGGGTGGAAAATAAGTATTTGGTCACCTCAAACAAGGAAAATCTCTGGCTCTCACTGGCCCCACTGTAATTACAAAAACAGGTAGCAGTGGGAATGTGAGCATGATTTTGGAAGAAATCATAGAATTCTAGGAAAAAAGGATGGAAAAATGTTAGCAGCTGTTTCTGTCTTCATTCCAGCTGTGTCCATTTGTTGGTGACAAATGTTGCTGGATAGTGATGTGGACATAAGCATACCTAACTGAGTGTGTGAGGCAACATTTCCAGCAGTGCTTGCAGTTGTAAAAATACTATATGCAATGCTAGATGAATATTATAACTGTTACTGTTTTAGGAGCAATAGATTATTATTTTTACTCCTGTTTTTTGTTTCCTGATTAAAACTAAATAAAGAAAATGTTGGACTTTGATTTGTGGGGAATATATTGTAGTGTTATGGCTAAATATCTATTTTAACGTCCATCCCCCTTAAAAAAATAAGCAAAATGCTCTCATTTTGTCTGTCTATGCTTTAAGAACTGCAATAGTCCTGTATTCCTAGAAATATGAGTATAATATTTTAACTAGGGGCAGCACGCCCATACGGTAAAAGAACTGGCTGAGTAGCAGCATATCACTGAAAATAAAAGCGAACCGAGCCCTGAGGAACGCCACAAAAAACATAGACAACACGGACGCAAGTGTTATCTCTGTCTGCAGAAAAGGTAGCCATTAGCTTACCCAGGGATCTTTTAATTCAAACCCAGGTTTCGAGATGATCCAGAGAGTGTATTGCTCAACGTTTGCGACAGAGTTGCTCAGTTTTAGTGCTTTTAAATGTGCTTTCTCTGTTAAAGCATAATAATGATACTCATAAAATACATTAAGTAAAATGAAACTGAAATCTCTTTCTCCAGTACCTTAGATTTCTTAGATAACCTTTTCAGTAACTGAGGATCTAGTTTTTCTGCATCTATAGATTAGTTTAATTTACTATCATTTACTATATTCTACTATAATAGATTAATTTACTATAATAAACAAATCATTTTATGTTCAGTAATTTTTTTATATGATCATATTCTGAGAAGAAACTTAGTAGAATAAAAATATAATGAAATATGAAGTAGATGAGAATATTTTATTCCAGATACACCAGATATGGGTGGGAAGGAAATAGTAAATGGTCAGGATATACAGTAGAAACATGTGTCGGGAAGCGTGGATTGCATTCCCTCTGTATACATGTAGATTTTCTCCAGTGGAGATTCAAAGAATGAATGTTTACAGCTTCATGCTGACAACAGAGGGACCTGCAGGCGATTCTGCAGGTCATTAATCAATGTATAAAACTAAAATAAAATGTGTCACTAAAATGTATTTAGTGACACAGCACACAAACACGGAAGCAAGATGTGTAATTAGGATTATTTATAATAAATATGAATTAATTAGTGTAATTTCATTAACCATAGAGAATAACTAAATCCTTCAGGACAATGTCACATCAGTGCACTGAACTCACTATGGCATCCATCTAACAGAGCTTCCACATGTTCTCACTGTAATTTCCCCTCATGAATGAATTTATGCTGCACTAATCTGAATGTTCGGAGGGAAATCAAACGCATTTTACTCGTAGTACTCAAGCTGACTTCACTTGGTTTGAATGACGGCGTACTCACAATTGCACCCAGTCCTTGGTGAATTGGATGTGCGCCTCCAGAGATTTATGACGGCGAAACTGGTGCGCCGTGTATGCGCTGACTTTACAGACAAGGTACGAGAACAGATCATGCTAAGTCAACAGCGGTTTGGTCTTCAGGGTTTCTACTAGCGGACGAACTCTCCTTTCCAGCACCCTGGCATAGACTTTCCCAGGGAGGCTGAGGAGTGTGATCCCCCTTTAGTTGGAACACACCCTCCGGTCCCCCTTCTTAAAGATGGGGACCACCTCCCCGGTCTGCCAGTGCACAGTGATTTTAAAAATAAAGATAAAATGAAAAGTAATTAATAAAAAGTAAATATTTAAACATTCCTACAAATGTGCAATGAACGTGTAAAAATTCTGTTTAGTAGTTGTTGCTGTTTCTTTCTTTCTTTCTTTCTTTTTCTTTTTTCTTTTTGAAAAATAACGACGTCTCTGAGGCGCGAATTACTACGTGAAAAATGGCGTCATCTTGTGGCCCCTTTCTGTCACTATAATTCATTCAAGGCTTTGTGGGAAATGCTTCTCCTGTAAAAGTTTCAGTCACCGGCGACATTTTTTCATCAGCAGAACGTTGACCGTCATCACAATGAACCAAATTCGATGACGTCACAAAAGTCAGCTCAAACCACAACCAATCAAAATCTTGACTTTGATCTGAAAATCCTTAAATAGCCGTTAGTTCGCAGTGTTCCTCACAGCAATCAGTTGCGATTAGTTCACATTTGCTTCGTGTTTTTAAACAGTTTCCTAAAGAGATTTAAACTCTTTTTCAAGGACATTTTAAAAGTTCTGTACCAATCAGCTAAAGTTTGACAGCTGTACCGACCAGTTTCCTCCAGTCTATTGAAGCAGACTGTTTTCAAAAAATGGATAGAGGAGACGGCTCACAAAACCATGACGATGGTGAACAAAACCATGTTGGTGTAGGACTAGCAGTCAATGAGCTGCTTTTGGCACTGCTGCAACAGGGAAATCTTAGAGCAGTTGACAGGATGTTCCCCTGGATTGAAATCAATCAGTTGCGTGGTTTAGTTGATAATCAACTGCCACAACAAGAGGAGGCAGTTGATGTTCCGGCAGGAGGCATCGAAATAAATCCTCCCCAGGAAATAGCAGGACCCTGGGAAAATTTTAGAGCAGAGATGGGAGTAGGCGATGGCATTGAAAGAAATCCACCCCAGGAAATAGAAGGACCCTTGGTCATTAATGGAGCAGAGATGGGAGTAGGAGATAACATAGAAAGAAATCCACCCCAACAGATAGAACGACCATTGGTCATTAATAGAGCAGAGATGGGAGCAGGAGATTACACAGAAAGAAATCCACCTCTAGAAATAGAACAACCCGTGTACAATAATGTAGCAGAAGAAGATCCAATTATTGATGAAATCAGGTGGTGGGAAGATGAGGGATCTGAGAGCGACACTGAAAGTGTTCCTGATAGTGACACAGATGACGATGGAGACAATGGCCAGGATGCTCCTGTGCTATTGCCCCCCAACCCAGTACCAGGCGGTTCGAGGAGGAGACCAAGGGAGGAGGAGGATGAAGAAGAAGAAGATGGGAGAGCTAGGAAAATGTCTAAACACTGAATTTTGAGCTGAGCTGGACAGTCAATGTTGCACCCATCTTCCAAAGCTACATGTGTCCTACATCACTCTACGGCCTAGAGCGTCCTGGTGCCACGTGCACTTATGGACACTCTTATGTTCGAACAGGGTTGCTGCTGCTGGTTTGGTCAATATTGTTTGGAGAGAGATCAAACTAACAGCTTTAGAATCAGTGCAAAAAAGACGTAAACACAAAGCGCGGACCCGCCGAAACATCAGAATCAGCGAGCTGTCAGCTTTCAGCCCCGACCGTGTCCGTGCGGTCGGGTGAGAAAGGCGACATCTCACTGATTCTGATCCGCGGGTCGCGCTTTGTGTTTACGTCTTTGTGCAGAAGCCGTGTACCTGCTCTCATTTACTGTTTTAAATGTTTGGTGGTCGTCAAAATTTTGTGACGTTTCACCTGAGATTCTGGAATTTTGGGCAAAATACATTTATATAAAAAAATCGATTCAGGATTTTATTGAATCAATGTCACGTTATCCAATCCAGAATCGATTTTAATCGATGAATCGATTATTAAAACCCACCCCTACTTCCTATCACCATTGTGCTAACGTAATTATACAATAGCATTTACAACACCACCATCTTCAAATAGAAAAACACATTATGGAATGCTATCAGTTGTGTATTGGCCTCCCCAAACCCTGGACCTCAACATTAGTGAATAGTGGGATCATCTTGACAGAGAAGGGAAGGAAAGGCAGCCAACATCCAAAGAAGAGCTTTGAATGCATGTCTTTATCCTGTCTTCCTTCTCACCCCAACCGGTCGCAGCAGATGACCGCCCCTCCCTGAGCCTGGTTCTGCCGGAGGTTTCTTCCTGTTAAAAGGGAGTTTTTCCTTCCCACTGTTGCCAAAGTGCTTGCTCATAGGGGGTCATATTGTTGATTGTTGGGTTTTTCTCTGTATCTATTATTGTACGATCTACTGTACAATATAAAGCTCTGTGAGGCGACTGTTGTTGTGATTTGGTGCAATATAAATAAAATTGAATTGAATTGAATTGAATTGAATGTCCTTCAAGAAGCCTGGAGAACTTTTCCTGAAGACTATCGCTATAATAAAAAAAGGAAAAATTAAAGCAAAGGTAATGACTAGTTTGGGTGTTGTAGTCCTTTAATAATCAAGGAAAAGTAGTAAATCCACAATTTAAAAAAAAATTCTTTTATTATAAATAATCCTGGTGTGGATTAGTTACTTACACATCAAACCAATGTTTTACAGGCAGAACATTGCTCATCTGAGTTTTGACCCAGAGTGAAATTCACACAAGTTCAGCTTTCATTACCTGATCAGTGCGCCACTGAAGCAGACCCACTCTGCTCTGTCTTTGAAGATTCACCATGGCATTCCTTGCTCTAACTGTCCACAATATGAAAGTCACAGGAAAAACCGACATGTCTTTTTTTTATGTTTGTTTGTTTGTTTTAACCCACTATGGTGCCACTTAAAATCCCTGTGTTTGAACAGTACACTTCAATTCTGCTTTAACAGCAATCCTTGATGTGCAGGGAAACATCAGGGTTAGCAAACTCACAACGCGAGTCTTCTTTCTCTGGGCCACATGTGTAATATTTATGTTTTTGTCCATCGAGCCACTCCATAGAGCTTCACTGCAAGTCATGTTTAATTGCAGCAGAGAATAAACACCAGCCTTCAGACCAGCTGCAAAACAGAAAAATAAACACGTGGACAAAATGCATAAATTTGCTGTAATGTAAGTTAATAAAGTAAGTTACATACCGCAAAAGCCAATAGCTCCTCCAGTCACACAACCACTGTACACAGCGTTCTTCCAGTCAGATATGCCTCTGTGCTGTAAGTGAAAATCAGGTACAAAAAAAGACAGTTATTACAAAACACTTTCAGTTATCACACAGAAAGTGTTTTGTTTTTCATCTGCATGGCAGGAGGTAGTAATGGCAGATAATCAATTAATCATTAATCAGCATATATCTGTAAAAGTATTCTCATATAAATTACCATCACTTTGTTCGGTACTTCTAACGATTTGTTAACCTATCCTTTAACCACTTCTGCAAACAGCCTGTGCCTGACTTTATCATAATACATTACATGGTGACAATTGAACAAAGCATATACTGTAATTACAAAAACAGGTAGCAGTGGGAATGTGAGCATGATTTTGGAAGAAATCATAGAATTCTAGGAAAAAAGGATGGAAAAATGTTAGCAGCTGTTTCTGTCTTCATTCCAGCTGTGTCCATTTGTTGGTGACAAATGTTGCTGGATAGTGATGTGGACATAAGCATACCTAACTGAGTGTGTGAGGCAACATTTCCAGCAGTGCTTGCAGTTGTAAAAATACTATATGCAATGCTAGATGAATATTATAACTGTTACTGTTTTAGGAGCAATAGATTATTATTTTTACTCCTGTTTTTTGTTTCCTGATTAAAACTAAATAAAGAAAATGTTGGACTTTGATTTGTGGGGAATATATTGTAGTGTTATGGCTAAATATCTATTTTAACGTCCATCCCCCTTAAAAAAATAAGCAAAATGCTCTCATTTTGTCTGTCTATGCTTTAAGAACTGCAATAGTCCTGTATTCCTAGAAATATGAGTATAATATTTTAACTAGGGGCAGCACGCCCATACGGTAAAAGAACTGGCTGAGTAGCAGCATATCACTGAAAATAAAAGCGAACCGAGCCCTGAGGAACGCCACAAAAAACATAGACAACACGGACGCAAGTGTTATCTCTGTCTGCAGAAAAGGTAGCCATTAGCTTACCCAGGGATCTTTTAATTCAAACCCAGTGTAGTGGCAATTCCTTTACTTTTGTATGATCAAACGTCCCACAACTTAAAGTCCACAAGCCACTGCTGCACTGAGGTAATATTTCGTACGCAGGCAAAAGAAGTCCATTGTCCAAACCTTTTAGTTGAGAGTTTTGATTTTGGTTTATTTATCCATTTGGCAAGCAATAACAAGATCCTTCCTACTGCTTCTCCTGCTCTGGTAAAAAAACCATAGGCCCACCCCAATGCATGCTGGTCCTATACCAGTCTCTTTATTTATAGAAACAAAATGGCCCTACAGCTCTTACTGACTAATTTAACAAAACAACAACAAACAAACAAATCATTTAAAACAAAATATTAACCGACAAATAAACCCCAAAATATAAATAAACTAACAAACTTTAACTAATTTCAAAATAATAAAAAATAAAGAACAAATAGCTCCAACACTCCGGCCCCTAATTGTGCATACTATCACAATTACTTTAAAGTCCCAAAAGGAGGAGCTATTCCCTTAAACAAATCCTTAATTTTCATTGATGATTTTCTTCACGATGAGGCTTCCAGTAGCAAAATAAGTTTTGTCACTGGCCTTTCCAAAACACTGGTCCTTGTTTGTAGTCTCACAGAACGCACCAAGCCTTTTGCATCCTGGTTTACATTTAAGACTTTCGCCATCATCCATGATCCTCTTGGAGCTGTAGCGTCTGCAATTAAAACAACATCTCCAGGTATAAGACATCTTTTAGTCCTCATCCATTTTTGTCTTTCTTGCATCAAAGGTAGGTACTCAGAAAGCCATCTCTTCCAGAACAACTCTGCCATGTACTGTACCTGTTTCCACCTTTTCCTGACATGCAAATCACTTGGATGAAACAGTCCTGGTGGAAAAACTGGTTTATTTTTCAGCAACAACAAGTGATTGGGTGTCAGTGCTTCAAGATCATTTGAGTCATCTGAAACTTTAGTAATGGGTCTGTCGTTCATTATAGCTTCAACCTCACAGAAGACTGTGTGGAGTCCTTCATCATCCAGAACTTGCTCCTTAAGAACTGAGGCTAAAATATTCTTTACTGAACGAATGAGACGCTCCCACACACCGCCTTGGTGAGAAGCTGCTGGGATGTTGAAGTTCCATTTCATGCCATCCTGAACAAAAGCCTTTTGAATTTTGGCATGGTCTAGCTCAGTCAAACTTTCTTTCAACTCTCGATTCGCCCCAACAAAATTTGTAGCATTATCAGATCTGATGGTCGAAACTGGGCCTCGTCTACAGATGAACCTCCTCACAGCATTTATACAAGAGTCTGTATCAAGTGTACATGCAATCTCCAGATGTACTGCACGACTGGTGAAACAAGTAAAAAGAACTCCATACCTTTTAAGGAGACTTCGTCCTCTTTTAACACTTATAGGTCCAAAATAGTCCACTCCAACATTTGTGAATGGGGCTATGTCTGGCAGGACTCTCTCTTCAGGCAGATCCGCCATCTTTTGTTCAACAAACTTTCCTCTGTTGCGTCTACACGTGACACAACGAGAGATGATTTTCCTGGCAGCAGAATTTGCATTTAGTATCCAGTAATTTTGTCTTAGTTTTGACAGCATGTGTGCTCTTCCTGCATGTCCCAACCTTTGATGGATATGGCGTAAAATCAGTGTTGACACATGCATATCTTTTGTCAAAATTACAGGATGCTTTAATTCCATAGGCATGGCTGCTTTATTCAATCGGCCACCCACTCTGAGGATTCCTGCATCCAACACTGGATCAAGTTTATAGAGACAATTTCCCTTAGAGACTCCTTTGAGGCCATTGCGGATTAAAGCCATTTCAGTCGTAAATTTCTGTTGTTGTGCATATTGAAGAATAGCTTGTTCTGCCTTTGCCAAGTCTTCTGGAGTGAGATTTCCTTTCTTCAAAGTGGTCTTAAATCTTTCCATTCTTATCTCCACTTCTTTCTGACCTTCCGGATCATTCTTATTCAAACCTGCAGCAAGCAACTCTTTCCTCTTCTGTGCCAACAACACCAAGACCTCTTTCATCTTTAAAAGCCAGGCTACAGAGATTTTAAGTTTTGCCCAAGACGAGAAGTAGAGGATAAAATAGCTGGTAGGATTTTGTAATTCTCTCACAATGGCATTCATTGTCAGGTCCCTTTTGACCTCTGGGTCATCTGCAGAAATTACACTGTACTCCACATCCAGTTTAGGCCATTCCTTTTCTGACTCATAGAGAAATTCTGGCCCTTTTATCCATCTCCTACATTTGAGGAGATCCCCAGCTCTCATACCTCTGGATGCGTCATCTGCAGGATTCTCCTTAGAAGAAACGTATCTCCACTGATTCACATCTGTTGCTTCCCGAATAACAGCAATTCTGTTTGCAACAAAAGTATTGAATCTTCTGGTTTCATTGGAGATGTATTTCAGTACTGTTGTGCTATCAGTCCAAAAAACTGATTTTTCCAACCTGACTTGCAGCTCCTTTTGCAGAAGCCTGTCCACCCGAACTGCAAGAACTGCAGCCGTCAATTCCAACCTGGGAATTGTAGTTTGCTTGAGAGGAGCAACTCTAGCCTTTCCCAGGATAAAAGCAACATGCGTGACGTTATTCTTTTCCAACTTTAAATATGACACCGTTCCATACCCATCTTGACTTGCATCAGAAAAATGATGAAGTTGTGCCCTATCTGGTCTTCCAAAGCAATTTGGTTTAATGCAATGTTCCACTTTAAACTTTGAAATCAGCTGGAGATCCTCCAGCCAATCACGCCACCGCTGGGAAAGAGAGTGGGGAATAACTTCATCCCACTTCAAATTTTGTCGGCAAAGCTCTTGTAGCAACAGTTTAGCTGGCATACTGAAGGGAGACAAGATTCCCAAAGGATCATACAGTGAGCTGACCACAGACAAAATTCCCCTTCTGGTTGTTGGACGGTCCTGCAGGGAGGTTCTGAACTGGAACTTGTCTGTTACTATGCACCACTGTAAACCCAGTGCTCTCTCAACTGGAAGTTGATCTGTGTCCAAATCCAGATCCTTAATTTCCTTTGCTCTTCTTTCCTCTGGGATTGACATGAGCACTGTGCGACTGTTGCTGATCCATTTTGAAAGCTTAAATCCTCCTTTAGCGCAGATATCTGTCAGCCTCTTCACCATGTGCACTGCCTCCTCTTCTGAAGCAACAGATTTCAAACAATCATCCACATAAAAGTTTCTTTTGACTGTATCAACCACTTCAGCTGGAAACTGTTGTGCATTATCATCTGCAGTTCTCTGTAGAGCATAATTTGCACAACTTGGCGAAGATACAGCTCCAAACAAATGCACTTTCATCCTGCATTCCTGTGCAGACCTTGAAGTGTTGCCATGTTGCCACCACAGGAAACGGAGAAAGTTGACATGTTTTTCTGAGACGTGAACTTGGTGAAACATGGAATCAATGTCCGCCATTAATGCAACAGGCTCTTGTCTAAATCTGATCAGAACCCCAACCAGCGAGTTTGTGAGATCAGGTCCCTGTAGAAGCTGACTGTTCAATGATGCTCCTTTATAAGTTGTTCCACAGTCAAATACAACTCTTAATTTGCCCTTTGTGGGATGATACACTCCATGATGAGGGATGTACCACACCTTTCCATCATCTTTGTGCAACTCATCTACAGGCACAAACTCGGCATATCCTCGTTCAAGCATGTTGTTTACACATTTAGTGTATTCATCCTTATAATGAGTATCCTTTTCAAATCTCCGTCTGAGACTCTGGAGACGCTGCTCCGCGACACAGAGGTTATTTGGCAAACTGGAACCTTCTCTCCTGAAAGGCAAATCAATGTGATAATGATTTCCAATAAGCTTTATTGAACTACTAACAATATCCATGAAACACAGATCCTCTCTAGACATTTCAGTCTGCTCCTCTGATGATCTTTCATTAAAATCATGATTGTACTGTTTAATCAACATGTCTTCAAGACGCTCAACAGAAATCCTATTGGCTGTTACAGCAGTGCAGTTGGTTTTATTTCCACTGTTACTTCCAGTGCGCAGGGGACCATTTATGACCCAGCCAACTTTTGTTTTTACAGCATAAGGTCCACCTCCCACACTGTTTATCACCTTCCATGGCTCCAAAACATTGGAAGCATCAGTGCCTATCAGTAGCTCCACATCTGCATTAACGTTGTACAGTTTAACAGGTTTAAGATGAGGCCACTGATCGATGTCGCTTTGCTGGGGAATATTAACTGTAGAAACTGGCATAGTCTTTTGAGTCAAAACATCTGGCAATGGCATGAAATCATTTGCTTCCAAACCAGACACTTCCAAACCAGACAGAACTTGTGTACTAACAATCCTATCTTGACTCATTGTTCTCAAAAAGATATTGGTCTTTTTACCTTTTACATTCAGTCTTTTTGCCAGAGTTTCTGTACAGAATGTACCTGAACTTCCAGGATCCAAAAACGCATAGGTTTGCACAATTTTATTGCTCTTTTGGCTCTTAACTTGAACTGGAACTATAGAAAAAATCGCATCAACTTCATGACCAGCCCCAATATACCCACATGTCTGAGTGGTTGCAGTTGAAAAGTTGACATTAGAGTTTGTCCTCTGTTGAGTTTGTTCCGAAGACGCACCTGGATCCTTTCGCTCTATATGAAGAACCCCTGGGTGCCTTTGGTGACACACGTCGCAATCCAAACGACTCCTACAGTCTTTGCTTGTGTGACCAACTTTTAAACAACCAAAACAAATTCCCCTTTCCTTGATAAAAGTCAACTTATCCTGATGCGTTTTAGCTTTAAACTGCTTACAATTCTCTAGTAAATGGTTGCTGTGTGAACAAAACAAACAACTACGCAGAACAACGGAAGTTGTTCTGCTTCCAGTTGATTGAGCTTTGATTCCTGGCACTGTACTGACATTAGTGGCAAAACTACTTCCTTTTCTCCTTTGCTTGGTAGAACTTGAAGCTTTAAAGCTGCTTCCAGATTGTGAGTCTTGGATGTTGCCAAACACTGGATCTGATGCTACTTTTACCTGTTTTATTATAAAGGTAACCAGATCAGTGAATACTGCTCTGTAACCATTTTGTTCCTGCAGTTCATAGGCAACAACTCTCCATTTTTCCCTCAATTTGTATGGAAGTTTCATAACAACCATTCTCATATTTGAGGGCAAATCCAACTCCTTCATATAAACAACTTGCTGCATTAGATTCGAACATCCTTGAAGAAAAAGAGAGAATGACTGTAGACCTTTCACATCCTCACTTTTAATAGGTACCCAACTCACAATCCTCTCCATATATGCAGAGGCAATTTTATTTTCGTTCCCAAAATGTTCTTCAAGAAGATCTTTGGCTGTGGAATAGCCCTGCTCAGGTGGTAAGTGCTGACAACGATGCACCAAATCTCTAGGCTGCCCCCTAGTGAACTGCTCTAAAAAATGCAAACAGTCGCTCCAGTTATCAGTTTTAGCTTCCACTCCATTTTCAAAGGCATTCATAAATGATCTGTACTGTAAAGGGTCTCCATCAAACACAGGGATGTTTCTGGCGGGGAGGACAGAAGATAAGTTTTGTTTTACAAGCAAAGTAGTGATGTCATTTTGTTTTTGCAGAATATTTACAATCTCCTTCGTGCAGTTCCCAGTCAAAGTAGGAGACTGAGGCTGTGTTTGCTGCGTCACTTGAGCTGAATCATCCAGAGGTGGGACCAAGTCATTGTTTTGCAAGTCTCAAGTAAGTCTCAAGTCTTTATCCTCAAGTCTCAAGTCAAGTCTCAAGTAATGTCAGGCAAGTCAGAGTCGAGTCTCAAGTCACTGGTGTAAAAGTCCGAGTCAAGTCACAAGTCTGAAACTTTGAATTTCAAGTCCTTTCGAGTCTTTAAAAAAAACAAACGAAAAAATAATGTTGCAGTTATGCTAAATGTAAATATTAGACCATGTAATTTTAAAATCTGTGTTTTTCTCAACACATACAAAATAGTGAACTTAGAAAATATACACAAATTGTGAAATTGCACCTCTTTAAAATGCAGCTCAATTAAACTTAGCTCCAAGAATAATTTTCACCGACAGTTCTGAGATACGCTGCATGTTATTCTTGGATGCGGTTGTAGGACCAGCTTTAAAATCGCATGACAAAAATATCATACACATTAAAAAAAACTGTATCACCAACGTAGCCTGGAAAACATTTGCTAGTTAGATGAAGTCAGCTATCTCATCTTAGCATATTTATATGCATATTTATAATTATACGGTTCTTGGAGTGAGTGCATACACTCATGAAGTTTAGTAACTTCAGGTCACTGCAACAAGCCCAGGTACAGTTTACCGACGGATGGGTACAGGACCTTGAAATGCACCGTGTAGAACGAAAGACCATCATACGTATCATAAGTTTACCAGTCTCACAAATCGTCTTCATAAATACACATTCGTTAACCGTTTATTAATATAACCTTTGAGCTCAACGGTAATTAATTAGTAGTGGAAATAATTTCTGGTACCCATCACAGAAATGTAGCAGTGACAATAATACTGTATGCTGTAATCGTACTGGGCAATTAGTGATACAAAAAACCTGTTTTATCCTGTGAATAAAAGTATGTGTTTTTGTCAGTGTACCATAATAACAGAAGCGAAACGCAATATTGTGTCAGGACAATTCACTATTTATGCACAATAAATAAAGGAGCATAGCGCGACAATTTCTGTTCAGCGCCAGACTTGCTTGTAACCTATATCACCAATTATGTTAAGAAAAATGACGCATTAACTACAACAGCAGACTGACCTTTGTGTAAATGCTTGGAGCAGACTAACCTGTGAGCTGGAGTGTTCTGGGACGTTATATTTGATCTTTGAATGGCTGAAATCCAGGCCATCCGTCGCCTCTTTGTTACTTCGGAAACATGGCTCGAACAATTTCTCTTCAACGACATAATCCGATAACAACCGATCTCTTTACCCGTCGGCTTCCCGTGGCTGTCATGCGACCGGCTATTGCAGTTAATAATACAACGGCTTCTTGACATTTTTGTGTTTCTTTTTATCGCTGTGTGACTGATTTTAATTGAAAGCCTGCGTGCGCTAGTACCGCTTGCCACGATTTCCCAGAATCCTTTGCGGTTCTACCCGTGAATGACGTCACATTTTCAATCTCCATATAATATGCATGTTAAATTTTATATTTGGGGTAAAATATCAAGTCTTTTCAAGTAAACCGGTTCAAGTCCAATTCAAGTCCCAAGTCATTGGTGTAAAAGTCCAAGTCAAGTCACAAGTCTTAGAACATTTTTTCAAGTCAAGTCTAAAGTCATAAAATTAATGACTCGAGTCTGACTCGAGTCCAAGTCATGTGACTCGAGTCCACACCTCTGGAATCATCAACCTGATGTTGGGTTTGACTTTGTCTAGGTACGATTACTTGTGATTCAGATGCAGAATTTATACCAGAGTAATCTCTTGATGTTGGAACAAATGTATCGGCACAAGGATTTAAACTAGGCGCTTCTTGTACGTGCCCTCTTTCAAAATAAGAGTTCATTCCATCAGAATGCTCAGAGCTACAAACTGAATTTATTTTTAAGACACGAAGCTTTGCATTAGTGGCTGCCAGCTCTGTTTCCAAGGATAATGTCTCCTTTTCTTTTCTCAGTTTCTCCTTTTCTTTTCTCAGTTTTTCCTCTTGCGCTTCGATAGAATGTTTTTTCTTTAATGCAGCCAGTCGCTCCATGAGCGCTGCCTTGTCAGCCGCAGCTTTAATGCGTGCGGAAGATGTTGATGAAATTCGACTTTGCTGTGACAAGGTTTTTGAAGGTGGTTTTACACTTGAGATATTAGAGACACTGTCTTCAGGTTTTATTTCATCCAAACTTTCAACAGCTTTATCATTGCGAACAGTATTGTTTTGTTCAGTATAAGGCTCGCCCGCCTCCTGCAACCAAACCTTTACTTTGTCCATAAAAACAGAGAATGCTGTCACCTTCGACTGAAAATGTGCAACTTGCCTTTTCACTTCATCTTCTGGCAGTGGCAAACTTAAAAAGGATTCTTGCAAAGCGTTTGCATCTTGATAGCATTTAATAAACTTCCCAAATTCAGAAGACACTTCCTTAACGTTTTCATGTGAGGTCATTAAAGCGGAAATTTTCCCCATGTACTTAGATGCTTGCTTACACATTGAACTGCGCTTTTCTTGGCATGTCTTTATATACAAATCCAAACCTTTTGGCGTAAATTTAACACTTCTTTTCTCTGCTTGCATCTCAGTGTCATCCTCTCGTTTACTCTTAATATCCGACATTTTTATTGTCTTCTTGGATTATTTCAAACTTTATAAAGATGCACAGCACACTGAGAATCCATAGCCTAAAGTACAAACATGACATCCATTTACCTGCCTTTTGCAGCGAACAAACATTTCCACAGAGGGCGTTGGCATGTTTCAATTAGCGATCCAATTTTGCACCAATTTAGTACGTCAAAACTCAGTTCATCAGTCTTTGTAGTGAAATAATGTCTTTAAACTCCAATAGCTTCACCGTTTTCCTTTACGGCTTAAACAATATTATCACTCACCAGCTTTGACGAACGAGTGACATGTTGATCCAGGCTTCAACATCAAATCCGTCTGGATTACTCACCAGACGATCCAATAACTTTTATTCGAGTTCGACGGTGATCCTTGAAATCCTTATATCCATTAATGAAGAATTATTCCTTTGTCCACGGGAAGGTTTTTTACTTTGTGTAGTGGCAATTCCTTTACTTTTGCATGATCAAACGTCCCACAACTTAAAGTCCACAAGCCACTGCTGCACTGAGGTAATATTTCGTACGCAGGCAAAAGAAGTCCATTGTCCAAACCTTTTAGTTGAGAGTTTTGATTTTGGTTTATTTATCCATTTGGCAAACAAGATCCTTCCTACTGCTTCTCCTGCTCTGGTAAAAAACCATAGGCCCACCCCAATGCATGCTGGTCCTATACCAGTCTCTTTATTTATAGAAACAAAATGGCCCTACAGCTCTTACTGACTAATTTAACAAAATAACAACAAACAAACAAATCATTTAAAACAAAATATTAACCGACAAATAAACCCCAAAATATAAATAAACTAACAAACTTTAACTAATTTCAAAATAATAAAAAATAAAGAACAAATAGCTCCAACACTCAGGTTTCGAGATGATCCAGAGAGTGTATTGCTCAACGTTTGCGACAGAGTTGCTCAGTTTTAGTGCTTTTAAATGTGCTTTCTCTGTTAAAGCATAATAATGATACTCATAAAATACATTAAGTAAAATGAAACTGAAATCTCTTTCTCCAGTACCTTAGATTTCTTAGATAACCTTTTCAGTAACTGAGGATCTAGTTTTTCTGCATCTATAGATTAGTTTAATTTACTATCATTTACTATATTCTACTATAATAGATTAATTTACTATAATAAACAAATCATTTTATGTTCAGTAATTTTTTTATATGATCATATTCTGAGAAGAAACTTAGTAGAATAAAAATATAATGAAATATGAAGTAGATGAGAATATTTTATTCCAAATACACCAGATATGGGTGGGAAGGAAATAGTAAATGGTCAGGATATACAGTAGAAACATGTGTCGGGAAGCGTGGATTGCATTCCCTCTGTATACATGTAGATTTTCTCCAGTGGAGATTCAAAGAATGAATGTTTACAGCTTCATGCTGACAACAGAGGGACCTGCAGGCGATTCTGCAGGTCATTAATCAATGTATAAAACTAAAATAAAATGTGTCACTAAAATGTATTTAGTGACACAGCACACAAACACGGAAGCAAGATGTGTAATTAGGATTATTTATAATAAATATGAATTAATTAGTGTAATTTCATTAACCATAGAGAATAACTAAATCCTTCAGGACAATGTCACATCAGTGCACTGAACTCAATATGGCATCCATCTAACAGAGCTTCCACATGTTCTCACTGTAATTTCCCCTCATGAATGAATTTATGCTGCACTAATCTGAATGTTCGGAGGGAAATCAAACGCATTTTACTCGTAGTACTCAAGCTGACTTCACTTGGTTTGAATGACGGCGTACTCACAATTGCACCCAGTCCTTGGTGAATTGGATGTGCGCCTCCAGAGATTTATGACGGCGAAACTGGTGCGCCGTGTATGCGCTGACTTTACAGACAAGGTACGAGAACAGATCATGCTAAGTCAACAGCGGTTTGGTCTTCAGGGTTTCTACTAGCGGACGAACTCTCCTTTCCAGCACCCTGGCATAGACTTTCCCAGGGAGGCTGAGGAGTGTGATCCCCCTTTAGTTGGAACACACCCTCCGGTCCCCCTTCTTAAAGATGGGGACCACCTCCCCGGTCTGCCAAGTACAGTGATTTTAAAAATAAAGATAAAATGAAAAGTAATTAATAAAAAGTAAATATTTAAACATTCCTACAAATGTGCAATGAACGTGTAAAAATTCTGTTTAGTAGTTGTTGCTGTTTCTTTCTTTCTTTCTTTTTCTTTTTTCTTTTTGAAAAATAACGACGTCTCTGAGGCGCGAATTACTACGTGAAAAATGGCGTCATCTTGTGGCCCCTTTCTGTCACTATAATTCATTCAAGGCTTTGTGGGAAATGCTTCTCCTGTAAAAGTTTCAGTCACCGGCGACATTTTTTCATCAGCAGAACGTTGACCGTCATCACAATGAACCAAATTCGATGACGTCACAAAAGTCAGCTCAAAGCACAACCAATCAAAATCTTGACTTTGATCTGAAAGTCCTTAAATAGCCGTTAGTTCGCAGTGTTCCTCACAGCAATCAGTTGCGATTAGTTCACATTTGCTTCGTGTTTTTAAACAGTTTCCTAAAGAGATTTAAACTCTTTTTCAAGGACATTTTAAAAGTTCTGTACCAATCAGCTAAAGTTTGACAGCTGTACCGACCAGTTTCCTCCAGTCTATTAAAGCAGACTGTTTTCAAAAAATGGATAGAGGAGACGGCTCACAAAACCATGACGATGGTGAACAAAACCATGTTGGTGTAGGACTAGCAGTCAATGAGCTGCTTTTGGCACTGCTGCAACAGGGAAATCTTAGAGCAGTTGACAGGATGTTCCCCTGGATTGAAATCAATCAGTTGCGTGGTTTAGTTGATAATCAACTGCCACAACAAGAGGAGGCAGTTGATGTTCCGGTAGGAGGCATCGAAATAAATCCTCCCCAGGAAATAGCAGGACCCTGGGAAAATTTTAGAGCAGAGATGGGAGTAGGCGATGGCATTGAAAGAAATCCACCCCAGGAAATAGCAGGACCCTTGGTCATTAATGGAGCAGAGATGGGAGTAGGAGATAACATAGAAAGAAATCCACCCCAACAGATAGAACGACCATTGGTCATTAATAGAGCAGAGATGGGAGCAGGAGATTACACAGAAAGAAATCCACCTCTAGAAATAGAACAACCCGTGTACAATAATGTAGCAGAAGAAGATCCAATTATTGATGAAATCAGGTGGTGGGAAGATGAGGGATCTGAGAGCGACACTGAAAGTGTTCCTGATAGTGACACAGATGACGATGGAGACAATGGCCAGGATGCTCCTGTGCTATTGCCCCCCAACCCAGTACCAGGCGGTTCGAGGAGGAGACCAAGGGAGGAGGAGGATGAAGAAGAAGAAGAAGATGGGAGAGCTAGGAAAATGTCTAAACACTGAATTTTGAGCTGAGCTGGACAGTCAGTGTTGCACCCATCTTCCAAAGCTACATGTGTCCTACATCACTCTACGGCCTAGAGCGTCCTGGTGCCACGTGCACTTATGGACACTCTTATGTTCGAACAGGGTTGCTGCTGCTGGTTTGGTCAATATTGTTTGGAGAGAGATCAAACTAACAGCTTTAGAATCAGTGCAAAAAAGACGTAAACACAAAGCGCGGACCCGCCGAAACATCAGAATCAGCGAGCTGTCAGCTTTCAGCCCCGACCGTGTCCGTGCGGTCGGGTGAGAAAGGCCACATCTCACTGATTCTGATCTGCGGGTCGCGCTTTGTGTTTACGTCTTTGTGCAGAAGCCGTGTACCTGCTCTCATTTACTGTTTTAAATGTTTGGTGGTCGTCAAAATTTTGTGACGTTTCACCTGAGATTCTGGAATTTTGGGCAAAATACATTTATATAAAAAAATCGATTCAGGATTTTGATGAATCAATGTCACGTTATCCAATCCAGAATCGATTTTAATCGATGAATCGATTATTAAAACCCACCCCTACTTCCTATCACCATTGTGCTAACGTAATTATACAATAGCATTTACAACACCACCATCTTCAAATAGAAAAACACATTATGGAATGCTATCAGTTGTGTATTGGCCTCCCCAAACCCTGGACCTCAACATTAGTGAATAGTGGGATCATCTTGACAGAGAAGGGAAGGAAAGGCAGCCAACATCCAAAGAAGAGCTTTGAATGCATGTCTTTATCCTGTCTTCCTTCTCACCCCAACCGGTCGCAGCAGATGACCGCCCCTCCCTGAGCCTGGTTCTGCCGGAGGTTTCTTCCTGTTAAAAGGGAGTTTTTCCTTCCCACTGTTGCCAAAGTGCTTGCTCATAGGGGGTCATATTGTTGATTGTTGGGTTTTTCTCTGTATCTATTATTGTACGATCTACTGTACAATATAAAGCTCTGTGAGGCGACTGTTGTTGTGATTTGGTGCAATATAAATAAAATTGAATTGAATTGAATTGAATTGAATTGAACTGAATTGAACTGAATTGAATGTCCTTCAAGAAGCCTGGAGAACTTTTCCTGAAGACTACTTTCGCTATAATAAAAAAAAGGAAAAATTAAAGCAAAGGTAATGACTAGTTTGGGTGTTGTAGTCCTTTAATAATCAAGGAAAAGTAGTAAATCCACAATTTAAAAACAATTCTTTTATTATAAATAATCCTGGTGTGGATTAGTTACTTACACATCAAACCAATGTTTTACAGGCAGAACATTGCTCATCTGAGTTTTGACCCAGAGTGAAATTCACACAAGTTCAGCTTTCATTACCTGATCAGTGCGCCACTGAAGCAGACCCACTCTGCTCTGTCTTTGAAGATTCACCATGAGAAATTGGCATTCCTTGCTCTAACTGTCCACAATATGAAAGTCACAGGAAAAACCGACATGTCTTTTTTTTTATGTTTGTTTGTTTGTTTTAACCCACTATGGTGCCACTTAAAATCCCTGTGTTTGAACAGTACACTTCAAGTCTGCTTTAACAGCAATCCTTGATGTGCAGGGAAACATCAGGGTTAGCAAACTCACAACGCGAGTCTTCTTTCTCTGGGCCACATGTGTAATATTTATGTTTTTGTCCATCGAGCCACTCCATAGAGCTTCACTGCAAGTCATGTTTAATTGCAGCAGAGAATAAACACCAGCCTTCAGACCAGCTGCAAAACAGAAAAATAAACACGTGGACAAAATGCATAAATTTGCTGTAATGTAAGTTAATAAAGTAAGTTACATACCGCAAAAGCCAATAGCTCCTCCAGTCACACAACCACTGTACACAGCGTTCTTCCAGTCAGATATGCCTCTGTGCTGTAAGTGAAAATCAGGTACAAAAAAAGACAGTTATTACAAAACACTTTCAGTTATCACACAGAAAGTGTTTTGTTTTTCATCTGCATGGCAGGAGGTAGTAATGGCAGATAATCAATTAATCATTAATTAGCATATATCTGTAAAAGTATTCTCATATAAATTACCATCACTTTGTTCGGTACTTCTAACGATTTGTTAACCTATCCTTTAACCACTTCTGCAAACAGCCTGTGCCTGACTTTATCATAATACATTACATGGTGACAATTGAACAAAGCATATACAGTGGGGCAAAAAAGTATTTAGTCAGCCACCGATTGTGCAAGTTCCCCCACCTAAAATGATGACAGAGGTCAGTAATTTGCACCAGAGGTACACTTCAACTGTGAGAGACAGAATGTGAAAAAAAAATCCATGAATCCACATGGTAGGATTTGTAAAGAATTGATTCGTAAATCAGGGTGGAAAATAAGTATTTGGTCACCTCAAACAAGGAAAATCTCTGGCTCTCACTGGCCCCACTGTAATTACAAAAACAGGTAGCAGTGGGAATGTGAGCATGATTTTGGAAGAAATCATAGAATTCTAGGAAAAAAGGATGGAAAAATGTTAGCAGCTGTTTCTGTCTTCATTCCAGCTGTGTCCATTTGTTGGTGACAAATGTTGCTGGATAGTGATGTGGACATAAGCATACCTAACTGAGTGTGTGAGGCAACATTTCCAGCAGTGCTTGCAGTTGTAAAAATACTATATGCAATGCTAGATGAATATTATAACTGTTACTGTTTTAGGAGCAATAGATTATTATTTTTACTCCTGTTTTTTGTTTCCTGATTAAAACTAAATAAAGAAAATGTTGGACTTTGATTTGTGGGGAATATATTGTAGTGTTATGGCTAAATATCTATTTTAACGTCCATCCCCCTTAAAAAAATAAGCAAAATGCTCTCATTTTGTCTGTCTATGCTTTAAGAACTGCAATAGTCCTGTATTCCTAGAAATATGAGTATAATATTTTAACTAGGGGCAGCACGCCCATACGGTAAAAGAACTGGCTGAGTAGCAGCATATCACTGAAAATAAAAGCGAACCGAGCCCTGAGGAACGCCACAAAAAACATAGACAACACGGACGCAAGTGTTATCTCTGTCTGCAGAAAAGGTAGCCATTAGCTTACCCAGGGATCTTTTAATTCAAACCCAGTGTAGTGGCAATTCCTTTACTTTTGTATGATCAAACGTCCCACAACTTAAAGTCCACAAGCCACTGCTGCACTGAGGTAATATTTCGTACGCAGGCAAAAGAAGTCCATTGTCCAAACCTTTTAGTTGAGAGTTTTGATTTTGGTTTATTTATCCATTTGGCAAGCAATAACAAGATCCTTCCTACTGCTTCTCCTGCTCTGGTAAAAAAAACCCATAGGCCCACCCCAATGCATGCTGGTCCTATACCAGTCTCTTTATTTATAGAAACAAAATGGCCCTACAGCTCTTACTGACTAATTTAACAAAATAACAACAAACAAACAAATCATTTAAAACAAAATATTAACCGACAAATAAACCCCAAAATATAAATAAACTAACAAACTTTAACTAATTTCAAAATAATAAAAAATAAAGAACAAATAGCTCCAACACTCCGGCCCCTAATTGTGCATACTATCACAATTACTTTAAAGTCCCAAAAGGAGGAGCTATTCCCTTAAACAAATCCTTAATTTTCATTGATGATTTTCTTCACGATGAGGCTTCCAGTAGCAAAATAAGTTTTGTCACTGGCCTTTCCAAAACACTGGTCCTTGTTTGTAGTCTCACAGAACGCACCAAGCCTTTTGCATCCTGGTTTACATTTAAGACTTTCGCCATCATCCATGATCCTCTTGGAGCTGTAGCGTCTGCAATTAAAACAACATCTCCAGGTATAAGACATCTTTTAGTCCTCATCCATTTTTGTCTTTCTTGCATCAAAGGTAGGTACTCAGAAAGCCATCTCTTCCAGAACAACTCTGCCATGTACTGTACCTGTTTCCACCTTTTCCTGACATGCAAATCACTTGGATGAAACAGTCCTGGTGGAAAAACTGGTTTATTTTTCAGCAACAACAAGTGATTGGGTGTCAGTGCTTCAAGATCATTTGAGTCATCTGAAACTTTAGTAATGGGTCTGTCGTTCATTATAGCTTCAACCTCACAGAAGACTGTGTGGAGTCCTTCATCATCCAGAACTTGCTCCTTAAGAACTGAGGCTAAAATATTCTTTACTGAACGAATGAGACGCTCCCACACACCGCCTTGGTGAGAAGCTGCTGGGATGTTGAAGTTCCATTTCATGCCATCCTGAACAAAAGCCTTTTGAATTTTGGCATGGTCTAGCTCAGTCAAACTTTCTTTCAACTCTCGATTCGCCCCAACAAAATTTGTAGCATTATCAGATCTGATGGTCGAAACTGGGCCTCGTCTACAGATGAACCTCCTCACAGCATTTATACAAGAGTCTGTATCAAGTGTACATGCAATCTCCAGATGTACTGCACGACTGGTGAAACAAGTAAAAAGAACTCCATACCTTTTAAGGAGACTTCGTCCTCTTTTAACACTTATAGGTCCAAAATAGTCCACTCCAACATTTGTGAATGGGGCTATGTCTGGCAGGACTCTCTCTTCAGGCAGATCCGCCATCTTTTGTTCAACAAACTTTCCTCTGTTGCGTCTACACGTGACACAACGAGAGATGATTTTCCTGGCAGCAGAATTTGCATTTAGTATCCAGTAATTTTGTCTTAGTTTTGACAGCATGTGTGCTCTTCCTGCATGTCCCAACCTTTGATGGATATGGCGTAAAATCAGTGTTGACACATGCATATCTTTTGTCAAAATTACAGGATGCTTTAATTCCATAGGCATGGCTGCTTTATTCAATCGGCCACCCACTCTGAGGATTCCTGCATCCAACACTGGATCAAGTTTATAGAGACAATTTCCCTTAGAGACTCCTTTGAGGCCATTGCGGATTAAAGCCATTTCAGTCGTAAATTTCTGTTGTTGTGCATATTGAAGAATAGCTTGTTCTGCCTTTGCCAAGTCTTCTGGAGTGAGATTTCCTTTCTTCAAAGTGGTCTTAAATCTTTCCATTCTTATCTCCACTTCTTTCTGACCTTCCGGATCATTCTTATTCAAACCTGCAGCAAGCAACTCTTTCCTCTTCTGTGCCAACAACACCAAGACCTCTTTCATCTTTAAAAGCCAGGCTACAGAGATTTTAAGTTTTGCCCAAGACGAGAAGTAGAGGATAAAATAGCTGGTAGGATTTTGTAATTCTCTCACAATGGCATTCATTGTCAGGTCCCTTTTGACCTCTGGGTCATCTGCAGAAATTACACTGTACTCCACATCCAGTTTAGGCCATTCCTTTTCTGACTCATAGAGAAATTCTGGCCCTTTTATCCATCTCCTACATTTGAGGAGATCCCCAGCTCTCATACCTCTGGATGCGTCATCTGCAGGATTCTCCTTAGAAGAAACGTATCTCCACTGATTCACATCTGTTGCTTCCCGAATAACAGCAATTCTGTTTGCAACAAAAGTATTGAATCTTCTGGTTTCATTGGAGATGTATTTCAGTACTGTTGTGCTATCAGTCCAAAAAACTGATTTTTCCAACCTGACTTGCAGCTCCTTTTGCAGAAGCCTGTCCACCCGAACTGCAAGAACTGCAGCCGTCAATTCCAACCTGGGAATTGTAGTTTGCTTGAGAGGAGCAACTCTAGCCTTTCCCAGGATAAAAGCAACATGCGTGACGTTATTCTTTTCCAACTTTAAATATGACACCGTTCCATACCCATCTTGACTTGCATCAGAAAAATGATGAAGTTGTGCCCTATCTGGTCTTCCAAAGCAATTTGGTTTAATGCAATGTTCCACTTTAAACTTTGAAATCAGCTGGAGATCCTCCAGCCAATCACGCCACCGCTGGGAAAGAGAGTGGGGAATAACTTCATCCCACTTCAAATTTTGTCGGCAAAGCTCTTGTAGCAACAGTTTAGCTGGCATACTGAAGGGAGACAAGATTCCCAAAGGATCATACAGTGAGCTGACCACAGACAAAATTCCCCTTCTGGTTGTTGGACGGTCCTGCAGGGAGGTTCTGAACTGGAACTTGTCTGTTACTATGCACCACTGTAAACCCAGTGCTCTCTCAACTGGAAGTTGATCTGTGTCCAAATCCAGATCCTTAATTTCCTTTGCTCTTCTTTCCTCTGGGATTGACATGAGCACTGTGCGACTGTTGCTGATCCATTTTGAAAGCTTAAATCCTCCTTTAGCGCAGATATCTGTCAGCCTCTTCACCATGTGCACTGCCTCCTCTTCTGAAGCAACAGATTTCAAACAATCATCCACATAAAAGTTTCTTTTGACTGTATCAACCACTTCAGCTGGAAACTGTTGTGCATTATCATCTGCAGTTCTCTGTAGAGCATAATTTGCACAACTTGGCGAAGATACAGCTCCAAACAAATGCACTTTCATCCTGCATTCCTGTGCAGACCTTGAAGTGTTGCCATGTTGCCACCACAGGAAACGGAGAAAGTTGACATGTTTTTCTGAGACGTGAACTTGGTGAAACATGGAATCAATGTCCGCCATTAATGCAACAGGCTCTTGTCTAAATCTGATCAGAACCCCAACCAGCGAGTTTGTGAGATCAGGTCCCTGTAGAAGCTGACTGTTCAATGATGCTCCTTTATAAGTTGTTCCACAGTCAAATACAACTCTTAATTTGCCCTTTGTGGGATGATACACTCCATGATGAGGGATGTACCACACCTTTCCATCATCTTTGTGCAACTCATCTACAGGCACAAACTCGGCATATCCTCGTTCAAGCATGTTGTTTACACATTTAGTGTATTCATCCTTATAATGAGTATCCTTTTCAAATCTCCGTCTGAGACTCTGGAGACGCTGCTCCGCGACACAGAGGTTATTTGGCAAACTGGAACCTTCTCTCCTGAAAGGCAAATCAATGTGATAATGATTTCCAATAAGCTTTATTGAACTACTAACAATATCCATGAAACACAGATCCTCTCTAGACATTTCAGTCTGCTCCTCTGATGATCTTTCATTAAAATCATGATTGTACTGTTTAATCAACATGTCTTCAAGACGCTCAACAGAAATCCTATTGGCTGTTACAGCAGTGCAGTTGGTTTTATTTCCACTGTTACTTCCAGTGCGCAGGGGACCATTTATGACCCAGCCAACTTTTGTTTTTACAGCATAAGGTCCACCTCCCACACTGTTTATCACCTTCCATGGCTCCAAAACATTGGAAGCATCAGTGCCTATCAGTAGCTCCACATCTGCATTAACGTTGTACAGTTTAACAGGTTTAAGATGAGGCCACTGATCGATGTCGCTTTGCTGGGGAATATTAACTGTAGAAACTGGCATAGTCTTTTGAGTCAAACCATCTGGCAATGGCATGAAATCATTTGCTTCCAAACCAGACACTTCCAAACCAGACAGAACTTGTGTACTAACAATCCTATCTTGACTCATTGTTCTCAAAAAGATATTGGTCTTTTTACCTTTTACATTCAGTCTTTTTGCCAGAGTTTCTGTACAGAATGTACCTGAACTTCCAGGATCCAAAAACGCATAGGTTTGCACAATTTTATTGCTCTTTTGGCTCTTAACTTGAACTGGAACTATAGAAAAAATTGCATCAACTTCATGACCAGCCCCAATATACCCACATGTCTGAGTGGTTGCAGTTGAAAAGTTGACATTAGAGTTTGTCCTCTGTTGAGTTTGTTCCGAAGACGCACCTGGATCCTTTCGCTCTATATGAAGAACCCCTGGGTGCCTTTGGTGACACACGTCGCAATCCAAACGACTCCTACAGTCTTTGCTTGTGTGACCAACTTTTAAACAACCAAAACAAATTCCCCTTTCCTTGATAAAAGTCAACTTATCCTGATGCGTTTTAGCTTTAAACTGCTTACAATTCTCTAGTAAATGGTTGCTGTGTGAACAAAACAAACAACTACGCAGAACAACGGAAGTTGTTCTGCTTCCAGTTGATTGAGCTTTGATTCCTGGCACTGTACTGACATTAGTGGCAAAACTACTTCCTTTTCTCCTTTGCTTGGTAGAACTTGAAGCTTTAAAGCTGCTTCCAGATTGTGAGTCTTGGATGTTGCCAAACACTGGATCTGATGCTACTTTTACCTGTTTTATTATAAAGGTAACCAGATCAGTGAATACTGCTCTGTAACCATTTTGTTCCTGCAGTTCATAGGCAACAACTCTCCATTTTTCCCTCAATTTGTATGGAAGTTTCATAACAACCATTCTCATATTTGAGGGCAAATCCAACTCCTTCATATAAACAACTTGCTGCATTAGATTCGAACATCCTTGAAGAAAAAGAGAGAATGACTGTAGACCTTTCACATCCTCACTTTTAATAGGTACCCAACTCACAATCCTCTCCATATATGCAGAGGCAATTTTATTTTCGTTCCCAAAATGTTCTTCAAGAAGATCTTTGGCTGTGGAATAGCCCTGCTCAGGTGGTAAGTGCTGACAACTATGCACCAAATCTCTAGGCTGCCCCCTAGTGAACTGCTCTAAAAAATGCAAACAGTCGCTCCAGTTATCAGTTTTAGCTTCCACTCCATTTTCAAAGGCATTCATAAATGATCTGTACTGTAAAGGGTCTCCATCAAACACAGGGATGTTTCTGGCGGGGAGGACAGAAGATAAGTTTTGTTTTACAAGCAAAGTAGTGATGTCATTTTGTTTTTGCAGAATATTTACAATCTCCTTCGTGCAGTTCCCAGTCAAAGTAGGAGACTGAGGCTGTGTTTGCTGCGTCACTTGAGCTGAATCATCAACCTGATGTTGGGTTTGACTTTGTCTAGGTACGATTACTTGTGATTCAGATGCAGAATTTATACCAGAGTAATCTCTTGATGTTGGAACAAATGTATCGGCACAAGGATTTAAACTAGGCGCTTCTTGTACGTGCCCTCTTTCAAAATAAGAGTTCATTCCATCAGAATGCTCAGAGCTACAAACTGAATTTATTTTTAAGACACGAAGCTTTGCATTAGTGGCTGCCAGCTCTGTTTCCAAGGATAATGTCTCCTTTTCTTTTCTCAGTTTCTCCTTTTCTTTTCTCAGTTTTTCCTCTTGCGCTTCGATAGAATGTTTTTTCTTTAATGCAGCCAGTCGCTCCATGAGCGCTGCCTTGTCAGCCGCAGCTTTAATGCGTGCGGAAGATGTTGATGAAATTCGACTTTGCTGTGACAAGGTTTTTGAAGGTGGTTTTACACTTGAGATATTAGAGACACTGTCTTCAGGTTTTATTTCATCCAAACTTTCAACAGCTTTATCATTGCGAACAGTATTGTTTTGTTCAGTATAAGGCTCGCCCGCCTCCTGCAACCAAACCTTTACTTTGTCCATAAAAACAGAGAATGCTGTCACCTTCGACTGAAAATGTGCAACTTGCCTTTTCACTTCATCTTCTGGCAGTGGCAAACTTAAAAAGGATTCTTGCACAGCGTTTGCATCTTGATAGCATTTAATAAACTTCCCAAATTCAGAAGACACTTCCTTAACGTTTTCATGTGAGGTCATTAAAGCGGAAATTTTCCCCATGTACTTAGATGCTTGCTTACACATTGAACTGCGCTTTTCTTGGCATGTCTTTATATACAAATCCAAACCTTTTGGCGTAAATTTAACACTTCTTTTCTCTGCTTGCATCTCAGTGTCATCCTCTCGTTTACTCTTAATATCCGACATTTTTATTGTCTTCTTGGATTATTTCAAACTTTATAAAGATGCACAGCACACTGAGAATCCATAGCCTAAAGTACAAACATGACATCCATTTACCTGCCTTTTGCAGCGAACAAACATTTCCACAGAGGGCGTTGGCATGTTTCAATTAGCGATCCAATTTTGCACCAATTTAGTACGTCAAAACTCAGTTCATCAGTCTTTGTAGTGAAATAATGTCTTTAAACTCCAATAGCTTCACCGTTTTCCTTTACGGCTTAAACAATATTATCACTCACCAGCTTTGACGAACGAGTGACATGTTGATCCAGGCTTCAACATCAAATCCGTCTGGATTACTCACCAGACGATCCAATAACTTTTATTCGAGTTCGACGGTGATCCTTGAAATCCTTATATCCATTAATGAAGAATTATTCCTTTGTCCACGGGAAGGTTTTTTACTTTGTGTAGTGGCAATTCCTTTACTTTTGCATGATCAAACGTCCCACAACTTAAAGTCCACAAGCCACTGCTGCACTGAGGTAATATTTCGTACGCAGGCAAAAGAAGTCCATTGTCCAAACCTTTTAGTTGAGAGTTTTGATTTTGGTTTATTTATCCATTTGGCAAACAAGATCCTTCCTACTGCTTCTCCTGCTCTGGTAAAAAACCATAGGCCCACCCCAATGCATGCTGGTCCTATACCAGTCTCTTTATTTATAGAAACAAAATGGCCCTACAGCTCTTACTGACTAATTTAACAAAATAACAACAAACAAACAAATCATTTAAAACAAAATATTAACCGACAAATAAACCCCAAAATATAAATAAACTAACAAACTTTAACTAATTTCAAAATAATAAAAAATAAAGAACAAATAGCTCCAACACTCAGGTTTCGAGATGATCCAGAGAGTGTATTGCTCAACGTTTGCGACAGAGTTGCTCAGTTTTAGTGCTTTTAAATGTGCTTTCTCTGTTAAAGCATAATAATGATACTCATAAAATACATTAAGTAAAATGAAACTGAAATCTCTTTCTCCAGTACCTTAGATTTCTTAGATAACCTTTTCAGTAACTGAGGATCTAGTTTTTCTGCATCTATAGATTAGTTTAATTTACTATCATTTACTATATTCTACTATAATAGATTAATTTACTATAATAAACAAATCATTTTATGTTCAGTAATTTTTTTATATGATCATATTCTGAGAAGAAACTTAGTAGAATAAACATATAATGAAATATGAAGTAGATGAGAATATTTTATTCCAAATACACCAGATATGGGTGGGAAGGAAATAGTAAATGGTCAGGATATACAGTAGAAACATGTGTCGGGAAGCGTGGATTGCATTCCCTCTGTATACATGTAGATTTTCTCCAGTGGAGATTCAAAGAATGAATGTTTACAGCTTCATGCTGACAACAGAGGGACCTGCAGGCGATTCTGCAGGTCATTAATCAATGTATAAAACTAAAATAAAATGTGTCACTAAAATGTATTTAGTGACACAGCACACAAACACGGAAGCAAGATGTGTAATTAGGATTATTTATAATAAATATGAATTAATTAGTGTAATTTCATTAACCATAGAGAATAACTAAATCCTTCAGGACAATGTCACATCAGTGCACTGAACTCACTATGGCATCCATCTAACAGAGCTTCCACATGTTCTCACTGTAATTTCCCCTCATGAATGAATTTATGCTGCACTAATCTGAATGTTCGGAGGGAAATCAAACGCATTTTACTCGTAGTACTCAAGCTGACTTCACTTGGTTTGAATGACGGCGTACTCACAATTGCACCCAGTCCTTGGTGAATTGGATGTGCGCCTCCAGAGATTTATGACGGCGAAACTGGTGCGCCGTGTATGCGCTGACTTTACAGACAAGGTACGAGAACAGATCATGCTAAGTCAACAGCGGTTTGGTCTTCAGGGTTTCTACTAGCGGACGAACTCTCCTTTCCAGCACCCTGGCATAGACTTTCCCAGGGAGGCTGAGGAGTGTGATCCCCCTTTAGTTGGAACACACCCTCCGGTCCCCCTTCTTAAAGATGGGGACCACCTCCCCGGTCTGCCAAGTACAGTGATTTTAAAAATAAAGATAAAATGAAAAGTAATTAATAAAAAGTAAATATTTAAACATTCCTACAAATGTGCAATGAACGTGTAAAAATTCTGTTTAGTAGTTGTTGCTGTTTCTTTCTTTCTTTCTTTTTCTTTTTTCTTTTTGAAAAATAACGACGTCTCTGAGGCGCGAATTACTACGTGAAAAATGGCGTCATCTTGTGGCCCCTTTCTGTCACTATAATTCATTCAAGGCTTTGTGGGAAATGCTTCTCCTGTAAAAGTTTCAGTCACCGGCGACATTTTTTCATCAGCAGAACGTTGACCGTCATCACAATGAACCAAATTCGATGACGTCACAAAAGTCAGCTCAAAGCACAACCAATCAAAATCTTGACTTTGATCTGAAAGTCCTTAAATAGCCGTTAGTTCGCAGTGTTCCTCACAGCAATCAGTTGCGATTAGTTCACATTTGCTTCGTGTTTTTAAACAGTTTCCTAAAGAGATTTAAACTCTTTTTCAAGGACATTTTAAAAGTTCTGTACCAATCAGCTAAAGTTTGACAGCTGTACCGACCAGTTTCCTCCAGTCTATTAAAGCAGACTGTTTTCAAAAAATGGATAGAGGAGACGGCTCACAAAACCATGACGATGGTGAACAAAACCATGTTGGTGTAGGACTAGCAGTCAATGAGCTGCTTTTGGCACTGCTGCAACAGGGAAATCTTAGAGCAGTTGACAGGATGTTCCCCTGGATTGAAATCAATCAGTTGCGTGGTTTAGTTGATAATCAACTGCCACAACAAGAGGAGGCAGTTGATGTTCCGGTAGGAGGCATCGAAATAAATCCTCCCCAGGAAATAGCAGGACCCTGGGAAAATTTTAGAGCAGAGATGGGAGTAGGCGATGGCATTGAAAGAAATCCACCCCAGGAAATAGCAGGACCCTTGGTCATTAATGGAGCAGAGATGGGAGTAGGAGATAACATAGAAAGAAATCCACCCCAACAGATAGAACGACCATTGGTCATTAATAGAGCAGAGATGGGAGCAGGAGATTACACAGAAAGAAATCCACCTCTAGAAATAGAACAACCCGTGTACAATAATGTAGCAGAAGAAGATCCAATTATTGATGAAATCAGGTGGTGGGAAGATGAGGGATCTGAGAGCGACACTGAAAGTGTTCCTGATAGTGACACAGATGACGATGGAGACAATGGCCAGGATGCTCCTGTGCTATTGCCCCCCAACCCAGTACCAGGCGGTTCGAGGAGGAGACCAAGGGAGGAGGAGGATGAAGAAGAAGAAGAAGATGGGAGAGCTAGGAAAATGTCTAAACACTGAATTTTGAGCTGAGCTGGACAGTCAATGTTGCACCCATCTTCCAAAGCTACATGTGTCCTACATCACTCTACGGCCTAGAGCGTCCTGGTGCCACGTGCACTTATGGACACTCTTATGTTCGAACAGGGTTGCTGCTGCTGGTTTGGTCAATATTGTTTGGAGAGAGATCAAACTAACAGCTTTAGAATCAGTGCAAAAAAGACGTAAACACAAAGCGCGGACCCGCCGAAACATCAGAATCAGCGAGCTGTCAGCTTTCAGCCCCGACCGTGTCCGTGCGGTCGGGTGAGAAAGGCCACATCTCACTGATTCTGATCTGCGGGTCGCGCTTTGTGTTTACGTCTTTGTGCAGAAGCCGTGTACCTGCTCTCATTTACTGTTTTAAATGTTTGGTGGTCGTCAAAATTTTGTGACGTTTCACCTGAGATTCTGGAATTTTGGGCAAAATACATTTATATAAAAAAATCGATTCAGGATTTTGATGAATCAATGTCACGTTATCCAATCCAGAATCGATTTTAATCGATGAATCGATTATTAAAACCCACCCCTACTTCCTATCACCATTGTGCTAACGTAATTATACAATAGCATTTACAACACCACCATCTTCAAATAGAAAAACACATTATGGAATGCTATCAGTTGTGTATTGGCCTCCCCAAACCCTGGACCTCAACATTAGTGAATAGTGGGATCATCTTGACAGAGAAGGGAAGGAAAGGCAGCCAACATCCAAAGAAGAGCTTTGAATGCATGTCTTTATCCTGTCTTCCTTCTCACCCCAACCGGTCGCAGCAGATGACCGCCCCTCCCTGAGCCTGGTTCTGCCGGAGGTTTCTTCCTGTTAAAAGGGAGTTTTTCCTTCCCACTGTTGCCAAAGTGCTTGCTCATAGGGGGTCATATTGTTGATTGTTGGGTTTTTCTCTGTATCTATTATTGTACGATCTACTGTACAATATAAAGCTCTGTGAGGCGACTGTTGTTGTGATTTGGTGCAATATAAATAAAATTGAATTGAATTGAATTGAATTGAATTGAATTGAACTGAATTGAACTGAATTGAATGTCCTTCAAGAAGCCTGGAGAACTTTTCCTGAAGACTACTTTCGCTATAATAAAAAAAAGGAAAAATTAAAGCAAAGGTAATGACTAGTTTGGGTGTTGTAGTCCTTTAATAATCAAGGAAAAGTAGTAAATCCACAATTTAAAAACAATTCTTTTATTATAAATAATCCTGGTGTGGATTAGTTACTTACACATCAAACCAATGTTTTACAGGCAGAACATTGCTCATCTGAGTTTTGACCCAGAGTGAAATTCACACAAGTTCAGCTTTCATTACCTGATCAGTGCGCCACTGAAGCAGACCCACTCTGCTCTGTCTTTGAAGATTCACCATGAGAAATTGGCATTCCTTGCTCTAACTGTCCACAATATGAAAGTCACAGGAAAAACCGACATGTCTTTTTTTTATGTTTGTTTGTTTGTTTTAACCCACTATGGTGCCACTTAAAATCCCTGTGTTTGAACAGTACACTTCAATTCTGCTTTAACAGCAATCCTTGATGTGCAGGGAAACATCAGGGTTAGCAAACTCACAACGCGAGTCTTCTTTCTCTGGGCCACATGTGTAATATTTATGTTTTTGTCCATCGAGCCACTCCATAGAGCTTCACTGCAAGTCATGTTTAATTGCAGCAGAGAATAAACACCAGCCTTCAGACCAGCTGCAAAACAGAAAAATAAACACGTGGACAAAATGCATAAATTTGCTGTAATGTAAGTTAATAAAGTAAGTTACATACCGCAAAAGCCAATAGCTCCTCCAGTCACACAACCACTGTACACAGCGTTCTTCCAGTCAGATATGCCTCTGTGCTGTAAGTGAAAATCAGGTACAAAAAAAGACAGTTATTACAAAACACTTTCAGTTATCACACAGAAAGTGTTTTGTTTTTCATCTGCATGGCAGGAGGTAGTAATGGCAGATAATCAATTAATCATTAATTAGCATATATCTGTAAAAGTATTCTCATATAAATTACCATCACTTTGTTCGGTACTTCTAACGATTTGTTAACCTATCCTTTAACCACTTCTGCAAACAGCCTGTGCCTGACTTTATCATAATACATTACATGGTGACAATTGAACAAAGCATATACAGTGGGGCAAAAAAGTATTTAGTCAGCCACCGATTGTGCAAGTTCCCCCACCTAAAATGATGACAGAGGTCAGTAATTTGCACCAGAGGTACACTTCAACTGTGAGAGACAGAATGTGAAAAAAAAATCCATGAATCCACATGGTAGGATTTGTAAAGAATTTATTCGTAAATCAGGGTGGAAAATAAGTATTTGGTCACCTCAAACAAGGAAAATCTCTGGCTCTCACTGGCCCCACTGTAATTACAAAAACAGGTAGCAGTGGGAATGTGAGCATGATTTTGGAAGAAATCATAGAATTCTAGGAAAAAAGGATGGAAAAATGTTAGCAGCTGTTTCTGTCTTCATTCCAGCTGTGTCCATTTGTTGGTGACAAATGTTGCTGGATAGTGATGTGGACATAAGCATACCTAACTGAGTGTGTGAGGCAACATTTCCAGCAGTGCTTGCAGTTGTAAAAATACTATATGCAATGCTAGATGAATATTATAACTGTTACTGTTTTAGGAGCAATAGATTATTATTTTTACTCCTGTTTTTTGTTTCCTGATTAAAACTAAATAAAGAAAATGTTGGACTTTGATTTGTGGGGAATATATTGTAGTGTTATGGCTAAATATCTATTTTAACGTCCATCCCCCTTAAAAAAATAAGCAAAATGCTCTCATTTTGTCTGTCTATGCTTTAAGAACTGCAATAGTCCTGTATTCCTAGAAATATGAGTATAATATTTTAACTAGGGGCAGCACGCCCATACGGTAAAAGAACTGGCTGAGTAGCAGCATATCACTGAAAATAAAAGCGAACCGAGCCCTGAGGAACGCCACAAAAAACATAGACAACACGGACGCAAGTGTTATCTCTGTCTGCAGAAAAGGTAGCCATTAGCTTACCCAGGGATCTTTTAATTCAAACCCAGGTTTCGAGATGATCCAGAGAGTGTATTGCTCAACGTTTGCGACAGAGTTGCTCAGTTTTAGTGCTTTTAAATGTGCTTTCTCTGTTAAAGCATAATAACGATACTCATAAAATACATTAAGTAAAATGAAACTGAAATCTCTTTCTCCAGTACCTTAGATTTCTTAGATAACCTTTTCAGTAACTGAGGATCTAGTTTTTCTGCATCTATAGATTAGTTTAATTTACTATCATTTACTATATTCTACTATAATAGATTAATTTACTATAATAAACAAATCATTTTATGTTCAGTAATTTTTTTATATTATCATATTCTGAGAAGAAACTTAGTAGAATAAAAATATAATGAAATATGAAGTAGATGAGAATATTTTATTCCAAATACACCAGATATGGGTGGGAAGGAAATAGTAAATGGTCAGGATATACAGTAGAAACATGTGTCGGGAAGCGTGGATTGCATTCCCTCTGTATACATGTAGATTTTCTCCAGTGGAGATTCAAAGAATGAATGTTTACAGCTTCATGCTGACAACAGAGGGACCTGCAGGCGATTCTGCAGGTCATTAATCAATGTATAAAACTAAAATAAAATGTGTCACTAAAATGTATTTAGTGACACAGCACACAAACACGGAAGCAAGATGTGTAATTAGGATTATTTATAATAAATATGAATTAATTAGTGTAATTTCATTAACCATAGAGAGTAACTAAATCCTTCAGGACAATGTCACATCAGTGCACTGAACTCACTATGGCATCCATCTAACAGAGCTTCCACATGTTCTCACTGTAATTTCCCCTCATGAATGAATTTATGCTGCACTAATCTGAATGTTCGGAGGGAAATCAAACGCATTTTACTCGTAGTACTCAAGCTGACTTCACTTGGTTTGAATGACGGCGTACTCACAATTGCACCCAGTCCTTGGTGAATTGGATGTGCGCCTCCAGAGATTTATAACGGCGAAACTGGTGCGCCGTGTATGCGCTGACTTTACAGACAAGGTAGGAGAACAGATCATGCTAAGTCAACAGCGGTTTGGTCTTCAGGGTTTCTACTAGCGGACGAACTCTCCTTTCCAGCACCCTGGCATAGACTTTCCCAGGGAGGCTGAGGAGTGTGATCCCCCTTTAGTTGGAACACACCCTCCGGTCCCCCTTCTTAAAGATGGGGACCACCTCCCCGGTCTGCCAGTGCACAGTGATTTTAAAAATAAAGATAAAATGAAAAGTAATTAATAAAAAGTAAATATTTAAACATTCCTACAAATGTGCAATGAACGTGTAAAAATTCTGTTTAGTAGTTGTTGCTGTTTCTTTCTTTCTTTCTTTTTCTTTTTTCTTTTTGAAAAATAACGACGTCTCTGAGGCGCGAATTACTACGTGAAAAATGGCGTCATCTTGTGGCCCCTTTCTGTCACTATAATTCATTCAAGGCTTTGTGGGAAATGCTTCTCCTGTAAAAGTTTCAGTCACCGGCGACATTTTTTCATCAGCAGAACGTTGACCGTCATCACAATGAACCAAATTCGATGACGTCACAAAAGTCAGCTCAAAGCACAACCAATCAAAATCTTGACTTTGATCTGAAAATCCTTAAATAGCCGTTAGTTCGCAGTGTTCCTCACAGCAATCAGTTGCGATTAGTTCACATTTGCTTCGTGTTTTTAAACAGTTTCCTAAAGAGATTTAAACTCTTTTTCAAGGACATTTTAAAAGTTCTGTACCAATCAGCTAAAGTTTGACAGCTGTACCGACCAGTTTCCTCCAGTCTATTAAAGCAGACTGTTTTCAAAAAATGGATAGAGGAGACGGCTCACAAAACCATGACGATGGTGAACAAAACCATGTTGGTGTAGGACTAGCAGTCAATGAGCTGCTTTTGGCACTGCTGCAACAGGGAAATCTTAGAGCAGTTGACAGGATGTTCCCCTGGATTGAAATCAATCAGTTGCGTGGTTTAGTTGATAATCAACTGCCACAACAAGAGGAGGCAGTTGATGTTCCGGTAGGAGGCATCGAAATAAATCCTCCCCAGGAAATAGCAGGACCCTGGGAAAATTTTAGAGCAGAGATGGGAGTAGGCGATGGCATTGAAAGAAATCCACCCCAGGAAATAGCAGGACCCTTGGTCATTAATGGAGCAGAGATGGGAGTAGGAGATAACATAGAAAGAAATCCACCCCAACAGATAGAACGACCATTGGTCATTAATAGAGCAGAGATGGGAGCAGGAGATTACACAGAAAGAAATCCACCTCTAGAAATAGAACAACCCGTGTACAATAATGTAGCAGAAGAAGATCCAATTATTGATGAAATCAGGTGGTGGGAAGATGAGGGATCTGAGAGCGACACTGAAAGTGTTCCTGATAGTGACACAGATGATGATGGAGACAATGGCCAGGATGCTCCTGTGCTATTGCCCCCCAACCCAGTACCAGGCGGTTCGAGGAGGAGACCAAGGGAGGAGGAGGATGAAGAAGAAGAAGATGGGAGAGCTAGGAAAATGTCTAAACACTGAATTTTGAGCTGAGCTGGACAGTCAATGTTGCACCCATCTTCCAAAGCTACATGTGTCCTACATCACTCTACGGCCTAGAGCGTCCTGGTGCCACGTGCACTTATGGACACTCTTATGTTCGAACAGGGTTGCTGCTGCTGGTTTGGTCAATATTGTTTGGAGAGAGATCAAACTAACAGCTTTAGAATCAGTGCAAAAAAGACGTAAACACAAAGCGCGGACCCGCCGAAACATCAGAATCAGCGAGCTGTCAGCTTTCAGCCCCGACCGTGTCCGTGCGGTCGGGTGAGAAAGGCCACATCTCACTGATTCTGATCTGCGGGTCGCGCTTTGTGTTTACGTCTTTGTGCAGAAGCCGTGTACCTGCTCTCATTTACTGTTTTAAATGTTTGGTGGTCGTCAAAATTTTGTGACGTTTCACCTGAGATTCTGGAATTTTGGGCAAAATACATTTATATAAAAAAATCGATTCAGGATTTTAATGAATCAATGTCACGTTATCCAATCCAGAATCGATTTTAATCGATGAATCGATTATTAAAACCCACCCCTACTTCCTATCACCATTGTGCTAACGTAATTATACAATAGCATTTACAACACCATCTTCAAATAGAAAAACACATTATGGAATGCTATCAGTTGTGTATTGGCCTCCCCAAACCCTGGACCTCAACATTAGTGAATAGTGGGATCATCTTGACAGAGAAGGGAAGGAAAGGCAGCCAACATCCAAAGAAGAGCTTTGAATGCATGTCTTTATCCTGTCTTCCTTCTCACCCCAACCGGTCGCAGCAGATGACCGCCCCTCCCTGAGCCTGGTTCTGCCGGAGGTTTCTTCCTGTTAAAAGGGAGTTTTTCCTTCCCACTGTTGCCAAAGTGCTTGCTCATAGGGGGTCATATTGTTGATTGTTGGGTTTTTCTCTGTATCTATTATTGTACGATCTACTGTACAATATAAAGCTCTGTGAGGCGACTGTTGTTGTGATTTGGTGCAATATAAATAAAATTGAATTGAATTGAATTGAATGTCCTTCAAGAAGCCTGGAGAACTTTTCCTGAAGACTACTTTCGCTATAATAAAAAAAAGGAAAAATTAAAGCAAAGGTAATGACTAGTTTGGGTGTTGTAGTCCTTTAATAATCAAGGAAAAGTAGTAAATCCACAATTTTAAAAAAAATTCTTTTATTATAAATAATCCTGGTGTGGATTAGTTACTTACACATCAAACCAATGTTTTACAGGCAGAACATTGCTCATCTGAGTTTTTACAGACCCAGAGTGAAATTCACACAAGTTCAGCTTTCATTACCTGATCAGTGCGCCACTGAAGCAGACCCACTCTGCTCTGTCTTTGAAGATTCACCATGAGAAATTGGCATTCCTTGCTCTAACTGTCCACAATATGAAAGTCACAGGAAAAACCGACATGTCTTTTTTTTATGTTTGTTTGTTTGTTTTAACCCACTATGGTGCCACTTAAAATCCCTGTGTTTGAACAGTACACTTCAATTCTGCTTTAACAGCAATCCTTGATGTGCAGGGAAACATCAGGGTTAGCAAACTCACAACGCGAGTCTTCTTTCTCTGGGCCACATGTGTAATATTTATGTTTTTGTCCATCGAGCCACTCCATAGAGCTTCACTGCAAGTCATGTTTAATTGCAGCAGAGAATAAACACCAGCCTTCAGACCAGCTGCAAAACAGAAAAATAAACACGTGGACAAAATGCATAAATTTGCTGTAATGTAAGTTAATAAAGTAAGTTACATACCGCAAAAGCCAATAGCTCCTCCAGTCACACAACCACTGTACACAGCGTTCTTCCAGTCAGATATGCCTCTGTGCTGTAAGTGAAAATCAGGTACAAAAAAAGACAGTTATTACAAAACACTTTCAGTTATCACACAGAAAGTGTTTTGTTTTTCATCTGCATGGCAGGAGGTAGTAATGGCAGATAATCAATTAATCATTAATCAGCATATATCTGTAAAAGTATTCTCATATAAATTACCATCACTTTGTTCGGTACTTCTAACGATTTGTTAACCTATCCTTTAACCACTTCTGCAAACAGCCTGTGCCTGACTTTATCATAATACATTACATGGTGACAATTGAACAAAGCATATACTGTAATTACAAAAACAGGTAGCAGTGGGAATGTGAGCATGATTTTGGAAGAAATCATAGAATTCTAGGAAAAAAGGATGGAAAAATGTTAGCAGCATTTTCTGTCTTCATTCCAGCTGTGTCCATTTGTTGGTGACAAATGTTGCTGGATAGTGATGTGGACATAAGCATACCTAACTGAGTGTGTGAGGCAACATTTCCAGCAGTGCTTGCAGTTGTAAAAATACTATATGCAATGCTAGATGAATATTATAACTGTTACTGTTTTAGGAGCAATAGATTATTATTTTTACTCCTGTTTTTTGTTTCCTGATTAAAACTAAATAAAGAAAATGTTGGACTTTGATTTGTGGGGAATATATTGTAGTGTTATGGCTAAATATCTATTTTAACGTCCATCCCCCTTAAAAAAATAAGCAAAATGCTCTCATTTTGTCTGTCTATGCTTTAAGAACTGCAATAGTCCTGTATTCCTAGAAATATGAGTATAATATTTTAACTAGGGGCAGCACGCCCATACGGTAAAAGAACTGGCTGAGTAGCAGCATATCACTGAAAATAAAAGCGAACCGAGCCCTGAGGAACGCCACAAAAAACATAGACAACACGGACGCAAGTGTTATCTCTGTCTGCAGAAAAGGTAGCCATTAGCTTACCCAGGGATCTTTTAATTCAAACCCAGTGTAGTGGCAATTCCTTTACTTTTGTATGATCAAACGTCCCACAACTTAAAGTCCACAAGCCACTGCTGCACTGAGGTAATATTTCGTACGCAGGCAAAAGAAGTCCATTGTCCAAACCTTTTAGTTGAGAGTTTTGATTTTGGTTTATTTATCCATTTGGCAAGCAATAACAAGATCCTTCCTACTGCTTCTCCTGCTCTGGTAAAAAAACCATAGGCCCACCCCAATGCATGCTGGTCCTATACCAGTCTCTTTATTTATAGAAACAAAATGGCCCTACAGCTCTTACTGACTAATTTAACAAAATAACAACAAACAAACAAATCATTTAAAACAAAATATTAACCGACAAATAAACCCCAAAATATAAATAAACTAACAAACTTTAACTAATTTCAAAATAATAAAAAATAAAGAACAAATAGCTCCAACACTCCGGCCCCTAATTGTGCATACTATCACAATTACTTTAAAGTCCCAAAAGGAGGAGCTATTCCCTTAAACAAATCCTTAATTTTCATTGATGATTTTCTTCACGATGAGGCTTCCAGTAGCAAAATAAGTTTTGTCACTGGCCTTTCCAAAACACTGGTCCTTGTTTGTAGTCTCACAGAACGCACCAAGCCTTTTGCATCCTGGTTTACATTTAAGACTTTCGCCATCATCCATGATCCTCTTGGAGCTGTAGCGTCTGCAATTAAAACAACATCTCCAGGTATAAGACATCTTTTAGTCCTCATCCATTTTTGTCTTTCTTGCATCAAAGGTAGGTACTCAGAAAGCCATCTCTTCCAGAACAACTCTGCCATGTACTGTACCTGTTTCCACCTTTTCCTGACATGCAAATCACTTGGATGAAACAGTCCTGGTGGAAAAACTGGTTTATTTTTCAGCAACAACAAGTGATTGGGTGTCAGTGCTTCAAGATCATTTGAGTCATCTGAAACTTTAGTAATGGGTCTGTCGTTCATTATAGCTTCAACCTCACAGAAGACTGTGTGGAGTCCTTCATCATCCAGAACTTGCTCCTTAAGAACTGAGGCTAAAATATTCTTTACTGAACGAATGAGACGCTCCCACACACCGCCTTGGTGAGAAGCTGCTGGGATGTTGAAGTTCCATTTCATGCCATCCTGAACAAAAGCCTTTTGAATTTTGGCATGGTCTAGCTCAGTCAAACTTTCTTTCAACTCTCGATTCGCCCCAACAAAATTTGTAGCATTATCAGATCTGATGGTCGAAACTGGGCCTCGTCTACAGATTAACCTCCTCACAGCATTTATACAAGAGTCTGTATCAAGTGTACATGCAATCTCCAGATGTACTGCACGACTGGTGAAACAAGTAAAAAGAACTCCATACCTTTTAAGGAGACTTCGTCCTCTTTTAACACTTATAGGTCCAAAATAGTCCACTCCAACATTTGTGAATGGGGCTATGTCTGGCAGGACTCTCTCTTCAGGCAGATCCGCCATCTTTTGTTCAACAAACTTTCCTCTGTTGCGTCTACACGTGACACAACGAGAGATGATTTTCCTGGCAGCAGAATTTGCATTTAGTATCCAGTAATTTTGTCTTAGTTTTGACAGCATGTGTGCTCTTCCTGCATGTCCCAACCTTTGATGGATATGGCGTAAAATCAGTGTTGACACATGCATATCTTTTGTCAAAATTACAGGATGCTTTAATTCCATAGGCATGGCTGCTTTATTCAATCGGCCACCCACTCTGAGGATTCCTGCATCCAACACTGGATCAAGTTTATAGAGACAATTTCCCTTAGAGACTCCTTTGAGGCCATTGCGGATTAAAGCCATTTCAGTCGTAAATTTCTGTTGTTGTGCATATTGAAGAATAGCTTGTTCTGCCTTTGCCAAGTCTTCTGGAGTGAGATTTCCTTTCTTCAAAGTGGTCTTAAATCTTTCCATTCTTATCTCCACTTCTTTCTGACCTTCCGGATCATTCTTATTCAAACCTGCAGCAAGCAACTCTTTCCTCTTCTGTGCCAACAACACCAAGACCTCTTTCATCTTTAAAAGCCAGGCTACAGAGATTTTAAGTTTTGCCCAAGACGAGAAGTAGAGGATAAAATAGCTGGTAGGATTTTGTAATTCTCTCACAATGGCATTCATTGTCAGGTCCCTTTTGACCTCTGGGTCATCTGCAGAAATTACACTGTACTCCACATCCAGTTTAGGCCATTCCTTTTCTGACTCATAGAGAAATTCTGGCCCTTTTATCCATCTCCTACATTTGAGGAGATCCCCAGCTCTCATACCTCTGGATGCGTCATCTGCAGGATTCTCCTTAGAAGAAACGTATCTCCACTGATTCACATCTGTTGCTTCCCGAATAACAGCAATTCTGTTTGCAACAAAAGTATTGAATCTTCTGGTTTCATTGGAGATGTATTTCAGTACTGTTGTGCTATCAGTCCAAAAAACTGATTTTTCCAACCTGACTTGCAGCTCCTTTTGCAGAAGCCTGTCCACCCGAACTGCAAGAACTGCAGCCGTCAATTCCAACCTGGGAATTGTAGTTTGCTTGAGAGGAGCAACTCTAGCCTTTCCCAGGATAAAAGCAACATGCGTGACGTTATTCTTTTCCAACTTTAAATATGACACCGTTCCATACCCATCTTGACTTGCATCAGAAAAATGATGAAGTTGTGCCCTATCTGGTCTTCCAAAGCAATTTGGTTTAATGCAATGTTCCACTTTAAACTTTGAAATCAGCTGGAGATCCTCCAGCCAATCACGCCACCGCTGGGAAAGAGAGTGGGGAATAACTTCATCCCACTTCAAATTTTGTCGGCAAAGCTCTTGTAGCAACAGTTTAGCTGGCATACTGAAGGGAGACAAGATTCCCAAAGGATCATACAGTGAGCTGACCACAGACAAAATTCCCCTTCTGGTTGTTGGACGGTCCTGCAGGGAGGTTCTGAACTGGAACTTGTCTGTTACTATGCACCACTGTAAACCCAGTGCTCTCTCAACTGGAAGTTGATCTGTGTCCAAATCCAGATCCTTAATTTCCTTTGCTCTTCTTTCCTCTGGGATTGACATGAGCACTGTGCGACTGTTGCTGATCCATTTTGAAAGCTTAAATCCTCCTTTAGCGCAGATATCTGTCAGCCTCTTCACCATGTGCACTGCCTCCTCTTCTGAAGCAACAGATTTCAAACAATCATCCACATAAAAGTTTCTTTTGACTGTATCAACCACTTCAGCTGGAAACTGTTGTGCATTATCATCTGCAGTTCTCTGTAGAGCATAATTTGCACAACTTGGCGAAGATACAGCTCCAAACAAATGCACTTTCATCCTGCATTCCTGTGCAGACCTTGAAGTGTTGCCATGTTGCCACCACAGGAAACGGAGAAAGTTGACATGTTTTTCTGAGACGTGAACTTGGTGAAACATGGAATCAATGTCCGCCATTAATGCAACAGGCTCTTGTCTAAATCTGATCAGAACCCCAACCAGCGAGTTTGTGAGATCAGGTCCCTGTAGAAGCTGACTGTTCAATGATGCTCCTTTATAAGTTGTTCCACAGTCAAATACAACTCTTAATTTGCCCTTTGTGGGATGATACACTCCATGATGAGGGATGTACCACACCTTTCCATCATCTTTGTGCAACTCATCTACAGGCACAAACTCGGCATATCCTCGTTCAAGCATGTTGTTTACACATTTAGTGTATTCATCCTTATAATGAGTATCCTTTTCAAATCTCCGTCTGAGACTCTGGAGACGCTGCTCCGCGACACAGAGGTTATTTGGCAAACTGGAACCTTCTCTCCTGAAAGGCAAATCAATGTGATAATGATTTCCAATAAGCTTTATTGAACTACTAACAATATCCATGAAACACAGATCCTCTCTAGACATTTCAGTCTGCTCCTCTGATGATCTTTCATTAAAATCATGATTGTACTGTTTAATCAACATGTCTTCAAGACGCTCAACAGAAATCCTATTGGCTGTTACAGCAGTGCAGTTGGTTTTATTTCCACTGTTACTTCCAGTGCGCAGGGGACCATTTATGACCCAGCCAACTTTTGTTTTTACAGCATAAGGTCCACCTCCCACACTGTTTATCACCTTCCATGGCTCCAAAACATTGGAAGCATCAGTGCCTATCAGTAGCTCCACATCTGCATTAACGTTGTACAGTTTAACAGGTTTAAGATGAGGCCACTGATCGATGTCGCTTTGCTGGGGAATATTAACTGTAGAAACTGGCATAGTCTTTTGAGTCAAACCATCTGGCAATGGCATGAAATCATTTGCTTCCAAACCAGACACTTCCAAACCAGACAGAACTTGTGTACTAACAATCCTATCTTGACTCATTGTTCTCAAAAAGATATTGGTCTTTTTACCTTTTACATTCAGTCTTTTTGCCAGAGTTTCTGTACAGAATGTACCTGAACTTCCAGGATCCAAAAACGCATAGGTTTGCACAATTTTATTGCTCTTTTGGCTCTTAACTTGAACTGGAACTATAGAAAAAATTGCATCAACTTCATGACCAGCCCCAATATACCCACATGTCTGAGTGGTTGCAGTTGAAAAGTTGACATTAGAGTTTGTCCTCTGTTGAGTTTGTTCCGAAGACGCACCTGGATCCTTTCGCTCTATATGAAGAACCCCTGGGTGCCTTTGGTGACACACGTCGCAATCCAAACGACTCCTACAGTCTTTGCTTGTGTGACCAACTTTTAAACAACCAAAACAAATTCCCCTTTCCTTGATAAAAGTCAACTTATCCTGATGCGTTTTAGCTTTAAACTGCTTACAATTCTCTAGTAAATGGTTGCTGTGTGAACAAAACAAACAACTACGCAGAACAACGGAAGTTGTTCTGCTTCCAGTTGATTGAGCTTTGATTCCTGGCACTGTACTGACATTAGTGGCAAAACTACTTCCTTTTCTCCTTTGCTTGGTAGAACTTGAAGCTTTAAAGCTGCTTCCAGATTGTGAGTCTTGGATGTTGCCAAACACTGGATCTGATGCTACTTTTACCTGTTTTATTATAAAGGTAACCAGATCAGTGAATACTGCTCTGTAACCATTTTGTTCCTGCAGTTCATAGGCAACAACTCTCCATTTTTCCCTCAATTTGTATGGAAGTTTCATAACAACCATTCTCATATTTGAGGGCAAATCCAACTCCTTCATATAAACAACTTGCTGCATTAGATTCGAACATCCTTGAAGAAAAAGAGAGAATGACTGTAGACCTTTCACATCCTCACTTTTAATAGGTACCCAACTCACAATCCTCTCCATATATGCAGAGGCAATTTTATTTTCGTTCCCAAAATGTTCTTCAAGAAGATCTTTGGCTGTGGAATAGCCCTGCTCAGGTGGTAAGTGCTGACAACTATGCACCAAATCTCTAGGCTGCCCCCTAGTGAACTGCTCTAAAAAATGCAAACAGTCGCTCCAGTTATCAGTTTTAGCTTCCACTCCATTTTCAAAGGCATTCATAAATGATCTGTACTGTAAAGGGTCTCCATCAAACACAGGGATGTTTCTGGCGGGGAGGACAGAAGATAAGTTTTGTTTTACAAGCAAAGTAGTGATGTCATTTTGTTTTTGCAGAATATTTACAATCTCCTTCGTGCAGTTCCCAGTCAAAGTAGGAGACTGAGGCTGTGTTTGCTGCGTCACTTGAGCTGAATCATCAACCTGATGTTGGGTTTGACTTTGTCTAGGTACGATTACTTGTGATTCAGATGCAGAATTTATACCAGAGTAATCTCTTGATGTTGGAACAAATGTATCGGCACAAGGATTTAAACTAGGCGCTTCTTGTACGTGCCCTCTTTCAAAATAAGAGTTCATTCCATCAGAATGCTCAGAGCTACAAACTGAATTTATTTTTAAGACACGAAGCTTTGCATTAGTGGCTGCCAGCTCTGTTTCCAAGGATAATGTCTCCTTTTCTTTTCTCAGTTTCTCCTTTTCTTTTCTCAGTTTTTCCTCTTGCGCTTCGATAGAATGTTTTTTCTTTAATGCAGCCAGTCGCTCCATGAGCGCTGCCTTGTCAGCCGCAGCTTTAATGCGTGCGGAAGATGTTGATGAAATTCGACTTTGCTGTGACAAGGTTTTTGAAGGTGGTTTTACACTTGAGATATTAGAGACACTGTCTTCAGGTTTTATTTCATCCAAACTTTCAACAGCTTTATCATTGCGAACAGTATTGTTTTGTTCAGTATAAGGCTCGCCCGCCTCCTGCAACCAAACCTTTACTTTGTCCATAAAAACAGAGAATGCTGTCACCTTCGACTGAAAATGTGCAACTTGCCTTTTCACTTCATCTTCTGGCAGTGGCAAACTTAAAAAGGATTCTTGCACAGCGTTTGCATCTTGATAGCATTTAATAAACTTCCCAAATTCAGAAGACACTTCCTTAACGTTTTCATGTGAGGTCATTAAAGCGGAAATTTTCCCCATGTACTTAGATGCTTGCTTACACATTGAACTGCGCTTTTCTTGGCATGTCTTTATATACAAATCCAAACCTTTTGGCGTAAATTTAACACTTCTTTTCTCTGCTTGCATCTCAGTGTCATCCTCTCGTTTACTCTTAATATCCGACATTTTTATTGTCTTCTTGGATTATTTCAAACTTTATAAAGATGCACAGCACACTGAGAATCCATAGCCTAAAGTACAAACATGACATCCATTTACCTGCCTTTTGCAGCGAACAAACATTTCCACAGAGGGCGTTGGCATGTTTCAATTAGCGATCCAATTTTGCACCAATTTAGTACGTCAAAACTCAGTTCATCAGTCTTTGTAGTGAAATAATGTCTTTAAACTCCAATAGCTTCACCGTTTTCCTTTACGGCTTAAACAATATTATCACTCACCAGCTTTGACGAACGAGTGACATGTTGATCCAGGCTTCAACATCAAATCCGTCTGGATTACTCACCAGACGATCCAATAACTTTTATTCGAGTTCGACGGTGATCCTTGAAATCCTTATATCCATTAATGAAGAATTATTCCTTTGTCCACGGGAAGGTTTTTTACTTTGTGTAGTGGCAATTCCTTTACTTTTGCATGATCAAACGTCCCACAACTTAAAGTCCACAAGCCACTGCTGCACTGAGGTAATATTTCGTACGCAGGCAAAAGAAGTCCATTGTCCAAACCTTTTAGTTGAGAGTTTTGATTTTGGTTTATTTATCCATTTGGCAAACAAGATCCTTCCTACTGCTTCTCCTGCTCTGGTAAAAAACCATAGGCCCACCCCAATGCATGCTGGTCCTATACCAGTCTCTTTATTTATAGAAACAAAATGGCCCTACAGCTCTTACTGACTAATTTAACAAAATAACAACAAACAAACAAATCATTTAAAACAAAATATTAACCGACAAATAAACCCCAAAATATAAATAAACTAACAAACTTTAACTAATTTCAAAATAATAAAAAATAAAGAACAAATAGCTCCAACACTCAGGTTTCGAGATGATCCAGAGAGTGTATTGCTCAACGTTTGCGACAGAGTTGCTCAGTTTTAGTGCTTTTAAATGTGCTTTCTCTGTTAAAGCATAATAATGATACTCATAAAATACATTAAGTAAAATGAAACTGAAATCTCTTTCTCCAGTACCTTAGATTTCTTAGATAACCTTTTCAGTAACTGAGGATCTAGTTTTTCTGCATCTATAGATTAGTTTAATTTACTATCATTTACTATATTCTACTATAATAGATTAATTTACTATAATAAACAAATCATTTTATGTTCAGTAATTTTTTTATATGATCATATTCTGAGAAGAAACTTAGTAGAATAAACATATAATGAAATATGAAGTAGATGAGAATATTTTATTCCAAATACACCAGATATGGGTGGGAAGGAAATAGTAAATGGTCAGGATATACAGTAGAAACATGTGTCGGGAAGCGTGGATTGCATTCCCTCTGTATACATGTAGATTTTCTCCAGTGGAGATTCAAAGAATGAATGTTTACAGCTTCATGCTGACAACAGAGGGACCTGCAGGCGATTCTGCAGGTCATTAATCAATGTATAAAACTAAAATAAAATGTGTCACTAAAATGTATTTAGTGACACAGCACACAAACACGGAAGCAAGATGTGTAATTAGGATTATTTATAATAAATATGAATTAATTAGTGTAATTTCATTAACCATAGAGAATAACTAAATCCTTCAGGACAATGTCACATCAGTGCACTGAACTCACTATGGCATCCATCTAACAGAGCTTCCACATGTTCTCACTGTAATTTCCCCTCATGAATGAATTTATGCTGCACTAATCTGAATGTTCGGAGGGAAATCAAACGCATTTTACTCGTAGTACTCAAGCTGACTTCACTTGGTTTGAATGACGGCGTACTCACAATTGCACCCAGTCCTTGGTGAATTGGATGTGCGCCTCCAGAGATTTATGACGGCGAAACTGGTGCGCCGTGTATGCGCTGACTTTACAGACAAGGTACGAGAACAGATCATGCTAAGTCAACAGCGGTTTGGTCTTCAGGGTTTCTACTAGCGGACGAACTCTCCTTTCCAGCACCCTGGCATAGACTTTCCCAGGGAGGCTGAGGAGTGTGATCCCCCTTTAGTTGGAACACACCCTCCGGTCCCCCTTCTTAAAGATGGGGACCACCTCCCCGGTCTGCCAAGTACAGTGATTTTAAAAATAAAGATAAAATGAAAAGTAATTAATAAAAAGTAAATATTTAAACATTCCTACAAATGTGCAATGAACGTGTAAAAATTCTGTTTAGTAGTTGTTGCTGTTTCTTTCTTTCTTTCTTTTTCTTTTTTCTTTTTGAAAAATAACGACGTCTCTGAGGCGCGAATTACTACGTGAAAAATGGCGTCATCTTGTGGCCCCTTTCTGTCACTATAATTCATTCAAGGCTTTGTGGGAAATGCTTCTCCTGTAAAAGTTTCAGTCACCGGCGACATTTTTTCATCAGCAGAACGTTGACCGTCATCACAATGAACCAAATTCGATGACGTCACAAAAGTCAGCTCAAAGCACAACCAATCAAAATCTTGACTTTGATCTGAAAGTCCTTAAATAGCCGTTAGTTCGCAGTGTTCCTCACAGCAATCAGTTGCGATTAGTTCACATTTGCTTCGTGTTTTTAAACAGTTTCCTAAAGAGATTTAAACTCTTTTTCAAGGACATTTTAAAAGTTCTGTACCAATCAGCTAAAGTTTGACAGCTGTACCGACCAGTTTCCTCCAGTCTATTAAAGCAGACTGTTTTCAAAAAATGGATAGAGGAGACGGCTCACAAAACCATGACGATGGTGAACAAAACCATGTTGGTGTAGGACTAGCAGTCAATGAGCTGCTTTTGGCACTGCTGCAACAGGGAAATCTTAGAGCAGTTGACAGGATGTTCCCCTGGATTGAAATCAATCAGTTGCGTGGTTTAGTTGATAATCAACTGCCACAACAAGAGGAGGCAGTTGATGTTCCGGTAGGAGGCATCGAAATAAATCCTCCCCAGGAAATAGCAGGACCCTGGGAAAATTTTAGAGCAGAGATGGGAGTAGGCGATGGCATTGAAAGAAATCCACCCCAGGAAATAGCAGGACCCTTGGTCATTAATGGAGCAGAGATGGGAGTAGGAGATAACATAGAAAGAAATCCACCCCAACAGATAGAACGACCATTGGTCATTAATAGAGCAGAGATGGGAGCAGGAGATTACACAGAAAGAAATCCACCTCTAGAAATAGAACAACCCGTGTACAATAATGTAGCAGAAGAAGATCCAATTATTGATGAAATCAGGTGGTGGGAAGATGAGGGATCTGAGAGCGACACTGAAAGTGTTCCTGATAGTGACACAGATGACGATGGAGACAATGGCCAGGATGCTCCTGTGCTATTGCCCCCCAACCCAGTACCAGGCGGTTCGAGGAGGAGACCAAGGGAGGAGGAGGATGAAGAAGAAGAAGAAGATGGGAGAGCTAGGAAAATGTCTAAACACTGAATTTTGAGCTGAGCTGGACAGTCAATGTTGCACCCATCTTCCAAAGCTACATGTGTCCTACATCACTCTACGGCCTAGAGCGTCCTGGTGCCACGTGCACTTATGGACACTCTTATGTTCGAACAGGGTTGCTGCTGCTGGTTTGGTCAATATTGTTTGGAGAGAGATCAAACTAACAGCTTTAGAATCAGTGCAAAAAAGACGTAAACACAAAGCGCGGACCCGCCGAAACATCAGAATCAGCGAGCTGTCAGCTTTCAGCCCCGACCGTGTCCGTGCGGTCGGGTGAGAAAGGCCACATCTCACTGATTCTGATCTGCGGGTCGCGCTTTGTGTTTACGTCTTTGTGCAGAAGCCGTGTACCTGCTCTCATTTACTGTTTTAAATGTTTGGTGGTCGTCAAAATTTTGTGACGTTTCACCTGAGATTCTGGAATTTTGGGCAAAATACATTTATATAAAAAAATCGATTCAGGATTTTGATGAATCAATGTCACGTTATCCAATCCAGAATCGATTTTAATCGATGAATCGATTATTAAAACCCACCCCTACTTCCTATCACCATTGTGCTAACGTAATTATACAATAGCATTTACAACACCACCATCTTCAAATAGAAAAACACATTATGGAATGCTATCAGTTGTGTATTGGCCTCCCCAAACCCTGGACCTCAACATTAGTGAATAGTGGGATCATCTTGACAGAGAAGGGAAGGAAAGGCAGCCAACATCCAAAGAAGAGCTTTGAATGCATGTCTTTATCCTGTCTTCCTTCTCACCCCAACCGGTCGCAGCAGATGACCGCCCCTCCCTGAGCCTGGTTCTGCCGGAGGTTTCTTCCTGTTAAAAGGGAGTTTTTCCTTCCCACTGTTGCCAAAGTGCTTGCTCATAGGGGGTCATATTGTTGATTGTTGGGTTTTTCTCTGTATCTATTATTGTACGATCTACTGTACAATATAAAGCTCTGTGAGGCGACTGTTGTTGTGATTTGGTGCAATATAAATAAAATTGAATTGAATTGAATTGAATTGAATTGAATTGAACTGAATTGAACTGAATTGAATGTCCTTCAAGAAGCCTGGAGAACTTTTCCTGAAGACTACTTTCGCTATAATAAAAAAAAGGAAAAATTAAAGCAAAGGTAATGACTAGTTTGGGTGTTGTAGTCCTTTAATAATCAAGGAAAAGTAGTAAATCCACAATTTAAAAACAATTCTTTTATTATAAATAATCCTGGTGTGGATTAGTTACTTACACATCAAACCAATGTTTTACAGGCAGAACATTGCTCATCTGAGTTTTGACCCAGAGTGAAATTCACACAAGTTCAGCTTTCATTACCTGATCAGTGCGCCACTGAAGCAGACCCACTCTGCTCTGTCTTTGAAGATTCACCATGAGAAATTGGCATTCCTTGCTCTAACTGTCCACAATATGAAAGTCACAGGAAAAACCGACATGTCTTTTTTTTATGTTTGTTTGTTTGTTTTAACCCACTATGGTGCCACTTAAAATCCCTGTGTTTGAACAGTACACTTCAATTCTGCTTTAACAGCAATCCTTGATGTGCAGGGAAACATCAGGGTTAGCAAACTCACAACGCGAGTCTTCTTTCTCTGGGCCACATGTGTAATATTTATGTTTTTGTCCATCGAGCCACTCCATAGAGCTTCACTGCAAGTCATGTTTAATTGCAGCAGAGAATAAACACCAGCCTTCAGACCAGCTGCAAAACAGAAAAATAAACACGTGGACAAAATGCATAAATTTGCTGTAATGTAAGTTAATAAAGTAAGTTACATACCGCAAAAGCCAATAGCTCCTCCAGTCACACAACCACTGTACACAGCGTTCTTCCAGTCAGATATGCCTCTGTGCTGTAAGTGAAAATCAGGTACAAAAAAAGACAGTTATTACAAAACACTTTCAGTTATCACACAGAAAGTGTTTTGTTTTTCATCTGCATGGCAGGAGGTAGTAATGGCAGATAATCAATTAATCATTAATTAGCATATATCTGTAAAAGTATTCTCATATAAATTACCATCACTTTGTTCGGTACTTCTAACGATTTGTTAACCTATCCTTTAACCACTTCTGCAAACAGCCTGTGCCTGACTTTATCATAATACATTACATGGTGACAATTGAACAAAGCATATACAGTGGGGCAAAAAAGTATTTAGTCAGCCACCGATTGTGCAAGTTCCCCCACCTAAAATGATGACAGAGGTCAGTAATTTGCACCAGAGGTACACTTCAACTGTGAGAGACAGAATGTGAAAAAAAAATCCATGAATCCACATGGTAGGATTTGTAAAGAATTTATTCGTAAATCAGGGTGGAAAATAAGTATTTGGTCACCTCAAACAAGGAAAATCTCTGGCTCTCACTGGCCCCACTGTAATTACAAAAACAGGTAGCAGTGGGAATGTGAGCATGATTTTGGAAGAAATCATAGAATTCTAGGAAAAAAGGATGGAAAAATGTTAGCAGCTGTTTCTGTCTTCATTCCAGCTGTGTCCATTTGTTGGTGACAAATGTTGCTGGATAGTGATGTGGACATAAGCATACCTAACTGAGTGTGTGAGGCAACATTTCCAGCAGTGCTTGCAGTTGTAAAAATACTATATGCAATGCTAGATGAATATTATAACTGTTACTGTTTTAGGAGCAATAGATTATTATTTTTACTCCTGTTTTTTGTTTCCTGATTAAAACTAAATAAAGAAAATGTTGGACTTTGATTTGTGGGGAATATATTGTAGTGTTATGGCTAAATATCTATTTTAACGTCCATCCCCCTTAAAAAAATAAGCAAAATGCTCTCATTTTGTCTGTCTATGCTTTAAGAACTGCAATAGTCCTGTATTCCTAGAAATATGAGTATAATATTTTAACTAGGGGCAGCACGCCCATACGGTAAAAGAACTGGCTGAGTAGCAGCATATCACTGAAAATAAAAGCGAACCGAGCCCTGAGGAACGCCACAAAAAACATAGACAACACGGACGCAAGTGTTATCTCTGTCTGCAGAAAAGGTAGCCATTAGCTTACCCAGGGATCTTTTAATTCAAACCCAGGTTTCGAGATGATCCAGAGAGTGTATTGCTCAACGTTTGCGACAGAGTTGCTCAGTTTTAGTGCTTTTAAATGTGCTTTCTCTGTTAAAGCATAATAACGATACTCATAAAATACATTAAGTAAAATGAAACTGAAATCTCTTTCTCCAGTACCTTAGATTTCTTAGATAACCTTTTCAGTAACTGAGGATCTAGTTTTTCTGCATCTATAGATTAGTTTAATTTACTATCATTTACTATATTCTACTATAATAGATTAATTTACTATAATAAACAAATCATTTTATGTTCAGTAATTTTTTTATATTATCATATTCTGAGAAGAAACTTAGTAGAATAAAAATATAATGAAATATGAAGTAGATGAGAATATTTTATTCCAAATACACCAGATATGGGTGGGAAGGAAATAGTAAATGGTCAGGATATACAGTAGAAACATGTGTCGGGAAGCGTGGATTGCATTCCCTCTGTATACATGTAGATTTTCTCCAGTGGAGATTCAAAGAATGAATGTTTACAGCTTCATGCTGACAACAGAGGGACCTGCAGGCGATTCTGCAGGTCATTAATCAATGTATAAAACTAAAATAAAATGTGTCACTAAAATGTATTTAGTGACACAGCACACAAACACGGAAGCAAGATGTGTAATTAGGATTATTTATAATAAATATGAATTAATTAGTGTAATTTCATTAACCATAGAGAGTAACTAAATCCTTCAGGACAATGTCACATCAGTGCACTGAACTCACTATGGCATCCATCTAACAGAGCTTCCACATGTTCTCACTGTAATTTCCCCTCATGAATGAATTTATGCTGCACTAATCTGAATGTTCGGAGGGAAATCAAACGCATTTTACTCGTAGTACTCAAGCTGACTTCACTTGGTTTGAATGACGGCGTACTCACAATTGCACCCAGTCCTTGGTGAATTGGATGTGCGCCTCCAGAGATTTATAACGGCGAAACTGGTGCGCCGTGTATGCGCTGACTTTACAGACAAGGTAGGAGAACAGATCATGCTAAGTCAACAGCGGTTTGGTCTTCAGGGTTTCTACTAGCGGACGAACTCTCCTTTCCAGCACCCTGGCATAGACTTTCCCAGGGAGGCTGAGGAGTGTGATCCCCCTTTAGTTGGAACACACCCTCCGGTCCCCCTTCTTAAAGATGGGGACCACCTCCCCGGTCTGCCAGTGCACAGTGATTTTAAAAATAAAGATAAAATGAAAAGTAATTAATAAAAAGTAAATATTTAAACATTCCTACAAATGTGCAATGAACGTGTAAAAATTCTGTTTAGTAGTTGTTGCTGTTTCTTTCTTTCTTTCTTTTTCTTTTTTCTTTTTGAAAAATAACGACGTCTCTGAGGCGCGAATTACTACGTGAAAAATGGCGTCATCTTGTGGCCCCTTTCTGTCACTATAATTCATTCAAGGCTTTGTGGGAAATGCTTCTCCTGTAAAAGTTTCAGTCACCGGCGACATTTTTTCATCAGCAGAACGTTGACCGTCATCACAATGAACCAAATTCGATGACGTCACAAAAGTCAGCTCAAAGCACAACCAATCAAAATCTTGACTTTGATCTGAAAATCCTTAAATAGCCGTTAGTTCGCAGTGTTCCTCACAGCAATCAGTTGCGATTAGTTCACATTTGCTTCGTGTTTTTAAACAGTTTCCTAAAGAGATTTAAACTCTTTTTCAAGGACATTTTAAAAGTTCTGTACCAATCAGCTAAAGTTTGACAGCTGTACCGACCAGTTTCCTCCAGTCTATTAAAGCAGACTGTTTTCAAAAAATGGATAGAGGAGACGGCTCACAAAACCATGACGATGGTGAACAAAACCATGTTGGTGTAGGACTAGCAGTCAATGAGCTGCTTTTGGCACTGCTGCAACAGGGAAATCTTAGAGCAGTTGACAGGATGTTCCCCTGGATTGAAATCAATCAGTTGCGTGGTTTAGTTGATAATCAACTGCCACAACAAGAGGAGGCAGTTGATGTTCCGGTAGGAGGCATCGAAATAAATCCTCCCCAGGAAATAGCAGGACCCTGGGAAAATTTTAGAGCAGAGATGGGAGTAGGCGATGGCATTGAAAGAAATCCACCCCAGGAAATAGCAGGACCCTTGGTCATTAATGGAGCAGAGATGGGAGTAGGAGATAACATAGAAAGAAATCCACCCCAACAGATAGAACGACCATTGGTCATTAATAGAGCAGAGATGGGAGCAGGAGATTACACAGAAAGAAATCCACCTCTAGAAATAGAACAACCCGTGTACAATAATGTAGCAGAAGAAGATCCAATTATTGATGAAATCAGGTGGTGGGAAGATGAGGGATCTGAGAGCGACACTGAAAGTGTTCCTGATAGTGACACAGATGATGATGGAGACAATGGCCAGGATGCTCCTGTGCTATTGCCCCCCAACCCAGTACCAGGCGGTTCGAGGAGGAGACCAAGGGAGGAGGAGGATGAAGAAGAAGAAGATGGGAGAGCTAGGAAAATGTCTAAACACTGAATTTTGAGCTGAGCTGGACAGTCAATGTTGCACCCATCTTCCAAAGCTACATGTGTCCTACATCACTCTACGGCCTAGAGCGTCCTGGTGCCACGTGCACTTATGGACACTCTTATGTTCGAACAGGGTTGCTGCTGCTGGTTTGGTCAATATTGTTTGGAGAGAGATCAAACTAACAGCTTTAGAATCAGTGCAAAAAAGACGTAAACACAAAGCGCGGACCCGCCGAAACATCAGAATCAGCGAGCTGTCAGCTTTCAGCCCCGACCGTGTCCGTGCGGTCGGGTGAGAAAGGCCACATCTCACTGATTCTGATCTGCGGGTCGCGCTTTGTGTTTACGTCTTTGTGCAGAAGCCGTGTACCTGCTCTCATTTACTGTTTTAAATGTTTGGTGGTCGTCAAAATTTTGTGACGTTTCACCTGAGATTCTGGAATTTTGGGCAAAATACATTTATATAAAAAAATCGATTCAGGATTTTAATGAATCAATGTCACGTTATCCAATCCAGAATCGATTTTAATCGATGAATCGATTATTAAAACCCACCCCTACTTCCTATCACCATTGTGCTAACGTAATTATACAATAGCATTTACAACACCATCTTCAAATAGAAAAACACATTATGGAATGCTATCAGTTGTGTATTGGCCTCCCCAAACCCTGGACCTCAACATTAGTGAATAGTGGGATCATCTTGACAGAGAAGGGAAGGAAAGGCAGCCAACATCCAAAGAAGAGCTTTGAATGCATGTCTTTATCCTGTCTTCCTTCTCACCCCAACCGGTCGCAGCAGATGACCGCCCCTCCCTGAGCCTGGTTCTGCCGGAGGTTTCTTCCTGTTAAAAGGGAGTTTTTCCTTCCCACTGTTGCCAAAGTGCTTGCTCATAGGGGGTCATATTGTTGATTGTTGGGTTTTTCTCTGTATCTATTATTGTACGATCTACTGTACAATATAAAGCTCTGTGAGGCGACTGTTGTTGTGATTTGGTGCAATATAAATAAAATTGAATTGAATTGAATTGAATGTCCTTCAAGAAGCCTGGAGAACTTTTCCTGAAGACTACTTTCGCTATAATAAAAAAAAGGAAAAATTAAAGCAAAGGTAATGACTAGTTTGGGTGTTGTAGTCCTTTAATAATCAAGGAAAAGTAGTAAATCCACAATTTTAAAAAAAATTCTTTTATTATAAATAATCCTGGTGTGGATTAGTTACTTACACATCAAACCAATGTTTTACAGGCAGAACATTGCTCATCTGAGTTTTTACAGACCCAGAGTGAAATTCACACAAGTTCAGCTTTCATTACCTGATCAGTGCGCCACTGAAGCAGACCCACTCTGCTCTGTCTTTGAAGATTCACCATGAGAAATTGGCATTCCTTGCTCTAACTGTCCACAATATGAAAGTCACAGGAAAAACCGACATGTCTTTTTTTTATGTTTGTTTGTTTGTTTTAACCCACTATGGTGCCACTTAAAATCCCTGTGTTTGAACAGTACACTTCAATTCTGCTTTAACAGCAATCCTTGATGTGCAGGGAAACATCAGGGTTAGCAAACTCACAACGCGAGTCTTCTTTCTCTGGGCCACATGTGTAATATTTATGTTTTTGTCCATCGAGCCACTCCATAGAGCTTCACTGCAAGTCATGTTTAATTGCAGCAGAGAATAAACACCAGCCTTCAGACCAGCTGCAAAACAGAAAAATAAACACGTGGACAAAATGCATAAATTTGCTGTAATGTAAGTTAATAAAGTAAGTTACATACCGCAAAAGCCAATAGCTCCTCCAGTCACACAACCACTGTACACAGCGTTCTTCCAGTCAGATATGCCTCTGTGCTGTAAGTGAAAATCAGGTACAAAAAAAGACAGTTATTACAAAACACTTTCAGTTATCACACAGAAAGTGTTTTGTTTTTCATCTGCATGGCAGGAGGTAGTAATGGCAGATAATCAATTAATCATTAATCAGCATATATCTGTAAAAGTATTCTCATATAAATTACCATCACTTTGTTCGGTACTTCTAACGATTTGTTAACCTATCCTTTAACCACTTCTGCAAACAGCCTGTGCCTGACTTTATCATAATACATTACATGGTGACAATTGAACAAAGCATATACTGTAATTACAAAAACAGGTAGCAGTGGGAATGTGAGCATGATTTTGGAAGAAATCATAGAATTCTAGGAAAAAAGGATGGAAAAATGTTAGCAGCATTTTCTGTCTTCATTCCAGCTGTGTCCATTTGTTGGTGACAAATGTTGCTGGATAGTGATGTGGACATAAGCATACCTAACTGAGTGTGTGAGGCAACATTTCCAGCAGTGCTTGCAGTTGTAAAAATACTATATGCAATGCTAGATGAATATTATAACTGTTACTGTTTTAGGAGCAATAGATTATTATTTTTACTCCTGTTTTTTGTTTCCTGATTAAAACTAAATAAAGAAAATGTTGGACTTTGATTTGTGGGGAATATATTGTAGTGTTATGGCTAAATATCTATTTTAACGTCCATCCCCCTTAAAAAAATAAGCAAAATGCTCTCATTTTGTCTGTCTATGCTTTAAGAACTGCAATAGTCCTGTATTCCTAGAAATATGAGTATAATATTTTAACTAGGGGCAGCACGCCCATACGGTAAAAGAACTGGCTGAGTAGCAGCATATCACTGAAAATAAAAGCGAACCGAGCCCTGAGGAACGCCACAAAAAACATAGACAACACGGACGCAAGTGTTATCTCTGTCTGCAGAAAAGGTAGCCATTAGCTTACCCAGGGATCTTTTAATTCAAACCCAGTGTAGTGGCAATTCCTTTACTTTTGTATGATCAAACGTCCCACAACTTAAAGTCCACAAGCCACTGCTGCACTGAGGTAATATTTCGTACGCAGGCAAAAGAAGTCCATTGTCCAAACCTTTTAGTTGAGAGTTTTGATTTTGGTTTATTTATCCATTTGGCAAGCAATAACAAGATCCTTCCTACTGCTTCTCCTGCTCTGGTAAAAAAACCATAGGCCCACCCCAATGCATGCTGGTCCTATACCAGTCTCTTTATTTATAGAAACAAAATGGCCCTACAGCTCTTACTGACTAATTTAACAAAATAACAACAAACAAACAAATCATTTAAAACAAAATATTAACCGACAAATAAACCCCAAAATATAAATAAACTAACAAACTTTAACTAATTTCAAAATAATAAAAAATAAAGAACAAATAGCTCCAACACTCCGGCCCCTAATTGTGCATACTATCACAATTACTTTAAAGTCCCAAAAGGAGGAGCTATTCCCTTAAACAAATCCTTAATTTTCATTGATGATTTTCTTCACGATGAGGCTTCCAGTAGCAAAATAAGTTTTGTCACTGGCCTTTCCAAAACACTGGTCCTTGTTTGTAGTCTCACAGAACGCACCAAGCCTTTTGCATCCTGGTTTACATTTAAGACTTTCGCCATCATCCATGATCCTCTTGGAGCTGTAGCGTCTGCAATTAAAACAACATCTCCAGGTATAAGACATCTTTTAGTCCTCATCCATTTTTGTCTTTCTTGCATCAAAGGTAGGTACTCAGAAAGCCATCTCTTCCAGAACAACTCTGCCATGTACTGTACCTGTTTCCACCTTTTCCTGACATGCAAATCACTTGGATGAAACAGTCCTGGTGGAAAAACTGGTTTATTTTTCAGCAACAACAAGTGATTGGGTGTCAGTGCTTCAAGATCATTTGAGTCATCTGAAACTTTAGTAATGGGTCTGTCGTTCATTATAGCTTCAACCTCACAGAAGACTGTGTGGAGTCCTTCATCATCCAGAACTTGCTCCTTAAGAACTGAGGCTAAAATATTCTTTACTGAACGAATGAGACGCTCCCACACACCGCCTTGGTGAGAAGCTGCTGGGATGTTGAAGTTCCATTTCATGCCATCCTGAACAAAAGCCTTTTGAATTTTGGCATGGTCTAGCTCAGTCAAACTTTCTTTCAACTCTCGATTCGCCCCAACAAAATTTGTAGCATTATCAGATCTGATGGTCGAAACTGGGCCTCGTCTACAGATTAACCTCCTCACAGCATTTATACAAGAGTCTGTATCAAGTGTACATGCAATCTCCAGATGTACTGCACGACTGGTGAAACAAGTAAAAAGAACTCCATACCTTTTAAGGAGACTTCGTCCTCTTTTAACACTTATAGGTCCAAAATAGTCCACTCCAACATTTGTGAATGGGGCTATGTCTGGCAGGACTCTCTCTTCAGGCAGATCCGCCATCTTTTGTTCAACAAACTTTCCTCTGTTGCGTCTACACGTGACACAACGAGAGATGATTTTCCTGGCAGCAGAATTTGCATTTAGTATCCAGTAATTTTGTCTTAGTTTTGACAGCATGTGTGCTCTTCCTGCATGTCCCAACCTTTGATGGATATGGCGTAAAATCAGTGTTGACACATGCATATCTTTTGTCAAAATTACAGGATGCTTTAATTCCATAGGCATGGCTGCTTTATTCAATCGGCCACCCACTCTGAGGATTCCTGCATCCAACACTGGATCAAGTTTATAGAGACAATTTCCCTTAGAGACTCCTTTGAGGCCATTGCGGATTAAAGCCATTTCAGTCGTAAATTTCTGTTGTTGTGCATATTGAAGAATAGCTTGTTCTGCCTTTGCCAAGTCTTCTGGAGTGAGATTTCCTTTCTTCAAAGTGGTCTTAAATCTTTCCATTCTTATCTCCACTTCTTTCTGACCTTCCGGATCATTCTTATTCAAACCTGCAGCAAGCAACTCTTTCCTCTTCTGTGCCAACAACACCAAGACCTCTTTCATCTTTAAAAGCCAGGCTACAGAGATTTTAAGTTTTGCCCAAGACGAGAAGTAGAGGATAAAATAGCTGGTAGGATTTTGTAATTCTCTCACAATGGCATTCATTGTCAGGTCCCTTTTGACCTCTGGGTCATCTGCAGAAATTACACTGTACTCCACATCCAGTTTAGGCCATTCCTTTTCTGACTCATAGAGAAATTCTGGCCCTTTTATCCATCTCCTACATTTGAGGAGATCCCCAGCTCTCATACCTCTGGATGCGTCATCTGCAGGATTCTCCTTAGAAGAAACGTATCTCCACTGATTCACATCTGTTGCTTCCCGAATAACAGCAATTCTGTTTGCAACAAAAGTATTGAATCTTCTGGTTTCATTGGAGATGTATTTCAGTACTGTTGTGCTATCAGTCCAAAAAACTGATTTTTCCAACCTGACTTGCAGCTCCTTTTGCAGAAGCCTGTCCACCCGAACTGCAAGAACTGCAGCCGTCAATTCCAACCTGGGAATTGTAGTTTGCTTGAGAGGAGCAACTCTAGCCTTTCCCAGGATAAAAGCAACATGCGTGACGTTATTCTTTTCCAACTTTAAATATGACACCGTTCCATACCCATCTTGACTTGCATCAGAAAAATGATGAAGTTGTGCCCTATCTGGTCTTCCAAAGCAATTTGGTTTAATGCAACGTTCCACTTTAAACTTTGAAATCAGCTGGAGATCCTCCAGCCAATCACGCCACCGCTGGGAAAGAGAGTGGGGAATAACTTCATCCCACTTCAAATTTTGTCGGCAAAGCTCTTGTAGCAACAGTTTAGCTGGCATACTGAAGGGAGACAAGATTCCCAAAGGATCATACAGTGAGCTGACCACAGACAAAATTCCCCTTCTGGTTGTTGGACGGTCCTGCAGGGAGGTTCTGAACTGGAACTTGTCTGTTACTATGCACCACTGTAAACCCAGTGCTCTCTCAACTGGAAGTTGATCTGTGTCCAAATCCAGATCCTTAATTTCCTTTGCTCTTCTTTCCTCTGGGATTGACATGAGCACTGTGCGACTGTTGCTGATCCATTTTGAAAGCTTAAATCCTCCTTTAGCGCAGATATCTGTCAGCCTCTTCACCATGTGCACTGCCTCCTCTTCTGAAGCAACAGATTTCAAACAATCATCCACATAAAAGTTTCTTTTGACTGTATCAACCACTTCAGCTGGAAACTGTTGTGCATTATCATCTGCAGTTCTCTGTAGAGCATAATTTGCACAACTTGGCGAAGATACAGCTCCAAACAAATGCACTTTCATCCTGCATTCCTGTGCAGACCTTGAAGTGTTGCCATGTTGCCACCACAGGAAACGGAGAAAGTTGACATGTTTTTCTGAGACGTGAACTTGGTGAAACATGGAATCAATGTCCGCCATTAATGCAACAGGCTCTTGTCTAAATCTGATCAGAACCCCAACCAGCGAGTTTGTGAGATCAGGTCCCTGTAGAAGCTGACTGTTCAATGATGCTCCTTTATAAGTTGTTCCACAGTCAAATACAACTCTTAATTTGCCCTTTGTGGGATGATACACTCCATGATGAGGGATGTACCACACCTTTCCATCATCTTTGTGCAACTCATCTACAGGCACAAACTCGGCATATCCTCGTTCAAGCATGTTGTTTACACATTTAGTGTATTCATCCTTATAATGAGTATCCTTTTCAAATCTCCGTCTGAGACTCTGGAGACGCTGCTCCGCGACACAGAGGTTATTTGGCAAACTGGAACCTTCTCTCCTGAAAGGCAAATCAATGTGATAATGATTTCCAATAAGCTTTATTGAACTACTAACAATATCCATGAAACACAGATCCTCTCTAGACATTTCAGTCTGCTCCTCTGATGATCTTTCATTAAAATCATGATTGTACTGTTTAATCAACATGTCTTCAAGACGCTCAACAGAAATCCTATTGGCTGTTACAGCAGTGCAGTTGGTTTTATTTCCACTGTTACTTCCAGTGCGCAGGGGACCATTTATGACCCAGCCAACTTTTGTTTTTACAGCATAAGGTCCACCTCCCACACTGTTTATCACCTTCCATGGCTCCAAAACATTGGAAGCATCAGTGCCTATCAGTAGCTCCACATCTGCATTAACGTTGTACAGTTTAACAGGTTTAAGATGAGGCCACTGATCGATGTCGCTTTGCTGGGGAATATTAACTGTAGAAACTGGCATAGTCTTTTGAGTCAAAACATCTGGCAATGGCATGAAATCATTTGCTTCCAAACCAGACACTTCCAAACCAGACAGAACTTGTGTACTAACAATCCTATCTTGACTCATTGTTCTCAAAAAGATATTGGTCTTTTTACCTTTTACATTCAGTCTTTTTGCCAGAGTTTCTGTACAGAATGTACCTGAACTTCCAGGATCCAAAAACGCATAGGTTTGCACAATTTTATTGCTCTTTTGGCTCTTAACTTGAACTGGAACTATAGAAAAAATTGCATCAACTTCATGACCAGCCCCAATATACCCACATGTCTGAGTGGTTGCAGTTGAAAAGTTGACATTAGAGTTTGTCCTCTGTTGAGTTTGTTCCGAAGACGCACCTGGATCCTTTCGCTCTATATGAAGAACCCCTGGGTGCCTTTGGTGACACACGTCGCAATCCAAACGACTCCTACAGTCTTTGCTTGTGTGACCAACTTTTAAACAACCAAAACAAATTCCCCTTTCCTTGATAAAAGTCAACTTATCCTGATGCGTTTTAGCTTTAAACTGCTTACAATTCTCTAGTAAATGGTTGCTGTGTGAACAAAACAAACAACTACGCAGAACAACGGAAGTTGTTCTGCTTCCAGTTGATTGAGCTTTGATTCCTGGCACTGTACTGACATTAGTGGCAAAACTACTTCCTTTTCTCCTTTGCTTGGTAGAACTTGAAGCTTTAAAGCTGCTTCCAGATTGTGAGTCTTGGATGTTGCCAAACACTGGATCTGATGCTACTTTTACCTGTTTTATTATAAAGGTAACCAGATCAGTGAATACTGCTCTGTAACCATTTTGTTCCTGCAGTTCATAGGCAACAACTCTCCATTTTTCCCTCAATTTGTATGGAAGTTTCATAACAACCATTCTCATATTTGAGGGCAAATCCAACTCCTTCATATAAACAACTTGCTGCATTAGATTCGAACATCCTTGAAGAAAAAGAGAGAATGACTGTAGACCTTTCACATCCTCACTTTTAATAGGTACCCAACTCACAATCCTCTCCATATATGCAGAGGCAATTTTATTTTCGTTCCCAAAATGTTCTTCAAGAAGATCTTTGGCTGTGGAATAGCCCTGCTCAGGTGGTAAGTGCTGACAACTATGCACCAAATCTCTAGGCTGCCCCCTAGTGAACTGCTCTAAAAAATGCAAACAGTCGCTCCAGTTATCAGTTTTAGCTTCCACTCCATTTTCAAAGGCATTCATAAATGATCTGTACTGTAAAGGGTCTCCATCAAACACAGGGATGTTTCTGGCGGGGAGGACAGAAGATAAGTTTTGTTTTACAAGCAAAGTAGTGATGTCATTTTGTTTTTGCAGAATATTTACAATCTCCTTCGTGCAGTTCCCAGTCAAAGTAGGAGACTGAGGCTGTGTTTCCTGCGTCACTTGAGCTGAATCATCAACCTGATGTTGGGTTTGACTTTGTCTAGGTACGATTACTTGTGATTCAGATGCAGAATTTATACCAGAGTAATCTCTTGATGTTGGAACAAATGTATCGGCACAAGGATTTAAACTAGGCGCTTCTTGTACGTGCCCTCTTTCAAAATAAGAGTTCATTCCATCAGAATGCTCAGAGCTACAAACTGAATTTATTTTTAAGACACGAAGCTTTGCATTAGTGGCTGCCAGCTCTGTTTCCAAGGATAATGTCTCCTTTTCTTTTCTCAGTTTCTCCTTTTCTTTTCTCAGTTTTTCCTCTTGCGCTTCGATAGAATGTTTTTTCTTTAATGCAGCCAGTCGCTCCATGAGCGCTGCACTGTAAAAAAAGTCAGTAAAATATACAGCAAAACACCGTCAAATTCCAACGGTAATGGAGCGTAAAATCAAAAACTTCCTTTTACTGTATTAAATAGATTGAATAACCGTTAATTGTGAGACTGGATAAAACTTTGTTTTTTACTGTAATAAAATGTTGAAATTATAAATATTTTCTGTGAAAACAAATAAATATGCATACATTTTACAATTACATATTGTAATGTTGAAAATGTCTGAAAAACTTAGATTTTACGGTATTATTTGAGTAAAACTACATCTTTTGGGGTTGTGCACATTGGAATTCACAGTATAAAGCTGTAGATTTTTAAGCAAACAAAAACATTCATTTTTACAGAAACAAGATGTTAAAAAATTAGGGTCCACCGTAATAATACAACCAGTACATACCATTAAAAAAAAAGCAAATATCAGCAGTGAAAGACAATAAAACTGATAATATTTTTTTATTTTAAAATTCAGATACTGATATACAGATTAAAAGTTAGGCCTGCAGTATATCATTGTTAACCTTCTGATAAAAAAATCAACAGCAAAAGAAGATGTTAAAAATAAAGTTTATGGTTGTGAATAAAATTGATTTCAATAATCTTTTTTAATTATTATTTTAAAACAACTTTATGTTGTTGTGTTTCACGCCATATTATCAGACCACCTTAAGTGGGTCGGCCTTAAATTTTGAATTTGTGTGATCGCTGTTGATTGGTAGCTAAACTGCTGGTAAACTGTGTACAGACGTTTTACGTTCGAATTGCAGAGAAAAAAAATCTGGTAGCAACATTGTGCAGTATGAGCGAACCATTTCACCAAAAAAAGGGGAAGCAAGGTAAGACGTGGCTGCAGCGGTCTGCAGACGTGACTTCTGATCAAATTCGAACCTCCTAAAGAAACAAAGAGCGACGTTACATTGCGGGATGACGTCACCTGAAAATGACCAATAGCGCGGCGCGCTGCTGAGCTGTGTGCCAACCGCTCTTTTTTTCATGCAGGAGACTCAAGTTGGCTTCGCTAACGGACACAGTTTTGAACTCGTATATTAGCGCCATTTATTGCTGCTTGGACCACAGCATCTTCGGAATTTGTAGACATCCTGGCAGCTTACAATTAGTTCGAGGTGAGGTGAGTACATGCAACTTCAAGTTATCTCTGTTATAAAAATCCACCAGCCCAGCGTTTATAGATAATTTTAGCAGTTCGTTTTTTATGAGTGAGGTTGTGAATTTAGTTAGCATTTGTGAGTTGAGTTAGCATTACTGTTGCGAGGGAAGCATTGCTCTGGATTAGTTTCTGTATATGGCGTGCTTAATTCGCTAGGGAGGAATTACCAAAGTACATGGAGTTATGTTAACGTGTAATTTCTGTGGTAAGGTAGTTCAGTCATCAAGGGGCTACGTGCTTCATTGTAAACTGCATCGGAATGAGCCACGTTGTTTCTTTCGGTGTATTGAAGCAGGCTGCAAGCAGACATACACCAGGTATGGCGCGTTTAAGGCTCATTTTTACCGAAGACACTGCCCCCACCCATGTCACTGGTGTGGTGGTGGTTTCTTCGTTTACATGTGCAATGGCGATGTGTGAACGTCAGTGTCAGAACTCTAAAGAGTTAATAGCTCATCTGAAGAGCCATATTGTGGAAGGACACGTGGTCACTTGTCCAGTAAGAGGATGCACAAATACCTTTAGAGTTAAATCATCTTTTACTGCTCACATGTCACGTAAACACAGAGTTTTCAGACAGCAGCATTGGTGATTTATATAGAGAGTCTGCATGTCAATCATCATCTGTTCCAACCACATCAGATGACTTTGTACCCTTGATTTCCAAGCCTGCTGCACAGTCTATTACACATGAAGATAACATGGAAATGCCCCCTGAATTCTGTGATCTTTTTCTGAGAAACGTTTCACTATTCTACTTAAAATTGCAGGGTCAGTTTCTACTGCCTGCTTCAACCATACAGAACATTGTAGAGGAAATGCAGAACATGCATGAGTTGGGACAGACATACAGTTTGGGTAAACTTGCATCACTGTTAAAAGATGACACATCATTATCAGAGGAGGACATCAACAAAGTCTGTGAGTCTGTCAAAAGCTATGATCTTTTTTCTGCATGTCATACCGGGCCATTGAGGACAGTGCACTCCAGAGCTCAGATCTTTAAAAAAGCCTTCAACTATGCGGAACCAAAGAAAATATTTTTAGGGAGAGATGAAAACAGAAAAGATAGGTTTGCCTATTATGTGCCTTTAAGAGAGACTTTGAGATGTCTGCTAGAGTCTGATCTGTGGCAGAAATCAGAAGAGCCCTCTACTGAGCCTCCTGCTGATGTTCTGTGTGACATAAGTGATAGTAAGCTGTTTTAAATAAAATGATTTTTTTGGTCAAAACCCATTGACTTAATTGATTTCTATCCATTAACATCTTACATGAAGTATGGGTACCAAATGGTTCCACTGAAACACAGTGTGCTGTCACAATAATGGTGCTGTTAGTTTGGTACTTACGAAACACTGTATAAAAGTGTAGTATCAAGCAAGATCAGCTTCATATTTTAAGACCAAAGGTACCACTTGGTGTAAATTGACCTTTATTCACATTCTTTTATCAGATATCTTGGAAATGGGGGGCAGCATAAGGAGTTCCATTACTAAGGTGCTGCCGGACCTGTCTGCCTCAATCCTTGAAATTGTACTGGAGGCACTACAATCATTAGGAGTGGAGACATCTGAGAAACAAACCAGTAAGTATTATGATTTCATTGCACAATAGCCATGAAGGACTTTCTGTTTTTTCTATTATGCTTTGGCCAAGGTCCAAAAAGTACAATTAATCTATTGTTTGTGATATTGTTTTACAGCACCAAATATGGAAATTTCAAGCCAGGCCAGCATATCGTCTCCATCTGTTTTAAGGTTTAAGGGTGGTGGCACAGCTAAGACCCAAGAGTCTCTTTCAAGGTTAGTAAAGTAAACAGATTCAAGAAGATATTTTACACATTTCTTTGTCGTCTGTCTCTAAATCTTATTTTGTCTTTATTATGATTAAAAAGGTTTGTTTTGTTCCTGCCCTTTTCAGACACTGAATTTGAGCAGAAACCATAAGGATACTCAAAGGACCTGTGACTCTCAGGAAATGGTGAGATTTCAGGTCATAATCTTTTTTTTTTCCATTAAATTAATTTTCCTTTTTCCCTTTACAATATTGCTGTTTTGTTTTTGTAAACAGCATCAAATGAGAGAGACAGATGAAACAGTTTCAAGACAATGGCAGGAAAAAAATGCTGAAGATTGAAACAAACCTTGGCTGGAAATATTTGGTATGTGTTTTACCGTAAATCAAATTGTTGAAAAACATTCAGCTACACTGTAACACAGGGAAACTTGATTTGCACTTATTTTGTTACTTTAATTTCTTGTCTCATTATTTTTGTCAGTTATTATTGTTTATGGTGTATGCCCTTCTTGTTTTCCTTCTGAATGCAGAAGGTATCTAGCCAGTCCACAATGAAAGCTTCGTTGCACCCAATGAGTCTTCTGGCAGAAATGATGGCGGCTGTATTCTTTGGTTTCCCTAAACATCACACCCTGCCTGTTTATACGAGGCTCTTCAATTAAGTCTGCACCCAAAGATTCAATAAGAGGTAAGCAGTGGTATTATTCAAGTTTTGCTAAAGAAAGATGGACAGGAGACACTAATCTTAATCAGCCGAGCTCAGGTTCATGTCCAGGTGAGCAGTTTCATACGCTATAAAATGTAGATTGAATGATAGGTCTCATCACCATGCATTCAGCCATTAACTTCAAGTTCTATGATAAATCAATACGAAACTTAAATACGTTTTCCAACAAATTATGATTGTGATTAGGGCTGCGTTGTCTATGTATAACTTTTACATAAGTAGATTTAAAGTATAACTATTGCCAAAACGCAACCTGGGCTGTTTTTTTTTTTTTTTTTTTTTTTTTTTTTACTGTATCGATTTTGATGTGCTCAAATTTATGCCCCGGCCCCCTAGTATTCCCATTCACTGGCTATTGACCACAAAACAAAATCACGGTCAATCTCAAAAACGGCTTGTTTGTCGTAATTATGCTTTTAGATATATGTTTGTCTCGTTTACAGTAAAAAAAAAAAACTGAAAAAAACAGCCCAGGTTGCATTTTGACAATAGCTATCCTTTAAGAACTGTATATTTTACACTTAAGAAATCATTTATCATTAGATCTGGTTTTGGCAGCACGTTTTGTTCATTTCTGTGCATTTTGCTCAAGCACTGATCAAACTTTGTCCATTTTTTTTGCTGCAGAGGGGATCCTGCCAGTCCAAAGTGAACTCCTGATGGACATTGAAGTACTCCTGCAGAGCTTGTATCTTCAACACCATGCGCATTAGAAACTCCACCGAGTCCTTTCCTTCACCAAGGCAGGACCCAGTGACTCATTACTGTTGATAGGTCAGGGGCAGGTAATATTTTGTTTCATGTTTATTCATTCCTCCATGGATTACCAGCCATATATATGGACACATGCTGTATTCTCAAGATCTATGCTGTTTTGTAGGAATAGAGAAAATAATATGTTTAGTCTGTTTTCAAATGGTATGTCAAATTTTCTCATTGTTTATCAGTAATATTCTCTACCTTGGTTGTATATGAGCATCTTTAGATTTTTCTATATTTAGCGGTTGCAAATGTAAAATGTACGGTAAACCATTTATGTTCCTCATATTGTACTGTATTTTTAGCGGTAAAATACCGGCAGCTGTGGTTGCCAGGAATTTACCGTAAAATGTATCTGGTCAAAATAAAATGCTGTAATTTGTTATACAATTTCACTGTGTTTTTTACTGTCAAAGGTTTTAATAAGGTTTAACATATTTCTGTTATTTTTACAGTTATTTACAATAATAGGGTCTATCCTATTACTGTTAAATTAACAACAAATTACTGTAAATATTATTATATTATTACTTTTTTTTTACTGCAAATATCTGTAAAAAGCTATGGAAAGTTGCATTTTTTACATTAAATTGCTGTATAATTGACAAATATATTTGGTTTTTTCTATCATGATTTTGGTAAAATAATACGTTGTCTACCTTAAAAATTAGGGTTACAAAACCAGTATACCGTATTGTCTTTTACAGATTCCACATTTTTTACACGGTATATTCCTGGCAACCACAGCTGCCGGTATTTTACCGTAAATTTGACAGATTTTTTTTTACAGTGTGCCTTGTCAGCCGCAGCTTTAATGCGTGCGGAAGATGTTGATGAAATTCGACTTTGCTGTGACAAGGTTTTTGAAGGTGGTTTTACACTTGAGATATTAGAGACACTGTCTTCAGGTTTTATTTCATCCAAACTTTCAACAGCTTTATCATTGCGAACAGTATTGTTTTGTTCAGTATAAGGCTCGCCCGCCTCCTGCAACCAAACCTTTACTTTGTCCATAAAAACAGAGAATGCTGTCACCTTCGACTGAAAATGTGCAACTTGCCTTTTCACTTCATCTTCTGGCAGTGGAAAACTTAAAAAGGATTCTTGCAAAGCGTTTGCATCTTGATAGCATTTAATAAACTTCCCAAATTCAGAAGACACTTCCTTAACGTTTTCATGTGAGGTCATTAAAGCGGAAATTTTCCCCATGTACTTAGATGCTTGCTTACACATTGAACTGCGCTTTTCTTGGCATGTCTTTATATACAAATCCAAACCTTTTGGCGTAAATTTAACACTTCTTTTCTCTGCTTGCATCTCAGTGTCATCCTCTCGTTTACTCTTAATATCCGACATTTTTATTGTCTTCTTGGATTATTTCAAACTTTATAAAGATGCACAGCACACTGAGAATCCATAGCCTAAAGTACAAACATGACATCCATTTACCTGCCTTTTGCAGCGAACAAACATTTCCACAGAGGGCGTTGGCATGTTTCAATTAGCGATCCAATTTTGCACCAATTTAGTACGTCAAAACTCAGTTCATCAGTCTTTGTAGTGAAATAATGTCTTTAAACTCCAATAGCTTCACCGTTTTCCTTTACGGCTTAAACAATATTATCACTCACCAGCTTTGACGAACGAGTGACATGTTGATCCAGGCTTCAACATCAAATCCGTCTGGATTACTCACCAGACGATCCAATAACTTTTATTCGAGTTCGACGGTGATCCTTGAAATCCTTATATCCATTAATGAAGAATTATTCCTTTGTCCACGGGAAGGTTTTTTACTTTGTGTAGTGGCAATTCCTTTACTTTTGCATGATCAAACGTCCCACAACTTAAAGTCCACAAGCCACTGCTGCACTGAGGTAATATTTCGTACGCAGGCAAAAGAAGTCCATTGTCCAAACCTTTTAGTTGAGAGTTTTGATTTTGGTTTATTTATCCATTTGGCAAACAAGATCCTTCCTACTGCTTCTCCTGCTCTGGTAAAAAAAACCATAGGCCCACCCCAATGCATGCTGGTCCTATACCAGTCTCTTTATTTATAGAAACAAAATGGCCCTACAGCTCTTACTGACTAATTTAACAAAATAACAACAAACAAACAAATCATTTAAAACAAAATATTAACCGACAAATAAACCCCAAAATATAAATAAACTAACAAACTTTAACTAATTTCAAAATAATAAAAAATAAAGAACAAATAGCTCCAACACTCAGGTTTCGAGATGATCCAGAGAGTGTATTGCTCAACGTTTGCGACAGAGTTGCTCAGTTTTAGTGCTTTTAAATGTGCTTTCTCTGTTAAAGCATAATAATGATACTCATAAAATACATTAAGTAAAATGAAACTGAAATCTCTTTCTCCAGTACCTTAGATTTCTTAGATAACCTTTTCAGTAACTGAGGATCTAGTTTTTCTGCATCTATAGATTAGTTTAATTTACTATCATTTACTATATTCTACTATAATAGATTAATTTACTATAATAAACAAATCATTTTATGTTCAGTAATTTTTTTATATGATCATATTCTGAGAAGAAACTTAGTAGAATAAAAATATAATGAAATATGAAGTAGATGAGAATATTTTATTCCAAATACACCAGATATGGGTGGGAAGGAAATAGTAAATGGTCAGGATATACAGTAGAAACATGTGTCGGGAAGCGTGGATTGCATTCCCTCTGTATACATGTAGATTTTCTCCAGTGGAGATTCAAAGAATGAATGTTTACAGCTTCATGCTGACAACAGAGGGACCTGCAGGCGATTCTGCAGGTCATTAATCAATGTATAAAACTAAAATAAAATGTGTCACTAAAATGTATTTAGTGACACAGCACACAAACACGGAAGCAAGATGTGTAATTAGGATTATTTATAATAAATATGAATTAATTAGTGTAATTTCATTAACCATAGAGAATAACTAAATCCTTCAGGACAATGTCACATCAGTGCACTGAACTCACTATGGCATCCATCTAACAGAGCTTCCACACGTTCTCACTGTAATTTCCCCTCATGAATGAATTTATGCTGCACTAATCTGAATGTTCGGAGGGAAATCAAACGCATTTTACTCGTAGTACTCAAGCTGACTTCACTTGGTTTGAATGACGGCGTACTCACAATTGCACCCAGTCCTTGGTGAATTGGATGTGCGCCTCCAGAGATTTATGACGGCGAAACTGGTGCGCCGTGTATGCGCTGACTTTACAGACAAGGTACGAGAACAGATCATGCTAAGTCAACAGCGGTTTGGTCTTCAGGGTTTCTACTAGCGGACGAACTCTCCTTTCCAGCACCCTGGCATAGACTTTCCCAGGGAGGCTGAGGAGTGTGATCCCCCTTTAGTTGGAACACACCCTCCGGTCCCCCTTCTTAAAGATGGGGACCACCTCCCCGGTCTGCCAGTGCACAGTGATTTTAAAAATAAAGATAAAATGAAAAGTAATTAATAAAAAGTAAATATTTAAACATTCCTACAAATGTGCAATGAACGTGTAAAAATTCTGTTTAGTAGTTGTTGCTGTTTCTTTCTTTCTTTCTTTTTCTTTTTTCTTTTTGAAAAATAACGACGTCTCTGAGGCGCGAATTACTACGTGAAAAATGGCGTCATCTTGTGGCCCCTTTCTGTCACTATAATTCATTCAAGGCTTTGTGGGAAATGCTTCTCCTGTAAAAGTTTCAGTCACCGGCGACATTTTTTCATCAGCAGAACGTTGACCGTCATCACAATGAACCAAATTCGATGACGTCACAAAAGTCAGCTCAAAGCACAACCAATCAAAATCTTGACTTTGATCTGAAAATCCTTAAATAGCCGTTAGTTCGCAGTGTTCCTCACAGCAATCAGTTGCGATTAGTTCACATTTGCTTCGTGTTTTTAAACAGTTTCCTAAAGAGATTTAAACTCTTTTTCAAGGATATTTTAAAAGTTCTGTACCAATCAGCTAAAGTTTGACAGCTGTACCGACCAGTTTCCTCCAGTCTATTAAAGCAGACTGTTTTCAAAAAATGGATAGAGGAGACGGCTCACAAAACCATGACGATGGTGAACAAAACCATGTTGGTGTAGGACTAGCAGTCAATGAGCTGCTTTTGGCACTGCTGCAACAGGGAAATCTTAGAGCAGTTGACAGGATGTTCCCCTGGATTGAAATCAATCAGTTGCGTGGTTTAGTTGATAATCAACTGCCACAACAAGAGGAGGCAGTTGATGTTCCGGTAGGAGGCATCGAAATAAATCCTCCCCAGGAAATAGCAGGACCCTGGGAAAATTTTAGAGCAGAGATGGGAGTAGGCGATGGCATTGAAAGAAATCCACCCCAGGAAATAGCAGGACCCTTGGTCATTAATGGAGCAGAGATGGGAGTAGGAGATAACATAGAAAGAAATCCACCCCAACAGATAGAACGACCATTGGTCATTAATAGAGCAGAGATGGGAGCAGGAGATTACACAGAAAGAAATCCACCTCTAGAAATAGAACAACCCGTGTACAATAATGTAGCAGAAGAAGATCCAATTATTGATGAAATCAGGTGGTGGGAAGATGAGGGATCTGAGAGCGACACTGAAAGTGTTCCTGATAGTGACACAGATGACGATGGAGACAATGGCCAGGATGCTCCTGTGCTATTGCCCCCCAACCCAGTACCAGGCGGTTCGAGGAGGAGACCAAGGGAGGAGGAGGATGAAGAAGAAGAAGAAGATGGGAGAGCTAGGAAAATGTCTAAACACTGAATTTTGAGCTGAGCTGGACAGTCAGTGTTGCACCCATCTTCCAAAGCTACATGTGTCCTACATCACTCTACGGCCTAGAGCGTCCTGGTGCCACGTGCACTTATGGACACTCTTATGTTCGAACAGGGTTGCTGCTGCTGGTTTGGTCAATATTGTTTGGAGAGAGATCAAACTAACAGCTTTAGAATCAGTGCAAAAAAGACGTAAACACAAAGCGCGGACCCGCCGAAACATCAGAATCAGCGAGCTGTCAGCTTTCAGCCCCGACCGTGTCCGTGCGGTCGGGTGAGAAAGGCCACATCTCACTGATTCTGATCTGCGGGTCGCGCTTTGTGTTTACGTCTTTGTGCAGAAGCCGTGTACCTGCTCTCATTTACTGTTTTAAATGTTTGGTGGTCGTCAAAATTTTGTGACGTTTCACCTGAGATTCTGGAATTTTGGGCAAAATACATTTATATAAAAAAATCGATTCAGGATTTTAATGAATCAATGTCACGTTATCCAATCCAGAATCGATTTTAATCGATGAATCGATTATTAAAACCCACCCCTACTTCCTATCACCATTGTGCTAACGTAATTATACAATAGCATTTACAACACCACCATCTTCAAATAGAAAAACACATTATGGAATGCTATCAGTTGTGTATTGGCCTCCCCAAACCCTGGACCTCAACATTAGTGAATAGTGGGATCATCTTGACAGAGAAGGGAAGGAAAGGCAGCCAACATCCAAAAGAAGAGCTTTGAATGCATGTCTTTATCCTGTCTTCCTTCTCACCCCAACCGGTCGCAGCAGATGACCGCCCCTCCCTGAGCCTGGTTCTGCCGGAGGTTTCTTCCTGTTAAAAGGGAGTTTTTCCTTCCCACTGTCGCCAAAGTGCTTGCTCATAGGGGGTCATATTGTTGATTGTTGGGTTTTTCTCTGTATCTATTATTGTACGATCTACTGTACAATATAAAGCTCTGTGAGGCGACTGTTGTTGTGATTTGGTGCAATATAAATAAAATTGAATTGAATTGAATTGAATTGAATTGAATTGAATTGAATTGAATTGAACTGAATTGAATGTCCTTCAAGAAGCCTGGAGAACTTTTCCTGAAGACTACTTTCGCTATAATAAAAAAAAGGGAAAATTAAAGCAAAGGTAATGACTAGTTTGGGTGTTGTAGTCCTTTAATAATCAAGGAAAAGTAGTAAATCCACAATTTAAAAAAAAAATTCTTTTATTATAAATAATCCTGGTGTGGATTAGTTACTTACACATCAAACCAATGTTTTACAGGCAGAACATTGCTCATCTGAGTTTTGACCCAGAGTGAAATTCACACAAGTTCAGCTTTCATTACCTGATCAGTGCGCCACTGAAGCAGACCCACTCTGCTCTGTCTTTGAAGATTCACCATGAGAAATTGGCATTCCTTGCTCTAACTGTCCACAATATGAAAGTCACAGGAAAAACCGACATGTCTTTTTTTTATGTTTGTTTGTTTGTTTGTTTGTTTTAACCCACTATGGTGCCACTTAAAATCCCTGTGTTTGAACAGTACACTTCAATTCTGCTTTAACAGCAATCCTTGATGTGCAGGGAAACATCAGGGTTAGCAAACTCACAACGCGAGTCTTCTTTTTCTGGGCCACATGTGTAATATTTATGTTTTTGTCCATCGAGCCACTCCATAGAGCTTCACTGCAAGTCATGTTTAATTGCAGCAGAGAATAAACACCAGCCTTCAGACCAGCTGCAAAACAGAAAAATAAACACGTGGACAAAATGCATAAATTTGCTGTAATGTAAGTTAATAAAGTAAGTTACATACCGCAAAAGCCAATAGCTCCTCCAGTCACACAACCACTGTACACAGCGTTCTTCCAGTCAGATATGCCTCTGTGCTGTAAGTGAAAATCAGGTACAAAAAAAGACAGTTATTACAAAACACTTTCAGTTATCACACAGAAAGTGTTTTGTTTTTCATCTGCATGGCAGGAGGTAGTAATGGCAGATAATCAATTAATCATTAATCAGCATATATCTGTAAAAGTATTCTCATATAAATTACCATCACTTTGTTCGGTACTTCTAACGATTTGTTAACCTATCCTTTAACCACTTCTGCAAACAGCCTGTGCCTGACTTTATCATAATACATTACATGGTGACAATTGAACAAAGCATATACAGTGGGGCAAAAAAGTATTTAGTCAGCCACCGATTGTGCAAGTTCCCCCACCTAAAATGATGACAGAGGTCAGTAATTTGCACCAGAGGTACACTTCAACTGTGAGAGACAGAATGTGAAAAAAAAAAATCCATGAATCCACATGGTAGGATTTGTAAAGAATTTATTCGTAAATCAGGGTGGAAAATAAGTATTTGGTCACCTCAAACAAGGAAAATCTCTGGCTCTCACTGGCCCCACTGTAATTACAAAAACAGGTAGCAGTGGGAATGTGAGCATGATTTTGGAAGAAATCATAGAATTCTAGGAAAAAAGGATGGAAAAATGTTAGCAGCTGTTTCTGTCTTCATTCCAGCTGTGTCCATTTGTTGGTGACAAATGTTGCTGGATAGTGATGTGGACATAAGCATACCTAACTGAGTGTGTGAGGCAACATTTCCAGCAGTGCTTGCAGTTGTAAAAATACTATATGCAATGCTAGATGAATATTATAACTGTTACTGTTTTAGGAGCAATAGATTATTATTTTTACTCCTGTTTTTTGTTTCCTGATTAAAACTAAATAAAGAAAATGTTGGACTTTGATTTGTGGGGAATATATTGTAGTGTTATGGCTAAATATCTATTTTAACGTCCATCCCCCTTAAAAAAATAAGCAAAATGCTCTCATTTTGTCTGTCTATGCTTTAAGAACTGCAATAGTCCTGTATTCCTAGAAATATGAGTATAATATTTTAACTAGGGGCAGCACGCCCATACGGTAAAAGAACTGGCTGAGTAGCAGCATATCACTGAAAATAAAAGCGAACCGAGCCCTGAGGAACGCCACAAAAAACATAGACAACACGGACGCAAGTGTTATCTCTGTCTGCAGTAAAGGTAGCCATTAGCTTACCCAGGGATCTTTTAATTCAAACCCAGGTTTCGAGATGATCCAGAGAGTGTATTGCTCAACGTTTGCGACAGAGTTGCTCAGTTTTAGTGCTTTTAAATGTGCTTTCTCTGTTAAAGCATAATAATGATACTCATAAAATACATTAAGTAAAATGAAACTGAAATCTCTTTCTCCAGTACCTTAGATTTCTTAGATAACCTTTTCAGTAACTGAGGATCTAGTTTTTCTGCATCTATAGATTAGTTTAATTTACTATCATTTACTATATTCAACTATAATAGATTAATTTACTATAATAAACAAATCATTTTATGTTCAGTAATTTTTTTATATTATCATATTCTGAGAAGAAACTTAGTAGAATAAAAATATAATGAAATATGAAGTAGATGAGAATATTTTATTCCAGATACACCAGATATGGGTGGGAAGGAAATAGTAAATGGTCAGGATATACAGTAGAAACATGTGTCGGGAAGCGTGGATTGCATTCCCTCTGTATACATGTAGATTTTCTCCAGTGGAGATTCAAAGAATGAATGTTTACAGCTTCATGCTGACAACAGAGGGACCTGCAGGCGATTCTGCAGGTCATTAATCAATGTATAAAACTAAAATAAAATGTGTCACTAAAATGTATTTAGTGACACAGCACACAAACACGGAAGCAAGATGTGTAATTAGGATTATTTATAATAAATATGAATTAATTAGTGTAATTTCATTAACCATAGAGAATAACTAAATCCTTCAGGACAATGTCACATCAGTGCACTGAACTCACTATGGCATCCATCTAACAGAGCTTCCACATGTTCTCACTGTAATTTCCCCTCATGAATGAATTTATGCTGCACTAATCTGAATGTTCGGAGGGAAATCAAACGCATTTTACTCGTAGTACTCAAGCTGACTTCACTTGGTTTGAATGACGGCGTACTCACAATTGCACCCAGTCCTTGGTGAATTGGATGTGCGCCTCCAGAGATTTATGACGGCGAAACTGGTGCGCCGTGTATGCGCTGACTTTACAGACAAGGTACGAGAACAGATCATGCTAAGTCAACAGCGGTTTGGTCTTCAGGGTTTCTACTAGCGGACGAACTCTCCTTTCCAGCACCCTGGCATAGACTTTCCCAGGGAGGCTGAGGAGTGTGATCCCCCTTTAGTTGGAACACACCCTCCGGTCCCCCTTCTTAAAGATGGGGACCACCTCCCCGGTCTGCCAGTGCACAGTGATTTTAAAAATAAAGATAAAATGAAAAGTAATTAATAAAAAGTAAATATTTAAACATTCCTACAAATGTGCAATGAACGTGTAAAAATTCTGTTTAGTAGTTGTTGCTGTTTCTTTCTTTCTTTCTTTCTTTCTTTCTTTTTCTTTTTTCTTTTTGAAAAATAACGACGTCTCTGAGGCGCGAATTACTACGTGAAAAATGGCGTCATCTTGTGGCCCCTTTCTGTCACTATAATTCATTCAAGGCTTTGTGGGAAATGCTTCTCCTGTAAAAGTTTCAGTCACCGGCGACATTTTTTCATCAGCAGAACGTTGACCGTCATCACAATGAACCAAATTCGATGACGTCACAAAAGTCAGCTCAAAGCACAACCAATCAAAATCTTGACTTTGATCTGAAAATCCTTAAATAGCCGTTAGTTCGCAGTGTTCCTCACAGCAATCAGTTGCGATTAGTTCACATTTGCTTCGTGTTTTTAAACAGTTTCCTAAAGAGATTTAAACTCTTTTTCAAGGATATTTTAAAAGTTCTGTACCAATCAGCTAAAGTTTGACAGCTGTACCGACCAGTTTCCTCCAGTCTATTAAAGCAGACTGTTTTCAAAAAATGGATAGAGGAGACGGCTCACAAAACCATGACGATGGTGAACAAAACCATGTTGGTGTAGGACTAGCAGTCAATGAGCTGCTTTTGGCACTGCTGCAACAGGGAAATCTTAGAGCAGTTGACAGGATGTTCCCCTGGATTGAAATCAATCAGTTGCGTGGTTTAGTTGATAATCAACTGCCACAACAAGAGGAGGCAGTTGATGTTCCGGTAGGAGGCATCGAAATAAATCCTCCCCAGGAAATAGCAGGACCCTGGGAAAATTTTAGAGCAGAGATGGGAGTAGGCGATGGCATTGAAAGAAATCCACCCCAGGAAATAGAAGGACCCTTGGTCTTTAATGGAGCAGAGATGGGAGTAGGAGATAACATAGAAAGAAATCCACCCCAACAGATAGAACGACCATTGGTCATTAATAGAGCAGAGATGGGAGCAGGAGATTACACAGAAAGAAATCCACCTCTAGAAATAGAACAACCCGTGTACAATAATGTAGCAGAAGAAGATCCAATTATTGATGAAATCAGGTGGTGGGAAGATGAGGGATCTGAGAGCGACACTGAAAGTGTTCCTGATAGTGACACAGATGACGATGGAGACAATGGCCAGGATGCTCCTGTGCTATTGCCCCCCAACCCAGTACCAGGCGGTTCGAGGAGGAGACCAAGGGAGGAGGAGGATGAAGAAGAAGAAGAAGATGGGAGAGCTAGGAAAATGTCTAAACACTGAATTTTGAGCTGAGCTGGACAGTCAATGTTGCACCCATCTTCCAAAGCTACATGTGTCCTACATCACTCTACGGCCTAGAGCGTCCTGGTGCCACGTGCACTTATGGACACTCTTATGTTCGAACAGGGTTGCTGCTGCTGGTTTGGTCAATATTGTTTGGAGAGAGATCAAACTAACAGCTTTAGAATCAGTGCAAAAAAGACGTAAACACAAAGCGCGGACCCGCCGAAACATCAGAATCAGCGAGCTGTCAGCTTTCAGCCCCGACCGTGTCCGTGCGGTCGGGTGAGAAAGGCCACATCTCACTGATTCTGATCTGCGGGTCGCGCTTTGTGTTTACGTCTTTGTGCAGAAGCCGTGTTCCTGCTCTCATTTACTGTTTTAAATGTTTGGTGGTCGTCAAAATTTTGTGACGTTTCACCTGAGATTCTGGAATTTTGGGCAAAATACATTTATATAAAAAAATCGATTCAGGATTTTAATGAATCAATGTCACGTTATCCAATCCAGAATCGATTTTAATCGATGAATCGATTATTAAAACCCACCCCTACTTCCTATCACCATTGTGCTAACGTAATTATACAATAGCATTTACAACACCACCATCTTCAAATAGAAAAACACATTATGGAATGCTATCAGTTGTGTATTGGCCTCCCCAAACCCTGGACCTCAACATTAGTGAATAGTGGGATCATCTTGACAGAGAAGGGAAGGAAAGGCAGCCAACATCCAAAGAAGAGCTTTGAATGCATGTCTTTATCCTGTCTTCCTTCTCACCCCAACCGGTCGCAGCAGATGACCGCCCCTCCCTGAGCCTGGTTCTGCCGGAGGTTTCTTCCTGTTAAAAGGGAGTTTTTCCTTCCCACTGTTGCCAAAGTGCTTGCTCATAGGGGGTCATATTGTTGATTGTTGGGTTTTTCTCTGTATCTATTATTGTACGATCTACTGTACAATATAAAGCTCTGTGAGGCGACTGTTGTTGTGATTTGGTGCAATATAAATAAAATTGAATTGAATTGAATTGAATTGAATGTCCTTCAAGAAGCCTGGAGAACTTTTCCTGAAGACTACTTTCGCTATAATAAAAAAAAGGAAAAATTAAAGCAAAGGTAATGACTAGTTTGGGTGTTGTAGTCCTTTAATAATCAAGGAAAAGTAGTAAATCCACAATTTTAAAAAAAATTATTTTATTATAAATAATCCTGGTGTGGATTAGTTACTTACACATCAAACCAATGTTTTACAGGCAGAACATTGCTCATCTGAGTTTTTACAGACCCAGAGTGAAATTCACACAAGTTCAGCTTTCATTACCTGATCAGTGCGCCACTGAAGCAGACCCACTCTGCTCTGTCTTTGAAGATTCACCATGAGAAATTGGCATTCCTTGCTCTAACTGTCCACAATATGAAAGTCACAGGAAAAACCGACATGTCTTTTTTTTATGTTTGTTTGTTTGTTTTAACCCACTATGGTGCCACTTAAAATCCCTGTGTTTGAACAGTACACTTCAATTCTGCTTTAACAGCAATCCTTGATGTGCAGGGAAACATCAGGGTTAGCAAACTCACAACGCGAGTCTTCTTTCTCTGGGCCACATGTGTAATATTTATGTTTTTGTCCATCGAGCCACTCCATAGAGCTTCACTGCAAGTCATGTTTAATTGCAGCAGAGAATAAACACCAGCCTTCAGACCAGCTGCAAAACAGAAAAATAAACACGTGGACAAAATGCATAAATTTGCTGTAATGTAAGTTAATAAAGTAAGTTACATACCGCAAAAGCCAATAGCTCCTCCAGTCACACAACCACTGTACACAGCGTTCTTCCAGTCAGATATGCCTCTGTGCTGTAAGTGAAAATCAGGTACAAAAAAAGACAGTTATTACAAAACACTTTCAGTTATCACACAGAAAGTGTTTTGTTTTTCATCTGCATGGCAGGAGGTAGTAATGGCAGATAATCAATTAATCATTAATCAGCATATATCTGTAAAAGTATTCTCATATAAATTACCATCACTTTGTTCGGTACTTCTAACGATTTGTTAACCTATCCTTTAACCACTTCTGCAAACAGCCTGTGCCTGACTTTATCATAATACATTACATGGTGACAATTGAACAAAGCATATACAGTGGGGCAAAAAAGTATTTAGTCAGCCACCGATTGTGCAAGTTCCCCCACCTAAAATGATGACAGAGGTCAGTAATTTGCACCAGAGGTACACTTCAACTGTGAGAGACAGAATGTGAAAAAAAAAAATCCATGAATCCACATGGTAGGATTTGTAAAGAATTGATTCGTAAATCAGGGTGGAAAATAAGTATTTGGTCAATAACAAAAATACAACTCAATACTTTGTAACATAACCTTTGTTGGCAATAACAGAGGTCAAACGTTTACTATAGGTCTTTACCAGGTTTGCACACACAGTAGCTGGTATTTTGGCCCATTCCTCCATGCAGATCTTCTCGAGAGCAGTGATGTTTTGGGGCTGTCGCCGAGCAACACGGACTTTCAACTCCCGCCACAGATTTTCTATGGGGTTGAGGTCTGGAGACTGGCTAGGCCACTCCAGGACTTTCAAATGCTTCTTACGGAGCCACTCCTTTGTTGCCCGGGCGGTGTGTTTTGGATCATTGTCATGTTGGAAGACCCAGCCTCGTTTCATCTTCAAAGTTCTCACTGATGGAAGGAGGTTTTGGCTCAAAATCTCACGATACATGGCCCCATTCATTCTGTCCTTAACACGGATCAGTCGTCCTGTCCCCTTGGCAGAAAAACAGCACCATAGCATGATGTTTCCACCCCCATGCTTTACAGTAGGTATGGTGTTCTTGGGATGCAACTCAGTATTCTTCTTCCTCCAAACACGACGAGTTGAGTTTATACCAAAAAGTTCTACTTTGGTTTCATCTGACCACATGACATTCTCCCAATCCTCTGCTGTATCATCCATGTGCTCTCTGGCAAACTTCAGACGGGCCTGGACATGCACTGGCTTCAGCAGCGGAACACGTCTGGCACTGCGGGATTTGATTCCCTGCCGTTGTAGTGTGTTACTGATGGTGACCTTTGTTACTTTGGTCCCAGCTCTCTGCAGGTCATTCACCAGGTCCCCCCGTGTGGTTCTGGGATCTTTGCTCACCGTTCTCATGATCATTTTGACCCCACGGGATGAGATCTTGCGTGGAGCCCCAGATCGAGGGAGATTATCAGTGGTCTTGTATGTCTTCCATTTTCTGATGATTGCTCCCACAGTTGATTTTTTCACACCAAGCTGCTTGCCTATTGTAGATTCACTCTTCCCAGTCTGGTGCAGGTCTACAATACTTTTCCTGGTGTCCTTCGAAAGCTCTTTGGTCTTGGCCATGGCGGAGTTTGGAGTCTGACTGTTTGAGGCTGTGGACAGGTGTCTTTTATACAGATGATGAGTTCAAACAGGTGCCATTCATACAGGTAACGAGTGGGGGACAGAAAAGCTTCTTACAGAAGACGTTACAGGTCTGTGAGAGCCAGAGATTTTCCTTGTTTGAGGTGACCAAATACTTATTTTCCACCCTGATTTACGAATCAATTCTTTACAAATCCTACCATGTGAATTCATGGATTTTTTTTTCACATTCTGTCTCTCACAGTTGAAGTGTACCTCTGGTGCAAATTACTGACCTCTGTCATCATTTTAGGTGGGGGAACTTGCACAATCGGTGGCTGACTAAATACTTTTTTGCCCCACTGTAATTACAAAAACAGGTAGCAGTGGGAATGTGAGCATGATTTTGGAAGAAATCATAGAATTCTAGGAAAAAAGGATGGAAAAATGTTAGCAGCTGTTTCTGTCTTCATTCCAGCTGTGTCCATTTGTTGGTGACAAATGTTGCTGGATAGTGATGTGGACATAAGCATACCTAACTGAGTGTGTGAGGCAACATTTCCAGCAGTGCTTGCAGTTGTAAAAATACTATATGCAATGCTAGATGAATATTATAACTGTTACTGTTTTAGGAGCAATAGATTATTATTTTTACTCCTGTTTTTTGTTTCCTGATTAAAACTAAATAAAGAAAATGTTGGACTTTGATTTGTGGGGAATATATTGTAGTGTTATGGCTAAATATCTATTTTAACGTCCATCCCCCTTAAAAAAATAAGCAAAATGCTCTCATTTTGTCTGTCTATGCTTTAAGAACTGCAATAGTCCTGTATTCCTAGAAATATGAGTATAATATTTTAACTAGGGGCAGCACGCCCATACGGTAAAAGAACTGGCTGAGTAGCAGCATATCACTGAAAATAAAAGCGAACCGAGCCCTGAGGAACGCCACAAAAAACATAGACAACACGGACGCAAGTGTTATCTCTGTCTGCAGAAAAGGTAGCCATTAGCTTACCCAGGGATCTTTTAATTCAAACCCAGTGTAGTGGCAATTCCTTTACTTTTGTATGATCAAACGTCCCACAACTTAAAGTCCACAAGCCACTGCTGCACTGAGGTAATATTTCGTACGCAGGCAAAAGAAGTCCATTGTCCAAACCTTTTAGTTGAGAGTTTTGATTTTGGTTTATTTATCCATTTGGCAAGCAATAACAAGATCCTTCCTACTGCTTCTCCTGCTCTGGTAAAAAAAAAACCATAGGCCCACCCCAATGCATGCTGGTCCTATACCAGTCTCTTTATTTATAGAAACAAAATGGCCCTACAGCTCTTACTGACTAATTTAACAAAATAACAACAAACAAACAAATCATTTAAAACAAAATATTAACCGACAAATAAACCCCAAAATATAAATAAACTAACAAACTTTAACTAATTTCAAAATAATAAAAAATAAAGAACAAATAGCTCCAACACTCCGGCCCCTAATTGTGCATACTATCACAATTACTTTAAAGTCCCAAAAGGAGGAGCTATTCCCTTAAACAAATCCTTAATTTTCATTGATGATTTTCTTCACAATGAGGCTTCCAGTAGCAAAATAAGTTTTGTCACTGGCCTTTCCGAAACACTGGTCCTTGTTTGTAGTCTCACAGAACGCACCAAGCCTTTTGCATCCTGGTTTACATTTAAGACTTTCGCCATCATCCATGATCCTCTTGGAGCTGTAGCGTCTGCAATTAAAACAACATCTCCAGGTATAAGACATCTTTTAGTCCTCATCCATTTTTGTCTTTCTTGCATCAAAGGTAGGTACTCAGAAAGCCATCTCTTCCAGAACAACTCTGCCATGTACTGTACCTGTTTCCACCTTTTCCTGACATGCAAATCACTTGGATGAAACAGTCCTGGTGGAAAAACTGGTTTATTTTTCAGCAACAACAAGTGATTGGGTGTCAGTGCTTCAAGATCATTTGAGTCATCTGAAACTTTAGTAATGGGTCTGTCGTTCATTATAGCTTCAACCTCACAGAAGACTGTGTGGAGTCCTTCATCATCCAGAACTTGCTCCTTAAGAACTGAGGCTAAAATATTCTTTACTGAACGAATGAGACGCTCCCACACACCGCCTTGGTGAGAAGCTGCTGGGATGTTGAAGTTCCATTTCATGCCATCCTGAACAAAAGCCTTTTGAATTTTGGCATGGTCTAGCTCAGTCAAACTTTCTTTCAACTCTCGATTCGCCCCAACAAAATTTGTAGCATTATCAGATCTGATGGTCGAAACTGGGCCTCGTCTACAGATTAACCTCCTCACAGCATTTATACAAGAGTCTGTATCAAGTGTACATGCAATCTCCAGATGTACTGCACGACTGGTGAAACAAGTAAAAAGAACTCCATACCTTTTAAGGAGACTTCGTCCTCTTTTAACACTTATAGGTCCAAAATAGTCCACTCCAACATTTGTGAATGGGGCTATGTCTGGCAGGACTCTCTCTTCAGGCAGATCCGCCATCTTTTGTTCAACAAACTTTCCTCTGTTGCGTCTACACGTGACACAACGAGAGATGATTTTCCTGGCAGCAGAATTTGCATTTAGTATCCAGTAATTTTGTCTTAGTTTTGACAGCATGTGTGCTCTTCCTGCATGTCCCAACCTTTGATGGATATGGCGTAAAATCAGTGTTGACACATGCATATCTTTTGTCAAAATTACAGGATGCTTTAATTCCATAGGCATGGCTGCTTTATTCAATCGGCCACCCACTCTGAGGATTCCTGCATCCAACACTGGATCAAGTTTATAGAGACAATTTCCCTTAGAGACTCCTTTGAGGCCATTGCGGATTAAAGCCATTTCAGTCGTAAATTTCTGTTGTTGTGCATATTGAAGAATAGCTTGTTCTGCCTTTGCCAAGTCTTCTGGAGTGAGATTTCCTTTCTTCAAAGTGGTCTTAAATCTTTCCATTCTTATCTCCACTTCTTTCTGACCTTCCGGATCATTCTTATTCAAACCTGCAGCAAGCAACTCTTTCCTCTTCTGTGCCAACAACACCAAGACCTCTTTCATCTTTAAAAGCCAGGCTACAGAGATTTTAAGTTTTGCCCAAGACGAGAAGTAGAGGATAAAATAGCTGGTAGGATTTTGTAATTCTCTCACAATGGCATTCATTGTCAGGTCCCTTTTGACCTCTGGGTCATCTGCAGAAATTACACTGTACTCCACATCCAGTTTAGGCCATTCCTTTTCTGACTCATAGAGAAATTCTGGCCCTTTTATCCATCTCCTACATTTGAGGAGATCCCCAGCTCTCATACCTCTGGATGCGTCATCTGCAGGATTCTCCTTAGAAGAAACGTATCTCCACGGATTCACATCTGTTGCTTCCCGAATAACAGCAATTCTGTTTGCAACAAAAGTATTGAATCTTCTGGTTTCATTGGAGATGTATTTCAGTACTGTTGTGCTATCAGTCCAAAAAACTGATTTTTCCAACCTGACTTGCAGCTCCTTTTGCAGAAGCCTGTCCACCCGAACTGCAAGAACTGCAGCCGTCAATTCCAACCTGGGAATTGTAGTTTGCTTGAGAGGAGCAACTCTAGCCTTTCCCAGGATAAAAGCAACATGCGTGACGTTATTCTTTTCCAACTTTAAATATGACACCGTTCCATACCCATCTTGACTTGCATCAGAAAAATGATGAAGTTGTGCCCTATCTGGTCTTCCAAAGCAATTTGGTTTAATGCAACGTTCCACTTTAAACTTTGAAATCAGCTGGAGATCCTCCAGCCAATCACGCCACCGCTGGGAAAGAGAGTGGGGAATAACTTCATCCCACTTCAAATTTTGTCGGCAAAGCTCTTGTAGCAACAGTTTAGCTGGCATACTGAAGGGAGACAAGATTCCCAAAGGATCATACAGTGAGCTGACCACAGACAAAATTCCCCTTCTGGTTGTTGGACGGTCCTGCAGGGAGGTTCTGAACTGGAACTTGTCTGTTACTATGCACCACTGTAAACCCAGTGCTCTCTCAACTGGAAGTTGATCTGTGTCCAAATCCAGATCCTTAATTTCCTTTGCTCTTCTTTCCTCTGGGATTGACATGAGCACTGTGCGACTGTTGCTGATCCATTTTGAAAGCTTAAATCCTCCTTTAGCGCAGATATCTGTCAGCCTCTTCACCATGTGCACTGCCTCCTCTTCTGAAGCAACAGATTTCAAACAATCATCCACATAAAAGTTTCTTTTGACTGTATCAACCACTTCAGCTGGAAACTGTTGTGCATTATCATCTGCAGTTCTCTGTAGAGCATAATTTGCACAACTTGGCGAAGATACAGCTCCAAACAAATGCACTTTCATCCTGCATTCCTGTGCAGACCTTGAAGTGTTGCCATGTTGCCACCACAGGAAACGGAGAAAGTTGACATGTTTTTCTGAGACGTGAACTTGGTGAAACATGGAATCAATGTCCGCCATTAATGCAACAGGCTCTTGTCTAAATCTGATCAGAACCCCAACCAGCGAGTTTGTGAGATCAGGTCCCTGTAGAAGCTGACTGTTCAATGATGCTCCTTTATAAGTTGTTCCACAGTCAAATACAACTCTTAATTTGCCCTTTGTGGGATGATACACTCCATGATGAGGGATGTACCACACCTTTCCATCATCTTTGTGCAACTCATCTACAGGCACAAACTCGGCATATCCTCGTTCAAGCATGTTGTTTACACATTTAGTGTATTCATCCTTATAATGAGTATCCTTTTCAAATCTCCGTCTGAGACTCTGGAGACGCTGCTCCGCGACACAGAGGTTATTTGGCAAACTGGAACCTTCTCTCCTGAAAGGCAAATCAATGTGATAATGATTTCCAATAAGCTTTATTGAACTACTAACAATATCCATGAAACACAGATCCTCTCTAGACATTTCAGTCTGCTCCTCTGATGATCTTTCATTAAAATCATGATTGTACTGTTTAATCAACATGTCTTCAAGACGCTCAACAGAAATCCTATTGGCTGTTACAGCAGTGCAGTTGGTTTTATTTCCACTGTTACTTCCAGTGCGCAGGGGACCATTTATGACCCAGCCAACTTTTGTTTTTACAGCATAAGGTCCACCTCCCACACTGTTTATCACCTTCCATGGCTCCAAAACATTGGAAGCATCAGTGCCTATCAGTAGCTCCACATCTGCATTAACGTTGTACAGTTTAACAGGTTTAAGATGAGGCCACTGATCGATGTCGCTTTGCTGGGGAATATTAACTGTAGAAACTGGCATAGTCTTTTGAGTCAAAACATCTGGCAATGGCATGAAATCATTTGCTTCCAAACCAGACACTTCCAAACCAGACAGAACTTGTGTACTAACAATCCTATCTTGACTCATTGTTCTCAAAAAGATATTGGTCTTTTTACCTTTTACATTCAGTCTTTTTGCCAGAGTTTCTGTACAGAATGTACCTGAACTTCCAGGATCCAAAAACGCATAGGTTTGCACAATTTTATTGCTCTTTTGGCTCTTAACTTGAACTGGAACTATAGAAAAAATTGCATCAACTTCATGACCAGCCCCAATATACCCACATGTCTGAGTGGTTGCAGTTGAAAAGTTGACATTAGAGTTTGTCCTCTGTTGAGTTTGTTCCGAAGACGCACCTGGATCCTTTCGCTCTATATGAAGAACCCCTGGGTGCCTTTGGTGACACACGTCGCAATCCAAACGACTCCTACAGTCTTTGCTTGTGTGACCAACTTTTAAACAACCAAAACAAATTCCCCTTTCCTTGATAAAAGTCAACTTATCCTGATGCGTTTTAGCTTTAAACTGCTTACAATTCTCTAGTAAATGGTTGCTGTGTGAACAAAACAAACAACTACGCAGAACAACGGAAGTTGTTCTGCTTCCAGTTGATTGAGCTTTGATTCCTGGCACTGTACTGACATTAGTGGCAAAACTACTTCCTTTTCTCCTTTGCTTGGTAGAACTTGAAGCTTTAAAGCTGCTTCCAGATTGTGAGTCTTGGATGTTGCCAAACACTGGATCTGATGCTACTTTTACCTGTTTTATTATAAAGGTAACCAGATCAGTGAATACTGCTCTGTAACCATTTTGTTCCTGCAGTTCATAGGCAACAACTCTCCATTTTTCCCTCAATTTGTATGGAAGTTTCATAACAACCATTCTCATATTTGAGGGCAAATCCAACTCCTTCATATAAACAACTTGCTGCATTAGATTCGAACATCCTTGAAGAAAAAGAGAGAATGACTGTAGACCTTTCACATCCTCACTTTTAATAGGTACCCAACTCACAATCCTCTCCATATATGCAGAGGCAATTTTATTTTCGTTCCCAAAATGTTCTTCAAGAAGATCTTTGGCTGTGGAATAGCCCTGCTCAGGTGGTAAGTGCTGACAACTATGCACCAAATCTCTAGGCTGCCCCCTAGTGAACTGCTCTAAAAAATGCAAACAGTCGCTCCAGTTATCAGTTTTAGCTTCCACTCCATTTTCAAAGGCATTCATAAATGATCTGTACTGTAAAGGGTCTCCATCAAACACAGGGATGTTTCTGGCGGGGAGGACAGAAGATAAGTTTTGTTTTACAAGCAAAGTAGTGATGTCATTTTGTTTTTGCAGAATATTTACAATCTCCTTCGTGCAGTTCCCAGTCAAAGTAGGAGACTGAGGCTGTGTTTGCTGCGTCACTTGAGCTGAATCATCAACCTGATGTTGGGTTTGACTTTGTCTAGGTACGATTACTTGTGATTCAGATGCAGAATTTATACCAGAGTAATCTCTTGATGTTGGAACAAATGTATCGGCACAAGGATTTAAACTAGGCGCTTCTTGTACGTGCCCTCTTTCAAAATAAGAGTTCATTCCATCAGAATGCTCAGAGCTACAAACTGAATTTATTTTTAAGACACGAAGCTTTGCATTAGTGGCTGCCAGCTCTGTTTCCAAGGATAATGTCTCCTTTTCTTTTCTCAGTTTCTCCTTTTCTTTTCTCAGTTTTTCCTCTTGCGCTTCGATAGAATGTTTTTTCTTTAATGCAGCCAGTCGCTCCATGAGCGCTGCCTTGTCAGCCGCAGCTTTAATGCGTGCGGAAGATGTTGATGAAATTCGACTTTGCTGTGACAAGGTTTTTGAAGGTGGTTTTACACTTGAGATATTAGAGACACTGTCTTCAGGTTTTATTTCATCCAAACTTTCAACAGCTTTATCATTGCGAACAGTATTGTTTTGTTCAGTATAAGGCTCGCCCGCCTCCTGCAACCAAACCTTTACTTTGTCCATAAAAACAGAGAATGCTGTCACCTTCGACTGAAAATGTGCAACTTGCCTTTTCACTTCATCTTCTGGCAGTGGCAAACTTAAAAAGGATTCTTGCAAAGCGTTTGCATCTTGATAGCATTTAATAAACTTCCCAAATTCAGAAGACACTTCCTTAACGTTTTCATGTGAGGTCATTAAAGCGGAAATTTTCCCCATGTACTTAGATGCTTGCTTACACATTGAACTGCGCTTTTCTTGGCATGTCTTTATATACAAATCCAAACCTTTTGGCGTAAATTTAACACTTCTTTTCTCTGCTTGCATCTCAGTGTCATCCTCTCGTTTACTCTTAATATCCGACATTTTTATTGTCTTCTTGGATTATTTCAAACTTTATAAAGATGCACAGCACACTGAGAATCCATAGCCTAAAGTACAAACATGACATCCATTTACCTGCCTTTTGCAGCGAACAAACATTTCCACAGAGGGCGTTGGCATGTTTCAATTAGCGATCCAATTTTGCACCAATTTAGTACGTCAAAACTCAGTTCATCAGTCTTTGTAGTGAAATAATGTCTTTAAACTCCAATAGCTTCACCGTTTTCCTTTACGGCTTAAACAATATTATCACTCACCAGCTTTGACGAACGAGTGACATGTTGATCCAGGCTTCAACATCAAATCCGTCTGGATTACTCACCAGACGATCCAATAACTTTTATTCGAGTTCGACGGTGATCCTTGAAATCCTTATATCCATTAATGAAGAATTATTCCTTTGTCCACGGGAAGGTTTTTTACTTTGTGTAGTGGCAATTCCTTTACTTTTGCATGATCAAACGTCCCACAACTTAAAGTCCACAAGCCACTGCTGCACTGAGGTAATATTTCGTACGCAGGCAAAAGAAGTCCATTGTCCAAACCTTTTAGTTGAGAGTTTTGATTTTGGTTTATTTATCCATTTGGCAAACAAGATCCTTCCTACTGCTTCTCCTGCTCTGGTAAAAAACCATAGGCCCACCCCAATGCATGCTGGTCCTATACCAGTCTCTTTATTTATAGAAACAAAATGGCCCTACAGCTCTTACTGACTAATTTAACAAAATAACAACAAACAAACAAATCATTTAAAACAAAATATTAACCGACAAATAAACCCCAAAATATAAATAAACTAACAAACTTTAACTAATTTCAAAATAATAAAAAATAAAGAACAAATAGCTCCAACACTCAGGTTTCGAGATGATCCAGAGAGTGTATTGCTCAACGTTTGCGACAGAGTTGCTCAGTTTTAGTGCTTTTAAATGTGCTTTCTCTGTTAAAGCATAATAATGATACTCATAAAATACATTAAGTAAAATGAAACTGAAATCTCTTTCTCCAGTACCTTAGATTTCTTAGATAACCTTTTCAGTAACTGAGGATCTAGTTTTTCTGCATCTATAGATTAGTTTAATTTACTATCATTTACTATATTCTACTATAATAGATTAATTTACTATAATAAACAAATCATTTTATGTTCAGTAATTTTTTTATATGATCATATTCTGAGAAGAAACTTAGTAGAATAAAAATATAATGAAATATGAAGTAGATGAGAATATTTTATTCCAAATACACCAGATATGGGTGGGAAGGAAATAGTAAATGGTCAGGATATACAGTAGAAACATGTGTCGGGAAGCGTGGATTGCATTCCCTCTGTATACATGTAGATTTTCTCCAGTGGAGATTCAAAGAATGAATGTTTACAGCTTCATGCTGACAACAGAGGGACCTGCAGGCGATTCTGCAGGTCATTAATCAATGTATAAAACTAAAATAAAATGTGTCACTAAAATGTATTTAGTGACACAGCACACAAACACGGAAGCAAGATGTGTAATTAGGATTATTTATAATAAATATGAATTAATTAGTGTAATTTCATTAACCATAGAGAATAACTAAATCCTTCAGGACAATGTCACATCAGTGCACTGAACTCACTATGGCATCCATCTAACAGAGCTTCCACACGTTCTCACTGTAATTTCCCCTCATGAATGAATTTATGCTGCACTAATCTGAATGTTCGGAGGGAAATCAAACGCATTTTACTCGTAGTACTCAAGCTGACTTCACTTGGTTTGAATGACGGCGTACTCACAATTGCACCCAGTCCTTGGTGAATTGGATGTGCGCCTCCAGAGATTTATGACGGCGAAACTGGTGCGCCGTGTATGCGCTGACTTTACAGACAAGGTACGAGAACAGATCATGCTAAGTCAACAGCGGTTTGGTCTTCAGGGTTTCTACTAGCGGACGAACTCTCCTTTCCAGCACCCTGGCATAGACTTTCCCAGGGAGGCTGAGGAGTGTGATCCCCCTTTAGTTGGAACACACCCTCCGGTCCCCCTTCTTAAAGATGGGGACCACCTCCCCGGTCTGCCAGTGCACAGTGATTTTAAAAATAAAGATAAAATGAAAAGTAATTAATAAAAAGTAAATATTTAAACATTCCTACAAATGTGCAATGAACGTGTAAAAATTCTGTTTAGTAGTTGTTGCTGTTTCTTTCTTTCTTTCTTTTTCTTTTTTCTTTTTGAAAAATAACGACGTCTCTGAGGCGCGAATTACTACGTGAAAAATGGCGTCATCTTGTGGCCCCTTTCTGTCACTATAATTCATTCAAGGCTTTGTGGGAAATGCTTCTCCTGTAAAAGTTTCAGTCACCGGCGACATTTTTTCATCAGCAGAACGTTGACCGTCATCACAATGAACCAAATTCGATGACGTCACAAAAGTCAGCTCAAAGCACAACCAATCAAAATCTTGACTTTGATCTGAAAGTCCTTAAATAGCCGTTAGTTCGCAGTGTTCCTCACAGCAATCAGTTGCGATTAGTTCACATTTGCTTCGTGTTTTTAAACAGTTTCCTAAAGAGATTTAAACTCTTTTTCAAGGACATTTTAAAAGTTCTGTACCAATCAGCTAAAGTTTGACAGCTGTACCGACCAGTTTCCTCCAGTCTATTAAAGCAGACTGTTTTCAAAAAATGGATAGAGGAGACGGCTCACAAAACCATGACGATGGTGAACAAAACCATGTTGGTGTAGGACTAGCAGTCAATGAGCTGCTTTTGGCACTGCTGCAACAGGGAAATCTTAGAGCAGTTGACAGGATGTTCCCCTGGATTGAAATCAATCAGTTGCGTGGTTTAGTTGATAATCAACTGCCACAACAAGAGGAGGCAGTTGATGTTCCGGTAGGAGGCATCGAAATAAATCCTCCCCAGGAAATAGCAGGACCCTGGGAAAATTTTAGAGCAGAGATGGGAGTAGGCGATGGCATTGAAAGAAATCCACCCCAGGAAATAGCAGGACCCTTGGTCATTAATGGAGCAGAGATGGGAGTAGGAGATAACATAGAAAGAAATCCACCCCAACAGATAGAACGACCATTGGTCATTAATAGAGCAGAGATGGGAGCAGGAGATTACACAGAAAGAAATCCACCTCTAGAAATAGAACAACCCGTGTACAATAATGTAGCAGAAGAAGATCCAATTATTGATGAAATCAGGTGGTGGGAAGATGAGGGATCTGAGAGCGACACTGAAAGTGTTCCTGATAGTGACACAGATGACGATGGAGACAATGGCCAGGATGCTCCTGTGCTATTGCCCCCCAACCCAGTACCAGGCGGTTCGAGGAGGAGACCAAGGGAGGAGGAGGATGAAGAAGAAGAAGAAGATGGGAGAGCTAGGAAAATGTCTAAACACTGAATTTTGAGCTGAGCTGGACAGTCAGTGTTGCACCCATCTTCCAAAGCTACATGTGTCCTACATCACTCTACGGCCTAGAGCGTCCTGGTGCCACGTGCACTTATGGACACTCTTATGTTCGAACAGGGTTGCTGCTGCTGGTTTGGTCAATATTGTTTGGAGAGAGATCAAACTAACAGCTTTAGAATCAGTGCAAAAAAGACGTAAACACAAAGCGCGGACCCGCCGAAACATCAGAATCAGCGAGCTGTCAGCTTTCAGCCCCGACCGTGTCCGTGCGGTCGGGTGAGAAAGGCCACATCTCACTGATTCTGATCTGCGGGTCGCGCTTTGTGTTTACGTCTTTGTGCAGAAGCCGTGTACCTGCTCTCATTTACTGTTTTAAATGTTTGGTGGTCGTCAAAATTTTGTGACGTTTCACCTGAGATTCTGGAATTTTGGGCAAAATACATTTATATAAAAAAATCGATTCAGGATTTTAATGAATCAATGTCACGTTATCCAATCCAGAATCGATTTTAATCGATGAATCGATTATTAAAACCCACCCCTACTTCCTATCACCATTGTGCTAACGTAATTATACAATAGCATTTACAACACCACCATCTTCAAATAGAAAAACACATTATGGAATGCTATCAGTTGTGTATTGGCCTCCCCAAACCCTGGACCTCAACATTAGTGAATAGTGGGATCATCTTGACAGAGAAGGGAAGGAAAGGCAGCCAACATCCAAAGAAGAGCTTTGAATGCATGTCTTTATCCTGTCTTCCTTCTCACCCCAACCGGTCGCAGCAGATGACCGCCCCTCCCTGAGCCTGGTTCTGCCGGAGGTTTCTTCCTGTTAAAAGGGAGTTTTTCCTTCCCACTGTTGCCAAAGTGCTTGCTCATAGGGGGTCATATTGTTGATTGTTGGGTTTTTCTCTGTATCTATTATTGTACGATCTACTGTACAATATAAAGCTCTGTGAGGCGACTGTTGTTGTGATTTGGTGCAATATAAATAAAATTGAATTGAATTGAATTGAATTGAATTGAATTGAACTGAATTGAATTGAATGTCCTTCAAGAAGCCTGGAGAACTTTTCCTGAAGACTACTTTCGCTATAATAAAAAAAAGGAAAAATTAAAGCAAAGGTAATGACTAGTTTGGGTGTTGTAGTCCTTTAATAATCAAGGAAAAGTAGTAAATCCACAATTTAAAAAAAAATTCTTTTATTATAAATAATCCTGGTGTGGATTAGTTACTTACACATCAAACCAATGTTTTACAGGCAGAACATTGCTCATCTGAGTTTTGACCCAGAGTGAAATTCACACAAGTTCAGCTTTCATTACCTGATCAGTGCGCCACTGAAGCAGACCCACTCTGCTCTGTCTTTGAAGATTCACCATGAGAAATTGGCATTCCTTGCTCTAACTGTCCACAATATGAAAGTCACAGGAAAAACCGACATGTCTTTTTTTTTATGTTTGTTTGTTTGTTTGTTTTAACCCACTATGGTGCCACTTAAAATCCCTGTGTTTGAACAGTACACTTCAATTCTGCTTTAACAGCAATCCTTGATGTGCAGGGAAACATCAGGGTTAGCAAACTCACAACGCGAGTCTTCTTTTTCTGGGCCACATGTGTAATATTTATGTTTTTGTCCATCGAGCCACTCCATAGAGCTTCACTGCAAGTCATGTTTAATTGCAGCAGAGAATAAACACCAGCCTTCAGACCAGCTGCAAAACAGAAAAATAAACACGTGGACAAAATGCATAAATTTGCTGTAATGTAAGTTAATAAAGTAAGTTACATACCGCAAAAGCCAATAGCTCCTCCAGTCACACAACCACTGTACACAGCGTTCTTCCAGTCAGATATGCCTCTGTGCTGTAAGTGAAAATCAGGTACAAAAAAAGACAATTATTACAAAACACTTTCAGTTATCACACAGAAAGTGTTTTGTTTTTCATCTGCATGGCAGGAGGTAGTAATGGCAGATAATCAATTAATCATTAATCAGCATATATCTGTAAAAGTATTCTCATATAAATTACCATCACTTTGTTCGGTACTTCTAACGATTTGTTAACCTATCCTTTAACCACTTCTGCAAACAGCCTGTGCCTGACTTTATCATAATACATTACATGGTGACAATTGAACAAAGCATATACAGTGGGGCAAAAAAGTATTTAGTCAGCCACCGATTGTGCAAGTTCCCCCACCTAAAATGATGACAGAGGTCAGTAATTTGCACCAGAGGTACACTTCAACTGTGAGAGACAGAATGTGAAAAAAAAATCCATGAATTCACATGGTAGGATTTGTAAAGAATTGATTCGTAAATCAGGGTGGAAAATAAGTATTTGGTCACCTCAAACAAGGAAAATCTCTGGCTCTCACTGGCCCCACTGTAATTACAAAAACAGGTAGCAGTGGGAATGTGAGCATGATTTTGGAAGAAATCATAGAATTCTAGGAAAAAAGGATGGAAAAATGTTAGCAGCTGTTTCTGTCTTCATTCCAGCTGTGTCCATTTGTTGGTGACAAATGTTGCTGGATAGTGATGTGGACATAAGCATACCTAACTGAGTGTGTGAGGCAACATTTCCAGCAGTGCTTGCAGTTGTAAAAATACTATATGCAATGCTAGATGAATATTATAACTGTTACTGTTTTAGGAGCAATAGATTATTATTTTTACTCCTGTTTTTTGTTTCCTGATTAAAACTAAATAAAGAAAATGTTGGACTTTGATTTGTGGGGAATATATTGTAGTGTTATGGCTAAATATCTATTTTAACGTCCATCCCCCTTAAAAAAATAAGCAAAATGCTCTCATTTTGTCTGTCTATGCTTTAAGAACTGCAATAGTCCTGTATTCCTAGAAATATGAGTATAATATTTTAACTAGGGGCAGCACGCCCATACGGTAAAAGAACTGGCTGAGTAGCAGCATATCACTGAAAATAAAAGCGAACCGAGCCCTGAGGAACGCCACAAAAAACATAGACAACACGGACGCAAGTGTTATCTCTGTCTGCAGAAAAGGTAGCCATTAGCTTACCCAGGGATCTTTTAATTCAAACCCAGGTTTCGAGATGATCCAGAGAGTGTATTGCTCAACGTTTGCGACAGAGTTGCTCAGTTTTAGTGCTTTTAAATGTGCTTTCTCTGTTAAAGCATAATAATGATACTCATAAAATACATTAAGTAAAATGAAACTGAAATCTCTTTCTCCAGTACCTTAGATTTCTTAGATAACCTTTTCAGTAACTGAGGATCTAGTTTTTCTGCATCTATAGATTAGTTTAATTTACTATCATTTACTATATTCTACTATAATAGATTAATTTACTATAATAAACAAATCATTTTATGTTCAGTAATTTTTTTATATGATCATATTCTGAGAAGAAACTTAGTAGAATAAAAATATAATGAAATATGAAGTAGATGAGAATATTTTATTCCAAATACACCAGATATGGGTGGGAAGGAAATAGTAAATGGTCAGGATATACAGTAGAAACATGTTTCGGGAAGCGTGGATTGCATTCCCTCTGTATACATGTAGATTTTCTCCAGTGGAGATTCAAAGAATGAATGTTTACAGCTTCATGCTGACAACAGAGGGACCTGCAGGCGATTCTGCAGGTCATTAATCAATGTATAAAACTAAAATAAAATGTGTCACTAAAATGTATTTAGTGACACAGCACACAAACACGGAAGCAAGATGTGTAATTAGGATTATTTATAATAAATATGAATTAATTAGTGTAATTTCATTAACCATAGAGAATAACTAAATCCTTCAGGACAATGTCACATCAGTGCACTGAACTCACTATGGCATCCATCTAACAGAGCTTCCACACGTTCTCACTGTAATTTCCCCTCATGAATGAATTTATGCTGCACTAATCTGAATGTTCGGAGGGAAATCAAACGCATTTTACTCGTAGTACTCAAGCTGACTTCACTTGGTTTGAATGACGGCGTACTCACAATTGCACCCAGTCCTTGGTGAATTGGATGTGCGCCTCCAGAGATTTATGACGGCGAAACTGGTGCGCCGTGTATGCGCTGACTTTACAGACAAGGTACGAGAACAGATCATGCTAAGTCAACAGCGGTTTGGTCTTCAGGGTTTCTACTAGCGGACGAACTCTCCTTTCCAGCACCCTGGCATAGACTTTCCCAGGGAGGCTGAGGAGTGTGATCCCCCTTTAGTTGGAACACACCCTCCGGTCCCCCTTCTTAAAGATGGGGACCACCTCCCCGGTCTGCCAGTGCACAGTGATTTTAAAAATAAAGATAAAATGAAAAGTAATTAATAAAAAGTAAATATTTAAACATTCCTACAAATGTGCAATGAACGTGTAAAAATTCTGTTTAGTAGTTGTTGCTGTTTCTTTCTTTCTTTCTTTTTCTTTTTTCTTTTTGAAAAATAACGACGTCTCTGAGGCGCGAATTACTACGTGAAAAATGGCGTCATCTTGTGGCCCCTTTCTGTCACTATAATTCATTCAAGGCTTTGTGGGAAATGCTTCTCCTGTAAAAGTTTCAGTCACCGGCGACATTTTTTCATCAACAGAACGTTGACCGTCATCACAATGAACCAAATTCGATGACGTCACAAAAGTCAGCTCAAAGCACAACCAATCAAAATCTTGACTTTGATCTGAAAATCCTTAAATAGCCGTTAGTTCGCAGTGTTCCTCACAGCAATCAGTTGCGATTAGTTCACATTTGCTTCGTGTTTTTAAACAGTTTCCTAAAGAGATTTAAACTCTTTTTCAAGGACATTTTAAAAGTTCTGTACCAATCAGCTAAAGTTTGACAGCTGTACCGACCAGTTTCCTCCAGTCTATTAAAGCAGACTGTTTTCAAAAAATGGATAGAGGAGACGGCTCACAAAACCATGACGATGGTGAACAAAACCATGTTGGTGTAGGACTAGCAGTCAATGAGCTGCTTTTGGCACTGCTGCAACAGGGAAATCTTAGAGCAGTTGACAGGATGTTCCCCTGGATTGAAATCAATCAGTTGCGTGGTTTAGTTGATAATCAACTGCCACAACAAGAGGAGGCAGTTGATGTTCCGGTAGGAGGCATCGAAATAAATCCTCCCCAGGAAATAGCAGGACCCTGGGAAAATTTTAGAGCAGAGATGGGAGTAGGCGATGGCATTGAAAGAAATCCACCCCAGGAAATAGCAGGACCCTTGGTCATTAATGGAGCAGAGATGGGAGCAGGAGATTACACAGAAAGAAATCCACCTCTAGAAATAGAACAACCCGTGTACAATAATGTAGCAGAAGAAGATCCAATTATTGATGAAATCAGGTGGTGGGAAGATGAGGGATCTGAGAGCGACACTGAAAGTGTTCCTGATAGTGACACAGATGACGATGGAGACAATGGCCAGGATGCTCCTGTGCTATTGCCCCCCAACCCAGTACCAGGCGGTTCGAGGAGGAGACCAAGGGAGGAGGAGGATGAAGAAGAAGAAGATGGGAGAGCTAGGAAAATGTCTAAACACTGAATTTTGAGCTGAGCTGGACAGTCAATGTTGCACCCATCTTCCAAAGCTACATGTGTCCTACATCACTCTACGGCCTAGAGCGTCCTGGTGCCACGTGCACTTATGGACACTCTTATGTTCGAACAGGGTTGCTGCTGCTGGTTTGGTCAATATTGTTTGGAGAGAGATCAAACTAACAGCTTTAGAATCAGTGCAAAAAAGACGTAAACACAAAGCGCGGACCCGCCGAAACATCAGAATCAGCGAGCTGTCAGCTTTCAGCCCCGACCGTGTCCGTGCGGTCGGGTGAGAAAGGCCACATCTCACTGATTCTGATCTGCGGGTCGCGCTTTGTGTTTACGTCTTTGTGCAGAAGCCGTGTACCTGCTCTCATTTACTGTTTTAAATGTTTGGTGGTCGTCAAAATTTTGTGACGTTTCACCTGAGATTCTGGAATTTTGGGCAAAATACATTTATATAAAAAAATCGATTCAGGATTTTAATGAATCAATGTCACGTTATCCAATCCAGAATCGATTTTAATCGATGAATCGATTATTAAAACCCACCCCTACTTCCTATCACCATTGTGCTAACGTAATTATACAATAGCATTTACAACACCACCATCTTCAAATAGAAAAACACATTATGGAATGCTATCAGTTGTGTATTGGCCTCCCCAAACCCTGGACCTCAACATTAGTGAATAGTGGGATCATCTTGACAGAGAAGGGAAGGAAAGGCAGCCAACATCCAAAAGAAGAGCTTTGAATGCATGTCTTTATCCTGTCTTCCTTCTCACCCCAACCGGTCGCAGCAGATGACCGCCCCTCCCTGAGCCTGGTTCTGCCGGAGGTTTCTTCCTGTTAAAAGGGAGTTTTTCCTTCCCACTGTTGCCAAAGTGCTTGCTCATAGGGGGTCATATTGTTGATTGTTGGGTTTTTCTCTGTATCTATTATTGTACGATCTACTGTACAATATAAAGCTCTGTGAGGCGACTGTTGTTGTGATTTGGTGCAATATAAATAAAATTGAATTGAATTGAATTGAATTGAATTGAATTGAATGTCCTTCAAGAAGCCTGGAGAACTTTTCCTGAAGACTACTTTCGCTATAATAAAAAAAAGCAAAAATTAAAGCAAAGGTAATGACTAGTTTGGGTGTTGTAGTCCTTTAATAATCAAGGAAAAGTAGTAAATCCACAATTTTAAAAAAAAATTCTTTTATTATAAATAATCCTGGTGTGGATTAGTTACTTACACATCAAACCAATGTTTTACAGGCAGAACATTGCTCATCTGAGTTTTTACCCAGAGTGAAATTCACACAAGTTCAGCTTTCATTACCTGATCAGTGCGCCACTGAAGCAGACCCACTCTGCTCTGTCTTTGAAGATTCACCATGAGAAATTGGCATTCCTTGCTCTAACTGTCCACAATATGAAAGTCACAGGAAAAACCGACATGTCTTTTTTTTATGTTTGTTTGTTTGTTTTAACCCACTATGGTGCCACTTAAAATCCCTGTGTTTGAACAGTACACTTCAATTCTGCTTTAACAGCAATCCTTGATGTGCAGGGAAACATCAGGGTTAGCAAACTCACAACGCGAGTCTTCTTTCTCTGGGCCACATGTGTAATATTTATGTTTTTGTCCATCGAGCCACTCCATAGAGCTTCACCGCAAGTCATGATTAATTGCAGCAGAGAATAAACACCAGCCTTCAGACCAGCTGCAAAACAGAAAAATAAACACGTGGACAAAATGCATAAATTTGCTGTAATGTAAGTTAATAAAGTAAGTTACATACCGCAAAAGCCAATAGCTCCTCCAGTCACACAACCACTGTACACAGCGTTCTTCCAGTCAGATATGCCTCTGTGCTGTAAGTGAAAATCAGGTACAAAAAAAGACAATTATTACAAAACACTTTCAGTTATCACACAGAAAGTGTTTTGTTTTTCATCTGCATGGCAGGAGGTAGTAATGGCAGATAATCAATTAATCATTAATCAGCATATATCTGTAAAAGTATTCTCATATAAATTACCATCACTTTGTTCGGTACTTCTAACGATTTGTTAACCTATCCTTTAACCACTTCTGCAAACAGCCTGTGCCTGACTTTATCATAATACATTACATGGTGACAATTGAACAAAGCATATACAGTGGGGCAAAAAAGTATTTAGTCAGCCACCGATTGTGCAAGTTCCCCCACCTAAAATGATGACAGAGGTCAGTAATTTGCACCAGAGGTACACTTCAACTGTGAGAGACAGAATGTGAAAAAAAAATCCATGAATTCACATGGTAGGATTTGTAAAGAATTTATTCGTAAATCAGGGTGGAAAATAAGTATTTGGTCACCTCAAACAAGGAAAATCTCTGGCTCTCACTGGCCCCACTGTAATTACAAAAACAGGTAGCAGTGGGAATGTGAGCATGATTTTGGAAGAAATCATAGAATTCTAGGAAAAAAGGATGGAAAAATGTTAGCAGCTGTTTCTGTCTTCATTCCAGCTGTGTCCATTTGTTGGTGACAAATGTTGCTGGATAGTGATGTGGACATAAGCATACCTAACTGAGTGTGTGAGGCAACATTTCCAGCAGTGCTTGCAGTTGTAAAAATACTATATGCAATGCTAGATGAATATTATAACTGTTACTGTTTTAGGAGCAATAGATTATTATTTTTACTCCTGTTTTTTGTTTCCTGATTAAAACTAAATAAAGAAAATGTTGGACTTTGATTTGTGGGGAATATATTGTAGTGTTATGGCTAAATATCTATTTTAACGTCCATCCCCCTTAAAAAAATAAGCAAAATGCTCTCATTTTGTCTGTCTATGCTTTAAGAACTGCAATAGTCCTGTATTCCTAGAAATATGAGTATAATATTTTAACTAGGGGCAGCACGCCCATACGGTAAAAGAACTGGCTGAGTAGCAGCATATCACTGAAAATAAAAGCGAACCGAGCCCTGAGGAACGCCACAAAAAACATAGACAACACGGACGCAAGTGTTATCTCTGTCTGCAGAAAAGGTAGCCATTAGCTTACCCAGGGATCTTTTAATTCAAACCCAGGTTTCGAGATGATCCAGAGAGTGTATTGCTCAACGTTTGCGACAGAGTTGCTCAGTTTTAGTGCTTTTAAATGTGCTTTCTCTGTTAAAGCATAATAATGATACTCATAAAATACATTAAGTAAAATGAAACTGAAATCTCTTTCTCCAGTACCTTAGATTTCTTAGATAACCTTTTCAGTAACTGAGGATCTAGTTTTTCTGCATCTATAGATTAGTTTAATTTACTATCATTTACTATATTCTACTATAATAGATTAATTTACTATAATAAACAAATCATTTTATGTTCAGTAATTTTTTTATATGATCATATTCTGAGAAGAAACTTAGTAGAATAAAAATATAATGAAATATGAAGTAGATGAGAATATTTTATTCCAAATACACCAGATATGGGTGGGAAGGAAATAGTAAATGGTCAGGATATACAGTAGAAACATGTGTCGGGAAGCGTGGATTGCATTCCCTCTGTATACATGTAGATTTTCTCCAGTGGAGATTCAAAGAATGAATGTTTACAGCTTCATGCTGACAACAGAGGGACCTGCAGGCGATTCTGCAGGTCATTAATCAATGTATAAAACTAAAATAAAATGTGTCACTAAAATGTATTTAGTGACACAGCACACAAACACGGAAGCAAGATGTGTAATTAGGATTATTTATAATAAATATGAATTAATTAGTGTAATTTCATTAACCATAGAGAATAACTAAATCCTTCAGGACAATGTCACATCAGTGCACTGAACTCACTATGGCATCCATCTAACAGAGCTTCCACACGTTCTCACTGTAATTTCCCCTCATGAATGAATTTATGCTGCACTAATCTGAATGTTCGGAGGGAAATCAAACGCATTTTACTCGTAGTACTCAAGCTGACTTCACTTGGTTTGAATGACGGCGTACTCACAATTGCACCCAGTCCTTGGTGAATTGGATGTGCGCCTCCAGAGATTTATGACGGCGAAACTGGTGCGCCGTGTATGCGCTGACTTTACAGACAAGGTACGAGAACAGATCATGCTAAGTCAACAGCGGTTTGGTCTTCAGGGTTTCTACTAGCGGACGAACTCTCCTTTCCAGCACCCTGGCATAGACTTTCCCAGGGAGGCTGAGGAGTGTGATCCCCCTTTAGTTGGAACACACCCTCCGGTCCCCCTTCTTAAAGATGGGGACCACCTCCCCGGTCTGCCAGTGCACAGTGATTTTAAAAATAAAGATAAAATGAAAAGTAATTAATAAAAAGTAAATATTTAAACATTCCTACAAATGTGCAATGAACGTGTAAAAATTCTGTTTAGTAGTTGTTGCTGTTTCTTTCTTTCTTTCTTTTTCTTTTTTCTTTTTGAAAAATAACGACGTCTCTGAGGCGCGAATTACTACGTGAAAAATGGCGTCATCTTGTGGCCCCTTTCTGTCACTATAATTCATTCAAGGCTTTGTGGGAAATGCTTCTCCTGTAAAAGTTTCAGTCACCGGCGACATTTTTTCATCAACAGAACGTTGACCGTCATCACAATGAACCAAATTCGATGACGTCACAAAAGTCAGCTCAAAGCACAACCAATCAAAATCTTGACTTTGATCTGAAAATCCTTAAATAGCCGTTAGTTCGCAGTGTTCCTCACAGCAATCAGTTGCGATTAGTTCACATTTGCTTCGTGTTTTTAAACAGTTTCCTAAAGAGATTTAAACTCTTTTTCAAGGACATTTTAAAAGTTCTGTACCAATCAGCTAAAGTTTGACAGCTGTACCGACCAGTTTCCTCCAGTCTATTAAAGCAGACTGTTTTCAAAAAATGGATAGAGGAGACGGCTCACAAAACCATGACGATGGTGAACAAAACCATGTTGGTGTAGGACTAGCAGTCAATGAGCTGCTTTTGGCACTGCTGCAACAGGGAAATCTTAGAGCAGTTGACAGGATGTTCCCCTGGATTGAAATCAATCAGTTGCGTGGTTTAGTTGATAATCAACTGCCACAACAAGAGGAGGCAGTTGATGTTCCGGTAGGAGGCATCGAAATAAATCCTCCCCAGGAAATAGCAGGACCCTGGGAAAATTTTAGAGCAGAGATGGGAGTAGGCGATGGCATTGAAAGAAATCCACCCCAGGAAATAGCAGGACCCTTGGTCATTAATGGAGCAGAGATGGGAGTAGGAGATAACATAGAAAGAAATCCACCCCAACAGATAGAACGACCATTGGTCATTAATAGAGCAGAGATGGGAGCAGGAGATTACACAGAAAGAAATCCACCTCTAGAAATAGAACAACCCGTGTACAATAATGTAGCAGAAGAAGATCCAATTATTGATGAAATCAGGTGGTGGGAAGATGAGGGATCTGAGAGCGACACTGAAAGTGTTCCTGATAGTGACACAGATGACGATGGAGACAATGGCCAGGATGCTCCTGTGCTATTGCCCCCCAACCCAGTACCAGGCGGTTCGAGGAGGAGACCAAGGGAGGAGGAGGATGAAGAAGAAGAAGATGGGAGAGCTAGGAAAATGTCTAAACACTGAATTTTGAGCTGAGCTGGACAGTCAATGTTGCACCCATCTTCCAAAGCTACATGTGTCCTACATCACTCTACGGCCTAGAGCGTCCTGGTGCCACGTGCACTTATGGACACTCTTATGTTCGAACAGGGTTGCTGCTGCTGGTTTGGTCAATATTGTTTGGAGAGAGATCAAACTAACAGCTTTAGAATCAGTGCAAAAAAGACGTAAACACAAAGCGCGGACCCGCCGAAACATCAGAATCAGCGAGCTGTCAGCTTTCAGCCCCGACCGTGTCCGTGCGGTCGGGTGAGAAAGGCCACATCTCACTGATTCTGATCTGCGGGTTGCGCTTTGTGTTTACGTCTTTGTGCAGAAGCCGTGTACCTGCTCTCATTTACTGTTTTAAATGTTTGGTGGTCGTCAAAATTTTGTGACGTTTCACCTGAGATTCTGGAATTTTGGGCAAAATACATTTATATAAAAAAATCGATTCAGGATTTTAATGAATCAATGTCACGTTATCCAATCCAGAATCGATTTTAATCGATGAATCGATTATTAAAACCCACCCCTACTTCCTATCACCATTGTGCTAACGTAATTATACAATAGCATTTACAACACCACCATCTTCAAATAGAAAAACACATTATGGAATGCTATCAGTTGTGTATTGGCCTCCCCAAACCCTGGACCTCAACATTAGTGAATAGTGGGATCATCTTGACAGAGAAGGGAAGGAAAGGCAGCCAACATCCAAAAGAAGAGCTTTGAATGCATGTCTTTATCCTGTCTTCCTTCTCACCCCAACCGGTCGCAGCAGATGACCGCCCCTCCCTGAGCCTGGTTCTGCCGGAGGTTTCTTCCTGTTAAAAGGGAGTTTTTCCTTCCCACTGTTGCCAAAGTGCTTGCTCATATGGGGTCATATTGTTGATTGTTGGGTTTTTCTCTGTATCTATTATTGTACGATCTACTGTACAATATAAAGCTCTGTGAGGCGACTGTTGTTGTGATTTGGTGCAATATAAATAAAATTGAATTGAATTGAATTGAATTGAATTGAATGTCCTTCAAGAAGCCTGGAGAACTTTTCCTGAAGACTACTTTCGCTATAATAAAAAAAAGGAAAAATTAAAGCAAAGGTAATGACTAGTTTGGGTGTTGTAGTCCTTTAATAATCAAGGAAAAGTAGTAAATCCACAATTTAAAAAAAAATTCTTTTATTATAAATAATCCTGGTGTGGATTAGTTACTTACACATCAAACCAATGTTTTACAGGCAGAACATTGCTCATCTGAGTTTTGACCCAGAGTGAAATTCACACAAGTTCAGCTTTCATTACCTGATCAGTGCGCCACTGAAGCAGACCCACTCTGCTCTGTCTTTGAAGATTCACCATGAGAAATTGGCATTCCTTGCTCTAACTGTCCACAATATGAAAGTCACAGGAAAAACCGACATGTCTTTTTTTTATGTTTGTTTGTTTGTTTTAACCCACTATGGTGCCACTTAAAATCCCTGTGTTTGAACAGTACACTTCAATTCTGCTTTAACAGCAATCCTTGATGTGCAGGGAAACATCAGGGTTAGCAAACTCACAACGCGAGTCTTCTTTCTCTGGGCCACATGTGTAATATTTATGTTTTTGTCCATCGAGCCACTCCATAGAGCTTCACCGCAAGTCATGATTAATTGCAGCAGAGAATAAACACCAGCCTTCAGACCAGCTGCAAAACAGAAAAATAAACACGTGGACAAAATGCATAAATTTGCTGTAATGTAAGTTAATAAAGTAAGTTACATACCGCAAAAGCCAATAGCTCCTCCAGTCACACAACCACTGTACACAGCGTTCTTCCAGTCAGATATGCCTCTGTGCTGTAAGTGAAAATCAGGTACAAAAAAAGACAATTATTACAAAACACTTTCAGTTATCACACAGAAAGTGTTTTGTTTTTCATCTGCATGGCAGGAGGTAGTAATGGCAGATAATCAATTAATCATTAATCAGCATATATCTGTAAAAGTATTCTCATAAATTACCATCACTTTGTTCGGTACTTCTAACGATTTGTTAACCTATCCTTTAACCACTTCTGCAAACAGCCTGTGCCTGACTTTATCATAATACATTACATGGTGACAATTGAACAAAGCATATACAGTGGGGCAAAAAAGTATTTAGTCAGCCACCGATTGTGCAAGTTCCCCCACCTAAAATGATGACAGAGGTCAGTAATTTGCACCAGAGGTACACTTCAACTGTGAGAGACAGAATGTGAAAAAAAAATCCATGAATCCACATGGTAGGATTTGTAAAGAATTTATTCGTAAATCAGGGTGGAAAATAAGTATTTGGTCACCTCAAACAAGGAAAATCTCTGGCTCTCACTGGCCCCACTGTAATTACAAAAACAGGTAGCAGTGGGAATGTGAGCATGATTTTGGAAGAAATCATAGAATTCTAGGAAAAAAGGATGGAAAAATGTTAGCAGCTGTTTCTGTCTTCATTCCAGCTGTGTCCATTTGTTGGTGACAAATGTTGCTGGATAGTGATGTGGACATAAGCATACCTAACTGAGTGTGTGAGGCAACATTTCCAGCAGTGCTTGCAGTTGTAAAAATACTATATGCAATGCTAGATGAATATTATAACTGTTACTGTTTTAGGAGCAATAGATTATTATTTTTACTCCTGTTTTTTGTTTCCTGATTAAAACTAAATAAAGAAAATGTTGGACTTTGATTTGTGGGGAATATATTGTAGTGTTATGGCTAAATATCTATTTTAACGTCCATCCCCCTTAAAAAAATAAGCAAAATGCTCTCATTTTGTCTGTCTATGCTTTAAGAACTGCAATAGTCCTGTATTCCTAGAAATATGAGTATAATATTTTAACTAGGGGCAGCACGCCCATACGGTAAAAGAACTGGCTGAGTAGCAGCATATCACTGAAAATAAAAGCGAACCGAGCCCTGAGGAACGCCACAAAAAACATAGACAACACGGACGCAAGTGTTATCTCTGTCTGCAGAAAAGGTAGCCATTAGCTTACCCAGGGATCTTTTAATTCAAACCCAGTGTAGTGGCAATTCCTTTACTTTTGTATGATCAAACGTCCCACAACTTAAAGTCCACAAGCCACTGCTGCACTGAGGTAATATTTCGTACGCAGGCAAAAGAAGTCCATTGTCCAAACCTTTTAGTTGAGAGTTTTGATTTTGGTTTATTTATCCATTTGGCAAGCAATAACAAGATCCTTCCTACTGCTTCTCCTGCTCTGGTAAAAAAACCATAGGCCCACCCCAATGCATGCTGGTCCTATACCAGTCTCTTTATTTATAGAAACAAAATGGCCCTACAGCTCTTACTGACTAATTTAACAAAATAACAACAAACAAACAAATCATTTAAAACAAAATATTAACCGACAAATAAACCCCAAAATATAAATAAACTAACAAACTTTAACTAATTTCAAAATAATAAAAAATAAAGAACAAATAGCTCCAACACTCCGGCCCCTAATTGTGCATACTATCACAATTACTTTAAAGTCCCAAAAGGAGGAGCTATTCCCTTAAACAAATCCTTAATTTTCATTGATGATTTTCTTCACGATGAGGCTTCCAGTAGCAAAATAAGTTTTGTCACTGGCCTTTCCAAAACACTGGTCCTTGTTTGTAGTCTCACAGAACGCACCAAGCCTTTTGCATCCTGGTTTACATTTAAGACTTTCGCCATCATCCATGATCCTCTTGGAGCTGTAGCGTCTGCAATTAAAACAACATCTCCAGGTATAAGACATCTTTTAGTCCTCATCCATTTTTGTCTTTCTTGCATCAAAGGTAGGTACTCAGAAAGCCATCTCTTCCAGAACAACTCTGCCATGTACTGTACCTGTTTCCACCTTTTCCTGACATGCAAATCACTTGGATGAAACAGTCCTGGTGGAAAAACTGGTTTATTTTTCAGCAACAACAAGTGATTGGGTGTCAGTGCTTCAAGATCATTTGAGTCATCTGAAACTTTAGTAATGGGTCTGTCGTTCATTATAGCTTCAACCTCACAGAAGACTGTGTGGAGTCCTTCATCATCCAGAACTTGCTCCTTAAGAACTGAGGCTAAAATATTCTTTACTGAACGAATGAGACGCTCCCACACACCGCCTTGGTGAGAAGCTGCTGGGATGTTGAAGTTCCATTTCATGCCATCCTGAACAAAAGCCTTTTGAATTTTGGCATGGTCTAGCTCAGTCAAACTTTCTTTCAACTCTCGATTCGCCCCAACAAAATTTGTAGCATTATCAGATCTGATGGTCGAAACTGGGCCTCGTCTACAGATGAACCTCCTCACAGCATTTATACAAGAGTCTGTATCAAGTGTACATGCAATCTCCAGATGTACTGCACGACTGGTGAAACAAGTAAAAAGAACTCCATACCTTTTAAGGAGACTTCGTCCTCTTTTAACACTTATAGGTCCAAAATAGTCCACTCCAACATTTGTGAATGGGGCTATGTCTGGCAGGACTCTCTCTTCAGGCAGATCCGCCATCTTTTGTTCAACAAACTTTCCTCTGTTGCGTCTACACGTGACACAACGAGAGATGATTTTCCTGGCAGCAGAATTTGCATTTAGTATCCAGTAATTTTGTCTTAGTTTTGACAGCATGTGTGCTCTTCCTGCATGTCCCAACCTTTGATGGATATGGCGTAAAATCAGTGTTGACACATGCATATCTTTTGTCAAAATTACAGGATGCTTTAATTCCATAGGCATGGCTGCTTTATTCAATCGGCCACCCACTCTGAGGATTCCTGCATCCAACACTGGATCAAGTTTATAGAGACAATTTCCCTTAGAGACTCCTTTGAGGCCATTGCGGATTAAAGCCATTTCAGTCGTAAATTTCTGTTGTTGTGCATATTGAAGAATAGCTTGTTCTGCCTTTGCCAAGTCTTCTGGAGTGAGATTTCCTTTCTTCAAAGTGGTCTTAAATCTTTCCATTCTTATCTCCACTTCTTTCTGACCTTCCGGATCATTCTTATTCAAACCTGCAGCAAGCAACTCTTTCCTCTTCTGTGCCAACAACACCAAGACCTCTTTCATCTTTAAAAGCCAGGCTACAGAGATTTTAAGTTTTGCCCAAGACGAGAAGTAGAGGATAAAATAGCTGGTAGGATTTTGTAATTCTCTCACAATGGCATTCATTGTCAGGTCCCTTTTGACCTCTGGGTCATCTGCAGAAATTACACTGTACTCCACATCCAGTTTAGGCCATTCCTTTTCTGACTCATAGAGAAATTCTGGCCCTTTTATCCATCTCCTACATTTGAGGAGATCCCCAGCTCTCATACCTCTGGATGCGTCATCTGCAGGATTCTCCTTAGAAGAAACGTATCTCCACTGATTCACATCTGTTGCTTCCCGAATAACAGCAATTCTGTTTGCAACAAAAGTATTGAATCTTCTGGTTTCATTGGAGATGTATTTCAGTACTGTTGTGCTATCAGTCCAAAAAACTGATTTTTCCAACCTGACTTGCAGCTCCTTTTGCAGAAGCCTGTCCACCCGAACTGCAAGAACTGCAGCCGTCAATTCCAACCTGGGAATTGTAGTTTGCTTGAGAGGAGCAACTCTAGCCTTTCCCAGGATAAAAGCAACATGCGTGACGTTATTCTTTTCCAACTTTAAATATGACACCGTTCCATACCCATCTTGACTTGCATCAGAAAAATGATGAAGTTGTGCCCTATCTGGTCTTCCAAAGCAATTTGGTTTAATGCAACGTTCCACTTTAAACTTTGAAATCAGCTGGAGATCCTCCAGCCAATCACGCCACCGCTGGGAAAGAGAGTGGGGAATAACTTCATCCCACTTCAAATTTTGTCGGCAAAGCTCTTGTAGCAACAGTTTAGCTGGCATACTGAAGGGAGACAAGATTCCCAAAGGATCATACAGTGAGCTGACCACAGACAAAATTCCCCTTCTGGTTGTTGGACGGTCCTGCAGGGAGGTTCTGAACTGGAACTTGTCTGTTACTATGCACCACTGTAAACCCAGTGCTCTCTCAACTGGAAGTTGATCTGTGTCCAAATCCAGATCCTTAATTTCCTTTGCTCTTCTTTCCTCTGGGATTGACATGAGCACTGTGCGACTGTTGCTGATCCATTTTGAAAGCTTAAATCCTCCTTTAGCGCAGATATCTGTCAGCCTCTTCACCATGTGCACTGCCTCCTCTTCTGAAGCAACAGATTTCAAACAATCATCCACATAAAAGTTTCTTTTGACTGTATCAACCACTTCAGCTGGAAACTGTTGTGCATTATCATCTGCAGTTCTCTGTAGAGCATAATTTGCACAACTTGGCGAAGATACAGCTCCAAACAAATGCACTTTCATCCTGCATTCCTGTGCAGACCTTGAAGTGTTGCCATGTTGCCACCACAGGAAACGGAGAAAGTTGACATGTTTTTCTGAGACGTGAACTTGGTGAAACATGGAATCAATGTCTGCCATTAATGCAACAGGCTCTTGTCTAAATCTGATCAGAACCCCAACCAGCGAGTTTGTGAGATCAGGTCCCTGTAGAAGCTGACTGTTCAATGATGCTCCTTTATAAGTTGTTCCACAGTCAAATACAACTCTTAATTTGCCCTTTGTGGGATGATACACTCCATGATGAGGGATGTACCACACCTTTCCATCATCTTTGTGCAACTCATCTACAGGCACAAACTCGGCATATCCTCGTTCAAGCATGTTGTTTACACATTTAGTGTATTCATCCTTATAATGAGTATCCTTTTCAAATCTCCGTCTGAGACTCTGGAGACGCTGCTCCGCGACACAGAGGTTATTTGGCAAACTGGAACCTTCTCTCCTGAAAGGCAAATCAATGTGATAATGATTTCCAATAAGCTTTATTGAACTACTAACAATATCCATGAAACACAGATCCTCTCTAGACATTTCAGTCTGCTCCTCTGATGATCTTTCATTAAAATCATGATTGTACTGTTTAATCAACATGTCTTCAAGACGCTCAACAGAAATCCTATTGGCTGTTACAGCAGTGCAGTTGGTTTTATTTCCACTGTTACTTCCAGTGCGCAGGGGACCATTTATGACCCAGCCAACTTTTGTTTTTACAGCATAAGGTCCACCTCCCACACTGTTTATCACCTTCCATGGCTCCAAAACATTGGAAGCATCAGTGCCTATCAGTAGCTCCACATCTGCATTAACGTTGTACAGTTTAACAGGTTTAAGATGAGGCCACTGATCGATGTCGCTTTGCTGGGGAATATTAACTGTAGAAACTGGCATAGTCTTTTGAGTCAAAACATCTGGCAATGGCATGAAATCATTTGCTTCCAAACCAGACACTTCCAAACCAGACAGAACTTGTGTACTAACAATCCTATCTTGACTCATTGTTCTCAAAAAGATATTGGTCTTTTTACCTTTTACATTCAGTCTTTTTGCCAGAGTTTCTGTACAGAATGTACCTGAACTTCCAGGATCCAAAAACGCATAGGTTTGCACAATTTTATTGCTCTTTTGGCTCTTAACTTGAACTGGAACTATAGAAAAAAATTGCATCAACTTCATGACCAGCCCCAATATACCCACATGTCTGAGTGGTTGCAGTTGAAAAGTTGACATTAGAGTTTGTCCTCTGTTGAGTTTGTTCCGAAGACGCACCTGGATCCTTTCGCTCTATATGAAGAACCCCTGGGTGCCTTTGGTGACACACGTCGCAATCCAAACGACTCCTACAGTCTTTGCTTGTGTGACCAACTTTTAAACAACCAAAACAAATTCCCCTTTCCTTGATAAAAGTCAACTTATCCTGATGCGTTTTAGCTTTAAACTGCTTACAATTCTCTAGTAAATGGTTGCTGTGTGAACAAAACAAACAACTACGCAGAACAACGGAAGTTGTTCTGCTTCCAGTTGATTGAGCTTTGATTCCTGGCACTGTACTGACATTAGTGGCAAAACTACTTCCTTTTCTCCTTTGCTTGGTAGAACTTGAAGCTTTAAAGCTGCTTCCAGATTGTGAGTCTTGGATGTTGCCAAACACTGGATCTGATGCTACTTTTACCTGTTTTATTATAAAGGTAACCAGATCAGTGAATACTGCTCTGTAACCATTTTGTTCCTGCAGTTCATAGGCAACAACTCTCCATTTTTCCCTCAATTTGTATGGAAGTTTCATAACAACCATTCTCATATTTGAGGGCAAATCCAACTCCTTCATATAAACAACTTGCTGCATTAGATTCGAACATCCTTGAAGAAAAAGAGAGAATGACTGTAGACCTTTCACATCCTCACTTTTAATAGGTACCCAACTCACAATCCTCTCCATATATGCAGAGGCAATTTTATTTTCGTTCCCAAAATGTTCTTCAAGAAGATCTTTGGCTGTGGAATAGCCCTGCTCAGGTGGTAAGTGCTGACAACTATGCACCAAATCTCTAGGCTGCCCCCTAGTGAACTGCTCTAAAAAATGCAAACAGTCGCTCCAGTTATCAGTTTTAGCTTCCACTCCATTTTCAAAGGCATTCATAAATGATCTGTACTGTAAAGGGTCTCCATCAAACACAGGGATGTTTCTGGCGGGGAGGACAGAAGATAAGTTTTGTTTTACAAGCAAAGTAGTGATGTCATTTTGTTTTTGCAGAATATTTACAATCTCCTTCGTGCAGTTCCCAGTCAAAGTAGGAGACTGAGGCTGTGTTTGCTGCGTCACTTGAGCTGAATCATCAACCTGATGTTGGGTTTGACTTTGTCTAGGTACGATTACTTGTGATTCAGATGCAGAATTTATACCAGAGTAATCTCTTGATGTTGGAACAAATGTATCGGCACAAGGATTTAAACTAGGCGCTTCTTGTACGTGCCCTCTTTCAAAATAAGAGTTCATTCCATCAGAATGCTCAGAGCTACAAACTGAATTTATTTTTAAGACACGAAGCTTTGCATTAGTGGCTGCCAGCTCTGTTTCCAAGGATAATGTCTCCTTTTCTTTTCTCAGTTTCTCCTTTTCTTTTCTCAGTTTTTCCTCTTGCGCTTCGATAGAATGTTTTTTCTTTAATGCAGCCAGTCGCTCCATGAGCGCTGCCTTGTCAGCCGCAGCTTTAATGCGTGCGGAAGATGTTGATGAAATTCGACTTTGCTGTGACAAGGTTTTTGAAGGTGGTTTTACACTTGAGATATTAGAGACACTGTCTTCAGGTTTTATTTCATCCAAACTTTCAACAGCTTTATCATTGCGAACAGTATTGTTTTGTTCAGTATAAGGCTCGCCCGCCTCCTGCAACCAAACCTTTACTTTGTCCATAAAAACAGAGAATGCTGTCACCTTCGACTGAAAATGTGCAACTTGCCTTTTCACTTCATCTTCTGGCAGTGGCAAACTTAAAAAGGATTCTTGCAAAGCGTTTGCATCTTGATAGCATTTAATAAACTTCCCAAATTCAGAAGACACTTCCTTAACGTTTTCATGTGAGGTCATTAAAGCGGAAATTTTCCCCATGTACTTAGATGCTTGCTTACACATTGAACTGCGCTTTTCTTGGCATGTCTTTATATACAAATCCAAACCTTTTGGCGTAAATTTAACACTTCTTTTCTCTGCTTGCATCTCAGTGTCATCCTCTCGTTTACTCTTAATATCCGACATTTTTATTGTCTTCTTGGATTATTTCAAACTTTATAAAGATGCACAGCACACTGAGAATCCATAGCCTAAAGTACAAACATGACATCCATTTACCTGCCTTTTGCAGCGAACAAACATTTCCACAGAGGGCGTTGGCATGTTTCAATTAGCGATCCAATTTTGCACCAATTTAGTACGTCAAAACTCAGTTCATCAGTCTTTGTAGTGAAATAATGTCTTTAAACTCCAATAGCTTCACCGTTTTCCTTTACGGCTTAAACAATATTATCACTCACCAGCTTTGACGAACGAGTGACATGTTGATCCAGGCTTCAACATCAAATCCGTCTGGATTACTCACCAGACGATCCAATAACTTTTATTCGAGTTCGACGGTGATCCTTGAAATCCTTATATCCATTAATGAAGAATTATTCCTTTGTCCACGGGAAGGTTTTTTACTTTGTGTAGTGGCAATTCCTTTACTTTTGCATGATCAAACGTCCCACAACTTAAAGTCCACAAGCCACTGCTGCACTGAGGTAATATTTCGTACGCAGGCAAAAGAAGTCCATTGTCCAAACCTTTTAGTTGAGAGTTTTGATTTTGGTTTATTTATCCATTTGGCAAGCAATAACAAGATCCTTCCTACTGCTTCTCCTGCTCTGGTAAAAAACCATAGGCCCACCCCAATGCATGCTGGTCCTATACCAGTCTCTTTATTTATAGAAACAAAATGGCCCTACAGCTCTTACTGACTAATTTAACAAAATAACAACAAACAAACAAATCATTTAAAACAAAATATTAACCGACAAATAAACCCCAAAATATAAATAAACTAACAAACTTTAACTAATTTCAAAATAATAAAAAATAAAGAACAAATAGCTCCAACACTCAGGTTTCGAGATGATCCAGAGAGTGTATTGCTCAACGTTTGCGACAGAGTTGCTCAGTTTTAGTGCTTTTAAATGTGCTTTCTCTGTTAAAGCATAATAATGATACTCATAAAATACATTAAGTAAAATGAAACTGAAATCTCTTTCTCCAGTACCTTAGATTTCTTAGATAACCTTTTCAGTAACTGAGGATCTAGTTTTTCTGCATCTATAGATTAGTTTAATTTACTATCATTTACTATATTCTACTATAATAGATTAATTTACTATAATAAACAAATCATTTTATGTTCAGTAATTTTTTTATATTATCATATTCTGAGAAGAAACTTAGTAGAATAAAAATATAATGAAATATGAAGTAGATGAGAATATTTTATTCCAAATACACCAGATATGGGTGGGAAGGAAATAGTAAATGGTCAGGATATACAGTAGAAACATGTGTCGGGAAGCGTGGATTGCATTCCCTCTGTATACATGTAGATTTTCTCCAGTGGAGATTCAAAGAATGAATGTTTACAGCTTCATGCTGACAACAGAGGGACCTGCAGGCGATTCTGCAGGTCATTAATCAATGTATAAAACTAAAATAAAATGTGTCACTAAAATGTATTTAGTGACACAGCACACAAACACGGAAGCAAGATGTGTAATTAGGATTATTTATAATAAATATGAATTAATTAGTGTAATTTCATTAACCATAGAGAATAACTAAATCCTTCAGGACAATGTCACATCAGTGCACTGAACTCACTATGGCATCCATCTAACAGAGCTTCCACATGTTCTCACTGTAATTTCCCCCTCATGAATGAATTTATGCTGCACTAATCTGAATGTTCGGAGGGAAATCAAACGCATTTTACTCGTAGTACTCAAGCTGACTTCACTTGGTTTGAATGACGGCGTACTCACAATTGCACCCAGTCCTTGGTGAATTGGATGTGCGCCTCCAGAGATTTATGACGGCGAAACTGGTGCGCCGTGTATGCGCTGACTTTACAGACAAGGTACGAGAACAGATCATGCTAAGTCAACAGCGGTTTGGTCTTCAGGGTTTCTACTAGCGGACGAACTCTCCTTTCCAGCACCCTGGCATAGACTTTCCCAGGGAGGCTGAGGAGTGTGATCCCCCTTTAGTTGGAACACACCCTCCGGTCCCCCTTCTTAAAGATGGGGACCACCTCCCCGGTCTGCCAGTGCACAGTGATTTTAAAAATAAAGATAAAATGAAAAGTAATTAATAAAAAGTAAATATTTAAACATTCCTACAAATGTGCAATGAACGTGTAAAAATTCTGTTTAGTAGTTGTTGCTGTTTCTTTCTTTCTTTCTTTTTCTTTTTTCTTTTTGAAAAATAACGACGTCTCTGAGGCGCGAATTACTACGTGAAAAATGGCGTCATCTTGTGGCCCCTTTCTGTCACTATAATTCATTCAAGGCTTTGTGGGAAATGCTTCTCCTGTAAAAGTTTCAGTCACCGGCGACATTTTTTCATCAGCAGAACGTTGACCGTCATCACAATGAACCAAATTCGATGACGTCACAAAAGTCAGCTCAAAGCACAACCAATCAAAATCTTGACTTTGATCTGAAAATCCTTAAATAGCCGTTAGTTCGCAGTGTTCCTCACAGCAATCAGTTGCGATTAGTTCACATTTGCTTCGTGTTTTTAAACAGTTTCCTAAAGAGATTTAAACTCTTTTTCAAGGATATTTTAAAAGTTCTGTACCAATCAGCTAAAGTTTGACAGCTGTACCGACCAGTTTCCTCCAGTCTATTAAAGCAGACTGTTTTCAAAAAATGGATAGAGGAGACGGCTCACAAAACCATGACGATGGTGAACAAAACCATGTTGGTGTAGGACTAGCAGTCAATGAGCTGCTTTTGGCACTGCTGCAACAGGGAAATCTTAGAGCAGTTGACAGGATGTTCCCCTGGATTGAAATCAATCAGTTGCGTGGTTTAGTTGATAATCAACTGCCACAACAAGAGGAGGCAGTTGATGTTCCGGTAGGAGGCATCGAAATAAATCCTCCCCAGGAAATAGCAGGACCCTGGGAAAATTTTAGAGCAGAGATGGGAGTAGGCGATGGCATTGAAAGAAATCCACCCCAGGAAATAGAAGGACCCTTGGTCATTAATGGAGCAGAGATGGGAGTAGGAGATAACATAGAAAGAAATCCACCCCAACAGATAGAACGACCATTGGTCATTAATAGAGCAGAGATGGGAGCAGGAGATTACACAGAAAGAAATCCACCTCTAGAAATAGAACAACCCGTGTACAATAATGTAGCAGAAGAAGATCCAATTATTGATGAAATCAGGTGGTGGGAAGATGAGGGATCTGAGAGCGACACTGAAAGTGTTCCTGATAGTGACACAGATGACGATGGAGACAATGGCCAGGATGCTCCTGTGCTATTGCCCCCCAACCCAGTACCAGGCGGTTCGAGGAGGAGACCAAGGGAGGAGGAGGATGAAGAAGAAGAAGATGGGAGAGCTAGGAAAATGTCTAAACACTGAATTTTGAGCTGAGCTGGACAGTCAATGTTGCACCCATCTTCCAAAGCTACATGTGTCCTACATCACTCTACGGCCTAGAGCGTCCTGGTGCCACGTGCACTTATGGACACTCTTATGTTCGAACAGGGTTGCTGCTGCTGGTTTGGTCAATATTGTTTGGAGAGAGATCAAACTAACAGCTTTAGAATCAGTGCAAAAAAGACATAAACACAAAGCGCGGACCCGCCGAAACATCAGAATCAGCGAGCTGTCAGCTTTCAGCCCCGACCGTGTCCGTGCGGTCGGGTGAGAAAGGCCACATCTCACTGATTCTGATCTGCGGGTCGCGCTTTGTGTTTACGTCTTTGTGCAGAAGCCGTGTTCCTGCTCTCATTTACTGTTTTAAATGTTTGGTGGTCGTCAAAATTTTGTGACGTTTCACCTGAGATTCTGGAATTTTGGGCAAAATACATTTATATAAAAAAATCGATTCAGGATTTTAATGAATCAATGTCACGTTATCCAATCCAGAATCGATTTTAATCAATGAATCGATTATTAAAACCCACCCCTACTTCCTATCACCATTGTGCTAACGTAATTATACAATAGCATTTACAACACCACCATCTTCAAATAGAAAAACACATTATGGAATGCTATCAGTTGTGTATTGGCCTCCCCAAACCCTGGACCTCAACATTAGTGAATAGTGGGATCATCTTGACAGAGAAGGGAAGGAAAGGCAGCCAACATCCAAAGAAGAGCTTTGAATGCATGTCTTTATCCTGTCTTCCTTCTCACCCCAACCGGTCGCAGCAGATGACCGCCCCTCCCTGAGCCTGGTTCTGCCGGAGGTTTCTTCCTGTTAAAAGGGAGTTTTTCCTTCCCACTGTTGCCAAAGTGCTTGCTCATAGGGGGTCATATTGTTGATTGTTGGGTTTTTCTCTGTATCTATTATTGTACGATCTACTGTACAATATAAAGCTCTGTGAGGCGACTGTTGTTGTGATTTGGTGCAATATAAATAAAATTGAATTGAATTGAATTGAATTGAATGTCCTTCAAGAAGCCTGGAGAACTTTTCCTGAAGACTACTTTCGCTATAATAAAAAAAAGGAAAAATTAAAGCAAAGGTAATGACTAGTTTGGGTGTTGTAGTCCTTTAATAATCAAGGAAAAGTAGTAAATCCACAATTTTAAAAAAAATTCTTTTATTATAAATAATCCTGGTGTGGATTAGTTACTTACACATCAAACCAATGTTTTACAGGCAGAACATTGCTCATCTGAGTTTTTACAGACCCAGAGTGAAATTCACACAAGTTCAGCTTTCATTACCTGATCAGTGCGCCACTGAAGCAGACCCACTCTGCTCTGTCTTTGAAGATTCACCATGAGAAATTGGCATTCCTTGCTCTAACTGTCCACAATATGAAAGTCACAGGAAAAACCGACATGTCTTTTTTTTATGTTTGTTTGTTTGTTTTAACCCACTATGGTGCCACTTAAAATCCCTGTGTTTGAACAGTACACTTCAATTCTGCTTTAACAGCAATCCTTGATGTGCAGGGAAACATCAGGGTTAGCAAACTCACAACGCGAGTCTTCTTTCTCTGGGCCACATGTGTAATATTTATGTTTTTGTCCATCGAGCCACTCCATAAAGCTTCACTGCAAGTCATGTTTAATTGCAGCAGAGAATAAACACCAGCCTTCAGACCAGCTGCAAAACAGAAAAATAAACACGTGGACAAAATGCATAAATTTGCTGTAATGTAAGTTAATAAAGTAAGTTACATACCGCAAAAGCCAATAGCTCCTCCAGTCACACAACCACTGTACACAGCGTTCTTCCAGTCAGATATGCCTCTGTGCTGTAAGTGAAAATCAGGTACAAAAAAAGACAATTATTACAAAACACTTTCAGTTATCACACAGAAAGTGTTTTGTTTTTCATCTGCATGGCAGGAGGTAGTAATGGCAGATAATCAATTAATCATTAATCAGCATATATCTGTAAAAGTATTCTCATATAAATTACCATCACTTTGTTCGGTACTTCTAACGATTTGTTAACCTATCCTTTAACCACTTCTGCAAACAGCCTGTGCCTGACTTTATCATAATACATTACATGGTGACAATTGAACAAAGCATATACAGTGGGGCAAAAAAGTATTTAGTCAGCCACCCATTGTGCAAGTTCCCCCACCTAAAATGATGACAGAGGTCAGTAATTTGCACCAGAGGTACACTTCAACTGTGAGAGACAGAATGTGAAAAAAAAATCCATGAATCCACATGGTAGGATTTGTAAAGAATTTATTCGTAAATCAGGGTGGAAAATAAGTATTTGGTCACCTCAAACAAGGAAAATCTCTGGCTCTCACTGGCCCCACTGTAATTACAAAAACAGGTAGCAGTGGGAATGTGAGCATGATTTTGGAAGAAATCATAGAATTCTAGGAAAAAAGGATGGAAAAATGTTAGCAGCTGTTTCTGTCTTCATTCCAGCTGTGTCCATTTGTTGGTGACAAATGTTGCTGGATAGTGATGTGGACATAAGCATACCTAACTGAGTGTGTGAGGCAACATTTCCAGCAGTGCTTGCAGTTGTAAAAATACTATATGCAATGCTAGATGAATATTATAACTGTTACTGTTTTAGGAGCAATAGATTATTATTTTTACTCCTGTTTTTTGTTTCCTGATTAAAACTAAATAAAGAAAATGTTGGACTTTGATTTGTGGGGAATATATTGTAGTGTTATGGCTAAATATCTATTTTAACGTCCATCCCCCTTAAAAAAATAAGCAAAATGCTCTCATTTTGTCTGTCTATGCTTTAAGAACTGCAATAGTCCTGTATTCCTAGAAATATGAGTATAATATTTTAACTAGGGGCAGCACGCCCATACGGTAAAAGAACTGGCTGAGTAGCAGCATATCACTGAAAATAAAAGCGAACCGAGCCCTGAGGAACGCCACAAAAAACATAGACAACACGGACGCAAGTGTTATCTCTGTCTGCAGAAAAGGTAGCCATTAGCTTACCCAGGGATCTTTTAATTCAAACCCAGGTTTCGAGATGATCCAGAGAGTGTATTGCTCAACGTTTGCGACAGAGTTGCTCAGTTTTAGTGCTTTTAAATGTGCTTTCTCTGTTAAAGCATAATAATGATACTCATAAAATACATTAAGTAAAATGAAACTGAAATCTCTTTCTCCAGTACCTTAGATTTCTTAGATAACCTTTTCAGTAACTGAGGATCTAGTTTTTCTGCATCTATAGATTAGTTTAATTTACTATCATTTACTATATTCTACTATAATAGATTAATTTACTATAATAAACAAATCATTTTATGTTCAGTAATTTTTTTATATTATCATATTCTGAGAAGAAACTTAGTAGAATAAAAATATAATGAAATATGAAGTAGATGAGAATATTTTATTCCAAATACACCAGATATGGGTGGGAAGGAAATAGTAAATGGTCAGGATATACAGTAGAAACATGTGTCGGGAAGCGTGGATTGCATTCCCTCTGTATACATGTAGATTTTCTCCAGTGGAGATTCAAAGAATGAATGTTTACAGCTTCATGCTGACAACAGAGGGACCTGCAGGCGATTCTGCAGGTCATTAATCAATGTATAAAACTAAAATAAAATGTGTCACTAAAATGTATTTAGTGACACAGCACACAAACACGGAAGCAAGATGTGTAATTAGGATTATTTATAATAAATATGAATTAATTAGTGTAATTTCATTAACCATAGAGAATAACTAAATCCTTCAGGACAATGTCACATCAGTGCACTGAACTCACTATGGCATCCATCTAACAGAGCTTCCACATGTTCTCACTGTAATTTCCCCTCATGAATGAATTTATGCTGCACTAATCTGAATGTTCGGAGGGAAATCAAACGCATTTTACTCGTAGTACTCAAGCTGACTTCACTTGGTTTGAATGACGGCGTACTCACAATTGCACCCAGTCCTTGGTGAATTGGATGTGCGCCTCCAGAGATTTATGACGGCGAAACTGGTGCGCCGTGTATGCGCTGACTTTACAGACAAGGTACGAGAACAGATCATGCTAAGTCAACAGCGGTTTGGTCTTCAGGGTTTCTACTAGCGGACGAACTCTCCTTTCCAGCACCCTGGCATAGACTTTCCCAGGGAGGCTGAGGAGTGTGATCCCCCTTTAGTTGGAACACACCCTCCGGTCCCCCTTCTTAAAGATGGGGACCACCTCCCCGGTCTGCCAGTGCACAGTGATTTTAAAAATAAAGATAAAATGAAAAGTAATTAATAAAAAGTAAATATTTAAACATTCCTACAAATGTGCAATGAACGTGTAAAAATTCTGTTTAGTAGTTGTTGCTCTTTCTTTCTTTCTTTCTTTCTTTCTTTTTCTTTTTTCTTTTTGAAAAATAACGACGTCTCTGAGGCGCGAATTACTACGTGAAAAATGGCGTCATCTTGTGGCCCCTTTCTGTCACTATAATTCATTCAAGGCTTTGTGGGAAATGCTTCTCCTGTAAAAGTTTCAGTCACCGGCGACATTTTTTCATCAGCAGAACGTTGACCGTCATCACAATGAACCAAATTCGATGACGTCACAAAAGTCAGCTCAAAGCACAACCAATCAAAATCTTGACTTTGATCTGAAAATCCTTAAATAGCCGTTAGTTCGCAGTGTTCCTCACAGCAATCAGTTGCGATTAGTTCACATTTGCTTCGTGTTTTTAAACAGTTTCCTAAAGAGATTTAAACTCTTTTTCAAGGACATTTTAAAAGTTCTGTACCAATCAGCTAAAGTTTGACAGCTGTACCGACCAGTTTCCTCCAGTCTATTAAAGCAGACTGTTTTCAAAAAATGGATAGAGGAGACGGCTCACAAAACCATGACGATGGTGAACAAAACCATGTTGGTGTAGAACTAGCAGTCAATGAGCTGCTTTTGGCACTGCTGCAACAGGGAAATCTTAGAGCAGTTGACAGGATGTTCCCCTGGATTGAAATCAATCAGTTGCGTGGTTTAGTTGATAATCAACTGCCACAACAAGAGGAGGCAGTTGATGTTCCGGTAGGAGGCATCGAAATAAATCCTCCCCAGGAAATAGCAGGACCCTGGGAAAATTTTAGAGCAGAGATGGGAGTAGGCGATGGCATTGAAAGAAATCCACCCCAGGAAATAGAAGGACCCTTGGTCATTAATGGAGCAGAGATGGGAGTAGGAGATAACATAGAAAGAAATCCACCCCAACAGATAGAACGACCATTGGTCATTAATAGAGCAGAGATGGGAGCAGGAGATTACACAGAAAGAAATCCACCTCTAGAAATAGAACAACCCGTGTACAATAATGGAGCAGAAGAAGATCCAATTATTGACGAAATCAGGTGGTGGGAAGATGAGGGATCTGAGAGCGACACTGAAAGTGTTCCTGATAGTGACACAGATGACGATGGAGACAATGGCCAGGATGCTCCTGTGCTATTGCCCCCCAACCCAGTACCAGGCGGTTCGAGGAGGAGACCAAGGGAGGAGGAGGATGAAGAAGAAGAAGATGGGAGAGCTAGGAAAATGTCTAAACACTGAATTTTGAGCTGAGCTGGACAGTCAATGTTGCACCCATCTTCCAAAGCTACATGTGTCCTACATCACTCTACGGCCTAGAGCGTCCTGGTGCCACGTGCACTTATGGACACTCTTATGTTCGAACAGGGTTGCTGCTGCTGGTTTGGTCAATATTGTTTGGAGAGAGATCAAACTAACAGCTTTAGAATCAGTGCAAAAAAGACGTAAACACAAAGCGCGGACCCGCCGAAACATCAGAATCAGCGAGCTGTCAGCTTTCAGCCCCGACCGTGTCCGTGCGGTCGGGTGAGAAAGGCCACATCTCACTGATTCTGATCCGCGGTCCGCTTTGTGTTTACGTCTTTGTGCAGAAGCCGTGTTCCTGCTCTCATTTACTGTTTTAAATGTTTGGTGGTCGTCAAAATTTTGTGACGTTTCACCTGAGATTCTGGAATTTTGGGCAAAATACATTTATATAAAAAAATCGATTCAGGATTTTAATGAATCAATGTCACGTTATCCAATCCAGAATCGATTTTAATCGATGAATCGATTATTAAAACCCACCCCTACTTCCTATCACCATTGTGCTAACGTAATTATACAATAGCATTTACAACACCACCATCTTCAAATAGAAAAACACATTATGGAATGCTATCAGTTGTGTATTGGCCTCCCCAAACCCTGGACCTCAACATTAGTGAATAGTGGGATCATCTTGACAGAGAAGGGAAGGAAAGGCAGCCAACATCCAAAGAAGAGCTTTGAATGCATGTCTTTATCCTGTCTTCCTTCTCACCCCAACCGGTCGCAGCAGATGACCGCCCCTCCCTGAGCCTGGTTCTGCCGGAGGTTTCTTCCTGTTAAAAGGGAGTTTTTCCTTCCCACTGTTGCCAAAGTGCTTGCTCATAGGGGGTCATATTGTTGATTGTTGGGTTTTTCTCTGTATCTATTATTGTACGATCTACTGTACAATATAAAGCTCTGTGAGGCGACTGTTGTTGTGATTTGGTGCAATATAAATAAAATTGAATTGAATTGAATTGAATTGAATTGAATGTCCTTCAAGAAGCCTGGAGAACTTTTCCTGAAGACTACTTTCGCTATAATAAAAAAAAGGAAAAATTAAAGCAAAGGTAATGACTAGTTTGGGTGTTGTAGTCCTTTAATAATCAAGGAAAAGTAGTAAATCCACAATTTTAAAAAAAATTCTTTTATTATAAATAATCCTGGTGTGGATTAGTTACTTACACATCAAACCAATGTTTTACAGGCAGAACATTGCTCATCTGAGTTTTTACAGACCCAGAGTGAAATTCACACAAGTTCAGCTTTCATTACCTGATCAGTGCGCCACTGAAGCAGACCCACTCTGCTCTGTCTTTGAAGATTCACCATGAGAAATTGGCATTCCTTGCTCTAACTGTCCACAATATGAAAGTCACAGGAAAAACCGACATGTCTTTTTTTTATGTTTGTTTGTTTGTTTTAACCCACTATGGTGCCACTTAAAATCCCTGTGTTTGAACAGTACACTTCAATTCTGCTTTAACAGCAATCCTTGATGTGCAGGGAAACATCAGGGTTAGCAAACTCACAACGCGAGTCTTCTTTCTCTGGGCCACATGTGTAATATTTATGTTTTTGTCCATCGAGCCACTCCATAAAGCTTCACTGCAAGTCATGTTTAATTGCAGCAGAGAATAAACACCAGCCTTCAGACCAGCTGCAAAACAGAAAAATAAACACGTGGACAAAATGCATAAATTTGCTGTAATGTAAGTGAAGGAAAAAATGTCCATCCCGGTTTTCCCTCCAAGGCACGAGCGATAAGCAGAGTTCTGTCCTTTCCTTCTAAGATTCCTAATTATTTAAAGTAACACTCAGGTATGCCATTCAGCTGGGTTAGTTACGACGTCGGGAGCAGCTTGGGAGAACAAGGAAACACAGACTGCTTCAGGTTGTCTTCCCAAATCGACTCAAAGGTTTATTAAGTATACAACAGCTTATATAGAGAAAAAAAGGTTCGTGTGTCAGCTTTCCCAGTTCAAACCAGTACAGACCAAATAAGGAATCGTCTTCCTGCCTTGTGAGCAAAGAAGTATCCTGTGTGTAGTTTATCAGTTCAGCTACAATTTATGATCATCCCAGCAAAATACACTCCTAGACATAAAATACAGAGTTCTTTCATTAGTGAATTCTGAAACAAACCACCTAGCCTTTAACGAGCCTTTTCCAGGAGATAAAGAAAAAGGGAGGATGGGAGTAAGGAAGTGGTCTCATCTCTGTGGTGTTTTCGACCTTGGGGTACCAGCTTGTGAGTCTTACACATCAATTCTTGGGTCAGAGAGAAAGAGAAAAACAACTAGTAGATGGGCCTTATTGAGTAACAGTTTTCCTGTATAAAACAATATCCTGTAAATGCTAACCGTGCTATCAAAATATCACAACAGTAAGTTAATAAAGTAAGTTACATACCGCAAAAGCCAATAGCTCCTCCAGTCACACAACCACTGTACACAGCGTTCTTCCAGTCAGATATGCCTCTGTGCTGTAAGTGAAAATCAGGTACAAAAAAAGACAGTTATTACAAAACACTTTCAGTTATCACACAGAAAGTGTTTTGTTTTTCATCTGCATGGCAGGAGGTAGTAATGGCAGATAATCAATTAATCATTAATCAGCATATATCTGTAAAAGTATTCTCATATAAATTACCATCACTTTGTTCGGTACTTCTAACGATTTGTTAACCTATCCTTTAACCACTTCTGCAAACAGCCTGTGCCTGACTTTATCATAATACATTACATGGTGACAATTGAACAAAGCATATACAGTGGGGCAAAAAAGTATTTAGTCAGCCACCCATTGTGCAAGTTCCCCCACCTAAAATGATGACAGAGGTCAGTAATTTGCACCAGAGGTACACTTCAACTGTGAGAGACAGAATGTGAAAAAAAAATCCATGAATCCACATGGTAGGATTTGTAAAGAATTTATTCGTAAATCAGGGTGGAAAATAAGTATTTGGTCACCTCAAACAAGGAAAATCTCTGGCTCTCACTGGCCCCACTGTAATTACAAAAACAGGTAGCAGTGGGAATGTGAGCATGATTTTGGAAGAAATCATAGAATTCTAGGAAAAAAGGATGGAAAAATGTTAGCAGCTGTTTCTGTCTTCATTCCAGCTGTGTCCATTTGTTGGTGACAAATGTTGCTGGATAGTGATGTGGACATAAGCATACCTAACTGAGTGTGTGAGGCAACATTTCCAGCAGTGCTTGCAGTTGTAAAAATACTATATGCAATGCTAGATGAATATTATAACTGTTACTGTTTTAGGAGCAATAGATTATTATTTTTACTCCTGTTTTTTGTTTCCTGATTAAAACTAAATAAAGAAAATGTTGGACTTTGATTTGTGGGGAATATATTGTAGTGTTATGGCTAAATATCTATTTTAACGTCCATCCCCCTTAAAAAAATAAGCAAAATGCTCTCATTTTGTCTGTCTATGCTTTAAGAACTGCAATAGTCCTGTATTCCTAGAAATATGAGTATAATATTTTAACTAGGGGCAGCACGCCCATACGGTAAAAGAACTGGCTGAGTAGCAGCATATCACTGAAAATAAAAGCGAACCGAGCCCTGAGGAACGCCACAAAAAACATAGACAACACGGACGCAAGTGTTATCTCTGTCTGCAGTAAAGGTAGCCATTAGCTTACCCAGGGATCTTTTAATTCAAACCCAGGTTTCGAGATGATCCAGAGAGTGTATTGCTCAACGTTTGCGACAGAGTTGCTCAGTTTTAGTGCTTTTAAATGTGCTTTCTCTGTTAAAGCATAATAATGATACTCATAAAATACATTAAGTAAAATGAAACTGAAATCTCTTTCTCCAGTACCTTAGATTTCTTAGATAACCTTTTCAGTAACTGAGGATCTAGTTTTTCTGCATCTATAGATTAGTTTAATTTACTATCATTTACTATATTCTACTATAATAGATTAATTTACTATAATAAACAAATCATTTTATGTTCAGTAATTTTTTTATATGATCATATTCTGAGAAGAAACTTAGTAGAATAAAAATATAATGAAATATGAAGTAGATGAGAATATTTTATTCCAAATACACCAGATATGGGTGGGAAGGAAATAGTAAATGGTCAGGATATACAGTAGAAACATGTGTCGGGAAGCGTGGATTGCATTCCCTCTGTATACATGTAGATTTTCTCCAGTGGAGATTCAAAGAATGAATGTTTACAGCTTCATGCTGACAACAGAGGGACCTGCAGGCGATTCTGCAGGTCATTAATCAATGTATAAAACTAAAATAAAATGTGTCACTAAAATGTATTTAGTGACACAGCACACAAACACGGAAGCAAGATGTGTAATTAGGATTATTTATAATAAATATGAATTAATTAGTGTAATTTCATTAACCATAGAGAATAACTAAATCCTTCAGGACAATGTCACATCAGTGCACTGAACTCACTATGGCATCCATCTAACAGAGCTTCCACACGTTCTCACTGTAATTTCCCCTCATGAATGAATTTATGCTGCACTAATCTGAATGTTCGGAGGGAAATCAAACGCATTTTACTCGTAGTACTCAAGCTGACTTCACTTGGTTTGAATGACGGCGTACTCACAATTGCACCCAGTCCTTGGTGAATTGGATGTGCGCCTCCAGAGATTTATGACGGCGAAACTGGTGCGCCGTGTATGCGCTGACTTTACAGACAAGGTACGAGAACAGATCATGCTAAGTCAACAGCGGTTTGGTCTTCAGGGTTTCTACTAGCGGACGAACTCTCCTTTCCAGCACCCTGGCATAGACTTTCCCAGGGAGGCTGAGGAGTGTGATCCCCCTTTAGTTGGAACACACCCTCCGGTCCCCCTTCTTAAAGATGGGGACCACCTCCCCGGTCTGCCAGTGCACAGTGATTTTAAAAATAAAGATAAAATGAAAAGTAATTAATAAAAAGTAAATATTTAAACATTCCTACAAATGTGCAATGAACGTGTAAAAATTCTGTTTAGTAGTTGTTGCTGTTTCTTTCTTTCTTTCTTTTTCTTTTTTCTTTTTGAAAAATAACGACGTCTCTGAGGCGCGAATTACTACGTGAAAAATGGCGTCATCTTGTGGCCCCTTTCTGTCACTATAATTCATTCAAGGCTTTGTGGGAAATGCTTCTCCTGTAAAAGTTTCAGTCACCGGCGACATTTTTTCATCAGCAGAACGTTGACCGTCATCACAATGAACCAAATTCGATGATGTCACAAAAGTCAGCTCAAAGCACAACCAATCAAAATCTTGACTTTGATCTGAAAGTCCTTAAATAGCCGTTAGTTCGCAGTGTTCCTCACAGCAATCAGTTGCGATTAGTTCACATTTGCTTCGTGTTTTTAAACAGTTTCCTAAAGAGATTTAAACTCTTTTTCAAGGACATTTTAAAAGTTCTGTACCAATCAGCTAAAGTTTGACAGCTGTACCGACCAGTTTCCTCCAGTCTATTAAAGCAGACTGTTTTCAAAAAATGGATAGAGGAGACGGCTCACAAAACCATGACGATGGTGAACAAAACCATGTTGGTGTAGGACTAGCAGTCAATGAGCTGCTTTTGGCACTGCTGCAACAGGGAAATCTTAGAGCAGTTGACAGGATGTTCCCCTGGATTGAAATCAATCAGTTGCGTGGTTTAGTTGATAATCAACTGCCACAACAAGAGGAGGCAGTTGATGTTCCGGTAGGAGGCATCGAAATAAATCCTCCCCAGGAAATAGCAGGACCCTGGGAAAATTTTAGAGCAGAGATGGGAGTAGGCGATGGCATTGAAAGAAATCCACCCCAGGAAATAGCAGGACCCTTGGTCATTAATGGAGCAGAGATGGGAGTAGGCGATAACATAGAAAGAAATCCACCCCAACAGATAGAACGACCATTGGTCATTAATAGAGCAGAGATGGGAGCAGGAGATTACACAGAAAGAAATCCACCTCTAGAAATAGAACAACCCGTGTACAATAATGTAGCAGAAGAAGATCCAATTATTGATGAAATCAGGTGGTGGGAAGATGAGGGATCTGAGAGCGACACTGAAAGTGTTCCTGATAGTGACACAGATGACGATGGAGACAATGGCCAGGATGCTCCTGTGCTATTGCCCCCCAACCCAGTACCAGGCGGTTCGAGGAGGAGACCAAGGGAGGAGGAGGATGAAGAAGAAGAAGAAGATGGGAGAGCTAGGAAAATGTCTAAACACTGAATTTTGAGCTGAGCTGGACAGTCAATGTTGCACCCATCTTCCAAAGCTACATGTGTCCTACATCACTCTACGGCCTAGAGCGTCCTGGTGCCACGTGCACTTATGGACACTCTTATGTTCGAACAGGGTTGCTGCTGCTGGTTTGGTCAATATTGTTTGGAGAGAGATCAAACTAACAGCTTTAGAATCAGTGCAAAAAAGACGTAAACACAAAGCGCGGACCCGCCGAAACATCAGAATCAGCGAGCTGTCAGCTTTCAGCCCCGACCGTGTCCGTGCGGTCGGGTGAGAAAGGCCACATCTCACTGATTCTGATCTGCGGGTCGCGCTTTGTGTTTACGTCTTTGTGCAGAAGCCGTGTACCTGCTCTCATTTACTGTTTTAAATGTTTGGTGGTCGTCAAAATTTTGTGACGTTTCACCTGAGATTCTGGAATTTGGGGCAAAATACATTTATATAAAAAAATCGATTCAGGATTTTAATGAATCAATGTCACGTTATCCAATCCAGAATCGATTTTAATCGATGAATCGATTATTAAAACCCACCCCTACTTCCTATCACCATTGTGCTAACGTAATTATACAATAGCATTTACAACACCACCATCTTCAAATAGAAAAACACATTATGGAATGCTATCAGTTGTGTATTGGCCTCCCCAAACCCTGGACCTCAACATTAGTGAATAGTGGGATCATCTTGACAGAGAAGGGAAGGAAAGGCAGCCAACATCCAAAGAAGAGCTTTGAATGCATGTCTTTATCCTGTCTTCCTTCTCACCCCAACCGGTCGCAGCAGATGACCGCCCCTCCCTGAGCCTGGTTCTGCCGGAGGTTTCTTCCTGTTAAAAGGGAGTTTTTCCTTCCCACTGTTGCCAAAGTGCTTGCTCATAGGGGGTCATATTGTTGATTGTTGGGTTTTTCTCTGTATCTATTATTGTACGATCTACTGTACAATATAAAGCTCTGTGAGGCGACTGTTGTTGTGATTTGGTGCAATATAAATAAAATTGAATTGAATTGAATTGAATTGAATTGAATTGAATGTCCTTCAAGAAGCCTGGAGAACTTTTCCTGAAGACTACTTTCGCTATAATAAAAAAAAGGAAAAATTAAAGCAAAGGTAATGACTAGTTTGGGTGTTGTAGTCCTTTAATAATCAAGGAAAAGTAGTAAATCCACAATTTTAAAAAAAATGCTTTTATTATAAATAATCCTGGTGTGGATTAGTTACTTACACATCAAACCAATGTTTTACAGGCAGAACATTGCTCATCTGAGTTTTTACAGACCCAGAGTGAAATTCACACAAGTTCAGCTTTCATTACCTGATCAGTGCGCCACTGAAGCAGACCCACTCTGCTCTGTCTTTGAAGATTCACCATGAGAAATTGGCATTCCTTGCTCTAACTGTCCACAATATGAAAGTCACAGGAAAAACCGACATGTCTTTTTTTTATGTTTGTTTGTTTGTTTTAACCCACTATGGTGCCACTTAAAATCCCTGTGTTTGAACAGTACACTTCAATTCTGCTTTAACAGCAATCCTTGATGTGCAGGGAAACATCAGGGTTAGCAAACTCACAACGCGAGTCTTCTTTCTCTGGGCCACATGTGTAATATTTATGTTTTTGTCCATCGAGCCACTCCATAGAGCTTCACTGCAAGTCATGTTTAATTGCAGCAGAGAATAAACACCAGCCTTCAGACCAGCTGCAAAACAGAAAAATAAACACGTGGACAAAATGCATAAATTTGCTGTAATGTAAGTTAATAAAGTAAGTTACATACCGCAAAAGCCAATAGCTCCTCCAGTCACACAACCACTGTACACAGCGTTCTTCCAGTCAGATATGCCTCTGTGCTGTAAGTGAAAATCAGGTACAAAAAAAGACAGTTATTACAAAACACTTTCAGTTATCACACAGAAAGTGTTTTGTTTTTCATCTGCATGGCAGGAGGTAGTAATGGCAGATAATCAATTAATCATTAATCAGCATATATCTGTAAAAGTATTCTCATATAAATTACCATCACTTTGTTCGGTACTTCTAACGATTTGTTAACCTATCCTTTAACCACTTCTGCAAACAGCCTGTGCCTGACTTTATCATAATACATTACATGGTGACAATTGAACAAAGCATATACAGTGGGGCAAAAAAGTATTTAGTCAGCCACCCATTGTGCAAGTTCCCCCACCTAAAATGATGACAGAGGTCAGTAATTTGCACCAGAGGTACACTTCAACTGTGAGAGACAGAATGTGAAAAAAAAATCCATGAATCCACATGGTAGGATTTGTAAAGAATTTATTCGTAAATCAGGGTGGAAAATAAGTATTTGGTCACCTCAAACAAGGAAAATCTCTGGCTCTCACTGGCCCCACTGTAATTACAAAAACAGGTAGCAGTGGGAATGTGAGCATGATTTTGGAAGAAATCATAGAATTCTAGGAAAAAAGGATGGAAAAATGTTAGCAGCTGTTTCTGTCTTCATTCCAGCTGTGTCCATTTGTTGGTGACAAATGTTGCTGGATAGTGATGTGGACATAAGCATACCTAACTGAGTGTGTGAGGCAACATTTCCAGCAGTGCTTGCAGTTGTAAAAATACTATATGCAATGCTAGATGAATATTATAACTGTTACTGTTTTAGGAGCAATAGATTATTATTTTTACTCCTGTTTTTTGTTTCCTGATTAAAACTAAATAAAGAAAATGTTGGACTTTGATTTGTGGGGAATATATTGTAGTGTTATGGCTAAATATCTATTTTAACGTCCATCCCCCTTAAAAAAATAAGCAAAATGCTCTCATTTTGTCTGTCTATGCTTTAAGAACTGCAATAGTCCTGTATTCCTAGAAATATGAGTATAATATTTTAACTAGGGGCAGCACGCCCATACGGTAAAAGAACTGGCTGAGTAGCAGCATATCACTGAAAATAAAAGCGAACCGAGCCCTGAGGAACGCCACAAAAAACATAGACAACACGGACGCAAGTGTTATCTCTGTCTGCAGTAAAGGTAGCCATTAGCTTACCCAGGGATCTTTTAATTCAAACCCAGGTTTCGAGATGATCCAGAGAGTGTATTGCTCAACGTTTGCGACAGAGTTGCTCAGTTTTAGTGCTTTTAAATGTGCTTTCTCTGTTAAAGCATAATAATGATACTCATAAAATACATTAAGTAAAATGAAACTGAAATCTCTTTCTCCAGTACCTTAGATTTCTTAGATAACCTTTTCAGTAACTGAGGATCTAGTTTTTCTGCATCTATAGATTAGTTTAATTTACTATCATTTACTATATTCTACTATAATAGATTAATTTACTATAATAAACAAATCATTTTATGTTCAGTAATTTTTTTATATGATCATATTCTGAGAAGAAACTTAGTAGAATAAAAATATAATGAAATATGAAGTAGATGAGAATATTTTATTCCAAATACACCAGATATGGGTGGGAAGGAAATAGTAAATGGTCAGGATATACAGTAGAAACATGTGTCGGGAAGCGTGGATTGCATTCCCTCTGTATACATGTAGATTTTCTCCAGTGGAGATTCAAAGAATGAATGTTTACAGCTTCATGCTGACAACAGAGGGACCTGCAGGCGATTCTGCAGGTCATTAATCAATGTATAAAACTAAAATAAAATGTGTCACTAAAATGTATTTAGTGACACAGCACACAAACACGGAAGCAAGATGTGTAATTAGGATTATTTATAATAAATATGAATTAATTAGTGTAATTTCATTAACCATAGAGAATAACTAAATCCTTCAGGACAATGTCACATCAGTGCACTGAACTCACTATGGCATCCATCTAACAGAGCTTCCACACGTTCTCACTGTAATTTCCCCTCATGAATGAATTTATGCTGCACTAATCTGAATGTTCGGAGGGAAATCAAACGCATTTTACTCGTAGTACTCAAGCTGACTTCACTTGGTTTGAATGACGGCGTACTCACAATTGCACCCAGTCCTTGGTGAATTGGATGTGCGCCTCCAGAGATTTATAACGGCGAAACTGGTGCGCCGTGTATGCGCTGACTTTACAGACAAGGTACGAGAACAGATCATGCTAAGTCAACAGCGGTTTGGTCTTCAGGGTTTCTACTAGCGGACGAACTCTCCTTTCCAGCACCCTGGCATAGACTTTCCCAGGGAGGCTGAGGAGTGTGATCCCCCTTTAGTTGGAACACACCCTCCGGTCCCCCTTCTTAAAGATGGGGACCACCTCCCCGGTCTGCCAGTGCACAGTGATTTTAAAAATAAAGATAAAATGAAAAGTAATTAATAAAAAGTAAATATTTAAACATTCCTACAAATGTGCAATGAACGTGTAAAAATTCTGTTTAGTAGTTGTTGCTGTTTCTTTCTTTCTTTCTTTCTTTTTCTTTTTTCTTTTTGAAAAATAACGACGTCTCTGAGGCGCGAATTACTACGTGAAAAATGGCGTCATCTTGTGGCCCCTTTCTGTCACTATAATTCATTCAAGGCTTTGTGGGAAATGCTTCTCCTGTAAAAGTTTCAGTCACCGGCGACATTTTTTCATCAGCAGAACGTTGACCGTCATCACAATGAACCAAATTCGATGACGTCACAAAAGTCAGCTCAAAGCACAACCAATCAAAATCTTGACTTTGATCTGAATATCCTTAAATAGCCGTTAGTTCGCAGTGTTCCTCACAGCAATCAGTTGCGATTAGTTCACATTTGCTTCGTGTTTTTAAACAGTTTCCTAAAGAGATTTAAACTCTTTTTCAAGGACATTTTAAAAGTTCTGTACCAATCAGCTAAAGTTTGACAGCTGTACCGACCAGTTTCCTCCAGTCTATTAAAGCAGACTGTTTTCAAAAAATGGATAGAGGAGACGGCTCACAAAACCATGACGATGGTGAACAAAACCATGTTGGTGTAGGACTAGCAGTCAATGAGCTGCTTTTGGCACTGCTGCAACAGGGAAATCTTAGAGCAGTTGACAGGATGTTCCCCTGGATTGAAATCAATCAGTTGCGTGGTTTAGTTGATAATCAACTGCCACAACAAGAGGAGGCAGTTGATGTTCCGGTAGGAGGCATCGAAATAAATCCTCCCCAGGAAATAGCAGGACCCTGGGAAAATTTTAGAGCAGAGATGGGAGTAGGCGATGGCATTGAAAGAAATCCACCCCAGGAAATAGAAGGACCCTTGGTCATTAATGGAGCAGAGATGGGAGTAGGAGATAACATAGAAAGAAATCCACCCCAACAGATAGAACGACCATTGGTCATTAATAGAGCAGAGATGGGAGCAGGAGATTACACAGAAAGAAATCCACCTCTAGAAATAGAACAACCCGTGTACAATAATGTAGCAGAAGAAGATCCAATTATTGATGAAATCAGGTGGTGGGAAGATGAGGGATCTGAGAGCGACACTGAAAGTGTTCCTGATAGTGACACAGATGACGATGGAGACAATGGCCAGGATGCTCCTGTGCTATTGCCCCCCAACCCAGTACCAGGCGGTTCGAGGAGGAGACCAAGGGAGGAGGAGGATGAAGAAGAAGAAGATGGGAGAGCTAGGAAAATGTCTAAACACTGAATTTTGAGCTGAGCTGGACAGTCAATGTTGCACCCATCTTCCAAAGCTACATGTGTCCTACATCACTCAGCGAGCTGTCAGCTTTCAGCCCCGACCGTGTCCGTGCGGTCGGGTGAGAAAGGCCACATCTCACTGATTCTGATCTGCGGGTCGCGCTTTGTGTTTACGTCTTTGTGCAGAAGCCGTGTTCCTGCTCTCATTTACTGTTTTAAATGTTTGGTGGTCGTCAAAATTTTGTGACGTTTCACCTGAGATTCTGGAATTTTGGGCAAAATACATTTATATAAAAAAATCGATTCAGGATTTTAATGAATCAATGTCACGTTATCCAATCCAGAATCGATTTTAATCGATGAATCGATTATTAAAACCCACCCCTACTTCCTATCACCATTGTGCTAACGTAATTATACAATAGCATTTACAACACCACCATCTTCAAATAGAAAAACACATTATGGAATGCTATCAGTTGTGTATTGGCCTCCCCAAACCCTGGACCTCAACATTAGTGAATAGTGGGATCATCTTGACAGAGAAGGGAAGGAAAGGCAGCCAACATCCAAAGAAGAGCTTTGAATGCATGTCTTTATCCTGTCTTCCTTCTCACCCCAACCGGTCGCAGCAGATGACCGCCCCTCCCTGAGCCTGGTTCTGCCGGAGGTTTCTTCCTGTTAAAAGGGAGTTTTTCCTTCCCACTGTTGCCAAAGTGCTTGCTCATAGGGGGTCATATTGTTGATTGTTGGGTTTTTCTCTGTATCTATTATTGTACGATCTACTGTACAATATAAAGCTCTGTGAGGCGACTGTTGTTGTGATTTGGTGCAATATAAATAAAATTGAATTGAATTGAATTGAATTGAATTGAATTGAATTGAATTGAATTGAATTGAATTGAATTGAATTGAATTGAACTGAATGTCCTTCAAGAAGCCTGGAGAACTTTTCCTGAAGACTATCGCTATAATAAAAAAAGGAAAAATTAAAGCAAAGGTAATGACTAGTTTGGGTGTTGTAGTCCTTTAATAATCAAGGAAAAGTAGTAAATCCACAATTTAAAAAAAAATTCTTTTATTATAAATAATCCTGGTGTGGATTAGTTACTTACACATCAAACCAATGTTTTACAGGCAGAACATTGCTCATCTGAGTTTTGACCCAGAGTGAAATTCACACAAGTTCAGCTTTCATTACCTGATCAGTGCGCCACTGAAGCAGACCCACTCTGCTCTGTCTTTGAAGATTCACCATGAGAAATTGGCATTCCTTGCTCTAACTGTCCACAATATGAAAGTCACAGGAAAAACCGACATGTCTTTTTTTTATGTTTGTTTGTTTGTTTGTTTTAACCCACTATGGTGCCACTTAAAATCCCTGTGTTTGAACAGTACACTTCAATTCTGCTTTAACAGCAATCCTTGATGTGCAGGGAAACATCAGGGTTAGCAAACTCACAACGCGAGTCTTCTTTCTCTGGGCCACATGTGTAATATTTATGTTTTTGTCCATCGAGCCACTCCATAGAGCTTCACTGCAAGTCATGTTTAATTGCAGCAGAGAATAAACACCAGCCTTCAGACCAGCTGCAAAACAGAAAAATAAACACGTGGACAAAATGCATAAATTTGCTGTAATGTAAGTTAATAAAGTAAGTTACATACCGCAAAAGCCAATAGCTCCTCCAGTCACACAACCACTGTACACAGCGTTCTTCCAGTCAGATATGCCTCTGTGCTGTAAGTGAAAATCAGGTACAAAAAAAGACAGTTATTACAAAACACTTTCAGTTATCACACAGAAAGTGTTTTGTTTTTCATCTGCATGGCAGGAGGTAGTAATGGCAGATAATCAATTAATCATTAATCAGCATATATCTGTAAAAGTATTCTCATATAAATTACCATCACTTTGTTCGGTACTTCTAACGATTTGTTAACCTATCCTTTAACCACTTCTGCAAACAGCCTGTGCCTGACTTTATCATAATACATTACATGGTGACAATTGAACAAAGCATATACAGTGGGGCAAAAAAGTATTTAGTCAGCCACCGATTGTGCAAGTTCCCCCACCTAAAATGATGACAGAGGTCAGTAATTTGCACCAGAGGTACACTTCAACTGTGAGAGACAGAATGTGAAAAAAAAATCCATGAATCCACATGGTAGGATTTGTAAAGAATTTATTCGTAAATCAGGGTGGAAAATAAGTATTTGGTCACCTCAAACAAGGAAAATCTCTGGCTCTCACTGGCCCCACTGTAATTACAAAAACAGGTAGCAGTGGGAATGTGAGCATGATTTTGGAAGAAATCATAGAATTCTAGGAAAAAAGGATGGAAAAATGTTAGCAGCTGTTTCTGTCTTCATTCCAGCTGTGTCCATTTGTTGGTGACAAATGTTGCTGGATAGTGATGTGGACATAAGCATACCTAACTGAGTGTGTGAGGCAACATTTCCAGCAGTGCTTGCAGTTGTAAAAATACTATATGCAATGCTAGATGAATATTATAACTGTTACTGTTTTAGGAGCAATAGATTATTATTTTTACTCCTGTTTTTTGTTTCCTGATTAAAACTAAATAAAGAAAATGTTGGACTTTGATTTGTGGGGAATATATTGTAGTGTTATGGCTAAATATCTATTTTAACGTCCATCCCCCTTAAAAAAATAAGCAAAATGCTCTCATTTTGTCTGTCTATGCTTTAAGAACTGCAATAGTCCTGTATTCCTAGAAATATGAGTATAATATTTTAACTAGGGGCAGCACGCCCATACGGTAAAAGAACTGGCTGAGTAGCAGCATATCACTGAAAATAAAAGCGAACCGAGCCCTGAGGAACGCCACAAAAAACATAGACAACACGGACGCAAGTGTTATCTCTGTCTGCAGAAAAGGTAGCCATTAGCTTACCCAGGGATCTTTTAATTCAAACCCAGGTTTCGAGATGATCCAGAGAGTGTATTGCTCAACGTTTGCGACAGAGTTGCTCAGTTTTAGTGCTTTTAAATGTGCTTTCTCTGTTAAAGCATAATAATGATACTCATAAAATACATTAAGTAAAATGAAACTGAAATCTCTTTCTCCAGTACCTTAGATTTCTTAGATAACCTTTTCAGTAACTGAGGATCTAGTTTTTCTGCATCTATAGATTAGTTTAATTTACTATCATTTACTATATTCTACTATAATAGATTAATTTACTATAATAAACAAATCATTTTATGTTCAGTAATTTTTTTATATTATCATATTCTGAGAAGAAACTTAGTAGAATAAAAATATAATGAAATATGAAGTAGATGAGAATATTTTATTCCAAATACACCAGATATGGGTGGGAAGGAAATAGTAAATGGTCAGGATATACAGTAGAAACATGTGTCGGGAAGCGTGGATTGCATTCCCTCTGTATACATGTAGATTTTCTCCAGTGGAGATTCAAAGAATGAATGTTTACAGCTTCATGCTGACAACAGAGGGACCTGCAGGCGATTCTGCAGGTCATTAATCAATGTATAAAACTAAAATAAAATGTGTCACTAAAATGTATTTAGTGACACAGCACACAAACACGGAAGCAAGATGTGTAATTAGGATTATTTATAATAAATATGAATTAATTAGTGTAATTTCATTAACCATAGAGAATAACTAAATCCTTCAGGACAATGTCACATCAGTGCACTGAACTCACTATGGCATCCATCTAACAGAGCTTCCACATGTTCTCACTGTAATTTCCCCTCATGAATGAATTTATGCTGCACTAATCTGAATGTTCGGAGGGAAATCAAACGCATTTTACTCGTAGTACTCAAGCTGACTTCACTTGGTTTGAATGACGGCGTACTCACAATTGCACCCAGTCCTTGGTGAATTGGATGTGCGCCTCCAGAGATTTATAACGGCGAAACTGGTGCGCCGTGTATGCGCTGACTTTACAGACAAGGTACGAGAACAGATCATGCTAAGTCAACAGCGGTTTGGTCTTCAGGGTTTCTACTAGCGGACGAACTCTCCTTTCCAGCACCCTGGCATAGACTTTCCCAGGGAGGCTGAGGAGTGTGATCCCCCTTTAGTTGGAACACACCCTCCGGTCCCCCTTCTTAAAGATGGGGACCACCTCCCCGGTCTGCCAGTGCACAGTGATTTTAAAAATAAAGATAAAATGAAAAGTAATTAATAAAAAGTAAATATTTAAACATTCCTACAAATGTGCAATGAACGTGTAAAAATTCTGTTTAGTAGTTGTTGCTCTTTCTTTCTTTCTTTCTTTCTTTCTTTCTTTCTTTCTTTCTTTCTTTCTTTCTTTCTTTCTTTCTTTCTTTCTTTCTTTCTTTCTGTCACTATAATTCATTCAAGGCTTTGTGGGAAATGCTTCTCCTGTAAAAGTTTCAGTCACCGGCGACATTTTTTCATCAGCAGAACGTTGACCGTCATCACAATGAACCAAATTCGATGACGTCACAAAAGTCAGCTCAAAGCACAACCAATCAAAATCTTGACTTTGATCTGAAAATCCTTAAATAGCCGTTAGTTCGCAGTGTTCCTCACAGCAATCAGTTGCGATTAGTTCACATTTGCTTCGTGTTTTTAAACAGTTTCCTAAAGAGATTTAAACTCTTTTTCAAGGATATTTTAAAAGTTCTGTACCAATCAGCTAAAGTTTGACAGCTGTACCGACCAGTTTCCTCCAGTCTATTAAAGCAGACTGTTTTCAAAAAATGGATAGAGGAGACGGCTCACAAAACCATGACGATGGTGAACAAAACCATGTTGGTGTAGGACTAGCAGTCAATGAGCTGCTTTTGGCACTGCTGCAACAGGGAAATCTTAGAGCAGTTGACAGGATGTTCCCCTGGATTGAAATCAATCAGTTGCGTGGTTTAGTTGATAATCAACTGCCACAACAAGAGGAGGCAGTTGATGTTCCGGTAGGAGGCATCGAAATAAATCCTCCCCAGGAAATAGCAGGACCCTGGGAAAATTTTAGAGCAGAGATGGGAGTAGGCGATGGCATTGAAAGAAATCCACCCCAGGAAATAGAAGGACCCTTGGTCGTTAATGGAGCAGAGATGGGAGTAGGAGATAACATAGAAAGAAATCCACCCCAACAGATAGAACGACCATTGGTCATTAATAGAGCAGAGATGGGAGCAGGAGATTACACAGAAAGAAATCCACCTCTAGAAATAGAACAACCCGTGTACAATAATGTAGCAGAAGAAGATCCAATTATTGATGAAATCAGGTGGTGGGAAGATGAGGGATCTGAGAGCGACACTGAAAGTGTTCCTGATAGTGACACAGATGACGATGGAGACAATGGCCAGGATGCTCCTGTGCTATTGCCCCCCAACCCAGTACCAGGCGGTTCGAGGAGGAGACCAAGGGAGGAGGAGGATGAAGAAGAAGAAGAAGATGGGAGAGCTAGGAAAATGTCTAAACACTGAATTTTGAGCTGAGCTGGACAGTCAATGTTGCACCCATCTTCCAAAGCTACATGTGTCCTACATCACTCTACGGCCTAGAGCGTCCTGGTGCCACGTGCACTTATGGACACTCTTATGTTCGAACAGGGTTGCTGCTGCTGGTTTGGTCAATATTGTTTGGAGAGAGATCAAACTAACAGCTTTAGAATCAGTGCAAAAAAGACGTAAACACAAAGCGCGGACCCGCCGAAACATCAGAATCAGCGAGCTGTCAGCTTTCAGCCCCGACCGTGTCCGTGCGGTCGGGTGAGAAAGGCCACATCTCACTGATTCTGATCTGCGGGTCGCGCTTTGTGTTTACGTCTTTGTGCAGAAGCCGTGTACCTGCTCTCATTTACTGTTTTAAATGTTTGGTGGTCGTCAAAATTTTGTGACGTTTCACCTGAGATTCTGGAATTTTGGGCAAAATACATTTATATAAAAAAATCGATTCAGGATTTTAATGAATCAATGTCACGTTATCCAATCCAGAATCGATTTTAATCGATGAATCGATTATTAAAACCCACCCCTACTTCCTATCACCATTGTGCTAACGTAATTATACAATAGCATTTACAACACCACCATCTTCAAATAGAAAAACACATTATGGAATGCTATCAGTTGTGTATTGGCCTCCCCAAACCCTGGACCTCAACATTAGTGAATAGTGGGATCATCTTGACAGAGAAGGGAAGGAAAGGCAGCCAACATCCAAAGAAGAGCTTTGAATGCATGTCTTTATCCTGTCTTCCTTCTCACCCCAACCGGTCGCAGCAGATGACCGCCCCTCCCTGAGCCTGGTTCTGCCGGAGGTTTCTTCCTGTTAAAAGGGAGTTTTTCCTTCCCACTGTTGCCAAAGTGCTTGCTCATAGGGGGTCATATTGTTGATTGTTGGGTTTTTCTCTGTATCTATTATTGTACGATCTACTGTACAATATAAAGCTCTGTGAGGCGACTGTTGTTGTGATTTGGTGCAATATAAATAAAATTGAATTGAATTGAATTGAATTGAATTGAATTGAATGTCCTTCAAGAAGCCTGGAGAACTTTTCCTGAAGACTACTTTCGCTATAATAAAAAAAGGAAAACTTAAAGCAAAGGTAATGACTAGTTTGGGTGTTGTAGTCCTTTAATAATCAAGGAAAAGTAGTAAATCCACAATTTTTAAAAAAATTCTTTTATTATAAATAATCCTGGTGTGGATTAGTTACTTACACATCAAACCAATGTTTTACAGGCAGAACATTGCTCATCTGAGTTTTTACAGACCCAGAGTGAAATTCACACAAGTTCAGCTTTCATTACCTGATCAGTGCGCCACTGAAGCAGACCCACTCTGCTCTGTCTTTGAAGATTCACCATGAGAAATTGGCATTCCTTGCTCTAACTGTCCACAATATGAAAGTCACAGGAAAAACCGACATGTCTTTTTTTTATGTTTGTTTGTTTGTTTTAACCCACTATGGTGCCACTTAAAATCCCTGTGTTTGAACAGTACACTTCAATTCTGCTTTAACAGCAATCCTTGATGTGCAGGGAAACATCAGGGTTAGCAAACTCACAACGCGAGTCTTCTTTCTCTGGGCCACATGTGTAATATTTATGTTTTTGTCCATCGAGCCACTCCATAGAGCTTCACTGCAAGTCATGTTTAATTGCAGCAGAGAATAAACACCAGCCTTCAGACCAGCTGCAAAACAGAAAAATAAACACGTGGACAAAATGCATAAATTTGCTGTAATGTAAGTTAATAAAGTAAGTTACATACCGCAAAAGCCAATAGCTCCTCCAGTCACACAACCACTGTACACAGCGTTCTTCCAGTCAGATATGCCTCTGTGCTGTAAGTGAAAATCAGGTACAAAAAAAGACAGTTATTACAAAACACTTTCAGTTATCACACAGAAAGTGTTTTGTTTTTCATCTGCATGGCAGGAGGTAGTAATGGCAGATAATCAATTAATCATTAATCAGCATATATCTGTAAAAGTATTCTCATATAAATTACCATCACTTTGTTCGGTACTTCTAACGATTTGTTAACCTATCCTTTAACCACTTCTGCAAACAGCCTGTGCCTGACTTTATCATAATACATTACATGGTGACAATTGAACAAAGCATATACAGTGGGGCAAAAAAGTATTTAGTCAGCCACCCATTGTGCAAGTTCCCCCACCTAAAATGATGACAGAGGTCAGTAATTTGCACCAGAGGTACACTTCAACTGTGAGAGACAGAATGTGAAAAAAAAATCCATGAATCCACATGGTAGGATTTGTAAAGAATTTATTCGTAAATCAGGGTGGAAAATAAGTATTTGGTCACCTCAAACAAGGAAAATCTCTGGCTCTCACTGGCCCCACTGTAATTACAAAAACAGGTAGCAGTGGGAATGTGAGCATGATTTTGGAAGAAATCATAGAATTCTAGGAAAAAAGGATGGAAAAATGTTAGCAGCTGTTTCTGTCTTCATTCCAGCTGTGTCCATTTGTTGGTGACAAATGTTGCTGGATAGTGATGTGGACATAAGCATACCTAACTGAGTGTGTGAGGCAACATTTCCAGCAGTGCTTGCAGTTGTAAAAATACTATATGCAATGCTAGATGAATATTATAACTGTTACTGTTTTAGGAGCAATAGATTATTATTTTTACTCCTGTTTTTTGTTTCCTGATTAAAACTAAATAAAGAAAATGTTGGACTTTGATTTGTGGGGAATATATTGTAGTGTTATGGCTAAATATCTATTTTAACGTCCATCCCCCTTAAAAAAATAAGCAAAATGCTCTCATTTTGTCTGTCTATGCTTTAAGAACTGCAATAGTCCTGTATTCCTAGAAATATGAGTATAATATTTTAACTAGGGGCAGCACGCCCATACGGTAAAAGAACTGGCTGAGTAGCAGCATATCACTGAAAATAAAAGCGAACCGAGCCCTGAGGAACGCCACAAAAAACATAGACAACACGGACGCAAGTGTTATCTCTGTCTGCAGAAAAGGTAGCCATTAGCTTACCCAGGGATCTTTTAATTCAAACCCAGGTTTCGAGATGATCCAGAGAGTGTATTGCTCAACGTTTGCGACAGAGTTGCTCAGTTTTAGTGCTTTTAAATGTGCTTTCTCTGTTAAAGCATAATAATGATACTCATAAAATACATTAAGTAAAATGAAACTGAAATCTCTTTCTCCAGTACCTTAGATTTCTTAGATAACCTTTTCAGTAACTGAGGATCTAGTTTTTCTGCATCTATAGATTAGTTTAATTTACTATCATTTACTATATTCTACTATAATAGATTAATTTACTATAATAAACAAATCATTTTATGTTCAGTAATTTTTTTATATGATCATATTCTGAGAAGAAACTTAGTAGAATAAAAATATAATGAAATATGAAGTAGATGAGAATATTTTATTCCAAATACACCAGATATGGGTGGGAAGGAAATAGTAAATGGTCAGGATATACAGTAGAAACATGTGTCGGGAAGCGTGGATTGCATTCCCTCTGTATACATGTAGATTTTCTCCAGTGGAGATTCAAAGAATGAATGTTTACAGCTTCATGCTGACAACAGAGGGACCTGCAGGCGATTCTGCAGGTCATTAATCAATGTATAAAACTAAAATAAAATGTGTCACTAAAATGTATTTAGTGACACAGCACACAAACACGGAAGCAAGATGTGTAATTAGGATTATTTATAATAAATATGAATTAATTAGTGTAATTTCATTAACCATAGAGAATAACTAAATCCTTCAGGACAATGTCACATCAGTGCACTGAACTCACTATGGCATCCATCTAACAGAGCTTCCACATGTTCTCACTGTAATTTCCCCTCATGAATGAATTTATGCTGCACTAATCTGAATGTTCGGAGGGAAATCAAACGCATTTTACTCGTAGTACTCAAGCTGACTTCACTTGGTTTGAATGACGGCGTACTCACAATTGCACCCAGTCCTTGGTGAATTGGATGTGCGCCTCCAGAGATTTATGACGGCGAAACTGGTGCGCCGTGTATGCGCTGACTTTACAGACAAGGTACGAGAACAGATCATGCTAAGTCAACAGCGGTTTGGTCTTCAGGGTTTCTACTAGCGGACGAACTCTCCTTTCCAGCACCCTGGCATAGACTTTCCCAGGGAGGCTGAGGAGTGTGATCCCCCTTTAGTTGGAACACACCCTCCGGTCCCCCTTCTTAAAGATGGGGACCACCTCCCCGGTCTGCCAGTGCACAGTGATTTTAAAAATAAAGATAAAATGAAAAGTAATTAATAAAAAGTAAATATTTAAACATTCCTACAAATGTGCAATGAACGTGTAAAAATTCTGTTTAGTAGTTGTTGCTGTTTCTTTCTTTCTTTCTTTTTCTTTTTTCTTTTTGAAAAATAACGACGTCTCTGAGGCGCGAATTACTACGTGAAAAATGGCGTCATCTTGTGGCCCCTTTCTGTCACTATAATTCATTCAAGGCTTTGTGGGAAATGCTTCTCCTGTAAAAGTTTCAGTCACCGGCGACATTTTTTCATCAGCAGAACGTTGACCGTCATCACAATGAACCAAATTCGATGACGTCACAAAAGTCAGCTCAAAGCACAACCAATCAAAATCTTGACTTTGATCTGAAAGTCCTTAAATAGCCGTTAGTTCGCAGTGTTCCTCACAGCAATCAGTTGCGATTAGTTCACATTTGCTTCGTGTTTTTAAACAGTTTCCTAAAGAGATTTAAACTCTTTTTCAAGGACATTTTAAAAGTTCTGTACCAATCAGCTAAAGTTTGACAGCTGTACCGACCAGTTTCCTCCAGTCTATTAAAGCAGACTGTTTTCAAAAAATGGATAGAGGAGACGGCTCACAAAACCATGACGATGGTGAACAAAACCATGTTGGTGTAGGACTAGCAGTCAATGAGCTGCTTTTGGCACTGCTGCAACAGGGAAATCTTAGAGCAGTTGACAGGATGTTCCCCTGGATTGAAATCAATCAGTTGCGTGGTTTAGTTGATAATCAACTGCCACAACAAGAGGAGGCAGTTGATGTTCCGGTAGGAGGCATCGAAATAAATCCTCCCCAGGAAATAGCAGGACCCTGGGAAAATTTTAGAGCAGAGATGGGAGTAGGCGATGGCATTGAAAGAAATCCACCCCAGGAAATAGCAGGACCCTTGGTCATTAATGGAGCAGAGATGGGAGTAGGAGATAACATAGAAAGAAATCCACCCCAACAGATAGAACGACCATTGGTCATTAATAGAGCAGAGATGGGAGCAGGAGATTACACAGAAAGAAATCCACCTCTAGAAATAGAACAACCCGTGTACAATAATGTAGCAGAAGAAGATCCAATTATTGATGAAATCAGGTGGTGGGAAGATGAGGGATCTGAGAGCGACACTGAAAGTGTTCCTGATAGTGACACAGATGACGATGGAGACAATGGCCAGGATGCTCCTGTGCTATTGCCCCCCAACCCAGTACCAGGCGGTTCGAGGAGGAGACCAAGGGAGGAGGAGGATGAAGAAGAAGAAGAAGATGGGAGAGCTAGGAAAATGTCTAAACACTGAATTTTGAGCTGAGCTGGACAGTCAATGTTGCACCCATCTTCCAAAGCTACATGTGTCCTACATCACTCTACGGCCTAGAGCGTCCTGGTGCCACGTGCACTTATGGACACTCTTATGTTCGAACAGGGTTGCTGCTGCTGGTTTGGTCAATATTGTTTGGAGAGAGATCAAACTAACAGCTTTAGAATCAGTGCAAAAAAGACGTAAACACAAAGCGCGGACCCGCCGAAACATCAGAATCAGCGAGCTGTCAGCTTTCAGCCCCGACCGTGTCCGTGCGGTCGGGTGAGAAAGGCCACATCTCACTGATTCTGATCTGCGGGTCGCGCTTTGTGTTTACGTCTTTGTGCAGAAGCCGTGTACCTGCTCTCATTTACTGTTTTAAATGTTTGGTGGTCGTCAAAATTTTGTGACGTTTCACCTGAGATTCTGGAATTTTGGGCAAAATACATTTATATAAAAAAATCGATTCAGGATTTTAATGAATCAATGTCACGTTATCCAATCCAGAATCGATTTTAATCGATGAATCGATTATTAAAACCCACCCCTACTTCCTATCACCATTGTGCTAACGTAATTATACAATAGCATTTACAACACCACCATCTTCAAATAGAAAAACACATTATGGAATGCTATCAGTTGTGTATTGGCCTCCCCAAACCCTGGACCTCAACATTAGTGAATAGTGGGATCATCTTGACAGAGAAGGGAAGGAAAGGCAGCCAACATCCAAAGAAGAGCTTTGAATGCATGTCTTTATCCTGTCTTCCTTCTCACCCCAACCGGTCGCAGCAGATGACCGCCCCTCCCTGAGCCTGGTTCTGCCGGAGGTTTCTTCCTGTTAAAAGGGAGTTTTTCCTTCCCACTGTTGCCAAAGTGCTTGCTCATAGGGGGTCATATTGTTGATTGTTGGGTTTTTCTCTGTATCTATTATTGTACGATCTACTGTACAATATAAAGCTCTGTGAGGCGACTGTTGTTGTGATTTGGTGCAATATAAATAAAATTGAATTGAATTGAATTGAATTGACTTGAATTGAACTGAATTGAATGTCCTTCAAGAAGCCTGGAGAACTTTTCCTGAAGACTACTTTCGCTATAATAAAAAAAAAGGAAAAATTAAAGCAAAGGTAATGACTAGTTTGGGTGTTGTAGTCCTTTAATAATCAAGGAAAAGTAGTAAATCCACAATTTAAAAAAAAATTCTTTTATTATAAATAATCCTGGTGTGGATTAGTTACTTACACATCAAACCAATGTTTTACAGGCAGAACATTGCTCATCTGAGTTTTGACCCAGAGTGAAATTCACACAAGTTCAGCTTTCATTACCTGATCAGTGCGCCACTGAAGCAGACCCACTCTGCTCTGTCTTTGAAGATTCACCATGAGAAATTGGCATTCCTTGCTCTAACTGTCCACAATATGAAAGTCACAGGAAAAACCGACATGTCTTTTTTTTATGTTTGTTTGTTTGTTTGTTTTAACCCACTATGGTGCCACTTAAAATCCCTGTGTTTGAACAGTACACTTCAATTCTGCTTTAACAGCAATCCTTGATGTGCAGGGAAACATCAGGGTTAGCAAACTCACAACGCGAGTCTTCTTTCTCTGGGCCACATGTGTAATATTTATGTTTTTGTCCATCGAGCCACTCCATAGAGCTTCACTGCAAGTCATGTTTAATTGCAGCAGAGAATAAACACCAGCCTTCAGACCAGCTGCAAAACAGAAAAATAAACACGTGGACAAAATGCATAAATTTGCTGTAATGTAAGTTAATAAAGTAAGTTACATACCGCAAAAGCCAATAGCTCCTCCAGTCACACAACCACTGTACACAGCGTTCTTCCAGTCAGATATGCCTCTGTGCTGTAAGTGAAAATCAGGTACAAAAAAAGACAGTTATTACAAAACACTTTCAGTTATCACACAGAAAGTGTTTTGTTTTTCATCTGCATGGCAGGAGGTAGTAATGGCAGATAATCAATTAATCATTAATCAGCATATATCTGTAAAAGTATTCTCATATAAATTACCATCACTTTGTTCGGTACTTCTAACGATTTGTTAACCTATCCTTTAACCACTTCTGCAAACAGCCTGTGCCTGACTTTATCATAATACATTACATGGTGACAATTGAACAAAGCATATACAGTGGGGCAAAAAAGTATTTAGTCAGCCACCCATTGTGCAAGTTCCCCCACCTAAAATGATGACAGAGGTCAGTAATTTGCACCAGAGGTACACTTCAACTGTGAGAGACAGAATGTGAAAAAAAAATCCATGAATCCACATGGTAGGATTTGTAAAGAATTTATTCGTAAATCAGGGTGGAAAATAAGTATTTGGTCACCTCAAACAAGGAAAATCTCTGGCTCTCACTGGCCCCACTGTAATTACAAAAACAGGTAGCAGTGGGAATGTGAGCATGATTTTGGAAGAAATCATATAGGAAAAAAGGATGGAAAAATGTTAGCAGCTGTTTCTGTCTTCATTCCAGCTGTGTCCATTTGTTGGTGACAAATGTTGCTGGATAGTGATGTGGACATAAGCATACCTAACTGAGTGTGTGAGGCAACATTTCCAGCAGTGCTTGCAGTTGTAAAAATACTATATGCAGTGCTAGATGAATATTATAACTGTTACTGTTTTAGGAGCAATAGATTATTATTTTTACTCCTGTTTTTTGTTTCCTGATTAAAACTAAATAAAGAAAATGTTGGACTTTGATTTGTGGGGAATATATTGTAGTGTTATGGCTAAATATCTATTTTAACGTCCATCCCCCTTAAAAAAATAAGCAAAATGCTCTCATTTTGTCTGTCTATGCTTTAAGAACTGCAATAGTCCTGTATTCCTAGAAATATGAGTATAATATTTTAACTAGGGGCAGCACGCCCATACGGTAAAAGAACTGGCTGAGTAGCAGCATATCACTGAAAATAAAAGCGAACCGAGCCCTGAGGAACGCCACAAAAAACATAGACAACACGGACGCAAGTGTTATCTCTGTCTGCAGAAAAGGTAGCCATTAGCTTACCCAGGGATCTTTTAATTCAAACCCAGGTTTCGAGATGATCCAGAGAGTGTATTGCTCAACGTTTGCGACAGAGTTGCTCAGTTTTAGTGCTTTTAAATGTGCTTTCTCTGTTAAAGCATAATAATGATACTCATAAAATACATTAAGTAAAATGAAACTGAAATCTCTTTCTCCAGTACCTTAGATTTCTTAGATAACCTTTTCAGTAACTGAGGATCTAGTTTTTCTGCATCTATAGATTAGTTTAATTTACTATCATTTACTATATTCTACTATAATAGATTAATTTACTATAATAAACAAATCATTTTATGTTCAGTAATTTTTTTATATGATCATATTCTGAGAAGAAACTTAGTAGAATAAAAATATAATGAAATATGAAGTAGATGAGAATATTTTATTCCAAATACACCAGATATGGGTGGGAAGGAAATAGTAAATGGTCAGGATATACAGTAGAAACATGTGTCGGGAAGCGTGGATTGCATTCCCTCTGTATACATGTAGATTTTCTCCAGTGGAGATTCAAAGAATGAATGTTTACAGCTTCATGCTGACAACAGAGGGACCTGCAGGCGATTCTGCAGGTCATTAATCAATGTATAAAACTAAAATAAAATGTGTCACTAAAATGTATTTAGTGACACAGCACACAAACACGGAAGCAAGATGTGTAATTAGGATTATTTATAATAAATATGAATTAATTAGTGTAATTTCATTAACCATAGAGAATAACTAAATCCTTCAGGACAATGTCACATCAGTGCACTGAACTCACTATGGCATCCATCTAACAGAGCTTCCACACGTTCTCACTGTAATTTCCCCTCATGAATGAATTTATGCTGCACTAATCTGAATGTTCGGAGGGAAATCAAACGCATTTTACTCGTAGTACTCAAGCTGACTTCACTTGGTTTGAATGACGGCGTACTCACAATTGCACCCAGTCCTTGGTGAATTGGATGTGCGCCTCCAGAGATTTATAACGGCGAAACTGGTGCGCCGTGTATGCGCTGACTTTACAGACAAGGTACGAGAACAGATCATGCTAAGTCAACAGCGGTTTGGTCTTCAGGGTTTCTACTAGCGGACGAACTCTCCTTTCCAGCACCCTGGCATAGACTTTCCCAGGGAGGCTGAGGAGTGTGATCCCCCTTTAGTTGGAACACACCCTCCGGTCCCCCTTCTTAAAGATGGGGACCACCTCCCCGGTCTGCCAGTGCACAGTGATTTTAAAAATAAAGATAAAATGAAAAGTAATTAATAAAAAGTAAATATTTAAACATTCCTACAAATGTGCAATGAACGTGTAAAAATTCTGTTTAGTAGTTGTTGCTGTTTCTTTCTTTCTTTCTTTCTTTTTCTTTTTTCTTTTTGAAAAATAACGACGTCTCTGAGGCGCGAATTACTACGTGAAAAATGGCGTCATCTTGTGGCCCCTTTCTGTCACTATAATTCATTCAAGGCTTTGTGGGAAATGCTTCTCCTGTAAAAGTTTCAGTCACCGGCGACATTTTTTCATCAGCAGAACGTTGACCGTCATCACAATGAACCAAATTCGATGACGTCACAAAAGTCAGCTCAAAGCACAACCAATCAAAATCTTGACTTTGATCTGAATATCCTTAAATAGCCGTTAGTTCGCAGTGTTCCTCACAGCAATCAGTTGCGATTAGTTCACATTTGCTTCGTGTTTTTAAACAGTTTCCTAAAGAGATTTAAACTCTTTTTCAAGGACATTTTAAAAGTTCTGTACCAATCAGCTAAAGTTTGACAGCTGTACCGACCAGTTTCCTCCAGTCTATTAAAGCAGACTGTTTTCAAAAAATGGATAGAGGAGACGGCTCACAAAACCATGACGATGGTGAACAAAACCATGTTGGTGTAGGACTAGCAGTCAATGAGCTGCTTTTGGCACTGCTGCAACAGGGAAATCTTAGAGCAGTTGACAGGATGTTCCCCTGGATTGAAATCAATCAGTTGCGTGGTTTAGTTGATAATCAACTGCCACAACAAGAGGAGGCAGTTGATGTTCCGGTAGGAGGCATCGAAATAAATCCTCCCCAGGAAATAGCAGGACCCTGGGAAAATTTTAGAGCAGAGATGGGAGTAGGCGATGGCATTGAAAGAAATCCACCCCAGGAAATAGAAGGACCCTTGGTCATTAATGGAGCAGAGATGGGAGTAGGAGATAACATAGAAAGAAATCCACCCCAACAGATAGAACGACCATTGGTCATTAATAGAGCAGAGATGGGAGCAGGAGATTACACAGAAAGAAATCCACCTCTAGAAATAGAACAACCCGTGTACAATAATGTAGCAGAAGAAGATCCAATTATTGATGAAATCAGGTGGTGGGAAGATGAGGGATCTGAGAGCGACACTGAAAGTGTTCCTGATAGTGACACAGATGACGATGGAGACAATGGCCAGGATGCTCCTGTGCTATTGCCCCCCAACCCAGTACCAGGCGGTTCGAGGAGGAGACCAAGGGAGGAGGAGGATGAAGAAGAAGAAGATGGGAGAGCTAGGAAAATGTCTAAACACTGAATTTTGAGCTGAGCTGGACAGTCAATGTTGCACCCATCTTCCAAAGCTACATGTGTCCTACATCACTCTACGGCCTAGAGCGTCCTGGTGCCACGTGCACTTATGGACACTCTTATGTTCGAACAGGGTTGCTGCTGCTGGTTTGGTCAATATTGTTTGGAGAGAGATCAAACTAACAGCTTTAGAATCAGTGCAAAAAAGACGTAAACACAAAGCGCGGACCCGCCGAAACATCAGAATCAGCGAGCTGTCAGCTTTCAGCCCCGACCGTGTCCGTGCGGTCGGGTGAGAAAGGCCACATCTCACTGATTCTGATCTGCGGGTCGCGCTTTGTGTTTATGTCTTTGTGCAGAAGCCGTGTACCTGCTCTCATTTACTGTTTTAAATGTTTGGTGGTCGTCAAAATTTTGTGACGTTTCACCTGAGATTCTGGAATTTTGGGCAAAATACATTTATATAAAAAAATCGATTCAGGATTTTAATGAATCAATGTCACGTTATCCAATCCAGAATCGATTTTAATCGATGAATCGATTATTAAAACCCACCCCTACTTCCTATCACCATTGTGCTAACGTAATTATACAATAGCATTTACAACACCACCATCTTCAAATAGAAAAACACATTATGGAATGCTATCAGTTGTGTATTGGCCTCCCCAAACCCTGGACCTCAACATTAGTGAATAGTGGGATCATCTTGACAGAGAAGGGAAGGAAAGGCAGCCAACATCCAAAGAAGAGCTTTGAATGCATGTCTTTATCCTGTCTTCCTTCTCACCCCAACCGGTCGCAGCAGATGACCGCCCCTCCCTGAGCCTGGTTCTGCCGGAGGTTTCTTCCTGTTAAAAGGGAGTTTTTCCTTCCCACTGTTGCCAAAGTGCTTGCTCATAGGGGGTCATATTGTTGATTGTTGGGTTTTTCTCTGTATCTATTATTGTACGATCTACTGTACAATATAAAGCTCTGTGAGGCGACTGTTGTTGTGATTTGGTGCAATATAAATAAAATTGAATTGAATTGAATTGAATTGAATTGAATTGAATTGAATTGAATTGAATTGAATTGAATTGAATTGAATTGAATTGAACTGAATGTCCTTCAAGAAGCCTGGAGAACTTTTCCTGAAGACTATCGCTATAATAAAAAAAGGAAAAATTAAAGCAAAGGTAATGACTAGTTTGGGTGTTGTAGTCCTTTAATAATCAAGGAAAAGTAGTAAATCCACAATTTAAAAAAAAATTCTTTTATTATAAATAATCCTGGTGTGGATTAGTTACTTACACATCAAACCAATGTTTTACAGGCAGAACATTGCTCATCTGAGTTTTGACCCAGAGTGAAATTCACACAAGTTCAGCTTTCATTACCTGATCAGTGCGCCACTGAAGCAGACCCACTCTGCTCTGTCTTTGAAGATTCACCATGAGAAATTGGCATTCCTTGCTCTAACTGTCCACAATATGAAAGTCACAGGAAAAACCGACATGTCTTTTTTTTATGTTTGTTTGTTTGTTTTAACCCACTATGGTGCCACTTAAAATCCCTGTGTTTGAACAGTACACTTCAATTCTGCTTTAACAGCAATCCTTGATGTGCAGGGAAACATCAGGGTTAGCAAACTCACAACGCGAGTCTTCTTTCTCTGGGCCACATGTGTAATATTTATGTTTTTGTCCATCGAGCCACTCCATAGAGCTTCACTGCAAGTCATGTTTAATTGCAGCAGAGAATAAACACCAGCCTTCAGACCAGCTGCAAAACAGAAAAATAAACACGTGGACAAAATGCATAAATTTGCTGTAATGTAAGTTAATAAAGTAAGTTACATACCGCAAAAGCCAATAGCTCCTCCAGTCACACAACCACTGTACACAGCGTTCTTCCAGTCAGATATGCCTCTGTGCTGTAAGTGAAAATCAGGTACAAAAAAAGACAGTTATTACAAAACACTTTCAGTTATCACACAGAAAGTGTTTTGTTTTTCATCTGCATGGCAGGAGGTAGTAATGGCAGATAATCAATTAATCATTAATCAGCATATATCTGTAAAAGTATTCTCATATAAATTACCATCACTTTGTTCGGTACTTCTAACGATTTGTTAACCTATCCTTTAACCACTTCTGCAAACAGCCTGTGCCTGACTTTATCATAATACATTACATGGTGACAATTGAACAAAGCATATACAGTGGGGCAAAAAAGTATTTAGTCAGCCACCGATTGTGCAAGTTCCCCCACCTAAAATGATGACAGAGGTCAGTAATTTGCACCAGAGGTACACTTCAACTGTGAGAGACAGAATGTGAAAAAAAAATCCATGAATCCACATGGTAGGATTTGTAAAGAATTTATTCGTAAATCAGGGTGGAAAATAAGTATTTGGTCACCTCAAACAAGGAAAATCTCTGGCTCTCACTGGCCCCACTGTAATTACAAAAACAGGTAGCAGTGGGAATGTGAGCATGATTTTGGAAGAAATCATAGAATTCTAGGAAAAAAGGATGGAAAAATGTTAGCAGCTGTTTCTGTCTTCATTCCAGCTGTGTCCATTTGTTGGTGACAAATGTTGCTGGATAGTGATGTGGACATAAGCATACCTAACTGAGTGTGTGAGGCAACATTTCCAGCAGTGCTTGCAGTTGTAAAAATACTATATGCAATGCTAGATGAATATTATAACTGTTACTGTTTTAGGAGCAATAGATTATTATTTTTACTCCTGTTTTTTGTTTCCTGATTAAAACTAAATAAAGAAAATGTTGGACTTTGATTTGTGGGGAATATATTGTAGTGTTATGGCTAAATATCTATTTTAACGTCCATCCCCCTTAAAAAAATAAGCAAAATGCTCTCATTTTGTCTGTCTATGCTTTAAGAACTGCAATAGTCCTGTATTCCTAGAAATATGAGTATAATATTTTAACTAGGGGCAGCACGCCCATACGGTAAAAGAACTGGCTGAGTAGCAGCATATCACTGAAAATAAAAGCGAACCGAGCCCTGAGGAACGCCACAAAAAACATAGACAACACGGACGCAAGTGTTATCTCTGTCTGCAGAAAAGGTAGCCATTAGCTTACCCAGGGATCTTTTAATTCAAACCCAGGTTTCGAGATGATCCAGAGAGTGTATTGCTCAACGTTTGCGACAGAGTTGCTCAGTTTTAGTGCTTTTAAATGTGCTTTCTCTGTTAAAGCATAATAATGATACTCATAAAATACATTAAGTAAAATGAAACTGAAATCTCTTTCTCCAGTACCTTAGATTTCTTAGATAACCTTTTCAGTAACTGAGGATCTAGTTTTTCTGCATCTATAGATTAGTTTAATTTACTATCATTTACTATATTCTACTATAATAGATTAATTTACTATAATAAACAAATCATTTTATGTTCAGTAATTTTTTTATATGATCATATTCTGAGAAGAAACTTAGTAGAATAAAAATATAATGAAATATGAAGTAGATGAGAATATTTTATTCCAAATACACCAGATATGGGTGGGAAGGAAATAGTAAATGGTCAGGATATACAGTAGAAACATGTGTCGGGAAGCGTGGATTGCATTCCCTCTGTATACATGTAGATTTTCTCCAGTGGAGATTCAAAGAATGAATGTTTACAGCTTCATGCTGACAACAGAGGGACCTGCAGGCGATTCTGCAGGTCATTAATCAATGTATAAAACTAAAATAAAATGTGTCACTAAAATGTATTTAGTGACACAGCACACAAACACGGAAGCAAGATGTGTAATTAGGATTATTTATAATAAATATGAATTAATTAGTGTAATTTCATTAACCATAGAGAATAACTAAATCCTTCAGGACAATGTCACATCAGTGCACTGAACTCACTATGGCATCCATCTAACAGAGCTTCCACATGTTCTCACTGTAATTTCCCCTCATGAATGAATTTATGCTGCACTAATCTGAATGTTCGGAGGGAAATCAAACGCATTTTACTCGTAGTACTCAAGCTGACTTCACTTGGTTTGAATGACGGCGTACTCACAATTGCACCCAGTCCTTGGTGAATTGGATGTGCGCCTCCAGAGATTTATGACGGCGAAACTGGTGCGCCGTGTATGCGCTGACTTTACAGACAAGGTACGAGAACAGATCATGCTAAGTCAACAGCGGTTTGGTCTTCAGGGTTTCTACTAGCGGACGAACTCTCCTTTCCAGCACCCTGGCATAGACTTTCCCAGGGAGGCTGAGGAGTGTGATCCCCCTTTAGTTGGAACACACCCTCCGGTCCCCCTTCTTAAAGATGGGGACCACCTCCCCGGTCTGCCAGTGCACAGTGATTTTAAAAATAAAGATAAAATGAAAAGTAATTAATAAAAAGTAAATATTTAAACATTCCTACAAATGTGCAATGAACGTGTAAAAATTCTGTTTAGTAGTTGTTGCTGTTTCTTTCTTTCTTTCTTTTTCTTTTTTCTTTTTGAAAAATAACGACGTCTCTGAGGCGCGAATTACTACGTGAAAAATGGCGTCATCTTGTGGCCCCTTTCTGTCACTATAATTCATTCAAGGCTTTGTGGGAAATGATTCTCCTGTAAAAGTTTCAGTCACCGGCGACATTTTTTCATCAGCAGAACGTTGACCGTCATCACAATGAACCAAATTCGATGACGTCACAAAAGTCAGCTCAAAGCACAACCAATCAAAATCTTGACTTTGATCTGAAAGTCCTTAAATAGCCGTTAGTTCGCAGTGTTCCTCACAGCAATCAGTTGCGATTAGTTCACATTTGCTTCGTGTTTTTAAACAGTTTCCTAAAGAGATTTAAACTCTTTTTCAAGGACATTTTAAAAGTTCTGTACCAATCAGCTAAAGTTTGACAGCTGTACCGACCAGTTTCCTCCAGTCTATTAAAGCAGACTGTTTTCAAAAAATGGATAGAGGAGACGGCTCACAAAACCATGACGATGGTGAACAAAACCATGTTGGTGTAGGACTAGCAGTCAATGAGCTGCTTTTGGCACTGCTGCAACAGGGAAATCTTAGAGCAGTTGACAGGATGTTCCCCTGGATTGAAATCAATCAGTTGCGTGGTTTAGTTGATAATCAACTGCCACAACAAGAGGAGGCAGTTGATGTTCCGGTAGGAGGCATCGAAATAAATCCTCCCCAGGAAATAGCAGGACCCTGGGAAAATTTTAGAGCAGAGATGGGAGTAGGCGATGGCATTGAAAGAAATCCACCCCAGGAAATAGCAGGACCCTTGGTCATTAATGGAGCAGAGATGGGAGTAGGAGATAACATAGAAAGAAATCCACCCCAACAGATAGAACGACCATTGGTCATTAATAGAGCAGAGATGGGAGCAGGAGATTACACAGAAAGAAATCCACCTCTAGAAATAGAACAACCCGTGTACAATAATGTAGCAGAAGAAGATCCAATTATTGATGAAATCAGGTGGTGGGAAGATGAGGGATCTGAGAGCGACACTGAAAGTGTTCCTGATAGTGACACAGATGACGATGGAGACAATGGCCAGGATGCTCCTGTGCTATTGCCCCCCAACCCAGTACCAGGCGGTTCGAGGAGGAGACCAAGGGAGGAGGAGGATGAAGAAGAAGAAGAAGATGGGAGAGCTAGGAAAATGTCTAAACACTGAATTTTGAGCTGAGCTGGACAGTCAATGTTGCACCCATCTTCCAAAGCTACATGTGTCCTACATCACTCTACGGCCTAGAGCGTCCTGGTGCCACGTGCACTTATGGACACTCTTATGTTCGAACAGGGTTGCTGCTGCTGGTTTGGTCAATATTGTTTGGAGAGAGATCAAACTAACAGCTTTAGAATCAGTGCAAAAAAGACGTAAACACAAAGCGCGGACCCGCCGAAACATCAGAATCAGCGAGCTGTCAGCTTTCAGCCCCGACCGTGTCCGTGCGGTCGGGTGAGAAAGGCCACATCTCACTGATTCTGATCTGCGGGTCGCGCTTTGTGTTTACGTCTTTGTGCAGAAGCCGTGTACCTGCTCTCATTTACTGTTTTAAATGTTTGGTGGTCGTCAAAATTTTGTGACGTTTCACCTGAGATTCTGGAATTTTGGGCAAAATACATTTATATAAAAAAATCGATTCAGGATTTTAATGAATCAATGTCACGTTATCCAATCCAGAATCGATTTTAATCGATGAATCGATTATTAAAACCCACCCCTACTTCCTATCACCATTGTGCTAACGTAATTATACAATAGCATTTACAACACCACCATCTTCAAATAGAAAAACACATTATGGAATGCTATCAGTTGTGTATTGGCCTCCCCAAACCCTGGACCTCAACATTAGTGAATAGTGGGATCATCTTGACAGAGAAGGGAAGGAAAGGCAGCCAACATCCAAAAGAAGAGCTTTGAATGCATGTCTTTATCCTGTCTTCCTTCTCACCCCAACCGGTCGCAGCAGATGACCGCCCCTCCCTGAGCCTGGTTCTGCCGGAGGTTTCTTCCTGTTAAAAGGGAGTTTTTCCTTCCCACTGTCGCCAAAGTGCTTGCTCATAGGGGGTCATATTGTTGATTGTTGGGTTTTTCTCTGTATCTATTATTGTACGATCTACTGTACAATATAAAGCTCTGTGAGGCGACTGTTGTTGTGATTTGGTGCAATATAAATAAAATTGAATTGAATTGAATTGAATTGAATTGAATGTCCTTCAAGAAGCCTGGAGAACTTTTCCTGAAGACTACTTTCGCTATAATAAAAAAAAGGAAAAATTAAAGCAAAGGTAATGACTAGTTTGGGTGTTGTAGTCCTTTAATAATCAAGGAAAAGTAGTAAATCCACAATTTTAAAAAAAATTCTTTTATTATAAATAATCCTGGTGTGGATTAGTTACTTACACATCAAACCAATGTTTTACAGGCAGAACATTGCTCATCTGAGTTTTGACCCAGAGTGAAATTCACACAAGTTCAGCTTTCATTACCTGATCAGTGCGCCACTGAAGCAGACCCACTCTGCTCTGTCTTTGAAGATTCACCATGAGAAATTGGCATTCCTTGCTCTAACTGTCCACAATATGAAAGTCACAGGAAAAACCGACATGTCTTTTTTTTATGTTTGTTTGTTTGTTTGTTTTAACCCACTATGGTGCCACTTAAAATCCCTGTGTTTGAACAGTACACTTCAATTCTGCTTTAACAGCAATCCTTGATGTGCAGGGAAACATCAGGGTTAGCAAACTCACAACGCGAGTCTTCTTTTTCTGGGCCACATGTGTAATATTTATGTTTTTGTCCATCGAGCCACTCCATAGAGCTTCACTGCAAGTCATGTTTAATTGCAGCAGAGAATAAACACCAGCCTTCAGACCAGCTGCAAAACAGAAAAATAAACACGTGGACAAAATGCATAAATTTGCTGTAATGTAAGTTAATAAAGTAAGTTACATACCGCAAAAGCCAATAGCTCCTCCAGTCACACAACCACTGTACACAGCGTTCTTCCAGTCAGATATGCCTCTGTGCTGTAAGTGAAAATCAGGTACAAAAAAAGACAGTTATTACAAAACACTTTCAGTTATCACACAGAAAGTGTTTTGTTTTTCATCTGCATGGCAGGAGGTAGTAATGGCAGATAATCAATTAATCATTAATCAGCATATATCTGTAAAAGTATTCTCATATAAATTACCATCACTTTGTTCGGTACTTCTAACGATTTGTTAACCTATCCTTTAACCACTTCTGCAAACAGCCTGTGCCTGACTTTATCATAATACATTACATGGTGACAATTGAACAAAGCATATACAGTGGGGCAAAAAAGTATTTAGTCAGCCACCGATTGTGCAAGTTCCCCCACCTAAAATGATGACAGAGGTCAGTAATTTGCACCAGAGGTACACTTCAACTGTGAGAGACAGAATGTGAAAAAAAAATCCATGAATCCACATGGTAGGATTTGTAAAGAATTTATTCGTAAATCAGGGTGGAAAATAAGTATTTGGTCACCTCAAACAAGGAAAATCTCTGGCTCTCACTGGCCCCACTGTAATTACAAAAACAGGTAGCAGTGGGAATGTGAGCATGATTTTGGAAGAAATCATATAGGAAAAAAGGATGGAAAAATGTTAGCAGCTGTTTCTGTCTTCATTCCAGCTGTGTCCATTTGTTGGTGACAAATGTTGCTGGATAGTGATGTGGACATAAGCATACCTAACTGAGTGTGTGAGGCAACATTTCCAGCAGTGCTTGCAGTTGTAAAAATACTATATGCAATGCTAGATGAATATTATAACTGTTACTGTTTTAGGAGCAATAGATTATTATTTTTACTCCTGTTTTTTGTTTCCTGATTAAAACTAAATAAAGAAAATGTTGGACTTTGATTTGTGGGGAATATATTGTAGTGTTATGGCTAAATATCTATTTTAACGTCCATCCCCCTTAAAAAAATAAGCAAAATGCTCTCATTTTGTCTGTCTATGCTTTAAGAACTGCAATAGTCCTGTATTCCTAGAAATATGAGTATAATATTTTAACTAGGGGCAGCACGCCCATACGGTAAAAGAACTGGCTGAGTAGCAGCATATCACTGAAAATAAAAGCGAACCGAGCCCTGAGGAACGCCACAAAAAACATAGACAACACGGACGCAAGTGTTATCTCTGTCTGCAGTAAAGGTAGCCATTAGCTTACCCAGGGATCTTTTAATTCAAACCCAGGTTTCGAGATGATCCAGAGAGTGTATTGCTCAACGTTTGCGACAGAGTTGCTCAGTTTTAGTGCTTTTAAATGTGCTTTCTCTGTTAAAGCATAATAATGATACTCATAAAATACATTAAGTAAAATGAAACTGAAATCTCTTTCTCCAGTACCTTAGATTTCTTAGATAACCTTTTCAGTAACTGAGGATCTAGTTTTTCTGCATCTATAGATTAGTTTAATTTACTATCATTTACTATATTCTACTATAATAGATTAATTTACTATAATAAACAAATCATTTTATGTTCAGTAATTTTTTTATATGATCATATTCTGAGAAGAAACTTAGTAGAATAAAAATATAATGAAATATGAAGTAGATGAGAATATTTTATTCCAAATACACCAGATATGGGTGGGAAGGAAATAGTAAATGGTCAGGATATACAGTAGAAACATGTGTCGGGAAGCGTGGATTGCATTCCCTCTGTATACATGTAGATTTTCTCCAGTGGAGATTCAAAGAATGAATGTTTACAGCTTCATGCTGACAACAGAGGGACCTGCAGGCGATTCTGCAGGTCATTAATCAATGTATAAAACTAAAATAAAATGTGTCACTAAAATGTATTTAGTGACACAGCACACAAACACGGAAGCAAGATGTGTAATTAGGATTATTTATAATAAATATGAATTAATTAGTGTAATTTCATTAACCATAGAGAATAACTAAATCCTTCAGGACAATGTCACATCAGTGCACTGAACTCACTATGGCATCCATCTAACAGAGCTTCCACACGTTCTCACTGTAATTTCCCCTCATGAATGAATTTATGCTGCACTAATCTGAATGTTCGGAGGGAAATCAAACGCATTTTACTCGTAGTACTCAAGCTGACTTCATTTGGTTTGAATGACGGCGTACTCACAATTGCACCCAGTCCTTGGTGAATTGGATGTGCGCCTCCAGAGATTTATGACGGCGAAACTGGTGCGCCGTGTATGCGCTGACTTTACAGACAAGGTACGAGAACAGATCATGCTAAGTCAACAGCGGTTTGGTCTTCAGGGTTTCTACTAGCGGACGAACTCTCCTTTCCAGCACCCTGGCATAGACTTTCCCAGGGAGGCTGAGGAGTGTGATCCCCCTTTAGTTGGAACACACCCTCCGGTCCCCCTTCTTAAAGATGGGGACCACCTCCCCGGTCTGCCAGTGCACAGTGATTTTAAAAATAAAGATAAAATGAAAAGTAATTAATAAAAAGTAAATATTTAAACATTCCTACAAATGTGCAATGAACGTGTAAAAATTCTGTTTAGTAGTTGTTGCTGTTTCTTTCTTTCTTTCTTTTTCTTTTTTCTTTTTGAAAAATAACGACGTCTCTGAGGCGCGAATTACTACGTGAAAAATGGCGTCATCTTGTGGCCCCTTTCTGTCACTATAATTCATTCAAGGCTTTGTGGGAAATGCTTCTCCTGTAAAAGTTTCAGTCACCGGCGACATTTTTTCATCAGCAGAACGTTGACCGTCATCACAATGAACCAAATTCGATGACGTCACAAAAGTCAGCTCAAAGCACAACCAATCAAAATCTTGACTTTGATCTGAATATCCTTAAATAGCCGTTAGTTCGCAGTGTTCCTCACAGCAATCAGTTGCGATTAGTTCACATTTGCTTCGTGTTTTTAAACAGTTTCCTAAAGAGATTTAAACTCTTTTTCAAGGATATTTTAAAAGTTCTGTACCAATCAGCTAAAGTTTGACAGCTGTACCGACCAGTTTCCTCCAGTCTATTAAAGCAGACTGTTTTCAAAAAATGGATAGAGGAGACGGCTCACAAAACCATGACGATGGTGAACAAAACCATGTTGGTGTAGGACTAGCAGTCAATGAGCTGCTTTTGGCACTGCTGCAACAGGGAAATCTTAGAGCAGTTGACAGGATGTTCCCCTGGATTGAAATCAATCAGTTGCGTGGTTTAGTTGATAATCAACTGCCACAACAAGAGGAGGCAGTTGATGTTCCGGTAGGAGGCATCGAAATAAATCCTCCCCAGGAAATAGCAGGACCCTGGGAAAATTTTAGAGCAGAGATGGGAGTAGGCGATGGCATTGAAAGAAATCCACCCCAGGAAATAGCAGGACCCTTGGTCATTAATGGAGCAGAGATGGGAGTAGGAGATAACATAGAAAGAAATCCACCCCAACAGATAGAACGACCATTGGTCATTAATAGAGCAGAGATGGGAGCAGGAGATTACACAGAAAGAAATCCACCTCTAGAAATAGAACAACCCGTGTACAATAATGTAGCAGAAGAAGATCCAATTATTGATGAAATCAGGTGGTGGGAAGATGAGGGATCTGAGAGCGACACTGAAAGTGTTCCTGATAGTGACACAGATGACGATGGAGACAATGGCCAGGATGCTCCTGTGCTATTGCCCCCCAACCCAGTACCAGGCGGTTCGAGGAGGAGACCAAGGGAGGAGGAGGATGAAGAAGAAGAAGATGGGAGAGCTAGGAAAATGTCTAAACACTGAATTTTGAGCTGAGCTGGACAGTCAATGTTGCACCCATCTTCCAAAGCTACATGTGTCCTACATCACTCTACGGCCTAGAGCGTCCTGGTGCCACGTGCACTTATGGACACTCTTATGTTCGAACAGGGTTGCTGCTGCTGGTTTGGTCAATATTGTTTGGAGAGAGATCAAACTAACAGCTTTAGAATCAGTGCAAAAAAGACGTAAACACAAAGCGCGGACCCGCCGAAACATCAGAATCAGCGAGCTGTCAGCTTTCAGCCCCGACCGTGTCCGTGCGGTCGGGTGAGAAAGGCCACATCTCACTGATTCTGATCTGCGGGTCGCGCTTTGTGTTTACGTCTTTGTGCAGAAGCCGTGTACCTGCTCTCATTTACTGTTTTAAATGTTTGGTGGTCGTCAAAATTTTGTGACGTTTCACCTGAGATTCTGGAATTTTGGGCAAAATACATTTATATAAAAAAATCGATTCAGGATTTTAATGAATCAATGTCACGTTATCCAATCCAGAATCGATTTTAATCGATGAATCGATTATTAAAACCCACCCCTACTTCCTATCACCATTGTGCTAACGTAATTATACAATAGCATTTACAACACCACCATCTTCAAATAGAAAAACACATTATGGAATGCTATCAGTTGTGTATTGGCCTCCCCAAACCCTGGACCTCAACATTAGTGAATAGTGGGATCATCTTGACAGAGAAGGGAAGGAAAGGCAGCCAACATCCAAAGAAGAGCTTTGAATGCATGTCTTTATCCTGTCTTCCTTCTCACCCCAACCGGTCGCAGCAGATGACCGCCCCTCCCTGAGCCTGGTTCTGCCGGAGGTTTCTTCCTGTTAAAAGGGAGTTTTTCCTTCCCACTGTTGCCAAAGTGCTTGCTCATAGGGGGTCATATTGTTGATTGTTGGGTTTTTCTCTGTATCTATTATTGTACGATCTACTGTACAATATAAAGCTCTGTGAGGCGACTGTTGTTGTGATTTGGTGCAATATAAATAAAATTGAATTGAATTGAATTGAATTGAATTGAATGTCCTTCAAGAAGCCTGGAGAACTTTTCCTGAAGACTACTTTCGCTATAATAAAAAAAAGGAAAAATTAAAGCAAAGGTAATGACTAGTTTGGGTGTTGTAGTCCTTTAATAATCAAGGAAAAGTAGTAAATCCACAATTTAAAAAAAAATTCTTTTATTATAAATAATCCTGGTGTGGATTAGTTACTTACACATCAAACCAATGTTTTACAGGCAGAACATTGCTCATCTGAGTTTTGACCCAGAGTGAAATTCACACAAGTTCAGCTTTCATTACCTGATCAGTGCGCCACTGAAGCAGACCCACTCTGCTCTGTCTTTGAAGATTCACCATGAGAAATTGGCATTCCTTGCTCTAACTGTCCACAATATGAAAGTCACAGGAAAAACCGACATGTCTTTTTTTATGTTTGTTTGTTTGTTTGTTTTAACCCACTATGGTGCCACTTAAAATCCCTGTGTTTGAACAGTACACTTCAATTCTGCTTTAACAGCAATCCTTGATGTGCAGGGAAACATCAGGGTTAGCAAACTCACAACGCGAGTCTTCTTTCTCTGGGCCACATGTGTAATATTTATGTTTTTGTCCATCGAGCCACTCCATAGAGCTTCACTGCAAGTCATGTTTAATTGCAGCAGAGAATAAACACCAGCCTTCAGACCAGCTGCAAAACAGAAAAATAAACACGTGGACAAAATGCATAAATTTGCTGTAATGTAAGTTAATAAAGTAAGTTACATACCGCAAAAGCCAATAGCTCCTCCAGTCACACAACCACTGTACACAGCGTTCTTCCAGTCAGATATGCCTCTGTGCTGTAAGTGAAAATCAGGTACAAAAAAAGACAGTTATTACAAAACACTTTCAGTTATCACACAGAAAGTGTTTTGTTTTTCATCTGCATGGCAGGAGGTAGTAATGGCAGATAATCAATTAATCATTAATCAGCATATATCTGTAAAAGTATTCTCATATAAATTACCATCACTTTGTTCGGTACTTCTAACGATTTGTTAACCTATCCTTTAACCACTTCTGCAAACAGCCTGTGCCTGACTTTATCATAATACATTACATGGTGACAATTGAACAAAGCATATACAGTGGGGCAAAAAAGTATTTAGTCAGCCACCCATTGTGCAAGTTCCCCCACCTAAAATGATGACAGAGGTCAGTAATTTGCACCAGAGGTACACTTCAACTGTGAGAGACAGAATGTGAAAAAAAAATCCATGAATCCACATGGTAGGATTTGTAAAGAATTTATTCGTAAATCAGGGTGGAAAATAAGTATTTGGTCACCTCAAACAAGGAAAATCTCTGGCTCTCACTGGCCCCACTGTAATTACAAAAACAGGTAGCAGTGGGAATGTGAGCATGATTTTGGAAGAAATCATAGAATTCTAGGAAAAAAGGATGGAAAAATGTTAGCAGCTGTTTCTGTCTTCATTCCAGCTGTGTCCATTTGTTGGTGACAAATGTTGCTGGATAGTGATGTGGACATAAGCATACCTAACTGAGTGTGTGAGGCAACATTTCCAGCAGTGCTTGCAGTTGTAAAAATACTATATGCAATGCTAGATGAATATTATAACTGTTACTGTTTTAGGAGCAATAGATTATTATTTTTACTCCTGTTTTTTGTTTCCTGATTAAAACTAAATAAAGAAAATGTTGGACTTTGATTTGTGGGGAATATATTGTAGTGTTATGGCTAAATATCTATTTTAACGTCCATCCCCCTTAAAAAAATAAGCAAAATGCTCTCATTTTGTCTGTCTATGCTTTAAGAACTGCAATAGTCCTGTATTCCTAGAAATATGAGTATAATATTTTAACTAGGGGCAGCACGCCCATACGGTAAAAGAACTGGCTGAGTAGCAGCATATCACTGAAAATAAAAGCGAACCGAGCCCTGAGGAACGCCACAAAAAACATAGACAACACGGACGCAAGTGTTATCTCTGTCTGCAGAAAAGGTAGCCATTAGCTTACCCAGGGATCTTTTAATTCAAACCCAGGTTTCGAGATGATCCAGAGAGTGTATTGCTCAACGTTTGCGACAGAGTTGCTCAGTTTTAGTGCTTTTAAATGTGCTTTCTCTGTTAAAGCATAATAATGATACTCATAAAATACATTAAGTAAAATGAAACTGAAATCTCTTTCTCCAGTACCTTAGATTTCTTAGATAACCTTTTCAGTAACTGAGGATCTAGTTTTTCTGCATCTATAGATTAGTTTAATTTACTATCATTTACTATATTCTACTATAATAGATTAATTTACTATAATAAACAAATCATTTTATGTTCAGTAATTTTTTTATATGATCATATTCTGAGAAGAAACTTAGTAGAATAAAAATATAATGAAATATGAAGTAGATGAGAATATTTTATTCCAAATACACCAGATATGGGTGGGAAGGAAATAGTAAATGGTCAGGATATACAGTAGAAACATGTGTCGGGAAGCGTGGATTGCATTCCCTCTGTATACATGTAGATTTTCTCCAGTGGAGATTCAAAGAATGAATGTTTACAGCTTCATGCTGACAACAGAGGGACCTGCAGGCGATTCTGCAGGTCATTAATCAATGTATAAAACTAAAATAAAATGTGTCACTAAAATGTATTTAGTGACACAGCACACAAACACGGAAGCAAGATGTGTAATTAGGATTATTTATAATAAATATGAATTAATTAGTGTAATTTCATTAACCATAGAGAATAACTAAATCCTTCAGGACAATGTCACATCAGTGCACTGAACTCACTATGGCATCCATCTAACAGAGCTTCCACACGTTCTCACTGTAATTTCCCCTCATGAATGAATTTATGCTGCACTAATCTGAATGTTCGGAGGGAAATCAAACGCATTTTACTCGTAGTACTCAAGCTGACTTCACTTGGTTTGAATGACGGCGTACTCACAATTGCACCCAGTCCTTGGTGAATTGGATGTGCGCCTCCAGAGATTTATAACGGCGAAACTGGTGCGCCGTGTATGCGCTGACTTTACAGACAAGGTACGAGAACAGATCATGCTAAGTCAACAGCGGTTTGGTCTTCAGGGTTTCTACTAGCGGACGAACTCTCCTTTCCAGCACCCTGGCATAGACTTTCCCAGGGAGGCTGAGGAGTGTGATCCCCCTTTAGTTGGAACACACCCTCCGGTCCCCCTTCTTAAAGATGGGGACCACCTCCCCGGTCTGCCAGTGCACAGTGATTTTAAAAATAAAGATAAAATGAAAAGTAATTAATAAAAAGTAAATATTTAAACATTCCTACAAATGTGCAATGAACGTGTAAAAATTCTGTTTAGTAGTTGTTGCTGTTTCTTTCTTTCTTTCTTTTTCTTTTTTCTTTTTGAAAAATAACGACGTCTCTGAGGCGCGAATTACTACGTGAAAAATGGCGTCATCTTGTGGCCCCTTTCTGTCACTATAATTCATTCAAGGCTTTGTGGGAAATGCTTCTCCTGTAAAAGTTTCAGTCACCGGCGACATTTTTTCATCAGCAGAACGTTGACCGTCATCACAATGAACCAAATTCGATGACGTCACAAAAGTCAGCTCAAAGCACAACCAATCAAAATCTTGACTTTGATCTGAATATCCTTAAATAGCCGTTAGTTCGCAGTGTTCCTCACAGCAATCAGTTGCGATTAGTTCACATTTGCTTCGTGTTTTTAAACAGTTTCCTAAAGAGATTTAAACTCTTTTTCAAGGACATTTTAAAAGTTCTGTACCAATCAGCTAAAGTTTGACAGCTGTACCGACCAGTTTCCTCCAGTCTATTAAAGCAGACTGTTTTCAAAAAATGGATAGAGGAGACGGCTCACAAAACCATGACGATGGTGAACAAAACCATGTTGGTGTAGGACTAGCAGTCAATGAGCTGCTTTTGGCACTGCTGCAACAGGGAAATCTTAGAGCAGTTGACAGGATGTTCCCCTGGATTGAAATCAATCAGTTGCGTGGTTTAGTTGATAATCAACTGCCACAACAAGAGGAGGCAGTTGATGTTCCGGTAGGAGGCATCGAAATAAATCCTCCCCAGGAAATAGCAGGACCCTGGGAAAATTTTAGAGCAGAGATGGGAGTAGGCGATGGCATTGAAAGAAATCCACCCCAGGAAATAGAAGGACCCTTGGTCATTAATGGAGCAGAGATGGGAGTAGGAGATAACATAGAAAGAAATCCACCCCAACAGATAGAACGACCATTGGTCATTAATAGAGCAGAGATGGGAGCAGGAGATTACACAGAAAGAAATCCACCTCTAGAAATAGAACAACCCGTGTACAATAATGTAGCAGAAGAAGATCCAATTATTGATGAAATCAGGTGGTGGGAAGATGAGGGATCTGAGAGCGACACTGAAAGTGTTCCTGATAGTGACACAGATGACGATGGAGACAATGGCCAGGATGCTCCTGTGCTATTGCCCCCCAACCCAGTACCAGGCGGTTCGAGGAGGAGACCAAGGGAGGAGGAGGATGAAGAAGAAGAAGAAGATGGGAGAGCTAGGAAAATGTCTAAACACTGAATTTTGAGCTGAGCTGGACAGTCAATGTTGCACCCATCTTCCAAAGCTACATGTGTCCTACATCACTCTACGGCCTAGAGCGTCCTGGTGCCACGTGCACTTATGGACACTCTTATGTTCGAACAGGGTTGCTGCTGCTGGTTTGGTCAATATTGTTTGGAGAGAGATCAAACTAACAGCTTTAGAATCAGTGCAAAAAAGACGTAAACACAAAGCGCGGACCCGCCGAAACATCAGAATCAGCGAGCTGTCAGCTTTCAGCCCCGACCGTGTCCGTGCGGTCGGGTGAGAAAGGCCACATCTCACTGATTCTGATCTGCGGGTCGCGCTTTGTGTTTATGTCTTTGTGCAGAAGCCGTGTACCTGCTCTCATTTACTGTTTTAAATGTTTGGTGGTCGTCAAAATTTTGTGACGTTTCACCTGAGATTCTGGAATTTTGGGCAAAATACATTTATATAAAAAAATCGATTCAGGATTTTAATGAATCAATGTCACGTTATCCAATCCAGAATCGATTTTAATCGATGAATCGATTATTAAAACCCACCCCTACTTCCTATCACCATTGTGCTAACGTAATTATACAATAGCATTTACAACACCACCATCTTCAAATAGAAAAACACATTATGGAATGCTATCAGTTGTGTATTGGCCTCCCCAAACCCTGGACCTCAACATTAGTGAATAGTGGGATCATCTTGACAGAGAAGGGAAGGAAAGGCAGCCAACATCCAAAGAAGAGCTTTGAATGCATGTCTTTATCCTGTCTTCCTTCTCACCCCAACCGGTCGCAGCAGATGACCGCCCCTCCCTGAGCCTGGTTCTGCCGGAGGTTTCTTCCTGTTAAAAGGGAGTTTTTCCTTCCCACTGTTGCCAAAGTGCTTGCTCATAGGGGGTCATATTGTTGATTGTTGGGTTTTTCTCTGTATCTATTATTGTACGATCTACTGTACAATATAAAGCTCTGTGAGGCGACTGTTGTTGTGATTTGGTGCAATATAAATAAAATTGAATTGAATTGAATTGAATTGAATTGAATTGAATTGAATTGAATTGAACTGAATGTCCTTCAAGAAGCCTGGAGAACTTTTCCTGAAGACTATCGCTATAATAAAAAAAGGAAAAATTAAAGCAAAGGTAATGACTAGTTTGGGTGTTGTAGTCCTTTAATAATCAAGGAAAAGTAGTAAATCCACAATTTAAAAAAAATTCTTTTATTATAAATAATCCTGGTGTGGATTAGTTACTTACACATCAAACCAATGTTTTACAGGCAGAACATTGCTCATCTGAGTTTTGACCCAGAGTGAAATTCACACAAGTTCAGCTTTCATTACCTGATCAGTGCGCCACTGAAGCAGACCCACTCTGCTCTGTCTTTGAAGATTCACCATGAGAAATTGGCATTCCTTGCTCTAACTGTCCACAATATGAAAGTCACAGGAAAAACCGACATGTCTTTTTTTTATGTTTGTTTGTTTGTTTTAACCCACTATGGTGCCACTTAAAATCCCTGTGTTTGAACAGTACACTTCAATTCTGCTTTAACAGCAATCCTTGATGTGCAGGGAAACATCAGGGTTAGCAAACTCACAACGCGAGTCTTCTTTCTCTGGGCCACATGTGTAATATTTATGTTTTTGTCCATCGAGCCACTCCATAGAGCTTCACTGCAAGTCATGTTTAATTGCAGCAGAGAATAAACACCAGCCTTCAGACCAGCTGCAAAACAGAAAAATAAACACGTGGACAAAATGCATAAATTTGCTGTAATGTAAGTTAATAAAGTAAGTTACATACCGCAAAAGCCAATAGCTCCTCCAGTCACACAACCACTGTACACAGCGTTCTTCCAGTCAGATATGCCTCTGTGCTGTAAGTGAAAATCAGGTACAAAAAAAGACAGTTATTACAAAACACTTTCAGTTATCACACAGAAAGTGTTTTGTTTTTCATCTGCATGGCAGGAGGTAGTAATGGCAGATAATCAATTAATCATTAATCAGCATATATCTGTAAAAGTATTCTCATATAAATTACCATCACTTTGTTCGGTACTTCTAACGATTTGTTAACCTATCCTTTAACCACTTCTGCAAACAGCCTGTGCCTGACTTTATCATAATACATTACATGGTGACAATTGAACAAAGCATATACAGTGGGGCAAAAAAGTATTTAGTCAGCCACCCATTGTGCAAGTTCCCCCACCTAAAATGATGACAGAGGTCAGTAATTTGCACCAGAGGTACACTTCAACTGTGAGAGACAGAATGTGAAAAAAAAATCCATGAATCCACATGGTAGGATTTGTAAAGAATTTATTCGTAAATCAGGGTGGAAAATAAGTATTTGGTCACCTCAAACAAGGAAAATCTCTGGCTCTCACTGGCCCCACTGTAATTACAAAAACAGGTAGCAGTGGGAATGTGAGCATGATTTTGGAAGAAATCATAGAATTCTAGGAAAAAAGGATGGAAAAATGTTAGCAGCTGTTTCTGTCTTCATTCCAGCTGTGTCCATTTGTTGGTGACAAATGTTGCTGGATAGTGATGTGGACATAAGCATACCTAACTGAGTGTGTGAGGCAACATTTCCAGCAGTGCTTGCAGTTGTAAAAATACTATATGCAATGCTAGATGAATATTATAACTGTTACTGTTTTAGGAGCAATAGATTATTATTTTTACTCCTGTTTTTTGTTTCCTGATTAAAACTAAATAAAGAAAATGTTGGACTTTGATTTGTGGGGAATATATTGTAGTGTTATGGCTAAATATCTATTTTAACGTCCATCCCCCTTAAAAAAATAAGCAAAATGCTCTCATTTTGTCTGTCTATGCTTTAAGAACTGCAATAGTCCTGTATTCCTAGAAATATGAGTATAATATTTTAACTAGGGGCAGCACGCCCATACGGTAAAAGAACTGGCTGAGTAGCAGCATATCACTGAAAATAAAAGCGAACCGAGCCCTGAGGAACGCCACAAAAAACATAGACAACACGGACGCAAGTGTTATCTCTGTCTGCAGAAAAGGTAGCCATTAGCTTACCCAGGGATCTTTTAATTCAAACCCAGGTTTCGAGATGATCCAGAGAGTGTATTGCTCAACGTTTGCGACAGAGTTGCTCAGTTTTAGTGCTTTTAAATGTGCTTTCTCTGTTAAAGCATAATAATGATACTCATAAAATACATTAAGTAAAATGAAACTGAAATCTCTTTCTCCAGTACCTTAGATTTCTTAGATAACCTTTTCAGTAACTGAGGATCTAGTTTTTCTGCATCTATAGATTAGTTTAATTTACTATCATTTACTATATTCTACTATAATAGATTAATTTACTATAATAAACAAATCATTTTATGTTCAGTAATTTTTTTATATGATCATATTCTGAGAAGAAACTTAGTAGAATAAAAATATAATGAAATATGAAGTAGATGAGAATATTTTATTCCAAATACACCAGATATGGGTGGGAAGGAAATAGTAAATGGTCAGGATATACAGTAGAAACATGTGTCGGGAAGCGTGGATTGCATTCCCTCTGTATACATGTAGATTTTCTCCAGTGGAGATTCAAAGAATGAATGTTTACAGCTTCATGCTGACAACAGAGGGACCTGCAGGCGATTCTGCAGGTCATTAATCAATGTATAAAACTAAAATAAAATGTGTCACTAAAATGTATTTAGTGACACAGCACACAAACACGGAAGCAAGATGTGTAATTAGGATTATTTATAATAAATATGAATTAATTAGTGTAATTTCATTAACCATAGAGAATAACTAAATCCTTCAGGACAATGTCACATCAGTGCACTGAACTCACTATGGCATCCATCTAACAGAGCTTCCACATGTTCTCACTGTAATTTCCCCTCATGAATGAATTTATGCTGCACTAATCTGAATGTTCGGAGGGAAATCAAACGCATTTTACTCGTAGTACTCAAGCTGACTTCACTTGGTTTGAATGACGGCGTACTCACAATTGCACCCAGTCCTTGGTGAATTGGATGTGCGCCTCCAGAGATTTATAACGGCGAAACTGGTGCGCCGTGTATGCGCTGACTTTACAGACAAGGTACGAGAACAGATCATGCTAAGTCAACAGCGGTTTGGTCTTCAGGGTTTCTACTAGCGGACGAACTCTCCTTTCCAGCACCCTGGCATAGACTTTCCCAGGGAGGCTGAGGAGTGTGATCCCCCTTTAGTTGGAACACACCCTCCGGTCCCCCTTCTTAAAGATGGGGACCACCTCCCCGGTCTGCCAGTGCACAGTGATTTTAAAAATAAAGATAAAATGAAAAGTAATTAATAAAAAGTAAATATTTAAACATTCCTACAAATGTGCAATGAACGTGTAAAAATTCTGTTTAGTAGTTGTTGCTGTTTCTTTCTTTCTTTCTTTCTTTTTCTTTTTTCTTTTTGAAAAATAACGACGTCTCTGAGGCGCGAATTACTACGTGAAAAATGGCGTCATCTTGTGGCCCCTTTCTGTCACTATAATTCATTCAAGGCTTTGTGGGAAATGCTTCTCCTGTAAAAGTTTCAGTCACCGGCGACATTTTTTCATCAGCAGAACGTTGACCGTCATCACAATGAACCAAATTCGATGACGTCACAAAAGTCAGCTCAAAGCACAACCAATCAAAATCTTGACTTTGATCTGAAAATCCTTAAATAGCCGTTAGTTCGCAGTGTTCCTCACAGCAATCAGTTGCGATTAGTTCACATTTGCTTCGTGTTTTTAAACAGTTTCCTAAAGAGATTTAAACTCTTTTTCAAGGATATTTTAAAAGTTCTGTACCAATCAGCTAAAGTTTGACAGCTGTACCGACCAGTTTCCTCCAGTCTATTAAAGCAGACTGTTTTCAAAAAATGGATAGAGGAGACGGCTCACAAAACCATGACGATGGTGAACAAAACCATGTTGGTGTAGGACTAGCAGTCAATGAGCTGCTTTTGGCACTGCTGCAACAGGGAAATCTTAGAGCAGTTGACAGGATGTTCCCCTGGATTGAAATCAATCAGTTGCGTGGTTTAGTTGATAATCAACTGCCACAACAAGAGGAGGCAGTTGATGTTCCGGTAGGAGGCATCGAAATAAATCCTCCCCAGGAAATAGCAGGACCCTGGGAAAATTTTAGAGCAGAGATGGGAGTAGGCGATGGCATTGAAAGAAATCCACCCCAGGAAATAGCAGGACCCTTGGTCATTAATGGAGCAGAGATGGGAGTAGGAGATAACATAGAAAGAAATCCACCCCAACAGATAGAACGACCATTGGTCATTAATAGAGCAGAGATGGGAGCAGGAGATTACACAGAAAGAAATCCACCTCTAGAAATAGAACAACCCGTGTACAATAATGTAGCAGAAGAAGATCCAATTATTGATGAAATCAGGTGGTGGGAAGATGAGGGATCTGAGAGCGACACTGAAAGTGTTCCTGATAGTGACACAGATGACGATGGAGACAATGGCCAGGATGCTCCTGTGCTATTGCCCCCCAACCCAGTACCAGGCGGTTCGAGGAGGAGACCAAGGGAGGAGGAGGATGAAGAAGAAGATGGGAGAGCTAGGAAAATGTCTAAACACTGAATTTTGAGCTGAGCTGGACAGTCAATGTTGCACCCATCTTCCAAAGCTACATGTGTCCTACATCACTCTACGGCCTAGAGCGTCCTGGTGCCACGTGCACTTATGGACACTCTTATGTTCGAACAGGGTTGCTGCTGCTGGTTTGGTCAATATTGTTTGGAGAGAGATCAAACTAACAGCTTTAGAATCAGTGCAAAAAAGACGTAAACACAAAGCGCGGACCCGCCGAAACATCAGAATCAGCGAGCTGTCAGCTTTCAGCCCCGACCGTGTCCGTGCGGTCGGGTGAGAAAGGCCACATCTCACTGATTCTGATCTGCGGGTCGCGCTTTGTGTTTACGTCTTTGTGCAGAAGCCGTGTACCTGCTCTCATTTACTGTTTTAAATGTTTGGTGGTCGTCAAAATTTTGTGACGTTTCACCTGAGATTCTGGAATTTTGGGCAAAATACATTTATATAAAAAAATCGATTCAGGATTTTAATGAATCAATGTCACGTTATCCAATCCAGAATCGATTTTAATCGATGAATCGATTATTAAAACCCACCCCTACTTCCTATCACCATTGTGCTAACGTAATTATACAATAGCATTTACAACACCACCATCTTCAAATAGAAAAACACATTATGGAATGCTATCAGTTGTGTATTGGCCTCCCCAAACCCTGGACCTCAACATTAGTGAATAGTGGGATCATCTTGACAGAGAAGGGAAGGAAAGGCAGCCAACATCCAAAGAAGAGCTTTGAATGCATGTCTTTATCCTGTCTTCCTTCTCACCCCAACCGGTCGCAGCAGATGACCGCCCCTCCCTGAGCCTGGTTCTGCCGGAGGTTTCTTCCTGTTAAAAGGGAGTTTTTCCTTCCCACTGTTGCCAAAGTGCTTGCTCATAGGGGGTCATATTGTTGATTGTTGGGTTTTTCTCTGTATCTATTATTGTACGATCTACTGTACAATATAAAGCTCTGTGAGGCGACTGTTGTTGTGATTTGGTGCAATATAAATAAAATTGAATTGAATTGAATTGAATTGAATTGAATGTCCTTCAAGAAGCCTGGAGAACTTTTCCTGAAGACTACTTTCGCTATAATAAAAAAAAGGAAAAATTAAAGCAAAGGTAATGACTAGTTTGGGTGTTGTAGTCCTTTAATAATCAAGGAAAAGTAGTAAATCCACAATTTAAAAAAAAATTCTTTTATTATAAATAATCCTGGTGTGGATTAGTTACTTACACATCAAACCAATGTTTTACAGGCAGAACATTGCTCATCTGAGTTTTGACCCAGAGTGAAATTCACACAAGTTCAGCTTTCATTACCTGATCAGTGCGCCACTGAAGCAGACCCACTCTGCTCTGTCTTTGAAGATTCACCATGAGAAATTGGCATTCCTTGCTCTAACTGTCCACAATATGAAAGTCACAGGAAAAACCGACATGTCTTTTTTTTATGTTTGTTTGTTTGTTTGTTTTAACCCACTATGGTGCCACTTAAAATCCCTGTGTTTGAACAGTACACTTCAATTCTGCTTTAACAGCAATCCTTGATGTGCAGGGAAACATCAGGGTTAGCAAACTCACAACGCGAGTCTTCTTTCTCTGGGCCACATGTGTAATATTTATGTTTTTGTCCATCGAGCCACTCCATAGAGCTTCACTGCAAGTCATGTTTAATTGCAGCAGAGAATAAACACCAGCCTTCAGACCAGCTGCAAAACAGAAAAATAAACACGTGGACAAAATGCATAAATTTGCTGTAATGTAAGTTAATAAAGTAAGTTACATACCGCAAAAGCCAATAGCTCCTCCAGTCACACAACCACTGTACACAGCGTTCTTCCAGTCAGATATGCCTCTGTGCTGTAAGTGAAAATCAGGTACAAAAAAAGACAGTTATTACAAAACACTTTCAGTTATCACACAGAAAGTGTTTTGTTTTTCATCTGCATGGCAGGAGGTAGTAATGGCAGATAATCAATTAATCATTAATCAGCATATATCTGTAAAAGTATTCTCATATAAATTACCATCACTTTGTTCGGTACTTCTAACGATTTGTTAACCTATCCTTTAACCACTTCTGCAAACAGCCTGTGCCTGACTTTATCATAATACATTACATGGTGACAATTGAACAAAGCATATACAGTGGGGCAAAAAAGTATTTAGTCAGCCACCGATTGTGCAAGTTCCCCCACCTAAAATGATGACAGAGGTCAGTAATTTGCACCAGAGGTACACTTCAACTGTGAGAGACAGAATGTGAAAAAAAAATCCATGAATCCACATGGTAGGATTTGTAAAGAATTTATTCGTAAATCAGGGTGGAAAATAAGTATTTGGTCACCTCAAACAAGGAAAATCTCTGGCTCTCACTGGCCCCACTGTAATTACAAAAACAGGTAGCAGTGGGAATGTGAGCATGATTTTGGAAGAAATCATAGAATTCTAGGAAAAAAGGATGGAAAAATGTTAGCAGCTGTTTCTGTCTTCATTCCAGCTGTGTCCATTTGTTGGTGACAAATGTTGCTGGATAGTGATGTGGACATAAGCATACCTAACTGAGTGTGTGAGGCAACATTTCCAGCAGTGCTTGCAGTTGTAAAAATACTATATGCAATGCTAGATGAATATTATAACTGTTACTGTTTTAGGAGCAATAGATTATTATTTTTACTCCTGTTTTTTGTTTCCTGATTAAAACTAAATAAAGAAAATGTTGGACTTTGATTTGTGGGGAATATATTGTAGTGTTATGGCTAAATATCTATTTTAACGTCCATCCCCCTTAAAAAAATAAGCAAAATGCTCTCATTTTGTCTGTCTATGCTTTAAGAACTGCAATAGTCCTGTATTCCTAGAAATATGAGTATAATATTTTAACTAGGGGCAGCACGCCCATACGGTAAAAGAACTGGCTGAGTAGCAGCATATCACTGAAAATAAAAGCGAACCGAGCCCTGAGGAACGCCACAAAAAACATAGACAACACGGACGCAAGTGTTATCTCTGTCTGCAGTAAAGGTAGCCATTAGCTTACCCAGGGATCTTTTAATTCAAACCCAGGTTTCGAGATGATCCAGAGAGTGTATTGCTCAACGTTTGCGACAGAGTTGCTCAGTTTTAGTGCTTTTAAATGTGCTTTCTCTGTTAAAGCATAATAATGATACTCATAAAATACATTAAGTAAAATGAAACTGAAATCTCTTTCTCCAGTACCTTAGATTTCTTAGATAACCTTTTCAGTAACTGAGGATCTAGTTTTTCTGCATCTATAGATTAGTTTAATTTACTATCATTTACTATATTCTACTATAATAGATTAATTTACTATAATAAACAAATCATTTTATGTTCAGTAATTTTTTTATATGATCATATTCTGAGAAGAAACTTAGTAGAATAAAAATATAATGAAATATGAAGTAGATGAGAATATTTTATTCCAAATACACCAGATATGGGTGGGAAGGAAATAGTAAATGGTCAGGATATACAGTAGAAACATGTGTCGGGAAGCGTGGATTGCATTCCCTCTGTATACATGTAGATTTTCTCCAGTGGAGATTCAAAGAATGAATGTTTACAGCTTCATGCTGACAACAGAGGGACCTGCAGGCGATTCTGCAGGTCATTAATCAATGTATAAAACTAAAATAAAATGTGTCACTAAAATGTATTTAGTGACACAGCACACAAACACGGAAGCAAGATGTGTAATTAGGATTATTTATAATAAATATGAATTAATTAGTGTAATTTCATTAACCATAGAGAATAACTAAATCCTTCAGGACAATGTCACATCAGTGCACTGAACTCACTATGGCATCCATCTAACAGAGCTTCCACACGTTCTCACTGTAATTTCCCCTCATGAATGAATTTATGCTGCACTAATCTGAATGTTCGGAGGGAAATCAAACGCATTTTACTCGTAGTACTCAAGCTGACTTCACTTGGTTTGAATGACGGCGTACTCACAATTGCACCCAGTCCTTGGTGAATTGGATGTGCGCCTCCAGAGATTTATGACGGCGAAACTGGTGCGCCGTGTATGCGCTGACTTTACAGACAAGGTACGAGAACAGATCATGCTAAGTCAACAGCGGTTTGGTCTTCAGGGTTTCTACTAGTGGACGAACTCTCCTTTCCAGCACCCTGGCATAGACTTTCCCAGGGAGGCTGAGGAGTGTGATCCCCCTTTAGTTGGAACACACCCTCCGGTCCCCCTTCTTAAAGATGGGGACCACCTCCCCGGTCTGCCAGTGCACAGTGATTTTAAAAATAAAGATAAAATGAAAAGTAATTAATAAAAAGTAAATATTTAAACATTCCTACAAATGTGCAATGAACGTGTAAAAATTCTGTTTAGTAGTTGTTGCTGTTTCTTTCTTTCTTTCTTTTTCTTTTTTCTTTTTGAAAAATAACGACGTCTCTGAGGCGCGAATTACTACGTGAAAAATGGCGTCATCTTGTGGCCCCTTTCTGTCACTATAATTCATTCAAGGCTTTGTGGGAAATGCTTCTCCTGTAAAAGTTTCAGTCACCGGCGACATTTTTTCATCAGCAGAACGTTGACCGTCATCACAATGAACCAAATTCGATGACGTCACAAAAGTCAGCTCAAAGCACAACCAATCAAAATCTTGACTTTGATCTGAAAGTCCTTAAATAGCCGTTAGTTCGCAGTGTTCCTCACAGCAATCAGTTGCGATTAGTTCACATTTGCTTCGTGTTTTTAAACAGTTTCCTAAAGAGATTTAAACTCTTTTTCAAGGACATTTTAAAAGTTCTGTACCAATCAGCTAAAGTTTGACAGCTGTACCGACCAGTTTCCTCCAGTCTATTAAAGCAGACTGTTTTCAAAAAATGGATAGAGGAGACGGCTCACAAAACCATGACGATGGTGAACAAAACCATGTTGGTGTAGGACTAGCAGTCAATGAGCTGCTTTTGGCACTGCTGCAACAGGGAAATCTTAGAGCAGTTGACAGGATGTTCCCCTGGATTGAAATCAATCAGTTGCGTGGTTTAGTTGATAATCAACTGCCACAACAAGAGGAGGCAGTTGATGTTCCGGTAGGAGGCATCGAAATAAATCCTCCCCAGGAAATAGCAGGACCCTGGGAAAATTTTAGAGCAGAGATGGGAGTAGGCGATGGCATTGAAAGAAATCCACCCCAGGAAATAGCAGGACCCTTGGTCATTAATGGAGCAGAGATGGGAGTAGGAGATAACATAGAAAGAAATCCACCCCAACAGATAGAACGACCATTGGTCATTAATAGAGCAGAGATGGGAGCAGGAGATTACACAGAAAGAAATCCACCTCTAGAAATAGAACAACCCGTGTACAATAATGTAGCAGAAGAAGATCCAATTATTGATGAAATCAGGTGGTGGGAAGATGAGGGATCTGAGAGCGACACTGAAAGTGTTCCTGATAGTGACACAGATGACGATGGAGACAATGGCCAGGATGCTCCTGTGCTATTGCCCCCCAACCCAGTACCAGGCGGTTCGAGGAGGAGACCAAGGGAGGAGGAGGATGAAGAAGAAGATGGGAGAGCTAGGAAAATGTCTAAACACTGAATTTTGAGCTGAGCTGGACAGTCAATGTTGCACCCATCTTCCAAAGCTACATGTGTCCTACATCACTCTACGGCCTAGAGCGTCCTGGTGCCACGTGCACTTATGGACACTCTTATGTTCGAACAGGGTTGCTGCTGCTGGTTTGGTCAATATTGTTTGGAGAGAGATCAAACTAACAGCTTTAGAATCAGTGCAAAAAAGACGTAAACACAAAGCGCGGACCCGCCGAAACATCAGAATCAGCGAGCTGTCAGCTTTCAGCCCCGACCGTGTCCGTGCGGTCGGGTGAGAAAGGCCACATCTCACTGATTCTGATCTGCGGGTCGCGCTTTGTGTTTACGTCTTTGTGCAGAAGCCGTGTACCTGCTCTCATTTACTGTTTTAAATGTTTGGTGGTCGTCAAAATTTTGTGACGTTTCACCTGAGATTCTGGAATTTTGGGCAAAATACATTTATATAAAAAAATCGATTCAGGATTTTAATGAATCAATGTCACGTTATCCAATCCAGAATCGATTTTAATCGATGAATCGATTATTAAAACCCACCCCTACTTCCTATCACCATTGTGCTAACGTAATTATACAATAGCATTTACAACACCACCATCTTCAAATAGAAAAACACATTATGGAATGCTATCAGTTGTGTATTGGCCTCCCCAAACCCTGGACCTCAACATTAGTGAATAGTGGGATCATCTTGACAGAGAAGGGAAGGAAAGGCAGCCAACATCCAAAGAAGAGCTTTGAATGCATGTCTTTATCCTGTCTTCCTTCTCACCCCAACCGGTCGCAGCAGATGACCGCCCCTCCCTGAGCCTGGTTCTGCCGGAGGTTTCTTCCTGTTAAAAGGGAGTTTTTCCTTCCCACTGTTGCCAAAGTGCTTGCTCATAGGGGGTCATATTGTTGATTGTTGGGTTTTTCTCTGTATCTATTATTGTACGATCTACTGTACAATATAAAGCTCTGTGAGGCGACTGTTGTTGTGATTTGGTGCAATATAAATAAAATTGAATTGAATTGAATTGAATTGAATTGAATGTCCTTCAAGAAGCCTGGAGAACTTTTCCTGAAGACTACTTTCGCTATAATAAAAAAAAGGAAAAATTAAAGCAAAGGTAATGACTAGTTTGGGTGTTGTAGTCCTTTAATAATCAAGGAAAAGTAGTAAATCCACAATTTAAAAAAAAATTCTTTTATTATAAATAATCCTGGTGTGGATTAGTTACTTACACATCAAACCAATGTTTTACAGGCAGAACATTGCTCATCTGAGTTTTGACCCAGAGTGAAATTCACACAAGTTCAGCTTTCATTACCTGATCAGTGCGCCACTGAAGCAGACCCACTCTGCTCTGTCTTTGAAGATTCACCATGAGAAATTGGCATTCCTTGCTCTAACTGTCCACAATATGAAAGTCACAGGAAAAACCGACATGTCTTTTTTTTATGTTTGTTTGTTTGTTTGTTTTAACCCACTATGGTGCCACTTAAAATCCCTGTGTTTGAACAGTACACTTCAATTCTGCTTTAACAGCAATCCTTGATGTGCAGGGAAACATCAGGGTTAGCAAACTCACAACGCGAGTCTTCTTTCTCTGGGCCACATGTGTAATATTTATGTTTTTGTCCATCGAGCCACTCCATAGAGCTTCACTGCAAGTCATGTTTAATTGCAGCAGAGAATAAACACCAGCCTTCAGACCAGCTGCAAAACAGAAAAATAAACACGTGGACAAAATGCATAAATTTGCTGTAATGTAAGTTAATAAAGTAAGTTACATACCGCAAAAGCCAATAGCTCCTCCAGTCACACAACCACTGTACACAGCGTTCTTCCAGTCAGATATGCCTCTGTGCTGTAAGTGAAAATCAGGTACAAAAAAAGACAGTTATTACAAAACACTTTCAGTTATCACACAGAAAGTGTTTTGTTTTTCATCTGCATGGCAGGAGGTAGTAATGGCAGATAATCAATTAATCATTAATCAGCATATATCTGTAAAAGTATTCTCATATAAATTACCATCACTTTGTTCGGTACTTCTAACGATTTGTTAACCTATCCTTTAACCACTTCTGCAAACAGCCTGTGCCTGACTTTATCATAATACATTACATGGTGACAATTGAACAAAGCATATACAGTGGGGCAAAAAAGTATTTAGTCAGCCACCGATTGTGCAAGTTCCCCCACCTAAAATGATGACAGAGGTCAGTAATTTGCACCAGAGGTACACTTCAACTGTGAGAGACAGAATGTGAAAAAAAAATCCATGAATCCACATGGTAGGATTTGTAAAGAATTTATTCGTAAATCAGGGTGGAAAATAAGTATTTGGTCACCTCAAACAAGGAAAATCTCTGGCTCTCACTGGCCCCACTGTAATTACAAAAACAGGTAGCAGTGGGAATGTGAGCATGATTTTGGAAGAAATCATAGAATTCTAGGAAAAAAGGATGGAAAAATGTTAGCAGCTGTTTCTGTCTTCATTCCAGCTGTGTCCATTTGTTGGTGACAAATGTTGCTGGATAGTGATGTGGACATAAGCATACCTAACTGAGTGTGTGAGGCAACATTTCCAGCAGTGCTTGCAGTTGTAAAAATACTATATGCAATGCTAGATGAATATTATAACTGTTACTGTTTTAGGAGCAATAGATTATTATTTTTACTCCTGTTTTTTGTTTCCTGATTAAAACTAAATAAAGAAAATGTTGGACTTTGATTTGTGGGGAATATATTGTAGTGTTATGGCTAAATATCTATTTTAACGTCCATCCCCCTTAAAAAAATAAGCAAAATGCTCTCATTTTGTCTGTCTATGCTTTAAGAACTGCAATAGTCCTGTATTCCTAGAAATATGAGTATAATATTTTAACTAGGGGCAGCACGCCCATACGGTAAAAGAACTGGCTGAGTAGCAGCATATCACTGAAAATAAAAGCGAACCGAGCCCTGAGGAACGCCACAAAAAACATAGACAACACGGACGCAAGTGTTATCTCTGTCTGCAGTAAAGGTAGCCATTAGCTTACCCAGGGATCTTTTAATTCAAACCCAGGTTTCGAGATGATCCAGAGAGTGTATTGCTCAACGTTTGCGACAGAGTTGCTCAGTTTTAGTGCTTTTAAATGTGCTTTCTCTGTTAAAGCATAATAATGATACTCATAAAATACATTAAGTAAAATGAAACTGAAATCTCTTTCTCCAGTACCTTAGATTTCTTAGATAACCTTTTCAGTAACTGAGGATCTAGTTTTTCTGCATCTATAGATTAGTTTAATTTACTATCATTTACTATATTCTACTATAATAGATTAATTTACTATAATAAACAAATCATTTTATGTTCAGTAATTTTTTTATATGATCATATTCTGAGAAGAAACTTAGTAGAATAAAAATATAATGAAATATGAAGTAGATGAGAATATTTTATTCCAAATACACCAGATATGGGTGGGAAGGAAATAGTAAATGGTCAGGATATACAGTAGAAACATGTGTCGGGAAGCGTGGATTGCATTCCCTCTGTATACATGTAGATTTTCTCCAGTGGAGATTCAAAGAATGAATGTTTACAGCTTCATGCTGACAACAGAGGGACCTGCAGGCGATTCTGCAGGTCATTAATCAATGTATAAAACTAAAATAAAATGTGTCACTAAAATGTATTTAGTGACACAGCACACAAACACGGAAGCAAGATGTGTAATTAGGATTATTTATAATAAATATGAATTAATTAGTGTAATTTCATTAACCATAGAGAATAACTAAATCCTTCAGGACAATGTCACATCAGTGCACTGAACTCACTATGGCATCCATCTAACAGAGCTTCCACACGTTCTCACTGTAATTTCCCCTCATGAATGAATTTATGCTGCACTAATCTGAATGTTCGGAGGGAAATCAAACGCATTTTACTCGTAGTACTCAAGCTGACTTCACTTGGTTTGAATGACGGCGTACTCACAATTGCACCCAGTCCTTGGTGAATTGGATGTGCGCCTCCAGAGATTTATGACGGCGAAACTGGTGCGCCGTGTATGCGCTGACTTTACAGACAAGGTACGAGAACAGATCATGCTAAGTCAACAGCGGTTTGGTCTTCAGGGTTTCTACTAGCGGACGAACTCTCCTTTCCAGCACCCTGGCATAGACTTTCCCAGGGAGGCTGAGGAGTGTGATCCCCCTTTAGTTGGAACACACCCTCCGGTCCCCCTTCTTAAAGATGGGGACCACCTCCCCGGTCTGCCAGTGCACAGTGATTTTAAAAATAAAGATAAAATGAAAAGTAATTAATAAAAAGTAAATATTTAAACATTCCTACAAATGTGCAATGAACGTGTAAAAATTCTGTTTAGTAGTTGTTGCTGTTTCTTTCTTTCTTTCTTTTTCTTTTTTCTTTTTGAAAAATAACGACGTCTCTGAGGCGCGAATTACTACGTGAAAAATGGCGTCATCTTGTGGCCCCTTTCTGTCACTATAATTCATTCAAGGCTTTGTGGGAAATGCTTCTCCTGTAAAAGTTTCAGTCACCGGCGACATTTTTTCATCAGCAGAACGTTGACCGTCATCACAATGAACCAAATTCGATGACGTCACAAAAGTCAGCTCAAAGCACAACCAATCAAAATCTTGACTTTGATCTGAAAGTCCTTAAATAGCCGTTAGTTCGCAGTGTTCCTCACAGCAATCAGTTGCGATTAGTTCACATTTGCTTCGTGTTTTTAAACAGTTTCCTAAAGAGATTTAAACTCTTTTTCAAGGACATTTTAAAAGTTCTGTACCAATCAGCTAAAGTTTGACAGCTGTACCGACCAGTTTCCTCCAGTCTATTAAAGCAGACTGTTTTCAAAAAATGGATAGAGGAGACGGCTCACAAAACCATGACGATGGTGAACAAAACCATGTTGGTGTAGGACTAGCAGTCAATGAGCTGCTTTTGGCACTGCTGCAACAGGGAAATCTTAGAGCAGTTGACAGGATGTTCCCCTGGATTGAAATCAATCAGTTGCGTGGTTTAGTTGATAATCAACTGCCACAACAAGAGGAGGCAGTTGATGTTCCGGTAGGAGGCATCGAAATAAATCCTCCCCAGGAAATAGCAGGACCCTGGGAAAATTTTAGAGCAGAGATGGGAGTAGGCGATGGCATTGAAAGAAATCCACCCCAGGAAATAGCAGGACCCTTGGTCATTAATGGAGCAGAGATGGGAGTAGGAGATAACATAGAAAGAAATCCACCCCAACAGATAGAACGACCATTGGTCATTAATAGAGCAGAGATGGGAGCAGGAGATTACACAGAAAGAAATCCACCTCTAGAAATAGAACAACCCGTGTACAATAATGTAGCAGAAGAAGATCCAATTATTGATGAAATCAGGTGGTGGGAAGATGAGGGATCTGAGAGCGACACTGAAAGTGTTCCTGATAGTGACACAGATGACGATGGAGACAATGGCCAGGATGCTCCTGTGCTATTGCCCCCCAACCCAGTACCAGGCGGTTCGAGGAGGAGACCAAGGGAGGAGGAGGATGAAGAAGAAGAAGAAGATGGGAGAGCTAGGAAAATGTCTAAACACTGAATTTTGAGCTGAGCTGGACAGTCAATGTTGCACCCATCTTCCAAAGCTACATGTGTCCTACATCACTCTACGGCCTAGAGCGTCCTGGTGCCACGTGCACTTATGGACACTCTTATGTTCGAACAGGGTTGCTGCTGCTGGTTTGGTCAATATTGTTTGGAGAGAGATCAAACTAACAGCTTTAGAATCAGTGCAAAAAAGACGTAAACACAAAGCGCGGACCCGCCGAAACATCAGAATCAGCGAGCTGTCAGCTTTCAGCCCCGACCGTGTCCGTGCGGTCGGGTGAGAAAGGCCACATCTCACTGATTCTGATCTGCGGGTCGCGCTTTGTGTTTACGTCTTTGTGCAGAAGCCGTGTACCTGCTCTCATTTACTGTTTTAAATGTTTGGTGGTCGTCAAAATTTTGTGACGTTTCACCTGAGATTCTGGAATTTGGGGCAAAATACATTTATATAAAAAAATCGATTCAGGATTTTAATGAATCAATGTCACGTTATCCAATCCAGAATCGATTTTAATCGATGAATCGATTATTAAAACCCACCCCTACTTCCTATCACCATTGTGCTAACGTAATTATACAATAGCATTTACAACACCACCATCTTCAAATAGAAAAACACATTATGGAATGCTATCAGTTGTGTATTGGCCTCCCCAAACCCTGGACCTCAACATTAGTGAATAGTGGGATCATCTTGACAGAGAAGGGAAGGAAAGGCAGCCAACATCCAAAGAAGAGCTTTGAATGCATGTCTTTATCCTGTCTTCCTTCTCACCCCAACCGGTCGCAGCAGATGACCGCCCCTCCCTGAGCCTGGTTCTGCCGGAGGTTTCTTCCTGTTAAAAGGGAGTTTTTCCTTCCCACTGTTGCCAAAGTGCTTGCTCATAGGGGGTCATATTGTTGATTGTTGGGTTTTTCTCTGTATCTATTATTGTACGATCTACTGTACAATATAAAGCTCTGTGAGGCGACTGTTGTTGTGATTTGGTGCAATATAAATAAAATTGAATTGAATTGAATTGAATTGAATTGAATTGAATTGAATTGAATTGAACTGAATGTCCTTCAAGAAGCCTGGAGAACTTTTCCTGAAGACTATCGCTATAATAAAAAAAGGAAAAATTAAAGCAAAGGTAATGACTAGTTTGGGTGTTGTAGTCCTTTAATAATCAAGGAAAAGTAGTAAATCCACAATTTAAAAAAAAATTCTTTTATTATAAATAATCCTGGTGTGGATTAGTTACTTACACATCAAACCAATGTTTTACAGGCAGAACATTGCTCATCTGAGTTTTGACCCAGAGTGAAATTCACACAAGTTCAGCTTTCATTACCTGATCAGTGCGCCACTGAAGCAGACCCACTCTGCTCTGTCTTTGAAGATTCACCATGAGAAATTGGCATTCCTTGCTCTAACTGTCCACAATATGAAAGTCACAGGAAAAACCGACATGTCTTTTTTTTATGTTTGTTTGTTTGTTTGTTTTAACCCACTATGGTGCCACTTAAAATCCCTGTGTTTGAACAGTACACTTCAATTCTGCTTTAACAGCAATCCTTGATGTGCAGGGAAACATCAGGGTTAGCAAACTCACAACGCGAGTCTTCTTTTTCTGGGCCACATGTGTAATATTTATGTTTTTGTCCATCGAGCCACTCCATAGAGCTTCACTGCAAGTCATGTTTAATTGCAGCAGAGAATAAACACCAGCCTTCAGACCAGCTGCAAAACAGAAAAATAAACACGTGGACAAAATGCATAAATTTGCTGTAATGTAAGTTAATAAAGTAAGTTACATACCGCAAAAGCCAATAGCTCCTCCAGTCACACAACCACTGTACACAGCGTTCTTCCAGTCAGATATGCCTCTGTGCTGTAAGTGAAAATCAGGTACAAAAAAAGACAGTTATTACAAAACACTTTCAGTTATCACACAGAAAGTGTTTTGTTTTTCATCTGCATGGCAGGAGGTAGTAATGGCAGATAATCAATTAATCATTAATCAGCATATATCTGTAAAAGTATTCTCATATAAATTACCATCACTTTGTTCGGTACTTCTAACGATTTGTTAACCTATCCTTTAACCACTTCTGCAAACAGCCTGTGCCTGACTTTATCATAATACATTACATGGTGACAATTGAACAAAGCATATACAGTGGGGCAAAAAAGTATTTAGTCAGCCACCGATTGTGCAAGTTCCCCCACCTAAAATGATGACAGAGGTCAGTAATTTGCACCAGAGGTACACTTCAACTGTGAGAGACAGAATGTGAAAAAAAAATCCATGAATCCACATGGTAGGATTTGTAAAGAATTTATTCGTAAATCAGGGTGGAAAATAAGTATTTGGTCACCTCAAACAAGGAAAATCTCTGGCTCTCACTGGCCCCACTGTAATTACAAAAACAGGTAGCAGTGGGAATGTGAGCATGATTTTGGAAGAAATCATACACTCTAAAAAGTAATTCATCAGGCCTTTTACCACCACTTGATTAAATCCATGGCTGCAACATAAAAATTCTAATTTATTGATTAAGATAGACCTTCTAAGTTGCAAACTTTATTTTTTTGGGTTGTGTTGAATTAATAATGTTGGTAATTACATTAAATTAATTTTATATGTAATTTGAAATTAAATCCCAATGTTAGTGGGTTCAAAATAAAATTCAAGTTGTAATTACTTAAAGAAATTTAATACATAACTTATTTTTTTCCACTGTAACTTCTGATTTCAAATTCCCTCCCCTACTGACTTAACTAGCCCGGGCAAATTCACACATGTTGCGTTGCATGGTGCAAGCTTTTGTAAAAAACATTTCAAGGTAAGTAACATTTCATTTACAAATAACAGTTCTACCAAAGCAAAGCATTTGTGCTAGTCACCTGTAGTGGATTTGTGTATGATGTGATGCTCATACAGATAAGGAAATACTTTGCACTACCACATGTAGCTAATGCTAGCCATTCTAAACTTTAGCACAGCAGAGGATAAGACTTATAAAGTTTCATTTGACAAAAGTCTTCAGCTAGAGAGTGCAACTGTGGCTAGGAAAAGCATGATTAAAGTTTTGCTACACAGTGCAATCTAATTTCGATCATAGGCTGATTTTGTTTTTCTTTTTACCAAAATTAGAAGCCTTTAAACTGTGAATAGTTCTTTCAGAGGGATAACCTAGAGGCTTCTTTTTTCCATCTGGCTCACCTATTTTATATCTTTATAAAACTTGCATGACCCATACGTAATATTACATTGATTTTGGTTAGTATTGTGATACAGCTTAAAGTAAGTATTGTTCTTGATCTTAAGAGTTGTAGCTATCTTTGTTTTGTTTTTTTTGTTTTTTGTTTTTTTAAATCAGACTGTGTGAAATATTGTTAATGTCATTCCAATAGCATTATTCTGGCATGGGCTATGTGAATCTACTTAACATTAAGACTTTATGTAAGCAGTTAGTATAGTGTGATAATCTAGGGTCATTAGTGCTTTGTTAAGTTGGGACACATTTTTTACAAAATGGGCTGGGAGTGAACAAATTCGAAACCTCTGCAAAAACAGGGTTGCTAAAGCATTAGAGATTACACCACGGTTATGGTGGGGAAGTCTCCCTTGTCTTCACCAAGATTGTTTTTGTTCCCTCAAAACTTGGGGTAGCCTTAGATCACATCTATCCTCTTTAAATAATGTATTAGAGCATTCATTAATGCAGTATAGCTAATAGTCTGCAAGGTTTAATTCTTCTCTTTCTGTGGTCTACAGATAAAGGAGGAGTTCAAGAGAATAACCACTGTAAGCCTTGAATAGCTACACTTGACCATTGCACCCCAAAACTGATGGATGTCATTTTATCAAGGGGAGGAGCTAAGGGAGTGAGAATCAGGCAGATCAAGGACATGCTTCTTGAGGTAGGACAACTATTTAGACTTTGGGTAGCTTTGAAATGCACTTTGTTGGCAGTCAGCCATGTATTTTATACTCATACTTTATTTTTTCTTAAATAGCACAATACAATTGAAACACGCAGAGAAGTAGCCATCTGCTGCCTTATCACTTTCCTTGGAGAGAAGGAAGAGGACCTTTTCATGGAGTTCGGTTTAAGTAATTCAGCATTGTGTGTGTGTATGTGTGTGTGTGTGTTCCATTGATCATCTGAATTCATTAAGTTTCAGTAAGTATAAAAGTCTAATCTATAATTCACTAACCTATTAATTACTTAACTTAAGGTTGGCCTTAAGTTAACACCGAAGAACTTAAGGCCAACCTTGAAAGGCAGGTGATGAAAACTGCCATCATCAGTGACCGGTACACCCCTGGATCTAACCATAAGACTGCAACCATTGTGGTGGAGGAAACAAAAATCATGGAGGGCCAGAATTTCCCAAGGCGCTGTGTTTTGCTCATGGGCATAATATATGCTCTCAATCTGAGCTAATGCAAGGATCTGAAATATACTTTTGAAGTTGTTCAGAAGCTGTTCCTTGACCTTGATGGAACCATCATTATGTTAAAGATGTTGACTCTGTTTCAAAAATTGTTAACTGTTTTGAATCCTGTATGTGTAACATTGATCTTAAAGGTGTTTGCTGCATTGTGTCATAGAAAGATGCAAGATCTTGTAAAGTTTGGTAGGCATTGAAAGTTAACATTTACTGAACACTTGCATGGAAGTATTACTGTTCTAAGTTTTTTTAACCAATTGAACACATTTGTTTCTGTGGTGTTAAATACATAAAGGCATATACTATAACTTGGCTGAGATGGTATAAATCTAAATTTCTGGTTTATTTTCACTTTTTAAATACAAAGTGTTGAAATGCCTACAGTTAAAAAATAAAGTTTTTTGATAAAAAAAAATGTTGAATGAATTCCTTTCTTAAAAGCTATTACAATAAAAAATAAGAGAAAGCTAAAATGATGTTAATAATGATGAAAATCAGCAACTTAATATTTTAAATAATGAACTTTAAAAAATTGTTTTTGTAATTGCTGTAATTAATTACATAACACTTAAAAATCATTTTAAATAATGTGGAAAAAGTAATTGGAGGAAGATAATTTTTATGAGTAAACAACTTAAAAATATGTTTTTAAGCTACCAAATATTACATAAATGGTAATTAAAATCACCTTTGATTATGGAGGAAAAGTTAATTCCCCTAACTCAATATAGTTTGTTGGTTCAATCTAATTTCAACATAAGTTATCGTAACTCAAAAAGAGTAATGGAAACTGTTGCGTTAATTTTTTTTGTTGAGCTTAAACAATAGTTTTTAGAGTGTAGAATTCTAGGAAAAAAGGATGGAAAAATGTTAGCAGCTGTTTCTGTCTTCATTCCAGCTGTGTCCATTTGTTGGTGACAAATGTTGCTGGATAGTGATGTGGACATAAGCATACCTAACTGAGTGTGTGAGGCAACATTTCCAGCAGTGCTTGCAGTTGTAAAAATACTATATGCAATGCTAGATGAATATTATAACTGTTACTGTTTTAGGAGCAATAGATTATTATTTTTACTCCTGTTTTTTGTTTCCTGATTAAAACTAAATAAAGAAAATGTTGGACTTTGATTTGTGGGGAATATATTGTAGTGTTATGGCTAAATATCTATTTTAACGTCCATCCCCCTTAAAAAAATAAGCAAAATGCTCTCATTTTGTCTGTCTATGCTTTAAGAACTGCAATAGTCCTGTATTCCTAGAAATATGAGTATAATATTTTAACTAGGGGCAGCACGCCCATACGGTAAAAGAACTGGCTGAGTAGCAGCATATCACTGAAAATAAAAGCGAACCGAGCCCTGAGGAACGCCACAAAAAACATAGACAACACGGACGCAAGTGTTATCTCTGTCTGCAGTAAAGGTAGCCATTAGCTTACCCAGGGATCTTTTAATTCAAACCCAGGTTTCGAGATGATCCAGAGAGTGTATTGCTCAACGTTTGCGACAGAGTTGCTCAGTTTTAGTGCTTTTAAATGTGCTTTCTCTGTTAAAGCATAATAATGATACTCATAAAATACATTAAGTAAAATGAAACTGAAATCTCTTTCTCCAGTACCTTAGATTTCTTAGATAACCTTTTCAGTAACTGAGGATCTAGTTTTTCTGCATCTATAGATTAGTTTAATTTACTATCATTTACTATATTCTACTATAATAGATTAATTTACTATAATAAACAAATCATTTTATGTTCAGTAATTTTTTTATATGATCATATTCTGAGAAGAAACTTAGTAGAATAAAAATATAATGAAATATGAAGTAGATGAGAATATTTTATTCCAAATACACCAGATATGGGTGGGAAGGAAATAGTAAATGGTCAGGATATACAGTAGAAACATGTGTCGGGAAGCGTGGATTGCATTCCCTCTGTATACATGTAGATTTTCTCCAGTGGAGATTCAAAGAATGAATGTTTACAGCTTCATGCTGACAACAGAGGGACCTGCAGGCGATTCTGCAGGTCATTAATCAATGTATAAAACTAAAATAAAATGTGTCACTAAAATGTATTTAGTGACACAGCACACAAACACGGAAGCAAGATGTGTAATTAGGATTATTTATAATAAATATGAATTAATTAGTGTAATTTCATTAACCATAGAGAATAACTAAATCCTTCAGGACAATGTCACATCAGTGCACTGAACTCACTATGGCATCCATCTAACAGAGCTTCCACACGTTCTCACTGTAATTTCCCCTCATGAATGAATTTATGCTGCACTAATCTGAATGTTCGGAGGGAAATCAAACGCATTTTACTCGTAGTACTCAAGCTGACTTCATTTGGTTTGAATGACGGCGTACTCACAATTGCACCCAGTCCTTGGTGAATTGGATGTGCGCCTCCAGAGATTTATGACGGCGAAACTGGTGCGCCGTGTATGCGCTGACTTTACAGACAAGGTACGAGAACAGATCATGCTAAGTCAACAGCGGTTTGGTCTTCAGGGTTTCTACTAGCGGACGAACTCTCCTTTCCAGCACCCTGGCATAGACTTTCCCAGGGAGGCTGAGGAGTGTGATCCCCCTTTAGTTGGAACACACCCTCCGGTCCCCCTTCTTAAAGATGGGGACCACCTCCCCGGTCTGCCAGTGCACAGTGATTTTAAAAATAAAGATAAAATGAAAAGTAATTAATAAAAAGTAAATATTTAAACATTCCTACAAATGTGCAATGAACGTGTAAAAATTCTGTTTAGTAGTTGTTGCTGTTTCTTTCTTTCTTTCTTTTTCTTTTTTCTTTTTGAAAAATAACGACGTCTCTGAGGCGCGAATTACTACGTGAAAAATGGCGTCATCTTGTGGCCCCTTTCTGTCACTATAATTCATTCAAGGCTTTGTGGGAAATGCTTCTCCTGTAAAAGTTTCAGTCACCGGCGACATTTTTTCATCAGCAGAACGTTGACCGTCATCACAATGAACCAAATTCGATGACGTCACAAAAGTCAGCTCAAAGCACAACCAATCAAAATCTTGACTTTGATCTGAATATCCTTAAATAGCCGTTAGTTCGCAGTGTTCCTCACAGCAATCAGTTGCGATTAGTTCACATTTGCTTCGTGTTTTTAAACAGTTTCCTAAAGAGATTTAAACTCTTTTTCAAGGATATTTTAAAAGTTCTGTACCAATCAGCTAAAGTTTGACAGCTGTACCGACCAGTTTCCTCCAGTCTATTAAAGCAGACTGTTTTCAAAAAATGGATAGAGGAGACGGCTCACAAAACCATGACGATGGTGAACAAAACCATGTTGGTGTAGGACTAGCAGTCAATGAGCTGCTTTTGGCACTGCTGCAACAGGGAAATCTTAGAGCAGTTGACAGGATGTTCCCCTGGATTGAAATCAATCAGTTGCGTGGTTTAGTTGATAATCAACTGCCACAACAAGAGGAGGCAGTTGATGTTCCGGTAGGAGGCATCGAAATAAATCCTCCCCAGGAAATAGCAGGACCCTGGGAAAATTTTAGAGCAGAGATGGGAGTAGGCGATGGCATTGAAAGAAATCCACCCCAGGAAATAGCAGGACCCTTGGTCATTAATGGAGCAGAGATGGGAGTAGGAGATAACATAGAAAGAAATCCACCCCAACAGATAGAACGACCATTGGTCATTAATAGAGCAGAGATGGGAGCAGGAGATTACACAGAAAGAAATCCACCTCTAGAAATAGAACAACCCGTGTACAATAATGTAGCAGAAGAAGATCCAATTATTGATGAAATCAGGTGGTGGGAAGATGAGGGATCTGAGAGCGACACTGAAAGTGTTCCTGATAGTGACACAGATGACGATGGAGACAATGGCCAGGATGCTCCTGTGCTATTGCCCCCCAACCCAGTACCAGGCGGTTCGAGGAGGAGACCAAGGGAGGAGGAGGATGAAGAAGAAGAAGATGGGAGAGCTAGGAAAATGTCTAAACACTGAATTTTGAGCTGAGCTGGACAGTCAATGTTGCACCCATCTTCCAAAGCTACATGTGTCCTACATCACTCTACGGCCTAGAGCGTCCTGGTGCCACGTGCACTTATGGACACTCTTATGTTCGAACAGGGTTGCTGCTGCTGGTTTGGTCAATATTGTTTGGAGAGAGATCAAACTAACAGCTTTAGAATCAGTGCAAAAAAGACGTAAACACAAAGCGCGGACCCGCCGAAACATCAGAATCAGCGAGCTGTCAGCTTTCAGCCCCGACCGTGTCCGTGCGGTCGGGTGAGAAAGGCCACATCTCACTGATTCTGATCTGCGGGTCGCGCTTTGTGTTTACGTCTTTGTGCAGAAGCCGTGTACCTGCTCTCATTTACTGTTTTAAATGTTTGGTGGTCGTCAAAATTTTGTGACGTTTCACCTGAGATTCTGGAATTTTGGGCAAAATACATTTATATAAAAAAATCGATTCAGGATTTTAATGAATCAATGTCACGTTATCCAATCCAGAATCGATTTTAATCGATGAATCGATTATTAAAACCCACCCCTACTTCCTATCACCATTGTGCTAACGTAATTATACAATAGCATTTACAACACCACCATCTTCAAATAGAAAAACACATTATGGAATGCTATCAGTTGTGTATTGGCCTCCCCAAACCCTGGACCTCAACATTAGTGAATAGTGGGATCATCTTGACAGAGAAGGGAAGGAAAGGCAGCCAACATCCAAAGAAGAGCTTTGAATGCATGTCTTTATCCTGTCTTCCTTCTCACCCCAACCGGTCGCAGCAGATGACCGCCCCTCCCTGAGCCTGGTTCTGCCGGAGGTTTCTTCCTGTTAAAAGGGAGTTTTTCCTTCCCACTGTTGCCAAAGTGCTTGCTCATAGGGGGTCATATTGTTGATTGTTGGGTTTTTCTCTGTATCTATTATTGTACGATCTACTGTACAATATAAAGCTCTGTGAGGCGACTGTTGTTGTGATTTGGTGCAATATAAATAAAATTGAATTGAATTGAATTGAATTGAATTGAATTGAATTGAATGTCCTTCAAGAAGCCTGGAGAACTTTTCCTGAAGACTACTTTCGCTATAATAAAAAAAAGGAAAAATTAAAGCAAAGGTAATGACTAGTTTGGGTGTTGTAGTCCTTTAATAATCAAGGAAAAGTAGTAAATCCACAATTTAAAAAAAAATTCTTTTATTATAAATAATCCTGGTGTGGATTAGTTACTTACACATCAAACCAATGTTTTACAGGCAGAACATTGCTCATCTGAGTTTTGACCCAGAGTGAAATTCACACAAGTTCAGCTTTCATTACCTGATCAGTGCGCCACTGAAGCAGACCCACTCTGCTCTGTCTTTGAAGATTCACCATGAGAAATTGGCATTCCTTGCTCTAACTGTCCACAATATGAAAGTCACAGGAAAAACCGACATGTCTTTTTTTTATGTTTGTTTGTTTGTTTGTTTTAACCCACTATGGTGCCACTTAAAATCCCTGTGTTTGAACAGTACACTTCAATTCTGCTTTAACAGCAATCCTTGATGTGCAGGGAAACATCAGGGTTAGCAAACTCACAACGCGAGTCTTCTTTCTCTGGGCCACATGTGTAATATTTATGTTTTTGTCCATCGAGCCACTCCATAGAGCTTCACTGCAAGTCATGTTTAATTGCAGCAGAGAATAAACACCAGCCTTCAGACCAGCTGCAAAACAGAAAAATAAACACGTGGACAAAATGCATAAATTTGCTGTAATGTAAGTTAATAAAGTAAGTTACATACCGCAAAAGCCAATAGCTCCTCCAGTCACACAACCACTGTACACAGCGTTCTTCCAGTCAGATATGCCTCTGTGCTGTAAGTGAAAATCAGGTACAAAAAAAGACAGTTATTACAAAACACTTTCAGTTATCACACAGAAAGTGTTTTGTTTTTCATCTGCATGGCAGGAGGTAGTAATGGCAGATAATCAATTAATCATTAATCAGCATATATCTGTAAAAGTATTCTCATATAAATTACCATCACTTTGTTCGGTACTTCTAACGATTTGTTAACCTATCCTTTAACCACTTCTGCAAACAGCCTGTGCCTGACTTTATCATAATACATTACATGGTGACAATTGAACAAAGCATATACAGTGGGGCAAAAAAGTATTTAGTCAGCCACCGATTGTGCAAGTTCCCCCACCTAAAATGATGACAGAGGTCAGTAATTTGCACCAGAGGTACACTTCAACTGTGAGAGACAGAATGTGAAAAAAAAATCCATGAATCCACATGGTAGGATTTGTAAAGAATTTATTCGTAAATCAGGGTGGAAAATAAGTATTTGGTCACCTCAAACAAGGAAAATCTCTGGCTCTCACTGGCCCCACTGTAATTACAAAAACAGGTAGCAGTGGGAATGTGAGCATGATTTTGGAAGAAATCATAGAATTCTAGGAAAAAAGGATGGAAAAATGTTAGCAGCTGTTTCTGTCTTCATTCCAGCTGTGTCCATTTGTTGGTGACAAATGTTGCTGGATAGTGATGTGGACATAAGCATACCTAACTGAGTGTGTGAGGCAACATTTCCAGCAGTGCTTGCAGTTGTAAAAATACTATATGCAATGCTAGATGAATATTATAACTGTTACTGTTTTAGGAGCAATAGATTATTATTTTTACTCCTGTTTTTTGTTTCCTGATTAAAACTAAATAAAGAAAATGTTGGACTTTGATTTGTGGGGAATATATTGTAGTGTTATGGCTAAATATCTATTTTAACGTCCATCCCCCTTAAAAAAATAAGCAAAATGCTCTCATTTTGTCTGTCTATGCTTTAAGAACTGCAATAGTCCTGTATTCCTAGAAATATGAGTATAATATTTTAACTAGGGGCAGCACGCCCATACGGTAAAAGAACTGGCTGAGTAGCAGCATATCACTGAAAATAAAAGCGAACCGAGCCCTGAGGAACGCCACAAAAAACATAGACAACACGGACGCAAGTGTTATCTCTGTCTGCAGAAAAGGTAGCCATTAGCTTACCCAGGGATCTTTTAATTCAAACCCAGGTTTCGAGATGATCCAGAGAGTGTATTGCTCAACGTTTGCGACAGAGTTGCTCAGTTTTAGTGCTTTTAAATGTGCTTTCTCTGTTAAAGCATAATAATGATACTCATAAAATACATTAAGTAAAATGAAACTGAAATCTCTTTCTCCAGTACCTTAGATTTCTTAGATAACCTTTTCAGTAACTGAGGATCTAGTTTTTCTGCATCTATAGATTAGTTTAATTTACTATCATTTACTATATTCTACTATAATAGATTAATTTACTATAATAAACAAATCATTTTATGTTCAGTAATTTTTTTATATTATCATATTCTGAGAAGAAACTTAGTAGAATAAAAATATAATGAAATATGAAGTAGATGAGAATATTTTATTCCAAATACACCAGATATGGGTGGGAAGGAAATAGTAAATGGTCAGGATATACAGTAGAAACATGTGTCGGGAAGCGTGGATTGCATTCCCTCTGTATACATGTAGATTTTCTCCAGTGGAGATTCAAAGAATGAATGTTTACAGCTTCATGCTGACAACAGAGGGACCTGCAGGCGATTCTGCAGGTCATTAATCAATGTATAAAACTAAAATAAAATGTGTCACTAAAATGTATTTAGTGACACAGCACACAAACACGGAAGCAAGATGTGTAATTAGGATTATTTATAATAAATATGAATTAATTAGTGTAATTTCATTAACCATAGAGAATAACTAAATCCTTCAGGACAATGTCACATCAGTGCACTGAACTCACTATGGCATCCATCTAACAGAGCTTCCACACGTTCTCACTGTAATTTCCCCTCATGAATGAATTTATGCTGCACTAATCTGAATGTTCGGAGGGAAATCAAACGCATTTTACTCGTAGTACTCAAGCTGACTTCACTTGGTTTGAATGACGGCGTACTCACAATTGCACCCAGTCCTTGGTGAATTGGATGTGCGCCTCCAGAGATTTATAACGGCGAAACTGGTGCGCCGTGTATGCGCTGACTTTACAGACAAGGTACGAGAACAGATCATGCTAAGTCAACAGCGGTTTGGTCTTCAGGGTTTCTACTAGCGGACGAACTCTCCTTTCCAGCACCCTGGCATAGACTTTCCCAGGGAGGCTGAGGAGTGTGATCCCCCTTTAGTTGGAACACACCCTCCGGTCCCCCTTCTTAAAGATGGGGACCACCTCCCCGGTCTGCCAGTGCACAGTGATTTTAAAAATAAAGATAAAATGAAAAGTAATTAATAAAAAGTAAATATTTAAACATTCCTACAAATGTGCAATGAACGTGTAAAAATTCTGTTTAGTAGTTGTTGCTGTTTCTTTCTTTCTTTCTTTTTCTTTTTTCTTTTTGAAAAATAACGACGTCTCTGAGGCGCGAATTACTACGTGAAAAATGGCGTCATCTTGTGGCCCCTTTCTGTCACTATAATTCATTCAAGGCTTTGTGGGAAATGCTTCTCCTGTAAAAGTTTCAGTCACCGGCGACATTTTTTCATCAGCAGAACGTTGACCGTCATCACAATGAACCAAATTCGATGACGTCACAAAAGTCAGCTCAAAGCACAACCAATCAAAATCTTGACTTTGATCTGAATATCCTTAAATAGCCGTTAGTTCGCAGTGTTCCTCACAGCAATCAGTTGCGATTAGTTCACATTTGCTTCGTGTTTTTAAACAGTTTCCTAAAGAGATTTAAACTCTTTTTCAAGGACATTTTAAAAGTTCTGTACCAATCAGCTAAAGTTTGACAGCTGTACCGACCAGTTTCCTCCAGTCTATTAAAGCAGACTGTTTTCAAAAAATGGATAGAGGAGACGGCTCACAAAACCATGACGATGGTGAACAAAACCATGTTGGTGTAGGACTAGCAGTCAATGAGCTGCTTTTGGCACTGCTGCAACAGGGAAATCTTAGAGCAGTTGACAGGATGTTCCCCTGGATTGAAATCAATCAGTTGCGTGGTTTAGTTGATAATCAACTGCCACAACAAGAGGAGGCAGTTGATGTTCCGGTAGGAGGCATCGAAATAAATCCTCCCCAGGAAATAGCAGGACCCTGGGAAAATTTTAGAGCAGAGATGGGAGTAGGCGATGGCATTGAAAGAAATCCACCCCAGGAAATAGAAGGACCCTTGGTCATTAATGGAGCAGAGATGGGAGTAGGAGATAACATAGAAAGAAATCCACCCCAACAGATAGAACGACCATTGGTCATTAATAGAGCAGAGATGGGAGCAGGAGATTACACAGAAAGAAATCCACCTCTAGAAATAGAACAACCCGTGTACAATAATGTAGCAGAAGAAGATCCAATTATTGATGAAATCAGGTGGTGGGAAGATGAGGGATCTGAGAGCGACACTGAAAGTGTTCCTGATAGTGACACAGATGACGATGGAGACAATGGCCAGGATGCTCCTGTGCTATTGCCCCCCAACCCAGTACCAGGCGGTTCGAGGAGGAGACCAAGGGAGGAGGAGGATGAAGAAGAAGAAGATGGGAGAGCTAGGAAAATGTCTAAACACTGAATTTTGAGCTGAGCTGGACAGTCAATGTTGCACCCATCTTCCAAAGCTACATGTGTCCTACATCACTCTACGGCCTAGAGCGTCCTGGTGCCACGTGCACTTATGGACACTCTTATGTTCGAACAGGGTTGCTGCTGCTGGTTTGGTCAATATTGTTTGGAGAGAGATCAAACTAACAGCTTTAGAATCAGTGCAAAAAAGACGTAAACACAAAGCGCGGACCCGCCGAAACATCAGAATCAGCGAGCTGTCAGCTTTCAGCCCCGACCGTGTCCGTGCGGTCGGGTGAGAAAGGCCACATCTCACTGATTCTGATCTGCGGGTCGCGCTTTGTGTTTACGTCTTTGTGCAGAAGCCGTGTACCTGCTCTCATTTACTGTTTTAAATGTTTGGTGGTCGTCAAAATTTTGTGACGTTTCACCTGAGATTCTGGAATTTTGGGCAAAATACATTTATATAAAAAAATCGATTCAGGATTTTAATGAATCAATGTCACGTTATCCAATCCAGAATCGATTTTAATCGATGAATCGATTATTAAAACCCACCCCTACTTCCTATCACCATTGTGCTAACGTAATTATACAATAGCATTTACAACACCACCATCTTCAAATAGAAAAACACATTATGGAATGCTATCAGTTGTGTATTGGCCTCCCCAAACCCTGGACCTCAACATTAGTGAATAGTGGGATCATCTTGACAGAGAAGGGAAGGAAAGGCAGCCAACATCCAAAGAAGAGCTTTGAATGCATGTCTTTATCCTGTCTTCCTTCTCACCCCAACCGGTCGCAGCAGATGACCGCCCCTCCCTGAGCCTGGTTCTGCCGGAGGTTTCTTCCTGTTAAAAGGGAGTTTTTCCTTCCCACTGTTGCCAAAGTGCTTGCTCATAGGGGGTCATATTGTTGATTGTTGGGTTTTTCTCTGTATCTATTATTGTACGATCTACTGTACAATATAAAGCTCTGTGAGGCGACTGTTGTTGTGATTTGGTGCAATATAAATAAAATTGAATTGAATTGAATTGAATTGAATTGAATTGAATTGAATTGAATTGAATTGAATTGAATTGAATTGAATTGAATTGAATTGAATTGAACTGAATGTCCTTCAAGAAGCCTGGAGAACTTTTCCTGAAGACTATCGCTATAATAAAAAAAGGAAAAATTAAAGCAAAGGTAATGACTAGTTTGGGTGTTGTAGTCCTTTAATAATCAAGGAAAAGTAGTAAATCCACAATTTAAAAAAAAATTCTTTTATTATAAATAATCCTGGTGTGGATTAGTTACTTACACATCAAACCAATGTTTTACAGGCAGAACATTGCTCATCTGAGTTTTGACCCAGAGTGAAATTCACACAAGTTCAGCTTTCATTACCTGATCAGTGCGCCACTGAAGCAGACCCACTCTGCTCTGTCTTTGAAGATTCACCATGAGAAATTGGCATTCCTTGCTCTAACTGTCCACAATATGAAAGTCACAGGAAAAACCGACATGTCTTTTTTTTATGTTTGTTTGTTTGTTTTAACCCACTATGGTGCCACTTAAAATCCCTGTGTTTGAACAGTACACTTCAATTCTGCTTTAACAGCAATCCTTGATGTGCAGGGAAACATCAGGGTTAGCAAACTCACAACGCGAGTCTTCTTTCTCTGGGCCACATGTGTAATATTTATGTTTTTGTCCATCGAGCCACTCCATAGAGCTTCACTGCAAGTCATGTTTAATTGCAGCAGAGAATAAACACCAGCCTTCAGACCAGCTGCAAAACAGAAAAATAAACACGTGGACAAAATGCATAAATTTGCTGTAATGTAAGTTAATAAAGTAAGTTACATACCGCAAAAGCCAATAGCTCCTCCAGTCACACAACCACTGTACACAGCGTTCTTCCAGTCAGATATGCCTCTGTGCTGTAAGTGAAAATCAGGTACAAAAAAAGACAGTTATTACAAAACACTTTCAGTTATCACACAGAAAGTGTTTTGTTTTTCATCTGCATGGCAGGAGGTAGTAATGGCAGATAATCAATTAATCATTAATCAGCATATATCTGTAAAAGTATTCTCATATAAATTACCATCACTTTGTTCGGTACTTCTAACGATTTGTTAACCTATCCTTTAACCACTTCTGCAAACAGCCTGTGCCTGACTTTATCATAATACATTACATGGTGACAATTGAACAAAGCATATACAGTGGGGCAAAAAAGTATTTAGTCAGCCACCGATTGTGCAAGTTCCCCCACCTAAAATGATGACAGAGGTCAGTAATTTGCACCAGAGGTACACTTCAACTGTGAGAGACAGAATGTGAAAAAAAAATCCATGAATCCACATGGTAGGATTTGTAAAGAATTTATTCGTAAATCAGGGTGGAAAATAAGTATTTGGTCACCTCAAACAAGGAAAATCTCTGGCTCTCACTGGCCCCACTGTAATTACAAAAACAGGTAGCAGTGGGAATGTGAGCATGATTTTGGAAGAAATCATAGAATTCTAGGAAAAAAGGATGGAAAAATGTTAGCAGCTGTTTCTGTCTTCATTCCAGCTGTGTCCATTTGTTGGTGACAAATGTTGCTGGATAGTGATGTGGACATAAGCATACCTAACTGAGTGTGTGAGGCAACATTTCCAGCAGTGCTTGCAGTTGTAAAAATACTATATGCAATGCTAGATGAATATTATAACTGTTACTGTTTTAGGAGCAATAGATTATTATTTTTACTCCTGTTTTTTGTTTCCTGATTAAAACTAAATAAAGAAAATGTTGGACTTTGATTTGTGGGGAATATATTGTAGTGTTATGGCTAAATATCTATTTTAACGTCCATCCCCCTTAAAAAAATAAGCAAAATGCTCTCATTTTGTCTGTCTATGCTTTAAGAACTGCAATAGTCCTGTATTCCTAGAAATATGAGTATAATATTTTAACTAGGGGCAGCACGCCCATACGGTAAAAGAACTGGCTGAGTAGCAGCATATCACTGAAAATAAAAGCGAACCGAGCCCTGAGGAACGCCACAAAAAACATAGACAACACGGACGCAAGTGTTATCTCTGTCTGCAGAAAAGGTAGCCATTAGCTTACCCAGGGATCTTTTAATTCAAACCCAGGTTTCGAGATGATCCAGAGAGTGTATTGCTCAACGTTTGCGACAGAGTTGCTCAGTTTTAGTGCTTTTAAATGTGCTTTCTCTGTTAAAGCATAATAATGATACTCATAAAATACATTAAGTAAAATGAAACTGAAATCTCTTTCTCCAGTACCTTAGATTTCTTAGATAACCTTTTCAGTAACTGAGGATCTAGTTTTTCTGCATCTATAGATTAGTTTAATTTACTATCATTTACTATATTCTACTATAATAGATTAATTTACTATAATAAACAAATCATTTTATGTTCAGTAATTTTTTTATATTATCATATTCTGAGAAGAAACTTAGTAGAATAAAAATATAATGAAATATGAAGTAGATGAGAATATTTTATTCCAAATACACCAGATATGGGTGGGAAGGAAATAGTAAATGGTCAGGATATACAGTAGAAACATGTGTCGGGAAGCGTGGATTGCATTCCCTCTGTATACATGTAGATTTTCTCCAGTGGAGATTCAAAGAATGAATGTTTACAGCTTCATGCTGACAACAGAGGGACCTGCAGGCGATTCTGCAGGTCATTAATCAATGTATAAAACTAAAATAAAATGTGTCACTAAAATGTATTTAGTGACACAGCACACAAACACGGAAGCAAGATGTGTAATTAGGATTATTTATAATAAATATGAATTAATTAGTGTAATTTCATTAACCATAGAGAATAACTAAATCCTTCAGGACAATGTCACATCAGTGCACTGAACTCACTATGGCATCCATCTAACAGAGCTTCCACACGTTCTCACTGTAATTTCCCCTCATGAATGAATTTATGCTGCACTAATCTGAATGTTCGGAGGGAAATCAAACGCATTTTACTCGTAGTACTCAAGCTGACTTCACTTGGTTTGAATGACGGCGTACTCACAATTGCACCCAGTCCTTGGTGAATTGGATGTGCGCCTCCAGAGATTTATAACGGCGAAACTGGTGCGCCGTGTATGCGCTGACTTTACAGACAAGGTACGAGAACAGATCATGCTAAGTCAACAGCGGTTTGGTCTTCAGGGTTTCTACTAGCGGACGAACTCTCCTTTCCAGCACCCTGGCATAGACTTTCCCAGGGAGGCTGAGGAGTGTGATCCCCCTTTAGTTGGAACACACCCTCCGGTCCCCCTTCTTAAAGATGGGGACCACCTCCCCGGTCTGCCAGTGCACAGTGATTTTAAAAATAAAGATAAAATGAAAAGTAATTAATAAAAAGTAAATATTTAAACATTCCTACAAATGTGCAATGAACGTGTAAAAATTCTGTTTAGTAGTTGTTGCTGTTTCTTTCTTTCTTTCTTTTTCTTTTTTCTTTTTGAAAAATAACGACGTCTCTGAGGCGCGAATTACTACGTGAAAAATGGCGTCATCTTGTGGCCCCTTTCTGTCACTATAATTCATTCAAGGCTTTGTGGGAAATGCTTCTCCTGTAAAAGTTTCAGTCACCGGCGACATTTTTTCATCAGCAGAACGTTGACCGTCATCACAATGAACCAAATTCGATGACGTCACAAAAGTCAGCTCAAAGCACAACCAATCAAAATCTTGACTTTGATCTGAATATCCTTAAATAGCCGTTAGTTCGCAGTGTTCCTCACAGCAATCAGTTGCGATTAGTTCACATTTGCTTCGTGTTTTTAAACAGTTTCCTAAAGAGATTTAAACTCTTTTTCAAGGACATTTTAAAAGTTCTGTACCAATCAGCTAAAGTTTGACAGCTGTACCGACCAGTTTCCTCCAGTCTATTAAAGCAGACTGTTTTCAAAAAATGGATAGAGGAGACGGCTCACAAAACCATGACGATGGTGAACAAAACCATGTTGGTGTAGGACTAGCAGTCAATGAGCTGCTTTTGGCACTGCTGCAACAGGGAAATCTTAGAGCAGTTGACAGGATGTTCCCCTGGATTGAAATCAATCAGTTGCGTGGTTTAGTTGATAATCAACTGCCACAACAAGAGGAGGCAGTTGATGTTCCGGTAGGAGGCATCGAAATAAATCCTCCCCAGGAAATAGCAGGACCCTGGGAAAATTTTAGAGCAGAGATGGGAGTAGGCGATGGCATTGAAAGAAATCCACCCCAGGAAATAGAAGGACCCTTGGTCATTAATGGAGCAGAGATGGGAGTAGGAGATAACATAGAAAGAAATCCACCCCAACAGATAGAACGACCATTGGTCATTAATAGAGCAGAGATGGGAGCAGGAGATTACACAGAAAGAAATCCACCTCTAGAAATAGAACAACCCGTGTACAATAATGTAGCAGAAGAAGATCCAATTATTGATGAAATCAGGTGGTGGGAAGATGAGGGATCTGAGAGCGACACTGAAAGTGTTCCTGATAGTGACACAGATGACGATGGAGACAATGGCCAGGATGCTCCTGTGCTATTGCCCCCCAACCCAGTACCAGGCGGTTCGAGGAGGAGACCAAGGGAGGAGGAGGATGAAGAAGAAGAAGATGGGAGAGCTAGGAAAATGTCTAAACACTGAATTTTGAGCTGAGCTGGACAGTCAATGTTGCACCCATCTTCCAAAGCTACATGTGTCCTACATCACTCTACGGCCTAGAGCGTCCTGGTGCCACGTGCACTTATGGACACTCTTATGTTCGAACAGGGTTGCTGCTGCTGGTTTGGTCAATATTGTTTGGAGAGAGATCAAACTAACAGCTTTAGAATCAGTGCAAAAAAGACGTAAACACAAAGCGCGGACCCGCCGAAACATCAGAATCAGCGAGCTGTCAGCTTTCAGCCCCGACCGTGTCCGTGCGGTCGGGTGAGAAAGGCCACATCTCACTGATTCTGATCTGCGGGTCGCGCTTTGTGTTTACGTCTTTGTGCAGAAGCCGTGTACCTGCTCTCATTTACTGTTTTAAATGTTTGGTGGTCGTCAAAATTTTGTGACGTTTCACCTGAGATTCTGGAATTTTGGGCAAAATACATTTATATAAAAAAATCGATTCAGGATTTTAATGAATCAATGTCACGTTATCCAATCCAGAATCGATTTTAATCGATGAATCGATTATTAAAACCCACCCCTACTTCCTATCACCATTGTGCTAACGTAATTATACAATAGCATTTACAACACCACCATCTTCAAATAGAAAAACACATTATGGAATGCTATCAGTTGTGTATTGGCCTCCCCAAACCCTGGACCTCAACATTAGTGAATAGTGGGATCATCTTGACAGAGAAGGGAAGGAAAGGCAGCCAACATCCAAAGAAGAGCTTTGAATGCATGTCTTTATCCTGTCTTCCTTCTCACCCCAACCGGTCGCAGCAGATGACCGCCCCTCCCTGAGCCTGGTTCTGCCGGAGGTTTCTTCCTGTTAAAAGGGAGTTTTTCCTTCCCACTGTTGCCAAAGTGCTTGCTCATAGGGGGTCATATTGTTGATTGTTGGGTTTTTCTCTGTATCTATTATTGTACGATCTACTGTACAATATAAAGCTCTGTGAGGCGACTGTTGTTGTGATTTGGTGCAATATAAATAAAATTGAATTGAATTGAATTGAATTGAATTGAATTGAATTGAATTGAATTGAATTGAATTGAATTGAACTGAATGTCCTTCAAGAAGCCTGGAGAACTTTTCCTGAAGACTATCGCTATAATAAAAAAAGGAAAAATTAAAGCAAAGGTAATGACTAGTTTGGGTGTTGTAGTCCTTTAATAATCAAGGAAAAGTAGTAAATCCACAATTTAAAAAAAAATTCTTTTATTATAAATAATCCTGGTGTGGATTAGTTACTTACACATCAAACCAATGTTTTACAGGCAGAACATTGCTCATCTGAGTTTTGACCCAGAGTGAAATTCACACAAGTTCAGCTTTCATTACCTGATCAGTGCGCCACTGAAGCAGACCCACTCTGCTCTGTCTTTGAAGATTCACCATGAGAAATTGGCATTCCTTGCTCTAACTGTCCACAATATGAAAGTCACAGGAAAAACCGACATGTCTTTTTTTTATGTTTGTTTGTTTGTTTTAACCCACTATGGTGCCACTTAAAATCCCTGTGTTTGAACAGTACACTTCAAGTCTGCTTTAACAGCAATCCTTGATGTGCAGGGAAACATCAGGGTTAGCAAACTCACAACGCGAGTCTTCTTTCTCTGGGCCACATGTGTAATATTTATGTTTTTGTCCATCGAGCCACTCCATAGAGCTTCACTGCAAGTCATGTTTAATTGCAGCAGAGAATAAACACCAGCCTTCAGACCAGCTGCAAAACAGAAAAATAAACACGTGGACAAAATGCATAAATTTGCTGTAATGTAAGTTAATAAAGTAAGTTACATACCGCAAAAGCCAATAGCTCCTCCAGTCACACAACCACTGTACACAGCGTTCTTCCAGTCAGATATGCCTCTGTGCTGTAAGTGAAAATCAGGTACAAAAAAAGACAGTTATTACAAAACACTTTCAGTTATCACACAGAAAGTGTTTTGTTTTTCATCTGCATGGCAGGAGGTAGTAATGGCAGATAATCAATTAATCATTAATCAGCATATATCTGTAAAAGTATTCTCATATAAATTACCATCACTTTGTTCGGTACTTCTAACGATTTGTTAACCTATCCTTTAACCACTTCTGCAAACAGCCTGTGCCTGACTTTATCATAATACATTACATGGTGACAATTGAACAAAGCATATACAGTGGGGCAAAAAAGTATTTAGTCAGCCACCGATTGTGCAAGTTCCCCCACCTAAAATGATGACAGAGGTCAGTAATTTGCACCAGAGGTACACTTCAACTGTGAGAGACAGAATGTGAAAAAAAAATCCATGAATCCACATGGTAGGATTTGTAAAGAATTTATTCGTAAATCAGGGTGGAAAATAAGTATTTGGTCACCTCAAACAAGGAAAATCTCTGGCTCTCACTGGCCCCACTGTAATTACAAAAACAGGTAGCAGTGGGAATGTGAGCATGATTTTGGAAGAAATCATAGAATTCTAGGAAAAAAGGATGGAAAAATGTTAGCAGCTGTTTCTGTCTTCATTCCAGCTGTGTCCATTTGTTGGTGACAAATGTTGCTGGATAGTGATGTGGACATAAGCATACCTAACTGAGTGTGTGAGGCAACATTTCCAGCAGTGCTTGCAGTTGTAAAAATACTATATGCAATGCTAGATGAATATTATAACTGTTACTGTTTTAGGAGCAATAGATTATTATTTTTACTCCTGTTTTTTGTTTCCTGATTAAAACTAAATAAAGAAAATGTTGGACTTTGATTTGTGGGGAATATATTGTAGTGTTATGGCTAAATATCTATTTTAACGTCCATCCCCCTTAAAAAAATAAGCAAAATGCTCTCATTTTGTCTGTCTATGCTTTAAGAACTGCAATAGTCCTGTATTCCTAGAAATATGAGTATAATATTTTAACTAGGGGCAGCACGCCCATACGGTAAAAGAACTGGCTGAGTAGCAGCATATCACTGAAAATAAAAGCGAACCGAGCCCTGAGGAACGCCACAAAAAACATAGACAACACGGACGCAAGTGTTATCTCTGTCTGCAGAAAAGGTAGCCATTAGCTTACCCAGGGATCTTTTAATTCAAACCCAGGTTTCGAGATGATCCAGAGAGTGTATTGCTCAACGTTTGCGACAGAGTTGCTCAGTTTTAGTGCTTTTAAATGTGCTTTCTCTGTTAAAGCATAATAATGATACTCATAAAATACATTAAGTAAAATGAAACTGAAATCTCTTTCTCCAGTACCTTAGATTTCTTAGATAACCTTTTCAGTAACTGAGGATCTAGTTTTTCTGCATCTATAGATTAGTTTAATTTACTATCATTTACTATATTCTACTATAATAGATTAATTTACTATAATAAACAAATCATTTTATGTTCAGTAATTTTTTTATATGATCATATTCTGAGAAGAAACTTAGTAGAATAAAAATATAATGAAATATGAAGTAGATGAGAATATTTTATTCCAAATACACCAGATATGGGTGGGAAGGAAATAGTAAATGGTCAGGATATACAGTAGAAACATGTGTCGGGAAGCGTGGATTGCATTCCCTCTGTATACATGTAGATTTTCTCCAGTGGAGATTCAAAGAATGAATGTTTACAGCTTCATGCTGACAACAGAGGGACCTGCAGGCGATTCTGCAGGTCATTAATCAATGTATAAAACTAAAATAAAATGTGTCACTAAAATGTATTTAGTGACACAGCACACAAACACGGAAGCAAGATGTGTAATTAGGATTATTTATAATAAATATGAATTAATTAGTGTAATTTCATTAACCATAGAGAATAACTAAATCCTTCAGGACAATGTCACATCAGTGCACTGAACTCACTATGGCATCCATCTAACAGAGCTTCCACACGTTCTCACTGTAATTTCCCCTCATGAATGAATTTATGCTGCACTAATCTGAATGTTCGGAGGGAAATCAAACGCATTTTACTCGTAGTACTCAAGCTGACTTCATTTGGTTTGAATGACGGCGTACTCACAATTGCACCCAGTCCTTGGTGAATTGGATGTGCGCCTCCAGAGATTTATGACGGCGAAACTGGTGCGCCGTGTATGCGCTGACTTTACAGACAAGGTACGAGAACAGATCATGCTAAGTCAACAGCGGTTTGGTCTTCAGGGTTTCTACTAGCGGACGAACTCTCCTTTCCAGCACCCTGGCATAGACTTTCCCAGGGAGGCTGAGGAGTGTGATCCCCCTTTAGTTGGAACACACCCTCCGGTCCCCCTTCTTAAAGATGGGGACCACCTCCCCGGTCTGCCAGTGCACAGTGATTTTAAAAATAAAGATAAAATGAAAAGTAATTAATAAAAAGTAAATATTTAAACATTCCTACAAATGTGCAATGAACGTGTAAAAATTCTGTTTAGTAGTTGTTGCTGTTTCTTTCTTTCTTTCTTTTTCTTTTTTCTTTTTGAAAAATAACGACGTCTCTGAGGCGCGAATTACTACGTGAAAAATGGCGTCATCTTGTGGCCCCTTTCTGTCACTATAATTCATTCAAGGCTTTGTGGGAAATGCTTCTCCTGTAAAAGTTTCAGTCACCGGCGACATTTTTTCATCAGCAGAACGTTGACCGTCATCACAATGAACCAAATTCGATGACGTCACAAAAGTCAGCTCAAAGCACAACCAATCAAAATCTTGACTTTGATCTGAATATCCTTAAATAGCCGTTAGTTCGCAGTGTTCCTCACAGCAATCAGTTGCGATTAGTTCACATTTGCTTCGTGTTTTTAAACAGTTTCCTAAAGAGATTTAAACTCTTTTTCAAGGATATTTTAAAAGTTCTGTACCAATCAGCTAAAGTTTGACAGCTGTACCGACCAGTTTCCTCCAGTCTATTAAAGCAGACTGTTTTCAAAAAATGGATAGAGGAGACGGCTCACAAAACCATGACGATGGTGAACAAAACCATGTTGGTGTAGGACTAGCAGTCAATGAGCTGCTTTTGGCACTGCTGCAACAGGGAAATCTTAGAGCAGTTGACAGGATGTTCCCCTGGATTGAAATCAATCAGTTGCGTGGTTTAGTTGATAATCAACTGCCACAACAAGAGGAGGCAGTTGATGTTCCGGTAGGAGGCATCGAAATAAATCCTCCCCAGGAAATAGCAGGACCCTGGGAAAATTTTAGAGCAGAGATGGGAGTAGGCGATGGCATTGAAAGAAATCCACCCCAGGAAATAGCAGGACCCTTGGTCATTAATGGAGCAGAGATGGGAGTAGGAGATAACATAGAAAGAAATCCACCCCAACAGATAGAACGACCATTGGTCATTAATAGAGCAGAGATGGGAGCAGGAGATTACACAGAAAGAAATCCACCTCTAGAAATAGAACAACCCGTGTACAATAATGTAGCAGAAGAAGATCCAATTATTGATGAAATCAGGTGGTGGGAAGATGAGGGATCTGAGAGCGACACTGAAAGTGTTCCTGATAGTGACACAGATGACGATGGAGACAATGGCCAGGATGCTCCTGTGCTATTGCCCCCCAACCCAGTACCAGGCGGTTCGAGGAGGAGACCAAGGGAGGAGGAGGATGAAGAAGAAGAAGATGGGAGAGCTAGGAAAATGTCTAAACACTGAATTTTGAGCTGAGCTGGACAGTCAATGTTGCACCCATCTTCCAAAGCTACATGTGTCCTACATCACTCTACGGCCTAGAGCGTCCTGGTGCCACGTGCACTTATGGACACTCTTATGTTCGAACAGGGTTGCTGCTGCTGGTTTGGTCAATATTGTTTGGAGAGAGATCAAACTAACAGCTTTAGAATCAGTGCAAAAAAGACGTAAACACAAAGCGCGGACCCGCCGAAACATCAGAATCAGCGAGCTGTCAGCTTTCAGCCCCGACCGTGTCCGTGCGGTCGGGTGAGAAAGGCCACATCTCACTGATTCTGATCTGCGGGTCGCGCTTTGTGTTTACGTCTTTGCGCAGAAGCCGTGTACCTGCTCTCATTTACTGTTTTAAATGTTTGGTGGTCGTCAAAATTTTGTGACGTTTCACCTGAGATTCTGGAATTTTGGGCAAAATACATTTATATAAAAAAATCGATTCAGGATTTTAATGAATCAATGTCACGTTATCCAATCCAGAATCGATTTTAATCGATGAATCGATTATTAAAACCCACCCCTACTTCCTATCACCATTGTGCTAACGTAATTATACAATAGCATTTACAACACCACCATCTTCAAATAGAAAAACACATTATGGAATGCTATCAGTTGTGTATTGGCCTCCCCAAACCCTGGACCTCAACATTAGTGAATAGTGGGATCATCTTGACAGAGAAGGGAAGGAAAGGCAGCCAACATCCAAAGAAGAGCTTTGAATGCATGTCTTTATCCTGTCTTCCTTCTCACCCCAACCGGTCGCAGCAGATGACCGCCCCTCCCTGAGCCTGGTTCTGCCGGAGGTTTCTTCCTGTTAAAAGGGAGTTTTTCCTTCCCACTGTTGCCAAAGTGCTTGCTCATAGGGGGTCATATTGTTGATTGTTGGGTTTTTCTCTGTATCTATTATTGTACGATCTACTGTACAATATAAAGCTCTGTGAGGCGACTGTTGTTGTGATTTGGTGCAATATAAATAAAATTGAATTGAATTGAATTGAATTGAATTGAATTGAATTGAATGTCCTTCAAGAAGCCTGGAGAACTTTTCCTGAAGACTACTTTCGCTATAATAAAAAAAAGGAAAAATTAAAGCAAAGGTAATGACTAGTTTGGGTGTTGTAGTCCTTTAATAATCAAGGAAAAGTAGTAAATCCACAATTTAAAAAAAAATTCTTTTATTATAAATAATCCTGGTGTGGATTAGTTACTTACACATCAAACCAATGTTTTACAGGCAGAACATTGCTCATCTGAGTTTTGACCCAGAGTGAAATTCACACAAGTTCAGCTTTCATTACCTGATCAGTGCGCCACTGAAGCAGACCCACTCTGCTCTGTCTTTGAAGATTCACCATGAGAAATTGGCATTCCTTGCTCTAACTGTCCACAATATGAAAGTCACAGGAAAAACCGACATGTCTTTTTTTTATGTTTGTTTGTTTGTTTGTTTTAACCCACTATGGTGCCACTTAAAATCCCTGTGTTTGAACAGTACACTTCAATTCTGCTTTAACAGCAATCCTTGATGTGCAGGGAAACATCAGGGTTAGCAAACTCACAACGCGAGTCTTCTTTCTCTGGGCCACATGTGTAATATTTATGTTTTTGTCCATCGAGCCACTCCATAGAGCTTCACTGCAAGTCATGTTTAATTGCAGCAGAGAATAAACACCAGCCTTCAGACCAGCTGCAAAACAGAAAAATAAACACGTGGACAAAATGCATAAATTTGCTGTAATGTAAGTTAATAAAGTAAGTTACATACCGCAAAAGCCAATAGCTCCTCCAGTCACACAACCACTGTACACAGCGTTCTTCCAGTCAGATATGCCTCTGTGCTGTAAGTGAAAATCAGGTACAAAAAAAGACAGTTATTACAAAACACTTTCAGTTATCACACAGAAAGTGTTTTGTTTTTCATCTGCATGGCAGGAGGTAGTAATGGCAGATAATCAATTAATCATTAATCAGCATATATCTGTAAAAGTATTCTCATATAAATTACCATCACTTTGTTCGGTACTTCTAACGATTTGTTAACCTATCCTTTAACCACTTCTGCAAACAGCCTGTGCCTGACTTTATCATAATACATTACATGGTGACAATTGAACAAAGCATATACAGTGGGGCAAAAAAGTATTTAGTCAGCCACCGATTGTGCAAGTTCCCCCACCTAAAATGATGACAGAGGTCAGTAATTTGCACCAGAGGTACACTTCAACTGTGAGAGACAGAATGTGAAAAAAAAATCCATGAATCCACATGGTAGGATTTGTAAAGAATTTATTCGTAAATCAGGGTGGAAAATAAGTATTTGGTCACCTCAAACAAGGAAAATCTCTGGCTCTCACTGGCCCCACTGTAATTACAAAAACAGGTAGCAGTGGGAATGTGAGCATGATTTTGGAAGAAATCATAGAATTCTAGGAAAAAAGGATGGAAAAATGTTAGCAGCTGTTTCTGTCTTCATTCCAGCTGTGTCCATTTGTTGGTGACAAATGTTGCTGGATAGTGATGTGGACATAAGCATACCTAACTGAGTGTGTGAGGCAACATTTCCAGCAGTGCTTGCAGTTGTAAAAATACTATATGCAATGCTAGATGAATATTATAACTGTTACTGTTTTAGGAGCAATAGATTATTATTTTTACTCCTGTTTTTTGTTTCCTGATTAAAACTAAATAAAGAAAATGTTGGACTTTGATTTGTGGGGAATATATTGTAGTGTTATGGCTAAATATCTATTTTAACGTCCATCCCCCTTAAAAAAATAAGCAAAATGCTCTCATTTTGTCTGTCTATGCTTTAAGAACTGCAATAGTCCTGTATTCCTAGAAATATGAGTATAATATTTTAACTAGGGGCAGCACGCCCATACGGTAAAAGAACTGGCTGAGTAGCAGCATATCACTGAAAATAAAAGCGAACCGAGCCCTGAGGAACGCCACAAAAAACATAGACAACACGGACGCAAGTGTTATCTCTGTCTGCAGAAAAGGTAGCCATTAGCTTACCCAGGGATCTTTTAATTCAAACCCAGGTTTCGAGATGATCCAGAGAGTGTATTGCTCAACGTTTGCGACAGAGTTGCTCAGTTTTAGTGCTTTTAAATGTGCTTTCTCTGTTAAAGCATAATAATGATACTCATAAAATACATTAAGTAAAATGAAACTGAAATCTCTTTCTCCAGTACCTTAGATTTCTTAGATAACCTTTTCAGTAACTGAGGATCTAGTTTTTCTGCATCTATAGATTAGTTTAATTTACTATCATTTACTATATTCTACTATAATAGATTAATTTACTATAATAAACAAATCATTTTATGTTCAGTAATTTTTTTATATTATCATATTCTGAGAAGAAACTTAGTAGAATAAAAATATAATGAAATATGAAGTAGATGAGAATATTTTATTCCAAATACACCAGATATGGGTGGGAAGGAAATAGTAAATGGTCAGGATATACAGTAGAAACATGTGTCGGGAAGCGTGGATTGCATTCCCTCTGTATACATGTAGATTTTCTCCAGTGGAGATTCAAAGAATGAATGTTTACAGCTTCATGCTGACAACAGAGGGACCTGCAGGCGATTCTGCAGGTCATTAATCAATGTATAAAACTAAAATAAAATGTGTCACTAAAATGTATTTAGTGACACAGCACACAAACACGGAAGCAAGATGTGTAATTAGGATTATTTATAATAAATATGAATTAATTAGTGTAATTTCATTAACCATAGAGAATAACTAAATCCTTCAGGACAATGTCACATCAGTGCACTGAACTCACTATGGCATCCATCTAACAGAGCTTCCACACGTTCTCACTGTAATTTCCCCTCATGAATGAATTTATGCTGCACTAATCTGAATGTTCGGAGGGAAATCAAACGCATTTTACTCGTAGTACTCAAGCTGACTTCACTTGGTTTGAATGACGGCGTACTCACAATTGCACCCAGTCCTTGGTGAATTGGATGTGCGCCTCCAGAGATTTATGACGGCGAAACTGGTGCGCCGTGTATGCGCTGACTTTACAGACAAGGTACGAGAACAGATCATGCTAAGTCAACAGCGGTTTGGTCTTCAGGGTTTCTACTAGCGGACGAACTCTCCTTTCCAGCACCCTGGCATAGACTTTCCCAGGGAGGCTGAGGAGTGTGATCCCCCTTTAGTTGGAACACACCCTCCGGTCCCCCTTCTTAAAGATGGGGACCACCTCCCCGGTCTGCCAGTGCACAGTGATTTTAAAAATAAAGATAAAATGAAAAGTAATTAATAAAAAGTAAATATTTAAACATTCCTACAAATGTGCAATGAACGTGTAAAAATTCTGTTTAGTAGTTGTTGCTGTTTCTTTCTTTCTTTCTTTCTTTTTCTTTTTTCTTTTTGAAAAATAACGATGTCTCTGAGGCGCGAATTACTACGTGAAAAATGGCGTCATCTTGTGGCCCCTTTCTGTCACTATAATTCATTCAAGGCTTTGTGGGAAATGCTTCTCCTGTAAAAGTTTCAGTCACCGGCGACATTTTTTCATCAGCAGAACGTTGACCGTCATCACAATGAACCAAATTCGATGACGTCACAAAAGTCAGCTCAAAGCACAACCAATCAAAATCTTGACTTTGATCTGAATATCCTTAAATAGCCGTTAGTTCGCAGTGTTCCTCACAGCAATCAGTTGCGATTAGTTCACATTTGCTTCGTGTTTTTAAACAGTTTCCTAAAGAGATTTAAACTCTTTTTCAAGGACATTTTAAAAGTTCTGTACCAATCAGCTAAAGTTTGACAGCTGTACCGACCAGTTTCCTCCAGTCTATTAAAGCAGACTGTTTTCAAAAAATGGATAGAGGAGACGGCTCACAAAACCATGACGATGGTGAACAAAACCATGTTGGTGTAGGACTAGCAGTCAATGAGCTGCTTTTGGCACTGCTGCAACAGGGAAATCTTAGAGCAGTTGACAGGATGTTCCCCTGGATTGAAATCAATCAGTTGCGTGGTTTAGTTGATAATCAACTGCCACAACAAGAGGAGGCAGTTGATGTTCCGGTAGGAGGCATCGAAATAAATCCTCCCCAGGAAATAGCAGGACCCTGGGAAAATTTTAGAGCAGAGATGGGAGTAGGCGATGGCATTGAAAGAAATCCACCCCAGGAAATAGAAGGACCCTTGGTCATTAATGGAGCAGAGATGGGAGTAGGAGATAACATAGAAAGAAATCCACCCCAACAGATAGAACGACCATTGGTCATTAATAGAGCAGAGATGGGAGCAGGAGATTACACAGAAAGAAATCCACCTCTAGAAATAGAACAACCCGTGTACAATAATGTAGCAGAAGAAGATCCAATTATTGATGAAATCAGGTGGTGGGAAGATGAGGGATCTGAGAGCGACACTGAAAGTGTTCCTGATAGTGACACAGATGACGATGGAGACAATGGCCAGGATGCTCCTGTGCTATTGCCCCCCAACCCAGTACCAGGCGGTTCGAGGAGGAGACCAAGGGAGGAGGAGGATGAAGAAGAAGAAGATGGGAGAGCTAGGAAAATGTCTAAACACTGAATTTTGAGCTGAGCTGGACAGTCAATGTTGCACCCATCTTCCAAAGCTACATGTGTCCTACATCACTCTACGGCCTAGAGCGTCCTGGTGCCACGTGCACTTATGGACACTCTTATGTTCGAACAGGGTTGCTGCTGCTGGTTTGGTCAATATTGTTTGGAGAGAGATCAAACTAACAGCTTTAGAATCAGTGCAAAAAAGACGTAAACACAAAGCGCGGACCCGCCGAAACATCAGAATCAGCGAGCTGTCAGCTTTCAGCCCCGACCGTGTCCGTGCGGTCGGGTGAGAAAGGCCACATCTCACTGATTCTGATCTGCGGGTCGCGCTTTGTGTTTACGTCTTTGTGCAGAAGCCGTGTACCTGCTCTCATTTACTGTTTTAAATGTTTGGTGGTCGTCAAAATTTTGTGACGTTTCACCTGAGATTCTGGAATTTTGGGCAAAATACATTTATATAAAAAAATCGATTCAGGATTTTAATGAATCAATGTCACGTTATCCAATCCAGAATCGATTTTAATCGATGAATCGATTATTAAAACCCACCCCTACTTCCTATCACCATTGTGCTAACGTAATTATACAATAGCATTTACAACACCACCATCTTCAAATAGAAAAACACATTATGGAATGCTATCAGTTGTGTATTGGCCTCCCCAAACCCTGGACCTCAACATTAGTGAATAGTGGGATCATCTTGACAGAGAAGGGAAGGAAAGGCAGCCAACATCCAAAGAAGAGCTTTGAATGCATGTCTTTATCCTGTCTTCCTTCTCACCCCAACCGGTCGCAGCAGATGACCGCCCCTCCCTGAGCCTGGTTCTGCCGGAGGTTTCTTCCTGTTAAAAGGGAGTTTTTCCTTCCCACTGTTGCCAAAGTGCTTGCTCATAGGGGGTCATATTGTTGATTGTTGGGTTTTTCTCTGTATCTATTATTGTACGATCTACTGTACAATATAAAGCTCTGTGAGGCGACTGTTGTTGTGATTTGGTGCAATATAAATAAAATTGAATTGAATTGAATTGAATTGAATTGAATTGAATTGAATTGAATTGAATTGAACTGAATGTCCTTCAAGAAGCCTGGAGAACTTTTCCTGAAGACTATCGCTATAATAAAAAAAGGAAAAATTAAAGCAAAGGTAATGACTAGTTTGGGTGTTGTAGTCCTTTAATAATCAAGGAAAAGTAGTAAATCCACAATTTAAAAAAAAATTCTTTTATTATAAATAATCCTGGTGTGGATTAGTTACTTACACATCAAACCAATGTTTTACAGGCAGAACATTGCTCATCTGAGTTTTGACCCAGAGTGAAATTCACACAAGTTCAGCTTTCATTACCTGATCAGTGCGCCACTGAAGCAGACCCACTCTGCTCTGTCTTTGAAGATTCACCATGAGAAATTGGCATTCCTTGCTCTAACTGTCCACAATATGAAAGTCACAGGAAAAACCGACATGTCTTTTTTTTATGTTTGTTTGTTTGTTTGTTTTAACCCACTATGGTGCCACTTAAAATCCCTGTGTTTGAACAGTACACTTCAATTCTGCTTTAACAGCAATCCTTGATGTGCAGGGAAACATCAGGGTTAGCAAACTCACAACGCGAGTCTTCTTTCTCTGGGCCACATGTGTAATATTTATGTTTTTGTCCATCGAGCCACTCCATAGAGCTTCACTGCAAGTCATGTTTAATTGCAGCAGAGAATAAACACCAGCCTTCAGACCAGCTGCAAAACAGAAAAATAAACACGTGGACAAAATGCATAAATTTGCTGTAATGTAAGTTAATAAAGTAAGTTACATACCGCAAAAGCCAATAGCTCCTCCAGTCACACAACCACTGTACACAGCGTTCTTCCAGTCAGATATGCCTCTGTGCTGTAAGTGAAAATCAGGTACAAAAAAAGACAGTTATTACAAAACACTTTCAGTTATCACACAGAAAGTGTTTTGTTTTTCATCTGCATGGCAGGAGGTAGTAATGGCAGATAATCAATTAATCATTAATCAGCATATATCTGTAAAAGTATTCTCATATAAATTACCATCACTTTGTTCGGTACTTCTAACGATTTGTTAACTTATCCTTTAACCACTTCTGCAAACAGCCTGTGCCTGACTTTATCATAATACATTACATGGTGACAATTGAACAAAGCATATACAGTGGGGCAAAAAAGTATTTAGTCAGCCACCGATTGTGCAAGTTCCCCCACCTAAAATGATGACAGAGGTCAGTAATTTGCACCAGAGGTACACTTCAACTGTGAGAGACAGAATGTGAAAAAAAAATCCATGAATCCACATGGTAGGATTTGTAAAGAATTTATTCGTAAATCAGGGTGGAAAATAAGTATTTGGTCACCTCAAACAAGGAAAATCTCTGGCTCTCACTGGCCCCACTGTAATTACAAAAACAGGTAGCAGTGGGAATGTGAGCATGATTTTGGAAGAAATCATAGAATTCTAGGAAAAAAGGATGGAAAAATGTTAGCAGCTGTTTCTGTCTTCATTCCAGCTGTGTCCATTTGTTGGTGACAAATGTTGCTGGATAGTGATGTGGACATAAGCATACCTAACTGAGTGTGTGAGGCAACATTTCCAGCAGTGCTTGCAGTTGTAAAAATACTATATGCAATGCTAGATGAATATTATAACTGTTACTGTTTTAGGAGCAATAGATTATTATTTTTACTCCTGTTTTTTGTTTCCTGATTAAAACTAAATAAAGAAAATGTTGGACTTTGATTTGTGGGGAATATATTGTAGTGTTATGGCTAAATATCTATTTTAACGTCCATCCCCCTTAAAAAAATAAGCAAAATGCTCTCATTTTGTCTGTCTATGCTTTAAGAACTGCAATAGTCCTGTATTCCTAGAAATATGAGTATAATATTTTAACTAGGGGCAGCACGCCCATACGGTAAAAGAACTGGCTGAGTAGCAGCATATCACTGAAAATAAAAGCGAACCGAGCCCTGAGGAACGCCACAAAAAACATAGACAACACGGACGCAAGTGTTATCTCTGTCTGCAGTAAAGGTAGCCATTAGCTTACCCAGGGATCTTTTAATTCAAACCCAGGTTTCGAGATGATCCAGAGAGTGTATTGCTCAACGTTTGCGACAGAGTTGCTCAGTTTTAGTGCTTTTAAATGTGCTTTCTCTGTTAAAGCATAATAATGATACTCATAAAATACATTAAGTAAAATGAAACTGAAATCTCTTTCTCCAGTACCTTAGATTTCTTAGATAACCTTTTCAGTAACTGAGGATCTAGTTTTTCTGCATCTATAGATTAGTTTAATTTACTATCATTTACTATATTCTACTATAATAGATTAATTTACTATAATAAACAAATCATTTTATGTTCAGTAATTTTTTTATATGATCATATTCTGAGAAGAAACTTAGTAGAATAAAAATATAATGAAATATGAAGTAGATGAGAATATTTTATTCCAAATACACCAGATATGGGTGGGAAGGAAATAGTAAATGGTCAGGATATACAGTAGAAACATGTGTCGGGAAGCGTGGATTGCATTCCCTCTGTATACATGTAGATTTTCTCCAGTGGAGATTCAAAGAATGAATGTTTACAGCTTCATGCTGACAACAGAGGGACCTGCAGGCGATTCTGCAGGTCATTAATCAATGTATAAAACTAAAATAAAATGTGTCACTAAAATGTATTTAGTGACACAGCACACAAACACGGAAGCAAGATGTGTAATTAGGATTATTTATAATAAATATGAATTAATTAGTGTAATTTCATTAACCATAGAGAATAACTAAATCCTTCAGGACAATGTCACATCAGTGCACTGAACTCACTATGGCATCCATCTAACAGAGCTTCCACACGTTCTCACTGTAATTTCCCCTCATGAATGAATTTATGCTGCACTAATCTGAATGTTCGGAGGGAAATCAAACGCATTTTACTCGTAGTACTCAAGCTGACTTCACTTGGTTTGAATGACGGCGTACTCACAATTGCACCCAGTCCTTGGTGAATTGGATGTGCGCCTCCAGAGATTTATGACGGCGAAACTGGTGCGCCGTGTATGCGCTGACTTTACAGACAAGGTACGAGAACAGATCATGCTAAGTCAACAGCGGTTTGGTCTTCAGGGTTTCTACTAGCGGACGAACTCTCCTTTCCAGCACCCTGGCATAGACTTTCCCAGGGAGGCTGAGGAGTGTGATCCCCCTTTAGTTGGAACACACCCTCCGGTCCCCCTTCTTAAAGATGGGGACCACCTCCCCGGTCTGCCAGTGCACAGTGATTTTAAAAATAAAGATAAAATGAAAAGTAATTAATAAAAAGTAAATATTTAAACATTCCTACAAATGTGCAATGAACGTGTAAAAATTCTGTTTAGTAGTTGTTGCTGTTTCTTTCTTTCTTTCTTTTTCTTTTTTCTTTTTGAAAAATAACGACGTCTCTGAGGCGCGAATTACTACGTGAAAAATGGCGTCATCTTGTGGCCCCTTTCTGTCACTATAATTCATTCAAGGCTTTGTGGGAAATGCTTCTCCTGTAAAAGTTTCAGTCACCGGCGACATTTTTTCATCAGCAGAACGTTGACCGTCATCACAATGAACCAAATTCGATGACGTCACAAAAGTCAGCTCAAAGCACAACCAATCAAAATCTTGACTTTGATCTGAAAGTCCTTAAATAGCCGTTAGTTCGCAGTGTTCCTCACAGCAATCAGTTGCGATTAGTTCACATTTGCTTCGTGTTTTTAAACAGTTTCCTAAAGAGATTTAAACTCTTTTTCAAGGACATTTTAAAAGTTCTGTACCAATCAGCTAAAGTTTGACAGCTGTACCGACCAGTTTCCTCCAGTCTATTAAAGCAGACTGTTTTCAAAAAATGGATAGAGGAGACGGCTCACAAAACCATGACGATGGTGAACAAAACCATGTTGGTGTAGGACTAGCAGTCAATGAGCTGCTTTTGGCACTGCTGCAACAGGGAAATCTTAGAGCAGTTGACAGGATGTTCCCCTGGATTGAAATCAATCAGTTGCGTGGTTTAGTTGATAATCAACTGCCACAACAAGAGGAGGCAGTTGATGTTCCGGTAGGAGGCATCGAAATAAATCCTCCCCAGGAAATAGCAGGACCCTGGGAAAATTTTAGAGCAGAGATGGGAGTAGGCGATGGCATTGAAAGAAATCCACCCCAGGAAATAGCAGGACCCTTGGTCATTAATGGAGCAGAGATGGGAGTAGGAGATAACATAGAAAGAAATCCACCCCAACAGATAGAACGACCATTGGTCATTAATAGAGCAGAGATGGGAGCAGGAGATTACACAGAAAGAAATCCACCTCTAGAAATAGAACAACCCGTGTACAATAATGTAGCAGAAGAAGATCCAATTATTGATGAAATCAGGTGGTGGGAAGATGAGGGATCTGAGAGCGACACTGAAAGTGTTCCTGATAGTGACACAGATGACGATGGAGACAATGGCCAGGATGCTCCTGTGCTATTGCCCCCCAACCCAGTACCAGGCGGTTCGAGGAGGAGACCAAGGGAGGAGGAGGATGAAGAAGAAGAAGAAGATGGGAGAGCTAGGAAAATGTCTAAACACTGAATTTTGAGCTGAGCTGGACAGTCAATGTTGCACCCATCTTCCAAAGCTACATGTGTCCTACATCACTCTACGGCCTAGAGCGTCCTGGTGCCACGTGCACTTATGGACACTCTTATGTTCGAACAGGGTTGCTGCTGCTGGTTTGGTCAATATTGTTTGGAGAGAGATCAAACTAACAGCTTTAGAATCAGTGCAAAAAAGACGTAAACACAAAGCGCGGACCCGCCGAAACATCAGAATCAGCGAGCTGTCAGCTTTCAGCCCCGACCGTGTCCGTGCGGTCGGGTGAGAAAGGCCACATCTCACTGATTCTGATCTGCGGGTCGCGCTTTGTGTTTACGTCTTTGTGCAGAAGCCGTGTACCTGCTCTCATTTACTGTTTTAAATGTTTGGTGGTCGTCAAAATTTTGTGACGTTTCACCTGAGATTCTGGAATTTGGGGCAAAATACATTTATATAAAAAAATCGATTCAGGATTTTAATGAATCAATGTCACGTTATCCAATCCAGAATCGATTTTAATCGATGAATCGATTATTAAAACCCACCCCTACTTCCTATCACCATTGTGCTAACGTAATTATACAATAGCATTTACAACACCACCATCTTCAAATAGAAAAACACATTATGGAATGCTATCAGTTGTGTATTGGCCTCCCCAAACCCTGGACCTCAACATTAGTGAATAGTGGGATCATCTTGACAGAGAAGGGAAGGAAAGGCAGCCAACATCCAAAGAAGAGCTTTGAATGCATGTCTTTATCCTGTCTTCCTTCTCACCCCAACCGGTCGCAGCAGATGACCGCCCCTCCCTGAGCCTGGTTCTGCCGGAGGTTTCTTCCTGTTAAAAGGGAGTTTTTCCTTCCCACTGTTGCCAAAGTGCTTGCTCATAGGGGGTCATATTGTTGATTGTTGGGTTTTTCTCTGTATCTATTATTGTACGATCTACTGTACAATATAAAGCTCTGTGAGGCGACTGTTGTTGTGATTTGGTGCAATATAAATAAAATTGAATTGAATTGAATTGAATTGAATTGAATTGAATTGAATTGAATTGAATTGAATTGAATGTCCTTCAAGAAGCCTGGAGAACTTTTCCTGAAGACTATCGCTATAATAAAAAAAGGAAAAATTAAAGCAAAGGTAATGACTAGTTTGGGTGTTGTAGTCCTTTAATAATCAAGGAAAAGTAGTAAATCCACAATTTAAAAAAAAATTCTTTTATTATAAATAATCCTGGTGTGGATTAGTTACTTACACATCAAACCAATGTTTTACAGGCAGAACATTGCTCATCTGAGTTTTGACCCAGAGTGAAATTCACACAAGTTCAGCTTTCATTACCTGATCAGTGCGCCACTGAAGCAGACCCACTCTGCTCTGTCTTTGAAGATTCACCATGAGAAATTGGCATTCCTTGCTCTAACTGTCCACAATATGAAAGTCACAGGAAAAACCGACATGTCTTTTTTTTATGTTTGTTTGTTTGTTTGTTTTAACCCACTATGGTGCCACTTAAAATCCCTGTGTTTGAACAGTACACTTCAATTCTGCTTTAACAGCAATCCTTGATGTGCAGGGAAACATCAGGGTTAGCAAACTCACAACGCGAGTCTTCTTTTTCTGGGCCACATGTGTAATATTTATGTTTTTGTCCATCGAGCCACTCCATAGAGCTTCACTGCAAGTCATGTTTAATTGCAGCAGAGAATAAACACCAGCCTTCAGACCAGCTGCAAAACAGAAAAATAAACACGTGGACAAAATGCATAAATTTGCTGTAATGTAAGTTAATAAAGTAAGTTACATACCGCAAAAGCCAATAGCTCCTCCAGTCACACAACCACTGTACACAGCGTTCTTCCAGTCAGATATGCCTCTGTGCTGTAAGTGAAAATCAGGTACAAAAAAAGACAGTTATTACAAAACACTTTCAGTTATCACACAGAAAGTGTTTTGTTTTTCATCTGCATGGCAGGAGGTAGTAATGGCAGATAATCAATTAATCATTAATCAGCATATATCTGTAAAAGTATTCTCATATAAATTACCATCACTTTGTTCGGTACTTCTAACGATTTGTTAACCTATCCTTTAACCACTTCTGCAAACAGCCTGTGCCTGACTTTATCATAATACATTACATGGTGACAATTGAACAAAGCATATACAGTGGGGCAAAAAAGTATTTAGTCAGCCACCGATTGTGCAAGTTCCCCCACCTAAAATGATGACAGAGGTCAGTAATTTGCACCAGAGGTACACTTCAACTGTGAGAGACAGAATGTGAAAAAAAAATCCATGAATCCACATGGTAGGATTTGTAAAGAATTTATTCGTAAATCAGGGTGGAAAATAAGTATTTGGTCACCTCAAACAAGGAAAATCTCTGGCTCTCACTGGCCCCACTGTAATTACAAAAACAGGTAGCAGTGGGAATGTGAGCATGATTTTGGAAGAAATCATACACTCTAAAAAGTAATTCATCAGGCCTTTTACCACCACTTGATTAAATCCATGGCTGCAACATAAAAATTCTAATTTATTGATTAAGATAGACCTTCTAAGTTGCAAACTTTATTTTTTTGGGTTGTGTTGAATTAATAATGTTGGTAATTACATTAAATTAATTTTATATGTAATTTGAAATTAAATCCCAATGTTAGTGGGTTCAAAATAAAATTCAAGTTGTAATTACTTAAAGAAATTTAATACATAACTTATTTTTTTCCACTGTAACTTCTGATTTCAAATTCCCTCCCCTACTGACTTAACTAGCCCGGGCAAATTCACACATGTTGCGTTGCATGGTGCAAGCTTTTGTAAAAAACATTTCAAGGTAAGTAACATTTCATTTACAAATAACAGTTCTACCAAAGCAAAGCATTTGTGCTAGTCACCTGTAGTGGATTTGTGTATGATGTGATGCTCATACAGATAAGGAAATACTTTGCACTACCACATGTAGCTAATGCTAGCCATTCTAAACTTTAGCACAGCAGAGGATAAGACTTATAAAGTTTCATTTGACAAAAGTCTTCAGCTAGAGAGTGCAACTGTGGCTAGGAAAAGCATGATTAAAGTTTTGCTACACAGTGCAATCTAATTTCGATCATAGGCTGATTTTGTTTTTCTTTTTACCAAAATTAGAAGCCTTTAAACTGTGAATAGTTCTTTCAGAGGGATAACCTAGAGGCTTCTTTTTTCCATCTGGCTCACCTATTTTATATCTTTATAAAACTTGCATGACCCATACGTAATATTACATTGATTTTGGTTAGTATTGTGATACAGCTTAAAGTAAGTATTGTTCTTGATCTTAAGAGTTGTAGCTATCTTTGTTTTGTTTTTTTTGTTTTTTGTTTTTTTAAATCAGACTGTGTGAAATATTGTTAATGTCATTCCAATAGCATTATTCTGGCATGGGCTATGTGAATCTACTTAACATTAAGACTTTATGTAAGCAGTTAGTATAGTGTGATAATCTAGGGTCATTAGTGCTTTGTTAAGTTGGGACACATTTTTTACAAAATGGGCTGGGAGTGAACAAATTCGAAACCTCTGCAAAAACAGGGTTGCTAAAGCATTAGAGATTACACCACGGTTATGGTGGGGAAGTCTCCCTTGTCTTCACCAAGATTGTTTTTGTTCCCTCAAAACTTGGGGTAGCCTTAGATCACATCTATCCTCTTTAAATAATGTATTAGAGCATTCATTAATGCAGTATAGCTAATAGTCTGCAAGGTTTAATTCTTCTCTTTCTGTGGTCTACAGATAAAGGAGGAGTTCAAGAGAATAACCACTGTAAGCCTTGAATAGCTACACTTGACCATTGCACCCCAAAACTGATGGATGTCATTTTATCAAGGGGAGGAGCTAAGGGAGTGAGAATCAGGCAGATCAAGGACATGCTTCTTGAGGTAGGACAACTATTTAGACTTTGGGTAGCTTTGAAATGCACTTTGTTGGCAGTCAGCCATGTATTTTATACTCATACTTTATTTTTTCTTAAATAGCACAATACAATTGAAACACGCAGAGAAGTAGCCATCTGCTGCCTTATCACTTTCCTTGGAGAGAAGGAAGAGGACCTTTTCATGGAGTTCGGTTTAAGTAATTCAGCATTGTGTGTGTGTATGTGTGTGTGTGTGTTCCATTGATCATCTGAATTCATTAAGTTTCAGTAAGTATAAAAGTCTAATCTATAATTCACTAACCTATTAATTACTTAACTTAAGGTTGGCCTTAAGTTAACACCGAAGAACTTAAGGCCAACCTTGAAAGGCAGGTGATGAAAACTGCCATCATCAGTGACCGGTACACCCCTGGATCTAACCATAAGACTGCAACCATTGTGGTGGAGGAAACAAAAATCATGGAGGGCCAGAATTTCCCAAGGCGCTGTGTTTTGCTCATGGGCATAATATATGCTCTCAATCTGAGCTAATGCAAGGATCTGAAATATACTTTTGAAGTTGTTCAGAAGCTGTTCCTTGACCTTGATGGAACCATCATTATGTTAAAGATGTTGACTCTGTTTCAAAAATTGTTAACTGTTTTGAATCCTGTATGTGTAACATTGATCTTAAAGGTGTTTGCTGCATTGTGTCATAGAAAGATGCAAGATCTTGTAAAGTTTGGTAGGCATTGAAAGTTAACATTTACTGAACACTTGCATGGAAGTATTACTGTTCTAAGTTTTTTTAACCAATTGAACACATTTGTTTCTGTGGTGTTAAATACATAAAGGCATATACTATAACTTGGCTGAGATGGTATAAATCTAAATTTCTGGTTTATTTTCACTTTTTAAATACAAAGTGTTGAAATGCCTACAGTTAAAAAATAAAGTTTTTTGATAAAAAAAAATGTTGAATGAATTCCTTTCTTAAAAGCTATTACAATAAAAAATAAGAGAAAGCTAAAATGATGTTAATAATGATGAAAATCAGCAACTTAATATTTTAAATAATGAACTTTAAAAAATTGTTTTTGTAATTGCTGTAATTAATTACATAACACTTAAAAATCATTTTAAATAATGTGGAAAAAGTAATTGGAGGAAGATAATTTTTATGAGTAAACAACTTAAAAATATGTTTTTAAGCTACCAAATATTACATAAATGGTAATTAAAATCACCTTTGATTATGGAGGAAAAGTTAATTCCCCTAACTCAATATAGTTTGTTGGTTCAATCTAATTTCAACATAAGTTATCGTAACTCAAAAAGAGTAATGGAAACTGTTGCGTTAATTTTTTTTGTTGAGCTTAAACAATAGTTTTTAGAGTGTAGAATTCTAGGAAAAAAGGATGGAAAAATGTTAGCAGCTGTTTCTGTCTTCATTCCAGCTGTGTCCATTTGTTGGTGACAAATGTTGCTGGATAGTGATGTGGACATAAGCATACCTAACTGAGTGTGTGAGGCAACATTTCCAGCAGTGCTTGCAGTTGTAAAAATACTATATGCAATGCTAGATGAATATTATAACTGTTACTGTTTTAGGAGCAATAGATTATTATTTTTACTCCTGTTTTTTGTTTCCTGATTAAAACTAAATAAAGAAAATGTTGGACTTTGATTTGTGGGGAATATATTGTAGTGTTATGGCTAAATATCTATTTTAACGTCCATCCCCCTTAAAAAAATAAGCAAAATGCTCTCATTTTGTCTGTCTATGCTTTAAGAACTGCAATAGTCCTGTATTCCTAGAAATATGAGTATAATATTTTAACTAGGGGCAGCACGCCCATACGGTAAAAGAACTGGCTGAGTAGCAGCATATCACTGAAAATAAAAGCGAACCGAGCCCTGAGGAACGCCACAAAAAACATAGACAACACGGACGCAAGTGTTATCTCTGTCTGCAGTAAAGGTAGCCATTAGCTTACCCAGGGATCTTTTAATTCAAACCCAGGTTTCGAGATGATCCAGAGAGTGTATTGCTCAACGTTTGCGACAGAGTTGCTCAGTTTTAGTGCTTTTAAATGTGCTTTCTCTGTTAAAGCATAATAATGATACTCATAAAATACATTAAGTAAAATGAAACTGAAATCTCTTTCTCCAGTACCTTAGATTTCTTAGATAACCTTTTCAGTAACTGAGGATCTAGTTTTTCTGCATCTATAGATTAGTTTAATTTACTATCATTTACTATATTCTACTATAATAGATTAATTTACTATAATAAACAAATCATTTTATGTTCAGTAATTTTTTTATATGATCATATTCTGAGAAGAAACTTAGTAGAATAAAAATATAATGAAATATGAAGTAGATGAGAATATTTTATTCCAAATACACCAGATATGGGTGGGAAGGAAATAGTAAATGGTCAGGATATACAGTAGAAACATGTGTCGGGAAGCGTGGATTGCATTCCCTCTGTATACATGTAGATTTTCTCCAGTGGAGATTCAAAGAATGAATGTTTACAGCTTCATGCTGACAACAGAGGGACCTGCAGGCGATTCTGCAGGTCATTAATCAATGTATAAAACTAAAATAAAATGTGTCACTAAAATGTATTTAGTGACACAGCACACAAACACGGAAGCAAGATGTGTAATTAGGATTATTTATAATAAATATGAATTAATTAGTGTAATTTCATTAACCATAGAGAATAACTAAATCCTTCAGGACAATGTCACATCAGTGCACTGAACTCACTATGGCATCCATCTAACAGAGCTTCCACACGTTCTCACTGTAATTTCCCCTCATGAATGAATTTATGCTGCACTAATCTGAATGTTCGGAGGGAAATCAAACGCATTTTACTCGTAGTACTCAAGCTGACTTCATTTGGTTTGAATGACGGCGTACTCACAATTGCACCCAGTCCTTGGTGAATTGGATGTGCGCCTCCAGAGATTTATGACGGCGAAACTGGTGCGCCGTGTATGCGCTGACTTTACAGACAAGGTACGAGAACAGATCATGCTAAGTCAACAGCGGTTTGGTCTTCAGGGTTTCTACTAGCGGACGAACTCTCCTTTCCAGCACCCTGGCATAGACTTTCCCAGGGAGGCTGAGGAGTGTGATCCCCCTTTAGTTGGAACACACCCTCCGGTCCCCCTTCTTAAAGATGGGGACCACCTCCCCGGTCTGCCAGTGCACAGTGATTTTAAAAATAAAGATAAAATGAAAAGTAATTAATAAAAAGTAAATATTTAAACATTCCTACAAATGTGCAATGAACGTGTAAAAATTCTGTTTAGTAGTTGTTGCTGTTTCTTTCTTTCTTTCTTTTTCTTTTTTCTTTTTGAAAAATAACGACGTCTCTGAGGCGCGAATTACTACGTGAAAAATGGCGTCATCTTGTGGCCCCTTTCTGTCACTATAATTCATTCAAGGCTTTGTGGGAAATGCTTCTCCTGTAAAAGTTTCAGTCACCGGCGACATTTTTTCATCAGCAGAACGTTGACCGTCATCACAATGAACCAAATTCGATGACGTCACAAAAGTCAGCTCAAAGCACAACCAATCAAAATCTTGACTTTGATCTGAATATCCTTAAATAGCCGTTAGTTCGCAGTGTTCCTCACAGCAATCAGTTGCGATTAGTTCACATTTGCTTCGTGTTTTTAAACAGTTTCCTAAAGAGATTTAAACTCTTTTTCAAGGATATTTTAAAAGTTCTGTACCAATCAGCTAAAGTTTGACAGCTGTACCGACCAGTTTCCTCCAGTCTATTAAAGCAGACTGTTTTCAAAAAATGGATAGAGGAGACGGCTCACAAAACCATGACGATGGTGAACAAAACCATGTTGGTGTAGGACTAGCAGTCAATGAGCTGCTTTTGGCACTGCTGCAACAGGGAAATCTTAGAGCAGTTGACAGGATGTTCCCCTGGATTGAAATCAATCAGTTGCGTGGTTTAGTTGATAATCAACTGCCACAACAAGAGGAGGCAGTTGATGTTCCGGTAGGAGGCATCGAAATAAATCCTCCCCAGGAAATAGCAGGACCCTGGGAAAATTTTAGAGCAGAGATGGGAGTAGGCGATGGCATTGAAAGAAATCCACCCCAGGAAATAGCAGGACCCTTGGTCATTAATGGAGCAGAGATGGGAGTAGGAGATAACATAGAAAGAAATCCACCCCAACAGATAGAACGACCATTGGTCATTAATAGAGCAGAGATGGGAGCAGGAGATTACACAGAAAGAAATCCACCTCTAGAAATAGAACAACCCGTGTACAATAATGTAGCAGAAGAAGATCCAATTATTGATGAAATCAGGTGGTGGGAAGATGAGGGATCTGAGAGCGACACTGAAAGTGTTCCTGATAGTGACACAGATGACGATGGAGACAATGGCCAGGATGCTCCTGTGCTATTGCCCCCCAACCCAGTACCAGGCGGTTCGAGGAGGAGACCAAGGGAGGAGGAGGATGAAGAAGAAGAAGATGGGAGAGCTAGGAAAATGTCTAAACACTGAATTTTGAGCTGAGCTGGACAGTCAATGTTGCACCCATCTTCCAAAGCTACATGTGTCCTACATCACTCTACGGCCTAGAGCGTCCTGGTGCCACGTGCACTTATGGACACTCTTATGTTCGAACAGGGTTGCTGCTGCTGGTTTGGTCAATATTGTTTGGAGAGAGATCAAACTAACAGCTTTAGAATCAGTGCAAAAAAGACGTAAACACAAAGCGCGGACCCGCCGAAACATCAGAATCAGCGAGCTGTCAGCTTTCAGCCCCGACCGTGTCCGTGCGGTCGGGTGAGAAAGGCCACATCTCACTGATTCTGATCTGCGGGTCGCGCTTTGTGTTTACGTCTTTGTGCAGAAGCCGTGTACCTGCTCTCATTTACTGTTTTAAATGTTTGGTGGTCGTCAAAATTTTGTGACGTTTCACCTGAGATTCTGGAATTTTGGGCAAAATACATTTATATAAAAAAATCGATTCAGGATTTTAATGAATCAATGTCACGTTATCCAATCCAGAATCGATTTTAATCGATGAATCGATTATTAAAACCCACCCCTACTTCCTATCACCATTGTGCTAACGTAATTATACAATAGCATTTACAACACCACCATCTTCAAATAGAAAAACACATTATGGAATGCTATCAGTTGTGTATTGGCCTCCCCAAACCCTGGACCTCAACATTAGTGAATAGTGGGATCATCTTGACAGAGAAGGGAAGGAAAGGCAGCCAACATCCAAAGAAGAGCTTTGAATGCATGTCTTTATCCTGTCTTCCTTCTCACCCCAACCGGTCGCAGCAGATGACCGCCCCTCCCTGAGCCTGGTTCTGCCGGAGGTTTCTTCCTGTTAAAAGGGAGTTTTTCCTTCCCACTGTTGCCAAAGTGCTTGCTCATAGGGGGTCATATTGTTGATTGTTGGGTTTTTCTCTGTATCTATTATTGTACGATCTACTGTACAATATAAAGCTCTGTGAGGCGACTGTTGTTGTGATTTGGTGCAATATAAATAAAATTGAATTGAATTGAATTGAATTGAATTGAATTGAATTGAATTGAATGTCCTTCAAGAAGCCTGGAGAACTTTTCCTGAAGACTACTTTCGCTATAATAAAAAAAAGGAAAAATTAAAGCAAAGGTAATGACTAGTTTGGGTGTTGTAGTCCTTTAATAATCAAGGAAAAGTAGTAAATCCACAATTTAAAAAAAAATTCTTTTATTATAAATAATCCTGGTGTGGATTAGTTACTTACACATCAAACCAATGTTTTACAGGCAGAACATTGCTCATCTGAGTTTTGACCCAGAGTGAAATTCACACAAGTTCAGCTTTCATTACCTGATCAGTGCGCCACTGAAGCAGACCCACTCTGCTCTGTCTTTGAAGATTCACCATGAGAAATTGGCATTCCTTGCTCTAACTGTCCACAATATGAAAGTCACAGGAAAAACCGACATGTCTTTTTTTTATGTTTGTTTGTTTGTTTGTTTTAACCCACTATGGTGCCACTTAAAATCCCTGTGTTTGAACAGTACACTTCAATTCTGCTTTAACAGCAATCCTTGATGTGCAGGGAAACATCAGGGTTAGCAAACTCACAACGCGAGTCTTCTTTCTCTGGGCCACATGTGTAATATTTATGTTTTTGTCCATCGAGCCACTCCATAGAGCTTCACTGCAAGTCATGTTTAATTGCAGCAGAGAATAAACACCAGCCTTCAGACCAGCTGCAAAACAGAAAAATAAACACGTGGACAAAATGCATAAATTTGCTGTAATGTAAGTTAATAAAGTAAGTTACATACCGCAAAAGCCAATAGCTCCTCCAGTCACACAACCACTGTACACAGCGTTCTTCCAGTCAGATATGCCTCTGTGCTGTAAGTGAAAATCAGGTACAAAAAAAGACAGTTATTACAAAACACTTTCAGTTATCACACAGAAAGTGTTTTGTTTTTCATCTGCATGGCAGGAGGTAGTAATGGCAGATAATCAATTAATCATTAATCAGCATATATCTGTAAAAGTATTCTCATATAAATTACCATCACTTTGTTCGGTACTTCTAACGATTTGTTAACCTATCCTTTAACCACTTCTGCAAACAGCCTGTGCCTGACTTTATCATAATACATTACATGGTGACAATTGAACAAAGCATATACAGTGGGGCAAAAAAGTATTTAGTCAGCCACCGATTGTGCAAGTTCCCCCACCTAAAATGATGACAGAGGTCAGTAATTTGCACCAGAGGTACACTTCAACTGTGAGAGACAGAATGTGAAAAAAAAATCCATGAATCCACATGGTAGGATTTGTAAAGAATTTATTCGTAAATCAGGGTGGAAAATAAGTATTTGGTCACCTCAAACAAGGAAAATCTCTGGCTCTCACTGGCCCCACTGTAATTACAAAAACAGGTAGCAGTGGGAATGTGAGCATGATTTTGGAAGAAATCATAGAATTCTAGGAAAAAAGGATGGAAAAATGTTAGCAGCTGTTTCTGTCTTCATTCCAGCTGTGTCCATTTGTTGGTGACAAATGTTGCTGGATAGTGATGTGGACATAAGCATACCTAACTGAGTGTGTGAGGCAACATTTCCAGCAGTGCTTGCAGTTGTAAAAATACTATATGCAATGCTAGATGAATATTATAACTGTTACTGTTTTAGGAGCAATAGATTATTATTTTTACTCCTGTTTTTTGTTTCCTGATTAAAACTAAATAAAGAAAATGTTGGACTTTGATTTGTGGGGAATATATTGTAGTGTTATGGCTAAATATCTATTTTAACGTCCATCCCCCTTAAAAAAATAAGCAAAATGCTCTCATTTTGTCTGTCTATGCTTTAAGAACTGCAATAGTCCTGTATTCCTAGAAATATGAGTATAATATTTTAACTAGGGGCAGCACGCCCATACGGTAAAAGAACTGGCTGAGTAGCAGCATATCACTGAAAATAAAAGCGAACCGAGCCCTGAGGAACGCCACAAAAAACATAGACAACACGGACGCAAGTGTTATCTCTGTCTGCAGAAAAGGTAGCCATTAGCTTACCCAGGGATCTTTTAATTCAAACCCAGGTTTCGAGATGATCCAGAGAGTGTATTGCTCAACGTTTGCGACAGAGTTGCTCAGTTTTAGTGCTTTTAAATGTGCTTTCTCTGTTAAAGCATAATAATGATACTCATAAAATACATTAAGTAAAATGAAACTGAAATCTCTTTCTCCAGTACCTTAGATTTCTTAGATAACCTTTTCAGTAACTGAGGATCTAGTTTTTCTGCATCTATAGATTAGTTTAATTTACTATCATTTACTATATTCTACTATAATAGATTAATTTACTATAATAAACAAATCATTTTATGTTCAGTAATTTTTTTATATTATCATATTCTGAGAAGAAACTTAGTAGAATAAAAATATAATGAAATATGAAGTAGATGAGAATATTTTATTCCAAATACACCAGATATGGGTGGGAAGGAAATAGTAAATGGTCAGGATATACAGTAGAAACATGTGTCGGGAAGCGTGGATTGCATTCCCTCTGTATACATGTAGATTTTCTCCAGTGGAGATTCAAAGAATGAATGTTTACAGCTTCATGCTGACAACAGAGGGACCTGCAGGCGATTCTGCAGGTCATTAATCAATGTATAAAACTAAAATAAAATGTGTCACTAAAATGTATTTAGTGACACAGCACACAAACACGGAAGCAAGATGTGTAATTAGGATTATTTATAATAAATATGAATTAATTAGTGTAATTTCATTAACCATAGAGAATAACTAAATCCTTCAGGACAATGTCACATCAGTGCACTGAACTCACTATGGCATCCATCTAACAGAGCTTCCACACGTTCTCACTGTAATTTCCCCTCATGAATGAATTTATGCTGCACTAATCTGAATGTTCGGAGGGAAATCAAACGCATTTTACTCGTAGTACTCAAGCTGACTTCACTTGGTTTGAATGACGGCGTACTCACAATTGCACCCAGTCCTTGGTGAATTGGATGTGCGCCTCCAGAGATTTATAACGGCGAAACTGGTGCGCCGTGTATGCGCTGACTTTACAGACAAGGTACGAGAACAGATCATGCTAAGTCAACAGCGGTTTGGTCTTCAGGGTTTCTACTAGCGGACGAACTCTCCTTTCCAGCACCCTGGCATAGACTTTCCCAGGGAGGCTGAGGAGTGTGATCCCCCTTTAGTTGGAACACACCCTCCGGTCCCCCTTCTTAAAGATGGGGACCACCTCCCCGGTCTGCCAGTGCACAGTGATTTTAAAAATAAAGATAAAATGAAAAGTAATTAATAAAAAGTAAATATTTAAACATTCCTACAAATGTGCAATGAACGTGTAAAAATTCTGTTTAGTAGTTGTTGCTGTTTCTTTCTTTCTTTCTTTTTCTTTTTTCTTTTTGAAAAATAACGACGTCTCTGAGGCGCGAATTACTACGTGAAAAATGGCGTCATCTTGTGGCCCCTTTCTGTCACTATAATTCATTCAAGGCTTTGTGGGAAATGCTTCTCCTGTAAAAGTTTCAGTCACCGGCGACATTTTTTCATCAGCAGAACGTTGACCGTCATCACAATGAACCAAATTCGATGACGTCACAAAAGTCAGCTCAAAGCACAACCAATCAAAATCTTGACTTTGATCTGAATATCCTTAAATAGCCGTTAGTTCGCAGTGTTCCTCACAGCAATCAGTTGCGATTAGTTCACATTTGCTTCGTGTTTTTAAACAGTTTCCTAAAGAGATTTAAACTCTTTTTCAAGGACATTTTAAAAGTTCTGTACCAATCAGCTAAAGTTTGACAGCTGTACCGACCAGTTTCCTCCAGTCTATTAAAGCAGACTGTTTTCAAAAAATGGATAGAGGAGACGGCTCACAAAACCATGACGATGGTGAACAAAACCATGTTGGTGTAGGACTAGCAGTCAATGAGCTGCTTTTGGCACTGCTGCAACAGGGAAATCTTAGAGCAGTTGACAGGATGTTCCCCTGGATTGAAATCAATCAGTTGCGTGGTTTAGTTGATAATCAACTGCCACAACAAGAGGAGGCAGTTGATGTTCCGGCAGGAGGCATCGAAATAAATCCTCCCCAGGAAATAGCAGGACCCTGGGAAAATTTTAGAGCAGAGATGGGAGTAGGCGATGGCATTGAAAGAAATCCACCCCAGGAAATAGAAGGACCCTTGGTCATTAATGGAGCAGAGATGGGAGTAGGAGATAACATAGAAAGAAATCCACCCCAACAGATAGAACGACCATTGGTCATTAATAGAGCAGAGATGGGAGCAGGAGATTACACAGAAAGAAATCCACCTCTAGAAATAGAACAACCCGTGTACAATAATGTAGCAGAAGAAGATCCAATTATTGATGAAATCAGGTGGTGGGAAGATGAGGGATCTGAGAGCGACACTGAAAGTGTTCCTGATAGTGACACAGATGACGATGGAGACAATGGCCAGGATGCTCCTGTGCTATTGCCCCCCAACCCAGTACCAGGCGGTTCGAGGAGGAGACCAAGGGAGGAGGAGGATGAAGAAGAAGAAGATGGGAGAGCTAGGAAAATGTCTAAACACTGAATTTTGAGCTGAGCTGGACAGTCAATGTTGCACCCATCTTCCAAAGCTACATGTGTCCTACATCACTCTACGGCCTAGAGCGTCCTGGTGCCACGTGCACTTATGGACACTCTTATGTTCGAACAGGGTTGCTGCTGCTGGTTTGGTCAATATTGTTTGGAGAGAGATCAAACTAACAGCTTTAGAATCAGTGCAAAAAAGACGTAAACACAAAGCGCGGACCCGCCGAAACATCAGAATCAGCGAGCTGTCAGCTTTCAGCCCCGACCGTGTCCGTGCGGTCGGGTGAGAAAGGCCACATCTCACTGATTCTGATCTGCGGGTCGCGCTTTGTGTTTACGTCTTTGTGCAGAAGCCGTGTACCTGCTCTCATTTACTGTTTTAAATGTTTGGTGGTCGTCAAAATTTTGTGACGTTTCACCTGAGATTCTGGAATTTTGGGCAAAATACATTTATATAAAAAAATCGATTCAGGATTTTAATGAATCAATGTCACGTTATCCAATCCAGAATCGATTTTAATCGATGAATCGATTATTAAAACCCACCCCTACTTCCTATCACCATTGTGCTAACGTAATTATACAATAGCATTTACAACACCACCATCTTCAAATAGAAAAACACATTATGGAATGCTATCAGTTGTGTATTGGCCTCCCCAAACCCTGGACCTCAACATTAGTGAATAGTGGGATCATCTTGACAGAGAAGGGAAGGAAAGGCAGCCAACATCCAAAGAAGAGCTTTGAATGCATGTCTTTATCCTGTCTTCCTTCTCACCCCAACCGGTCGCAGCAGATGACCGCCCCTCCCTGAGCCTGGTTCTGCCGGAGGTTTCTTCCTGTTAAAAGGGAGTTTTTCCTTCCCACTGTTGCCAAAGTGCTTGCTCATAGGGGGTCATATTGTTGATTGTTGGGTTTTTCTCTGTATCTATTATTGTACGATCTACTGTACAATATAAAGCTCTGTGAGGCGACTGTTGTTGTGATTTGGTGCAATATAAATAAAATTGAATTGAATTGAATTGAATTGAATTGAATTGAATTGAATTGAATTGAATTGAATTGAATTGAATTGAATTGAATTGAACTGAATGTCCTTCAAGAAGCCTGGAGAACTTTTCCTGAAGACTATCGCTATAATAAAAAAAGGAAAAATTAAAGCAAAGGTAATGACTAGTTTGGGTGTTGTAGTCCTTTAATAATCAAGGAAAAGTAGTAAATCCACAATTTAAAAAAAAATTCTTTTATTATAAATAATCCTGGTGTGGATTAGTTACTTACACATCAAACCAATGTTTTACAGGCAGAACATTGCTCATCTGAGTTTTGACCCAGAGTGAAATTCACACAAGTTCAGCTTTCATTACCTGATCAGTGCGCCACTGAAGCAGACCCACTCTGCTCTGTCTTTGAAGATTCACCATGAGAAATTGGCATTCCTTGCTCTAACTGTCCACAATATGAAAGTCACAGGAAAAACCGACATGTCTTTTTTTTATGTTTGTTTGTTTGTTTTAACCCACTATGGTGCCACTTAAAATCCCTGTGTTTGAACAGTACACTTCAATTCTGCTTTAACAGCAATCCTTGATGTGCAGGGAAACATCAGGGTTAGCAAACTCACAACGCGAGTCTTCTTTCTCTGGGCCACATGTGTAATATTTATGTTTTTGTCCATCGAGCCACTCCATAGAGCTTCACTGCAAGTCATGTTTAATTGCAGCAGAGAATAAACACCAGCCTTCAGACCAGCTGCAAAACAGAAAAATAAACACGTGGACAAAATGCATAAATTTGCTGTAATGTAAGTTAATAAAGTAAGTTACATACCGCAAAAGCCAATAGCTCCTCCAGTCACACAACCACTGTACACAGCGTTCTTCCAGTCAGATATGCCTCTGTGCTGTAAGTGAAAATCAGGTACAAAAAAAGACAGTTATTACAAAACACTTTCAGTTATCACACAGAAAGTGTTTTGTTTTTCATCTGCATGGCAGGAGGTAGTAATGGCAGATAATCAATTAATCATTAATCAGCATATATCTGTAAAAGTATTCTCATATAAATTACCATCACTTTGTTCGGTACTTCTAACGATTTGTTAACCTATCCTTTAACCACTTCTGCAAACAGCCTGTGCCTGACTTTATCATAATACATTACATGGTGACAATTGAACAAAGCATATACAGTGGGGCAAAAAAGTATTTAGTCAGCCACCGATTGTGCAAGTTCCCCCACCTAAAATGATGACAGAGGTCAGTAATTTGCACCAGAGGTACACTTCAACTGTGAGAGACAGAATGTGAAAAAAAAATCCATGAATCCACATGGTAGGATTTGTAAAGAATTTATTCGTAAATCAGGGTGGAAAATAAGTATTTGGTCACCTCAAACAAGGAAAATCTCTGGCTCTCACTGGCCCCACTGTAATTACAAAAACAGGTAGCAGTGGGAATGTGAGCATGATTTTGGAAGAAATCATAGAATTCTAGGAAAAAAGGATGGAAAAATGTTAGCAGCTGTTTCTGTCTTCATTCCAGCTGTGTCCATTTGTTGGTGACAAATGTTGCTGGATAGTGATGTGGACATAAGCATACCTAACTGAGTGTGTGAGGCAACATTTCCAGCAGTGCTTGCAGTTGTAAAAATACTATATGCAATGCTAGATGAATATTATAACTGTTACTGTTTTAGGAGCAATAGATTATTATTTTTACTCCTGTTTTTTGTTTCCTGATTAAAACTAAATAAAGAAAATGTTGGACTTTGATTTGTGGGGAATATATTGTAGTGTTATGGCTAAATATCTATTTTAACGTCCATCCCCCTTAAAAAAATAAGCAAAATGCTCTCATTTTGTCTGTCTATGCTTTAAGAACTGCAATAGTCCTGTATTCCTAGAAATATGAGTATAATATTTTAACTAGGGGCAGCACGCCCATACGGTAAAAGAACTGGCTGAGTAGCAGCATATCACTGAAAATAAAAGCGAACCGAGCCCTGAGGAACGCCACAAAAAACATAGACAACACGGACGCAAGTGTTATCTCTGTCTGCAGAAAAGGTAGCCATTAGCTTACCCAGGGATCTTTTAATTCAAACCCAGGTTTCGAGATGATCCAGAGAGTGTATTGCTCAACGTTTGCGACAGAGTTGCTCAGTTTTAGTGCTTTTAAATGTGCTTTCTCTGTTAAAGCATAATAATGATACTCATAAAATACATTAAGTAAAATGAAACTGAAATCTCTTTCTCCAGTACCTTAGATTTCTTAGATAACCTTTTCAGTAACTGAGGATCTAGTTTTTCTGCATCTATAGATTAGTTTAATTTACTATCATTTACTATATTCTACTATAATAGATTAATTTACTATAATAAACAAATCATTTTATGTTCAGTAATTTTTTTATATTATCATATTCTGAGAAGAAACTTAGTAGAATAAAAATATAATGAAATATGAAGTAGATGAGAATATTTTATTCCAAATACACCAGATATGGGTGGGAAGGAAATAGTAAATGGTCAGGATATACAGTAGAAACATGTGTCGGGAAGCGTGGATTGCATTCCCTCTGTATACATGTAGATTTTCTCCAGTGGAGATTCAAAGAATGAATGTTTACAGCTTCATGCTGACAACAGAGGGACCTGCAGGCGATTCTGCAGGTCATTAATCAATGTATAAAACTAAAATAAAATGTGTCACTAAAATGTATTTAGTGACACAGCACACAAACACGGAAGCAAGATGTGTAATTAGGATTATTTATAATAAATATGAATTAATTAGTGTAATTTCATTAACCATAGAGAATAACTAAATCCTTCAGGACAATGTCACATCAGTGCACTGAACTCACTATGGCATCCATCTAACAGAGCTTCCACACGTTCTCACTGTAATTTCCCCTCATGAATGAATTTATGCTGCACTAATCTGAATGTTCGGAGGGAAATCAAACGCATTTTACTCGTAGTACTCAAGCTGACTTCATTTGGTTTGAATGACGGCGTACTCACAATTGCACCCAGTCCTTGGTGAATTGGATGTGCGCCTCCAGAGATTTATGACGGCGAAACTGGTGCGCCGTGTATGCGCTGACTTTACAGACAAGGTACGAGAACAGATCATGCTAAGTCAACAGCGGTTTGGTCTTCAGGGTTTCTACTAGCGGACGAACTCTCCTTTCCAGCACCCTGGCATAGACTTTCCCAGGGAGGCTGAGGAGTGTGATCCCCCTTTAGTTGGAACACACCCTCCGGTCCCCCTTCTTAAAGATGGGGACCACCTCCCCGGTCTGCCAGTGCACAGTGATTTTAAAAATAAAGATAAAATGAAAAGTAATTAATAAAAAGTAAATATTTAAACATTCCTACAAATGTGCAATGAACGTGTAAAAATTCTGTTTAGTAGTTGTTGCTGTTTCTTTCTTTCTTTCTTTTTCTTTTTTCTTTTTGAAAAATAACGACGTCTCTGAGGCGCGAATTACTACGTGAAAAATGGCGTCATCTTGTGGCCCCTTTCTGTCACTATAATTCATTCAAGGCTTTGTGGGAAATGCTTCTCCTGTAAAAGTTTCAGTCACCGGCGACATTTTTTCATCAGCAGAACGTTGACCGTCATCACAATGAACCAAATTCGATGACGTCACAAAAGTCAGCTCAAAGCACAACCAATCAAAATCTTGACTTTGATCTGAATATCCTTAAATAGCCGTTAGTTCGCAGTGTTCCTCACAGCAATCAGTTGCGATTAGTTCACATTTGCTTCGTGTTTTTAAACAGTTTCCTAAAGAGATTTAAACTCTTTTTCAAGGATATTTTAAAAGTTCTGTACCAATCAGCTAAAGTTTGACAGCTGTACCGACCAGTTTCCTCCAGTCTATTAAAGCAGACTGTTTTCAAAAAATGGATAGAGGAGACGGCTCACAAAACCATGACGATGGTGAACAAAACCATGTTGGTGTAGGACTAGCAGTCAATGAGCTGCTTTTGGCACTGCTGCAACAGGGAAATCTTAGAGCAGTTGACAGGATGTTCCCCTGGATTGAAATCAATCAGTTGCGTGGTTTAGTTGATAATCAACTGCCACAACAAGAGGAGGCAGTTGATGTTCCGGTAGGAGGCATCGAAATAAATCCTCCCCAGGAAATAGCAGGACCCTGGGAAAATTTTAGAGCAGAGATGGGAGTAGGCGATGGCATTGAAAGAAATCCACCCCAGGAAATAGCAGGACCCTTGGTCATTAATGGAGCAGAGATGGGAGTAGGAGATAACATAGAAAGAAATCCACCCCAACAGATAGAACGACCATTGGTCATTAATAGAGCAGAGATGGGAGCAGGAGATTACACAGAAAGAAATCCACCTCTAGAAATAGAACAACCCGTGTACAATAATGTAGCAGAAGAAGATCCAATTATTGATGAAATCAGGTGGTGGGAAGATGAGGGATCTGAGAGCGACACTGAAAGTGTTCCTGATAGTGACACAGATGACGATGGAGACAATGGCCAGGATGCTCCTGTGCTATTGCCCCCCAACCCAGTACCAGGCGGTTCGAGGAGGAGACCAAGGGAGGAGGAGGATGAAGAAGAAGAAGATGGGAGAGCTAGGAAAATGTCTAAACACTGAATTTTGAGCTGAGCTGGACAGTCAATGTTGCACCCATCTTCCAAAGCTACATGTGTCCTACATCACTCTACGGCCTAGAGCGTCCTGGTGCCACGTGCACTTATGGACACTCTTATGTTCGAACAGGGTTGCTGCTGCTGGTTTGGTCAATATTGTTTGGAGAGAGATCAAACTAACAGCTTTAGAATCAGTGCAAAAAAGACGTAAACACAAAGCGCGGACCCGCCGAAACATCAGAATCAGCGAGCTGTCAGCTTTCAGCCCCGACCGTGTCCGTGCGGTCGGGTGAGAAAGGCCACATCTCACTGATTCTGATCTGCGGGTCGCGCTTTGTGTTTACGTCTTTGTGCAGAAGCCGTGTACCTGCTCTCATTTACTGTTTTAAATGTTTGGTGGTCGTCAAAATTTTGTGACGTTTCACCTGAGATTCTGGAATTTTGGGCAAAATACATTTATATAAAAAAATCGATTCAGGATTTTAATGAATCAATGTCACGTTATCCAATCCAGAATCGATTTTAATCGATGAATCGATTATTAAAACCCACCCCTACTTCCTATCACCATTGTGCTAACGTAATTATACAATAGCATTTACAACACCACCATCTTCAAATAGAAAAACACATTATGGAATGCTATCAGTTGTGTATTGGCCTCCCCAAACCCTGGACCTCAACATTAGTGAATAGTGGGATCATCTTGACAGAGAAGGGAAGGAAAGGCAGCCAACATCCAAAGAAGAGCTTTGAATGCATGTCTTTATCCTGTCTTCCTTCTCACCCCAACCGGTCGCAGCAGATGACCGCCCCTCCCTGAGCCTGGTTCTGCCGGAGGTTTCTTCCTGTTAAAAGGGAGTTTTTCCTTCCCACTGTTGCCAAAGTGCTTGCTCATAGGGGGTCATATTGTTGATTGTTGGGTTTTTCTCTGTATCTATTATTGTACGATCTACTGTACAATATAAAGCTCTGTGAGGCGACTGTTGTTGTGATTTGGTGCAATATAAATAAAATTGAATTGAATTGAATTGAATTGAATTGAATTGAATTGAATGTCCTTCAAGAAGCCTGGAGAACTTTTCCTGAAGACTACTTTCGCTATAATAAAAAAAAGGAAAAATTAAAGCAAAGGTAATGACTAGTTTGGGTGTTGTAGTCCTTTAATAATCAAGGAAAAGTAGTAAATCCACAATTTAAAAAAAAATTCTTTTATTATAAATAATCCTGGTGTGGATTAGTTACTTACACATCAAACCAATGTTTTACAGGCAGAACATTGCTCATCTGAGTTTTGACCCAGAGTGAAATTCACACAAGTTCAGCTTTCATTACCTGATCAGTGCGCCACTGAAGCAGACCCACTCTGCTCTGTCTTTGAAGATTCACCATGAGAAATTGGCATTCCTTGCTCTAACTGTCCACAATATGAAAGTCACAGGAAAAACCGACATGTCTTTTTTTTATGTTTGTTTGTTTGTTTGTTTTAACCCACTATGGTGCCACTTAAAATCCCTGTGTTTGAACAGTACACTTCAATTCTGCTTTAACAGCAATCCTTGATGTGCAGGGAAACATCAGGGTTAGCAAACTCACAACGCGAGTCTTCTTTCTCTGGGCCACATGTGTAATATTTATGTTTTTGTCCATCGAGCCACTCCATAGAGCTTCACTGCAAGTCATGTTTAATTGCAGCAGAGAATAAACACCAGCCTTCAGACCAGCTGCAAAACAGAAAAATAAACACGTGGACAAAATGCATAAATTTGCTGTAATGTAAGTTAATAAAGTAAGTTACATACCGCAAAAGCCAATAGCTCCTCCAGTCACACAACCACTGTACACAGCGTTCTTCCAGTCAGATATGCCTCTGTGCTGTAAGTGAAAATCAGGTACAAAAAAAGACAGTTATTACAAAACACTTTCAGTTATCACACAGAAAGTGTTTTGTTTTTCATCTGCATGGCAGGAGGTAGTAATGGCAGATAATCAATTAATCATTAATCAGCATATATCTGTAAAAGTATTCTCATATAAATTACCATCACTTTGTTCGGTACTTCTAACGATTTGTTAACCTATCCTTTAACCACTTCTGCAAACAGCCTGTGCCTGACTTTATCATAATACATTACATGGTGACAATTGAACAAAGCATATACAGTGGGGCAAAAAAGTATTTAGTCAGCCACCGATTGTGCAAGTTCCCCCACCTAAAATGATGACAGAGGTCAGTAATTTGCACCAGAGGTACACTTCAACTGTGAGAGACAGAATGTGAAAAAAAAATCCATGAATCCACATGGTAGGATTTGTAAAGAATTTATTCGTAAATCAGGGTGGAAAATAAGTATTTGGTCACCTCAAACAAGGAAAATCTCTGGCTCTCACTGGCCCCACTGTAATTACAAAAACAGGTAGCAGTGGGAATGTGAGCATGATTTTGGAAGAAATCATAGAATTCTAGGAAAAAAGGATGGAAAAATGTTAGCAGCTGTTTCTGTCTTCATTCCAGCTGTGTCCATTTGTTGGTGACAAATGTTGCTGGATAGTGATGTGGACATAAGCATACCTAACTGAGTGTGTGAGGCAACATTTCCAGCAGTGCTTGCAGTTGTAAAAATACTATATGCAATGCTAGATGAATATTATAACTGTTACTGTTTTAGGAGCAATAGATTATTATTTTTACTCCTGTTTTTTGTTTCCTGATTAAAACTAAATAAAGAAAATGTTGGACTTTGATTTGTGGGGAATATATTGTAGTGTTATGGCTAAATATCTATTTTAACGTCCATCCCCCTTAAAAAAATAAGCAAAATGCTCTCATTTTGTCTGTCTATGCTTTAAGAACTGCAATAGTCCTGTATTCCTAGAAATATGAGTATAATATTTTAACTAGGGGCAGCACGCCCATACGGTAAAAGAACTGGCTGAGTAGCAGCATATCACTGAAAATAAAAGCGAACCGAGCCCTGAGGAACGCCACAAAAAACATAGACAACACGGACGCAAGTGTTATCTCTGTCTGCAGAAAAGGTAGCCATTAGCTTACCCAGGGATCTTTTAATTCAAACCCAGGTTTCGAGATGATCCAGAGAGTGTATTGCTCAACGTTTGCGACAGAGTTGCTCAGTTTTAGTGCTTTTAAATGTGCTTTCTCTGTTAAAGCATAATAATGATACTCATAAAATACATTAAGTAAAATGAAACTGAAATCTCTTTCTCCAGTACCTTAGATTTCTTAGATAACCTTTTCAGTAACTGAGGATCTAGTTTTTCTGCATCTATAGATTAGTTTAATTTACTATCATTTACTATATTCTACTATAATAGATTAATTTACTATAATAAACAAATCATTTTATGTTCAGTAATTTTTTTATATTATCATATTCTGAGAAGAAACTTAGTAGAATAAAAATATAATGAAATATGAAGTAGATGAGAATATTTTATTCCAAATACACCAGATATGGGTGGGAAGGAAATAGTAAATGGTCAGGATATACAGTAGAAACATGTGTCGGGAAGCGTGGATTGCATTCCCTCTGTATACATGTAGATTTTCTCCAGTGGAGATTCAAAGAATGAATGTTTACAGCTTCATGCTGACAACAGAGGGACCTGCAGGCGATTCTGCAGGTCATTAATCAATGTATAAAACTAAAATAAAATGTGTCACTAAAATGTATTTAGTGACACAGCACACAAACACGGAAGCAAGATGTGTAATTAGGATTATTTATAATAAATATGAATTAATTAGTGTAATTTCATTAACCATAGAGAATAACTAAATCCTTCAGGACAATGTCACATCAGTGCACTGAACTCACTATGGCATCCATCTAACAGAGCTTCCACACGTTCTCACTGTAATTTCCCCTCATGAATGAATTTATGCTGCACTAATCTGAATGTTCGGAGGGAAATCAAACGCATTTTACTCGTAGTACTCAAGCTGACTTCACTTGGTTTGAATGACGGCGTACTCACAATTGCACCCAGTCCTTGGTGAATTGGATGTGCGCCTCCAGAGATTTATAACGGCGAAACTGGTGCGCCGTGTATGCGCTGACTTTACAGACAAGGTACGAGAACAGATCATGCTAAGTCAACAGCGGTTTGGTCTTCAGGGTTTCTACTAGCGGACGAACTCTCCTTTCCAGCACCCTGGCATAGACTTTCCCAGGGAGGCTGAGGAGTGTGATCCCCCTTTAGTTGGAACACACCCTCCGGTCCCCCTTCTTAAAGATGGGGACCACCTCCCCGGTCTGCCAGTGCACAGTGATTTTAAAAATAAAGATAAAATGAAAAGTAATTAATAAAAAGTAAATATTTAAACATTCCTACAAATGTGCAATGAACGTGTAAAAATTCTGTTTAGTAGTTGTTGCTGTTTCTTTCTTTCTTTCTTTCTTTTTCTTTTTTCTTTTTGAAAAATAACGACGTCTCTGAGGCGCGAATTACTACGTGAAAAATGGCGTCATCTTGTGGCCCCTTTCTGTCACTATAATTCATTCAAGGCTTTGTGGGAAATGCTTCTCCTGTAAAAGTTTCAGTCACCGGCGACATTTTTTCATCAGCAGAACGTTGACCGTCATCACAATGAACCAAATTCGATGACGTCACAAAAGTCAGCTCAAAGCACAACCAATCAAAATCTTGACTTTGATCTGAATATCCTTAAATAGCCGTTAGTTCGCAGTGTTCCTCACAGCAATCAGTTGCGATTAGTTCACATTTGCTTCGTGTTTTTAAACAGTTTCCTAAAGAGATTTAAACTCTTTTTCAAGGACATTTTAAAAGTTCTGTACCAATCAGCTAAAGTTTGACAGCTGTACCGACCAGTTTCCTCCAGTCTATTAAAGCAGACTGTTTTCAAAAAATGGATAGAGGAGACGGCTCACAAAACCATGACGATGGTGAACAAAACCATGTTGGTGTAGGACTAGCAGTCAATGAGCTGCTTTTGGCACTGCTGCAACAGGGAAATCTTAGAGCAGTTGACAGGATGTTCCCCTGGATTGAAATCAATCAGTTGCGTGGTTTAGTTGATAATCAACTGCCACAACAAGAGGAGGCAGTTGATGTTCCGGTAGGAGGCATCGAAATAAATCCTCCCCAGGAAATAGCAGGACCCTGGGAAAATTTTAGAGCAGAGATGGGAGTAGGCGATGGCATTGAAAGAAATCCACCCCAGGAAATAGAAGGACCCTTGGTCATTAATGGAGCAGAGATGGGAGTAGGAGATAACATAGAAAGAAATCCACCCCAACAGATAGAACGACCATTGGTCATTAATAGAGCAGAGATGGGAGCAGGAGATTACACAGAAAGAAATCCACCTCTAGAAATAGAACAACCCGTGTACAATAATGTAGCAGAAGAAGATCCAATTATTGATGAAATCAGGTGGTGGGAAGATGAGGGATCTGAGAGCGACACTGAAAGTGTTCCTGATAGTGACACAGATGACGATGGAGACAATGGCCAGGATGCTCCTGTGCTATTGCCCCCCAACCCAGTACCAGGCGGTTCGAGGAGGAGACCAAGGGAGGAGGAGGATGAAGAAGAAGAAGATGGGAGAGCTAGGAAAATGTCTAAACACTGAATTTTGAGCTGAGCTGGACAGTCAATGTTGCACCCATCTTCCAAAGCTACATGTGTCCTACATCACTCTACGGCCTAGAGCGTCCTGGTGCCACGTGCACTTATGGACACTCTTATGTTCGAACAGGGTTGCTGCTGCTGGTTTGGTCAATATTGTTTGGAGAGAGATCAAACTAACAGCTTTAGAATCAGTGCAAAAAAGACGTAAACACAAAGCGCGGACCCGCCGAAACATCAGAATCAGCGAGCTGTCAGCTTTCAGCCCCGACCGTGTCCGTGCGGTCGGGTGAGAAAGGCCACATCTCACTGATTCTGATCTGCGGGTCGCGCTTTGTGTTTACGTCTTTGTGCAGAAGCCGTGTACCTGCTCTCATTTACTGTTTTAAATGTTTGGTGGTCGTCAAAATTTTGTGACGTTTCACCTGAGATTCTGGAATTTTGGGCAAAATACATTTATATAAAAAAATCGATTCAGGATTTTAATGAATCAATGTCACGTTATCCAATCCAGAATCGATTTTAATCGATGAATCGATTATTAAAACCCACCCCTACTTCCTATCACCATTGTGCTAACGTAATTATACAATAGCATTTACAACACCACCATCTTCAAATAGAAAAACACATTATGGAATGCTATCAGTTGTGTATTGGCCTCCCCAAACCCTGGACCTCAACATTAGTGAATAGTGGGATCATCTTGACAGAGAAGGGAAGGAAAGGCAGCCAACATCCAAAGAAGAGCTTTGAATGCATGTCTTTATCCTGTCTTCCTTCTCACCCCAACCGGTCGCAGCAGATGACCGCCCCTCCCTGAGCCTGGTTCTGCCGGAGGTTTCTTCCTGTTAAAAGGGAGTTTTTCCTTCCCACTGTTGCCAAAGTGCTTGCTCATAGGGGGTCATATTGTTGATTGTTGGGTTTTTCTCTGTATCTATTATTGTACGATCTACTGTACAATATAAAGCTCTGTGAGGCGACTGTTGTTGTGATTTGGTGCAATATAAATAAAATTGAATTGAATTGAATTGAATTGAATTGAATTGAATTGAATTGAATTGAACTGAATGTCCTTCAAGAAGCCTGGAGAACTTTTCCTGAAGACTATCGCTATAATAAAAAAAGGAAAAATTAAAGCAAAGGTAATGACTAGTTTGGGTGTTGTAGTCCTTTAATAATCAAGGAAAAGTAGTAAATCCACAATTTAAAAAAAAATTCTTTTATTATAAATAATCCTGGTGTGGATTAGTTACTTACACATCAAACCAATGTTTTACAGGCAGAACATTGCTCATCTGAGTTTTGACCCAGAGTGAAATTCACACAAGTTCAGCTTTCATTACCTGATCAGTGCGCCACTGAAGCAGACCCACTCTGCTCTGTCTTTGAAGATTCACCATGAGAAATTGGCATTCCTTGCTCTAACTGTCCACAATATGAAAGTCACAGGAAAAACCGACATGTCTTTTTTTTATGTTTGTTTGTTTGTTTTAACCCACTATGGTGCCACTTAAAATCCCTGTGTTTGAACAGTACACTTCAATTCTGCTTTAACAGCAATCCTTGATGTGCAGGGAAACATCAGGGTTAGCAAACTCACAACGCGAGTCTTCTTTCTCTGGGCCACATGTGTAATATTTATGTTTTTGTCCATCGAGCCACTCCATAGAGCTTCACTGCAAGTCATGTTTAATTGCAGCAGAGAATAAACACCAGCCTTCAGACCAGCTGCAAAACAGAAAAATAAACACGTGGACAAAATGCATAAATTTGCTGTAATGTAAGTTAATAAAGTAAGTTACATACCGCAAAAGCCAATAGCTCCTCCAGTCACACAACCACTGTACACAGCGTTCTTCCAGTCAGATATGCCTCTGTGCTGTAAGTGAAAATCAGGTACAAAAAAAGACAGTTATTACAAAACACTTTCAGTTATCACACAGAAAGTGTTTTGTTTTTCATCTGCATGGCAGGAGGTAGTAATGGCAGATAATCAATTAATCATTAATCAGCATATATCTGTAAAAGTATTCTCATATAAATTACCATCACTTTGTTCGGTACTTCTAACGATTTGTTAACCTATCCTTTAACCACTTCTGCAAACAGCCTGTGCCTGACTTTATCATAATACATTACATGGTGACAATTGAACAAAGCATATACAGTGGGGCAAAAAAGTATTTAGTCAGCCACCCATTGTGCAAGTTCCCCCACCTAAAATGATGACAGAGGTCAGTAATTTGCACCAGAGGTACACTTCAACTGTGAGAGACAGAATGTGAAAAAAAAATCCATGAATCCACATGGTAGGATTTGTAAAGAATTTATTCGTAAATCAGGGTGGAAAATAAGTATTTGGTCACCTCAAACAAGGAAAATCTCTGGCTCTCACTGGCCCCACTGTAATTACAAAAACAGGTAGCAGTGGGAATGTGAGCATGATTTTGGAAGAAATCATAGAATTCTAGGAAAAAAGGATGGAAAAATGTTAGCAGCTGTTTCTGTCTTCATTCCAGCTGTGTCCATTTGTTGGTGACAAATGTTGCTGGATAGTGATGTGGACATAAGCATACCTAACTGAGTGTGTGAGGCAACATTTCCAGCAGTGCTTGCAGTTGTAAAAATACTATATGCAATGCTAGATGAATATTATAACTGTTACTGTTTTAGGAGCAATAGATTATTATTTTTACTCCTGTTTTTTGTTTCCTGATTAAAACTAAATAAAGAAAATGTTGGACTTTGATTTGTGGGGAATATATTGTAGTGTTATGGCTAAATATCTATTTTAACGTCCATCCCCCTTTAAAAAATAAGCAAAATGCTCTCATTTTGTCTGTCTATGCTTTAAGAACTGCAATAGTCCTGTATTCCTAGAAATATGAGTATAATATTTTAACTAGGGGCAGCACGCCCATACGGTAAAAGAACTGGCTGAGTAGCAGCATATCACTGAAAATAAAAGCGAACCGAGCCCTGAGGAACGCCACAAAAAACATAGACAACACGGACGCAAGTGTTATCTCTGTCTGCAGAAAAGGTAGCCATTAGCTTACCCAGGGATCTTTTAATTCAAACCCAGGTTTCGAGATGATCCAGAGAGTGTATTGCTCAACGTTTGCGACAGAGTTGCTCAGTTTTAGTGCTTTTAAATGTGCTTTCTCTGTTAAAGCATAATAATGATACTCATAAAATACATTAAGTAAAATGAAACTGAAATCTCTTTCTCCAGTACCTTAGATTTCTTAGATAACCTTTTCAGTAACTGAGGATCTAGTTTTTCTGCATCTATAGATTAGTTTAATTTACTATCATTTACTATATTCTACTATAATAGATTAATTTACTATAATAAACAAATCATTTTATGTTCAGTAATTTTTTTATATTATCATATTCTGAGAAGAAACTTAGTAGAATAAAAATATAATGAAATATGAAGTAGATGAGAATATTTTATTCCAAATACACCAGATATGGGTGGGAAGGAAATAGTAAATGGTCAGGATATACAGTAGAAACATGTGTCGGGAAGCGTGGATTGCATTCCCTCTGTATACATGTAGATTTTCTCCAGTGGAGATTCAAAGAATGAATGTTTACAGCTTCATGCTGACAACAGAGGGACCTGCAGGCGATTCTGCAGGTCATTAATCAATGTATAAAACTAAAATAAAATGTGTCACTAAAATGTATTTAGTGACACAGCACACAAACACGGAAGCAAGATGTGTAATTAGGATTATTTATAATAAATATGAATTAATTAGTGTAATTTCATTAACCATAGAGAATAACTAAATCCTTCAGGACAATGTCACATCAGTGCACTGAACTCACTATGGCATCCATCTAACAGAGCTTCCACATGTTCTCACTGTAATTTCCCCTCATGAATGAATTTATGCTGCACTAATCTGAATGTTCGGAGGGAAATCAAACGCATTTTACTCGTAGTACTCAAGCTGACTTCACTTGGTTTGAATGACGGCGTACTCACAATTGCACCCAGTCCTTGGTGAATTGGATGTGCGCCTCCAGAGATTTATAACGGCGAAACTGGTGCGCCGTGTATGCGCTGACTTTACAGACAAGGTACGAGAACAGATCATGCTAAGTCAACAGCGGTTTGGTCTTCAGGGTTTCTACTAGCGGACGAACTCTCCTTTCCAGCACCCTGGCATAGACTTTCCCAGGGAGGCTGAGGAGTGTGATCCCCCTTTAGTTGGAACACACCCTCCGGTCCCCCTTCTTAAAGATGGGGACCACCTCCCCGGTCTGCCAGTGCACAGTGATTTTAAAAATAAAGATAAAATGAAAAGTAATTAATAAAAAGTAAGTATTTAAACATTCCTACAAATGTGCAATGAACGTGTAAAAATTCTGTTTAGTAGTTGTTGCTGTTTCTTTCTTTCTTTCTTTCTTTTTCTTTTTTCTTTTTGAAAAATAACGACGTCTCTGAGGCGCGAATTACTACGTGAAAAATGGCGTCATCTTGTGGCCCCTTTCTGTCACTATAATTCATTCAAGGCTTTGTGGGAAATGCTTCTCCTGTAAAAGTTTCAGTCACCGGCGACATTTTTTCATCAGCAGAACGTTGACCGTCATCACAATGAACCAAATTCGATGACGTCACAAAAGTCAGCTCAAAGCACAACCAATCAAAATCTTGACTTTGATCTGAAAGTCCTTAAATAGCCGTTAGTTCGCAGTGTTCCTCACAGCAATCAGTTGCGATTAGTTCACATTTGCTTCGTGTTTTTAAACAGTTTCCTAAAGAGATTTAAACTCTTTTTCAAGGACATTTTAAAAGTTCTGTACCAATCAGCTAAAGTTTGACAGCTGTACCGACCAGTTTCCTCCAGTCTATTAAAGCAGACTGTTTTCAAAAAATGGATAGAGGAGACGGCTCACAAAACCATGACGATGGTGAACAAAACCATGTTGGTGTAGGACTAGCAGTCAATGAGCTGCTTTTGGCACTGCTGCAACAGGGAAATCTTAGAGCAGTTGACAGGATGTTCCCCTGGATTGAAATCAATCAGTTGCGTGGTTTAGTTGATAATCAACTGCCACAACAAGAGGAGGCAGTTGATGTTCCGGTAGGAGGCATCGAAATAAATCCTCCCCAGGAAATAGCAGGACCCTGGGAAAATTTTAGAGCAGAGATGGGAGTAGGCGATGGCATTGAAAGAAATCCACCCCAGGAAATAGCAGGACCCTTGGTCATTAATGGAGCAGAGATGGGAGTAGGAGATAACATAGAAAGAAATCCACCCCAACAGATAGAACGACCATTGGTCATTAATAGAGCAGAGATGGGAGCAGGAGATTACACAGAAAGAAATCCACCTCTAGAAATAGAACAACCCGTGTACAATAATGTAGCAGAAGAAGATCCAATTATTGATGAAATCAGGTGGTGGGAAGATGAGGGATCTGAGAGCGACACTGAAAGTGTTCCTGATAGTGACACAGATGACGATGGAGACAATGGCCAGGATGCTCCTGTGCTATTGCCCCCCAACCCAGTACCAGGCGGTTCGAGGAGGAGACCAAGGGAGGAGGAGGATGAAGAAGAAGAAGATGGGAGAGCTAGGAAAATGTCTAAACACTGAATTTTGAGCTGAGCTGGACAGTCAATGTTGCACCCATCTTCCAAAGCTACATGTGTCCTACATCACTCTACGGCCTAGAGCGTCCTGGTGCCACGTGCACTTATGGACACTCTTATGTTCGAACAGGGTTGCTGCTGCTGGTTTGGTCAATATTGTTTGGAGAGAGATCAAACTAACAGCTTTAGAATCAGTGCAAAAAAGAGGTAAACACAAAGCGCGGACCCGCCGAAACATCAGAATCAGCGAGCTGTCAGCTTTCAGCCCCGACCGTGTCCGTGCGGTCGGGTGAGAAAGGCCACATCTCACTGATTCTGATCTGCGGGTCGCGCTTTGTGTTTACGTCTTTGTGCAGAAGCCGTGTACCTGCTCTCATTTACTGTTTTAAATGTTTGGTGGTCGTCAAAATTTTGTGACGTTTCACCTGAGATTCTGGAATTTTGGGCAAAATACATTTATATAAAAAAATCGATTCAGGATTTTAATGAATCAGTGTCACGTTATCCAATCCAGAATCGATTTTAATCGATGAATCGATTATTAAAACCCACCCCTACTTCCTATCACCATTGTGCTAACGTAATTATACAATAGCATTTACAACACCACCATCTTCAAATAGAAAAACACATTATGGAATGCTATCAGTTGTGTATTGGCCTCCCCAAACCCTGGACCTCAACATTAGTGAATAGTGGGATCATCTTGACAGAGAAGGGAAGGAAAGGCAGCCAACATCCAAAGAAGAGCTTTGAATGCATGTCTTTATCCTGTCTTCCTTCTCACCCCAACCGGTCGCAGCAGATGACCGCCCCTCCCTGAGCCTGGTTCTGCCGGAGGTTTCTTCCTGTTAAAAGGGAGTTTTTCCTTCCCACTGTTGCCAAAGTGCTTGCTCATAGGGGGTCATATTGTTGATTGTTGGGTTTTTCTCTGTATCTATTATTGTACGATCTACTGTACAATATAAAGCTCTGTGAGGCGACTGTTGTTGTGATTTGGTGCAATATAAATAAAATTGAATTGAATTGAATTGAATTGAATGTCCTTCAAGAAGCCTGGAGAACTTTTCCTGAAGACTATCGCTATAATAAAAAAAGGAAAAATTAAAGCAAAGGTAATGACTAGTTTGGGTGTTGTAGTCCTTTAATAATCAAGGAAAAGTAGTAAATCCACAATTTTAAAAAAAATTATTTTATTATAAATAATCCTGGTGTGGATTAGTTACTTACACATCAAACCAATGTTTTACAGGCAGAACATTGCTCATCTGAGTTTTGACCCAGAGTGAAATTCACACAAGTTCAGCTTTCATTACCTGATCAGCGCGCCACTGAAGCAGACCCACTCTGCTCTGTCTTTGAAGATTCACCATGAGAAATTGGCATTCCTTGCTCTAACTGTCCACAATATGAAAGTCACAGGAAAAACCGACATGTCTTTTTTTTATGTTTGTTTGTTTTAACCCACTATGGTGCCACTTAAAATCCCTGTGTTTGAACAGTACACTTCAATTCTGCTTTAACAGCAATCCTTGATGTGCAGGGAAACATCAGGGTTAGCAAACTCACAACGCGAGTCTTCTTTTTCTGGGCCACATGTGTAATATTTATGTTTTTGTCCATCGAGCCACTCCATAGAGCTTCACTGCAAGTCATGTTTAATTGCAGCAGAGAATAAACACCAGCCTTCAGACCAGCTGCAAAACAGAAAAATAAACACGTGGACAAAATGCATAAATTTGCTGTAATGTAAGTTAATAAAGTAAGTTACATACCGCAAAAGCCAATAGCTCCTCCAGTCACACAACCACTGTACACAGCGTTCTTCCAGTCAGATATGCCTCTGTGCTGTAAGTGAAAATCAGGTACAAAAAAAGACAGTTATTACAAAACACTTTCAGTTATCACACAGAAAGTGTTTTGTTTTTCATCTGCATGGCAGGAGGTAGTAATGGCAGATAATCAATTAATCATTAATCAGCATATATCTGTAAAAGTATTCTCATATAAATTACCATCACTTTGTTCGGTACTTCTAACGATTTGTTAACCTATCCTTTAACCACTTCTGCAAACAGCCTGTGCCTGACTTTATCATAATACATTACATGGTGACAATTGAACAAAGCATATACAGTGGGGCAAAAAAGTATTTAGTCAGCCACCGATTGTGCAAGTTCCCCCACCTAAAATGATGACAGAGGTCAGTAATTTGCACCAGAGGTACACTTCAACTGTGAGAGACAGAATGTGAAAAAAAAAAATCCATGAATCCACATGGTAGGATTTGTAAAGAATTTATTCGTAAATCAGGGTGGAAAATAAGCTTTTCCTCTTGCGCTTCGATAGAATGTTTTTTCTTTAATGCAGCCAGTCGCTCCATGAGCGCTGCCTTGTCAGCCGCAGCTTTAATGCGTGCGGAAGATGTTGATGAAATTCGACTTTGCTGTGACAAGGTTTTTGAAGGTGGTTTTACACTTGAGATATTAGAGACACTGTCTTCAGGTTTTATTTCATCCAAACTTTCAACAGCTTTATCATTGCGAACAGTATTGTTTTGTTCAGTATAAGGCTCGCCCGCCTCCTGCAACCAAACCTTTACTTTGTCCATAAAAACAGAGAATGCTGTCACCTTCGACTGAAAATGTGCAACTTGCCTTTTCACTTCATCTTCTGGCAGTGGCAAACTTAAAAAGGATTCTTGCAAAGCGTTTGCATCTTGATAGCATTTAATAAACTTCCCAAATTCAGAAGACACTTCCTTAACGTTTTCATGTGAGGTCATTAAAGCGGAAATTTTCCCCATGTACTTAGATGCTTGCTTACACATTGAACTGCACTTTTCTTGGCATGTCTTTATATACAAATCCAAACCTTTTGGCGTAAATTTAACACTTCTTTTCTCTGCTTGCATCTCAGTGTCATCCTCTCGTTTACTCTTAATATCCGACATTTTTATTGTCTTCTTGGATTATTTCAAACTTTATAAAGATGCACAGCACACTGAGAATCCATAGCCTAAAGTACAAACATGACATCCATTTACCTGCCTTTTGCAGCGAACAAACATTTCCACAGAGGGCGTTGGCATGTTTCAATTAGCGATCCAATTTTGCACCAATTTAGTACGTCAAAACTCAGTTCATCAGTCTTTGTAGTGAAATAATGTCTTTAAACTCCAATAGCTTCACCGTTTTCCTTTACGGCTTAAACAATATTATCACTCACCAGCTTTGACGAACGAGAGACATGTTGATCCAGGCTTCAACATCAAATCCGTCTGGATTACTCACCAGACGATCCAATAACTTTTATTCGAGTTCGACGGGGATCCTTGAAATCCTTATATCCATTAATGAAGAATTATTCCTTTGTCCACGGGAAGGTTTTTTACTTTGTGTAGTGGCAATTCCTTTACTTTTGTATGATCAAACGTCCCACAACTTAAAGTCCACAAGCCACTGCTGCACTGAGGTAATATTTCGTACGCAGGCAAAAGAAGTCCATTGTCCAAACCTTTTAGTTGAGAGTTTTGATTTTGGTTTATTTATCCATTTGGCAAGCAATAACAAGATCCTTCCTACTGCTTCTCCTGCTCTGGTAAAAAACCATAGGCCCACCCCAATGCATGCTGGTCCTATACCAGTCTCTTTATTTATAGAAACAAAATGGCCCTACAGCTCTTACTGACTAATTTAACAAAATAACAACAAACAAACAAATCATTTAAAACAAAATATTAACCGACAAATAAACCCCAAAATATAAATAAACTAACAAACTTTAACTAATTTCAAAATAATAAAAAATAAAGAACAAATAGCTCCAACACTCCGGCCCCTAATTGTGCATACTATCACAATTACTTTAAAGTCCCAAAAGGAGGAGCTATTCCCTTAAACAAATCCTTAATTTTCATTGATGATTTTCTTCACGATGAGGCTTCCAGTAGCAAAATAAGTTTTGTCACTGGCCTTTCCAAAACACTGGTCCTTGTTTGTAGTCTCACAGAACGCACCAAGCCTTTTGCATCCTGGTTTACATTTAAGACTTTCGCCATCATCCATGATCCTCTTGGAGCTGTAGCGTCTGCAATTAAAACAACATCTCCAGGTATAAGACATCTTTTAGTCCTCATCCATTTTTGTCTTTCTTGCATCAAAGGTAGGTACTCAGAAAGCCATCTCTTCCAGAACAACTCTGCCATGTACTGTACCTGTTTCCACCTTTTCCTGACATGCAAATCACTTGGATGAAACAGTCCTGGTGGAAAAACTGGTTTATTTTTCAGCAACAACAAGTGATTGGGTGTCAGTGCTTCAAGATCATTTGAGTCATCTGAAACTTTAGTAATGGGTCTGTCGTTCATTATAGCTTCAACCTCACAGAAGACTGTGTGGAGTCCTTCATCATCCAGAACTTGCTCCTTAAGAACTGAGGCTAAAATATTCTTTACTGAACGAATGAGAGGCTCCCACACACCGCCTTGGTGAGAAGCTGCTGGGATGTTGAAGTTCCATTTCATGCCATCCTGAACAAAAGCCTTTTGAATTTTGGCATGGTCCAGCTCAGTCAAACTTTCTTTCAACTCTCGATTCGCCCCAACAAAATTTGTAGCATTATCAGATCTGATGGTCGAAACTGGGCCTCGTCTACAGATGAACCTCCTCACAGCATTTATACAAGAGTCTGTATCAAGTGTACATGCAATCTCCAGATGTACTGCACGACTGGTGAAACAAGTAAAAAGAACTCCATACCTTTTAAGGAGACTTCGTCCTCTTTTAACACTTATAGGTCCAAAATAGTCCACTCCAACATTTGTGAATGGGGCTATGTCTGGCAGGACTCTCTCTTCAGGCAGATCCGCCATCTTTTGTTCAACAAACTTTCCTCTGTTGCGTCTACACGTGACACAACGAGAGATGATTTTCCTGGCAGCAGAATTTGCATTTAGTATCCAGTAATTTTGTCTTAGTTTTAACAGCATGTGTGCTCTTCCTGCATGTCCCAACCTTTGATGGATATGGCGTAAAATCAGTGTTGACACATGCATATCTTTTGTCAAAATTACAGGATGCTTTAATTCCATAGGCATGGCTGCTTTATTCAATCGGCCACCCACTCTGAGGATTCCTGCATCCAACACTGGATCAAGTTTATAGAGACAATTTCCCTTAGAGACTCCTTTGAGGCCATTGCGGATTAAAGCCATTTCAGTCGTAAATTTCTGTTGTTGTGCATATTGAAGAATAGCTTGTTCTGCCTTTGCCAAGTCTTCTGGAGTGAGATTTCCTTTCTTCAAAGTGGTCTTAAATCTTTCCATTCTTATCTCCACTTCTTTCTGACCTTCCGGATCATTCTTATTCAAACCTGCAGCAAGCAACTCTTTCCTCTTCTGTGCCAACAACACCAAGACCTCTTTCATCTTTAAAAGCCAGGCTACAGAGATTTTAAGTTTTGCCCAAGACGAGAAGTAGAGGATAAAATAGCTGGTAGGATTTTGTAATTCTCTCACAATGGCATTCATTGTCAGGTCCCTTTTGACCTCTGGGTCATCTGCAGAAATTACACTGTACTCCACATCCAGTTTAGGCCATTCCTTTTCTGACTCATAGAGAAATTCTGGCCCTTTTATCCATCTCCTACATTTGAGGAGATCCCCAGCTCTCATACCTCTGGATGCGTCATCTGCAGGATTCTCCTTAGAAGAAACGTATCTCCACTGATTCACATCTGTTGCTTCCCGAATAACAGCAATTCTGTTTGCAACAAAAGTATTGAATCTTCTGGTTTCATTGGAGATGTATTTCAGTACTGTTGTGCTATCAGTCCAAAAAACTGATTTTTCCAACCTGACTTGCAGCTCCTTTTGCAGAAGCCTGTCCACCCGAACTGCAAGAACTGCAGCCGTCAATTCCAACCTGGGAATTGTAGTTTGCTTGAGAGGAGCAACTCTAGCCTTTCCCAGGATAAAAGCAACATGCGTGACGTTATTCTTTTCCAACTTTAAATATGACACCGTTCCATACCCATCTTGACTTGCATCAGAAAAATGATGAAGTTGTGCCCTATCTGGTCTTCCAAAGCAATTTGGTTTAATGCAACGTTCCACTTTAAACTTTGAAATCAGCTGGAGATCCTCCAGCCAATCACGCCACCGCTGGGAAAGAGAGTGGGGAATAACTTCATCCCACTTCAAATTTTGTCGGCAAAGCTCTTGTAGCAACAGTTTAGCTGGCATACTGAAGGGAGACAAGATTCCCAAAGGATCATACAGTGAGCTGACCACAGACAAAATTCCCCTTCTGGTTGTTGGACGGTCCTGCAGGGAGGTTCTGAACTGGAACTTGTCTGTTACTATGCACCACTGTAAACCCAGTGCTCTCTCAACTGGAAGTTGATCTGTGTCCAAATCCAGATCCTTAATTTCCTTTGCTCTTCTTTCCTCTGGGATTGACATGAGCACTGTGCGACTGTTGCTGATCCATTTTGAAAGCTTAAATCCTCCTTTAGCGCAGATATCTGTCAGCCTCTTCACCATGTGCACTGCCTCCTCTTCTGAAGCAACAGATTTCAAACAATCATCCACATAAAAGTTTCTTTTGACTGTATCAACCACTTCAGCTGGAAACTGTTGTGCATTATCATCTGCAGTTCTCTGTAGAGCATAATTTGCACAACTTGGCGAAGATACAGCTCCAAACAAATGCACTTTCATCCTGCATTCCTGTGCAGACCTTGAAGTGTTGCCATGTTGCCACCACAGGAAACGGAGAAAGTTGACATGTTTTTCTGAGACGTGAACTTGGTGAAACATGGAATCAATGTCCGCCATTAATGCAACAGGCTCTTGTCTAAATCTGATCAGAACCCCAACCAGCGAGTTTGTGAGATCAGGTCCCTGTAGAAGCTGACTGTTCAATGATGCTCCTTTATAAGTTGTTCCACAGTCAAATACAACTCTTAATTTGCCCTTTGTGGGATGATACACTCCATGATGAGGGATGTACCACACCTTTCCATCATCTTTGTGCAACTCATCTACAAGCACAAACTCGGCATATCCTCGTTCAAGCATGTTGTTTACACATTTAGTGTATTCATCCTTATAATGAGTATCCTTTTCAAATCTCCGTCTGAGACTCTGGAGACGCTGCTCCGCGACACAGAGGTTATTTGGCAAACTGGAACCTTCTCTCCTGAAAGGCAAATCAATGTGATAATGATTTCCAATAAGCTTTATTGAACTACTAACAATATCCATGAAACACAGATCCTCTCTAGACATTTCAGTCTGCTCCTCTGATGATCTTTCATTAAAATCATGATTGTACTGTTTAATCAACATGTCTTCAAGACGCTCAACAGAAATCCTATTGGCTGTTACAGCAGTGCAGTTGGTTTTATTTCCACTGTTACTTCCAGTGCGCAGGGGACCATTTATGACCCAGCCAACTTTTGTTTTTACAGCATAAGGTCCACCTCCCACACTGTTTATCACCTTCCATGGCTCCAAAACATTGGAAGCATCAGTGCCTATCAGTAGCTCCACATCTGCATTAACGTTGTACAGTTTAACAGGTTTAAGATGAGGCCACTGATCGATGTCGCTTTGCTGGGGAATATTAACTGTAGAAACTGGCATAGTCTTTTGAGTCAAAACATCTGGCAATGGCATGAAATCATTTGCTTCCAAACCAGACACTTCCAAACCAGACAGAACTTGTGTACTAACAATCCTATCTTGACTCATTGTTCTCAAAAAGATATTGGTCTTTTTACCTTTTACATTCAGTCTTTTTGCCAGAGTTTCTGTACAGAATGTACCTGAACTTCCAGGATCCAAAAACGCATAGGTTTGCACAATTTTATTGCTCTTTTGGCTCTTAACTTGAACTGGAACTATAGAAAAAATTGCATCAACTTCATGACCAGCCCCAATATACCCACATGTCTGAGTGGTTGCAGTTGAAAAGTTGACATTAGAGTTTGTCCTCTGTTGAGTTTGTTCCGAAGACGCACCTGGATCCTTTCGCTCTATATGAAGAACCCCTGGGTGCCTTTGGTGACACACGTCGCAATCCAAACGACTCCTACAGTCTTTGCTTGTGTGACCAACTTTTAAACAACCAAAACAAATTCCCCTTTCCTTGATAAAAGTCAACTTATCCTGATGCGTTTTAGCTTTAAACTGCTTACAATTCTCTAGTAAATGGTTGCTGTGTGAACAAAACAAACAACTACGCAGAACAACGGAAGTTGTTCTGCTTCCAGTTGATTGAGCTTTGATTCCTGGCACTGTACTGACATTAGTGGCAAAACTACTTCCTTTTCTCCTTTGCTTGGTAGAACTTGAAGCTTTAAAGCTGCTTCCAGATTGTGAGTCTTGGATGTTGCCAAACACTGGATCTGATGCTGCTTTTACCTGTTTTATTATAAAGGTAACCAGATCAGTGAATACTGCTCTGTAACCATTTTGTTCCTGCAGTTCATAGGCAACAACTCTCCATTTTTCCCTCAATTTGTATGGAAGTTTCATAACAACCATTCTCATATTTGAGGGCAAATCCAACTCCTTCATATAAACAACTTGCTGCATTAGATTCGAACATCCTTGAAGAAAAAGAGAGAATGACTGTAGACCTTTCACATCCTCACTTTTAATAGGTACCCAACTCACAATCCTCTCCATATATGCAGAGGCAATTTTATTTTCGTTCCCAAAATGTTCTTCAAGAAGATCTTTGGCTGTGGAATAGCCCTGCTCAGGTGGTAAGTGCTGACAGCTATGCACCAAATCTCTAGGCTGCCCCCTAGTGAACTGCTCTAAAAAATGCAAACAGTCGCTCCAGTTATCAGTTTTAGCTTCCACTCCATTTTCAAAGGCATTCATAAATGATCTGTACTGTAAAGGGTCTCCATCAAACACAGGGATGTTTCTGGCGGGGAGGACAGAAGATAAGTTTTGTTTTACAAGCAAAGTAGTGATGTCATTTTGTTTTTGCAGAATATTTACAATCTCCTTCGTGCAGTTCCCAGTCAAAGTAGGAGACTGAGGCTGTGTTTGCTGCGTCACTTGAGCTGAATCATCAACCTGATGTTGGGTTTGACTTTGTCTAGGTACGATTACTTGTGATTCAGATGCAGAATTTATACCAGAGTAATCTCTTGATGTTGGAACAAATGTATCGGCACAAGGATTTAAACTAGGCGCTTCTTGTACGTGCCCTCTTTCAAAATAAGAGTTCATTCCATCAGAATGCTCAGAGCTACAAACTGAATTTATTTTTAAGACACGAAGCTTTGCATTAGTGGCTGCCAGCTCTGTTTCCAAGGATAATGTCTCCTTTTCTTTTCTCAGTTTCTCCTTTTCTTTTCTCAGTTTTTCCTCTTGCGCTTCGATAGAATGTTTTTTCTTTAATGCAGCCAGTCGCTCCATGAGCGCTGCCTTGTCAGCCGCAGCTTTAATGCGTGCGGAAGATGTTGATGAAATTCGACTTTGCTGTGACAAGGTTTTTGAAGGTGGTTTTACACTTGAGATATTAGAGACACTGTCTTCAGGTTTTATTTCATCCAAACTTTCAACAGCTTTATCATTGCGAACAGTATTGTTTTGTTCAGTATAAGGCTCGCCCGCCTCCTGCAACCAAACCTTTACTTTGTCCATAAAAACAGAGAATGCTGTCACCTTCGACTGAAAATGTGCAACTTGCCTTTTCACTTCATCTTCTGGCAGTGGCAAACTTAAAAAGGATTCTTGCAAAGCGTTTGCATCTTGATAGCATTTAATAAACTTCCCAAATTCAGAAGACACTTCCTTAACGTTTTCATGTGAGGTCATTAAAGCGGAAATTTTCCCCATGTACTTAGATGCTTGCTTACACATTGAACTGCGCTTTTCTTGGCATGTCTTTATATACAAATCCAAACCTTTTGGCGTAAATTTAACACTTCTTTTCTCTGCTTGCATCTCAGTGTCATCCTCTCGTTTACTCTTAATATCCGACATTTTTATTGTCTTCTTGGATTATTTCAAACTTTATAAAGATGCACAGCACACTGAGAATCCATAGCCTAAAGTACAAACATGACATCCATTTACCTGCCTTTTGCAGCGAACAAACATTTCCACAGAGGGCGTTGGCATGTTTCAATTAGCGATCCAATTTTGCACCAATTTAGTACGTCAAAACTCAGTTCATCAGTCTTTGTAGTGAAATAATGTCTTTAAACTCCAATAGCTTCACCGTTTTCCTTTACGGCTTAAACAATATTATCACTCACCAGCTTTGACGAACGAGTGACATGTTGATCCAGGCTTCAACATCAAATCCGTCTGGATTACTCACCAGACGATCCAATAACTTTTATTCGAGTTCGACGGTGATCCTTGAAATCCTTATATCCATTAATGAAGAATTATTCCTTTGTCCACGGGAAGGTTTTTTACTTTGTGTAGTGGCAATTCCTTTACTTTTGCATGATCAAACGTCCCACAACTTAAAGTCCACAAGCCACTGCTGCACTGAGGTAATATTTCGTACGCAGGCAAAAGAAGTCCATTGTCCAAACCTTTTAGTTGAGAGTTTTGATTTTGGTTTATTTATCCATTTGGCAAACAAGATCCTTCCTACTGCTTCTCCTGCTCTGGTAAAAAACCATAGGCCCACCCCAATGCATGCTGGTCCTATACCAGTCTCTTTATTTATAGAAACAAAATGGCCCTACAGCTCTTACTGACTAATTTAACAAAATAACAACAAACAAACAAATCATTTAAAACAAAATATTAACCGACAAATAAACCCCAAAATATAAATAAACTAACAAACTTTAACTAATTTCAAAATAATAAAAAATAAAGAACAAATAGCTCCAACACTCAGGTTTCGAGATGATCCAGAGAGTGTATTGCTCAACGTTTGCGACAGAGTTGCTCAGTTTTAGTGCTTTTAAATGTGCTTTCTCTGTTAAAGCATAATAATGATACTCATAAAATACATTAAGTAAAATGAAACTGAAATCTCTTTCTCCAGTACCTTAGATTTCTTAGATAACCTTTTCAGTAACTGAGGATCTAGTTTTTCTGCATCTATAGATTAGTTTAATTTACTATCATTTACTATATTCTACTATAATAGATTAATTTACTATAATAAACAAATCATTTTATGTTCAGTAATTTTTTTATATGATCATATTCTGAGAAGAAACTTAGTAGAATAAAAATATAATGAAATATGAAGTAGATGAGAATATTTTATTCCAAATACACCAGATATGGGTGGGAAGGAAATAGTAAATGGTCAGGATATACAGTAGAAACATGTGTCGGGAAGCGTGGATTGCATTCCCTCTGTATACATGTAGATTTTCTCCAGTGGAGATTCAAAGAATGAATGTTTACAGCTTCATGCTGACAACAGAGGGACCTGCAGGCGATTCTGCAGGTCATTAATCAATGTATAAAACTAAAATAAAATGTGTCACTAAAATGTATTTAGTGACACAGCACACAAACACGGAAGCAAGATGTGTAATTAGGATTATTTATAATAAATATGAATTAATTAGTGTAATTTCATTAACCATAGAGAATAACTAAATCCTTCAGGACAATGTCACATCAGTGCACTGAACTCACTATGGCATCCATCTAACAGAGCTTCCACACGTTCTCACTGTAATTTCCCCTCATGAATGAATTTATGCTGCACTAATCTGAATGTTCGGAGGGAAATCAAACGCATTTTACTCGTAGTACTCAAGCTGACTTCACTTGGTTTGAATGACGGCGTACTCACAATTGCACCCAGTCCTTGGTGAATTGGATGTGCGCCTCCAGAGATTTATGACGGCGAAACTGGTGCGCCGTGTATGCGCTGACTTTACAGACAAGGTACGAGAACAGATCATGCTAAGTCAACAGCGGTTTGGTCTTCAGGGTTTCTACTAGCGGACGAACTCTCCTTTCCAGCACCCTGGCATAGACTTTCCCAGGGAGGCTGAGGAGTGTGATCCCCCTTTAGTTGGAACACACCCTCCGGTCCCCCTTCTTAAAGATGGGGACCACCTCCCCGGTCTGCCAGTGCACAGTGATTTTAAAAATAAAGATAAAATGAAAAGTAATTAATAAAAAGTAAATATTTAAACATTCCTACAAATGTGCAATGAACGTGTAAAAATTCTGTTTAGTAGTTGTTGCTGTTTCTTTCTTTCTTTCTTTTTCTTTTTTCTTTTTGAAAAATAACGACGTCTCTGAGGCGCGAATTACTACGTGAAAAATGGCGTCATCTTGTGGCCCCTTTCTGTCACTATAATTCATTCAAGGCTTTGTGGGAAATGCTTCTCCTGTAAAAGTTTCAGTCACCGGCGACATTTTTTCATCAGCAGAACGTTGACCGTCATCACAATGAACCAAATTCGATGACGTCACAAAAGTCAGCTCAAAGCACAACCAATCAAAATCTTGACTTTGATCTGAAAGTCCTTAAATAGCCGTTAGTTCGCAGTGTTCCTCACAGCAATCAGTTGCGATTAGTTCACATTTGCTTCGTGTTTTTAAACAGTTTCCTAAAGAGATTTAAACTCTTTTTCAAGGACATTTTAAAAGTTCTGTACCAATCAGCTAAAGTTTGACAGCTGTACCGACCAGTTTCCTCCAGTCTATTAAAGCAGACTGTTTTCAAAAAATGGATAGAGGAGACGGCTCACAAAACCATGACGATGGTGAACAAAACCATGTTGGTGTAGGACTAGCAGTCAATGAGCTGCTTTTGGCACTGCTGCAACAGGGAAATCTTAGAGCAGTTGACAGGATGTTCCCCTGGATTGAAATCAATCAGTTGCGTGGTTTAGTTGATAATCAACTGCCACAACAAGAGGAGGCAGTTGATGTTCCGGTAGGAGGCATCGAAATAAATCCTCCCCAGGAAATAGCAGGACCCTGGGAAAATTTTAGAGCAGAGATGGGAGTAGGAGATAACATAGAAAGAAATCCACCCCAACAGATAGAACGACCATTGGTCATTAATAGAGCAGAGATGGGAGCAGGAGATTACACAGAAAGAAATCCACCTCTAGAAATAGAACAACCCGTGTACAATAATGTAGCAGAAGAAGATCCAATTATTGATGAAATCAGGTGGTGGGAAGATGAGGGATCTGAGAGCGACACTGAAAGTGTTCCTGATAGTGACACAGATGACGATGGAGACAATGGCCAGGATGCTCCTGTGCTATTGCCCCCCAACCCAGTACCAGGCGGTTCGAGGAGGAGACCAAGGGAGGAGGAGGATGAAGAAGAAGAAGAAGATGGGAGAGCTAGGAAAATGTCTAAACACTGAATTTTGAGCTGAGCTGGACAGTCAATGTTGCACCCATCTTCCAAAGCTACATGTGTCCTACATCACTCTACGGCCTAGAGCGTCCTGGTGCCACGTGCACTTATGGACACTCTTATGTTCGAACAGGGTTGCTGCTGCTGGTTTGGTCAATATTGTTTGGAGAGAGATCAAACTAACAGCTTTAGAATCAGTGCAAAAAAGACGTAAACACAAAGCGCGGACCCGCCGAAACATCAGAATCAGCGAGCTGTCAGCTTTCAGCCCCGACCGTGTCCGTGCGGTCGGGTGAGAAAGGCCACATCTCACTGATTCTGATCTGCGGGTCGCGCTTTGTGTTTACGTCTTTGTGCAGAAGCCGTGTACCTGCTCTCATTTACTGTTTTAAATGTTTGGTGGTCGTCAAAATTTTGTGACGTTTCACCTGAGATTCTGGAATTTTGGGCAAAATACATTTATATAAAAAAATCGATTCAGGATTTTAATGAATCAATGTCACGTTATCCAATCCAGAATCGATTTTAATCGATGAATCGATTATTAAAACCCACCCCTACTTCCTATCACCATTGTGCTAACGTAATTATACAATAGCATTTACAACACCACCATCTTCAAATAGAAAAACACATTATGGAATGCTATCAGTTGTGTATTGGCCTCCCCAAACCCTGGACCTCAACATTAGTGAATAGTGGGATCATCTTGACAGAGAAGGGAAGGAAAGGCAGCCAACATCCAAAAGAAGAGCTTTGAATGCATGTCTTTATCCTGTCTTCCTTCTCACCCCAACCGGTCGCAGCAGATGACCGCCCCTCCCTGAGCCTGGTTCTGCCGGAGGTTTCTTCCTGTTAAAAGGGAGTTTTTCCTTCCCACTGTTGCCAAAGTGCTTGCTCATAGGGGGTCATATTGTTGATTGTTGGGTTTTTCTCTGTATCTATTATTGTACGATCTACTGTACAATATAAAGCTCTGTGAGGCGACTGTTGTTGTGATTTGGTGCAATATAAATAAAATTGAATTGAATTGAATTGAATTGAATTGAATTGAATTGAATTGAATGTCCTTCAAGAAGCCTGGAGAACTTTTCCTGAAGACTACTTTCGCTATAATAAAAAAAAGGAAAAATTAAAGCAAAGGTAATGACTAGTTTGGGTGTTGTAGTCCTTTAATAATCAAGGAAAAGTAGTAAATCCACAATTTAAAAACAATTCTTTTATTATAAATAATCCTGGTGTGGATTAGTTACTTACACATCAAACCAATGTTTTACAGGCAGAACATTGCTCATCTGAGTTTTGACCCAGAGTGAAATTCACACAAGTTCAGCTTTCATTACCTGATCAGTGCGCCACTGAAGCAGACCCACTCTGCTCTGTCTTTGAAGATTCACCATGAGAAATTGGCATTCCTTGCTCTAACTGTCCACAATATGAAAGTCACAGGAAAAACCGACATGTCTTTTTTTTATGTTTGTTTGTTTGTTTTAACCCACTATGGTGCCACTTAAAATCCCTGTGTTTGAACAGTACACTTCAATTCTGCTTTAACAGCAATCCTTGATGTGCAGGGAAACATCAGGGTTAGCAAACTCACAACGCGAGTCTTCTTTCTCTGGGCCACATGTGTAATATTTATGTTTTTGTCCATCGAGCCACTCCATAGAGCTTCACTGCAAGTCATGTTTAATTGCAGCAGAGAATAAACACCAGCCTTCAGACCAGCTGCAAAACAGAAAAATAAACACGTGGACAAAATGCATAAATTTGCTGTAATGTAAGTTAATAAAGTAAGTTACATACCGCAAAAGCCAATAGCTCCTCCAGTCACACAACCACTGTACACAGCGTTCTTCCAGTCAGATATGCCTCTGTGCTGTAAGTGAAAATCAGGTACAAAAAAAGACAGTTATTACAAAACACTTTCAGTTATCACACAGAAAGTGTTTTGTTTTTCATCTGCATGGCAGGAGGTAGTAATGGCAGATAATCAATTAATCATTAATCAGCATATATCTGTAAAAGTATTCTCATATAAATTACCATCACTTTGTTCGGTACTTCTAACGATTTGTTAACCTATCCTTTAACCACTTCTGCAAACAGCCTGTGCCTGACTTTATCATAATACATTACATGGTGACAATTGAACAAAGCATATACAGTGGGGCAAAAAAGTATTTAGTCAGCCACCGATTGTGCAAGTTCCCCCACCTAAAATGATGACAGAGGTCAGTAATTTGCACCAGAGGTACACTTCAACTGTGAGAGACAGAATGTGAAAAAAAAATCCATGAATCCACATGGTAGGATTTGTAAAGAATTTATTCGTAAATCAGGGTGGAAAATAAGTATTTGGTCACCTCAAACAAGGAAAATCTCTGGCTCTCACTGGCCCCACTGTAATTACAAAAACAGGTAGCAGTGGGAATGTGAGCATGATTTTGGAAGAAATCATAGAATTCTAGGAAAAAAGGATGGAAAAATGTTAGCAGCTGTTTCTGTCTTCATTCCAGCTGTGTCCATTTGTTGGTGACAAATGTTGCTGGATAGTGATGTGGACATAAGCATACCTAACTGAGTGTGTGAGGCAACATTTCCAGCAGTGCTTGCAGTTGTAAAAATACTATATGCAATGCTAGATGAATATTATAACTGTTACTGTTTTAGGAGCAATAGATTATTATTTTTACTCCTGTTTTTTGTTTCCTGATTAAAACTAAATAAAGAAAATGTTGGACTTTGATTTGTGGGGAATATATTGTAGTGTTATGGCTAAATATCTATTTTAACGTCCATCCCCCTTAAAAAAATAAGCAAAATGCTCTCATTTTGTCTGTCTATGCTTTAAGAACTGCAATAGTCCTGTATTCCTAGAAATATGAGTATAATATTTTAACTAGGGGCAGCACGCCCATACGGTAAAAGAACTGGCTGAGTAGCAGCATATCACTGAAAATAAAAGCGAACCGAGCCCTGAGGAACGCCACAAAAAACATAGACAACACGGACGCAAGTGTTATCTCTGTCTGCAGTAAAGGTAGCCATTAGCTTACCCAGGGATCTTTTAATTCAAACCCAGGTTTCGAGATGATCCAGAGAGTGTATTGCTCAACGTTTGCGACAGAGTTGCTCAGTTTTAGTGCTTTTAAATGTGCTTTCTCTGTTAAAGCATAATAATGATACTCATAAAATACATTAAGTAAAATGAAACTGAAATCTCTTTCTCCAGTACCTTAGATTTCTTAGATAACCTTTTCAGTAACTGAGGATCTAGTTTTTCTGCATCTATAGATTAGTTTAATTTACTATCATTTACTATATTCTACTATAATAGATTAATTTACTATAATAAACAAATCATTTTATGTTCAGTAATTTTTTTATATGATCATATTCTGAGAAGAAACTTAGTAGAATAAAAATATAATGAAATATGAAGTAGATGAGAATATTTTATTCCAAATACACCAGATATGGGTGGGAAGGAAATAGTAAATGGTCAGGATATACAGTAGAAACATGTGTCGGGAAGCGTGGATTGCATTCCCTCTGTATACATGTAGATTTTCTCCAGTGGAGATTCAAAGAATGAATGTTTACAGCTTCATGCTGACAACAGAGGGACCAGGTGTCCTACTTTATGTGGAGCTGCACAGCATTGTCATGTTTTATTGTAAAGTCTGTCTTTTGTGAAATAAAGAAAGGACTCACCCTAACGTTAGAAGCTTTGCAGGTTTCTGTGGAACAAACTAGCACAAACAAACAAAATGCAACAGTTAAAAATATTAACAAAGTAGGTGACACCAGTGGGAGGTAATTCTCAAAGTTTTTGTTTGTATTTTGCCTATTATTTATTTATTTATACACAGGACACATGAATCTCTTATGCGCATCTATACAAGCATTCCCACTGAAACTGAGGAGCAGACAATAAGCAGCTTAAAGAGTTCATTTTTTAATCGAGTAAACTTCAGATTCCTTCTATGCTTGCAGTGGGAAAAAACTGGACTCCATTGAAATAGTTCACAGGCACATTCAGACCTTAACATGCTAAATGCCAAACTGTGACCTGCATAGTTTTGTATGTCCAATAATAACATTTCTTTCACCTCTCACCTGTATTAATTTGCTACACGTGGTGCTTTCCCCCCACTTAGCTCTCCAGGATTTGTTCACCTTACTTGACTCATGAGTGATTTCAGTGGTGAAAATACTTTTATGTAAATACATCATTTTTTACTACACAAAATTCAGTTACTAAATATTTTGCCTGTGAAAACCCTGTCCCCATTAGAGGCTCTGTACGATGTTCTGGCAGCGTTTTTTTCTACTTTTTCTTTGAACATGTGTCACTTATGTTTATGGACTCTTTTACTGACGAGTTTGCTGGCCGTTAAATCCTTATTTGTTTAAGGTCTCCCCCATGTGGAAGTTTGGCTTCTCTGCACTGATAAACAGCACAGCTTTCTGTTCAGATTGAACTGCAGCATACGTAACGCAAACATGACACACAAACTCTCATCCACGTGTTTTAACATCTATTTATTACCACCATAATATGAGAAATTTGGAAAATACAAAGATCAGCTTATTTATACGTCTGAAAATCTCAAGGAATAAGAAAAATATAAAAGAAAAAAGTATGAGGTTATACTGTGCATCCCAAATTTTGATAAGGGACAGATTATATGCTCAGGTGTAGAGAAGCTGCAGGAGACACACAGACCCTAAACATGCAGAGGTTCACTATGTCAATTCATACTGGTGTGACAAGTATAATGCTAATCTGTGGTGACAGAGAGATGGAGGCTGAATGTGAAGACTAATCTACAGTGAACAGAAGAGGAGACAGTGAGACCCCGCCCCCTCGTGGCTGCCATTAGAATTGAAGTTTCCTTGGAAAATGGAGAAGCCCTTCCTGATTTTCTGTAACAAATCACTGCAAACAAAAAGACCCTAACTGATAATGTTGATACTATTAATTGCTTTTTACTCCTATTTTGATAACTGTATAAGTGGTAAAGGAGGAGATGCTCCTCTATGAATTAGATGTGTAAAACAAAAATAGACACCATATCCACAACAATAATATTCTTAAGAAACCAAGAGATTTTTGTTTGAGCACAGCTGGTTTGGAAGATCAGTTTTCACAGGAGCACACAAACAAACGAGCAGGTTTCACAGGTGACGGAGGTGCACTGAAAAGCTACAGCTGCAGAGCAACAGGAGAGTCGGGGTGCAGAAGGACGCACTGAGCAGGAGGATGTTCAGAGGGGGCGGAGGCCTCGGGACTAGTTTTAATAGCACCCTGCTGTGGAAGTTGTGGCTCCCCTTAAGCAGACTAACCCCTCGGCCTTGTCCCTCTGCTTTGGCTCCGTTTGCCACAAAAACTGCACCTGCTCAACTCCAGGTGAGCTTACTGATGGGCTTCCAGATTTGAAGTAGCTCCCAAACCCAGGAATGCATGTTTGCCTATGTGTGCACATGTGCATCTGATCTGCCAACCCTTTACATGCACGAAGAAGGTACCCTAAAACATTTGGTGAAGACAAAAAAAATTACAAATTGATCAGACTTCAACATATTTCTATCTCTTCATAATCAAGATTACTCTAAAGTCTACCGAGAAGCTGGGTAGGCTGGGGAGAGAATGGAATAGGGACGGGTGGAGGTGGGTGGATGGAGTAAAATGAACGAGTAAAGGCAGGGATGGGTAAAGAAAAATAGGACACAGATGAAACATCAGGGAGGCCATCTAAGCGCGCTCTCCACGGATGCGGCGTGCCAGCTGGATGTCTTTGGGCATAATAGTGACACGCTTGGCATGGATGGCACACAGGTTAGTGTCCTCAAACAGACCCACCAGGTACGCCTCACTAGCCTCCTGCAGGGGACAAACACAAACAACATTAGCAGTACATATTAATGATGTTGTAATATAAGAGAAAAGAACCTAAACTTTGATCTGCTGCATTGGTTTAAGTGTAGTCCTTAAATATCGACAGCTGAAAGCACGTAATTCTCTAACAGCCCCTTAAAAGTCATAACAAAGGACAAGACAGACTTGCATATAATATAAAACCCTTCAGAGTTCACATTACAAGTTAAACTCATGGACCAAACATTTGGAAACCTCTCTACAGAGACACATTGATGAATCAAAAATTAGTGCCGCTAATCGTACTAAGTGCTAAAAAACAGTTTGGGGGAAAAAAAACCCTAATCAAACAAATTTAGAAGAATAAGGAAAGTGATGTCAAAGCTTCTACTAGAAAAAAAACAAACTGTTAACAGCATGGACCTCCTTCCCACATCCAACATAGCAGTGTGGCTTCACCTGCAGAGCTCCAATGGCAGCGCTCTGGAAACGTAGGTCAGTCTTGAAGTCCTGAGCAATCTCCCTCACCAGGCGCTGGAAGGGCAGCTTACGGATCAGAAGCTCAGTGGACTTCTGGTATCGACGGATCTCTCTCAGAGCCACCGTACCAGGCCTGAAACGCATGACCTCAAGCTCAGTACAATCATTTATTTATTTATTTTTACACCTGTCAGTAATGTTGACAGTTAAGGCTGAGTCTCCCTAATTAAAATACTTTTTGTGGCTCCGAGCAGAATTTGCAGGGTAAAGATTGCTCATTAAACGTCTGATATGATAAGGAGCAATTAATGTGACTCAAAATGAACGTTACCTGTAACGATGGGGCTTTTTGACACCACCTGTGGAAGGGGCGCTCTTGCGGGCAGCCTTGGTGGCCAGCTGCTTACGAGGAGCCTTTCCTCCAGTGGACTTACGAGCAGTCTGCTTGGTACGAGCCATTACGACAGAGTATCACCTGACGGAATACAAAAAACCCCCCAAACAATGTATCTGTTTCTATTCGCTTCATCGTGACATTAATCGTTGCACACTGGACAAATGATCCTGCTAAGCTAGTGGCCTTGAACTCAGATAAATAACTAAATTATTTAAAGTTTCCAATATTCAGTGCAGCAGCTCTGAAATATATATAAGTAATTAAAACATACAACTTCCCCCCTTTTACCACTTCGTTTTATTTGTTATCAAGTAATTATGCATTTTGAGTTTTTAATATTTTTGTATCAATTATTAACGGATCTATAATTAAACATGTTATAAATACTTGGTTCTTAAGTCATTTTGGACCTCCTGATAAAACTTTTCCCCCGGGTTTGGCCGCTGCACAAACACAAAGACTTTAGCCAATCTAGAGACTGTGGGATCCCAATTTAGCCAATCACAACCTTTAACAGGCCGTCACTCTGAATCCCACCAATCAGCTGTGGCTCCACTGTACACCCAAACCAATGATGTTTCAGCCAGGAGTATTTTAGGGCGGGACAAGTATTGTTAACTCCGCCTCATACCGCAAGATTATGGCCGCAGACCGAAACGAACCTACCAATACACAGGCAACGAGCGGGATGTAAACTTTGACATTTTCCCACCAAAACAGAAAATGTGTGCTCACAAGAGCATTAACAAATCGTAGTAGACAAGTAAGCGTATCGAAAAACAGTCAAAGACTGATGAAGTAGAGGTATTTTAAAGCGAAAAAGCGAGGTAGAAATCGCCGTTGAAAGTGGACTAGATATTTCGGCAGTGGAAGTACTGAGCCGTTTTTCTCTGCCTGGGGAAGCTGCTTTCTCTTTTCACAACACCATCGAAAAAACACGATATTAAAGCAAAAAAATAAGTTTATCTACTCTATTTTCTTCACCAAATGGTGACTATTGTTCTTAGTTAAGAAATAATTAAGGAATTTTTTACTTACCGGGGGTGAATTTTGTCTCTTTTCTTCGCAAGGATAGAAGTGTGTTCTGGTTGTCTGGCAGTGTCAGATATTTACTATCTCTCACACAATGGAAGCAGAGCGAGCGGGAGCAAAATGGCGCCCGTGTCAATCATCTGTCTCCCACAATGCAATGGTAACATTTGTAAACAATCTAACTTCATTTCCTCAAGTTTTCTCCTTCACACTCCAACGATGTAGAAAACACTAGATCAAGAAAATCATAAAATAATTACGTTTTCGACTTTTTTTTTTTAACGCTTTGCCTCAAAACCGCGTGTTAACAAATGTAAAACGCAAAACCAATGAGAGAATATGATAAATATCAGGGAATAAGGCACACTTTGACTTCGAACAGTAGGGAAAGGAAATGGATAACACTGAACTTTTTTTTTTTAATAACAAACCAAATATTTGTTATTCGCAACATAAATTAGTCCAGATTAATTAAAAAAAATACATTCAAGTCTAAAGGAAAAACATTTCTCTTTATCATGCTAAAAATATAATGTAAGTGCGCTAACCGAAATGAAAAAATATTACTTGTCTGTTTTAGTAATTATGGATCTCCGTTATAAATTCAAACGAGAAACTGAATTTAGATGACAAACATGACAGCTGTGTCATCATATCAGTCCTACTGCAATTGTCTTTTTTACACGAGGTTTCTGATCAGTATATGAAACAGGAGGGAAACTAAGTACAAGCACAACTCCAAACTCTGCAGTTCTCTTGCCAAACCTGAGCGTTTCTGTTCTTGTGGTGGTGGAATGATTTCAACACATTCTCCTTCATGTTGGTCACTTTTAAGCATTAGACGTTATACCAAAGTTGGGGTAAGACAATTACATTAATTTTTTAAAAAGCTGATTCATTATATATGCTTTATGTTTTCATAAATGTTTCTCTGGAAAGGAATTAATATTCTTATGCATTTTAGATCCCCCTGTTGGTCAAATTGAGAAAGCCATGGGGTTTGTGGAGCTGTCATTTTAAAATACATATGGCATTCTGGTCATCATCACAGCTGAACCAGGGATTACGTTGCATTCTCTTGATTCTCCTGCAGCAAGCATTTCCTTTTTAAATAAAAGCTTACCCCAGAGATTTGTGCTTCATCCACAGGAGGGGGAAATGGACCAAATAACTGGTCAATGCCTGTGAATCTTCAGTTGTTTTCAGTCCCGTTGCACCGTGTGTATAAAACAAAAGGACATATCCATGCAGTCTGGCTTTATAAACATTTGGGAACAAATGGTTCGTTCCAAAGCACTGAATGTAATTTGAGCATGGTCCTGCAATAAGATGCTACTGTTCCAAAATGTTCCTTCCGATATATTCCACCATCAGTTGTAACTGGTGTTTTTGCAAACTTAAGAAACCAGAGCAACTCAGCCACAAAGTCCAGACCATGTAAAGTTACTGAGCCGGGTCTCCAACTGCAGAGCTGCATAAAGCCACCAACACTCTGCTATTCAGTAAGTCATGTGTTGCTCTGAAAAGAAGTCCATCACAGCGCATTTACATCAAAGTTATTATAGTTCAGATAAGTTTCATTTGACTCACCTGTCCATCAAAGCCTCATCAGGTAAGCTGTGTGTGTAAATGTAGCTGAACCAATAAAGACTAAATTACATTTAATTATAGGGAACACAATATTGTTTATTTTTGTCAAAAGTATAGTTTATTTTCATTTCAGCTAACTGCGATGTTTTGCCACACCTACTTTTTACTGTAATAACTTATTTCAATCATGTAGTAAATAGTTGGGTACATGGAGAAAACAGTCATGTTTCTTGCAGCAATGATCTGTCAGCAGGAATTGGTGTTCAACATCCTGAGCAAGGCTCTTTTAACACTAGACTTGGACTACATTAGAAGATGCGGCTGCGATGCTATGAATGCGGTGCGTCATGAACGTTTTTATTTATCTTTTTCAGAGAGACAGGGGAAAGGCTGACTCACACGACTACATGTGGACTTTGAAAATACCACCTGTATTCATCACTTTAAATCTGTCGACGGTCGGTCTTTATATTCAAGCTCTTTATTTGCTCAAAGCATCAGTCATCACTCTAGTGACGTCACTAATTTAAGATACACTCGTAACACTTCTGATATCTGCGATTCTGTTTTCGAGAAACATTCAGATCCACACAAAAGCCATGGATTCTATCTCTTCCTGAACAGTTTTATTTATTTCATATCTAACTGTAGATAACTTCTATTTTGAGACGAGTGTTTTCACATTCAAGTACATAATGCCTTACATCAACGCCCCATCTGAAAAGGTAGAGGCTTTACATAAGGCAAGAGGAGCAGAACCTGCAAGCGATATAGAAGTTAAACAGTTACAGAGTACAACCTGGATTTGGACATAGTTGAAACATATTGTAATCCATCCATTATGCTTACCCCGAAAGGGCTTATAGTATAATACCAAATGAATGTACTATACACTGATTTCCAGCCCGAAAAGAAAATTGTCCCACATATCCTTAGAAGAAAAGAAAAGAACCATCAAGGTGATACGAAACTAAATAACCCACAAAAATCAAAATAATCCTTCAACCTTGACATATCGAGAATCGTCATGCATTTATGTATTATGACAGGAAAAATAAAATGTATGGATTGCAGGAACAAAATTTAAGGCTCATCCAAGTTTTTCCCCAACAAAGCAGCAACAATGTGTTCTTCCCCACATTGTTCAGAAGGACATTGTTTCCAGCTTTATTCAGTTAGCACAGAAAGTACCATCAATCTGATTCGGGGGGGGGGGGGGACAAGAAAAATAACCCCTTACAGTTCTGGTGCTACAACAGGCATTCATCCACGTTCCCATCTTTATCCCATATGTGCAAGAACTGTGCCGAGTCATTTGGTCCCTCTTCTAATGAAGAACACGAGTACCAACACATTCCATTAGAAGTCATTGTAATCAGTTTATAACAAAGTTACGTAAAAATGGCACAGTCAGAGAAAATAAAGACATTGACAAGCACTACATTAACTCAAAGTACCCGGCTGCAGGTCCTCATCCAACCTCCTGCTCAGATTCTTCAAAACAAACATGGACACGCTGCTTCTGTCACATTAGCAGGTGGCCCTGCGTCGACCTACACGTATCCTCCTCCTGAAACGACTTGTGCTGTGAAATCCAGAGAGAACGCAATGGATAGAGAAGTACACAGAACTGTTCTGTAAGAGATAGAGTGCATGCATTTCTAAAATGCAAACCTTAGTCCCAGTTGATGCTCATACCCAGCGACACACCATATAAAAAAAAACAAAAACCAAACTAAAATCCCTTTTTATGGGTGTTTCTATTTGTATATATAGTATATATAATTTACATTTTTGTGGTTCCTAGTAAAAGTACCTCACGTCTTTCATATCATTATACATTTATGACCGGCTACTGTCTCAATCAATCACAACAACAAGACCTCATGGACAATAATTTCAGGTATACATTCAGGACTTTCTGTAAAAAGTCTTACAATATTCTTTACAATTCTTTAAAAATACAGAGAAGCAAAAATATTGGTGATACATCAGTCCACTGTCCTGCAGAGGCTGCTCAACCATAGCTCAGAGTCTTTCTTCTACACAGCTTCAGATTATTTTACACCTCCCCCTAAATGCTTCACTCTGTATGAATCTCTGTCTCGGGCCTCTGCATGGCCAGGCTAGTCTGGATAAAGGCCCCCTGACCTAGAGCTGTGGAGTAAGCTCTGTTGTTGTGGCTCACTGGAAATCCTGGGGCTGGGTAGGAGCTGGACGCTCCATGTTTTTGAACAGGGGCATGAGGCTGAGGTACTGGGTGGTAATCGTCCAAGTTGTCATAGTGGGACTGCACTGCTTTCGTGCTGTGTTTCTGACACGAGTAGTCTCTGTCTAGGTCTGCTTTGGCCTGGCTGTAGTGCTGCTCTCGGACGCTGTGCGATCGCTCGGGTTTGGAGCGGCCGATTTGTTCCCTGGGGGCTGATGACTGATCGTCTGTGCTGTGAAAGCCGCTTGATGTTTTCACTTTGCTCTGGTGGTGGTCAGAATCTGGACACTCGTAACGCGCCTGAAAGTTCCTCTTGTGTTTAGACCTGCTGCCGTCGTCTCCGGGCTCATACTTGGCCTCGTGCCGACCGCTCTCCTGCTGGTGAGAGAGACTGTGGCTCAGAGCAGAGGGGAGGGAGTGAGAGGACTGGCATTTCTTGGAGCTGCTTTGCTTGGAAAGTGCATCAGGCTTGTCACCCACTCCGCTGCCCTGGACATGCTTGTCAGTCTCCATGTACATGAGGGCTTCAGGGTCCGACACCATTTGTCTGGGCAGGTAGCGGCCGTCTTTGCTCTCAGACGGTATCAGCACAGCTTTGCCTGGGTCAGATTTACTGCGCAGGTGCAGGGTTTCATAGCCTGATATATCTGCTGGTGTGAACAAGCCCACGTTGTCATATTGAGAGAGGACGGGGCCTTTAACCTTAAGCCTGGCCCTGCTCTCCCTGCGGATAGAATGCATACGCAACCTTTCGGACTCCTCTGGGTCCCAGGATAAGTAAGCAGCAACTTCTTTGCTCCCATGCCCGGGGGGCATGTCCCTGCTCACAAAACTGTGCTCCTTCCCAGGAGGAAGAATGTGGCGAGTGAGGTAGTGATACCCAGTCGCCTTCCCACCAGGACGCCCAGGAAGTGTTCCTGCATCTCGGCCGCTGTAGGAGTGAAGGTGCCTGACTCTGATAGTGCCGTATGGGTCGATGTCATAGAAAGGCGCCTCCAATGGGCCTGAACCAGAATATGGACTGTAGCGGTACTGGACTCGTCCGTTCTCAAAGTAAGGCTGCAGCTGGGTAACATGGTAGTCTGCCTGCGAGGACTGCTGCGGGGGCTGCTGGTAGGCTTTGCACTGGTACACCGGTCGGTGGTAGAAGAACATGTCGTCATCTGGAGGAACTTCAGTCCTCTGGATGGGCACTGAGCGAATGCTGGAAGGAACATGGAGCGAGTGCACTCTGCGGATGGTGGGATAGCCATGGGTTCTGTCATGACTGTAGCCCTGGTGCCCAGGCCCTGGGGCTAGGTAAACACTCCTGGGGTTTCCTCTGGACTTGATGGAGTGATGGTAGGACCTGGGGCCTAAAGTGCTGTATCTGTTATCTATTCGGGCACTGTAGGGTATCTGAGGCTCAGACTTTGACACATAGGTGTGTGGAGGGACACTGTCTGGTTGGTAGTGGTGTGGTATAGACTGCGGGCCCAGAGTTACAGACCTCTGGTGGTAGTATGCAGCTCCTGGAGGATCAATTAGGACGGGTTCTCCTTTAGCGTGGTACAGGTAGGCTGGCTGGTGCGTGGAAGATTTACGAGGAGAAAGAGGATGGTGAGGGAGAGCATCCTCCATATGGCCAGACGGAGGACCTTCACCCAGGATATGGTAGGAGGTTTCACTGTGGCTGAGTGCTGCTGTGGCCAGTTTGCTCTCTATAGTGCGAACAGGGGGGGCAGGAGGAGTGGGTCCATAGGAGTCGTGATATTTTCCAGACTCTGCACAGGGCTGCACTGGCTTTATGGCCTCCCAAGGTTTCTCCACAGGCTCAGCAGAGGTGGGTGCGACTCTTGCGCTAGCCTTTGAGAGATGAGGCTGGGGTTGGACTAATGTCTGGGAATGTGTGTGAGGCTGTGTCTGAGCTGGAGGTTGTATTTGGGCTTGGCTCTGCTGCTGAGTTTGGGTTTGGGGTGGTGGGACTGATCTTTTCAGCTTCTGAGCTGGCTGTTCTGGTGGTTTTGGAAGAACTGGGGGTGGTGCCTTCTCCTCTGGTTTGACCTGAGAAAAAGAGGCCAACACAGGATAAGTCATTATTTATATCAGGTTTAGGGAAAAAAACAAAGAAAGAAAAGAAAAATAAGAGTTGTGCATTTTTTTTTATAGTAACACAAGACTTTTCCAATATGAACTGTAAGTATCTAAAGTATCAGAGTATTTGAATGCAGAGTAGTAGTGGTATACAGTCAATTATTTAAAAAATACCTATATACATACATACATACAGGTAGAGACTTGCAGCCTACACCGAGGATAACTTCTGTCAAAAATAGGAGGTGGTGCTGAGAACATACTCAATCCCAAAACAGTGAGTTTTGAGATTCACTGCTAGGACCTCTTGGGACCAGCCAACGTGATATCCTTACCTCAGGACCATGCTGCTGTAAGTTTCCACTCTCCTTGTTGTTGCCACTGGGGGTTGTGGCTGCAGTGGAATTGGATGAGTTACTATGAAGTGGGACTGGTCCTGTCACAGGCTGCTGTCTTTCTGGACTTTTCCTGGTTGGAGAACTCCGGCTGGGTGATGTGGAGAGTGGGGCACAATTGTAAAGTGGAGTGTCTGGTGGGGGGTCCACGTCTGGCTGCGATGCAGTTATAGAGGACTTGGCACTGTCTGATGGCTTAGTGATCATGCTGGTTAACTCTGGTGGCTGGTGTTTGTTTGAAGGACTGGAAGTGGAGGGATGAGATGAAACTGTGATCACACTTGTAGCAGCACTGTTTGGTGGGGGAGTACTTCCTCGTCCAGCTCCGTCTTCTGAGGCAGTCTGGAATTGTAGGACAAAAGGATGTGGCGAGTCCTGGAAGCTGGAGGCCTCATGCGGCTGCAGAGGGGACAGCGGTGTTGAGGGCTCAGAAGACCGCAGTTGAGACTGAGTGGACACCTGCTGAGCAGACTCAGCCAGGGCCAGGGCCAACATGCGGGCAGCATTTTTAGGAGGTGGAGGAGGAGGGACAGAAGAGGGTGCTGTAGAGTTGAGGGAACAAGGGGTTGGGTCCTTTGAAGAGTCCAGAGTTGTGACTCCTAGTGGGAACACAAAAAACACAAGGGAACTATAGTTGAAGCATGAATAAGCAAGAGCTCTAGGTGATTGTGGAACAGGCGGGAAGGTTTTAAGGTGCTTTAAGAGTGGGGAAAAGGCAGGGAGTAAGTAAGGTGCTCAGACATCGGAAGAAAAAGGTTTAAGATGAAATCCTTGCAAAGCTAAACCTGGCAAAAAATACACACAAACACTTTACTTTTATTTTCATCTAAAGAACAGGTCGAAAGTATGTATCTCATTCGCTGCCCTACCTTGGTGCTCTTGGCTATTAGCAGCTGGTCCCTGCTGCACGCCGTCCTCTCCCTTTACCTCTCGGCTGTCCACACTGTCAAAGGCTGCCAGTTTAGAATTCAGCTCCATTTGAAAAACTTCACTTAGCGATGGCTCAGCTACTTTCAGCAATACACTGCCCATCAATGTAGGAGAGTCCTTGCATATCGAAGGAGAAGATAAAGACTGTGGAAAGACAGCCTGTCCAGCTGTAATCTTCCCACGTGTTTCTGCGGACAAAGTGTCTGAAGTGACAAAAGGTGTCAAACTGGCGGCCTTTCCACATTTAATAGGTGACACGGCCTGTGTGGGTTTATCAGTGTACGAGTAAGACGCAGTCAGCTTCTTGTTCTCTGCCTTTTCCCCTGTATTCACGCTGGTATCGGTGGATAGCGGGGAAGTCAAGCTGCTGATGAAGGAGGCAGAGATGAGATCAGAGCCATTGGTCTTGCCACAGATGTTGCCCCGGTTCCTCTTTAAAGTGGAGCCCTCAGCCCTGACCGGTGAATCATCCAGGGGGAAGGCATAGGTGGTGTCAGGGAGACTGCACTGGAATGACATGGGGTCGAAGTCCAGGGAGGCCATCCCGATGTCTGGAGGGCTGAGGTCCACATCTTCACCTGCTGAGCGTGGAGGCGAGATAAGAGCAGGCACACAGATGGGTCCGTCGTCTCCGTCGCTGTCTTCTGTGCCATCCAGGTTATCATACGAGTTGCAGTGCTGCCGGCTGTCCAGCAGCTCGCCGTTAAAAGAGGCTGACAGAGCATCGCTGCTGGAGCGCGGTCGCCGAGGACGGTACACCTTGGACTCGCCTGGCGGAAGAACAGAACACAAACGATAAAGATAACGACCGATTAAGCTTTCTATTCCAAGTTTAAGTGAAGTGGAGGTCATAAATAATTACCTTCAACATTATGCAGGGAACTCAGTGACTCTTCACTTTTGGCTGACCTTAATGTTGCAGTGTCTCCTCTTCCTCCTGAAACACAACCATCAACATTCACTGCTGTCACTTTGGTGTATTTTGTTAAGCTCTTGTTGCTGCACAACGCTGATTAGCTCCAGACAGTTTTTACTGCAGATGCGGCGTGAGCACTCACCAGCGAGAGCCATAGCCTTCAGCTCATTAGGCTCACTGGGATTGCGGTGCAACTTCCGCTTGGACATAGAGGAAGACTTGCCCAGGTTAAAGAAAGAACGCCAACTACCTACAGGAGACTTCTTCGACTTGTTAGGCGGTCTCTTCCTATAATAGAAAACGATGATGGACAAGAAAGTCTTGCAGTCTCACCAAAACACCAGCAGAAGGAGCACCATGCAAGGTTTTTCCATTATAATAGACATTAATAAAACAGGAAAACAGCTGACCTCTCTGTGGGAAACTCAATGACGGTGTGGAACTTGCCCTGCAGAGCAGCTGGACCTTCACCCACTTCAATGTACTTGCTGTCTTCAGTGACTGGAGAGTTGATCTGAGCCTGGGTCCTGGCCTGGGCCTCCTCTAGACTTAGAAGCTTTGTTGAGGGTGATGAAATCAGCAGGGACTTTGGCCGTGACAAAGAGTTGTGACCTGACAATGTAGCAGAAAAACGATCAGTGGCAAACTATTTGAATTTAGCTTAATGTGTGCACGCTGGTGGGATGTCTATACCTGCTCCCTCTCTTATTAGTGAGCTGAGTTTAGTGCTGAAAAGCACATCAACATGGTTCAAAATGAACTCCACCACTACAGACTGGATTCGAACTTCCATGAAGGCTGCTGTGCCGCTGAAGCAGGCGGATTCAATCTGTTTTGACCTGAGACAACAAGAGAAAACGCGAAAACAGAAGTGAAATTTTCTTTAACTCAGTTAAAGAAAATTGGAATTTGAGTAAAACCATTCTGAGATGAATTTCCAACATGTGATGGCTGCTTAAACCCTTCAGTTCAGGCAGAATGACTCATTATAAAAAACAGACAGAGTGTACTTTGTGTGGCAAACATTAGAAATCAGGCCAGTCTAAGAACCCAGAGTGTGTGGCACCAAAAAGAACAGCAACTTTTATTTCTTATACTTGAAATTAAAAAGCTCATTAGAGGCATCTTGAAGTCTCCAGCCAGTTGAGCAAATGTACAGATGAAGAGTTACAATTCATTCAACACAATGAAAGAAAGCAGGATGAGCTCTCACCTCAGCAGGTTGGGCGCCCACACGATGGCAAGGTTCTTACTGTGCATGTTGGTTATGTAGCTAAATGCTGCCAGGCGGGAAAGGTGCCTCATGAGGAACTCCAAGGTCCTAAGAATCACATATTCAGATTCAACTTGCTCCATCAGTGATGTGCACGCTAACGGACATGATAAAACTGTCTTCAGAGCATCAGGGTTTTGCTTTAATCCCTATTGGAATGCCAGTTGCAAATTTCACACAGTCTGGGAAATTCAATTAATCCTAACACAGACAAAGATTCCACTCAGTGCAACAGCATTACAGAAAGCTCTGATTCTAACACCATCAGACAGACAACTGAATGCACAGCCAGTCTGTAACCCTGCAGCTCCTTAGCCTGCCAATGGGGGGCAATGTGCCTCTACACTAACCTGTAATGCGGTGGCGGAAGCTGCTGGATGACGTCATGGATTTTGATGAGTCGTTCTTCGTCTGTCGCTGCTGATACAGCCTCCTTCGAGTGAAAGCAAAACAAGAGATTAGGAGACAGGGAGAGACTGACAGTAATGGGATTTGGCGCTATGTCCACATTAAGCTTAATCCATTGATATCCCAAGTTCATGCTGATATATAGGGCACAGACAGAACATCGGTCTGTAACCGCGAAGCCCCCCTCCTCAGTCTAGCTGCCATAGCAACCAGTAAGTATTTACTTCATCCTGAGGGATGCCTCTGGTGTGCTTGGAGAAAGTTTTTATTCCAAGTCACACACAGTGGTTTGCTGCATTTTTAATGACAGGGTGTGTCGAATGCGGTGCTATTATTTTAGGGGTGTCTATGGCCCATGACTGGAGGAGGAATTTCAAGAATTCCTATAAGATAAACCTGTTTTATTTCTTTTCTATCGAGATCAAATTTGAAAAGTCAGCAGTCAGTCACGGCCAATCTGCAACAGTTAGCAGCCCTGTAGCCCACATTAGTGTTTTACTTACAGAGAACTTCTCGTAGAGCTGGTAGGTGAGCAGTGGATTAGGCAGCTCTCTGAAGTAGAGTTTACAGAGCGAGCCAACACAGTGGATGTCCTGGATGTAAACATCTTTGGTCAAGTCAGGGATCTGCTCAGAGTCAAACTCATGCCTGATGGGAGAGAAAAGGACAAAGCAACAAACTGCAGTCAACAAACTAACATGTGAGTGCTGAGACAGGCCATGAAACGGTTCTACTTTCCAGTAGTGTTTGCAAAGATCTTTTCCCAGCAATGCATCAATCTTTTCTCCATATAATATTACACAATGTCAGAGTGTCACATGGGCTCAGGATTGGCAGAGCAGGTCATCTACTAATCTGAACGTTGGTGGTTCGATCCCCGGTTGTTCCAATCTGCATGCAAGATGCTGAACCCTGAGCTGCTCCTGATGCATTCATCAAAGTGTGATCATTAGAAAGCATCAACGTGTGTGTGAATGGGTGAGAGAGACATGTTGTATAAAGTACTTTGAGTGTTGAGTCCCAAGCATTGGATGTCGGTCAGTTTGTGCCTCCTTACCGCAATTTCTGGATATTTGAAGCAATTCCAGACAGGCGGTAAATGCCGTCCACCACGCCGTGCTTCTCAATGAATTCCGTGCAGCTCTTGAGGACCTGGGGCACTGTCAAACAAAAACAACGGCAATTCATCATTTTCAATCTTTGCTGAGCAGCAGGACAGAAGAAGATGCCAGGATACTGAGGGTGGACCAACTTTTTTGTGTTTTCTGATGGAAAAACACTCTCGGAGCTAGAGTGGACACATACGCATACTGAATCATGCATTTCTTGACCTGGTACTGTTAGGTTGCCTTAAAACATTTTCTGTTTTGATGCAGGCAGTCTGTAAGGAAACTGTCAGCGTGTGAGGCAACCAATCACTGAGCCAGTGATTGTGTGGTAGACCGCTAAAATCACGAAAAAGCTTAGTGTCTCCTCATTCTCCTTCAGGAGCTATGCATAATACAGACATGTTATTCGTCTATGTGAGCGTGTCTATGGAAGATAAGGACAGTGTGTATATGTACGAGGAGGCCTCCCCACAGCTCACACATCATTTTAGATTGACAGAGTGGGACACTTGCTGAAGCAGCTGTTCAAATTCCACATGTAGCCAGAGAGAAAATAAGGCCATTCATTCAATGTGAACAAACAAGCGGATATTCTACCGCACAGGAGAGGACCGAGTGGGAAGAACTTGTTACAAGTATCTCTTTCCACAAAGATGCACAGCATGTGTTTAAATGTGGAAATCACTAGACTGTTTCCTCATCTTTTAAAAGCACTTTAAACTGTTAACCTGGCCTGTGTTCAACCAGAAGTGAAAACCCTTTATCCCTTACTCACGGATGTATCACATGAGCTGGGTTTTGAAAGATGGCATACAAATTACAAGAAGGGCTACAATGAATCTTTATGTTGTGCTGGGAGCAAGCGCTGTTTCCTACAGACGTCTGTACAATCATACTGTATTTTAGAATCGGAGGAGTCACAACATGATGACAGAAAGAACGCAGGTTTAAGGCACTTCCAAGGCAAGATAAGTAGAATTCATGTGCCTTTTACAGATGACGACAAAATTATTAGCCCCCCTATGAAAATGTTATTTTTTAAAATTGTTTTAAGTATTTCCCAAGTGCTGTTAACAGTAGCAAGGAATTTTTAATACAGCTTTTCCAAAAATTACAGTTTTATTTTGGAACCTTCGTAATATTTTTTCTTTGGACTCAGAAACAAAATGACTTCATCAAAACTAAACAGTTGCAGAATCAAAATTTATCCAGGCTGTTCTTTAAGGTGTCCGTTCTGCAGAAGCAGTTGTTCTGGGGTCTTCCTCACAAGTAAACACCTTAACTGTCTGACCGAGCACCATGTGACTGAGACCTCACGTCTCCCCTTACAAGGTAGGGCAGGATTTCCAGAGGTCAGTCCAGCTCCTTCACCCACAAATGTGTGACAGAGCACCCACTGATAGGCGACTATACTATTACATGGTTTGAACTGTGATCGCTGTAAACAAATGTGCTGGCCAAATGAGAATCCTGCATGTCCACACATGCAATGTCATCCATTAACCTGAACAAATGGGCTTTTAAGCTGAACTAAAATTAAGTTACTGATCAGTGCTCAACAACAGAGCAGTATTATTAAGCCGGTCAGAGCTGATGTTAGGGTGTAATCAGGCCACCATTATGACCATTATAGCCAGATACCAGGCTGCAGATGGACTTTCAATACAGCAAACATCTTCAGTGCAACCAGATGAGCTACAAGCTCATATTTGCATGCCGTATGAGGCGGACGCCATTCAAACAACTGTAAGATAACAGGTGAAGTGAATAATAATCTGGTTATGCTGCAGTGTTCTTCCGGGAAACCTCGGGACCTGGCATTCACGTGGATGTCACAGCATCCACTCCTAAAAGCCAAGGCTACAGCGTGGCTACCATGGCTACAGCGGGACAAAGTGTCTCCAGCAGGACAGAGTGTCGGCCAACGGGCAAAAAAAAGGGCTCTGGACCAACTTCAACAACGACAGCTAAGGCGACCCAGCCTCTAAACTCTCCAAGCAAACTGGAAAAGTAAGATAGATGACAAGAATGCTTACCAGTGCAGTATCCTAATCTAGAAAATGAAAGGTTTTACGTAGGCTGTCAGAGTAAGCTACATAACCGCTCAACATGTAACCACTCTGTGCACAGACATTTGGACTGTAATTTCCATTAAAATTCCAATATTTGAAGAGCAAAAAAGCTTTTTTTTAGCCACAATTATGCGATTGACTACTGATATCATTAACGGTTTCAAACGCTGCAGTTTTGTAATGCTCTGTCACTCACCATCATGTCCCGAGTTGAGGAGGTGTTCTCCCAGGTCACAGCCAAACACCCTCTCCCGGAGGATGCCTCTCTGCTTCAGCTTCTGCTTGGTGGGCCTGGACTTCATGAAGGAGCGCAAGAAGGTGATCAGCTTCCCGTGCTTTTTAGACACTGAGGAATCAGGGAGGGAGGAAAGGAAGGACACATTTTAGATCCCTCACACAGCAATACGTGAAGGCTCAGATTTCCCACAAGATGCATCCATGCACTACAACTAAACCCCCAAGATCGCTTCAGGTTGTCCCATTGTGAATTTCAGCTTCATTGTAACGGAAACTCCTCTTTTATGCATCTGTAATTTCCTTAAGCAACGTCTTCATTCTAAAATACCGCCTTCCTGGCAATTACAAAGGAGTCCCTCACATCCATGAGCATCTATTCAAGAGAAGATACACCCCCCCCATATCAATCAGATAGTCTGAGAAAATCCATAAGCTCCTTAAATTACACACCATTTGTTTTCGCTACTTTGAAGAGACGTGGAAACGCTATCCAGTGAATAAGATAAGCTGCCTGTTTGGGAGGACAGAATTCTTGACTGCTAGGATGAGTCGTTTTACACTCTCTGGTCACTTTACTTGACACAGTTGTGTAGACTTGCTTCATGAAAGCTTCAAATGTCCTTTAAACGTGCATTTAGTTCACAACAACATGGAAAAAACAAAATGCACAAAAACTCCAGCATGTTTCCATTCACCGCTCACAGAAGCATAATGGTATACTGGTGCACTGTGTCAGTCATTCAAAGAGCAGAGTGGGTATTCAATAAACTTCACCTTCCTCTTATGTTAGCTTTCTGCTACCATCTCTTATGTTAATGGGTCACCAAAAAAAAAACAAAAACCCTTAAAACAGGGTTCATCATCCAGTTTGATTGTCACCTACTGGTTACCTCGTTAAGCTACCTTAACCATAAAAAGTATGTTTTTATTATTTTTCTTATGGCCCCCGGGGCTTTTGTTACAGTTTACCCTCTCATTTTCAATGTTTTAAAAAAGGTTGTTATAATATCTTACTATTACTGAGGAGTATTAGAAAACATCTCTAAAATATATTTGTTTTATTTATTTTTTATGTAAATATTAACTATAGTAACATCCGTGGTGTTATGGGTCTGTTTAGACTTATACATATTTACTCTAAGAAAAGGGCAAAAAAAATTATTTTTTCAAACGTTTTGTTGTGAACAATATTGAAACAACAGCGATGGTGTCTGTAAAAACAACCTGAAGAACGCGGAGCCCTGTAACTGTCCGTCTGGACTTTTCCAGGGAAGCAGTAGGCTTAAAGGGCGCCGTTTGTTCAGGGAAGGAGAGAAGCCCCTAACTTCTCTCTAACAGTGTTAGTGAGCTCAGAGTGTGTTTATGATTTCAGTTTTAGCCCTAATTGTCTTCTATTATAACGGGGTCGGAACCAACCCCAACGACACAAAGGTCATAATATCTGCCAGAGCTTTTTATTTAATATAACATTTAAGAGGCACTCTTATGCATTTAAAACCTAAAACTGGGTCTGTGTCGACCCTAACAAAGACGATGGGTAATGCTGTGATTTCCTTACTGGGAACGTTTTTCATTTTCACATTATATCGTCTAGCCACGGATCACTTTAAAACTCTTAAAGCATTATCAGCTGCCCTTCTGTGTACCTCCACCACACTGGAAAGCTTCAGAGTTAAGCCTGAGTCATCACAGAGAATGAAACCATGTCTAATCTTTTGTGTGTCTGCCCTCACAGACGTCAGCGGTCTGCTCTCAGCTTGTATCAACCACTTCAGTCAAGACGTTCTTTACTTATTATTATTTTGTTTTTTAAGTTGCCTCTTTTTGATCATTATACCTTCCAACCCTTCACACTAACTACTTGTTTGACTTTCTGTCACCCTGAAAGTTATTTTTTTCTCTTTAACTTGGAGAACTGATCATCCATGCTACTGAAATCTGACACAGACTGCGTTGATTGAGAATAACAAGCAGTAAGAACCAGTGAAAGTATGAGGAAATCATCTAACACCTATAGTATCTACTGATCACTGACTTCTTGAAGTGAAAGCAACATCTGGAACTTATATATATCTTCCAACTGACTCTTGCCTGAGTGGAAAAACTGATGTGTCGCATCAGTTTTTAAAAAAAACTTGTGTTCCAGGACACATTCCTTCAACCCGTTCTAAATGCAGTCACGATCACAGCCCTTACACTCCTCATGTGTTTCACTGATTTATATTTATTTTACCTTCATATCAGATTTCTGTTATCTCCAGACTGGAAGAAATGTACGAGTTGCAAATTCCATTAAATAGATGCCAAATCTTTTTAAAAATGAGGCTTCTCTTTGCTGCCTGTTGCCAGACTGCGATCTGCTACCGCTGCAGTCCAACTAAAAGTAGGCCACTGCTTACCGATCTCAATCGCCAGAAACGAAACAGCCCGAGTGAAAGAGCCGCGTTTGGAAGATGATGTTAAGACAGTAACAATATCTGAGCAGCCGTTTGATTAACAGACGTTGTGAAGACTTTAGGTTGCCTTGATAGAGATGAACTCAAAGATGTCCTGTTGTATACATCATTTAAAAATAAGCAGCCACCGAGCGAGAGCCACTTGTCAAGAAACTATTAGGTGAAAACGGATTAGAAGCTGCCTCTTCTGCATATTAAAAACACACTATTGAGGCAAACTGCAAACTACGCTGACTTAATTGACGGTCCGCTGAGTACATTTAGACGCAAACATCCAGCTGACAGTAAAAACTAACAAGCTGGTGGGAAAGGAAAGTTACTTTTGAGCTTAATGGATTTTATGGTGCACACAGGGGGGCGCAAAGAGGAAGTGTTTCACTGGTACCGACTCTCAGTACCATCAGTCCAACTACTCCACAACATGCTACCAATCCTGTCAATTTGTGTTCACTGACGCTGAATCGTTGTCAGCTAAGGGCTTCCTACTCCAATCAGATAAACTGTGTGCAACAAAACGTTGAACACTGTCTGTAGAGAAGCATTTTAATGAAGGAGCACAATCAGCTCTGAATTAAGAACTGATCGCTCCATTTCAGGAGAAAGCAGGGCTACAGTTTACCCCTCAGGGAGAGATTCCTTCTGCTGCCATGCCCACACACAAAACCGCTGAGACAGCACAGTTGACTTTCTGTTGAGACATCAAAAAGGGCCTCAAGTATGTTTTGGTTTGTTTGTTTGTTTGTTTGTTTGTTTGTTTGTTTGTTTGTTTGTTTGTTTGTTTGTTTGTTTGTTTGTAACTGTGCAGGTTTACAATGACACGTTCCTTTTTAAACAACTCCAACGTTCTGTAAGACCTGAGAAAGAAGTGCAAAAACAACCATGATTCTCTGGAGGACGGACAGAGACTCCCATCTGCTCACTGTCAAAGGAGATGACAGCCCGGGGGCTGAGCGTGCTCGGCACTGGAGCTGAAATCCAGCTGGTTAAAAGGCTTTTAGTTTAACGATAGTGGGACTGATGTAGGCTTTAAAAAAAACTCTCTCTGACATTAATTACACGATTTGTAGCTCGTGGCACCTAAGGGGGTAGACCAGCGACTGGGTGTCCCAACGGGAACATTTTTAAAACCAAAGAAAAACTGAAGCCGCACTCACAACAAGTTTCTCACCACTCACAACTGTGAACATGACAGCTTGTCTCAAATAATGCTTCAGACCATCAACATAAAAAAGGACATTAACATTTCATTACATGTTTCAGATAGCTTATACCTTATCCTAGCACCTTTGTTGCACCACAGTAACAACATCAGAGCATCTGCTTCTTGAGAAAGTGGTATGCACTTCCATTTCCTTTACTGCTCCAGGCATAGGTGGATGTCCTGGATTTCTTATTTTTGTTATTAGTTTCCATTCTCTTCTCTGACCGCGCAGCCTTGGCTTATTACACCAACGTCTGGGGGTGGAGACTGAATTGGGTGGTCATTTATATAAATTGACAAATAAATAATCACAAGTTGGGGTGCACAAGAGCTTTTAAATATTACGTTCCAAGTTGTTATGACTCTAGCATGAGTTATTACTATGTATGAAACAAAAAAGCACCAATGCTGTATCCTACATTGCCCATGATGCCGCTGGACATTATTTCAATAGATCCTCCCCATGAAGTAAAGTTTGAATTGTGAGCTGCAATTGTAATAATTTCAAAGTAAGGAAACAGCTCAACTCAAACTCAGATGACATCAATATCTGATGACAATTCTGCTACAGGCCTTGCAACGTTGCAGCCACCCCCAGCCCCTCTGGGTTCTTATTTAAGTTTTAAGGCATGATCTACATTAACTTTAAATTCAGGAGAACATGAAAAACTGCACGTAAAGCAACCTTGCCCTCCTTGGAAGTTATATTTCTATGACCTTCTTTGCTGCGATGCCTCTCTTTTGATCACATCTCTGTTCACTCTGATTTGACAAAACCATGCCTGAGATCCAGCGAGCATATGCAACGACTGACAGACACGAAGAAATCATGAGAGTCCATGACTGAATCTTGCTTCCACAACAGATATGACAAAGCTAAACACAGAAGAGGATGGTTATAATGTCCCAGGGTGACTGACAGGTTTCAGTTACTGCCCTTAACAGACTGTAACTGTGACGAGCTCTTTCCCCAAGAGGCTGTGACAGGCTGGACTAGGCAAAAAAGGAGGCCAAGCATAATTGTAGGAACAATTAGCAACATAATAGCAAACATCAAGCTTCCTTAACGCTCTCAAACCCAAAACAGACCACCTCATTCTTTTTAATTAGCAGGGAGCTTTGCACAGGACACAGATTGGGGGAAGAGTGCAGCTTCAGAGCAATGCTAGAGTGCTACTGCTTCCAGACAGAGCAGAGCCCGGCAGCACACTCAAGCCTGAGACATTTAATATAACAACTCTGTATTAATGTTCACTGGATACACAACCATTGACAAGTGTGGATACAGCTCACTGGGGCGTCAGGATGCTATTATTGCGTTAGCTAGGATCCCCGAGAGAGTGGAATGGTGGGGAATTCAGACACTGGCCCCTCCTCTTTAGCACTCCGTGTAGATCATCAGATTCAAACATCTACGTGCTCTGAGAATAAAGTTTCCAGCTGAAATTTGTTTCACAGATGTGCCAAAAATATATTGGTTTACATATTAGTGTATTCGTCTTAAAGTCAAATCTTCACAGGCCACCAAAAGTATCTGTAAACGTCTGCGAATTCCCAAGTTAGCACTGTGCACCAACTCATCAAAGCAGCGCCAGAAAATACAAACACACACACTGCTTTCATTGTGTCTTGAAAAGCTCGTATTATACCAGGAGGAACCGCCAGAAAATTACATTAACTGTATGAAAAAGGGACATTTGTCCACTGAAAGGCAACTACTGCAGAGAAAATGTCTGCATTACTTGTAAAACTAATGCAACATAACAGGAGAAGATGCTGTGCTTCCAGCTATTAACAAATCACATGTTGGTGTTTCTGCATGCCTGTTCACTGTGCACAACAGAGCAATATGTGCCTATTACAAGGCAATGGTGAGTGATAGTGACCCTTTTGGACAGAAGGCCCAAGTGTGCAATGGTATCAGGAGCAAAGTGCCTCATTGTTTCATCTCATGGGGAGGGAAGAGGGAACAGAGGGGTGGATTTAGCTGGGTTCTGTTTGGCCAAGCAATTATTGTTTCAACCAGAAAATAAATAAAATAAATAAGTAAATGCAATGTATTTATTTCCTAACATTCTGTGCAGTTTGTCCTTAATAATAATGTATATAGGCAAACATCTGATATTCTTACATGCTGCTGTATGTTCTGACTGACAGAAAGTGTTTTTATTCTATATTTGCAGGTGGTGATGCAGCCAGAGTTTGTAATATGTGGGCTCAGGGCTGCCCGAGTATTGTACCCAATCTTTTCTAAGACCACTTTTCTTCACTGTTATTTTATTTAATTATTAAATGCTCCGATTTCTTCACACCTTTATAAAACGCTAATTTCAAACGTTTATTTTTCTAATCCTGCTTTAGAATTATACGCACAGTTTCCAGCATTATACAGCTCACTACACCACCACTAAACATGTCAACGATGAAAGTAATAGCACTTTTCCAACAACAGCATAATATCTGAAAGTGTCGGAGCTTTGCAAAACTGAATTTATGACAAAGCTGCATTGGTGTAAACTGCACACGTGTTGCTAATAAAGTGCTCGCTCAGTGAATATTCAAATTCCAGCGATAGAGGACTGAGCTGTCTTTGGTTGTAATCATCTGCCGCTAAATGTTTAACCAGATAACACGTCGACATCCTATAAACCACATATTTCAAACGCTGACGCAAAGCTTCCCTGAAGTGCAAGTTCAGAGATGTAAGATGACATTACACGAACATTTACTATGTAATTATACGTTACTAGAACCTAACACACTTAACACAATTAAAGAGAGAGGAACTGGAAAAATACGGAGTCATACAGCACAAAATTTCTCCCCTAATTTCTTTAAAACCCAGGATTAGCCTTACGTCATCCAAATCCCTTAATCTATATAAAAAACGAGAGGAAACCCCGAAAGTTTCCGAATAAAGGTTAGCTCCACAATGTGAACTCGAAACAAATCAAACGCATTTCCTTACCTCTGTTCCATATCACTGGACCTGCCTAGAAGCGTTATGACAGTTTTTCCAAAGTCCAAAGTACAACTTGGCTTTTTCTTTCGCTAAAGTCGCACCTGTACAAAACGACGGTGAAAACTCCTCTAAAAGCACCGAGGTCTCGTCAACCAAGACATTAAAAGTTTAAAGTTTAAGGCTGGAGAGCAGTGAAACACCGCAGACTTTATTTTCTCGCTCTGTCAGAGTCCGAATACAGCTGCAGCCTATCGGTTTACGACCACGCCGCTGATGCCTTCAAATGCTCCCGGACACATGGGCTTTCGTAGCTTTCACCGGTTGTTTCGGACAAAAATAACGAATTTTTATTAATTATTAATAATTTTGTTAACTTGGAACAAAAGATTTAAGCTACTTTGATGACTGATTAGACGTCATGTCATGTAGGTGATTGTAGCCACCTGTACTAAAGCCTTAAAGTCAATTTCCCTTAAATACGGCCTTTGAACTGCGCTAAATACCCGATACTTGTAACAGCATTGAAGGCAACACCGGCGTCAAAGCAGGCAAGAGGTGCTTGCACAGTGGAAAATGCTACTTCATACGACACACTCCTAACAAGCAGCATCCCTAGTTTTATTCTTCGTAATATTCAAGACCTTCAAAGGTAATTTAAAAAAACCCAATAACTCGGTAATTAGTTTTTGTTGTTGTTTTCTTTTTACTGAGGGGGGATTGGGTGCATTTGAGAGACTATGCTGGTACATAAATGGTTGAGCTGAAGCAAATTCCAAAATGACTTCTCGTTCTTACCCCCCCTCTCCCACCAGGATCATTTCAGAGACCTCCCAGCCTGACACAATCAAACCAGACACACAAGACCAACTTGCCCAGTGCCTCTGGCCGACTGACCTCAAAAAGACACTCTAACACTTTAAGTGTGGTTAAAAAACCCTGTAAGTATTTAGCTTAGCCATGACGTTATGTCAACTCTGCCCCCTAAAGACCCCCTGAAAGCATTATCTTGTTATTTCATTAACTAGCTCAGTCCCTCAGCAAACAAACACTCGGAGTCAAAACAAAACTATTATTTAACTAACTGTTGCTAACCCAAGATCACAAGACTCCAGGCAGCCCGATTCACTGCAAGTGACTGCTTTAAGCTGATGCATATTTAATGAATTACAGACACATTTCCTTGGATAATTACAGTACGTTCACTCAAGCCCTGAACTGAAGTATACACTAGTTCTTTGCAATGCATTCCCATTCATTTGTTTTTTCCCCTTATGAACACGCCTGCACACAACAGTTCAGAGGGAAGTTACTCATCTGCTGAGCTTTAAAAAGATACAGTAGCTTCTAATTTCGTGTATCAGATGTTTGAGTTTTTCTGAGCATCTCCAACAAAGTGTCCTCCCCTTTGAAGTTCCCAGTATCAGAAGCTGCCAACACTACCTTACAGTAGGTAGGCATTTACCACTATTTACCACTATTTTATGTTGTTTACCTACTTTAAATCATTCAAATTTAGCAGTGGCATTCTGTATACTCATCAGTGTTACCAGTTTAAAATTACTGGAGGAACTTTTTTCTGTAGAACATTTAGTTTTGCAACCTCTTGCGTACAGAGCAGAGGCCTTTACCACTTTCTTTCTGAACTTCCTACGAGAAGGACCTCTAATAGAAGCCATGGGGCTGAATAAATAAGACACAGTGAGCATGGCGCTTTGACCTTTAGGACAAAACACATGACAGAACACCTACAGAGCAGCAGCCACACATGCAGTGAGATTCAGAAAACGCAGTTCATAGATTTAAAAAATTAAATTTGTAATACTTTTGTGTGGTTTGAGACTGCTTCCACCTTCCTGAGTGCTATTAATATTTACACTGAAATCAATATACAAGGAAGGAAGGAAGGAAGTCTTGGTGTAGTCTTAGTAATAACTGGATGACATGGGGGGTCTTCAGCTAATGCAGCTCACCTGAACCTTCCAGGCTATTAAAAGCTGGCTCAAATGAGCTGTTCAGCTTGTGTCTTCCACTTCCAATGTATGTGTTTTAAAAGGCACTTTAACCACCAAACAGCTTAAAATGGGATGAGAAAGTAAAAATATTTACATTACACATGAAGAACTTTCACTTAATATGTACAACTCAACTGAGACTTTAGCTTATCTGTCTCCTCATAGATCTTGCAGACAGGAAGTAGTAAATTTCTGCCCTGCTATCTTGTACCATATAACAGGATGAGAACTTTGTGCTACACTAAGCATCACACAGCTGGTATTTTGCATGGACATGAATAATCCATTTGACTTCTGGAATGCCAGAAGTACAAGGATGCCAAGTTAACTGGACAGGAGAAGAACACCATGCTGTCTGAAACATAAACACGGTAGTAAATATTAATTCTTACAGTTTGGATACATGCCTCTATGTTTTTTAGTCGCACAGTTATCATGAGAAATGTATTTCTTTAATGAGGCTTGTGTGTGTCAAAATAATGTTGCAGTGCACTGAAGTGTGAAAGAAGTCTAACAAGTAAGGATCTCTATTAGCAAATGTTTTCTGTGTCACTGATGCAATGACCTTCCTTACACGCACAGTCAGTTTACAGCATAACCTGACTTGTTAGTACGTAATCCAAGGCACCACCCATACAAAGGTGCAGTTTACAACAACAGCGTCTCATTGACGCTGCAGATAAACACATTACGCAGACCTTGGACAGTCTCACAGCACCAGGAAATGATCTGAGATCCTTTGGAACAGGAGACAAATCTAACTCTGGTCACACATTCTCTCCTCATTTCCCTCACATAAGCAGCTGTCTTGGCTCATATATGCTCACAGCTGCCCAAATCACTGGTCCCCAGACATGATGAAGCCTGCACTGAGGAGGGGGATGGGGGGGTGCATCTGGGTCAGTAACTGGTAGGTCTTATGGGTTGTCTGGGGAGAAAAGAAGTCGAACCTTCCTTGTTTATTGAAAGTTCACAACTCTTTTTTTCCCCCTTTACCATGAAGCTAGTACAGTTTGATCCCAGTTTCCACTGCAACACAGGGCGAGCACACGGTATGAGGGATTAATAGCTCCTAGCTTGTATGGTCTTTAGTTTAACTGGAACAGCACAGTGTGTTAACAATTTCCATCATTTTACTGGGAAGCGGCAAAGGTTAGTGGTGAACTGCGTTGATCTGGGCAGCGGAGGCATATTTTTCCAATGTTGTGTGGCTCCCTGCAGGAATGTGCTCTTTCAGTCACCATGGAGAGGGAGACAGATTCTTACTGTTGCAGGACAAAGCTTAAAGCTCAATGGATGGGTTTACAGGCCTTCACATTGTGAAAGGATTAAATAAATCAAGGCTGGCTGGGACCTAGCACCACGGTACCCTGCCATGGCCTTACAGCTTTGACCAAACAGACGCACACAAACAGCTGGCCCTCATCCAGACAGGATATTCAGCAACAATGAGTAACCTGGCTCACCCCTAGACTGATTTACATACACCTAAAGAGGCCATGGCAGTGAAAAGAACAGGGGCTGGAGGGGGAAGACTGTTCACTTACCCCCCAAATCTATTTGCCAAACTTAAATATATTAAGCAATGCTATTTTCTTTTACAGACAGATGATACAATGTGACATATTTAAACACACCCATAAAATATCCACATAGTAATAAGGACTTTGGAGCGAAAGAAAGAAGTGTAACAAATTTAAATGGAAACATGACTTATTTGCATTTGACAGATGTTTTCAAAACAAAGATAATAATGTGCCGAGTCAAGTGAAGAAAACTATAAACAAACACTGCAAAAACCTCCACACTTCCACACTATTGTGGCTTTACCGATAATTTACAATCAGATGGTCCACCGTCAGAGTGTGGAGGAAAGACTGTGTTAAAGGTCAAAGAAAAGGTTTAAAAGAGCAACACCAAAAAAGTGCACAAGAAATAACAGCGTGTGTTAACAAGTGTACTGTGACAGGCACACTAGGACTAGTCCTAACAAGGCGACACAGTGCAAACACATCACTCAAAGGAGAAGAGTTAATTTCTGGTTAGCAGGTGGTGGTGGTGCAACACACCAAGGGGGTTTTTGATTGCTTTTTTTGGTCTACCTGAACTTATGCTGTAGTGGTTTAGCGGGTCGGCCACCCATGCACTGTCCTGTATTACACTCTCCATCTCCAAGTCTGCATGCATCCCGATGGACAGATGGGCCAACAGACATTTGGATGGATGGATGGATGATGGAGACATGAGAGAATCAGCAAAGGGAGAGAAGCACTTCAAGTTAGAGAGCAGATCAACTGTGCACTTTGGAAAACTGAGGAAATGACACTTTAAAAGAGCAGGTAACAGAACACATAATTATAGTTGTAGTACTGAATGAAAATGAATACTGAATGAAAAAAACTACATGAATTTAAAAAAGTGAAAGAAGTTCAGTTTAACTTTGAAGTTATAATCCTTAGGATTTTTATGAACTCACATCTTTTTTTTAAATTACATACCTACACATGAGGTAATGGCTTGCAGATGCACACACAAACAGCTATGAACAAGAAGTGGCTTCTTTAATTTCTTTTCAAATTTGCCTGAGAGAAGCATGCATACCCCTCACCACCTTATCACAGTAAAGTGGTCAGGTACAATGTGGCTTGGGTGATGGTCAAGGGCGGGGGGCTGTGGAAACAGTCTTTCCAAGTGCAGCCCCCATGAGGGGCTGGAGGGGAGTCTGGTCAGAATGGAGTTGCCCTCGGTGAGCAATACGTCCTGAATGTCATCGGCAGTTATGGACTGAACAACAGTTCAGAGTGCCCAGCCTACTTGGAGTTGCTGGGTGTGGTGCTGAAGGGTGCTCCAACTGATGTCATTGTCCTACTAAGAGACATCAATGCTCACCTACACAACGACAGTGAGACCTGTAAGGGCAGGATGAATGGCCAGATTGAGTTGAACCCAAGTGGTGTTCAGTTATTGTTGTTATATGTTGCCAACTGATCACTACCCAGTGATGTGATGGAACAGGTGGTGGGAGAGAATGCTAATTAGGTCTGGCGCACCCAAACGTATTGTGAGGGTGTTCTGGGAGTGTCCCAGGAGTGTCCCAGGCTCTTATCTCAATTTCCACCTCCAGTAGAACTTTGACATCATCCCCGTCATCCCAATGAGCTGGCTGTAGCTCAGGAGGTAGAGCAGGTCATCAGGCTCAGCAGGCTGACTGGAAGGTTGGTGGTTCGATCCCCTGCATGCCAAATATCCTTGGGCAAGATGCTAACCCTAAGTATGTGTTAGTTAGAAAGCACTTAAAAGCATAGAAAAAAGTGCTTGTGTGAATGGGTGAATGTGGCATGTTGTAAAAAGCTATATAAGAATCAATCCATTAATCAGTCAGGCCATAATACATTCATGTTTCACACCCTCATTGTTGAAGGAGGCGCTGCAAAGTGTTCGGATACTGTTGTGCTGTCCTATAAGCAGACTGTAGACAGTGGAGCCATCAACTTGAAGGCAGGCCGAGCAAAATGCGGTTTTTGCAGTAGCTGATCTAAAAACTCTTTTGTAGGAAAAGTTTGGTGAGCCCACTGAACAAGACTTTCCATCTGCCAAAACTGACTCAAGAAAGGCAAAGCAGTGCTCTACTCACAAACTGTGTAGTACAGGGGCAACTCTGCTATCACTCTATAACCTCCTATAACCTCTGGGTGGGTGAGCCCCTGGAGTGTAGAGTCACCCTGTTCCTTAAGACCTTGGGTGTTACAGGGCCGTGTTAGCCGACACGCCACTGCAATATCAGGTGGACATCTTGGGCAGTGCCTGTGGAAGACTGGAGTAGTGATCGTCATCCTTAAGAAGAGGAACTGGAGTGTGTGCTCCAACTACACAAGGATAACACTCCTCAGCCTCCCTAGGAAGCTCTATGCCAGAGTACTAGAGAGGACAGTCCATCTGTTAGCCAAACTTTGGATTCGGGAGGACCAATGTGGTCACGGAACTCTGGACCAGGTCTTTATCTAATCAAGGAAATTCAAGTGTGGATGGGAGTTTAGTAAGCCAGTGGAAGTGTAATTTGTAGACTTTGAGAAGAGTCTACAAATTACAACATAGCAACAACACAGGCAGACCCATTCCAGGGTCTGCCCGTCAGCCTGCAGTGAGCTCTGTTGTCAGATGGAGGCAGTGTATAAAGCATGCATTACAACCAGTCTGTGGGCCACTCTTGCTCGTGTTGTTGCTCCATCAACCAGGGGTGCCTTCAGAATGTTTTGATAGGGGTGGGCCACTAAAGGTATTAGGGCGGCACATAAAAAAAAGGAATGAAATGACTGCAGGTCAGCAAAAACAACTTTTGATTAGATGAATAATGGGGTGGTTTTTATTGAACTGGTTCTAGTGATGGAAGATAAATATGACAGCAATTTCTTTTGTTTACTGCCCGCAGAATTTGGGGAGCTAGTTTATGAAACATTGTTAGTGCCAATAAATCAAACAGGACTAAAATCTTAAGGATTATAACTTTACTTATGCTCATCAAATTTGTGATGTACAAAATCATTAAAAAAAAAAAAAGTGTAAATGTGAAAATACTTCTATATGTATGTGCGTGTGAACAAGAGAGGGTGGTGTGAGCAGAGAGGCAGGTGGAGTGTGTATACCAACACGCACAGGGGGGAAAGAGACTCCAAGAAGCAGGCGGCAGGCCAGAGCAGGGGGAGGCTGAAGCAGAGGAGTCACAGTCAAATGCAACAAATCAAAACACATGCCAACACTACTGTACATCCATGTGCAATGAGATAGCAACAGCATTAATGATGTACTGAGACAGTGGAGAGCAAACGATGCACATTTTGAAACATGTACAAAGACATTCCACTTTTTAATCTGTGACTTATAATAATACTCCTGAGCCAAGATATTCTCGTTTAGTGTCCTGTAAATACTAGTTGGCCATCTGCACGGTTTCAGGAAACAAAGACTTCAGCTTAGGGCTGTGCGATATGACCAAAATCTCATATTCCGATATAAGACATTTATCGTCCCGACAACCATATGTATCACAAAAATGTTACATTTTCTGTAAATTCTGTGAATCTCAGGCAACTTGACTTGCGTGTTTTCAGCTGGGCGTCGTGTACCTGGAGTCGAGTGGTTTGACCGATGCGTGAAACCATACATTTTTAGACATAAGTTGTAACGACCGCCTTTTTCTTTGTATTTATTACACGGCGTGCTGCGGGGAAAAGCCTGTTCTAACATCTGAGTCTAAGGTTTCTTTTGAGCACCTGACGGCTCTTTTTTGCTTATATTACAAAAATGGTTTTGAAATAATATTAAGATGCTCAAACAGAAAAACATTAAACGCAAATATATAAAATATAACTATTTACAGAGAGACAGGAATAAAAAGGACCCTTAAAGTGGAAGAGCCTCAGGGAGAAGGAGGAGGAAAAAAAAGAACATTGTTTCTGCCTCATCAGAAAACTACTGATTGCTAGAATGAATGGCTTTGGCCGGACCCTTTGAACTGGGTCAGAGCATCACGTCACCAGGCTGATTGGTTGTCGCGGCGCGACTTGATGCTGGAGTTCAGATTTTTCCAACTCGAGCGGTAGACGCGATAAGCGCGAATGCACAGAATGCACCACACGAACTGCAGCGCGTATTTTACTTTGCGCTTCAAACGCATCAGTTGAGCTACTTGGTTGTGCGAATCAGGCAGAAAAGCGTTTTCGCGACGCAAATCTACTTCTGAAGTTTCATCGTGCTCCTTCATTGACTTTACATGTAAACCTGAAGCTCTGGTCGCGTCTATCGCGTTCAGTGTGAACGCACCGTTAGGTCCTCGATTAGTTTTGACTGGTCCTTCTGTTTGTCATCATTTCAGTTTATTTTGAAAAATCTCAACAGGATCTTCAGCTTTATTGTGAAAGGTTTATGTGGAAAAACAAGCGGACTGCGGAGCCACACGCTGGGTTTCCCGTCATTGTTGCTAACAGCAAATCATAAAAACAGTCGCTTGTCCGTCCGTAGTGTGGTTATTTTAAATTTAAGAGAAAGAGAGAACTTTAAGAAATTAATATAGGCACTACAGTGACCATCAAAACAATATAAAATTTTGCTGTAAACAGTTTATGTTGCGACACCATGAAACAAACGATAGCGTAATATGAACGTTTTCATATCGTCATCCGATATATATCGAACAGCCCTACTTTAGCTCATACACTGAACAGAAACCCAATCATTGAAGAATTAATCAACAATAAGAGGAAAATCTGGTGTCTATATCAAAATCAAGTTCCTGACCACGTGCAGATACTCTGATATCAGAAATAGGGCTCATGCAAAAAACAAAAACAACAAAAAACAGCAACAAGCATTGAGATATTTCTTAAAAGCAAGGGAGTGGGACAGCAGGCACAGTCTAGCCTCGGACTGAACAGAGTGCTGTGTGTGCACTGCAACAAGATCCATTTGGTATTAGTCACAATCTGGAAGGATCAACAACATTATGCTTGATACTTGAGCTGCACATCAGATAACATGGGCATCGAAAAGCTCCAGAAAGCCCACAAGCAATAACCACCCTCTCTACTTTAACTTTATTTTTCTTCAATTTCTTCTTTTGTCTTGTGTCCTCACTTAATAGAGACCCCAGAATGAGGCTTTGGTATGGTTTGGAAAAGCAGCTCCACTTGCCCAACCCAATGCCAGCGGGCTGGCTGTGACGCTGAGTCATAGTGGTTGAATCAATGTTTAAATTTGGAGCATGTGATGTGGATTTATTCAAGACATCTTACAGCAATAGGATCTGAGCAGCTATTTCTGATGACAATGTTTAGCTCAAGCCGCTAAAAACACTGTCGAGTGCTCTCTTTGATTCTGAGAGGGTTTGTGTTATACACTTGTCTTTGACACTCTCTGGAGTGTGCTAAAGAGCTTATCTGTTTGCTCTGGACAGCAATAGATTAGCAGTTATTTGCAGAGGATTTGCATATGGCTGAGTCAATAAATCATGAGTAAAGGCCTCTTTCAGCTGATCATGTGTCAGAATTACAGGCTTCCTTTCACAGTAAAATCATAACCTGCTTATATATTAGACGTCTGTAACAGAGTTCTTATTGTTCCATTTCATTTTAGATTAAAAGTATCAACTACAATATTACCAATAAATATTTTTTCCTCTGCTGTATTGTAAAAGGATCAAATAATGTGAGAATATTCACTAAGGATCTATTGTTTTTAATACCCAAATCATTAAACTGACCCAAAGAGTCTGTTAGACCACTGCATGCACACTAATATATACCCAAAGTCAAATCACTCACCACAGATCGAACTCTTTCCTGAAACCTCAGCGATATCAGTGAGACATTAACCGCCATCAGTGATAACGCCCTTCTAACACATTTCCTGTTAATAGTTTAAGAGGAGAATAAGTACCTGGTTTTGGCACTGAATTGGTCATGGACTGTGGCACTTTGTCATTTATGAGCTCCACACACTCACTGGGGAAGAAGCCAACCTGGAAAGAGTTACAGCACAGAGAGAGGTGGGAGGAAAGACAATCACATTTTAGAAGACAATAATGGCACCCAAGGGCGTAGAGATGTTAAGGAGTGGTTGCCATATCAGTTATATGATTTATGGCTGATTTTTACCATTTTGTCATCACGTTACATAAACACTTCCCTTCTAAACTGAAGCAAAACTCAGATAAAATCATTACAGTGGGTCATTTAGGTTTGTAGCAGGTTTTACATTTGAATATGATCACATTAACTTTAATTAGCAAAAATAGACATTCAGGTTGCCCAAGGATACAAAAAAAACAAAACAGTGCAAATAATGTTAGCAGGTCAGACTACATGGCAGTCTGGAAAAAGTGGGATTCAAAAGGGTCTGTTTATGACTCAGACACACTCAGATTAAAAACAGGATGGCAAACCGCCTTGTTGGTTGATGACTGCACTGATTTTTTTCTGCATTTGCTGACCAATTGGAAGCAGTTATGGGATTCAACAACGAAGGGTGTTGCATGCTCAGCCTCTGGGTGAATCCTTTCAATCACAAGGCAATTGCACACGTCACCTGGTGGGTGGCACTCTCTCCAAACGATGGCGGCCTAACTCTGACTTTATACATGCAGATAGACTGAGCAAAACTCATCTACACATGTCAGTGTTAAAAAGGAACTAGAACCAGCTGGTTTCCAGCTGGATGCATTCTCACTGTATTCTTACTGAACATAAAAGCGAGGTTGCAGAGCACCTATAGTATCTTGCAATTAAACCAGCATCCTGGAGAAACCACGTCACCATTTCCCCAAAATTTCCCAGGTGTGGGACTAATAAAGGATTATCTTATTCGCAGGAATTTCACTTTCACTTTCAAATGTATTGAGCCCATTCAATCCCAACCAGCAACCTGACAGTGCTATCCCTCAGCCTCCTCGTACGTACACCTAAGGTATCAATTTGAAACTCCTACATCACCTCGTTCAAGTTATCGACAATATCCTCCCATCAGCCTTTTACGGATGGGGGTAAAAGAAAAACAATACAATTGCAAGTTCATTGCACATCAACACTCCATTTGTACATAGTCACTGTGTTCCCAATTGTGACTGTAGTTTACAGAGCTACAAAGCCTGTAAAGAGGAATTAAAAGCCACCCAGTGTCAGAGCAGTGAAGTTTCAAAGACTGAATGCCATGTCGAGAGAAACTGTCATTGAGGATTTTACTGTGGGCCAGCCCAGGTGGACCAGACTGTGGAAACCAGTTAAATGTGCGTCAGAACCCTGATAGCAGAGTTTTGGACATGTTGCAGTAGCCTATGTGGCATAGTGGCACAGTAGCCTATTCTAAATAAGATTCCCTGACGGAAAGGAGAAGGAAGGCTTCAATTCAGTGACAGGATAAAAAAGTAAGACCAACAACCATGAGCTCTGTTTTGTTGCTCTTAAATCTGAAAGAATGCGGACAGTAAGAAACAAAGCTTGCAAGCTAGTTAAAGCACACAACACCCTATGCTGTGACATGCAAACTAACATGCCTCCCTCTCCTCACACTCTCCTGCCTTCCTGCATCACTACCTGGTGTTTGAAATCCTCCAAGGGAGTTTTACTGTTCACTCGACATTTACTCTGCATATCTTTTTTTTTTTTTTTTTTTTTGGGGGGGGGGGGGGGGAAGCTGCTCTTTACCCATTATGGATTTTAACCTAAAGTTTACATTATACAATAAAACACAGGAGTATTAGTGGTACAAACAGGCCACTTCTGGCATCATCAACTGCCCCCTACTGGTGGGCAGTTGATGATTTGAGATTTGAGTTTCACTTTGCTTTTACTGTTAACAAAGTTCAAATGTGACAAACTGAGTGAACCTCTCATTCATATAAAACATCTATAAGTATAGACCAGCCTACATGTGTTCAAGTGTTCAGAAACTCTGTAATCCAGAGGAAGCTAGTTATTTGTAGCTAGTTAAACATAAATGATCAGTAAACATCCTGCTAGGGCTGGACTGTTCACCAACATCACATAACCTTTAAAATATAGGTTCTCAAACTAAATGAGGAACAATTAGTTCCTCATCGCTGTAATCACAATAGGATCTGGTTATGGTCAGGAAGCAAAAACTATACATGTGGGTATGTGGGGATTGTTCCAGATCCTTTCATAGACATAAACTATCACACTGCACCCACTGTTGCCTGGGGTGTTGCATTTATTTGGACAGAGCCAGTCAGGAGAAGCAGCGGGGGTGATAATGTTGGGGGATCTGTCAAAAATAAAGACTTGTCAGGCAGAAGGCCGAGCTCGGCGTAAGGCAACATCTTCCAGCCAATGATGTGACCTATCAAAAACCTGGAAAAGTAACTGCTGTAAAATTAGTATTATAAACTTCCACATCGGGCTTTGGTGTCTTCTTTTAAGCGCATTAATGAAATAATTTCTAGATCATTTTCACTGTTTCACCAGTTAAGCACCACCAACGCAGCCCCCTGTTTGGCTTGAATGCTGGCCTCCTTTACACCTGAACACCCACTTAGCAAATCTTGCCCAGAGTGTTTTGTATACACTTGTCTGGGTAAAAGTTTCATACACACAAACACAGTGGGCATACTGTTCTCCTGTGTTATTGATGACCTTCATTTCAAAATACAACTGCCGATTTAAGTGTTTTCTTAGACTGATAGGATTCATGTTAAATAGTGATTAAGCAAGCTTTTTGACTAACTTCATTAGTATTGTGACTACTTTGACTGACAGGTATTTTAACTTGGGCAGCAGCAGCTGATTGGTACCTTACCTCCATTAACTGAACAGGACCTCCGCACTGCTTTTTATAGTGTTTATGCCTCTTACAATATTGCCTGCTCTTTAGTATATATTGTCCAACAGGTTTGTGCTTTCCGTGAGTGAAAACTAAGAAATTTTGAATGTGCCAATGCCCTCTTTATAACGCCAATTAGTTCAGTAGCCAATAAGAGCTAAGTGGATCCATGAAGCTGGAGCCAAATGCTATTAATATGGAAGCAGTTTGTTTAGTTAATGAAGTTTTAATGACATTTGTAGAATGACATAGGCCTTTAACAGTATGAGCATGTGTCCAATAACAGCTATGCTAACAACACCATAGTATGCTCCATTTGATTACTTAGCAAATCAATTCTTTAAATTACTTTATGTGAATATTAGCATACAACGTAATTTGAAAATGGAATGCCTAAGTTATTCTTTACATTATATATGCTAAGAATGGCATCACATATATTCTTACATTGCAGCTAAGAGACAGCTAGCTAATTCTGCCACTAGCAAAATTAAGTCTTAGTGTTAATGCTAGTTAGCTAGCTTGCTAACAGCTAATGCATTATACCTACTTGTGTACTAACTTCTGTGTAACATCAAACAGTCTTGATTTCAGGCATCAGTAAATCAATTGCACAAGGTAAATATACATGCTAATACTTGCTTCTTACAGTAACAGCCAACATATCGGGGTTAGCCAACTACACAACATGTATCTAGCATTGGTTGCTTTGTCTCATCAGTCAACTTAGACTCAATATAAACACTCTGACAATGTCCATTGCAGTTTTCTAACAGCTGTGACTGCCAGGTTACACACAGCTCCTTTAACTTCAGTCATGTGCTGTTCATGGTTTTATCTTCTCTTCACGAAACATGCAATATTTTTAGTACCAAGAGAAAATCATGCAGTGTCATGAAAAAAGATAAAACCATGAACAGCACATGACTGACTATATATGCACACAGCGTAGGAATATGAATTAACTCATGTAATCTCCCCCAAAGCTTCACATGAAGGTGGATTTGTATCTCCCTTTGCCTTTCAGCAGACTCTTAAATATTTGAAGTTTACTTTACAAAGAAGCTCCTTGTCCTTGAAAACCTCAAATACAAGTCATATCAAAAGTTTACAGCCAGAGGGAAAGAACGTGCGAGTTTGTTTCAATGTGCTTTGTGAGCAGCGTACCTGAAAACCATGCTTGCCCCTCCACCATGTGGTGTCCTCTTTAGGGGGCATGTCAATCACAGACACGATGTCGCCAACCTGCAGAGAGTAACAAGCTGACATCAATGATTGTTATAACTGAAACGACAATACATCTAAGCTGACTTCCTCTTACAAGTGCATATTTAGTAAGGATTGTTTAGAGCTGAAAAGCTTGTCTTGAAAGACAAAAAAACAAACACCTACTCAGTTTTCATATTTATTTACTGGTAATATCTGGACCGAAGGCATCTTTATTGCTGTTTCAGTTTGTTTTCCTCTTGTATCACCATCTGTGTAACATTAACTGCTACAAAGCCAGTTTAAAAAATAGGTGTAAAGAATTCACTCTCATATTTTGACACAGAGTAAGTGAGAGTGTGCGCTAATACTATTCATCGACAAAACAAGCATTCATAAGCTGTTAGCTCTATCAGGGTTTTGCCTCAGTAACACAGCATGGGTCTACTAAGAATTTTAAGGTGTAAGTCACTGGACAGTCACTTTTTACTGTTTAGGGAATCAGCATGTAGAAATCTTTATTTCCACAATTTAATACAGCTTAAAAAAAAAGTTTGAAACTCCAGTACAGCTTTTGGAGAGGGAGCAGTCACATGCTGTTGTAATAAAAGTGATTGTGAATGACCATGGCAGACCCAAACATGCTTTGCAGCATACTTTATTTCTCGCACACACGGTTGCTGTAACAGTACACTCAACGGCTGCAGCTCTCCTGCTGCCAGCCGTACGCATAAACACCAAACACAGGACCCAGTGCAATATTTAAGTCGGCGGGGCATGATTGCAGATGCCGTGCAGGTGCGTCCGCCTTCCCTGCACGGCATCGCAGAACACACCCCGCCACCGTGATTTATCTTACATCATACAAAGTTACACCAGTTAGTCAGAGATAAATGAAAGCAAAGCAACAATAGACTACACTGAGTTACTGAAGCTAATGACACAGAGACAACTCTCTACATATATGTATATTTGTCCTTTAAAGACAACATCCATACATCTTCTGCTTAACTGGGGTGTTGAAGGGGCAGCAGCCTATGCAGGGAAACCCAGACCTCCCTCTCCCCAGCCGTCACCTCCCACCAAGCAATAGAATCTCTCTAATGTCTCCTAGGTCTATCTGTGGCCTCCTCCTGGTAGGCACCTCACACAGAAAGCACCCAGGAGGCATCTTAGTCAGATGCAAGAACCACCTTGTTGCAGTGCTATAAGGAAAACAAGTATTAACCATATTAACCTGCCTAAACACGTTTCATCGCCAACCTTTGGCTCATCTCTGTATCAGGGACTTTCTCCTGGCAGCAAGCTAATGAAGCTGAGGCTTGTGTGTGATGCCTCGCCCCATCAGTAACCTAACTGTTCTCCACAGCACTTTGATGGCTCAAGCTTCCTGGAGCTCACTCTTCTGTGTGTGCTAGTGAAGGAGCTGATATTAACAGAATGATTCACAACCATCAGGTTCTGTGGAAGCCATTGCCCAGACTTTTATATGGCAACGGCTACAAGGAGTCACAAGTGAGAGCTGGGTGCAGTGGACAAAAACAGAAAGTACATCATGTTCCCCCATCTCTCATTCATGTATGTGACATGGTTGAAGCTACAGATCTGTTTCTATTAAAAAGGAAAAAGGCGTGACCGTCACCTCAAAGGACAGCTCGTCTGAGGCCTGGGCTGTGTAGCGCTTTATGACATGAGCAGCAGCAATCGCTGGAACATTGATGGACGATTCTTCGTGAACCAGCAGATGATTCCCCTTATTGTCCACCTGATGAAAACACAAACCCAAAACTTACATGTCAGGTTAACAGAAGCAGCCATCAGCTAACAAATGCTAATATAAGAGTGCACTAAATATGTTTCTATTGGTGCTTCCAGACTGAAAATGTGTAAGGGTACAAAGACAACAGTTACAATTGATAGGAATAAATTAATACCTATGAATGTTTGAAGTCCCTGATAATATTTACTTTATCTATATCAATAAATACTAGATGGTTATGTGTAACTTCAGCAGTCCTTTAGTTAAATTATTCTTTTACAGGAAGTGTATTTACCTCCATCCACGTGAGGGCAGGCCCACAATTGATCTTGTTGTCAGCAATTGCTGAGAGCCGGGAGAGGTAAGCCAACAACATCTGGGAAACTGACTAAACATGGACAAAAACACAGAGAGCAGTTAGTGTCATTACATTTACTTCACAATAGTGCCATTTACTAGTGCAACAATTCATTACAAACACAGTAAATTTCAAAGTCTGCTGCCAAAACAAGTCATTATAGTTAAAGATCCCTTTTAATGGTTTAAAGTCTGCTTGCTTTTGCTATGTGTTCACAAAGGCAGCACATTTTCCAGCTAATGATGAGGTCTGCATAAAAGTACACAAACAACTTGAAATGACTTTAGCTCTGACCTAATGTTACAAGGGATATTTAGCTTTATAGTTTCTGGTACCACAATTCCCCAAATTGAGACATTATAAAACAGTAAAACTTTGATCAGCAGAATGTTTGAGATCAAAGTTCTGTCATGTAAAAACCATGTAAACCACGGCTTCCTACTATCGATATTAATGCCTCATGACAATGAATTCTAAGGGCGATCGTGGCTCAAAGAGTTGGCAGTTCGTCTTGTAACCAGAAGGTCGCCGGTTCGAGCCCCGGCTCGGACAGTCTCGGTCGTTGTGTCCTTGGGCAAGACCTGCTGCCTACTGGTGTTGGCCAGAGGGGCCGATGGTGCGATATGGCAGCCTCGCTTCTGTCAGTCTGCCCCAGGGCAGCTGTGGCTACAACTGTAGCTGCCTCCACCAGTGTGTGAATGTGAGAGTGAATGAATAGTGGAATTGTAAAGCGCTATATAAATGCAATCCATTATTATTATTATTATTCTCTGATCTAAGCTTGAGTCTGGCTCAGAATACTGATAAAAGTCTGTAACAGCAAGACTACAAATCACTTTGGGATTTAAGCCATACAGGTTTCCACAAATCTACAGTTTCTGCATACATAATGTAAAAATAATAAGCCTTGAGGGTGTTGATCAAAATAAGGCACTGATTTTGCTCACAGTCCCTGGATGCTCCAATACCTCAGACTGATCAGTCAGACTGTCCAATCGAGGCAGCTCAGGCAGCTGTGAGAAGCGTCGGTCGTAGATGCAGAGGTGCAGGTGTTTGTCCAGGACACGAAAATCCTCATAGCTGCGCTTCACAATCCAACTTCGACCCTTCGGAACAATGCAAGCGTAACCGCCAAAAAGAAGAGAGAACACAAACAGTTGACTGAAGGGATACATATTTCTATTAAATTGGGCTAAGGTTAAATTCAAATGATAAAAAGCAGAGCTTAGCTGTCAGATACAACATAAGCTTGAGAGTAGGAAACATTTTACATGCAATTTGCAACAAATGATAAAGAGTTCTTATATATGTAGCACTTCATTGTTTGTCTTGTTAGAGTTTAAAAGGCCAAGTCTGTACACCGTTTTACAAACGTTCCTCATAAACAGACTGATAAAACATGGAAACAAATTATCTGTTCCTCTAAATCAATGGAAGAGTATCTAAGATTTAAAAAAATGTTTTAAAAAATCTAAAAAGGGGCTCAAGTCGCCCACAGATTTGTCTACTTTGTATTAAAAAGTATTCACTGATCATCGACACCTTATCCAGCCCTCGCTTGTAGAATAAATAATAGAATAATTTTGTTTCCAAACCACTAAATGAAATCTAACTTAAATAACAACTTAAATAACAGTTGCTCCGTGTATTGGCTATTTCTGTTTTAAACAACAAGAAACCTCAAAAACCCTCTCAGAGAAACTAGTGTTCAAAAAAAGTCTTCTGCTTTGATCTGGCCTAGAAAAACTGTCTTTGAGGCAAGGACTTGCACGAGTGGGACTGCAGTGCAACACTCAGCCCACTGATTCCAGCGCTGTTTTAAAGAGCTGGCTGGGAGAGATGCCACTGGGAGAGCTCTGTTGGCTTGGGGAACTCGATGCTTCCCTGTCCCACTTACAGATGCTTCTCCAAGTTAACCCACCTATCTGGGTTTGTGGAACTGAAACTGGGGTTAGGGTTAGTGTAGATTTAGCAGTAATTCCAATGACTTTAAGTAGTTACAATTTCCAAGTGCCCCGCCACATACTTGTGTGCCATTGCCATGGTGCTGCAAATTGAAGATAATCTGTACATTTGAATGCATGAAACTGGAATAAAAATGTGTCACAAGGCAAAGCTTATGAGCATCTGGTTTGCACGTCTGTTTGTTTGCTGTACTTCATATCTCTGGTTGAATCCAGCTGTGTAAAGATTTGTAAATTTTCAATTAATTTTAAATAAAATCAGTGCTTTTCTTAAATTTAGCCAATTAGCTTTGAAATTTAGATTTTTCAGTCAAAGTAAAAAAATAAAAATACTCCATAAAAAAATGCAACAACCCGTTTCTAGTTCTTTCTGAAAATGAGTCGAAGGATTTAAACTGTGAAGCCTTCCTTCCCACATTCTTCAAATCACTCTCCCAGCTGTGGCATTCATCCACAGCTCTTTTCATTTCCTACATAACTTTGATTTCTTTCAGATAACAGCTTAGGCATTTCAGAAATGACCTGTTGAGAGGGAGAAGTCTGCTGATATCTCAACAGGTGCTATTCAACATTTGAGGTGTATGTGTTTGGCTAAACAGGAGCCTATGTGGTTTGTGCATCGTTATACAAATTATAAGACACACTTAAAAAGTTGAGTGACTGCAGTACAAAGAATAAATAAATAAATATGTTCAGGTTTATATGAAGCTAATATCTCCATCAAGCTAGTCCCATTGTGTGCCAGCACATAGTGCCTCAAAGCACAGGACTGACCAGACCAACAATAGTTGCTCAGCACCCACACAACTTGCCAAATATCATCTGATTCTCAAAAATTAGATTGAAAAGTTGCCATTTTGACATAGTGGAGAAGACTTGGCATACATTACTGAAGTTTATCTAAAAAAAAATAATTGAATGGGAACTTTAGAAGTTGATCCAAAATGACAAGGAATGCTTCATCACTGTGCAAAGTTAGAGACAACAACAGTCAAATTTAAAGCAGGTATAATTTATTGGTTTTATATCAGTGTAGTCACTACACTTTCTCACAGCATGTGCCACCGGCAGATGGAATGATGGATGATATTGAGACTGAAAGACGGCACAGAAACAGCAGCAGCTCAGGAACAAGCCTGTCAGTAAAGCATGTGCTGAGTATGGCCTAGAAATCACAAGGTCAAAATGAAATGTGCCCCCTAGGGTGGTTAAGAATGACCAAGCTAAGATCATTTGGGACTTCCAGATAGAGATGGACAAACTGGTGATGGCACTTAGGGCAGTGACCTCCAAACTGGGCAAGTGGTTCCAGCAGATCCCATCGACAACATCTGAGATCTCTGTCCAGAACACTGCAGTCCTGGGAACAGCTAAGATGCTATGCAGCACCCTCAAGCTCCCGGGCCTCTGGTAGAGGACCCGAGCTTGAACAATAAAGACTTCCCACAGCCAAGTTTGTTTTTTGTTTTACATACACACACTAATGCACCACCAATGCACAGGAGTTTGCAGTCTTACCTGGCAGTAAATATGAACCAAGTACACCAGCTCCTTAGATTCATAGCCATTCCGCGGCACTTCGCTTTGTTCATCGCCAAGGGACAGCTGAAAAACAAAGAGAAGGTCTGAGGCATTCGATGAGCATAACATGGGTTACTTCAAGCAACTGTGGTTCTTTAAATATGATTAAAAAGTATTGGTTTATCTTGCCTTGTTTTATCATATGCATCTCTGCCTGACATATGTGACAAACGCAGGCTCATGAATGGTTTCAGGAGTAGTTTTGTGGGCTTGGGCCATATCAAAGTGCCATCCACACACAAACTTGTAATAGTAGACCTCGGTCCTCAGTTAACGGAAGTCAGTTCATTTCTTTTTCTAACGTTACATCTTTCTCTACAGAGAACTGCTTTGGCATGATGAACTACAGAAGCACCAGTGACCTGCTGAGCTACACTCAAGGCTCTGCCCCATATATTAGGATGGCCGACCAGCCCCTCCATACTTATTCTAAGCACGTTTTTCGGTGACCAAGCAAGTAGGGAAGTTTTGTTGAAATGCTTCACTCTCTTATAAAAAAAAACAGGGATTCATTAATGCTTGGTTACCAGGGTAACCCCAGTTCTCTGAAGACCCAGCTCCACTTGCATGACCAGTCATGGACGCTCTACTACCACTATGCCTGTTTAATATACACACCAGTCACTTCAAGAACACTCCCTCATTTCTTAAAGAACAAAGGACATTGTTTGCATTGCATGAAAACACACAGATCTATGGACATCTGTCTGAACGTGACCCACAGCTGATGGACTTTTTTGTGGTTGAGCATCCACTCCCCGTACAGTGGTTTCCCTCTGGAGAGCAAATCTGCTCTGGTGTTCAACACACCAGGAACATGAGTCGGCAGGAGGTGCTTGCTGCTCCACATAATCAGGCAGAAAGAAAGCTTGTGTAATGTCACGAAACAAGTGCATCCCTGACAGTTTATATACACCACCACTGTTGCATTCTGTCCTGACCGAGACATGACAATTTTTCAGGAGCAGCAAGAAATAGAGACCATGGTTCCCTTGGGAAACAGAGCAATGTGCAGGAAAATTTTCTTCATGCAACCTCTCGATAGAAAACCCTGAAAAGAAACTGTTCATTTCAAGGTCCAGATATTTAATATTCAGAGTGGGAGACGGCACACTCTTGATACAATTGATGATGAAAATCAAGCCAGACAGGCTGCATAATAGTGCCTGGGTGTTTTTCTCCAGTGCCTCTTCACACATACTAGAAAATCTTTCAAATATACAAACACACTGAGCCCTGCCGCCTGCCAAGGGTTCAGAGTTGCCTTAACATACTTGGAGAAAACCCCAAGGGTGAGTGCCAGTCTGAAAAAGAGGGTCTGCTATTCTTAGACTATGCCCTAAAGGGCATTCAAAATTATGAATTTGTATTTGCTGAAGTGAGAATTGAGGGAACATAAATCCATTTAGGTATCCATTCATTATCTTTTCCAGTGCATTGCTTCCTGCCCTTCAGCCTACAAGAGAAGAAACTTTGCTGTCCAAAGCCCTTTCAGCTCCCCCTGCACCCAATGAACATGCCGTGCTATTGAACCTGGATGGTTTCATTGCAAACTGTAACCTCTGGCAATGCATGTCATGCTCTATGGTCCAGGACCACTCTAATGATCTTCACAGGAAAGAAAGTGAGTACCTGGTGTGGAACCAGGGGCTATTATAAAAGGGGGAGGGGGATTCCATGTCCTTGAAGTGATTGGTCTGTTTTAGAAAGATGTGGTGGTAGTGGAGCTTCTGTTATTGGTTACGCCACAAGGTGCTTCCCATAGTGAGATACTGAGTGTGGTTGCAAAGAGAACCAGAGGTTCTTTTTCAGTGTTTCTTTATGGGAATGTAGCTCACTCCTGGATTGCGTCAGCAGTCCTAAAGCTAAGCTCCAGCACTTCTCAGGATCTCAAGCTGAACCCGAGATACAACATCTGTCAGACAAATTCAAACAATTGATGTAAATTATGATCCTGGAAATAAAAGGATATAATGATAATTAAAGTTATGAGCTCCAAGTGAACAGAGGCAACGGCCACCATGCTGATGGAATATAGTAAGTGCTCGCTAAGAGCAAAGTACTCTATTGGGGTGATATGGTACTATCAGGTAGCCAAATATCTTATAGGAGGTAAATTTGCAAAAATCACATGAAAAGTGTGTAAGAACAGCCTAACACTAGAAACGGTATTCACCAAATTTATAGCACATGTTGTCATATCATCTGGCACTAGGTCTTGTATGCAGAGACACCTCATAATTGGGGTCTTCCAGTGCACATTGCCACTATGACATAATTTGCGTAGCCATGGTGACAGGTTGCCATCCCACCAGTCTATTCTGAGGCAGGGAAGACTGGTTGAACAGATTTAATTGTTCAAAACCGCACGTCTTTGTGTTCAACATACTGTTATTGTCTCTTCTTTGATACTAGCCATTTAATGAAACAGCCTCATGTGGTTTCCCAATCCCTCTTTTATACCAGTGATACAAAGAAAAGTTGAACAGGTGTTTTAATCTTGCATTATATAAGAGCTGGTGCTTTTGAACCTGCTCTATTTCCCATAGGAGAAGCTATCATGTCAGATAGTTGTGCTAATGTTTGCAATCACTGGCTCCACTGCAGAGATTCAGGAAGTTCAGAACTTAAAACAGCATTTTCAGGGCAGCCCATCCATCCATCTATGAATCATTTGTCTCCACGTCAGAATAAAAATAAATACAGAACATAAAGAATGAATATATATTCATTACGTTCTGTACTTGCAAAGGTGAATGAATACCAGGTCAATGCCATTATGTGGCACTTCTATTCTCCCCAAATCTATGCCTGGTCTTTGGTTGCCAGTCTACTGCAGGGAGGTTTGGTTGCTGATTTATTGATAGGAATTAGTTGTACGACTGAGAAAACTGAAAAAGTTTGCAGACACTCTTATTTTGAATAAAAAAGTGATTACATTTTGTAAAATACAAATTAAAAAAAAACAAATTTTTAACTTTTGTATTAACTGTGAAATTGTGAAAGAGTAAGTGACCCGCTCATGAAACATTTTTATCTTCTATCCCATTTGCTGCATCATTATGTTAGATCTGCATTTTGTGTTAACACAAACAAAAGTTCTGCTTTCACAACAGCAGACATAAAAACTGAGATCGAGGGTATTTATGTGCTGTGTGGGTCCACTAAACAGAGCCTGTCGGAACAATGTCATTGTGCCAGTGCGGGGGATGAAAACACATGGAAGTGTTCTGGATCCCATTAAAGCAAGTTTGATTTAATACAGTTGTTGAATATTGACTGGTAAGCCTCGAAAGAGGGAAACAGAAGACAGGAAACAGCCAAGGTTAGCTGGTTAGCGCCACTTAACTTTCAAAATAAAAGCAAGGGAATTGTTTACAAGTAAAGCATTGAAAAGGATAAAAGCTAATAAAACAAAAACAAATTGAACTGTACTTGGAAGTTAATACCCAAAAACACAGTGATGCACTTTTGGAACAAGTCCACAGGAGAAAGAGGTCCCAAACGTGGATGGGACGTGGAGAAATTTTCAACTGTTTTTTAAAAAAAAATCTACTAAAAGTGTTCATGTTAACATCAGCATTTAATGTTTTTCATGATAGTAAAGTAAAATGCTACCTTCGATTAACCTGTTAACATCGGAGTCAGAACTAAACAAAAGAAGAGTATTTCTGTCAATACTTTTGATCTTGGATTGTTAGCATTGATTAGCATGATTCAATATCATGTAAAAATACAACTCAAGTGAAAAACAGCAACAAAAATCTAGAGAAGAGGTGGTGATGGGCACAAAAAGAGAGATTGCGGGCACCCAAAGACAAAGAAGGCTGCATGCAACTGTTACAGTAAAACCAATAGATGTCAGTAGTTAATCCTAGTTACAGTGGCTGCTGTAGGACCAACAGCTCTGGCTGATTTTCGTATGTTTGAACCTGACTTCAGTTCAGGAGATCAGGCTTGAGGTGAGGAGGAGGAAGAGGATGACAATTTATCCAAAAACTGGTCACATTCTCCTTTTCCTTTGTGTTTTCTCTGCTTTAGTTAAGGAAAGCCTCCTTAGATGATAAAGCATAGATATGATCCTATATGTTTTGAGTCAGACAATGCAGAATCTGGCTAATCACCTGGCCTCACAGAAATCATCTGAGGCTGATGCAAGTTTTGGTTTTCCAGGTATCAGGAAATACTTAGTTTGCTAAGTAATAAATTGGCAAAGTTATCACGAACTGGGCTGATGGTGTAAAAATGAATGGCGTGTCACCGGCTGCTCACACTGCTTAAAAACACACAAACAACAACAAAAACAACATAAAAACCCATCTAAAGTCCAGCTGCTCAGTGGTGACTGGACCAGGGCGAGACGTGGCTTTTTAAAAGTATTTTGGTCTGGACTGCACACATGGACCAATCGATAAAACAGGCTGTTATCAACTTAGAACTAGGACACTAGTGTCACCAGTATGACTGTATCGTCTAACCTGACAACATTTTTAGTGTTTATAAATGATTCATCAATGTCATTATCAAAGTATTCTTTATTTTGAAGATTTGTTTTTTTTCATGATCTGTTGATCACAATCTGACAAAAAACAGAAAATGCAGGAAGTGTGAAAGCACTGCTGCAAATTTAAAAGCCGCCTTTTGGATAAGTTCAGTTTACTTGATGGAGGTTCTACTTCCTTAGAAGTGGCAGTTATACATATGAGGTCATTCTTTATCCTATCCAACCCCATAATACTGCTCCATGCAGTCTTTTGTCTTAGTGACTTTTATGTGACTGTTACTGTCAGGGTTTGTTTGGTAAAGTTGTTTCTCAGCAATAAAAAGGAAAGACATGAGGTCATTCAATCCATCAGGTACTGGCTTTTTAAACAAAAGCCATTTTGTCTGGTTTCTGGCTTCTTTCAGTTTTTGTGTATTTTGCGTTCACTGTTTATTTCAATTTATTGCTGTGCTTGTATATATTTGTTATTACTGATTGCTGTGTATAAGCCAAATTGCCTCTCAGGGACATTAAAGTGCTACTCTGCTCTGCTCTTAAGCAAGTGGTGTGTATGTGTGATTATAAGTTGTTCCACATGATGTTGCTGAGCATCAATATTTTGCACCCAAAGTTCTTTTGGAAATGCTTCAGGGTGCAGTCACTGTGGAACTTTTTGATTTAGCAATATCCGAGTGTGTTGTCATGCAAACTGTGGGACTCCATCCAGCACACGAAAGGCTCTGTGCTGTTTCTGCAATACATTTATGTGCATGTGAACGGTTACGACTCAATTTGGGATGATGAGGAACTTTCTGGTCACAAAACACTTAAAGGTTAAAAAAAATGTTATGTAAAGAAGATGATACTGTGAACAAAGAGAACATCATGCCTCTCAGTGGCAATCTCAGGATCACCTTGATTGTGGCAGGGATATACATACAGCAGCTAATATTACCTGAGAAACAAACAATACTGCAAAGTAATGCCAGCACAACAATAGCAGGGTTACAATAAGTCACAGAGGCTTATGTAGCTAAAATCTATTGTATAGCAAATCAAGGCCGGTAAAAAGAGGAATAAACTCCAAGCTTAGAGTCAGATCTGTTGGGTTTGAAGCCAGAATACTAACATGCTCAGAAAATAACACAAAGTAAACACAAAGCGAAGGATTTCTTAACTTCCAGGCAGCTGTCACATTAACCACAACAACAAAATCTGACTGGTGAATTGAATATATTGATGATCTGTTCTGCTGGGAAACCTCGGGCCCTGTGATTCATGTGAATATCACTTTGATATCTCCCAAACACCTAAACCAAGCTGCAGACCAAGCACAAAGGCAGCAGCCTCCCTATAGCAGGACAATGGCTCCAAAATCTTTTAAATACTCAAACAGTCTTATTATTTCTATGGTTTGTTAATGTTTTTTAAATATATTTTCCCTGTTTTTTTTTACTAGTGCATGATATGATGTAATAGGTCTTTATCATCAGAAGGTAGCAGTAATTCAGCTAGATGCTGATTTCCTGGTTACCACAGGGGAACACCAGTAAAATATCTGTGGCACGGTGAGCGGTGAGACTACATGTCTGTTTCTCTCTACAGTTTTGTACACTAATAATGGCAAAACCACTTCAACACTAGTTTCTAGAACATTACACCTAATATGATTCACACTGTGTATGAACAAAACACAGACTTTTGTTTTATTTCCCAGAAAGACACTTTCTCAAACTATGATGATAACGGTTAGAGAGACCCTGGCTGTGATTCCCAAGTCCCCGATGATCATCTCTGCTGACAGCATGTAGAAATTACAGATAGCATCTACTGAATAAACGAGGCTGGGGGTAAGTGAACTGCAGGTTGGCTCCCAGCTGAAAAACAACAGAACTGAAGTGAGCACCCCAGAGACATTTTCAGCTGTGATGAAGGTTTTCAAAACAAAGGCAGCAGTTTTGCCATTTCAGCAAGCACGTCTGCTTTTATTAAGAACTTTTGAAGAGAACCTGCAAATGCTCCCATGCACCCAAACTGGGAAGCATGCCGCACACGTTACCTACCATTCTAGGCCTGTTTTCTGCATTTCCTGCAGCTCGCCACATTGCAATTCGCTTTCAATCCAACTTGTGCTGCACTAGCACACATTGTCCCTGTGACCACAAAGGCAGCTGCAATCTTGCCAGTACTTGGCAAACTATGGTTTCAAAAACCACAGCTCCAGAATAATAGCATAGGAACAGACTGCCTTTCACAGGAAATGAGAAATACTGAAGAATTCTGGATATACTGGTTTAAGTTCAAAACCTACCCACAGATAACAACAAGGCTGACATGAAGGATTTGGATCAATGTCATGAAAATCAAAAGAAAAACACACAAAAAAAAGTCAAAACAACAACAAAAACCCACACTGGTTTCCTCACTGTGGTCATGCTGTGCTATATATGGTCATACTGGGGAAAAATATATATCACTGGATGGTCTGTCCCTCAGCTGTTCTTGTTTACAGTGTTGTAAAAGCTGGCCTGTGGAATTCCTAAAAGAAAGAGAAAAGCCCTTTCACGTTGATCATTTTCCAAAGACATTTACTTGGAGATCCGTGTTAAACTCAGCTGTCGCTCTAACAAAGGTTTCTGCATGCAGTGCCACACCGATATCTCGGCCACAAGCTTTTTTTCACGAGTCCTGCAGGCACACAAGGACAACGGGGAAGCACAGCTCTGTAACCGCAGCAGCAGAACACTGTTACAGAAAGAACTGAAAGGGCAGAAAAAGCCCTCATACTTACAGTAGGTCAGCTCTGGTTTACGTTCCTTCCCTTCATGCAGCTCCTTAACGCTCCAACACCTGTCCAGTCTCTGTTCCTCAAGTCTAAGAATGTACATCCAAGCTTGGGTTTCTCCGCCACGGAGCACAATTCCCCTTGGCGGGACGTAAATGTCAGCTCCCCACTTTCTTTCACATACAGTGTAAGCACTCCCAGTGTGGGATCCGGAGAGAGAAAGAGAGAGGAGGGGGCAACAATATCATCAGCAGCTGGTGTTAGAGGATGAAAGCCGGTTTGGTGGATTACTCAACGGGACAGCTTTCATCTCCTCCATTTTGCCTTCTCTTCCATTCCACCATTGGGATGCCCAATTTTAAACCTTCTTTCTCTGGAGGCTGGCACCCAACACAACTTTGAAAATCTGACTAGCAGCAGCAAAACATAAATGGAAACAACCTGGTTTAAATGTCCAAAAAACAAAACAAAAAGAAAGATGTGTTCTTCAGTCCTGTTCTGGCAACCTCACCGTCTGCTCTCTGTGTCCTGCACCACATGCTATTCTCTTTTTTCCTCCTCTTCCCTGTCTGACATGCTGGATCACCCCTCCCCCTTCTCTCCTCCTCTTAACCCTCTCTGGTTGGTATGTTCCCAGGACAAAGAGCAGGGATGGAGAGAGAGAGGAGCAGAGGAGAAGGAAAGGGAGGGGAGAGGGTGTGTGTGCACTTGCCAGGGAGCTGTTTTCCCTCCTTCCACATCTGCAGTCCTCGCTGTGCTGTCCTCAAGCAAAGTGGCATCTGACTGAAAGTGATCTACTGAGGAGACATTCAGCTCTTCCAAGAACACAATTACCATGACTTCCCATTATCAAACTTCAAAATGCACCCAATTAAGCTTTTCAATAAGTGATGATCTGCAAATGCAGTAAATAATGGGAAGCTATTCATATAACCTAATAACCTAAATAAGCTCCCAGCCTACCCCACTTGCAAAGTAGAAATAGAGTCACCAAAAATACGCTCTGCTAAAGGGCCTGCTCCCAGCCAGCTACCTTAAAAAAACTGAAGCAGAAGTTGAATCAGCTGTGGCAACTTCACGTGTACCATCCACATATAAGATGGATTAAAAAGAGACTGCAAACAGCCTGGCTTACCAAAAAGGTAATAGCCACGAGGGTACAGAGCCGCATGGAGGGGTGCAAGTCTCTCCCAGTTCTGCGTGAAAAACATGCAAACAAACAGTTCAAATATCCACACAGTCCAATTCAACTTATGGGTACAGACAGTGGCGGAGGTGTGGTCCCTGGCTCAGCTGCAGGGGAGGGGTGGTGCAGTGAGCTCAAGGGGCGGTGCCAGGCAGGTGAGTGGACAGGTGGTGGTGATGGCACTGACGAGCTCTCGACTGTTTTTAGTGACGCTGGAGTGGAGAGGGGGAGGGTTCTTCAGAAGGCGTGTACAACGCCGAAGGAGAGCAGCAGTGGGAAGTGTGTGTGCCAAACCCTAGAAGTACACTGCTGTGTGTGTGTGTGTGTGTGTGTGTGTGTGTGTGTGTGTGTGTGTGTGTGTGTGTGTGTGTGTGTGTGTGTCCGGTCCTTCTACGCAGATTTCTCAAGATGGTGTGACGATCACAAATAATATCTCTAACACCACCTGCACTATCTTTTACCAAAGGAATGGGGCAATGTGACAGCAGTCACCACTGAGCCAAAACTTTCTAAGCCTTCATAAAAACACAGATTTCCACATAAGCCGTGAGCTGCTCAGCTGAGACGCCTGCTCTGACCGATTGCTGGAGAACAGCTTCACTTCGTTTTCTACTATAAGTCTGCTTATGAATATCAAATGATAATCCAATGATGACCCAGTTCATCCTGTCTCTGCTCTGCTGTGCCAGTGACAGGTTGGACTGATTTATCCAAACCACATGCGCAGAGGTCGGATATTATTGTTCCAGGAAACATCACTGTAGTCCAACTTGCAGACACAAAAAGCTAAAAGCACTGATTGAACACAACTATTTCCCACGTTCCTGTGTTGGCTATGGAGAAAATACAGCAGTGGAGAAATCTCAAGTTTTGTTTCTGACTCTAAAATTAGTTATTAGAGACACCCAAGTTAGGTTGAAAAGAACTGCAGTCAGGCACTGAGTGTGTGGGGTTTCTACTATACACACCTCGCTGACGGACAAAAGTTGTTTGCAACACGCACTTCCAATGGAGACACGTCACCAAGAGCTACAAAGGTTAACCTCATGGTGAGCCTTGAAGACTAACCACACTGCCTAGAAAATATTTATGCATATTACACATTGTGTCTAATCCATCACACAGATACTGAGATATTTCAGTCCAGACCAACGTGGCAAACAGATGGCTCGACAGAAACGCTACCCTAATGTGTGAATAAAAATAACAGTGTGATCGGTATCAAGCATTTATGATATTTTTAATTATATGTATAACACTTCAAAATAAAATACCAACATTATTTTGATGTATCGAAATAGAGCAGCAGTGCTCGGCAGCCCAGATTGCTCTACTTTGTTTTCTCTGCTGCAGAGCTGATCGGTCCAAACGGCTGCAAGAACCTGACACAAAAGTGTCAGGCCAATAAATTCGCCTGCGCTACTACGCAAACAGAATGAGTTTATTAAATCAAATTTCTCTACTAGTTATTAAAGTGTATGTCAGTACACTAGGTCAGAGCTTCTTATTAATGTGTTATGATTACAGGCTGAAGTTTGCAGAACATAAAATATGACTAAAAATAAATGGCGGGTCTCCAGTGGCACCATTTTCACACTGTAGTATTTTTACTCGGATGTAGAGCTGAAGGGGTTTTGAGTGCACGGCTGCCTGTGGGCCTTTGCTGCAGTGTGAAGGAGCTGGATCTAAAATCATTAAAGCTAAAAAAATAAAAATAAAAATGGGGATCTAACCGTACTGAGGAGAGCAATGGAATTTAAACAGGGGGAGAGAGGTCGCTGTTAGGGGATGAGATGATGGTTTGGAACAAAAATCCTTTTCTTACTTTAGCGTACATATATTTGCACACAGATTATAAATCTATACATTTTGGAACTTGAAAACAATTCGTTGTTTACACTTACATGCAAACATATTCAAGTTATTTGATGAACATGCAAACTCTCAGCTTTGATTTCAGGGCCTGAACAAAAATACGACAGGAATTGGTCATTTCTAAACAGTTTCCTGTTTTTGGGAGCTTAAATACAATTTGGAAATTCACCCAAAAGCTGGTAAGATGCGTGCATTTCATTCAGTATTTTTTTATTTTATGAAGCCCATAAAAGATCTGGAAAAGATTCGAAGTGCGGTATTTGAAAATGGATGTTGCTGCAGTGAACCTACAACATGGACTCTCAATTTAAGTAAGATTATCAAACAAGAACAATCCAGACACAGGGTGGGAATTTTCAGACTGTCAATACAACATTCTGGGGAAAAAAAGTGCATCAGTGAGCTCAACATCTGCACGAAACCCAAACGACCATGACAGCAGTAATCAACATCTTTGGTAATGAAACATCTGTTACAGCAACCTTTATTGGCACTGGCTCTCCTGCACTGAGTGAAGACAAAAGCACAGCATCGCTAATATTCCAAATAATACGCTAATATTTGTCCAAATGCAGAAAGTTAACTGGACGATGTTTCACAGGTCAAGGACCCAAAATAGACGAAAAAAACTGACGAACACAAAGGAGGACATGCAAGCACTTCTCTTCCTGGGTTTATGTCATTGAAATGATTCTGTTTCACACTGGAATGCAGAAAACACCAAAGAAAAAGTATCTCCATGACAAGCTTGCAGCTTTGTTGTCTTAAGCCCAACTTCATTTTTATAAGAGCAGAAATGAGTAATGAGGCTTTGTGAATGTACTTTCAGCGCTTCTAGGAGTTAACCTCACTCTAGGCCCCGCAGGTCAGGACAGGACAGCGTGGTTTGTCAAGTGTAAAGGCGGAAAGGGAAATCAATCAGCCCAGTCGAGCTGCAAATGTTATAGGAAGACAGGGTACAGGGAACAGAGTGGACCGGTAATGTTTCTTCTTTGTGGGAAAATCATAAAATATAAAACAGCACAGTGGGAACATGTGCCTGCAGACCTGATCTATTTGCCTTATGACAAAATCCTGTTTCGCACATGCATGTGATACACATTAACTGATCTTAATGGTCGCTGGTGGGGAGAGCTTTCCCTCTGCTTCACAGGAAATGTTGCGTCTGATACGTCCAGTTGAGCTCAACAAAGAAAGAAAATATAAAGACATAAAGCATCATAGCTATGTGGAATAGACCCAAGATCTCAAAAGCACTCCTGATTAATCTAAAGAGGACCTATTAAACCACTGCAGCATGAAAAAAGTGGTTATTTATGTTATGTTTCTTCAAATTTTTCAAAATGGACTGATCTGGAATATAATGTATTTGTGTATTCTCAGCACAAATTAATTTAGAACATGATTGTCTGATGATGATGTGTTGATGGTAATGAAAATTTAAGCCATTTCCTTATGTTTTCTTTTCTTCTTCTTTTTTTTTTTTACCTCAGTTCCATTACCCCATAGGTAATGGAATTGAGCGGCCCTCATCACCCTTCCTCTAGTCTGTCACAGGAGCAGGTGATGTATTTGCATGCATGTAACATGTGTAGAATGTAGGCATAAAAACATTATTATACTGCCCTTGAACAGGCACTGCTCTAGTTAAAGGGAAAGTGCTGAAGTCTAGCAGTATTTATTAATGCATTTGTTACATTTGTTGTTATTGAAACTTTTAGGACCTTTCAACCTTTGAGTTCACCTCCACTCTTCAGCTTTATACTACTTTAACTTTGAGTGTGCGCACTCTTACCCAACTCTAAAGACCTTTCACTGACATACAGCATTGTGGTGCTCAAATTATTTCTGTGTCTCATGGTTATTGTGTGTGTGTGTGTGTGTGTGTGTGTGTGTGTGTGTGTGTGTGTGTGTGTGTGTGTGTGTGTGTGTGTGTGTGTGTATGGGGGCTCTGGCTGGTCTTTTGTTTCCCCAACAAGGGCAGAATGCATCCAAGCGTTACATCATCCTCAGCTCACAGGCAGTGGAGAGCGGTCCTCTGAATGAACATGTGACAAAGGGTCTGACATCATCTCTCTGTCGGCCAAGGCCCTCATTCTGTTTTCTCCAGGCAACCACACAGTATGACCCTAAATATCATACAGATGGAAACCCATTAGAAAACCTGCAGGTTATTGTTAAGTGTCCTGTGTTTCTAAATGACGGGTTGCCTGGCTGTATGCTTTGGAGTTGTACTGCAGCTGATGGATTGGGTCCCACTGGGGGGGAGGGAATGCATCTCTCACGGTGCTTTGTGAGCAGAGGGGGTGACTGGGCAGGAGAAGCGTATTTTGTGTCGATGCTGGGGATGGACTCGAGCAGGAGATGGCTAGAAAGCCGAATGGAGGAGTAAGAAAAGAGACAAATAAAGACAGGCCCTCATCACCCTTCCTCTAGTCTGTCACAGGAGCAGCTGAGACACATCAGCTGTACAGCAACGCACAGCAAGGCGGTCTAAAGGAGCCCTGAGAGGGACGTCAGTCTTCGTCACATACATGGCTGCACACACACCCTGCTACTGTTATTCACCCACACACAAATCACACCCTCAATAACTGCCTGAACCACCGTCAGCATGAGAGAGGGGGCGTTCTTTCACATGTGTCTGACAGCCCTCTGCGTTGGCCTGCGCCTGCTGTGTTTTGCTTGTACGTGTCGTCTTCCAGGTTGCTGGTAGGTGCGGTAACTGGGAGCACCTGGCCACTCTCCTCGGAGCATACCTCAGCTTTCTCTCTCTCTCCATTCACCCTGCACCGTGTTATTTGTCTGGTTGGTTTTGAACTGGTTACTTTAGGGCTCACATTACACACCTAACATTCAATCACTCATCCAACTGCTGACACACTAACAAATGCCAATGTAAAGTTTTATGTGGTTAATAACTTTGTAAACCATGTCTCTCCCATATTTGTTAAGGCTCTTAACAGCTGTTAAACTGGTTTATTTCCATGATTATCCACCTTAAAAGTCACACTCAATGTTTCTTACTATAAGTCTGCCATAATGCACTTTATGGCATTGTACTTGGTTCAGTGTTTCAGTCCTATTAGTGTCTTCAGTGCTGTTGTGTGTGTACAAAGGCGGTGCTGGAACAAATCGCACTACTACTCCCTCTAATGCATTTCTGGGAGAGTACTGTCCTGCTCGTAGTAGTAGTGTACTATACTGTGTTTAAACGTGTTGAAGCAGAGGCAAACAGATTGGCTGATGCAGACTTCATCCTACACCAAGATAATGAGCCAAAACGGAAGAAAATAAGGCCGAAGGCTTCAAATAGTGTAAGAGAAGCACAGATTGTGAGCACAGACCAAGTGTGGGTCTGATGACCTAAATTTCATCATCAGATGGTGAGTGAGGCAGTCCGAGCAGCCGTCCACGTGCTTGCCTGTTTTTTGTGACCATGTCAACTTATCGCTGGAGACTTTACATTACAGTGTTATAACTGCACCCCAGACAGAGATGCATAACAGAAATGACTAAATGACAGAATGAAACAGCCCGTTACTGTCTCACTCACACACACACACACACACACACACACACACACACACACACACACACTACAACCTTTAGCCATTTCTGACGCCTGTGAATAACTTAAATACTGTTAATAATCGTACAGATGACAGCGGTCAGCACCACTAACACTGTTTCTGGAAAGGACCTGTTTGTGTGACTTTCACCCTCACACACATTTTATTAGTAAAATGTGTAACAGTGTGGTCTTCAGTGTGGTCAATGTGGAAAAGGCAGGGCAAAATGCTAGGCTAATGAGCAACAATAAGGGTGAGTGGTGCTGGCTGGCTAGTTGGCAGGCACAGTGGGACAGTGGTGATGAAGTCAATACATTTACTTTGCTGGTCTCTGGCTCCAGACTTTGTCATGCAGCCCTTGGCCTGCAAGGCTGGGAGGGGCTAAGAGGAAGAGCGAGAAGCTGGGGGCGATTCAACCGAGACATCATGGAGGGCACAGACTATGGGGGGGCAGTGCATGCATGGGCCAACACACTGTGACAGTGTGCCAGGTCACAGAGGAAAGGCCAGAGCCATTCTGACAAACAGTATTAATTAAAAATTAACAACTAATATAGAATACAAGGTCGAGTCTTCAGCTATCAGTCTTCTAGAGAGGAATCAGCTTCTAGTTTAGTTTCAGGAGACACACACATCTATACTTTTAACATTAGGATTAAAATATTCATTTAGCTTAGAGCTGGATCAGGTGCTCGGGCTGCTGAGGAACATCCACGATGCACTGAGCACCTTCTGTAGTTTACAGTTTGTGCTTTGCTCAATTTGTTATCCTCAACTCTGTATGCGCTGCCTCTTCCTGAACCTTAAAGGCTTCACACTACCGTCACCATGTGCTGGCTTATAAAGAATTACCTAATTATTGGGGTAATATATCTAATATTGTGGGTCTTTACCTTTTAAAGCTCCTTGACTACTGCTGTGACCTATACAATAAGAACAGAACAAAATCAGTCTGACCAGAGTATCTAAATCTGCCCTTTCATCTCACATCCAACTGTTCACCTGTCATTTCATTTATCGCATGCACTGATATCAACGTTGTTTTAGATGGCGTGTATATCATTTGGTGCAAAACCATATCTGTCTCAAGTAGATTAAATAACCAGCAGTGAATTCAGTTGGCTGAGGTCTCTTCTGCATACTTCAGATTCCAGCCTCAAGCACTAGCTTCAGAAAGAGTGGAGGACAGCATACACAACAGCACAGAATGACACAAATATCAGCAGGGACTTATCCATTCTCTTAGGAATGGTTTTAGCCAATGCACAGAGGATTTAAAGTGTCAGACAAGGTTAATCAATACCAATTCATCCACCTTCTCTACATCCAACTTAATAGGTTTCTAAGTTTTGACATTTAATAGATTCTCAAGAGTGCACCAACAGTACTGTGCCAAAATCAATACAAACTTTCATGGCCACCCATAGCAAGATGACCTAAACTGCATTTTTTCAGACCACTCACTTTGATGTGAAGTCTGCGCTAGATCCGCCTGAAGCTAGTTCAATTAAAAGAAAGGAAGGCTTACTCATCCTAATGAGAGCTGCAGAGAAACAAACAAGAGTCCTACTTGGAGCCATCACTCCTGCTTCTGTTTGCTCCAAAACATCAATGTCTGCCAAATCAAACTCATACATGACTGTGCAGCCACAGGGCACCAGGATGTAGCTAAGGTCACAGATTTAGTCCTTATTATTACTACCACTACTACTACATGTGTTAGACATTCGGTGCCAACATTCAAAAACATCTTTTTTTCCCCCTCTAAGTGATGAAATAAAACATTCACATTTATCATAATCCAGATGAAAACTCTGCAACAGGCCAGTCACCTGTCCATGATGTACCCCACCTCTCACTCTATGACAGCTGGGATACGTTCCAGGATTCCTTTCTTTAAGTAAAACCTATTCTGAACCACCTGTGGCTTCACATAAGAACCACAATCAAACGTATTTCTTAGAGAAATGCCACAAATGACCTCGTTGGAAAATAAGCTCAGACAAATGTCATAGATATTTGTAGAAAAACCTAAATATACTATTCTTTGTTCATATAGTGTAGCATTGAAGTGTCAGCTGTCAGTTAGTAACAACCTTCTATCTAGTGCCATTGTTTTTAAATGCTTTCAGAAGTGCAAAAATTAGGCATAATGGTTATTATAATTAGTCTCGAACAGCTGTCAAGATAAAAAGATATTTTTTTATATTTTCCAAAGATCATTTGTGATGCATTTGTGTCTGATGTCACAGCACCATCATCAAATCAATTATAGTCTTTTTGGAGTGACTCTATTCAGATTTGTAACAGCATAGAATGTACAAAAAGGAAAAGCTGCTGTCATTAGATCCTTTCTGTATGGCCTGCAAATCTTTTTAGAGCAACAGTATTTTAAGGCAACAAGTTTCTCTAACATCAAAGCAACTAAATAAGCAAAAAGTTCTGCACTAGATTAATTTGGAAGTCTTGTTAAGGTACAGTCAGACAGAAGAAGGTTGGAAGAACCTTACTTTGTCAACACCACTGTAAGGTTATGCTTTTGTTTTCATTTATTTAACATTTAAACCAGATTCTTCCTCTGAGGAATACGATGTCTGGACTAAATTTCACAGCAAGTCACAGTTGTCAATACACTGCAAAGAAACCCTCTGAGGACAAAAGCAATGCATGATATTGTTTTCATTTTTTATAGTCTGAATCTGAATTGATTAAAGTGTAAGACTGCATCGCATCATTTTGGCTTTTTAAAACCCAAATCGACACAAAAATGTGTAGCTGGCTGCACTCAAGTGTGCATACACTATTCAGCACTTGTCATTAACCAAATCTCCAAAAATAATATGTCTGAAACGGCCTCTTTTACGATTACATCAGAACAGCACTTCATCAGCAGCACGACTGGCTGAAAACCCCAAACATGTGACCAGTAATGCCACTTCTTTGTGTCAAAACGGAGCAAACAGTGAATCAACACAGAGCACACGGACACATTAAAATGTAATGAACAGACCACTCTGTGAGCAGCCACAGAGAAGATTTAAAAGACTTTGAAAGTAAAGGTTAAGCCATGTCTCCATCTTTGCCAGAACGACTGACAGTCTGTCAGTCAAACGTTCCATCTACAAAGCCAGCATCATAAGAAAAGGACTGCCACGTAGGTGGTGCTCTCAGGGCTTGTGGGACTGTGCCATTATTATTTTTCCACAACAAAACTTTGTGTGACTCACATTCTCCTCTGGCAAAGATTTTTATTATGGAAGTGAAATAATAATAATGGAATAATGGAATAAGTATTCCAGCAGAAGGCCCAATTCCAAAGCTGAACCTAAGTCCTACCCTGCCTCAGTCCAGCACAGAGGAAACATAAAACCTCACTGGACCTGCTCCACATACATTACTATTTATTTGGGATTTTTTCACTTCAATGGTGGAGATGCATAAGGAAAAATGAAATATAGTTAATGTGAAAATCTGTGCTGTTCATAGAATCTGTGAAGAAGATGTAAAAATGTGCAGCAGCGTGTCTATGAAACACCCTGAATGATTTCTTGGGCATCAACATTCTCACTTATCATTTATAAAAAGCTTTACTATTTATGCCGTGTCAGAATCATTAGGGAGCAAGTAAATAGAATGCAGTTGTGACCAATTCATTAAACAAGCAAACATGTTTGGTTGAGGCGAGATAAGACATAATATATTGAGTGACATGGGGAACAAATAGCAAATAATTAATCCCTAAGCAAACACAGAAGACATGAGTTTCCACTGGGGTTCAGCTGGCTCAGAAGAAGAGGCAGGAGCTGCACTGAATACTAAAAGTACACAGGAGGCAACACAAAGACACAAGGCTACTTAAAGGCATATGAAAACCAGGAAAGGATCAGCTGGCCAAACAAAAGGACAACCAATCTACTGGCTGTAGACAATTTAAATTAGCTTGAGATGTATACAATGAGTGGACGGGTGGAGTTAGATCAACAAATGACCTGCACGTAAAATACAACACAGCAAACTCTCACTCTGCCGTTGCAATAGCAGTGGGTTTGATTTAGCTGACTAGTGACCCCTACTGGCTTCTTGTAGTAATGACAAAACTGGCTGGGTAAAAAAAAGCTCTCACTACAGTTGACTGCAGCACAGTTCCTCTTGACAATGTGTTTAAGGATTCATAAGATAGATATTTTAACCTCACAACCCCACCAGTCACCAAAGTAAGAGTCAGAGATCAGCTGTATTTACTGCACTGTGGTGCTGAACATCATCATCTTTCACAAACGTAAAGCACAACTTCAAAATTAAACATTTAAAAGATCAGTGAATAAATGTTTGGTAAAACTAAAATAAACTACTTTCCGCACTATAAGGCGCACTTAAAATCCTTTCATTTTCTCAAAAATCATCAGTGCGCCTTATGTTAAATAGCTAGGTTTCATTTGACGTAGACGTGACGTCGACGTAAAGCGCGAAATTTGACTGCCGGTCGGAAGTGAAAAAGATAAGCGCAAAATCACAGACAGACAGTACGCAAAATGCCTATGTCCTGTTGTGTTTACGGATGCTCCAGTAGGTCGACCAGAGAAACTGATAAACGGTATTTTAGGGTACCAAAAATAGCCCAACGAAGAGGAGAAAAATGGAAAATTCTAACCGAAAAACGTAGGAAAAAATGGATTTTAAATTTACGTTTACAGTCGGGAGGAGCAGAGTCTGCCAATGCCCGTGTCTGCAGCGACCACTTCGTCAGAGGTAATGTTATGTTTGCAAACGAACTTATTAGCATTAGGTTGTCGTTAAATTCTCGTTTACTTAGTGCTTTTAAGTTAGTAGTCTAATATTGACTTGATTGGGACTATAGGCTGCCCAAGTGCTTTGGATGACGAAGAGTCGGAGGACTGGGCTCCGACGGTCAATCTCGGCTACGAACGAAAACCCAGATCGGAATCAGTTCTCAAACGAGAGAAAAGAATGAAGCTTAAGGCAGAACAGCATCGATGTGCAGAGGCGATTTTGGATATGCAACAGACGGCTGAGAGCCCGGATTTGAGCCTAGTGACAGTGGAGAACAGGCTACTAACCCTGCCATACAATTGCAATGAGCTGCAATCACTTCTCCATCCTCCTTTGCAATTACCCAAGTCTTCAGAGGTGTCTCGTTAGACCGCTGAGAATGGTTTACCTTGAAACAAACAACTGTCACTCTAACAAAGTCCTAAGGATGTGGCATGTTTGTTGACGTTAAAGCCGCTACCGCTAACTGTTAGCGTGTTTAAGATAAAGCAATATAAGAACAAACACTCACCCTTGCAAACACCAAACTGTATCCATCACGGAGACGTTTTGTTCCAAGGTTGTGGACCCACCCGCTGACAAAAAAATTGTACGCCTCCAGACTCTTGAAAGCTTTCATTTGCTGCCTAGTGTAGTAAGAAGTCTGTAGGACCAAGTAGTTGGTGATATCCACATCCTCGATAGTAGGCAAATCCTTTACTTCTGTGGTGTATTCGGACATTTTCAAAGAATACGGATCACGTCCGATATATTTTTTAACTATCTGTTTATATCTCTCCCGAGAAACGGGGTCTAAAGTTGCACAATAGCTGCTCTCCTGACTCTCCACAGTGTCCTCCATGTTTACTTCCGCCCTCCACTCAAAAATCGCGCTGCCTCCGCACGTCATCAGAACCACGTGACCGCAACCCAACTATTCTGGTTGTGCTTACTGACCTTGAACCGATTTTATGTGGTACATGACGCACAAGAATCTGTCAAAAATGTTTTAGTATTACTTTGCTAACCTACAAAGCCACACGGCTTGATGGGTTGTCGGAGCATTATGACTACTGTAGTCAGGAGCCTCACGGAGTAATCTTGGTCCGAAACTCCGCCCACTTCAGGTCCCAAAAACAAACGAACACTGCAGCATCACTGAGAGTTAAAAACTGTCTAAATTCTTTCATCTTTAATAAAATGATCAGTGTTGCTGCTTTACCAGGTGTAACAATGAAGTTTAACATCCAGGCATCCATGAAAACAGAATTTATTAAATTTAACTGAGTTAGAAGTTCGCAGGAAGTTAGCTTGCTAGCTTCCACCTAAACATGAAATAGCATGTTCTGACAGAGATTTCTGAAGAAATTCAAACGTACAGCTCTGCTATCACTTCCAACATAAATGAAGACAGAAAACTAAACAGCAGTGACGTTTGCAGGGTTACTGAAGTTGGGCTAGCTGGTATATAATGATGTGCTACGTGATCGCTAGCTACACAGCTATGTTAGCATAACATAAACACAGTGAAGCTGGAGGATGAACGCTAACTTTTTTCCACTCGATAAAAGTTAACGTGAAGGTTCCTGATGGTCAGGGACAAATGCAATTGCATAGCAGGATGCTATACACGGGCCAAACTTCAGTCAGGAGAACAACTGAGATAATCGATCCACAACACAAGGTTAGTCATTAATATACTGCAACAACATGGGAATAGAGCAGCTGCCAGAGAATTCAACATTAATGAATCAATGGTACGGAAGTGGAGGAAGCCAGAAGAATGAGTTGAGTAAAGTTTGACTTATCTGACTGTTTTGTTTCGCTTAATGCGCCTTATAATCCGGTGCGCTTTATGGTCCAAAAAATACAGTAAAATAAAATAATCAAATGAAATATCAGACATACCTGTACTACAGGGGCACAGGCTTTTCACTGAGTTACTCAGGCATTCCCATTTGATTTTTTTTGTTTTTAACTAGTTAAAAAAAAAATCCTTTTCCACACAGAAAGTGTAACAAACAATTCAAATATTTAACCAGGGTGCAGGTGGGATTAAAAAACACTTGGTTCACAGTTCCTAGTTTGGATATTTTAAAGCATGGGGGGGACTTTTAAAAACATCAAAACAGACTGCAAAGACAACTGCTGGCAAAGCAAGTTGTGACTCAGCTTGGGACTCAACAGCCACTAAGGTTAATAAAGGCAAAGACATGAGGGAGCTATGTGGAGGAATCTCCAGGAGAGACTGTGGTAGAAGAAAACTTTTTAAAGATCTTATATTTATATTATATTAGCAAAATGGGGCATTTAAGGAACCAGGAAACCATAGCAAACACCAACAATCTCCATGCATCAATGGCAAAAAAGTTCTACCTGACATCATGTGGAGAAGTCCTGCTTCATTCAGTCTTTACAAATATCATCAGCCAATTTCTTCTCAGTGAGAGCGAGTATTTTTCAATAAGCTGTGCAAAGGTTCATCCACAACATCGCTGACATTTGTGGCGCTGTAATTTTAAACTCATAATCCCAATCAAAGTTTTTAAAAGCCATGCTACTGATGCACACATGCCGCACCAGCTTTAACCCTTTCTCACACCAGGTGTTTGTAAAGCATTAAGAAATTCAAGAGAAGGAATCAAAAAGCTTCAAGACTGTACCTGAATTGTACCAAAGTCCACATTTTCATAGTGGAAATGAGCACACTCTGCCAGTTTTGGGAAATGGCCCTTGGTGAAGCAAAGTCTGCAAATGCAACACACACAGTTTGGTTAGCACTTCATTCTCTTCATATGGTAACAGCTTGGAGTGTGTATGATTAGCAGAAAAAGCCGAGGGCAATGCAAACAGAGGGAGCGAAAGCACGAGGCAGGCACAGAAACAGACTCGATAAACAGCCAGTTTGGAGCGATATCAGAAATGGACAGAGGAGAAATGTGAGAGCTGTGAGTTTGTGTGTCCACGTGCCCACTCACTTCTTGACATTCTTGACCTTCATGCTGGCTGTGCTGCTGCTGCATGAGCGCATGAGGGGCTCAGTCCTCAGCTCAGGGATCTCAGCACTCCTTGCCTAAAAAAACCAAAACAAAGCACACAAACATGAGAGCTCACACTTCCAGTCCGATCCAAAGCATCGATTTAATGAGCGGAGCCAGCTAATTCATACAACTGCACATCATTCAGTTAATTAGGTTTATGTGTAGCACCAGTTTGCTTAGATCAGATCAGGTAATGACTTTCCAAAAATCCTAACAGCCTTGTGTAACCAGTGCTGTACAGCAATATGCTGTTTGACTCCATCTAATGTGTTTGGATGAGCTGAGCCCTGCTGATCCTGCTGACTGACACGTGTGCAGCTTGTTAGTTGACTGGACAACAGTATGATTCCTTTGAGAATTATTATTTTCTCCCAGCTCATCCTGGTCTTTGAATTGCTTCATATGTGCACTTTCCGTTTGCTGTTTTAAACTTCATATTTTTTATTCTCGGACTCTGGCAGAGTAATTCTGCATGATTCACAGGACACATTAATCCTTATTTATCTCAATTCACCCTCTAAAACAAGCCCGTCTTCCTTTAAGCCAGCTTTCTTCTGATTCGCTGCAGAAGGTTTGAACAGCATGTGGGAGGGCTTTTCTATTCTCACAGTCAGAATAGTTTTATTAGGGATATCCCCTCACTCACATCATACAGAGCCAAGAGCAGAAAACACAAGTGTTAAAGATGTCTGAAGAATACCTGTACACATGCCAACTAGGGCCTGATGGGTGAAAATGGGCACATCTACGAGGGTGATTGTTGTAGTTCTGTTCAGTGTTTACCACGCCAGCCGTGAGCAGCAGCGTCTCAGCTGGTAGCGGAAACGCTAACTTAGCATGGAGGAAGTTAACAGTCAAGCAACAGCAGCGTGAGGATACTTCACGCCTCCATCACCAACAGCTTTTCTTTATATGCTTTGCAATAATATTTGACTAAACTGCAGACTGTGGTCAGCTGACAGCTGAGCAGCTTCATCAACAACAAGGCTTTTTTGTTTTCTTCTCTCTCATATGTTGCTCATTCTCATTCTTGTTATGTTTGATTCCGAAGCTTTTATTGCACTTCCTATAACATAACCTGCTGCCACCTTGATAAATATTTCACTTCTCTTGTCACCTTTACAATGTGTGTAAGGATGACTGTAAATAACAGCAGTATGACGCAAATCCTCCTCTCACACCGAGCTGAAATAACATGACTGCAAATAAAGGAGATCAATCAAAATTGGATCTTCACTCTATTGTTATTATTATTATTGTTGTTATTATTATTTTACTAATAATTACTAGATTCATTTTATTACATTACATAGATTACATTTTATTTTCGAAAGCAACACTTAAATGCAGCCTGGCAGACATCTGTAGCATATTAGTGCTGGAAAAAGCTACATTTGTGTATCCCTAATTTAAATGTATAGTAATGTCATGAATGCCTCACATACATGTGGTTAATGGACAAGCCGAGGGAGTGTTTCAAGGTCTTTGCACACTTACACATGTTATGAAACAGCGTTCAGTCCATAGTGTGTACTGTGCAGACTTAAAATATCACAGTCAGTCCTGTTTTTGTATGAAGATTATTCCAGAACCGACTGATTTTTAACTCATGCTCAGTAGCAGGAATCAAGTCAGGAACTGTTATTTTTAGTCATTTAATTCTTATACATAAGATGGAAGAATCTGAGCATTATGAACAATAACAACAACAGTTTGACTTGGAAACTATGTTGAACATCTAAAAGCATCAGGCACAGTTGGTTGAGAAGCATTTCTGCAGTCTCTGACTAAAAGACCACTCCCCACACAGATTCACCGACAGCCACTCACTCTGGTTGTTATCGTGTTCAAAAATAAAGCCATTCGCATCATTTAGCTTAAATTAGACTGAAAATCAAAAGCAGATGTGGTAAGAGTCTGGGGAATCTACTTTAGTGTAAGCAGATTTTAATCAGTGGATTTACTCGCTGTGAAGCTGTGTAAGAAAACAGGAGCATGACTTAGGCAAGGTTACAGAACTGTGAAAGCTTCATTCATTCAGCTTGTAACCTCACCACAGCCGCTGACAGGTACGGTGCTTTGCATATGCGGTCAGACCACTGAGACTTTCTGCACCACCTCTATTCCAGGTGCTAAAAGGGCCCAGGTAGAGGTGAAAGATGGAGCACTTGTAGCTGTTTCTGTACAGCAGGATTAAATTTGCTCTCTCAAGTTATGCTGCCAGTGAGAAGGTGGTTATATTGGTTACTACAGTTTTTGTTTAACCATCAGTGAGCTGGCTGCAATGATTAGTCCTATTTGGTAATAAAGCTTACTACACACTTACATCTACCCTCTTGCATCCTACTATGAATTGAACAGCGATAAAATACTTAGTACCTTTGTTTTTCAGTCATCTGCCACACAAAACGTGGTGATAATCTCATCGTTTCACAGTGCTAATGCAAAACACAGTATTGTGCCTGTCACAGTTCTCATTTTCACAGCTCTGACGACATGTATAAACTCACTGTGTTCTCATTGGGCGATATCATGCCTTGCGTTTTACATACACAACAAGAAGCCCGGACACATCAAACAGCCAGAGCTGCGTTTCTGCATCACATGAAGATTTAATGGGGGGGGGGGGATTGTGAGCTACTAACATCGTTTTTTGATTTCATTTTAAAGCTACATCACTCGCTACAATTACAGTTGTAACTTTTTTACCACTACAGACAAACACTCTGTATCTGAACATAAACAAGTGCTTGTTGGTAAGACAAAATAAAATCTAAATAAAATAAAATAAAAAACGAACCGAATTATCTTGTATCGTTGCTAAAATAGGAATGTTGCATGTCATGTAGACTGCAGGTATTTAAGTTGCTGATGATGATCACGTTGCACGGGTGCGTGCGGGTTTTGTTCTACTAGAATATGATCTAGCCTACACAGTGCACCAGGGCGTTGGTGTGACAGCTTACACCAAGTTGTTCACACTTCTTTTCATCATGTCTTCCAACCACTGGAGACATAAATGATGCATAGTGCCCCAGTGGACACAGCCGTATCGCAAACTGAGCAAACAATCGCACACACGCAGTATTAAAAGCACCGCCTCTCTAAATAATATTCAATAGGTTGCTCAGATTTCTCTTGCTGTTTCTCTTCCTCTCTGTTGCCCGATCGAAATGAGCAGTCGTGATACCGCTCCAACCACGCGCCAACCACGGGTGGCTCGACATGTTACCATGGAGACGGCCTCATTTTCACGGTGCTGCCGATGCAGGAAGCAAGACCCGAACTAAATAAGAGGAAAGGAAATAATGAATGAATGGCGTCTGGTGAATGGGACGAGCACGGAGAGATGAAATAATCAGACCGATCTGTACATGACCGATCTGTGCGAAGAGCTTGGAGTGTGGTAGGTTTAGAACACCAACAGTCTGCATTAAGGTTCAGCAGGCTTTTGGGAGCAAAAGAGAGACAGTTTTCAATACGAGAGACAGACATGTCATCGGCCCAGTGGCTTAAAAACAGACTGATAAGGAAGTGACAGGCAACAAACAAGCCGACAGGGTGGGGAGGTGTTCTCACTGGATCATGGATCAGACGTGTCAGGAATGACTGACTTTACTGAAGTGCGGTGATCACAGGACAAAACAATAAGTTCAACTTAAAGGTTTTACATAGATCACATTTGACAAACACAGCAAAATGAGCTGGCGACACAAATGCATGGCAAAAGTGAAAGGTGCACAATTTCCCCTGCAGGCTGGAGTCATCTGGACCTCAAATACCTGGATTTTGGTTCCCTTTTTCGTCAAAGCTTTTTTAATGTTTGCAAATACTAATGATGTATTTTGTTGATGGAGCTGAACTGATGGTAGAAACTGACAGTCCTGCATTAAATGTATACAAATATATTGAATTTCACTGTCGCTGAATTTCACTGTCGTACTATAACAGGATGCCACTGTTGCAACAAGCCAGTTTATGACATTTCTTCCCTCCCGAATATTCTACCATCAACAATCAACAATCAGCAGAACGTTACAGTGATAAGCCTGCTTGATGTAAGAATCTTAATCCATTTTTCATTTACTGGTTAAAGGTATATTCTCCTTATCTGGAACAGTCTGAATACAGGAATACAGGAAATTGTGTCTTAGTGCATTTAAAAAACAAAAGGAAACAAAACACACACACACACACACACACACACACACACACACACACACACACACACACACACACACACACACACACACAAACTTAAAGTCCCATCAGAATGAAGGAATGAGGAACACGTACATACTCCTTGGAAAAAAGATTGCATCAGATTACTTTCACAGGCCACATTTCTTTCTAGATGTAGTACTCACTGACAAGCAAGCACTATTAACCTGGTTTATAACGGTTCTTTAACACCCTGTTACCATCACCCAGCGAGGGGGAGTCACCCAGCCACAGGGTGATATTTCAAGCAGCTCACTCTGAGCATAAGTGGGTAGGTTTAAAAAAAAAAAAAGAAAGAAAGAAAAAAGAAGAAAAAGAAAAGATGGATGATGCTTCTAATTAAAAATCCATGTTAAAAAAAGTCAAGTGTTTCTCACCATGGCACTGATGGTTTCCTCCCAGTCTGGTCTCTCTCTGGGATGGATGTGAGCCAGTTCAGGCACAAGGTCGTCGTCCTCCAGATGACGTCCAGGTCTCAGACCCCTGCAGCCAGACACACACAAACAGAAGCTTAGAACTCAAATGGCACACACTGGACTATCACAGTATCACTCTTAGTGTATGTATATATGTGAAAGTGCTATGCCAAATGCCTGGTATAACGATCTCAACTTCATGAAATATGAATTTATCCAGTACGAGTGAATAAATAGAATCCCAAATGTTGCTTTTCAATGCATTTAAATCTAATACATAGCTTTATTCCTTTATATTTTGCTAGGAAAATATAAAATAATACGTTTGGGATTATTGTCATACTGAAAAACAAAGACACTGCCAATCAGACGCTTTCCAGATGGTATTACATGGTGGATCAAAGTCCACTTTCTACCTTCATAATTCCATCAAATTTTGACAAGATTCCCATCACCACTGGTACGACACAGGCTGGGTTTTACGGATGGTTATAGACTCCTGTACTAGTATGCTGACCACCTCTATGCATACTAAAGACAAGTTGAACCAGAGATACTATATTTGCATTAAAATATAAAGAAATATTTTTTTCAAAAAAAAACAAAACGGGGTGGGCTCAAATCTTTTGCACAGTGCTACCAGCTCTGTGGAGCATACCGAGGTGAGCTGTAATAACCGAGCACTCTTCACACTTACAGTTCTTTACGTGTCACAAGTTTTAATAAAAGAAAACTATCAATAACCAAAACCCAACTCTCTTCAATGGGGTTAATTACAATAACATTTCTTTCTATTTTTTATTTTTTATTTTTTTTAAATACAAGCTCTACAACAATTACTACGTTTACAAAATTCTACTGCAGAACAGCATGTTGGGTGATGCTAGCTAGCCACATAGCATACCGGTTTGTTACATCTTCATGTATGCTCAATCACTTAGGTAAGGAAATCCCCAAAAGTTGATTCTGTTCATCTAGACGTAGCGTTTTCAGTCTTCTTCAGTCTCAGCTGACTTTCCCCAACTTTATAAACAGTACATTTGCACAAGGGCTGGCACTAGCACCACTGACGAACAATGGGCCATGACTTCAATTTCTTGGTTATTAATGCAAATTGTCATGCACTCATGTATATATCATGTATATATCTATCTATCTACTTAGCACTTTTAATTCTTATTCTCATTTTTATTTTCATGTCTATTTAAGCTTAATTTATAACAGTATTTATAACAGTATGTTTGCACTGAAGCACCGCAGCAATTTCCTAATGTTGTAAACCCGCTCAACATTTGGCAATAAAACCCTTTCTGATTCTGATTCTGATGACCATTGGATCAATGGCTGAGTACCATTCACAGAGAGTTGGGGAATTGCTGCAATCATGACACTGAAAGAAATGTCCCCCTTGACTTCCCAATCAAACCAGTGTTCCTCCCTGCCCAAGATGTGTACATCCTCATCCTGGCATGAAAAGTTAGCTCTATGTTGTGCCATCCGCTTAGCCAGAGGTTGTTTGGTTCCCCCAACGTATAAATCATGGTAATCCTTCTGGCACTCTATTTTACTCTGTCTGTGCTGGCAGAGCAGATCCTTGGGGTGGACATGTTTCTCCCACTGAAAGCGCTGCGTCCAGGTACACAGAATCAACTTTTTGGGTACCAGTTTGTTTATTTGACTTCCCCATGCAGTACCATAGATCCTCCCAAACATCACATCTGTGGTGCTCTTCAGGACAGGAGCTCACTGAACTTCACTTCAAAGTTATCCTACAGACTACTATCCTAGCAACATCCAACGACCTTAGAGTCTCCCATCAGACTGTACCTTTTGCATAAGATGTAGTTTTTTTGTTTGCTTTTTTTTTTTATTATTATTATTTCCTTATGTTCTGGGTTATTTGGGTGTGTGAAGAAGTAAGTTCATATGTAAGCATGTTCAGTTTCGTATACTTTGAGATCAGTGCCTCAGGTACTAAACAAATGTATCAGTTGAATTGTTCACAACTGTGTGGAATGCCAGAAGGCAAAATACTGTATTTAGACACTAAAACGAATCACTTATTATGCTTTAATCATTTATATCCAGTAATCAAAAGGATGTGAAGCTTGGGTTTATTTTCAATAAATGTCTGGAAGTGTCATTTTAAACCTATTAAACTGCAGAACATAAAATGCTGATCCTTAAAAGAGGATTTATCACTTGTCCATGACTATAAACTTAATATGTATGGATTGCAGGGTCCAGTTCGAGGCATCTCGAATGTAACAGTCAGGAAATGAAACATGACATGAACAGTGGATAATTTGATGAGGGCAAATGAGTTTGCAATACTCTGAGAGAACAAGTTGAAGTTGATGAGACATCTGTCTGAACTGACCTTGTTTCCATAGAGCCGTCTCTCGCACACACACACACACTCTCACTCATTCACATACAAACAGTTGCCTCAAGGATGTGTTTTAACCATTGTAGACAAGAGAGGAAATTGAAAGAGGGGAAAAAAAGGCAGTTTTGGGAAGAATGGAAGATCTGCAGCAGCTGCAAGATGACAGACCGAACTAACTCTGAGACAAGATCTCTGCATTGAGATAATTGGACTTAAGGGCTCGAGACTCTGAGACGAGATATCGGAAGCCAACTTTAGCAATGACTACATCTCTTTACTCCCAAACCTTTTTACAGAATTTTTCATGTAAATTACTTCATCATTCACTCAAGGTATGATGCTTTTCTTCTGCCTGACAATTTAATGTAGAGTCAGAGATTTAAAACCAGGGCTAAGACCCACTGAACAATAAACACACTCTATACCAACTGACACATTCAACAGTCAACAAAAGTAGTGTGAAAGCATTTTATTCATTCCAACTGCAGCAAAATCCAAAACAAGGTCCTGAACATTCATCAGTACAGATATGACCTGATTCCCTGTGGGCCCGATAAAGCCAGTCAACCTAGCAAAGACCCTCGCTGAAAAGCCTGAGAAATAAAAAGCCTTGATTAGACATGACTGAACAACAGGTCAGGGAGATATAGCTGTCTGTAACTGCACTGCGCTGATTGACCTGAAGTGAGGAAACTGACTTAAACTGATTTTACTCATAATAAACCAAAGTCCTCTGGTTTATGATGCTTGACCCTGGTAAAGAAGGCCCAGCAGCGGCTGCACGTCCTCTGTGTCCTGAGGAAGAATAACCTGGAGGCCATCTCCAGATCCTCCTGTGTCAGGAAAACCAGGGTCATCACAGGTGACCCCTTGCACCCCACCTATCACCTGTTTGACCCGCTACCCTCTGGTTGGCGCCTCAGGTCAATCAGGTCCCACATTTCCAGACTCACAAACAGCTTCTTCCCCTGGGACTGTTAACAAACACTATATCCCCCCACACCCCACTCTGCCCACCCACCTCACCAAACTGAGCCATGGTCTTAGTAACCCTCATCACTCAAGCCACTCACACAGACTCCATTCAGATGAAGTCTTTTCTTTGGACTACTTCCAAGCACCATCTAATATGTGCCTCTCGCTTTATTTTGTATATATATTTTTGTTTTGTATCTACAGTGGGGCAAAAAAGTATTTAGTCAGCTACCGATTGTGCAAGTTCCCCCACCTAAAATGATGACAGAGGTCAATAATTTGCACCAGAGGTACACTTCAACTGTGAGAGACAGAATGTGAAAAAAAAATCCATGAATCCACATGGTAGGATTTGTAAAGAATTTATTCGTAAATCAGGGTGGAAAATAAGTATTTGGTCAATAACAAAAATACAACTCAATACTTTGTAACATAACCTTTGTTGGCAATAACAGAGGTCAAACGTTTACTATAGGTCTTTACCAGGTTTGCACACACAGTAGCTGGTATTTTGGCCCATTCCTCCATGCAGATCTTCTCGAGAGCAGTGATGTTTTGGGGCTGTCGCCGAGCAACACGGACTTTCAACTCCCGCCACAGATTTTCTATGGGGTTGAGGTCTGGAGACTGGCTAGGCCACTCCAGGACTTTCAAATGCTTCTTACGGAGCCACTCCTTTGTTGCCCGGGCGGTGTGTTTTGGATCATTGTCATGTTGGAAGACCCAGCCTCGTTTCATCTTCAAAGTTCTCACTGATGGAAGGAGGTTTTGGCTCAAAATCTCACGATACATGGCCCCATTCTAGAGATGGACAAATCCGATATTACGTATCGGTATCGGTCCGATACTGACCTAAATTACTGGATCGGATATCGATAAAAATGTAATCCGATCCATTAAATATCACGAAAGCACCTCACAAAACTTGCAACACGCCGTAACTCGCCTCAGAACGTCGGAGCAGTATGCATCACGTGATAGAGCAGCTGTGGCATGCGGGACCTGTCGGTGGTCTGGATAGCATTTGGAGCTTCGCTAGCAACCTGGCATTTCATCTCCGACAAAGTTATCCCGAGAGAAGTAAAGCAAGTGTGTAAGTCCATCTCTGAATGTTTGTAAAGCATTCCCACGTTAAGCTTAACGAGCGACTGCCTCTCGCTCTCCGGCTGCTACTTCAATCGTGAAACTGCTAATGATCAGCTGATCGGCTTTTCTGTCGTGAGTCTCTCTTGTTTGTTTTTGGTCCACTTTGCGCCAGAAAGAGCAAACCAGCGGCTGAACAACAGCAGCATGTTTAAGCTTGATAAGCTGTTGTTACAATTTATTTAATATTACTTTCTACACCAGGATCTTTTTCTACGTAGCTGACGGCTGGTAACTGTGCAGGGGCGGATCTAGCAAAGTTTAGCCAGGGGGGCCGATAGGGCATTAACAGGGAAAAGGGGGCACAAAGACATACTTTTCTTTCTTATTCTCATTTAAAATGTCTAGCTTTTAATAAATAATTATCTGACACCCAAAGTTTTAATTTGATGTAAAATGAATAGAAGTCAATTACTGTATATAGTGACTATTAAGTCTAATATACCCTAGTAAGCTATAGTACATTTTCCTTTGGGAAGGTACCATCTGTGCAGTCTGCAATTTTGTTGAAGAAAGATGTTGAATCTATTTAATATTTCTTGAAAAATAATTGATTTCTGTGCATTTTTTTTCACACTGCATCAAATTAAGGTTGATTACGTTGATTAAGCATCATGAGGTGGAGCGTGAGGGGTGGTTCCCTATTTTTTATTTATTTATTTTTGTTGTTGCTGGGAGTTGGAACCCTATTAGTTAGGTTGCTTAATATTTACGCTAAGTACTCTTTAAAATACCAGAATAGGGAGGATGGTGTAGGTCTAAGTTTATTAGATTGATCAGTATTGCTGAACTATGAAATATTTTTTTTGTATACAGGTATAACAGAATAGCTTTAGTGTAGTTGTTGTTTTAAACTTGAGTATGAACTTGCAGACTTGCAAAATGCAGCAAGATATTTTAAAAAACAGTTTTGTTGATTAAAAAACACTATATCGGATTCATATCGGTATCGGCAGATATCCAAATTTATGATATCGGTATCGGTATCGGACATAAAAAAGTGGTATCGTGCCATCTCTACCCCATTCATTCTGTCCTTAACACGGATCAGTCGTCCTGTCCCCTTGGCAGAAAAACAGCCCCATAGCATGATGTTTCCACCCCCATGCTTCACAGTAGGTATGGTGTTCTTGGGATGCAACTCAGTATTCTTCTTCCTCCAAACACGACGAGTTGAGTTTATACCAAAAAGTTCTACTTTGGTTTCATCTGACCACATGACATTCTCCCAATCCTCTGCTGTATCATCCATGTGCTCTCTGGCAAACTTCAGACGGGCCTGGACATGCACTGGCTTCAGCAGCGGAACACGTCTGGCACTGCGGGATTTGATTCCCTGCCGTTGTAGTGTGTTACTGATGGTGACCTTTGTTACTTTGGTCCCAGCTCTCTGCAGGTCATTCACCAGGTCCCCCCGTGTGGTTCTGGGATCTTTGCTCACCGTTCTCATGATCATTTTGACCCCACGGGATGAGATCTTGCGTGGAGCCCCAGATCGAGGGAGATTATCAGTGGTCTTGTATGTCTTCCATTTTCTGATGATTGCTCCCACAGTTGATTTTTTCACACCAAGCTGCTTGCCTATTGTAGATTCACTCTTCCCAGTCTGGTGCAGGTCTACAATACTTTTCCTGGTGTCCTTCGAAAGCTCTTTGGTCTTGGCCATGGCGGCGTTTGGAGTCTGACTGTTTGAGGCTGTGGACAGGTGTCTTTTATACAGGTAACGAGTGGGGGACAGAAAAGCTTCTTACAGAAGACGTTACAGGTCTGTGAGAGCCAGAGATTTTCCTTGTTTGAGGTGACCAAATACTTATTTTCCACCCTAATTTACGAATAAATTCTTTACAAATCCTACCATGTGGATTCATGGATTTTTTTTTTTCACATTCTGTCTCTCACAGTTGAAGTGTACCTCTGGTGCAAATTACTGACCTCTGTCATCATTTTAGGTGGGGGAACTTGCACAATCGGTGGCTGACTAAATACTTTTTTGCCCCACTGTATATCCCTCTTCATTGTATTAATTTCTCCTGTTTGCTAATTATTCTTGCTGTTTGCTACTTATATTACACTCAACAAAAATATAAACGCAACACCTTTGTTACTGCTCTCATTCCCCATGGGATGGAGGTAGAGACCTAAAATTCATTCCAGATACACAATATAACCATCCCTCCCAAACAGTGGTCACAAATCAGTCCAAATGTGTGGTAGTGGGCACATCTGCCATATTGAGATAATCCATCCCACCTCACAGGTGTGCCACATCAGGATGCTGATCTGACATCATGAGTAGTGCACAGGTGTACCTCAGACTGCCCACAACAAAAGGCCACCCTGGAATGTGCAGTTTTTTGCGCTATTGGGGGTCTGGGGACCCAGAACCGGTCAGTATCTGGTGTGACCACCATTTGCCTCATGCAGTGCAACACATCGTCGCATGGAGTCTATCAGATTGTCAATTGTGGCCTGTGGAATGTTGGTCCACTCCACTTCAATGGCTGTGCGAGGTTGTTGGATATTCGTGGGAACTGGTACACGCTGTCGTATACGCCGGTCAAGCACATCCCGAACATGCTCAATGGGTGACATGTCCGGTGAGTATGCTGGCCATGCAAGAACTGGGACATTCTCAGCTGCCATCTGCCCTGAACAATGTGAACCATGATTCATCCGTGAAGCGCACACCTCTCCAACGTGCCAGACGCCATCGAATGTGAGCATTTGCCCACACAAGTCTGTTACGGCAACGAGCTGGAGTCAGGTCAAGACCCCGATGAGGACGACGGGCATGCAGTTGAGCGTCCCTGAGACGGTTTCTGACAGTTTGTGCAGAAATTGTTTGGTTGTGCAAACCAATTGTTCCAGCAGCTGTCTGGGTGGCTGGTCTCAGACGATCTTGGAGGTGAACCTGCTGGATGTGGAGGTCCTGGGCTGGTGTGGTTACACGAGGTCTGCGGTTGTGAGGCCGGTTGGATGTGCTGCCATATTCTCTGAAACGCCTGTGGAGACGGCTTATGGTTGAGAAATGAACATTCAATGCACGGGCGACAGATCTGGTTGACATTCCTGCTGTCAGCATGCCAATTGCACGCTCCCTCATTGCTTGTGGCATCTGTGGCATTTTGCTGTGAGACAAAACTGCACATTCCAGGGTGGCCTTTTGTTGTGGGCAGTCTGAGGTACACCTGTGCACTACTCATGATGTCAGATCAGCATCCTGATGTGGCACACCTGTGAGGTGGGATGGATTATCTCAATATAGCAGATGTGCCCACTACCACACATTTGGACTGATTTGTGACCACTGTTTGGGAGGGATGGTTATATTGTGTATCTGGAATGAATTTTAGGTCTCTACGTCCATCCCATGGGGAATGGGAGCAGTAACAAAGGTGTTGCGTTTATATTTTTGTTGAGTGTATATTCCAGCATTGATAGTGTGGAGCACCCACAGTTTCGTTATGCATGTACAATGACAATAAAGGCCTATTCTACTCTATTCTATTTTATTTCAGGCGTTTTGCATTTGACTCATTATGCATTATTCAATATACTAGGTTGATAAATTTAAGAGAGGCTACTGGAACAGAACCAGCAGAAAGTATTATGGCTTTTATTTATTGGCAAAATGCCACGTTCTCCTTGATGGAGAGTCTAATAAAGCTACTCCATGACTCAGTGATGTCACGTCCTCCTTTAATGCAAGATTAAATATTTAGTGAGAGGTAATTCTGGAAAGTTCTAAAATAAAAGGGAAATCCCTTTGAATGTTCTTCAGCTCTTTAATCTCCATCCTCCAGTCGGGCCTCCCAGTCAGCGGAGCTTCTTTCCTTCCATACTAACCAAATCCAACTAACATTTGTTCTACTGGAGACACTAGAGCGCTGTGCCCAAACACACTGCTGTGACAGTTCTCTTCTAAAGAGTGCTGAATCTGAACCAGAGCCATCGAGAGCTTTGGTTGGATTGTGTAAAAGTGTTTGATAAAGTTATGGAGGGAAGGTATAATCCATTTGTCATGGCAACGAAAAGTATCATGCTAGCTCATCGTACATGTGCTGTTAAAAGTGTCTTAGTCTGAAAGTATGTGAGTGCACATAGCAGATGTGTCCACACATCATTCTTGGAAAGAAATATTTTATTTAAAAAAAAATGTGATTACAAACAAATCAGTTTGCATGAAGTGTTTCATCCCACAAACAACCAATACTGGATGTTCTTGGGTGGTGATGAGAGAATATGGATATATTGGATTAGATTTAAAAATAAAAATAGAGTGTGAGACACTGTTTATACATTACAGCAGCATTCCCATGTATACTGGACACATCAATCCAATACCAAAGTATCTCTGACAGGCCAGTATTATCTGGGCTCTTCCCTGACTTCAGTTATTTATCCTGAAAGTCAGCTCGCTGGCCACACGGTAAATGATATGAAATAACTTGTGAGAAGGCCTTCAGAATTTTTTGACTACTGTCGCACAGCCTGAGCATGATGACAAGCTTTGAGCAGCACTTATCAGGGAAGGCTGAGGAACTACTGACAAAGTGTGAAGCACTTTGAGACACCACAGATAAAGGCCAACCGTTTTAGTGCATTTTATTCGCCCAGTGCCACCTTTTCTGTTCAAAAGTGAAGTGAAATCACAGACTTCTCAGAATGCCTCCGAGTTTGCATGTAAAAAGAAAGAGACTGCCCTCCACAGCTTCTCTGTCAAACATTCTTATAAGACTGCAGCCAGAAAAGCTTGCTCATCTTGAACAGCGCTCGTCTCTGCTTTCCTGCCTACCTTCTTCCCAGCCACAAAAACAGATAAGAGGAGAAACTGACAGAAAACTTCCCTCTGCTAAGCTCCCGGCCTGCTGAGTCAAATCTTTCTCTCTCCAATTGTGTAAGATCAAATGCAACGAACTCCACATACGAGACTGTGTGAAAGTTTCAGTCTTGACTAGTTTTCCAGCATTTCCATCAGCATCACAATTTTACGCCACGAAAAGCAACAGCAGCTTGTTTTTTGCTCTGAAAATGAAAGCCATGAATCTCTCCCCACATTTATCCTGAACCTCAACTTTTTCATTTCTCCTCTATTAGGCTGCCTCAGTACTGGAGCCACTGAATGTCTGACTCAACATGTCCTCAGCCACGAACAGAAATCCTGTGGTTTTTCATGCATTTTTAGGTCCGTCTGGTGCAGGTCTCACCCTTCAAATGAAGATACTAGTTTGAAGATAAAGAGGACGCTCCATTGGAGACTATGACAGCTACCACAGGGCAGGCTACTCCCTAGACACAGAGATAGCAGTCACAACCACACATGTGGTCATTTTAACCTAACCCAACGGCGCATGTTGTTGGACTAATGGCGTAAACCGGAGAATCCGTAGAGAACCCGTGCAAACACAGGGACAACACGCAAACGCCACAGAAAGACCCCAGCCAGATGGTGGATACAAACCCAGACCTCGCTGTCAGGAAATGCTGTGCTGCCCTCGTTAACCAAGTCCTGTGGACAAATACCATAAACTGTATTTAAAAGATGGATGTGGCTCCTGGGCCTGAAAAGTGAAGCCAACGTGGAAGCATGGGGCAGCTCTGCAAAAAGTCCATTTGCATAAAGATCTACTGTTCAGCAAATTAACTACAAGCTCAGTAAACCCTTTCCTGATGAGTCTCAATTGCTATTTTCAAGTCTTATGAATATAACGTGAGGATCATGTTGCGCATAGTGGTCTCACTAGAATAACAGAGGATAAAGCAGGGTTTGCTTTGGGGAGGTGCTACCTTGAGATTAGCCTACAGTATGTCTCTGTTAGTCAGACACACCGTTCATTTATCACGTCCAGCGCCAAGACAGAAACACCAAAAACATTTACCAACACCTGCACTTCACTAAACTGTGGCTACATCTATAGTTTGTATTTTAAACATTGTGCTATAAAATGAGAGTCTAGCCCACTATCATCATGCTTTTCCTTTTTCCCCAGAGGTTTGAAAAGGACAATAAAACAACTGTGGAAAAGAAAATGGTTACACCACTAATAAACAATCTGAGCCATTACTGAAGCAGACTTTGCAATTAGCAAAACTAATCAGGCCAGGCTGTGCAGACACAAGCCACCAGTATGTACATTACAGGGTTGGCTGAATAGTTATTAGAGGGCTGTGGCTGTAACACCAGAGCAATAAGTGTCATCTTCAAGTTATTTGAAGAGACCAAAACGTGAAGATATTTTGTTTACCATCGCATAACAAACAGAATACCCCCTAATACTCATTAATGAAAAACTAAGACTATGTAATGTTTTAGATTCTATGATTGTATAACCAATAAATATAATTGATTAATGAGTGACACGCGTCAAAGAAGACAAAAGAACAAATCTGTGAAGCCAGATCTGATGTAAGGAACGACAAATAAAACACTTAAATCCTGTCATGGTGTCAGTGAGTTTTCCTCAGACTGATTGTGGCTTTTTCCTATCATAGCGTCGTCTCTCTGTGTAATCCCAGACTGACTGATTGACTGTGATGGTTGGTTATGACGACGACAACTGGACGCTGTGGGGACACCATCTGTTGTTCTTCTTTTGGCTGGAGTGAATGCTTATGACTGAATGTTTAGGCTTGTTCTCCTGCTGTGAAATGAATTTGAGATGCTTCCATTACAGTTCTGTAGTACCTTTGGGACTTGGGGTCAACTAAACTTTGAGAGTAATTTCCATATTGATCTGAGAGTCACTCACAAAGAATGAGTCCAGAACAGCATTTGAAAGCATGAATAAAAATATTCATGCATACAAGACGGAAATCACTCACTTGACGAGCAGTAATTTGCAAATGAAGGCGAGTCTAAAGGTAAACGGCACAAAGTCAGAGATGAGACATGAATAAATACAGACAAAGCACAACAACAACTAGTAATGCCAGTTTGGGTGGCTCTGATCACTATTTATGAGAGCAACTCTTAAGAGCATAAACATGTTTTCTGTACTGAACTGAACACACATGGATACATGCCACTTTTAGAACTGCCAATATTACCCTCCAGAGAATATCATGGCACTGGTTTGGTGAAAGAGATATCCAGCAAATAGCAAATGGGGGCTGCAGGGAGTATACTGCCTCATGTTCGGCCTCACAAGAATTAAGTGAATTTGTTTAGTTTAAATTGATATTTCAAGTCAATAATTTATCCACAAGGAATAAGCTAGTGAATCAGCACGTCCAGAACTGAAAGAAAGCAGTTTATTGCACTGACGGTGACAGTTGTTTCTTTCGGTTCCTTCCATGACTTTGTGTTTTAAAAGTGTGCAATTTAAAAACTCAGCCAACTTCATCGCTATTACAGACAGACTTGCTAGGACACTGATTAGTCTGTGAATCAACATACTGTACTTTAACGTGAGAAGCAGCTGGGCAGGGCCTGGCTATCCAATATAACATAACCAGCTTCTAGGAGCTGCCTCTGGCTCCAGAAATTTTTATGTGAAATTCGAGCTCGGTTTCGGGACATTCAATCACTGAAAGGGAATGAATGAAAACAACGGTGGGGAACTGAAACTGGTTCCACCTCCGTGACGCAGAGAGACTTCCTAAGCCTTTGGGCTAATTACCATCAAAAAGGAAGCGAAAGGTTTTAACTCTCTGCAATTTCTATTTCTTTATGTTTTATATACAGTGGAATGTTTTCTCTGGCAAGAGGCATAAATGAGTCTATATCATCTTTGGTACTGGAACAGTATTCACATTTCAGCTATTCAGACGTATAAAAGGCTTAGGAAGTCTCTCCCTCACAGAGGTGGAACTAGTTTTAGTTCCCCACTGTTGTTTTAATACATTTCCTTTCAGTGATTGAATATCCCGAAACCGAGCTGAAATTTCACTAAAAACCGCACGCACGCGCGCACACACACACACACACACACACACACACACACACACACACACACACAGCCAAAAAAGAAAAGAAACACATTTTAATCTGAGTATAGCATCACGTTAACTTGCAGGATATTGTCCTGGGCAGCCGAGTAGCAGAGGGTGTTGTTAATCATTTTCAGCTGCTTTGGTGTTAACAAAATTAGCAACAGGTGCTCTGCAGAGGCAACAGTGGTACAACCCCGGGAAACAGCAGTGGCTTTACAGGTGGAGGCCACTGACACTTTTCCCTACTCACATTTTCTGTTGTTTACAAGCTAGGGTCAATGTCACAACTGACAGCATGAGGCGATATCTAACCCTACAGAGGTTGCACAGGTAGTCCGATTCCTCCTGAAGAGCTCCAGAAGAGCTGGACAGGGCTGAAGAAGGTCCCTAACCCATCATCAGGACTGCTTCTTTGTGCAAGGTGGAAAAGGATGAGCACTGCCAGAGCTCTAAAAAAAAAATACCACCCTCCCAACCAGACTGGCCACCCCAGGTGCCACCCCGAAGCTAAAACAATAAAATTCAATCAAATATCAAATGGACGGTTATGTTTTCACAGTGAAGCTCAGATATCCGAGTGTAAGTGAATGCAGCATCGGCTTTTGCACTATGAGCATCACGTTAGCAAAGGTAGGAGAGCCAAGCGCGAAAGAGGCACCGCAGGAAACAATTTTTCGGCGAAAGAAAATGAGGAGAGAATAAATGTCCCGGTAAGTAATATTAAGTTTGTTGAGTTTAGTAAACTTCGGTGAAATTAGAATACCAAAAAAATAACACTTAAAGAATTATTACAACCGTCGGGTATTTCAGACAGTAGGCTACAGGGGGGAGCTAGCATAAGAGTTACGAGTTATACGATATAATCCAAGTCGTAACATTGCTGCGTGGAGCTGCAGATTTGGTTGCAGGTTAACACAGCTGGACTGGCCATTGGGCATTTGCCGGTAGGCCGATGTGTAAATATAACTCAGTTGTTTGGTGAATGAAACCTGAAAGCACATGCTTTAAAAACAAAGGGTTGCGTCCTATTCAAGACAGATGAAGGTATGGCCTCCTGACATTTATATGACTAACTCTGCATTCGCCTTAGGTGAACAGAGCTATCAGAATCTCACAGTTCTATCATGAAGCACATCATATCATTGCCTGAATGTGATCACCATAAAGCCTCTGAAGTGAGATCTCTGGGATTCTGACAACTCCGGTGCGGAGCTGTGAAACTGAAGCACAGAACCCTTGCATCTCACGACTACCATGATTACATCATATTACACCTTTTTCAATACCGGTGAAGACGTTGCTGGGTTCAGTGCCGAAATGCCCAACAATCAGTGTTATCATTCAGCTTCATCATTAAAACCATGTTTGATTATCACACTTTTAATCAGTCATGTAGACACTGCTGTAGCGCCACCAAAGCCTGACAACTATGCAGGCAACACAGTAACATTTGTTTGTTTTGTGTCTACGAAAAAATGGCAGAACTCGGTACTCGTGGTGCTCTCTGGAGATTTTTCAGCTTCATGAGAGGACAAAAATCTGCATTTTGGTTGATTTTGGATTTGACAAGAATGCTAAGAGGCAGCACAGTGATGTGATGCTTAGCAGTGGCACCTCACTGTGAGCGGGGGCTTTCCCGTATGGGGTCAGCAAGTCTCCCTGTGTGTTTTCTCCAGGTAACCTGGCTTCCTCCCACAGTCCAAAGACATGCAGGTGATCAGTTCATAATGTGGGAACTCAGAGACATTATTAATGTTCTGTCAGTAGATGTTACAATGACAGTTGTAAACGTGTTGGGGGCTAGAAAACAGATGATAGCCGTGTTAACCAGCACTCATCTACACTACTTTGATCTCTTTTTGTTTTGCTTTGTTCTTTTAAACAACAAAGCAGCTGGACATCAGCTTCATCAGATCAAACTGAAATATAAGCAAGCATCCAAAGCAGGGTGTAACCGCATTCTGCACCGGGGATGTTGATACCGACATGGAAAAAAACCTGCAAGCACAGCTAACATCAGCCAGCAAACTAAACTGACTTTTTGTGCTTGCAATGTTATACATGGAGCAAAGCACCTCACATATCAGCAACTACTGAGGAAATGTATTAGTGGTTTCACACAGCTCCAAAATGGATTTGGATTTTGAGGTGAATTTGTTTGGCCAATTCCTGACTTCGTCCATTTATAATTTGCTCAGTTTAAAACATTTTATAGGTTTTCTGTCTCAGAAAGAAGAAAAAAAGTCCACTAGTTTTTTTTTCTCTTGGTTTAACAACTAACAACGTGGTTTTCAGGGGTATCAGTTTGCATTTCTTCTGCTACTGCATATAACAGGTTCCACAGGTGTCATTTTCCTCCCTTATTTTAGATTCCCATCTAACTCCAAGTTAAACAGGATTCCCAAGGTTCCAAAAGCAAAGTTAAATACATTTCATGTTGCAAATAGTTTGATGCACTCTGGTTTTTCATTTTAACTCTTGCATCACCTCACGTCTTGGTCACAAAGAACATCCTGATAATGTACAATAACTAAAATTCTAGATATTAAGTTAATAAGACCAGACCATTTTTTATAAAGTTTTGATACTTATAATTTTGGGTTGGATAATCCGTGGAGCATCAACTGGAAACTAACGTGCCTGACAAAAAACCTCAATTGGAAAAATGGCATGTTCTATTCAGGGCATCAATACGTGAAAATTCAATAGAAAACTGGGCTTTTTTCTCTGACCGGCTATGAAATATCAATAATAACAATAATAATAATAAAATGTTCTTTTGAGCAGATCAAAAGTAAAGTCTGATGCATGTCATTTCCCATTTAAAAGGAAAAAATCTGGGAAAGCAAAGAGCAGCAATAAATGGATAGAAAGACAGCAAACAGGGTGGAATCCATCAGTAGGCAGCGCACAGGATTTCAACCTTATGCATGTTTTGGATCTCATCCACAGGCTGGAAGTCTCTCCAGTCAGCCAGCAGTTTAGCTGCCATCCCAGTGAGGCAGTTTATCTGTCCTACATATGGCATCACAGACGGGACTTCCATCCACATATTTCTACCAGTTACTAATGAACTGTTTTCATCCTATGAAGGGGAAGCTCTGATCCGGCATGTTGTTGTGCTCCAGCTGTACTTTTAAACAGCACTACAGGGTCAGCAGCTATCAATGCTCAACTGAAATATGTCTTGATGGCTCCATAAATATTTCTCTGCTATTGATTAAGTATATCTGTTGCTCAGCAAAAACTGGGCATGGAATAAATGCTCGACTGTAATAACCATTAACCAACCATTAAAGAGTAGCGTGGCTGCTGGGCAGCATATATTATTAAAAATCTAAGATACGTATGTGGATATATACGAATATATATGAATAATGATGCTGTTGGGTCAGATATGAACTTTGCGATAAGTGGCACACTTTGTAATTTTTATTACAATATTATTATTTATGTTAAATTCAGAGGTGGACATGCTGATTTCAAGGTCCAAACATTCTCCTTTCAGAGAACAGAATTTATGGTTTCATCAATTATGGGATGCTGTTCAGGTCCTGAAGCGGCCCCAGAATATTACACTACCACAAGTTTATGAAATGCTGTGTTAGTTTTATGACAGATGTAATGAAATGCAAACCTTTAAAAAGTCTTGTGGATCATTAAGATGTTTTTTGGTAAAAGTGAGATGATCCTGTTAGTCCAGCAGTGGCTTTCTCCCTTGGATACCATTTTTTTCCATTCTCTTTCTTGCTGTTGAGTCATGAACACTGACTGTTGACAAGGTAAAAGAGGTCTGGGACAAGTGAGGGGGTAACTACTTTTTCCAGAAAAAGCCAGGTAGGTTGGACAGCTTATTTCTCTTAATAAATGTAATCATAATTTAAAAAGTGCATTTTCCTGGGTTATTGCTGACTAGTGACTAAGGACTAAAAGATTTTAAATCTCCAAGCACCAGTGATTGGGTCCTTGTACCTTTGTGCTCATTAGTGTGAGAGAGTTGAGGGGCTTTGGCGTCATGTAGATCAGCGGTCCCCAACCCCCGGGCCTCGGACCGGTACCGGTCCGTGAGTCGTTTGGTACCGGGCCGCGAGAGTTGAGGCTCAGGTGTGAAATTTATGGTTTTCAGGGTTTTTATCGGTTTTCAGCGTTATTTTGTTATCGTTTTTATCGTTAACTCTGTTTTCCTGGGTCTTTTCACGTGTGTTATGAATAAATCTTCTTTTTTTCGGTACCGGTACTAGTTTTATTTTGTTGTATTTATCCGCGACACCTTAAAGGCCGGTCCGTGAAAATAATTGATTGATTGATTGATTGGTAATTTATTTCAACATGTGAACAATATACAAGTACATTTAGAAAAGAAAATAATGTCGGGCATAAACCGGTCCGTGGCGCAAAAAAGGTTGGGGACCGCTGATGTAGATCCATTCACTCTTAGACATTAAGAGTGAATGGATCTACATAATTGTTACGAAGCTGCACATCACATGTGGAAATACATCTACTGTCGGCTTTCTGTTGCCCTACGACACAGAATGTCTCTCTCAGCATAGGAACATTGGACAATGTACAATTGTGTTAAAACAACTTTCTTTTTCACGGCCGCACATTGTATGCCTGGATGTTGCCACGGCAACAATGTTCAATGAAACACTGTTCAATGAAAAGTCGCAATTTCCATAATGATGCATTGCAACGCTCTTCAGAGGACACGAACCAAATCTGAATTTGAAGCCTCTCTGATTAATTCACTTGGAAGAGTTTGTTAAAGGGGACGTGTTCTGCTCATTTCAAACTGCACCTTTATTTCTTTAGAATTTGCTGGAGCAGCTTTGCATGATTCCCAATTAACACATAACTCCTATGTATCTTATACTGGGCCTTGGTGCCCTTTAAGGCAGTTTTCTTCTCACTGGCTGCCCCTCGCAAACCCAGGTTTGAAAAACAAGTGGGTGGGACTTCTGCGCTATATAGTTTTAAGATGCTTGTTTTCGAGTCTGGACATGTATGTACAACATGTGCTACATATAGGAAAGTTATTTTTTCTTATTAGGACATTTGTCACCACATTGCCCAAGATCCAAACATTATGTTTCCTATTCAAAGATTTAACTTGTCTCATGATTAACTTCCATAGTCACGAGACAAATGATGTTATCCTGAATCAGATGGCATTTTCTTCCCCATAGACTCATAAGCTGTGTATGCTTTGTAAACCCAGCCACTCTGTTTAAAAGGCTGCAACGTAATATGTCTCTGAACATTTTGCAAAATCAAAACAATCAGAAAGGAGCAAAGGCAGAGATTTCCCACAATGCAACTCAAAATGATCTTTCATTAGACCCTTGCTGTGGTAATTTCCTCAGATGTTGCACACTAGTCTCTAAACCTAATCGCCAAAAACACAATATCACAAACGATGACAACACTATGACATAATCAAGGATATTTCCTCAGACTTGTCAAAGCAGAAAGACTCAGTTGTTTTAATGTGTTTAGCAGTATTAACAACAAAAAGTAAATGTATATTCACAAGTAAAAACTGACATACTTGCCCTTGGGTGACATGTTAAAAAACATGCTGCACTCTCAGCTCAAACCTGCACATCTTGTGAGCTCAGATAAACATCAAGTTACTCATTAACGTTTTATCAGATCCCTGAATCAACACATGAAAGCTATACCCCCAGCAGCCTGCGCCCGCCTTAAATTACCAGCAATGTGATCCATTTGGTTCGTTTGCATAGGCCTCCTCCTGCACTCCATCCTGCTCTGTGGTCCGCTTATCCCAGACTTGATTACGACATCCCAAAACAGCATGCAGCTTTACAGCATTCAGCTCTGCGTCACCTCCTGAGGCCCTCGTGTCCCCAATTGGGGTTCTCGTCACTCGTCAGTCCCGGCTCCTGATCCTGTGATCAAACTTTGTCCACCACGATTCAGCCGGCTACTTTTATACTGCACTAGGTCAAGCCAAAAACCTTCTCCTACCCACACAGAAAAAAGAAATAATCTGCAGTGTCAGGTTGAGCAGACATACTCCTGTATAGATACTTTATACATCATCATCATCAGGAAACATTTAGCAAAAAAGGAATCATCCAATTCATAGTTTCCCTTTGCTGGGACCACTGTCTCATATATGCTAAGCTGCTGCTGCCATGGTAACCTCAGTACAGGATTTAGACCCAGTTCAGGACTGGAGGGGCACTGAGAAAGGGGCAGGTGGAAGAGCTGAGCGGCCTTAACTGTAATCCCCAACACCATGAGCAAAAAATAGAAAAACTAAGCTAGACAGCACATCTGCAAAAACACAGACAGATGCGCACGACACGCCACTAATCCAGCAGCGAGAATAGCCCACATTAGCAGTAACGTTGGCGAGATAGACAGAGGCCTCTGTCTACCTGCTCAGACGAACAGCATAAAGGTGTAGTTCAGAGAAGGCTGCAGAAAATCTGTCTTCGTCAATCAAATGCGAGTGGTGACTAACAGAAATAGTAAGGAAATAACAGCTAAATGACTCACAGCCTTCATTCCCTTCATTATGCAATCTCACATTGTATAATGTGTCAAAGGAGATCCCCGGAACGTGTCGGAGATTACTTATACCTCAGTGGTAGAGAGCGTAACAACCGGAATGTTCCAGGAGCACCCGCTGGCTCATGATAGAGCTCGCTATGCACAGGGAGGCATACCTTGGAACAGCTACAGCAGTGTTTGTCCTAAAACATCCCTGTGAAGCATGCGTGTTTACTGGATGAAAGTCCATATGCGTTTTTGTGAATGTGCATGCTTGAGGGGAGGGTGTGTGTGACGACAGTCCGTGTGGGTGTGGGTGCACAGCTGTAGAGATGACGTAACTAGCTGAAAGCTGATCTACTCAGCCTATCGATGGGGACACTGGTTTTTGGAGCTGGGATCTGGGAGTCTGAATGAGGAGTTTCCAGCAGTGATGGCTAGTTGCTATGGGGCTTTACGGTTTCTGTGTGTGTGTGTGTGTCTGTGTGTGTGTGTGCTGGAGTGTGAGGGGGGGGGGCTGTACAAACTCAACCTATCAGCAAAGCTACAGCGCTCAGGCACGTTTACTTCAGTTTTTGACAAAATACCCAGAAAATTCAAAGCTCCTAACGGTTTACAAAAATACGTTCTCTACAAATGTCCTCTGTAGTCTGTCCGGCCTGGCACGTTTACCAATGCCTCCCCTCCTCCTCTGCATGCGCATACCCTGGTGTCATTTCTCCTTCAGGCACAGAGGAAGCCAAGTAACTCCCCCCTTGTGTCATAGCGTGAACACACACACACTCTTACGAGCACAAACCAGATTCTCCAACTATCAGCTGAAAAACTGAACTGCCTGCCAGTGCATTTGCCTCACATGAAGTGAGAGTAATGGTACAGAAGACGAGACACACGCATGCACAGAGAGAAGAAGATGGGCTCACTTACTGTAAGTAAGCAAGCACACACACACACCCCTTCCCATCCTCCGACCTCACCCCCAAAACACACACAGATGCTCACAAACTCTCCATACCTGTTTTCTGAGTATAAACAAACTAACATGCTATTCAAAGCCCTAAGGTGTGGTCCTTCTCTTCCACACACTCTCCACTCTGATGGAGAACGTCGGGGGCAGTGTGTTCCTGGGGGTGTGTGCCAGCCTCATGCAGCTCGCTTACCTGTCCAAGATGTCATGGCTGGATGTGGCTGTGGCTCCCAGTAAACCCAGTGCTGCACTCCCCACCGCTGCGGCAGCCCCGCTGCCTGCCTCCATGATACTGACTCACTGCAATGAGAAGCCTGCCAGAGAAGCGGAGAGGGAGGGGGAGAGAGGGAGGGGGCGGGAGGGAAGGGGGAGGATGTGAAGAGGTAGAGCAAGAGGGAGAAAGAGGAACGAGATAAAAAGAAATCACATGTAGGAACTCGACAGAGGGGGGGGAAAGCAGAGGGATGGAGAGGAATGTGGGGAATAAGAAAAGAGACAAGACTGAGAACATGATGTGGTGTAAAAGGTACACAGGAAAAGATGTGCGAAGACGGGCGGGGTGGGGGGGTGGGTGAGATTGGGGTGGTAGAAAAAAAACAAAAACAAATTAACTTTAGTCAGCAGACCAGATAAGTCATGACTTTTGCACGACACATGGCACACGCTGTCCAATGTGAACCAAAAGTCAAACAACATCATCAGCTCCATCGGCTTTCCCGCTGCGGTAGCTGTGCTGTCTGAAGTCTCCATCCTCAAACAGTCTTTTTACAGTCCTCGCATCTTTTGGTCAGCCATTCTTTTTCACATCTCCACAAGTAGGTCTGATTTCAAGGGAAAGTTCCAAAAACATTCCAGAAAGTCCTAAAAGGTTATAGCAAACGAATGTGTTCTCCACCCTCATCAACGTCAGCCACAAACTACAAGCAGAATGCTAGCATAGGATGTTCAGCAATGCAAATCTCACGCCAAAAGTTACTACGCTTACCAAAAAGCTCAACACCGGCCTCTGACTGGTCGAGTTGGTTGTGCAGCAGCATTTCAACTTATCCATCATGCGCAGCGATTTCTCATGTTAGTCTGGTAAAAAACAGTTTGTTTGCTTTACAGTCTACTGCAGCCTGTGGCAGTTACTCTTTGGTAAACAACATATCTGTTAAATGAAGGAGTGAGACAAAGTAAACACATGCAAAGAAGTTGGTGGTTCGATCCCTGGCTTCACCAGTCTGCATGCCAAATATCTTTGGGCAAGATATTAACCCCAAGCTGCTCTCAGATGCATCGGAGTACGAATGTGTATGAATGGTAGTTAGTAAGCACTGAAATTATAGAAGACTGTGCTTGTGCGAATGGGTGTGAATATGGCATGTTGTATAGAGCGCTTTGAGTACTACGAAGAGTAGAAAAGCGCTATATAAGAATCATGTAATTTACTACTTACCAGAAATTATTTTCTGTGTTGAAAAATGACTACTTCCTAATATCTTCAAGTGCTTATTCTATAAAGGCAACAGTTCGACAAAGATTTAATTTACAGTAATGTAACATATCACGAGAAGATGCAAACCCTGATATATCAAAGGCGCAAACAAGGAAATGTGAGGCTTACAAACTGACACCATCGATGCATCCATCACTTATAACAACTAAACAACCTGTACGTATAGCTATAGTTACCGTTCACTACTGCTCTTAAGATCCACCTGCAGCCTTTGAATGTTTTTAAACCGAGAATCTTTAAATGTGTGTTCACTTTGTTCTTTGTTTATTAAAATCACACCTTATATCATCTTGCTCCATTTAGCGGATGCAGGTTATTATGTGTTCAAGCAGAAACATGTAGGAGCTGAAAGTCCTTTGAAGTTATTACACATCAGACTTATAACCTGAACCAAAACTATGTTTTTCCTTCAAATGAATGAATTGCAAAATGCTTTAAATTATTTTGTCATCATGTGACTATGGAATAAAGTTACTACCTGAGGGGTCTCTGCACGTCATAGAAACAGCTAGCACTCCTTCCTGTGTTCAGTGCCAAGCACACATAGTGGGAGCATTGTACAGTGATTAAGGTGACTTTAGGGAATATTAACAGCGCTCATCACCCACCCACTGAATCATCACCGTGACTATAATCACAGGAGAGAACATCTTCGCATCTCTGGTATTATCTCTGTAATACCACCCACCACAAAACCTCCCAGGGAAATCTTAACATGTCAGTGCAACAAAATAGATCACAGTGACACAACAGGAATGACCAAGAACTTTACATCCCCTGGGAGCCAAAGAGCCAGATTTCTGTGGCAGTCAATGGCTACGCTCTGTAATCCCAAGAAGATGGTGCCAAGAGTGGGGCGCGAGAGGAGAAAGCGTAGGAGGAAGAGGATCTTCACAAGCCACACTGAAGCAGCTGGTTCTACATCCGAGGCAGACTTGCCGGGCATACGTAATCCTCCGGCCTCTCTGGTGCACACAGAGTGTAGCTCAGGCAAAAAAGGCACCATGTTTAAAAGGCACATGTCATCTATTAACATGGATAGTAATTTAATGCCAGTATTAGAGACTCCAAATATTTGCCTCACCTTCTTTTGAGACATTTAACTCATTCACTGCCATTGACGTCTATAGCCGTCAATTGCAGTGAATGAGTCAATGGGTTTAACTCATTCACTGCCAGCCATTGGCAGTGAATGAGTTAAGTGACTCAGAGATCTTTGTCCTGAAAATAACAAGCATGCACTTGAATCCAGAGTGATTAAGCTTCTTCCAAACCAATCGAAAAGCGACGAACTCTTTTGACCTGTGACCGTCTTTGATATAAGCAGTAAGTCTGAATGGAAAGATGATAAACTTTTCTGTATGCTGCACAGCGCAGTTCACCTTTTTTAACCACCACATTATTGACCTGCAGCACGTGGCTGTATTGACTGCTATGCACAAGCGGACTGGCCTGGCACAACCCGGGCAAGTTGTTGACATGGACATGGGCTTCATGTTGGAAACACAGCTTGCCCTGAGCTACTGTTAACTCACACACAAAGGCAGCTCATCCCATTTGACATTAACTAGATGTTTTTTGTGTGACTTCATCCGCCTGTTTATGCTGTGGGTATGGAAACACATATCCCTTTAGGTACCGTGTGCAGACGGAATGAAGTGTGTGCATTTGTTAACAGAAAGCGAGTTTGTGTATACCAAGCAGGCAGCCAGGCACAGCAAAGCAGGGTGAGCTTCCCACGAACACCTGATGCAGCAGAAAAAGCCACAACATGGCTGACCTTGAGAGAGGACAGAGCCTCAGCTCATCTCACAGGAGATTAAAAATCAAGATTCAATAGTCTCTACACAATAAACATCCTCACTCTAATCTGAATGGCAAAAACAGGAAATCTTGAGCTTACTAGAGCCCAACTGGGAGCGGTTAGCAATCTCATCTCACAGCAAAAAGGCTCTAGGTTCAGACCTCCGGGGGGTGTTCTACGAAGGAAGGTCAACATAGTTTTGTTTGCCTTTGCTGGCTCACTCTCCGCGTTGCTGTTTATTTCCACTGTGATGACTGAACATTAAAGCTCTGACATTTTAAACTGATTGAAGAAGTATTCTTGGTTTTTGTTCTAGAAGCTGTATTTCCGGACTTGGCAGATTATAATAAAGAATACCAACATTTACACATTCGCTGCACCAAATGAATACATGCTCGTTGCTGTGAAAATGTGACCCGCTGTTTCAGTGGTTTTACTTAGGTACGGCTTAACAACTTGCACATTTAAAGTGAGAATATACAATGTACCTCAAACATACTGTAAATTAAAGGTTCTGTGAAAAGTTGGCACTTCCAGCTGATGTTAAACCAAAACTCAGAATATAAGATGCTCCAGAACAGGTTAGGTGTTTAGTTCAAGTTACCACAGTGACTTAGCCATTCAGACTTTATGCTTGGCTCGCTCAGCCGTTTATTTCTGTAGCAGACCCTTCTGGTATGTGGTTGTCTCTCTCTGGTGGCCCTGTGTACCCCAACTTTTACATTCTGACACTGGGATAAGCTAGCCCCCTGAGCCTACAATGCATTAACGGATCATCAGGACAACTAATTTCTTAGTCGACTAAACAAGGAAAAAGAATTAGACTAACCGACTAGTCTAAAACTAAAAAACACCCTCATATATCAAGTTAAAGTAGTGAAAAAAACTAATAAAAAAGGGCATTCCAAACCATTAGTCACCATTAATCATGCCGATTAACAGCTTGCATCACGCATTATCAACATTACACATTATACTCCAGACGACGAAAAAGAAAGACACTTAAAATAAACCAATGGAAAGAATATGATATTAAAAAACACGATACTACAAAAGATGTTCACATATTACTCAAACACGACAAATTAACAGTAGAAAAACTGATAAACCTAAGTTTATTACCCCGAGGTCGTATTAAACGGCTACCACATCTGGAACCTACTAGTAACAATGGTGATGATTAGTCAACTAGTCGAGCATGTTCCTTTACTTAGAATAAGTCAATGTTCTAATATTTTCCGGTCCACGTACATGTACATTCTTTCATGTTTAATCAAACAAACAAACATAAAAAAATAGATATGAAGATGTAATTATTGTCTCAATGCAAATGCAACCATCCATGCTCCCAAATGTATCAGCTAGGGGACGCACCAGGTCCAAAAACTGGAACATGGAAAACTGGAAAAATTCAGACAATGTGACGGTTAAGATCTTAAGTTTACTTGTAGTTTTTCTTTAAAAATAAAAATCGAATTCAATTACATTTCAGTTTAAGAAACGAGTGTGAAAATGTTAATTCCCATAAAGGTCACATTTTAACTTTTTATCTTTTGCCTCTGTCACTTTCGGTTCAATGTCACGAAGCAGAGCGTCTCCGGAGTGCGGTAGTGAGTCATAAATATAAACAGGTCACTCAACATTAAATCAATATCAGCAAGGCGAAGTTCACTCATCCCTCCTTCACTTTAAGCCACAGCAGCTACAATTTAAAGAGACAGAGACTTGATGCTCGTCTGCAACATGAGCTTCTCTCATTTACCTTTTCTCTGTTACAGCTCAACAGTAATTCTAGCGCTTCAGATTTGTACAGTAATGACTTCAGCATTAAAAAATAAATAAATCTGAGATTATGAGATTAAAACAAAGCAGAAATTGTATGTCTATAAACAGAGCTGCATTGAGTACTGGACATTAATTACTGAAATGATAGCAGCATTGAAAAGAAAAATGCTGTCATGGAAGGAAAGTTCTACTTTGAACAGTCTGCATTTAACTTTGTTTTCTGTTTAATGCTTTCACTCTATTTTTTAAATCTGTTTCCATTTTTTTAAACTTCCTCCTACTTTGCTGTTCACAGTACGTTCTTCTTCGTTAGTACTGAGAGCAGTCTTAGCAGATGATTTAGGCGTTAGTGCCCCCATCGCTTGCTGTAGTGTATTAAAATAACACATTTACACATTTAGAATATGACACGTCAATAAAATTCTGCATCGACGATTATGTCGGCGAATCGTTGCAGCCTTGCATACACGTCTGATGCAACTTGCCATCTAAACTAGCTAGCGATAGCATATAATTTAGCATGCTACCCTTTTATCCTTGTATAGTAATTTCTGGCTCCAAAAAACACCAAACTGTGACACTTCAAAAAAAGAAGATAAAACAAATCAATATGACATGAGATGTCACCTCATCCTGGAGAAATGTGAATTGAATTATTCGTTTGGTCTCCATTTATCCTTTTGTGGACACCACGTAAATATTCTAGTTGTTTCATCATGTTTGTGTTTAAGGAATAATCTAAACAGACTTTTAGGAAGCACCAACATTAATAGTAAAAACCTCCACGAAACCTTGAATGGAAACCACTGAAAAAGCTCAACTGTCCTGTATAATGAGTTATAGGATGGGTAAGTTAGAGTTTTAAGTAGTTCAAACTCTCGAGTTCAGGGAAACTGTTTGACAGGTGAAGGGTGCTTTTGTGCTCACGCTGATCCATCACCCTGTGGCACGATGGATCTGATGTCACCTCGACTGGCTTTGACCTGTCGCACATCTCTTGATTTTTGTAACATGGTGCCGCTGCCACCATGGCTGGGCTGAAGACAGAGGAGTCTCAGGTTGTACAGAACCTCAGAGATTCACTTCCTTCTATAAATACAAGTGGCTGTTATAGATGTTACTGGTGCCACGTGAAGCGACCAACACGGCAGGCATACTGGAGCTTAAAGGGGCTGATGGAGAACTGCAACAGTCATTAAAATATCTGAAGTAAAGTAGTAGATTTGGGTACATACAAACACGCCACCTCCATAGAGCCATTTCACTACTGTGGCTAAAACACGCCAAAGGAGCGCCAGCATGTAGTCGCCTCCTGTTCTGACACCGCTGACCTCCTCGACCTCGAACACGCACAGAATGATAAACCACTGGGGGCCCATCCAGTGGAGCCCTTTCCCTAACTTGAAAGACTTCAAATACATTGATGTGCAAATTAGCCAGTAATGGCAACCTGGACACTTCTGGACCAGTTTTTGACAACCTAGCAACAGCATTGAGCTTTGAATGGAGCATTTCACTCCAGTGTCTCTGAGAGGCTCACTGAATACCAGCAATATGCAACCATTTCATGCTTTCTGATACGGACAGGCAAGCAGCAATTTGTAGAAGTTGTTTCGCAAAATGAAGAGGTCATTAAAGTTTCCCACGACAAACATCATTTAGAGAGTCTGAGCAGCAGGCCGGCTCAGTTCTGCCACATTTATCTGTAACAGTATAAACAGAGATTTGTCGACTTTTCATGCCTCTTTCCCAGTACATTCACACTGAGCAGGGATTAAGAGTGGTGCTGGGAGGTGTACAAAATAGGAATTCCACATATAGCCTTACCAGTAAAGAGACACAACGGCCCAGTGGGTATTTTCAAATAAACTACTTGAAAATACCCACTGGGATCACTAAAGAGCACATCGGCAGGGGGCCTGCACTGTAACTGTGCACCCTTCATACTCACATCATAACACACATTCTACATGAACAGAAGGCAGCGTGCTTCAGGAAGGTGAACGCACGCAAAGCTACTGGTCCGGACGGGATTCCCGGCCGCGTCCTCAGGTCATGCGCGGCTCAGCTGGCTGGAGTGTTCACGCACATCTTCAACCTTTCCCTCTCTCTGTCTGTAGTCCCAGCCTGCTTCAAAATGGCCACCATCGTCCCTGTACCCAAATCCTCCACCATCTCCTCATTGAACGACTGGCGACCTGTAGCCCTGACCCCCATCGTAAGCAAATGCTTCGAGAAGCTGGTCAGGGACTTCATCTGCTCTGCACTACCCGACTCACTGGACCCTCTACAGTTTGCATACCGCCACAACAGGTCCACTGATGATGCCATAGCCCTGACACTACATACTGCCCTGTCACACCTGGAGAAGAGAGACACGTATGTGAGGATGCTGTTTGTAGATTACAGCTCAGCATTCAATACCATCGTTCCCTTGAAGCTGGACAGGAAACTGCAGGATCTAGGACTGAGCAGCTCCCTCTGCAGCTGGATCCTTAGCTTCCTGTCTGACAGACGCCAGGTGGTCAGACTGGGCAGCATCACCTCATCCCCCATCACACTGAACACTGGTGCTCCACAGGGGTGTGTACTGAGCCCTCTCCTGTACTCACTCTACACCTACGACTGCACAGCCACTAACAGCTCCAACATCATTGTGAAGTTTGCGGACGACACTACAGTGGTGGGTCTTATCACCAACGGTGATGAGACGGCTTACAGGGAGGAGGTCAGCGCCCTGACCCACTGGTGTCAAGACAACCATCTCACCCTCAACGTCGCAAAGACAAAGGAGTTGATAGTGGACTTCCGGAGGTGCAGAGAAGTACACACCCCCATCACCATCAACGGCGCTGCTGTGGAGAGAGTGAGCAGCTTCCGGTTCCTTGGCGTACACCTGGCTGAGGATCTTACGTGGTCAGTACACACAAACAAAACAGTGAAGAAGGCCCAGCAGCGCCTCTTCTTTCTCAGGAGACTGAAAAGATTCGGCATGAGCCCCCGCATCCTCAGGACCTTCTATCACTGTGCCATTGAGAGCATCCTCACTGGATGCATCACCACCTGGTATGGCAACAGCACCGCCTACAACTGCAAAGCTCTCCAGCGAGTAGTGCGGTGCTCTGAACGGATAATTGGAGGTGAGCTTCCCTCCCTCCAAGACATCTACAGGAAGCGGTGCCTGAGGAAAGCGGGGAGGATCATCAAGGACTCCAGTCACCCCAGCCATAAACTGTTCAGACTGCTTCCATCAGGAAGGAGGTTCTGCAGCATCCGGTCCCGTACCAGCAGACTGAGAGACAGCTTCTTCCATCAGGCCATCAGACTGCTGAACACTTCATAGACACCTCAGCTTCACTACTGGAACTTCAACATTATGCACTCCACACTGTATATAAATGCCACTTGTTTTGCACATATTCAACTCTGTATATTTTATATATTTTATTATTATTATTATTATTATTATTATTTTATTTTATTTTTTTACTATTTAATTTGTAAAAATGTGTATACACACACACACACACACACACACACACACACACGAAAATATTTAGTATACACATCCAGAAATGCATACACTATTATATATTGTACATATATTTATTAGTTTCAGGTTGGCCATTCTTGTATTTTGCTCGTTTGTGTTGTTGTGTTTGCACATCTCTGTTGCTTGTGGGGCTCGCACACAAGAATTTCACTCGCATGTGCTGTGCCAGTGTGCCTGCACATGTGATGTGACAATAAAAAGTGATTTGATTAGATTTTTGATTCGAAACAAACTTCTAATTCAAAGACCTTTCCTCTGATTTTTTTTCCAGAGCCTTTTTGCACTAGCACCTACTCGGCTTGGCTCTACTGTTTTTGTTGTCCATTACAGTAGAGTACCACCTTAATGTGGGTGGGATCATTGAAGAAATGCAGGACCGGAAGAGATCACTTTGATCCCCAGTCAAGTAGGTACTAAAAAAAAAAAAAAAGTACTAGGTAATCGGTACTACCACCTAATGGAAACCCCTAAAAACCAAGTGGTCGAGTTAAGTGGAAAAGAACCAAATAAACTCATGCCGTTACCAGCATTCATGCGTGTGCGTGGTCTTTATTTGTCAAATAACTAGTGTTTGTATCCTGCTAACCATACAGGAAGCATAATAGTCTGTAAACAGCTGAGAGGGGCTCTGTAACCTCATTTAAGAACAATAAAGAGAGGGAGGATGAAAATGAAAGCAGAGATGCTCCAAAAATGTGTAACCAATAGAAGACCTCTGTCTGCTGTGAAATGTGGGTGTGAACTTTTGCTAACATAATTTAAAAATGGTACGTTTATGTTTTTGATATTTGTCTCTCTTTTTTCTCCCAACAGATAATTTTAAACCTATACAAAGACCCAAATATCAAAAAAAATAAATTAAAAATGGAGTACTATGTTGTTAACAACACTCCTACTGTAGGAGCCACATACTGCATAAGTCACATCCACTATTTCACTCACAGGTTTATTCAACATTTTAAGGAACATATTTTAAAATCAAACTACCTTTTTAAACAGTGCCTGGGTTCTTATCTTACTCCCACGCCACTACAAGACTGACATTTACAGTGACTTGTGTTTTTTGCTTAATGAGGTTCTTCCCCATTTCCAACATTCCTCCCACTGTGTTAAACTCTATTCTGCAGAGCCTCATCAGCACTGGGAGAACCATTGAACCCTTGAGCTAGTGCCAGCAGCAATGTACAACAAAACAGTGTGTGGAGAAATGCCTTCACACAATCATTCTAAAGGGTACAATGTGATACACTTGTGGCAGGAACCACTCTGATGTTTAGGAAACCTTTTTGTGTACAACTAATGAATGTGCCTGCAGTGTTATCGCTGCAATCAGCCTTTATTCTCCATTCATGCAGCAGTAATGCCAGGAGCAGAGCTGCCTGTCGATTAGAGAGAAACTGCTCTGAAAGGTCACACGACACGTCTCAAAGGTTACAGGTTGGATCCTCAAGAGAGCCATCTGTTCTGTCAAAGCGTCCTTGAGGAAGAAAGTGAAGTTTCTCTAACACCCAACACAAGTGAAAACACACAAGAAAACATACTGCACTGTCTTGCATTAAAAAAAGGTCTCCAATAACACCACACATCAGTTACAAGACACAAAGTAAACTCTGCAGCATCAAATATTCATGTGTGACGGTGAATGAAACATGTCATGTCCATATTTAAGAAAATATTTCTCAGTTATAATTAAAGCACCACCTGGAACCCATCCATCCAAATAGTGTCACCAACAATAAGTGCTTGCTCAAATATGGAGTTTTGCAGGAAATTTTTAACTCCCCAATATTCATACTTGGATGTAAGCCTCAGATTAGACATTCTGATTCAACTGAAGGGTAAGAAAGACCAATGACATTTTCATTATTTTATCTTTTCTTTTGATTTTACTGTAATACATGTACTGATTTTTCAAAATCTCGTCTCTGATGTACACATAGTACTACATAAGATAATAATTTAAAAAACAAAAACTCCTGATTCAGTTCAGTTTTAGAACAAGGGAACCCGTGGATCTGAAGCCACATGCAACACAACACAGCATTTGTGTGAAATTACAGTGAATTGAATTAAATGAAGGCCGTCACTTGTTTAAACGTTAAGAGAAGCTCAGACTTGAAGCCTTCCTGTAATACCAAAGCCATCCTTTATGCAGTTCCGTGGCATTTAAACCAGTTTAACATGCTGGCGGGTGGATCTTCTCCCAGTTTTGGTGTGACGGAGCCGTTTGAAAGCAGGTAGCTGAACTGACTTGACTGAGGAACGTGTAACCAAAGAGAAACCATGACTCTTCTTATTTTATTAATTCTTTTTCAGTTAATTAGGTTAACAAAAATTTAAAATTGTATATTTTACAAGTGCTTTAGTTATCATCACCAAATACGTTTTTGGGCAACTTGCAGTTCATATCCTAGATGTTCTTATCAGATTAGCATCAGACTAAAGAGAACAGCACTTTCTCTCAGTCTCTGTGTATATTTGAGTAGATATTTAACGTTTGATTAAGATAATCAGGAAATGTTACAGACAAACTGAATCCAGAACACGAGTGAGCTAGAGACCTTAAGGCAACTCAAAAACACACATTTATAATTCATAATAGTGTTGCAGTGTGATCCACGCACACAGAGCAACATGAAGGATACAATTAAGCTTGATTAGGATGTGATAAAAATATTTTTGGTCAACTGAAATTATTAAAAAATATATTTTAAAAAGATGTTTGAAAAAAAAAAAAACAACAACTTACAAATTAACTCAAAATAGAAATACACAGGAAATGTCTTTATCTTTGTTACTCTGGTGAAAGGTCTGACTCGGCACGTCTACATAACTGAGTCGTGTGACTTTACAAAGTGTTGTCCTGAATACTTACTAAAATAAAGCTTTCAGACAAAAACTAAAACTAATTAGAAAATACAAAACTGTAACAACTACAACCTTCAGTCTGTTGATTTTATAAATGCTTTCTTTTGTATGAGTTTACTGAAAAAAAAATCCATTAAAATTGTTAATACAATGTTGTATTCTTCCTTACTGATTAAAAGCACTTATGTTCTTGATAATGACGACACTATTTATATGCACGCTGCCACTTTTGCACTTTGTGTGTCACAGTTCTTTATGTTTCATATCAAACATCTTGATATCACTGTGCACTTTATAATCTGGTTTCTTGGCCTTCATTTAGTTAAGGAGGCAGTTTTACTAGCAGCTTCATGTTCAATGCCATGTTGGGTAAACCCTGAATAACATCAAACAGCTGCTATGATTTGTGTTCCTCTAGTTTGCTTCTTACATCATTTTTTAACTCAGTAGCACAACGTTGTCCAACTTTACACCTCAGTCATTGAATAACCTTCAGTGCACTTTAAAGCTGAAATCTTGTGTCTCCTTGAGAGAGTTCAGAGCTCATATAAAGACCTCTGTAACTGCTATTCATAAGCTGGACCTAGGGCTGGGCCATATTATACCGTTCACGGTAATACCGGTATAATGTTAGGCAACGATAGGAAAATGAAATATCGCGATAGAATATGAGTAAAACGCGCATGCGCAGTGCCTTTGTTTTCATACGCACATGGCCGATTGTTGAGTGAAACAGATGAACCAGAATTGGTTTGTAAAAATGGTGCAACTTCCGTGATGTGGAACTGGTTTGGTGTTTGTCCGTCAGATACACGACAAAGCACATTTTTTTGCAGAACATGCAAGCGGCCGTCGTTATTGTCGTATTTGTCGGACTAAGATGCCCTTAAATCTGGGAGTAATCTGGGTCCTAAACTCCGTATACTTCAGGTCAAACGAACACTGCAGCATCACTAAGAGTTAAAAACTGTCTAAATTCTTTCATCTTTAATAAAACGATCAGCATTGCTGCTTTACCAGGTGTAACTATGAAGTTTAACTTCCAGGCATCCATGAAAACAAAATGTATTACATTTAACGGAGTTAGAAGCTAGCAGGAAGCTAGCGGAAGTTAGCTCGCTAGTTTCGCTAGTTACCTAAGCATGATATTGCATGTTCTGACTGAGAGATTTCTGAAAAAAATCAAACGTACAGCTCTGCTATCACTTCCAACATAAATGAAGACAGAAAACTAAACAGCAGTGACGTTTGTAGGGTTACTGAAGTTGGGCTAGCTGGTATATAATGATGTGCTACGTGATCGCTAGCGACACAGCTATGTTAGCATAACATAAACAGTGAAGCTGGAGGACGAACACTAACACTTTTCCACTTATAAAAGTTAACGTTAAGGTTCCTCATGGTTAGAGACAAATGCAATCGCATGGCAGGATGCTGTAAAAGGACCAATCTTCAGTCAGGAGAACAACTGAGATAATCCATCCACAATACGAGGTTAGTCATTAGTATACTGCAACAACATGGGAATAGAGCCGCTGCCAGAGAATTCAACATTAATGAATCAATGTTACAGAAGTGGAGGAAGCAAGAAGAATGAGTTTAATAAAGTTTGATTTATCTGACTGCTTTGTTTCGCTTAATGTGCCTTATAATCCCGTGCACCTTATGGTCCGAAAAATACGTACTGCACACTGCAGTTTAATGTTGCAAAGCACCTCTTTTTAACTTCAGTGGATATTATACATGGTTATGCTCAGGATATGTCAGCCCATTTCTACTGGAAATGCCTTTTGGTTAAACTTTCAGCAAGGAATTTGCATTTGCACTGTTACATTTTTATAAAGCTTTAATGTACATAAAAACCAGCTTCTTGTTTAAGTGAAAATAAATGGAAGGTTGTCTTTTTGCGCTAGTAATGTTGTGGAGTTGTATTTTGTCTCGCATCAATTATATCGTCGGTTATATCGTTATCGCAAATTTTCAAATATATATCGTGATAAATATTTTTGGCCATATTGCCCTGCTCTAGCTGGACCTTATATTTGGATTATTTTGACTCGTTGTTTTGTCCGTATTGATGTTGGGTTCACTTTCTGTATGATGTTAGAAAGGTAGTGCTGTTGAATTGACATTGTTGACCTAATTCACATCCTCTCAGAAGCTACAGTTTTACATTGTTACAGCAATTACCATTATCATGTCTCGTAAGGCCAAAGCAGCTGCTCTTTCACTTGTTGCACAGTCTTCTTTTTAAAATGAGACTCCTATGAAAGAGCAGGCACTGAGGCCACTGCTGACAACAGAGGGAGAATTTTAAATAATGAGCATCTCCCTACACAGAGAATCATTTTGATGAGTTGCCACCCAAGCGCAGAATGAACTGTATTTACAATGAGGCTGGGGCCTTGTGAAGTTATTGTGAATGACCACACATAACCCCAAAGCAATGGTATAATGGTAAATAGCAAAATACAATGTGAGAGTAGCACGTTAAGCTAAAAAAAAAAAAAAAAGAAAGAAAGAAAGAAAGAAAGAAAAAAAACCCATCAGTTTTAAGAAGAAGTAGGGCTGTGCGGTATGATCAAAATCTCATGTCCCGATATAAGACATCTATTGTCTGATAATGATGTAAAATCACAAAAATTTTACATTTTCTGTAAATTCTGTGAATCTCGGGCAGCTCGAGTTGTGTGAAGTGTTTCCAGCTGGGCGTTGTGTAGCTGGAGTCGAGTGTTTTAACGATGTATGAAACTATACATTTTTAGACCTACGTTTTAACGTACGCCGTTTTCTTTGTAAGTATTTATTACACGGCGTGCTGCGGGGAAAAGCCTGTTCTAACGTTTGAGTCTAAGGTTTATTTTTTAGCACCTGACGGCTCCTTTTTGCTTCTCATCCGTAAATAATCTGCATCTTTCACGTGATTCAGTTTATTTTGAAAAGTCTCAACAGGATCTTGAGCTTTATTGTGAAAGGTTTATGTGGAACAAGCGGACACGCGGTGGTTTTACCGTCGCTGTTGCTAACGACAACGCATAAAAACAAATGCTTGTCCGTCTGTAGTGTGGTTATTTTAAATATAAGAGAAAGAGAGAACTTTAAGAAATTAATATAGCCACTACAGTGACCATCAGAACGATGAAAAAAATATTGCCGTAAACAGTTTATTTTGCAACACCACGAAACAAACAATAGCGTAAAATGAAACGATAGATTTTTTTATATCGTCATCCGATATATATCGTTATATCGAACAGCCCTATAATACAAGGAAGGCACAATGTGTGCAATTATTCATGAGTTTTGCCTGAAAAAGAGGCCTGCCCAAACCATAGCAACCGTTAATAAGCAGCCGATTTCCACAGGAAAACAGTGGATCAGGCAACGTCGATTAGCTGAGTGATGGATTCACTGACTAACCTCTGCAGCTCTATTTGACTGTTATAAAGAGACAAAAACCTGTTTGTGCTAAATGACCAAAGAGATTCATGTGATGCGTGGTCTGCAGCGAGCCTGACCTCATCTGAGTAATAGTTGGATTCCTGTTAGACACACACCCAAGTGTGAATCGCGGGAGGGGATGAGCTCATTAAAACAGAATCTGGTGTACTTTCAAAAAATTAAAAACTGTGTATGAAAACACCCTTTTCACTGCTCTACTTCATTATCACTGCCTTGCAGCAGGGAGGGATAATCCAAAGAAAGAAAGCCAAGATGTGATTCACCTGGACCAGGAAATGTATCCAGACAAATAGAACTTATTGCAGCAAACAGACTAAGAGCAGGCAAAACATGAGTGTCCTTGAAGCTGATTTAGGAGCCCTTGTGTAGGACTGGGTAAGAAAATCTGATAATTAGGAGGTAAAAATCTGATAAGGTACCCACTCGCAACACCACACCATGGGGTGAACACGTTTAGTGAATTACCACAGGAGATAATACAATACAAAGTGAGATGTGGATCTAAATTACCAAGCTGAAAAATGAGCAGGCAGCAGAAAGACCAAGAAAAACATGCATCTGTACTCTAATGATGCAAATACCACAGTGAGGTAAAAGTGCTCATTTCAACTGTCACTTAAACATCTTCATCTAGTTAAAATAAACAAAACTCAGTTATCAGAAGTAGGTTACTTGTCAGTCTTTCGAGTGACTCCCATGTATGCTCCTTGGTCTCGCTGCTTTCATTGCTTCACATTCACACAGCAAAGTGAATTTAAAGTGGTGCATCTGAAAAGGGAGCAGCTTGGCAAATGGCAGCAGAAACATGAAAAATGTTGTTGGTGGCAAGAGAAAAATCTCTTTCATATCCAAACATTTCCCACAAGTGGCGAGGCTTGTGTAACACAGGCCTGTCTGCAGCTCAACGCGTCAAAGACCAAGGAATTGATTGTGGACTTTAGAAGGACCAGGAAAACCTTGACCCCTGTTTCAATCCAGAGGGTCAATGTGGACATTGTAGAGGACTATAAATACCTCGGAGTACACATAAACAATAAACTGGACTGGGTTAAAAAAAACCACTGCACTCTAAAGGAAGGGCCAGAGTCATCTCTGTTTTTTTCCTAAGGCGGCTGAGGTCCTTCAACATCTGTCGGACAATGCTTAGGATTTTCTATGAGTCTGTTGGGGCCAGTGCCATCTTCTATACTGTTGCATGCTGGGGCAGCAGGTTGAGGGTCGCAGATGCCAACAGACTCCATAAAATGATGCACAAGGCCAGTAATGTTGTAGGGATGGAGGCGGACTCTCTTAGGGTGGTGTCTAAGAGGCGGATGTTGTCCTGGATGAGGACAATGCTGTATAATACGCCTCCCTCCCACTTCATGACGTGCTGGCTAGTAACAGGAGCATCTTCAGTGATACACTGAGATTACCAAAAAGCACCACTGAACGACACAGGAAATTCCTGCCTGTGGCCATCTCCCTCTACAACTGCTCCATCTAATGCACTGTAAACATTGCAATAGAGTTACACCCTTTTGCACACACGCTACGTTAAAATAGCAAATAAAGTTCACATTTAGAGTCAAATCTCAATCATATCTTCCACCCCTGTAATATTTTTTGTCAATATTCTTGATATTTATAATCACCTCTGTAATATTCTTGATATGTATAATTGAGTGATTTGTATGTGTATAGTGCCATTTCTTAAACTTGACACATTGGTGTTTATCTGACCAATAAACTGGTCTACCTTCTATGACTCTATAGTGATAGTGCCCTCAGCCATCTTTTACGGTGTGGTCTGCTGGTGCAGCAGCATCTCTGCCGGGGAGAGGAAGAGAGTGCCAGCTCTGTTCTAGGATGCTCCCTGTTGGACAACACCTCCCACCCCACGCAGGAGACCCTGACAGAACTGAGCAGCTCCTTCAGTGGCTGCAGCACCCACGATGGTGGGCAGAGAGATTCCACAGGGCTTTCCTTCCTTCTGCTGTCAAACTCCACAACAAGAACTTCGCAGCTGACCAAACACACACGTGTACACACCAAGTACAATTCTCTCTTTCTGACAACGTTGTATTTTATTCTATTGTATACAGTATCTTATTCTTATTACCTTATCCTATTCCGGCGTTTTTCTTCATGACACCAAAGTTTGGTTCGATACTTTGGTGTCACAGTTCGATATTTTTTCGATACAAAAAAAAATTGTTCATGCCTTTTTAATTTGTCATTTATTAAAATTATAAATATATATTTTAACTCAAAAGTACAGTTTTTAAATTTAATGGTGCTGAAACAACAAAGTAATAAAAAATTTAAAAAATCTATCTGATCAAGAAATTACTCATCTTTGGAAAAGAGAGTTTATTACAGAGAAATGGCTCTTTCCAAAATAAAAGCTATACTATAGGCTTCTTCTGGGCTATATTCTCAGCAGCATATTAAACATATCAGTTCCCCATAAGGAGAATCATGTGCTAACGGCTGTCTAAATGACTCGGCTAAAGTTAGTAGCATGCTTGCTTTTTTTTGTCTGCTTCCACTTGTCTTTGCACTAGGATGATGTCGGAGTAAATGTGCAGTCATATTCGTCGTGTTCACACTAGTGCTGTCAGCGTTAATCTCGTTGAAATGACGTTAACGCCACAACACGGCAAATCTCCATTAACGAGCTACCGCGGATCGCCCCGTGCGTGGGGCTGGACGGCCAACACGTTAACGAGCTAACTGCGCTAACACACTAGTTCCCACCAATGTAATTGAGCATTGCATGGCACATCCAACATACTGTTTTACTTTAGTCCATGACGCGCTTACCTTCAGGGTCATACGTCACATGAAAACCAAAATAGTTCCAAACGCCAGATCTGAATGAGGGTGGAGGAGGTTCAATTTGCCATGTTGCAACGAGCTTAACTTCTGTCTCGCTAGCTTGCCCTGCGCTCAGTGAATCTGCGTTCGACTACTCCGCCTGGGGTGCACTGTCGAGCGCAGATCCACCGAGCGCTCAACACAGACAGCATCGTCAAAAGAAAAGTTGATAAAATAAATAAAAAATGTTGTATTGTTCGATACATATGCGTACCAAACCGAAAGCACTGCATCGAACGGTTCAATATCAATATGAGTATCGTTGCACCCCTATTAAATAGTTTAGTGTGTTGCTGTTACTGTCTTGGAGCAAATGTAACCCACATAATTTCCTTAGGGATTAATAAGGTATTCTGATTCTGACCACCCACAAAGACATCAAACCAAGGCGAAAGCTTACATACAGCTGACAGCCAGCTTCAGCCGTACTATAATGTGGCAGATATATCGGTCCATATGAGCTTTTTTCCCCAATATGTATGCATCCACATTTATAAAGGCCAATGAATGAAGATTTAAAAAGTAAAGCGGAGACAGGAGAATTTCTTCAACCATGTTATTATTTTGATATGATGTTTATTCACCAATCGGCATAGCAAGTGTTTGCCACTAACCCAGAGACTCATGCAGTAATCGACTATTTGTTGCGACAATAAAACAATCATCAGCTGGGCTCTAAACTATATCTAAATCTATCTGAGGTGACCAGAGAGTGACCTTTAAAGTTTTTGTTGGTATGAAGAGCCAACATCACACAGCCTCTTTGATATGAAAATGCTTTGGCTAACTCAAGTGTGACAAAGCAAAGAGCAACACTTCAGGCAAAATGTGCTTTCAGCCTGTGTTTATCAGCTGTCACAGGATGGTGTTTACTGTAAACTGCTTTCGTGTTGTGCCCTCTCACTGAAGAAAGCACTATTTCACCACACACAGAAACAGAAACCACGTGATCATCTCCTTGAAAGTCGGTTATATTTTTGTATGATATTGCAAATATACACTATTGCTGAAACGGCTCACCTAAACAGACTGATTTCAATCAACTTTTTAATTGTGCTGGACAATCCTTGACCATGTCTTATTATTATTTAAAAGTATGAGCCCACAAACACATAGTCAGTAAATATATGAAACATGTGATCCCTGGGTCACTTGTGTTTAGCCTCAGCTCAGCCATAAGTCATAGTTAAACACGGGAACTTTGCACCGACACAAGTGTTAAACCTGTGCTGTGCTGCGACTCTGAGGAGGGTGGGCATATGGTGCCAGGTATAGTGCAAACCACCTACTGTAATTCAATTCAATTTTTTCAATTCAATTTTATTTATATAGCGCCAAATCACAACAAAAGTCGCCTCAAGGCGCTTCATAGATACAGAGAAAAACCCAACAATCATATGACCCCCTATGAGCAAGCACTTTGGCGACAGTGGGAAGGAAAAACTCCCTTTTAACAGGAAGAAACCTCCGGCAGAACCAGGCTCAGGGAGGGGCGGCCATCTGCTGCGACCGGTTGGGGTGAGAGAAGGAAGACAGGATAAAGACATGCTGTGGAAGAGAGACAGAGGTTAATAACAGATATGATTCAATGCAGAGAGGTCTATTAATACATAGTGAGTGAGAAAGGTGACTGGAAAGGAAAAACTCAATGCATCATGGGAATCCCCCGGCAGCCTACATCTATTGCAGCATAACAAAGGGAGGATTCAGGGTCACCTGGTCCAGCCCTAACTATATGCTTTAGAAAAAAGGAAAGTTTTAAGCCTAATCTTAAAAGTAGAGATAGTGTCTGTCTCCCGAATCCAAACTGGAAGCTGGTTCCACAGAAGAGGGGCCTGAAAACTGAAGGCTCTCCCTCCCATTCTACTTTTAAATACTCTAGGAACAACAAGTAGGCCTGCAGAGCGAGAGCGGAGCGCTCTAATAGGGTGATATGGTACTACAAGGTCATTAAGATAAGATGGGGCCGGATTATTTAAGACCTTGTATGTGAGGAGCAGGATTTTGAATTCAATTCTGGATTTAACAGGAAGCCAATGAAGGGAAGCCAAAACAGGAGAAATATGCTCTCTCTTTCTAGTCCCTGTCAGGACTCTTGCTGCAGCATTTTGGATTAGCTGAAGGCTTTTCAGTGAGTTTTTTGGACATCCTGATAATAATGAATTACAGTCGTCCAGCCTGGAAGTAATAAATGCATGAACTAGTTTTTCAGCGTCACTCTGAGACAGGATATTTCTAATTTTAGAGATGTTGCGCAAATGGAAGAAAGCAGTCTTACATATTTGTTTAATATGTGCGTTGAAGGACATGTCCTGGTCAAAAATGACTCCAAGGTTCCTCACCGCGTTACTGGAGGCCAAGGTAATGCCATCCAGAGTAAGAATCTGATTAGATACCATATTTCTAAGATTTTCAGGGCCGAGTACAATAACCTCAGTTTTATCTGAATTAAGAAGCAGAAAGTTAGCGGCCATCCAGGTCTTTATGTCTTTAAGACATTCCTGCAGTTTAACTAATTGGTGTGTGTTATCTGGCTTCATGGACAGATAGAGCTGGGTGTCATCTGCATAGCAGTGAAAATGTGCACTATGTCTTCTAATGATGCTGCCTAAGGGAAGCATGTATAATGTAAACAGAATTGGTCCTAGCACTGAACCCTGTGGAACTCCATAATTAACCTCAGTGTGTGAAGAGGACTCTCCATTTACATGCACGAATTGGAGTCTATTAGATAGATATGATACAAACCACTGCAGCGCAGTACTTGTAATACCTACAGCATGTTCTAATCGCTCTAATAGGATATTATGATCAACAGTATCGAACGCTGCACTGAGGTCTAGCAGGACAAGCACAGAGATGAGTCCACTGTCAGAGGCCATAAGAAGATCATTTGTAACCTTCACTAAAGCTGTTTCTGTGCTGTGCTGAGCTCTGAAACCTGACTGAAACTCTTCAAATATGTTGATTAATGTTGATTGATCATTATATGGCGAAACAGGCCAAACAGTTGGGGCACATAACTTTTACACATCTCCACAGTGAGAGACACGGGGCTTATTTTCCACTTAAATGCATTTATGTAGCAGTTTTATCCAAAACAATGTGAGTGAAAGTGCTAAATGCAACTTGCGCCCACTCACACACACACTGATGACAGTAAGCTACCATTCAAGGTGCTGATTTAACCACTGGGACTGATTAAGGTTTCAGTGTCATACCCAAGGTCACTTTGAAATGTGCGGCAGAATCACCTGCCCTGTGAACGAGCACAGTCCACGCACCTTCCTTACCTAACAGCCTGTGAACCCAGTGAAACGGCGCTAAAGTGAAATCCAAACAGCACACAGCTAATTTAGAGTTAGAACAACATCTATTTTTAAAAAAGCGTGTACGAAGTTTCATCAGGGGGAAGCTCCATGAATTAACTAAACAAACCATCTTCACAGGAACAGAGCCCACCAGGCATCTTAGAAATTGCACCTGCATGTGAACAAATCCTTTACAATGCCACTTAATGGGTTTTCCAAGTAGTAGCAGTAAAAGCACCAGTTTGTTTGGAGTCTGTTTTTAATTATTCAGACAGACCCATTATCCTACAGCTTTACAGGAGACCCAACAGCAGCGGCACAGTCCAAAGACAAGGCAGAAACCACAATGAGAGCCAACTCCACTGAGTCTGGGGCTTCATATTTATTTTATTTTTTATTTTATTTTTCATGGATTCTGCAGTGAATCTGTTTAATGGCCTGCTTTGGAGTAATTCTGCAGCAGCGAGAAGTCTTTTAGGCGTGTCGCCACCGTCGCGTAGACAGGAGAGGAGAAGGATGTGGCAGGATGGCATCCCGGCCCAAACACGACATGCTGAGTCATGGTGACAAACACTAATAAGCGATTTATCAGGAAACCTAGGACATAAATCTCCCGGAAAGCTAAGCTGAAAATACTGCCGAAACTAATCCCCCGTCCAAGCCGAGCATCTCTCCTGTCAATTATTTCTGACAGAATTCACAGCAACAGAATAGCATGCTAGCCATGGCTCACTGACCAGATGCATGCCTGCATGTCTCGTCTTCATTACCATCTCTCCCGCACTGATTAATGAGGCCAGGACAGCTCAACTCCATTACGAAAAATATACACAAGAGCTCAATCAATCAACAGCAGACAGCGATCTATGGCTTGAGGCAAGAATAAAGCAAGACTTTTTGTAGAGAAATTAACCAAATAAAATCAAAGAGAGATTCTTTCCAGAGCTGGACGGTCATATAACCTCACAACACAAGTTGCACAGTCCCCACAAATTACACAAAAACCTCCTGTTTACAAAACTAAACCTTCCCAACAGTTTGGAAAAGGCAGGCGCTGTCTTTTCTGCAACAGTACAGGACTGGATTCTGTAGAAAATATCCTCCCCAAAGGGGAAGATGTGATAGAACTAAGGACCAAGCGAGCAAGGTGTGACTGATTTTAAAAGGTCAACTATGAGGAGCGTGTTAGATGGTGAAATAAATTTGGACTGTGTTGCTAACTTTGACAAACGAGCTAAGGCTAATGGTGAGAAACAATGTGAAATAAAATAAAACATCTTCACACCATCCCCTCTGTAATATCAAGTCTGTATGATGTCTGTGTAATGTCCAGTTTGACCAATTTACATCAAAGTGAGAACAGTGCAGCCAATAATCCAGAAAATTCAGAGCAAGCGAGTGAATGACTTCAGACAGTATTTCAACCAAATAATGAATAGCCAACAAAAGCACCCGAACAACAATATATACATTTATGTGCATCCTAAGAAACTGTGTGAGACCTACAGGCTTTCCAAATCAAAGTTTTTAAATCCACAAAGAACTTTAAGCAGGCATTTGTGGACTGAGACCCACGTTTGGCTTGCAGATGAATGTGGTAATGTAAACAAATACACAGAATACAAGTTCAGAATATAAAATTAGGCAAATGCTGGTTTCTACCCAGCTAGCATGACAGTGCTCATATGTGCACTCAGTGCTCTCCATTGTCCAGCTATCAAGTAAACCATCATCAATATTTCACACAGTGTGACCTGCACAAAAAAAAAAAATCATGAATTTATTTTTCATGAAGAGAAACAAAGTAGGCTAAATAATTTAAAGCTTTGAAATAATTGCCAGAAAATTCAATTGTAAAAAACAAACAAAACTGGAGTGAACTAGAGTAAAAAAGGAAATACTTTAAAAGATGCACACGTCTGCATGGGGATATTTGGACTGAAAAGGCTGCTGTTAGATTTGTATTGTTGATTGTCATTTATGCTTAGAAATATTTAACCATATATGCTTAGAGGTGTATAATCATTTGTAGATAGAAAGGATGTCTCATCCTATTAACTCTGTGTAGAGGGGGGTGCATACATTCCTCTACTCAGAGTGTCCTGGCATGGATCACACTCCCTAAGCATATATGGTTAAATATTTCTAAGCATAAATGACAATCAACAATACAAATCTAACAGTTGCCCTCTTATCTGCCAGGTCAGAGAGGTCATCCTTCTCTGAGGTCTGAACTCTGGTTGGTGGTTGGTGCTGCTTTCACTTGCACTTGCACAGCTGTTTAGTAAAGCCTCGTCTCCGGTGAAAATGACAACCTTTCTGTTTACTGAAAGCCATCTTGTGCTCCATCTTAGTCTGTGACGCTAGCGCGTAGAGGCTTTTCTTTGTTTGTTTCTGTACCGCACCTGTTTAATCATTCGTCTCCTTTGAAACAAGTTCTCCACAACAGCTTTGGACAGTTTCCATTCATCGCTGGTTTTGCCGATTGTGTGGGGCAGATGCACGACGCTGAAAACTTAGGTGTTGGGGCTCTTTAGAAGGATAGTGTACCCATAATTTAGACATGAACGTTTTTTTTGACACTGAACAGAAAAGATTGTTTTTATTGTTTATCTGCCAGTTTGAAACAGATGTTTTTAGCCAGCCAGTCATTTAAAAACAAAGCAGATTTTTGTTTTTATTGTTTATTGAGCACGAACAGGTTTATCAAAAAATGACTTAGAGACACTGAGTAATCTGCTCTTTACATTGACTTATTCTGTAATTGTAAGCTAACGATTAACAAGAGAAAACAACTGTCACTCACAAGAGCCGCCTACTTAATTATGCAACACTTTGAGAGGAATTCTCAATTCTCTGCAGTTTTTCCCCCTAATGGACTCCGTGAGCTGCAGGGTTACTCTGACTCAGAACCTCCAGCCAGTGGAGAGCTGGTTGATGCAGCACTCCAAAGATAAAGTGCTGTTTTACCATTTTAAGATTCTGTTATAAACTAAAACGTGAAACAGGTCTAATTGCATTCAACCATAGCAGGTTTCTGATGGTGTCCTTCAAAAGGCCACACTAAGACTCTAAAACTCCTAATAATAAATGTTCTGAAGTCGTTTTCCCCAGTACAATTACAACATTAAGGCACATATCTCTATAATCGTATCTGAAACATGTCCTGTTGAAGGACACGCTCTATTTATCAAAGTGCTGCTGAATGTGACCACCTACAGTTCAGACCTATGAAAATGAAAAAAGTCTCTTCATAAAGATATACAGTTCTTCTTTGAGAAATTAGTATGAAAAGCCACTGATCAAAACAGTGTTTCCCCTACAGACACACAAAATGCCAGCACACTAAAGCATGAAGCTGCAGGAGTTGTGACTTTCCATTCAAGAGGAGCAGCAATTTCAAATTAGAGCGCACTGTGAAACAGGCAAAACAAACAGGCCATCACATTAGGCTAAACAATTCAAGGAACGGTGAAATTTACCGTTCTTATGGAAACAACACGTAGGAGCTTCGGGATGTTGCAATGGAAACAAGCGTGCAGTTTCATTTGTTTAAGAGATTTGATTTTTGGGGCACTGAAACTGCTGAAACCGGCTGCCTGTTACTTTTGAAAACGAGGCTCATGAAAGGATTGAGGATGGACTTGAACTTGCTGTGAGATGCAAAATCAAAACAAACTGGAAGACGCTAAAACGCAGCACATCGCTCTGTGCATTCATCTGATTTTTACACATAAATGTGGATCTTAATCAAGATTGCAACTCTTATTACTGGATGCTTTAACTTGTGTAATGTAGAAAATGAATGAAGGTTTACTGAACTTAAAGTAAGATGGTAAATATCTCAAGAGAATATAAGCTTCATGCCTAAAATGGAGAGAAACCCTGCAGCGCGGTTCATTTCCTGCTGCTATTTTGCACATTTCAGTATGACATTGACCTTCAGTAGTGCATATTCATGAGGTTATTTGAAGCTTTGCAGGAATTAGGGCATGACAAGGCAGGTTTGCTCAACATCCTTGCAAGACATCACTCTCGGAAAAGGTGCAGAATTTAAAAGACAAAGGTAACGTCACTGTTCACTATTAGAGGATTTCTCTGTCAACTCCTCTGCCAAAGTTGTAAAAATGGGACTTCAAATGTGGTCTTTACAATTCAGTCTCACAATGATGCCCGTATGCCCGCTAGCCGACAGTTTGCCATTCCAGAATAAACTCCAGATGAAATCTGATGTGTGATGCAACTATGTGTTTTTATCTGCCCTCTTATGCTTGATATTTGATGCCTTGTTTAAAGTCTACTGTCTTCAGCCTCTGGAGACTGGATGTCAAGAGAATGACCTTGTTAATTCAATTCACCTTTAGACGATGAATACAAAGTCTGTCTGCCAAGGGACGGTGTTAAATATCACAAGCAGGCACTTTACAGAGAGCGCTTCTGCTCTACACATCTTTGATGGAGTGTGAAACATGAGCAGGTTTTTCCCCCCCACTGCAACTTATTCAGTCATTAAAGCTCCTCAAAACATTTTAAATTAAACTTGAATCACTGATTTCACCAAGAAAATGTTAGAGCTTATAATATAACTGATCTCTAACTCTTTGCAGCACCCAACCAGTTTTAGCCACTCTGGGTCATTAGCTCACACTGGATACACAGAAATGTTGTGTCTACTATATTGCACAAAAACACCATGACTGTCGAAATGAGCCCATATATTTTCCCGAGCCATTGCAATCACCTGATATTTTAACAGAATTGCCACATCATTTCAGCTGATTCATTCAACCTGACACTGTTACCTTGGCCAATGAGCAGACAGCACAGAGAGCATGTTCAGTCCACCCTGTAGTTGCTAGGAGCAGTTAACTTTTTCCAACACAATGTGCTGATATCCAAGCTGGCAACTTGTACAGCTATTCATCACATCCATACTGAAAGCCACCCCTAATCGAATGTCAAACACACAAGGATGTAACTGTTAGCTAAATGATTATCAACAGATTCACCTGAAGGAGTGAGAATGAAGGATGTAACTGGAAACCTAGAGATCTAGAGGAAATACACACATTAGACTGATTAAGTGCTAAAATTATATTTAAATATCCATTTACACACGTTCACTCAGTATTTAATACTGCACTTGTAGTTGCACTAAACTGTACAGTGAATCTCAAAAACAAAATGTTAGGATGGTTGCTAAATAGCCTGCTAACTTTACTGTGAGGTATAACGTTAGTAACATTAGGTAAGCATTCGTCCAACATTAGCCATTACAAACATTTTGGACCATAACAGACTCTACAACCACAATGCAGCTGACTGAAACAAAATGGTAACGTGCATTTCAGGATAACATGAGAATAAAACTTTGGATGTTGTTAGCATTAACTCTTTGAACAGATCTCAATAATAGTTTTGTAAATGCTGCACTTAATTTAAATAGTTTGCTCTTTTGGTCTGAAAAGCATTATGGTATTGTTATTACAAACACAAAATAACACAACATGTTATGCAGCTATGTGTAGTTTTTAAATGTTCCACATTTAGTTTTAAATGTGCAATTCCTGTGTCCACAGGGGTACTGTGGGGTTTCCTCCCACAGTCTAAGAACATCTATATCTGGTATACTGGTGATTCCAGATTGTCCACCTCACATCCATGGCTAAAGAGCATAGAATAAAGTGTTGTATGAATGTGTGGAGACATTTATCTTGTAGCTGAAGTTTCTTTGACTGATTTGTAAACTAGCAAATTGCCAAATGCTACTCTGGGCATGATGTAGGCAAATGTATTTAATGATTCCCTGGAGTTATACCATGAATCAACTTTATTTAAAGTAAAGCTACTGCTCTTTGTCCAGTCATCTACACAGAGGCTTCTGTGCAAGTCTGTGTGTATCTGAGAGCAAGAGACTATGCTTGGGCTTTTTGGCGTATGTCGTTTTCCATAAAGCATTTTGAGCTGCCAAGTGGTACAAAAAGTCGTATATACATAAAGAACAGAACGGTTAAAATGCAAAAATCACACGAACAAGTTTTCTGTGAGGTGACGTTGTTTTTTGGTGCTGTGTGCTTTCCCCACTGACATCAAACATGATTAAAGAGTCACCAAGTCTTTCAAGGTGTGTTTGGCAGCTTAGAATATAACAGCATCAAGTCCAACCAAACCTGTAACCAAACCTCGTTTTACAGAAAACAACAAGAAAGCATTTAGTTATGAAGAGACACATAAAATAAAAATATCAAATGGATTTAAAAGACAACAACAGAACAGCTTACAATTTAAACATGTTTGTTACCTATTCCAAGTCATTCAACCATAATATAACAATGATTTGACTTTTTTAAGAAAACATCCTGACTGTGTGATAGCGCGTAAAACCTTACGCATTATGAAAGAAAATATAGGGACTGTGATATTCAAAAGGAAACGTACACAGATGCAAAACTAGGGGTCACTAATCTGCACACTGAGAAATGAACTCAATCTATTTATTGCACATCATCTTGAATGAGCTTAAAAGAAAAAGTTCAGGGCCTGTAACACAACAGATAACAGGCGTCTCATTCAATAGGATAACTGGGTGCAAAAAAACAAGGGGATGGAAACAATGTGCTTCACTCACCAGACATTAAATGTCGTCTGCCTCATGATAAGCAAGTAAATAGCTCTGACTTCTACCAGATACTGCTGTCACAAAGAAAATAAGTGCTTTCAGTCCCAGCTGCACAATCTCTGAACATTATACACATACAATTTAGGATGGAGATTCTACAATAGGAACAATGTGCCACTACCTTGTCACATTACTGCTATAGCAGCAGCGGGTGTTTACGTTCCTTACTGTGCACAACAATTAGATAAGCCTGGGCATCTCTGAGAGGAAGAGAGGTGTCTGCCTGCGATGACGATTCAGTAACTAAAAACTAACAATCTTCAACGAAGTACGGTACTTCACCCCAAACACAGCAGAGTACAGCAAGGCTACGAAGGAGCAGATACTAGCAGTTGGTGACGAGCAACCCAAAGTAAACCTACGACTTCACCGAGTGCCCCTAAAGCACGCACTACATGTACTTCATACGAAAGGGGGAAAAAACGATGGATGGAAATTACTCATGTGTTCACATGATGGAAAAGCAGGGCCGTAAGACACTGGTTAAGATCCTCAATCCAAGGCACAAAATCCCAGCTATATATATATTTTTCAATTTTATCAGGTGGCAATATTGTGCAGGCTTAAGTGAACAAAAGGCAAAGAGATCTGCCAGTGTTTATTCTGAAGTCATGCAACTCTTCAAATAAAACCTCATTCTCTCTTATTTTATGACTTTTCCTGAAAATGATTTATTCATCATATAGTGAATTTTGGGGTGTGTGGGCTAAAAAGCAAAAAACAGGCCAACAACCCCCAAGAGAGTCCTTTTTAACCCCGTAGAAATCAGTGTAGAACAACAATTGTTGCAGGCTTTGTTACTTAACACATGTTGTTTACACACATTTAATATGAAGGTTGCTACATCACGATCCAGTGCAACTGGGACTGCAGTTAGATAAAGATGAATAATTATTGCAGTGCTGAATGAGTCGCCGATGGGACAGTGAGCCTGGGCAAAGCAGAGCAACGTGGGGCTTGTGTGGAGAGCTAAGCTAGGCAAGGATGAAATCCTGAGGAGAGAATCTGAACTGGAAAGGTTTCAGGCCTGAAGAAAAGAGGTGACAAGGTGAGGTGGAGCGGTGTGGACAGTTGATGAAGGAGAGCGGTGGACAACGTGAAAAACCTTCACCGTTCTACTTTTACAAGAATTTATTAAAAATGTGTTTCTTATTCTGTTATTCCTCCTTAACTGTGAGGTCTAAATGTTCAATGTGTTTCACACCGAGTGCTGTGTTTTTATTTTAGTAACTGTGTGGGTGCGGGGGAAGCTCCTCCCTCACTAAAGTGAAGCACACGCAATGTCTGACAGGAAGTTTTGGTTTTGTTATGCTTTTATTTTGAAGTCCACTAACCACGCTTCCTTTTGAGGTCAGCTTCCTTCATCTGAAAGGAATTCCCTAATTATCCACCGTCAGTGGGGTTAACCATTAGATGAGAGTGGGCTGAATCTACAGTTTGATTTGATTCCGTTTGTTTGTATATTATTTAAATGGGGTTTGTTTTGTAGTCAGATGTATGTGGGGCGTGTTAAAATGAGTCCAGTATTTCACTGTATGCGTTTCTTGGTAGTGCATCAGGGAGGATTTCTTAAATTTTATTGGTGGTATGATCGGTAGCTATTTAAGGAGGGTTTTGGGGGGCTGGGATGTTCATGTTGAGATGTTGAACCTTGGTATCTTTAGGGGAAATATATTCAGAGACTGGAAAACAACTAAAGCCTGTTGTGGTTGTTTTTTTCCCCATCATCTGGTCGCCTTTATGTTAACCACGACTGCTACAGTAACTAAATCATTTTTATGCATAAAGATCTTCAACTGTAATTACAAGAGTTACATTTGGCAGTTTTGCTTAACATTTGTGTAACCCTTGATTTGTTGGTAGATTATACAGTATATTTTACCTTTTTATAATGAAGTAAGAAAAGAATCCAAATTCTTTGTAACACTAATAAAACACCTTAAAATCTAATCATAAGTCCTTATTTTGACAAATGTTTAGGGGTGGGGGAAAAAAAATCGATACTGTGTAGTATCGTGATATTTTGTTTGCTAATAATGTATCGATACAGGGACAGCACAAATCGATATTTTGTTACAAAATAAGTTTTTGTGGACTGGAACATGCTCTGACTTCAGAGCATGTTGATCAGCTCCTTTTTCTGAGCAAGAATCCTGACATTCCTTCACTGTCCAAATGTGTTTAACTTTTTTTTTTGGCAGGAATAAACGTGACAGTTTACTTATTTTAATTTAAGACATGTTTTATTTTAATCAAGTTTAAAACTTTTTTATTTAATGTAAAATTATATATATTTGTAATTTACTTTCAAATTCTTCAGTTGCTGAATGGGCTGCATAGTTTTCATAAATTGCATAGTTCAGAATAGCTATAATTGTACCAGATGGTTGCATTCATTTAAGTTGGACTAGACTGTAATACAAACCGTTCAGTTTGTCAACAATAAAACTGGCTGAAATGAGAGAAAGACTGAGTGTGAGACTTTGATATTAGATAAAATGAATATTGATAAAGTTTACCTTTATGTACAGAATCTGAATATCGCAAAATATTTTTAAAAAATTGCAATAATATCGTATCGTGCGTTAAGTATTGTGATAATATCGTATCGTGGGATGTATGGTGATTCCCACCTCTACAAATGTTACTAATAATTATAAAAGTCATTATGATAATTAACATGCCACCTTCACCTCCAGCCTGAGTAAGTCCAATGTTAATCATTATTTCTTTTCCTCCATTAGCCTAACCACGTGATTGTTATTTCAACCATCAAGACACAAGTAGGGGTGGGCGAAATAAACGATATACGATAGAAATGATATAAATTTGGCCAACGATAGAGATTTTGACTATATGGCTCTATCGCGATAGCGCATGTTGATGATGTCATCAAGCTGCGCCTGTTTTGGTCGAAAGCATCGCAGCGGCTAAAACCATTATCATCTGCAAATTATGGCGGGCGACAGTCATAGCAAAGACATGAAGCACTTTTGAAATATGAGGAAAGTCAAAAACTGCGCTTCCTCCAAATCCGTACCATTGATTCATTAATGTTGAATTCTCTTGCAGCTGCTCTATTCCCATGTTGTTGCAGTATATTAATAACTAACCTCGTATTGTGGATGAATAATCTCAGTTGTTCTCCTGACTGAAGTTTGCCCCGTGTATAGCATCCTGCTATGCGATTGCATTTGTCCCTGACCACCAGAATCCCTCACATTAACTTTTAATGAGTGGAAAAAAAGTTGGCGTTCATCCTCCAGCTTCACTGTGCTAATGTTATGCTAACATAGCTGTGTCGCTAGCAATCACGTAGCACAACATTATATACCAGGTAGTCCAACTTCAGTAACCCTGCAAACGCCACTGCTGTTTAGTTTTCTGTCTTCATTTATGTTGGAAGTGGTAGCAGAGCTGTACGTAGGGCTGGGCCATATTATACCGTTCGCGGTAATACCGGTATAATGTTAGGCAACGATAGGAAAATGAAATATCGCGATAGAATGGGAGTAAAACGCGCATGCGCAGTGCCTTTGTTTTCATACGCACATGGCCGATTGTTGAGTGAAACAGATGAACCAGAATTGGTTTGTAAAAATGGTGCAACTTCAGTGATGTGAAACTGGTTTGGTGTTTGTCCACAAAGCACATTTTTTTGCAGAACATGCAAGCGGCCGTCGGACTAAGATGCCCTTAAATCTGGGAGTAATCTGGGTCCTAAACTCCGTATACTTCAGGTCAAATGAACACTGCAGCATCACTAAGAGTTAAAAACTGTCTAAATTCTTTCATCTTTAATAAAACGATCAGCATTGCTGCTTTACCAGGTGTAACTATGAAGTTTAACTTCCAGGCATCCATGAAAACAAAATGTATTACATTTAACGGAGTTAGAAGCTAGCAGGAAGCTAGCGGAAGTTAGCTCGCTAGTTACCTAAGCATGATATTGCATGTTCTGACTGAGAGATTTCTGAAAAAAATCAAACGTACAGCTCTGCTATCACTTCCAACATAAATGAAGACAGGAAACTAAACAGCAGTGACGTTTGTAGGGTTACTGAAGTTGGGCTAGCTGGTATATAATGATGTGCTACGTGATCGCTAGCGACACAGCTATGTTAGCATAACATAAACAGTGAAGCTGGAGGACGAACACTAACACTTTTCCACTTATAAAAGTTAACGTTAAGGTTCCTCATGGTTAGAGACAAATGCAATCGCATGGCAGGATGCTGTAAAAGGACCAATCTTCAGTCAGGAGAACAACTGAGATAATCCATCCACAATACGAGGTTAGTCATTAATATACTGCAACAACATGGGAATAGAGCCGCTGCCAGAGAATTCAACATTAATGAATCAATGGTACAGAAGTGGAGGAAGCAAGAAGAATGAGTTTAATAAAGTTTGATTTATCTGACTGCTTTGTTTCGCTTAATGTGCCTTATAATCCCGTGCACCTTATGGTCCGAAAAATACGTACTGCACACTGCAGTTTAATGTTGCAAAGCACCTCTTTTTAACTTCAGTGGATATTATACATGGTTATGCTCAGGATATGTCAGCCCATTTCTACTGGAAATGCCTTTTGGTTAAACTTTCAGCAAGGAATTTGCATTTGCACTGTTACATTTTTATAAAGCTTTAATGTACATAAAAACCAGCTTCTTAAGTGAAAATAAATGGAAGGTTGTCTTTTTGCGCTAGTAATGTTGTGGAGTTGTATTTTGTCTCGCATCAATTATATCGTTGGTTATATCGTTATCGCAAATTTTCAAATATATATCGTGATAAATATTTTTGGCCATATCGCCCTGCTCTAGCTGTACGTTTGAATTAGTTTCAAAAATTTCTCAGTCAGAACATGGTATGAAATGTTTAGGTGTAAACTAGCGAGCTAACTTCCTGTTAAATTTAATAAATTCTGTTTTCATGGATACATGGATGTAAAACTTAATTGTTACACCTGATAAAGCAGCAACGTTGATGATTTAATTAAAGATGAAAGAATTTAGACCGTTTTTAACTCTTAGTGTTTGTTTGACTTTGGGACCTGAAGTGGACGGAGTTTTGGACCCAGATTACTCCGCGAAGCTCCCTCACTACGGCAGCCGTAATGCTCTGACAATCCATCCAGCAGTGCGGCTTACCAAAGTTGTACTAAAACATTTTTTAACAGATTTCTGCTCGCCAAAATCGGTTCGAGGTCAGTAAGCACAACCAGAATTCATACATAAGGCACACTCTCAATTTTTGAGAAAATTAAAGGATTTTAAGTCCTTATAGTGTGGAAAATACGTCATACAGAAGAAAAGAATATATCGCGATATATATAGTTACCGCACATGCTTCAAATTATATCGCGATATGAATTTTAGGCCATATCGCCCAGCCCTAGACACAAGTGTTCCATTAAAAACAAACACTGACATTTTTAATTCCAGGATCTCAGAGTGCAGTCACTGTAAGTGCTTAGCAACTTGTTGCCTACAAGTGCAACAAGGAAGGAATGTGTCTCTTTAATTTCTTCTCTTCTACTCCAACAATCATAACAGACTAAACCTTTTTAAACAGCACAGTTGAACAACCTGCAATACTCATCAGTTTTTAGAGTTCTTACCTTACAGCTAATATAAAGTTATTTTTCTGCCTTTAACTTCCTCCAGCACGTCTAATGGCACTGAAAGATCTTAGGGGATTGGCTCAACCGTCTTATAAACTTTAGGGATCTCAATTACTATATTATTACAGTTTCTTCACTTTACAACACAAAGCACCTCGAGGAAACTGTTGTAATTTGGTGCTGTGTAAATAAGACCGAACTGAACTGAGTGACAACGGTGCACACTTGACACCGTCTCATCAAAGAATCGTCGCCCTGATGAAATTCACACCCTGTCTGGTTTCACAGCACTGCACACCTGACCAGTCGCTGCATAGAGAGCGGGGTTGTTGAATTGTTTTACAAAGTTAGCGTACAGCTGAGCTCTCATTGAAATGCTTGGCCTCTGACGGCACGGCAGAATTAGAATGGCAAGTAACAAACGTGCCCTCCACGCTGAATGAAATCACCAAACTACTGACAGCTAATTTTTGTTAGCTGTCAGCAGTTATAGAGCTAGGGCTTAACATGTTCTTGTAGTTATAATGTACTGTGAAAACTCAAAGGGTGGATTTGAAGTTATACAACTCCAGATATGTCAGAAACTTTCTGTGAAAAGTCTTGTTCTGCTCCCGTTAATGAGATGTCAGACAGTGACAAAGGTTTTACATTCACACCACCATGCTTTTTGCACAATCTGCCAGTAAAGTAGACAAAATAGAAAGCAGAGCCGTGCACAGCGGCTGCACACAGACAGTATGAAGACCTAAAATTACTGTGGTGACGTATGAAAGTGACCGTGAAACAAATTTTCATTTTTCCTAAAAACTTTTATATTAACATGCAAAATGATATGAATGGGTGGCACTCAGGGTACAGAGAAGACGTGTATACATACACTACGATCATTATATATACAAATTGTAAAACATTGTTCTCCGGGCTCAGTTTTTTGCTGCAATCTTTCCTTCAAGAGTAATTCAGAAATAGAAGGTACAGGTTTTTATCCTGCTCACAGAACAGTGGCACTCTACTTTCACCAACACCTTTCCCCAGCAACTGACACCAACTGCTGACAGAAAAATATCCGAGTCAAATCGCTGACAGCTTCCAGTGCTTCCCAGAACGATCTGCTGAGTTTCTACACTTTTCCTAAGACGGTTGCTTCACACAACTGGTTGCCAACAAACTCCTGAATGAGAACTTTAGTTTCCAGATCCGATCTCATTATCCTCTGCTGGGCCATTGTGGAAACACCCTGGCAACTTGCTAATCAGCGCCTGTGTCAATGCCAGGATTGTTTACGGGGGAATGGAATCTCCTCTGAGAATGTCACAGCATCCTCAGAGGACTGAGAGTGTGCAGCGAGCTTGGAGCAAGATGCTTTATCCACACTAAGAACAAGAGAGCCTGCGGCCCCATGTATTTGTGGGACAGGGCCCAAGGACAGCAGTGTATGCATATTGCATCATTAATGAACATACAGAAAGGAATAATAATGGACACAGCCCCGCACAGTGCGTCAGTATCTGTGCCTGGGGTCAGAGGCCACGTCTGGCTTTGTGTTTGTGCGTGGCTGTCGAGGACTGAGACAAACAAGGAGACCTTTCAGGGTGAAGGAGGTTTCACGTACTCGGGAAGACAACAAAAGAAAGCAGCTGGTTGCATAACAGGAGGACGAGGACAGTCAGTGTCCTTTGAGTTTTGGTTCGTTTCTTTAACTATTGTGTCTCAAACCAGACGGCACTGCATACAGGTCGACTTTGTTTAAGACTTGATCGTTTTAACATGCATTTACTGTTTGGATAAACTTCACATTGCTTTACCATTTCCTTTCTGTATACAATACGTGATGAAAACCTTTCAAAATAAGATTTAGCCAAGGTATTTTTCAGACCATAAGGTGCACTGGATTATTAGGCGAAACAAGCAGTCAGATAAGTCAAACTTCTAGTCAACTCATTCTTCTTCCTTCCTCCACTTCCGTACCATTGATTCATTAATGTTTAATTCTCTCGCAGCTGCTCTATTCCCATGTTGTTGCAGTATATTAATGACTAACCTCATATTGTGGATGGATTATCTCAGTTGTTCTCCTGGCTGAAGTTTGGTCCATTTACAGCATCCTGCCATGCGATTGCATTTGTCTCTAACCATCGGGAAGTTAGCGTTCATCCTCCAGCTTCGCTGTGTTTATGTTATGCTAACATAGCTGTGTCGCTAGCGATCATGTAGCACATCATTATATCCGGTCATTAAGTGATGACGTGAGGAATCCTACTTCCAGGCCTAAAGTAGTCTGCGTTTAATATGGCTTTTATGTTGTTAACATGTTTAATGTTTTGTATTTTCTTCTATTTGATCTCAAAAAGCTCCTAAAACAGTCAGTGATCACTGTTGACCTCCCTCGGCTTTTATTACCGCTAATCATTTATTTAAGCTCAGTTTTTAAAACCTTACGATGTAACTACAGCCCAGCCCATGCAGCAGTATATGAATGACTAACCTCGTATTGTGGATGGATTATCTCAGTTGTTCTCCTGGCTGAAGTTTGGTCCTTTTACAGCATCCTGCCATGCGATTACATTTGTTCCTGACCACCGAGAACACTCACGTTAACTTTTATCGAGTGGGAAAAAAGTTAGCTTGCTTATATTATGCTAACATAGCTGTGTCGCTAGCGGTCACGTAGCACATCATTATATACCAGCTAGCCCAACTTCAGTAACCCTACAAACGTCACTGCTGTTTAGTTTTCTGTCTTCATTTATGCTGGAAGTGACAGCAGAGCTGTACGTTTTAATTTGTTTCCAAAACCCCGCAGTCAGGACATGCTATATTGTATTTAGATAGAAGCTAGCGAGCTAACTTCCTGCTAACTTCTAACTCAATTGAATTTCATAAATTCTGTTTTCATGGATACCTGGATGTTAAATTTAATTGTTACACCTGGTAAAGCAGCAAAGCTGATCATTTTATTAAAGATGAAAGAATTTAGACAGTTTTTAACTCTCAGTGATGCTGCAGTGTTTGTTTGTTTTTGGGACCTGAAGTGGGCGGAGTGTAGGACCCAAATTACTCCGAGTCCGTGAGGCTCCTGACTATGGTAGTCGTAATGCTCCAACAATCCATCAAGCGGTGCGGCTTCGTAGCTCACCAAAGTCGTACTAAAACATTTTTGACAGATTCTTGAGCGCCGTGTAGCACATAAAATCGGTTCAAGGTCAGTTAGCACAACCAGAATACAAACATAAGGCTTATAAGGAAGATTATAAGGTGCACTGTCGATTTTTGAGAAAATTAAAGGATTTTAAGTGCGCCTTATAGTGCAGAAAATACGGTACATAAAAGACACTGAATTTATTTTTATTTACTCCTAATAGAACCTTAAAAAAATCATGATACAAGTGCTACGTCATACTGCACAGCGCTATAAGAATGTGATTGAAGATATTTGGGATAGTCTGACAATCCACCTGTAAAATGGCTGGTACAGCCATCTCACCCACCATGATACCTGGTGTGACATAACAGAGTGCTTCACCAACAAACACGCAGTAAATAAAAAAAGCTGACGACACAGTTTCATTAAGATCTTATTTAAAACAGAAACTAACTGAAACACCACAGTTCCAAGTCATGTTTGGTTTGGAGAGCAATTACTTATCTAGTATTTCATCTTGGTCATGTGAACAGTCTTGTTATAAAAAATGACACAAAGCCGAAACAGTTCTGAAGCCTGACATTTCACCATTTCACAAAGGACTAATCCAACCCCTCCTCATCCTAATATGGCCTGATAAAAAGCTTAGGAATTCATCAACAAACAACTCCCTGTGACACCAAACTGAAATGAGACCGTTTGCAGTAATAACCAAGAAAAACGCATCCCAGAGTGGAAGAGCTTCACTTGAAGAGGGTTACACAGAAATAACTGTGGTATATTCATGGAGTCTATAGATAGCTTTGTCTGAATAAAACCTAAGAGTCATTTGATGAGTAACATATGAGCTCTTCCTTTTTTGGGGGTATGGCTGTAGATTTTCTCATGAGCTTGAATCTGGCTTTAATTCTGTCAGCTGTGAACACAACACTTATTCAAGCTACAATGATAACATTGCTGTACAGGAATCCTGTTCCAAATCTCAATATCACAGCTATCATTCCAAAAGTGAAGTAAAACAATTCATTGAATAGAGCAAAACCCAAATCTTTAACCCTAAATTACTCATAAATGATGACATGATTTACTATGACTATCCCACTTCTGCCGTGTCATAATGACCCTATGACATGAAAACTATGCATCCACCCATGCTTTTTGACAGCTGCACTTTATTGCAAAAGAATGACACCAGACTCATTGCATGGTGAGATTTGCATGCCTAAGTTACAAGCAAGCCTCTGTCCACTCTGTTTCCACACTGTGTGTACATTTCAGCCAATCGCTATTGGATATTAAAACTGTTGTCTTAACGCTGAATACCTGTGCAGGCTCACTAAACTGATCCAGAACTATTCTATAAAACCAGACTTAATATGTTAATTTCCAGCTCCATATTGTTATTCTTTAACTCTTCTAGAGTAGTTTTTGCACAGTCACAGCTCAATAATTATAACATTTATCTTTTAAAGGGTGCAGCAAACAAAAGCAACACCGCTTCCTACTGGGTTCAGTTAACAACAGTCCTGTGACGTGATGAAAGAAGAAAGTGATGCAGGGTTGTCTTTTTTGTTGTCAGTTGTAAATAAATAAAATAGAAGTACAAAAAAAATCTATACTAAACTTCTTTAGTTATGGTCCACTTATGCCACAAGATAAAGGAATAGATCTGGCTTTTTTTTTTTTTTTAAAGCCACAAGAAGAGCAGTGCTGTCTCAATGAAAGGGCAGCGAGAGTCATATTTGGATCAGATGTGCGACTTGACCACAAAACCGAAGTACGACACAGCTATTCAGCCATCTCTCTACACTTTGTACTGCTGGAAAAGAGTTGGCTGAGGGAAAGGTTCATGACCAGGGAGTTCGTAACAAGTTGGTTACTTTAATCAGGCAACTTATCTTTCTGGCCTGGTGTCTTTTACAATAACGCAATTTGTGACGTCACTGTCTGTTCATTTTTTTGTCGTACAGAGAAAGAGTCTGGGACATTAAAGTCTTGCGTTTTGCAGATGAACGGTTAAATATACACTGTTGATGATGGCAACACTTCAAATGATTTTAAAAAATGATTTTTAGTATTACTGCCGTCATGGAAACATCCTTTTCATAGTGTTTGCAGTGAATGCTTCCCTGCTTCTTTGTTGGACTTTAAATAGCCAAAAATATCTCCACCCTGACAAATTTCTCAGACCCGTCGTTTCACCAATGCGCTCGTGTTTTTTGAGCCTTCAACTGTGTCCAGTTCGTGTTTGGTAACACTGTTGCTTAAGTTTCCATTAACATTTCCTACTCCTAATATTCTGATGTGTACTGCTGTCAGGTGATGTGCCAAAAACTGATTTCCAGTATTTGCCAAACAAACCAAAAATAAATGATTGTTTGCATTTAAACTGTTGTAAATTACTTGTTAGCCTATAATCTGTCACGCATAACTCATTTTGAGCTAGCAAGAATATTTCTGTTAGAATCGGCATACATTTTTCAGCCAAGTGACTTTTATATATCCTTCAATTGTCCAGGTAAAAACTGGCCACTGAAATTCAAATGTGTTTTAGGAGGACAGGATATTTTAGGAGGCCAGAACTGGACTGATTACAATGTAGAACACAGAGCAGGTGCAATAACGCAGAGTCATAAGGATAGCTGCACAACAGGGCAATTCTTTAATGTAAAAATACAAGTCCTTCATAAATCCTGTTCGCTACATCCCAAGTATCAATAACCAATGATATTCTATATTTAAAAAACAAAAACTACAGCTACTCCTCCTACACTCTGCATCAACCTAACTAACATGTCTAATTCTGTTCTAACCAAATGACTGTCGAGATGCAGCACTACTCATCATCACGAACCTTTTCTATTCTTTCATAACATAGATGGAACTAATTCTATCTATGTCTCATATTTCTGTTAAACACAAGTTTGTTCCCAACAATTTACATTATTTTATCACAGCTACATGTCCCAACACTGTCGCCAAGTGTTTGCTTATAGAGGGTCACCTGGTTGTTGTCATTTTCTTTGTATTATTGCAGGGTCTTTACATTACTAGATTTTTTAAAAATGAATTGAACAGAACATGTATATAATAAAGAAAAAGGTTAGTCAACCTTACAATGGGTTTATTTGGTCAGCTGCTCCTGCAGTAAAAGGAAATTGACTGCAGCTGAGGGTAAAGTTGCAAAAATGTAAGGAGCCACCGTGAGACAAGTGGGGTTATTTCTTGATATAAAAGATACTGAACTAGAGCAAAGGGTTAGACCAGAAAAGACATCAAGCACCGACATGCTGGAAATGCCAGTCGTCACCGAAATGTATTTAAGAACTCAGTGTTTGTTCTCATAAATACACACGGGGGGGGGGAATGGAACTGCTGCAGTCATGTTTTTGCTGCACTGAACCGTGACCCTGACAGCAAAATACTTAACAAACCATAGCTTGTAAACTGTTTCAGCCCAATCACGGTGCAGGCTCAAACGTGATAGGTTTCACAGGCATGCTGCTCCCACTAATCATCCATGCAAACTGAGAAATGTTGCACAAGGGAGACAATTACAAAACAAAATCTTCCCCAGAAACTTAACTCCAAGTGCCCTTCAGCAAGGCATTTAGTTCCTGAATGTGGCAGCGATGTACAGCTGTGATGAATGAGATGATGTTATGTGTACAGTCCTCTGTGTTTTAAGTTGGTTTGCCTGATTTAAAAAAAAAGGGAGCGAAGGCTTCAATACATGTCTGATTAAACTGTAATCTAATACAAGGCATGAAGCATCAGAAGACCATGGGAACTGTGGATCAAATAACATGTGAGGGAATAGGAAGCTTTCAGACACTCCCATATGGATGACATCTAATTTAAGATTCAACATTTGAAACGAAATCATTTTAAAAGAGAATACCAAATGCAAAGAAACAGGGCCAACTCCTTCTTACTGATATATAATAAACATCCAAAAAGAGATTGCAATGAACTGCAGTACTGTACGGTAGTAAACGTGAAATATCAGATATATCTCTATACAAAAAAAAAGAGCAGTTTAATGTTAGCATACACAAACAGACACAGGTCCAGGTGAATGTGGCATCACCTGGTTCAGAAAACGCCACACAGTCTGTGTTTAATCCAACTCTCATACCGGTGAAAGTGATTAACTCTTTTTAAGTTCGGAAATTGTAGAGCCGAACAGAACAAAATATCACAAATACACCCGAAATTCTCTTGTTCTTAACATCCTGAGCGTGGAGCACACAATTAAAGCAAAGCGCTGTTAATCTGCCCCTTTTTCCAACTAGATTTTCAATATAATTTGCACAACTAGGGGGACTTAGCAACTCCACGCAAGCCTCGCTTAGCTGGCGAGACATTATTCGCGCTGTGCCCGAATCCCCCCTTCAGACACCACCATCGCCACCGTCTCATCAGCACTGCGGCTCTAAATAACGTTATCTAGAGGGGTAAAAAGGCGAGCAAAGCACGTAGTGCGAGCATGTAGCATGAATGTACTAAAAGTACCTGGTTTTGTGGTTGTGGTCTGCGGTCCCTGACCACCGCTGACTGGCTGGCGAGGGGAGCTTAGCTCTCGCCGTCTACGTCTGGAGCTTCACCGCTGTTAAATTCCCTCCTCATCGCAGCTTAACCGGACACACTCATACACGTCAGACACTAAGTATTTGGAGGATATCATTGAGCGAGTCCCCGGCCTCGAGGAGAGCGCGCCAGTGGTCGTGATCACAGTTAGTTGGGTTAACACTAAACAAAAAAAGACTCCCCCGGGACAGCAAGGCGCACGAGCCCTTTCAGTCTGTCACTTACTGTTTCTCCTCTGGAGGGAAAAAACGATCACCGCTATCTTCCTCACAGTTTTCATTCCCGCTGGAAGCCCGAGTATGGTCAATTCCCCATTCCCTCCAGTCACAGGACGGTATTTCCAGAAGAAAACTTGTACAAAAAGAAACCCTCTCCTCCGCGTGCACACCTCGGAGTGGAGCGATACTGGCTGGAGCGGAGGAGCGGCGCTTTCTCTGTGCTGCCTTCACCGGCTGTCGGAAATGTCCAACCCCAAAGCATGAGAAAATAGGACACAGGATTCGCCGTCATACTCCGTGATGGTGTAAGGATGACACTATAGCTTAGCTGATAAGTGTTTCGGTGGTTGAATAAACCTGCAGCACCATATTAAAAGAATCGATATTCCAATATAAACCTCGTTCAGACTTTTAAAATGCCACATAACCAGGCAGACACCAATACGTCTATTCAATATATCCAGAATGCTCCGTGTCTGTGTCTGAATTAACTGAACAAAAGCCTGTCAGTGAGATGAATATTATCTTTGTGCTCGAATAAGCATCCTAACAAGTCAGACAGGGGTCATGTCACATAAATAGTATTGTTCCCAACTGTAATGGTCAACATCCTTTGGTTCCCATGTGCCAGTCTGATTCCATATTATGGCACCTAGAAGGCTCTAAAAAAGGAGCCATACCCAAGTAACAGAGGACGGCCACATAGATGTGGAAACATGCCCATAAGAGGAGACTTTTATTAGCTACAGGAAGCCGATTCAGCATCTACATGTCTGTCTTTTATATTTGCCAGTAAAAAAAAAGTTGTTCTCAAATACAACAATGCCTCAGTACTCTTGTCTTCTGTTATTCCAAAATCATGACAGAGAACTATATTTCACATTACTATTGAATCTTCTGTGATATATTTAATTTTCTCCGGCACACACAAACGCATAGGAGAGAGAATATAAAAGTATTTCATAACATGCAAATTTGTACCACAAGGTGGACTGCATGCACTGAGTCAATGTAACTGCCATTTAACCAGGCAAATCCTCGAGAACGTGTTCTTAATTACAGTGGTGGCAGGGGAAAAGACAAAACCTCTCGAGGAAATATGGGTGGAGAAAATTCTACGTTTTAAAGATGAGCTGCATACATCTGAAAACGTTTCAGCTGATGAAACACTGCCTCCGGTTACGAAGCTCTTAGTTAACACTTTCAGAGGATGATCAATAGTCCTGAAAATTATTAATATGAGCCTTTCTTCCAGAGGTCCTGCTGGAGGTTTCTTCCTGTTGAAGGGGAGGTTTTCCTTCCAGCTGTTACTGAGTACTTGCTCGGGGGGTGTCGTCGTCTGATTGGTGGGGTTTTTCTGTGAAGCACTTTTAGGCGACTGTTGTTATGATTCGGCACTATAGAAATAAAATTGAATGCATTAGAAAGAAAAAAGTGGCACGCTTTGTAAAATGCACAAAGTGTTACATTTGGAGTCCTTCGTGAATCTTCCTGAAACACATATTCTATTCAAGTCCAAGGATTTATAAATTACAATTAAAATAACTGATCGTTTATGTGAGCAAGTGATGCATACATATTTTCTTAGGTTATCCCAACCTAAAAACACAAAAGCAGCTCGTTCTCAAAGAGGACTGTGACTGTGAGGAATGTGAAGTGTGAAAACAACACAACGCCAGAAAAGCTCACTGCATTATATTCATAATACGTTGGGATGCTACCGCCCTGATTTTACTCTACACAAATAAAGACTTTGCTACCATAGCCACCTGCAGAAAAGGCCCAGACTGGTGAATAAAAAAATAAAGAGAATACAGCGAGGTGCCTGATACTGCAAATAAATGGAAATGCAATGATCACACTTTTTGAACGGTTATTCAGCACTTTGACTGAGTACTCACATGGGTGGGCAGCTTTTAACTTTGCTCAGTATTTCTTCCACAGTTGCTCAGTGTGTGGTTTTTTTCAGCCATGATGCAAAAGCAGGAAGTCCAGATGATCAGATTGAACAGTTTATTTCAAGAGAGCTCAAAGAAAGAGAAAGGTCTTGTGTAATAGATGTACAAAGTAAGATGGATATGGGCCATTTCAGACACACACACACACACACACACACACACACACACACACACACACACACACACACACACACAGTATAGATATTGTGAAAAGGAAGTGTGATCTTCTGAGAGTACTTTGCTTCCCAGCAGAAGAGAATTCAGAAACTCGAGCAGAACAGGCTACACCAAAAGTTGCTTTTGACCAGTGTTTCACCAAAGCATCCAGTCACTCACACATCAAAATGCCTGTCTTGGAACGTCCACTGACATAAAGCAAATTAGTCATATTTGGTGTCAGTGGTTCGACAGATGTGTGGGTCTAGTAGGAAAGATTTACATACTTTTTATTAATCTCTGTCTCTCTTCCACAGCATGTCTTTTATCCTGTCTTTCTTCTCCCACCCCAACCAGTCGCAGATGGCCCCGCCCCTCCCTGAGCATGGTTCTGCCGGATGTTTCTTCCTGTTAAAAGGGAGTTTTTCCTTCCCACTGTCGCCAAAGTGCTTGCTAATCGGGGGTCATATGATTGTTGGGTTTTTCTCTGTATGTATTATTGTAGGGTCTACCTTACAATATAAAGCATCTTGAAGTAACTGTTGTTGTGATTTGATGCTGTATAAATAAAACGGAATTGAATTGAATTTACAGGGATGGGATATATAGTTTAAAGAATAAACTTCAGCTGTACTTGTGAAGAACAGTTAGACAGGCTGACAAATCAGGCCTATTTCCTATGGAAAGATGGAGGGTGATTATAAAAACCTTGTCACTGCAGAGAGCTACTAAAAGAGGATCAAAGTAAGGAAGAAGGAACCTAAACCTGGACACCCAATCTCACCTGCTTGCTCTCGACAGATGATCCCAGGCCAGTTTTAGTTCGCTTTTCACCTGGCAGGCTTCGATGACAGACTGTCTCAGCCTGAGGATAAAAGCCAAACACCTTCCTGTCAGTTCTGTCAGCCCGAAGAAACGTCCAGCAGTGAAGCAAATGACCTGAAGCCACCAGTCAAACAGCAGTCTGGACAAGGACTCCAGCGCATCCACATTCGTGACTCCAGTCTCTGTAGCACAAGATGTACTGACTTTGCATACATTACACAGATGACTCACACATTTTGTGGCTTTTAATGACTCAGCCATTAGGTGCACAGCAAACCTATCCACTCTCCCGAGGAGCACAGTGACACCGTTACAATACACATGTGAAGGTTATGCACACGTATAAATTAAGCCACTCATATGTTATAATGACAGAAGTCATACCTTTCATTTCAGCACATGACATGTGTACCGTACATCTGAGAGCGAAACTGAAGAATGACTTGCACAGCTTCAGAATTCAAGGCCAAAACTACCCACACTCAGTGGCCCTTTATATATAATAAAATGTGTTATATAAATAAAAATGCCATTACCAATGTAAAGGTATCTGAATCTGTGTATAAATGATGTAGCTGAGTATTTGAAATGTAAAAAAAGTTTATAGTATGATTTAAATCACTACGTTGAAAAAGAACTGTGACTGAAACTACAGAACTATCTGTATTATTAGTAATAATTTTATTATTATTATCATTATAGTTATAGTTTTTACATCACCAATTTTTACAACTATCTGGCAAAAAGCTGTTTATAGACACAAGTTTGGAATGTTGATTCTTGGAGGACGTTCACTTTGTAGCGAATCACAGATATGATGCAAAACTGTTTTATTTTATAGCTGAAGATTCTGGTTTTGTGAAACAAAAAAAAGTAACCTCCTCAAGTTTTTATAATGGCCTGAGTTATGTGAGCCATGGATTCACTATTGAATGATTGTATTCTTCATCAAGCTGGTTCCAGCTTTGCCAAAAGGAACCTTGTCATAGAGCTTTGTTTTTCATTTCCAGAATTAGTTTTCAGTCAGAGTGAGATCTGGACTGTTTTTCCGGCTGATATTCCTTTTCCAGAGAAAAACTTTGACACTATTTTCTCACCAGTACTTTCTTCTATACTTTAAGTGCTTTCTAACTAACATCCACACACATTCATACTCTGATGGATGCATCTAAGAGCAACTTGGGGTTAGAATCTTGCCCACGGACATTTGGCATGCAGACTAGGGGGAGCCAGGGATTGAACCAGCAACCTGCTCTACCTCCTGAGCCACAGCCTCAGGCTACTTATATCCAGAACTGGCAGTCATCTGTCTCGTGAACATGGCTTCAAATTCTCATAATGTTCACACTTATTGAATATTCCATTATTCAAAAAGTGTAATAATCCTGCATGAAGTTTTCTGTGACCCAGGAACCGTCAGGTCACAGGACCATTGCTCTGCATTCATTTAGTAAAATTTATTTTTTTAGCAGCAAGGTTTTCTTTTACATAGGACTCAGTTCTTCTGCACATGAAGAAGGTGCATTCATCATATAATACCATGCCAACAGATCATTCTCCTCGGAAGCTCTTCAGCAGCTGTTAAACTTTCACTTTGAATGAATGACTCATTTGAAAGTTTTGAGTTTTCTGAAGACTGCAGAAAATCTCAAGACATGAAAGTTTCTGCTTTATTTTTAAAGCAAAAACTGCATTCCAATCTTTCTTCTACAGTCAAATCTTCAAAGACATTACAGAGGTAATGTCTTTGAAGATAAGTATAACACTTGCTGTATTTTAGTACTCGAGGATAAGAAATTGTAATTTTAATGATACTGTTCACCAAGCTGAATATAAGATCTTTTTAATATAAGATGGAGTTGAACCCCCTTTCATGCCCCTGTTTAGAATCTGTGAACCTGCAAACAAAACCAGCATGAAGCCCGTGTTGTTTATTAAGAACAGAATCTTTAACTTGTCGTTCGTATTTCCCACCAAGCATGGCACAACTATTCCTGATATCATCATCATCACCACCTGTGCGTACCATAAAATCAGAACCAAACCTGATTCAATCCTGCCCCCTTGTGACAACACTGAAATACAGAATATCACAGAGCCCAATGTTGATCATTTTTAAACTCCCAGGAAGAGAACCGTTTAAAAACAAAACTGAGTCACAGTAACTAAGAGATGTGTTCACCAGGACGTGTCTCACTCAGAGCGGAGATAATCTACTCACGTAAGAAAAAAGTGCATCGAAAACATTAGGCGTGTTTCTCAGTTATTTAATCCCTTTGATTTCAAAGAATAATTGGAATATAAAATGATTAAAATCAACATTTATAAACAAGATAAAATATGACAGGAATATAAACAGAAGGTGGGGGCTGCATTTACATTGTGCATTTATATTGTACATTTCATCGTTTATTCTGGTTTTACATTCTCGCTGTTGTCAGAGTTCACCAGTACTGATAAAAAGTAGAATCACAGGCCATTCATGAAAAGAGCAGAGCATGAACTGCGTGCCCTGTGAGGCCGAGAAATACTGCAGGAGCTCTTTGAGACTGATCAGGGTGAAGAGTGAGGCCAGAGAAGGGAAAGCTTGCTTTCTTTTATCTATCAGGAGACCAGGAGGTGCTGGTCTCCTGCTTGTCTTGATACATGGAGGTGCTCATTTAAGCTAAGAACAATTCCGATATTTTTATTTATTCATTTCCTTCAGCACAAAATGTGTGTTTTTGAAAACATTAGAAACTTGCCAGCATGTTTCTGTCAATTTAAATGTCTTTGAAATCTCCCCACCTCTCAACTCTCTCCTGCACTTTGAAGGTGACAAACCACCATCCCTACAGTCGTATTTATCAGATATTACCAGAGCTTTATTAACTGTTTTTTTCCCCCCTTGCTCAACTTCTATACATGTGAATTAGAACATGTCTTGCTGGCTTAAAGCAACACAATTCAGGCTGCGAGTCTTAATATTTCAACAGTATCTAAAAAGCCATCTGGTGACAGCAATCAAATCACCAGAGCAAAACAGCAGCATGGCGAAAACCCGACCCTACTGCCTAGGAGAGTATGAAACATACATGTTAAGCAGAAGACAGAAGGACAAGAAGATCCAGGGGCTTGCTTCGAGTGCTTCTCATTTTGTACTCATTAGTGTCCTCTCATAGTTTAGAAAAGCAAAGCAAATAATGGCACAAGAACTCCAATAAACTCTGCCTGACCTGCAGTTAAAAAGTAAAAGCAAAAGAACTCATTCTATTTAGAAAATGTTCTGGGATTGTTAATTTTCAAAATGTCATTAAGTGCTTAATATAAAAGAGAGGCCTTCAGTATACATTCACCACATCATCTAAACCTGCCTTTGTACTAAACCCATTTATTTACTGGTAGATAAACGTGGGAGCGCAGGGCGTAGCAACTCACCGTGGCAACTGTTCTCTAGTATTGCAGACATTTTGGCACCAAACCCTTATAGGGACAAAGAAGCATCCTCAGGAGTCTATACTGTGTTAACAGGCATCTTTGTAAATAAGCGCAGGTGTAATACTATCTTTATTAGATCTGAAGTGATGCCAACTTTCTCCTCTTGACTCAAGTTCATAAACAGTGCTGAGAGCAGAAAAGAAAAGCACACAGTGCAAATGGCAGAGATGTTTCAAACTATCAGTGACTGGCAGCTGTAACAAAAGATGGAAGGGACACTATACTGTAACCTACTGAAGCATCAAACGTTTTCAGTGCTGGCTGAAACAAACTGATTTGGGTTCAAATGAATACTCTGTAGTCACGCCTGTTTCTGGAATGTATGAAAATAAGTCTCTTCCATTATAGTTTTTTTCAGACTGCTGTTTGGTTTCCTTGACTTATGTAAAATTAAGATGCAAAATGGAAATAAAAGCGTTTCTTTCCAGCAGAGGGCATGGCAGAAAAACATTACATGAGTTCATGTTCAAATTTCACATTCTTGTGAGCACACACACACGTGCCGTCACATGTATTGTTTAGCCAGTCATCATTAACTTGTCGAATGGCTGCTGTATCAATCTTCCCACAAAGTAAGTAGTTTAAAGGAAAGGCGGTGTCAGAAATACACCTCCAGATGGCTCTGTGCCATGTATTCTACATTCACACACACCTGCAAATGACATTTAAGTGCATCTAATGGGTGAAGTTCACCCCACTGAGGTGTACAATAAATGCCAAGGCATCAATTAAGTACTTACAAGCCAATTTTGTGCAGTTTTGAGAGACAGAGAAGTTAGCTGACACCATCAGTCTTAGCGTGGTAAACTCGAACCAGCTGGTACGCCAAGGTTGTTTGTTCAAATGAAAACGCTGAAAATTGCTAACAAATACAGTCCGACTCTGGTTTATCCATCCCCACCCTCACACACACACACACACACACACACACACACACACACACGCTCAGCACACTACTCCAGCTGTGACAAACACTGCAGTGCATTTTGTCTCGATGCAAACGAGTGATTTTCACATTAAGAGTTCAGACTGACGTCCGTGCGCTGTCTCTGTTCGGACGCTCGCTGCAGCACATGCTGGGTTTTAGCCGGTGTCTTCCTCGGCGTTATGGCCGAGGAACTTCTCTGGATTGGAGGTACCTTCAAAGCGCTGCGAGGCAATGGCGGCTTGATGAGACATACTCTTCCTCACAATGTCGCCTTTCCTCCACAGTGTGATCTCCTGGAAAAAATTAAAACAACATACATGGTGGTGTGAGGGGGATGTACTGTTGGTAAACTCTCAGATCTATAAAAGTTCAAAATATTAACAATTAACTAACTGCAAAATATCCTCAGATTGCCAGAAGAATTATAGTCTTTTTTTATTTGCCCCATGTGCTCTCATATTTACCAGTAATTGAATCATTCTCAGTTATAAACATTTCTTCCTCTCACATGTTTAACCCTCCTCAGTGCCTCTGTGTACACAGATTGGGGCGTGTGGCCTTGATGCCAAGACTCTGACACCCAATCAGCTTTGTTTTCCAGCTAGAGTCCCAGGACCATGATTGGACAGAAGCCCAGTCCTTGTACTGATTGATAACTGAGACTGTGTTTTCAGAAGTGCAGAACAGCGCACATACATTTTTCATTGTGCAAATGCTTCCTTCTTTTATTCATCTTGGTCATTATGAACTTTTATGCACAAGCCGCTATTATACTTTTTTTTTTAGCCATGAATGGATGCAAACATTTCCTCTGTTTTCTTCTTAACTTATTAGACAACAACAAAGAAACAGTACACGTCTCCCTGGAAAAGTGCAGAAAAGCTCACTTAGTTTTGCTGGTCTCAAAAAAAGGAAAAATAACTAAGAAAATCAGAGGATCAGCTGTGAACTGCTTCAACTGGGCAATACAGGGAGTGCAGAATTATTAGGCAAATGAGTATTTTGTCCACATCATCCTCTTCATGCATGTTGTCTTACTCCAAGCTGTATAGGCTCGAAAGCCTACTACCAATTAAGCATATTAGGTGATGTGTAATGAGAAGGGGTGTGGTCTAATGACATCAACACCCTATATCAGGTGTGCATAATTATTAGGCAACGTCCTTTCCTTTGGCAAAATGGGTCAAAAGAAGGACTTGACAGGCTCAGAAAAGTCAAAAATAGTGAGATATCTTGCAGAGGGATGCAGCAGTCTCAAATTTGCAAAGCTTCTGAAGCGTGATCATCGAACAATCAAGCGTTTCATTCAAAATGGTCAACAGGGTCGCAAGAAGCGTGTGGAAAAACCAAGGCGCAAAATAACTGCCCATGAACTGAGAAAAGTCAAGCGTGCAGCTGCCAAGATGCCACTTGCCACCAGTTTGGCCATATTTCAGAGCTGCAACATCACTGGAGTGCCCAAAAGCACAAGGTGTGCAATACTCAGAGACATGGCCAAGGTAAGAAAGGCTGAAAGACGACCACCACTGAACAAGACACACAAGCTGAAATGTCAAGACTGGGCCAAGAAATATCTCAAGACTGATTTTTCTAAGGTTTTATGGACTGATGAAATGAGAGTGAGTCTTGATGGGCCAGATGGATGGGCCCGTGGCTGGATTGGTAAAGGGCAGAGAGCTCCAGTCCGACTCAGACGCCAGCAAGGTGGAGGTGGAGTACTGGTTTGGGTTGGTATCATCAAAGATGAGCTTGTGGGGCCTTTTCGGGTTGAGGATGGAGTCAAGCTCAACTCCCAGTCCTACTGCCAGTTTCTGGAAGACACCTTCTTCAAGCAGTGGTACAGGAAGAAGTCTGCATCCTTCAAGAAAAACATGATTTTCATGCAGGACAATGCTCCATCACACGCGTCCAAGTACTCCACAGCATGGCTGGCAAGAAAGGGTATAAAAGAAGAAAAACTAATGACATGGCCTCCTTGTTCACCTGATCTGAACCCCATTGAGAACCTGTGGTCCATCATCAAATGTGAGATTTACAAGGAGGGAAAACAGTACACCTCTCTGAACAGTGTCTGGGAGGCTGTGGTTGCTGCTGCACGCAATGTTGATGGTGAACAGATCAAAACACTGACAGAATCCATGGATGGCAGGCTTTTGAGTGTCCTTGCAAAGAAAGGTGGCTATATTGGTCGCTGATTTGTTTTTGTTTTGTTTTTGAATGTCAGAAATGTATATTTGTGAATGTGGAGATGTTATATTGGTTTCACTGGTAAAAATAAATAATTGAAATGGGTATATATTTGTTTTTTGTTAAGTTGCCTAATAATTATGCACAGTAATAGTCACCTGCACACACAGATATCCCCCTAAAATAGCTAAAACTAAAAACAAACTAAAAACTACTTCCAAAAACATTCAGCTTTGATATTAATGAGTTTTTGGGTTCATTGAGAACATGGTTGTTGTTCAATAATAAAATTATTCCTCAAAAATACAACTTGCCTAATAATTCTGCACTCCCTGTACAGAAACTGCATTTCTGGACTGGCTTCAGTTTTCAGCCCATGAACTTGCTGCCTGCCTGTAACCCTCACCCGCCAAGGGTTCTTTTTCCCAAACCGCAGAAAGCTCGTCCAGAGACACAAAGTCATTATAGATCTATAGTACGATATTTCTAGAGTACACATTTTCTTTACTATGTCTAAAGTGGTCATATTCCTAGATACTATGACTAAACACAAAGTAGAGCTCCAAGAACGACACAGTACTCGAAACTGCTTGAACCACAGCAGCTGGAACGTCATTAACAGTCACCTGTGTGAGTGAGCAGAAGAACTACAGATCTTGTGTGATCTCACTGTCTGTGTACCTGCTGTTTGAAATAGCGTCTTTCCTCTTCATCTATGAGGACCAGATTAAGGTAGTACCGCACAGAAAACTTCTTGTTAATGTCCCTCATTGTGGGGGTCAACTCATAGCCTGCCAGAAACAGCCTGATGGGGATGGACTCTCCTGTAGCACAAGACAAAATCAGGTTTAGTTTGCAACAAATGAGATCTGCTGCAACAAGCAGCAAAACCACAGACCATAAAAGGCCTCTGACCTCACCTCTGACGGGGGCACCATCCATTATTTCATACTTTGCTATGGTGTCGTTCTCATGGTAGACGTTAGGGCCTGTGCCAGTTGTCTCCCGCTTGATGATGTCAATCTCCATATGTCTGATCTTAATCCTCACTAGGAGGAAGTAAATCTTCCCTACAATAACATCTTTTAGGTGATACCTGCAAGCAGATGATGGAATCTGTTAATATTCTCTCTTGCTTTGATCATTTCAATTTCTGATTGCAAAGAAAAAAGAAAATCATACTTGGACTTATTGTACTCAAACTCTATGTGTAGACAGTCCTCAATGCCAACTTCCATCTTGATGGAGGAGTTCAGCTCGGGGTAGGTGCTGAGTGTGTGAACCACAAGATCCAACTCTTTGCTGATGTCGTTGAGTCTCCGGCCTACTGTCGCCCTGAGAAAGTAGCTGGAAGCAAATGCAAAAACATTTGGATACAAGAGAGGAGCATGTCACTAACAGCCAGTAAGCAGCACGTGAGGTTGCACTGACCAGTACACAGATTTTCATCTCTGTGTGCACAGCATGCCCCTCTTTAGATGCACTGTTGCATGCTGCAGGTATTGCTACAACAGAGAACACCAAAGTGTACAAGAAACACACAACTTTTACAAGTGAAGGCAAACTAATGTAGCAGTTTATCTGCATTTCAGATCATATTTTAAGTAGTTCTTTGTAACTGACGTTTAGTAAAGCAAGCTGGGGTTGGACCAGAGCACCTGAAGATGCTTTTCTTTACCACCAACGTTGTTGAAGAGGTAACAGCAAGTATTGTCATGGTTTTGCATGTCATGAAGTAATCTTACAAAGAAACTTCAAAGATATCTTTGAACTAGTTTGAAAACCTCACATGCAAATTTAATGGGAAAAAGAAGCCACTTGAAGATCTTCATGAGTACACACTGTCTCTCAATTTCTTAGTCAGGAGCACCACTTACTCAAAACATCTAGTTTCAAAACAGCAAGATAGTGATGACGAAAAAGCTCAACTAAAGACTTAAAAGTGGACCTTCCCGGTGCTTGAAAGTAGGGCTGGGTATAGTCACTGATTTCTATAACGGATTCAATTCTGATTCACAAGGTCTCGATTTGATTTAATTTAATTCAATTTTGACTCAGATAGTCAGAAATATTATTATTGTAATCATTTATCAGTACTGACACTTGTCAGACTTCATCAGAGGTGTGAGCATCACAGCAGATGCCTTTGTGTCAAAGTAACTGAAGATAAAACAGAAAAACATGAAGGTGATTTTCCTGGCCTGGCTTTTTATAGCAGATAAGAAAACCATGAATCAACATATATCTGATGCTGCTGAAGTAAAGCAAAGCAAAGTTACAGAGGTTTTTATTAGAGATAAATCTAAGCGTTTTGTAATTTGGCATAATTTCAAAAAGCTTAAATTTTCTTCGGTAGTGAACAGAAGACATTAGGCTCTCTTGACAGAGAGCATTTTTTAAAAAACAAAAAACAAAGATGAGAAAATTTATAGCATTCTCACTCCTAAATATGAAGCAGGAAATTGAAGATGTATAGCTTAGCATATACGAATGAAATACAGGGTAACACCTCAACTGCACAAAGGTTAAGGAATGTCCAGCGTTATAGCACGCCATCAAAAACATGGAACAAGCCATTAACGATTCCACTTGCAGAGGACAGAGCAGAACTTACCGTAACTTGACGTTCTGACCAGTGTATGATTCGTAGGGTTTCTCCACATGTGTGAACTCAAAGTCAAACGTCTGTGACTGTGTGAGCTCCCCTGGTCGAGCCAAGTCTTTCACCAGAGACACAAACTCGTGATGATTCCCCCTGTCATAGTACATTTCTGGAAACACAAATTAACAGTGTCACACATTGCCCATCGCTGAAGTCATTTTAAACTCTTTTATCTGAGGAACTGCAAAGACAATTGTGTACTGACAGTCCTCACAGTGACCACTTCTCCCACTGTGCTGACACACTGACTACATGGTGCAAGCTGAATTTCAGTGAAATGACTGGTCAGAAATGAATTTACATACTTTATAATTATTACTGTTTGCTTTCCATTTCCTATCTGCTCACAACTATTTCAAAATCAACTGAGATACTTTAACATGCAAATGAAAAATGCTAATCATTTTAACCAACTGAAAAAAAGACTGACAGCATGATGTTTAAACTAAGCAACGCTGTTATTTGAAAAAATTTATTCTAAGTTTGTTTTTAGCGTGAGTAGCACATTTGAAACAGTTTGTGCAGGCCTGTGTTTGTTGCATCACTTCCTCTTTTAACAACTGTAGAGGTTTGGGAACTAAGGAGCGTGAATGCTGTAGGCCAAAATGCTTTCTCATTAGGGCTGCCACAAACAATTATTTTGATAGTCGACTAGTCACCGATTATTTTTGCGATTAGTCGACTAATCAGATCATCATCCATTGGACATAAAACTACAGCTTATTGCACCAGCAGCATCTGCTCTTATATAACTATCATTAGCTTACAGCTTTAAGTGTTTAAGGTCTGTGCTAACTAAAAATAAAGACAAGATAGTTTATTAAATTTTAATGAAATTTGCAGATTGTTTCGGTGAAGTTTAATAAACTCCTTGCTATCTAAAATATAACAGGACACTGGAGTATATTCTGGAGCGTCTCACACTTCTGATAATCAGTTGTCTGCTTGACGTTTATTCAGCTGTGTAAAAACTAGAACTTTAATCTCAGACAAACTGATTTACTCAGGAACAAATAAAATACTAAAAAAAAGCCAAACAATAACATTTTAAGTTATCTAAGTGACTCATATATATTTAACCTGAGTAGCGAAAGACGGCGGTGGGTTTGAAAACGATTTGCGGGGAGTCCGGTGTTCTCACGGCGCTAGTGAGCCTAGCCCCCGGCTCGCTAACGAGCTAGTGGGTAACAGATGTCTCCGAAAACGTTGGAGCGCTTTTGAAAATATGTGGTGTCCTGATAAACTGAGCAGATATTTGAGGTTTACACAGCTACATTCTCGCCTGAAAATATGTTAAACGTTTATTTTGTGACCCAGAAAGAATAATAAGAGTAACATTAAAACTAACTAGCTGCCGCCATTGTTGGAAACTGCGCTGGGCCGCGCTATGAATTCTGGGACACAGCTGCTTCTTCTTCTTCTTCGGGGTTTAACGGTAGCTGACATCCTTGTACATGCAGTGCTGCCATCTTCTGTTTCAGTCCGTTATTACACTCTTAAATCCTGCCACTTATTCCTGCGTCTTTTGTGATCTTACAAAGCTTCAAACGACGCGTCGACTATTAAATCAGTCGTCGACGATTTTGATAGTCGACGTAATCGTGACTAGTCGACAAATCGTGGCAGCCCTATTTCTCATTCTTGCTTGTTAAAGCATTGCAGCTGCTTAAAAGTGCAGGACACTGTTTGTCATGTTCATGTTTCAGAATGTGTTTGAAGTTTCCAACAGGTGACAGGTTTGTACTGTGGGCAGGCCAGTTTAGCACCCAGATTCTTTCAATGCACAATTAGGAGTTGTGATCTGTGGAATATGATTTGGCTCTGTTTTGCTTAAATAACGTAGACATTACCTACAGAAACGAAAAATACAGCAGTGTATTCTGGTCCTAAACCTCTATATATACACTGCATGTTTCTAGAGTGCAACAAACAACAACCAGCTTGGATAGAGTGTAAACAAACAAATATGTAACTATATATAAGAAATGTCAGAGAAATCTGTTTGAGTTTGTCTGAGAGAGAGTAAAAAAAATATCCAGTGTAAGACTGGATATCTGCAGGGTTGAAACTACAATGTGCAGAACCATGGAATACAACACTTACTTCACCCTGCTGTGCGTTACCCGGTTATTTTATACCGGCTGTAAAAGGGAACCACCTGAGTAAAATAACCATTACAAAAGCTGATGTTTTAAAGAAGGTACATATAGGGCCAATTCTAATAACAGTCTGTGGCAGCATAAACCCTTATTTAACATTAAAATGCAACTGCTGGGATTTGCTAAAGAGGCATGGTGTCAGTTTTGTAACTGAAAGTTGTGGACAGCGGTATTTTTGCAGCTGGTCCTATGGCATATATAATTTCAGGAGGCGAATATTACATTTGCAGCCTGTAATTTAAACATTAAATCTAACACTGAAGAATTATGCCTCTTCCGGTTGTGATGCATTCTTAGATGAGTTTTATTTGGAATAAGAGAGAGGAAGAATAAATGCATAATTGGCACATTGGGTGAAGGGCTTAAAGCGGTGACTGCAAAGCCAAACTTTGGCTGTCCTAAACTCTTCACTGATTTCACATGCTGAATGGTTAGAGGTGAGCCCTACATCATACTCTCCTTTGCTGTTTCTGCTGGTTATTTAGCTGCTAATTTGTGGTACTTAGCATTAATGTGGTGATTGCTTTAGTGAACTGGCTGGGCTTTTGTATATAAATATAGCCTAGTTAGTAGACCATCCTGTCTGACGGCCTCCGACTATGAATTATGGGATGGCACTGATCACAGCGTTTATCATGGCCGCCACAGAGACACTTCCAGGTCACTTAAACGGTATCATCTGATAAACACTGTTTTAAACACACAGACACAACAATACACAGTTCGCCGCACCGTCAGAAACGCCTTTAAGCAGTTTCCTTGAAACTCTCAGCTCTCAGGCTGCCATCTTTGATTGAACAAAAGTAAAAGTGACAATCACCTAATACTTCAGTTCTTACTTACATGTGATAATCTAGGCACCGAAAGTGCGACTTAACAAAAAGTGTACGTTACAGAAGATGTTTAAAAGAAGGGCCAAAGGTCACTGAGACGTAACGGCTCTCCAACGGCTGACGAGTCAGCTGACGTCGCTCGCGCCCACATCTGTCACGAGACCCGACACTTCAAATAGACACTTGTTACTGCAGTACGGCCGAACTTTAAATGCGTTTCTTGTCACTTTTTACACATTAAAGCTGTAAAATACACCATGCTGATAGTCGTCAGTACATGTAGCTAGCTACCCAGTATTTCCTGTCACACTTTGGCTACTTCTGTCTGGGGCTGAATGTGGAATTCAGGCCTAGCAGCTGCTCACCTATCTGGCCGATAAACTCGATTTTGATGCCATTATGCTCCAGCCTCTTTCCCGGGTATTTGAGTGTAACGTTGACTTTTCCGGAAACAGTTTCCCCGTCGTAGAAAAGGAAATATTTGTCTTTCCTGCCGTCTTCGCTTCTGTGCTCAGCTTTCTTTCTCGTTTCGGCGTCATTCAGAACTATATCTATGTCCGCACTCTGACCAAAACCAAAAAAGCTCATTGCTGCTCGTTAGTCAAGCGAAGCCCTGTGGCCGGATCCCGCTGGAAATGCGCTGTCTTCCTAATGAAAGAACACACTGTAGTTTGTTCTCGGTTTGCCGCGAGGAGTCCAGCGCGAGCTGCTTCCCAGATTATTGCATATTTTGAGTTACAACCGCCTGACTACGCATGCGTCTACAGTCACGTGAAGGAAATTGTATTCTTTGTAGTTTGTTTCGTTTCTCTGTTCATGAATTTTTTTTGACAAATTGTACTCTCGGTGCTAAAATGAAAAATTATAACGAGCAATATTTCGCTGAATGCCAACTTTTCAAACAATGGTAACCCTCCCCTTCACCCCACCTCTGCACCTTTCAGGCGCAGTATCAACAGGCGGAAGAAGCCACAACTCCTGGCCTCCTTGAGTTGCTACTGCCCCGAGTAAAGTCTTACAGGTGTTGGAATGTCCAATTTAAACACAATTTAATGGCCTTCAAATTATGATTGACCAAGATGTTCTTTTGGAGGCTGAGGCTGTCCCAGCGACCGTAGGGCAAGAGGCAGGGTACACTCTGGACAGGTCACCAATCTGCTGGCTAACATTGCCACACCTATGTCATTCAGATTAACCGGACTGTGGGAGAAACTCACGAAGACACGAGGAGAACAAGCAAACAACTCACAGAAACGCCATGGCTGGATGATGGGGTACTTGATGATGATACTGGGGTACTTCGTGCTGTGAGGCTGCGTGTGCTGCCCGCTTCTTAATATACTTGGTATTATTCTGAGTATAATTATGTTTTTGTTTATGTGGATATAGTACATTTGTACTATTCATCTACATTTTTTAACAAAATTTGTTTACATTTTTAGTAAGTGTGAGAAAGTGAGAAAAGAGTTTGATCAGAAGTTTACTTTGTTTTCCAAAAAAAATTTTCTTTTTCTAATTGTACTGTCATGAACTTTAACATTAAACATTCTAAATATGAGATGCATCTTTTAAATGTGTTTTTAATATGTTAGTCTTAAAGTTTCTCGCTGCTTTTTTAATTATTTCCCACGCCTGTTTGTGTTCCTGCAAGCCTCAACTTTCTCTGCTTTTAAGATCTGGTTTCATATGGAATCATTTGAGTCCCTCACTTTTTGTGTTAGTGATGCAATCTGTGAAAGGGATCATGACTCAAACAGCCAAGTCAATTGGTAGAGAGTGTTTGGTTCAGTTCTGATGGTCTGTGTTTATGACTCCATGCCTCAACTACAATGCAGTAGCTGTGTTAGCTATAGAAGGGTTACAGTTTGGAGGGGTATTACTGGTATACTGGGTATACTGGTACTCATATAACACCTTTCTACTCAGTTTAGCACTGAGAGAAATTTGTACTGCAAGTCACATTCACCCATTAACACACTCTCATACAGAGTTTATCTATGCCAAGCACTCTGTTGGGAGAAATTGGGAGACAAAATTGCATTGTGAGCAACTCGGGAGTACACAAAGATACTTTGAAAGGAAGAGTCAGGGATCTAACCACCAAAGCAGACGAAGGAGAATCTAATGTAACTGCACCACGATTCAGTAGGTCTATATTTTTTCCTTGGATTTGTTTGCTAAATTTTATTTCCAGTGTGAGGAAATGTGTCTCGCCTAATTCTTACAAATAAAAGTATGGTTTGTACTTTTATCCAAAGAGCAAGATTAATTTAACAATGAATTGCATCACTTCTCAATTTTGGTAGATTCACTGTTGCCAAGGTATCTGTCTCATATCAGAATAGGAAGAGGTTGGACTGGTACAGCCCTGGCCTGAATGAAACAGTATTGGAGCTTAGAAAAAACTTACTGTATAGAAACTACGTTTAGAAATGTACTAAATCGACTTGTGTAAGTATAATGATGATGCATTTCCATTCGTTTTTAATCCCCTCTGCTTTTGACTCATATTGACTGCATGTTGTACCAGTTTTAAGCACTAGAGGTCAGGAGTGCACAATTTGTAACATCCTTATGCAAACTAAGCTCATTGTGGTGTCTGGAATGACTGCAGTAACAATAAATCCACAAACACAAATCTTTTGCAGTCTGTTTAAATTTTGTCGTTCACTCGGTCTCTCCAATGAGTGGGGGAAAAGGGAAAACTGGCTCCAGGATTTCCCTGGACCCGGTTCTCTAATGGCACTGCTAGAGGGCAAGGTTTAACCACAGCAGGACAGATAAACCTGAGAGCCCTCCTAAATTCTCAGGTTTTTGCAATTGAGCTCCTGATGTTTTGTGCTATTATTTAGCATTTAAAAAAAAATATTCATGTGAAAAATAAATCCTCACCCTCATTGCAGGCACGTCATGTCTTTTTCACTCTCAGATTTGAACTCTTGGTGGGAAATCCTCTAAAACCTTTAAAAGCCAGCATAGTGTTGCTGTTTTATGCAACCTGTAGTTTTGGTAACATGAACCACATGCTTCACACACATCAGTCACAGCAGTGTTTCAGATATGAAGTGAGTGGGAACAGTTATTAAATTTTGTGTGTGTGTGTGTGTGTGTGTGTGTGTTGCTTTATCTCATTATGAGGCTAACTGCCTAATTAGTTCTGGTGGCTTACAAAGACAGATTAAAATGATCCTCTTTTTGTGAATAGCTTTAGAATCCAACATGAAAATAGTCAAACAGCCCCCTTAAGGCTGAGAGATAGAAATGTTCTTTTAAAACAATGACTCATTTTTGACAGCATTTTTCTTCTAAAATTGTCCTGCAACAGCATCACATGAATTGTGCAACTCCTTTTTGGACAAATGACTAAAAACTTTTAACAAGCTGATGCCTCCTAGCTGTCATGGTGCGACTCAAACCAATTATTTCTGTGACGATGGGAGTGTGAGGTGCAGCTGTAGACCCTGCTTGGACATGGACACATCTTGCCAGTGTGTCCTTCTGTCACATCCTACTGTGATATTTTCTAAATGGCCAACTTCCCTCTGTCAAGTATCATTTTTTCCCCTCACTGTGGTGTCTGCTCTGCATACACTGAATGCAGCCCTGTCCTCTGAAAAGTCCCTGAAAATGCAGAATGTTTGAAGATATTAGAGAGAAATGAGGTGAAGACTGGGCAGATTAACCAGTTTAGGGGCAAAGCATCTGCTGTGGGCAGAGGAACACCTGTGCTGTAGCTGACATTTATTTTAATAAAACATCATATAACAAATAAAGGTGTAAAAATTAAGTTGATGTTGGCTCCTCCACAGCAGTTATGGATCCACACACTATAGGGCCACAGGAAGGGATCTCTCATTATTTATTCATTTTTCCCCTTGCATTGGAAATTGTTAGATTTTTGTGGTCAGTAATTCTTTCAATCATTTGCTCTTGCATTAAATCTGCATTCAAATCTATGATGAACTCTCTGACTGTCAGCGTATTCAAACTGTGGAATGGTTGCCAGAAGTCCTCTTTCCTAATAAAAGTGGTCATTGCAAACTGAATATGTGGTCAAGGTGTGAGAAAGATGTGGCGTGGAAACGGCGGTAACATATGAATGTGAATGTGTGAACGCTAAACGGCATCACCATTGTTGCCCAGGAATCCAAAGACTCCTACTGGGTCCCCGCCCTCTGGGCTTGTGCACCTGGAGGTGGTTGAGTCTTCACATCTGCTGGCAGTCATTCATCACCTCTGCTATTTAAGGCTGAAGAAATCCTCCAGTTGACACCAGATTGCACTAGCTCTGGTAGTGTGGTTCAGCTCCTCGTACTGGCCCAGTGTTCAAGTTTGCCTTCTGCTGTTCTGCAACTCAACCTCTTCTCTGTGCAGAAGGCCTGTGTCGAAGAGTGGCCGAGAGACCAGTGTGGCAAGATTCCCATGAGAGAGATTCAGCGGACTTCCCTTTTGTTTGTCTCATTGTCTGAATACCTGTGACCTCGCTGTGTTGAAAAAAGCTGGTAAACTTCTATTCCGAGCCCAGCGATCGAGTCCAACTGTGAGAGCGAGGCCCGCCTCGAATAATATTGTAAAATATTTAAGATGCAAGTGAACAAATTATACAAGAAAGCGAAACAGGCATAAACCTGTGTGTGTGTGTGTGTTTCTGAACTCCTCACTTGTTTGGGTTGTAATTACACCGTGGCAAATGTTGCTGTTTTCCTTTAACACTGTAAAGGTCAGCCTGCTGGTTCTGAGAACAGATCTTCCTGCTGGTATAAATGAACCCCCGAAATGTAATCAAACTGCTGTTCCACTGACAATAAAACTGTAAGCAGCCATGTTTGTGGAACGTGTTGAGTAGAGTTTTGTGGACTGTGTCCTGCACACAGACGGCAAACAGAGGAAACCAGACACTTCAGGGTTTTTTTTTTTTTTTTTTTAATTAGTTTTAGTGTGAAAGTGTCAGAAATGATTAGTAGTTACCTGTCTTTGTTTCACCGTGCTGACCAGAATGGCTACATTTATCTGTGAGCTGTATTTTTAATGGAAGAACCATGTGGGACACACAAACAGTGTTTTAATATCTTAACCCATTCTCAGTTAATAGTAACACACTTACATCAGTTTGATGCTGCACACAGCAAATGCCACCTATAGCTGTTCTTCTTAGTCTTAACAAAGAACATTAAGAACAAACTTTAAGGTTCACAAGTTTTAGTGAGTTCAGGTTTATCTAAATATTTAAAATGTATCACTCACTCACTCACTCACTCTCTCTCTCACACACACACACACACACACACACACACACACACACACACACACACACACAACAAAACTAAAGATTTTTCCTTCATAATTATTTCCTCGGCCTCGTGCACTTCTTCCACTGTGGGTTCATGGTACTTCTTGTCATACTTCAATTGTAATTTGCTTCAGTGGTCCTCGTTCATCATTTGACCCAAGTAAGATCTCTGCGTGTTTGCTAAGAATTTTGAAAGACTAACTTAACACCATAATTTGCTGGATGTTGACTATTACAGTAGAGTTACCAGTACAACTAACCACAGATGTGTTTCATCCTATTAACTGTTAGAGGAGTAACACTGACTCACATGCTGCATGACTTTCAGAGCAGCGTTGTGTGCTTTGTTCAGTGAATGAACTGAGTGTGCTACATTTAATCACAATTTGAACACAGGGCTTGCTGCCTTCTTAAAAGTAGGTATTTTTTCATCCTTCTGCCTGACGATAAAGCCAGCACTGATTGATTTTACTGTGAAATAAATAAAAGTGTTCAGTAGCTGTGATGCAAAGGACGATATATTATCCTCTCTGGGCTCATTGATTTTAGTGCTCTTTATCCAGGAACCTGCTGCCAGTTGGCACAGTCACCAGAAAGGAACAAGAAGGCTTTTTGCAGTGTGGAAAGTGGAAATGGCTTAACTCCCACTAATAGATTATGGCTTTAGATCAACAAAGAGCAGTCGGTGGGATATTGGATGGACCAATAGGATTTCTGTGAACAGTGGGGGGACTGTGGAATAGGCCAGGAGGATTGGAACAAGCAGTGAAATGACAAGACTGGCAGTGCAGATCTAGAATCCTCACTACACTCACACCATAAATAGAAAAGACACAAAACACCTTTGTGATATTAGAAGTGAGTTTTATTAATCACAAATAGAGTGGTTCTAAAATGAACAAAAAATAACCCAAGCAGGCCCCAAAAAGACATTCTGCTGCGTGTACATTTGGATCAGAGGATCAGGTACGCTGTATATCAGTCTTCCAGCAGAGCTGGATCACTGGAACGCAGCCATCCTTAAACTGAAAGACAGCACAGAGTGAACCTGCCAGTATAACCTCCACCATCACTGCCTGGAAACAGCCTGCAGACACACTCGCTCAGGACTCCCTGTCGAGTCAGTGCAGACCTGTGTAAAGATGCGATACAAGACTTCTTTGCTGTTTGTGAGCTTAACTGTCCATGAACTCTGGATTATAAACTTCACTTACATTTTGCAGAGTCCCAGCTCCTTTATCATTGAATGGGTCAGCTCTTAATTTCATCTTCCTTTCTTGTAGATTGGTGCCGTTCTTAACGCTACACAAGGTTGGTGTTTCCTGACACCAACTGTGCCCCCTCGTTTTTGTACAGGGTAAATGTTTAAACCCGGGATGTCGGACTCATTTTAAATCAGGGGTCACACTTTGGTCTTAAGTGGACCAGACTAGTAAAAATTCCCTTTCTGTAAATGTAAATAAGTGTAGCTGCACATTTAATCCCTGCAATATCTCAGTATACAAAAAAGAAGTGCAATTTCACCAGCACGTCTCAGTTTTACTACATGATAAAGAAATGCTGCTCTGTATAATAAAAACACATGCTAGCATGACTCTTTGGGCTTAAATTGTAAAAAAGCAAATGTGTAAAATGACAGAAAAAGTTCTGGTTGCTCATTGACCAGACTGTCCTGGAGAAGAGCAAGTTTTTGTTAATTCACAAAAAAATGTCCAGTTTTACTTACTTTACCATGGATACAGGCTTTTGTACTTTAGATAGTGGGAAAAAAGCAGTAACTTTTCTGTCATTTCATTATTTATTTATTACTTTGATGCAGTATGAAAGACTGTGGGAGAGGTCTTCACCCTTAGGACAAGCTGCAAAATTTATGAAAATACATTTAAAAGTCCGAAACGTGTGAAAGATGTCCAGCGGGCCGGTGTTATGACCCTGAGTATGACACCCCTGGTTTAAACAGTGTTGTGAAGACCTGAAACATTTCCCCGCCAGCACAGAGAAGAATAAATAACATACACAAAACAAAAAGAAAAAAGTCAGTACTGACTAAATTGGTCTTTCAAATTTTCTTTAGGGATTTTATTTTGAAATACCAATCAGTGTTAGAAAACCTGGATAAAGACATTATAAATAGGGCTGGGTATCGTCACTGATTTCTAGAATCGATTCAATTCCGATTCACAAGGTCCCGAATCGATTCGATCCACGATTCGATTTAATTCGATTCGATTCGATTTAAATCTGGGAAATTTTGACAGTCAGAAGTATAATTCAGATCAGAACATTTACATATTTTTGTATCTATAAAAAGGAAGCTGACACTCGCAAGACTTTATCCAAGGTGTGAGCATCACAGCAGATGCCTTTGTGTCAAAGTAGCTGAGGATAAAACACAGAAAAACATGAAGGTTTTCCTGGCCTGGGATTTTATAAAAATATTCTGCAGTACATCAAAAACGAAAGAAAACCATTAATTAATGAACATTACCTCTGACGTTACAGCGGTTTTATTAGACACACGGCTAAGCATTTTGCATTTTGAATAATATTAAAAAGTTTAAATTTGTTCAGTATTGAACAGCAGAAATGAGGTTTTCTTTTCGGAAGAATGTAAAAGGGAAAAAAACAGCGGCCGACAGCGCTGTAAACAACAGTAGACTTGTGCGTAACAAGCAAGCGAATAATGAAGAAAGCAAACTGTTTGAGAGGGGGGGGGGGGGGGGAGAGGGAGAGAGAGAGAGCTGCGCATCGCAATGGAAGCAAAACAGTAAAAGAGTGAATTCATGACGATGTTTATGTGAAGCGTTTGGATCTTCTTTTGCTGCTGGTTCGGTCAATATTGTTTGGAGAGAGATCAAACTAACAGCTTTAGAATCAGCGCATAAAGGGCGTGAACACAAAGCGCCGACCCGGATCAGCGAGCTGTCGGCTTTCAGCCCCGACTGTGAGAAAGGCGACATCTAACTGATTCTGATCCGCGGGTCGCGCTGTGTGTTTAAGTCTATGTGCAGAATCCCTGTACCTGCTCTCATTTACTGTTTGGTGGTTCTTGAAATTTTGTGAGATGTCACCAGAGATTCTGGCATTTCGGACAAAATAAATTTATATTAAAAAATCGATTCAGGATTTTAATGAATCGATTTTACGTTATCCAAGCCAGAATCGATTTTAATCGATGAATCGATTATAAAAACCCACCCCTAATTATAAACCAGAGCTCACAGAAACCGCCCTGCTGTGGGTTTCAATCTGTTTTTTTCTAATAGTGCTACATGTCTTTACTAAAAATAATTCCCACAATATAGAGGCACTATTATTTTTCACTTCAACGCATCTACAGCTCCAAATCTATGTAAAAAGCCATTTACAAATTTGCAGATATGTAGGGGAGTGGAGACTTTTGGTGTCATCATTCCTCTCAAACGCCGCGCTTGTGGTTAAAGAAAAGGAAAAACACGAAGCCGTGACTGCACGGCAGAAGCTAGAGGTGGGACCGTGCACGTGAAACCGCACTAGTCTGAAGCCTGAAGGCACTTAAGAGGAATGAACTATGCACAAATGACGAGGTGAAATGTCTGATTCTCACCACACTGTGCAACTGCAGCAGGACTCATTTGTGACCTTATTTGGGCTAATAGTACACTTCCACAGTGGAACACGTTAGATTCAGTGTTGATGTGCAAATGACCGGCAGATCGTCTCTACCACGACTGATAATTGGTTAACATTTGACCGCATTTCCTCTGTTGAAAACCTCGAGCACAGCTGAACAAGAGATTCTTCTTATCTGCATGAAGGTTACAGCCTTTAAAAGTCTGGTTAGAGAGCGAACACTGAGGGAGAGAACTGTTTGTTCTCAATGCTTTTAAAAGACTGCCTCAAGAAGCTCTTGCTCACGTGTTCTGAATGATCTGATAAAATGCTACCCTTCTTTCAGTCCTACAAATGGAAAGAGTTTCATATCGCCTCAAACGGGAGTTTTGAAAACATTTTTTCACTTTACATGATCTTGCGAAAGAGAAAAAACAAAACAAACAAAAAACACCAAATAGCTATTTACAATTAGTACAAGCGTTAACCCTCCAGACCCCCGACAGCCGAATCTCACTGTAACACTGCTGTCAGCTCAGTTCTGTTCACCATCAGCTTTGCTCAGAAAACTAAAAGGCTTCAACTGAAACCTGAAAGATTTATTTTTCTCTCCAATTAAAACATCCAGTCGCTAAACCCAGGAATAAACCAGATGCAGGTCTGTCGTCGTGTCATGTGTTTCGCTCTGTTCTCCACCCGGCTTCAAATCTTGCTGAAAGGTCTGAGACGCAGAGCTTTGAGCCTGAACAGGGTCTTTTATTCTGAATACTAAATCACCATGCTGAGTGACTGATAAGCGCAGAGTTGCTCCTGGGACTCTTCTAAAATGTGCTTTTGCACATCTGGTGAAATCAAACACACAGTTGTGAGTAAGCCACTGGCTCCGGTGGCTGTGTCACACAGCTGGAACACAAAGCAGCTGTGCCATGTGTAGAAGTTAACTCTGTAAAAAACGCTGTTCCAGCATGTGGTCTACCTCATGTTGTTGGGACTTTCAGTACCAGCTGAAGATTTAGTAGTTTAAATAACCCGCTAACAGCTTTGTCTTGATTATCAGCAGAAACTATTTTAAATACCATTTACTTTGTCAACAGTCCACAATCATTCTTGTCTATCTTCTTTCGGGGTCTGGAAGGTTAACATACAAACCCTGTATTAATATTACTATGATTAATATAGTGAAGAAATCTACACATGTATGACAGCTAAACTCGACAGCAACTTCAATATATACAAGATTAACAGCGAGCAGAGAAGGACACTTAAAATCAAGAAAACGCAGCACTGATCGTGTACAGTGTTTCACAGCATTTGACTGGCACTCTTCAAAGCATCTTACTAAGACTATCTACAAACATCAACATGGAAGTCTGTCATGACACAAGCTGGACAATCCCAGCCGACAAATTCAATATGTAAGACCGCCGATATGCTACTACGAGCCAATTTTCACTTGTTTCTTTCATCTGCAAAGGTGTAAATGCTTACAACTTTATGCAAAGGGGTTTGTGTTACATCATCTCTTTTAATCCCACCCCCAAAAACAAAAAAACCCCAAAACATGTTAGTCATTTACAAATACTTAAAAAAGTAAACCTTTATATATAGGCATTTTAAAATATATTCCATCAAAAATAGTCTGACAAATTTTAACAGTAGAAAAGAAATGTTATAGAAATGACAAAAGGTTTGAAACTGAATGCTGCCAGCAGACAGAGCTGTCATGATAGACTGACTGTTCTACTGGACACAACAAACACGTGACTCCTGCTCGCCGCCTGCTTTAGAGTTTAAAACCATGCAATCACTGTAACTGAAGAACGCCAGAATTTAGCAAAAGAACTCGGTTGAAGATAATAAAGTTAAATGAATCTCAGTCCCTATGCGCATACTATTTTTTTTTTTTTTTACACATTATTGTCATATGAAATCCCACCACATTTGGCAAGCTTGTGTAATTGGATTTCAGGCATGCTGAGAGCTCGGTGCACGAACTGCGGCAGCTCCGTGGTCGGACAGTGTGGAGGGCAGACCCGTGTGTCACAGCTTTCACTCAGCACAACAGCCCCCGTCGTCTTTTTCAGATCACAAACGATGACTTGTGTCGGAAATCCCCCTGCAGACAACACGCAGGAAACAACTCATCGTTATTACATTATCACACGGCGCCAGAGCGCCATTCTTTCCACGCTTCTCCTCTCAGTGTGTTTGCTTGTCTATTTGGCACAAATCGTAATGTCCAGGCTTTCTGCAAGTTCGCTTAACAGTTGAGATTTTTTGGACCTTTCTAGTGCTGCATAATAGAAAAACAACATTCTGCCAGCTGAGGGGAATTTAAGTGAGACAGGTGTCGGAAAACAAACTCTTTTAGTCGACTACGACATCAGCACTGCCTGCCGTGAAATGATGGCTCTCATTGTTCCCAGCAGACTCCCGTGTTCAGTGTTGCTGAGCCGATACCTCACACAGAATCTGAATTTAACTTTTCAAAGGTTCTTCAAAAAGTAATATGATGAGGGGCAGAGAGGCCCTGTTTTGTCTGTTACAGGCAGCAACACGATGCTAAGTATTTGGGTAGCTGTTGCTTTCAGACCTGTGCAGACCTGGAGACTAAATACAGCAGCGTAATCACTGCTGTCAGCATGCAGCACACTGTAGTTACAGTTACAGGCGAGTCCTTCAAATGAAAGCTTTGAGAAAGCAACCAAGTAGTAATACTTTCATTTCTTTTCTCCAATCTTTGAATTTAATTGAATTCTGTTTTCATAATGAATTAGTGACAGAAACAAAGTTTGTCTTTGGACACTTTTTTACTCACTTTCTGTCCGGTCTTTGTACCTGATCACTTTTATTGATACATGAATCATTCAATCATAAATATTAGCACCTAACTGGAGCAGTATAGCAGACTGCATTTTCACTTTATTTGCAATTGACGTTTAGCAACAAAATGCCTAAAAGTACAAATGGCCACACAGCCAGACTATCTACTAACCTCATCCTCCGTCCTGACGTAGTCCACTCCATCTCCTTTAGCTGGAACTTTGTAACTAAAACACACAAAGCACATCCGGTTTTTGGGCGACATGTGGAAGTGGTGCTGGTTACAGTTACATTAGTAGTCTGGAATCTTACTTGTTCCCCGTCTGCTGTTGGCTGGAGAAGTAGCCTTGTTTGTAAGCACAGCAGATGCCCACCGTTATACATAAGAGCACAACGACCACCACCAGCACTCCCAGGATGATCCCCACTATGTCAATATCATCTGTGGAGTTCAAATGCGAGTAAAAACTTAAACACTGACGTTTGGATTCCTTTCAACAAATCTAGTACTATCTGCATTCAATAAACACAACAGATTTATTTCCAAAGGAAACATGCATACTTACACACTTCCATCTTCTGGGGTGCACACTGAGTGTGCCCTGCATCATTCTTCGCTCGACAATAGTACTCGCCTGCGTCTTCTTTCCTGACTGAAATGAACTTCTGTGTGAGACAAAAGACAAACCTCTGCTTAATGCAAACTCCCTAAGTGAAGCTCATAGTCTTTTTTTATGCAGACGTTTTATTCTAATTAATATAATAGATAAATATAGGTGAGTGGAACTACGCACAGGCAGCTGTTACAGAGGGAAACAACTGTAGTGACCGTTACTGTGAGCAGAGGGGACAGACAGGTAGAGATTTGCATTGTGCAAATACAGAGACAGTGCCATGAGCATGTGAAGAGATGCAAGATAGGAAAATTAAACAGACTGCTGTCTGCTGCGCACTTTGGATTCAGCGAAGGACGGAGTTAAAGCTACATCTTACACATATATATATATAATATTCACCCTGGTCATACAAGTGAAACTTTACATTTAAAAATGACTGGGCGTCTTTTGGATCATCAGTGTGTGGTAACTGCACGGACATTCATGCCCCTCAAGTTATTCTAAACATTACACATTAAAATGATCAAATAAATGTAAACACACTGATATCAGTGATTTCAAAGTGAAGCGTAAAGTAAAATAAAAGCATCTGTTGAGTTTGTGCCCACCTCTCACACACACTTATAACGCTAAGAATAATTCTCAGACAAATTGTCATCTTCAAACAGTTACCGTCACCCATTTTCCAAGTGTTAAAAAAGCCTGAACGTCAAAGTACAGGTGTTAACATTGCAGGTGGATTAGGTGTCTAAATACATCGAGAGTGCAGGAAATGATCACGATGACGTGATCCAAACATTAAAAATCAAACTTGGACTGAATTTAAATACAACTGTTTAAGAGATTAAGGTATTTTAACCTGTAAATATTAGTAGAGCATTACAAAGAGTTTCAGTTCCAGCTTTTTAAAGAGAATAAAGCTGACACTCCCCTTCTGAACTATTTCACCAGTTCCAATCTCTGCATCAGTTGGCTGCCATTCCTCTCCCATGTGGAAATAGCAAAGGAGTGATTACTGTGTTTACAGGGAGCACTCTAAAAATAACGAGATAAGAACAGTAGAAAAAAACATTCCTTAAACCTCCTTAGTTTACAGCACTGTCGTCCAGTACGTTCACTTAAAGACAAACGGTGAGCGTGTGTCACATCTTCGCTGTGCTGTAAAGCAAGAGAGAATAGAGGAATGTGCAAACGAGGACAGCAGATTCCCCTCATGGCTCAAGCCCTCTCACGCCATCAACTGTCTCCCCAAAATATCTGCCTCCACCCCTCGGCGTCAGGCCACCGTCCCTGCTGCCCCGCCCTTGGCGCTCATATCTGCCCTTGTCCGAGCACACGCACACACGAGTACTAACCAGAGTTCCTGTTTCTGTACTGAGCGTGTATGAGGAGTTGAAGAACTTGACACTGGTCTTTGGGTCATCGGGGATCTCCTCCATGTTCTTGAACCACTGGTACCGAGATTTGGGGAAGCCCTCCTCCTCCACACAGCTCAGCTCAGCCGACTTCCCCAAAGGCACCGATTTCGGGACGCTGCACTTTGGCACAACTGGCTTCACTGTGGGGAAACAGAACATACGATGACTGTCGCTGTAGCGAGTGTTTGCACAGATGGGCTTTTCTGCTCTGTAAACAACGGGGAGAAATAAACCAACACAATCGACACGACGCTGCTGGCTTTATGACTCTGAAGGTTAATGTCACCCTGACCCTGATGTTTGACTGGACTGCCAGGATTGACAGGGAGTGGACGGGAACGTGATTTTCGCTCCATGCCAGAAAACGCCACCAAAACACGCGGCGCTTGCTTTCTTTAGCACTGCAATTCCGAGGAGATGCAGTTTCAGAGGTTTCCTTTTATAACCTAGAACACGCCTTTGCAGCTGGGCAGGTCTGGTCACAACGCATCCTCACATGTATGCCAAAGGGTTGGTGCAACCTACAACACGGTTTCATCTTACAGCATCCGACGTGCGAATCGTTGAGCGAGGTCTGTCCTTTTGAGGGCGCAATAATGACTTGCTTTCTGTGTTTAGAAGCATTTTCTGGCAGTTATCAGTAAGAGAGAGAGTGATCAGTGGCGCAGGCAGGTTAAAGTACCTCTTACAACCAGGTCAATCAGAATCTCATCAAAGGCCTTTTGGTCTTCTGCAGCAGTGACCTCACATCGATACTTGGCTGTGTCTGATCTCGTGGCGTTGGTTATCAGTAACGTGGCAGGTTCTCTGATCACTGCTCTGTTCTCAAGGTCACCTGCCAGAATAAAAACACAGCAAAGGTGAATATTTAAAAATATGTAACATATAGAAACTATTTACAGACTACTTCATGTATTACCATAGATCTTCTTGTCAAAGTAGACATAGCTTGGCCCCCCGCTTGTTATCTTCTTCCATTCAATTCTGGGATTGATTGTGGAAATAGACTCAATCACACATGATAGCTCAACTTCTGTAAGCAGAAACGGGAAGTGATACGAGGACATTAATTCAAGATCAATGACTGGTTTGTATTTTTTTTGAGGGTCGTCAGTCTCGAGCTCTTACTGTCAAACTCATTTGTCCACGGTGAGGCATTATTTGTCTTCAGCACGACTGCCAACACGCTCAGGTAGCCTGCAAAGCAAGATGAAGAAGGCAACATAACTCTCCAGACTGTCATGATACAATACCAGCTGATGCTGGGCTTGTTTTTAACACTCATCTTAAATTTCACTGACACAATAAAAGGGAACTTAAATGTCAATTCCTACAAAACTGTGATGATCTAAACATAGAGGCACTATTTGCCCTCGTTCTGTTAATATCTTCCCTTTTTAGCTGTATTGGTTAAACCACTGTGTGTGGGTGTGTGTGTGCTGTTTCTATGCACAGTGCGGGGAGGCATGTGCCCTTTTCAGGGAAACCTCACCAAACCAGTAGGTCAACAGCTTGCTGAGCCCTACTCTCTCCCTCTATCCTTGCTTCTACCTTCCCCTTCCTCTCTCTCTGAGCCCGATGCTGCCAGTGTTGGACTAAAAGTGCAAACAATGGGCCATGGATGAATCATCTCGACAGCCTTTGGTCAGCAAATTAATTCACACAAAGTCATTTCCATGTCAAAGTTAACTTACCAGCCTGCTCATCAACACTTGCAGGGAGATAAAATGATGGCCTGGCTCATGGATGCAGAGTCACCAATAATCTATTTTTACTAAATTTGTTTATTGAACAAACACTATCGAGATGCTGCAATCATATCTAGTACTCTGGCTCACAGTAAACAGGCTACATAGAGTCCAGACATACAGTTGTGGTTATATACTCTCATAGGCATGAATATCCTGGTAATTTGGGCTTTTAATGATTTCTTTGAATTGTTCTGTTTTCTTCCAGGATGGAATGATTATACAGCTTTAATGGCTTTAAAAAATAAGATTTGGTTGCACAGGTTTGAATTTATTTTGGATTTTCTCAAATATACAGAATGGCCAAAGTATACTTAAACAGAGGCTCAAATATAGGCCTACATCCCTACTAATATTTTGTTAAATGTCCCTCAGTATGTTGTAGCTTTTTTCTGGCCTAATTCTAGCTGGATATTTGGTCACTCTTCTTCGGCAGAATTGGTAGCACTCATTTAAATTGGTTGGTTTTCTGGTACGGACCTGGCTTTTAAGTGTAGTCCAGGCATTCTGGGAACTTAATGGTATCCATTCCAAAAGCAGTTTTGGGATTACTGTACAGCTGGAAGTCCCAGCTGTCACCAAGTTTCACCGGCACAAAACAGTTCCAAGGTATGATGCACAGTGTTGCTAGGTTTGAAATCCTCATCTTTATGGAGGATGTGGCTCAGCTCATAGAGTGGGTCATCTACTAGTCGGACGGGCGGTGGATTGATCGTTATATAAAAGTGCTTGGGTATAGATCAAAGTACTGTAAAAATGTGTGTGTGATTGGCTAAGTAGTAGTAGAAAGTGTGTGCAAACGTACATTGAAAGGTGCAACGTTACAACTTTATTAGACCACTTTTCACAAAAAACAAATATTTTACAAATCTGTTAAAAACTTGTGGAAAACTAAAAATGACTGCACTAACATGTTTTTCTACACAAATTTGAGCCGTCACGCACGACTTCTGTTATCTTGAAATCAAGATAACAATATTTAGACTTACTGCTTGTCTATTACAGCACGGCGAGGAAGCCAAATGCAGCTCCTGCTATTCTTTAAAACCTTTCCCCAGTCTCTCCACCCAATCCCCTGTTTAAAGTATTTTTAAACCCACACCTAAAAGTTGCAGAAAATATTTACAGTTGGTGCAGTCAGTTACTAATTAGTGGTGGAAAGGGTGTTGGGCCTCTCAATCAAAGAAACCTGCTCAAACAGGGATAACGTGACCTCCACCAGCTGTCATCTGGATGCACAGCAGTGTGTAGGGTCACCTGCTAAAGCAGACAGGATAAGCTGATTAGCCCACAGTCTTCCCGGAGATCATAACAAGACGACAGCTTGTTTTTAGCTGCTGACTGTTATAAAACCTTGTCAAAGAAACGGTTGCACCCATGTGTGACAATAAGCTTAATTCTAGGAGTCACGTTTTGTGCACCAGGCTCACACTGAGACTAAATATGGCTATTTTAGCATCGAGTACCGTTATAGGCTACTAATTTTGCATAGCCAGGCTACGCTCATCATATGAAATTTTACACAAAAACCAGGATGATAACAGACGGTTCTTTAATTAGAAAACACTGTTTCAAATACTCCTTCACTCACATATTTGAACTGCTAAGAAGGTCAACAGCAAGACTTTAAATTCAGCTTCAGGGCGCTGCTTTACAACTTACCCTGAACTCTTGGTGGCAAAGGAAGGGAAAAATAAAGCAGAAAAGATGTCAAATGCATGCAGACTCACATTCAAAGCTATTTGAAGGAAAATGTTCAGCAGTACAACGGCGCTCTGGACTGTAATAAATATTAAATAAATACAGAGACATATTTGATTTTTTTGCTTGTGTTACACAGCAACACAGAAGGCAAAGTTTGGTCCCAAGTGGGACAGAGTTGTCTTCACAACACCAAATGAAAAAAAGTTTCCTACAGCTCCAGAAAGTATGACTGAGAACTTCAACAAAGAGCAGCACAAGAGCAGAATTAGAGTATGCACTTTTTCACAGAAATGTGGTAATCCAGTGAAAGCATGTCGCCTCTTTAACTTGTACTCCACCGCGCTGCGCGCATAAAAAGGCTGTGCGCAGAGCAGAAATGCTTCCCAGCCTCCACAGTTACTGAGAGCTCCTCGTACCTGAGCTCGGCTCTTGTTATTTCATTTGATGAAGAATCACTGAAGGGTAATCTTTGCTTTACATGTGCAGTGCAACGATGACTGAATCCAGAGCTTCTTCATTCATGCATGCACTATATTTACTGACAAAAGTTTGTACACGTGATGGAATGCCACTGCTTAATTCTGGTTTTAAATTTCAACGGCACTGCAAACTGCATAACCTAATACTGAATCCAAGCATGCGAGAATGGCAAGAGTCCAAAATCTCTGACGATGGTGTGTTGTAATAAAACCAGAAGTTCTTTGTGAATGATTAAAATTAAGTTATTTAGTTCTACGACTTTCCATTAAACACAGCATTCAGTTTCATCTACAGTTAGAGAGAGGCAATGAAGTCCCCTCCATTCGCTGACCTCCTCCTTATTTCAGACAGTATTAGTGCAGATTAGGTTCCTAAGTGAGCTTGACGTAGAGATAAAAAGCTTGAGAGGTCTTCTGTGGAAACAGCTGTCCAAGAATGCATATTAAACCCCCACTCAAACAGGCTGGCCTCTAATATAACGTAGGGTAGAGACCCTCCAATAATACAGATAGACCCCCTATGAGCAACCAAACTGCTTCCTATCAGCAAGAACGTCACATGTTTTGACCCCAGAATAAAATAAAAGCCGAACAGTCCAACAACTGCTTTCTATCCTTTCAGCAAAGACTGCATCTTTCCCGGCTCTGTAACAGCGAGCCACAGCTGGACTGGCTAGCAAAGTATCAGGAACTGCTGACTGGATGTTATGAGAGCGGTGTTTCCCATCTCTGCTCCAGCCTGTCTGACACATCCTTCCCTGATCATGCCAAACTCATCCTGTCTGTCTTCTGCCATCCCTGAATAGCCTCTCAGGTCTTCTTCTGCTCTCCTGCATCAATAAAGCCAGTGATAATTAGTTAGTTAGAGGTTCAGGTCATCATCATGAAAATGGGACGCAACTCTTACTCTATGTGTTATAGCTAAGCAGTGCGTGACCGGGTCCGGGCGTAAGCTGGGTGTAATGTCAATTCTTAGCTTTTAAACCATGCAGGTGCTCAGTGACCTACATATGCAATTATTTTCTTTTTTGCTTCTTGGTTGGACACAGCTGTGAGAGATCAGGGAATCTGCAAATCTGCATCAAAGTTTTTTCTTTTAATCTTCCTTGCTGCCTCCATGATGGGTGCAGGGTTTTCTCTATAATCTTGGTGTAAAGCCCTCATAAACCCCACCCCAGGTTTTACATCACTGAATAATACAATAGGCACAGAGGAGTTGGTTATTCCTTGATAAAAAAAAAACAACCCTCCATTCTTTCAGTGGTTTCCCCTGGGACGCCGCGCTTGTTTCCTGTACCGCTGCTCTGTAAATCCGGCGAGATGAGGCCGGTATCATAAATAGAAAGATTCAATTAGGCAACCGGTGATATTCCCCGTGGAACATCTCTACCTCGTGCCCTTGGAGAATATTCCCACACCCTTTGGAAGCTCAAACATCAAAGTACGCACACCCAGTTTTGCATACTATCAACAGTTGCTGTTTGGAAAGTCTTCACCTGCTTGAGTTGCACTGATCCTCTCAGCCAACTCTGACTGTCTACAAGCAAATGGGACACCCAAGAAGCTTTTAATATTATATGTTATATGGAATCTTTAACAGAAAAGAAGGACCCTCCTCCTCCTTTCACAGCCTGTCACCAACCACTGACTTCTCCAAGACTGTATGATAAGCATTACTAACATTACTATAGTGTCACACATTTTCTGTTCTGCTTTAAAGACACCAAAGACTAGCTTTACAGCCTTTCCACACAGACGCAGGATGAGCACGTGCATTCAAACACGTGTAGAAGCACAGAATGGTTAAAAGAACATACATCAAATGTCGCATAGCTACTGTTACATGAACAACATGACCTACATACCGCTAATAGGTGTTCAGCATCTTGATTCCAATTTAAACATAGGTAAACAAGCTAACCAATGAAGTAAACAACAACATCACTACTGAAGAGTACGAGTGTGCGGTGGTGGAGAAATGAAGCATGTAAGTGACACGAGAACCAAACTCCTGTTCCCACAGTGTCCCCTCACAGCGACGCTGCCTTTTAATTTGCAGGCCTTTTGACGTTTTAACCAAATCTTGGTTAAAAATCACTGTTTACATGTTCGGCAAAGACATGTTTGCCTTTTTTCCCCTTTTTTGTCATGAAACTTTTTTTCTTGAATTGGATCAGCACAAATAAACTTTTTAAAAATAATTTCTAAAATTACAGAAATTACTTTATCATAATAAAGTCACGCACCAAGTGATGCTCCTTATGGCTCGGTCACGCTAGATTAAAAAGATGACCGCAACCTCCTGTTGACTAAGAAAAACTGATCGTTGTCTGGTTTTGATTTTTATTCATATTTGGTGGCTGATTTCAAGTAGTTGAAATGATTAACTCAACCACTGGGCGACCACCTTTGATTGCAGGGTGACTGCACAGGTCGCCTGGTGGGAGGTATCAAGCCTCCTAACGATCACGCTTGAAGATTGGTGAAATTTTGCAAACAGCTGCAGTCTCCTAATTTTTAAAAGAAGACAGACTGCCAGTACATTGCAATCAATCTGAGTCAGGCTATGCTGATGAGCTTAAGTTGTCTGCAATGCATCTCTTTGCAGTAAAGGACTTATATTCCAATATAAAAGCAAGGCCGTCCTGCAACTAGTCAATTTTTTTTCTCTCAGTCAGAGCTTCACATCTTTGAGGCTTCACATCTTTGAGGCTCTGGCTGAAGACTGAACTTTAGTAGTTAACATAAATTTCTGTATAATGTGAATTTGTGTGTGAGCATAAAGAGCAACAGACTTGTAACATGAAGAATTTTGCAGATTTCCTATTTCTAGACAGGCTGTACATGTTTGCCAACTTGTTTTATTTCTGTTTTATGACACATTAACGTTGCTTTAACTGACTGAGCGTGACAGACCTCCTCCCTTGGCAACAAGTTATTGCACATGGTCTAGTTTTGCCTAATGTGACTGTAGCATTAGAGAGCCAAATAAAGACATGCCCTTCACAATCAACACCGTGCAAAGACAGTTCTGATTCTGGCTTTACTGAAGCATCGCTTTAAGGAGTTTCTGTTGGAATTTCTTTGCAGAAAGCACCCAGTAACCCAGTTTATATTCTCATACAAACTGGGTTACTGGTTTTGGCACATGACCGGCACATTTGTGGTCAGTGTGCATAAAAGTTCAACGTAAGCTCCGAGCAGGATCAGGTCAAACCAGGGAAGAGTGACATTTTTAAAGTGTTGAAAGGAATAAAACATAAAACCACACCATGACATTTAGAGGACTGGGTTATACCGATGTCACCATAAGGGACAACTTACTACTAAAAGTAAAACAAACACAATACATACTATAGTCTGTAGTCACAGATTTGTGTTATTTTGCACCTTTACATTGTTATTTGTTATACAACTTCTATATAGTACCCAGTAGTTCTATGAGAGTTATAAAACTGTAAACAGTAATATTTCTCAGTCCATAGCTCTTTAAGCTATGGACTGAGAAATATTACTGTTTACAGTTTTATAACTCTCATATAGTTTTAAAGAGCTATGGAGTTTTATAACTCCATAGCTCTTTAAGCTATGGACTGAGACACTGGTGCCCTGACAGGAAGTAAGCACCAAGCTGAACAGTGTATTGCTGAATCTCTCTCATGTTGTGCATACTCTGCCCTGAGGAGATGCTAATTTCCATTTGATAAAAGTCTATGATTTCAGCTGGGACACAAAGCCTGACAAATTAATTCATAAGAGCATCGCATATTACCATAAGCTTCTTTCTCAGAGACGATTACAGCTCGATCCTAGACAAAGCATGCTCTGGTGCTCCAGTTCCCATAGCAATATTGCTGATATTTCCATAGTAACTGGATTCTGTTTCTTTCTTAGTCGCCGTCTCCCTCCCACCACCGACTGATGACCAGTGCTTGACAGGATCCCACCTGTTTTGGTAGCTGTGGGTGAAAGTGACTAAACAGATCTCAGAAACTTTCTTACAAGGGAAAGGTTTTAGGGCTGCTGGCACGAACCATGACCCCAGGTTGTATTGTCACAGCTGTGGCCATCCAACGGGGCTGGTGTGCCACATAAACCTTATCCCCAGCCACCGGTGTCTATGTGTGCTGGGAGCTCTGAAAAAACATGTGGACATTATAGAGGAATAACTCCTAAAATGTTGCATCGCTGTGTAATCTCATTGTTCGATCATTTGGGAAAACCAGTTTCTATCGACTGGAGAGAACCTATTTCTTTCAACAATCTTTCACTGACTGATGTCTGTTCCTCTGAGCAGGACATACAACAATGTGATACGACACGCGGCCTGTTTTTCTCCTGCCGAGCTTGTAATTTACATCAATATTCACTTAATCTACTGTATTACTGTCAGAGTTGTCTATGTGTGCTATACAGTCCTGTGTAAAACTAAGTACACCCAATAATTCAATAGCTTGTTGAACACCTTTGGGAGCAATAATTTGAAGTAATCATTTTCATTATGATGACGTGTCCATGGTGTACCCTGCCTCTCGCACTAGCACAGCTGGGATAGGCTGCAGTCCCCCCCACGACCCTGAAAAGCATAAGGGAAAGAGAATGGATGGATGGATGGATTTTCAGTATGACTTTATCAGCCTCTCAGTGGGAATTTTGGTCCGCCATTCTTCAGTTGTTTGAGGTTTGTCACCATTTGTTTATGTTTATATCTCATGGTCTCAGAATTTCAGTCAGGTTCCGGTTCGGACTGTGATTCGACCACTGCAACATGTTGATTCTTCTGATTTACAGCAATTCTGCTGTAGATTAGCTGGTTTGGTTCGGACCATTGTTCTGTTGCGTGACCTAATTTCAGCCAGGCTTTAGCTGTTGGACAGATGGCCTCATGTTTCACTCTAGAATACTTTGCTATACAGACGAGTTCATGGTGACTGGGAGGCACCCATGTCCCATCATCAGCCTCTCCCTCCTGTGTGTTGAGGATCTCGTGAGAATTAATGGATTTACGAATACAAAAAAATACCATCGGATTTTGATCTATAATACCATGTGGAAGTGTCTGATTGAAAATGATCCTAAACACACCACCAGTAAAATCATACATGGACAGAAGAACACACAGTGGAACGTGATCAGTCATGGACTGGCCTCCCCAGAGCTCAGACCACTCTGTGGATCCACTCTGTGACAGACTGGATCACTAACTTTACGTTATGTAATGTTGTTTGTAGAGCTGGGCGATAGAACGATAACGATATGTATCGCGATATAACTTTTACTCGATAGAGAAATTAAGCTATCGCGATAGACCTCGCCGCTCTTGTCCTCTTAAAAAAAAAAAAAAAAAAAAAAAGGTCAGCCAATCCAAATTAAGTAGCGCAGAGCCGAACCAATCACGGCCGCAGCGTCACGTCGCGTGACTTGTTACGTACAGCACAAGTGCCAAGCCGCACGTGTGTTTGTTTGGGAAGCAGCCAGCGGGTAATGGAGCCAGCGCGTAATGGAGGAAATGAGTGTGCCGACTAGAAAAATCAACCGAGCGTGACCGAAGAGAAAACAGATGATGGTTCCAACGCCGGAGAGATTGTCGAACGGAAGAGCCATAGAAGTTCCGTAGTGTGAAGGTATTTCGGCTATTTCAAGTCTGACAAAAAACAGAGTAGCGTGCACTGCAAATTGTGCCGAAAGCAAGTCTGGAAATACAATAAACTGGTGCATGCGTCACACTGCGCCACGTTATTGTTTCGGTGAAATGAATTTCTACAATACTGTTACTGTTAATTCTACTCTCTGCAGTGTTTAAATGCTTACATATACACACAGTTACTGTCCCTCCACACATACGACTCGGTTCTGCTTCTATGCCCCAGCTTTGTTTACTTTTGCCCGCCGAGGCTTCTAGACTTCTGATTGGCCAGTATTTCTGCACGGTTAGGAATCTAGCGCCACCTGCTGCTTTGGCATGTTCATAGCAGCGTTTTCCTTCATTTCTGCCTTTATTGTGTGGACGGGATTATTTTTTAAAACGAAAACGGAAAATCTCCGTTTTCAAAAATACCCGTGTACGCGTGGACGTAGCCTCAGTCTCTGACTGGAAGCGCTAATTCGTCATTCGGCTTTTGTCAGACTAAAGTAACTGTTAAAACTGTTTGAAAAGCTCAGCTATACAACAAGGAGAGATTGAGAATTTCCTTTTAGTTCTCAGTTTATTTGATATTGACAAAAGTTAGTCAGTTTTGTCTGTTCTTCTGTAAAACAAACTAAGATTTATTTTTAGAATTAATATTTTGTTTCTAAGTGGAATTGACAATTTAGTAGTCTGTTTCGTTTGTTCTATTTTGAAACTTAAACGCTTTAGCGGCTGCCTTTTGTGTAGTTTGCAATATTTGCCTTTATTTATCTGAAAAAGTCTCATGTTCCTTAAGTACATCTACCCTGTTGAACTTATTATGGGAAATAAATATTTAAATAAAAACAAGCTGCTGATTATTTCACATTTTACTTGTGAGCAACGGCACATTTAAATCTTACAAATATAGTTATTTGGCTTATATCGTGATAGATATCGTTATCGCCTGAAATGAAAAAAACATATCGTGATATGAAAAAATCTCATATCGCCCAGCTCTAGTTGTTTGGGTGATTTTATGTGCTTCTGGTAGGGTTCTGTGAAAAAAACACAAGCCAATTTAACAGATTGCTAGCAGGTAAGCTAAGATGCGCCACAGCATAGTGGTTTACACAACCGCCCAATAACAGGAGCTCCTTAGTTTGATCCCAGAAAGAGACACAAATGTGACAGGAAGGAAAAATCTGACAAATCAAATATGTTTTCATCCCAAGAGAGCTGCTCAAAGTAGTTTTAATTTCACATTTAAATGTGAAAGCTACAGCCAACAACTAACTTAGCTCTGTTAAACAATAAAATAGAATCTGCTCAGTAAATAACACTGAATACAATATTGCATTCATATGAACTCATCATTCTTCTTCATTATTTGTGCTAAGCTAGAATGTATTTTCACGTTTATCATATAGACATCCGAACAGTAAGAAACTAAGTTCCTTTACAGGACAGCACATAAATAGGCTGAACTGTTCCTTTAAGGTAAGGACTTTCCAGTATTTTGAATCAGCCCAGTTACAGTGGCTTGTACTGTGGCCAAGTGGCACTGAGCCTGCAGAATCATAATGTTCAGAGATGAAAGTGTCCAGGCCAAGAGTGTGTACAGAATGCTAAGCGGTCTGGACACAATCAGTTTTAATAAGCACAGGAGCAAACAGATGAAAGCAAAGAGCAGGAAGCGGAGGTGAGGGAGATGCATGCTTATCCATCTACGTTTGTGGGTATAGATTTAAAAAAAAAAAAAAGTTAACTTAAAAGCGTCGTCCTTATTTCCTAAAACGATGCATTTAAATCAAATAAAGCCAGGAATCCTGACGGTTACACTAAGTCACCCTCTAGCCTGCTCATCCTGGACTAAGAGCAATGTTTCAGACAAGCTTTTTATTTCCACCAACTATTCGACCCCTGGTGAATAAACTCATTCTGTCTGACTAAAAGTTCAAAGAGATTATATCTTTTCCAGGTGCACACAAACATGGTTTACTTTTCCCTACAAGGACTTGTATACTAATTTGTTCCGCATTTACATACGAGGCTGCTGCGAGCCATGGTCTACAAGTCCGACTAGGTCTCGTGTTGGTGAGCCCTCTGATCTAGGAGGGTCAAAGACTCGGCCTGAGCCAATGAGAGGACGGAGGGGGTGAGGAACGGGGAGGAACCGATGGTGTCACTGAATGCCTGGGAACCTGTCACTTTGTGTCAGTGTTAATGTCTACATCTGGCCTGCTCTCACTTTAACCTCAAGCTAAGTATGACTGGCTCACAGGACTGGGCCAGAGTGGAGGAAAAGCAACTTTTTCTCCTCCACCTTACAGTGCCTTTCACTTGCCACTATGGCAGTCACTGCAATGAATGCGCCGCATTAAGGGATTCAAGAACAGTTTAGGAAACATGGACACATTTAAGACGACTCACATTATCCTCACATTACCACCCTTTAAGTCTCTTTCAACTTTTAATAGCTTTTAGAAGACTCGGGTCTCACCTTTCAGTCTCTCATAAGAGAATCCCACCTGGCAAAATTAGTATTTAAAACTTCCAAGCAATGCTTACATTTGAGTGAAGGGTAAAAAAAACATCTTTTTTCCAGTCTTATAAAATCATCCTTGTAAAATCAGCATTTTACATTCTCTTTTCATCATTTCTAAGTCCCTAAGAGCAGAGGCATGTAGTGACTTTTACACAAAAGCAAGCAGAGACCCCTCCCAGACCCCTTCCTCTATTTAAGACACGTTAGATCAGATTAAAACACACCGTTTTGTGCTGCCTGTTTTTTATTCTCTTAAATATGCTGACAGTCTCCTGCACCTTGCTGAACTGTACATGGATGTCTTTCTGTTTTTGCACTTCTTCTTTGTTTAAGAACTGTAAAATATTAATACTTAGTCCTTTTTCATCACATGTTACACGGTACGTACATTTATGTGGGACTATACCACCAAAATATGAGATGTGCACTCCAGATTTTAGAGCTCTTTGTGAGCTCAACAGTTTTCGATTGAACTTGCGAATGCCGAATCTAAAACTTTCAACTTTTAAAAAAACACCTAGGTGTAATAGGACGTCTCAGAAATGGTCTTCTTAGACAGTTATGTTCCAGCAGAACTGCGAAAGACGTCAAATCAGTGCAAAATGGTTCGCTGGATTAGAAAGAAGCCTCGTACATCATGTCCTCTAAACAATCTGATAACACGCCTTTTCACTTTTCAAGGCTACTGAGAAGTCTACCAAATTGTCTTCTCAGCAACTTTTTGCTGGACCCATCTACATTGGATCAAATCTCATGGATTAAGCACGGCCCAATTTTCAGTGACTATTTTTGGACTAAATAAAGGCCACGACTGACTGACCACATTAAGCCGAGAAAACAACATCCATGGACGTCTGGTGCTTGGGGGAACTTAACTTTATCCATTTCCTATGCAGCCCTTTTGTTCCCATTAAAAACAGGATTTTTAGCCAGTGTGTCTATGATTTAACCTTCCTGATAAATTGCAGGAAAATATAAGCTGACACAAAGGTACTGACAACAGCACTGTACTTATTTCTCTCCTTTAAAGATATAAATCAGTCGTATAGAAAATGTCAAGATATATAACAGACTCATGATTCTGTAGAATAACCTGTCTAATGACTCATAATATTGTGTTTTTGTGTGTGTGTGTGTGTGTGTGTGTGTGTGTGTGTGTGTGTGTGTGTGTGTGTGTGTGCATCGAACCGAACCGAACCGTGAATTTTGTGTAGCGTTGCACCTCATATATACGGTACGCATATGTATCGAACAATACAAAATGTTTTATTTATTTGATCAACTTTTCTTCTGACGATGCTGTCTGTGTTGAGCGCTCAGTGGATCTGCGTTCGACTACTCCGCCTAGGCTGCACTGTAGGGCTGCTCGATTATGGCAAAAATGATAATCACGATTATTTTCACTGAAATTGAGATCTCGATTATTTGACGATATTTATTTAACCCTTTAAGACCTACCATAGAACCAAGTCCGCCAGAGCTTATATTATTTTTTTACATGTTGTAGTTCCATTTGTGGGAGCATTTCAAGTTGCTATACATCAATACAACTGTTATAGCCCATATTTTAATGATATGTATGCATTAAGTCCATAGTAACTACATTAATTGCAAAAAAAGTGCAATAAACTACAAAAAAATTGAAAATCGTTTTTGGTTTTTTTACATATATTTCTACTTGGAGAAATTTAAGAGGTTTATCCCTCAAAACTTTAAATACAAAAAAGTTGCAAAAAATAGTTTACAACAGCAGGAAATTTATTTTGAGTGTCTTCATAGTTTTATTTTGGAGATACAGCAATTTTTATATACTGCAGGAAAAACAAAAAAACAATCCTATGATGCAAATTTGCAAAGAAAACAGCATGTGCATAAAAAAATAAACTATTTCCAGCAGTGCAATTTGAGTTCTAAGCATCCCAGAAACTATTCAGAAAAGTAAACATGACTTATAAAAACACTAGTATAGGCTTTTAAGGCCTACAAGTAAAAAACTACATTTTCCGCGAAAATGGCGGACATGCGATAGTTCGCGCTGACATCTGTTTCAATGTGGGAAGTGTTACAAACAGCTGATCGGATCGGCAAAGCCTGTTTCTGGAATATTATGTTTTTGTTCCTGCAAGCACTTTTTATGCAATTTTTGCAAAGCTATATGTGGAAGGAAACCGTGACCTAGGACAAGCTGATGGCATAAGATGTAAGTACAACTCCTCTGGTTTCATATGCAAAAAAAAATATTGCGCTAGCTTACATGGTTCAGGTTCTACAGGGATTTAAAAATAGTTACACAAACTGGAGCGTGCCGCTCTGACCGCCTTTAAAGGGTTAACAATAACAATGTATTGAATAATGACTTTAAAAAATAATATAAAATAGTGTGCAAATACTGATAACAGTGCAAATGTTTGCAATATAAGAGATAAATGAAAAATGTAAACATCTTTGCTAAACATCAGCACTCTGAGAAGATGCAGCAGCAGATCTCAGAGAATGACTCGGCCTCTGTGTGGAAAGGTTTTAGGAATATCACAAACTACAAGCCTAAAACCCCCCACTCCACTGATGACTTGCTCTTTTGCTCTTAGCCAACACCCTTAACGACTTCTACTGCCGTTTTGACGAGCCATCAGGCAGCCTTCACACCTCCAACGGCCCCAACAATAGAGACACTTTGGACACTAATTCCCCCACCTCTCCCCCCTCCATAGAGCCATCACCACCTTCAAACCGTTCACCTACAACACCCCCCTCCTCACCCCACACAAAAGAGGATTTCACACCACCTCCTCCCACCACAACTCTTCATATTCATGAAGCAGATGTGAGGAAGCAGTTTAAGAACCTGAATGCTCGGAAAGCTCCCGGCCCAGACGGTGTGTCTCCTGCCACCCTCAGACACTGTGCAAACGAGCTGGCCCCAGTGTTTTCTGGCATTTTCAACTCCTCACTGCAGGCATGTCATGTGCCTGCCTGCTTCAAGTCCTCCACCATAATCCCTGTCCCCAAGAAACCTAGGATCACTGGACTAAATGACTACAGACCCGTGGCTCTGACATCTGTGGTCATGAAGTCTTTTGAGCGCCTAGTTCTCTCCCATCTCAGGACCCTCACGGCCCCCCTCCTGGACCCCCTGCAGTTTGCATATAGAGCCAACAGGTCTGTAGACGACGCCATCAACATGGCCCTATACTTCATCCTGCAGCATCTGGACTCCCCAGGAACCTACGCCAGGATCCTGTTTGTGGACTTCAGCTCTGCCTTCAACACCATCCTTCCAGACCATCTCCGAGACAAGCTTTCCCAGATGAATGTGCCTGATCCCATCTGCCGGTGGATCACTGACTTCCTGACGGACAGGAAGCAGCATGTGAGGCTGGGAAAGAATGTCTCGGACTCCCGGACCATCAGCACCGGCTCCCCTCTGGGCTGTGTTCTTTCTCCTCTGCTCTTCTCCCTGTACACCAACTGCTGCACCTCCACCCACCAGTCTGTCAAGCTAATCAAGTTTGCAGATGACACCACCGTTATTGGACTCATCTCGGACGGGGACGAGTCTGCCTACAGGAGGGAGGTTGAACGTCTGGTGTCCTGGTGCAGCCACAACAACCTGGTGCTGAATGCCCAGAAGACAGTGGAGATTATTGTGGACTTCAGGAAGCACACAGCCCCACTCCCCCCCATCATCCTGACTGACACCCCCATCACCTCTGTGGACTCATTCCGCTTCCTGGGTACCACCATCACCCAGGACCTGAAGTGGGAGCCCACCATCACCTCCGTCATCAAGAAAGCCCAGCAGAGGATGTACTTCCTGAGGCAGCTGAAGAAATTCAACCTGCCAACACGGACGATGATGCAGTTCTACACTGCAATCATCGAGTCCATCCTCACCTCCTCCATCACCGTGTGGTACGCTGGAGCCACTATCAGGGACAAACAGAGACTGCAGCGTGTTGTGCGCTCTGCTGAGAAGGTGATTGGCTGCAGACTCCCATCTTTGCAGGACCTGTACACCTCCAGGACATTGCGGCGTGCAGCTCGGATCTCAGCTGACCCTTCTCACCCTGGACACAGTCTGTTTGACCTGCTCCCCTCAGGCAGGAGGCTCCGGTCCATTCGCACCAGAACCTCTCGCCATAAGAACAGTTTCTTCCCCTCTGCTGTTGGACACATGAACAATAACCATATGACTGTACCCGCCACTAACACATGACCCTACGCTGTGTCACTGCATCATTCCATGTTTGGCACTGATCACCACCTGCACTCATGTATATATCTTTCAACGTAGCACTCTTAATTCTTATTCTCATGTATATATCTCATGTATATCTCATGCACATATCTTTCCACGTAGCACTTTTAATTCTTATCCCTACTTTTATTTTTTTCCATGTCTATTTAAGTGCTATTTATGACACTATGTTTGCACTGAAGCACCGCAGCAATTTCCTAATGTTGTAAACCTGCCCAACATTTGGCAATAAACCCCATTCTGATTCTGATTCTGATCTATGTTTAGTGAACTTTGCAGTGTTGCTCTGTGGTGCAGCTACTACACCGGAGCAAAGTTTACACACTGTGTCTACTTGATCCACGTCTACAATCCGAGGAGACTTGTTTATACCCCACAGACGGACAGCATTTGGGCAGAACGTCCTCTCTGTTAAGGGTGGCCATCTGTGGAACAGTCTTCCTCAACCCAGTAGAGAATGCTCTACACTCAATTTGTTTAAGGCAAAGGTTAAAAACTGGTTATGGACAAATCAAGTGTGTGATCATGTATGAGTTGTATAGTTTTAATGTTTTATTTGGGAACAGAATGTGTGTATGTCTAAGTTTGGTGATGGAGTTTTTATTATGAATGAATGATGAATTTTTATGAATTATTATGTCTACTTTTTTATGTTTAAGGACAACAGATGGAAATTAGCCTTTGGCTATAATCTGGCATGTTTACATTCATGTAATTTATTTTTTTTTACATTTATGTTCATTAACATGCACTGTCCTAAATAAATAAATAAAATAAAAAAGACTCCGCGAACCCATAATGTTTCCACACCACTGAAGTTTTTTTTTTTTACCTCTCTTTTCAAACAACGGCAGTCACTCTCCTCTCCAAATAACTTCTGCTTAGCTTTCCGAGCTTCCCTCGGGTCCTCTTAATTGTTGTGACGCGTGTTCGAAATGCAGAGAGGTGCGCTCGATTTGCCACACGGAGTAGCACGAGAGTAAAGCACGAGGGAGGGGCTAATAATCGGCTCAGTCATTGTTAATGATCGTTGAAAGCCCAGATCGTAATCGTGATTAAAATTCGATTAATTGAGCAGCCCTACTGCACTGTCGAGTGCAGGTCCACTGAGCGCAGCGCAAGCTAGCAAGACAGAAGTTAAGCTCGTTGCAACATGTCAACTGCCTCAACGCTACCCGAAATTGAACCTCCCCCACCCTCATTCAGATCTGGCGTTTGGAACTATCTTGGTTTTCATGTGAAGTATGACCCTGATGGTAAGCGCGTCATGGACAAAAGTAAAACAGTATATTGGATGTGCCACGCAATGCTCAACTGGTAGGAACTAGTGCATTAGCGCAGTTAGCTTGTTAACGTGTTGACGGCGTCCAGCCCCACGCACGGGGCGATCCGCGGTAACTCATTAACGGAGATTTGCCGCGTTATGGTGTTAATGTCATTTTAACAAGATTAATTTATTTTTTTATTATTATTTTGTTGTTTCAGCAACATTACATTTAAAAACTGTACTTTTGAGTTAAAATATATATTTATAATTTTAATAAATGACAAATCAAAAAGGGATGAACATTTTTTTGTATCGAAAAAATATTGAACCGTGACACCAAAGTATCGAACCAATCCGAGAATGTTGTGTATTGTTGCACCCCTAATATATATGTATACACACACACACACACACGTGTATATTATATATATATATTAAAAAAACACCCAGCACGCCCCTGCGGGCGGTTTATCCTTCAAGCTCGGGTCCTCTACCAGAGGCCTGGGAGCTTGAGGGTCCTGCGCAGTATCCTGCAAAGAAACAGAAGAACTCTGACCAAGATTTAACTTAAAGTCCAGAAATAAATGTGATAAAATTTATCTGTTCTGGATTTTGACTCATTTTTGTCTTCCACTCATTTATTATATATATATATATATATATATATATATATATATATATATATAAAAATATCGATATCGATACGAATATCGTTGCACCCCTAATAAATAAATAAATAAATATATATATATATATATATATATATATATAAAAACACCCAGCACGCCCCTGCGGGCGGTTTATCCTTCAAGCTCGGGTCCTCTACCAGAGGCCTGGGAGCTTGAGGGTCCTGCGCAGTATCTTAGCTGTTCCCAGGACTGCGCTCTTCTGGACAGGGATCTCCGATGTTGTTCCCGGGATCTGCTGGAGCCACTCGCCTATCTTGGGAGTCACCGCACCTAGTGCTCCGATTACCACGGGGACCACCGTTACCTTCACCCTCCACATCCTCTCGAGCTCTTCTCTGAGCCCTTGGTATTTCTCCAGCTTCTCGTGTTCCTTCTTCCTGATATTGCTGTCATTCGGAACCGCTACATCGATCACTACGGCCGTCTTCTTCTGTTTGTCTACCACCACTATGTCCGGTTGGTTAGCCACCACCATTTTGTCCGTCTGTATCTGGAAGTCCCACAGGATCTTAGCTCGGTCATTCTCCACCACCCTTGGGGGCATCTCCCATTTTGACCTCGGGACTTCCAGGTTATACTCCGCACAGATGTTCCTGTATACTATGCCGGCCACTTGGTTATGGCGTTCCATGTATGCCTTGCCTGCTAGCATCTTGCACCCTGCTGTTATGTGCTGGATTGTCTCTGGGGCATCTTTACACAGCCTGCACCTGGGGTCTTGCCTGGTGTGATAGACCCCAGCCTCTATGGATCTTGTACTCAGAGCTTGTTCTTGTGCTGCCATGATTAGTGCCTCTGTGCTGTCTTTCAGTCCAGCTTTGTCCAGCCACTGGTAGGATTTCTGGATATCAGCCACCTCCTCTATCTGCCGGTGGTACATACCGTGCAGGGGCCTGTCCTTCCATGATGGTTCCTCGTCTCCCTCCTCTTTCTTGGGTTTCTGCTGCCTGAGGTATTCACTGAGCACTCGGTCAGTTGGGGCCATCTTCCCAATGTATTCTTGGATGTTCCTTGTCTCATCCTGGACTGTGGTGCTGACACTCACCAGTCCCCGGCCCCCTTCCTTCCGCTTAGCGTACAGCCTCAGGGTGCTGGACTTGGGGTGAAACCCTCCATGCATGGTCAGGAGCTTTCTTGTCTTTATGTCAGTGGCTTCTATCTCCTCCTTTGGCCAGCTTATTACCCCAGCAGGGTACCTGATCACGGGCAGGGCGTATGTGTTGATGGCCCGGATCTTGTTCTTACCATTCAGCTGACTCCTCAGGACTTGCCTGACCCTCTGCAGGTACTTGGTGGTTGCAGCCTTTCTAGCGGCCTCTTCATGGTTCCCATTTGCCTGCGGGATCCCCAGGTACTTGTAACTGTCCTCTATGTCTGCAATGTTGCCTTCTGGTAGTTCAATCCCCTCAGTTCTGACTACCTTCCCTCTCTTTGTTACCATCCGACTACACTTCTCCAGTCCGAACGACATTCCAATGTCATTGCTGTATAGCCTGGTAGTGTGGATCAGTGAATCGATGTCTCGTTCACTCTTGGCATACAGCTTGATGTCATCCATGTACAGGAGGTGGCAGACAACTGCTCCGTTCCGTAGCCAGTATCCGTAGCCAGTCTTGTTAATGATCTCACTGAGGGGGTTCAGGCCTATGCAGAACAGCAGTGGGGACAGAGCATCTCCTTGGTAGATCCCGCACTTGATGGTAACTTGTGCTATGGGCTTGGAGTTGGCCTCTAGTGTTGTACGCCACATCCCCATTGAGTTCCTGATGAAGGCTCTTAGGGTCCCATTGATCTTGTACAATTCTAGGCATTCCAGTATCCAGCTGTGGGGCATTGAGTCATAGGCCTTCTTGTAATCAATCCAGGCAGTGCACAGGTTGGTCAGTCTGGTCTTGCAGTCTCGGCTGATTGTTCTGTCTACCAGTAGCTGGTGTTTTGCACCTCTGGTATTCTTGCCAATTCCTTTCTGTGTCCCGCTCATGTATTGACCCATGTGCCTGTTCATCTTAGCCGATATGATGCCTGACAGGAGCTTCCATGTAGTACTGAGGCAGGTTATTGGTCGGTAGTTGGAGGGGACCGGTCCCTTCTTGGGGTCCTTGGGGATCAGGACCGTCCGGCCTTCAGTTAGCCATTCCGGGTGTCTTTCGTTAACTAGCAGCTGGTTCATTTGTGCTGCCAGACGCTCGTGGAGTGCAGTCAGCTTCTTCAGCCAGTAGGCGTGAACCATGTCGGGCCCTGGTGCTGTCCAACTCTTCATACTGGAGACCCTTTCTTGGATATCTGCCACTGTGATGGTTACTGGACCCTGTTCAGGGAGGTCGCTGTGGTCTGCCCTCAGATCCTCTAGCCACTGAGCATTGCCGTTATGGGTTGCATCCTTCTCCCATATGCTCTTCCAGTATTGCTCCGTCTCCAGCCTTGGTGGTGCTGTTCTCTTATTGTTCCCTTGCCACTGAGAGTACACCTTTGCTGGTTCTGTGGAGAACAGCTGGTTTATTCTCCTGCCTTCTATCTCTCTGGTGTACCTCCTCAAGCGGCTGGCCAAGGCTGTGAGTCTTTGCTTGGCAGTTTCCAAGGCCTCAGGTATGGACAACTTGCTGTATTTCTTAGGCACCTTATTTGTCGCACCTTTCTGCAACTCCGTTAGTTGGCTAACCTCCCTCCGTGCTACTTTGATCTTGCCCTCTAGCCTCCTTCTCCATGGAGGGTACTGCGCCTTGTGGCTGTTCAACTTGTAGCCAAGCATCTCACTGATCACTGCTGCCGTATTGTAGATCAGCTTGTTAGTGTCGGTAATCGTGGTTGTAGGTATTGCCCGTAGTGCTGCATTAACATCATCTAGCAGACCTTCTGAGGGTACTTCACGTAATCTTGGTAACCGGCTACGGGGGATCCAGGTTTCAAGCTTGGCCATGATCCTATTTTTCAGGTCAGTTCCTCTCGCACTCAACAATCCTTCTCCTATCGCACTTGGGGCTATGTACCCAATCTCGGGTGGGGGTGATGATATCTCCCCCCTGACCTGGCGTCCTGACTCCTCCTTGCCGTAGCATTTGTGTTGTACCTCGTCAATCTCTAGCTGTGAGAGCAGTCCCTTCTTTCGAATGTTGGAACACTGAGCTACTAGTTGTTTCGCCGTCATTGTGGATGTTGGGTATCGAAGAATCCATAGGTCCCTCATCCTATTCATGTAGCCCCTTCCGCCGGGGTTACTTGCGTAGTAGCATTCCAACAACGCCCTGTTTTCGTCCCTTGCCCACCGATGCCTTCTTGTTCCAGTAGCACACTTTTCGTCAGGGTGCCCTGGTTCCTCAACACCTGACGCGGACCTTGTTGATCCGGGCGACGTCCGAGCCGGCATGCCTTCATATTTATCTGTCTCGCTCATGTCTGCGGTAGGCTTGCTTAGCATAGGGGGTCTAGCCTTAGGACCCTTACTGGATACAGACGCCCCAGGCAGGAATCGAACTTGCGATCCTCTGTTCCAAAGGCGTGTAGTTTAACCACTACGCTATCCAGCTGCTATATATATATATATATATATATATATATATATATATATATTTTTTTTTTTTTTTTTAAATTAGGGGTGCAACGATATTCGTATCGATATTGAACCGTTCGATACAGTGCTTTCGGTTCGGTACGCATATGTATCGAACAATACAACATTTGTAATTTATTTTATCAACTTTCCTTCTGACGATGCTGTCTGTGTTGAGCGCTCAGTGAATCTGCGTTCGACTACTCCGCCTAGGCTGCACTGTCCAGCGCAGATCCACTGAGCGCTCAACACAGACAGCATAGTCAGAAGGAAGAGCGCAGGGCACCTCCCCCACCCTCATTCAGATCTGGCGTTTGGAATTATTTTGGTTTTCATGTGACGTATGACCCTGAAGGTAAGCGAGTCATGGACTAAAGTAAAACAGTATGTTGGATGTGCCATGCAATGCTCAATTACATGGGTGGGAACTAGTGTGTTAGCGCAGTTAGCTCGTTAACGTGTTGGCCGTCCAGCCCCATGCACAGGGCGATCGGCGGTAGCTCGTTAACGGAGATTTACCTGAAAGGTAAATCTCCGTTAACGAACCGTTAACGGTTCGTTAACCGAACCGTGAATTTTGTGTATCGTTGCACCCCTAATATATATGTATATATATATATATATATATATAAATAAAATATGTGTGTGTATGATATTATATGCTTTTATCTAATAATAGGTCTTTTGCTGAAGCAGTACTAATCACTTGGATCTACTGTCTGAATACTGAAGCACATATAAATGCATTGTGTACTTTGCTATTAGTGTACAAACACTCTTTAAACATGAGCTTTGTGTGCTGCCCAAGTTTATCTGGTCAACAAGGCATTTAGAAATGATTAACCGACACTGAATGATCTCCAGTGATAAGTTTACTCATTCATTAAGTCATGTGAAACATCTTGGTACTAAGATAATCAGATGGCTGTTGTACAAAAATAGTCCAGTTGTTTGGTGTCACACAGCCTCTTCACATGGTCCCAGCGGCCCTGCATGCCAATGGAGACCTTTGTTTTGTGCCACAGTTTGAGGCTCGAGGAGTGAATGAATGCCTAATTAATCAGAACAATGGTCAGTGGGTGCTGTGATGCCACAGCCATCAAACGCACACAATGTGGAAGTGCAGACCTAAATTCTCTGACTGAAAATCAAGTCGTAAGATCCTGATATGCCATCGATTTGTATCTGCGATGCAGAGTAATTCCAGTGCTGCACTCTTTTCCGAACTAGAATTTTAAACTTGATACTGATACGCAGGAAACTACTCGATACCTGATAACCATCATGGTGAAGACTTTGACCCCATCCTGCAACAACAGAATAGCGAAAAAGTCATATCTGGAAAAAGTTAACTTGTTAATTTTCCACAAATTTTCCCAAATATAAGTTATATTTAGCTAATATAGAGGTTTCATTTGCTTTACAAAGTAATTAGATCATTTCATTACAGATCATGAAGCTAAAATATATTTTAGAGCCAACAAATAACACAGTACCTAACATCTGAATAGCTTAATTATTGTAGAAGAAGAGCATTATGGAAACATGTGGTACTACTTATACTAAAATAAGACGAACTGGTCACAGGCTGATTTTACATCAGCTGTGCTCTTCTGATCGGCCTGGTCTACTCTGGATTCCCCTCTTTATTTGCTCGGATCAGTTCTCCACACTCCGGCTGGATATCCAATCAATATTTCATACCACAACGCATTCAGCCCTTCAATAATTATTCATCTCTTATCTGACTACAGTCCACTAGCCTCTATATTAATGATAACAGATGGCTAATGTCGCTATCGGGCAATTGCTAAGGGGGTAAATGTTGCTAATATTAACAATTGCGCTAGCCGGGTTAACATTTATGATAACTGTTTAATACTTCAATGCTGTTGAAAGGGAAGCTTTATTGATCTCTTGAAATTCCCCCAAAAACGTTGCTCAGTTTGACACGGACCCCTTGCAGTATCCTGTCGTGTCTGGCACCGTGGCGCTGGCAGGAAATCCCTGTGGCCATGGATGTGGGGGTGCCACTGATCAGGCATGGTGTTGTTTGTGCCCACGGATGTTTACTAGGGGTGCAACGATACACAAAATTCACGGTTCGGTTCGGTTCGATTCGATACTTTGGTGTCACGGTTCGATATTTTTTCGATACAAAAAAAATGTTCATGCCTTTTTAATTTGTCATTTATTAAAATTATAAATATATATTTTAACTCAAAAGTACAGTTTTTAAATTTAACCCTAACCCTTGTGCGTGTTTTTTATTTTGACAGCGAATGCGCACCTGCGGACCACTTATGTGCAGCCCTGGTTATTTAGCTCGTCATATCGCAGCCACAGAAATTCTTTTGTCCATGAAACCATAAAGCTGCACTTTCTTTTTGCCTTATAGTCTGATTTGTCATAACTTCTCCGTTTTGTGGTAAGCTTTTCTTTGGCTGTCACTTCTTCACCCTGACCTGTCTTATTTGGCTCAGCAGAACTGAAATGCTTTTACACACTCACTCACATAAGCTCAGCGATTCACTGCGCGATCAACCTCTCACATGTTTAAGCTGCGGGAGATTTCACTTGTCATGTTTGCATAGTAAGCTAACGATTAATAAGACGATGTCAGAGGAATTGGTGCACAAATTATCATCACTCACAGATCAGTACTGTCGCTCTCTATACACAGTTCGCACGATTGCAAAGTGAAAGCAAAAAAACGAGCGCAAATTCAAACGCGACTTCAATATGTCACATATTGACAGTGGCTCACCGATGCCAATGACATAATTACCCAGCTACATTTCTGAAAGAATGCAAAAGCATTGACATATATTTTTCCTACAATAGCCCGACGGGCAGGGCAGAGAAAGATTTTGGTAGCCCGACTGGAAAAATCGCTAGCTCCGGGACGTCGGGCTAGCGATATTGCAAGCCCTGTATCTGATTGAGGAATCATGCATCTTTGGAAAAGAGAGTTTATTACAGAGAAATGGCTCTTTCCAAAATAAAAACTATACTATCCGCTTCTTCTGGGCTATATTCTCAGCAGCATAAGGAGAATCATGTGCTAACAGCTGTCTAAATGACTCGGCTAAAGTTAGTAGCATGCTTGCTTTTTTTTGTCTGCTTCCACTTGTCTTTGCACTAGGATGATGTCGGCGTAAATGTGCAGTCATATTCGTTGTGTTCCCGCTAGTGCTTTCAGGTTAATCTCGTTGAAATGACCTTAACGCCACAACACGGCAAATCTCCGTTAACGAGCTACCGCCGATCGCCCCGTGCATGGGGCTGGACGGCCAACACGTTAACGAGCTAACTGCGCTAACACACTAGTTCCCACCCATGTAATTGAGCATTGCATGGCACATCCAACATACTGTTTTACTTTAGTCCATGAGCGCTTACCTTCAGGGTCATACGTCACATGAAAACCAAAATAAGATCTGAATGAGGGTGGGGGAGGTCCAATTTGCCATGTTGCAAGGTGAGCTTAACTTCTGTCACGCTAGCTTGCCCTGCGCTCTTCCTTCTGACTATGCTGTCTGTGTTGAGCGCTCAGTGGATCTGCGCTCGACAGTGCAGCCTAGGCGGAGTAGTCGAACACAGATTCACTGAGCGCTCAACACAGACAGCATCGTCAGAAGGAAAATTGATAAAATAAATTACAAATGTTGTATTGTTCGATACATATGCGTACCGAACCGAAAGCACTGTATCGAACGGTTCAATATCGATACGAATATCGTTGCACCCCTAATGTTTACCTAAGGATCTGGGGAGTTCAGGCCCTTTATTTCGCGGGCTTGTTTTTGGTCTGCAACAATGTTTGGACAGATATTACATGTCCTTTCTCCTTAGACTTCAGTGAGTTTTAATCGAGTTTCCAACAGAACATTACACTGTGATGACATAATCCATATCATCGACTTGAGCTGTGGTTTTCATATTTGGGCTAAATAGGTGTATATAATCTGCATTTCTTCATAGATTCTAAATGTTAACATAGAAATCTGTTAGTTTTAAAATGTTGACTGATGTCAGTGATGTCACAGGTATCTTGGGCAACCTACATTGGTGAGCTATTCCTCAACAGAGTAAGAACAGGTTAGCATTCAAATGCCCAGACACTATTTATAGTAGCTGTCAGCAGCAACCACCAGCAGCCTGCTAATTAGGATCCCTCCCAGGTAGGAAGTGCACACAAGAGTTGCTCTGCCTGACTTTCACGGTCACTGAGAGAAACCTTGACCATGCTTCATGACGAAATAATTGGGTGCTCATTTTTCTAGCCTAGGTCAGCCTCTTGAGGGAGACAGTGACAACGCCTTGTCATAACAGATTGAAGCACAAGGCCAAGAGGCTGAGCGGGCCTCCCCTGGCACAGCATCTCTGTTATGCGAGCAATCTGACATGCCACACATGTTGAACGTCCAGATGAATTGGGGAGCTCCATGGCGTCAGCTTAAAGGAGATCTAACAGGAGGGGGTCAGGGCTAATTCAACTCCCTGTAACAGTTTTTTTTGGCTACAGTCAGAATCAAATCCCAGGCTTGAATATGAGCTGCTACCACGAAATTCTGTGTTAAATCACGCCACACTCAGTGCCAGAATTAGCTCCTCACCACACTCCGCACAGATGGCATCAGCGGCGCTCGTTGCAAATGCTTTGCATTCTAGTCCGGGCTGCCCGACCCCTTCCTTAATCCTAATTAGGAACACAATTTCCGTGCAGGCTTTTTCCAACCATGATGAAAATAAACATTTGTATGGCTACAGCACAGGCTTATGGGTAATAGTATTTCACAATTCTAGGAATCCACTGATTGTTACAACATTTTAACTGATCAAGAGCGAGCTTTTAGAAATAACTATTGCTACTGTGCTGTAACCTATATCCTGGATGGATGACGTTCTGCCGCCTGTTCCTTCAACCACACACCATAACCCCCCCGTATACTAACAACCCGCTTACACACATTTGATCCTCAGCAGAAATACTCCTCTTTTTCCCGAAGCTTTCCATCAGCACACCATAAAGGATTAACCAATAATTCCCCAAAACATATAAAGATCTGGAAACACTCGCATCTGCAGCTATCAAGCTAATCTGGATGTTGGCATATTAACACAGGTCCTTTTCTGACCAGCCAGCAGTTCCTTTACCTAATAATGCCCTATTTGACCAACACAGTGACAGAGAAGTGGGGGAGCTGATCCACTCTGCCACAGCCTGCAGAGATAAGCGCTCATTGTTGAGTGCGTGGATAGTAAGCGTAGCCGGTCACGATGAGCTAAGGCTCGACTGACAACGGAACAATAACACAACACCACGCAACCGAGACGTGTTGACTTAGCAGGTCCAAAAGGTTTAATCTGCCTGACTTCCTGCGTGCTCCAAGGATGCCTGCTGTGGGCTAAAATGAAAGGGTGGTTTGTGATGTAGCTTTTAGGGACGTGCCAAATTTGTGTAACTATGCTGACTTCAAATTCTGACTGTTTTCATTGGAAGAATATTCCCCCAGCCTTGCAGCTTTCCGTTTATTCCATAAATTTTAAGGCTGCATTGAAGTGTAAGACAAAAGGAGATAAAGAAAAATGCAGTTTATGGAAAAAGCAGAGACCTAGGCAACAGGCAGGTGCTATTTTTTTTAAATCATACCCTACAAGTAGGCGCACTTGGCGAGTATGGAGAAAAAATGTCATGTATTCTAAAGTCAATTAAAGAATGGAAGAAGAAATTGGCATCAGGAGAGAAACTGCTTTGCTTTAATAATGTCAATATACTGTGGGGATGAACAAAAGTATTTTACCAGTACAATATAATCTGCAGTATGATCATTGCTTTAACAATGTAACCGATAGTTTTAAGATGGCCTTAAGAGGTTTATGCATACTGTTATCATATTAACCTTCTATTCCAGATGCAGTTATAACTATTTTATACACATTGCATATCTGTGCTTCTTTTGAGTGGATGTTCGGTTCATTAAGGGTCTTAAGCTTCACTGCAAAATATATATATATATTTTGCAAAATAGTATGTTTTGTTGTACGGCAGCTGAATGTGGATGCTAAAAGACAATACGACTGACATGGAATGTCTTGAACTATTCACCTGAATATTTGTGGCACAAAAATGTACGACGTGGAAGCTTTTATAGTCTTCTAACAGGGCCTCCCAGATGGGTTCAGCTTAGTCATCAAGATGCTATCAGTTCAATAAAACAGTATTTCTAAAGTCTATGGTTACAACAATAGCTTCCTTTAAGCTAGCATTTGTTTGCTTTCCTTGAACAAAAGCCACCTTGTGCAGATGAGGACTGAATGCAGGAAAAAGAAGTTAGACTGATGTAATGATGTATGTCCGATCACTGCTGGATACAATAGCACCCTTTTCTTTCTCTACAATTTAAAAACACTCAAATATTTTATTATGGGTACAATTTATGGGTACAACTGCAGAGCTCCTTCAGTGACAGACTGCTGCATCCTAGATGCACGAAGGAGCGTTTCCGCAGGTCCTTCCTCCTTGCAGCTGTCAGACTGTACAATCAGAACTGCTCCCACCAAACACAGATGTTTACATCTGCGCTGTAACTGCAATAAGTTAATCAACCGATTCGCACTACAACCTGGGTTTGCCTCTTATCTGTAGTTATTTTTATTTAATTTAATAACTGTACAGTACTCTGTATATAGTAACCATTGTCCTTAATGTAAATATGTAAGAAAAATTGTGTATGTTTCTGTTCTGTGTACTCTTTGTTTGTATATGTGTCTTTTTGGCTGCTGTTACAACCAAATTTCCCCTTGTGGGACAATTAAAGGATTATTCTATTCTATTCTATTCTATTCTAATTTATTTCACAGAACTCTGAAGGACTTTCAACAGACAACTCAGTCATGAAGTGCCCTTCTTTAGCACTAAAAGCGGATATATGCCATCTAGCTACAGCATACAGCAATACTTCTGCACGGGGCTATTAACAAACTCCATGTGCTGTTAAGTGTACTTAGCGTTTTCGATTGTTGTTTACATTTCAAATCTCTAGCACCAGGCAGAAGAGAGAGTCAGCTGATTGTGACAAAGAAAAAGAAAAAAATACACACAAAACCCCCCGAAAAGTCAAACAGTCAAGTAAAGAGTCACGAGGTCAAAAACATGACTGCTGCAAAGGTTTACGTTCTCACAAAGATTTCCTGTACAGCAGACTGTGACAACTGCATGATGAATAATCCTGTGGGAAGCTGTTCTGACTGTTTTGTTGTTCCTTAGTAAGCGCTAACGTGGCGGACATGAGGAGGAGTGCAGAATGTGAGGTCGCCAAAAGTACGTCACTGTGTAGGAAATGACTGGTCACAGGTGAAATGAGCTTTGAAAGGCAGGCAGTATTGAAGGGACTGCCCCACATTTTTTGCCTTTAAATGAAGGAAGCAGTGGGACAAGGTTATGATCCGTAGGAAAAGAACGACAATGTTCTCATTGTTTCTTTAGAACAGTCTTTGGAAAGCTCTGGCTTTTGATTAAAGTGATTAATTGTTGTCTGTCAAAATGTTTGACCAATAACATTTTAAAACACTGAAACTACTACCAGTGCAAAAAAAGTCACAACATAAATCTAAAAATTGTTTATTCCAATCTGAAATCACTTCTAATTAAAAGAGTGGAGATGCCTGCTGTCATACAGCACATTCTGGAAACACAAAAACATTCCATTCTGCAAGACAGAGCTGCAAGCAAACCCTGACTGTTACTCATTTCAAGAGACAGTTGTTTATGTCATATGCCTATGGTCAAAAGAGAGAGAGAGAAAAACTAAACTAAATACTTTGCCATCAAAGTGTGCAACCCAGGCAAGAATTTGCCAGCGAGCAGCCCACTCAGACAACAAATGTGTGCAAAGGCATACTATACACTCAAATAGACTGCACAGGCTGGCTGTGGCTGAGCTGGGCGACAGGGAATGCTGCTTAAACAACAGCTGGGGAGAGAAAGCATGTGAGCCTCCTGCTGCTGGCCACTCCCCTCCCATTCGCTCCCACTCTGAGGGAGCACTTCCATCACCTGCTCAGGGAGGAATCCTTGATGGGTTTCCGTGGGAATTACCAGACAAAAGCAACAGACGGTCCAGCGACCGACCGCTTCGTGACATCCATTCCATTTCCAGGCTGTTACATGAACTATGCCACTGTGTATACAGTCGCATAGCAAAGTCCTAAGGTGTGCGGCACGTGAATGGAGAGCAACTTACTGGTCCTGGGAACAATGGACAAGCAAAGATCTAAAAGTACTTTCATGGTAAGAATAGAGGACAGCTGGCGACCTCAGTCACCTGCTGTCTTTGCCTGCGTCATGCGTAACTACTTAGTGTTCTCCTGCATACTGTGGCCGAGTATGGAACACGTGCCTCGTTCATGATCAGTCTGCTCTTCGTGACAATCATAGCAAAGTCGATTGCCCCTAATACGAGGAGAATGAGTTAAAAAAAAAAAAGCAAACAAGCAACAATAAATTGAATCTCTTTTCCCTATAGGTAAGAAATCAGAAATGTATTCCTAAGCAGCTTATAATGCACTTTCTGGTGTTCTTACATGGAAATCCAAAAACAAAAACCTGCACACATCTGCCGCTCGATGCAGTAATGAAATCCAAACCCTGTGGAATGTATCTCTGTCTCTTCTCAGAGCGATAAAAATGATAATGCTTTTGCTCACATTCAGTGCAACTATGGAATGACTCAGTCGTGGGTTAGAATTGATAACCTACCTGTGTAATAACTAGGGATGGGTAGCGTTTAGGTTTTATCCGATACCAGTACCAAACCGGTACTTTTGAAACGGTGCCGGTGCTTAAACGGTGCTCAAACCGGTGCTTAAAGAATGGAGAACACAAAATTGGTCCAAAAACCTCTCATGTTCAGCTGTTTTTTGTAAAAAGATAACAATGTTAGCCTTTTCTGCAGCTATAGGGCATATATGGTATCACTCTTGGCTGGAAGCAGTGCTTAAACAATGGAAAAAACACAAACTTTGTCCAAAAACCTCTCATGTTTAGCTGTTTTCCACTTTTTCTTTGGTCATTTTACCCTTTTTGGCCAGGGTGAAGGGAGTATCTGCCATCAAACAAGAAGACAGCCGCATGTAGCTATGATGGTGTTTGCTAGTTCACCTTACATGCATTAATTTAATAATAATAATAATAATAATAATAATAATAATAATAATGGATTGGATTTATATAGCGCTTTTCAAGGCACCCAAAGCGCTTTACAATGCCACTATTCATTCACTCTCGCATTCACACACTGGTGGAGGCAAGCTACGGTGTAGCCACAGCTGCCCTGGGGCAGACTGACAGAAGCGAGGCTGCCATATCGCGCCATCGGCCCCTCTGGCCAACACCAGTAGGCGGTAGGGTAAAGTGTCTTGCCCAAGGACACAACGACCAGAACAGAGAGCCCGGGGATCGAACCGGCAACCTTCCGGTTACAGATACGCTTCCCAACCCCCTGAGCCACGGTCGTGGTTAGCCTACTCAACGTAAATTACACACGAACAACATTAAGCTACTCACGCAGAGAAGAACGGCTGCTGCTGCCGTCATCATCCGTCATCATTTCTGCTACACTGGCAGGGCTAGGGGCCAGGACTCTCCTCTTCGGGTTCTTGGGGGATGTTGCTAACTCCGGGTCCGATAACAGGCACCACACCCGCAGTAGATGTGCCCGGCGTGAGGTCTCGCAGCAAGCTATCAAATACGGCGCATTTCTCGGCTTTTAACTAAATGCTATACGTCGCCAGGTGTGTCATCAGATTCTAGGAGTTACCTACTTTGCACAGTATCAGCTTAAAGCACTTGTTGCAGGCTGCTGAGTTTGCATCTTTTGCTGTGAAGTACAGCCAGACTTTGACCGCTTCGCCTTGGGCATTTTTAATCTGTAGCTCTGCTCTAAAAGAACGTACGTACCTGGGCCCGCCTACTATCCTCGGAAAGGTAAAATGATTGGCTAGAATCCAAAGTGTATGACATCTCAGGGAAAAAAAAAGCACCGAAATAAAGCACCGAAATAAAGCACCAAAATGTGCGCTGCTTTTCTGTCTGGTTACTACCGTTTATGTCAGAACCGGTGCCATTACCGGTACCCATCCCTAGTAATAACTGCAAGTTAGAACGTAGAATAGAACAGACTTACTGCACTGAACCAGCAGGCAAAGCCCTTATAAGCCATGATAACAACTCATTCTGCTTAAATTCATCATCTCAATAATCTAAGGGAAACAATATAATAGAACAGACAGAAGTGGTCTAGTTCCATTCATAAGGCTTGTTCTACTCAGATCTGATTGGAGCCTTTGGGTTAGATAGCAGCACATCATAGCAGTCCTTCAGAGCTCATTCCTCTCTGCAGAGCAGTTCTCACTGAACATTACCATGATAGCAATCGCCCCAAAGGAAACCGCCCACAGATGTGAACACTGATGATCTTGAGTGTTGATGATAAGGGATAAAACTGTACAGTCACTCAGTTCCACATGAGTGAGCCTGTACAAGGGAAGGGAAGGACAGGGCGGTGGTGGTAGAGGGGGAAGTTGGGGGTGGGGGTTCATTACACTTGAGCGCTAGCTGGACGGAGGCCGTTTCGAGAGGCTTGTCAGCAAAGCGATATAGATATTTCCTCTGAAAGTGTGCCAAAAAGCTCAAGAAACCATAAGATCATTGTTCTAGCTCATAATAGATTGGGCCAGCATGAAAAGCTGCGAGGGGGCTCTGGGTTCAACTTTGGGGTGGAGTGCGCTGGCTGTACAGAGGACTGTGGCTTGCTGTTTGTTTTCCTTCTGTTTCACCTCACACAAATGGAATATACAATATACTGAGGCGCACCATCAACTTTACATGGCTTTTGTTCTCATTGCTTACTGCTGTTGTTTTTTTATTTTCTCAATAAATTATTTGTTGGCTTTTTGCTTTTGTATGTTGAATATTTTAGGAGCCACACATCTGTGCTCTCTGTATTCTTAGGTTTTAAGAGAATAGCTCTCAGAAGTGGCTTTGTTTTTCAGTATAAGCAAGGCAAGCAGGGGCCTGCCACTAATGTAAAAACTAGTGAAGCACTTGAAGAACAAGGTAAAATTTTTACCTCAGCAAGATCTCTCCTGTTGGTACTGTCTGGAAAAACAGCGCAGCATTATCCTCTGGGTTTTTATATTATATGTATATACTAGGGGTGCAACGATATTCGTATCGATATTGAACCGTTCGATACAGTGCTTTCAGTTCGGTACGCATATGTATCGAACAATACAACATTTGTAATTTATTTTATCAACTTTCCTTCTGACGATGCTGTCTGTGTGGAGCGCTCAGTGAATCTGCGTTCGACTACTCCGCCTAGGCTGCACTGTCGAGCGCAGATCCACTGAACGCTCCACACAGACAGCATAGTCAGAAGGAAGAGCACAGGGCAAGCTAGCGTGACAGAAGTTAAGCTCACCTTGCAACATGGCAAATTGGACCTCCCCCACCCTCATTCAGATCTGGCGTTTGGAATTATTTTGGTTTTCATGTGACGTATGACCCTGAAGGTAAGCGCTCATGGACTAAAGTAAAACAGTATGTTGGATGTGCCACGCAATGCTCAATTACATGGGTGGGAGCTAGCGTGTTAGCCAGTTAGCTCTCTAGCCCCATGCACGGGGCTATCAGGGGTAGCTCGTTAACGGAGATTTGCCGTGTTGTGGCGTTAAGGTCATTTTAACGAGGTTAACCTGAAAGCACTAGTGGGAACACAACGAATATGACTGCACATTTACGCCAACATCATCCTAGTGCAAAGACAAAAACAACAAGCATGCATGCTACAAACTTTACCCGAGTCATTTAGACAGCCGTTAGCACAGGATTCGCCTTATGGGGACCTGATATGTTTAATATGCTGCTGAGAATATAGCCCAGAAGAAGCGGATAGTATAGCTTTTATTTTGGAAAGAGCCATTTCCCTGTAATAAACTCTCTTTTCCAAAGATGAGTGATTCCTCAATCAGATACAGGGCTCGCAAAATCGCTAGCCCGACGTCCTGGGGCTAGAGATTTTTCCAGTCGGGCTACCAAAATCTATCTCTGCCCTGCCCGTCGGCCTATCGTAGGAAGCAAAAATATATGTCAATGCTTTTGCATTCTTTCGGAAATGTAGCTGGGTAATTATGTCATTGGCATCGGTGAGCCACTGTGAATATGTGACATATTGAAATCGCGTTTGAATTTGCGCTTGTTTTTTGCTTTCACTTTGCAATCGTGCGAACTGTGTATAGAGAGCGACAGTACTGATTGGTGAGTGATGATAATTTGCGCACCAATTCCTCTGACATTGTCTTATTAATCGTTAGCTTACTACGCAAACATGACAAGTGAAATCTCCCGCAGCAAGCTTAAACATGTGAGAGGTTGATCGCGCAGAGAATCGCTGACCGTTATGTGTGTGTGTGTGTAAAAGCAGCAGGATATATATTTCAGTTCTGCTGAGCCAAATAAGACAGGTCAGGGTGAAGAAGTGACAGCCAAAGAAAAGCTTACCGCAAAACGGAAAAGTTATGACAAATCAGACTATAAGGCAAAAAGAAAGTGCAGCTTTATGGTTTCATGGACAAAAGAATTTCTGTGGCTGCAATATGACGAGCTAAATAACCAGGGCTGCACATAAGTGGGCCGCAGGTGCGCATTCGCTGTCAAAATAAAAAACACGCACAAGGGTTAGGGTTAAATTTAAAAACTGTACTTTTGAGTTAAAATATATATTTATAATTTTAATAAATGACAAATTAAAAAGGCATGAACATTTTATTTTGTATCGAAAAAATATCGAACCGTGACACCAAAGTATCGAACCGAACCGTGAATTTTGTGTATCGTTGCACCCTAATATATACATATGTAGTCTAGCCTTAAGGTTTAAAATTAGCCATATTTTGATATTTTTCCCCTTTCTAAAAGTGGTGATTTTTGGTCATTATATCAGGCAAAAGAACCAAAAAGTGGACGCTAATAACACTCTTGGACCATTTGAATCTGATTTTAGAAACCACATAATACCTAAACTGCTAAAGTTATGAACAAAGATCCTGGACAGACAAAGAGAAAAGCCAACAGTGAAACAATCGTGGAGGTTTTTCAGTTCTCTCACCTCACTTGAGCATAGTTTATGGCTATTAAAAAAAAAACCTAAACAATAAAACTATTTTGCTGTTAGCTTCCTTTATGCAACGGCTCTGTCACTAGAAACCAATGCAGTAGCGATAAAACACAACTGAACTAAATAAAGTGGCTTAATGAAAACTGCACCTCAGTAGCCAGTATTCAGTATTGTATATGCTTACACGTGCCCAAATCATTCATTGCAGGTGTAGGGGCGTTCCTCGTTAGTCGACTAAAACGAGGAAAACAAATTTGACTAACTGACTAGTCTCAAATAAAGACTCAAATATCAAGTTAAAGCTGAGAACCATTTAATGCCAAAAACTCTCTAAACAAAGGCATTTGATACGTTTTATCGTCCTTAGTTGGTGTAACTTTGACATGGAAAATCGTTTGGAATTACTGCTGCCGCACGTGGAACCATTTGAAGTTGCCATTTTAGCTATGATAATGACAAAGGAAGTGGAGCACCCTCATTAAAGGAAATGAGCAGATAACCTCATCGTCTTGAAAAAAGCTGCTCTTATACAGGATATGAGGTTTAATGTAGACAAACTCTCAATTTAGTCTAATTACTACAGTTACAGGAAAAAATACAGGAAATTCCTTAAAACAGAAAGGCTGTGAAATATCTACTAGCTCCTCCTCTGCTTCTAATTCTTACCCCTTTTTTCTTCTTCTGTTTCATTTAGTTCAGTTTAAGGTGGAGTAAAGCATTTAAAATTGAAATTTAATATTTACAGAACTCTTGTAAGTGCTTTTTGGGTGGATAGCCTTGTGTAATCTTTTTTTAAGTTCAGGAGCTAGAATTACAGAATATTCTCAGCTTAATGCTTCGGTCTTATAAACCTGACCATTTTGAACCATCTGTTCCATTCATGACGAATGCCTGACAAACTCCTGAGTCATGGTGAAATCCACACAAATTGCTTCTTCCTTTTCCCCCTCCATAGCTTTCCGTGTCACGGAGACGAAGCAGAGCCACACGCAAAGCCCCCTCTATGGGAGCTCAGCCGGGCCAGCCACCATGTTACAAACTCGTCACCTATGTCTGGCATCCTGACAAATATTTAAGGCACTCACTTACCCAGAGTATGCCCTGACACACATGTGGCAACAGCGCTGTGTATACTGAGCTTCTGCTCAAGCATAATTCAAAGCAAAGACCTAAAAAGCGAGGCTGATCCAGGCATTCATGATCCTTTGTGACATAATCAGGAAATTCCATTCATGCGCCTACATATCAACCATTTCACTTTCTTTAAATATTTATTTTACTTTCATACACCAACACTTAGACCCAGGGTAGATTTTCCCCACACTTCATTTTTTTCGTGGATGCTGAGAAAGAGCACACAGATGAAGGTCTCTAGCATCATCATCATCATCTTTTCTGACCCGAAAAACCACTGGTGTACAGAAATCGATAACATTCAGATCAATGCCATTTGGACCGCTTTCTACCACAAGGTACTTTGGTAAGCTCCAAAGCAGCCAAAGAGTGCTATCAATTCCAGTGCAGCCTCAACATATTTATCACTAAGTAGCCCAGAAGGCATAGTGCTCACACCATATGGCCACATGGTCTGGTTACAATCTGTCCACGCTATCTGTCCAGTCAGCTGAACGCAAACTGCACTTCTGTCAGTGCTGGTGGGCTTTGTACAGCACCACAGCTATTGATCACAAATAGATACAGCTTTTGGAATTTGCATTAAAAATATTGTTTATGTTTTTTAGACTCTTATGTGATAACTTGGAAAGATCGAGTCCAGTCTTCTGTACAGCAAGCAGCACAAAGACAGAAACCAGTGAATTACTGTGGTAACAAAATCCACCAGCATTAATGACATTTCATAAATTTCTGGTTTCTAACCTCTTCGATTCGGTATTTTTCTGATTTGAAAATATTTCTTGGCTCTGAGCGGTTGCCAGGCAACAAGATGAAGCTGCATCTCATTGAATCTCAGAAAATAATAAAATCTAGACACTATCACATCCTGTTGCTTGCCTGTTTGTTGTAAATTTAGGAAACAAGATGTAAGAAAGGTGCTTTTTTGTTTCATCTGAAGAGTCAAAGACCGTTTTCTGTACTTGCGGTCAACCAAAGTCCTTTCAGAAGAAAACTTCAGCCCTCAACAGGAAACTTTAAAGTTGGGACAGTTATTCTTAAGCATCATCTTAATTAAACCCTCACTTCAGTGATTACCTACGCTCTATGAAACTGACTCGGGAGGAGTACAACATTCATTAGAATTAAACATTAGAACAATATAAACTTTGTATTTGTAATGTATTGTTATCATTTTATTACATTATTAAAGCACAAGGTTCAGTTAGCAGTTCACAAAAATAAATACTTTTACTTTCTTCCTCTGAGTACATTTCTGTACATTTTTTAAATTTTTACTTGAGGACAGAAGTTGAATCAGTTCTTGAACTTTGACCAGAGTATTTTTAACACAAGTATCTGTACTTCTACTTAAGTACAGAATGTCTGTACTTTTGCCACCTCTGGGATTCTGCATTATTTTAGGATGAACTTGAGATCGTGTTAAGAATTTCTGCAGATGACTGGATGCTGAACTTTGACCTTTTTACCTGAAGTATTTATGTCCTAATGAAGTGACGTTGGTGTAAAACAAATATTTTCTAGTTGCATCACTACTCTCTTTCTCTGTCACACGCACTGAAACACTTTCCATCCCTTCATATGTTGTTATGATGAAACTAATGTAATCTGTATCTTGTAATATGTAACTTAATCATCACAAATGACTCATTGGATGAGTTCCAAGCAGTTAAATCCCCTCACAGGAGACTTAGCAGTATGGGAGAGCTATACCATTAAGTATGATGCTTCTACAAAGTGTCTTTTTCATGACACGGAGACTTCTAACCACTAAGAAGTGATTCGTTTGTCCTTATCATTTAAAACGACGATGCTGGACGTTGTTCTAACATTGTTAAACTGCCCAGTGTGTAATGAATAACCTCATTTTTAAAGCTGAAAACGTCAAGGTCCTGGTCTTGCCCACTGGCTGACCCACACTGCTGAGCCGGGCTGTTTAAAACTCACTTTGCAGAGCCTCCAAGTGGATGCCACTAACTCCCATGAAATCCTCTGATATTTAGCATCACTACTAAACTGACTAGACCAACCCCAAAGAATTAACATTCACTTGATGTTTTAAACAACAAATTACAGTACAGCCCAGGATTACTAATAAAGTCCAGCATTTCTATAGTGTTTAAGGCTTCTATCTACAGCCATTTATAAATAGTGGTAATGTTCTGTTTTGGGACCACATGCATATCTGGAAAGGTATGATGATGCTGGGAGTGCTTCCCTACTCATGCTTCCAAACATGGAAACCTTGAGGTAGAGAGAGCAGCAGCAATGTTCCTGTTAAAATGAAGTTTTCCCTTCCCACTGTTGCCAAGTGCTCACTTATATTGATTGTATAATTGTTGGTGTTTCTCTGTATTAATGTAGGGTCTTCTTACCTTACAAAATAAAGTGCTTCAGGGCAACTGCTGTTGTGATTTGGTGCTATACAAATAAAATTGAATTGAATCAGCTGAGCAATTAGCTCACATGGGCAGCACTGAAATCAGATGGTTATTATTGATTGCTTTTGATTGTGGTCTGAGCTTTACTTTCATGGCCAGCCAAACTAACCCCATGTTAGATGCCGCATGCTTTTATTTAGACACCACATGTCTGGCAGGTGCACTCAGATCCCCATTCAACCTCCACAGAAACATCACGCAGGCCTGATATTAGCCCGGAGGTGGTGGCTGGAGGTGTAGTAACCTCCTTGTAATTACAGACTAACAGATGTGAGAAAAGGAAATGAGCTTTAAGCCCAACTGCTCCTGTGTAGCAAAGGGAGTTCTTGCTGTAATAACACGTGCCGGTATACTAGTCTTAATTACAGCATTGTTACCTAGCACAGATGAATGCTCCGTACATGCAGTTCATCATCCTGTCACCTTATTCTCATGTTCCAAGCAATAACAGAAACTGGGGAACTTCCAAAAGCTCTTTACTCAAAACAGCCAAACATCATATTTCATCCCCGGTACAGCTTGTGCTGAGAGGCACAAGGTCATGCTCAACATTTCTGGAAGCTTTAGTTAGAGAAATGGGAAACCCCAACTCAACACAAGATAACACACATTTATACTCTCACACAAAGAGGTTAGGATCTCAGCAGAGCTCCCTTAATATCTAATGTTATTTTTGTGGCATACATCATCAGATGAGCTGAAATCTTTTTTAATTCACTCGGAGAATAACATTTACAGCAAACAGATAAAAAAAACAAACAGATTTCTTTAAAGCCATTTGGTTTATCCTGTGACATCTGAAGTCTCTCTGCTTCATTTTCTTTCACGTGAACACTTGTCTACAGCCCCACCACATTCAAAATTTAGGGTTGATTTTAAGATTTTAGTTATCTATCATTGTTATTTCAACTGTTGCTCTTATATTATATCATTTATGGAACTGAAAGCTGAGAGAACTGAAGGGACCACATAGGGCTGCACGATTAATCGTTAGAAAATCGCGACCTCGATTCATACTTATGTGCGATCTCATTTCCAAATGACAACGATTTAAAAAAAAAAAAAAAAAAAAAAAAAAAAAAAAAAAAGACGACGACAATTGTACCGCATTTTACGTTTCATGCAGATACGTAATCTGCATGAAAACAAGCGCTCACTCTTCCTGCTCAACAAATGACAAGGGCGGAGCCTTATACCACGTGATACAGAACCTGGCTGCTAAAATTGACAGGGAAAAAACAACAGAGAGCACGTCAGGGATGATGAGAAAGTGGCAGGAGAAAATCCGTCCCGGTCAACCACCCAAACATCAATAACGGGAACCTTATACAGCGCTTCCCTATACCCGTCGAACTCCCGCAGGCACAAAGAAATTACGGAGGCTATTACTTATCACCTGACCAAAGATATGGCTCCCATCAACACTGCAAAACGAGGGATTTAGGAAAATGATCAACACCCTAGACAAACGCTACACAGTGCCGTCCCGCAACTATTTTTCTATTGTTGCACTTCCTGCTCTATACACGCAGTGTCGAGCAACGGTGGAGACGGAATTTCAAGCAGCAACGACAAAATGTGAGACATTTGTTGTTTTTATGTTCAGTCTCAACTGTTACGAAGTTGATGTGCAGTTAAAAAGTGCAATAAATATTTATACTGGAAAAGAAAATCGTGAGAGAATCGTGATCTCAATTCTAAGCAAAAAAAATCGTGATTCTCATTTTATGCAAAATCGTGCAGCCCTAGGACCACATTGGAACACTATTAAGCTACTGTACATGCAAGTTTTGTGCACAGTTGATAGTAGATGTGGTTTTGAATGAACTGTGATCAAACACCTGAGGTTGTTTGATGACGCTGCCTTGTAGCTATTTTTAGACAGTAATTGCCCTTTTGTTACAGCCTGGTAAACAAAAGATGAATCCAGAGCGATTATCTGGTTATGACTCTGAGCAGGAGCACAGCCTCCAGCTCTTTCCTTTCCGAGCGCAAGCGGCTCAGCCACATGTAGTTCACTGCCTCTTCCATGTCATTAATGAAACCCCTAATCACTTCACTAAGCTGACAGCATCCCAGTGTTTGATCGATATGGTCCCTTTTGAACTATTGATGTACTCCAGCAGAATCCAGTGAACACAGGAACAGGAGAATAGCCGTGGTGTTTCCTCCCTACACAGGCCATGTGAACAAAGAGAGATAATCAAACAGGAAGCCTGTCTTCTGCCATCCTTAGCTTTGGCAGCCAGTAAGGACTCATCTTGGAGATTATCCTGTTTATCTAAAACACCCTAAACACCCGGTAATAATGTCTTGTCAAAATAAACAACCAATTAGCCTGCTATCACAACAGAGCCATAACTTCCAAAACTCAATACTCCACAACACGCAATTTTTTTCTCATGAATGTCTCCCTTGACTAAACCTCCAGTTGAAAATAGGACCATGCTGACAAACAAAGCCAGAATTTTTAGATTCCTTTTACCCACCGAGGCCATCAAGATTTTCATTTTGTTTTGTTGGCGAGCATGAGCTGCCTGGAGGCTGGTTCTCATGCTAGTCTTACTGACATTTGAAGCATGCACATGCTTTTTTGCCATTTTTGGAACATTATGTTTACCTTTTACACCGAGCATCTTCAACGCTCAGGTACAGTGAGAATAAATGTGAGCAGGACAACAAGCCAAATCCTTCTATCTGTCAAGCTAAAGTGGATTTGTGTCTCAGAAGATGTTTGATGAATGCCTTCAACTAACAATATTGGCCAGCTTTCTGTCCTCCCCCTTTCTGCTCTGCTGATGAGCTGGGTGAGGTCAGCCGGCTCATCAGCAGTGGTCCGTTTTATCTCCAAGGAAAACAGGTGGTTGTGATTGTCAGTCGGTGCTCATGTGATGTAAGGCATTCTGTCTACATATGTTTTCTATTTGGTATGTTGCATTTGCTAATGCGCAGTCAGGTTGAGGAGGGATGCACATATTTCTGGTTATGCTGCTGTTCAAAACACCACGACCACCACCCACTCGTGCACAGTTGTTTCAGGTCATTCCACACTAAGATTCATGTGGCACTCCCCCATGGAGGGATTGCACAAATATCCCCTCGACTTACAGGAATGAATTGGGATTTTTTGTCAAGATTATTACACAACTTTCAGTTAGGCAACAAGCACAAAAATGCATAATTGCTTCCTGGAACCATGATGAATGTGCTGGTATTGCACCTCTCACTCAAGGGTGTGGAGCGACAGACTCTCGACTCATACCAGGCAAATGCTGTGTAGCAAGGGACTCCTTTTGGTTTGTTTGCCCCGTTTTACTCTGCCATTAGTAAAATGTCAGACTGTATCAGACTTGTCCACAGGGGCCACAGCCATGCCATTCAGAGAGCGCTCCAAACATTTGCTCACAAGCTTTGGGTGGGGAGAGAAGCATCTGACAGCAAGCAGCTTGTACGGGAGCTACTATCAGCATTCATCTCAGGGTGCTGCCACAGTCAGAGTCCTGCCGTGACAACTGACAAATAAAGAGCCAAGACTTTTTTCTTTTCACAAAAATGTTTAAATAGCATAATGGGGTCCAATTACATGTGGCTTAGCCCATGTTCAAAATTCTCAGAGTGACATAATGACATTTAACAACAATCTAGCAGTCTGCCGACTCATAAAAATGTCAGCTGTTCAGAAAGAGACTGCAATACTTCAAGAGTGAAGGATGGTTAAATGAGCCTCTAAAACCATCTGCACGATTTCAGTCTCTTTCCAGGTAACAACATTTACATGAATACAATGTTTGTGAGTGAATTACGAGGCTGTAGTTATGTAACTTAAAAATGCAACAATTACGTTTGGTGTGTGTTGCTCTGCACAAGTGTTTCTTATAAAAGTGAGCTTGTGATCTCAGAGTTTATATTGATACGAATCCACTTTGAGCATCTTCCAGTTCCACACATTTCTTGGCTGTGCTGCTGGCAGGAAGGTTCTGGCAGATGTCTAGCACTTTCTTTGGAATATTTTACATGAAATGGTTCAGGTGGAGCCAGCAGTGGAAAACGTCAGTGCATTCCATTAGATCAGATTGGAAAGTCTGCTGTAAGCATGTGTACTTAAAATAATGATGCCCCTCGTCTTTCCCTCTGATGTCAGATGATTGGCCTGATATGTGCAGCCGTGTTCAGCCCGAGCTGGGTTTAGCGTTCGCTTGGCTGACTAGGGCTGTGTGGTCATTAGGATGATAGCTACCCAAAGAATGCCACGAACAGGAAATAACAAGCACATCTCACAGAGACAGATAATAACACTGAGCGTGACCAACAGCAAAAGCAGAGCTAGTGACACTCATTTCTCACTGAGTTCTGCTCAATTTTAAAACTTCAAAAAATTAATTGGGAGCAGAGCTTTTTCAACATACAAGAAGCATTCTAATTACAGTCGGTACCTATTAGGAATCAAACCCTTTCAGTACCAATTAGTAATTCATAAGATGGCTTGTGGCCAGATTGTCTAGCCAGATTCATTCCTTTTCTAAAGACAGTGGCGATGCAGGCTGGGAGCCACTGAGACCACATGGCTAAGCCCCGTCCAGGCAAGACAAAAGAAATTCTTCAATCTTTACCGGCTCACTGTCCTCCCCTGAAAATGTCAGTTGTGCTGCCTTGTCACAGAGTTTTCACAAGGGATCATTCATTAAGAGTACTGACTTTGAAATATATTGTAAATAAATAAGTAATCCAGCACACAGCCTGGAGGTATGTGCTGAGAGCACGGCAACAGATTTCACTGCTGCTCCTAATTAAAGCAAAGAGAATAAGCCCAGTCACACACGTACGATATCACAGGAAAGGTTCTTATTTCTGTACCCTTTGATCAATATGTCTGTTCACATCTAAGGGGAAAAACCAGCAACCCATTTCATGTCACGAGATTCTTACCAAGCTCTCAGGCATTCACACGAAAACAAGGTTTCCTGAATCATTTACACATCAAATTAAGTACATTTTGTTGCATTTCTTCACCAAGCTAATAAATAAAAATAAATAAAAATGAGATTAAGGAAGGAATTAATGCCTACGACAAGACAGATACATATCGGAGATGCAGTCAGTTTTCTATAAAAATCGATCTATCTAAATTTAAATTGTATTTTTATGTTGGGATATGAGAAAGAATTTTTTTTAAAGTAACTGCAGCAACAAATATTTTGTTTCCTCACTGTAACACCATGAAACCAGTGGAGCAAATACATTTCCTGTTATTACTGTACAGATTTTATTATTATATTAATTATAGCCTAGTCACCTAGTGACATCATTTGAAATAGCTAGCTAGCTATAACAAGATCACAGAAACTAATTTCAACATTTGTTGGTAAAGCACCAGCTTGTAGAAAGAAAACAACAAGAGGCAAGTTGATTCAGGAATGCATCCTGATGTCAGCCGCCACGTCGTTATCTGCTTTGCTGTCTACTTGTTCCACCTCAGAGAAGAACTTTGAGGCCCTCAGGAGCCTGCCACTCCTTATTATTACTCCTTATTACTCCTTCACACAACAGATATGGGCGGGTCAATCTAGATATCGATAGTATCGATACCAACGCTGGTATTGTCATTAGATCAACGCTTTGTCTCTATCCTCCAAGTTCAGCATGTAGCCCACTGAATTTTGTTAAATTAATTTTTAGTAAATATAATATAAACAAACATGCACTATAAAAAATATAGTGCACGTTTTATTTATATCCTATAGCACATTTATAGAACAGAAGTTGAGCCAAAGTGATTTATAAACAGGCACATTTACTTACTTCCACTGGCAGTGGGTTTAACATGTTATCTGCATCAGAGGAGCCGTTTCAGCCATCAAACTTTTTCCCACTAGACATTTTTTGAACAGTAACTTTCAATCGAACTGAACCTCAGAGACTGGCCTACCATTTTCTAGCTTCATAATGACTTTGCTCATTGGTGTGTGAACCTTTTCACAGAGCACAGTATTTGTTATTGTCCTTTCAGGATGTTTAAAATGTGTTTTTCTGGCTGTGTGGAACAGACTGTTGGATCTGTTCATCTTTGTTTTGGTTTATTCTTGTCTGCTTTGTGCTTCGGGGTCTGCTCGTTGGAAGACAACTCTGTTTAATTAAGTTTCCAGTTGCATTAGATGAGTGGAATATTTACTGAAAATCAGACTCAGACTTGTTAAATAAAATGTGTATGAAGTATACTAACAATTTTTAGTCTAGTACTCCCCCCAACCACCACCACGCAAGCGTAAAACACCTTCCGTCTACAGTAGCACCCTGAACTTCAAGACCCTTCCCCACGGCTCTGAGCAAATAATAAATTTTAAATTTATGTAAAATCATATGAATGAATACGACTTATTTGTCTTATGACAAATATCGTCAAACCGTGTGAGGAACGTGTAAAGGAACTAGGAGCTCGCGCATGAATATTTAAACAAACCGCTCCGCTCTTACAGGTGTCTGTTTTTCTGTTCTAGGTATCGGACTGATAAGGTTATGAGGACTTTCAGGTGGATACGGTTAGCATAAAAAGAATTAATTTTATTTCGGCTTTGTCGGTTCACCAGCCGTGTCGCGGTTTGAAAGCGTTGGAGTGGAGGAGAAGGATGATGAGGAGGGGGGTGGAGGACGCTTTGCTGGTCTGCCTGGCTCCTCCCGCGGTCAGCCTGCTTTTATTCCGCTGTAGGAAAAATCCGTTATCTCGCGTCAGTACTTCCAACATCATCACCGCAGCTTCAAACCCGCGTTAAATAGTTAACGGCACAAGCTACGAAACCGCCTTGATTCATGTTTAATTTCCCAACGAAAAGTTTGTCTTCATGCTGTAGAGAAACTTTTTCAGAGCCAGGACACGCGCACACAGAAAACGTGTCGGCTTAGCGACTCCAAATGTGCCGCTAAACTGAAGATCTGAACGTTCAGCTCAGACAGCCCTGCTTTCCTGATGTGTAGTTACATGTAGATATATCTGTCACTCCTGTTAACGGCGGCATTATTCCAATAAAATCAATACTTGAGAGTAGTCTGAGCGATGTTTTTCAGTAACAATGGACGCTTCAAACAATCACTCCAGCCGTGCATTTGCCAGACTCGCGTTGACATTAAGTTAAAAATGGCGACTATTTTGGTCACTTCATTAACTATATTTACTTCACGTCGAAGAGACCGAACTCGCTGTCAGTCTGCTTTAAGTTTAACGTTAGTTGAGTCTACACGGTTACTTCTGAGGCACTCTCTTTTCCACTTACTGTTGGTGTAAAAGAAAAATCGACCAAACAGATGTAGTAGTGGATGGCATTTGGCGGCCACCTTCCTCGAGCGGATAAAAGACAAAGTAGTAGTCGGTTAAAATAATTTTTGCACTTACACTGAGTTGAGAGGAGAGTCAAGAGCCAAGCCAGACGTGTTTTCGCCATCTTGGAGTCGATGCAATGCTCTATTTGGCTGACTGTACATGCGCAAAGTAGACTGAAGAGCCTTGCTGGGGATGGAGAGAGGGAGAGAGACATGGAGATAAACCGGAGAGAGAGAGAGAGCGCGCCAGGGAGGAGGAGGAGGGAGGGAGGGAGGGGGGAGGGGGGTTCTATTATATTAGGTTTCCATAGCTACCGAAAGCATCACTCACACAGACTAGAATTTATAGTTGACACAATGTGGGAGGCCCTCACTACTGGGGCCATATGCTGTAGTTATGGTAACTTATCTGCAGTTGCAGATAAATAGGGTACCTCTGCCTTCTGTATACTGTATTGCTGTGTACAGCATTTTGACTAAGAAAATAAAAATATCAAGTTTCCTTGACTACATTAAAAATTTGGTAATATGAGTACAAAAACACATTGACAGATAATAAAGGCCAGCAATAAAACATGAATCTGTAAATACTCTTTCAGTTCTAGAGGAATCTATCATGTGTGAAATGCTGAACTTAACACTCTGTTACTGTGGCCAATAGTATATGGCCGGCTTTAATTAAATATTAACTTTACCTGGCCAGTCCTGCTCATACCTGCTTGCAACTGTCATCCCATTGACAGCTGCCGTATCACCTTGTTCACATGAAAGAGCAACCCCAGTCTTGTATGTCATGTCTGTGATGACAAGTGGTGCAGCCTGAAAAATGCTATACGAACTGTTCCGGTTCGTTCAAACTGTTTCACAACAGCAAAAATAATCTCATATACTTTAAGCTGCTTTTGTCTTTGACAGGATCAACCAACATTTGTCAGTGATAGATCTCATAAAAGCCTCGTTTAAAATAAGCACAGTGCTCACTGTGTACATCATTACTGCAGCAATTATATCTAAATATAGAAGTATGTCTAATAATGCTAGAATGCATTTGAATTGTATTACATAACATCAAAATCTGTAATTCAGGCAATATTGTGGTATGAATCAGGTGTAGCTGTTTCAACCACACGCTTGTGTTCAGGCTCTGCTCTCTAGGTTTGTATTTGGAATCTGTGATGTAGCATTAAAACTCGATTATCAAAAAAGGGGCAATCAAAGCTTCTCAACGTTCCAAAAGCTGTGTTTGTAGACTAAGGGAAACACCAAATAATATGTACAAACCCTCCTAACACCAAGATTACAAAGTACCAATATGTATATATAAATATGACTCTATAATGTGTATATAAATACTTCGATTTAATGTGCATCTTCAATAACGTTTGGGAACTTCAATCATTATGTATGAGATGAAAATCTAAAATCTTGCCTTTCCTACATTTTAACATTAAAAAGAAGTAAAAATCAGAAATTATGCTCATCTTGTTGTTGACAAGATGACATAGAGCTTATCTCTTTTGTTCCAGGTTTTGTTTTTATTATTTATTTAGTTTGAAATCTCAATCTTCTCAGAGTCATCCTGCAAATATCCAATGTGATATCATTTGGCTATTTGTCCCCACTTTTTTCCTTTAGTCAACATAAACGTCCTTTTTCAGTTGGTCATAGAGCCTCAGGGTGCTGGACTTCAGTTGGACTTCCCGTTTGGCAACACTCAGCTAGTTTTAGCTTTCCTGTATATGTGCTATTCTGGCTTCTTGTAGCTCCACCTGCAAGCATTCCTTATCCAGTCCAAATGACTGGACAATGAGCTCACCTCCTCTCCTTAGCTCATACTGGGTGGCTGTAGCTCAGGTGGCAAAGCAGGTCAGCCACTAATCAGAAGGTAGGTGGTTTGATCCCAGGCTGCCTCCTGGCTGCATGCCAAATATTTTTGGGCAAGATACTAACCCCATGTTTGCCTACTGGTGGTGGTCAGAGGGAATGGTAGCGCCAGTGTCCGGCAGCCTTGCCTCTGTCAGTGTGCCCCAGGGTGGCTGTGGCTACAATGTAGCTGCCATCACCAGTGTGTGAATGACTGAATGTAGTGTAAAGCGCTTTGGGGTCCTTAGGGACTAAGTAAAGCGCTATACAAATGCAGGCCATTTACTTATCCAGTTCAAATGACATCCTGAGGTTAGGTGGATCAGTTGTGAATATTTTATTTAGTCTCAGCCTACAGTTTGATGTTCGCTTTGTACAGGAGGTTGCTGATGACCACTTCAGTCCTGAATTCATATCAACTCTTGGTAGTGAATGGACTTGGGGTTTAATGTATATGCGGAACAGCAGCAGGGACAATACGTCACCTTGGTATAGCACACAATTGATGGTGATTTGTGTGTTGTCTTCCACAGTCCCAGTAAGTCCCTGATGAATGTTATTAGCACACCAGTATCCACATGTGGGGCATTGAGTTTCAAGTTTTTCTTGTAGTCAATGCCAGTGGTGCGCAGGTTGGTCTGCCTGGCCTTGGAGTCTATCAACCTGCTCTGTCAACCAAGAGCTGTTGCTTTGGCCCTCTGGTATTATTTCCAATGTCTTTCTGAGCTGTACCCATGTATTAGGTCACATGCCCATGCACATATTCAGTTTAGTTGCTGTGATGACTGAGAGGAGTTTCCATATTGTGGCGAGGCAGGTAATCAGCTAGTAGTTTGATGATATAAGATAAGATAAGATAAGATAAGATAACTCTTTATTGTCATTGCACAGTCATACATAGTACAGTAGTACAATGAAATTGGAAAAACTGTCCTACGTCGGCACTACATATAACACAACACGACACGATATGACACATCACAACGCAACAAACAACACAACACAGTATATTAACTTAGTATAAAAAAGAAGAATAAGTGTATGTGTATTGCACACTGTTATTATTGCACATTAATTATTATTGCACCTTGTTATGAATATAAATATTATTGTTATTGTTTTAAACATTGTTACCTCCCCCTAAAAAGTCCAGGGAGGTATCCAGTCAGGTCAGCTATTTACATTGATCAGGGCTATTGCCCTGTTGTAAAAGCTGTCCTTGAGTCTATTTGTTCGGGACCTCAGCAGCCTGAACCTCCTGCCAGACGGCAGCAGCTTAAACACCCGGTGTCCTGGGTGTGTGCAGTCCCGTAGGATGCTGCGTGCCCTCTTGAGACAGCGAGTGCTGTACAGGTCCTTCAGGGAGGGAAGAGGATGTCCAATGATTTTTTGGGCCATGTTGATGACCCTCTGGAGTGCCTTTCTGTGTGCTGTGGTGCAGCTGGAGAACCACACACCGATGCAATATGTCAGCACACTTTCAATGGAGCAGCGGTAGAAGACGGTCAGCAGCTCCTTCTTCAGGTCCATTTTTCTGAGGATTCTCAGAAAGTGGAGACGCTGTTGGGCCTTCTTTAAGACCGCAGAGGTGTTAGAGCTCCATTGGAGGTCTGTGTCTATGTGCACACCCAGAAACTTGAAACTGGAGACCCTTTCCACGCACTCCCCGTTGATGCTGACAGGCTGCAGCTCGGACTTCCTCCTTCTGAAGTCAACTACCAGTTCTTTTGTTTTGGTGGTATTGAGGTCCAGGTTGTTGTCTGCACACCAATCTGACAGCCTCTGAACTTCAGCTCTGTATGCAGTCTCATCTCCCCCTGAGATGAGCCCCACCACAGTGGTATCATCTGCAAACTTGATGACTGTGTTGTCTGGGTGGGAACTAACACAGTCATGTGTGTACAGAGTGTACAGTAGGGGACTCAGTACACAGCCTTGTGGAGAGCCGGTGTTGAGGCTGAGGGCTGAGGAAAGATGAGGCCCCACTCTAACTCTCTGTACACGGTCTGAGAGGAAGTCTCTGATCCAGCGGCAGGTGGTGGAAGGAAGTCCAATTTCCAGCAGTTTATCTATTAGTCTGTCCGGGAGTATCGTATTGAAAGCAGAGCTAAAGTCAACAAAGAGCAGCCTGGCGTAACGGCCCTGCACTTCCAGGTGAGAGATGGTGGTGTGGAGCGTTGTAGCAATGGCATCTTCAGTTGATCTGTTAGCTCTGTATGCAAACTGGAGCGGGTCGAGTGTGGGTGGCAGGCAGGACATGATGTGACGTCGGACCAGTTTCTCAAAGCACTTCATTATAACAGGTGTTAGAGCAACTGGTCGGTAGTCGTTGAGGCTGCTAATGTTAGTACGCTTTGGCAGTGGGACAATTGTGGCTGACTTTAGGCATGGCGGGATGCAGGACTGGGACAGTGAAGTGTTGAAGATCTTAGTGAAGACCCCAGCCAGCTGGTCTGCACACTCTTTTAGGACCTTTGCGGTTACCCCATCTGGTCCGGTGGCCTTCCTGGGGTTCACTGCCCTCAGTGTGCGCCTCACCTCATATTCCTGCACTATGAGGCTTGGGCTACTGCTGTCCGATGTTTTTGCTGCTGCTGCCTCTGGTCCCTTCACCTCAAAGCGTGCGAAGAAGTGGTTCAGCTCCTCTGCAAGCTCCGCGTTACCCTCAGTCAACGTGGTATTGCCAGGTTTGTAGTTGGTTAAGTGCTGAACTCCCTGCCATACCTGTCGTGAGTTGTTGGTGGTGAAGTGGTCTTCGATCCTTCTCTTGTACGCTGCCTTGGCCTCTCTGATGCCTCTTTTCAACTGAGATCTGGCTGCACTGTACTGCATACCATCACCGGATCTAAAAGCGGCGTCACGTTGCTTCAGCAGGACCTGGACCTCTTTAGTCATCCAGGGTTTCTGGTTGGAATACACCCGGAGACGTTTGTCCACAGTGACACTGTTGACACAGAAGTTAATATATGAGAGCACTGATGTTGTGTGCTCTTCAAGGTCCTGATGTTCGAATATTGTACCCTTGCAGGGATTCTTAATGATCAAGATTGTCCTGCATTGTCAGGCAATCATGGTGTGCTGTTACTTTCTCCAGTCAGGTCCTTGTGCTGTGCAGCTCTCGACTCCGAAGACTCATTGAGATATTGACTGGCTCTTGGTCTGGGAAGTTGCTGTGGTCTACACTTAGGGCCATCAGCCACTTTGCATTTCTATCTTATATTTTATTCTTTTTATTTTATTATTTGCTTCCGTCTTATATACCTTGAGCCTAATGACCACAGCTGTGAGCCTTTGCTTGGCAATTTCTAAAGCCTCACTCATGAATATCTTGTTGTACCTCTTTTTCATTAAGCTCACCTTCTGCACCGTAGTTAACTTTGATCATACCCAAATTATTCTAGGATTAGTGTGGCAGTAGCATATGTGAGTAGTTTCACTGATACCGGTAGACGTGTGTTGGGCTCAGAGCAGTGTTCACATCTGCAAGCATCTCCTCTGGCCACAGTCTTCATCCTTAGCTCAGCATCTGTCATCGCGTGTGGCTGGGCATCATTTAGTCCAGTTGCGCTTTCCAGCTTCGATATTAGCTGTCATCTATTGATGTTATTGTACAGAGCTACTTCTTCCGGGTCACTGTGGATGTTAGTTTTCTACCCATCTATAGTTCCCACATATGTTGCACACCACCCCTGTTCCCACCACACTGTTCCCTGTTTTCTGTCTAGTCTCCTAATTGTTCTACAAGAAAAGGTATAACATAATATGTCTAAGAGTTTCCACATACATTGTGCCCATTGTGCCCTGCTGTTATTACAACACTAATATTTACAAACTCATAACCTACCCACAGTATGTAGTCATTAGGATTCTAAAAAACACCTGCATGTCTATTGTTATATAAAATAGTGCTTGATAAACACAGTCTTCCTCCCACTGTCTGTGACTTCAGCAGCATCTGTCGCGGAGCACAGAGATTTATACGTCACATTGAACGTCTTGTCATTGTTCCTTGTAAACTTTTTCAACACTTCGTCTGTAAAGCTCGCTCTGCTTTCCAAGCTGCTGTGTGTCTTGAAAACCTGGTGGAAAATAACTGTGTTTGAAACTGTGTGATTTTTTTCTTCTTTGTCTCATTGAGGCAAACAGAATTAGACCAAAGGGCTTGAATGTACTGTGCTCCCACAGCCCATAGGGAAATGATGTAGAGCTGAAAAAGCTAGTTTCTCTGTTTGAGTTTAAAATTATTATGGAAGCTGTCAAGGCAGATCCAATGAGAATTCCTTGTTTAGCTTAAACCTATTTCAACCTTCTTCCTGTTCCTGCTGATGTGTTGGTGCACTGTTGCCCTTCAGCTGATTGCTTAATGACCTTTGGTCACATATAGGTAGAAGCTAAGTACCTTTCACCTATATATGTGACTTCAGCTGTGCTTTTGCTTGTAAATTCTTTTTTTTTCATGAATAAATAAACCCGAGAAAGGGTCATTTATATTTCAGTCATACACTGAAACAGAAACAAAGACCCAAAACACCAAAACATGTCTTCAATTAAATAGTCTGTTTGGATGCCCATTTGTGACTCTCACTCTGCTGTAGAATAGGGATTTGTTCATCAAAGCTCCTGCATAGCCAATATGACTCCTAGTATACGATCATTCATGGATCAGCCAGATGGTAATGTCTAATGGCATTCCAATGGACCTGAAATTCCACTCTTAGTCTTTCATTGCTGTCATGCCAGTTTAATCCTGCACTATACAAACAAGGCATGTCAGTGCTTTCAATGTACTACAGCACAATGAAGCCTACATAAAATGCATTTGTCTTTAGAGTACTGGTGGAAAAATATTTTCATATTGCAGTGTGGTTGAATCAGATGTTTTTTTACCCTTACATATAAGTTCCCTACTAACTCAAATCCAGAACCATGGCTCCATGTTTATTGTTGGAAAGATGGGTCAAAGCCAAGAGACTGTGTAGCTATTCAGCCAGCCTCCTATCCCTGCTGCCAGACACAGACATGACTACCATCAGGTCATGCAGGCGGAGAGCTGAGCATGGCCTTTGAAAGCAATTTTGATACAGATACCTTTTTTATACAGGTGTCAAAAATTTGATAAGCTCACATCAAAGAAATTAAAGTTCTCACCTGCCATCCTAAATATTTAATAGAAGCTTCACTATCCAGTGCTGCAGTAAAATACCACCAAAACCTCTGCTTTTATAGATGTGGTCACACCTACTGATGATTGATTAATTGAATGGATTAGCAGCATCTGGCTGCTTACCCTCTTACTATGGAAGCAGTAAGGGTGTACTCGGGGGTTAAAGTCTGCCAGTTGAGCCCTCCACTGAAAATTTGCTGTCTCTTCATTTAATGGACAGTGTATACGCTGTCATTTTCTACTGGAGTTCTTTTTCATCAGTCTTCATTCTGTTGCTGTCACCCTGCCATCCCCATTTGGAAACTTCTGCATTTTCCATTTCCACCTTCCACCCAGTTAAACCAGTATATTAGTAGACAGCAGTGGAGCTTCTTCAGCTTCTGTTTAATTCTTTTAAGTCACCACCAGCACTGGATTTTCACCACTGGAATATTTTCTGTCATGCCCATCAGACATACATTTATTTTGTGCCTATAGAAAACTTCAACTATCACACAGGCCACTGTGTGCTAACTAACACAGTGAGGTTGCTACAGTTTGGTCAAATAAAATCTTCTTCAGGGTATTTAATGTACATTTATCCACCAGGGTCTTCTTTTTTGCAATCTGCTGGACAACTATAAGTTTAATTTTCTTTTTGACTGCGACCTGGCAGCAACCCGATGGTTTTGCACAGCTTAATTAATCAGGTGTTCCTGCATCTGTCCCTCCCCTGCGCTCATGATGAGAGGTGGACAGTATTGTCTTATTGTGTTGGGTGATTTTATATATCTATATCTAGATAGATATGTCTATATATATATATATATATATATCTATATATATCTATATCTATATCTATATATATATATATATATACATATATATATATGTATATACATGCGATCTAGCTTATTTTTATTCTCTGGTGTCATTCTTCAATTTTGTACAGCATCTGACCTTTCGATATCTGACCATAAGCTGGGGTCTAAAAATGTCCGTTTAATATTATCTACATCAAACTCTTTTGACTCTATTTCATGCAGCATTAAGAAAACTGATATTATTATTATCTTCTCCAATGACAGCCTGCCTAATAGACACAATTTATCTACTTCTGATGAATAGGTATCCTTCTGTAACAGCAGACTTCGATGTCTTCCTTTGAGAACTTTGATTATTTCTTTTTCTGTCATTTTCTTTCATGCACCCCACTCTCTATTTCACCCCATAACTACATCAGCTAAAGTTAAAGGCTGCTGCTTGGAACACCTTATTACTAACGCTGGTCTTGTAGTTCATAAATGATAAGAACACTCTATTTACAGCTAAATCTGAATATTATTTAACACTAATTACTGGTGAAGGAACAGCTAAGACTCTTTTGTCTACTGTAAACAACATCTACTGACCATCTACTGACCACTCAAGAAGGCTCTTCTAGGTCAGTCCAAATATATATACACTGTCTGATCCCATCTTCTTTTTTCTAGCTTGAATTGTTGAGGAAATATCTGGATTTGTTAAATCTACACCTTCTACCTCTCATCTTTATCCACTTCCCACTCATCTTGTTTGTCCCCTCCTTCCACTTTAATAGCTGACATTATACATTCTTCCCTAGTCTCTTATTCATTAAAATTCTTAAGAAACCTGGTGCAAATCCTTTCAACCTAAATAATTATCATCCAATTGCAAATTTACCTTTTTGATAAAGCCTCTCATGATATGCCTTTGAAGAGATAAAATATGCTTGTTGACATCTCACAGGCCTGGTTTAAATTGTACTCATATTGCAATCAATATGTACAATTAAATAATTTCAGCTTGCGTAGTTGTCAGTGGTGTTCCCCAGGGCTCTGTCATTTATTATTTATCTCCTACCTGTGGGTCACATCTTAAGGAAAATTTGCACACATTTTAATGTTTATATGGTCTGTATTTGTATAGCGCCTTACTAGTCCCTAAGGTCCCCAAAGCACTTTACACATCCAGTCATCCACCCATTCACACACACTGGTGATGACAAGCTACATCGTAGCCACAGCCACCCTGGGGCGCACTGACAGAGGCGAGGCTGCCGGACACTGGTGCCACCGGGCCCTCTGACCACCACAAGTAGGCAACGGGTGAAGTGTCTTGCCCAAGGACACAACGACCAAGACTGTCAGAGCCGGGGCTCGAACCGGCAACCTTCTGATTACAAGGCGAACTCCCAACTCTTGAGCCACGATCGCCCCACTGATGACATCCATCTCTATCTGTCTGCTAAACCTAAAGCCATTCTTACACCTTGTTCTCTCATCGACTGTTGTAAATCACTGACTGAAATGAAATCACACTGTCTGCTAATTTTCTCAAATTAAATAGTCACACAAGTTCTTTTAGTAGGAACTACAACTGTTTTGGATAAATGTAAATGCATCTTAAATTTTGAAACAGAAGTCAAAATTAAATTTCTGTTGATTTTTCTTTGTGTCCAGACTGTGATCTGTTTTTCTACTCTGATATTCACTGCCCCTTTTGGATTTAACTAATTGACTTCAGAAAGATGTCATTTGAGCTGTAGAACTGATTTTAAAACCCTAGATGCTATAAAGCTGGTAAAGAAGGTAGACTTCAGTGAGTGAACTGAATCAGCATCAGCACCTTAAATATAAATTGATGCCCGCTGCCCTTAATACTATAAATGTTCTCACAAAAAGAAAATCCCCTTTGGAATCTGAACTAAACTGAATTAAAAACGGAACAAAACTGATGCCTCTGGTTGGTCTATAGTATAATTTGTCCCAGAGAGTATAGGCAGATACAATGCTTCTGAATTATGCACCGACTGCATCAAACATTCTAGTTTGACATGGTAAGAAGTTGAACCAAGCACAACACACACACACACACACACACACACACACACACACACACACACACACACACACACACACACACACACACACACACGTCTATACACAGTCCACTGCCTCTTTTGTTTTCATTGTGTTCCTTGTGTCTTTTGAATAATAGAGGTGGCTGGAGACTTCTTGAAGTCTCAGATTTACTTCTAGCACTCAGAACAACACTCCTTCTTTCTCCATTCACTCAAAACTCCAGCTGCCTTCACTAAACCTACATTGTGTTCACAAATCCCCCCCCTCTTTCTTACTCAGCCAATCTTACTTTTACCACACTTGTTGGGAATTGGATGGACAGGGTGAGCGAGACATGTCAGGCAGCGGATTAACCCCGGTTGAATAAAACAGCAATGAGGATATTGCCTTCTTAAAAAATGCAGAGTAATATTATGTTACCCTATTACAGTTTTTGCCCGTTGCTTGAACACCATGAACCCATGCCTAGACTAAAGTAACACAAGTTGAAGCTTTTGTTACCATACCTCAAACACATGTACCCCTACCTTAAACAAAAGCGCTGCTATGCACCCCAGTTCCAATTATGCAACACACATGGTCCTGCATGCTACACTCCATTTCATACATAAGACACTTCGCTCACAAAATGAAATTTCAGGGTGCCATTCGGAAAACACATGTATCCAAAATACAAAACACATCGGGTAATTGCAACCACTCAAATACACACCTGAAGGCACTTACTTGCAAAACCGAACACCAATTAGCCAACTACAAAAAGCCCTCAGCGTAGCCATTTCAAGAATGGTAAATGGTAAATGGCCTGTATTTATATAGCGCTTTACTCGTCCTTAAGGACCCCAAAGCGCTTTACATATCCAGTCATCCACCCATTCACACACACATTCACACACTGGTGATGGCAAGCTACATTGTAGCCACAGCCACCCTGGGGCGCACTGACAGAGAACTTTGCAAGCATGGATGGAGGGAGAGCAAGAGGAAGAGGAAGAGGAAGAGGTAGAGGAGGAGGAGGAAGAGGAGGAGGAGGCCGAAGAGGCCATGCACGGACCCATATTTCTGATGAAATAAGAGCAACTTTGGTGGACCATGTCATCAACCATGGCCTGACTATGAGGGAAGCTGGGCAGAGAACATCTAAGCCGCTTCACAGTGGCATCTGTAATACGAACATTCCGACTAGAAAACAGGTATGTCTTCACCTCCATACCTTCTGCTCTACTCAGATGGTTTTATAGCACTGTTCTACAGTATATCACATTACCATATCAAGTGTACGGGGTGCTAATGCTCCTTTTGCAGCCAAAGTGGCTGATTCCTTATATTGAAGTACAGTGTTGTACAGTGGATGACACAGTACATACAGTAAAGTATTGTAAGAAAAATAAGCAAACCGATGACAATATGTGGTTGTATTTCTCCAGAATGACTCGAAGACCTTCTGGGGGAGGACGGCAACGCCTGTTCACACAACAGCAGGAACTTGCCGTTGTGGACCTAGTGAGGGCAGACAATGCCATCCGTCTCCACCAGCTACGACGGAAAATACTTGCAGACAGGCAAGTGTTCAGCAACATAGACCATGTGAGCATCACCACCATCAGACGCATCTTGGGAAAACACAGCATCACCATGAAGCAGCTCTACAGAGTACCATTTGAGAGGAACAGTGACACGGTCAAAGGACTTCGAGCTGAATATGTACGGGTGTCAGGCGTCGTGTGGAGGCGAGGAAGAAGGAAGAAGGAACCCAAACGCAGGACTCGCAGGTACGGGTACGTGTAACTGTCCCTTACATTTACAATAGAGTATTGGTGAAGTCCAGTAGCAGCTGAATATGTACCATATCAGTACCACATGGATCTATTCTGAGAGCTACACAGGTACCTGTGTGATGGGGTGAGGGTGCTGTATGTGTAGCACTGTAGTACAGTGATATGTTCCCCTTTTTTTCAGAGAATCTTGGCCATGGATGGAGCTGCACAGCCTCATGAATACATTTTCATTGATGAAGCTGGATTCGACCTGAGCAAAACAAGACGACGGGGTCGTAATGTAATTGGCCAAAGGGCAATTGTGCACGTCCCAGGGCAGCGCGGGGGAAACATCACATTATGTGCCGCCATATGCCTTCGAGGGCTTCTGCACCATCATGCAATACTAGGTCCATACAATAGCCAACACATACTCACATTTCTAGATGCTCTCCATGATATAGTTGTACAGAACAGACCAGATCAGCCCAGGTTTGTGGTGATATGGGATAATGTCAGTTTCCATCGGGCTGCTCTGGTCCAGGCCTGGTTCTCAAACCACAATCAATTTGAAGTGGTATACTTGCCCCCTTACTCACCATTTGTGAACCCTATAGAGGAATTTTTTTCGGCTTGGAGATGGCGAGTATATGACCGCCAACCACATGCCCGCATGCCTCTTCTGCAGGCAATGGAACAGGCCTGCGGCGACATTCAGGTGACAGCAATCCATGGATGGTTTCGACATGCAAGAGGATATTTTCCCCGGTGCCTAGCGGGAGAGGACATTGCTTGCGATGTTGATGAGGTCCTGTGGCCAGACCCCAACAGACGGCGGGATCCATGAGCCCACTTATGCACAATTGTCATGGTTTTTTGTGTTTACAGTATAGTGTTTTTTCTATTGCAATATTATTGTGTTGTTGTTTTGTTTTTTTTTTGCTTTATCTGAATTCATGGTACTGCAATGTACAATATTGAGTAGGTCTATTTGCGTTTTTGGTTGTTTGAAAATGTGTCTCCTGTAAATGTGCCTTCTGAATAAACAATGGAAATCAAGGACTGCAGTGTTTTATATAAAGAAGACTAGTGTGTTCCCCCTGATCTGTCAGTGTTTGCATATGATGCAAGTATGTGTCATTTTGTCAACAGAGTTACATTTTGACAAAGGAATGTCAGGTTTTGACAGCAGAGTTTAGGTTTTGGGAGTAGAGTTTCAATTTGGCACAGATGTGAATGGTATATTTCCCAGTGTTGTGTCATGTGTACTTGTGTGTACAGTTTTGGCACAGAGCGGAGTTTTGCAAAATGTGTTCAAGCAGTGGGCAAAAACTGTAATATTTTATACTAAGCATTAGGGGTGGGGGAAAAAATCGATACTGTGTAGTATCGTAATATTTTTTTTGTTAATAATGTATCAATACAGGGACAGCAGGAATCGATATTTTGTTACAAAAAAGTTTTTGTGGACTGGAACATGCTCTGACTTCAGAGCATGTTGATCAGCTCCTTTTTCTGAGCAAGAATCCTGACGTTCCTTCACTGTCCAAATTTGTTTAACTTTTTTTTTGGCAGCAATAAACTAAATTTAAGACATGTTTTATTTTAATTAAGTTTAAAACTTTTTTATTTCATGTAAAATTATATTTTGTTTTAACTTACTTTCAAATTCTTCAGTTGCTGAATGGGCTGCATAGTTTTCATAAATTGCATAGTTCAGAATAGCTACCAGATGGTTGCATTCAGTTAAGTTGGACTAGACTGTAATACAAACCGTTCAGTTTGTCAACAATAAAACTGACTGAAATGAGAGAAAGACTGAGTGTGAGACTTTGATCCATCCATCCATCCATCCATCCATCCATCCATCCATCCATCCATCTTCATCCGCTTTATCCGGGGACGGGTCGCGGGGGCAGCAGCCTAAGCAAAGAGGCCCAGACCTCCCTCTCCCCAGCCACCTCCTCCAGCTTATCCGGGGGAATACCAAGGCGTTCCCAGGCCAGCCGAGAGATATAATCTCTCCAGCGTGTCCTGGGTCTGCCCCGGGGCCTCCTCCCGGTGGGACATGCCTGGAACACCTCACCCAGGAGGCGCCCAGGGGGCATCCTTGTCAGATGCCCGAACCACCTCAGCTGGCTCCTTTCGATGTGGAGCAGCAGCTGCTCTACTCTGAGCCCCTCCCGGATGGCCGAACTTCTCACCCTGTCTCTAAGGGAGAGGCCAGCCACCCTTCGGAGGAAGCTCATTTCTGCCGCTTGTATCCGCGATCTCGTTCTTTCGGTCACTACCCACAGCTCGTGGCCATAGGTGAGGGTAGGGACGTAGATCGACCGGTAAATTGAGAGCTTTGCTTTTACACTCAGCTCCCTCTTCACCACGACGGACCGGTGCAGCGTCCGCATTACTGCAGCCGCAGCCCCAATCCGTCTGTCGATCTCCGGCTCCCTTCTCTCATCACTCGCGAACAAGACCCCGAGATACTTGAACTCCTCCACTTGGGGCAGGAACTCCTCCCCGACCCGGAGTGGGCACTCCACCCTTTTCCGGCTGAGAACCATGGCCTCAGATTTGGAGGTGCTGATCCTCATTCCTGCTGCTTCACACTCGGCTGCGAACCGTTCCAGTGCGAGCTGGAGGCCCTCACCCGATGAAGCCAACAGAACCACATCATCTGCAAAAATCAGAGATGAGATTCTGAGGCCACCAAAGCGAAAGCCCTCCGCCACTTGGCTGCGCCTAGAAATTCTGTCCATAAAAATTATGAACAGAACTGGAGACAAAGGGCAGCCCTGGCGGAGCCCATCACCCACCGGGAACGAGTCCGACTTATTGCCGGCAATGCGAACCAAGCTCTTGCAACGGTTGTATAGGGATCGAATGGCCCGTAGCAATGGGCCAGACACCCCATATTCCCGCAACACCTCCCACAGGACACCCCGAGGGACACGGTCGAATGCCTTCTCCAAGTCCACAAAACACATGTAGACTGGTTGGGCAAACTCCCATGCACCCTCAAGTATCCTGGAGAGGATAAAGAGCTGGTCCAGTGTTCCGCGACCAGGACGAAAACCGCATTGTTCCTCCTGTATCCGAGGTTCGACTAACGGACGAACTCTCCTTTCCAGCACCCTGGCATAGACTTTCCCAGGGAGGCTGAGGAGTGTGATCCCCCTGTAGTTGGAACACACCCTCCGGTCCCCCTTCTTAAAGATGGGGACCACCACCCCGGTCTGCCAGTCCACAGGTACTGCCCCTGATCTCCACGCAACATTGCAGAGGCGTGTCAACCAGGACAGCCCTACAACGTCCAGAGCCTTCAGGAACTCGGGGCGGACCTCATCAACACCAGGGGCTCTGCCACCAAGGAGTTGTTTAACTGCCTCAGTGACCTCGCCCCCGGAAATTGGCGGGTCATTCCCCTCATCCCCAGACTCTGCTTCCTCCTCGGAAGACGTGTCAGTGGGATTAAGGAGGTCCTCGAAGTATTCCTTCCACCGCCCGACAATTTTCTCAGTCGACGTCAGCAGCGCTCCGCCAGCACTATACACAGTGCAGGTAGAGCACCGCTTTCCCCTCCTGAGACGTCTGACGGTTTGCCAGAATCTCTTCGAGGCAGTCCGAAAGTCTTTTTCCATGGCCTCTCCGAACTCCTCCCACACCCGAGTTTTTGCTTCAGCCACTGCCCGAGCCGCATTCCGCTTGGCCTGTCGATACCTGTCGCTTGCCTCCGGAGTCCCACAGGCTAACCAAGCCCGATAGGACTCCTTCTTCAGCCTGGTGGCTCCCTTCACCTCTGGTGTCCACCATTTGGTTCGGGGATTACCACCACGGCAGGCACCAACCACCTTGCGGCCGCAGCTCAATGCAGCAGCTTCGGCAATGGAGACGCTGAACATGGTCCATTCGGACTCAATATCCCCAGTCTCCCTCGGAATGCTGTTGAAGCTCTGCCGGAGGTGTGCGTTGAAGATCTCGCGGACTGGGGCCTCTGCTAGACGTTCCCAGCACACCCTCACTACGCGTTTAGGTGCACCAGGTCTGTCCAGCGTCCTCCCCCGCCACCTGATCCAACTCACCACCAGGTGGTGATCAGTTGACAGCTCAGCCCCTCTCTTTACCCGAGTGTCCAGAACATATGGTCGCAGGTCTGCTGATACGATTACAAAATCGATCATCGACCTACGGCCTAGAGCATCCTGGTGCCACGTGCACTTATGGACACTCTTATGTTCGAACAGGGTGTTCGTTATGGCCAAACTGTGATTAGCACAGAAGTCCAATAACAAAGCACCGCTCGGGTTCAGATCAGGGAGGCCGTTCCTCCCGATCACGCCCCTCCAGGTCTCGCTGTCGTTACCCACGTGAGCATTGAAGTCTCCCAGCAGGACAACAGAGTCTCCAGGTGGAGCACCCTCCAGCACCCCCCCCCCCCCCCCCCCCCAGGGACTCTAAGAAGGCTGGGTACTCTGAACTGCCACTCGGCGCATAAGCGCAGATGACAGTCAGGACCCGTTCCCCGACCCTAAGGCGCAGGGAACAAACCCTCTCGTCCACCGGGAAAAACCCCAACGTACCGGCAGCAAGCCGAGGGGATATTAGAATACCCACCCCAGCCCGCCGCCTCTCACCAGGGGCAACTCCAGACTGAGACAGAGTCCAGCCCCTCTCCAGGAGACTGGTTCCAGAGCCCAAGCCATGCGTAGAGGTGAGCCCGACTATATCTAGCCGGTACCTCTCAACCTCACGCACTAACTCAGGCTGTCCCTATTGCCAGTCTTGGCAGCCGGGGGTCAGTCCGCCAGGGCCTCCGCTCCTGGCCGCCACCCGGCACACAATGCACCCGACCCCTATGACGCCTCCTGCGGGTGGTGGGCCTGCGGGAGGATGGGCCCATGTCTCCTCTTCGGGCTGTGCCCGGCCGGGCCCCATGGACTAAGGCCCGGCCACCAGACGCTCGCCCTCGGGCACCCTCCCCGGGCCTGGCTCCAGGGCGGGGCCCCGGTAACCCTATCCCGGGCAGGGTAAACTGTTCCCTTGGTGTCCTTTTCATAAGGGTCTTATGAATCGCTCTTTGTCTGGTCCCTCACCCAGGGCCAGTTTGCCATGGGAGACCCTACCAGGGGGCAAAAGCCCCCAGACAACATAGCCTCTGGGATCCCTGGGACACACAAACCCCTCCACCACGATAAGGTAGCGATTCAAGGAGGGGGTGAGACTTTGATATTAGATAAAATGAATATTGATAAAGTTTACCTTTATGTACAGAATCTGAATATCGCAAAATATTTTAAAAAATTGCAATAATATCGTATCGTGGGTTAAGTATTGTGATTAGATTAGATTAGATTAGATTAGATAGAACTTTATTAATCCCTCGGGTGGGTTCCTCTGGGAAATTCGATTTCCAAAAAAGCACAGCAACGACAGAAGTTACAGAGTTACAGAATATTATATATATATATATATATATATATATATATATATATATATATATATATATATATACACACACACACACACACACACTGTTACACCCCGGCCTAGGCAACCGGGGTGCAACGTAGAAAAACAAAGATAAGGAAAATAAAACCACGAAGGCTCTCCACCAAAATCCCAAAACGAAAATATCCCATGACGAAAGTATTAACAAACCCATTCACAACTATTTACAACAGACTATTTATTTACAACAAAACACCAAACTATTTACAACACGGGGGAGATCGCGACCATGACACACTGAAACACAAGGTTTAAATACATAGAGGGAGCAATCAGGAAATGGACCACAGGAGGGAAACACAGCTGGGGCAAATTAGAACTGACGAGACAGGGAAAATGTAAACTGAACACACTAAGATAACACAGACTTTCAAAGTAAAGCAGGAAATACATAAGTCATGCAAAAACAAAACACTGACACACCGAAACATAACATTTCCCCCTACCCAAAAATCAAACATGTAACCCCAAGTGAAAAGTTTGATTCAGACAAACGAAGGCTGAAACGAAGGCAGACGAAGCTGATGGAGGCTGGAGCGGTCCCACTGACCCTCCAGCAGACGACGAAGGCTGGAGCGGTCCCTCGGACCCTCCAGCGAAGGCGGATGAAGGCTGGAGCGGTCCCACGGACCCTCCAGCGACGACAAAGGCTGGGGCGGTCCCACGGACCCTCCCCCCAGCGAAGGCGGATGAAGGCAGACGAAGCTGATGGAGGCTGGAGCGGTCCCACGGACCCTCCAGCAGACGACGAAGGCTGGTGCGGTCCCCCGGACCCTCCAGCAGAGGCGGATGAAGGCTGGAGCAGTCCCTCGGACGCTCCAGCGAAGGCGGATGAGCAGCTCACTAGCTGCACACATGGACACGCAGCCCACCAGCTGCACACACGGACACGCAGCCCACCAGCTGCACACATGGACACGCAGCCCACCAGCTGCACACACGGACACGCAGCCCACCAGCTGCAGAAGGCTGGAGCGGTCCCTCGGATCCTCCAGCGAAGGCGGATGAAGGCTGGAGCGGTCCCTCGGATCCTCCAGCGAAGACAGACGAGCAGCTAACTAGCTGCACACATAGACACGCAGCCCACCAGCTGCACACACGGACACGCAGCCCACCAGCTGCAGAAGGCTGGAGCGGTCCCTCGGATCCTCCAGCGAAGGCGGATGAAGGCTGGAGCGGTCCCTCGGATCCTCCAGCGAAGACAGACGAGCAGCTCACTAGCTGCACACATAGACACGCAGCCCACCAGCTGCAGAAGGCTGGAGCGGTCCCTCGGATCCTCCAGCGAAGGCGGATGAAGGCTGGAGCGGTCCCCGGGCCCTCCAGCGAAGACAGACGGAGGCTGAAGCGGTCCTCGGACCCTCCAGCGAAGACAGAAGGCCGAAGCTGTCCCTCCTTCGGACCCTCCAGCGATCCCGGACGAGCCCCCATATGTTACACCCCGGCCTAGGCAACCGGGGTGCAACGTAGAAAAACAAAGATAAGGAAAATAAAACCACGAAGGCTCTCCACCAAAATCCCAAAACGAAAATATCCCATGACGAAAGTATTAACAAACCCATTCACAACTATTTACAACAGACTATTTATTTACAACAAAACACCAAACTATTTACAACACGGGGGAGATCGCGACCATGACACACTGAAACACAAGGTTTAAATACATAGAGGGAGCAATCAGGAAATGGACCACAGTAGGGAAACACAGCTGGGGCAAATTAGAACTGACGAGACAGGGAAAATGTAAACTGAACACACTAAGATAACACAGACTTTCAAAGTAAAGCAGGAAATACATAAGTCATGCAAAAACAAAACACTGACACACCGAAACGTAACACACACACACACACACACACACACACACACACACACACACACACACACACACACATATATAAATACAGAGACAATATAAATAAAATATACGAAGGGGATAAATAGAATAAATAGGAATAAAAATAAAAATACAAGTGAATTGCACATTTCAAGTATTGAGTCTATTGCACCGTTGACTATTTACAAAAGTATTGCACAAAAGGTATTGCACAGTGAGGTGAAGAGGCACTACAGCTTAGTTGTTCCCCCCTCCTTTGTCCTCCTGTTTCCCCTCCCTCTCCCCTCCAGGGAGGAGTTAAACAGTCTGATGGCGTGTGGGACAAAGGAGTTTTTAAGTCTGTTAGTTCTTGTCTTTGGGAGAAGCAACCTGTCACTGAACAGACTCTTCTGGTTGTTAATGGCCGTGTGCAGAGGATGTCTGGCATTGTCCATAATGTCCATCAGTTTCTTTAATGTCCTTTTCTCTGCCACTGTCACCAGAGTGTCCAGCTTCATGCCGACCACAGAGCTAGCCCTCCTGATCAGTTTCTCCAGCCTGGATGAGTCCTTCTTTGCTGTGCTGCTCCCCCAGCACACCACAGCATAGAAAAGTACTCCAGCAACCACCGACTGGTAAAACATCCTCAGGAGCTTCCTGCAGATGTTAAAAGACCTCAGCCTCCTGAGGAAGTACAGTCGGCTTTGGGCTTTTTTATACAGGTGCTCTGTGTTGCATGACCAGTCCAGTTTATTGTCCACCCACAGCCCGAGGTACTTGTACTTGTTGACCACCTCCATCTCCTCCCCCTCTATCTGAACCGGCAGTGGTAATATCGTATCGTGGGATGTATGGTGATTCCCACCTCTACTAAGCATGTTATTTTTACTTTTGTGTTTTAGGGTTTTACAATTTCACAAAGTCAAAAAGGAATTGATTTTAAAGTTGAGAGAAATAAAGAGATAAAGTTTCTAAAACTAATCACATAACAGTGATGGTTATTCTTCCATCAAAATGACACCAGGGAATCACATAAGTGGTTTTAGTGTCTCTGCAATGATGACTGCACTGTAGCTAAAAGCAATATTACCTTTCAAAGTGAATCATTATCTTAACTTCTAAATAATCACTGCTGTTACCATTAGCCTCTAAGTTCAGGAAGAACACTTTTGAAGTCCACTGCAGGAGCAGGAAACTATCCCTGTTCAATCAGGTTAATGAGCATCTAAAGACTAAAACTATTATATAGGGTTTCTGAATTTCAAACAACAACCAAAAAATAGATTAAGACAACTCAATTAAACAAATGGAAACACCAGCTTTTATTATATATTCATTTATTGAGCAAAATGTTACAAATCTCTGAGTAAAAAGTAGCAGTAGCAGGATCTAGCAGGTGTTTTCAATCACTCCGGTGTGAGCATACAGTCTGTGGGTGTTGGTGTTCCCAGGGATTTACAGGGATAGTTCAGGACGTGAATCATGGCTGAAAGATTCCTGAGGTTTAGAAAATTGTTGCAAATGATGGGGCTGTAATTCCTGCATAAAACTTTCATTATGTACAGTAACTACATGGTCTAATAGGAAGGTGTAAAGTGGCAACAAGCCAAATTATTTGGTGCCTGAACAGGTTGCTTTTAGAACCGATGACTTGGAAGCGTGTGAAAAGTTTAAACTTCAGTGATCAAGGAACTGACCTCCCAGCCCATTGCTCATTCAGTGGGCTGGTTTCAGTCATTGTGCAAATGTAGTATTTATGAGGTTGGGGAAACCTGCAGTCAGCTGAGACTGAAGAAGTCACCTGACGAAACGTTTCTCCCACTGAAAACGTTACGTCCAGATGAACAGAATCAATCTTTTGGGATTTACTTACCTGGATGATTGAGCATGTATCAAGACATAAACTTCAGTGATGCTCATGCATATAAACGTGAGCAGTAATAGACAAATTGTTTGCTTTTGGAAAAACTTCCTGCTGTGTATTGTGACTCTGTGTGACCTTGAGGTGCCCCAGTTGCCGTAAACACTACAAACAGTGACTCTGTGGTGTCCTCATTATAGCCAAAGCCAGACACGTGTACCAGCAGACTGCACACAAGCCTTCGGCTGCTCTCTCACCCCAGGCAAGCCATTTGTTTTTCCTCTCGCACTGGCATGCATCTAACATCTCCACTTGGAAATTCCCACAGTGATCAAAGGCAATATTGCAATATTGTGACTGGATTTACTCATTGGATGTACAGCTTTTCAAATACCAGATGGATGCTTTGGCGCTTTTGCAAGTAGATGAAACAAAATCCCCTCAGCTCGCTTTGCCAAAAGAGAGTCAACATTCACCAGCATTGCTGGTATTTGCAGCAAACACTTGTGTTTCACGAAGTGGAGTTCTTCTTGGGTCTTGGCAATGATAGTTTTGCATCATACTAAGCAAGAATGCACACAACTGTAATTGAAAAAAAAAATAGAACATTTAAATTTAGACAGAAGGACATCGGTGCATAGTGTTAATTTGGTTCATTAATTATCTGAACTTCTAGAGGGGTTTATTTAATATCTGTACACACTTTGATTCCAATCTATTAAAATGTTAAAAAGGTTCAATGAATAAGAAAAATGAAAAATGAAAAAGTCAGTAGTCTCATCTTCTATGGACCATGAAAGCCAGATAGGTTATGATATACAAAATTGTCACATGGCCTTTTAGGAAGCATGGAAACAGCCCTGGTATGCTGGGCTCATTAGCAGCATTGTAGCAGTGCAGTCAACTACCAAAATAGGGTTGCTGCTAAATGCTAGTAGAGGTCACAAGTGCTCCATTGTTCCATGTTAAGCTCTGTAATAAAAGAATTTGATAAATAATAATATTAAAAGTTGGTCTGCACCAAATCCTTCCTCTGCCTGCAATGATTGTAGTCAATGGTCACTTATCAAATAGCTTGACATTAAAGTTAATTTTAGTTAAGGACAAGCGGAAGAGGATGGATGGATAAAGCACAACACACACACACACACACACACACACACACACACACACACACACACACCTGATTGTGTGTCCACCTTGAAATTTAGAGGGTCTTGCATTTACTGCTTGTGGAAAAATATTTATCGTTTTGGTAGGACCAACAGCTAGTCCTAGGGAGTACATTCATTTAGACTGTGCCTGTAGTATCCATGTTTGTCACAGCGTACAGCCCAATAATAACTCTGAAAGCCAGCATGCCAACTGGATTCTGTGTATGGCAAATTATGGCCATATTATGAAACATATGGTCAAAGACATAGAAAATGGGGCTTTTCAATGTATGGCAATACATCTGACTCTCATCTAAAATTTACACTGTGAACACATTTTTCTATTATATGCTTTATACCAATCACCCATAGTAAAAAAACTGGATTATATAAAATACTTGGATCTGCTAAGTTTAGACATGAAGCTGGTCCAAAATTGGAGAGAAAGATTTAGGATACCAAAATAATTTCTGATGCCTTTTTCAGCTATCTGCCATGGTCCCTTAGTCGATGAGGCACCATGCCACCGTGCTGGCCACTGTAGGGCCAGCACGGTGGCATGGCATGGTGGTTGTCTATCCCTGTGTGTTAGCCCTGTGACAGACTGGCAATCTGTCCAGGGTGTACCCCGCCTCTCGCCCTATGACAGCTGGGATAGGCTCCAGCATTTAAGAATTTAAATGGATGGATGGATGGATGGCATTTCAAAGTTTAAAAACCATTTGCTCACCATCTTTTTTCAATGTCTAGTCTTAGGCAAAAAAAGTAGCCACAAATGAAAAACAATGCCAACACTAAAGACTGGATGTTCACATACTGAATGCTGCTTGGACAGCTTTCTTAAAATGTATGAAAAAAATGGTTTATGTTATTTTTAAACTATTAGAACAAAATAATTTAAATAAATCTTTCTTATGAGAAGTCATGAACAGACCCTATTTACACAAGAAAGACTCAAACTAGTGACTGTTTGTTCTGAGGTCTATTTCTTACCCTGCTGAGGTAACTGACCTCCAAAGGATTATAACAGGGTTTTTGCCCAATTATAACATCAGGGGACAGAGAGACAATGCTTTTGACAGTTCAAACTATATTTTTTGTATTTCTAGACTTTCTAAGTATAGGCAACATTCCCTGAACACAGATTAGGGACAACCTAATGTAGTAATAATACCTCTATCTACATACGTTTAGATGTCATTGATCGGTTTTGGCACAAAACCACTTCAGTGCTGATAATGGAAAGGCAACAGAGTCAGCTGTTTAAGCTCTGTGGACTTTGCTGATTCAGCTCCTCACACAGTCAAAGATTCACCAACTGAGTAATTAACTCATATCTTAAGGGCTGACATGCTTTTTCACATAATGCACTGTTACTCCATTTCAGAGTCAGTGCATTAGTAAATCATTTAGTGTAGTATTCTATGTTCATACACAGAGTGAACAAGCTCAGTGGTCTGGTTCATTTTCTGTCTGCCTCGCTGGTCCGACTCTGAAAGCATCTTGGCATTTCTGAACCACACATTAATACATATGGACTTTTTCTGCCAGCTAGCATTTTTGTGAAAAATGAATCCTTGTGTCTATGTCTGAGGGAGTGAAGTTGTCAGTTATCCAGGTGTGTGTCTGCCAGATCTCAGTTTCACTTAATTTATGGCTACGCTTGTGGTTTCTTGCAGTTTTGTGTTGCAAACTGTACTAAGAAATTGATCGCGTCCCTCTTTTCTAACTTGTCTCTTTTTCCTACTTGTCTCATGATATTTTGAAGTAATTTCACTCGGGACAGGCATATAATGGCACAGAACCACGTGAGTGGCAGCAGAGAACAAGAGACGTGGAAACATTTACTCGGTGGATAAAAGTTTGCTTTTACTAATCCTGCCACGTAGTCAAATAATAACACGCCTGTGAAACTTTTTCTAAATGTATTGTGTCTATGGAGTGTAACTTGACCAGCATTACAAACTTGTCCAAAAAAAGCTGTTAAAAAGACAGACTAGTGTAGCTCTAGTCTCACTATTTAATGTGTGAATTTAAAACACAGAAATAGCTCAGGTCATTTCCTTTAATGAGGAGATGTTAAGGTCTGGTTATGGTTTGCTATTATGGGAAATAACTGAAGTTTAAAATCAATTCAGGCTAATGTGATCTGAGACTGGAAAAAACTTTTTATTATTTGCACTATAGATATGATCATTTAATCACAACTGAATTGTGAACTTGGTGGAATTGTGTGGGTGGCTTTTATATCCACAGCAAGCACTGTAAAACCTCCACGTAGAACTTAAAACAATAAAATAAAATGTACAATATATCTTATGTTTATTTCACCCTTTACCGAAGCTCTTTCTTGTGTGTGCAGTCTTTTTCCCCGCTGGCCCCAGGTGTTTTATCTGGGTCACTGCATGCAGCTCAGCTTGTCTGTCTACATGGTGAAGACATTTTATCTGACCAGTAAAATAGACGTGGATCCAGAGACCAAACAACTGTGTGCTGCAATGTTACATGTTTAGATCCTGCTCTGCCAGTTCACATATGTTTTTTCTAATTTCTCTTCTCTCCTCATAGACATGGAGACAGAAACGAAGACAAGGCTAATGCAATAAAAGTGCTGCATCTGCCCTGTCAGTGGTTTTGCTCATTACACTGCAGTGGCTGGCCAATTTGACACTGACGGAGGCTTTTGCTATTTTGAGGTCCTTATCAGAGTCATGGAGGGCAAAGCACTCTTAGCACTCAGGCGGACCTCCAGCCTCCATGAGGAGCCATGGGAGGCGGGCAATGTGCAATCAGAGGACCACGTGAGGGGGGGTGGGGTTGGCGAAGGATGGAGACAAGGGTATCTAGGCAGTGTATTTATATCCTACATGTCTCACATCTAACAAAGTGATAGACAGACAAACTGAAAGCTTCTGTCACACAAAATTCTCCATGGCAGCATCTCGCCCCATGCCCCTCTATCCCTCAAAGTAAAAACAGAAAAATAATCTGCGGCATACAGGGTACGCTTGGATTTCTTCGGGTTAATAATAGCGTTTCTCCAGTCTTAGTAATTCCAGCACAGGCCTGTAAAGTCAGGCTTGGGGGAATCTAAAGCATGGGGCCAGCAAAATAAATAGAAAGTATAAAGCAAATTCAGACCAAAGAAGTCGTACACTTTTTCTCAGGGGGACACAATATGTCTCAACTAATCATTTCTTATGCTTTGCCACACATCTGTCACAGAAACATGAACTATAACACTGGTCTTCGCTTACTAGCTTAACCAATGTGCTTAGACATAGTCATACCACGACCACCACCTTGATCCTCGACAGGTAAAAAGGAAGTCAGAGCTAAAATTAAACCCGCAGATACACATATGTAATGTTTCAAGTTATTTTCCTGTTGGATGAAGAGAATATTTATAAATCAAATATTTATTGCAAAGTAAACATAAGTATATATCGTTCTAATTCATCATCAAGGAATCATCTTTAGTAAATATCAATGAATATTTATAGGCTTTGTATAAGAACAAAGCCTATTTTTCTAGTGTTCTTAATAAGTGAATTTATTCTGATAGGCACACAGAAGGGGGTGGAAAACATGCACCCTGGATCGTTCAGATTTTACTGTTAGATAAAAGGTGAGATCCGTAATTTGCCACAGAGCAGTGTTTACATGGATGTCAGTGCAGAGCTGCTCAACGCTTCAGAGCACACAGGCACTGATGCACAGTCAAATAAACAGGCAAGCGCATACAGAGAGAAGACCTCTGTTATTTGAAAAAAAAGGTTCCAGATGGCACTGTGGGAGGTGGTCAGTGAGGACAAGGTAGGTGAAGCCCCCTCAGTAAGCTTCCGTGAGGTCATCTAGGCGTAAGTCATTACGGCAGAGGCGGAGGAGGAGTGAGCGTGTTGATGTGAGACCTAGCTGTCTGTTTGAGAAATACTAGGTGTTTAAATGGAAGTCCTGAAGCAGGTTTCATTTTCCCAAGAGACCTCAGTGCAAGCTACCATGATTATGTTATACTAGCAAAGCTATGAGTGAGGCTCGGAGGGTCGTCACACAGATAGTCTTGAATAATCAGACCCCATCTTATCTTAATAAACTTTTAGTACTATATCACCCCAATTGAGCACTTTGCTCTCAGAGCTCTGGTTAACTTGTGGTAAGGTAGAGTATTTAAAAGTAGAATAACAAGCAGAGCCTTTGGTTTCCAGGCCCCTCTTCTGTGGAATAAGGTCTCAGTTTGAATTCAGGAGATGGAGACATACACCCTCTACTTTTAAGATTAGGCTTAAGACTTTCATTTTTAATAAAGCTTATAGTTAGGGCTGGATCAGGTGACCCTGAGTCCACCTTTAATTGCACTACAATAGATCCAGGCTGCTGGGCCTGAGTGTTTGTGACTTCTTCACTCACCTTTTCAATCACTCTGTGTTTATTCACCACTTTACATCTAATAATTAGTTACTATTAATCTCTGGCTCTCTTCCACAGTCTGTCTTTGTCCTGGCTTCCCCTCCTCACCTCCAACCAGTCACGGTGGGTGGCCACCCGGCTCTGAGCCTGGTTCTTCCAGAGGGTTCTTCCTGTTAAAAGGGAGTTTTTCCTTCCCACTCTCAAGAACATTTGTGCTCATAGGGGGTCATATGAGCCCACTGATTACTATAGGGTCTATACAGAAAAACTTATTTGAACTAAATTGAATTACACTTGAAAATCTCCATAGGAACCTATCACTGCACCTTGTACTGCATGCTTGCAAAATCATGAGCAGGCTGCAACTGTTCATCACAGCGGAGTGCTGCTGTTGCTTTAACCTTAGGCTGGAATGGACAAAAACACTGAAAGGTGAAGCTCTGTAAATTTTATACTGTTCCCACAGTAACTGAGTCCGGCATCAGGTAATGATGTGCTGCTTGTGCTCTTTATGGACTTCAGCAGTCCGCATTACACTGAGAACTGGTGAGAAACTGAACACTTGCACCTCTTGAAAAAATGAATTTCTTGACAGAAACCAGAGGCAGACAGAGTCCAGAAATAACATGTGCAGGTTGAAGTTTAACACATTCCCACATGTGTCTGTTCCTATATACAAAGAACACTGACAAAGGAGGCATGAATAAGGATGAGTCCGTGATCTGTTTTAATGAATAAGTTTATATGTTCGCCTATGCAGATATTTCCTGTTGACTGAATTCATGATGGTGATGATACTAAATTAAAACAAATCACTTTTTTATTCTAGATTTTCTACACAGCCCTGGAGAGGGAGAGATGTGACTCAAAAGATCAGGGGAAAGATGCACATTGAGGTTCTGTAAAAAGAAATTGAGCTGTGACTAAGAGTTCTGACATTTTAGTCTAACTTGCTATAGTTTGTTGATGGCATATCTTCAGGAAAAGAAACATTTATTAGCAAATTTGTTCTTTTTGATTCTAAACAGTTATAAATCAGGCACAGAATTATAACCCAGACGTCTGAATTCATGGCAGAATAAACTGAAATATGACAAAAGGCTATTTCATTCTATAACTGGCCTACACAAGTAATAAAATTTTACAAAGCTGTGGAAATGTAAGCTTGGGGCAAGGTTGCAGGGTTATTCTTTAGGGCTGTTTCCATCATGACCACTGTATTACAAGAAGATCATTTCCACTTGCAGCAGCATGGATCTGTACCTCGTTCCCCATCCTTTCATGTGTAAATGCAAAGCTGCATGAGGAGAGAATAGTAGTGAGACCCAGGTGCAGAACACAGCAGGCAGCAGAGTCACCTTATGACAGTAATTAAGTCAGATGCAGTTCGAAAGGAGGAGCTGTGGTAGAGCTGGGCTGCAAAGTTGTTTGCAGATGCACAGCGATTGTGGACAGACTAAAGTAGCTTCTGTCGGCTGGCTGTGAGATCAGACGATGTGCCAGGATTCTGGCTGAGCTTGACTTTGTGGTTTTCTGGAACTAAAACTATAGTGAACAAATACTGCTAATTTATTTCATGTGGTGTACTGTGTCATAAGTCTACCTCTTAGGTAGTCATCAGAGGAATCGTGGCAACAATCAGCTGTGATATTAAGGTAACTAGTTGTCATAGATTCCTTTTAAATACAAAAGTCATTCAGTCACCTCTTTGCTGGTGTGGATAATGCAGCGGCTTTATCTGAATGTTTTTATTAATTGCTTCACTGAGGTAATTTTCCTTTCTTGATCTGAACTGATCTTCAGCTACAAATGGTCACTATAATACCATTCAGTCCAGCTGAGGACTTCTCTTAGTCTTAGTCTTTAATGTGCATTGTCTCTACTGATTAGTCCAAAAACCAGTCCACTGCTGCAGTGAGCTGAGAAGCCTTTCTAAGCATAATTCAGCCTTTTGTTTCAGATAAATTATGTTGGTCTTCTGTATGATCACTGCGGGGCCTACACATCTCTTCTCAGTAATAATGAACGTCACAGATCAGCTATCCCTCTCAGGACTGAAGACCTTTTGGTATTCAAGGGAAAGCTGTAAATTTCACCAAAGCTGTCCACATGACCCTTTCAATCTCAAATCTTTTATTCTCTGTTGTGTTAAAAGAGATAACCAAAGCCCCTCTGTCAGGGATAAAGAAAAAAAACCCTTACATGAGAAACTACTGAAGATATCTGTAAATATGGAAATAAGTGTAGCAAAAAGAAAGGCAAGAGGCACTTATAAAACTCTCAAGACTCTACAAATCCCTCAAACCAAATCATCCTTTCATTTCCATCATCGTTTTTTGCATTTTAGAGAAAAACACCAGTGGGAGGAAAGGCCAAATCATGGAACAAAGTTATTTCAAGTCAGTGAATATTTCCTTTAGTCAGAGCTCTGGTTCTCTTAAAAAAGTGCAAATTGAGGTCATTCGCCAGTACTTTCTGTGCTAAGCTAATGGATATTAATAAGCTATAATCAATTTGGTGTGAGAGCCTACTTACATATTCTCCCATGCAAGGAGGAATCATTCTGCAGAGTGTATGCTGAGGAGAAAATCACCATCAATAATGTGAGTCAAGCTTTTTCGTGCTTGTTGATATAGCTCATCCAGCTTCATGAAGCTCGCTGCTGTGAGGATGTAAGAGTGGCTGCAGAACTGTCGCTATGGATCTCAGACCTGGAGCTACAAGGTCACTGAGCCTGACAGATAGAAGAGTTTGAAGTACAGAAGCTGCTATTTTTTTTAACCAACTCTGACGATGAAGCCACTGTAGCATGACAGATCTCATGAATTAAACAGTGCTCTTATTAACCATGGTGAACCACAGGAGCTGGCTTTCTGTAGTCTGCTGCGATCCGCTTGATGCCATCTCTCATTTCTTTTTTCTCTCCCTTAAATGACTGTTTGAGCATACACATCAGGTGTGAGAAAGCCTCACCCAGCTGCACGGCATGAATTAGAGCCTCGGTGACAGAGGGTAGGGTGAGGTTTCGAGGGTATCTCCATCCACCAGGAGTGCAGTGCCGACAAAAAGCCAGATGCATCTCAATTCCAATTAGGTAATGGTAGCTGACAGCAGGCATGAGCGAGCCACACGTGGACTCTGAGCCATGGAGCAGAGAGCCGGATGGATCTTTACAAGCTGCATTTCATAAGCGCCTTGACCAAAGGTCTCTGTAGTGCACTTGCCTTCATCTGCCAATCAAAAATTAATACTGTCAAGGAGCGTCTGCAGGATTGATTGTGTATGATGAGGAGGAGAAAAGGAATGCAAGACTGAAGAACACGTGCAGCATTAATGAAATAGGAATGAAAAAGGAAATGACTTGCCAGACTGAGGATTCTTTCTCATCTTGTATTCAATAACCAAAGAAAACATCCAAAAAGTTCTTTTCAGGTCTTGAGGATTAATCAGGTTGCAGTACAGGGCCTTCAATTTATAAAGGTGTCTAAACAACATGAGCCAAAACAGGCTGTTATATGCTTAAATTGTAGCGTTTGACAGATAAAATGTCAGTCATGCAGCACACAGACTCTCTCTCTCCATTGCACACACACACACACACACACACACACACACACACACACACACACACACACACACACACACACACACACACACAGATAACCCTGAACTGACAGACTGAATGAACGCTGCTAATCTGCTCATAATTTAAGTCATCTAGGCTAGACAAATTTTGCACATCTGTCATCTGCTTGCCTAATGTTGCTACATTCTAACCGTTTTTCTCCTCCCCAGCAGTCAGACTCTGTGGTCATTATAGTTTGTGTCAGGCCAGCTTGCTGAGTCCTGCATTTACAGTAACCCGAATCTCTGCTAACGCGGTCAAATATCTGAACAGTGATTATCAAGACCTGTGAAAGTCACTATAAAATGTTTGATGAGGAAGAATTCTGTCTTTATTATTTTTTCAGGTTCACTGACTAATCAAAGGGCATGATTAGTCAGTGCACCTTCTATGCATAGCAAAACCTCACACTTGTACAGACTGTACAACTGCAAAATCTGACAGTTGTTGAAACTGTTAACTTTCTGTTACTTACTTACTTTTAGTTATATCACTAGACTTTACTGACTGACAATAAATTGAGTTGGTGCACATTGTTACCAGCTCACTCTTTTGGCAATGATTTTATACAGACATTTGAAAATCAAGACCATAACCCAGCCGTTTATAAATCTTGCTTACTTGACTCATCGTTAAACTATGTTTGGCCAGTGATATGTGTCTCATCTCCCTATTTACCCCTCAGTGGTACTGATTTTGACACCCCTGTTTTTGTAATTAGTGAGCTGCTTAACCAGTTCTAAGCTAGATAATAGCTGATTTTTCTTTCTAGTGACTAGAGTTGGCTTGCTGCATGTGAAGTAGTTTGTTTAGCTAGCTGGATAAATCTTACTTCATGGCTAAATGGCGCAAAACATGGACTTTTAATCCCCTAACCCCAGTGCTAGCCAGCACATCTATTAGAGCTATCATTCATAAAAGAGCAGACTATAGTTTGATTTAGAGGTTTTTATGGCACATTTTGTGGTAGTTTGGCCTCTGCACACCATCACAGTGGATTTTAAATCAAACAATCAAGCAGTAACACTGAAGTGCAGACTTTCAGCTTTAATTTAAAAGTTTAATAAAACTATTGCATTAACTTTTAGGAATCATAGACATTTTATGCACAGTTCCCCGTTTTTTAGGGGTTCAAAATGAATTGGACAAATTAAAATAAGGATTGCTTTTAATATTTGGGTGAACATCCATTTCAGTCAATAACTGGCTGCAGTCTATAACCCATGAGAATTGGGGTTACAGGAAAGGAACAGAGCAGAGCAAACCTAAACGATATCATATTCAGCCAGATAAGTCAGTCTCCAGCAAGTGGTACTGAGGAAAATCGAATCTCCTTCCCCAGCTGAGCAGCAACGTTAGAGTGAAGGTGGAGCAGAGTGTTAAAACATGGGCTGAGGGTTCAGTTTCAAGAGAGAAGGCATTCCTTTCGTTTTATGTCAGACATTTGTTTCAACTTAATGTTATCCAAGTAGTCCAAAACAATTATGACAATGCATTAGTTCTCAATTAAAACTTTTATAATGACACAAATCGAAAGGGTTTACAGTTAAGAAAAGGTGCTTTGAAACTTCAAGGCCTTACAAAAGTCTTTTTAAACATCAGGTTGGATATACTGTACAGTATTCAAACATTTGCCAAAAAAACAGTTCTATTGACACTTAAAATTAATGAACTTGTTTCCAGTACATGACTTTCTTTGTGTAATATTCCTAACAAATACCAGTCTTTTTTATTTTTAGTCATCAGTTTAATGAATCAAGGCATTTTGGTGTGTGTATTTGAGTCAAGTGCCCAATTACAGGAGCATTAATAAAGGAGGCGCAGGAAAGACTATGAGCCTAATTCTTTCTCAGCCTTTCTGATGATGAAACCATAGCACCCCAGGGCTTACTGAAATGGAAATGGATTAATTATATACTTTTGATGCACTGCCCAGGGTCAGAATTAATCAGATGTGCAGCACATTAGAATACAAATACATCTCCAGTGAAAAGGTGGCTGATATGCTTTTGTTTAAAGCTCATTTGGTAATAATGTGTTCCCAAGGCACTTCAAGGTAACACTTCTTTCCCTATCCTCATAGTTTAAATTCGAAAATGATTGCATCTTCTTACAACGCAAAGATTTATTCAGCTATGTAGCAGGTTTTTCACCGCATATTTTGCAGCACTCCACTTAAATAATGAAAGTGCTTTTTTCTGCATTAAGATAAGATAAGATAAGATAACCTTTATTAGTCCCACACGTGGGAAATTTGTTTATTATTATTATTATGATGATAATATGATGCTTTGGTCAATTCAGCAAATCGTACATGCAGGACCCAGTTGGATCTGGGCTCTGTTCCACCTGTTCCTCCTTTACAGTTGCCAAGATGGACTGACTGTTGCTACTCTGCCCACAGCTGTCACAAATCCCAGCATTCCTGGGATGAGTGGCACATAGGATTCAGACCAATAAGTTCCCGGTTGGTTTCTTTTGAAGAACTATGCCTCTATGATGTAGCGCTCCCTTGTTACATCTAGTATGGCACCAGCCCTGGACAAGAACAGATTTGGTCCCCTACTCCTGCCTGTTGACCTCACTTAAGTGTCCCTAATTTACCAACATCTGTGCAGAAATGTATCAGCTTCAAGCAAGGATGAGTGTAGAGAAAGAGGGATTGGCCTTGTGCCATTGCTCCAGATGCTTTGCCAAAACATGCTATGATCTTGCTCCTCTGATTCAGCTCACTTTACTCTGTTCACTGAGCTAATGATTAATAGCATAGATTGGGATCTAGATTACATCTGGATTGTCCTTGCTATTCTTGATGTAATTGGGGAAAAAAACTTAAAGAATTATCAGTCCAGAAGAGAATTTGAGGTATTTTTGATTTTCTCCAGCAATATGTATAAACTGTTTCCGTGATAGATGCTAAAAAGTTGTTTTTTTGTCTTTTTTAAAAACAAATTCTAAACACAAGTTACACTATAACAAGATCCAAATTACTTGTGTTGTCAAAACTTCAATAAAGATGTGTTTCAGGCTCTGAAATTCTATTCATTGATTATTGTTGTTCATAGTTTTGGTTTTCTTTAGTTCTCAGTGATCTTCGTTCTCCTCCCTCGGTGTTTTCTCCTTGTCAAGTCCGCGTTTCCATGCCTGTCTCCTGTGCCCTGTTTTATTTTGATAGTTCCTTGTCCTCTGGTTATTGTTTTGAGTTTTGCTTTCTCTTTGTCTCATTATGTCTGATTAGCCCCAGCTGTGTTTCCCCCGTTTCCCATTCCCTCGTTACTCCTGTGTGTATTTAAGCCTTGTGTTTTCCTCTGTCCTCTGTCGTAACGTACCATCATACTGCCTCAGTGCTGTGTGTTTCCTCTGTGCTCCTGGTAACTTCCCAGTTCTCTGTCACAGTTTAGTCCCCTAGTTTTCATGTTTCTGGTTTAGTTTCCCTGTATTTCAGTGGAGGTTTACCTGCTGTTTTAAGTTTACTTTTCTGTGTTCGGGGTCCTGCATTTGGGTCCTCATCCTGCCTGCCACACAGCGAAACATGACAAAAGAGAGCTTGAAGTTCACTTGATAAGTCTTATTTTTAGACCAAGCAGAGCATGACTCCACCCTCATCTGTCTACAAAAACAAGGTGATAGAGAGCAGCCCTGCTACTGACTGCATAAAGCTAATGTCACAGCTTTGCTGTTCTAACATTAAGGTGAATAAAACATGATCCAAGCAACTGAACGTCAGCTACAAAGTAAACAAACATAGAATGACTTAGTATAATGCAATATATAATTAGCTTTACTAAAGTATATGCTAATGCAAGAAGAACTTTCCACAGACTCCCACTCAGGACAACCAGGAAGTTATTGATCTTTTTTATTACCCCCTTTCACCAATTGCCTTTCTTAACAGTACTTAGTACAGTGATTGTATGGATAGTGTTCACCCTGAAGCTTTCCTGTTATCCCACTGGGATCAGTATGATGATATCAGATGTACACACTCATGATGAAACAATAGAAATTAGTTCAGTAAAAAAGGACTTTTAAGTGGTGCATACTTAATCCCCCCAAAAGTTAATCAGATCAAAAAGATTTCATATTACAGGAACTGGAACAGTAATATAAAAAAAGTGGTTAACAAATTTATTAGACCACTACCCAATGTAAGGCTTGTGCCATAGCTGCCTTAAATTAACAGTGTTAGTGTTAGTGCCAGGATGATGAATACTAAATCCTACTGGACAAAGGCTGTGTCCAAACTCAGGGGAAGGATGCTTCAAATGCCATATTTGGAGGCAATGACGTCACAGCGACGTGACGAAGGCTGTCCACAGCCATTCACTTCCTGCCTACCCGGCTGTCGAAGGATCCTACCTACGTGACATAGGTAGGTAGGATCCTTTGGAGCATCCTTCCCCTGAATTTGGACACAGCCAAAGTAAAAACATGTTGTACAATGACCATATGCATGTTTAACACTGTCAGGGGAAGCAGACCATGTGGAGAGAAGAGGAGGACCCAAATGCAGACACTTGGAGCAAAACTATGATTTAACAAAGGGTGAGCCAATAATGTGTGGCTGGGGAAAAGGTACAAAACAAAAGGTGGATTCACACGAAGGCAAAACTAACTAGAACTAAACTGGGAGAAACTGAATGCTAAACAACGAGACAAAGACAAAAACCCTGAACATGGGAAAAGCTGGAAGCATGGTGACATGGAAACATGACGTGAACTCAACAGAAGATGAATGACAAGACAGTTGAGAACTAAATAGGGAAACAGAACTCGCTATCAACAGAACTAACTGATTTCTAAACTATGCAAACAAGAACATCATAATAAAAAAAGGCATGAAACTCACTAAAAAGATAAGCTCTTTAACTTATTGCAGAACTATAAAGACTGAAATGATATAGTGTATCATTTTTGTTACATTCACTTTTGTGTGAATGTAAATAAATCAAGGAACAAGAGTAATCTGTAGCTTAATTAAAAGCCACAAACATATTTCACGTGAAATGCTGACGCTCGATTTCTGCATGCATTGAAATTTCATTGCTTGTTACGCCTTGAAAGACTAGACGTGTTCTGCATGTCTCACAGAGATGAGCTAACATGAAAGAACATATTTAATAAAGTTACTTATGATCACAAGCATGAGCCATTTCAAAAGCTAATTTATCTGCATTTTATATGCGGCATACAACATGGGATGAACTGATGACATGTTGCAGCCTGCATTTCACCGTGTTAGGCAGACTCTAGCCATCTGAGGCCCTGAACTGGATGTGGTTGATAAAATGGATGGATGGATGGACGGACATATGGATGTGGAGCCACAAACCAGGAAGAAACACACAGCATCCATGAGTATAGAAGGAAAATGGCTCCGTGAGATGAACTAACCTAAGAGTGTCTCAGCTAAAGATAGACATTGATGAGGAACAAGAAAAGGAAGTACCAGACTGGAGTTAGATCTGGCAATCAGAAAAAAGCAACATGAGAAAATAGAGAAATACTGGGGACAAAAGAAACAACTGGAGCAGTAAATGTTTAAGGTATTTTCCAAAGTGGTCCCAGTGGTAATAGGAGTATTAGGAGCTGTAACCCCAAAATGTGAAGAATCACTTCAGCAGATTTCATGATCAATTCAAGTTGGATCGCACCAGTTCACAACAACAGTGGTCTCAAGGTGCTTTACACTGTAAGATAAAGACTCCACAACAATCACATGACCCCCTCACATGAGTGAGCATTTGAGACAGCGGTTCAGTTCACTTTTATTTATACAGTGCCAAATCACAGCAACAGTTACCTCAAGGCGCTTTATATTGTAATAATAATAGATACAGAGAAAAACCCAACAATCACATGACCCCCTATGAGCAAGCACTTTGGCAACAGTGGGAAGGAAAAACTCCCTTTTAACAGGAAGAAACCTCTGGCAGAACCAGGCTCAGAGAGGGGCGGGGCCATCTGCTGCAGCCGGTTGGGGGGAGTGGAGAGTTTTAACAGGAAGAAAGCTCAGGGACGGGCAGCTGGTTGGGGATGAGGGGAAAAATAAGAGAGCAGAGAAAGACAGGACAAAAGGCAAAGCATAGATAGATTTTAGTTATTGCTAATGATTAAATACAGCAGTGGTGTTTAGTTACTCCCACTTTAAAATATAAACAGCACACCATCAGAGGTCTCTGTCCAGAAGATATTGTACAGAACCGTCAAATTCCCAGGCCTCTGGTAGATGACCTGAGCTTGAGAAACACACACATACCCCATAACTATTTTATGGAAGTCAGGAAAGCTGCTGGGTTTTACAGTGTATAAGAGAAACATTTCTGGGTGGGTTGTGACTACCATGCAAAGAAATAGCAAACATCTTGTACCACTCCCTGTTTCTTATTGCTGAATGAGGTATAGTCTGATCTGGTATACTTGATACTCTGTTGAGAGATGTCTTTTACTTAATAATTTGGTACATGCTTATTTTGATAAACTATTTTATTTTATTTTTTTGGCTGCATGTTTGAAGTGGGAAAGAATCTCCTTGGTCTGTCACCACTCTGTGTGATTCTCATTGGCTGTTAATGACTCCATGTGTATGCGTGTTGGCATGCCTGTGTACTTGTGTAGCATCAGACAAACATACATCAGAAAAAACATATCGCTGATGTGAGATTTGTGAGATTTGAGGGAATTTCTGGGCATGAAACATTTTTAGAATAATTAACAGGCTCGCAACTAAGCATGCATGAGTCATTACTCAGGAATTTAGAGTGAAGAGGAAAATTCGTTTTTTTTAAGTGAGATTTAAATTACGACTGTGAAAAAAACTAAAAAAAAAAAAAAATACAGATTCAGGTATTAAAAGTTCAAAGCTTTGTGACCTATTTGAAGTCTGGGTTCTCTGATGGGGCTTCAGTCACTTCAATGATTGATTGCCTATTCATTTCGATGTGTTTTTGTCATGGCACACTGTTCAGGATTCAACTGTACACACACTGTCATAGAACTCTTGTGGAGGTTCTCTAACTGCAGAACTAGTTATGTACAGTATATCTCAATGCTTTGAAAAGCACCAAGAGCCTCATCAGAAATGGTTTGAGTCCGAGGGTGGCTGTCAAGAAGCCATTCTTAAGGAAGGAAAGAGACTGAAAAGCTGAAGTCTATCAAATTACACAAGAACCTGACAGTGGCAACAAGTCTTATGAAGGAGGAGGCGAGAATAGAGAACATTGCCTACAAACAACCTTAAAACAGAGCAGAGGTTTTGGGGATTTGTGGTTGAATTTCAGCCTGTGGTGTTGGGAGTTGTCCAAATTTCAAGGAATCAAATTTGATAAAATTATAAATGTAGAAAAGTAGCGTCAGATTTCAGCATCCACATTTGGAAAACCTCTGAGTGGCAATGATGTCATTTTTAGGGAGTTAAGGATCTCCTCCCTCTTATGTGGCATTAGTACAAACCTCTGGTAGAAACATATTTAGTGTAAATATAGGGAGTGAGTTACGCTGTACATGTTGGGTGTACAGTACAGCGCACTGCTTATGTATAAATTAACTGAAGTAGAATTAAAAAAAAAAAAATTCAGTCTGAACTGTTTGTTTTAAAAGACTGGTCAGAAAATAAAAATGAAACTTTTGTTTGAAAAGTATTATTTAAATATATATTCCTAAATGGACAAAGTAATTTTCAGCGCAACATGTTATCCCACGATGATTTGCTTTAAGTTTTACAATTGAAATTAACAATCTATGGTATGTGTAAACAGCTAAAAAGATGTATCGGTGATATGAAGGAGAAAGCCCTTCCAAACTTTCTTCAAACACTAACCTCTTTCATTCCTTTCTATTTTTGTCAAGAGGTCGCCGTCCCCTCGACCATGACAGCATTCTGAAATCTATTACAACATCTTATCTTTGAGAGAGCTGTTATACAAAGCAGAGTCAAAAAACAGACTGTATTTAATATGACTGAATATTAGCAGAGAGGACCCTGAGGTTAGAGGTGTGTGATTGCATGAGAAAGGAAAGGGTGAATATGAACAAATGTTGAGGGTGTGTGCAGCTCTGAGATTAAGGAGGAATGCCGGCAGTCCAGGCCAGTCTCCACTGCGGATCTTGAGAGGCTTTTCCATACAATTTTTAGCTCTCGAAAGTCTCAACAGAGGCTGCATGATCAATCACACATTCCATGCCTTTTCTTCTTTTTGAAACATTGCAACAGGTACTATTAACTATATGTATATGTGTGTGTGTGTGTGTGTGTGTGTGTGTGTGTGTGTGTGTGTGTGTGTGTGTGTGTGTGTGTTTGATTAGACACTGTCCATTTTATCAGTCACGTCAGGGTTAAAATTAATGGATAAAAAGTCTGTATGAATTCTGATATTTTATAAAATTGTTCTTAAAGCTTAATGCAGATTAAATAATGTCTTTGTACTAATACTGCAGGTATTTGTTTTTAAAAAAAGACAACATATGAAAGTGACATACAGAAATTTGAATTGGTAAAAAAAGTTCCCACAGTGGCTTTATAAAGACATTAAAGCAATTCGTATGAAAAATAAATCTGCATGTGATGTGGGAATGTAAAATTTTCAAGGTTTTGAGGAAAGATTCGCAAACAGATTTTATTTGTAAACCAAACAGAGTAACAGGGTAACTGTACACTGTATAAATGAGAAATATCTAGTGAGTATTTTGAGTTCATTTGGAAGACTGCCGGTATAATACCTCACAAACAACCAGCGACTATAAACTGACTGTTGCTGGTAAGATGTAGTAACTGTATGCGTGCATGTTAGCATAATTTATGTGCAGAGAACAACGACATTATAAACTCCCCTAATAATACAAAGCTGTAGCTTTGATGCTAGTAAACGTTCTGTTAGTGACAATTAAAAGGACACTCGGGAAATTGTGTAGCTGAAAATATAAATGATATGCAAATGACTTAAACATTTGAAAATTCAACAATCAGCATTTGTTGACCAAGTCCCAAGTAAAGCTTTTACCCTGAACTGAATACAGTTTTATCCACAGCATCTATAGTATACCTCACTATTTTTTACAATAACATAAGGTAGAGTAGTCCATGAGACTTACAATTCTACTTTAAAACATTACTGATGTCAGTCATGTGACAAATGACAAAATCAGTGCAGATTAAAATATTAAATGTCACAAATGAAAAAACAAAAACATTATATTCAAAAATACCCATAAAGATTGTTGCTAAAGTGTCCCGTATAAATTTAATGACATGCAAAAATAATCAGCTTTAATTAAAACTAGTGTTTGATATTGTTTCTCCTTTAAAATAAGGCCTCTATAAATATGCAAACATTTATAGAGCAGAATAATATGAAAACAGCCCTCTAGAGTCACGTCAAAGGCAAAAAATACAAGACAATAAATTACAAGCTTTCACAATAAAGCAATGTAATCAGCAAAACACTGTGGCTTCTGTCTGTGACTAGATTAAATAGTAAATGCTGCTTATACATTAGCAAAAATAATTCAGTGGCCTATTGCAAAATTTATCATAAGGAGAATATAGTCTTTTAGAAGGTGGTGCTAGTTTTGTATTAAGGCCTAACTATTATATTGTTTGGCTAACGTTATGACACTGGGCGGTAGGAAGCATATGTGAGAAAAAGTGCAATGCCTGAAATGTTTCCTTAAGGCTTGCTTACAACAGTGTCCTGTTTTAAAATTCCTAAAATTCCAATAGAAATTTGCATTTAAGTCCCAATTTAAAAAAAAAAAAAAAATTGGTTTCTTGAGCTCATTTTTCCTGCTTGTGACAAACGTGAGAGAGGGTTTAGTTCTATGTAACTCGTCTATTTCAGTTGTATTACAGCTTAGAGTTATGCACGATTAAGGGTGTGACAGGCTACTATAGGCACTAGCTGTCTGCCAGGCCTCAACTCAACTAGCATGAGTCACTGAACTGGTCTCTTCAGCCTCATTTGTGGTATTGGTACTGTTTAATGTGATTTAAAAAATAATGTGACAGATCATCCAGTGAAATTGTAATTTGATTTTATTCATGTATAAAAGAAGTTTTAACAGGTATCTATGTTCAATCAATGTGCTCCTCTATGTAAGCAGTTTATGAAGTGAGCTAGCTGACAGCATAGTAGATTACATTAAACCTTACCATGTAAAAATCAGTGTCATTAAAATAATTAAAATTGTGATACATAATATAATTATGTAAGCACACTTAATTCCCCAGCCATCCACCCACATGCATTTACCATTTGCCATCAAATACATTTTATAGACATTATAATGTTGTATTGTTGTGGTTTGCTACAATATAATCTCCTTGTTTGATAGATAAAATTTTCAATTTTAATATTTATGCTTAACCAAAGCTTTAAATTCCTTCCTGAGCAAAATCCAAACTATTACAAGGTCTGGTATTGCAGAAGGGGGGTGGATAGAGAGAGGCAATCTCATTTTAAGCAGGTTTTAATGTGTGCCAGAGCCTACATCCACTGGTAATAATTCACCTATGATACTGATATTTATTTATTTTTTTAAAAAATGAAAACAATGCTTTCAGGCACGGCTATGTTTTCAGAAAAATCCCGTCAGCAAGGCCATGACCCTTCTTTTAATCCACTGTTTTTACCACTCACTGCCTGAATGCCGGAGAGCAAACCATGCCACAGCTCCCCCTCTCCCTCTGAGCAGAGAATATCCACTCTCCTTTTGCTAAATGTGCAAATGACAGTCATAGCCCATGGGTAAACACAGCAAACCCTGTGAAAGTGATTTAATTGCTCTGTCATGTCAGTGGAAACTCACAGACTACCTGCAATACACCTGCCCTCAGCCAAATCGCTGGCGGTCAGTCCTCAGTGAAATGAAACAGGGTTGTGTAGGGTCCGTGTAAATTGGACTTGACAGTGTTAAGAATCATCGAAGAAAAGCGCCAGGCTGCAGTTTACTGGCAGCCAGCATTTGACACAGTGTAATATCCCTCCAGATTTACTGCTGCTCTTGGTTCTTTCTGCCTCTTTAGTGCTATTGCTGCTGCTCTTATGAGGCACTGTCTCATTTTAAAGCTGCTCCTGATCCATACGTATCATTCGAATTGCTCGTTTCTCTTCCTTACATACTTTTGTAAGGTTATGCACAAGGACAGGAAAGCAGATTATGTATTTTGAACACTTTTACTTGAGAGTAAAAGTCTGATTTCTGCACATTCATGCATTTTAAAATTTGGATTTCACCAAACCCCCCTAGAATTCCTAAAAATATGAAACAGTTTAGCATACACTTTCAGCACTTTTCATGCAATTGTTTTACTCTTCCAGTCTGTTAGTGGTAAACATGCTGTATCTGTTTTGGCCAGTGTGTGGTAGAATGCTGCCCTCTTGTGATCAACCAACATCTGTAGCTGTACCAGAGTAAGAAAATATTTAAAGCTTGTTACTTTCAACATTCAGCTCAGGTTACACAATTGTCTGTGGAAACAGATAGATTATTTTTCGAGTGCAAATTCTTGGCATTAATTCCCAGACAGAACAAAAATACTGTAATAAAGTTTGTTCCCTGGCCCCTGGAGCACATGTAATTGTCCCTAAAGTCCCTCATTATGCTTCTTACTATGGAGCTGCCAGTGAGGGTTTGCTTCTCAGTGTATGTGTCTAAATGAACGGGTCAGCATCTGTTTTGGACTCTCCTTCTTCCTAATGTCCTCCTACTAGCAAAGGACAGCTAACAGGGTCTCTGCTAGGTTTGCCTATACTGGGGCTAGCTGTCATCGCTAATAGTTTGTCCCATGGTGCGGAGCATTGCTTCCAATTGTAAGGCTAAGGCTGGGTACTTCAAGTACCATTAAGATTACAGGAATTAGAATAACAGAGACAGAGACAGCACAAAGACAACCTTGTGGGTCAGTCTCCTTTACACCCACACAACTGCATCTAAGGATCTGAGTTCTTCTTGGCTTAAAAAGCTGGAGCCCAACAGGAACCAATGCAGAGCATACATGTCCATCAATGCTCAGTTTTTCAGAGTTATTGAGGGTTCTTTAATTATTACAGAACAATTAGTTTCATTTGATTAAATTAAAGAGAAATTAAGACAGTCTGATGAAATATTTATTAGATCTTAGCTTAACATCTTGTATTGGAAATTACAGCACTGCATCAAGTTTGCAGTTATTTCCCAGCTCTGCTCTTTCAGTTCGTGCAAAATGAACACTTCTACATGAGCCTGAGTTCCTCTGTGTCCAGATCTTTCATTATTTGCTGCAGGATTTCATCTGTCAGGAGCTGGTGGCATAGTGTGTAGTTCCTAGGATCAAGCCTCTAACTGCTGGACATGGCAGAGTGTCGCAGTCTTTGTGGGATGACCAAAATATGGTGAGGGAAGAGTCCGCATCTCCTCTCCACTCTCATCTTCAGATGAGTCAGAGTTGGACTAGAGCTGGTCTGTTTCTACCTCTGAGGCCTTTTCCACGTCAGTCTCAGAGTCCTCAGAGGGAGATGAGGAGCCATTATTGCACTTGGTGTGTGATCACTTCCACAGCCTGCGTTGTGCTGTAAAGTCCTGCTATAGTACTACTCACACTTCTAACCATGGCTGCACTGCAGCTGCATAAACTACACACCCAGGAACCAAAACAGTCCAATTTTGTTTCGGTTCTTGCAGGGGGGGGGGGTATCTTGGCAGCACTGAAAGGCTACTGTAGTGGCAATTCCTTTACTTTTGTAAGATCAAACGTCCCACAACTTAAAGTCCACAAGCCACTGCTGCATTGAGGTAATATTTCGTACGCAGGCAAAAGAAGTCCATTGTCCAAACATTTTAGTTGAGAGTTTTGGTTTATTTATCCATCTTGGCAAGCAATAACAAGATCCTTCCTGCTGCTTCTCCTGCTCTGTTAAAAAACCATAGGCCCACCCCAATGCATGCTGGTCCTATACCAGTCTCTTTATTTATAGAAACAAAATGGCCCTACAGCTCTTACTAACTAATTTAACAAAATAACAACAAACAAACAAATCATTTAAAACAAAATATTAACCGACAAATAAACCCCAAAATATAAGTAAACTAACAACAAACTTTAACTAATTTCAAAAATAAGAACAAAAACAAAAATAAAGAACAAATAGCTCCAACAGCTACTGATGGCTAAGCAGCTGATAGCTGCAGCATTCTGGATAAATTCCAGTCTGGCTTTCGTAGAGCTCACTCTACTGAAACTGCACTTCTTAAGAGTCTCCAGTGACATCTTGATAAGATGCGATGCAGTAGAATGCTCTGTTTTGCTGATGTTGGACCTGACCTGTGCCTTTGATACCGTTAACCATCACATTTTGCTAGATGGGCTGAGACACTGGGTGGGTATATCTGGGTCTGCTGCGGATTGGTTCGCATCTTATTTGTGTGAATGATCCTTTTCTGTGGCTACTTCTAAGTACAGGTCCCCTTCTACTTCTCTTGCCTATGGTGTGCCACAAGGTTCCGTTTTGGGACCTTTATTGTTTTTGTTGTATTTACCCCCTCTTCAGCACCTTCTGAGCACTTTAAGGATATTTCTTATCACTGCTATCCAGATGATATTCAGTTGTATATCTCCTTTAAGCCCCAAGATGTTTCCAAGCTACAGATTTTGTATAGGTGCATAGACACCATTGGATGGCTGATAACTTTCTTCAACTTAATGAGGAGAAAGCCAAAGTCCATGTTTGTGCTCCTGATAAATTTGTGCCCATGGTTATGGAAAATTTTGGTCCTCTTCCTACATTTACCAAATCCTTTACTAGGAATCTTGGAGTAACTTTTGACTCAGCTCTGACTCATGTAAAATCTCTGGTTCGCTCCTGTCCTTATCATTCAAGAAACATTGCTATCTGAGTCCCATTGTGTCACGCACTGAACTGGAAATTGCCATACATGCATTTGTTTCATCTTATTTAGACTATTGTAATTCTTTGTTAAAGTGTTTATGTAAGGCCTCCTTGGAATGTCTGCAGGGTGTTCAGAAGGTTGCTGCAAGGCTTCTGACCAAGTCTTCCAAGTGCGCTCATGTTACACCCCTGCTGATCCATCTGGACTGGCTCTCCATTAAATCCACTTTGAGATTATGACATTGACATTCAGGGCTCTGCATGGACAAGCACCGACATATATCAGAGATCTTTTCCATTCATACAACCCCAACAGGTCCCTGAGGTCATGTGATCAGGGCTTGCTGGTTGTCCAGCATGCGAGGCTGAAAACGAAAGGTGGCAGAGCTTTTGTAACTGTGGCCCCCAGACTCTGGAACTCTCTCCCTTTGAGCCTGAGATCTGTGGACACAGTGGTCTCTTTTAAAAAACAGCTAAAAACTCATCTTTTTAAACTTGCTTTTGGTTAATTTTTGTTTTTATTTTTTAGCTTCTGTGAAGCTAAATGTGATTTTTATCTTGAAAGGTGCTATACAAATACAATTTTGCTTACTCAATTACTACTATTATTGAATAATTTATAACACAGTTTGGCATTCTACGATGGATAAACAGATACCTTATTGATCCCACAATGGGAATTGTTGTGTAACGACAAAATACTTTAAATTGGACATATATTGTTTGAGTGTATTTTGTTAAGACTCAGCAGACCCAGTGTGTCTGTTTCATCCCCAACTTCCCCCCACACTCTTTCTTTTCCTCCCTTTTTGTTTTCTATTCTTCCCCCGATCCACTTCAGCATCCACACAGATAATGATATATAAGTAATAAAATAAAATAATAGGATTAACAAAAGTATTGTGTCCAAGGATTGTTTTGGGAAAGCAAATGTGTTTGGACAAAAAAATTCTACTACAAATTCTACATAATCTATTTTTTGAAAAGAGTGATTTTAGAACAGCTCATAGTCTTCATTTATATTCAGCAGACAGAATTAATGGATTTCTCTTTGGATGTCCCTGTTTCTGTTCTGGACAGAATTCAGGACACCTTCTTCGTTGGGCACAGTTGGGGGGGTACCCTATCTTTAGAACCACATGCACCCATGCTCTGACTGCTGCTGGTGAAAATAATACTTGACTTCTATAAACCTCTGAAACTCTCTATATTTATCTCCACAGAGATAGATGGAGGTTCACAGTACAAAATGCAATTCATATAGCCCGGTTTGTCACTGAGACCACCTTCCCTGTGTACTTTATGCATGTGACACTTAAGAAAGACAGGTGAGCTTATAAAAACGGCAATATGTCCTCTCCACCAAATACACCCACACATAGGTTTCCATCTGGACCAACTTTTTAATTATCCCTTGTGCGGACAATCGTTTCTAAGAGCTCTAGAGGGATGAAACAAATCAGGTTAACTAGATGTGGTTTTGTTAACTTATACATGCCTTCAGACATCAAAACTGATAAGGCCATATCTGTACTGTGCTTAATAAGAGTTTTGAAAAGTCCAGTGAACATTTCTGGTGGAGACCTCATTTACATAATTAACTCAGATTCCCCTTTATCTGGGGGGACCTTGGAACAACAATAAGTAGTAACCGTAATAAATTAATCTTGATCTCTTTTTTTTCTTCCCCAAAATGATTCATTTTCTCAGTTTAAACAGTTGATATGTTCTGCTGTGAATAAAACATGTTTTCATGAGATTTGTAAATCACTGGAGGTTGTAAAATCCAAATGACAATTTAAATCTGACCTAAATACATGCGAAAACATCTCCTTCAAAATAACTTTTTAGCAGGAAGATGAATGTACCTGTTGAAGAGTATTGTCCGGTAGCATCCTCCTGAGTGGGACACTAGAGATGGATGGATGTCTTTCCACCATCGTGGTATTTTCTGCAACTTTTTACTGTAAAAGCATATTTTATGGAGAATATTTTAGAATATGAAAACAAATTTTAAAAATGGTCAGTTGATATAATACTGCGTCACACTCAAAGAAAATGACAGAACATTTTGAAAGTACTCCGCTCTTACTTTGCTTCCTCTTGAACTTATTTCAACCTCCCCAGAAATCAGAACCTTCAACCATCTTTATAAATGTTTGTGGAAAACATGCCAGAACTGAAAGGAGCCTGCTGAGGTTGTTCAATTGGGAATCCTGACCTGAATCTAGTAAACAACAGGATACTGAAGCTGGAGCAGTAAAAGACATAATCCAGTCAAGTGCACAATATTTATTAGAAAAAGTGTAGCATAGCAATTCAAAGTATCAAAACTGCATGAATGTTTGTGTTCTTTAGGTGCTTTTCAGAAAAACTGGAAAAAATTCCATCACTCAGACCCAAGAGAATCCACAGGATTACAGCTAATATCACTGCTGACTGTTAATTAGCAGAAAACATCATTCCAGGTCAGGTTAGATGTACTGGATGTTAAGTAGAGGCTCATCAGCATCAACGGGTTCCTCAGAATCATTTTTCTAATAAAACAAAAAACAATAAAACAATACAGGGAGTGCAGAATTATTAGGCAAGTTGTATTTTTGGGGGATAATTTTATTATTGAACAACAACCATGTTCTCAATGAACCCAAAAAACTCATTAATATCAAAGCTGAATGTTTTTGGAAGTAGTTTTTAGTTTGTTTTTAGTTTTAGCTATTTTAGGGGGATATCTGTGTGTGCAGGTGACTATTACTGTGCATAATTATTAGGCAACTTAACAAAAAACAAATATATACCCATTTCAATTATTAATTTTTACCAGTGAAACCAATATAACATCTCCACGTTCACAAATATACATTTCTGACATTCAAAAACAAAACAAAAACAAATCAGCGACCAATATAGCCACCTTTCTTTGCAAGGACACTCAAAAGCCTGCCATCCATGGATTCTGTCAGTGTTTTGATCTGTTCACCATCAACATTGCGTGCAGCAGCAACCACAGCCTCCCAGACACTGTTCAGAGAGGTGTACTGTTTTCCCTCCTTGTAAATCTCACATTTGATGATGGACCACAGGTTCTCAATGGGGTTCAGATCAGGTGAACAAGGAGGCCATGTCATTAGTTTTTCTTCTTTTATACCCTTTCTTGCCAGCCACGCTGTGGAGTACTTGGACGCGTGTGATGGAGCATTGTCCTGCATGAAAATCATGCTTTTCTTGAAGGATGCAGACTTCTTCCTGTACCACTGCTTGAAGAAGGTGTCTTCCAGAAACTGGCAGTAGGACTGGGAGTTGAGCTTGACTCCATCCTCAACCCGAAAAGGCCCCACAAGCTCATCTTTGGTGATACCAGCCCAAACCAGTGCTCCACCTCCACCTTGCTGGCGTCTGAGTCGGACTGGAGCTCTCTGCCCTTTACCAATCCAGCCACGGGCCCATCCATCTGGCCCATCAAGACTCACTCTCATTTCATCAGTCCATAAAACCTTAGAAAAACCAGTCTTGAGATATTTCTTGGCCCAGTCTTGACGTTTCAGCTTGTGTGTCTTGTTCAGTGGTGGTCGTCTTTCAGCCTTTCTTACCTTGGCCATGTCTCTGAGTATTGCACACCTTGTGCTTTTGGGCACTCCAGTGATGTTGCAGCTCTGAAATATGGCCAAACTGGTGGCAAGTGGCATCTTGGCAGCTGCACGCTTGACTTTTCTCAGTTCATGGGCAGTTATTTTGCGCCTTGGTTTTTCCACACGCTTCTTGCGACCCTGTTGACTATTTTGAATGAAACGCTTGATTGTTCGATGATCACGCTTCAGAAGCTTTGCAATTTTGAGACTGCCGCATCCCTCTGCAAGATATCTCACTATTTTTTACTTTTCTGAGCCTGTCAAGTCCTTCTTTTGACCCATTTTGCCAAAGGAAAGGACGTTGCCTAATAATTATGCACACCTGATATAGGGTGTTGATGTCATTAGACCACACCCCTTCTCATTACAGAGATGCACATCGCCTAATATGCTTAATTGGTAGTAGGCTTTCGAGCCTATACAGCTTGGAGTAAGACAACATGCACGAAGAGGATGATGTGGACAAAATACTCATTTGCCTAATAATTCTGCACTCCCTGTAATCTAAGGAATCAAATGCGTTTGATAAATCTATGAAAAGCAGAGTGCATTTCTGATATTTAGGCTCTGCACATGACACCACCTGTCGTCTCACTAGGCGTTAGTTATGCCTCGATGCTGTCAGTTATGCACACAAAGAGAGGGGAGGGAAGTGAGGGGTGCAGGTAGTCTTTCTGTGTGGGTGTGAGGTGAGGGTGGTGTGATGGTTGTTTTTCAAATCTGCAGCAGAAGATATTAAGGTTGTCAGTTGCCAGTCGTGTTTTCCTCTGTCCGTTGTCGTGTCATACCTCCATATACCTTCATGTGTTGTGTGAAGTTCTCCATGTTTCTGATTTCCATCGCCCCAAGCTCAGTGCTCCTCGTTTCCCTGTGTTTCTGTTTCTAGTTTTCCTAGTCTTTAAGTTCTTAGTTTCTACTTTGGTTTAGTCTTTGTGAGTTTATTCACTGACTGTCTGCACAGCAATAAAGCTGCCTCCATAAGTTCATCCCTCTGTGTCTGTGAGTCCTGCGTTTGGGTCCTCATCCTGTGTGCCACAGCATCACCATGACGTCCAATCTGTGCAGGCTTGTAATTCCTCCTGGGACTCCTTCATCACTTTAACCTGAGGCCTAGAATTTTTTTATTTCTGTCTGTAGGTCCAAGAGCTGCACGGGGATCAGCGTGATAGACATCATTTAAAGCAGTGTAAAGCAGTGCAATTATGTTCACAGGGTCGCTTGTGTCGCATGCTGATTTTGATGTCACGACACAATCTTTGTGGCGCGTTGGCGAGTCGTGCACCTCTCTTTTTTTGTTATCCTGCCAAGTAATCAACAATCCAGGACATGAGAGAGGCATCCACCTGCATCGCTGTCAGCTTATTACCTATGAGGGTCAGTCTGATGGTACTGAATGCAGTGGGGGGGGAAATGGCACTCATAAAAAAACATGACTCGGACGGACATCCACATGATCGAGTAGGTAGATGACGGCATCCTCAGCTGTTTTTTAAAAAAATTTTTACGATGGCGCCGGTGAGGATGGCTGCCATTGCCCGGTGTCCTCTGCTCAGCGCATCACCAGGACTGAACTGCCAGCCATGCAGGATCTCTATAGACAGCGCTGTGTGAGGAAGATGCAGCGGATCCTCTCTGATCCCAGCCACAGACTTACCGCATTTAGATAATATGAAGAGGTCACACACAAAATACGTAAATAAGTAAAAACAACACAGATGCTCGATATAAATCAGTAAGAGAGATGAGAGACGAGAATCACTGTACAGTTTAGTATCAACGGCGCTGAATGAACGTATGCACCTCAGACTTTGGTCAATAAGACTAAGAAAGAGCTACTATATTAAATGTAGCCTTTTTGAAACTGGCAAGTGGACTCAATCACAGCTCTATCACTAAGACACAGTGGAACATAATGGATTATAATCAAGTATTTTATAAATTAATTATCAAGTTTTAGATTTATTCTCTCAGGTGCAGCTTCAGTAGTGTTTAACAGTTTGAATAAATATCAAAACGTACTTAAAAATGAGTTGAATCTTAGTTGAATCAGGTTACTGTAGCTCAAAAATAAGTCCTCTCTTTTAGGATTCTATATTAATGTTTATAGAACAACAACGTTTTAAAATTCATTTTAGGCGACAGAAAAAAAAAACTTGTTTCTAAGAATTTATATTTGTTAGTGATCATGAGGGAAATGCGTGAAGATCACAAAAACTTTACTGAGCTTTAATGTTATACTGTGTCAGATTCCTCCTCTATCACACTGTCAGGAGCAACCTGAGACACACTGATGTCCTCTGAGGACTGCAAGATCTTCACTGTCTTCAGATCTCTTTAGAAAAGCTGCAAGCTGCTACTGTAGCTCCACGCAAGTTTGGGAGCTAAGTTTAATTGCATGCACACAGTTAACTGGAATCCATGTTACTTGTGTAGGGTAGCAAGTATTATTATGATAAGTTCATATATTTTCTCTTTTATATACACGCATGACATGTTGACAGCCACGTTTTTATCTAGCACCACGTGACTGCTGGACTGTACTGAGGTCTGCCAGAAAGAGAGCAGCACCCTGGAATTGAGAGACTGCAGGTTCCTCATCTACAATCTCAAGTAATTTCTTATCCCAAAACATCTCCAGTGACAGGCATTGTGGAGCACATACCTGAAAATCACTGTGCTGTTTTTGTTTACATCATAAGGACATGAATAAAGGTGAAATTAAGAAAAACATTTAAATGAACAGTTAACTTTAACTGATTAGTATAAAGGAGTGTGTAAATAATTGTTTTAAACTGTTGTAAGGCAGAAGATGGAGGCTGAAATTAGGTCATGCAGTCGTTGTCCCAAGAAGCCCAAAGTGGCACCACAAGTTGCTACATTTGACCCGTGTCAGGAGGAGTTGATAAGTTAATGAAATATGCAGAATTTCCAGTCACAACCTGTTAAAAAATAAAGTAATCTTTATTCTTTGAGTCTTTAACACGAGCGATGAACATAAGCATTTTATTTACACAGCTGCCCAAATTCTCAGAGGCCCCTGGGGTCTGTGTACAAAGTCAAAGTCAGATTTATTTATATAGTACATTTAAAACAACAACTGTTGACCAAGGTGCTGCACAATTAAGATAATTAAAGAAATAAAATCATAAGGAGATGTGATAAGAGTTAAAAAAAATCATAAAATTAGAAGATTTGAGTGAGAAATAAGATAAATAAAAGTAATACAAACTCATTCTGATTTAAAAGCCAAGGAATAAAAGTGGGTTTTCAGACGGGTTTTAAAAGTGTCCAATGTTGGGGAGGTCCTGATGTGAAGGGGCAGTTCATTCCACAGTTTAGGAGCAGTTACAGCAAAGGCCCGATCTCCTCTGTGATTTAATCTGGACCTCGGGACAGCCAGGAGCAATTGATCCGCAGACCTCAGTGAACTTGTAGTGTACCAATTCAAAAGATCAGAAAGGTATGAGGATGCTAACCCGTGCAATGCCTTAAAAACAAATAATCCATCCATCCATCCGCTTATCCTTTTCAGGGTCGCGGGGGGCGCTGGAGCCTATCCCAGCTGTCATAGGGCGAAAGGGGGGTACACCCTGGACAGGTCACCAGTCTGTCGCAGGGCTAACACATAGGGACAGACAACCATTCATACTCACATTCACTCGCACATTCACACCCAGTGGCAATTTGGATTATCCAATTAACCTATCCCCACAAGCTGCATCTCTTTGGACGGTGGGAGGAAGCCAGAGTACCCGGAGAGAACCCACGCAAACACGGGGAGAACATGCAAACTCCACACAGAAAGACCCCGGCCTGATGGTGGAATTGAACTCAGGACCTTCTTGCTGTGAGGCAACAGTGCTAACCACCGTGCCACCGTGCTGCCCTAAAAAACAAATAATAAAATCTTAAAATTAACTAACTGGCAGCCAGTGTAATGATGCGAGTATTGCACTGGCTCCAGACAGATTCAACACCTAATCTCCACACAGAAGCAGAGAGGAGATGAGTGATGGACTGGTAGTGATGGACTGGTAGTGATGGACTTCCCATGGAGTCACCCATATGGAAAAGATATATATAAATCTTATAAAGTTTGTATCTGTCTTGTGTGAAACTTGTATGAAAAGCATACAAGAGTGAAAACAGATATAAGATCCCTTGAAAAATTATATAAATGAAACTTGGATACTTACTAAAACAATATATGAAAGTAATGAGAAAGTGGCCACTTTCATGAGTAAATCATATAAGCCTTACATGATTCACTATATGAAGTAAGCCAAATCTTATTATAAGTCTTTTATAAGTTTTTACTATTTCTTTTCCATATGGGCACTGACAGTCATAAACATTTGAATGTTTAATCAGCCACTCCAGAAAAAGAGCTCACCTAAGACCCGGCTCCAACACGATGTCCTCTGGCGGAGAAGAGGGAAAGGGAAATGACTGTTTTGCTTGCAAGCAGGAACAATGAAGTCAGTGAAAAGCTGCTTTAATTATGGTGTACAGAGGAAGTCTTTCAGAGGAGAAGGCTTAGATTTCCGGTGATGTAAACACTCAAGTATTTTGTTGCATTTATGTTGCTTTTTCTTTGATTTTGACTTGGAGTACCACTAATATGTTTGTTTTTTTATCATCATTTCACTCCGGTGGCAATCTGCCACAGAAGTCTGTTATTGAATGGACACAATAATTTGACCGGCCACAGGTTTTGTCCTGCCTAATGGCCCAAAGGTGAGAGCACAAGCAGTACAGAATGACACCTGGTGGCTACGAATAGGAAGTGCATCTCTAGGCCTTTCAGCCTATTTACATTTTAAGTATTCACACATATTCATATAATAATATACATTCACCTAAAGTGTGAACACATAAGGTCAGCGATGCATACAGAAATAAAGAAATAAAAATGCTTAATCACTTTATAAAAGTTTACTGGGCTTTATTCACATTGCAGTTAAATGCCTGCTTTCCTTTAATTAGTGCAGTTATCATGTCAAGACACAATTTTCTGATCATGCAAAATGCTTCCATATATGGGGGCCAAAAGATGCAAAGGTGCAAATAAAAGTGTGTAACATAAATGAACTTTTGGATTGGCCTTTGCAAGTCCCAAAAACAGCTGAGGTTGCAGGTTGGATCAGTTCTTGATAAGAGGAACAGGTAAATGACTGACCTCATGACCACTATTAGGAGATGTAGATTCTTAGACACAGCTGCATTCCTTGATTATTTTATTTTATTATTCTACAATTTATTTGTTTTATACGTCTAAATATATGATCCTAAAAAAGGCCAGATATTTGTGCTTGGATAAATCAAATGTGCATAGTTTATTCTACCTTTGAAATCTCCCTCTATATTTATTCTCTACTTGCACTCATTGTTAAACACCACTGCAGCTGAAAGAATAAAAACTAAAACTGTCTCAACCTCTGCAACTGAAATGACCACACTGATAATCTGTGTTCTCATTTAGAGTAAAGGCTTTATTTTTTATGTAGGCTAAGGGTGATGGTATTGACCAGAAATATAATAATAATAATAATAGTATATCAGGCTGTATTATAGAGCATCAGATACATAGGAAATTGATGTGGTAATCTCTCTGTGTAGGCAAAAAGCTGTTGTGTCTGGTAGAGTTTCCCATGAAGGTGAGACTTCTCCTTCCAGTCCAATTATAGACAGTCTGTATTCAGTCAGGCACAGAGGGTTCTGCCAAATTATGACATATTCTGAGTTCTTGCCTACTTGCAGGAGTGCCAAAATGCAAGCTGAATTGCTTTAACATTTCAAAACAGTATGTATGGGTACTGTGGAGTGTCCTTTGCTACTAAGCTGACTGGTTTGTGCTTGCAGATACTGATAAACTACCGTTCTTTGTCAGTTTATTCATTACTCTTTTCTTTTATTGTTTATTGACTCGTTGTGAAGCCAACTTCTGTGACAGCACTTGAGTCTACGACTATCAAATATATTGTGTCATGAGCCCTGTGACAGACTGGTGACCTGTACAGCGTGTACTCTGCCTGCTGCCCCATGACAGCTGGGATAGGTATCCAGTAACCCTGGAACTCTGAACTGGGAAAGCAGAACATAGATGGCCAATTTCAATCCCGACACTCATATCTTTATGACCCAAGGTTGTGATACTGAAAAATCTGTTAACTTACACAGTCAGTATTTTTGCAGACTTTCCTTTGTGGCTTCAAACAGATTAAACTGTAATGTAGTAAGCCCCGCTGACTAAAGTGCATAAAGCCTTTCCTACAGTGTTTTTAATACTGTAGCTCATAGCTAGAATAACCAAGTTAACCTGAAGTTACCTTAGTGAACTAATAAACACCTTTGTGTGACTGCTTAGCTGCTACTGATTTTAGGTTAAGCCACAAAACAGAAAGATATCCTGGGTTCCTCCTGAATGTACCTCAAATTAAAGGGCCCAGACCAGTCCACACAACACAGTAAGTGCACAGACACACAAACTGTAGGCACTCAGTAACAGTCACATTATCTGCCCGCCAACAAGGACAGAGTGTTTTTTCCCCTTAAAGTTCAAAACAGAAAAAGTAGTTGGCACTTCTAAACAGATAAACAAAATGTGTAGTTTGAAGTCTGTCCGTGTAGTAATGTGTAAGGCTCTATATGTGAGACAGAACAGCAGTTTCTCCAGTGGAAACTACACTGCACAAACCTTTATGAAAACATCACAAAAAACACAGTTTAACACACAGAAAAATGTAGTTGTTTACTTGTCATCTCCCTGGTGCAGTACTAATGACATCACTCACTCTAGATTTTAATGATGACCTCTGGCTCTGCATGCACTGAATCCTAAATCCAGTCTTTCTTATTGTGATAGGATATATGGTTTTAACCCAGACATCCCCAGAGCAGAGAGCCGCTCACACGGAGAACTATAATAAAACTATTCAATTTCAGGTGAAAACTGAAGTGAAGGGTACCTCAGTCTCTCAAAAATCAAACATATCATACATGCTATGCTCAATGAAGAGATCAGTCTGTCGATCAGAAGGTGTTTCCATTCACGATGGAGGAATTTTTCCAATATGATTTGTACTTTTTGCTTTTCATCCCAGCCTACCTGTGTTTCTGAATCTGACTCATGCTGGCAGCAGGGGGTTTCCCACCTCCCTCCTGTCAGTGACTGGAGTTGCCATAGCAACCAGTCTGACTCTAAAACTTATCATCTCTGATCCTCTGTGTGTGTGTGTGTGTGTGTGTGTGTGTGTGTGTGTGTGTGTGTGTGTGTGTGTTCTTTTATTGAGGTTACATGAATATGCATAAGTTCATTAACATATGACGTCTACATACACACAAAGAGTACCTTGCCTGTGTGTGTGTGTGTGTGTGTGTGTGTGTGTGTGTGTGTGTGTGTGTGTGTGCGTGTGTGTGTGTGTGTGTGGACTGCTGATCAAAGGGTCAAACATCCTTGGTCAGGAAGAGGGTAGCCTCCCCCTCACCCTAGATGGTTCATCCTAGATAACACGGTGAGGAAGTCCTGCAGTTCATCTAAACAAAGAGCACTTAGACTAGAACAGACGCAACTACGTTAATCCTACCATAAAACAATAAGACACGGTATGACCTCTCATGCTCCCAAAGTGCTGTCTAATACACACAAAGTTTGCAGACTATCAAGGATCAAAACCTCTACCAATCTACAACTAATTACAAAACTCTAAGCATATATAAGTAAATATTTCTAAGCATAAATGACAATCAACAATACAAATCTAACAGTGTGTGTGTGTGTGTGTGTGTGTGTGTACTTGTTTGAACATCTTTGTGAGGACCAAAAATTGTCAAGCCAATATACTGTGTGACTAACAGTCACTTGTGAAGACCAAATCCTGGTCCTCATAAATATAAAGGTATTTTTGAGACTCAAAATGTGGTTTTACGGTTAGGGTAAAGGGCCAGGTATTTAGATTTTCAAAACAAAAAAGCTGCTTACTGTCGGCTATAAAACATGATGCATTGTCTTGTGGATAGCTTAGTCGTTCAATTTAAGGCTGCTATTGTGTAAAGAGGATGGCTTTAATTGTGAGTGTATTGCAGTTAACTTTTAACTTTTTTTTACACAGACATATTAGCTAGACAGTCCAACAAAGAAATGACTACTGTATTTTTTGGACCATAAGGCACACCGGATTATAAGGCACATTAAGCAAAACAAAACAGTCAGATAAGTCAAACTTTACTCAACTCATTCTTCTTGCTTCGTCCACTTCCCATTGAGTCATTAATGTTGAATTCTCTGGCAGCTGCTCTATTCCCATGTTGTTGCAGTATATTAATGACTAACCTCGTATTGTGGATGGATTATCTCAGTTGTTCTGCTGACTGAAGTTTGGTCCGTTTACAGCATCCTGCCATGCGATTGCATTTGTCCCTAACCAGGGCCGTGCAGAGAGGTTTAAAGGGGCGGGTGCTTAAAGCTAAAAAGGGGCACATTGAGCCAGGCTGAATAACAACAACACACATTCATCAAGAATCTAATATGGGCAACAAGGCAAAGCAAACGTAGCCGATGTTTTACCTGATGGGTACAATGTTGCTGTTGAGGGGTTGCTGTGGATAGTGCTGGAGGGCAGGGCTGTGTTGATCTGAGACTGTAGACATTAAAAAGTCCATAGGAGAGATGGTAGCTGATTAAACAAGTGTCATGAGATAATAACTAAATGCAAAGATTGGTGACAGCGCTTAGGCTCTGCATGTGAATCACTCTTTGCTTCTCTTCTTCCTTCCATCCCATCATTTCATATATCACTCTCCACTTGCTGTCTTTCTGAGAACAAGGCACAACTTGCTATTGCAATAAACTATAATTTAATTATCCACACCTAATAACTCTTGCACTTAATCTAAAATAAAATGATGAGAGAAAAATGTTATAGCACTGCCTTTAGTAGCCTCACACAGCTCCTGCTGTTTCCTCCTCATGTCCTTACTAGCCATATCTGGACAATGTTATATCATGAGTAATAATTTAAAAAAATCCATATACATAAAACACACACATGCACGCACACACAGTGACATTTTAGACCTTCTTCAGAATACTGTATATACTATGGGCATCACGGTGCTGATCCAGAATCCTTACATATTTATTACTAGAGCTACAATAATAAAGCAATGAGGAGGGGGAAGTAATAAATATGAAATAATGTCATTATGATGATTCCATTTGTTTCACTATCCACTCTGTGCAGGGCAAAGCTTATTACATTTTTAAACTGTAGAGATACAATCATTTTACTGCTGTAAAATCCAAATTTTGTCTTATTTAAAATATAAATCTAATATAATCTGCTTCTTAATGTATGTTCTTTAAAATACAGTGTGTTTTTTAAAATATTATAATTATAATAATTATTATGTGGACATGCATATTAGATCGTTTTTTAGTGAAATATAATCCCTCCAGAAAGACAGGAAAAGCCCGGAAACTTACTTCAAAACTAAATATGTTCTAAATACTTTAAAACTAAATATGTTCCCTAAAACGGTGACAGAGCTACAGACCCATGACAGCCTTACACAGGTAGCCAGCAGCTATGACCAGCACTACTTGTGCAGTTAATAAAAGGACAGGTAATGTTTGTCGCGCTGTTGCACACACAGCACGCTCGTTTGTTTCAGTTCGTCAGTTGCCACAAGACAGCTTACCAACGTGTACGTAATAAGCTAATACTCCTGGGTGCTATACACTACAGTTTACGCTGTACACCTACTTACTGGTTTTGTCGCATCAGTCTGTGTCTCTGAGTTAATGTGTGTTTCTCCTACAGCTCCAGACCGCTAAAAATGCGCGTGCTCTTTGTGAGCTCGTTCCCGGCTCGTAACCAGCGCGTTCTGCCGTCAAGGGCGATCATTGGTTAAATGTGATCATGTGACTGATGCAAGCCAGATCCTTTTATTTAGCAAAACTGTGATTAATAGTTAAATATTATTGTTGAGGGGCACAGACAGGACTCCGCACGCACACACACATTAAAAAAATAATAATAATTTTTTTTTTTTTTTAAAAGTTGCCTCAACAAAAGGGCACTTTGGGAACCCATCAGGAAAGGGGCGGGTGCTCAAGCCCCTCTAGCCCCCCCCCTCTGCACTGCCTGTCCCTAACCATCAGGAACCCTCATGTTGACTTTTATCGGGTGGGAAAAAAGTTGCCGTTCATCCTCCAGCTTCACTGTGTTTATGTTATGCTAACATAGATGTGTCGCTAGCAATTGCGTAGCACATCATTATATACCAGCTAGCCCAACTTCAATAACCCTACAAACGTCACTGCTGTTTAGTTTTCTGTCTTCATTTGTGTTGGAAGTGATAGCAGAGCTGTGCATTTAATTTGTTCCAGAAATCTCTCAGTCAGAACATGCTATATCATGATTAGGTGGAAACTAGCGAGCTAACTTCCTGCTAACTTCTAACTCCGTTAAATTTACTAAATTCTATTTTCATGGATGCCTGGATGTTAAACTTAATTGTTACACCTGGTAAAGCAGCAACACTGATCATTTTTTTAAAGATGAAAGAATTTAGACAGTTTTTAACTCTCAGTGATGCCGCAGTGATCGTTTGACTTTGGGACCTGAAGCGGAGTTTGCTTGTGTGAATGGGTAAACGAGACATGCAACATAATAGCTGGTTCATTTAACTCTATACCTGCTCACCACCACTGTTTCCTTCTGTTTTATTGAAGTCTGCTCAAATCAGTACCTTCTCCCCTCTGGGAACACTCTCCGCCACTTGATCCAACATACTCCAGAATTCCTCTTTCTTTTGTGACAGCAACCTGTGTGGCATATGCACTGACCGCATTCAACATCGCCCCTTCAATTTCCAAGTTCAAACTGATGATGATCCTGACACTGTCTTCAGCTCCACAATACTTTTCACATAATTTTCCTTCAAGATTAACCCCACTCAATTTTTTTCCTGCCCACGTCATAGTAGAACAGTTTGAGTCCACCTCCAGTGCTTCCCTTCCACCTGGTCTCCTACACACAGAAGGTGTGTAGGCTAACAGCCAAGGTTTTGAGTATTAGCCAAAATGTTGATATCTCTCAGCATGGTTCACAGTATGTCCTTACAGAAACTGACGAAACCGGGCATGTGGAGAACTGTCAACAACAGGTGTCTGAAAGTCATGTTCTTAAGAAATAACAAAAAACAAACAAACCCTGACACAGAACTCAACAAGACTTTCGGACAGTACAATTTGTTATTATCTACTGGTTATACTGGTGTACCACATTTGATCATAGAATTGTAAGAATTCATAAACACTATCCAGAGCCATGTCAGTCTGCAAAACCTTTGTGTAGCCTTGATCAGAGTAGACACGCATTCTCATGTTGTTTCATGCTACAATCATATTTTAAAGTTATTATTAATGATGGCTGAGAGTGAAATGCAATTAAGAGAATAATTATGTTGCTATAAAAAGGCATCTCCATAACATTGCTAATTCTTGTAGCACAGTTGAGTTCACTAGCACACAGAGCATACTCTGACGTCAATCATTTTGTCTCTGTCAATCTTGGTTCTACAATACCATCTGCCTCCATGACTCTGTATATAATTTAAGTAAAATACAATAAATTTAAATAGAATACTAATACACTTTTGTGAAGAAATGAAACCGTCATACCTTTACTGTTGATTCAGTGCTCCTTTTTCATTCACTGTTTTGATTTTATGAAAAAAAAAAAAAAGTAAAGCAATCCCTGATTACATTATAAACTATGTATTCATAACTAAGAGTGCGTTCTGGACGATGGATGACAAACTGGAGACCAATTAAAAATGATCCCAGTCTCTAGTATTCTAAACAGCAGTTTCTTCACTGGATGGTATAGCCCATACAGATACCAATTTGCTGATCCTTTTACCACAGTATCAACAAATAAATCTAATACCTACTACCTGATCTAAGCTTCTCGCACAAACCTCTCACTTTGCTGCACCCCACAGCAACTAACATACTGAAAGAACCTCATACCAATTAGCTCTGAAAGCTGTGATTACACGACAGAGTGAGCTCTCACGAGCATCATTTCTCACTTAGCATGAGCCAGAGTGCGTAGGTACTGAACCTGCGAACACATGCACTAACTGGCGCAACCTTTACCTTAGTGTCAGAACACTGACTGCAGCCACCTGCTAAACTGAACTGAAGCGGACGCTGTCGCCCAAATCATCCTGTATGTTTGCATTCTTTCCACTGCAACCTGCCATCAGCGCTGCCAACAAAAGCTAATGAATTAACATGAGGGTCAGTCCATGCTCAGCTGGCTTGGACGAGAACAGAATTACACAACTAAATTACACTGCCTCACCCAATTATAAACCAGTAAATTGTTTGAGACAATGAATTTTAAATTTCTTAATTTAGATTTGATAATGAATAGAGGTCAAATATGGAGACTAAACTCAAGGTGATTAACTCACTAATTTGCAGTTTTGCATTAGTGTGTGTTAAGTCTGGTCTGATTGCATCAATGAGTTAAGACAGGAGTGTATTTGCAGCCAACATGATACACTTTTATGTTGCTATAATATTATATACAGCACAAGTGCTGTATGTCTACTTAAAACCAGTTTTTAAAGCTATAAAAACAGTATTTTGTCATATTAGAGTTCAAGCTTAAAAAGTCACTGCAGAGTAGCATCACAAGTTTAAGTTGAGCTGGTGTAGGTGGTTAACCATCATAGTGAATTACATGTACTGCAATACATACAGAGGGGGGAGAAACAACATTTGGGGGTTCTTATAAGACTGGAAACCATAGCAAAACAAACCAGTGCAACATAGGCCAGCAGCTATGATGTCCTTTTCAGAGCTCACAAAAAAGCACAGGCTCCCGCTATTCTAACCTTCTGTTCTCAATTTATGATATATAAGCATTTTGTTGTAAGGTGAATCATACACAGCTGATCCTGTAGAGTCCATGGAAAAAAAATATGAGTAGGACTAGGCCTACTAAGGCATCTCCTGCCAAAAATCAATGAAAGCATAAATCAGAAGAGAACTGCTCATGTTTGTGACAATATGTAAACACATTATGTAGCTGAAATGTAAATGATATATAATGTTACTCATGTCATTTCACTTAAAAATGGTGTGAAACTGACTTCCTGTCAACTTAAATGAACCTTGACTCATAGTCACAAATGTTGCCTGACTGTGTACCCGCTCACTCACTGGCCCAGTGGGAGTCTGAACCTGGATTTTCAGCAGCAGTGAGTCACCAGGGAATAAAAAACAGCTCCCCTTCACTTATACTGTCAATAAAATGAGGGGGAAAAAACAAAAAACCGTGTGGGAACAGACGAGGGGAACAAAAAGGTGGGTGACTCATACATGTTCTCTTCCGGTTTGCCCGCTCGGCACAAACACACATGGCAAATGAGACATGTGAGCGGGTGAGCGGCAGCCAATGTCCTGATGACTATGCTCCAAGGACAATGGTGGCAGGCAAAGACTCGCTTGCATCAGGTGTTGGTGGGTGGCTGCTGAGCAGACGTCGTCACAGGGAACAAAGCCTGCTCCGGTCGCATGATAGATGGCGTTGGCTGGACCATAAAGGTCATTAATGTTAGTCAGGATTATTCATAGTTAGAGCCCACACATGAAAATATCAGCTGCTGAGTCACATTAAGTTCCACGCTGGCTACGAGTCAGCATGGGGGATGGATGTATGCATGTGTCCTGCAGATGAAATCATATACATGGTGATAGATATTTAATGTTATCAAAGCTTAGGAACTGGCAATTTTATATAATTATATTTCATTTAATCTTTTTGTATGAAACAGACTTCATTATTAAGAAACCATACTGATGTTTTCAGATTTATTGCTGTGCATTTTCCAGAATATCAGGTCAACAATACAAGTCAACTTTAACTTGTAGTAGTAGTTCACAAGTATGAAAATCATCTTTATCTGCTAAAGATAAAATCTAAAATCCATCAAACTAAGTACGGTAAAGTTTCCTTAAAATGTCCTTATTAGTCTGACATGCTTAGTGAAATATCACACCTGATTTCAAGTCAACTAACAAAAAAACAACAACAAAAAAAAATCAGATGTAGCAGAAAGGATAGTGTGATTTTAATTTAAAAGATGACTTTAAGCAGGCTGAGCCAGGACTGGCGCTGACGCAATTGATTGCTTGAGTTTGCCAAATGCTTCCTGGGCAATGGAGTTTCACAGGAAAGGAACCTTAGGGGAGATCAAACACTTTAGGAGCAACAACTCTAAGTTCTGATAAAGCCAAAAAATCACTGGAGCAGCTTTCTGGAAGTGGGTCGCTGCCTGAATCTTGGGAGGATCTTCTCAAACTTAGTCTCAGTCACATACACCAGAAAAGACACACGCTAAACATTGAACTTACATTTGCTTACTTTGACAAATAACCTGTTTTCCAGAAGTCGTTGCAGGAGGTGACAGACGTGGATCTGTTCGTCCAGGTAAATGAATATGAAGATGTTTAAGATATCGGGGAGGACTCGCCCTCCCAAATGCGGATGAGATGGTAAGCTTGGAGAATATAGAGGCTCTCAAAAGTAATGTGTACTTAATTTTAATGGTTATTCAGTTTAGCACATAGAAATCTATACAAGGTCAGACTTTCTTATCTTTCTTTTACCACAAATAAAAAATCCTGCAGCTAATAGAGAACAGGAGGAAGAGATAATAGCTGAGTCTGACAAAAAGCCATACTCCAAGCAGCAGGTATATTGTCACATTGGCGTCCTCCATAGTTGTGGTGTTTGTGTTGCATGCAGATAAACGTCACAGTGTGGAGGTAAGCATCAACGACACAGCTCTCAGTTCTCACTCCTTCTTTATTCGTCTCCAACATCAACTGCGCATATCGCGCCACAAAACACAGGAACACACTTCCTCTACACTGGGTGTGAGTGGAGCCCTCTAGTGGTCCACCACACATGCCCCCCCCCGAACACCCAGCAGAACTAGTCCAGGACCCGGGGCTTAAGCAAACGGCCGGAGCGGCTGAACTGGGGGGGTGGGGAACTGACAGAGGGCAACCCAGCCCGGGAGCGAGGCTGGCACTGGCGGTCAGAAAAAGCTGAAGACGACTCGGACTCCGTTGATTTCGGGTCGCTCCTGGGGGAAAAAACAGAATCCATCAGCCCGGTGGCAGGTGGGCGGCCGCGGCGAGGGGCCTGGGCCGGGACCACCTGATCCTCTTGCATAACATGTGCAGGCTTAAGTCTGTCAACAGAGACAACTTCCTGCCGACCGCCAAAGTCCAAAACGAAATGTTTGTTGCCTGGTTTAAGAACCCTGTATGGCCCGTCATATGGTGGACGCAGCGGAGTCCTATGGGCATCGTGCCTGACGAAAACGAAACGAGCAGAGTCCAATGAACTCGGAACAAAGGTGTCAGGCAGGCAGTGGTGCACAGGACCAGGAACAGGAAATGAGTTTCTTGGGGGGCGAAAAGGCAACAAAGAGGTATCGAAACATGGGGGAGGGCTCTCAGGTAAGAATTCCCCGGGGACCCGGAGAGGCTGGCCGAGGACCAGTTCAGCCGGGGAAACCCCGAGGTCTTCTTTAACCGCGCTACGCAAACCCAGCAAAACCCACGGAAGACGTTCGACCCAGTCGCCACTTGTCAAGGAAGCACGGAGCGCGGCCTTAAGTGACCGGTGAAACCGTTCGCACATCCCATTAGCTTGCGGATGGTATGCTGTGGTGCGGTGGACCTTGACTCCCAAGCCGTCAGCCATAGCAGACCAAAGCTCGGAAACAAACTGGGGGCCCCTGTCCGAGGTAATGTCAGCAGGGGGGCCGAAACGTGAAACCCACGTTGACAAAAATGCCCTGGCCACCGTCGCCGCTGTCGTGGACGCCAGGGGTACCGCCTCCGGCCACCTGGTTGTGCGGTCCACCACAGTCAAAAGGTGCGTGAAACCCTGTGACTGCGGCAAGGGACCAACCAGGTCCACATGAACGTGATCGAAACGCCTACCCGGGACACGGAAAGGCTCGAGGGGTGCCTGTGTGTGCCGGTGGATTTTCGAGCGTTGGCATGGGATACAAACCGCCGCCCATTCTTTCACCGTCTTGCGAAGGCCCGGCCAAACAAACCTGGCGCTGACCAGCTTGACCGAGGCCCGGACGCCGGGATGAGAGAGGGCATGCACCGAGTCAAAAACACGACGACGCCACGAAAGGGGAACCACCGGGCGGGGGCGGCCGGTGGAAACGTCGCAAAGAAGGCGCGGACCGCCGTCCCACACCGGGGTGTCCTCCAGCACGAGGCCCGTTTTAGTTGACTGAAGGGCAAGTACGTCCGGGTCAGCACGTTGCTCGGCGGCCATGGCAGCGTAGTCGATGCCGACATACACCGGAGAAACCAACACACGTGAGAGACAGTCAGCGACGTGATTGGACTTACCAGCCACATGCTGAATGTCTGTGGTAAACTCAGAAATGGCCGCCAACTGGCGCTGCTGGCGTGCGCTCCATGGGTCAGAGACCTTGGACATCGCAAACGTCAAAGGTTTGTGGTCAACGTACGCAGCAAAGTTGCGACCCTCGAGGAAAAAACGAAAATGCCGTGTTGCGAGGTGCAGGGCCAGCAACTCCCTGTCAAAAACACTGTACTTGCGTTCAGCATCCCGGAGCGTACGACTGAAAAAGGCGAGCGGTTGCCAGAGACCTGAAACCCGCTGTTCCAACACTCCGCCCACTGCCAAGTCCGAGGCGTCGGTGGTCAACGCGATCTCCGCCGACGGAAGCGGGTGGGCCAGCAGGGCGGCGTCAGCCAGCGCAGACTTGGCTGCGGAAAACGCACGGACGCGTTCAGGCAGCCAGTCAACCGGATCTTTGGCTGTTTTACCTTTTAAGGCAGCATAGAGTGGCTGTAGCAGGTGGGCAGCTCTGGGGAGAAAGCGGTTGTAAAAATTTATCATCCCCAAGAACTCCTGCAACGCTTTAACCGACGTGGGACGCGGGAAAGCCGAAACGGCCTGGACTCTGTTGGGCAACGGAACCACACCTTCAGCGGAAATGCGGTTCCCGAGGAAATCCAGAACAGGCAACCCAAACTGGCACTTGGAAGGGTTGATGATCAGGCCGTGCGCTTCCAAACGCTGGAAAACCTGGCGCAGATGGGACTCGTGCTGGCTCGCTGAGCAGCTGGCCACCAATATATCGTCCAGATAAACAAAAACGAACGGCAGCCCACGCAAAACGGAGTCCATCAGCCGCTGAAAGGTCTGGGCGGCACCTTTCAGGCCAAACGGCATGCGCAAAAACTCGAACAAGCCGAAGGGGGTAATGACAGCGGTTTTAGGAACGTCTTCGGGGCGCACGGGAACCTGGTGATACCCCCGCACCAAGTCAATTTTAGAAAAAATCGACGTTCCGGCGAGATTGGCAGAAAAATCCTGAATGTGGGGGATGGGGTAACGGTCATTCTCCGTGGCATTATTTAAACGGCAGAAATCTCCGCATGGCCGCCACCGACCGTCCGATTTGGGCACCATGTGAAGCGGAGAGGCCCATGCACTGTTCGAACGCTGTACAATGCCAAGGCGCTCCATGGCTGCAAACTCTTCCCGAGCGACGGACAGTTTCGCGGGGTCGAGGCGGCGCGCGCGCGCGAACACCGGGGGCCCGACCGTGGGAATATAATGCTCAACCCCATGCTTCGTTACCGTGCTAGAGAAATTAGGGACAGACAGCGATGGAAACTCTAAAAGCAAACGCTGAAAAGCATCCCCGGAGGTCACTACATTAGCCCGAATCAGGGGCTCGGCGGCCTGAGTAAAACAGGGTAGCGAAGAAAATGAGAGAGCATCGATTAAACGTCTGTTAGCGACATCGACAAGTAGTCCATGAGCACACAGGAAATCAGCACCCAAAATAGGTACAGAGCTAGCAGCAACAACAAAGTTCCACTGGAAATCCCGGCCATGAAAACAAACAGTCACCAACCTTTCCCCAAACGTTTTGATGGGAGAGCCGTTAGCTGCAATGAGCTGCGGCCCACAGTTCGCTGCTAGTCCGTCGGCAGCGGTAGGGGGAAGGAGGCTCTTCTGGGAGCCGGAGTCCACGAGAAAACGTCTCCCGGAGCGCGAGTCCTCTATGAAGAGCAGCCTTTCTGTATTGCCAGCGGTCGCGGCTGCTACGGCGCGCTGGCGGGTCCGTTTCCCTGGGCCGTGAAAGCGCAAGGCGGCAGGCAGCGACGCGCTCTGTCGCCAAAACGCTGATGGTAGAAACAGATGCTCTTTCCGCGGTGCCGGCGTGTAGCAATCCCTGCCGTCAGCAAGGGGGCGGATGCTCCGGGGGAGGCAGGTGGAGGCGTGGAAGGTGCCGCCGGCGTGTCCGTAGCCAGGGCGTGAACGTCGAAAGTGCGGCTAGCCAGGAGAATGCGATCCGCTTCTTCAGCCAGGGAGCGATAATCCTTCGCAGGCAGAAGCGGAGAGTTCGCGAGGACAGCTCTCACGGCGGCCGGTAGTTGGCGAAGGAAGAGGTGCACGAAGAGGAAACCACCGTCATCCGGCCCGAGCAACGATAGCATGTTCTCCATGAGCTCGAGCGCGGTACCGCCACCCAAGCCTGACAGGTTGAGGAGCTTTTCGGCTCGTTTGGCGTCGGAGAGGGCATAGCGCCGAAGAAGCAGCTCTTTGAGGGCGGCGTATTTCCCTTGGGCGGGTGGGTCCCGGAGGAGCGCCATCGCGCGACGGGTGGCCAGCGGGTCGAGCGAGGCCACCACATGGTGATACTTCGTGTCGTCAGCCGAGATGCCGCGAAGGGCGAACTGAGCCTCCACGTGTACGAACCATGACGGGGGGTCATGGAGCCAAAAGTCCGGCAGTTTCAGCGCCACAGCGAACGTAGCTGCAACAGGAGGCGGAGGTCCGGCGGCCGCTGATGCATCCATAGCGGAGTGTGCGTTATCTACGGCCCGTTGCATGCTCGAGTCAGGGGTCACCAATGTGGAGGTAAGCATCAACGACACAGCTCTCAGTTCTCACTCCTTCTTTATTCGTCTCCAACATCAACTGCGCATATCGCGCCACAAAACACAGGAACACACTTCCTCTACACTGGGTGTGAGTGGAGCCCTCTAGTGGTCCACCACAACAGGATCTTAGGCCGTGTTGCTAGAACAACCCCGTGCACATTAGCCGGTACTTGGTTGTATTGGAAACAACTGAAACTGAGTAGGTGCTAGTGGAAAAGGGCTATTACTGTTTATCCAATTTATGTTGTTGGGTTGTGTGTTTGTAGTGAGGGAGGTGAGAACAAGAGGTGAATCAGGTGAGTCGAAGATGAACAGAGTAATGTACTCATGGTGATTCCGGAAAGCAGGATTGAGAAGGGTTGAGGGTGATGGGTGATGCTGGCAAGGAGGTCACCACTGACAGCTGACATGCGAAGAGATTCAGGAAGTGGGACCAGAGCAGCACCTAGTTGTTTAACAAGCTTTGAATCCATGAAACTCTGCAACTCCCCAGAGTCAACAAGAGCTTAAAGTTAAACAGAATGATAATCATAAGAAACTGTGCCAGGAATCATTAAAGGAGGTAGGAATGAGTTAACCGGTGTCCTACCTGCCAGCATTCCTACTTTGACTGGCGGCCTACTCACACTTATAGAGGAAATGACCAGATTCAACACAATAAAGACACTCCATGGCTGTTATTCTTCTACTCTACTCCTCTGGAGTTAAACGAGTCTTGCCAACCGGGCTCTGCAGGGGACTCTCCGCCTGGTTGGGTGGTATCCCTGCAGGGCGAGGCCTCACAAGCCTGGCTGGCCCTGTGGCGCTGGTGTTCCCTCATGTAGTCATCTACTCATATACATTTTACTTATAGGTGTACTCACTTTTGTTTCCAGTGGTTTAGGAAACAATGGCTGTGGGTTGAGTTATTTAGAGGGGGCACCAAATTTACTTGTTGCTTGTTGTACAAGCTGTACACTGACAATTTTACATCTTCAATGTTGTCCCATGAAGAGATATAACAAAATATTAACAGAAATGTGAGGTTTAATCACTTTTGTGAGATACTGTAAGAACAATACTCTGGTACTTTCTGGTGGTTTTCCAGAAATGACAAGGAAAACAGGTTTAGTTTAATGAGTGATTATTGCCAACCAGTGTTGGTCAAGTTACTTGAAAAAAGTAATCAGTAACTAATTACTGATTACTTCCCCCAAAAAGTAATCCCGTTGTTATGTTAACTAAGTAATTAATTACTTAGTTACTTTTTAAAAACACGATTTACAACCTGAATAGGTGATAAAGTGATAGATCTTTCAGCCCAATTCTACTTTTTCTACATAATCCATCATACAAAATGTAATCAAATGGAAAAGTCTCTTTTTAAAACTTGTTTTATTAGTTTTAATCTTTTAACTTTATGCATCAAGCAAACATTTAATTATATGCAACATTCTCTGACTGGAAGAAGTTTGTTTAACATTTAAACCTATTTTCTGCACATTCCAGCACATAAAATAATTTTTCTTTTGTGTTTACACTCAGTCTTTCAAATAGATGCAAGTAAAACACAGCAGAAAATAAATAAAGTCAAAGACTAGCGGTCCTTTTGCTCTATTTTCACCTGTAAAGCAGGAGTGGGGTAGGCGGAGGTTTATCTTGGTGCAGGTGTGCCGCAGCGGTCAGTAGAAGAATCCGCGAGTTTCTCTGTGAATTTCCCATTACGTCATTGCGCACTCTGTGCTTGCTCGGAAGTTTAGGGGTTTTTTTTCGCTGTAAAAAGAAGTTTTCTTCCCACGCACAATGCTAATGGACGCTAATGTTTTTGTCACTTTTTATGGAATCAAACTCAAAGTAAGGTCAGTACTTTCACGCTTTAAACACTGCATGCTCATACTCTCTCCCGCACTTGATATATGATCCATTGTTGATCTGCACACAGCTGTTGTCACAAACGTTGCACTTGCTAACGTCATTGTCATGAGACATTCTCGCAAAAAATCACGGTTTTAGTAACGCAGTAACGCAGCGTTCCTACGGGAAAGTAACGGTAATCTAATTACCGTTTTTGCAATAGTAATCCCTTACTTTACTCGTTACTTGAAAAAAGTAATCGGATTACAGTAACGCGTTACGCGTTACTGCCCATCTCTGTTGCCAACTGTTGCCCATTGAGAGCAGAGACTGGGAGGGGAGTAATGAGTGGTTTGCTACACCAACTGGGCATCCCAGTTACTTGGGCATCAAGCAATCTGCGAGAACTAGAAATTCCCTTGAGTACTCAGTCACACTCCTATTCCCTTTCATAAATTAAAGAGCTGTCTAGCTGTCTCTTCTTTGGAGGGGATGATCAAACACTCTTTTAAACTCCTCTACAAGCTTATCATATGTGGATGACTCAGTTAAATTGGTAATTAAATAAGACTCAGCCCACTGGAGGGCCTGACCCTTCAGCAAACCTATAATAAAGGGAGCCAACTTAGGGAGAATTAACTGATTAAATGATGCCATTCATTTGATCTAGCCTCTGATGTGTTGCCTGTAGCATTTCATCAAGTGAAGTGCGAATCTGTTTATGTAACAAAACACCTTGGTGGAAAACAGCTGCTTGAATGGCTGCTGAATCTGAAGGTTGGCCAGATTGTTCAACATGGGTCCACAATTTGGACTCAGGAAAATGACAGGAGGTTTACAGGTCTTTATTGTAAAATGGGAATGAGTATATTGAAAATAGGTAAGTGGCATGGGTGGAAGATGTAGAGATGAGAATATTATTTTACTGTTACTATTCATAACCATTATTATTACTGTTGCATCACTTATGATTTATCTTTATCATTTCATTAGAGCATTTATTGAAACTGTTGCTATTACATTAAAGTCTGTATTTCAGGTGGGAGCATAGTTATATAATAATCTTTCGTTGCAGGTGCAACTGTAATCATGTTATACACATATTGCATTTTTGTGCTAATTAAAGAGTTGAAGTCATGCACTGAGGTCAAGTCACATAGGCTGCCTGCACACATGCACAGTATATAGACTTGTTTTGCTTGTAAACGGCATGCTCATGTTCTGTTCTGAAGCGCAGAAAGTGGAATAACAGGAAGCATCTGGCGGGTGGCGGAGGAACAGAGGAAGGAACTGTTCTTTTTTAGAATATGTCCTAAGACAGAATTACTGGAGCTGGTGCATGTTTTTTATCTGTTTGGACGCACCAGGGGCGTTATATTTCCTGATACCCTGATGTTATATATATCACACCCCATTTATTGTTCGGAGAAGATCGAGGCTGATGTTTTGCAGAGCTCATCTTCCCACATATATGTGTCTTAATAAAATCATTGTTTTGACGCACAATGGACCATCAGTCGTATGTCTCTTCCACAAATACGAAACCAGGACAAAGATTTGCCAACAGGAACAGAACTGGAGTATCTGCTAGAGAGAATAGGAGAAGTTAGAAACAGCCACGGTGAGTTTGACAAAATTCAGCAGTATTTGTGGTTTGACTCTGATACCTTACTTGTTTGTATCTAGCAAAGAGAACTTCCCAAAGGAGCAGGGAGTTTTGGTCGAGAGTGGACAGGCAGGTAACTAACAGGCAGTGTTGGGTAAGTTACTTTAAATTAGTAACTTAGTTACATTGCTACTTCTTTCAAAAGTAACTCTGTTACTTCAAGTTACTCTTTACTTTCAAAGTAACTAGTTACTAGGGAAAGTAATTTTGGTTTTACTCAGAATTCTCTTATTAATGTGTTGCTTCTCTAACTGGATACTCAGCAAGGATGCCAGTCTTCTAGCTTGCCTACATGTTAGCACTATCCTGCCACAGTGCACTGTGCCACCTACCAACAGAAAGGAAAAAATAATGCGCATATTTCCACGAGAGAAATCCCACGCCTGGACCGTCGTCGACTGCCGCCATGATTCTAGCCTACCTACGTCACAGTGTCATGTGCGCTTTTTACATCCAACATGGAAACTACTTTCGATTGTACTCGCAACTCAGAAATTCTGCCTTCCGAGTAGGAAGATATAGGTAACTCCAGACTGCAGATGAGCTGCATACAGGGATGGACAGGAGACTGGCCCACCATTATAGGAAAAACCATAAAGCCTTTGAATGAAAACAAACGCTGTTGTGACAGTACACACAGTACTGGTACAGAATCTAGAAAATGTGGGAAAATACTGGCATCATATACAGTACTTACTTCTGAAGAAATTATGATGGGACCCTGAAAAAAACTTACTATGTACAAGAATGGATTTCTATACATTTTACATCAGATGAAAACATTTGTTGTAAGATTCAGATAATCATTTGCTAAAAGCTAGACATTTTAAATGAGAATAAGAAAGAAAAGTATTTCTTTGTGCCCCCCTCTCCCTGTTAATGCCCTACCTGCCCCCTGGCAAAACTTTGCTAGATCCGCCCCTGCACAGTTACCAGCTGTCAGCTACCTAAAAAAAAAGGATCCTGGTGTTATTTGTCTCTCAGAAACAGCTCATAACTTCCCTTCAACTCATTCATGTCACCTAAAGGTAAACCTGTTTCTCCATCTGGGTGATAGTGGGCAATAAGCAAACAAGAGAGACGGGACTTGCGACAGAAAAGCCGATCAGCTGATCATTGATCAGTTTCATGATTGAAGTAGCAACTGGAGAGGGAGGGGGAGAGAATGAGAGAAGAAGAAACAGCTGTGCAGCGTAAAGACAGAATAACTCCAGCTTTGTGTCTTTTTTCATTGTAGCTGAATTCACCGACAAACTGTGTTCCTTTTCACCTCAATACGAAACGCGTAATATTTTCCCTGAATACGAGACGATTCCGTTTTTAGGGGATGGTTGGCAACTCTAATAATTAACCTTATGAATAAAATAAAGTTCAACATCAGTAACATCATAGCACCCACCCAGCTGTATAGAAACTCCGTCATGCTAGCTAGTGTGCAGTTCATAACTTCTTACCTGAAGTTCAGTTCACCTGACACTCGGACCAGCGGCTGCCTCGGGTCTCTCCTCCTCCTGCCTCCCCTTTCCCTCATCCACCTGCTGGCCTCCACCCCTTGCTAATGTTACTGAATCTGTGGAAGCTCCGTGACAGCCACCACCAAACAACTGAGTTATTTTTACACATCTGCCAGCATCTGGCCAGTCCACCATCTTTCATTGTTTATACCGTTACAGAAAAAAAAGAAAAAACCCCAAAAACATCGGCCCATAAAAACAAAAAATCACCACCGGCCCACCGAGTCCAGCTATGGCTGCATACGTGTTTAGTAGCAATTTGTTTTTGTAGAGGGCTAGCAAAACAACCGTTTTCGAGGGCATTGCCATATTGGAATCCCGAGACTAGCCAGTTTACTGGAGTGTGACATCATTCCCAGGTCCGTGTTCCGGTTTCCGAGGTAAGTCGAACTGTAACGCGTTATGATGTAACGCGTTAGTCCCTACACTGCTAACAAGGAAGTGTAATTGGAAGTTTCTGTTAAATTCCTCCAAGCAACAGGATTTCATGACAAGAGGGTAATCACACTGGCTTTGGGCAAGCGGCATCGTAACGGCATAAACAATCTGGCAGTGAGTATCAGTGCCAAACGGTCCTTAAATACCCTGAGCAAATGAGTTAGTACAGAACAGGTGTGGGAGAAACACCACCTGCGGGCAGACCAGGGAGGAATATTGGCTCATAACTCCACCTGAGAATGAGAGAGACGCAGAGAAAGAACACGAGAGAGACTCAGGGTGTCCAAATTCATGGGCTGCATCCTCCTGAGGCTGCATTTGTAGGCCGATTACGTCACAGCGACGCGACAAAGGCTGTCCAAATTCGCAGACTCCTCCGAATGCAGCCAACAAATGCGTCCTCCTTTTCCCCGAATTTGAAGGATGGGTCGGGTGTATCAGGAGGATGCAGCCTATGAATTTGGACACCCCTATTATAAAAAGAAAGAGATAGGAGGGAGGAGAAAGGATTCAACCCCAGGCCTGTCAGGACCTTAACCCAAACAAGAGGGGCCAGGGAAATACTGGGCACTGTCGTTGTCTTTGTCGTGTCTGTGGTTACTGATGTTATCCTTGGTTCATCTCCTCCTTTGTATTTTAATTTTTCAATTTCTATTGTAGCTATGTTTTATTGCACTCTCTCTGTTTTGACAGTATTTTCTTGGTTCATCTTTTTACAAATTTAAATATTTTACAAGGTTAACCCAAAGAATTACAAAATGCAGTTTGTAAATAATGATTTTATTTATTCTACTGTAACTTTTTATTACTAGGATGTTGTAAAAACTTCCTGAAAAGTCTTCAGTTAATCCAAAATGCTGCAGCAAGAGTACTGACAGGGACTAAAAAGAGAGAGCATATTTCCCCCTATATTGGCTTCCCTTCATTGGCTTCCTGTTAAATAAATTTAATTCAAACTCCTGCTCCTTGGATACAAGGTCTTGAATAATCAGGCCCCATCTTATCTTAACGACCTTATACTATCATGTCATCAGTTTGCATCTTGAAGCCCAAGCACAGTTGCGTCATCCAACAAATGATTCATTCTCATAAACCCACGTTCATGAGACATTGAAACTGACCAAAAGGATTATTGTTGACCAAATAAGGAAGATGAAAACTGTTGGCATGAAGGATGGTGTACACTTTTGAAAGATTATGGTATGCAGCTCTTCAGAAGATGTTTTAGTGATTTTAAGGTCCAACAAGTTAATTTCACTTGAAATACATTCTAAAGGAGTTGGACTGAGTGGCGTTAAGGAAAATTGCCCATATAAAACATTAGCAAATCATCAATGTATGTTCCATTCTAAATGATTTTGTCTTGGTTTAAGTTGGAAAAAGAAATGTAATCCTTGCCATTAATCATAGGTTCACCTGAAGGATTATAGACATTTTTGTGTGTTTTATAGGCCAGCAGCCCCCAACCCTTTTTTGCGCCATGGATTGGTTTATGTTCGACAATACTTTCACAGACCGGCCTTTAAAAGTGTCGCAGATAAATACGACTAAATAAAACCAGTACCTAAAAAAAGAAAATGTATTCATAACACGCAGGAAAAGACCCGAGGAAACGGAGTTAACGATAAAAATGATTAAAAAGAAACGATAAAAACCCTGAAAACCATGAATTTCGCATCTGAGCCTCAACTCTCATGGCCCAGTACCAAACGACTCACGGACCGGTACTGGTCCACGGCCCGGGGGTTGGGGACCACTGTTTTAGGCTAGGTACAGTGGGATTATTTTTTTTCTTAATAATTCTTGCTCCTTCTTCTTATTGAGCCACTCCTTCTGAAATGCATTATTCAAAATACCTTCTAACACACACTTTATGTACTACAAAAGATTAGACATAAGGTCTAAATAGTGTTATGAATTATGGAATCATACAGTTGGCGGCAAGCTCTTTGTCTATATTGATCTTGGCTCCAAATGACTGTAGGGCCACCCTTGTCTGCTCTTTAATCAAAATGTCACAATTCATGGCAGCATTTTTTTTTAATTTTGTTTGGTCAGATTTTATATTTATGGGTATCTAACTGTTTCAGTTTGGTGTCTGTGAAGGTTCTCAGTCATCCAGGTCATCGTAGTCAAAGGAGCTTGCAAAGAAAAGCGTCTGGACTTCTTTAAGTTGCTTGAAGACGTTTCACCTCTCATCCGAGAAGCTTCTTCAGTTCTAAGGTCAAATGGTGGAGAGTCCCAGATATAAACCTAGTGGGAGTGACCCCCCACAGAGGGACAAAAGGACCCCCTGATGATCCTCTAATCGCCTGAGCCAAGGTGTGAAATTGGGTGTGGGACCCAATCAGCCAGAGTTTCGGGTGTGTTCATTGTGAAACCTGGCCCCACCTTATCATGCGAATTCCTGAGGTCAGATGGTCCAGGATGTGAGTGGGCGTTAAGGCGTCTGGGAAGGGATCTCAGAACTGGATTATAGATGGCAGAGAGTTGGTGTCGTAAACCCCCGCCTCTGTTCAAAGATGGTCGCTCACAGTGGACATAGATGGCTTCTTTCACTCCTCTTTCAAACCATCTGTCCTCTCTGTCCAAAATGTGCACATTGGCATCCTCGAAAGAGTGTCCTTTATCCTTAAGATGCAGATGGACTGCTGAGTCTTGTCCTGTGGAGGTGGCTCTTCTGTGTTGTGCCATGCGCTTGTGAAGTGGCTGTTTGGTCTCTCCAATGTAGAGGTCTGGGCATTCCTCGCTGCACTGTACAGCATACACCACATTGTTAAGTTTGTGTTTTGTCTTTCGGGTGAACCAGTTTCTGTCTGAGTGTGTTGCTGGGTCTGAAATACACTGGGATGTCATGCTTGGAGAAAACTCTCCTGAGTTTTTCTGATACACCGGCTACATAGGGGATGACAATGTTGTTGCGTCTGTCTTTCTTATCCTCCCTCGCTGGTGTCTGGTCTTCTTTTCTGTGTCTCTTTGCTGACTTTAAAAACGCCCATTTAGGATAGCCACACGTTTTGAGTGCTTCCTTTACATGTGTGTGTTCCTTCTTTTTTCCTTCAGGCTTAGAGGGAACATGTTCTGCCCGGTGGTGTAGGGTCCTAATTACTCCAAGTTTGTGTTCCAGAGGGTGATGGGAGTCAAAAAGGAGGTACTGGTCCGTGTGTGTGGGCTTCCGGTAAATTTCGATGTTGAGTTTGCCGTTCTCTTCAATGTGCACGGCGCAGTCCAGGAAAGGCAAACAGTTGTCCTTTGTGTCTTCCCTGGTGAACTTGATATTTTTATCCACAGCGTTAATGTGCGCAGTGAAGGATTCCACTTCTTGTGTCTTGATTTTGACCCAGGTGTCGTCCACATATCTGTACCAGTGGCTGGGTACTCTTCCTTTGAAAGAGCCAAGAGCCTTCCTTTCCACTTCCTCCATGTAAAGGTTGGCTACAATAGGTGACACGGGGGAGCCCATGGCACAGCCATGTTTTTGTCTGTAAAAGCCTTCGTTGTACTTGAAATATGTAGTGGTGAGGCAGAGGTCTAACAGTGTGCAGATCTGATCGGGTGTGAAGTTGGTCCTGTCTTCCAAGGAGCTGTCTTCTTGTAGTCGTTTTCTGACAGTCTCCACGGCCTCCGTGGTGGGTATGCAAGTGAAGAGAGAGACTACATCAAAGGACACCATGGTTTCATCTGGATCCAGGGTAAGTTTCTGAACCTTGTCGGTGAAGTCGGTGGAGTTCTTGATGTGGTGTGGGGTGTTCCCCACGAGAGGCGCAAGGATGGTAGCAAGGTGTTTTGCAATGTTATACGTGGCTGAGTTTATGCTACTGACTATGGGTCTGAGTGGGACAGCTTCCTTGTGGATCTTCGGAAGTCCATAGATGCAGGGTATGGCATCCCCTGGGTAAAGGCGGTGATATGTAAGGCAGTCAATAATTTTGTCCTTTTCAAAGTCTTGAAGGCAAGCTATAACTTTCTTTTTGTAGCTGCTTGTGGGGTCTCGCTTTAGGGCTTCGTAGGTATTGTTGTCACTGAGGAGAGTAGTGATCTTTGTATGGTAATCTGTAGTGTTTAGGACCACGGTGCATCTTCCCTTATCAGCTGGTAAAACAGTGATGTTGTGGTCTTTGCTCAGGGAAGCGACGGCCTTCTTTTCCTGTATTGTGAGGTTGGATGGAGGGACTTTGGCACTGGAGAGCGTGGCTGAGACTTTCATCCTGATTTGCTCTGCTTCTGTCTGTGATAATTTATTAATCCGTATGGCAGATTCTGTGGCTGTGATGAGGTCCACTATGGGCAACTGTTGTGGAGAAATGGCAAAATTGAGTCCTTTGGCTAATACTCTCTTTTCAGGTTCAGTGAGAATCCTGTCTGAAAAGTTCTTAACCCATTTCTCCTGACTGACATCAGGTGTGTTTTCTTCTCTGGGTTGTGTAGGTTCAGGATGAGGAGTGTGTGTTTTTGAAAGCAAGGTGTGAAATTTCCTGCGTTGTCTTTCTTTTCCTTTAGAGTGTTGGGCCCGCTGAGCCTTGTCCACAAACTTGTAAACCTCTTCTAAGATTGGAGAGGGTAGAAGGATTTCCAGTTCTTGCAGGGTCTGGCTGATCTTGATCTGGAGGGCATCTATGGTGAAATGGACCTGTCTTATCCTTTCACTTAAAAGGTGATTTTGTGCTCTCTGTAGAATCAAGTCTGCTCTGTATCCCCTGACAGTGGATCCAAGGCGCAGGCTCTTAGGAACAACTCTGCTTTGTCTACATCTTAGGTTATTGACCGCCTTACATATCACTGCCTTTACCCAGGGGATGCCATACCCTGCATCTATGGACTTCCGAAGATCCACAAGGAAGCTGTCCCACTCAGACCCATAGTCAGTAGCATAAACTCAGCCACGTATAACATTGCAAAACACCTTGCTACCATCCTTGCGCCTCTCGTGGGGAACACCCCACACCACATCAAGAACTCCACCGACTTCACCGACAAGGTTCAGAAACTTACCCTGGATCCAGATGAAACCATGGTGTCCTTTGATGTAGTCTCTCTCTTCACTTGCATACCCACCACAGAGGCCGTGGAGACTGTCAGAAAACGACTACAAGAAGACAGCTCCTTGGAGGACAGGACCAACTTCACACCCGATCAGATCTGCACACTGTTAGACCTCTGCCTCACCACTACATATTTCAAGTACAACGAAGGCTTTTACAGACAAAAACATGGCTGTGCCATGGGCTCCCCCGTGTCACCTATTGTAGCCAACCTTTACATGGAGGAAGTGGAAAGGAAGGCTCTTGGCTCTTTCAAAGGAAGAGTACCCAGCCACTGGTACAGATATGTGGACGACACCTGGGTCAAAATCAAGACACAAGAAGTGGAATCCTTCACTGCGCACATTAACGCTGTGGATAAAAATATCAAGTTCACCAGGGAAGACACAAAGGACGACTGTTTGCCTCTCCTGGACTGCACCGTGCACATTGAAGAGAACGGCAAACTCAACATCGAAATTTACCGGAAGCCCACACACACGGACCAGTACCTCCTTTTTGACTCCCATCACCCTCTGGAACACAAACTTGGAGTAATTAGGACCCTACACCACCGGGCAGAACATGTTCCCTCTAAGCCTGAAGGAAAAAAGAAGGAACACACACATGTAAAGGAAGCACTCAAAACGTGCGGCTATCCTAAATGGGCGTTCTTAAAGTCAGCAAAGAGGCACAGAAAAGAAGATCAGACACCAGCGAGGGAGGATAAGAAGGACAGACGCAACAACATTGTCATCCCCTATGTAGCCGGTGTATCAGAAAAACTCAGGAGAGTTTTCTCCAAGCATGACATCCCAGTGTATTTCAGACCCAGCAACACACTCAGACAGAAACTGGTTCACCCGAAAGACAAAACGCCAAAACACAAACTTAACAATGTGGTGTATGCTGTACAGTGCAGCGAGGAATGCTCAGACCTCTACATTGGAGAGACCAAACAGCCACTTCACAAGCGCATGGCACAACACAGAAGAGCCACCTCCACAGGACAAGACTCAGCAGTCCATCTGCATCTTAAGGATAAAGGACACTCTTTCGAGGATGCCAATGTGCACATTTTGGACAGAGAGGACAGATGGTTTGAAAGAGGAGTGAAAGAAGCCATCTATGTCCACTGTGAGCGACCATCTTTGAACAGAGGCGGGGGTTTACGACACCAACTCTCTGCCATCTATAATCCAGTTCTGAGATCCCTTCCCAGACGCCTTAACGCCCACTCACATCCTGGGCCATCTGACCTCAGGACTTCGCATGATAAGGTGGGGCCAGGTTTCACAATGAACACACCCGAAACTCTGGCTGATTGGGACCCACACCCAGTTTCACACCTTGGCTCAGGCGATTAGAGGATCATCAGGGGGTCCTTTTGTCCCCCTGTGGAGGGGTCACTCCCACTAGGTTTTTATCTGGGACTCTCCACCATTTGACCTTAGAACTGAAGAAGCTTCTCGGATGAGAGGTGAAACGTCTTCAAGCAACTTAAAGAAGTCCAGACGCTTTTCTTTGCAAGCTCCTTTGAGTTTCAGTTTGGTGTTACTTACTGCACTAAAAGTGGATTTTGGTTTAAACCTTTATCACCAATATGCCTTTCCAATGTTTGGGGAGTTCTTAAAGAGGTATTTTGAAAGTTGTGGTGATATCATACCTTAAGATGTAAATTTCTATAAATTTAAGTAAATTCACTTTTGCTTGAAACCCTTTTTTATGATTAGTGGGAGCAAAGCTTATAGGAGAGGCACACTGGAAATGGAGCATGTGGACTTTGGAACAGAATGAGACAGAGCAGAAGTATAAGAAAATGTCTATTCAACAACTGAGCGTGCAGTGAGAGAATAAACATCTAAATATCCCGAGGCTCAGACAGTTGCCAGGTTGAGCCACGGTAGAGTGGGTGGGCAGGATCAGATTAACAACAAGGAGATGACTGACTGGGACAAGAAGCAGCTGGTGCATGGAAAGATCTGGAGCACAAGTGGAATATGGTAAGTCACGAGTACCAAAGATTTAGCCGATGGACACCAGAATATGTCTTGTGAGGCTGTTTCTCTCTCTGTGGCACAGCCATCACTTGTCCTGTTCTCTTACTCTTTCTCACCTCTCTTTATACACCTCTACACCTCAGCTGCGCCTCAGAGTGACTGTGCAGTTTTTAGGCCTCTTGTCAAAGGCAGGCGAATTTTACAAAAAAAAGTAAACAATGACAAACTCTAAAGACTGCTGCAGAAAGATTCTGACTACATTCTTTAGCTTACCCTTTGCTGAAAATTTATTTTTTCATTTAAATTTTCATTCATAAGCCACTTTGTTCCTGCTTGACTCACTGCACTCAGTTCCTGCACACACACAGATATAAGATATTGTCTTGATTAGATGGTATTTTCCCAAATAGTGGAGCTTGATCCATATTACTTTAATAGAGTACCATTACTTTGCTATAACATACTTCGACTCATCCTTATGCATCCTGTATTAATATTCATGTGTAGCCCACAATCTTTCAATCATGTAAATGAGGTTAGCAGGCCTAAATGGAAGGGAGGAGTACACTCTTAGTACTGAGTCACAGTTCTTGTGTGGCAGTGGGTCATTTGGACATATTTCTCCACCCCACCTCCTTACTCATCAGTGCCCTTGAAGATCCAGTCCAGCTGGGGTCATTTGTATGCAGGGAAGCCACTGTAGGTGATAAATCAATGTTACCTTAGATGCTTCTCATGCTCACATTCAATCTGATTGTCTTTCTGTAGGGTACCTTTACCTGAAGAGTGTCAAATATCATCTGCTTTGCAAATCTAGAGGTACCTGTCCTTCATATCCGGCATGCAAAGAAATAGTGAGTTTCTATTTATGGCAAAGAAAGAGGAATCACAACCAGTTATGAGAAAATAGTAGCTGCTGCAGTAGTGAGATCATCATTAAAGTGAGTGGTCCTTGTAAGTAAAAGTATTATATATGTATTTATTGGTACTTTCCACTGATGCTTCATAACACAACTCTGTCAATAACAGCAAAGACAGAGAACAACAGTAAGACACAGTGAGAAATTATAATCTGCTTTTGAACAGTGAAGACCCCAGAGATAATTTTAATCAGCAGATAAGACTTAAATTCTGATCTCCCAGCATGCAGTCTGGAAATGCTAGCTTACACCTAAAACACCACAAACCGGTGTTTGTGAAGATTATTGAGCAATTAACCACTGGTTACCATCTGGCTTTAGTATAAGCTGCATTCTCTGTGCAAGCTGTTGTGTTCTCAGAACATATTCATCTGTCAGCTGATATGTTTACCGCTTTTATCAAATAAATCCAGTAAATCCACATACTAGAACATTATGCTCATTACTGTACTACAGAGCCAATGGCTAATACGCTTATCCCAATAGTGTTCCTGTCATTACTCTTCTTAAGAATCAAATGTTTCAACTACAATAACGAGTCAAAATAGATTTTATGAGGCCGTTTAAAACAGGTTACCTAAAAAAAACGTTCTGTTTAACAAATAATTATATAAATTAGTCACATCTAACTCATTCAACCAAGTATCATAAAATGATGTGTGTGAATAATTATTTTAGTGGTGGACAATAACAACTTACAGTAATAGTTGATTGAGCACAAAATACACACATAGCAAAATGTTTCATTACTCAGAAAAAAAATTTGTTTATTCTAAAATGATTGCATTTTAATATATTTTTTCTTATGTAAAAGGCATATATGTAGAGTAGAATATTCTCTTGTATCTTTTACTGTCCAGGAATTATGTACGTATGTTTTTATTTATATAGTAAAACAATCCATCCATGCGGTGAGTATCCATCTGTCATCATATGAATTAATGGAAAACAGAAATCCAAATTTAAAATAAAATCACTAGGAATAATCATAATAAAATTAATGATACTTGTTGCAAAATATTTGCGATACCACAAGTCTACTGAAACATGAAAACCTTTCTCGTATCATCCATTTCAGTCTTTTGCCTAGTTACTTGAGACAAAGCTGGAACACATATTTGGGTCACAGATTATGTTTGACACTGTTCTTCCTCCTCACCTCTCCGTTTCATTCACCTCTGCACCTCAGTTTTGCCTCAGGGTGACTATGCTGTTTTTAGGTCTCTCGTTGATATTCAAAGTTGCACTTTCACATGAAGGAGTGGAATAGAAGGAAGCAGTACAGCCCAGCATAGCAACTCAAGTTGTCTTTGCATGTGTGTCTCACATTACTAATACTTTTACAGTCAAGCCCACAATTATTCATACCCCTGGCAAATTTTAGCAAGTTATTTTTTGACTGGAAATGGCATAGGCATCTTCCAAAAGATAATAAGACGATGTAAAAGTGGCATTGTGTGGGAAAAAATTATTTCTGAGCTTTTATTTAAATTTGAACAAAAAGTGTCATGTCCAGAATTATTCATACCCTTCACAAACTGTCACAGTCTCTGGGAAAATCCAAAGTTCTATACCATTCCAAATAGTCCAAGCTGTTCTAAAGCATCCTAATTACACTGATTAATTGGGAACAGCTGTTTTAATCAACTCAACAGGTGAAAAACAGCAGCTCTCTGCAGTTGGTTTGTGGACAGCCATGGCTAAGACAAAGGAGCACAGTGAGGACATGTGGCTGCTCACAAGTCAGGAAAGGGCTACAAGTCCATATCTAAATGTTTTCAAGTTCCAGTGGCTGCAGTGCAAAGTATTATTTAAAAATACAAGATGTTCCGCACTGTGGAAAATCTGGACGTGATCGGAAGCCAAAAGTGACACCTGTGCTGGCCAGGAGGATAGGATAGTAAAAAAAAGAAAGAATCCAAGGATCACCATCAAGGCCATCCTGGTGAATCTGGGCTCTGCTGGTGGCAATGTCTCAAGGCACACAGTCCAACAGACATTGCACAATGCTGGGTTTCACAGATGAAGAGACCAAGGAGGACGCCACTTCTCCAGATAAAGCACACAAAAGTTCATCTGGACAAAGAAGAAGACTTCTGGTCAATGTGGTCAATGTCACCAGCAGCCCTCAATGGAAGAGGCCTGCTGGTGACATTGACCACAGGGTCTGTTTTGGGTCCCGCTCTGTTCTCTTTATACATGCTGCCTTTGGGATAAATTTCAGGAAATACAACATTCCCTTTGACTGTTATACTGATGATATCCAACTTTTCTTCCCCTTGAAATTGGATGCCTCTGTCAAACTGCAGCATCTGTCTACATGATGTGAAAGACAGGCTAATACAGAATTTCCTTACCCTAAATGAAAATAAGTCTGAAGTTCATGTTTTTGGAAGTCATGCCCCCAACTGGTACCCTTGGTCCTGTTGTTTGTCATCATTCCAAGAATGTACGACATCTCTGACTTGTTTTAGATAGCTCTTTTAAATTAGAGATACAAGTTACGTGAAATTGCCAAAGCAAAGTCCTAAAGACCTAGAAAAATGTATTGATGCCTCCATCTCTTCTACTGCAATTATTTTTATTTGGGTTTTAAACACTCATCTGTCCATCATGTACAGTTGATCCAAAATGGAGCTGCAGTTCGTTTAGCAGGTGTTAGGTTTGATGACATCACTCCAGTTTTAGCAAATTAACTCTGGCTCCCTGTCCATTATTGTATTGATTTTAATATTCTTTTACTTAATTTCAAAGTTTTGAATGGTATGACGCCAAGCTATTTAAGCAAACTCCTAAACATATATAACCCCAAAAGAGCACTGAGATCTTCTAGCCAGATACTCTTGGTACAGATGAGGTGGAACTCATGCAGGTTCCCGCCTCTGGCCTACAAACCTGCAAACAATCACACACCTGCTGCACATTATCCTGACTCACCGGTGACCAGTGTTGGTTACTTTTAAAATGTATTCAACTTTACATTACAGAACACGTGGCCCAAAATGTAGTTTGGAACGTATTCTGTTAAGTTACTCAGTGTGAGTAACATATTCTGAATACTTTGGATTGCTTAATATATTGTCACGCTTTTTACAACTACATGAATGTAGCAATTGCATCCTGCAAAATTCTTGTTTGTTTTTCTCTACCAATTTGCTGTTGTTGGGGGAAAACTCTGTAAAAGACCCAGGAGAAATAAAGACACAATGAGACAAAGTTACTTTCTTTATCAAACGTGTACACGGGTGAGCTGCCAAGAACAACTCACACCATGCACAGTGGCTTGGTAATTTTTATAGGCACAGAGCACAGAGACAGTGAGAACAGGATAACAAATAATAAACAGATAAAATAAAACAACTCCATATATGGTGCTAGTCTCGTCAGCAGAGAGCTAGGGAAGATAAAACAATCTAAAACAATATGTCCCAGAAGCAAGATGTCTTTGCTGGGAAAGTCTAAAAAGATAATTCTAAACTAATCTAACCATAGGCAAAGGGCAGACAAAAGGCATCTTTGTACATTTAAAAGAAGGTAAAGAAACATAGAATCATTTTTCCTGTAACATTCCCTCCTGTTTTAACTTATTTTAAATGTATACAACAATTGTCTGTGAAGGTTATTTATTAAGTATCTTAAGCAATTTTTTAATTTTCAAAATGTCAGCATAGCAGAAATGGAAGTCATTTGGTCTAAAGAATAAAACAAAAGAAAATAATAAAAAGAAAAACATAGTAAATGAAATAACAAGTGGAATAAACAAGAAAAAATAATAAAACTAAAGCTACAAAAAAATAAAGGATAAAAACCTTATATTTTAAAACGAAAACTACAAAAAATAAAAGGATGAAAACTAAAATGAAAACTTTGTATTTAAAAATGATGAAAACCTAATAGGTAAAATGAAAACTTCAAAAAATAAAGGATGAGAACTTCAAAAAATAAAAGGGTGAAAACCTTATATTGTACCTGCATAAACTACTAATGTGTTAATCAGTGCGTGATCACTTGACAAGTCATTTTTAATCACCACGTCATTTATTAGCAGCTAGTACAAGTTCTCCTCTAACAGAATTGCAACGGGATGTTGTTCTTCTTGAGGCACGGCAACATAAGCAGTCATTGTAGTTGTTATCATCTTTGAAATCATTACTCTTAGGCATGGCAACACACACAACACTAATATGAGCAGTGCTATCATGATGAGACCTAGAAGGAAAAATGGCTTTGCTACAGCAGCCAGCCATGAACCGCTGAACAGCCAGTCAAGCCAGCCTTGTGCTGTAGCTGCTCCAGGTGTGTGGTCAGTGACATATTTTTGCAGAGCGGTCAAATTCTGCAAAGCTTCATAAATGTCTCCTCCAGTTTCGTATCCATCAGGGATAAAAGTGCAACATGTTTCCCCGATCAGCTTGCAAACTCCTCCTTGTGATGCTGTTAGCAGGTCTAGTGTCAGTCTGTTCTGCAGCACCATCGTTCTGATGGCCTGCTGTTCTCCTGCTAAGGCGGTTCCCAGGGTCTTAGTCAAGTTGATGTGTCGTAGCAGAGCATATCGGTTGATTTCCACATGATCCCGCACCTCGGCAACTCCAATGCCGGGGATCAAGCTCTGTAAGAATTTCACTCCTCCTCAGATGCGAAACTCTCCTGGCACTCCAGTGTCCACAGTAATGCCGAAAGAATTGGGTGAGGTGAAGTCCACTTCACGTCTCTGTCGGCGGCTTGGGTGATGTGCAACACGTTGCATGAAGAAAACGTGATCTGATAATTCCACTAGGGCGCACAGACCCCCCCAACCTTCAGGGAGTGACAGATAAGCCTTGTTGCCACATAGGAAGTACCAGTCAGCCAAAACTCTGGTTCCTCTGCTGCTGGGTGCCGTCCGTGCACATCCTGTCTGGTACTGAGTCTTTGTTTGTAGTGGCATTCGGTAGCTGTAGTTTGAGCGACAGTTGAGGCTCATCAGCGTCGTGTTACTGGCACAGGTTTCGTTGAGTGAACAGTCCATACACTTCCTCTCGTTCCTCGGTGGGCAGAAAGTGTATATGTATTTGCATAGGTAAGTAGGCAGCTCCCCCACTGCCCGCGATCCATTGTTCATCACACATACTGGAAGTTGTGATGCGTTCAGTTTGTTCAGTAGAATTACATCAGGCAGTGGGTCTGAGACTTGGGGCCAGGTCAGTAGGTAGGTCTGTCCGGAACAGTGCACATTCGTGAGTGATGATGACCTCCAGGTTGCTTTTGCTGGGATGCTGTAGTTGGCCTTGGACCAAAGAGTACCGTAGCCTGGATGTGTTGCCAGGCCCAACAGACACCAACTGCGATCTTCAGGTATGCTGTACGGCCACAGGCCAGACGTCTGCGAGGATAGGGGCATATGGGTACATGCATAGCAGTCAGTTTTGTTATTCAAGTGAGCTGTAGTGTTCATAAACTGCCACCAAAAGTTAGTGGCGTATCCATGGGGAAACTCGGTGTACTGTCCTTTGTCATACAGTGTCTGCCTTTTCTCCATATAGCGTGACTTGTTGTCCCTCACGGAAACAAAGATGAGGAGCCCGGCCATGGTCAGGGCCGCTGCAGTTGTTAAGAGCCACCACCTCATGACGACGGAACACACCCTCCTGTCGCGAGTAGACCCCCCGGCCAGGAAAGCTGACCCCTCCACCGGGCGAGATCACAACAAGTGGGCAAGCCTGCCGTCAGCTGTGTTTAGATGGCTTCACTTACTGGCTCTGATGGATGCAAGATGGTCGTTCCGCTATTTTGCAAGCTCCAGTTTTTCCTTTGGAGCACTTTGATCAGAACCCAGTCACCGGGCTGTGATCTGCAAGACACTTGATAGACATCATTACATTCTTCGTCATTTACAATCATCTCTTTATTTTCCTACAACTTAGACATACATTTTGCTACTGAAATTGTATCTGCCTTTTTCACTGGGTAGATTTCTGGCCACTTTGAGAATACATCTATAACCACTAGAGCGTATTTTTACCCTTGGCATTCATTTAGCTCAATAAAGTCCATATGGATTGTGTGGTCTCAGATTTCCCTGAGCATTATATTTTTGACACGTCATGCACGTTCTGACAAATTGTTTTGCTGAGGTTTCAAAATTTACAGTGTAGAATTTACAGTGTAGAAATGAGAGTTGACAATACTGGTCAGTCCCCCCGTTGACAAATGCGTACAGCCATGAGTCACTAATGCCGCCATTTTGTGGAGGAATTTTTTGGCAACACTGGCTTGCCATAACACATCATTAAGTCGTTTGTCAGAACTGCACCGTGTTTTAGCCATTTTGCCTGCTCTGCTGTGCTTGCTGCTTTTTGTTCATTTTTCAACACATCCAGTGGAATCTGATGTGTGTTTACTGCCATCAATGTGATGTTTGCCTGCTCTGTCAGCAAAATTGTTGCCTGTAGTAATGAAAGAGTCAGTAGGCGTTGTAAGAGGTTGGCATGCTGGTTTGCCAGTTGGTGTAATCATTCCTCTGTTATGCCAAATTTTTTGCAAAATGATGCACAGCAGAGAAAACATACTGGCTGTCTGTATGTATGTTTATTAGTTTGTCTTTGTGTATTTAGCTTTCGCGTATCACAGCTATCAGCTCAGCGCTCTGTGCAGGACATGAAGAAGAAAGTGGTTTTGCTTCTATTATTTTACTATCTGTGGTTACTGCGTAACCTACACAATTTCGGCCTGTGCTGTAAGGTCAAATGCTGTTCTCCTAGCTTCCACACTTGCTGATCATAAGGTGGATCTGGGCCTGGAGTTTGTTTAAATCTCAGAATGTTGTGATACTCGGTCGGTTTCTGGCACTCAGGTGTAATACCAGAAAAGAATGGCATGACTGCTATCTTAAGTTTTGTCAGAGCGTCTCTACCTAGCAAATTTACTGGACACGACGGGTCATATATGCATTTAATAAAGCACCTGCGGCCACTTGCTGTGTGTACTAGTTCTAAAAGGGCAGTTAATTGTTGTACAGTTGTGTGGCCTGAAGCTGACTTTACAACTAATTTGTCCTCTACTCCTACAATCTCGTGGGAAGTGACCTTCCTCTCCACGGTTCTAGCAGGCGTTGTCTCTATGTTATCTGCTGTTTCTGCGTGGCTGTCTGCAGCCTTGGTGTTTGTGACTTTGCTCGCCTCTCTGTTCCTGATAGCCACCTGCGGATTAGTGTTTTAGTCTATTGTCAACAGTCAGCCTTATTTTGAAGTTACAGAAAGCTTCTTCTTTTTTTGTTTGTCTTGGTTTGGGAGAATAGATGCAACACTACATTTTCACTTAAGGCAGTTTTGAATAATTTGTAGTTTTTCAAACAATTCATGGATCTCACACATTTCAAACTTTCAAGTTAGGGTTGTTTCCCATTTATATATATATATATATATATATATATATATATTTAACTTTGCATAGCTCACAGCTCTAAACCTAGGCATTTTTCAATCATATGCCTAATCACTATGTGTCACTGTGATTCTCAAGTATTGTCACAAGTTCGTTTAAATTCGTTTCCAAAACCAACAAAATAATCAAACAAAAACAAAAAACATAAACGTGTCAGGACACAAAAGAAAAAAGAAAAATGCTGCCACCCGAACAAGGCAGAAGTCTGCATATGTTGGCTTGTAATAGCATGCAGCTTGTAACATGGTAGACTAATGTGCCTGTGTTAATTCAGCTCCATATTATTGTGTGAAGTTGCACTGGGTTGGGAGTGGTTTTGTGTGTGTCACATTTTTGGTGAGCCAATGGCTGGAATGAGGTTGGAGTAATTAGAGGCAGGTGTACTTGATTGCACTGATACACCGGTCTTCTTATAGCCCACACTACAAACACTGCTGTGTTGTTTTGTCTCTCTGTGCAGGTATGTAATGTGATGAAATCAGATATGTTTGGGATGGATGGGTTTTGCCCTATGAATTTTATATTAAGTGTGTCGTTTTGTCTCTCTGTGCAGGCCAGGGCCTATTATATGCCACAGCCTAAAGGCAGCAGAGTTCCAGAGGCTTGAGTGACCACTGACTATATGCTTGCAGGGTGGTGGGTCTCCAAGGACAACTTCTAACCCTGTTAAAGGCAACATGTGGAGTGCAACTTGGCTGTGTGGCATAGCTGGCTCTGGCCTTGGGACTGTGTGTTTTTATACAATTCTTAAGTGGGACACTGGACTGTTTTATCTTTTATCTCTTGATATATTTTTTGTCAATAAATTATCTTTTAGAATTTTATTGACTGACATCTTTTTGCCCACGACTGGGACGGTTGGTCAGACCTACAGTCTTTCTTTGGGTGTGTTACAGCAGCTTCTGCTCTAAAAGAAACAAATAAAAAGAAAAGAAAATGTGTAACATGCTCATCAGCTTAGCAGTGTCTACATATTTAATTCAGCTTCTCAATCCTGTAGTTTTAGCTGTTGTCTACAGGGTTTTGCTTATTGGTTGTTATTATAGGTGTGCTCTATATCTCAGCAATGTGTCATTCTAGGATGATAGGTTTCAAGCTGGTCAAGTGCCTCTATGCACTTCATTAGTTTAGTTATTCTCTGTATTGTCTTCATCTCACATGTCATTACACTGAGTTTCAGCAAACCTTAAGCTTGATGCAGACTACTGCTTAACAGTTATCCACCTCACATCATAACCGATTAAGGTGCCTCTTCATATTAATATTATGTCATTGTTAATATTATCCTCTTTGTCTTATATAACAGCAATAGCATATTATAATATTTTATCAGTGTGTACCACTATACTACTCCTGAGCCAATTTGTTAGTTAGGATCATCTTATTCAGCAAACAGATAATTTAGAATTCATGCAATCTGCGGTCACATTTGTTCTCTCTGTTGCATGGCGGACCAGGCAGGTCTATTATAATATATTATTTATATTTTATTTTGTATCCATCAAGGGCTTCAGATGACCTGCAGAATCATCCTTTTCCCAGGGTGGAGACAGTTACCTTTTCACACACTGTCCTTGGCTGAACAATGACACAGCCTTAATATACCTTATTTATTTTATTAAAATATTTTCGTGTGAATTATTTGCTTTATATTCATTTTATACATGCTGGGCATGGTCGTCATGCCAACTGTGTTTCATTGTTGATATCACTTTACAGGTTGTTATCCTTGCTATTATTAATTTCAAATACTCTAAAGATAATTTCTACTGTAACTTTCCCTTTGTTTATCTTTATTTCGTACTTTTTATATTTATATCTACTCAGTGGGGTCTGTTTTCAACCCTTTTAAACTACCTCAAACTACTTTGATCTCTAGTTTTCACTTAATAAGGGATTATTAAGTTCTTCCTGATATGGGTGGTGCTGCAGATGCGGCTGCAGGAATGAGTGATGGCTTTCTAAAAGGATTGTGGGCACTGCACAGTGTCTCGTCTTCTGGTTTTACTAAACTGGCAGTTGAGTTCTGTTCTTCTGACTGTTTATATTTTGTTTTCTTAAATCTCTCAGTTTACAGACACTGTTTTTGTCCGGCGTCTGGACTTTTCTTTTCTCACCACTGCTCGTCAGCAGGAGTGAGTTTTAATTTCACTTGCTTGATTACCCATCTTATTTATGTATTTACTTATTTTTTGTTTAAGTAATATATACACAATACAGCTGCTATCACCTTCGCTGGTATTAGAGACGAGAGTGGTTGCTCACACGCCCTTCTACTTTCGGACTATTTCCAAAAGCGGTGTGAACTTTACGAGACGGAACTCGACCGTTCTCTCAACTCACCAGCACGTCAGTGAACAGCAGTAAAAGAAAAACACAGTAGGAGCAGCTCAGTCTCTTATTGGACCGTGAAAATTCAGCTTGCTCCATTAATTAAAACAATACACACACACACATTCACAGCTTCAACGCGCGCGCGACCGGAACCCTTATGATAAGGGGAGCTCCCAGAGCTACTTACTCCCTAGACCCAGTCTAGACCCAGCTGGGGGAGCTACCCAGAGCTCCAAAGCTACCAGTCGACGAGCTTCCAAAGCTTCCAGTCGACGAGCTACGCTACCAGTCGACGAGCTTCCAAAGCTACCAGTCGACGAGCTACTTCCGCTATTTTAAATTCCCTGAATTCAAAATGCGCTTTTACGCAAGATTGTGTCAGTGTGTCTGTATCTACCTGGTCAGTGTCGCCGGGTCTGGTCCACCTCGATCGGGCCCCACCACCGTGGGTCGCTTTCTAAGACGTTGGCCAAGACCCGAATTTAAACGCTCCTGGACTTTTATCACACACCTGGTGTGTGAGCTGTCGACAGACGAACAACGTGGACTGGTCACGGAGATGGGACACGATGGAGGCGCTCCGGCTGTCGAAGGACCATGAAATGTTGGGGGAAAACTCTGTAAAAGACCCAGGAGAAATAAAGACACAATGAGACAAAGTTACTTTCTTTATCAAACGTGTACACGGGTGAGCTGCCAAGAACAACTCACACCATGCACAGTGGCTTGGTAATTTTTATAGGCACAGAGCACAGAGACAGTGAGAACAGGATAACAAATAATAAACAGATAAAATAAAACAACTCCATATATGGTGCTAGTCTCGTCAGCAGAGAGCTAGGGAAGATAAAACAATCTAAAACAATATGTCCCAGAAGCAAGATGTCTTTGCTGGGAAAGTCTAAAAAGATAATTCTAAACTAATCTAACCATAGGCAAAGGGCAGACAAAAGGCATCTTTGTACATTTAAAAGAAGGTAAAGAAACATAGAATCATTTTTCCTGTAACAGCTGTTAAACCCAAACTCCCTGAAAAGACAATATATTTACTGTAGAGGAGCAAAGACTTAGGTGTGTTAACATAAGATGTTTTGTCTGCTTAAAGATAATTTAAAAAAGCACCGTCTTTCCTCAACAATTTTTTTAAAATTTACAAAGCTGAAAAGTGGAAGAGTACTAGACAAACATAAAATATACCATTGAAAAGAATTTACTACTGCTGTCAGCGTTAATCTCGTTAAAATGACGTTAACTCCATAACCGCATTAACGTGATAAATCTCCGTTAGCGAGTTAGCGTGGATCTCCCCATGCGTGGGACTGCACAGCGTCAACGTGTTAGTGCCGTCCAGCTGACAGCACTAGTATTTACTATTATGGTCACTAACATCACTTAGTTATAATAAAAAGTAGCCTTGCACAAGGACGGGAAAAAAATCGTTTTCCTTATTAGGACAAAAAAGGCAATATATAAAACAATTCTCAAAAATGAAAAATATATTATTTTGGCATCTACTGTCAATATTGTTCTACCATGTTTTAATGTAACCCAGCAACATTACTTTATGTGCATTTAACAAAGGCATGCAACAAGAACCATCCAAGGTGCCAGTGCTGAACTGTTTGGTTGAAAACCTTAAATCCCCCCAAAAATCCAATAATTGGCTAACAATTGCAGTAAACATATGAGGTGCTGCTTTTCAAATCCATGCCAAAAAACAAATACTAAGATTACAAAATAATGAGGTTACAAGCCTTATCTGTGAACAATACCAAGATAGTTTCAGCAACCTACCTACATCTTTTCCACTTAGTCTACAGTCCAGTAAAGGCAGTTGTAACGCAGCAAGAGCACCTGTTCAAAGTGTTTGTCTGTCATGCGGTTACAGTGTGGGGTGAAAACAAGTCCTCCATGGCTAAAGAGATGTTTGACAGGAGCACTTGACAGCAGAGTCGTATTGTATTTCAAGAAGAGGGCTCTGATCACTGGATATGCCTTTAATGAGGCAATGTCTTATCTGAATCTTGAAGATACCTCTGTACCTCCATCCTCCGCTGTGGAACAGATCACCTGTGGACTCTGAAAACTGAAGAAGTTGTCATCATTATCTTCTGGCTCATTTCCCACTGAGGCATGTCCAGTGGTGCTGGTATTATTAGAAGGTTCTGTGTTGAGGAGACGAGCCTTTGGATCATTGTTCTTCTCATGGATTCTCTTTCATCATCAGCAAGCCACCAAAGTTGAAATTTTGGGATTGTGGATGCTGCCATCCTTGCCTCACGGGAGGCCAGGCTGCAAATTGAGTGTCAATTGCTTTGATGATTGCTGAGAGGATGTGAGTTGAAAATTGCACTTTGCACTGTCAACTTTTCAGATAACTTGGCTTTCAGACTATATATATATATATATAAACAAGTAATTCCTTACGATACCACAATAGGTGTGACGGCCTCTTATCCTCTTACATGCCAGTACAGCAGACCTACAGCGATACTAGCACGATCTGATATCCTCGTGTTGGTGTTGTTCCCATCATCATAATTAATGTTGTTCCAGGTTCAACATTGCAAGTGACCAATCACCTTCTTGTGACATCACTTGCGAGAAACCGCCTCTGTCTGCCGATCCACCAATTTGAATTCCTTTCAGGATACTTTTCTTTAATAAACAGTAAGCTTTATACATATTTTTCTTGCAACATTGAATTCATCGCTTGGCTTGCTGTTTGTTTGCTAGTGATAGGCTACTTGACGACAGCATTGGCTAACCAGTGTTCTCTAGACCAGTGGTCCCCTGTCATGGCACAGTGGCCCGTGGAAATGGGATGGACTCAAGTGCAGTTTCAAACCCGGAGGCCAGAGGTGCGGTGTAACGAAAAGAGTCTTTATTTACAATGCTCAGAGGCTAACAGAAATTTCAGACTAGAATTAAGGAACATAAACTAGACGTCTGAGGCGAGAGAAAATACTGTGACTATGACTAGATGGCAGGGATAACTGGGTGCAGGGACTGGGCAGGGGAAACTGTGGCTGGCCAGGGCACTGAAACAGAAGAGAGAGCAGTCAGGGGAATCCCACAGAGAGCTGCGAGTGAATCTGAGAATAATACACTGAGCTGTCTTACAAGCTTGCAGGTGGGGGTTGCGTGGAGGGGGGAGGCAGGAGAGGTCCAGGTGGGTGCTGCGTGCAATGCAGGGAGGCAGGCAGGAGAGACTGGCAGTTCCAAAAAGGGGAGAGATTACCGGCGGCTGCAAACTTGTATCCAGGAGAGCTTGGTAGGTGGGTTTCAGAGGCTGACGAGAAAACAGAGGAAATAAGGTTAATATACACGATGAGTCATCAAGGAACAGACGTGAGGCCGAGAACTGACTAAAGTTGGCAGATAATCTGGCGAAGACCAGTTGAGTGTACAGGTCATAAATACTGCTGGTATGATTGCCATCAGGTGAGGAACAACAAAGACTCCACCCAGTGGGGAGGAGCCGATGCTGTGGAAAACCACCCAGACCATGACAGTCCCCAACCCAGGGAAATAGAGTTAACAATAAAAACGTGAAAAAAACCCAACAAAAAACCCCCCCTGAAAACCATAAAGTTCACGTCCGAGCATCAACTCTTGCACCCCCCCGTACCAAACGACTTTGGTCCGTGGCCCGGGGGTTGGGGACTGCTGCGCTAGACAGAAAATTGAGTGTCAATGTATTATGATCTATTATGAAAGTACAAGTAAATTTAGCTGTCATAAAAATGTTGTCAGGCAAAATCACAGTAGCTTCCCTGATCATTTTACAAACATAAGTAAAGAGAAATCGATCTAAATAGCCTAGCCTAATGGTTGTGTGCTGAATCTATGAATAAAAATATCAGCTGTACACATAATTAACTGGCCCATAGCTGTGGAAATTGACTTGAATTCTTGAGTCTATGGAGATTAACAGTAATTTATCCCTCTACTGCATAGCGTTGTCCTGAGCCAACAAACCACATTTTCATGCCTCACACTGTTCCTTCAAAAAACCCCAACTTTTTTTTGTCAACTAATGCTACCAGGCACAGCTCTGTCCAATAAAAGGATGAGTTGAAGGTGGTGTGAGTTTCATTTGGGGGGGGGGGAACCTCTTTCTGCAAGCTGCACTACATGAGAGACATCTCCATTAGGAGGTAAGATAAAGATCACTATTTTACACGTTTATAGTGAAATAAATGTATATAACAAATACACTCAACAAAAATATAAACGCAACACCTTTGTTACTGCTCCGATTCCCCATGGGATGGACGTAGAGACCTAAAATTCATTCCAGATACACAATATAACCATCCCTCCCAAACAGTGGTCACAAATCAGTCCAAATGTGTGGTAGTGGGCACATCTGCTATATTGAGATAATCCATCCAGGCTTTCGAAGTGGGAGGCGGTAGAGGTAAGTGACGGAAGTGACGGACAAGGTAAGCAACTCATGTTTTAACTGACGTCAGAGATTTTGGCGGAAAATTAAAGCAAATGGTAGTTTAGATTTGAACAAATTCATTTAAACTTCAGTATTACCAAATACACTTATCAATTGTCTTATAACTAACACTATTTGTCTAAATAATCTCCAACACCCTGGAGAACAACGAGGAGAGTTTAGAGACTCTCCAAGATTATATTGATCAGTGCTTTCAGGATCTCGTGATGAAGAAGACCCAGTGTGCAGCTTCCCCGGCCAAACCTGAGACGCCGTCGTCGAAAAGACAACGCCCGGCAGATTCCCCCGGCTCAACATCGCCAGCCGGCAAAGATATTGCTGACATACTGGAGTCAATCGACAAGCGATTGTCCAGTTTCGACGCAAGGCTGTCCTTGGTGGAGATTCTTCACCGAGAATTTAAATGCTTGCGAGAATCCCTGGAGTACAGCCAGCAGCAGGTGGAAACGCTTGCTGCTGAAAATGCCACGCTAAGGGAGTCGGTGAAATGTCTCACAGATAATGTTACCCAGCTCAATAGAGAAAATAAAAAAATAAAAGAAACAGTTATCGATCTACAAGCTCGTAGCATGCGTGATTATCTGGTATTTTCTGGTATTCCAGAAGCCGCTGGAGAGGACGCGGAGACCACGGTAAAAAGCTTCATCAAAACCCACCTGAAGCTGCCGGAGGACACTGTGAAGAACATCGTCTTCGATCGGGTACATCGCCTCGGCCCCATTCGGGCTACGGCCGGGAGACCACGTCCTATCGTGGCCAAATTCGGCCACTTCAAACAAAAGCAACATGTGAAAAGCCGCGGCAGGGAATTAAAAGGAACGGACTTCAGCGTGAACGACCAGTTCCCCAAAGAGATCTTGGAACGATGCAGGGTCCTCTTCCCAATCCGACGCGGCTTCATCCAGAAGGGCTACCGCGCTGTCATCGCTGTGGACCGGCTGTACGTGGACGGACAGCTCCACCGCGACCCCGACATCACTCCGTGGCTGTATTAACCTCACACCAGATAAGAATCAGCTGCACCCTTTCCCTATCCACTCACACTAACTTGCATTAACATCTGTTTAACTTACCAGTATCAAATCGCATCTTAAAGTGTGATTTCATAGCAGAATTAACACCGTCACTCTCCGTCAGTGATTTAATTGGAATGTTTACGTTTTGTTTTTGTTTGTTTTTTTCTCGTTTTTTTTCCCGCTCTTTTCCCCCTCTTGGTTTTATGCTGCTCACCCCTGTCCTTGGTTTCTTTCTTTATTCCTTTCACTGCCTCGATCACCTGCTTCGACACTCATCCACAAACATCCTTTATTTCGACACATACGCACCATGCGCTCAACGGCAGCACATTTACATCAGTCAGACAGCGCACACAGTCATATAAGATACACACACACTTAAGCCAAGCCTACTCATATTAGTAACTATGCATACACAAAGTCAGACTCAGGGAGCATCTCGCCACACATTTTTTCTCTCTCTCCTTCTCTTTATTTATGAACAAGTGACGTATTCTCTCCACCTGTCTAAGCGACGCACACAGCATACATCCCTAGTTATACACAAACATCTATGGGTACACTGAGGTTCATTACATGGAATATAAATGGAGCTGGCTCCAGAGTAAAGAGGTTAAAAATATTTAACCAACTCAAAAAACTACAGGCAGATCTTGTCCTTTTACAAGAGACCCACAGACCTCTTAGAGGTTCGAATGAACTTAAAACACCTGAGTTTCCCAATGTGTTCTCAGCTTGTTATAATTCTAGACAAAGGGGAGTAGCAATTTTAATACATAAAAATATTAATTTCACAGTACTCGATACAGTTATAGATCCAGAGGGCAGATTCTTAATCATTAAACTATCTATACTTGATAAAAAGCTATGTATTGCAAGTGTATATGGTCCAAATGTTGATGATCCCTCATTCTTTCACGGTTTTTTCAGTGCACTCTCTGAACACTTAGATGGCACACTTGTTCTTGGAGGCGACCTCAACCTTGGACTAAATGAAGACATGGATAGGCTCAATACAGCGGGAACTCAGCGTAATTGGCAGTCCATAAATATAATCAAACAGTATATGAGCGACTTTGGTCTTTGCGATGCATGGCGCTCCCTTCACCCCACCAGTAAGGAATATACTTTTTTCTCACATGTCCATCACTCCTACTCTCGTCTGGATTATTTTTTGGTCAGCAGCTCACTGCTGAACGACATTTCAGACACTGAGATTCACCCTATAGCTGTCAGCGATCATGGTCCTGTATCTTTAACACTAATGCACAAGAATAATACTACGCCAAGAAAAAACTGGAGATTTAATATATCACTACTTAAAGATGAAGACTTTATTAAATATTTTAAAAAAGAGTGGACTTCATATTTGGACTATAATGACACTCCCGAAACATCAGCTTCTGTTCTATGGGAAGCAGGGAAAGCTGTGATGAGAGGTAAAATAATTTCTTTCTCATCACATAAAAAGAAAACAAAAATATTCAGGAATTAGAAAAAAAAATCAAATCACTAGAAGAAGCCTACGCATCCCACCAAGATCAGGAAACATTGAACAAAATACGCAAAACTAAACTAGAATTAAATGAGATAATTGATAAAAAAAACCAAAATTCTTAGTACAAAGACTACGCCTACAAAATTATGAACATGGTAATAAATCTGGTCAATTTCTAGCAAACCAGCTAAAAATAAATAAAGAAAAAACAACTATATGTGCTGTTCAAGATTCATCTGAGAACACAATATATGATCCAATACAAATAAACAACATTTTCAGGGATTTCTATAAAACGTTGTATTCACCACAAATAAACCCATCTAAAAAAGAAATTGATCAGTTTTTGGACAACATAACTCTTCCAAAATTATTAGACACTCAAGCAATGGCACTGGATTCACCACTGACACCAGGTGAACTCCAGGAAGCCCTGATAAGTATGCCCAATAATACGGCTCCAGGTCCAGACGGCTTTCCTGCAGAATTCTACAAAGAATTCTGGTCGATTCTAGCACCAGTTTTCTACAGAACGTTGTTGGAAATTAAAGAAAAGGGCAGACTTCCATCAAATATGAATTCTGCAAACATTAATCTCCTGCTAAAACCAGGCAAAGACCCTGTATATCCCTCAAGCTATCGTCCAATATCCCTTATAAATGTAGACCTTAAAATAATCTGCAAAGCTCTCTCAAAGAGACTGGAGAAAATAACCCCCCTCTTAATTCATCCTGACCAAACTGGTTTCATAAAAGGTAGGCACTCATCAACAAATACACGTAGATTACTTAATTTGATAGACTACTCATACAGTAAAAACCTAGAAACTACAATATTCTCTTTAGACGCAGAAAAAGCATTTGACAGAGTTAACTGGAAATTTCTATTTGCAACTTTACACAAATTTGGTTTTGGATCCTCTTTCATAAACTGGTTAAAAATATTATATAACTCCCCAACAGCTTGTGTTAGAACAAATGACCAGACATCCTCCAGCTTCTGTCTCTTGAGGGGCACCAGGCAGGGATGCCCACTCTCCCCTTCACTATTTGCAATTTTTATTGAACCACTAGCAGCAGCAATTAGACAGAATTCAGTAATTAAGGGCATAAAATGCAAGAACGTGGAACATAAAATCAGCCTTTATGCGGATGATGTGTTACTCTTTCTCCAAAATTCACAAACCAATATCTCTGGGGTGATTGAATTGATAAACTCTTTTGCAAGAATATCAGATTACTCAATTAACTGGTCAAAATCTACAGTTCTACCGATTAATTGCTCCCTCCATAATTCCTCTTCTACACCACTGCAATCGGGAAATATAAAATATTTAGGTATTAATGTTTCTCCCAAGCTTGCAGATCTAACTAAATTAAACCATATCCCACTTTTAAAGAAGGTAGAAGATGATCTGGCTAGATGGAAATGTCTACCCATATCACTCATGGGAAGGGTTGCCGCTATAAAAATGATGGTCTTACCAAAAATAAATTATTTATTCTCAATGATCCCAACTAAACCGCCACAAGATTGGTTCAGATCTCTAGATTCATGTATGTCCAAATTCCTTTGGAAAAATAAACCCCCACGTATAAGCTTAAAAACACTACAAAAGACCAAGGATAAAGGAGGACTAGAACTGCCTAACTTTCAGCACTACTTCTTAGCCAACAGGCTTCAGTTTATCTCAGGATGGCTAAAACATACCCTCTTAGATGAACCTTGGCTAGATGTAGAACAAGCACTTTGCAATAATCTAGAGATCTCAGACCTACCATTTATCAGCTCAAACATCCAACGACATGAATGCTTCAAAAGCATCAACATCAGCTCTTCTCTGACAGCATGGTGGGAGTTTCTAAAATTGACGGCGTCTTCATTAATCCCATGCAAACGTACACCTATCTGGAACAACCCTGACATATTACAAAACAATAATATGATAAACTTTTCAGATTGGAGTGGTAAAGGAATCAAATATTTAGAACATATACTAGAAGGAACAGAATTTATCTCATTTGACGGACTAGTTACACAATATGGAATCAACAAGAAAAGATTTTTAGAATATCAACAAATTAAATCCATAGTAAAAAAGAAATTTAAACCGGGTCAAGTTGAACTACAAACACCACCAAGTGTGGTTCAATTTCTTACTCTTAAAACCCCCAAATTACTATCCAAAATATACAGAATGCTTTCCAAAACAGATGAATCAATATCACTTCCTATTGCAAAATGGGAAGCGGATTTATCAGTTAACTTAGACCTAAACTTCTGGTCTCAGATTTGCTTAAAAACCTTTCATCTAATTAGAAATCCCAGTCTTCAATTAATTCAATACAAAATATTACATAGAGTGCACTATACAGGTCATCGGATGTTCAAGATGGGCTTTACGTCTACCAACAACTGCTCACACTGCCAAACCAATTCACCGGACAATTATATCCACGCTCTTTGGTTCTGTCCACCAGTTCAGAAGTTTTGGCGCGAGATATGTGAAGACTTATCGAAGTGTCTGAAATGTAACATTCCAACTTCCCCCTTAGTGTGTTTGTTGGGCAGCTTAGATAATGTCACTTCAGAAAAGAATATAGCCCATATGGTTTTCACTGCCCTATGCATAGCCAAGAAAACTGTCCTCATGAACTGGAAAAATAAAAATAATCTTAATTCTAACCAATATAGAAATTATCTATTAGATTACATTAGTCTTGATACAGCCTCTGCCACCACATCAGATCAATTGCTCTGGGCTCCTTTGATCAGCTCCATCACCTAGTGGGGGTGGGGGGTCATAGTTTGGTCCCGCCTTCACTGTTGTGATTGGTGTGGGGGTAGGGACAGGCTTAGGGCGTCGGGGGGTTCCCCGGAGGCATCTTCCTTGGGGGGCTCAACCCGGGGTAGCGGTCATGTCCGGTTAGGGGCTCTGTTGGCTCTCAGGTGACTGTTTCCTCGCGGCTGCATGCAGCGGGGCTAGGGGAGGGTCTGTGCTGACGGACGTGGGTTACTGACCTGGTAGCCTGGCTGCCCCTGGGTGGGTCCGGGATGGGCGCTCCGTCTCTGGGCTGGGGCCCGGGCCGGGCCTCGGGGGCTTGGGTCCTGGTTGGTGTGTTGCCGGGGTTGTGGGCGGGTGGGTGCATGGGGGCCCACCCCTGGAGCAGGGTGCCGCTGGTGCATCGAGCCACCTGGGGGGCTCTTCAACTGGTGGGGGAGATTGTCACATCTTGCAGGAGCTTTCCTCTCCTCGGGAGCTCCCTCTGCAGGAGGGGGAGATACAGGAGAGGTGGAGGAAGATCTCAGCCTGGGTGTTTATTGTCTTATGTAGTCTGGAAGATGAGTGGATGGTGGGGTGGGTGCAGTTTTCTCTGTGGTGGGGTTGGGTGGACTGTCCCGGGCTCTGTGGGGCCGGGAGGCGCTGCTGCACTGGGCCCCGGTCTGGATGGGCCTGGGCCCCCTTTCCCTGGCGGGTCGCGGAGTATGGGGGTGCCTACCCTGCCCCTCCCTTCGTTCCCTCCCCATCTCCAGCTGCCTCCCTCTTCCCGCTCCACCACAACCACCCACACATGCAGGACCTTGGAGTAGGGGTATGTCACCAGGGTGCAGAGGAGGCTACCCCCCGGTCCCCTTCTGGCTGCCTCTGCCTCAATTTTATCCCACAACTTAGACATTCACATTACTCACACTCTCATTACACATACATATAGGATCTTGGGGGTGGGCACGATACACGGAATCCAAAGTACCATCAGGGTGTACACCCCACCCCTGGCGTCGTTGCCCACCTCTCAAGGTTAAATACACGTAGACATTGAGGGCTAGCAGGAGGGACCATGCACTTACCTGCTGCTCTCTGGCAGGTAGCTCCATGCCCTCCTGGGTTTTAAATGCACCTTAGAACACACATGCATCAACACTACAATGAGCGGGTGGAGGGAGGTTTGGAGTCTTCTCTCACCCCCGTTCTCTGCGACCTGCTGGAGCGGGGGGGCTAGGAGGAGGAGTTGGCCGTCCGACTGCGGTCTGGAGTGTGGGGCCTCCCTGCTGCTGCGGAGTCGGTCTGCCTCCCCCCACCGCAGGGAAAAGGGTAACACCACCTGGGTCTGGGTGCAGTTCCCCCTCCAGGGGCAAGGGTACCTAGACCCGGTTTGTAGAGTACGCTTGGGGAGTGTGATCGTGTGTACAGCGTCTCTTTATGTCTGTCTCCACGTTGGTTGAGTGTGGAGTAAGTGCATATGAGAGCATGAGGGTGGGAATGGATGTTTGTATATGTGTGTGCCTGTATTTCTGTGTCTATATGTCAGGTTGGGTGTCAGGCGCCACCTCTCTGGGGACATCTCAGGCCCTCCAAGGTTTGGAGGCCTATCTCCCCCTACCACCACTTCCCCTGCCAGTGGCGGACTCCCTCAGACATCGGTGCGTTGGTGGTTCTTTGTGTCCGGGGGTGGGCGTCCAGGTACACACCGGCTCACTCCTTGGCGGCCGCTTATCGGGGCCTGGAGCCTGGGGCTCGCTCGGGCCACTTCGGAGGTGGGGTGCCCCGGCCTCTCGGCCTGGGGCTCGGTCACTCAGGCACGGCTGGCTGCCGGCGGAGCTCACGGGCGCGTCACTGCAACTCCCCCTGGCTTCTGCTCCGCGGCTGCTGAGTGAGCCCTCATCTGGGACTCTCCTCAGCTCTTTCTGGGACAGTGGCGCGGCTGCCCCTCTGTTGGTCTTCCTTGGTCTCTTGTGTTCTGGGGGCCTCTGGATGTCTGGAGTTTTGATCTCCTCCATACCTGCTTCATGCCCTGGAGGACGGGGCTGTGGCCCCCCCACACCCTCTAGCAGATCATTACATGAAGGAACCTTTTAAAAAAACAAGCGCGTCCATGCTCACAGGTGTACACACGGGTGATCACACCCACAAACTACACCCTTTTTGGCTCCTACCTCAAAGCACACTGTGTTCTGTTGATCTTATGTGCTGCACAATAATGTTTAATATTTAGTATTTACTGTCATATTCCCATATATCATTGTGATGTTGTTTATTCTATTACTCTTGTTCTCTTCTGCTTGTTTTCTTTTTTCTTTCTCAGCAGGTGATCCAGGTGATTGATATATGCATTTTTTATTTCTTTTTTTTTTCTTTTCTGCTCATTCTGTTGGTTTATGTTTTTTGCCCTTCTCCCCCGTCCCTCTTCTCAGCTGTTTCTCTTTCCCTCTTTCTTTCTCCCCTTCTTTCCCCCAGTCAAGTCTGTCCCGTATTCAGTAAGTGAAAATAAAATAAAGAATAAAAGGTGAATCAAATGGACCATTACGGCAAGGCTGGGATGGTCAATTTGGTAAAGTAAATCCGTTGGGCATCTTTCTTTGCCTTTAGACAACAATTCTGATGGCAAAAGAGCCAAACGGGACAGGCAAAAAAAAACAAAACAAAAAACAAAAAAAAGATAATCCATCCCACCTCACAGGTGTGCCACATCAGGATGCTGATCTGACATCATGAGTAGTGCACAGGTGTACCTCAGACTGCCCACAACAAAAGGCCACCCTGGAATGTGCAGTTTTTTGCGCTATTGGGGGTCTGGGGACCCAGAACCGGTCAGTATCTGGTGTGACCACCATTTGCCTCATGCAGTGCAACACATCGTCGCATGGAGTTTATCAGATTGTCAATTGTGGCCTGTGGAATGTTGGTCCACTCCACTTCAACGGCTGTGCGAGGTTGTTGGATATTCGTGGGAACTGGTACACGCTGTCGTATACGCTGGTCAAGCACATCCCGAACATGCTCAATGGGTGACATGTCCGGTGAGTATGCTGGCCATGCAAGAACTGGGACATTCTCAGCTGCCATCTGCCCTGAAAAATGTGAACCATGATTCATCCGTGAAGCGCACACCTCTCCAACGTGCCAGACGCCATCGAATGTGAGCATTTGCCCACACAAGTCTGTTACAGCGATGAGCTGGAGTCAGGTCAAGACCCCGATGAGGACGACGGGCATGCAGTTGAGCGTCCCTGAGACGGTTTCTGACAGTTTGTGCAGAAATTGTTTGGTTGTGCAAACCAATTGTTCCAGCAGCTGTCTGGGTGGCTGGTCTCAGACGATCTTGGAGGTGAACCTGCTGGATGTGGAGGTCCTGGGCTGGTGTGGTTACACGAGGTCTGCGGTTGTGAGGCCGGTTGGATGTGCTGCCATATTCTCTGAAACGCCTGTGGAGACGGCTTATGGTTGAGAAATGAACATTCAATGCACGAGCGACAGATCTGGTTGACATTCCTGCTGTCAGCATGCCAATTGCACGCTCCCTCATTGCTTGTGGCATCTGTGGCATTTTGCTGTGAGACAAAACTGCACATTCCAGGGTGGCCTTTTGTTGTGGGCAGTCTGAGGTACACCTGTGCACTACTCATGATGTCAGATCAGCATCCTGATGTGGCACACCTGTGAGGTGGGATGGATTATCTCAGTATAGCAGATGTGCCCACTACCACACATTTGGACTGATTTGTGACCACTGTTTGGGAGGAATGGTTATATTGTGTATCTGGAATGAATTTTAGGTCTCTACGTCCATCCCATGGGGAATGGGAGCAGTAACAAAGGTGTTGCGTTTATATTTTTGTTGAGTGTACTTGCATGTAGGGCCGGGCCATATTATACCGTTCACGGTAATAGAGGTGCAATGTTAGGCAACGATAAGTAAATGAAATATCGCAATAATATATGGGTAAAACGCGCATGCGCAGTGCCTTTGTTTTCATACGCGCATGGCGGTAACAGAGAATGAGAAGGGAGAAAGCGGATCGTTGAGTGAAACGGATGAACCAGAATTGGTTTGTGAAAATGGTGCCACTTCAGTGATGTGGAACTGGTTTGGTGTTTGTCTGTCAGATACCCACCAAAGCACTTTCTTTTTTTTTGTAGAACATGCAAGTGGCCATCGTTATTGCCGTATTTGTCGGACTAACGTGCTCGTAAATCTGGGTCCTAAACTCCGTTCGCTTCAGGTCCCAAAGTCAAATGAACACTGCAGCATCACTGAGAGTTAAAAACTGTCTAAATTCTTTCATCTTTAATAAAACGATCAGCATTGCTGCTTTACCAGGTGTAACAATTAAGTTTAACATCCATCCATGAAAACAGAATTTATTACATTTAACGGAGTTAAAGTTAGCAGGAAGTTAGCTCGCTAGTTTCGCTAGTTACCCAAGCATGATATCCGGTTGTTCAGTCTGACGTTACTATCCGTGTCTGAGCCTAAACTCCGCTGCAGGTCCATATATCAAACGATCACTATGGCATTACTGAGAGTTGAAAAACTGTCTAAAGTCTTTCATCTTTAATAAAATGATCAGCGTTCTGCTCTACCAGGTGTAACAATTGAGTTTAACATCCAGGCATCCATGAAAATGGAATTTATGACATTTAACGGAGTTAGAAGTTAGCAGGAAGTTAGCTCGCTAGCTTCTATCTAAAAACAATATAGCATGTCCTGACTGCGGGGTTTTGGAAACAAATGAAAACGTACAGCTCTGCTATAATACTAAGTGCAATAATCCTTTCTGTCATCGTTGTATTTTTACTCAGTTGTATATAGTATTTGTATTCTATTTTTATCTTATTGTATATTTATTTTATTTTATTCTACTGTATAGTATTTTATTTTATTCTATTCTGTACAGTTGTGTACTGTATTTATTCTTATTGTATTCTAATTTTTGCCTCATAACTTTTGCACTGTCCACTTCCTGCTGTGACAAAACAAATTTCCCACGTGTGGGACTAATAAAGGTTATCTTATCTTATCTTATCACTTCCAACATAAATTAAGACAGAAAGCTAAACAGCAGTGACGTTTGTAGGGTTACTGAAGTTTGGCTAGCTGGTATATAATGATGTGCTACGTGACCACTAGTGACACAGCTATGTTAGCATAATATAAACAAGCTAACTTTTTTTCCACTCGATAAAAGTTAACGTGAGTGTTCTCGGTGGTCAGGAACAAATGTAATCGCATGGCAGGATGCTGTAAAAGGACCAAACTTCAGCCAGGAGAACAACTGAGATAATCCATCGACAATACGAGGTTAGTCATTCATATACTGCTGCATGGGCTGGGCTGTAGTTACATCGTAAGGTTTTAAAAACTGAGCTTAAATAAATGATTAGCGGTAATAAAAGCCGAGGGAGGTCAACAATGATCACTGACTGTTTTAGGAGCTTTTTGAGATCAAATAGAAGAAAATACAAAACATTAAACATGTTAACAACACAAAAGCCATATTAAACGCAGACTACTTTAGGCCCGGAAGTAGGATTCGTCACGTCATCACTTAACAATCCAATAGCATGTTCTGACAGAGATTTCTGAAAAAATTCAAATGTACAGCTCTGCTATCACTTCCAACATAAATGAAGACAGGAAACTGAACAGCAGTGACCTTTGTAAGGTTACTGAAGTTGGGCTAGGTGGTATATAATGATGTGCTACGTCATCGCTAGCGACACAGCTATGTTAGCATAACATAAACAGTGAAGCTGGAGGACGAACACTAACACTTTTCCACTCGATAAAAGTCAACATGAGGGTTCCTGATGGTTAGAGACAAATGCAATCGCATGGCAGGATGCTGTAAACGGCCCAAACTTCAGTCAGGAGAACAACTGAGATAATCCATCCACAATAGAAGGTTAGTCATTAATATACTGCAACAACATGGGAATTGAGCAGCTGTGATAGAATACAGCATTAATGAATCAATGGTACAGAAGTGGAGGAAGCAAGAAGAATGAGTTGAATAAAGTTTGACTTATCTGACTGCTTTGTGTCGCTTAATGTGTCTTATAATCCCGTGCACCTTATGGTATGAAAAATACGCATTTGACTATTTGGCACACTGCAGTTTAATGTTGCAAAGCACCTCTTTTTAACTTCAGTGGATATTGTACATGGTTATGCTTAGGATATGTCAGCCCATTTCTACTGGAAATGCCTTTTGGTTAAACTTTCAGCAAGGAATTTGCATTTGCACTGTTAAATTTTTATATAGCTTTAATGCACATAAAAAAACAGCTGCTTGTTTAAGTGAAAATAAGTGGATGTTTTTTTTACGCTTGTAAAGTTGTGGAGTTGCATTTTGTCTCGCATCGATTATGTCAGTTATATCGTTATCGCAAATTTTCAAATATATATCGTGATAAATATTTTTGGTGATATCGCCTTGCTCTACTTGCATGTGCATAAATATGTTAAGAAGTATATTTGATTGTTCTACTTTTTAAACTGTTAATTTTCATTCATTGCCTTGAAGCAACACTGTGCAGTTAATTTTTTTTCAGGCAATGTAATGCATTAGCATATGTGTGTAGAGATGTGTTTGTGTGCATTTATATGATCATAGTCACATGGTTGGTCAGTCAGTTGGTAAAGTAATTGTGTGTCTGTGTGTGGACGTATATTACTTATTGTTGTGGGGACACAAATCTGTTTACACACTCACATTGTTAGATCCAAGAAATGGTACCACCGGCTGTTGTTCCACTTCCTGGACATGATCACCATTACCACTTGGCTGCTCTACCGAAGAGACTGTGAAGGCACTGGCATGAAGCAGAAAGACCAAATGAGGCTCTATACCTTCAAATCATACATTGCAGAGGGCCTCTGCATGTGTGGGAAGAGCCTGGAGAGGTTGTCCCAGCCAGTCCATTGCTGGCGCATATGAGGAGAAGAGGAAGAAAGGACGCACAGCTCCCATTCCAGTCCAAGATGTCCGCCTGGATCAAACAACCCACTGGCTGATTATGACTGGGGACAAGGGACGATGCAGGGTGCCAGTGTGCAATGGTACACCAAAAGCAATGTGCTGCAAATGCAATGTGCACCTCTGCTTCACCCCCGATCACAACTGCTTCCTGAGATTCCACGCTGAATGAACAAGACAGATCCCTGATCAAACGTTGGATGTATTTTGGTGTTTTATTGTTCTGAAATGTTTACATTGTTTATTTGTTCATCCTTGTTGTACTAATCAAACTAAATTTGTCCTGGGCCATCATGTAAAAGTTGGGCCTGGGACATTATATAACTTATTAATAATGGAATGAAAATTAATGATTGTATTCACTTGTGAAAAAGAAGTGTAACACATCCAAAAGTTATGCTCTTATGTCCTTACAGAAACTGTGATTCCTTCAGAATATCAGGTAAATGCCAGCTCATGTGGAGTAATCAATCAGTCAATCAATCAAGCCTTTATTTGTCACATGCAATGTTACACATAAACCTGCAGTGAAAATTTAACCCCCTTCTGACCATACATACATTGCAGAAACATCACATTGGGAAGACAGGTTGGAAACAGGTAGGGAGGTAAGAAAACAATGAAAATAACAGAAGACAAGCTCAAGCGCAGAATCCAAGCAGAGAACATGTCAGCTCATATTTTCAGAGGTTTGAGTGGGGTACGTTTAAATTTTGTGATTTTGATGTCACCTGATATAAATCCAGGTTACTCGTATCACTGAAATAACAATGTGGCTGGAAATTGTGCATTTGCTGCAACATATACAAGGTTACACCATGTGAACAAAAACATTTAAATGATATTTGTGCACGTGTCTGCTCTTTTGGTGTTTGTGCTTTCTTTTTTAGGGTCGTAAAGCCAAACTATGTCACATTAGAAAAGTATAGTAATCATCCACAACTATTTTCAGTTGTGGATGATAAAGGATTCAGAAAGTTTATTCATGCAGGCCCATATGACAGAGAATATGTCTTCTTTTTGTTTTCATATTTTAATTTATATTTAATTGTGTTGTGGTTTGCAGTGTTTTGTGTTGTTTCACTTTAAATTTGTTTAAAAGGAAAAAGCTGATCATTTAAATAGTTGAAATGTAAATAGTTGGTTTTTTGTATTAAATCATTTATTTATTACATTTTATGTGGAGTGAATAAATAAAAGTATATTTACGGTGGCCGCTAGAGACAAAGCACGTACAAACCCCGAAGCTTGTACAAACTTCAAATCACGTACAACCCTCGAAGCACGTAAAAACACCATAGCACGTACAAACTCCGAAGCATGTACAAACTCCAAAACACGTACAAACGTCAAAGCACGTACAAACCCCGAAGCACGTACAAACTCCAAAACACCTACAAAACACAACAGAAGTGCTCCAGGATGCTAAGCGCAGTGTTGAGCTTTTGTTACCTAGTGGCTACACAAGCCAGGAAGTACCAACAACCGGATTTGGTGTGTGGTAGTAAAAGGTAAATGGACATTTTTTTTTTTTTAATTATTTGAAATGAAATGAAATTTATTTTCGGTCAACAACAACAACAGATTATAATTTTACATAAAAGTACTCAATCAAACAGTAACCGAAAAAGGAATAGGCTGAAGCCTTGTGGCTTATAATTATCCTATCCCTTACCCCCATAGGAATAATCAAATCCTTAGCCAAGAAAACAATAATATGAAATTATGCACAAAAGGAATTACCAATGTAAAAAAAATGTGGTTTTATTTATATATGTTTATACATAAATATATACGGTGGCCCCTAGAGACAAAACGCATACAAACTCCAAAAAGCACATTTCTAGCGTTAACTGAACTTCAAAACAAAGCTACCTAGATCACTTAAATGACACAATTGAAAGCATATGTGTATTGTTTGTGTATTTCTACACAAGCACTTATATATATTCATACTACCACACACCAAATCCGGTCCTTGGTACTTGCTGGCTTTGTGTAGCCTCTAGGTAACAAAAGCTCAACACTGGGCCTAGCATTCTGGAGCACTTCTGTTGTGTTTTGGAGTTTTTACGTGCTTCTGAGTTTTTACGTGTTTTGTAGTTTTTATGTGCTTCAGGGTTTGTACGTGTTTTGAAGTTTGTACGTGTTTTGTCTCTAGGGATCACCGTAAATATACTTTTATTTATTCACTCCACATAAAATGTAATAAATAAATCATACAATACAAAAACCAACTATTTACATTTCAACTTTTAACTATTTAAATTTTCAGCTTTTTCCTTTTAAACACATTTAAAGTGAAACAACACAAAACACTGCAAACCACAACACAATTAAATATAAATTAAAATATGAAAACAAAAAGAAGCGGCTTGCGATAAGTATCCGGCTCTAAGAGCCATTTCGTTCGCGACCGACACATCACTAATAGATGATCCTACAAAAAACTGGTTGGTGGACTCCCTATATCCAACTTTATTTATTATTCTAATAGCTCTTTTTTGCAATTTAAATATTGAATCCAAATATGTTTTGTATGTGTTCCCCCAAATTTCCACACAATAGGTAATTTAAGGCAAACAAAGGGAAGTATACAATAAATATAGGCAGTTCTTATTCAAAGAATCTCTTGTTTTATAAAGAATAGAAATAGACTTGGACAATTTCCGTTTCACATGTTTTATGTGGGGCTTCCAACAGAGTTTATCATCAATAATTACTCCTAAAAATTATGTCTCATATACTCTTTAAATTTCAACATTATTTAAATTCAGTTTTACTTTGATATTACTTTCACTACCTCCAAATAACATAAATTTTGTTTTACTTTCATTCAATGATAGTTTATTAAATACAAACCATCTATTTAACATCATGAGTTCTGTTTTCAGTAATTTCTCTATGTCCTTTCCAGAGCAAAATAAGTTTGTACCATCAGCAAACATCGCATATTTTAAAGTATCACTGGCTGTACAAATATCATTTGTATAAAGTAAAAATAACTTAGGTCCCAAAACAGATCCTTGTGGAACTCCACAAGTTACTTGTCTAAGTTTACATTTCATGTTATTAATACTCACATATTGGCACCTATTATTCAAGTAACTATTTAACCAAAATTGTACAACACCTCTTAAACCATACCTTTCACACTTCCGTAAAAGTAAAGAATGATCTATCGTATCAAAGGCTTTACGTAAATCAATGAACACACATATTCCAAACTGTTTTTCATCATATAATGGGATCACTTTGGCAATTTTCATTTTATCTGGAAAAATTCCAGTTTGAAATGATTTGTTACAAATATATGTTAATGGCTGAAGGACACTATGAAGAACTTCTTTAATTAGCGACATGTCAAGATCGTCACAATCCATGGATTTTTTACTCTTGAATTTACTCACCAGTTCTACAATGTCACTCTCACAGACTCCACCAAGAAACATTGAGTTACATTTACAAGAAGTAGAATCTACTTCATCATCATTGACTAAAATATATCTAAAAATGTATTATATGCATCATTAGTGTCTTCCACATAAACTTTTTGCCAGTCATAATTTTCTAAGTCTGTTTTAAAAGCCACAATTTGTTCTGGTGTTTTTATTCTACCACTGTAATCAATCATTCACATGCATAGTTATTTTTCTCACACTTATCAGATATTGTTCATATCACAGTCAGCAACGCAATTCTTTTCTACACTGAACTCTATTTCTTTTGTTTAAATCTCTCAAGATCTGCAATGTCTCTGACAACAATTACTTTAGCTTGTTCTGGTGTCCCATTAAGTCTTATGAATAAATAAATACACAAACAATACACATATGCTTTCAATTGTGTAATTTAAGTGATCTAGTGTAGCTCTCTTTTGGAAGTTCAGTTAACGCTAGAAATGTGGAATTAGGAATTAGACTCATTTCATTACTCTGGCTATATTTTCTTATTCATCATTACTATTAAACTTATACTTAGTCATACTCTTAATTACAATAAAGCACGATTAAGTATTTGCAAAATCACATACTGATAACTCTGTTATAATACTTTGTATTCAATCATAAAAAGGCTGGATGTTGAAACCTTTTACTTCCATTTTGATGAGCCAAGGGACCTCAACCGCTGATATTCCATGTCCAAAAACTGACAAGTACTGTTTTATGGAGCAAAAATGTAAAAATATTAAAGACAACGGGCACAGAAGAAGTGGTATAAAAACCAGTAACCAACCCAAAGTAATGAATAAAACACATTACAAACAACACCTGTTTGACAGAGACCAAACAATTTCTTTTCATCTGTTTCTTGGCAGAAAGTTAAGGCAGCTATTCAGCTTTAGGTTTCAACAAAGGGAGGTAATAATAAATTAATTAAAGCAACAAAACAACCTGAAGAGCCGGTTCGGAGCCGAAAGAGCCGGCTCTTTTCAGTGAGCCGAACCGAAAGAGCCGGTTCTCTAAAAAGAGCCGGAAATCCCATCAATACAAGCCAAGCGATAAATTCAATATTGCAAGGAAACTATCTATAATGCTTACTTTTTATTAAAGAAAAGTATCCTGAATGGAATTCAAATTGCTGGATCGGCAGACAGAGGCGGTTCCTCGCAAGTACGTTTTTTTAAGGCAGGTATTTTTCGAAGTCGCAAAATTATGGTGTCACGAGAAGGTGATTGGTCACTTGCAATGTTGAACCTGGAACAACATTAATTGTGATGATGTGGGAACAACACCAACACAAGGATATCAGATGTGTCTGACTTCATCCAGTGGCACAAGATGCCAAACATCTGTGATGCGCAGTCCAGATATCTGCTGCTGTGCACACATTTTGAGCATGTGGAAGAATTTCAGTTATTGCTTCCTTCATTTTTGGAAAGATTTTCTCAATGTGTGTCATCAATATTTTTCTTCACACAGGAGTTCTGCCCCCACTTAGTCCTTCAACCATCTTACAGAATAAGGTCTTCTTAAGAGTAGAAAAGGGCTGCACTTCATTGACTATAAAGTCAAATACCAAGAATTTATTCATTTTTGGGTGATGGCTGGAGTGCTAAGGATGGCTTATTTGAGAGGGGAGGGGTTGTGTCTTTGCTACTTTGTTCATCATCCAATGTGTTTGCGTTGAGTAAACTGTGCATGACCCTGGGATGCATCCTCTGGGAAAATAGAAAGACGAAAAGAAAACATATTACTGATACATAAATAGTTTTCTATACAAAATCACTGCAAAAGTGCAGCCTTACCTACTGTCCACTAAGGTTGGGCAAATGGACGAATATATCGACTATCAAGGATAGGCTGAGGCTTTCGCAAATTGTTTTTACTAGAGTTATTTGCCCATGAGTAAATTTGGTAATAATGCTAGTTGAAGCTAGCATTATTAGTGAGAACAGTCAATGGGAAAAATAATAGCGCTGTTTTAACGGCACCCTCTTCAGCTATGAGCAAATGCACCCTCCTCAGAGTGCGCCCAAATGCAGCGATTCATTTACTCAAACTCATAATAGGAAGAAAGAAAGGCAGCAGCCTATGTTCGGAAGAAAACAAAAACATTTTATCTAAATTTTATTTTTTTTAAAAACACAACGGTTGGGAAGGAAACAAAGAGAAACTAGCTTCTTTTTCCCCTGTACAAGTAAAAAATTTAAATGTCTCTTCCAGTGAACATTAAAAAAAATCTCTGACGTCTTTTGTGTGATTTGATGCATCTTAAACAAATAAATAAATAAATGAATAATCCAAAAAGTAGCTATCGTCATTTATCGCCTATCCTCATTTATCGAACTGCCGATTGTTGGTTGGAAAATTTTTACATATGGCCCAACCTTAATGTCCACCCTACTGTTAATCATTTTGGTACTGCTTTCAGAACTGCACATGACAGCAGCTAACAATGTTAGCTAAAATCACACAGCAATAGTAACATCAAACATACTGAAGTGGTACATAAACCAGGTAGCTACCACAACTAAAACAAGCTATTTACAGTAGGCTAACATGAGGGTTTTTTTTTAAAACTTACTTCCAGATGTTTATTTAGGGTTGGAGGGGGAGTCTTTTGACGCTGAGAGTAGCCTGGTTGCTGACAAGCAGAGTTTGCATTGCACTGTCAGATTTTGTCCACCCCTCTCTTTTTTGAATATGAAGTGGCGTCGGAATTTCCAAGTAAGAAATGCACTGCTGGCTCTGTTGTGCTGGTTTCAGGTCCATTGTGTGACTGATGCCACCAACGTTAACAGGACGCTTACATTAGAGCCTCTTATTGTGTGTTCTGTTTAGGTTTCTGGCTATGCGTGGAATTAGCTAAATTACAGAGGGGATAGCCTAACACAGAGGTTCCCAAAGTGGGGGGCAGTATGAATAATAAAAAAAAGAAGGCTTGGACACTGCTAGCATAATGGACAGGTTTTTGACAGGAGTCCCACACAAACGCAAAGCAGAAGATGAAGCATCGCCAAATATGTTTCCAAACCATCTTCCTTCCAAGCCAAATACTAAAAAATATGATGAAGTATATCTTGCCTTTGGCTTCACCTGGACAAGTGCCAAGGTAGGTCTCCCCGGCAGAATTAGTTTCCCCTGCGTCGGGAGCACACGCTGGGCTGTGCAAATTACGGACAAACAGTACCCCACATTCTTGATTTTTAGTTCACAAACACTTCTTATAATGACTTACTACATTTTGGAGATTTTAGCTCTTTATACAGTTAAGTTACAGTGGGATACAAATATTATCAGGCTGATCCTGCCACAATTTGTTCCCCCTTTCGAAATCATGGACAAACAGTATCCCACAGTTGCTTATGCTTTTGAACCCATTTTGCACAGAGAGGCATTTTTTGAAAAATGTATTGATAGCAATGTTGAATATTATTACACAGGAAAAAAAAAAACTACACGTAAAATAATTACACCGTGACGCCTCTGCCTTTCTAAATGGAGGGACAATAACTGCATGTGTATATGTAAGCGTGTAAAAACGGCAGATAGTCAGATTAATAGTAACAATATTTTGTCTCTATCCGCCATTGTAGAAATTCATCTCATGTAAACAATAACGTAGCGTGCACAGTGTTACGTGATAAAAGGCACATACCTCTGACATTGCATGACGAACTCCGTATTCCTCATCCACACATAAACGCAAAAACGTTTTCGAAAAGCTCCAACCTAACAGGAATTTTAAAAAATCTCAGTTTTCGGTGATTCAAAACGCCGTTTACACGTGGACGAAAGGTCCAAATTAGAGCTGGGCGATATGAGATTTTTTCATATCACGATATGTTTTTTTCATTTCAGGCGATAACGATATCTATCACGATATAAGCCAAATAACTATATTTGTAAGATTTAAATGTGCCGTTGCTCACAAGTAAAATGTGAAATAATCAGCAGCTTGTTTTTATTTAAATATTTATTTCCCATAATAAGTTCAACAGGGTAGATGTACTTAAGGAACATGAGACTTTTTCAGATAAATAAAGGCAAATATTACAAACTACACAAAAGGCAGCCGCTAAAGCGTTTAAGTTTCAAAATAAAACAAACGAAACAGACTACTAAATTGTCAATTCCACTTAGAAACAAAATATTAATTCTAAAAATAAATCTTAGTTTGTTTTACAGAAGAACAGACAAAACTGACTAACTTTTGTCAATATCAAATAAACTGAGAACTAAAAGGAAATTCTCAATCTCTCCTTGTTGTATAGCTGAGCTTTTCAAACAGTTACTTTAGTCTGACAAAAGCCGAATGACGAATTAGCGCTTCCAGTCAGAGACTGAGGCTACGTCCACGCGTACACGGGTATTTTTGAAAACGGAGATTTTCCGTTTTCGTTTTAAAAAATAATCCCGTCCACACATAAAGGCAGAAATGAAGGAAAACGCTGCTATGAACATGCCAAAGCAGCAGGTGGCGCTAGATTCCTAACCGTGCAGAAATGTTGGCCAATTAGAAGTCTAGAAGCCTCGGTGGGAAAAAGTAAACAAAGCTGGGGCATAGAAGCAGAACCGAGTCGTATGTGTGGAGGGACAGTAACTGTGTGTATATGTAAGCATTTAAACACTGCAGAGAGTAGAATTAACAGTAACAGTATTGTAGAAATTCATTTCACCGAAACAATAACGTGGCGCACAGTGTGACGCATGCACCAGTTTATTGTATTTCCAGACTTGCTTTCGGCACAATTTACAGTGCACGCTACTCTGTTTTTTGTCAGACTTGAAATAGCCGAAATACCTTCACACTACGGAACTTCTATGGCTCTTCCGTTCGACAATCTCTCCGGCATTGGAACCATCATCTGTTTTCTCTTCGGTCACGCTCGGTTGATTTTTCTAGTCGACACACTCATTTCCTCCATTACGCGCTGGCTCCATTACCCGCTGGCTGCTTCCCAAACAAACACACGTGCGGCTTGGCACTTGTGCTGTACGTAACAAGTCACGCGACGTGACGCTGCGGCTGTGATTGGTTCGGCTCTGCGCTACTTAATTTGGATTGGCTGACCTTTTTTTTTTTTTTTTTTTTTTAAGAGGACAAGAGCGGCGAAGTCTATCGCGATAGCTTAATTTCTCTATCGAGTAAAAGTTATATCGTGATACCAGTGGCGTGTCTAGAAAATTTTTGTTAGGGGGGCCAGGTAGGGGCACAGATTTGGAGAAGGGTGGCAGATGTAATTGGCAGATTCTACCAACCGTTAACCATAATTCAATAATCCTATAAACCTAATAACCGAATGCGCTTTTAACTCTTATTAGAATGAGATTTTAACCACTACGGTGCAAAGTTTTTAGATTCTGTGTTGATAAAGTACAAGAGATACAATCAGTGCTTTGTCAGTGTTTACTCAGCATTCAAGGACAGCAATATTTGCATAGTATTTTTACTGACATATAGTGCACATATGTTTTGAGCAAAAACATTTTTGAATATTAAAATACGAACATTTGTAACAAACAATTGACAAATTAGCCAGTTCCAATGTAAAACTTTATCTGCCTGTTAAAAAAGAAGATAATCTTCTCACAAACTGGTGTTTGATTTTGAAACAGGAAAAAAGTGGGGAAACAACTGAAAAGACTAATATTTGAATAAAACCTGAAAGCAAGTAAATACTTTCTATGCTGCCTTATGGTAAACTTTGGTAATATTGATAAAGAACAACACTGGCTGATGATAAAATACAGTCAGCTGGCATGGTGACACTGCCAGTATTAACCTGCAGGACTGGACTGGGACAGAAAATCGGGCATTTTGACTACAGACCGACCCACCAGGTGTTAAAGCCATAAAGACTTTGAATGAAAACAAATGCTGTTGTGACAGTGATGTACAGTCTTGTTGGTATATGTATGATTTCTATACATTTTACGTCAGATAAAAACTTTGGTTGTACGATTTAGATAATTATTTAATAAAAGCTAGATATTTTAAATGAGAATAAGAAAGAAAAGTATTTCTTTGTGCCCCCCTCTCCCTGTTAATGCCCTACCTGGCCCCCTGGAAACACTTTGCTAGACCCGCCCCTGCACAGTTACCAGCTGTCAGCTACATAGAAAAGGATCCTGGTGTTATTTATCTCTCAGAAACAGTTCATAACTTCAACTCATTCATGTCACCTAAAAGGTAAACCTGTTTCTCCATCACCTGTTCAGCTCTGATGGTTCAGTAAGGACATCTCCTGGTTTCATCTTCATGTTTCCCTCTCACCACATATCCAAACCGACATCATGACCAGCAGCTTTACAGCTGTGGCTCCAGCAAACATCAGCTGATACTAGAAATTAATATTAAATAAATTCTAACAACAGCTGATCAAGCTTAAACGTGCTGCTGTTGTTTAGCGCGACATCTGCTGGTTTCCTGTTTCTGGCGCAAAGTGGGCGATAAACAAACAAGAGAGAAAAGCCGATATGCTGATCACTGATCAGTTTCATGATTGAAGCAGCAACAGGAGAGGGAGGGGAGAGAATGAGAGAAGAAGAGGCAGCTGTGCAGCGTAACGACAGAATAACTCCAGCTTTGTGTCTTTTTCCATTCTAGCTAAAGTCCGGGACAAACTGCGTCTCTTCTCAGCTCAATACCAAACACATAATATTTTCTCTGAATGAGGGACCATTCCATTTTTTTAAGGAGCCGTTGGCAACTCTACTAACTAACCTTATGAATAAAATAAAGTTCACTATCAGTAACATCATAGCATCCACCCACCTAAAAACTCCAAGCTGGCTAGAACGCAGTACGAGTTATTGCAACTGAGGGTAAAAAGTCAGCACAACGAAAATAAACTCCACCTAAACTTAGTTTATATCTGACCCAGATAGACTGCAGGTCATAACTTCTTACCTGAAGTTCAGTTCACCTGACACTCGGACTGGCGGCTGCCTCGGGTCTCTCCTGCCTCCCCTTCCCTCATCCACCTGCTGGCCTCTGTGGAAGCCCCGCCATAGCCACCACCAAACAACTGAGTTATTTTTTACACATCGACCTGCATCTGGCCAATCCACCACCTCTCATTGTTCATGCCATTACAAAAAAAATAAAAAATAAGTCACCGGGCATATGCCCGGTATGCCCGATGGCCAGTCCAGCTATGTTAACCTGCAACCAAATCTGCAGCTCCATACAGCAATGTTACGACTTAGATTATATCTTATAACGCATAACTCTTATGTTAGCTGCCCTCAGTAGCATACTGTCTGAAATATTCCACGGCTGCAATAATTCTTTAAGTGTTATTTTTTCCTTGGTATTCTAATTTCACCGAAGTTTACTAAACTCAACAAACTTAATATTACTTACCGGGACATTTATTCTGTCCTCATTTTCTTTCACCGAAAAATTGTTTCCTGCAGTGACGTCTTTCGTGCTTGGCTCTCCTACCTTTGCTAACGTGATGCACATAGCGCAGAAGCCGATGCTGCATTCACATACACTCGGATATCTGAGCTTCACCGTGAAAACATAATCGGACATTTGATATTTGATTGAATTTTATTGTTTTGTCTTTGGGGTGGCACCTGGGGTGGCCAGTCTGGTTGGGGGGGTGGCCTGTGCCCCCCCAGGCCACCCCGCTGGACACGCCACTGCGTGATACATATCGTTATCGTTCTATCGTCCAGCTCTAGTCCAAATGCATAGAAAAGCTGCATTTTCAAAAATACCCATGTAGGGATGGATGTAGCGTAAAAGAGTTAGTAGTTTAGTTTATTGCTACCTGTAATTAATTGCAGTTTACTTTTATTTGTTTAATTGTTTACTAAATGTTTGCGGTGTGAAAGGGCCTGGCAAAAAAAGTTTGGGAACCACTGGCCTAACATTTGAAATCGGAAAAGACCGCCATGTAATCCATTTATTTCAACAAAGTAACTGTATTCTAATGATCACCTTTTTAAACGGAATAAAGTTACTTAGATTTTATATTTTAAATACGTAACATATTCTGGTGACTATTTAAGATGGCGGTTCGGTGTTTCTCATCGCTGGATTGTTGTACAACTCTTGTCAGTGTAGCCCCGGCTCTCTCTAGTTAATTCCTCGTTTTCCTGTGATTTTCTTCCTGGCTACTGACCGTGTTCTCCATGTCAATAGATCTTCCTGGACCCATCCCTGCCTCTCCCCTGGAGTGCTTTTGTGAGTGTTTTTCAAGTGGCGTGTGTGACCGAAGAGGAGCATTTCGTGCGTTTGACCTACAGGAGTGTGGTTTTCCCTTCCCGTCCCTGGATTCCCTGTCTTCTTTTGCACATTTGTATAAAGCACCTGGTGTCTTTTGTAAAAAAAAACAACAACTGTTCAACCGTTTCACAAACAGAGTTCTGCGCTTGAGTCTGTTTATGCATTATGACAGTTTTTATGTTAAATGTATTGTATTTGCCCTCATGTTATTTCTTATGGTTCTGTCCCATATGGAAAAGATATATATAAATCTTATAAAGTTTGTATCTGTCTTGTGTGAAACTTTTATGAAAAGCATACAAGAGTGAAAACAGATATAAGATCCCTTGAAAAATTATATAAATGAAACTTGGATACTTACTAAAACAATATATGAAAGTAATGAGAAAGTGGTGACTTTCATGAGTAAATCATATAAGCCTTATATGATTCACTATATGAAGTAGGCCAAATCTTATGCAAGTCTTATAAGTTTTTTCTATTTCTTTTCCATATGGTGTATTTTTGTCTATTGTTTTCACTTGTCTGTTAACCAATTCGTTAAGCATTTTGGTCAACTTTGTTACACTTAATTTTCTTTAGAAATAAAACTGACAGTTTTCTGCTGTTTTTGAAGCTAAGGAAGAGCAAAAGAAAAGCAAAACAAACTCTAGTCTAGTGGTGCCTATTTTCCCATTCTTTTGTTGTCCCTACATGTCTACAATTTTCTTTCCTTCTTAAATTGTATCTGTTTTTTGCTGGCAAAGTATATTTCCTGTGCCAGAAGCATTCAGAAAGGACAGAATCACATTAAATGAGGTATTTTGGGGTTTTCCATGTCTTTTGAGAAACCCAGTCTTTTCTTAGAGACTTTACAAAGACAGATGATTACTTCAAATCAAATCACTTTTTATTGTCACATCACATGTGCAGGCACTCTGGCACAGCACATGCGAGTGAAATTCTTGTGTGCGAGCCCCACAAGCAACAGAGATGTGCAAACACAACAACACAAACGAGCAAAATACAAGAATGGCCAACCTGAAACTAATAAATATATGTACAATATATAATAGTGTATGCATTTCTGGATGTGTATACTAAATATTTTCCTACGTGTGTGTGTGTGTGTGTGTGTGTATACACATTTTTACAAATTAAATAGTAAAAAAATAAAATAAAATAATAATAATAATAATAAAATATATAAAATATACAGAGTTGAATATGTGCAAAACAAGTGGCATTTATATACAGTGTGGAGTGCATAATGTTAAAGTTCCAGTAGTGAAGCTAAGGTGTCTATGAAGTGTTCAGCAGTCTGATGGCCTGATGGAAAAAGCTGTCTCTCAGTCTGCTGGTACGGGACCAGATGCTGCAGAACCTCCTTCCTGATGGAAGCAGTCTGAACAGTTTATGGCTGGGGTGACTGGAGTCCTTGATGATCCTCCCCGCTTTCCTCAGGCACCGCTTCCTGTAGATGTCTTGGAGGGAGGGAAGCTCACCTCCAATTATCCGTTCAGAGCACCGCACTACCGCACTATTACTTCTACTACTGTTCATCTTATCTTTGAAAGCACTTGGCCTGTGGGCGTCATGCAGATTGATATAAGTGAAGGATATCTGCTGTACACCCAATTTGACTTCACTTAACAGCTTTTGAGATTTAATCACCTCATTGGCATTCACTAGCCTCAAGCAAGATAAGATACAGTGTAACCTTTTTCTTCTTAGTCAGTCTGGTTAATCAGGATATGAATGAATATGTCATTGTCAAAGAACTCCAGGGGAAACGTGTGCCTGATCTCCTGAAATGTCCTGAAGTGAACATGCTATCTTTTATACACATTCAACTGAAAGGCAGTTGAAAGCACCAGTTGATTCTAATCATGTAGACTCTATTCCAATTCACTTTAAAGCATTAAATGCTAATTTTAGGATCTTTCTAATATGACAAGAACTAAACCCTTTTCTCTGATGTTCTCTGTAAACATTTTGAACATTATCGTCCTTGATGTAAAACTGGCCTTCAGTTAAAAAAAAGAAGAACATGATCTAAATGTAGGGTTGGATCAAAGGAAGAGAAATATTTTTGCCTAAAGTACTAACTCACACATGAATCGTTGAAACAAGCGCTTTAATCACTTGAATGTACACAACAGTGTATAATATCAGTGTACAAAATCAAGTACCTAGGATACTAAGATACTAAAGCCAAGTTGCTCTCCAATGCATTCATTGGAGTATGAATGGGTGAATGTAGCATGTTGTGTAAAGTGCTCTGAGCGCTCCAGCAGAGTAGCAAAGCACTACATAGGAATCAGTCCGTCCATTTACCATGATAGGATGCCACCTATGCAACGAGTCCACTTGTGATATTTCCTCACTACTAAATATTCCACAGTCAGCTGTTAGTGGTATTATGTATAAAATCAGTGTACTATAACAAATTGGAAGTGATTGGGAATGAATTGTCATTTTGGGAATGACATCAACTGAGCCACAAAGTGGAAGGTCATGTAAAGTTGACAACTCTGCACATAGTGAGCAAAGTTGTCAACTTTCTGCAGTCAACTGCTCTAAACCTCCACCTCCAAACTTCATGTGGCCTTGAGATTAGCTCAACAACACTGAGTAGAGAGCTTTGTGGAATGGGTTTTCATGGCCAAGCAGCTGCATCCAAGCCTTACATCACCAAGAACAATGCAAAGCGTCAGATGCAGTGGTGTAAAGAATGCCAACACTGGACTCTAGAGCAGAGGAGACGTTTTCTCTGGAATGATGAATCATGCTTCTCCATCTGGCAATCTGATGCAAAAATCTGGATTTAGCAGTTGCCAGGTGAACAGTAGTTGTCTGACTGCACTATGCAAAGTTTAAAGTTTATTGGAGGAGGAGTTGCTTTTGGCTAATAAAGGGCTTAGCCCTTTAGTTCCAATGAGGGGAACTCTAATGCTTCAACATACCAAGACATATTGGACAATTCCATGCTCCCAACTGTGTGGGAACAGTTTGTGCTTCTGGAAGAATAGTTAAAAATTCCCAGTGCATATGTGTGTGAAGGCAGACGAGCAAATACTTTCTTGACTTGGTCTTGGTGTTGTGAATAGATATTTTGCCATTTACCACTGACTGGTCTCAGCTGTTTTAAGCTCCACAGTTTCTAAGATTGAAAGGAGCCGCTCATGTGAAGACTCGCTTCTCATCATTTTTTTTAATATCCACAAGGTTATGTGCTGTGAATACATCTTACCTGGTAAGACTGGTAATCTGCTTCTGGGAGAAAATTAGGAGTAGAAACAACCTGAACTATGGCACTGCTGTTGTGTGGAAGTATATAGTACAGTTTTTTGGCTACACTAGCACAATTTTCACCCCTTCCCCAAATTTACCTCCACATGACTATGTTCACATTCAGAAATAAAAGTGCATTTGAAGGAGCAAGATTATTGCAAAATAAAAGAAGGGGCCTCAAGATGATCTTGAATATAAAATTGGCCAAATTTAAATCAGATAAGATTTTTGGATTACTCCTTGGAAAAGAGCATCCTCAACAGTTCGCTGTCCCTTTGATACACATGGCTTTTCAATTTTGTATTTATTTTTTGAGAAGGGATCTTGTATAATTATTTTCATTGATGTTTTTATGCACCCTTTAACAAGCACCATTGCTCATAAGTTCTAAATGTTCCCTGACTAAACATCACAGCCTGACATTTGAACATCAGTGAGTCATGGGGTCACAACTAATTCAGACATGTGTGGAAAAAACTGCAGAACACAGAGAAGAAATGCTGGAAAAGTTTTTAGAAAAAACAATCGCTAAAGAGAAGGCAGAGTTGGTGAGTTTTATATGTAGGTAGGCGTTAGAATCAAGTTTTGACAATGTCTTATGATGTGAAGAGAAAACCACTCATGGGACACAGATTGCACATCCTTTTTCTGGTGTCAACTACAAAGTGGTACTACAGCTGTGGCAAAAAACAAAACATCTTCTTCATTAGAAGTTTAGCCAGGGAACATAATTCAGGGAGTGATTAGACATGTTTTGCCCAGAGAAATTAGCAGCGTTATAAAGTACTTTTGATGTGGCAGCGTGGAACCAACAGGATCTAACGCCCAGCTACAGATCAGTAAGATGTTAAGGTCATCAGGTTTGGTATCAGATATGCAGTGAATTTAACAAAGTCAAGAAAACAAGAAGATACTTTATTTATGTGATAAACCTGGTTTACCTGGAAACATGTGAAAAGGTAATTGCTCTTTAAGTCCAAGTTTTTGTGATAATAGGCTTTTATATCACCGTTCAAGTATGAAGGTTTTTAAAAAAAATCAGATGCCAAAGAGCAGATTTAAGTCTTTCTGGCGTGTTTCAGATCATTGTCTTGCTGCATGATTCAACTGTAGAAAATGGCTTAGTGTGGTTCATTGGAGTAATAAAGCCGTAGAAATTACTTTGTAACCTTTTCCAGACTGATGGATGTCACTAACTTTGTTTCCCATCTATTCTTGGGTGTCTTTAGATTGTGGCACGTATATTTTTGGCATGCAGACTGGGGCAGCCAGGGATTAAACCATCAACCTTCCAATTAGTATGTCTGTGTAGGTTCTTAGTGATCCAGACCTATTCTTCAATTATACAAACTTTGAATAATCAGGATCCTGCAACAGAAAACATTCCCTTTAAAAGCCAGAAGGGAAAGAAAAGGAACACACACATTCAAAGAAAGCTCTTAAAACATGTGGTTACCCCAACTGGGCTTTCATCAAATCAGCAAAGATGCACAAGAAAGAAGGTCAGACACCAACTAGTGAGAATCACAATGACAAACAGAACAACACTGTCATTTCTTATGTAGCAGGTTTATCCGAAAAACTCAGCATAATTTGCTCATTACATGACATCCCGGTGTACTTCAGACCCAGCCACACCCTCAGAGACGAACTGTTTGATCTCAAGAGCAAAACACCCAAACATAAACTAAACACCATAGTGTATGCTGTGCAGTGCAGTAAGGAGTGCTCAGACCTCTGCACTGGAGAAACCAGACAACCACTCCATAAATGCATCACACAACACAGAAGAGCCACCATCACAGGACGAGACTGAGCTGTACATCGGCATCTAAAGGTCACTCTTTTGGGGATGTCAGTGTTCACATTTTGGACAGAGAGAACAGATGGTTTGCAAGAGGGGTGAAAGAAGCCATCTATGTCTCTCCACTATTTATGTCCACTGTGAACGACTATTCTTGAACAGAGAGGGTGGTTCACCAGACCAATTGTCTGCCACCTACAATCCAGTTTTCATATCCTTTTCCAGGTGGCTCAACTCAAACTCACATCTTGCGTCAGGTGGTCTCAGTAAGTCACATAATAGGCTGAGGCAAGGTCCCACAACGGTTTCCTCTGTTGATAATGACCTACACCTTTTTTCACACCTCGGCTCATGTGGTGAGCCAGAGGATCAATAGTGAGGGTCAACTCTCACTGGAGCTTAAATACCTGGAACAATCCACGATTTGATTTTAGAACTGAAGAAACTTCTCAGATGGGAGGTCAAATGTCTTCAAGAAACTTAAAGAAGTCCAGACACTTTCTCTCCATATTCCTTAGACTTCCAATTAGTAGATGACCTGTACTGCCTCCTGAGCTACAGCCACCCCAATGCACTGTGTATTCTGATATAGTTCTGTCAGAACCAAATTTTTCAGCAATTTAAGCTATAGTGGCTTGTCTGTTCAGTTCAGTTCTTATTTATTTAAACAGCTCAAAATCACAATACAGTTGTAAGGTAGACCCTACAATAATACATACAGAGAAAAACCCAACAATCATATGGCCTCCTGTAAGCAGGCACTTTGGCGACAATGGGAGGGAAAAACTCCCTTTTAACAGAAGAAACCAAGCTCAGGGAGGGGCGGCCATATACCTTGACCGGTTGGGGTCAGAAAAGGAAGACAGGATTAAAGACATGCTGTGGAAGAGAGCCAGAGATTAATAACAAGTATAATTCAGTGTAGAGAGGTCTATTAACACATAGTGTGCGATAATGTGATTGAAGAAGAAACACTCAATGCATCACGGGAATCCCCCAGCAGCCTACACCTATTGCAGTATAACTAAGGGAGGATTCAGGGACAGCTGATCCAGCCCTAACTATATGCTTTAGCAAAAAGGAAAGTTTGAAGCCTGATCTTAAAAGTAGAGATAGTGTCTGTCTCCCGAATCCAAACTGGAAGCTGGTTCCATAGAAGAGGGGCATGAAAACTGAAGGCTCTGCCTCCTATTCTACTTTTAAATACTCTACAACAACAAGTAAGCCTGCAGTGCGAGAGTGAAGTGCTCTGATGGGGTGATATGGTACTACGAGGTCATTTGTTGGATGGACAACAGGGACCAGCCTTTGCTCCCCATGCTTGATCAATGTGCACTTCTGCAACAGCCTGATTCAAATCTGCTAAATGTCCTTTATCACATTTAGATCCCTCTGTTTTCTTTGATTTATTCAATATAGGCAACTTTATACTAAAATTACATATTTATATTAACAGAATACATTAATGACCATATTAATGAAAAAACTAAATGAAATATTCAAATGACATACTTAACATGGCTATGGCTCTAGTTGCTAGTTTATTGGTCAGCTACTAGAGACCTTGCATTGTACAATTTTCCATTAGGTGTGCCTTTCCAGAGTTTTCTTGACCAAGGATGAAATGGACTTTGGCAGCCAATGAATAATACAAATGTTACACAAACCCTTATATGGTGGAATTTTAAGGACATGGAAGATGATTCCTTTTCTCTGGTTAAGCTTTCAAAGGAATAGAGGCCGGTTGTAAAGTGCTACCTCCCTGATAAATATATGAGCTTTGTAAAAAAAATTAAAGGACTTTCCTGGCATGGAACTGTGAACTGGTCTGTGAAGAAGGCCCAACAAACAGCCCAGAGCTCCAAGCTTCACATGACTGTGAGGCTTCACCTAAATGCTGCTTGAAGGATTAGATCCTCCCTTCCTTGGATCTTTTTCAAACTGAATGAACAAATTAATTTTGAGCCTCATGACTTTCATCTGTACAGAACTGCCCCCCCACCCCCAAAAAGCAACTAAATTTATGACAGAGACCAGTCAGTTTAGTAACTGCAACTCCTTTTGTGAAAAAGTAAAGGTCAGACTGACAATAAATTCAGACAAGACCATTTATTGTCAGAGATAGAATCAGCTTACAGGCAGCTACTTATTACTTAAGGGTAGCTTTGAGGTGTTTGCACTTTGACTTAATCTGGTCTATCACTTTATGCTCTTACCAAATTTTTCCCCTGTTTTCTGTGCAGTGACGCATGCCCTGCGCACATGCCAGTTTGAAACAGATGGGAACACCTCCACAGCATCTGCAAACTAACAAGACTGGTAACACAGAACGGCATAAAACACGAAAGTTGATTCAGAAGGCACACAATTTCAGCTTAGGTGGAAGACTGAGTAGGCTACTCCTAGGCCCATGTTTTTATTTTAAAATATAATTTTGCTGTCGTTTTAAATCCACACACTAGCAGAAATGTCATCATAGAGTAGAAAAAGAAGGTTTCAGTGAGCTACTGCACTGTGGCACAGTCCTGCAGCTACAGCACAATTTGTTTCAAGTTAATTCTACAAAGCAATGGAGATGTAAAGACTCATTGCAGCAGAATATTAATTTACTTTACTTGTAACTTTTTAATTTTCTATTGTGGACAATCAGTTTCATAACAGAACCCTGGACTGTATGGCAGGTCAGCTACATGATTTGATGACATGGTTAAAAAGAAGAGTTCTCACTTGGCCAGGATATAAAATTAATTTGTAACAGCTACTTTTAAATACTTGATTCAATAATAACAAATAATGCTGGGTTCTAATTTAAACACAACTTTAGGGAGAACTCAGGAGAATAAGTTTAGTGCGTTGATTGAAAGTGAATGTTCAACAACAATGCAAAGTGAAGGCATAGTAGTTGGATGATCTCTCAGATGTCTCAGTAATTCATATCAGAAGATGATCCAGGAATACTGCACACATGAGAACAAACAGGAAAGGCAGAAGCAAGTGTAAAGTACAAACCCATTTAAGAGGATCGCATAACATCTTTGGAGGTTCTCCAGCATCCCTTTGTTCAACCTTGGCCTCTCTAAGAGTTCCCCCTGCACTGACATGAGTAGCACAGGGGGACAAAACCTTGCAGTCTCAGCAGCCTTCAAGCAGGAAAAGAGAAAGACCACACAGAATCAATCTCCAGCATTGCTTCTTTGACCCTGGACAAAAGTGACAAAAACACAAATAGGGGTTGGAAAAGGCAATTAACAGCACATTACACTCCAAAAATTAATTAAGCTGCTCCAATAATAATCACTTTGGCTGTTTGTTTTTTTTCACTCCCCCCGGCCCAACCAATCGCAGCAGATGGCTGTCCCTTCCTGAGCCCGGTTCTGTTAGTGGTTACTTCCTTTTAGAAGGGATTTTTTCTTCCCCACTGTTGCTAAATGCTTGCTCATAGGGAATCATCTGATAGTTGGGGTGGCCAAAACTCTAGGGGAGCTAGCAATTCTACAATTACAATATTTCTACAAACAAACGAATATGGTCTTGGGTTTGCTTAAAATCCATTAGGTAATCTCTCAATATTCAAAGTGGAGCAGCAGACACCTTACCATTACATTGGTCCTTAAATCATACCTAAAACACCATGTTAAAGATAAATTCGATACAAATTGGAAATAAATTGGATATTAATTAAATAAACCTGCTTTAAGCATCAACTTATTTGTAATTCTTTATCAATATATAAATAAAGAATTACAAATTTATAAACATATAAAAATGTATCCCTTTGGGATACTAGTAGACATACCTGTGTTATAAATGATAAAATGTGTGAATGTGTGTGTGAATGGGTGGAGGACTGAACATGTAAAGAGCTTTGGGGTCCTTAGGGACTAAGTAAAGCACTATACAAATACAGGCCATTTTGCCATTTGCCTATGACAGCTAGGATAGACTCCAGCCACCCTGGCAGACTGAACTGAATTTCTTTTATTGAGTACAGAAGCTGAATTACTCTAACGTTTACCAAAGAATTGTTTTACACAAGTGCTAAACTTCAGCTTAAATCTGGCCCATGTACAAAGTTGTTATTGTAGTTCACATGTATTTGCAGTTTCCTTTCCAAGGCCTACAGGGAGGCTTCAATACAAAACACATCCAGGATATCAAGACATTGTTTCTCTTAAATGAGCTGAGAATTTTGCAAATTTATGAACACAAATCAGGTCAGATGTAACTCAGATTTCAACCGCAACCCAGAAGAGATCTTGCATATGAAGAAAGAGCTTTTATATCTTAGGTTATGTGGAAGCAGCTTTTTCATTGTTTATTTTTAAACTTTTCTACTGCTGTCCAGTAACTAACCTTTCTTCATACAGTAAGCTATGGTGGTGGATAATGACACAATAACTTGTTCATTACAGTTAAGGGAATTTTAACTGAAGAATCTATTTCATGGCTGAATCAATCTTTTATGGTGCCAGAGAGCAAATATTTGCTGGAGGATGCATTGTGTCCCTCATATCTTTTAAAAGTAGCCACAACTTGGAATCAGAACTTCTGTATTTTACGCCATCTTTGCTGTTGTAACAGTCATAACTGGCACAGGTTTTTGGACCCAAAGGCCGAACCTGAGAGAGGAACAGGTTTACTTAGCTACTGCAGTTCCCTCCTTTATTGCATACGCCACTTTCTCAGCTCAGCTACTTCAGAGGGGAACAAATGAGGAAAAGGAAACATGTTGACCTTGTGTACAAAGGTTGCATTGGCAATCAGATTGGGCTTAATGGTGATGATATAAAGGCTACTGGTTATGTGACATTGGAACACTAAAAGGTCAGAACTACTGGCCCTTTAAATCAAAAATAAGCTGTCTGACTTTGATGTGATGTATATTTTTTTATTTGATATAAAGTGACTTAACTTTAAAATCCACGGTAAAAAAAATGTTGTCTTTGGCCAACAAATGATAAAAGAATACAGACAGGCAGTACAAAATCAGGAACATGTATGTTTCCATCTGTTCCAGTTTGTCATGTTGATGTTTTAAGTGGTGGTTTAGGGAAATATTTTGCTTGTTTGAAGGTTGAGCCTTTGGCAGAGCCTTTCTTCATTAATTTTCCGGACTTTTAGAAGAACTTTTGTCACCGTTGCACAACAACACATTAATAACGGTAAGGTGCAGAGTGTGTTGATGCATGCTGAATCATCCAGGTAAGTAAATCCCAAAAGGTTGATGTAGGGTTTAAAAACACTACGTCCAGATAAATCAAAAATCAACCTGTTGGGATGTAAGGTGTAAAATGTATCTGGTGTTGTGAGAAGCTATGAATCCACCCCGACCAATTAACACAGACAGGGATTTCTATAAATATATTCTGAAGTCTGTTGTTGCTCATAATGGCTCAAGTTATCCCTGAGGGATAATGGCCATTAGAGGTCGCTGTCACTTTGGTTATTTGAAGGTATATTTGGACTTCAGACACAAGGCCACAAAATTGTAGAAAAACCATGACTTGTAACAGTAAATATCAGTGAGTTGAAAGTAACGTACACTGAGGATCAGGATACTTAAACTCTGTGGTGAGCAAGAATTTTAGTATCTACAGTCTTCTTTTGTAAATCCAGACATGGTGATCCTGGGAAGCTTAGACATCTGACTCTAGTAAAACTAACAGTCATTTTGAATATTATTTATTATTATTATTATTATTATTATTATTATTAACAACAACAACAACAACAACAACAATAATAATAATAATAATAATAATAATAATAATAATAATAATAATGAGTGTTAATACTGTACCTGCATGGAATGAGCTCTGCTCTCTGTGCCTCTGCCTTCTGTTACCTGTATACATAAAAAAGAACTCAAAGGTAATATGGAAAGGTTATTATTAAACATAGTATTTCCTTTTTTTAGTCTGCTTTCCAGGCTTCTCATCTAAGCAGTAATTTGAAATAATTTCAGTTAATTTTAAGTTTTTGCTTAATCACATGTTCTTGTTTATTAAATTGAATTTATTATCTCTGATATTTGGACAGGTCCCCCTAAGTGACAGCATTTTAGATGTTTTCCAGATTTTATTTTATTTTTTTAATTAAAATTGAGCTTGTTCAGGTAGAATATAGAGAGAAAATGTAGAGCATGTCTTTAAATGACACGATACTAGTTTGTGTCATTGTTACAGTTTATAGCCACAGCAGTTGATAGATTACACCTGGCTCATTAAACAACGGAGAGAATAAAAGCCTCTTGGAGTTGAGCATAGTCGTGTGGCTCAGATAGTGTGATGAAAGCCTAATTTCCATATGCTATTTGCACTTCACACAGCACCTTTAAAGCCCACTGCTCATTGTGGCAGTGATCCAGGCTGTACTCTAGTCTTTACAGAGGCCAAAATGGCCGTTGAACATCAAGAAAGTAGACCTTACTTTGCATCTATGTGACAGCAATGTCACTGTCAGAGACACTGATATGCTGGTGCTTGACATGCCACATGCTTCTGCCTGCTTTCTGGTTGGAACAAGTGATGCATGTTTTTCCTGGTTAAACTGTTGTGACAACTGTCTGTCTACAGTTCAGTTTTTTTATCTACAAGTTTGACCTGAGTGATAACGTAGTGTCAACCACAATGCTGCGAATGTTTACTTGGGTGTAATTGTAGTTTAATCCATCAGGCTATAAATTTCATACTGTTTCTGACATGATGGCTTAGATGAGTTGCTTGACCGTTTACTTTAAGCGATCATAAGTGACAGGTGAGTTTCCACTTCTGCCAGTTTTATTGAGTTGGGGGTGTGGCTTTTGAAGATTGGCTATGGCAACTCGCACCATTGGCTCTATTATCCAGTAGACTTGAAAACATGTTTAGCCTTGTGGGGTACCTCAGGGATCTGTCTTGGGTCCAATTCTCTTTTTACTTTATATATTCCCCCTAGGCCAAATTATTAGGCAAATTCTCTTCCACTGTTTTTACGCTCTACAGACTCCATTGATTCTTTTAAAAAGCAGCTGAAGACATTTTTATAGATACGTTTTCAACTAATTAGTTGTTTTTATGTTGTATTTTATTGTTTTACATCGTTAGGTGTTATATTTTCATTCTTTGTATTGTGAAGTACTTTGTGATTTTCATCTGTGAAAAGGGCAATATAAATAAACTTTACTTACTTACTTACAAATGATTATCTATTGAAAATAGCACACTAGTCTATTTGGCCAAATCCCAGTCTGGGCCCCACACCTCTCCCTTAACACAGCAGGGGTATGAACCATACTCTAGTGTGGAACAATATCTATGTACCGACATATATAAAGACTGCTAATAAATACAATTACATAATTATTGAACTGATTATGACACTCCTTTAAAGAAAAGTTTTGAAAGTTGCCAAAATGTTTTAGTGAAATTAAACAGATTTTGTGAAACACACAAAATTGTTACATATGTCCTTTAAAAAGGAAGATTTGACTATTTTTTCTACAAGTATAGCATCCCAAAGTTAATTCAGCTGTGGATTTGTCAGACCTGAATCATTTGCTTAAACCTCACTGATCTCAGCAGGAAACTGGGCTGAACAGCAGCCAAAGTTTCGAATGGGAATCGTGGGAAACAGCGTAAATAAGGATAAGAGTGACGCACAGGAATATGTTAAATAAAAATGACTTTAAATCACTTGTATTTGTCATCCTACCAGAGGCTATTAACAAAACCTCCTCCTCAAGGAGGTGTGGGGGTCCTTGCAGACCTTGAGGTAGAATTAGCTATGAGGCATGATGGATGGCTTGTGAGCAAGGCAGGCTGAGTCAGTTGAATTTAAAACTGCCATTGACGGAATCGTTATATGAAAAAGTGTGAATCATGCTGAATTCAGAAGTCTTGGAAATTAGTCAGGATTCTTTAATGGCAGTCTTGGTGACTTGGCAGACCACCAGCACGTCATTTAAACAGTGAACTCATATTTCAGAAGGGATATGAATGCACGGGTGTGAGTCACGTGATGATGTACCCCCCAACACACACACACACACACACACACACACACACACACACACACACACACACACACACACACACACACACAGGGTGGTGGATTCCTCTCGTCTTATTGCGCAGCATGATACTGCAGCTCCGCAACAGCTCCACACGCCAACCCACCTTGAAACGCTCCCTCCACTGCTGCATTCATGCTGTCCAAGAAAAATGGGAAGATGTAATTAATTACCTTTAAAAAGCTAAAATCAGGAAGTCATCGTTTTGTTCATAAGCACCGATTCCGTCGACTTGCAAAAATTCAGAGTCACGCATAATACAGTCAAAGAGCAGTAAGCGCCTTAAAGAAACAGGATTGGTTTCCATCCATTATAAAGGGTAACCACCTGTTGGGTTGTTTCTGTCTGCGGATGTCTGACGTGGTTTTGTATAATAAGTTTTTCCCTTCAGTTTTATCATTGAGATGCTGCACTTACCATATCGGATGGTTTGCCTCTAACTCTATTACAAGTGACCAACATAATATTATTTTCTCCGATACATGCCATTACAGCTGTTAATGTAAGTTTATTCGCACTGAAACAAACAAACCACAAAAAGCCAGCGACGAGCAGCTATTCCTGGGCGCTCCACCGAGCAGAGGTGCAGAACCTCCGAGCCTCACCACATGCCAGGAACGCATCACTCCAACTCGGAAAACGACAGCGCAGGTAACCAATCGGCGTCCGGAGCCCACCCACACCCTTCAATGAAACGGGTGTGGAGGCGGGCTCGTGGATATCTAAAGGCTCGGGCTTGGTTTCACAGCGTCGCCTGCTCTCGTCCCATTGGCGCAGGTGATCCAACTCAGGATGCGAGTGGAGAGCGGAGGAGAGGGGAAGAGAGAGGGGGAAGCGCCGATGGAAAAGTGTCCAGGGCTCGGTTAACAAGAAGACAAGGATACCGGCCCGCTTCAGTTTGTCCTGGGGCACCCGGCGATGAGAGATTCACCGAAAGGGGCACTTTGAGATATGATGAGATTTATTTCTGGTCGGCAATAGTACTATGATTTGGTATGTGGCCACTTTGATAGCAAGTGTATTCAGCACCCGAGGAACGGCCGCTCAAGGTGAGTCGAAGTGCAGTGTGTGTGTCTTTGCTCAAGTTTTCACTTTGGCACGTTCAAACTATGAAACGGCTTTTTATGCTTTTCTTATTTGCTCACTCTGACTGTGTCGGCTCTATGGGAAAATGTCAAAACAAGTTCATACGTGTGTTCATCACCTGAGTGGGTAAAGGATAAGGAACCGGTCCACCGTTAAAAGAAAAAAAAGGAGGAGGATAAAACCTGGTTTAAACATGCTTATTCCTGCCGTAATGTATCTCGGGAATTTGTGGTTATCATTGATAAATGGCACTGCCGAAGTTGTGACGTTTTTGGCTCCAGAGTGACAGATTTTGCAGTCTATTTGGGTTGGCATATTCCTCCCGAGACGCGTGAGTTTGGGCTCTCGCAGCTGTAGCAGCCTGTCTCACTGAGCTCCACGCCGGTCTGCAGCTGCTGAAATCTGAAGGCAGATGTGATTAGTATGGTGCGCTGGTGTAGATGTCATTATAATGCTATGAATGGATTAACCTCTTCCTGGGGAGCGGCTGAAGCTCAGTTGTGGCGGACATTGTCCGCTAGAGGGAGAACTTTGACATTTAGGGGAATTCACACGGTTGTCGTCACTCTTCAGGCTGCTTTTCACGCACTAATGACAAGTTGTGATGACTTCAGATTTCTTGGCTTGTTGACGTCATGGGTGAAAGATCATAACCTTTCCATGGGGCGCTGAGGGACGTCTTCTGAGAGGGTTAAGTGTAGCTGTTACCAAGCTTTATATTCAGAGAGCACATCAGTGTAGGAGGCAGTCTTTTGGTCAAAAAAGGACAAAAAACAGTGAAAAATTATAATTTTCTTAAAGCTAAGTTGACATATTGCTACAGTTTGTTCTGCCTTATCAGCGCTCCAAAGCTTGAGAGTATTCACATAGCACATTGTTACTGTTTGTTCAGTCTGATCAACTCTCCAAAGCTCAAAAGTATCCACATAGCTGTCTGTGAACCAGTTAATTAATTGTCTGAGCTTTAATTCTATATGGCATCATTTCCTTGCCACATATAATTCAGTGGTCTGAAAGTGTGTCATGGAGTCTGAGTCTGTCTCACATCAATGATGTCATGCACAGGGAGGGATATGGCAGGCAAGCAAAGCTGCAATAGCGCTTTAACCTTAAAAATCCCCCACTCATCTTGGAGAGAGAGGAGAGATGCAGGCGACTGGGACAGCATATGTGCTTCGGCATGATTAAATGATAAGGAAGGGATTCTGTCAGCGAGCTGTCCACCACTGTGTTTCAGACTTTTGACACAACAGACACTTGCAGGTTTTTTATTATGTTTATTTTTGCTCACATCATTCTGGCATGTGAGACAGGGCTCCGCTAGCTCCACTGCAAACAGTTATGTAATATGCAGCCTAAAAAGGATACACTTAAGCATCGCCTGCCAAAGGAAGGAGACTTAGAGCGATGTTTTTAAGCGGCTTCCCCAAGCTATTCAATGTCTGGGACAGCTGGCGACTTGTAGAAGGAGGAGCGATGGTGACTGGACTCGCGTTTTGTAAAGACGTCCCCCTTAGGAAGTCTGTCAGGTTATGCATCTGATCCTTGTGCTGTGACGGAGCTCTGCAGCATCCATTTTTGAGCACACAGGCACACTCACTGAGACAAACGGCCCAGCTGGTAGAAGCGGCGCAGGGCAGCATCCTTGCATCAGAGCGCTGCTGTCCCAAGCTGGCGGCTGGCAAGTGGCTCGACTTTCGCCATGTGATAACCTTGGACTTGAACCATTCTCCCTCTCTTTCTCTCCAGCCTTCCTTCCTCTTATTTCATCCTTCCCTTCCCAACATTCTCCCTCCTCTCACTTATCCTGTCTGACTCAGGTTCTCGTCGCCTCCTCTTCCTGCTTTCTCTCTGTACATTTGCCCTGTCGTCTTCCTCTTCCATGCACTCAGATGAACTCGCTCCCCTCCAGGTTTCTAGAGGTCTCTCTCAGCATGGCCGGGTAGCCGAGGGATAGCAACATGGTAGGTTTTGTTAATGGAGGCTCAGGGCACCCTCTGCAGCGACTGTCTGCTGTCATTCACACACACACACACACCATATGCACACATGTCAACGTTCTACTATCCCCTTGGGGAGCAGTGTGTCTTTAACCAGGATCTGAACATATGCCAACTAACAGGCTGTCTCCCCCAGACTAAGTGAACTAATTATAAATAAGCTGTGTGATAAATGCCACTCAATTGCTACATAAATACACATGCTACGACATGCCAAGAGGGCTGGATAGGAGGTGGGAAGTAGGGGCTGTTTGCTTTGTAAAAAGAGAATTTCCCTGTGCAGTTTTTACCACTTCATGTAATATTCAATTTCACTCATACGTTGATTACTGTGTGCTATTTCAAGCCTTGAGGAGCATTACTGTAGACATGACCTATGTGTAAATAACAGAAGAAGGATGTTGTGCATCCTTAAAGTGCTTGAAAACTTAACCTTAAAAAGAGGCAGCCAACCCTTATCCTACTCCTCACCCTGACCCTAGGTGTGACCTAGGTACCTAGATGCCCCTTTTCTATGACATCATACCCATCATACTCTGAAACAGAGTGTTTAGAGCAGTCTGAAGCTCGTGCTTAAGATCCACAGGGATGCATGCATTCATGGTAAAAATTTTGATAGTGTCGCCACTGCCGAAAGTAATTTTCCATTAATTTGAAACGTAAAAAGTAAAAAACAAATCAAAAAAGTGAGACAAAGACAAAGTTTGTGCCACTGCTAAAGCTTTTAGCCACAGCTACACACTGAGCTAAAATTTGAAACTTTGTTATTTGCTCATGTTTAATATGAGCATCTGTCAATTGAGCAGGACACACATGAGAAAAAAAATAAGGAGAAGCGTAATAGGTCCACTTTTAAGAATGCTTTCATCATTTTTCATGATCTGTGTAGACTGGTTCTAACTCTGATGTGTTTGTGCTCTGTTCAGTTCTTTTGGACTGCTGAGAAAATAAACAGTGTGACCCAATAAACCCACAAACACAGAGACTTGGTTCAGTTTACATTTGGCTTAAAAACTAAGTAAATAAGCCAGCTGCTTTTGCAATAAGCATCCGGGTTATTTTAGCATGAATGTACCGTTGGTGAATCCTGAGGTAGCAATAATTAGCACTTATACACAGTGTATCACTGTAAGTGCTAAATGAATATGAAGATCTTAACGTGATCAGTCAGTAGCAGTTGAAAATGTCTGTGTTTGTGTCCTCTGTGTGCTCTGTCAATTCATTAAGTCCACTAAAAATACAGCGTGAGCCCACAGTAATAATAGCACAACAATCCTGCCCAAGACGTCTCTTTTTCCTTGCATCGGTACCTGTTTGTCATTCTTCAGAACCTGTAATGGATTTGGAGTCTACAGTAATAACATAGTAATAAAGCTCTTAATCACATATCTAGTTGTGCAGGCACCCGTAGAACTTTTTTTATTCATCTTTCTCCATCTCCTGCATTTTTCTTCTGGTCTTTTGTCTCGATCCTTGAATTGGGCAGAGATAGTCAACCCCAGAATGGTTTGTAAAAAAGTTGTGAAAATTGGTGCAATTGCCAATGGATGATATCCTCAGGGATGGATGTGTGGCGAAGTGATTGGCTGTGGCTCACCACCATTTTTCATGTAATTTCCAGTTAATGGCAATCATTATTATGATATTTATAAATAATTGAATCTTCATCACTGTAGTTTCATGTTGCTCAGATACCTGCTCTCTTTGAAAGGAACTTGTCCAACAATCACACTGATCATCTTCTTCAACCTTCAAACAGTAGAACCAGAAGTATGTTTCTGTCTTCTAGTTTGATTTTAAAATCGAATGCACATTTGCAGAGATGCTTATTATAACTGTTGGTCTGTTGGGAAAAAAAGGAGCAAGCTAGGTCAATTTCATGACTGTTTAGTTGATGCTCTTCCACTTATGCTCTGCTATGCTAAACGTAAGTTTTTCATCATCTTACACTGATCTGTAAATGTCTCTTTGTGAAGTGAGAATTAAACTCCTAGTATGTATGCATGCTAGTAAGCGAGCGATGTCGTGCTTTTTGTTTGAGGCAAACATGATAGTGGGTGTAAAGCGCTCCCTTAACTACTGTTGCATCACCCCCATGTCAAGGGTCTCAATGATTGGAACCCACTCAGGGGGACAACAGGAGGAGTGAGTGATTGCTGTTGTGTGTCACCATCACATCGGAGTGTGATAATGTGAGAAAAAGTAATGGACATAGTATGCTTTTTTTTTTTAATGGTCCCAGTTAGTATATCCACATGGAAACACATGGAAAAGCAAACAAATCTTAAAATTAGGGCTTCAAGTTTAAATTAGGGCAAATTTTAGTCATGATCACAATTTTGGCTTCACGTAATCAATATGATCGAGCAACAATGAAAATGTGTGCTCCGCCAATAGAATGCAAAGCAAAAGCAAGTCATGCGCTCCCTCAATCACTGCCTGATGATGTGCCTGCATGTGCCAATCACAGCTGTCCCTGCACCCTGCAGTGTGAAGTTTTCTGTACAAAAGAAAAAAATCAAATGCCTGGGACAGCAGAAGGTAAAGAGCTTTTTCCTCAAAAAGGATCATCTTCCATTGTTTGAAAATACTTTGAATATTTAGAAGTGATGTTACCCAAGAAAAAAAACCATCCACCTCACAAAGATACAAATCACCAACACAATCACATTCCACTTGACCAAAGATGTGTGTCCAATAAACATAAAGAGTGATGAAGGTTTGCAGCCTGAATAACCCTGAGCCGTGTGGAAGAAATAAAGGAGGATCCAAACGCAGGCACTTGTAAAGGTGTGAGGGTGGTTTATTAAACACAAAATAAAAATGGGCAAACGGCAAAAGGAACAGAAGGCTATCTAAACTGAGAACGACTAAACTAGTGGACACAAACCAGGACATGAACATGAAGGAGGATGAGCAGCGGAGAATGACGACGGACAGCAGGGAAAACACACGAGTGAGACATGGTGGATACACAGATGGACCAGCAACTACAATGACAGAAGACGCGATTTAAATACACACAGAGAAACACAGGGAGATTACACACAGGTGGTGGACACAGCAGGGAGTAATTAACGAGACGAGACAAGGGAGGTAAAACTGAACACACTCACATGAGACGCAGACCTTCACAATAAAACAGGAAACAAGAAAACACTACACAAGGACGCAGACACGACACTGAGAGACAGACAGAATATAACACATGGAACTCAATGCTAAACATGAGACACAACCAAAGAACAATCCATAAACATGAATAAAAAGAACATAGAATTCAAATAATAACCAACAAATCACAAAGGTAACAAAACGATCATTCATGAGCAAACCAAAACATAATAAACTTGGAACGCCGGGTTGAACCGACCCAGAACCGTGACACCTTTGTTACGCCGCAGTTTGCCAAACCTGCTGGGGGTTTCCCATGAAGTCTTTCTTCTACACTCAGCTTTTTTTTCATTCGCTATGTGTTTATACAGTACACCACTGCATTTAATAAATAGTCATTATTAATCTCTGGCTCGCTTCTCGTTTTTCCACCGCTGTGAATTGGGAGTTTTTCCTTCTCGCTGTTTCCAAAGCTCTTGCTCATAGGGGGTCATCTGGTCTGCACCAGCTGTTCTCAGTCAAATCTTGCAGGATGCATATACAGAGGCCTCTATGGTAGATTCAGTGAAATGAGATTCATCTGGGCCTAAGTTGTGTTACTGACTGAGTGATGTTGTCAGAGCATGTGTATTTTGGGCAAAACTGAGCTGGCACAGAGTGCTGCTGCCTAATTAATTGAACTCACAAACTTTCCTGGTATCCCAGTTTTTTGATGATCCCTACAGTATGATCACTTAATGAGCAGTCTCGCTGTAAGTGGGTGGCTGCTTGGCAAAAATAAAGCTGCTGACCAAGAAATGGGAGACTCGTGTCTCATTTGCAGCGTGAATTTAAATCCTGCGGGTGTTCAGCATTTTCTAATTGAAGGACTTGTGTTTTCTGAGTGGGCTGAGAGTTGCTTTTCATTAGGAATGCTCAGATCCGACCTCTTATTGATCCGATTACTGACGTTAATGACCTAATTTCTACACATGCAGTATAAATTGATAGATCACCTGTTCGCATCTTTTCTTATTGTTGGCATTATAAACAGCTTCTTTCATTTATGCAATGTACACTCTAAATACAGAATTTTAGAGTCACATCGAAAAGGGTGAAATATGAATTTACTCTATATTAATAGTCCAGCAAACTAGTTAGTAAATTACTTAATGCAGAGAGTTCTGAGACATAGCGGTGGGCATCACAGACTCAAAACCAAAAGCAGGGGCATTTTCCATCCTTTTCCAATGAGCTACTGTCAGTGATGACATGCTTCCTAACTGAAAGTGTGAATTTCCTGAAACAAGGTGCCAACAGCAGCATCATTCAGTAATAGTGACATAGCATTATATCCCATGACACAGCATAAGTCAAATAGTGTTTACAAATATCCTAGTTAGTGTTTTCCCTGTAAAATGTGAGTAAAAGTATAATATAACTCCTTAACACTTTAACAATAACTAAAGCGCTCTAACCATGTAACTATGCAGGAGCTGCATTTGGGTTGCGCATCATCAGCTGCATGTATTTCCTCCTCGCTAGCCTGGTAGTACTCAACAGTGTTTTTGCCTCAAGTGGTGAAAAAAGCTTGTTGTCTCCACATTTAGCAGCAGCAGTTGTCTTGTATATTTTGTAAAGCATTGTGCGTTATTGGTGGTTGCTGAAGTGGATCCCTTTTTAAGTAATAAATCATCATAGCAAAAGCTGATACGGGACTCTCAGACGTGCCGAGGCTTGAGTTGTTGTAATGCACACCAGGGAATACAAATGCATGGTGTTGCTATAGCAATGATATCACGATATGACACTTTTATATCACATAAAAATGTATACTATAATGTGTATTACTGCAGGGATATGATATGGCACAGCCCAGCTGAGAGGACTGTAACCTACATGTCAAAATAAGGCCCTATGTGTCATTTTAGGTCAGTTTTTACCTGAATATTTGTTGCTTCACTGTGCTCATCAATGCATGGCACAGTCAGGTTTGCCTCCACAGTACTGCATGTTAACAATGTAGCAAAAGGGAAAAGCAAAGGTACATGCAAACAATTATAGCTGAAGTGGGAAACTGAGATGATATCTTTTTCAAGGCTTTTGTGTTATTTTAAAGCTTTAATATGGTAGCAAAGATATGGAGTCATGGAACGGGAACAGAAGCTTCAGAAAGTCTTTGAAGCAAACATTTAGTTTCTTTGAGCCAAATCTCAGTGTGGTTTCATCTTTGCACCCAGATTCATTCTGAAGGCTAGACTCAGCAGTATGGTAAAGTACATGACTGTTTCTTTTCTTTCTTTCTTTTTTTTTAACACAGAATTCTCTTAGCAAATAAATTTGCTTATAAAACGTTTGGCCACCACTATTTGACTTTAATCAATTCATCAAAATTCCAATTGCTGTCATTTTCAGGATCTTGAGAAAAGGTCCTGTAAGTTGCCTGCATGGTATACTTCCTGCAACAAGGCTAAAGGCTAATAAATGGTTAGTGAGGACTGTATGAGGCATACAGTGTAAATTAAAATGTACATGTATGCTGTTGTTTTGAATATTTTTTCCCAGTGTGCCCATTATTCAACAAAGGAACAATTCATAAATCATCGTCTTGCATCTTTTTCAGCATTATGTACTGGGTCTATATCAATATGGGTGTCAGTCTCAGAGAGGCCAATAATAGCTGATAATAGTAATTCACCAGTATGTGAATGTAGGTGTGAGTCAGAAGATGCACAGACTGAGCTGTGTGCATGAAAATGGCTCTCCGATGCTAAACACTCAACTTTCTAAAGGTCATGCATCCTGTTAAAATGAGAATGTATCTTAGTTTGAATCCTCTTGCATAAAAAAAGACGCAGTTTAAAGTTGGCACTTGTCAGTGGATATTTTTAGACTGAATTTTCTGCCTGCCAGCTTCATGTCGAGTTAATGTTCTCAGGCATGTGGTCGTACTCTTTGAAGCTGGATCATTGTCACTCTGGTTTACAGCTATGGACTACCCCCTTGTAAACTTTATCCAGCATTTATTTAAATGTTAGTTTGGCTAGGATGAAAGCAGGTTTTCCTTCTTCATCTTGAACTGAAACACAATAGTAAGAAATACTAATCACATTATTAGGTCCCTGTGATGCCAAAGACCTATAGGATACTGCAAAAGAAATCACATCAGGAGTTTTTCAGTGGAGTTGCCTGTACATGTAAGTCCATCCATCTATCCATCTTCTTCCGCTTTATCCGGGGCCGGGTCGCGGGGGCAGCAGCCTAAGCAGAGAAGCCCAGACCTCCCTCTCCCCAGCCACCTCCTACAGCTTATACGGGGGAACACCAAGGCATTCCCAGGCCAGCCGAGAGATGTAATCTCTCCAGTGTGTCCTGGGTCTGCCCCGGGGCCTCCTCCTGGTGGGACATGCCCGGAACACCTCACCCAGGAGGCGCCCAGAAAGCATCCTTGTCAGATGCCCGAACCACCTCAGCTGGCTCCTTTCGATGTGGAGCAGCAGCTGCTCTACTCTGAGCCCCTCCCGGATGGCCGAACTTCTCACCCTATCTCTAAGGGAGAGGCCAGCCACCCTTCGGAGGAAGCTCATTTCCGCCGCTTGTATCCGCGATCTCGTTCTTTCGGTCACTACCCACAGCTCGTGGCCATAGGTGAGGGTAGGGACGTAGATCGACCGGTAAATTGAGAGCTTCGCTTTTACCAAGACTGTACATGTAAGTAATGCATAAAAAATGTATTATGCCACCACCGAGTATCACAGCTTCCCTAAATTAACAGCTTTGGTATGTTTATTTTTCTATAATGGTAAATTGATCCGTTTGTTTAAACTCCTTAATTAATTTGAATTAATTATAATTATTGTTGTTATCAAGTGCTTTTTAAATTTACTGTTTAAAAAAAAGCTGATAAAATAGTATAGCAATATAATTATTTTTGATGAAGTGCAATCTAACGCAGCTCATGGTGAGATTTTTTATAAACTCTAACTTTAAATCGCATTCTGTTTCACGTGTAAATGCACTGAGCTGCTACTATTTGATTGGTTTATGGTTAATGGGCAGTTGATCAGGTGCACAGGTCTAATAAAGTGGCGGACATGCACAGTATATTGTGCTTTCACCACATACAGACACCTTTCATTTACATAGAGCTTAATGGAAAGTAGCACTCTTGTTGCTTGGGGCAAATGGCACACTTCATAAAAGTCACCAACCTTTAGATGTCAATCAGCTTGTTATTTGGGCCAAGGAGCAGTGACTGACAGCTGCCGTCGTTCCCCCTGAGCTCCCAGCAGCTTCCATTTGGGTTCAGTGAACCCGTCCACTGAGGGTACACAGCCACACGAACTGATGGAAAAGATTGTGCGCTTTATGTGTAGTTGTAAATCGTTTCAGATCCCTGTCAGGTTTGCAGTATGTAAGCAGAACCTCCAGTGCAAGGACAGCACATTTCTGTTTCAGCTCAGTTATCAAAGAAAAGCACCTGATAAACTGACAAATAAAAATAAAAATCAACCCAAAATATTTTAGTTTAGTTCATTTTTGTCTATTCAGTGCAGACACAGTATCAGTGAGACATGAGAGAAGTGGAGCACAGGACAGAAAACACTTTGGGACAAATTTGGCTTCATTTTTGTGCAGTGTATACAGTCTATGGGATAAATAGGCAGAAGTTAATATAATTCATCTTTGGTTTTAGATGAATAAAACTTTATGAACTGTCAAAGACATCCAAGAAGGACCTGTATCCCCCAAATATACATTTACCTGCAGAGAAACTCAGATATCAATATAGTTATCAAGTTTGCCATGATTTTAGGGAGACTGAACTGGGAATGTTTCATATGCACACACTAGTGTTGACTTTCACACCTTTAGTAGCTTTAATAAGCTTGGAATACGTTTATAGTGCTGAAATTGGGACAGGAACAGCTGATTTTCTCTCAGGCTCAGCTGCAAGTGTTTTTCTATTGCACTTGGATTTGTGTGTCCCGTCACTCAGTGTCCTGGGTTTACCACTAATTCTATGTGGGGGATGACAGAGTTTGCTTATCTAGTATTGACTTCCTGTATAATGTTAACTATATATCACTCCTGAAAGAAGCTTGAAAGCTGGCAGAGAAGGATGTTTGAGTCCATCGGCGTAGTTCATAAAATAAAGACACTATCTCACTAAATGTTGTTTGACTCCCACAATGATAACTGCTCTGTTTCACTCCAGACATGCTCCCTTCTAAGTACCTCACAGGTACTCCTCAGATGTGTGACAATAAAAGAAAGTATGGCTATCACAGATAAGCTTGCGCGTGGTATACTGTTCATGATAAAGCTTTTGACTTGGAGCAGCTTTGTAGCACATCTCTGAAAGCCATTGTTCTCCTGTATGTGCACTGAATACACTGTACCAGTGTCTTCTTGCTGACTCATCTTAAAGCTGTCCTGCTAATAATTACCACAGTTCTTCTGCTGCAGTCACGGTACACAAAGTGAGCAATCACAATATACTGCCACTGACCCTTTTGCACGGGATCGTTGGATAAAAACACGAGTACACAACTTGGTATTGGTTTAGTTGTGTGCTATATTTAGAACATGTTCACCACTTCACTTGAACTCAGGTTATTACGTGCCACCAGGCTGAAATTTTTACAAAGCTTGGACTTTCTTTGTTTATTGTTGTTAGTCATTAGTCATTTATGTAGCTTTGTGTGACTTGTGGATCCAGACTAACAAATAAAAAACAACACAAAGTAGACTGTCCTGTTTTCTGTCACTTAAATATTAGTTGATTAATTAAATATATTTATATTTGTATGAACACAAAGCTAACAGCACAGAGCAAAGATGAAAACCAGCACAAAGAGACTTTGAAGCGATTGCCGCAGTGATTCTGCTGCAGCAACATGAACAGGTAGAAACAGAGTCTGCAGCCTGACTTCTCATCCGTTTGTTAGCTGTTGAAGTTCAGGGTTTGGCTGCTGAGCTTTGGCCTGCATCCACTCAGCTAACCTCACTCTGGGTTTTAGCATAGCATGAGTATAATGTGGTTGTTTTTGTTCTGGATACACGTTTGTGCAATAAAATGTAAAAAAAGAAAAGAAAGAAAAAAAGACTGTGCCAATATTCCTCCTCAGACACAAGAAATAAAATCAGCCAATTGTAGGAACTGAAATACTCAGAACCAGTTCTTTACAAAAACCGGTTCTGACCCTTACCAGTTTCATTAGATGGTTTATTTTACCAAAAGATTCAGGCAGTCTCGGAGGCTTGTGTCACTGTCACTGTGGACACACCAATCATTTCTGTGGAAAGACCTTAGCATCAATCTACCACCATCTTTATTCGGGGGTTTCGGTACCTGACAGCAGAAATGATGAAGCCCATCAGATGAAGGGGAAAGACACCTTTTGTCTGATAGGTGAAAGTCGTCTTTCCCTTTGATGAAGCAGTGCTGTGGATTGATTTGAACTTCTTCAGGTGTCCTTCTGCTTGGAGGACTGAAATAAATGTATACCAAAACCCTGGCCGTACACATACCTATCAAAGTGAATTTTCCAACCGCCAATCAAATCACAAGACGGCGTAAAATCAAATTAACTGCCCTACATTGGAGGTGTTCTTGGTCTCTCTTCCTCCTACTTTGCTGGGGACTTTGCTGTCTGCAGACTTTCATTTTCTTTTTTCTGTTATGTCCCTGAGATTATAGGCGTCATTAGCGCTTTGTCCACAGCTGCATGAGTTTGCAGTGGGGTATATGGATGGGCAGATGTACACAGTATAAGGGAGCTCCTGATGGGCAAAAGAACCGTTTTGTTATCAGTGTGTTTTGAGACACTTTGAAAGACAAAGTTTGGGAGCAGAAAAATGAGACCTGCCTCACAAAGTGGATTATCAGTTTTCTCTGTAGCCATCAAGACATTACATAGTTGTCTCTTGCAAACCTGTCACATCCTCATAAGGTTACTGTGACACTCCACTAAATGATCCTGACAATGTTTAATGTTTGTAATCAATGCATTTTGCGAGGAAAGCCTTCACTTGAGTTAACACTGTTTTTCCTGATCTGCTTAGAGATCTCAGTGTGCATGGTGCACTGGTTCTTTACCTTACACCCCCTGCTAGTTTTACAGACACAAACTTGTGTATGCTGTGAGGGAGAGGAAGTGGTTAGATGGATGAGTGGATAACTTCTACTCATTTTATCAGACAGAGCAGTGCGGCTCATTTGAAGTCAAATACTGTATAGTGTGTTTCTCTGAAAATAAGCTGAATATCAGAGCATGTCTAAAAACCATCCTTCATACCAATCCCATTTTCATTTGGGGGCTTTTTATTGCAGCAGTGTGGTTTTTGGTAATGGCTTCCTGCTAACATACATCTTGGTGAGTCCGTATACTCTCTCTGAATCCTGTACTCCATATCACATTTGCCCACCCCCACCATCCTGGCTTCCTCCCCTGTCTCATTTTACAGCGTGGCCTACTGATGCAGCACAGTCAGCTTCCTCCACGCTGACTTCTCTAGACCCATTAAACATTTATTGGATAGGGCCATAAGATACCTCAGTTGTGCTGCCTCACATCTTCACCCTGATACTTATGTGCATTCTAGAGGCATTATTTGACATGGGCCCTGTATAAAATGTATATAACAGGCAAACTGACTACATGCTAGATATGACACGTGACACATCAGCCCTTCACTGCTCCATGGCAACAGTGTTGGTGTATATGGATTGATGGAACTTGACGTGGATCCAAAAAACAAATCAGTAGCTGTAAAATTCAAGATGTAGTTCTCAATTGAAGCAAACTGCTGTTCTGCCTTTCTGGAGTTTTTCCTTCCCACTTTTGCCCAGTGGCTGGTCCGATTGTTGGGTCTTTACCCAAACAACTTGCCTCTTTGATCTTCTGTAGAGGTGAAACATTTCTTCCCATCACAGTCAAATCATTTAAGAAACAATTCTCTCACAGACTGGATCAATCAAGAGCTCTCACAAGATGCTTTGTGTTGATTACTGAAATATAGTACACAACGCAAGGGCAGCTCGGAGAGATGGTCGTCCTTTATTATACCGTTCATTCATATGCAGAGATTGAAAGAATGAAAGGCAGTGAGCTTTTTAGAGAGATGGAGAGAAGAGCTACCTGTGTGCAGAGCAGTGAGAGAACCCTCTGGACCTAAGGTGGGCAGGGAATAGCTGTCATGTCTAAATAGAGACATATAAAGCAGCTGGCACTGTATCTCCTCTACCACCAGACAAAATGTGTTTACTGTGAACATTTGATGGGCACGTTTCGCAGACAATGCAGGATTTGTTTGCTGCATCTTTCAGGAATCCTGGATTATTATCTAACTGGAGTACGTTGTTGCAAATGTTGTATTTGTATTTTTCCTAAATTATCCATTCATAATTTTTGTGTGTAAAATCACAAGACTAAGGGAAAGAAAAAGTTAAAGGTGATTCTTACAGTGATCCTAATGACACGACCTTGTCAGAGCAGCGACAGCCACGCATAACTGCTGAGTAAGCAGGTGCACACATGTGAAGGAGCGACACAGGTGAACAAACTGGAGCTTTAAGCTGGCATTTCGGCAGCTGTACATGAGTACCGTCTATGTGTGGGGGAAATGTTTTCACTTATCTGATGTATCGCAGGGATTATGGAAGTATATGAGATCACACTATTTTTTTTTTAATTGGTAGTGAGTGCTTTTATTTAAATCTTGCCCTTAACTACTTCTTGGCAAGCGTGCTGCTAGCGTCAGTTTCCAGTATGTGGGTCAGCTCAGTGTAATTAAGACAGTCAACATCTGAAACAGATGATGAGACCCAATGTACTCCAGTGGTGTTGTCATCATAGCAGGCCATGTAATGTTGAGCTTGAAAGTCTGTTTTTGCCTTAATGTGTGTTTTTGATTGTAAAAGAGTTTATTTCAGTGATTTGGTTCAATGTAATGTAGCACAACATCACTGTAGTGCTATCTGGATGCTATGAAACTAATTACTAATTGTTTGGTGGGTCAGACAGAAGAGTGGGTTGTATATATACACACAGCAAGAGAAAGCAGTTTAGATAAATATTTAACTTGTTTAAGCTCTGGAATAAACAAACTTGTTACCGAGCAGATTTTCAACTGCTTTGGTTGTCTCCTGCTTTGACTCCTAACACAGACTTTTGTAGGTTTCAGTTACGATACGGGTCCTGACCAAGTGCCAGCACCTGGCAAGAAGAAATAATAATGTGTTGGAACCAGTGTTGCTGTTGTTGCTCAAAAAAACCCCTAATTTATTACACACAACTCTTTAATTTGTAAAGAGTAATGTGTATCTTTATTTATTTATTTACCCACTGCACTATGTGGAGTGCAGTGGGTCTGGGTGGTGTTGCTCCGTCCAAAGCAAATTTCTTCAAAGGGAGACAAAGAAAGACACTTTGACTAATGTAGAGGATCAAATCTGTCACCAAGGCCATTTACTGCACGCCTTCCCCAGTACTTTCAACTGTCCTGTCCTCTTGCCACTATCCATGGCTGTAAGAAGTACTCCCTGTCATAAAGGGAAAACATTACAGCACTCCCTGCCAAGTGCAAAAGATAAAAATGTAAAAACCATGAATTTAGGATGTTAAATTTGTGAATACAATACATAGCATTTCATATGGAGAATAAGAAGGGCGAAAGCAGATCGTTGAGTGAAACAGATGAACCAGAATTGGTTTGTAAAAATGCTGCAACTTCAGTGGTGGAACTGGTTTAGCTTTCATCCGTCAGATACACAACAAAGCACTATTTTTGGTAGAGCATGCTAGCGGGCCGTCGTTATTACCGTGTTTTTTGGAAAATACGTCACACTTAAAATCAATCCTTTGATTTTTCTGAAAGTCGACAGTGGCCCTTATAATCCCGTGTGCCTTATGTATGAATTCTGGTTGTGTTTACTGACCTCGAAACGATTTTATGTACACGGCGCTCAAAAATCTGTCAAATGTTTTAGCACGACTTTGCTAAGCTACGAACCCACACCGCTTGATGGATTGTCGGAGCATTACGGCTATCGTAGGCAGGAGCCTCGCGGAGTGATACATACTGCGCTTCAACATAATGTTACCGTATTGTGTGTGTATAACCTCTTTTTAAGTTTTGTGGATATTATACATGGTTATGCTGAGGATACGTCGGCCAATTTCCACTGGAAATGCCTTTTGGTTAAACTGTCAGCAAGGAATTTGCATTTGAACTGTTACATTTTACAACTTTAATGCACAGAAAAAACAGCTGCTTGTTTAAGTGAAAATACATTGATGGGTTTTTTTTGCACTAATAAAGTTGTGGAGTTGTAAAGTATTTTGTCTAGTGTCAATTATATCGTCATTTATATCGTTATCGCAAATTTTCAAATGTATATCGTGATAAATATTTTTGGTCATATCGCCCTGCTCTAGTCTGGAGCTCAGGCTCACTTGGCTTATGTATTTTAGCAGGACAGTGACTGGAAAGACACCAGCAACAGCACCTCTGAATGACCCGAAACAAAACAAAAAACCATATTAAAAGCAGGACAATCAAAACAACCCCCACCACCCGAAAAACAGAAAGGTTTTGGAATGGGCCAGTCAATTGATTGTGATGTTTTGCCATGACCTCAAACACTGTTTATTCTCAAAAACCTTCCAGTGTGGCTGAATTAAAACGTTTCTGTTAAGAAGAGTGGGCCAAAATTCCCCCACAGTGATGTGAAACATTTATTGCCAGTTATTGCAAATTCTTAATTGCAGTTCTTGTTGCCAAGTGTGGCGAAACCAGTTATTAAGTGTAGGGGACAATCACTTTTTCACAAAGGTGCAGGTAGGTCTGTTTTTTTCCCTTAATATATTAAATCCTTCTTTAAAAACTGCGTTTTCTATTTACTCTGGTTATCTTTGTGTAATATTTAACCTGAAATGTAATATTGGGAAAAACACAGCACCGTATAAGCTGAGTGCTGTTGATTCGCATTCACCTCTAAAACTAGCTTAATGCTCAGTGCTTACACCAGGCCTTAGTGTAATCTTCAGCAGCAGCCAAAAAGAACAGCGAGTGGTTTTGGAGCAGCAGGGCCTCCAGGTTATGTAATGTTAATACAGGGAGAATACACTGAAAAAAGCAGGTTGGATGCAGGTCTGATGATGCTCAGGATCTATTATTACTAAAATCTTTGTCTGTGTGGCCTTGTTGCTCCTGACTTGCTGCAAGAAGTTAATGTGACACCACACAGAGTTACTGAACAGTATGCATCACAGCCGATGAGACCCAATGCACTCCAGTGGTGTTGTCATCATAGCATAATTTTCTCTGATAATAGAAAAAATATATTTTGTTTTATTTAAAGAAGGAAAGAAAACTTACATTTGTGTTTATGTATGCAGTTCAAAGATAGAAACATCTGTTGTGTTGGCCCATCAGCCGGCGTTAAATTGCAGAGGACACCAAGCTCCGGTCAGAGCTGTCGCTACCAGCAGGTGATAAGTGGCTCCCCACACTCCCTAGCAGATCGTTACATGGAGAAACCTTTGGAATACAAGCATGCTGATCCACACAGGTGTGCACACAGGTGTACACATGGGTGTTCACAGACGCGGACTACACCTTTCTTGGCTGTTGCCTCAAAGCACATTGTGCGCTGTCTATCTTGCGTGCGGCACAATATCGTTTATTATTTAGTATCTACTGTTATCTACTGCTAGCTAGTTTATTGTGATGGTGCTGTTTTTTTATTATGTTGCTCTTTTTTTGTTTGCTTTCTCTTCTGTTTTTTTTTCTCCATACAGGTGATCCAGGTGTTCTGTTTGTTTTTCTTTCTTTCTTCCCCTTTCTCACCGTCTCTTCTCCCCTCTGGTTTTCTTTCTCTCCCTCTCTTTCTTTCATTCTCTCTCCCTGTCCTGTCCCCCAGTCATGTCTGTCCCGTTTGTAGCAACCGAAAATAAAATAAATACATAGTTATAATAAAGGTCAATCAAATGGACCAATATGGCAAGGCCATGATGATCCACTTGGTAAAATAAATCTGCTTGGCATCTTTCTTGGCCTTAAGACAACAATTCTGATGGCTAAAGATCCAAACGGGACAACAAAAAAATAAATAAATAAAAAAAATAATTTCTGCTACTGCACAGAGAATTAGGAGTTTAACGCGATAAAAGGGATTTACAAAGCAGGATTAACAAGTTTGTTTCACATTCAGAGTGATTGTTTTTGAAAGGGCCTATATCACAAGGATATTTGACTTTGGAGTTTTGTGCACTATCATGGTTCAGAGAGCCTAAAATTACTAATCCTAGATAATTGGCACAACGCTGGTTATCACCTGCTTCGATCGTGAGAGGAGTACAAAACTGCTGTTAGTAAGATGTCCTACATATAGAATGCTCAGCATTTCCAACAGTTCGGTGACCTTTTGTCTGATGAATAGCCAACTGTTGTAAAGTGTAGCTTTGGTACATAGTTAGCAGACTGTTCAGGCCACTCCACCCCACAAAACTGTGTCCACACTACAATCAAACAACAGTGTACAGTAAGCATGCTTTTGGCTATGTTATGTGAGTAAGAATTTACTGATTAAAGATAAAAAACATAATCAATATATATTCAAGTTACAGTACTGTTACTTTTTTGGAGTAACTAATGGAGTCAAAATACAAATTACTGTTACTGTAGACTCATGTCAGCTAAAGAAATCCACTGTAGATGATCATATCTGAAAAAGATTATATCCTATCATTCACCAGGACAGTTTTCCTCCTCTTCATCGTTCAAATGTCAGTCTCACAAACTTATCTGGATTTGTTACATTAATATCATCAAATCACAACAACAGCCGCCTCAAGGCGCTTTATATTGCAAGGTAAAATCCCAACAATAATACAGAGAAAATCCCCAACAATCAGAAAGGGAAGAGGGAAACTATACCTGCTGATCCTACTTCTACTTCTGGTAAATATATAAGCTCATGCTGATTGCGAAGGCACAAACATGTGAACTGAACATAAAATGAACTGAACTGAATTAAAATGTAAAGAAAGACAGTAGTATTTCAATGAAGTGGGCAGTGAGGCTCATGTGATATTGTAGACAGCTGTTTAGCTCTGTCTTTATACTCCATGTGCATCTGTGAAAGTGTCATCTGAAAAATGAGAGCTGCTAACTGGCATGACATGATTGTCTTTGTCATTTGCCTTTCTTGTTGTCCGTCAGAACATGGACAGAATGAGTTCTACCAACTTTATGTTGACAATGTGTCATATTTCTATGGAGAAAAAGTTGTTTTATCATAATTATCGTTATCGTTTTATTGCCCAGCCGTAGTAGATATAGCTAGAGCAGCTTTTTAATGACAGCAAAGCGTTTCTGATGTAGACTATTAGTAAATCTCTAAGCTGTAAGGATTTCTAAAAAGCTGATGACACTCAAGGCAATACAGGGAAGGTCTGGGGTAAACCAAACAAATCTGCGTTTGGAGATGGCTGGTGGGGTGTCACTGGCTGCAGTAAAGAGAAAACCTGATCAAACTTAAAGCATGAAAACTTTAAAGCTACACATCGACAGCATATATGTTGCCTAAATCGGTTTTACATTTTAAATGTGGTTTCCTAATAGTAAATTACAGTAGAATTCAAACATCTTGCAATTAAGTAACATGTTCTGAGTCACACAGGAGCAGTGCTGGTCATTTTGTGTATTTTGCGTGTTTTGTCACACTTCTGTGAGCTTTGGTAACGGGACTGGTTCTTATGTAGGGCTTTTCTACTATACCTGAGCACTTAAAGCACTTTATACAACATGCCTCATTCACCCATTCACACAAGCTCCCTTTTCAATGATCAAGTGCTTTCTAACATTCACACATGGAGTATCTTGCCAAAGGATATTTGGCATGCAGACTGGAGCAGCCATTGATTGAACCACCAGTCTTCTGATTATTAGGTGACCTGCTCTACCTCTACCACTCCCCCTCATTCCTTCGCTGTAAGACTGATATTGTTTTAAGTAATTATTAAAGTATTTGTAGGCTTCAAGAGCTGCATTTATTTTATTTTTTTGTATTTTCATGTGGGGATTTGCTAATTATGGGAGAAGCCCACACGCACTACTGCTGTGTGGGCTGATACACAAGAGCAGGGGTGTCGAATTTATTTGAATCCGTTCCCTGGGCCCTGGCTCCGGAGAAATACCTGGATTCAGATTGGTGTTTGCAAAATGTAGACTCATAACGACTACACCTGTTACACAGCACTTTCGACATTCCTTACATCTGTCTGAGAGGAAATGTCTGACTTTGTTTGAGGAGTTGTCTTAGATGTGGATGCTGAACAGTGTCTTTAACCTGCCTAAGTGTTAATTTCCTACCAAAAACACGGTGGGCTGAAATACATATGTACTTCCTCCAGTGGTGGAATGTGATCCTGACCTGTTTAAAGTTACTTAAAGAGAAAAAGAGTGGAACATGTAACACATGCTGATAGCTGAATAGATGCAAAAATGTCTGTGTATCCCTCTCTTGATGAGAATACACTGCTTCACTTCATTTAGGTTTGTGCCAGGATTAACTTGGGAGTTTTCCATCATTACCCTCCTGAAACAGCAGTTTGATCAGAGAGTTTACATCTTCCCAAACAAAATTGCACCAAAGATCTAGGTTTGCCAGAGGTTGATCACACATTGCAGGCACGAAAACAACAGACAATACAGAAACTATAGCGTAAAGAAATCTGGGGTTTATATAATGAACGTGGTGTTTTCACGATCTGCCTGCTGAAATAGAGACTTGTTTATTAAATTGTCAGTATTTAAAGAGTGAAATAGTCATAGAGCTGTTTGCCCTTGCTTCTTTATGAACATTCTTTAACTTGAATGTCTGCTGATCTACCCTCAGCTGTTTGGCCTTAATTCCTGACGGTCAGCAGGAGGTAAGAGGCTTAACACTGGGATTTCCAGGCTTCTACCGTTCTACCTTTAAAAGCCGGAGAGCAGTCAAATGCTGGAAGTGGAAGCTAAATTGGCTAGTCATTCATATGTATATTAGGTCGTTACCTAGGAATTCTGGAGGGAGGGGAGTGGGGGTGAGTGATTGAGGGGGTGGGGGAGTGGAGTGTTTCAGTTTGCCATCTTAGGGAGAAATCAACACATGTCCTTTGTATGTCCTTTGTTGCTGACATTTATTGATGAAAACAGTACAAAAAACCAACCATTTGTACACATATTTACAAATAATGATAAAAAGTGAGTGAGTACATTTCAACATTTTCAGCAATCACTCACAATCCTGGCACTGCCACGGTATCTGTCGTCTGCATTTACCACATGTGTACCTGTAGCAGTGAACACATCGCACAGTGGCCTGATTTTTTTTGCATCTGTGTTTGACCTGACACGTGGCCCTTTTTCCAGGGCTCGGTGTGGAGTGGCATACCTGAGTGGTGAATTCATTGCGATCTGTCTGTCTAGTGGATTGAGGAATTTCCCTGCGAATCTTGTTGACTGTGCCGAGGATGGTGGTTTTCCGTCCAAGAAGTTTTTGCGCAAGTGAAAGCGATGTGAAGAAATTGTCCGTGGTAACATTTCTGCCCTTGTCTAGGAATGGTTCCATCAGCCTCATTACTACATTTTCAGAAAGTCTCTCCCCAGTGGGACGATTGGGGTCCTTGCCAAGATATGGGAAGACATTGCAAATGTACTTGGATTTTAGGTCGCAGGCCACCCAAAACTTGATCCCAAACTTGTCCGGTTTACTTGCAATATACTGCAGGAAACAGCACCGAGTCTTTGATGGGAAAAGCTGTTCATCAACGGTGATATGTAGACCAGGGTTGTAGCACGTGATGCAGTTGGTGACAAATGATCCCCACACACTGGAAATTGTAGCGAACTTGTCAGTCTTTGCTCGATCACAGCGGGTGGACTTGTCATCACACTTCTTTGTCCTCTTCACAGACACTTCACAGACAAATCTATGGACCATTTTATATCCATCTTGCTGTTCCTTGCACAAATGGCACTGTACAAAAAAATTTGCTGTCAAACTGACGTCATGGCTGCTGCTAGCTGCGACTTCAGCTGGCTGTGCAGAAAATAATAACTGCGTGCATAAGTTTGAATTTATTTTGGATTTTCTCTAATCCACACAGGGTTGTATAGGTATAAATAGTATACTCACACTAACATTGCTAAGCGATATTTGGTTAACTGATGTAACTTAGCAAGTTACGCCTCGACCTGATGTCTTTGCAGCCAAAGACTTCAGGTCGAGATGGGATTCTGGTTGGATGTTTCACCAATAGAACTGAGAAAGTTCGATTAAACTGGTTGGTTTCATGTTATCGACCTGGCTTTTAGGTGTAGTCCACAAATTTTCAATAAGGCTGTGATCGGGCTTTGGGAAAGTCAACCCAGAAGCTTAATGTTAGCCTGCTTTAGCTACTCTAAAACCAGTTTTGATGTGTGTTTGGGATCATTGTCCGGCTGAAATGCCTAATTGTGTCCATGTTTCAACCATCTGTTTTATTTGAAGTGAAGTTGAAGAACTTGGAAATCGTCCTCCTTCTTTAGGATTCCCACCCTCTATGATGTTTGACAGTCGCTATAGTGTTTTTAACTACTCCAAACATACTTTCTGTCATTGTTGCCAAACAGTCATTTTCTCGTCAGATAATAAAACCTTTGTCCAGAAGGGATTTGACTTGTCCATTTAGGCAGTCGCACATTGTAGTTGAGCTTGAACTGATGATCTTGGAATCAACACATGACATGCATCAGCGCATCAGTGCCAGGAAAAGTGGACTGGATTTAAAGACATTTTGTAAATGGGAGCCTCATAATCAAAAAAGCTGGCTGAAAGTCTTTGCCAGGTGTGGTCACTTTAACCGGTGGCTTCGGTTGTTTGAAAGCAGTATGTATTTGGGATTAAAAGCTTGTCGTAGTCAAACTCGTCAAGCTTTAGGCAATATAAATAATTTCTGCAACACATTCAGTTCATGGTGAACCAGATGCTGCTGCATGCACACTGGAAAGATATTTAAATTCAAATGATGAGGGATGAGAGCCCAAGACCCAGAATTAGGTCAAGTCTCCCATCCTTTGGTAGCATTAGTGTTTTAAGCCACCCTTGTGTATCGGAGGGTTGGAGCACAAGCTGACAAACACCAATGAGCTATGCTTTTCCCCTTAGCTTGTAGATATGACTTTGCAATTGCAGATTTCAGTTTTCCTCCTTTTCCTACATCTTTCTTCCAGTACACAGATTTAGACTGCATTGTTCTTCACTGTTCCTTTCACAACAAATACACTGCAGTTCACATGGTTGTGCACACTTAACTTTATTGTTTTGTGTTTGATGTCAAGCTCTTGTCTGCTCCTATGTTTTGGGTTTTGAAGACATTTCGATACTGTTTTAAAATTTTAACATATTTGTTGGGCATCTAAGGAAAAATATTAAGAGTTAATATACACTATTTGTAAATGCTATTTTAAATGCCACTACCACCAAATAACAATAATAATAATAGAGAGCAATAAAGGGTGCATGGGTTTGTACTTTACTCCATCTAACACTTAAGAGTGGGACCACGCCACCAAACACGCTCCTTGCGGTTCTCATCTATATAGGCTCCCCCAGTCCGATAAGCTGTTTATTCTTGTTTACATGCCCCGCCCTACCTCCCCTTATCAATTCTTTATCTTCTTCACTTCTGTTTAGTACATGGGGATCTGCCAGGTCCTACTTCTACTTCCCCAACCAGCAGCTCAATTTATGTCCAAGCCATTCACCTTTACCTACAAAAACACTGTCAAACATAAAATGAGGACGTGAGCCCAGCGAGTGAAATATATATTATATATATATCTTATATCTTCTAACTGACATCCAACCCGTTGGCCATATGCACAGACGACAATCAACATCTCCCCTTCATTTTACAACTTCAAACTCATTTCTCGACCCATGCACCAAAGCTCCCGATGCACAGTTTTTACATGGATGTTAATCTGCACTCTGCAGTTTTTGATTTTGCAGAGTGTTGGCGACTTCTTCTTTGTGTGGTATGCCATTTCATCACTGAGTTACTTCTCAGTTCATCCACACTGCAATAATACCACTTAGAGTTGATGGTGGAATATCTAAAGACATTTTATGAACTGACTTGTTGCAACAGTGGCATCCTATTGAAGTGCTACTCTTAAATTCCTGCGAATTCAGTGAGTTCTGTTGTAGCCATTGGTGGAATATTATATCCCTTGTTGTACAATATGTGCTCCACACTAAATTCTGCCCAAAATGCTTAATTAATTATTTTAATAACATGTAAAATTTGTTCCAAAATTCAATGCAAAAGGTTAAATTTAATGTAATCTGGTCAAATTAAATTTACAGCTTATAGCAAGCACTTTGAATAAATAAACCTTTGATTTGATATATTTCAGTTCCATTGTACTCAAAATAATTGCTTCATGTTTATTAAGGGTTTCTGAGTGTGGGCTTATGGGCTGACTGGCATGATTAATAATGCTTCCATTCATTTCACAGGACTGTCATTTTATTACCACCACAGTATGCTAAGTTCAACTTTCAAATATGATTCAGAAAGAAGGTGCAAGCATAATAGGATGTAGCTAAAAAGAGTTTACGTTGTACTGTGTACAACATTATGTAGACACTTGGAAGGGTGGACAGTTGCTGCTGTTGTGGCAGCGCCAGGAACAAACCAAGGGGAACAGCTGAGAGGCCTGAGTATGCTCACTGTCATCAGAGTTTCAGCTCAGATACTACAGTGTTGAGAATGCATTATTCTTGTATTGTTTATTTATTGCACCTCAGTGATTTTTTTATGCATGGATTCTTTTGTCACCATGTATAAATATAGAAATATAGAAATGTTCCTTTCTGTGAGACTTCATTGTGGCGATAAACCTATTTGTAGTGTCACAGTGTATCATACTGTTAAATGATCTCCAGGAAAAAACAGTTAACCTTTGACTGTCACTTTGCTGTGTACTGGAATATGAACCAGAGAACACCTGTAACACACATATGTTACATTTAGTTTTTTTGCTTTCTTTGCAACTGCAGAAAGAAATTGAATTAAAATGAGTTTAGAAATAATTACATTGAGAATGTCATGCAAGTAATAGGAAGAAAGAAGTGTGCTCTTACAAACTTGTATTTTCCACTGGATTCTGTTTGTAGTACATGGGCAACCTCCAGAGCTAAAAAACTGCAGTTCCTCTTGGTGCCATTGGAGGCTAAATCCAGCTCCCATTCGCTTCTCTATTATAATACCCCACTTTACAGCATTAAAAAGCATGTTTACTGCCTGGTGCAAAAAGCCGTATTGGCCTCTGTGGATAGTTTGCCCCATCATGAAAACTGTTGTTGCAGTGATTTTTTTTTTAAACGTTTATTTATTGTTTTGCAGAACTCATCCATCTGGATACTGGAGTTAGAAACTGACATAGATAGCTGGAACAACTCTATGCCTGCTCGCTTCAATAAATCTTTCCCAAAGCTGCCCTCACTTCCTCCTTCCTATTTCGCTGTACTTACTAGTTCACTAACTGATTTCCATCTGTCCTCCTCTAACTCTCATTTTCTACATTCACCAGCTCCTCAAAGTGCTTCTTCTCAATGCGCTATCTTCACTCATTAGTCCTTTTTTTTAATCACTATCCTTAATCAGTGTAACCTGCTGCACATCCTTTCCTGCCCAATCTCGCTTGCAGTCACCTATCACTTTTAGGTCGCACTTTTTGCATGAAATGTGCACCACCTGTGTGCAACTTTCTCCACTCTTATAAGTCATCCTTTGTTCCTTCCTCTTCTTGAAGTACGTGTTCACCACAGCCATTTAATCCTTTTTTTTTGTTTTTGGGAAATCCACTACTGTCTGGCCTTCTGCATTTCTCTTCTTAGCACCATACCTTTCCAGAACCTCGTTATCACCCCGGTTCTGTTCACCTACACCTCCACTGAAATCTTCTCCAGTCAGAAATCTCTCCTCAAGGAGACACTATCATTTCATCCACAAGTCCTCCTCCTCTTCAGCAAGGTCCAACCTCTGGGGCATATGCACTGACAACATTAAGCATCATAACTTTATTGTCCAACTTCAAACTGAATATCCTGTCTGTCCCTCTATTCACCTACTCCATTTCTCTTCTTGTCTACACCATGGTAGAACTGCTTGAACCCATCTCCAATAATACTGGGATTACTTTCCCACTATATCTACCTTCCTTCTCCCCGTCATATCAGCCACCTCTCTCCTTGTACCAATCATAGTCTACCTACATTTTCCTTAGTCACATTGAAATAAAAAAACAAAACAGTTTACCTTTGTAAGTGATCAGTCAACGTCAGAGTTCTTTGAGATTAGAATAAACATGTACACTTTGCTGACTTGTTGTGTCACCCTTCATTAAACACTATACTTTATAATCTGATTGTGGCTTTGAAGCAACTTACTGTACTCAAGCGTTACAGTCCTCCTGGCAACAATACCCTGAACCCTCCCTTTTTGTTCCACCCTGCCTACACTCTTGGAGCTGTGTGTATGTATGTGTATGCACACCTCAGTGGTTTTACCTTGCCACAGTATCCTCCCCTGGGTCTTTGATTGTAAATGAGCTAAACCCTTACGGTGGTGGTGGGGATTTAACTCACTGTCTGTCTCTTGCTCCTCTCTGTCTCATCAGTTATAAACAGTGAAGTCATACCTTCCAAGGGGGCTGTTTTGTGCTATCTGTGATGATGTCACCAGCAGCCAATCAACACATAGCACTGCTAGAGGTAGTGCATGTGCAGATGTGTGTGTGTTAGCGAGGGGGTGGGGTTGCAGAGGTGTGGGGTGCACCAATAGGAAAATCACACTCGCTCAGTTATTAGCCAGTTCTTCCAACAAGCATGAGAACACACATCAAACCACGAATCCACAGGCTGCTTCTGATACACACTGACTGCCTCTCAGTCGTGCTGTATAAAGATACTCTGTATGTAGCACATGAATGTGTTATTTAATGCATTCTATGGGAAATGAAAGGCCTATCCTGGTAATAAATCACTCAATGAGATACCCCACGCTGTTTAGGGAAGCCTAGCTCTCCTCATATTTGTTGATTTACATTTCACTTTGTGTTTTATATTTCATTAGTCTGACAGCAACGATTAGGTCTAATTATATGATAAATATCATCTGTTCAGTGCTAAACTTACACAATTACCGGTAATTGCTTTTCGTAGTGACCTCAGTTCAAGGTGACTGTGGAAGCTTTGCGTGCTTCCCTCCTCCAGCCTTAATATGCATTTGAAAGCTCAGGCTGTTGGCTGAAGACTTAATTTGGGTTAACGCTGTTGAGAATTTATAGCTGGTCTTGAATGAATATTCAATTACTAGATCAATGTGATTTGTTTTGGTGTGTTGCACAACAAACACACATATTGGTAACTGCAAACTAGAGAGGTCTTCAGTCTGATGATGGGGCTGAAGCAGAAAGCATCCTTTTAATATCTGTGTGTTTTTTGCGAGCTGTTTGCCCCGACCTTTTCTTTACTGTTGCACTCGGCACCACTGTCGAAGGAGAGGTAGGCTCATGTGTTATCATTCTGCTTCTGATTCACACGTTCATATTTCTTCTTCTGTTTCCATCGTGACATCTTTCTCCCCCCAAAGAAAGCAACAGAAGGTCAAACTTTTTTGCCAACGTGTCCTTTTCCACATTATTCCACATTGTGCTGCATTGAACAGCTTTGTGGAGATATTTATTTCTTCATTATTTTAATTTTAGCCTGGAAATACAGCTCACTCTCTGCTTGTTTCCACTAACAGTACTTGCACTTCATGATAAATACTCAGCACCTCTGCATGAAACACATTGGTGAATGGTTTCAGGTAAATATGATAAAGCACAGGGCAGCACAGTGGTTAACACTGTTGCCTCACAGCAAGAAGGTCCTGAGTTCAATTCCACCATCAGGTCAGCAGGGTCTTTCTGTGTGGAGTTTGCATGTTCTCCCCGTGTTTGCGTGGGTTCCCTCCGGGTACTCCGGCTTCCTCCCACAGTCCAAAAACATGCAGCTTGTGGGGATAGGTTAATTGAAAAATCTAAATTGCCCATAGGTATGAATGCACAATTTAGAGTGAATGTGAGTGCGAATGGTTGTCCCTCCCTGTGTGTTAGCCCTGCGACAGACTGGCGACCTGTCCAGGGTGTACCCCGCCTCTTGCCCTATGACAACTGGGATAGGCTCCAGCACCCCCTGCTACCCTGAAAAGGATAAGCGGAAGCGAATACATGGATGATAAAGCACAGTTATAATCAGTTGTAATCTTTGGTATTTACAACATATAGAGAGTCTTTACTATAGTCCTTTGTAGGACTACTTTTAAATTAACTAAAAAATGAATAGTGCTGGTGTGGGACCAGGTTGAGCTTTAGGTTGAGACAGTATATCCACTCACCAAATCACTGGTTTCTAAATATTTCAGCAGTTGATGCTTCAGCTCACAGTAATAACAGTGACTGCATTTTTTTTTTTATCAGTGTCTGAAAATATTTTTGCTGACTCACATTTGTAGTAGGTCTTTCTACAGAATACAGTACTAACACTAGTGAGCTGTCCCTTGATTATTTGTACATAGTAGATAAAATCCTGTTGGTTCCATGTGCTCACATTGCCTTCCACTGTTTGATTTCAATAATTAGAAGCGCTACGGGCAGCAGGCTATCAACTGTGCGCAGTAGATTGTGTTTGCCTGCCCGGCTTCCTTACTGGCCACAGAGGAATGAGCAGTGAGTACATCTGATTAGCTGTATTGACTGGTAAAATGCTACCACACCGGGTTTCCGCTCATAAAACCAAGCTACATGGTAATTAGCCTGGGATCAATGTGAGCGCCTAGCCCACAGACACACAGACTGACTCGGACTGCTCCGGTCCTGAGTGAACAGAGCGAATGCTTAAAGAAAAACCTTAAAGGACCGGGCATTATCGAGCATCAGGGACATTACTGTCACATCACCTCTTTCATGTTTTTGTCTGTTCACATTCTGTCAGTTGAAAAAGATTCTCACAAGATAGATCACATTCATGTGTCTGAAAGCGCTGTTAATCTTGCTGTTATCAACCACCCAGTGGCCTTGGTTGTGTATTGGATTTGTCACCGGTGGTCTTTGCATCTCGAGTGATGGAATTTTTAGCTGAGCCCAGGTTTGTGTTATCACACAAAAACACTCACTTCCTGGGTGGAACTCTGTTTCTAAACAGCTTTTTGCTACATTTCTTGCTAATCTCAACCATCTCTGTCGTGGCGTTTCTGTTAAACCACTGGAATGAGCTTAGCAGGCACCTTTGTTGTTTACTTCAAACTAGCCTCCAGATTGAGAACTTTGTCAGTCAAATGAGCTGGTTGAGACAGATCATCATTAGCCTATTATGGAGCGGAGTGACATTTTTTTTTTTTTTTTTTTTTTAAACGAACAGTTGTATTAGAACCAAAACAGGACCATTCAAAATAACAGAAAACTAGAGTTAAGCACAGAACATATGGGGAAAAAAATACTACTATAAACAACTATATCAAGGAACAATGTTGATAGCAGAAAAAAACTAAAGTCTAATAGATACTACTAGAGCCATGACAGCTACTGAGCATCTAACTGCCATGGCTGCCTGAGCTGTAACACTTGCATAAGTTTTGGGCTGTTACATTGTTGTGACAAATAGTGTGCAGGTAGACTATGTTTTATAAATGATCTGGGGCCTGTAGTATGAAGAAAGCTCAGTATATCAATGACTGTTTTTTTCCTTATCTGGCTAAAGGGCAAGTATGAGGAGTTAAAGTGTCTAATAAACTGAAAAACAAGAAGGTATATAAAAGGCTACAATAACTAAACAACTGAAACATATACAGCCTGACCTGTTGTTTTAGAGACAAGTGTAGAAATCTTTGTTGATTTATATGCCAACAGCTATCACATGGACATGTTAATATCCATCTTGGAACCTATCAATGGTGCCATAGTGGAGAAAGGCAGGGTACACCCTAGACCAGCAGTCCCCAACCTTTTTTGCACCACAGACCGGTTTGATGTCAGGCAACATTTTCACAGACTGGCCTTTAAGGTGTCACGGATAAATACAACAAAATAAAATGATATGACTGAGACAAAAACGGTGGTATTTTGTAAATATAATAATAAATGCGTCTTTACTGTGTAATCGTGTAACTTTATTAGCAGCGTCCTCCTGAAATGCGCCAACAACATTGAGAGTAACGTCCTCCTCTCTGGCCCTTAATGCTCTCTGATCGCTATGGTAACATGTAAATATTTCTTTCAAAATAAGAGACATGAGTACAACACGGGAAAAGACCCAGGGAAACCGAGTTAACGATAAAAACCATACATTTCACACCTGAGCCTCAACTCTCACGGCCTGGTACCAAACGACTCACGGACCATTACAGATCCCTAGACAGTTCACTAGTCTATAGCAGAGCTAATAAAGAGATAGCTAACCATTCACACCTTTGAACAATTTATAATCATCAGGTAACGCGACTCCACTAAGGGCATTTCCTTGGACTGTGGGAGGAGGCTGTAGTACCCATGCAGACACAGGGAAAACATAGAAACTCCACATATAAAAAGTTCTCAGATCGTGGATCTAATTCCAAAGTGGAACTTTACACTCTGTCGGTGTGTAAGCTGGATTCTTACCTGTAACTGTTACCTGTTACTGTTTCCACAGGTGCCCACGGAGTGCGAGAGGAGCCCCAGTTTGTGACAGCACGTGCAGGAGAAAACGTCATCCTGGGATGCGACGTTTCCCATCCCTTGAACGGCCAGCCCTATGTGGTGGAGTGGTTCAAGTATGGAATGCCCATCCCTTTCTTCATCAACTTTCGCTTCTACCCTCCTCATGTGGACCCGGAATATGCTGGTAAGATAGTGATTACAGTGAAATTGAGACATCAGTCAGTTGACACCAAGCTAAATCCAGGATTTCACTGACCTGAATGGGTTCACATTTGTTTGATGTTTGGCCACAGACATGAGTTGAATGAGAGGTGAGAGGGATTTTCCCTTGCTTTTGTTTGATTTCATTCCTCTGATCATTACATTGCAGAAATAATTCCCCCTCGTTTGACTTAAATTATTCATCCATTTGTCTCTTATATGATTAAATGGGAGTTTTCCAGGCTGAGAAGGAGTCGGCAGCCATGAATATTTTGGGAACTATAAATAGATTTCCACTTTTTTAGATAGTGGTGGTGAGAGTTATCTCATAAAGTTATCTCAGTGTTTTGTTCTAGAACACAGACAGTTGTACGTAGGCTACGTGAGAAAAAACTGACATTTCGATCTGAGCAATGTGTAAACTAATTAGGAAAGGAGGCAATTAGTGCTGACGTTAGCTAAAATCGTAGTGGTTTCTTTCATTTAGACTACCTGATTATTCCAAATTGAAATTTCTGTGTAAAGGGAAATTAACTAAATAAAATGAAGTTTTGCAACATGTCAAGTAAACACTTGTATTATTGGAAGTTTTCTGAAACTTTTCAACTGCAGCTCTCCTGACTTTGTAACAGAATTTAATGTTACATCTATTTAAGTCCCGTGAACATGGAGAGAATTTGTAACCTTTTAAAACCAGCTCTGGTGACAGTTTTGGTGATGTGGCCTGATTTGGTACAAGTACCTCCAGGGAGTAAAGGGTTTAATAATAACTATATGTTTTTCAATGATTATACAGGTCTGCAAAAAAAACCTTTTTTTTTTTTTTTTTGCAAAACATGAGGAGTTTACAATAAAAAAGCACAACAGCGATGAAAAAAAAGTCAATATTTTATTACAATTAACCATGCATAATCTTTCTTATAATTGAACAAAGAAACAAAAAACAATTCCTTCATGATATATTTAACACTACATGTTCACTCTTTTTGTCTGAGAAAACTTTCTCTCCTCCTTTCGCTTTATTTCCTTTGAGTCTCACACTTAGAAATATTAAATTAATGTTAGAAATCATTATTGGATATGGTTTTTTGACTCAAGTATAGGATACCAGATTTCAGTTTAAAAGGGGAAATTGTACGCTTAATTAAACTAAAAACCTGAGTTTTGCAAGAAAATCTGACGTGATGGAATTTTAAAAATATTTTTCTTGTTTTCAGTGAAACAGTCAAAAAGTCCTATGCAGTTTTTTGGTTGCAGACCTGTGCTATTCACATGTAGTTGTTACCACGAGTATGTTAGAACTCCACAGAGCCCTTTGTCCCCCTGTGTCCACAGTAGAGTGTGCATGGGTGTCTCCAACAATGTATTGTTTGTGAAAAACAGTCATATCGATTAAAAACATGTTTAATATAATGATAAACAATTAACATAGTAGATACAAGTCTACAGATCTGCATCAGATGCAGTGAAAGGTTTCTTTTTAAAGTGTCCTTAACATTCCTTATTCTACCCGTCTCAGGCTGCAGGAGGGGAAAAAAGTAAGATAGACTTGAAGATTGTAGTAAATGTACAGAAGCTTTGTGCAATCTTTCTGTATCCTCATACACTTTGTCTTAACTGATTAGTGTGTGCTAATTCACACTAATGAGACGAGTATCATAAAATATGAAATATTGATTAAATATGTATCCCACACACCTAAATACTACATCTCACTAGCTAATACTTTAACCTTTGTCATGTTTCTTTAATTTTACTACTTCAATTAAGCATGAAATATGAATATGCACCCAGCATATAATAGAAACTTTGTTTCCAAATTATAAACTACTTCTACTGTATATTCTTCTTGCTATATGCAAGTAAACAGACTGATTCTTATAGAGCGCTTTTCTTCATACAGCATGCTACATTCACTTCCTTCTATGCGTTTAAGTTCTTACTAACTAACATTTACACTGCAACGGATGCACTGGAGAGCATCTCATCCAAGGATACTTGGCATGCAGACTGGGGGAGCCAGGGATTGAACCACTAACCTTCTAATCAGTAGATGACCTGCTCTACCTCCCGAGCTACAGCCACCCTGTGTTTAAGTGGAATATGCTGTACTCCAAATGGCAGTAAAGTTCTTAAATATACCCAAGACTGGCAAACGAAAGTCAAACAAAAATTCTAGCCTTAATAGATGTATGATATCTCCCTTCATCAGGTGACACAGTGTCTTGTATGGAGTTAACTTTACTGGAGCTTTAGAGTATGCTACCGAGACAAGGGGCTGAAGTGGCTGCAAAAAACTATCAGTAAAAGTCTTTCAGGAGAAGCATCTGTGCAGTCATCTGTTCTTTTCCGACCCTGTTTTCCAAGCCTTTGGGCAAAAGGTTTGTTACACCTAACACATTTAAGTCAGTGTAATACAATTCATTTTTATTTATATGTCAACAAATCACTAGAGCAATCGCCTCAAAACAACATGTATTGAATATATTTATATTGTAATAGATAGAAAACCCAAACTATCAAAAGACCCCCTCTGAGCAAGTACTTGGCAACAGTGGCAATGAAAAACACCCCAATAACAGGAAGAAACCTCCAGCAGAACCTGGCTGGATGGACGGCTATCTGGGACAACAGGCTGGGGGTGATGGGAGAAAGACAGAATAAAAGACACTATAGAAGAGAGCCAGCGATTAAAATTCTGGTGCCGTATTGGAGAAGTTCAAGACCAAAGTGGAATGAATTCTGCATAACACTCCCAATTTCCTTAATTGGTAGATTAATTACAGTTAAAATGATTTGCCTCCCTCAATTGTTATACGTTTTTCAAAACTTAGCAATTCATCTTAGTTGAATGTTATAATTCTTTCATTTATTTGGAATTACAAAACTCAAAGGATATAAAAGAGTCGCCTGTGTAAGTGCAAAACAAGTGGAAGGCTGGCTCTACGAGACTTTGTGTGTTATAAGTTAACAAGTATCTCCTACTGGCTAGAGAGTCACCACCTGGTTGGACACAGAAAAAGGATTGGCAATCACACTCTCTTGGCACTATTGCAATGTTATCCTATTTGTCTCAAAACCTTCAGTGATGGATGGAGCCTGTATAACCAAGGTGTGTTTGCAGTCATCCTGCAGCTTCAAGAGAAAAACAGCTTGCCAAAGCCAGATTTCTATAGACATCGGAAGGTCAGACACTCAGTAAAGCCATAGCTTAATAATTTAGAAAAAGCAGTGAGACAGATAAATATGGATGGTCTCAAAAAGACTGAAAGAGAGCTGGGAAGAGAAAGGGGGCTAGATAATGTTAAGATATGACTAAAGTTAAAGTTGAACATTTTAAAAGTCTATTTAAAAGTGAAGTTGAATAGAATCACCTATATGTGATAAATAAATAAATCAGAGGCAAATCTGTTTCATTGCTGCATCACATGTGCCAAATGTGAGGACTTTTGACTGGGAATATTTTCCTTGTTTTCAAAGATTTTAAAAGCCAAATAAGACTGAATCCTCTTCTGATCATCACCTCCTGTCTTATGGCCTCCTCTGTGCAAAAAACCTTATGCTTTTCTTCTGGGAAAAAAGGATGTTCCAATTTTTAACATCAGGATAGCAACAGTGAGAAAACAGACTGGAGGACTTTGAACAGATTTAGCATCTTTAATATAGAGAGAACAAAACTTCACTGCCTTTAATGCAGCTTGAGGATTTGAGTTGATAGGGAGGGGTGTGGGGGGCAGTGATGTGGGGACTTTGTTAAACAATTGTTCATAGACTGTCCAGTTAAAAACTGAAACATTAATTTCAACTGAAAGGTTCTATATTTTTCATTATATATGCTTCATAATAAAGGTATTTGAAGCAAGAAGACTGGCACTGAGATAACTTGGTTTACTGATGATGATGTAGGCTGACATCAATTGCTTATTGTGATTTTTATTATGTAGTTAAATGTCATGGCCAAAGCATCAGACATACAGAGGCTTACATTGTTTCCTTTTTAGATTGGGACAGTTGCTAAATGGTTGATACATTTGGCTGACCCCAGGGGCGGTCTTTCCTACACGTCCCTCTGTCCTGCCTTCTGAAACAAGCATTGTGCTAGTTTCTTTTTATATACTAAAACAAAGGAAAAAATTGAGTGATAGAATGTTTTTTCTTGTAGATCTTCAGAATTGAATTTATGGACATATAATGATAATTATGCAATAGAAATTGCAGCTTAAACTAGGTAGAGAGAGAGACCAATAAAGAAATACAAGGAAGTGGTTATAAATTACAGTGTTCTCATGGATGATCTCTAAATCTTTTTCCCATGAGAATATTTCCATGCATGCATTTGTCCACTTTCTTCTACTTATCAGGGTAACCGTGGGGCTGGAGCCTATCTAAGCTGAGACAAGGCAAGAGGCAAAGCACACCCTGAACCCAGTCTGTCACAGAGCTAACACATAGAGACAGACAACAATTCATGCCTAAAGCCAATTTAGAAAAATGATGTAATCTAACAAGTATGTCTTTGACTGTGGGAGGAAGCCAGAGTATCGAGAGAGAACACATCATTCACAGGAAACTTCATACAAAAAGGCCTCATTGAGCTGGTGGAACTGAATCAAGGACCTTCTTGTTGTGAGGGTACAGTGCTGACCTCCGAAGCCCCGAGATATCATGGGTCAAAGTTTTGTAGAATGTTTCCGGTACACATGGGAATCTGTAGGATGGAGATATGGATGAAAGATCAATAAGCAAACTGAAAGATCATTTAACAAACCACAAATAATAATTAGTTTATTATCTCTCTCTTTCTCTCCCTCTATGTATATCCTATATATAGGATAATATAAGAGTGTCAAGTTAGCCCCTTATTCCATTTTATTTAACTTAAGGTAACTTGAGTTAAAAAAAAAGAAAGAAAATTATACATTTTTTAAAATTCATTCCTTTTTTATTATTTAAAATGCTTCCATAGACTCTCGTCGTCTTCTATGTAGGCAACAGAGAGAACTGAACTGAAGTTGTCCTGGCAAACCTGGCAGGCTCGCATTGAGTGATATAATGTCTGGTGATAGTAGAAACAAACAGAGGTTTTGTTCAGTGTCCACGTACCATAGAAATGATAGAAAGTTGGGGTAAAAGAGGATCTGTACAGAAATAACAGTAGAAAAAAGATCAACATGTTTTTTTTTCTCCAAGATTTTCCGTTGAAGGCTCTATTCTTGTATTTAATGGACAGATATGAGCGTAGTATTGATTTTACACCTGCAGCGGTAACAAGGGATCTTGCAGTACCAAAAGCGACCTCATACCGAGTTGAAAATGTGGACCCAAGGCCAGTCCTCTAATCTTATCAAAGTTAATGCCAATCATCATGACTGGAGCTGTGATAGACTGCCATGTGGTGATTGTATGAAACTGATAAAAGAGACAAGAAGTAGGAATAGATTGAGTTAACAAGATAGGATTAGAGGAACAGCTGGACCTCTGTCATTATTACAACAAATCAAAGTCCTGCTGGCTGCTGCTTTTGCTGTCTTCAAAACATTCCTTTTTTATATGTTCATTGCATTGTTGTGGGTGTAGTTTAGGCTCTATTTACTATGTGCCCATAAGATGATTTAACATTCATTTGAATCTCAATGGTGAGCTGTAGACAACATGTTGTTGTGGTCAGTGACGCTGTTAAAAATAGTGCTGTCTTCGTGCTGTTGTTAACCACGAGTCAATGCATTTATAACGTAGTTCAATAACTACATTTTCACTGCACACTGAGAACAATCTGTATTTAAAGCCTGCTTCTTTTAAAGTTGCAGTAGTTTTTAGTAACTTTATCACACAAGTACAAAGAGCAAGTGAGAAGCAATGCGGGGGAAAGAATGCAGAGAATCTCTGTATTGATTTGGAGGCACCATTCGTTATAAGGCGGACAAATGGAAACATTTCAGAAAAATATGTCTACTTATGCCCTCACAGCATAAATGATCCATGTCAGTCCCACTCTAAAAGGTCAAGGGTTCAAAGGTTTCCTTTGTTTGCTGTGTTATTTAGCTCTTGTTGTTATGTTAGCTTGCACAGGTGTAGTACTTGTTTCTGGCTGAAACTGTTTGAAATGCTTAATTGCAGCTTTCTGGAATGTCTCCTGAAATGTATGGCTTTTATGAGGAAACCCACAGTGACTACTGTGTGTGATAAGGACATAACTGCTACTGAAAACAGTTAGTGAAGTGTGGATAGAAAACATGGCCAGAGAGAGCACAGTTTTCTTTTACATGCCACCAAAATCCTCTAGTGACTCTTCATTTGAGTGTGTAGTAATGCTTCAAGGTATGTTGGAATAAATCAGGAATACAAATGACTCCGGCTTCTCTATGACCGCAGTAAAATCTTCCTCTTGTCACCTGTTGAGATTTTTATGGCAGCAATATAAATGAACTACTGGCCTTAGGCAAGTAAATCTACCACCACAGATCTCTTTAATTTTTAGAATATGTATATTCTCAAATAAAAAAAATGGGGGTCAAGTAAAATCTCGATCTCTGATGATGGTTGAAGGTGGGTTCTATACTAACAATGAACTCAGATCCAAGCAGTTCATTTCAATAACACGAGATCCTCGAAAATAAGCACCTGAGTGAGATTTACTTAATGAGAGATAGCTGAAGGACCTTCTTTCTGTGCAGCAACAGTGCTAACCACCAACAATAGAAAAATGAAATATCGCGATAGAATGTGGGTAAAACGCGCATGCGCAGTGCCTTTGTTTTCATACGCACACGTCGGAAAAAGCATGGCGGCGACGGAGAAAGAGGAGGGCGAAAGCAAACCGTTGAATGAAACGGATGAACCAGAATTGGTTTGTAAAAATGTTGCAGCTTCAGTGGTGGAACTGGTTTAGCTTTCGTCCGTCAGATACACAACAAAGCACTATTTTTGGTAGAGCATGCTAGCGGGCCGTCGTTATTACCGTGTTGTTTGGAAAATATGGCACACTTAAAATCAATCCTTTGATTTTTCTGAAAGTCGACAGTGCCCCTTATAATCCCGTGTGCCTTATGTATGAATTCTGTTTGTGACCTCGAAACGATTTTATGTACACGGCGCTCAAAAATCTGTCAAATGTTTCAGTACGACTTTGCTAAGCTAAGAAGCCGCACCGCTTGATGGATTGTCGGAGCGTTACGGCTATCGTAGGCAGGAGCCTCGCGGAGTGATACGTACTGTGCTTCAACATAATGTTACCGTATTGTGTGTGTATAACCTCTTTTTAAGTTTTGTGGATATTATACATGGTTATGCTGAGGATATGTCGGCCAATTTCCACTGGAAATGCCTTTTGGTTAAACTGTCAGCAAGGAATTTGCATTTGCACTGTTACACTTTTATATAACTTTAATGCACAGAAAAACAGCTGCTTGTTTAAGTGAAAATACATTGATGTTTTTTTTTTCCACTAATAAAGTTGTGGAGTTGTAAAGTATTTTTTCTCTTGTCAATTATATCGTCAGTTATATCGTTATCGCAAATTTTCAAATGTATATCGTGATAAATATTTTTGGTCATATCGTCCTGCTCTACTGCCCACTAATATTTGGTTAAATGTTGCTAAGCAGATTACACCTGGACCATATGTTTTTGGTAGTACTCAACAAGATTCTAGCATTATTCCATCTGGATTTTAGACTCTTCTTGGCTGATTTGATATTAGTTAGTTAGTTAGTTAGTTAGTTAGTTAGTTAGTTAGTTTTCTGGCAGGAACTTGACTTCTAAGCATAGTTCACACATTTTCAGTAGGGTTCTGTTCAGGGCTTTGGGAAGCCCATTCCAGAGACTTAATGTTGGCCTACTTAACTATTCCAAAACCAGTTTCTTTGTGCTACTGGGATCATTGTCCTCTTGGAACAGCCAATGTCAAATTGAATCCAGTTGTTTATTAGAAGTGAAGTTGAGGACTTTGGAGGTTGTCCTCCTTCTTTGCTATTTCATCCACATGCAACTGTACAACTGGCAGCAAAACTATGGCGTTATTTTTGTGCCACTACTCTGAGCGCACGTAAAACAAATTTGCAGGTGCAAGTGTTGCATTTTGTGGAGAAATTTATTTTGAACGAAGAAAAGCTAAATTTGAGTGAACAAAACTCATAGCTGCGTGCAAAAAATGTATTTCAGTGTTTGCTATTATCCACACACACACAATAGCAGCCCCTCTCGCTCAGTTTTTGCATTTGCGCTCGCTCGCAATGTGTTGCTCGCGCTCTCAACATTTCTGCCCGTGCACGTTCAACTCTTTCTGTACACCGTTATATTTGTGCCACAAAACCAGCCAATCACAGACTTGGATGCAAAAAACTCTGATTGGATGATTTGGTCTCCAATCATCTCGAAATGATGAAATGCAATATCTCAGAATCCATTTCGTCCAAAGCTCAAACGAGGCAGTGGCGGAGGAACACAGAGTGGCAGAGTTTGAAATATTACTCTTTCTGGGTCACAAAATAAACTTTTAAGATATTTTCATGCGAGAATGGTGCTGTGTAAACTTCAAATATCTGCTTGATTTATCAAGACATCACATATTTGCAAAAGTGGTCTAACATTTTTTTTAAAATAAATTTCTGCTCAAAATGCAACACTTGCACCTGCAATTTTTTTTTACATGCGCTTAGAATAGTGGCACAAAAATAACGTCATACAAAACAACACCAGAGCTGATTTACATGGCATTTCCATGATTGGTATTTGCGACTCATGAATCTGGTAAAGTTGACTAACTCGTATGTCACTGGTGTTGGAAACTTAGCTAACATCAAGTTTGTTTTAATATAGCTTCATGAGTCAAACTTTTATAATTGGAAAGCATGTCCCAGCTATCTTCTTGAAATTTTTCCGCTGTGGCATTTTCAAGCATTTGATATTTTATTTTGAAATCAGTCACTACACATATATAATCTGTAAGGATTTGTAAGTGTTTGAAAAGCTTACTAACTTCTAAAATCTATATAGATAAAATCTGTTAATCCTGGTGCCAGTTTATATTGTAAGCTTATTGCAGATTGATTAACATACATAGGATGAGTGAGGGAAGGACTATGTTTTCAATATAACTTTGCTAGGAAGTTAAGAAGAAAGAAATAACCCATCTTTCTATTTCATATTAAAATCCTAAAAAATGTAAATTCATTAAAAGCAATGTCCAATAGAGTAACCTGGAATTTACCTGCTAACCGTGTTCTCCATTAACTACTGAAATATTGTTCCTCGTGGTTTTTGACATGTGATTTACCTTCACAGGTTACACCCGATTGCCACTTTGGGTTCTCCCTCAGACTATTTTTGCCTGAGAGGCAACCAGGCTGGAATTAAAAGATTTCACAGGAAAATTCCACTTCCTCTCTCACTCCATCACTGCTTCCCAGGCCATAAGAGAGCAAAACCTAATTAGACAATTCTGCCTTAAAATAATCAGAAGTACTTTTATACATGGTTTGCTGCTTAAATATGCAGGGGCTGGGTGTACTACTGCAAACCATGGCCCTGTGGAGGCATGGGGTTCCTCGTTACTGTTTCAGAAGACAATCTGCCAGAGCAGGGTTGCATGGTGATGACATCATCCATGCATCAAATGTAAAAGCCTGGCATAAAGATGGCTCTGATAAAAACATGCTTCAGCCACAGTAAGGCCTCTGTATGGCACCATTATTCTCTTTTGAATGAACAAAGTGTTCATCGTCTTCACTAGAAGTGTTCGTCTTCTAGTGTAGTCAGCCGGATGTCCTGTGCATGCTTTACACTTTAACCATGAGTCTGATTTGACATTTCTGCGCATGTAGTGAAAATTAAGGATTTTGTATCTGACAAACACAAGAAAAATCAGGGAAGTGGTTGGCACTGTGGTGAATGTGCCTGAGTATAACTCATTTAATTAAACACTATATGTAGGATATAAATTGCAACAGAATAACCAGATAGTTTTTCTACATGACACCATTAAGCCTCATTGCCATGGCATAAATCACCTTACTCAACTTTCCTCTCTTTTGTTACAGTTTACCTTTTATTGTTGTGTTCCACAAGTGTAAAAACTATATATGTATGTCATGTTAGTCATACCTTACTGTATGGGGGTTGTTAAATTGCACTGACTCTGTAAATACTGCACATAATGAAGAAAATGTTGCATAGTACATCTTATATAATTCACTTTGGTTACTTTAGTTAAAATGAAAGTAGACCGTGCACTATATAGGGACATAGAGTAGACAGAATTGTAATTGCATTAATCTTGCTTACTTAACCTAATTTCTGCTCTGCTTTAAAAGGTTTGGCAGCAGTTTAAAAACATCTAAATATTAATTTTTTAATGAGGATCTTTTGAAAATGACAGCTCACACTGAGTTTGATTTATCCCCAAATTGCTGCATTCATTATTAATTACCAGAAATTATTAAGAAGTTTGTAACTCACTTTAATTGGCAGGACAAATCTACATTTTGTACATATTTGTAAAAATTACCAAAATATTTAGCACCATGACCTGTTAATAATAATTCTACACATGACAGAGTGCCAAAGATTGCACAAAAAGCATCATGCCACAAACTTTGATATTCCTCAAAGAAAAACAAATGTTGCAAATGTTCTGGACTTTTTTTCCCCGTGCAAGTTACCAGCATTAAAGCTGAGTTTTAAATTAATTCCCCTTCTCCTGAATCCAGACTGGAGCCTATGCCAGCTGTGATAGGGCGAGAGGCAGGCTGGATAGGATGCCAGTCTGTAACAGGGCTAACACTGAGAGATAGCCATTTTACGGGCAATGCCATGCATGTCTTTGGACTGTGGGAGAACGCCAGAGTACCCAGAGAGAACACACACAGACAAGAAGAGGACATAAACAGAAGTCTACAAACAAACACCCCAGACTAGGTTTGAACCCAGGACCTTCTCATTGTGAGGTGACAGGGCTAAACACCATACCACTGTGCTAAGGCTGAAGTGCAATGAGATCATGAGGAATTGTATCAGAGATTGAGCTATTTGAAATGTCTTTCAAAAGGGTGAAATAGACAAAGAGAGCTTGGATTGGACAATGCTACTGTAACTTATTTTATTTGAGTGAAACATTTATGTAAATGACAGGCAGAGAGTTGCAAGAGCTAAGAGGTGTAATGCAAGGAGTAGAGGTATTTGAGTTTAAAGCTATATAGTAGATGAGATTAAATAGCAGCACAAGTGAAATGGAAGAGTTACAATTGAGACCTGCTCATCTGTACCACTGACAATGGTACTAACATAAAGACCGAAGGTGGAGCTGGAGGCAGCAGAGCTGAAGATGCTAAGATTGGGATTGAGCAGGGTTGACAGGATTAGAAATGAGTACACGAGAAGAAGAGCTCAAGCTGGGCGATCTGATAACAAAGTTAGTGCAAGGTGGAGCTGGTGTGCAGAAGAGAAGTAGTGGATATATTGGACAAAGGATGTTGAATATGGAGAGACCAGGCAGGAGGAACAGAGAAAGGCCACAGAGAAGATTCATGGATGTAGTGAAGGTGTCATGACGCGCTGTGAGGCCGGCAGGATAGGACCCAAAATGCAGGACTGAGACAGAATTAAACTTGAAGGCAGCTTTATTGGTGGGTTTACAGATAACAAGACTAAAACTGAGAAGACACTAGGCTGGCAGAACACACAGCATTGAGAGAGATCATGACAAGGAACAGAAGGAAATGCAGACAATAAATACACACAGTGAATCAGGGCAAAGAGGAAACACTTGGGGGATACAGCTGGACATAATCTAACTGACGAGACAGGGGAAGCAAAACTGAACATGATGCACACAGGACATGTGACTATCAGAATAAAACAGGAAGTAAAAAGAGACGCAGACTCAGACACACAGCTCACATTTCTGCTCCTCCCCTTTGTGAGTGTGGACGCTTCATCTCTTTGCTCTTGAATGCTTTGCTTCTTATATTGATTTTTATTGATTTTTATGCTGATTTTTTCCCTTTTTTCCGTGTGAGCTTACCTGCGATAACTTCTGGACACTTGTAGATCATTAGGACTAGAGTGTTCTTAACAGAAACAGCAACATTTTATGGTTACCTTATCCTCAGCGCTCCGTGTGTCTGTGGCCTAGACACAGCTGAAGCCTGATTACAGCGTCTGGGCACCGAGCAGCCTCAATAGCCTGGTGCTAACCGCTAGGCTAACTAGCAACAAGATGCCTTCCCTCTCCACAGATGACTACCACAGCCTCCTGCAGAAGATTGCAGTACTGGAGACAAAAATTCATCGCTTAGAAGTAAACGTGGAGGTAAATGGACTGTGTGGAAATGAAACAACCTTGCCTTTGATTCAAAACAATGGCGATGAGCAAGCTAGTACACAGCTAAGGAGCACAGATAACATGACCAAGAAAGTAGACTCTGTGCATTATTATAAATCCTCAAGTGATAATCCCCCCTTAGACTGTCTTGGTGCAAAACAAAGACATAAATCATGTCTCCTGGAAGGGGGAGGACGTATCACAGGCAGGGCACAGCGAGCTGAAATCTCTGAAACCGACTGGCCTTCACTTCCTACGAGACAGAGAAGCTCTTCTACCCCTGTATACGGGAGGAAACAGGACTGGACAACCGTGAATAGGAAGGTTAACAACAAACCTCCAAAACAACTGAATGTGAAACTGCAGAACAGATTTGCTCCACTATCAAAGGACCCTGGATCTATATCGGACAACCATCCATCTAAAAGCAGCGAAATAAGGTCTGAAAATCTGTTGAAAAGTGAAAGGCCACAGGGAAAGCTAAAGGCTAGGCCTGAAACTCTGATTGTGGGTGACTCTGCCGTAAAGGATGTACAAAGGATGTGCGGTAAGAACACTGAAGTCCTCTGCTTTCCTAACGATATGGTCAACAACCTGAAGGAGAGAATTCTTCAAATTGCAGATGAATATCCAACTGTGACAAACATTGTTCTGCATACAGGGTCAAACGATGTGTCCAAACAACAGTTGGAGGTTCTGAAACGGGACTTTACTGGATTATTAAATACTGTAAACTCTCTGAATGCAGCTGTATTCATCAGTGGACCTGTACCGCCGGTCAGAGGAGGAGACGAGAGATTCAGCAGGTTGTTTACACTGAATAAATGGCTTATATCAGCATGTGCTGACCACTCAGTGCACTTTATCGACAACTTTAATATTTTTTGGGAACGCAGGCATCTGTTCAAAGCAAATGGATTTAATTTTAACAAGTCAGGGGTGAAACTGTTCACCTCCAACTTGTTTTATTCCATACGTCATCCATCCGTGCTTGGTGCCAAGGCTGAGATAAACGAGGAGTTATCTCATAAAGAGGAACAAACAGTACTCCAAGAACAGACAAAGCCCAGCAGAAACCTTGAGGAGGAGCTCCATTTGCCCCCACCCGGGAAGAGCCTCAGAAAGGAGAGACATCCATGGCATCTGAGGAAGAGCCTCAGAAAGGAGAGACATCTAAGGCAAGAAGAGGGGTCCCTATTTGCCTCCAACTCTCTCAACAACACCAACGACCAGGACAAGGGACCACGACCTTCCCCAGTCCCCCAAACCCCTGACAGGCCATCACCCTCCTCCCCCTCCCTTTCTCCTTCCTCCCCACACCTGAAATTCACTGAGGAGATGATGGAGCGGGTCAATGCTGGGCTCAGATCTACCCCCCGTCCCAATCCCTTTTTGTCCCCCATAAACCCCCCACCAGAGCGGCCAAAGGTTCGCCATCGAGCCCCACCCTCAACAGAGCAATCGAAGTCACATTGCCCAGCCTCGCCCCCCTTAGTTCCTCTTCATGCCCTGTCTCCGCAGTCTGATGTGTGATGTGTGAAGGGTCCGGGCTGTGAGGATTATGGCAGTGATGACTTTTCCCAGGAGAAGCTGGGACCCTGTTTACTAGAAGGTTTTAAAATTTCTGTACTTTTAGGTGACAGGAGACATGTGGCCTGGTCAAAACACAGAGAGCTGCACTCTAAAAGATCTTTAAACATAGTAAACATACCTTGTGTGCCACAGACTGCTCCCAAACACGAGGGGACAAGTAATACCTCTAAAACACTTAAGTTGGCTTTATTAAACGTTAGATCTTTAGCTGGGAAAACATTTTTAATTAATGATTTAATCACTGAGCACAGCCTTGATTTTATGTTTTTAACTGAAACTTGGTTGGACCAAAGTAACAGTGGAGCTGTTCTCATCGAGACGACCCCTCCTAACTACAGTTTTATCAGTGAGGTCAGGGCGAGCAGGAGAGGAGGAGGGGTTGCTGTCTTATTTAATGAATCATTTCAATGTAAGCAGCTATCTCCTGGAAGTTTTCAGTCTTTTGAATATGTGGCTTTACAGCTGAAGGCCCCATCCAAAGTTGTGTTTCTTAATGTTTACAGGCCTCCCAAATACTGCACAGACTTTTTTAATGACCTCAGTGAACTGCTGTCTGTGATCTGTGTTGATTTTGACTGTGTAATTATTGCTGGGGATTTTAACATTCATGTGGACAACCCTCAGGACAAAGGGACTAAAGACCTGAGTAACACTCTGGGCAACTTTGGGCTGACTCAGCATGTAACAGAGGCCACACATAATAGAGGACACACTCTTGACCTACTGATCTCCAAAGGCCTGAGCATTTCAAAGGTTACTGTGTCTGATGTGGGCCTGTCTGATCATTACTGTGTTTTCTTTGAAAGTAAAATCTCAGCCCACACAAATATATCAACAACAGTGATCACAAAACGGTGTATAACTGAACACAGTAGTGCAATTTTTAACCAGGTCTTCCCATTAACACCTGACCTGTCCAGAGGGTCAGTCAATGAGCTCGTCAATAGCTTCAATGCTAACATGTTAAATGTAATGGACACTATTGCTCCCATTAAGGTGAAGGTTATCTCTGGAAGGAAAAAGTCTCCATGGAGAAACTCCACACTGGTGAAAAATGAAAAAAGAGAGTGTAGGAAAGCTGAGCGCAGATGGAGAAAAACAAACCTCCAGGTTCATTATGACATTTATAAAGAGAAACTTCACAATTATAATTTACAACTGAGGAATGCAAGGAGGTCCTACTTCTCTGACATCATCACTAAAAACAGCCATAATGCTCGGGTCTTATTTTCTACAGTTGACAGGCTAACAAACCCTCCTGTGTCAGTGGCAGCTGAACTTCATTCGACCATGGCCTGCAATGACTTTGCCAAATTCTTCACTGAAAAAATCCAAAAAATTAGACAAGCAATTGGTACATCAACAGCAGATCCAGGATATGTACTGTGTCCACCAAAAAACTGTTTAAACACCATGAAACAGTTTCAACCTATTAACAGCAAAGACCTGGAGGACATCTTAGGTCAACTGAACTCCTCCTCCTGCTGTTTAGATGTCCTGCCAACAAGTTTTTTCAAAAAGGTCTCAAAGACTTTAGAGTCAGACCTGTTACAGATCGTCAACTTTTCTTTATTATCAGGTGTGTTTCCAGAATCACTAAAAACTGCTGTAATCAAACCTATACTGAAAAAGGACAATCTTGACAAGACACAAATGAACAACTACAGGCCGATCTCAAATCTCCCGTTTTTAAGTAAGATCATTGAAAAAGCAGTTTCTCAACAGCTCAGTTACTTCTTAAAACAGAATAATTGCTACGATGCCTTCCAGTCAGGTTTTAGACAGAACCACAGCACTGAAACCGCTCTGACCAAAGTGTTTAATGACATATGTCTGAATACAGACAGTGGAAAAATGTCAGTCCTAGTTTTACTGGATCTCAGTGCAGCATTTGATACAGTTGACCACAACATATTACTCAAACGACTGGAGAACTGGACAGGTCTTTCAGGAACTGTACTAAACTGGTTCAAAACATACGTAGAAAACAGGAAATACTTTGTATCAATAGGTAACTTCACATCTGAGCAGACAAGTATCACATGTGGAGTTCCCCAAGGTTCCATCTTGGGACCCCTTCTGTTTAACATCTACATGCTCCCACTGGCACAGATTATAAACAACAACAAAATAAACTATCACAGCTATGCAGATGACACACAAATATATATCACAATGTCACCAGGAGACCGAGGCCCTGTACAGGCTCTTGGTAAATGCATTGAGGAAATCAATGACTGGTTGTGCCACAATTTTCTCCAGCTAAACAAAAACAAAACTGAGGTAATAGTCTTTGGCGCCAAAGAAAAACGATTACAGGTCACCAGAGAACTTCAATCTATACATCTAAAAACCACAAACCAGGCGAGAAATTTGGGTGTAGTGATGGATGCAGACCTAAACTTAGAAAAACACATTAAGACAATAACAAAGTCAGCTTACTATCACCTCAAGAATATATCAAGGATAAAAGATCTGATGTCTCAACAGGACCTGGAAAAACTAGTCCATGCATTCATCTTTAGTAGGCTTGATTACTGTAACAGCATCTTTACAGGTCTACCTAAAAAATCAGTCAGACAACTACAGCTCATTCAGAACTCTGCTGCTCGAGTCCTCACTAAGACCAAAAAAGTGGACCACATCAGTCCAGCTCTGAGGTCCTTACACTGGCTGCCTGTCCGTCAGAGGATAGACTTTAAAGTTCTGATGCTGGCCTATAAAGCTCTGAATGGTTTAGGACCAAAATACATCAATGACCTCCTGACCCAGTATGAACCATCCAGATCCCTCAGGTCATCTGGATCCGGTCTTTTATCAGTTCCCAGAGTCAGAACCAGACACGGAGAAGCTGCATTCAGCTTTTATGCTCCTTATATCTGGAACAAACTCCCAGAAAGCCTCAGATCAGCTGAAACACTCAGTTTATTTAAATCCAGGTTGAAGACTCACCTGTTCTCAGCTGCATTTGAATAAAGCACCAAATCCACACTTTAAGCTTAAATTTCAAAACTTACATTTAACTACTGATTTTATCTACTGTTCTGATTTTATCTGTTTTGATTTTATATACTGTTGTTTGTTTGTTTGTTTGTTTGTTAACTAGTTAGTTAGTTTATTTGCTTGTTTTATTCAATTTTAAATCATGCTTTTTATTTGTTCTTGTTTCTAATGTCTCTGTAAAGCACTTTGAATCACCTTGTTGTTGAATTGTGCTATACAAATAAACTTGCCTTGCCTTGCCTTGCCTTGACGTGGGAATACAATAGCAGACACATGGCAGACGGACATGACAAAGCTGAAAGAATGAGAGAGCCAGGAAGCTGAGACAACAGAGAGTGAGCTGGAGAGTTAGGGACAAGTAAGACAGAGAGGGAGACAGATGCAGAGAGGGAGCGAGAAGGGAACAGAAAAAGAGCGTCATTATAGACAACACACTGGGGATGAAGGGGAGGACACAGCAAGGAGAGACTAAGACAGAGCGGGCACAGAAGGGAACGAAATTAAACAAGAACTAGAAACATAACAAAACCCAAAGACTCTCCAAACTAAACTTTAGTATCTCAATAATCTGCAAGAAATGAACAAAAGACTAAGCAAACTTAAAACCCAGAAGATGGATATGAAGAGTGCTGATGTGCCAAATGAATGAATGATTGAATGAGTGAATACCTGCTTGGGATGATTTTGGAGAGTGTGTGAAAATGTCAGACAGACTAAAATTTGATCTATTTTACATTTTCAAAACTTGCTTAACAGTTTGTAAGCAAAAGAAAATATTTCAGCTGTCAAAAAATGTGGAAACCGTACAAGTCAGTTTTTGTGAAGAAAGCGCATGTCTTTGTGACACTCTGCAATCAAATGAAAGGAGCACGTTCATAGTGCAGATCCAGTAGAAGGAGGTGACTCCCAACATCTGGGAGCTGGCTGAAAACTGGCAATTTAGTGGGAGCAACAATTTTAGCTGTGCCTGTAAGTGATAGACACAGCTATCGCACTTGTTGCTCTGCTTCCATGTTATTTTGCAGATTAACAGTGCTTTAGTATCTTTGTTTAGAAATGGCTCTAAACTAAAGTATAGAGAACGTCAGTGTCAGCACTATGTGATCCCTGCATATTTATATCTGAGTCGTTCAAAGGCTGATGTTGCTTTAACATTCATTCGGTGTTCCTCTTCTCTCTTCTCTTCATTCACCTCTCACCTTCTTTCCTTTCCTTCATTTTCCTTATGAAATTCAATCCAACCATCCTTCTCGCCTCCGTGTCCTCTTCCCGCTTCGCCTCTTGGCCAGGCCGGGCCAGTCTGCATGGCAAGTCCTCCCTGCGGATAGAGGATGTGCGTTCAGACGACCACGGCTGGTATGAGTGTAAGGTGCTGATGTTGGAGCAGCAGTATGACACCTTCCACAACGGCAGCTGGGTGCATCTAACTGTCAACGGTAAGAAGCATCTGACATCATGCATTATTCAGGCGGTTCAGTGTAAAGCCAGTGTGAAACAATAACTGAATAGACAGTACAAGTACAAAGTCATACCTTTGTTGTGTATGTGTGAAATATTATTACCTTCTTATATAGACTTTTTGACAGTCTTTGAAGGAATTGCGCTACACTTGTCGATGGAAATCCAAGATTTCTGATTGTTCTTGAGCTGAAGAAAGATGCACACTTAACACAAATTGATACAAATGACTGTCTCTTGACATTCACAAACTCAAACTCAAAGGCAGACAAAGTAACAAAAATGATTCTGCTTTTCTTTATGTCTCAGAAATAAAACAAACAGGTTTAACATAAAAATATGAAAACATTTCTAAAGAGATGCACACTTAATACAAAGACACGTAAAAGAAAATACCAAAGACAGGCAAAGCAAACTGGAACTAAGACTCACATAAAAAACGACTGAAAAAGGCACAATGCAGTCAAAACAACTATGACAAAAGTACAGAGGTACAATGAGACACAAATGGATGAAATGGAAAAACAAAACTGAGCAGAAATAGAAACAAACTGAACAGATCAACCCTCAAAGATGCAAAATAATGAATGCAAATCGATAAGTCTTTTAGATTGTTATTTCTTAGCCTGTGGATGCACTGAACACATAAAAGAGTGTTTGCATAACAGATGCTGAAATGCCTAATAATGTAGATTCTGTGAATAGGCTGCATGTGCTACATCAACACAAGGGTTAGATGTAAACCTAATAAAGTATTGTAGTACTGTAAACAGGCCACTTTGAAGATATCAATTTTAAATCTTTTATTTTAAAGGTACAGTCAGTCATTCTATTTGATTAGTTCATAGAAGAAAAGATCATATTGTCCCCAAAAATATACCAATAATAGGCATCGGTCGCTCTCAGGAGCTCAGTGAACTCCAGCATGATACTGTGGTAGGATGTGACCTGTGCAACAAGTCCAGTCCTTGCTACTAAATATTCCACAGTCATTTGGTAGAGATATTTTGTGATATTATAAAAATCACAAAACGAGGTCTGTGGATGCTGAGGCACAGAGTTTAAAATCCAGCAAGAAACTTTTTGATGGCTACCAAAAACATCTGGTCAAGGTGACACTTAGCCTGATGTTAGTGAGGGTGTGTGTTTGTACTTTAGACTGTGTTTGTCCTTTTGATCATGTGTGGATTAAAAAAAATCCAAAATAAATGTTATGTTGTGCAGCAATTCTTGTTTTTTAGTCATTAAAGATGTCTGCTTTACAGTTAAAAGAAAATCATTAAAAGCCATTCCTCCAATCATTAGGAGGATGCGTACTCGTATTAATTCCTACTTCTAATTACTTCATGATATATTTTTGTTCTGGTTACAGCCTAATATATACATATGCAGTCCCTTGTTACGTTAATATATATACATATTTATGCACTGATCTATAATTATTTAACGACAACTATCTAAACATATCCATGCATTCTCTTCCACTTATCCTTATCAGGGTTACGGGTGGGGCTAGAGCCAATCCCAGCTGCTATATTTAACATCCTACCTCATCTATATGTTAAAAAACTCAGAAAAGCAGGGCTATGCATTGATTAAAAAAAAAAAAAGAGGTATATAATATATCGCCTCTCGCCCTATGACAGCTGGGATAGGCTCCAGCGCCCCCCGCGACCCTGAAAAGGATAAGCGGAAGCGAATGGATGGATGGATGGATGGATAATATATAATTAGATATATTAAAAATAAATCAAATCACAGCTGAAAGACAGGGTGAAGGTGGTGTATTAGCAAAACAGCTGGTTAAACTTTGTAAATTTATTCAACCAAGTGATTTCTCAGCTTCTCAACTATTTTGAAAGTTCTGGCTGAGCCTGCAGTAGATCAACTTGCTTGTTTTATTAAAGCAGAGATTGTAGGAGCCGAAGCCATCTGTCCATTATCAGGGTTTTCTTTCCTCACGTGCTAATGGAATTAATGAAAACGTTCTGACATTGCACTTTAACTATTCTACATTAAACATGTTGGCCAAGATGACCAGTAAGAGAAAACCTATTTGTTACAATGATAATTCACAGAAGCTCCTTTTCTTTCAAATGCTAGCTCTGTTTCCACAGCATTGTTAATTTTGACACAAATTTTGATGTAGTTTTAATAGTGTTTTTGCTAACATGTTATTTAGGTGCAATCATAATTTAATAATTTAATCATCTAAATTCTTTTAGTTTCAGTCTAGTCAACTAAATTGCACAAGCCTGTCACAGACAAAACTAAAGTTGATTCAGCTGAATAAAAATATAACGTCTTAGCTTGTCGTGTTTTTACTGATAGTTCCTGCACACGTTTCATAAAGCGTCTCATTTCCCTTGACATTAAATATATAATGTGTCCATATGTTTTCTCTTCTTCCCAAGCACCGATATTTTGTCATGTTTTTGTGAGAAATGGGGAGCATTGGCATTAGCTAAGAGTTGTGACCACAATTTGGCAATAATATAAAGAATAGTTGCAAACAGGTGAGAAACCTTATGACTGTGGTGTTTAAGATCATTATGGAAACACATTTTCACTTTGATTTTAACTGATGTCTCTTTTAATTTTTTATACTAGGCAAGCACCGCCTTGCTTGTCCTGATGGAACGCCACTGGGGTGGATGTGAAAAATGTGTGGGGAACGTTAGAGCATATGTGTTCAAATACCCAGGTTTAAAAAACACATGAATTCCCTGAGCTCCGATACTAGTTATTATCAAAATGCATTGTGCAAAATATTAAGCTAGCAAACTCTCATTTTTGTTTATGTCTGTTTCCATAATGATTAGTCCTTCCCCTTTTTAAGATGGATTTAGCAGTGCTTAGCCTAATGGTGGAGGGAAAAATAATCTAATAGCAGGGAAATGTAGGGCTGGCACTGAACACTTCAAAAGATAAACACTGCAGAAGGTTGCAGGGTTTTGCTAATTATAAGCAATTGAGTAAGCAACTTGATAATATTGCTGAATCAGATTTTCGGTCACATAGCCAGTAAATACATATGTCAAATGTACTGTGCAATAGACATTACATCTCAAATAATATGTAATGAACATTGTGGTGAGAATAAGGCACGGCGGGACCACAGATCATCATTCAGAGCCATCTTTATTGCCCTACTCACCACAACAACACCACACACACCTGAGTCCCCGTGTTTTGACCCAGCGGGCGTGATTACGGGCAGACCACGCCCCACCACAAACATTTTTACAAATGAAGATTTTAGGGTAAAAAAAATTGATTGCACAGCACTTTCTATATCTGTGTCTCTGCTGCCTGTAGTAGCCATAGAGCATCACTAAAATACAGTTCTGCTATAATTCATAGTCTAACAAATCAGTCAGAATTTGCAGAGCTGATATGATTCTTTAGACTACTAGTTTCACCTAGGCAACAGTCCAGAAACCATACATATCCTTCTGTGTCACAAAGATGTAATAGAAAAAAGTTCTCACATTTGAGAAACAGGAGATGTTCTGTTTTCTACTTGTCTAAAGTGATTTGATTTCAGCCATTTGAAAGAGTTAAAACATAAAGCTGTACTGGGATTGTTAATGTTAATGTTGTGGTTCAACTGACAGTATTTGTGGTTTCTGATTGGTTACACTGTGGCTCTTTTGTAAGAACTTGACTTGAAAAAGTTGTGCAGAGCACTGCGTCCCCTCTTGTACATGCAGTGTCACAGATTTGCTGCACTTCTAGAAAAGAATACCTGCGCACAAACCAAGCTGAGTGTTAACACTCACAGGGCTTCACAGATGAGAATATTCTTGCCTTCATGTGGCAGTTCTAGCACTCGTCAACTCACTTAATCAGACAGCATATGAAGATGCTTGTTGCTGTGGTAACAGACAGATCAGATACGGTCCTGCAGCCCCTGTCCCCCACCCCCCAAGTTCAGTCTCATCAGCGTTGCGTTTGTTTTGTCTTGGTTCTTCATCCTCTTTCCCAGCAGTGTTTAGAAGCCTCAGGCTCCTAACTTAGCCTCCTTTCTCTCTGCCTGTTACTCCTTCACTGTCTGTTAACATCCTGTCACTGTACCAAGCATGAACCACACGGCTCCGATCATCGCTGTAGTCAGACAGTCAGTGGTGTACAGGGGACAGCTGACAAGCATGCCAGTTTTCCAGAATATATTGCTAAAACTAAGCTTCACAAAACGGATGTGCTGAAGTTGACTTTGTTACATTTTCTTAGACAGAAAATTTATTAAAGTGGTCAAGCTGTTTGAAAATGAAGTGCTTTTAATGTGTTGAATATACTGCTGAATATGTTACAGTGTTTCCTTTGTTTTTCCACTAAGAAGAAAAAGATAAAGCAGTTTAGGTGTAGCCAGTATTTGTGGAGGTCGTTATGACAACAGTCTTATACAAAAAAAGCCAGGTTATTTTAAAAATAGTACCATGCTATGTGTTATTATGGTATGTGGCTAAAATACCCTGGAAGTTAGAAACACTGACAGAAGACTAATTTCTGCAAAAGTGAGTATACCGAACAATGGTATGTAAGCATGCAGTCACTAGAAGTTGGATGGTGCCTTCGGTGTTTAGACTTCCTAGGGAAGGATATAAGTAGGGAAGGGAATTGATAAGAATTTAGCGATTCTGATTCTATCAACATCAGTTATTGATTCTATTCTTTATGGATTGTTTTACTGATTCTCACTGGGTTCTCGTTGGCTCTGCTTTGAGAGTTACAACCATCACTAAGCAGCATATCAAAGAGATTACATTCATTAAATTATGCTGTGTAGGCAAATGTCTGTACATGTTGGAGGTATTTCCTCTCTTTGTTGTGATCAGTGTTGGGGTGGTTACTCAGAAAAAGTAATGAATTACAAATACGACACAGAACACTTTTCTTTAAAGTAATGCTGTACGTTGCTTAATTACTCAAAGGAGAAGGTCATTTGTTACACTGTTTGTTACATTACTTCCACATTTCTGTAATATGACCTGAAATGCATCATCTCATAATGTTAACGTATAGCAACACAAATCCCTCGCCTAATGAGGACACACATACAGGATCTGTCTCTCAGTAATTAGGTGTGAACACACGGCAAAGATAAAAACTAGCATAAAGGGACTTCAAAGCGATCGCCACAGTGATTCTACTTTAGAAACGTGATCACGTAGAAACATAGTCTGACTGCTCAGCAGTTTGTTACACGTTGAAGTTCAGGGTCTGGCTGTTGGGCTGCGGTCGGCATTCACTCAGCTTTAACATCACTCTGGGTTCTTAGCTAGCTTAGCATTAGCATGCTGTCTGTGCAGATGATTGCAAAGAGCAGAAGTTGTGTTAGCAACATAATGCAGTTTCTGTTCTGGCTGGAGTTTTCACTTTACCATTGCACTGTTGTCATTCTGTGCAATAAAAACAAATATTTAAAGTATTGTAAATATCCATGCTGTGGACTGTGCCACTATTTTCCTCCTCCAGCACATCCACTGAAATCATCTGATAGTAGCACAAGTGCAAGTAGAACCAAGTAATTGAACTACCCGGAACAGGTTCTCTGCAGGAACTGGTCCTCGATTCCCATCAAATACAGTTTTTCTCTATATGCACTCTTGTAATAACTTAACTAACAATTATTGTTGTAGTGTTGATATCTTTAATTAGTTTAAATACCACTCAAAAGACTTTTTGCTTTGCCATTCAGAATAGCCTGATGTGATTAAAAATACAGCAACTGAATTATTATTCATATTTTTAATCTGTTAAGTTGCCGTGCTAGCCAATGTGTGAACACGAGCTAATAGCTTGAAAAATAAGACCTTCCTTTACTTTTGTGGTTGCCTTTTACAGTCATTGGACTGATGTACTATATAAAGGATGTGGAACAGCATTTCCATGCAAATCCAAAGGATCTGAAATTCATGCTCACTCCTGAGAGCTCTGCCTCAAAGCCACTGCAAAAACAGTAAACAATTGCTTTTTCATATAGGGCGAGATACTTTTAGCTTTTTTCCTTAGTAAATAGAGTTAATTACCATCACTTCTCCACCACCTTAAAATATGTTAGGTAAATACGCATAAAGAAAAATAAATAGGAAATGTGAAGATTGGCCCAAATAGTTTATTTGTTCAATGTAGCTGAGTGGTATACACTGACATAATTAGGGTCCATTTCTAATTCACATCAAAGAAGTAATATTAGTTTTATTAGTAATGATCTGAAACATTGCTTCATTTATATTTTTTCAGGAAAACCTTTTTTTTCTCCACCCATACCTTTCTTATCATCTCTGTTTCTTTAAATTAAATATTGTTCGAAAAACCTGGCTGCACTTGAGCAGTCAAAGTGCTTTAAACAACATCATTCATCCAAGCACTTTATTTATATGCTTAAGTGCTTTCTATCTAAAATTCAGACACACTCGTGCACTGAACAGACAGCAACTTTGGGTTCAGTATCTTCCCCGAGGATACTAAGGCATGGCTGTAGCAGCCAGGGGTTGAACCACCAACCTTCTGACTAGAAGGCGACCTGCTCTACCTGCTAAGGAATTGCTAGCCTTTAAAAGTAAAGTATTTTTACATAAATTGTTATGATGTTTGATTTAGTAACGCAATAATGTGGGTCCATCAGACCTGCTAATATTGGCTAAATAGCAAAAATATGAACACAATACAGAGGTTAAGTAAAACATTTGATTTTGTCATTAGAGGCTCAGGCTCAAATACAGGCACAGCTTTTCTTTGGTTTATAGCAGAGGTCCCCAACCCCCGAGTCACAGACCGACACCGGGCCACGAGAGTTGAAGATCACGTGTGAAATTTATGTTTTTATTTTTTATCGTTTTTATCATTAACTCTGTTTCCCTGGGTCTTTTCCTGTGTATTATGATTAAATTTTCTTTTTGTTGGTGCCGGTACTGGTTTTATTTTGTTGCATTTATCTGCAACACCTTAAAGGCCTGTCCGTGAAAATAGTCGGACATAAATCGGTCTGTGGTGCAAAAAAGTTTGGGGACCGCTGGTTTATAGTAAATGCAAATCTTCTGACCATCCAACTAAGAAGACACATAGTCAACCCAAAAAACTTAATTAGACAGTGAAGCTGATTGAAGAAGGGTTTTAAGTGTGACCAGTAACTTTATGAAGAACACTCGGGGGGCTTGGTGCTATACTGACCATCTAGATGAAGCAGAACTTCTAATTATAGTTCTTCTGTTTGCACTCAACCTCTCACTGCCAAACATCTGTAGTTTTTGGTTTTCACACTGTGGCCTTCAGTGCCAGCAGGACTGGCACATTAAGACAGAAGTGCTGTTTCTAGATTTCTGGTGAGATGCAAAAAGACAAGTTCCGTAAAATTGCCTCCTTCATTCCTGTGAACTTCTGTCACTTGAGATCGGCATTCCTGAAAGAGTGTATGAGTGGAGACATGAGACATGAGCTGCAAGATGGGAAGTGTTGGTAAAATCAGTTTAATAAGTATGCAAGTTTCTGCTTGAATGATTAAGTGAAATTCTAGGTTACCTAGCAGGGAAAAACATTACCTTGCTTGTATTAAGGCTTTTTTCCAATTAGAAGATTTAAAGTCCTGCACTCTTTGGTCCTTTCAGTCATGGTGAAGCCCAAATGCAGATAAGGTGATACCAAAAAAATAAAATAAAAAAAGGTTCAAATGTTATAGGGTTGGTCTTCAATGCCTCCATCTTGAAAAAGCACACCATTCTGCAGCAGCACTTTGCAGTGCATGCTACATGCCAGACCCAGTATCTCTATTTTTTTGTCTAATGGAGTCTTTCTTATTTTTTGCTCTTCTTTATCTCTGCCTGTTTGTCCCTCCTTAGTTTTGACATGTCTTTTCCTTTCTCGTCTGTGTGCCAGTTTGCACCCTCGCACAAGCTTTTCAGCACTTCTTAAGGTCCTTGAGGAAAACAGAATGAAGGGGTCACTGTTCCTCCTCCCTGTCAAAAAGCAGATGCACACATGATTACTGGCCAGTGGAGTGTCCTAACCACTCAGACAAAATGCAGCATTAAAAATTGACTCATAGATAGCTACTGTAGTCAGTATACCAATTAGTTATTATAGTAATTAGTTATTGTTAGTGGTGGAAGAAGAGGTAAAACAGTTTATTACACTGCTGTGCCATTTATATTGCATATTGAAATTGATTTGCAACTTACAGCCTTTAAATTTCACTGCTTGTCAGTCGTAGGATTTGTTTACAAAAACAGTTTGTTGACTTTCATCCTGTTTCGCTCCACAATGATATTTGAACAGCATCCTGCTGGACTGCATTGCAGAGCATGGTTGACCTGTGACTACCTCCCTCTTACTAATGCTCTAAAGCACCCCTGCAGAAATAACAGAAAAAGTTGTAATGGGGTAAATGCTCTGTTTCTCCACTGCTCAAACAAAAAACACAACTAAGAACACACAAATATTTTAGAAATGTGTCAAAAAAAATTGCTTAAAACTAAAAATGATTTTTAACTAACAATCTGAATACATGTTTCTGAATTTGTTGGGGACCGCTGCCTTAAGTGATATTATTTTCACGTACTAGTGTATATTACTGTATTTTCATACACACAAGTAAAGCCCAAATTAAAGCGACTGACAGGTTGAGCAAATAACAGCACTGGCAATGAGATTCATGTGTACCTAGCTTAGGTAGCAACTTTGAGTGCCAGCTGCAGTATCCAGCAGTCTTCCATAGCAGTACAGTTGGTCTTATCCACCCTTTATTTTAACCAGTAGTAAGACAACTAGTTACAAGGAAATACAGCTATATAATGAGGTCAGAAGTCTGCGTTTCCATAACTGTAAAATCGGTCTTAGCTGTGTGGCATGGTAAAATGTGAGACGTGGAATTAGCACTATGGCCTGGCTCATAGCTGCAGATGGAATAACATGCTAGAGATTACACATGTAAGCAGATCAGCTTGAGTCCTAAGGTGATTAGATTGAGAATATCAAAAAAGGAATTATGCTCAAACAAAATCTGCATTGAATCATTGACAGCGATATTGACATGTGCACTCGGATAGACTGTAATTGGCATGAGTTCAGTGGGGGCAGGGCAGTTGTAACACAGCTTAACTGTATTTCTGTTGGAGTATGGTGCCAGTTGTCTTGTATGATCATCCCTCCTTATATTCTAGCCAGCAACGGAGCTAAAGAGGATTTTAAAAAATGGTATTAACCAAATGCACCATGTCAGGCACACTGATGTTTAATTCTTAAAAAACAAAAATCACACTTATCAAAACTCTGAAAGGAAGGGTTTTTTTTAAGAGTTTATCTTGCTCAGATGGCTTAGCTGTGTTAAAATATTAATTTATCAACTGTCACTACACTTACTTAATTTAATAAATCATTGTTACTGCAGAAACTGTCAAATCTGCATCTCACTTTTTAACTGAAAGCATTAATACTTTTAAACTGTTCATGCATTTATAGCACTCTTATGAGTGTGTGAGCGTGTTATCTTTCTTGGTATGTCTACCAAATAAGATTTAGAAACTATGACAGCAATTACAGCTTCTCTGTTTTTAAGTCTTGGTCGATCCTCAGTAAGTACCTGTGAAAAGCTATATTCGAGTCTCAACAGCAAGTATACGTGTTGTGTAAGGTTTGGCCTGGGCTTTGGGTGGGCCCCTCATTGACAATCAGACTTTTCTTAAAGCCAAACCTGGTTTTCGTTTGCCCTGAAGGCAGGATTTATGGTGTGCTTCTCAAATGTTTATCCTCCTGGGAGGACTTCTGAAGCTCTGTTAGAGCCATCATTCAGGGCAAGTTTGGATACACAGTTTGATCAGACATCCAAGAAGTTTGGTGCCTTCAAATGTCTTTGACAGTTATCGGGGTCACTGTTCTCCTAGGAACACTTTTATACACAAGCCTTGTCCCAATTTGTCCAAGTTCATTTGCTGACTTCTACAGTAAGTTCTGTGGACTTCATTAATTGGGTTTTGAGACTCTAAATGTGTTTGCTAATGAGACATTTCTAGTTTTAACATTTAGATGTTTTTTTGTAAATGTATTCATCTCCTAATGATAAGGTATTAGGAGATCTGGGAGAAAACTTCCTATTGTCAAGCTGCTCCCAGTCTGCTTCAAGTCTGCAAAAAGTAAAGAGGTCTGCATTCTGAGATAAAACAGAGGTTTAGAGATCAGAACGCCACTAAATGTAAACAGATTTCTCTGAAATACAGTATCACATTTTTTCCCAACTTAACTAACCCTAATCTTTAGTCTGACAGCTAACAATGCAGAATTCTGATGTGTACTGATCTTTGTACAGCAGGTCTTTAGTTGTTTCTTTTCTCTTCCTGTTCATTCCCCAGTTCTTGTTTTTGCTGTGGTAAGCACTCAGTTGGGACTTAAAAAGCAAAAAATATAATTCATATTTGTCATTAGGGTCAAATGCATTAGGATTTTAAAGGATCCTTATAAAAGTTCAGAAGCCGTAAAACTGTAAAAGCTGAAGGAGACAGAAATATGGAAAAAGTGACCGAAAAGACGAACAGTTATTTTGCCGTCTGCCCGCTTTAATCTGCAGTAATGGATTTCTAACTGTAAAAATATTATGCTTTAAAAACTGTATGTTTATATCTCTGAATTCAGTTAACTGTGTAATGACAAAATGTCAGCTTTGTTGCAGTTTATTTATTTATTTGTAAAACTTAAAGAAGATTACCCAAATAAATACAAAATACCCTGTTTAGGATCATTCCAAAGCATCTCCATGCTAGTGTCCCAGTGCTGTCAACGACTTTGTTTCTCATTTGTTCTTGAGTCTCTTTAGAGCCTATTTCACTTTGTATTTAAGTGATTCGACAGATCTGTCAGTAATCAGGGCTGTGTGTGGCTAGTGCAATTACTTTTTCACATAAGACCAGGTAGATTTACATATTTTTTTCCCTTAATACATGGAAATAAATCTGCATTTTGTATTTACTCAGGCAATCTTTGTCCAGCAACAACTTAGAAATTCTTAAATTGTTTTTAAACAGTTCCATGAAAAAGTACTTTCCCCTGTCTTGATTTCTGACTTTTCACCACCACGTTCACTGGTAGCCACTGATTTTATATGACTTTTATCACATCACAATGGATTATTTCTATTCATTCTGTAAAAGAAGGTAGCAGCTAGAGAAAATAGCAGCTATGCAGGTTTTTCTTTGTTTTATTGTGTATGTTTCCTACCTTTATTAATTTTATTGTTCATATTTCCTTTCCAACCTCTGCTCTGTCTCTTCAGCCCCCCCAACTTTCACAGATACACCACCTCAGTACGTGGAGGCCAAGGAGGGGGGGAGCATCACTTTGACCTGTATAGCCTTTGGGAATCCCAAACCCTCAGTCAGCTGGTTGCGGGAAGGTAGTCTCATGGTCAGCAGTGCCAAGTATAAGGTAAATACTTTATATTCGTATCAGCTGTTTATTAAATATGTTACTATAGTCATGCTATGTTTAGACTAACAGTTGCAGGCACTGAGACCACTGTGTTTGTACGAAGCATCTGGCCTCATCATGCAAAGTCTACCAGCAAGGTGCCGACTCGACAGTTAAATATGTAAAAGTTTACTTGTTAGCAAACTGTTGCTTCTTTACACCAGTAGCTGATACGGGGCTACACCATCTTTTAGTTTCAAGTTTTAGTACAATCTGATATTGAATGTTTTTGTAGCTCCACATTTGGTCTCTACCAGTTTTGAGTGAGTGGGGTCTTTCACTTAGCTCAGTTTTCTTAGCATCATATATAAACAAGGAAAAAATGCCAAGGGATACTTCCACAGATGTCTAGTCTTGTAGTCTTAATCATCAGAGCAGAATTCAGAAGTCTAGTGAATATTGCAGACGTTATGGTTTTCTCCCACATGTTCTCTTCACTGTGAGTGTTTGTGTGTAGGGGGGCATGGAGCACACTGGCTGAGAGATGGTGAGAAGAGAAGCTAGTGTCACTCAAGTTGATGGCATCTCATTAGCCTGCAATAAAAGCTTCCCAACAAGCAAAGATGATCAGAAAGGTTGGATGGCAGGGAGCTTAGTGCTGGCTTGCAGGTCTGCTGGAGAGGAATAACATTTAAAACCTCTCTGGTGAAAGTCTCACATTGGTCACTTAAAAGATGTTTTGAGCTGTAACAGCATCTCGGGTCAGGCTGTTGTGACTTAACTTCTCAGGTTGAATAAATGCGTTCGCAGTCTTTAGATTGAGAGATCTACGTTTGAAATGGCAACATTCAATTAACAGACAACTCCTCAGCTTGACTCCTTGTTTCCTTACTACTTTCAACAATCAGAGATTATAAGATTCACTGTGTGTTCCAGCACTGGGAGTTTTTCTCAGTAACCATTATTCCATTCACACATAATGTAACAGAACTTTTATTTTCATTTAAAAAGAAGCCTTTTGTGATCGTTTTGTTGCTGTACAGTAATGAATCCTGCAAGAAGAACGGGAATGACTCCCTCAGTTTAGATCAATTATTTAGGTGACTGAGCTTTGTTCACAGGAGAGTTATACATATAAATTTGTCCCTCTCTCAGGCAGCAGCTTTCTCCCAAGTTAGTCACGATACTTTGGGCTGTTATAGACTGATAACAACCGTAAACCATGAGCATGTGCTAACACAAAGATGTGGGAGAGATTTTAATCTGAATAACAATTTGGTTTTGATATGAGTGGCTGCACTCTGATCTGATTTAGGAGAAAAATCTCTGAAGACAGATCTGGATGGCGAGCAGTGCTTTAATTTAACAAAATAAGTGGTAATGTGGTGTTGTTTGGGTTTCCACTGTGGAAATGGGCTGTTAGATGAAACTCCCAGGGATGGTTGCGGTTGCCTAGATTTCCAGCAGGTGGAGGGGTGCCAAAAATTAGGATATGCTCTCAACTCAAGTCAGCGATTCAGTAGGTTTTATGCAAGACAGCGACGATCTGGAAAAAATAAAGTCATTTTCCAAAAATGGGTTCTGCAGTTATTGCGTCTGATTTACTGACCCTTTTATTTGGTGTTCTGTTATTGCTAAGGTCATTGAGTGTCTGCCCCAAATAAAAAACTTTCACACTGATATTTTCTGTCTTCATGTGGGTCCTCAGATGTCTAACTAAGGAAGCACATAAAATGAAGCTGTATGTGGTCAGGAACCTGGATATTACAGGAATCATACAGGGATATGGGAATAACAAACATGCAATAAATAACAGGGATTGGTCTGCAAGTAGACATACTACCTGGCAGATGATGTTGATTGCAGGCATTTTTTGTTATAACAAACAACTTGCTGCCCTCTGGCCAGGTCTCATTCAGAAAAGACTTTTCACCTGGAAAAATCATTTTTTTCAGAGAGTGTTTCATTTTTTGGATTAACCCATGATTCTATTTTTGTTCTTGGTGACCGCTGAAGTTAAAGTTAATTTAGATAGAAGTTCAAATTAACTGCTCAAGTAAGTGCTTGGAGGCATTTGTAAATGGTTGCCAATTAGCAAGACTTGCTTCTATAAGAGGTTTGGCTGTAAAGGGAAATGTTTAACAGCCACACTGCATAACACAACATACTGCTCGAAGGACTTAAACCTAGCAGACCGAGTCAAAATCAAAGGAAGCTACTTTTTGATCTCGAATGGGTCTAACTCCTTGGCACTTTCACAACCAAATTCAAAGACTTTGATTGATTAGTTGCTTTTAACACTTAGGATTGTCTTGTTTCTGTACTGCGATATAGCACCAAATGACATCAACAGTCGCCTAAAGGCGCTTTATATTGTAAGGTAGACCCTACAATAGTACTTTCAGAGAAAAACCCAACAATCATATGACCCCCTATGAGCAAGCACTTTGGCGACAGTGGGAAGGAAAAACTCCCTTTTAACAGGAAGAAACCTCCGGCAGAACCAGGCTCAGGGAGGGGGCTCATTACAACAAAACTATTTGTCTTCTGGGTTTTATTCAGTACTGACGTTTAAAGTTACATGTTTGTGTGTGCGCTCAGGTGTCCGATGGGAGTTTGACGGTGCTATCCATCACCCGGGAAGATCGGGGGGCCTACATGTGTCGAGCCTTCAGCCCCCAGGGAGAGGCTATTCACACCACACGGCTGCTAGTACAAGGTAAGGAATTTTAAGGATTTCCAATATTGCATCTTCATTCTGTCCTGTGGTCCTTCCCTTGGTGATTTCATTAGGAGTTATGAAAAGTAGATGTTTTTTTTGTATTTTACAGTTTTACAGGGAATGTTTTTAAATAGACGAGTCCAAACATCTCACACCAAAATGAAAGTCAGTCATAATTGTTAAACTTGGTAACATTTTAGGATGTGGAAATATTAGAAACATTGTGGCTCCATAGTGTAGTGGTTTACACATTTGTCTAAAAAGATCCCTGATTTAGTCTTTAAAGAAAACCCAAATCCCATTTAGGGTTGCGTTAGGAAGGGCATGTGGTGTGAAAATCATCCAAATCACACACGCAGAGCTTCCTGCTGAAGCGACTCTTTGGGAATAAGGGAGCAGCCAAAAGTAAAAGTCATCAGTATAACATTGAAGTAGATTGGTGTCAGTGGTAACCAATTTACATAAAAGGTCAGATTTGCTTGAGCCGTGTCCTCCCCGGAAAGCAACATTTAGATTATACTTAGGTAGATTTGTGGCTCGTCCATCTGCTAATTCAAGTTTCAAGTTCAAGACTAACTAGCACAGTAGGGAAATATGGATTCAGAGCTAAGTGACATATCAGGACATTCTAAACAACGATGAGTTTTCTCAGCATAGACCAAACCTGACTAGACTCAAGAGAGCAGGTCATGAAGCTCTAAAACACTGGAAATTGGATCAGCTGTGCCTACAGTATTGGGAAGACAAAAGCGAGCACACCATCAGAATACAAATGATAAGGATGTTTGTAGAATTATTACACAAATGTATCTTTTCAGCCAAATTGTTAGGATGGACTTGCCATTGGTGATGAATCATTTTTCAATAAATTTAGAGCCAGATTGAAGTAAAACTTGCAACTTCACACTGACAAACATCTGTTAGCTCTAGCATATTTTAAAAGTTCACTGAGAAGTGTCAGAACAGGATTTATTAGGCAGTATCAGACGTGGGGAATATGCTCCTGCAAGATTGTGATTTGTGATTTTTCCTTTTTTTTTTTGAGAGAAAACATCAGTGTCACACTGTGAGACACTTTCAGTCCAAAAGCACACGTCCCCCTCCGTTACCTGTCACACACAGAAACTAAGCACATTGCAAAACCAGCCAAATTTGTTGGTCATTCATCTCAGAGCCTAAACCTCTGCACCATTTTCTATGCAAAACCATCCCCCACAGCAACAGACAGATAACAGCATACCTTCTGAGCTAACAGTGAGTGTCTATTTGGGTATATTAAACACTTGCATGCTTTGCTTTTCAGTGCTGTTTATGACACATACTTGCCATGTTGATCCTTTCACAATTTCATTGTCATTCTGGGTTGTTTTCTCCTGTCACTGCATATTAGTAGATCATCACATCGCGCAGAAAACTATGGTACATATACTTCTTTTGCTAAAAATAGCACCATTCCATCAGGGAAGCAGGATCAATCCATTTCTGTGGGTATGTGGGGGTAAATGTGGTATCAGCAGGCGGAGTTTGGATGGGCTCCCATAATGGCCAATCACGTCAGCTCCCTTTACTGCCTTTGAAATGCAGCACATGGTTTAATGATGGTCAGTCTATGGCTGCTTTGCTGGAGAAAACTGCTCTGCTCTCATAGATGCAGAGGCACAGCACAAATACATTACGTTGAGAATTTAAAAATATGACTTTGGGGCAGACAGATCTATTATTGAATTTAATTCTCTGTCTGGTTTTAAAGATAAAGTGATATTACTTTATAGAGGCTGGTGTTTTAACTGTGAGTTTGTGATCACGTCAGTGTTTGAATATTGATACATTTCAATGTGTGTAGATTCTACTGGAGAGAGCAGCAACTAAAGAAAGATGAGAATTTCTAGGTTCACTATGTTTAACATGTTGCTTCAGAAATAATCACATAAGTAAATAGCATGTTACCAGATAATATGCAAATATTATAATATCATAATTCAGTTTGCTGACGTGAAAACATATCAGATCACTGTGGCACATCCCCTCTTGTTTTCACTGGTCTCTAAACATCTGGAAACTGAGGCGAGTTGTTGGACTTTTGGGAAAGGAATGTTGCCCCATTCTTGCGTGATAGAGGATTCTAACTCCTCAACACTCCTGGGTCATCTTTGTCATATTTTTCATTTCACGATGCACAAAAACCGTTCAATTGGTGAGACGTCCGGACTACGGGGAGGTCAGCTTGTACCCTGGCTCTTCCACTACAGACCCATGCTCCTGTAATAGATGAAGTATAGTTTTGCATTGTCTTGCAGAAATATAGGAGGTCTCCCAGAAAAGCTGTAATCTGGATGGGCGTATATATTGCTCTAAAACCTGTCTAAACTTTTCAGCATTGATGGTGCCTTTGCAGTTATGGAAGTTGCTCAATTCACTTATGCACATGTTTCTTCATGTACTCGATGCATGGCGTTTGAACTGAGCCCTGATAACAAGCTGGATGGTCCCTCTCCTCTTTTATTCAGGACATTTGGCATGCATGTTCTCCAACAAAAACTCTACATTTCAATTTGTCTGACGAGAGAACTGTTTTTCACTTTGCCTAAGTCCATTTTTAATCGAGTTTGGTTTCTGAAGTTCAAGTTTCATGTTCACATATAAGGTCTTCTTTCACGAAAGACCTTTAACCCTATATTCATGGATGGCACACCAAACCGAGAACACATACAATGATTTCTGGCAGTGTTTCTGATCCCAGTTAGTTATTTCAATCACAGAATCATATATGATCTTAATGCAGTCCTGTCTGCTACTTTTTCAGCTAATTAGCTTTAGTAGCTAGCTACAAAGGTCAATAGGCCAATAGAACTGCATCCCTGCATTGCAATATGGCTTTAATATTTAGACGAAGTAGGTTTTTAAAGCCATGGCTGGAAACTTGAATACGCAAGCAGAACATGAGTAATGATACGCCTGATACTCAACTGTTGATATATACTGAGCACTTGGAAAGCGTGTCTTCTGCCCACCTTTTTGTGCAAACTCACTGACATAACACAAACATGAACTATAGCATACATACATCCACAGACGACTTCTCTCCAACCCACAGGACTGAAAGTATCAGTTGTGAATGTTTATGTAACAGACACCACAGACCTCCCACCCAACCCAACCAAGGGCCCGCGCCCATGCCCTAAAAGTTCACAGCTGTTTTAGGTATTTTGATGTTAAGGTCAAACAGTGACATCTAAATTTGCATTTTGCCGAGATAATTGAGCAGTATCATGCTGCAGGATTAGCAGACATTTTTCTATTCACTGAGACATGCTGCTAGCATTGCTAATAATGTAAAAGTTTGCCCTAATTTAAAATGTGTTCATCTAAATCGGTCTTCTGCCTGGTGTAAAACAGTCACAACCTTTTTGATAGCAGCTGGCTGCTCCCTCAAGCATGCTATCACTTTCATATGAACACACCAGGCTGAGCAGAATTTAAATAGTGTATGATGCAGCAGTGTGTTTAGGAGTGAGACTAGAAAGACAATGCTTAAATTAGTTCAGGGACGTCTTACAAGTACATGGTACATCAGGAGCATGTGAGCTAAGATAAAGAAATAAGAATGAGTGGATGCTTTTTTTTGACTCATGCTCTAAATTAAATGTCAACTTCTGTATCTAAAGCAATTCGTCTGTCTCAGTCCAGGCTCCACCACAAAATCATCAAATATAAACCAAAGGAATCAGTAATTGTCTCTGATGTCTTCCATCATACACACGTCACTTCTCAATGTCGCTGGTATTTTTCTTCTGGAAATGAAAAGTAAATATCCTTTAAATGTGTGACTTTGCAGCAACTTCAGAGGTGATTTGTCTGACCAAAGAGGAAAAATAATAACACTCTAACCACAGCATCCCAGGTCATATAAGTTAAAGATCACTTCCCAACAGTTGAATGGACATGATCTGACCACTACTGAACTGAGGAAATTGAAACTTGATCTCTAATTGAACCATTTTCATTGACTACACACACAGGGAGTGAAGAAAATGAGTGAAGAAGAAATGCTTATTGCAACATAGGAAGCCCCCAACAGCCTAGACCTATTGCAGAGTAACTAAAGGAGGATTCAGATTCACCTGGTCCAGCCCTAACTATATGCTTTATCAAAAAGGAAGGTTTTAAGCCTAATCTTAAAAGTAGAGAGAGCGTGCCTCTCTAATCCAAATTGGGAGCTGGTTCTGCAGTAGAGCGACCTCATGCTGAAGGCTTTGCTTCCCATTCTACTTTTAAAAACTCTGGGAACAACAAGTAAGCCAAAGTATTCTGTTAGGATAATAAGGCACTATGATGATGTGACGATATGACTGATTATTGAAGATTTTGTATGCGTTTTAAATCCAATTCTGGATTTAACAAGAAGCAACTAAACAGAAGTTACAATGTCCCAATTGGTTCTCTTGCTGCAGAATTCTGGGTCAGTTGAAGAGTTTTCAGGGATCCTTTAGAACAATCTAATACGAAATTATACTAGTTCAGTCTCAAAGTAATAAATGCATAAACTAGCTTTCCAGCATCACTCTGAAAAATGATGTTTCTACTTTTAGCCATATGTTGGAAAGAAATGGAGGTAGTCCTGCATATTTGCTTATTGTGCATGTTGAACTACTCCAGGATTCTTCATAATATTACTGGAGGCCTTGGCTTCATGCTGTTCTAGTTCACTTCCCACATAGCTAAACCTATATCATTAACAGCCTATATATGAGCCAGTATACTTGGCTTGTGAGTAACCTGTTGATGGCATAGGCCCTACTACACCAACAACTCGTTTACCTTTCCAGTTGATTTTTCCCCCACTAGAGACCCCAGCGACTGTAGTAAAATGTATTCCAGGGACCAAAAAACACTAAAGTATATTTGAAACTGCTGGATAGGGATAGCATAGATTTGATAAGACTGGAATTCAAATCGGAATTCAAATCATAAGGGAACCTCTTAGTTCCCTTATAGCCTCTGACGGTGAAGTCATCTCTGTGCTCTGAATGTTCAGTGTCATTGATCCCAATATTTTACTATAGAGAACACACTGTTGATATTAAATGAATTGTGCTGCAGTGGCTTGAATTGTATCTACCTGATAAGATTCAAATTTGTGCATGTAAGTGTCTTCTTCATATACTAAACTCAGTCGTGGAGTTCCACAGGGTTCTATAGTTGGACCAATACTTTTTACATTATACTACCCTTAGGCAATATTAACAGAAATCACTGCATATGTTTTCATTGTTATGCTGATGATACGCATCATTATTTATCTATGAAGCCAGATCTCACCCCAACCGGTCGCGGCAGATGACCGCCCCTGGTTCTGCCGGAGGTTTCTTCCTGTTAAAAGGGAGTTTTTCCTTCCCACTGTCGCCAAAGTGCTTGCTCATAGGGGTCATATGATTGTTGGGTTTTTCTCTGTATCTATGAAGCGCCTGGAGGCGACTTTTGTTGTGATTTGGCGCTATATAAATAAAATTGAATTGAATTGAATTGAATAGATGACCCAAATCATCTTAAAGGCACTAAAGGCATGAATGAGTGGATGAACTCTAATTTCCTACTTCTGATGTCAGAGGCTAATGTACCTGGTCCCCAAAATGTTAAAAAACATCATACTTATTCTGAGTGTTACTACCTTTATGCAAATCTTTCTTTAAGGTGTTTATTTTTCTTTTTTTGACTTATAGATCAACATATAAGTGCACAGGTGTGGTCAGAGATCTGTAAACATAACTGTACAAAACATACAAATAGAATTATTTCACAGTTACTATGATATTATGATTTGTGCATTATTGACACAGCTCTCACCAATACAGCGTTCTTGTGACAGTCCTACTTTGGACCCGAAGATCCCAGATGGTTTTGTGTAACAAATTATCTGAACAAAGAAAAGGACAAAGAAAAAGCACAAATATTGAACAGTGAACAGGATATTACTGATAAGTTTCTCATGGGCCCCTATGAGAAACTAGATCTTGGTTACCGTTAGACTTTTTTTATCAAGTGCACTATGTTACGTTGCAACAATTGTTGTGTATTTCTCATGAAAGGTTGTATAGACATTCAAGTTCATTTAATGAACAACTATAATGACTTTTCTAAACTTTATAGAATTCTTAGTTTCTGAATTGGCAGACTCTGCATAAAAAGTTTGCAAAATCAAATATGCAGAACTATCTGCTATGATGACCCCTTATGACTAACTGAACAACTGAATATATGTGTTTTACATTATAGAATTTTTTGTTCCTGAATAAATTTTATGGTATGAAATAGTAACAATTATATGCTAACTGATGAAGGTATGTTTGTGGTTTCTAAAACATCAGAAAAGGACCCTGACTTCTGTAATTGTTCAGATTAACTCCTCTGAGTGTGACTTTACAGATGGAAATGAGTGGCTAACAGACAACATTATGTTATCTTGTTTTTAATATTTTTTACTGACCTCATGCGTTCATCAAATCTGTTGGATGAAATGGGTTTTCTCACCTCATATGGTGGTTGTTAGTAGTTTTTATTTATCACAAAACAGGCAGGCACAATGTTCACAGAGATCACGTTTCTCTTTGTGACTAAGCACCAAAACACGGGCCGAGTGATTGTTTGACCCATCCTGTATAATTTATGGTAGAGATGGATTAATAGAAGCCCTCCTGGAAAGCCACTGAGCAGCAGATCAGCTAAAAGACTCCTGTGCCAACAAATCTCCAGCACTCAGCTGGTTCCAAATAGGGCGTGTTGGCACCCACACAAACAGACACTCACTCACACACCCCCACTCAAACACCAACAACACAGTGAGCCAGCACAGGCCTAATCGTGGTTGTCCTGCTAAGGGCCTGGCAGATGGAAATGCTGTGCCTGTTAAAGGATCAGGCTGTGGGCTACAGATCAGAACTAACATATGAGACTAGCAGTTTTAAGTTGCGACACTGGCTCTGAGTGTGTCTGTGTGTTTGCGTGTGTGTGCGCATGTTGGTGATATTCTTTAAAGTCCATCCTTGTATGAAGCCAAGTTATGAACAAAGTGGAAATTCATTCATAAGTGTGTGTGTATACGTGCATCATTAGGAGAAAGTCAAAGGTTATTCCAAAGCAGCTGTTATAGTGTAGATGCTGGGGTGGGGTGGGGTCTCCTTTGTCTGTATTTGATGGTCTGTGTAATATTAGTAGGTTGATTTTAGGGTTTTCATATTACAGGGATTTCAAAGAGAAGGGTTAATTTGCTGGCAAGGTACTGTTCTGTTTCTTCAGCTCTGTCAGCCACTGTCTGTACTCTTTGCAATATAAAGTGCACCTATCAAATGAAATTAATATACTATTATTATGATTGCATTATGCTGCATTATACTATGAATGTGTTACTAAACGTAAAGTTACATATAAACAATAAATAGTATTTTCCAGCAAGCAATAGCTCATACTGCTGAAGCTTACAGATCCAATTGAAATGGTTGAAAGAGTCCTTACAGTGCATGTGAAGTGAACAAATAATACATGAATAATTTTTCAGCTGAAATAAAAATACATGTTTTACTAAGAATAATGATGTGTAAAGTAATTCTGCCAAACTACAGGTCGGTTCATGTGTCAGCTTCTCTTTTCTAGAGAAAATAAATAATTTAATTCAGTTTCATTTTTATAATGTCAAATCACATGAACAGTCGCCTTGAGGCGTTTCATGTTGTAAGGTATATAGGTATATAATAATAACTACAATAATGAAGAAGTAGTTTTACTGCAGGTTTTACAATCCCTCATAAACACAAAATAAACTCCATTATTCTGATTCTTTGTGACAGATTTCCAGTTCATTGGGAAACTATGTCAATTAGCTGTTTTGTTTTGCATGAATAAAAAACATAATTAGCCCTGCGTATTGTGGCTCATCAGCAAATAAAGGTGCTCACGTGGGACTGCTGGCAAGTTTCTTTCATTACTCCATTAACCTTTAGTAAATTCTTTGTCTCTATGTAGTTATTTAAAGAGAAAATTCTCTTCAGCATTCAATTCAGTTGCCTTCAGCTTTTTGTCACTTCAGACAAAGTCGACATATTTAAATGAGGTCTTCTACATTAAATGACCCCAGACTTTTTACATTTACATCACATCTTGTTTTGAGTAATATTGCCACATTTTTAAGGACTCATAATAATAAATAACAAATCCTACTACCTACTCCACACCACTACTACTACTATCTAGCAGAAAGCAGTAAATACTGTATTTGCAGATAAAACAGTGTGATTATAGATCTGGTTATGGTCAGAGGGAGGAAATGATTGCAAATCACAGTGTGACTACATCCATGTGTCATGGTCCTGGGCCATGTTGGCCCAGTATTCTTGGTTCCTTGTATTTTCGCTCCTTATTTAGGCCATGTTTTCTGAGGTGTCCTGTTGTGGTGTTCTCTAAGTGTTTTTTCCCTTTGTGACTCTTACCCCCTTGTGCCCCTCTGTGTATTTATGAGCTCTCGTCTCTCTTTGTGTTTATTCCATGTTTCCCCCAGCCTGTTATGTCTGTGTTCTCCCCGTGCTCTCTCTCCTCCTGTCTGAACCTCTGTGTACTTCCTGTTTTACTTTGACAGTCTCTCGTCAGTATGCGTAATGTTGTGTTCACTCCTGCCCTGTCTCGTTATGTTTATCAGTGTCACCTGTGTTCCCCACCTGTGTGTAATCTCCCTGTGTTCTCTGGGTGTATTTAAGTTGTGTCTTCTGTTATGGTAGTTGCTGGTTCGTCTGTGTTGTTTCCCCTCGGTCTCCCTGCGTCTCTTGTGTATTTCCCCGGACCTCCCTGCATCCTCGTTTCTGGTTTGTGTTATTAGCTTACCCAGTTTAGGTTTCCGGTTTCTTGTTTTTCCACCAGTGCTGTTTTGTGCCCACCGTTGTAAATAAATATTCACCTGCACCAGAGCTGCCGCCTTTTGGGTCCTTTTCTACAACTCCACACGGCTTGCCCCGCAAACCGTGACAGAACGAACCAGCCACCATGGACCCAGCAGCAGTCAATCCGTCCGAGGAGCTCCAGGATGACATCGGCTACAATGTGGAGATCCTCCTCGGGCTGTGGCTGGAGAATCCTCCGTACGAGCTTCGCCGCGCCGTGGAAGGTCGGCTACAACTGCTCTTTTCCGGCCTGCCATGGCTACTAAATTCACTTCCTCCGACCATGCAGGCTTTTCTCCGGCACACACCCCACCTTCTCTCAGCCACTCCTGCCTCGCTGCCCGACTCGCCGGATGCGATCTTGCCCGGCCCGTCGGAGCCGTCTGCGGGGAGGAAACGCCGATCGCGCCGCAAGCGCACCACCCCACAGCTGGACGTTCGGACTTCTAATTCGCTGGCTGTGGTGAGTGAGGACTGTTTTCCATTTGCGGACTGTATGACAGTTCATTCAGGGGCGGTGTTCTGTGCGGCAGATGACTTTGTGAACAGCATATCACCTCCCCCGCAGCCACTCTCAGCTCAGTTAGCTCCCCCGCAGCCACTCTCAGCTCAGTTAGCTCCCCCGCAGCCACTCTCAGCCCAGTTAGCTCCCCCGCAGCCACTCTCAGCCCAGTTAGCTCCCCCGCAGCCAGTGCCACCCTCAGCTCAGTCTCCAGTGCCACCCTCAGCTCAGTCTCCAGTGCCACCCTCAGCTCAGTCTCCAGTGCCACCCTCAGCGCAGGCCCCAGAAGCTCCAGTGCCGCCCGTAGCGCAGGCCCCAGAAGCTCCAGTGCCGCCCGTAGCGCAGGCCCCAGTAGCTCCAGTGCCGCCCGTAGCGCAGGCCCCAGTAGCTGTAGCGCAGGCCCCAGTAGCTGTAGCGCAGGCCCCAGTAGCTCTGGCTCCAGCATTACCGGTTCCACTCGTTCACTCCATGCAGGGAGAAAGCCTAAGTCCTACTCAAGGTGCTTTTCATGGTTCAGCCACCATTGGCACTGTTTGCCGCTCCAGGGCTTCCCCAGAGGCTAGGTCCCAGTCCTCAGCTGATTCTGGACCCCTGGAGTTTAAGCAGCCACCTGGGAAGTGCCCCGTGTCAGTGCTGTCTGAGCAGGGCCAGTGCTCAGCACAGCACCCATTTCCTTCATGTCTGCCAGTGGACTCCATGCCTGCTGGCTTTGTGATGGCTTCGGCTGGAGGGTCCAAGGGGCCTGTCCAGCCTTCGTCTCGTATCTCCGCTGGAGGGTCCGAGGGACCGCTCCGGCCTTCGTCTCGTGTCTCCGCTGGAGGGTCCGAGGGACCGCTCCGGCCTTTGTCTCCTGTTTCAGCTGGGGGGCCCGAGGAGCCCGTCCAGCAGCCTTCCTCGTCAGCTGGTGGTTCCGGAGAACCACACCAGCCTCATGCCTCGTCAGCTGGAGGGTCCGAGGGGCCCGTTCAGTCTCCTGTCCCCGCTGGAGGGTCCGAGGGGCCCGTTCAGCCTCACGCCGCGTCAGCTGGAGGGCCCGAGGAGCCTGTCAAGCCGCCACCTGCGGCCGCCTCGTCGTCGCCTGGTCCAGCTTCATCCGAGTCTTCGTCCTCGCCTGGTCCAGCTTCAGCCTGTGCTTCGCCTGGTCCAGCCTCATCAGAGTCTTCATCCTCGCCTGGTCCGGCCTCATCAGAGTCTTCATCCTCGCCTGGTCCGGCCTCATCAGAGTCTTCATCCTCGCCTGGTCCTGCGGCCTCTGCTTCTGCTCCGCCTGGTCCTGCGGCCTCTGCTTCTGCTCCGCCTGGTCCTGCGGCCTCTGCTTCTGCTCCGCCTGGTCCTGCGGCCTCTGCTTCTGCTCCGCCTGGTCCTGCGGCCTCTGCTTCTGCCACGCCTGGTCCTGCGGCTGTTATGCCGCCGCCCAAGCCTCGTTCTGCACCTCGATATCGCCGGCCATTTTCCGGGCCACCTGCTGGACGTCACCGCCGTCGGGGTCGGCCCCCTGAACTGCTCCGTGGTCTCCTTCGCCGCTGCCTTCCGCACGGCCGGCCCCCGGACCGCCATCGCCTGAGTGGCCGCCGTTGCCGTCCGCACGGCCGGCCTCCCGAACTGTATCCACGTCGCCGCCGTTGCCGTCCGCACGGTCGGTCCCCTGAACTCTTCTGTTTTGGACTCCGTTTTCCTTGGGCTATGGTGTGTTTTGTTTTATTGGTCTTTTTTTGGTTTTGGTCTGTTTTTCTGTGCTTTGGTGTGCTTTTCTTTTTGTCTTTTGGCCTTCTGTTGCTCCTGTTTTGTTTTGCCTCGGGCCCTCCGTCCTGGACCCCCGCCGCCCGCCCTGGTCGGGTTGTTTTCTGTTTTTTCTGGCTGTTTTGTTTCTTGTTGGGCTGTCTGGGGCCAGCCTTTGAGGGGGGGGGGTACTGTCATGGTCCTGGGCCATGTTGGCCCAGTATTCTTGGTTCCTTGTATTTTCGCTCCTTATTTAGGCCATGTTTTCTGAGGTGTCCTGTTGTGGTGTTCTCTAAGTGTTTTTCCCTTTGTGACTCTTACCCCCTTGTGCCCCTCTGTGTATTTATGAGCTCTCGTCTCTCTTTGTGTTTATTCCATGTTTCCCCCAGCCTGTTATGTCTGTGTTCTCCCCGTGCTCTCTCTCCTCCTGTCTGAACCTCTGTGTACTTCCTGTTTTACTTTGACAGTCTCTCGTCAGTATGCGTAATGTTGTGTTCACTCCTGCCCTGTCTCGTTATGTTTATCAGTGTCACCTGTGTTCCCCACCTGTGTGTAATCTCCCTGTGTTCTCTGGGTGTATTTAAGTTGTGTCTTCTGTTATGGTAGTTGCTGGTTCGTCTGTGTTTCCCCTCGGTCTCCCTGCGTCTCTTGTGTATTTCCCCGGACCTCCCTGCATCCTCATTTCTGGTTTGTGTTATTAGCTTACCCAGTTTAGGTTTCCGGTTTCTTGTTTTTCCACCAGTGCTGTTTTGTGCCCACCGTTGTAAATAAATATTCACCTGCACCAGAGCTGCCGCCTTTTGGGTCCTTTTCTACAACTCCACACGGCTTGCCCCGCAAACCGTGACACCATGCTTGCAACGAGGATCCATCTGGCACAGCAAGGATCACTCAATAAATTTGCATAATCCTTCACTGAGTGCAAAATAAGTATGTGACATGGCTCTGAGGTCTGCAGTGACATTAAGAGTTCAGAGTAGAGGTGGTGGTGTTAATCCATGCATTAGAGTCTACGGCCAGAAATGTCCCAATGTGACCCCAAACCAGCGCATGCCAACTAATTCCTACATAATCAATATTTGTTCTGTAGACATATGATATATGATTCATGCTTTGTGGTTTTAAGTGCCAGTTAAAAAACTGTAACTGCAGCCTTGGTCAATCCTTAAGTCTTTAATGTGTCTGATGCACATGTTAAATCATCATTACATAAATGCCTATTTCTACATTTCGGCATGACAACTCACAATTCAGTGGACAGGAATGGAATTTTCAGATGTGAAATGTCCTTGATGAGGGTCTCGTGACATTAAAAAGTCAGCTGGGAACAGATTTGAGTTGACACATAATTAGTTTGTATTAATTTCAGCATTTTACTGGTAGCTTCCTTGAAAATGCATTGCGGCTGCTGCCACACCAATTAATTTTCACGAGGAGCAGAACAAGGTGAACTGTTTTTGGTCACAAATTGAACCTGCCTAATTCATTAAGTCGCATGAATGTTTCTCCCACTGTCTGGTGTGAGAATTCAGAAGAGGACAGTTTGTCCAGCCACAGTGAGAAAGTATTTCTGATGAACTAACAACCCAAACCGTGCTTCCCAGACCGTTTTTCTTTGAACCTTAAAAAAAGGCTTACACATTAGAGGTATATTTAACAAAGACAAGACCAACTGTACACTCCTTAAGGAGAAAGAAACTTTTCTATATCCAACAACAAAAAGTTACTCAGTCTGTAGAAAACATGTCTAAATGCGTGTATCAGGACTGGGATGGAAGTGCTTCAAAACTTCCCTTAGAATTCTCCAGTTTTTATGTTTTCAATATCAAACTGCACGCAGTCATGAGCCAAATACAGCCATATGCACACAACAGAAGTAACTCTTAATAGCAAAATCGTCTAATTTAACTTTGCAAAAAGTAACGTGTCATCCCAAAAGGTTGATTCTTTCTATCTGGACCTAGCGTGGAAAGCGAAGAAATCATCACTTATCCAAGTGACTTCTTCAGTCTCAGCTGACTGCAGGTTTCCCCAACTTTATAAACACTACAATTGCATAATGACTGAAACCAACCCACTGAATGAACAAAGGGCTGTGAGGTCAGTTCCTTGATCATTAATATATAAATTGTCACGACCATTGATCAACAACCACTGATGAAAACCCACTGAAACGTTTCTCCCACTGAGAACGTCCAGAATGAACAGAATCAACCTTTTGGGATTTACCTACCTGGATAATTAAGCAAGAATCAAGACAACAAATTGTCATATTTTTGCATTTACCAGAACCAGGGAGCAGACTCAGACCACAGTTAAGAGGTTCAAAAGATTTATTCACAGAACAAAAAAGATTAACGATACGCAAGTGTAATGGGGAACTGGGAATGGTGCTGTCAGACAAACTCTGGAGGTTTATGAAAGTAGGGAAATAGATAGCGAAACTGCAACTGCAGTTGATCTGTGGATTTAAAATTTTCAAACTGTGGAAAACCAAGAATTATGGGAGGGTGAGAGAAAAACAAAAAATGAGTTCTAGGGCGAGCAAAGAGATTCCCAAATGTTGACTGAATTGCTCATCCATCGAGCAGGTCCATGGTTGCCAGTGCAGTCTTGACATCCCTTCCCAGGCGCTTAAATCCTAATTCCTACCTTGCCTCATGTGACCTCAAAAGGTCACATGATGGGGTAGGGCAAGGTCCTACAGTCGCTTCACCCTTTAGCCCTGGTGATGGTAATGACCCACCACTGGCTCATCTTACATGTTCAGTGGGTCAGTGAACCTCAGGAGTAACTCCAAAGAGAACAACCCACACTAGGGGTTAAATACCCGGGACTCCCTATGATTTGTTTGAAGGACTGAAGAAGCCTCTCGGGTGAAAGATGAAACAGCTACACTAACCTAAAAGGTCCAGTTGGCTTTTTTAAGATTCTCTGAACTGAATCCGTCAGCAGCTGGCTGCATCATCAGTGTTTTGAAAGTGACCAGTCACATTTGGACCTTCTAAAGGTTAGACTGATTTCTGTGACCAGAATGATCAGAATTTAGCTTTGAGAGCAGAGTTGCCTTTTCATTCTAGAAAAACAGATGTCCTGTCAAGCAAAATATCATACATGATAAGTGTTTATTAGAGCTGCCAATGAAAATATTTAGCCTTGTGTTTGTTTAACTGATTCTGTGTGTTTCCCCACCAGGCCCTCCGTTTATTATATCACCACCGGAGAACATTACAGTGAACATCTCACAGGACGCCTTCTTCACCTGCCAGGCAGAGGCCTACCCTCGCAACCTAACCTACACATGGTTCTGGGAAGAGGACAACGTCTTCTTCAAGAAGTAAAGTTATGATCGGGTTCATTACTGTTTGCTCTATCACTCACCTACTTGTACAGTCTGTGCTGTGTTGTTGTTGTGTGTTGTTGTGGTGATATTCAGCACAACAACTTCTTAAATTGACTTGCAACAGACTCATTGTCACCTCTCAGTCGTAAAAGGCCAACGTTGTGTCACCTTGCCGGGCAGGCGGGCAGCATGGGTAGCCGAGTTTGTGAATACAATAAATCGTAGGCCATGTAGAATTTTGAAATTCATAACATAGGTGCATATAATCTCAGATGAGTTTAAAACTTAGTGACCTTGAGCTAACAGTCAAGGTCAGAGGTCAAGTTTTCTGAAAAACTTGTGAATCCAGAACTTTCACATTCATGCCATAGGTGCATCTACCAGCCATCAAGAGTTGTGTATGGAGGTGTCTAAGTTAGATGAAAAGGTAGAAGTAATAGATGGTCAAAAGCTAGCATGAAAGTTAGAGAGGAAATACCTCCTTTTTTTAACTGAGCAGCTAAACACGTCCGCATCTTTGAGCAGAATTTAACGTGACTTTTTGACTACGCTCTTCTCAAAGATAACCCTTTAAGATTAGGAGACTTAAGGTTTTAGGCATTAGACATGAAAATATTTGATACCTTTGCATTGCAGAACTAAAACCCCTTACTCTATGCTCAGTGGATAAATAATGAACCAAAACAACAGGCTAGTGTTTTCTCATGTCACGCTTGTACATGACAGCTTTCATAACATAGCAGCAGAATTCTTCAATAATTGATGAAACTGATTATTTATTAAGAGATTTACTCAGAGGCGAGTGTGCCTTGTGCCTGTAATTAAACAAGGCTTCAATGACGAAGTAAGTTTTACAATCCAGCAGCATTTTAGCTTGTGAGAAGGCTGAGCGCTTGTCTTTCACATCGTTAAACTTTTGAACTCGCTGCTGTTTTCTAACAGTATTGTCACTTCCTGTTGTGCATTAGATTATAGATAGATAGATAATACTGCTCCAGCACTTATTTTTGTAACTGCCTTCTCACACCATAAAAATTCGTTGTTGAGAAATTCAGAAAAGTTTGTATTTTATGTCCAACAGCTTTAGTTTTAAGACACCCATGACTCATGCAAATATTTTTATTTATTTCTATAACTACGTGTACAGATCATTAACCTCCTAGGACCTGGCGTCCACATATGTGGACATCACATTTTGGGTTATTTAGACCAAAATACTAAATTTTGCTCTACAAGGGCCTGATATCCACTTACGAGGACATTATACTGCTACTGTTCTATCAAAAATTTTAACGAATATCCTCATATGTGGCTCTGATTTTTCATAAAAACAAAAATAAGGTAAAAAAAAATCTGCTAATTCTTTGTTTTTACATTCATCGGGCCCCAATATGCCCAAATATCAAAGAGAAATTAAAATTGCATGCCGTGGAAGAGTTCGGGTCTTAGGAGGTTAAAGGAAAAAAAGTATATGAGAAAACTTACATGAGTATACAGACAGACATATCTGTGGCCAAAGGTTCATTTTAGTTGCTTGAAGTTAAGTCAGGTTTATAATTCACATTCCCACTTGCATCACATTACATCAAAACTGCTTTAGTGCACTGTTTTTGAAGAAGACAGAGTTTACAGGGGTAAAGGCAGTACTATTACCATTAAAAGCCTGATCACATTTTTCAGTTTTTCTGACGTAGTGTGGAGCCTTCCTTATTTTTCAGAGGAATTATAGGTTAAGACTAAAACAAGTCTCCTCATTTGCTGTTGAAAAGTTATTTAACACTTTGAAGATAGTACCCTAACCTTATTCAGTCAGAATATGGGTTTTTAGCTTTTCTCTGCAAGTCTTTGCAATCAGAATAAGAGAAAATAGACATTTGAACTAATATGAATGCAAAAACTCTTATTTACATAGAAATCCTTGTTAGAAATAGAAATAAAAAAATTGACAAGTGCAGCTGATGGTGTGTTCTCTAATGGTGTTTGTCACAAACAGCATTGCAGGTTAAAAAAAAAAAAATCTGTACAAACCATAAGACTTCTGCAACAATTTCCTTTTGACAGGCAGGACCAAAGTAATGATGTTCAGCCATAATACACAATGCCAAGAAGAAAACTACACACAGCACATCGGTACTATCTGTAAGCATGGTGGTGGAGATTGTTGATTTGGGCCTGTTTTGTTTAGCCACAGTTTTGCGTGATGATATCTTACAGTCACTGAGTTGACTAGAATAAACTCTGTGTACCAAAGTATTCTGGAATCAAATGATAAGACATGCAAAAAATGTTTGTTTCCATTTTTAATTTGGACACAAGAGCTTTTACAAATGCAATATCAAGTTTTACTTTAAAAGCTTTATGCGTACTAGATAGCCCAGAAGTTGGATAACCAAAAGCAGAATGACATTTAAATCTACCTTGTTGGTTTCTTTCCTGTCCCATCCTGTCATGTACTCTGTGTGGAAGGCAGGATTGGACCCAAACACAGTCCCACAGACAAAGATTTAAACACAAAAAACCTCAGCATTATTGCTGGAACAAGTTAATACAGAACTGAACTGTAAAACCTAGGAACGAACTATGAACAGAACACAGTGTGAGGGAGATTACGACGACGAGCATAGGAAGACGCAGACACCAAATACAAGAGGAAACACGGCTGGCACTAATTACACTGACGAAACGGGGAAGAGCAAAACAGAACACACACCGATGAGAGACTATGGCTGTGTCCCAATTCAGGGTCTGCACGCTTGAAGTACGCGCACTACGTACGGTGTGTACTATAAGTACGAGAAGTGCGGAAGTGAGAGGCTTGTGAAATGGGACGGTCTAGCCTTCGTCGCGCTGTTCAGGTTGCCTAGCAACCATGATACTAACCGCCAGTAACGTTACATACAGCTTTGTTTGACAGAAATGAAGGAGAAACAAATGTTTTGTTAGTCATGCATTTTTGTCATGACATCACTTTGATTAGTTGAGTATCTGAGGCTGAGACCACGGGACCGTAAAACATGATTGTTGGGCTTCATTTCTGTGCTGAACAGTCATTTCAAGATTAGTCAGTAAATAACAATTAGTTGTTCATGAGACTAAAGTCATCCCACTGTGGTAATGCAAATATAATATGGCCAATATTATAGTATTGTCAGATTATTATGATATATATATATAGGCTTTAAAACCAAGTTAACGCTGAAAGTACAAACATCACTAATGTCACACAACTTTGCCGACATGTGGCCAATAGTAATGTTTTAATGTTCTTCATTATTAAACATTCGCACATAAATAAGTGACATCATATTCAGTACTTTGACAGTTCACTCTTCGGCCGCTCCCTTCTGCCGTATTTTGCGGCAAAATTATCCACACCCACCGCCGCGCTATGAATTGTGGGATATATGGGACCATGAAGCGTGCACCGCACCACGCTTGATATTTGGGGAAATCGACGGCGCATTTGGAGTATGCATTTGAAGTACACTTCGGATTGGGACAGCCGTCGTCGCGTGGCGGTGACGTAATCGCACTTAAAATGCGTACTTCAAGCGTGCAGACCCTGAATTGGGACACAGCCTATCAAAGCAAAACAGGAAGAACGCAGACTGAGTAGGACAGGGGTGTCCAACTCCAGGCATCAAGGTCAGTGTCCTGCAGGTTTTAGAAATCCTCCTGGGTCAGCACACCTGAATCAAATGATTAGTTCATTACCAGGCCTCTGGAAAACTTCAAGACATGTTGAGGAGGTCATTTAGCCATTTAAATCAAGGAGCAAGGACACGTCTAAAACCTGCAGGACACCGGCCCTTGAGGCCTGGAGTTGGACACCCCTGGACTGTGGGAACAGACAGATGCATATGAAGACTGACTGGGGAGGAATCACAAAGGCAAACCAAGACTAGAAATACAGAATAAACACAGGATATAATCATACTGGGCAAAGAAATATAAAATACACAGAGAACCTAATAAATAAAAAAGACTCAAAGAACCAAAAGACAAGAAACTCAAAATGCTGGGTGAGAATAACCCAGGACTGTGATACATCCTGTATTTTCCCACTCTCTCTTTCTCCACCTTTTTCCACCTTTAATGTCTAATAGAAGCGAAACAACTGAAAATTGAGAAAAATAAAAAAACAACCTCCAAACACCTTTTGGATGACAAAAAGGATTATGGTTGGATGAAGGGGCAGCTGAGAAATCTGCAGCACTGTGTCTGACGCTAAGCTAAGCATGAACCCGGACCTCTGTGATCCCCTTCTTCCCTTCTGGCACAGAGTTACAAACTGAATGGTTTATAGAGTTTTTGTCTGAAATATACGATGTGGTACTGGCATCAATAAATCCCTCAACCTCACACTTAAATTATTTTGTGCTGTAGGGTAGTAAGTAACAAGCATGGGGAAGTACATGCTCCTGTGATTTCCAGCTACCTTTGAAGCCTGTAGACTTATAGTTCCTCTGCAACCAGCTGTGAATCATGACTCAAGCTACATGTTACACACAAGTCAAAGTTACATATCCGCTGGGAAATAAGCAAAAAAGAGCAAGTTAAATATAGAGGTTAAATACAGGGGTCTTATATCATCAATGAATGACCAACATATATGTGTATCTGTCAATAATGTCATTGACAAACGTTCCTCAACTGGCGTGTAAAGCTTCAGTGTGGAAGATTGCTACAGTGGACTAACTACTACCGCAGCCACGACTTCTGAGAGACAAGCTGGAGCTATCGGGAGTGGACCACCACATGTCCCACTGGATACTGGACTACCTCACAGAACGTCCACAGTATGTGAGGTCACATAGCTGTGTCTCTGATATGCTGGTCTGCAGTACGGGGGCCCCACAGGGAACTGTGCTGGCACCGTTCCTCTTCACCCTCTACACTGCAGACTTCTCCATCAACTCCCCACGCTGCCACCTACTGAAGTTCTCTGACGACTCTGCCATAGTCGGCCTCATCACAGGTGAGGAGGACTCAGAGTACAGACAGTGGACTCTGGACTTTGTAGACTGGTGTCAGCAGAACCACCTGCTGATCAACGCCGGGAAAACGAAGGAGTTGGTGGTGGACTTCCGGAGACGCAGACCCACCACACTGACACCGGTGAACATCCAGGGAGTGGATAGGTACCTGGGTGGTCACCTGAATAATAAACTGGACTGGAGCCACAACACCGATGAACTTTACAGGAAGGGTCAGAGCAGACTCTACCTGCTGAGGCGGCTGAGGTCATTTGGAGTCCAGGGAGCGCTTTTAAAGACCTTCTATGACTCTGTGGTGGCATCTCTCATTTTTTTACAGTGTTGTATGTTGGAGCAGCAGTTTATCAGCAGCTGAGAGGAAGACCTTGGATAAACTCATCAGGAAGGCCAGCTCTGTTCTGGGATGCACCCTGGACCCAGTGCAGGTGGTGGGAGACAGAAGGACTCTGGCCAAAATAACATCTCTGATGGACAGAGTCTCCCACCCCATGCATGTAAATGTTGCTGAACTGCAGAGCTCCTTCAGTGACAGACTGCTGCATCCTCGATGCATGAAGGAGCGTTTCCGCAGGTCCTTCCTCCCTGCAGCTGTCAGACTGTACAATCAACACTGCTCCCAACAATCATAGATGTTTACATCTGCGCTGTAACTGCAATAATTTAATCAACCGATTCGCACTACAACCTGGGTTTGCCTCTTATCTGTAGTTAATTTAATTTAATAACTGTACAGTACTCTGTTTATAGTAACTATTGTCCTTAATGTAAATATGTTTGTATATGTGTCTTTCTGGCTGCTGTTACAACCAAATTTCCCCTTGTGGGACAATTAAAGGATTATTCTATTCTATTCTAACTGAGTCTTATGTTGGACCAGAACCTGGATTATAGTGAAATGCCAGCCCTCTTTTGTAGTCAGATGACCTAATGTCAGATAAAGCACGGCTGATTGATCATTTCCCTTTTCTTCATCTTTACAGTGACCTAAAGCGCAGAGTCAGTATTCTCATAGACGGCTCCCTAATAATTGCCCACGTCAAGCCAGAAGATGCTGGGAAATACACGTGTGCTCCAAGCAACAGCCTGGGCCGACCACCGACTGCCTCTGCCTACCTAACAGTGCAATGTGAGTGCCCTGTCTCTCTTTTTTTTTACTTTCTACATAGCAGTGGTGTGTGCTCTAGTCTGAGGTGCTGCTAAATGAACATTTCTGCAGCAGGATGAAATCTTGCTTATCCTTTCCTGGGGCAGCACCCATGAGAGACAGTTTCATCACAGCCTTTGATGGTTGTTGCAACTTTTTCTGCATTTTGCAGAAGCTTTCAATTGCATTTAATAAAAATTTTACACACTGAATGACTTTCATGTCTTAACTCTTTCAGTCAATATGATCCATATCCCAGGTTCAGTGTATTATTTTCCTTGATATCCGCTGTATCACCTTGCTGGCACCTATGGGCAATTTAGAATCACCAGTTAACCTAACTCCTCTAACTGCATGCTTTTGGGGTGTGGGAGGAAGCCTTTCTGTGTGTACAGTAGTCTGCATGCTCTCCCTGGCCAGCTACCATCCAGTCTAACTCAGGACCTTTTTGCTGTGGGGTAATAAGGCCAACCACCACACATACTGCCTGAGCTTATAATGAGATGCTGTTTTTATCACCAGCTTGCTGTCAGCTTTCCGCAGATACAGTAGAAGGATTACTTGTCCAATCAGGAATAAAATACCAAGTTTATGTCCATTTGATTGCATTAGAGCTCTGACTTCAGTTCAGGAGACGAGGCTTCAGGTAAAGAGGAAGAGAATGAGAAGGAGATGAGCGAGGTGAGATCAGTGATAGTGGAGTCAGATGAAGAAGAGGAGAACAAGAAAAGGAAGAAGTGATGATATAAATGTACAGTTTTGGCTGATTAACTTCTTGTTATTGATTATCATGACTTGAATATAACTAATAGTTATAGTGATTAACAGCATTTACTAGGTTGACCAACACTCAGAACAATGGGCAAGTCCAAGGAGCACTGTACCATCTGCTAAGCAAATCCGATCCGAAAAAGTAGGACGACCTCCAAATTCTTCAACTTCCCCTCAAAAGCTAGATAAATGAAAGTTGGACATATTTGGATGTTTTATATCATGGCATTGATGACATTCGGTATTAAATTGGTAAATATATACAACTGTGGTTCTGTGGGGGAAAGAGTCAAATAAAGCATAAAACCCTCCAAAAAGGCACAACACTAAGACAGTGCAGAGGTCCAGTGCACTGACTATAATAAGTGGAGGGACCAATGGCCTTTGTGGGGTCACCAACACAGGGGCCACACTCCTAACTACAGTATCTAGATGGACGGATAAATATTTAGAAAAAATTGCCACCTGTAGAGATGTAAGGAAGGAGTAAATTATTTATAGAGGCCAAACCTGTGTTTTAATGCTATTAAGTCGATCATTTTTTCTTGGAAGCATGGGGTTCAATAGAAGAACTGCAGTTTTTGGTTTGGCTTCATCAGCCCTGAATATTCTCCATGAAGAAAGATTCACTTTATCGTTGTTCAGCGTCACTGACCCCGAATTGTCAAACAATGGGTATGAGTCCATACCCATTCCAGGTTGGTCAGTTGATAAAAGTTGCTATCAAACCACCAGAAATTAATAAATGCTAAAAAGACTTAGGTCGAGTAAGACAGGTCGAGTAATAGAGCATTAGAGGCAGTGTGAGAAAACTTCAATAGATTAAACTTCCTGACAACTTCTTTTTTTTATTCAACACCTGTAACATTCACATGATTGATTGTAACTTATGTAGGTTTGAGAAAAATGTAGGATAGGTGATTACCTTTGATTTAATTTTTAATAGATTTTCCTCATTTGCTGCATTCACATGGAAAAGCTTTGGAAAAAATCTTCCAGTCTTGTAAAGTGCACATATTGGATGTGGGTAAGACAAAGCCGAATACTAACATGAGCCCTAGAACCTACAACTCATTGTAACTCCTCATCACTCTGCGTTGTTAAGAGGGGACACCAGTTTCTGTCCATCTGAGCTTGAGTCAAACCTGACACAGCTGTGAAACTGTGTGTCCAGAAATCAACTGAAATGCTCTGCACCGTGGAATCACTTTGGACACTCGACTAGTCTCCCGCCTAACTCTGTTCCACTTCTCATCCAAACATATAATCCCATGCAAACACCGGTTTTGCCTCTCAAATATACTTTTCTGTTTTATTTTGCTTCTGGTTGCTTTCTGCCCACATCCTCCCTTTTCTCCCCTTCTCTTCCCTCACTACTTCTTCTGATTTGTACCCATTTATGAATATTTATTCATATGCACACCAGCACGTCTCTGTCTCTCCCTTCCCCATCTTCATGATTATTACTGCCTCCTCATTTCTCTGTCCCATCATAAAACACTCTATCAGTCCATCAGTCACTCCCAGCTTGAGCCACTAAATAAAAGCATCTGGCTTTTATTTGCATGTCTCAGGACGAGCACTGAGAGCTCGGCCTTGTCTGCTGGTGACCGGCCATCAGCAGTAGTCAAGGCAACAGACAATTTGAATTCCCTCACTCTCCCGCTTTGTTAGATTGTGGTGTGTGTCTGTGTGTGTGTGTGTGTGTGTGTGTGTGTGAGAGAGTGAGTGAGTGAGTGAGTGAGAGAGAGAGAGAGAGAGAGAGAGAGAGAGAACAGAGGTAGGCAACAGCAGTCACAAGAGGGAGGGAGCAGTGAGAGGAGAGGGGATTACATCATTGCTGTAGGACCACTTTTCTGTTTGACTGCAGAGGGCTCTCTCTTTTCTTTCTTTCCTCTTATTCTCACCTCATCCTTTTTTATCTCTCTCTATCAATCCTCAACCACTCTCCCTATTTATGTCATTATTCTTTTTCATGTCTTATTTGGTTTAAATCTCTCTCCTCAGCTGTCTGTGTCTTTCTCCCCGAAGCGTTTGCCAGGGAATAACTTCCCCCAAAGCATCTTATAGTGGGAACCAGCGTGTCGTGAGCGATAGGCTGTCTCAGAGCTATATTTAGAAACTTGACTGTGGTGCCAGTGGCAGTGCTGCTCTGGGCTCTTTGTGGCAGAATGACGGTCGGCCAGAGGTTTGGACTTTAGAGGACAACTACTGTAGTACAAAGTTGTTTTGGTGACACGTCTCTTTTTCTCCCTCTCTCACCTGTGTTCTTTCCCACGCTCAGCCTCACTCGCCCTTCTCTCCATCGCTCTGCAGATAGCACTCCTCCCACTCACACCATCTCTCCTCCTTATCACCCAGTGCTTACTGTGAAGCTTTCCTCCCTGACCTCATTCAGACATTACACTATTCTCACCCCTTTACAATTCCAGATTGAATAAGTTTTGCTTCCCTTTCCCTCCATCAGTCATCCTTTCTGTCCCAAAGAAACCAAGGGGCTGAGCTTGTTCATCATAGCAAATCCCTATTATTTGAGAGTTAAAATTGAGAGGGGACATCTGGAAGGATGTCTGCTAAAGTAGAGACGATCAATTAACCTTGAACTAATCCGAGCTGCTCTGAATGATTGAATGAGGTAGTTTATGTGTCACATGATGTCACAGGAATTTTTGATTTTGCCTGTAACTAACTGTGACTACAAATACATTTGAAAATCACAACAACTTTCATCTGACTTAGTAATATTTAGGTAAGGTTTGAGACTATTTAAAGTTACTGGATACATTATAAGAAAAATGAACATATTAACATGTCATGCTGTTATGTTATTGCTTGAGCACAGAGGTTCAAGATTGTTTCAGGTATGTGGTGGCACCTGTATCACAATTAGCATGTAATTTGTTCAGTTCTCTGACGAGACGAGCAGTGACGATCATGTTGAATTGAGTCGTTAATGAAGGTGTAATGTTTTGAAACTGTGTGTGTGTGTGTGTGTGTGTGTGTGTGTAGCAAACATCTAGCGTAAAGTGACAAAAGCTTGTAAAACCTTGCTTTGGTTGCCAAACTGTTTTAGAATTTATCAAAGTTGCCTTATAATTCAATACTTTTTTATGTTTCCGTGACCACTGAAAGAATATTGAAGCTCCATTCCTCATTCAGCCCAATAGGGGCTTCAAACTAACTGTTTAAATCTAGGTTAGTATCAAAGTACCTGACCTCTGAGAAGTCAGGTACTTTTTTCACTCATTTTCAGCCCAGTCCTTGTATCTGATCATTGTCAGAGAAATGTCTATTTGCTTGTTAAGCCATTTAACACTGACCTATGAATAATTTAAGGATAAAGAACGCAACTAGTTCAATAAATATATTAGTTTTTTGTCTACACATAACAACCTATCAAAGATCTAACTTTTAATCGAATTTTTTGGCACTTTTTTATGTAAACATGCATAATTTCTTCCTATATTTTTAGCTAAATCTACATGAAATGCCAAAGTTAAGGCAATCATAAAATAGTATTATTCCACCAAAAAGATGCTGTGTGGCATGTCCTTAAAAACCTTAAGAAAACTGCTCAAGTGAAGCACAAAGATAGTAACAGTCAATCTACAGCATAGGGACAGTGTCTGAAAGTGTCCTTAAGAATATTTAAAAATCCACCAAGGACCTGACACATGCCCCCAGAGCTACATCTGACCCTTTCGTTGATCCAGCTACTGATACCTCATCAGAAACGGTCTCAGGAGAAGGGTTGCTGTCAAGAAGCCATTCTTAAGAAAGGGAAAGGCTGAGGTATGTCAAATTACATAAGAACTGCACCGAAAATCAGTGGCAACAGGTTTTATGTTTATAAATTTTTGGTTCAAATTATCATCAGTTGGTACATTGAGCGTCACAGCTATAAAACACAGTGGAGGAGCTGTCCTTTGGTGCTACATCTCAACCATATGCTGTAGCTGTAGCTTCTAAATACTAACTAAGCAGAGGCAGATGCGATGGTAGTATGATTTTTCTCACCTTTGGAAGACGTGGACCTAACATAGCATATTTCCCCAAATTCCTAAAATGTACCTTTACACATCAGACAGTGTTATGAAGAGCAAAGTCATCAACTACTTGTGATGGATGAATTAGCAAACAGACAGAATAGTAAACTTGTAATTTCCATGTACAGTCTGACATTTTGTCCAGCCTAATCAATTTCCATGGAAGATGCGATTTTGTGTAATTTAATCACTAGAAACCAATGCATCCATCTGAATCTAAAGTCATGTCAAGTCAACAGTGATGCCGTCCCTACATGTAAGCTTTGACAGATTGGAAAAAAGACAAGTAAAAGCATGTTATTAGTATTAATATTGTGTAGTAGATGTGCCTCAGGGGAGCTGAAAACATCAAACGGCAGAAAATAGCAGATCGTACTGACATTCATTTTCCAAACAATACTTTTTAGGAAAAGAAAAGTTTTAGATTCTGAATATAATGAAGGTGCAGAGGTGTCTGACAATAACCAGGATTCACCAGACCAGATGTTCTTCATATACATAACTGGATTCATTTATTAATTTTATTTTGTCATTATTTCAATTATTTTGATGATGAGCCCACATTCTGTGAACAGTGCCCTCTCTGTTTCTCTGCACATCTACTAGAACAACTAACAGGCATTGCGCTGCCACAAAGTGATGGTTTAGCATGTGGGTTATTCTCTCTTTGTGTTTTTTTTTTTACCAGATCCTGCCCGTGTGGTAAACATGCCATCAGTCATCTACGCAGCCATTGGTCTGCCTGGCTTCATTCGCTGTCCTGTAGATGCCAACCCCCCTGTAACTCTGGTTAAGTGGAAAAAAGATGGCCTCCCTCTGCGGATAGATAAGGTGAGCCGGCACTTTGCTGCTTTTGTCCCTTTCTTCCACTTTTCCTAACTTTAGTCTGGAAATGAATGCTTCATTCCTGCTGTTGTGATTACATTTTTCACATTGATTGTTTTACTTTAAGTGCACTTCTCTGTTTCTTACTCAAGAGAAGAGATTCAGGATTTTTTAAATCATATTTACTGACAACCATCACACTGGTAATCTGTCTACTCCTTCTTATCCGCTGAGCACAATTTCTCCATCCTTAGTACCCTGGTTGGAGTCAAATGGAAGATGGGAGCATCCGTGTGGCAGAGGTGACGGAGGACTCTCTTGGCACCTATACCTGCATGCCTTACAATGCCCTGGGTTCCATGGGATGGTCGCCTCCTGCTCCCCTGGTGCTAAAGGTACATATATTTAGGCCACATATGTGAATACTCAGCACTTCCCTCTTCTGGCATTTAAAGGTTTACTGATAGGACTTACTGAAGTCTGAAAGGTGTGGATTTGTTTTCTCATTTGCAGACAGTTTACTGTATATTGCAACATTTTTTATTTATTTGAAATACAGGAACTATTTAGAACACTTCAGATTAAATGAATAATATACATAAACCTTTCCAAGCTTTCCACTTTTTTGACAACTGCAACATGATGTTAATTTGCCCAGTTCAATAAATCTCACCCTGAATACGAAGGGCACAAGCATCCATCTGTCTCCAGGATTAAATGCAACTTCACTCATGTGTACTCTTCAGTGAAGACAGCTCTTCTCAATTTCTTTCTGGGCAGGACCCTCCCAAATTCTCAGTGGTTCCTGGAGGGGTGTACAGGCAGGAGGCTGGAAGAGAACTGGTCATCCCCTGTGAAGCAGAGGGAGACCCTTTTCCCAACATCACATGGAGGAAGGTAAAACCCCTTGCACATCATACATCCTCCCTACATGTGCACAGCCTGTCCACTGAATCTCATGTGTAAGGCAGCTCATTAGTCGGTGCTTCTTGTTGTGTTATGTCACATTCACTGTTTTCCACTGAGGAACCTTCATTTCTAAAATCACTGTCTGTAGTGGATGCTCCGATTTTAATTTCACTGTACTGTATGTCATTGTAGCATTTTTAATCACATTTTAATGATGTCTATAAAAAATGCAATCAGGGAACATATTAGATTCTCTCAATTCTTTTCTTAATCATGGGGTGTGTTTAATCCTGCTTACTGACTACTGTATGATTAGCTATTGTTTCTGTCTCACATTTACTGAACACACATTTTATCATTTTGTATTGTTGCAGATGTCAGATGGTAGGTTGGGCTTTTTAGTAGCTGTTAAACTACTGGTTGTTTTTGGGTTGTTTTTTTTTAAGTGTACATTTTGTATGACACATGCCAATGCACTGTTTTCTTTATCTTTTGCATTGGCTGGCTCTATCTTTCCATGCTCCGGGTGGATTGCAGGTAGGGAAGCCCAGTAAAAGCAAGCACAATGTTCTGCCCCGAGGCAGCTTACAGTTGAAGTCACTCACAAAGGAGGACCATGGGGAGTGGGAGTGTGTCGCCACCAATGTTGCCACGAGCATCACTGCCAGCACGCACGTCCAAGTCATAGGTACCTGAATACATAAATGCACAAACACATATAGATATGTAGACGCACACGTACAAATATCAAATTCTCTTTCTTTAGCAACTATAGTGTTAGCTGTAGACCAAGGCCTCTTTCCCCAGCAGCTTCTAATTTCTTACTGCCAAACTTTTAATTTTATGTTGCAGATTAAGATTAGTTGGCAATATTGTAGCAACTCTGAAGGAAAAGACTAAAAATGGTTATTTAGAGCCAGAACTGACTACATTTAAATTGATGGTAGTGGGGAGGGAGGGTTGATCTAACTGATTATTAGAATACTAAATGCTAAGTTACTAGCTAACTGTAGCTAACTAGCTTAGAAAGTAACATTTTGTTATGTGTTAGAGATTCTTGAACTGTTGGTTGAAATCTATAATTAATAACTAGAAAATGCATTTTCTGAAGAAACTGCTGTGTGAATGCTAACCTCAACTCATTTCATTGCTGTTTTTCAATTCGGAGCTTATAGTTGCAATTCTCACACGTCTTTACAAAAGACGCAGGGGAACTTTTTCTTTAAACGATGCAATACAGAGCAACAAAATCACACACTTCTGAACTGTTTTGCTCAGTGATTAGTTATAACTTGTCAAATTCCAAGAGCAGTCATTGGTCTTGTTTGCCTTGGCCTATTTGTCTTGGCCTTTGTTCTTGCTGACCACTGTGCCTCATTTATGGATGTAAGCCAGTCAAATCAGCAGAATACAATGGCTGTATCCCACTGGCTCCAAATTATTTTCCTGGTTTTTTTGGCTCAAGTATAACAAGTAAACAATACATTGAGCCATTTTACTGGTAGTATTTACTATGCAGGTAAAATTTTACATTACTGGACCCAACTCAGCTCACAATAAGTTTGTTTGACAGGTAAAATAAATGTAGGGTACCACAGCAGGGCAACTCGGTGACTAATGTGCCCTTTTAAAAATTGCTTCCCCTCTCTGCAGGCACAAGCCCCCACGCCCCCACCAATGTCCATGTGGCTGCGTTCTCCACTTTGGCCAATGTGTCTTGGGAAGCAGGATATAATGGAGGTTTCCAGCAGACATTCTCAGTCTGGTATGGCCATGTGTGAGTCATCCTAGCATGCTTTGCTTCCTGCTTTTTCTTCTTCCAATGTGTCCTCTGTTATTTCTGAAAATGTCTTTTCCAGGGTTGTGTTCAGAACAGTTGTGAAAACGTAGAGTTTTCATCTCTGCTCTTGGAGTTTTCTTGAGGAACGCAATAAAAACAATAACAAAAAATACAGCAACTAAACTGAACTCAACCCAGACTTCTCTGTTCTGCTGCTGCTGCTGCTGCTGCTGCTGCTTTGCCACTGCTTGACTAGGGAAAAGGCCTGGGTTAAAAATATGTGTTCAGTCTCACAAGATTTTAGCCATGGCAGGTACTGTTACATTTTGAATCACAATAATTTCTTTTCTTATATTCTTATATTTTCTTACATCTGAGATGTCCAAAATGTATAATGCAGTACAAAGTGAGTTGATGATGTGCTGCTAATCCTGGGTTGTTAAAGTCTACATGTTAAAGTCTATGGTGTTTAAACTTCTTTAGGGAACATGTGGTACTATTTTAACCCAGGTCTGCAAGGGAACCATTTGCATTTTGGATGATCGATGTGAACACTGTGTAGTTATTAGATGTCAAAGAAACTCCGGTAGACTGAAGTAGATTTTTTTTTAAATCCAGTACTATAGAGCAGCGGTCCCCAACCTTTTTTGCGCCACGGACCGGTTTATGCCCGACAATAGTTTCACGGACCGGCCTTTAAGGTGTCGCGGATAAATACAACAAAATAAAACTAGTACCGGTACCGAAAAAAAGAAGATTTATTCATAACACACGTGAAAAGACCCAGGAAAACCGAGTTAACGATAAAAAACGATAACAAAATAACGCTGAAAACCGATAAAAACCCTGAAAACCAGACATTTAACACCTGAGCCTCAACTCTCGCGGCCCGGTACCAAACGACTCACGGACTGGTACCAGTCCGAGGCCCGGGGGTTGGGGACCGCTGCTATAGAGTATTAATAGCTCAGCTGAACAAAATGTATTGAAAACATAATGACAAAAAATTTATACAGACGAAATAATTCACTCTGGTAGTTGCTCAAGATGCATCTCTACTTTATGAAGTACAGTTATTGTCAAACTAGAGATGCACGTAAGACACGAATGTCTTAAATTTCACCACTTAAATAGTGAAAGACATAAAGCGAGCATCAGATATAGTGCTGCTGCCAAAAACTAGCCTTGCCTATCAGAGTAGCAGTGGTGCCCTCTCCAGTTCTATGGTTCTAGTTTAAACGGTTCTATATCAAACTATTACCTGAAAATTATGATTTCATTTTAATGTCTGAATTGAAAGAATAGTTTGTTAAACAGGTTAATTAGTTTCATTAGAGAAATGCACCTATGAGACTGGTCATTCCCTAAAATGAAGGCTATAAGTCACCTATCAGCTCTTCACCCGTTTCACAAAAACTACTCAAGATATACAAAAATTCAGTGAGTGATTTAGGCAAAATTCAGGAAAGGTCTCATGGTCTTTTTACAGTAATGCACCATGTTTTTGATATTATTGTCTGGAGGATGGTATAGTATCTTTATCTGGCAGTTTAGCAAGACTGTATTATGTGTTCAGCTTTTGAGTCTCTTCTGCTGGCACACGTTAAATCACTGTAAAAGAAAAAAACTGTAACATTCAGCTGTGCTTTTTATAGACAAAGTCAATACCACATGAAGTCTCTAATTAGGTGAGATAGTGCAATTTAGAATAATCCCTCTTAAGCAATTTTCCAGTCATTACACACGAGTTTGGGAGCATATTCACTGAAAAATAAATAAGACAGTCAAGGAAAATGTAGTGCTTTATTCCATATTCCATACAACCAGCTCTAATTTGAAGGGATTCCTCATATTTGTGGATTTCTTTATAGCACAGTGTTTACAACATTAAACACGAGAGTACTACTTGTACTTGCCACAAATCACACAATATGCAAGTAAAGATTATTAGGGATCATTAGCTTAAACATCAGCAGTATTGCTGGTGTGAAGTTCATTTGATATTTACGATGCCATGTTCACATCCACAGGATCAGGCTCGACTAAATTAAGCCCCACATGCTCTCCGCAACCCATCATACTTTAGTAACACAGTGATGAGACCAGAGAGCAGCACAGATATAAAAACAAGGAGGCAGCTGCTTCAATTAATATTAATTAATCTTCATACTGACAACAAGCATCAGATCCCTCTATACTTCTGCTGTCATTTAAAAGGGTCTTTAAACCTTTCCACTACAGCTGATACACTTACTGATTGTTTAAAGCACTTTAGGGTACTAGTATAGGTCCAAACATCAGCACAGAGATGATTCTGAAAACCCTAAGTGGACACTGTTTTGCTGCATTCATGCAAGTCTAAACCCTGCCAGACAAAGGTGGAAGTTGTTCAAATAAGATCTGGAAATGAAACATTTTTTTTGTGGGTTCACTTACAGTGCTGTGATATTTCCGCCCTTCCCCTTGACATACCTATGTGTTTAAGATCATCAAACTAATTTTAATATTAGGCAAAGAAAGCCTGAGTAAATACAAAATGCAGTTTTTCTGTAAAAGGCTGATGGGGCGGGTGACGTGGACACCCAAGTTTGTGAATGTCATAACTCGAAAACGAAGTGATGTAGGAGCTTCAGTTTAAGTGAATCTACAGAAAATCTCATAGGAAACCGTGACCATTGAGAAGGAAGTGACTTAGGACTAGAAATTGATACCAGAAATCTTGGATGAGTTCAAATCTCAGTGACTTTGACCTCAAGGTTAGGTTTCAGAGGTCAAGTTTTCTGAAAATCTTATGAATGCAATAACTTAAGAACAAAGTAGGATCTTTAAAATTGATACCATATGTGCACCTACTAGGAGGCTAGGAGGAGTACCATTGGCTGCCACCAGTATTTTTTTTAATAATGATTTCATTTATTAAGGGAAAAAAATGATTGTTCCATTGATGTCCTTCCTGGATCACCTCTCCCCACAAACCGTCTCTATGGACGAGCCAAACGAAGTAATGGAAAAATACATCTAATAATAATAATGGATTGCATTTATATAGCGCTTTTCGAGACCCTCAAAGCGCTTTACAATTCCACTATTCATTCACACACTGGTGGAGGCAAACCACAGTTGTAGCCACAGCTGCCTTGGGGCAGATTGACAGAAGCGAGGCTGCCATATCATGCCATCGGCCCCTCTGGCCATCACCAGTAGGTGAAGTGTCTTGCCCAAGGACACAATGACTGAGACTGTCTGAGCCGGGACTCAAGCCGGCAACCTTCCGATCACAAGACGAAGTGCCAACTCTTGAGCCACGATCGCCCCTGAATCTATCATTCATTGGCATCATCTGTGCCTAATTCTATCCCCCTGGATGTGGATTTGTCTTCTAAGCGGCCATATGACTGACTCCCGTCACGCTACGTGGCATGTATTCTTTGCTAGAGTTCCAAGTTTCCAAGTATGAGCCCATTCGTGCATCGTTGGACTCCTTGCCCTGGAGATTGAGTCTTTTTTGAGCCTTGGGTTTTGTAGCCGGTCTGTCTCCTTCGTCAGGTAACACCATAGTGCCACTGACCATAGTCAATCAGTGTTCCAAGGCTGCCTATTTTGTTTCATTAGTGACTGCTCAATTACTTACTGACCATGTGTGTTCTGTCACCACTGAATTCCTTAGGATATTGTCTCTGATCTTGGCTCACAGTTCACCTCTAGAGTCTGGAGGGCTGGAATTAATGCAATTGGTGTCTAGGTTAGTTTCTCTTCTGGTTTCCAATCTCAGACAGACTGAAAAGATTAACCAGGAACTGGAAGTGGACCCTCTGTGAGTAGTGCACTTGTAGCTTGCAACTTCCCTGGCTAGAGTATGCTCACAACTACATGACCTCCATGTTTACAGGTCTCTCTTCAAGGTGTCCCTCAGTCACCAGCTATCACTGGTCCCATCTCAGGAAGGTGAGCTCTGTTCCATCTGTTTAGCATCACCTTTGTCGCTGTCTTTAGTTAAAGAGAGCAACCCAAGCAGTCTTGCTTAGAACATAGAGACCAAGTGACTGGGTAGCCGTCATCTTTTGGCACCTGCGTACCTTCCAGGTCAAAAAGTCAGGTTGTCTTCAAAAGTATGAAATTATGATGAATCTAAAAAACTGTCTTTCAACTACACTACAAAAAGGAGATCATAATCAACCCTGTCACTGTCTCTTTGAAACTGCCTAAGACCCAAAACTCATTAGCTGAAACCTGTCTGTTTCAGTCCTCTGTGCCCTTTTTCCAATCCCCCCCCCCTTCCCCTCCCCACCTACCTGGGTGATTGGGAGTTATTGATTGGGGTTATGTGCAAGACAAAAGACACAGGGTTCCATGGTCTGCCATTTTGGATCCCTCACTGGTCAAGGGGTTCCATCAAAAGTATTCCAAAAACCCAGTATGTCACTAAGAGGCTCCTATTAAGCAGGCGGTGTTACGGCCGAGTAGCCGGCGTGTTGTGGTGTGGAGCCATTATTGAGGCAGATGAAACACATGAAAACAAACGAGAAAATAAACAGAACGAGAACTAACAAAACCTAGAGTGGGAGTAACTAAAACATGAAACCTGAAAATGCTGAAAACAATGAACCACGGAGACGTCAGGAGGTAAACCGATGACTTCACAATGAACAAAGGGAGACAGAGAACATAAATACACAGAACGGTAACGAGGGAAGTGGAAACACAGCTGACACAAATGAACATAATGCCACAGGGGACGCAAAACTACACACGCTGAACATGGAACGCAAGACTGTCAAAATAAAACAGGAAACATAGTGAGATATAGACTGTGACAACAGGAGCCTGAGAGAGGGATCGAGAGGGGACACTTGACAGAGGGAGCGAGACATGACGGGCATGGGAGACATGGAACAAAACACGTGGAGGAAAACATGTAAACAGGAAGAGGAGACGAGACACCTCGACCAGACAACATGGAAACAATTATAACTAAACATAGCAGCAAATACAAAGATAAACTCAACACTAAATAATAGAAAACTAAAAAATTACAACACAAAGAAACCATAACCCCAAAAGCTGGGTCAAATGACCTAGAACCATGACAGATGGTATTGGCACGGTCTCCTGGTGCTCCTGTGTGCCATTTCTGTCCGTTTCTTCTCCTTTGTGGGTTTTTTTTTTTTGCTCTCCCTGTCTCCTTTCAGTGTGTGCGTGGGTTTACTCTGTTTGTTTCAGAGGCGGGATTCCTCTGGGTTTTCTCACCCTCCTGGTTTTTCACACCTGGAAGTTGTTGCCAATCAACCCACCTGTGTGGAACGTTAACCCATCTGATACTTAAGGCTCAGATGGGTTGCTAGATTGTTGGAGTTACTGAAGTAGCATTGTCTGGCTTCTGTGTGTTCACTGTGTTTGACTGGAATGGCTTAGATTCTAAGTGCACAGAGGAAAGCTGGGTTTGTTCTAAGCCTTAGAACAAACCCAGCTTTCCTCTGTGCACTCTTTCAGTCTTGAGAAACCTTCAGAGAGAGAACCTGGAAGTGAGTCATCTGTAAAATTAGAGAGAGAGAATTAAGTGGACTATCTCCCTGCCAGACTGCCCATTCCACTCTGACAATAAAGCGCTATACAAATACAGACCATTTACAATACCCTGCTCCATGCTTGCTGTAAATCTGCTAAACTTTTGCTTCAGTGTCTCACATCTGAGTGTGAGCCTTGACATACTGCAAATGTTTAGTTGCAATTCAATTCAGTTCAGTTTTATTTAGATATCGCCAAATCACAACAACAGTTGCCTTGAGGCACTTTGTATTGTAAGGTAAAGGCCCTACAACAATACAGAGAAAACCCCAACCAACTGATGACTCACTATGAACAAGCGCTTTGTCGACAGTAAGAAGGAAAAACTCCCTTTTAACAGGAAGAAACCTCCAGCAGAACCATGCTCAGGAAGGGGCGGCCATATGCCGCGACCAGATTGAGTTCTTGCTATGAAGGAAGACACAAGCAGTTATTAGGCTTAGGGGGCAATTACTTTAAATTTAGGGCCTGGTAGGTTTGGATAGCATTTCTCCTCAATAATCATTTTAAATTCGCATTTTGTATTTACTCGAGTTATTCTTGTCTAATATTAAAATTTGCTCAATGATCTCAAATGTGTAAGGCCCCATAGGTCTCTCAGGTTTTTCCTCTTCTTTATACATTCCCTTATGTCATTTCCGTCAGCTTCAGCAAGCACCTCCAAACATTTGTCATTTGAGATGATGATTGTTGTTATCCCATTGATAAAAACTACAAAATCAAGAAGTGGGCAAATACTTCTTGACAGCACTGTAAGGTGGACTGACAGAAACTGCAAAACAGTTTTGTGGTCTGCATGACCGCAGGGGAGTTATGGAAATTATGCAGACCTCATCCTGCAAGGCTAAAATAGAGACCATGATGTCACTGTCATACAGTTTATAATTTGCAATTGCAGTGCTATGTATTAGTTACCATGGGTGAATTTTCCTCTGTGGATAAACCATTAACACTGAATGATATGTACAGGTTTTGGAGCAGCATTTATTTTCACCCAAAAAAGGAGACCTTAAATTACAGTACTGAGCAGCTGAGATCCTACAACAAGCAAGAATGAGACTTTAAAATCATAACAATTATGCTCCTATGTTCTTAAATGTTTACCATTGGTAAAAGAAGAAATGATGCTACACAGTGCTAAACGTGGGCCTAGTTTAACTGTTTTAAATGTGTTGCTGTCATCAGGTACAAAATAAGCATATATTTTTCAACATGTAGACACATTTCAAGATTTTAATATGTTGCTTCTGTTGTATTTTAACCACATAGCATTTATTTAAAAATATATTCACTTAAATATAAATTATTTATAAATTTGTATACTATGATGTTATTTTCATTTCTCACAGTGTTTCAGCTTTTTTTTGGAAACGAGGTCGTAGTTAATGTGTTAAAGAAAGTTACTTCATTTCTTGGTACCTGAGAGCTGATTGTAAAGTTTTATTATGGCAGTGCTTTAGACTGAAGGTTGTTGCTGTTTTTGTTTGCGCACAGTTGTCTGCTTGATTTGATTGATGAGGCACAGCTGAATGTGTGGCATGGGCAAACAGCAAACTGCAAAGCTGAGCTCGGCATGGGCTTAATACCATCAAGTCAAAACTGTGTTGTGAACAATGAAATAAAATATGTGGTTCATTCAATTCAATTCAGATCCATACAATTAACCTATGCAATGTTGAATTTAGGTTTGAGATCAAATAGATTACATTATGATAAATCATTATAATGCGCTACACTGTGTGATGAAACTTGTGCTGAGAAAAGACTTGAATATAGTTGTAACTTGTAAATAAATGTCCATTTTGTCCGAAAGATTTAAAAAGTCTCCCTCTCACCTCCTGATTTATTTCTTCAATATTTTTCCTGTCTGTGTACCTGCATCTCATCATGACTCCTGTGCAGGCTGAAGAGGGAGCGTTTAGGTCCGTATGACTGGCTTTCCATACCTGTGCCTGGAGGCCACGACTGGATGGTGGTGCCCGGCTTAGAGCCAGAGACAACATACCAGTTTAGCATCCTGGCCCAAAACAAGCTTGGCACAGGCCCCTTCAGCGAGGTTGTCACTGTGAACACACTAGGTGAGTACACCCACTACTGCTTAACCAGGAGGAAAGGATCCAATAATAAAACAGCTTTGGCAGGCAAGTAGAGAGAGCTGCAAAAAACACTGAACTAAGAAAAATCATCCGGACATGTTTTTCATGTCATGTAAGTGTTAGAAAAGTAGTAGGCTATTTTAAATTATATTGATCTTAATTTGCATTCTAATATTTATCATTAAAAGGCACAAAAAGGCACTTCTTATGTTCTTCCAATTAAATATCACACTACAGTAGTAGAGAAGTAATTTCAGGAGGATCTGTGCTGTAAATAAAGTCTAACAAGTTAACAACTCACACATCGGCTCCGGGGAGGCCAAACAACACTCTCTGTGTGAGTGCTGGTCGTGTGATCTTTCACAGACTAAAGGAATAGTGATATCTTTGCATTTTCATGTCACCTTTATTCATGAAATGTTGGTTTAAATGTTTAAATGTTTTTTTTCATTTAAGAATTAGTTTAATTTTCCCAGAATACTTTTGTCTCAGTGAATAATAAAGTGAATTGCTGGCAAGTTAGTTAAATTGAATATGAAGTGAGGTACATAGTTATTATTACCTCTTATCTTCCGAAGCTGAGTTGAAACTGAATTAAAAAAAAATGCTACTGTGTCTTCTATACACAGAAAACAGCCAACTCCCCATCATTTCAAATAAAAACACTAGTGTGATATATTTAGTACCATATTTAACCATCATGTGCAAAGAAACATTTTAATCGAAACACAGTCAGGATCAGTTTTGTGTCGTTACACCAATACATAGAACTAACTTCTAGTATCTCATAGACCTGAAGGTTACACCAACAATCACCAGCTCAGTGGTTCATTTGCTGACCTTTGTTTACTTTTAAACTTTTTAAATCTAAATGACAATCAGCTTATAGTGGCGTCTTTGGAAAAAGTAGAACTAATAGATATTTTGGAAACATCTTTATTCACGTTTTTACCACCGAAGTTAGTGAACGAGTTTGAAAGAATGGGTGTAAATATTTTAACGAATAAATTGGTAGGTCAAAATGTTTACAAATGTTGATTACATTTTCATATGTAAGCTACAATTCTAAATAACATTCATTTGATTGGATGTAAAGCCTTTACTTTATTTTTCACCTGATCATATGAGCGTACGAGGCACTCAAATTAAGAGAGATAATAAACACAAAATTTCAAAGATTATGATCTATGAAAAAGAAATCTGTCTGTTAGATTTGCCAAATGTTCCACAATCAGATGTTTGCTAACTTGCTAGTTTTGTGTCTTTAAAAGTTTTGTTAAATGAACAGAGTGAACTGTTATTAGTGCAGGTGTGGACCAGGTAGTAGGTCGCCTAGTAGGTCTTCCAGTTGAAAGTGAATTGATCCCCGGCTCCTGCACTCCAGGATTCAAAGTATCCTTGAGCAGTATACTGAACCGTATTACCCCCTGGTCATCTGCTGGAGTGTGGGTGGTTAAAGTAGGTATAGATAAATAGACAATTGAATAGAAAAGTGCTGTATAACTACCAGTCTAGTTTAATTCTTTCTTGTTCACGATTAACCACTTCATAAATTCAAGTCAAAAAATTTACGTCTTAGATGGTCCAACAAAAGTTACTTTTAACCCAGATTAACTTAAAATACAATAAAAACAAAATGTATGAATTTACATTAATGCTAAAAGATAATCTGAGTCAAAATTCCTCTGTAATGTATGCAGTGCAACCGCTCAAATAGCAGTTTAGCAAGGCTGGATTAAATTTAGCATACCTTAAAGATGAAAATGCTGTAAGGGTGCTAGCAAAAAATGCTAAGTTGTGACTGACATATATGCTACCAGAATAAAATGCTTATAAATGTGGTGTATGTGGTGGCTTTGATATAATGCATCACCATTATTGTCACAGTTAGATTTAAATGTGTGATAGTGTCAGTGTGTAAAGGGGAGCTGATTCACTTTTATCCTGCCAATGGACACTTGCTACTTGCTCAAGATAACTGAATCTTTAACAGACATTTTCAACTCTAAAATGCTCTTCCAGTATTTCCCACAAGTACCCCTGAACCATTGGTGCTGCTTACCCCACCACGGTGCCTCACAGCCAATCGCACGCAGCAGGGAGTCCTGCTCACCTGGATTCCGCCTGCCAATCACACAGCACCTATCCAGCATTATGTCATGGAGTTTCGCCTGGGGGAGCGATGGGAGGTCTTGGACGACAGCATTCCTGCAGGGGAGACAGAGTTGGTTGCCCGAGATCTCATCCAGGTAAAAGCCTGAATACAAAATGGAAGTTTAAAACCAGACTTACGTCTTTCCAAGCTAAGAGGTTGCTTGAGACATGGAGGAAGGTTAAAGACCTTAACCTCCTGGGACCTGGCGTGCACATATGGCATCACATTTTGGGTTGTCTTGACCACAGTACTAAATTTTGCTCTTTCAGATGGCTTTCAAAGGAGCCATATTGCTCAAACGGGAACAATTGTTCTTTCTCATTTTGTTTTTGTACCTGGGAAAAATGCTGCTGTCTTCAGACACCAAATAAAGAGTTTTGCACATCATTACTCAATTGTGACTTTATAGTGTTCTATAGAACAAAGAGAATTGCAAAGAGAAATTAAAAATGCATGCCATGAAAGAGTTCGGGTCTTAGGAGGTTAAAGTTTTGTTTTATGGCACAGCAGTTATTCACCAACACCAACAAGAAAGAAATATTCTCCAGCATATCTCAGAGACCTCACAGTACAGCTTGGGATTTTTAGTGTTTCCAAAAGCAAAATGGGATGTAGCCTTGAGATATCAATGAGATATCAATGTAATCTTTTGAGGAAACCAGCTCCTATTTCAATTTCATTGACTAGTAATTTTCATCATAGTTTTGCTGATAAAAACAAGACGATAACTAAATAAAAATAAATGCACAAGGACAAAAATGATGACGAAGGGCACTGACACTTTCATTAACAAATAAAAACAAGATGAAAATATTCTGAAGAGACAAGATCCATCCATCCATCCATCTTCATCCGCTTTATCCGAGGCCGGGTCGCGGGGGCAGCAGCCTAAGCAGAGAGGCCCAGACCTCCCTCTCCCCAGCCACCTCCTACAGCTTATCCGGGGGAACACCAAGGCGTTCCCAGGCCAGCCGAGAGATATAATCTCTCCAGCGTGTCCTGGGTCTGCCCCGGGGCCTCCTCCCGGTGGGACATGCCCGGAACACCTCACCCAGGAGGCGCCCAGGAAGCATCCTTGTCAGATGCCCGAACCACCTCAGCTGGCTCCTTTCGATGTGGAGCAGCAGCGGCTCTACTCTGAGCCCCTCCCGGATGGCCGAGCTTCTCACCCTATCTCTAAGGGAGAGGCCAGCCACTCTTCGGAGGAAGCTCATTTCCGCCGCTTGTATTCGCGATCTCGTTCTTTCGGTCACTACCCACAGCTCGTGGCCATAGGTGAGGGTAGGGACGTAGATCGACTGGTAAATTGAGAGCTTCGCTTTTACACTCAGCTCCCTCTTCACCACGACGGACCGGTGGACAAGATCCAATCACAAGTAATTAACTGTGGAGAAAGGTGGAACGAGCTTGCAGGTGATCCAATCAGAAGTAGTCTCCTCGTACAGTAAGGTTTGATCTGCTGCTGAGAAACAGGGCGGGAGAGGACTTTCAGCTGGCTCCCATGCTCCCTGTTTCACATAAAAAACAAACAAAACATTAACGCTTGAGAGGAAGAGAAGAGTAGACATGTGGAGACATTTCACTTTCGATGTTAAGGTAAATAAGATGCTTTGTAAACCATGCGGAGCAACTAGTACCAGCTAATAATAGAATAGAATAGAATAATAGAATAATATCTGTATTAGTCTAATATAATCTTATAATCTTATGATCAAACTATGCTAAAAATAAAAGAATTGAAATACCTAAATTATGACTAAATAATTGAATCTCAACAAAAAAAAAATTCTATTATATTTTTTGAGACATTATTTTCTATTTATGTCTGTTATTTAGGTTTCCATTTTGCTTTTGTTCTTCTATGATATTTGAAGCTTTTGTCTAGTCAGAACTAAGATTTTTGTTTATTATTTATACCTATGTTAATTTTTTTAAATACCTTATATCATCATGAAGGAGTAAAAAGGGCCCTTTAAGCTTGACAGAGCTGAGAAACACATTGAATCCGATGAAAAAAAATAACTAATAGAATTTTTTCCCACAATGCCCAGCAACAGGGTGGTGAGACAGTAGCCTTCTCAGACTAGGCTTCACACTTTCCTTTTTGACAAAGCTCATAGTTAGGACTGGATCAAGTAATCCTGAACCATCCCTTAGTTAGGTTGCTATAGGCCTATGTTGCCAGGGTGGCTTCTGAAGATCCCCTGTCGTAGCCAGCTTGGTTGTCATAGTAACAACACAGGTATGCACAGCTGACTTGGCTCGCTATCTGTCTGTGCAAGTTTTACTGTGGGGTAAACATAAATTGTCTTTTTCCTTAGTTCATTTGGCACACACACAAACACACACACACACACACACACACACACACATGCTTCTACCTATGTGGGTATGTAAGGGTCATGCATGAGCATGAAAATAATAAGAATGGAATACGTTGTGTCATTATAATTTATTAATTTATGCTTTTTAATAGAACACAGTACATTTCCTAGAGACATTATAACAAATGGTATATCACTGTTGATGGATGTTGCTTTTTTCGCAGCATTTCAACTCTTCCGCCTGTCTGCTAATACTCCTGCCACGACACTTTCAAACGTCTTTCTTTAATCTAACCACCACTTCCAGCTCTATGCAGATGCTTTTATCTCTACTTCCATTGCACAGCAAACACCCACACATACTCTTCTCTCCAGCTCTCAGTCTCACAGATGCACACATCACACCTAGCTTGTGTAACTTTTCTGTTGGAAATTCACTGCATTTTTTAGGTCATGGGACCAGAATGGAAGCTCTCTTTGGTTCCTCACATATGTGTATATGTTTTAAAGTGGACATTTGCTGCACCGCAACTAAATCTTCAATCTGTTCTCACAACTGAGCTGACAACTCAGTGCACTGCATATTTATGTGCTAATAACTGGCTTGTAAATAATTAACTAGACGGCTGTTAGAACACTGCAGCTGATCTTGATGAAACTTTGTAAATGGTTAATAAACACTGTGCAGTGCATCTGTGCACATGATTGGATGGACTGGTGTAATGTTGTAGCTGATTTTTACATATACAAGTTATACAAGTTTTTTGTAGCCCAAAATAAATTTAAGTAGCCCGAATAAAAAAGAGAGCAATTTTTTGATTGATGATTTGTTTCCTGTTTTGTTTCTGTTACAATATTATACAAGTATAATATTGTACTTAATATTATACAAGTATAATATTGTAACGGAAACAAAACATTAATCAAAAAATTGTTGAAACACAAATTACAACATTGTATAAAAATTACAATCATCAACTCAAATACTTGGTTCTAATTGAACAGAAATTTCTATGAACTTGTAAGAACTGTGTAGGACATGAATCAGTCTGTGTCAGATCCTGAATTTGAAATTTCCACTGAAGTCACGGGTAAGAGGCAAGTGGAACCAAGATCGAGGCCATTTGCTTTTTGAAGTTTGCAAAGACTGCTAAATTGTGCCAGTGGTAGTTCACTCTTTGCAACATAGTACGCTGTTCTAAACTGATTTTCAGGTTTATTTTTAGTATGTTATTTGCAATTGGTGTTATTTTTCGGGGAAAGATATTGCAGACTGAGCAATAATGCAATTCTTGCATTTCTCGTGGATTCTAAAATGACTGGTCCCAGTAACAAAGGCGCTTGTCGACTCAGAAATCGAGGGAAAACCAACAACACACCCAGCAGAACATTATGTTATTTACACGGGTGCACATAAGTGGTCCGCGTGTGTGCATTCACTGTCAAAATAAAAGACGCGCACCAGATAAGAAGTTGCAACGCGCGTTTGCGTCCATACAGGGAGTGCAGAATTATTAGGCAAGTTGTATTTTTGAGGAATAATTTTATTATTGAACAACAACCATGTTCTCAATGAACCCAAAAAACTCATTAATATCAAAGCTGAATGTTTTTGGAAGTAGTTTTTAGTTTGTTTTTAGTTTTAGCTATTTTAGGGGGATATCTGTGTGTGCAGGTGACTATTACTGTGCATAATTATTAGGCAACTTAACAAAAAACAAATATATACCCATTTCAATGATTTATTTTTACCAGTGAAACCAATATAACATTCACAAATATACATTTCTGACATTCAAAAACAAAACAAAAACAAATCAGCGACCAATATAGCCACCTTTCTTTGCAAGGACACTCAAAAGCCTGCCATCCATGGATTCTGTCAGTGTTTTGATCTGTTCACCATCAACATTGCGTGCAGCAGCAACCACAGCCTCCCAGACACTGTTCAGAGAGGTGTACTGTTTTCCCTCCTTGTAAATCTCACATTTGATGATGGACCACAGGTTCTCAATGGGGTTCAGATCAGGTGAACAAGGAGGCCATGTCATTAGTTTTTCTTCTTTTATACCCTTTCTTGCCAGCCACGCTGTGGAGTACTTGGACGCGTGTGATGGAGCATTGTCCTGCATGAAAATCATGTTTTTCTTGAAGGATGCAGACTTCTTCCTGTACCACTGCTTGAAGAAGGTGTCTTCCAGAAACTGGCAGTAGGACTGGGAGTTGAGCTTGACTCCATCCTCAACCCGAAAAGGCCCCACAAGCTGATCTTTGATGATACCAGCCCAAACCAGTACTCCACCTCCACCTTGCTGGCGTCTGAGTCGGACTGGAGCTCTCTGCCCTTTACCAATCCAGCCACGGGCCCATCCATCTGGCCCATCAAGACTCACTCTCATTTCATCAGTCCATAAAACCTTAGAAAAACCAGTCTTGAGATATTTCTTGGCCCAGTCTTGACGTTTCAGCTTGTGTGTCTTGTTCAGTGGTGGTCGTCTTTCAGCCTTTCTTACCTTGGCCATGTCTCTGAGTATTGCACACCTTGTGCTTTTGGGCACTCCAGTGATGTTGCAGCTCTGAAATATGGCCAAACTGGTGGCAAGTGGCATCTTGGCAGCTGCACGCTTGACTTTTCTCAGTTCATGGGCAGTTATTTTGCGCCTTGGTTTTTCCACACGCTTCTTGCGACCCTGTTGACTATTTTGAATGAAACGCTTGATTGTTCGATGATCACGCTTCAGAAGCTTTGCAATTTTGAGACTGCTGCATCCCTCTGCAAGATATCTCACTATTTTTGACTTTTCTGAGCCTGTCAAGTCCTTCTTTTGACCCATTTTGCCAAAGGAAAGGACGTTGCCTAATAATTATGCACACCTGATATAGGGTGTTGATGTCATTAGACCACACCCCTTCTCATTACAGAGATGCACATCACCTAATATGCTTAATTGGTAGTAGGCTTTCGAGCCTATACAGCTTGGAGTAAGACAACATGCATGAAGAGGATGATGTGGACAAAATACTCATTTGCCTAATAATTCTGCACTCCCTGTACAAAAGGCAGTGTTTTTGTCCGCTAGAGTGGGATTTTCACATGGGTTTTGCAGCACAGATTCAGCAGACTTTTTCAGTCAGAGAATAAAAGTTTCAGTTATTACAAAATCAAAGGTCTAACCTGCCCAGAAAAGTCACATGGGTCAACGTGTGTTTCATAGAAAAGCTGTTTGCCCCCTTTGTGGCTTCCTCTTTCTTTCTTTGACACACTCGTCTTTTCAAAATGTTTTAATTCAGCCACATGAATGGTCTGCTGAGGTCATGCGAAAGCATTTCCAGCATCTCAAAAATCCAGACTTGGACTAGGCCACTCCAACTTCATACCATTGTTTGATATTATAATTTGTTGATATCTGAAACTTATATAGATATATTCATATGTTGTAGCAACACTGAATTCTGACTGGTAGCCTACATTTATTCCACTTACATGGTTAGAGCTTTTATGTTTTCACAATTTTTTTTCTATGTGTTTTACTAATTTCTCTAACATCAACAATTTTGGGAAAGTATTGCATGCTGTCTGTAGTCCTGAAACATGAAAAACAATGAGAAATCTGAATCTGATTCAGGTGAGTATTTGATGAATATCATGTACATTTTTGTTGGTGTGAAATATGATGTGAAACTTTATGCCTCTTATATCTAAGGAAGAGCTTTTTAAATCCCTGTGTGACGTCTTGAGAATAGCAAGAGGACAAAAAGAAAGGTTGAAAGAAGGTTTGTTGTAGCATGCATTAGTTACTTCTTCGAGTTGGTGGATATGGTTTCCTAAAACAAATTAAAAGGCATATGTTCTGATAATGCTGATTCAGAAGAAAAAAATCTGTCCCTTTAACTACATTCTTTTCACTCCGATGCCAATTTCTTACAGCAATTATTCTGAGCGCAAAATATAGGTTAAGGAACCACTATTCAGCAGTAGTTCACCAATGCTCCAGTAGCCCATAAAAGACTACAAAGGCTACGTTCACACTGCAGGTGAAAGTGCTTCGACCCATATCCGATCATGGTATGACAGTGTGAACGGCACAAATCCGATATTTTCAAATCCGATCTGGGTCACTTTCGTATGTGGTGCTGAATCTGAAACATATCTGATGTTTTAGAAAGCGACTGCTGTTTGTCGCATTAAATCCGTCTTTTACGTCACTGACACGACAGACGCCAATTATCAGCGCCAGAGAAGCACCAGAGAAGACATCGTGAACGCTTCCTGGCCATCCCGTGTAGATGTCAGTGAAACTGTTGGGAAGATAACGTTGGAGAATGTGAACATTTTATTTGTACTGTATAATCTGCAGATTCTGACAGAACTCTGCAGCTATCCTTTGAAGCACCGCTCCTCTCTTAAACAGCAATAAGGATCATTATTAGGCCATATGTAAATAACAAAATAACTTTATAACTTCAATCAAAATTGGGAAACGTAAACACTGAAACAAGTCTTTATGGGGCCATCAGTCAAACAATACTAGGTCTAAACAGAGCGCGTTGCGTGTGACGTCTTCTTTTTTGCGCATGCGGGCCGCTTTGAGGGTTCACACTAGAGCGCGTTTGCTGTCGCATTTTATTTGTAGTGTGAACAACCAGACAAAAAAATCGGATTTGATCAAAAAGTCGGAATTGAGCATTAAGACCTGCAGTGTGAACGTAGCCAAAATCACAGAGGGACCCAGGATACATGGGAAGCAACTTGGGGTCTCACAGAGAGCAAATATTAATGTTCATGAGTACAGTTTCAGGAGTACTCTGAACAACAGTGATGTGTATGACAAGGAGAAATTAATAAAAAGAACATAGATGCAGTTTACTAAAGATCATGTGAACAAACCAGAAAGTCTTTAGTTTAAAATGACAGACTTTCCTCAGTACATAAGCCTCTCTGCCACAGAATGGTGAAAGATGTGGCAGAAAGGCTCTGCCGGGGGTTTCTTCCTGTTAAAGGAGAGTTTTTCACTCCTACTGTTGCCCACTGTCCATCCTAACAGGCTCAGGGGAGAGGTAGCAATCTGATGCAAGGGGAGGGGAGGAAGACAGGATAAAAGACATGCTGTGGAAGAGAGCCCGAGTTTAATAGTAACTAATGATTAAATGCAAAGTGGTGCATAAACACCTGATTCAGCCCTAACTATATGCTTTGTCAAAACGTAAAGTTTTAAGCCTAACCTTGAAAGTAGAGAAGAGTCCGTGTCTCCCGAATCCAAACTGGGAGCTGGGTGCTGCTATATTTTGGATCAAATGAAAGCTTTGCATGAGGTTTTTAGGACATCCTGATAATAAGGAATTACAATAGTCCAGCTTAGAGGTAATAAAAACAGTAACTAGTTTTTCAGCGTTACTCTGAAACAGGATGTTTCTAATTTTAAAAATATTGTGCAAATGCCATAAGCATTGCAAAGAAGGCAGTCCCACATATTTGTTTAATATGCACACTGAAGAACATATCCTGGTTAAGGAAACAACTCCATAATTTCTCACGTTGTTACTGGAGGCCAAGGTAATGCCATCCACAGTGGTTAGACACCATGTTTCTAAAATGTTTAGGACTGAGTACATTAACCTCAGTTTCAACTGAATTTAGAAGCAGAAAATTAGGGGTCATTCAGTCATTCTTTCTGTCTGGTGTTTGTTATCTGTGAATCTTAAATTGAAAGCACTAACGTATAGAAAAAAGGTGAATGACGCAAGTTTTTTGAGTACAAGTGCTTTGAGTACACAGGCAGAATTAAAAAGTGCTCTATTACAACCAGTTCATTTACCAAAACAAACATTGGCCTGTAATAAGCTAAGATAGCTGGGTCAAGTGATGACGTTTAAAGTAATGATTTAACTACTCCCACCTTAAAGGTCTGTGGTACCTAGACGATTAATAGATATAGACTGATCACATTTAGGATTGAATGAATTGATTAATGGTAGGACTTCTTGGAGCAGTCTTGAAGGGATGAGATCTAATAGACACTCTTCTGATTTGTTGCCTGATACTTTTACATTATAGGCCCTTCTTGTAGTCTCAAGTCTTAATCTTAGTCAATTTTAAATTTGAAAACAGAAAATCTGAATGAATCTGATGAAGTCAACAGAACTACATCATCTGCAAAAAGCAGAGATCCTATTCTGTCTGTAGCTCTGAAAGCGGACAGCCTCCTCACCGAGGCTATCTTGGGATCCTGTCCATGAATCAAGAACAGGATTGGAGACAAGGGGGAACCCTGAAAGATTCCAACACCCAATGAAAATGTGCTTGAATTTGTGACACGGATCCAGACACAGCTCTCACATTGGTTATATAACTTAATGGTCATGAAGTCTGGGTAAATGACTAAAAGTTTGAGTTTGTTCTGTAGCGTGACCAGGCTCAGGCTTAGAGATTTGGGAAAGCAGCTCCGACATCCAGAGGAATCTCGGAGTAGAGCTGCTGCTCCTGTGTGGCAACATAGCCAGCTTTGGATAAGTGGAAGATAATGGATGGATGGATGAATTGAATGGAATGGAATGTCCTGTACAAATGAAGAAACATTAAAGAAGAGTAGGTCAAAATTCCTCTGATGAAATCATACGGAAAGCAATTACTTCAAGTATCCTGCTAAAGGTGGATTTTGTTAAATAAATAATGACAGTATATTGGAGTTTTGTTCATCTGAGTTCTATTTCCAAAGTTTCCAAAGCCTTGGACTGTTGTAGCTTGGTGGTCTTTGGAGATGCCAGTGGAATTTTACAGGTTCAGGCTTACTGAACATTTCTGATAACATAATCTCTTTTTTGTCTCAGGAGGCATGGTATGAGTTCCGCGTCATGGCCATCATGGATGACATGATCAGCGAGCCTAGTAACGTAGTTGGAGTGTCCAGCACAGGTGAGGCATTAGATCATTTAAAATGTTAGAATTTCATTTGTGGCCATGACTAACAGATGAAATGTGAATATGTATATAGAGCTATTATGTGTAAGAACCCTACATTATCCAGTATGTATAGAAGAATAATGAAGCTTAGAGAAGAAGAATGATAGATAAAGCTGCTCAGTGAGTTTCAACCCAACAACTAGCTGCAAACTGCATATTTAACCTCAGGCTAGCCTAACATCTCTGAGCTGAAGAGGGGTGGTAGATGTATTGCACACTCAGCAACACCAACTTTACATTTTACCCACTCAGCACTATTCATTTTAAGCTCGCTTTAACATGGACACTCCTTTGTAGCATATTGAGGAGGATGACATCATCTTCCTGTCTGCTTCTCCACTGATTGTACTGGGTGGCTTCCTGATTTTAAAAAAAGCCAGCTTTGTTTGGCTGTAAAAAAAAAAAAAAGACTGTGTTTTGGGTCTGAAATTAAACTATTCATATATGATGGCACTCCTCTACAGAGGTCACTGAGTACACTCCGTTTAGTAGGAACAGCTGCCGGTAACATTTATAGACCAGATTTTCACTTGTTTTTGGAAGTACTCTGCTTCCCCCCTCTGGTAAAACTGGGAACCACGCTGTACGATGATCAAATGCTTCTGCTCATTTCTCTCTTGATATGGAATTTTTTTGACTGTTTTCCTTAAATTTTGTCCAACGTGATGTGGATACACTCTGTCCTTTCAAACATGACAAAGGTGATTTGGATAGCTGAGCAGTGATTCACTGATCGGGTGTTCCTGCATTAATACTTTGTATTTTGCTAATCATACATCACCTGTAGCACATAAACTACTCTCACAAGTTCTTAACAGAAGCTGACCCATTGTACCTCCTGGTTTCACTGAGAGATAACTGAACCAACTCCTTCAACTGAGGACAGTTGTAGAAATTTGTAAATCCACAACCAGACATCATAGCTGCACAGCAGAAACATTGTCCTCTTTGTTGCATTGGCTGGCTTTTAATTATAGTAATGCCATTATTTTAATTACAGTTAAATATTAATTAGTATTATTATAACAGAGTTTTTGCTCACACAAACAAAAGCACAAGCTTCTTAGATGGACTCTATTATACAGCAGGACATATGATTTGTCAAGTAATTCAATTAAAATCTTCCGACAAGCACCAACAACACGAGGAGTGTAGAGCGTTGAGGCCTAGGCCAGCTATCAGCTACAGCTGCCTCTGTCGGCACACGTGTCAATTATAAAGAAAATTAATCTGCTGTACAGTAACTGTGAAGGCGGAACGCTTTATAATGCAGCAAAATGTAAAACGTTAACATAGAGGTCTAATGGATTGACTCATTTTGGTGTCTGGCACTTCAACAGACTCTTACAGGTCTTGTTGGTCTGCTAGGTGGAGCCTCCATATATAAAAGGTGGATATAACTACTTTGGTGTGACCCATTGGTTACCCATCTTGTGCAACTGAATGTCACCAACAAGTGGATCTAACTAAGAAACACTGTTAGAAGAAACCCTGCTTTGTCCTCTTCTTTACTCTAATAGTTCAGAATTTATGAAATGACCAAAAGGAAACTAGCGAGCTTATTTTGCAGCCAGAGGAGTTGCCCCCTGCTGGCCAGTAAAATGAATGTCTGTGTAAGGCACAGTGTGAGAGACAGCAGCAACCAGCTTCTTTACCTGAGAATGTCTCGTGTACTGTAGAGTTTAAATATTTGTAACCATTTCTTCCTTCTTTCCTCTTCAACTTAATTCTGGCAAGTAACATTCTTCAATATTAGTAATAAATATAAACTAGTCTTCTTGTCCACATTTCATGAACTCACTGTCAAACTTTTACTTCCTGCCTGAAGTTTTTATTAACATTTTGTGTTTTTTCAAACTCTGCATTTGATCTTCCTCTGCCCTCTGGCTCTGAACACATGAAACATTTATAAAATTACAGTTTTTGGTTACAAAAAACACACAAGGGATAACAACATATGTGATGGAGTTTCTCATCTACTTCCCACTCAGAGATGATTTAGGGAACTTCGGAAATGTAAGGAGCACTAATGTAAACCAATTACTGATTACTGTGTAAAAGTCAATCACACGTTTCATACTAACAAAATTTATTTATACATTTTTTTGACCCTGTTCAGCAGACACTAAGCTAATTGAATTTCATCAGACACAAGATTTTCTTTTTTGTCTAAGCCAGTCTAACCACATTAGTTAACCACGCAATCAATCAAAACAGTGCATGAATTACATTACCTTCTATGTAGTTCTGAATAGGAGGAAAAGTTAGCATTCTGCTTAGTCATTGTGACATGCACCCTGCAGAAGACATATGCAGCAGTAAAGGTCAGCTTGAATATATTTGAATTTTATTGGACAGGACAGAATGTTTTTGGAGGCTCTTCTACAGGAACACAGAAACGAGTGAACTCTGCAGCTCTAATTTTGCAGATGAAGCTGCCAGAAAACAGCAGAAAGTCCTGGTTTAGTTTTAATCAAAGAGCAGGGACAGTGTGCTCTTTACCAGTAAACTCACATCTGTGTGGTATATCTCATAGTAAATATCAGTCTCTGTTTTGGAGCCACAAATTGAATGCTGAGTATAGCATTAATATAAAGGATGGCCATGTCAAAAGTTCAGTGAGCAAAGAAAAATTGGTATATGTTCCTCTGCTGTGATGTTTCCTCACGGTCTGCATACCTGGAGTATAGGGCTCTGTTTCTGTCATGAATTTGCTGTTCGACTTCATTATGCTTTTGTCTCCCTCTCTCTTCCCCCTCAGATTTCTTTCCTCCTCCAGAGTTGGTGGAGGAGCGTGGACTGGCACGGCCTGTGGTGGCTGGTATTGTGGCCACCATCTGCTTCTTGGCAGCAGCTGTCCTTTTCAGTACCATGGCTGCCTGCTTTGTCAACAAGCAGCGGCGGAGAAAACTCAAGAGGAAAAGAGGTGAGGGGAAACTTGTTATATTTAATATATATATTTAACTTCCCACATTCACTAAGCTAATCCTAAAAACCTGAAACATGTCAGCTGCTTAACTTGTGGAGGTTCTGCAGCAACCATTGTATCATCATGCATAAACATTCTGGATAGTACTTCTTATTCTTTGATTTTATTTTCCCATCTCGCTTGTTTTCTTTCTAGTATTGTTTTATTTCTAATTTCTTCACACTCCTTTTTGCTACATGTTTATGCTCTTAACTAATCAAACATAAACAAAAGTGATTTAAGGAGCTAAGATTTAATGGTGGTGACTATGTTGGTGCATGTTTTATGTATATTAAAACATGTGTTATTTGTTAAAAACTAAAGACAACAACAACATACAATTAAAAATTTTAATAATTATAGATTCTGAAAGTCAGAAAGCATCCATCCATCCATCTTCCGCTTATCCGTGGCCGGGTGGCGGGGGGAGCAGCCTAAGCAGAGAGCACAGGGGGGAGCCCAGACCTCCCCCTCCCCACCCACCTCCTCCAGCTTGTCCGGGGAAACACCAAGGCGTTCCCGGGCCAGCTGAGAGATATAATCCCCGCAGCATGTCCTGGGTCTGCCCTGGGGCCTCCTCCTGGTGCGACACCATAAACACCTCACCCAGGAGGCATCCTTGTCAGATGCCCAAACCACCTTTCGATGTGGAGGAGCAGTGGCTCTACTCTGAGCCCCTCCTGGATGGCCAAACTCCCCACCCTGCCTCTAAGGGAGTAGCCCTTACCCTAACCCTTCAGAGAAACCTCATTTCTGCCGCTTGTATGTCATTCTTCCAGTCACTGCCCACAGCTCATGACCATAGTTGAGGGTAGGGATGTATATTGACCAGTAAATTGAGAACTTCGCTTTTATGCTCAGCTCTCACTTCACCTTGATGAACTGGTAAAACTTCCGCAACACTGAAGCCGCAGCACCAATCTGTCTGTCGATCTCCCGCTCCCTTCTCCCGTCACTCGTGAACAAGATCCCAAGATCTTGATCTTAAACTCCTCCACTTGGAGCAACCTGGCATAGACTTTCTCACCCTTCGGTCCCCGTTCTTAAAGATAGGAACCACCGCCCCGGTCTGTCAGTCCAGAGGTAACGCCCCTGATCTCCACGCAACATTGTACAGGCATGTCAACCAAGACAGCCCTATAACATCCAGAGCCTTTAGGAACTCAGGGTGAACCTCCTCCACCCCAGGGGCTCTGCCACCAAGGAGTTGTTTCACTGTCTCAATGACCTCGTCCCCAGAAATAGGTGAGTGTTTCCCCTCCCCAGACTCTGCTTCCTCCATGGAAGACGTACCAGTGGGATTAAGGAGGTCCTTAAAGTATTCCTTCCACTGTCCAACAATGTTCTCAGTCTAAGTCAGCAGCGCTCCACCCGCAATATCATCTTGTTTCTGATCCATTCATCTGAATGTTGCAGCAGAAATTCACTCATGGACCTGATAATGTTTTTCCAATCTTCTATTTTCCAATTTTAGTAAGCCTATTCAAATTGTAGCCTTAGTTTCCTGTTTTTGCTGATAAGGCTGGCACCTGGTGTGGTCTCTGCTGCTATAACCCATCCACTTCAAGGTTTGATACACTGAGTATGCAGAGATGTTCTTCTGCATACCTTGGTTGTAGCAAGCTGGTATTTGAATTACCATCAACTCAAAAGAGTGTTGCTATTCTCCCCTGATCTCTGACATCAATGATACATTTTTGTTCAGAGAACTGCTTCTTACTTGATATTTTCTCTTTTTTGGAATATTCAATTCAATTTTATTTATACAACGCCAAATCACAACAACACTCACTTCAAGGCGCTTTATATGGTAAGGTAGACCTTACAATAATACATACAGAGAAAAACCCAACAATCATACGATCCCCTATGAGCACTTTGGCGACAGTGGGAAGAAAAAATTCCCTTTTAACAGGAAGAAACCTCCGGCAGAACCAGGCTCAGGGAGGGGCGGGGCCATCTACCATGACCGGTTGGGGTGACAGAAGGAAGACAGGATAAAGACATGCTGTGTTTACTCTCTGTAAACCCTAGAAATGGTTCTGTGAGAAAATCCCAGTAGATGGTAGTAGAGGTACCAACAACTATTCCACTTTCAAAGTAACTTAAATCAGCTTTCTTCCCCATTCAGATGCTTGGTTTGAACTTTAGCATTTATCATGTCTACATGCCTAAGTGCAAATCATTTTTGCCAAGTGACTGGCTAATTAGATATTTGCATGAGTGAGCAGATGAACGGGTGTTCCTAAATATAAACATTGCATTTTACAAAAAAACAAGGTTAGAACATCCTTTTAAGTTGTTAAAAGAATAGTTTTTCATTGATTTGAATATATTTATGGAATTACACATTATTTGTTGCTGTACTCGTTTTTCTCTTTTTTTGTGATCTGCTGCTTTATGCTGCCATCATAGCCATCAAAAGCTAAAAGTGATAGATTCTTAGCTGCAGTCAGTCATTATATTTATGTTGATGTTTTTAAGCCTCTGTTGCATTTTACTGCTGTTCTGTCGCTCACGTTCAAATCCTGCTCCAAGCCCTGCAGCAGCCATTCTAATGTTGCCTTTGGTGAGTCTAGTTTTATAAGCCTTTTATGTAAATGTGTTGGGTCAGACACGTTTATCGTGAATGGCAAAACGATATTTTCCACATTATGAATCTTAATATTGAGGCTCGGCTGAAAATAAATAGGAATAAAAACAGCTCATTGGACTACTTCAAATGACCTTGCCTTTATTTGTACAGCTTCTAAGTGAAGTGCTTGTTTTCTCCCTCCCCTACCAGTGTATTTACAGTTTACAGTGTTTTGTTTTTTGTTCCCTATCTTCCAGACCCCCCTCTTTCAATAACTCACTGCAGAAAAAGCCTGGAAACTCCGTAAGTACATCTGTGCCACACAAATATATTGCTGTACTACAAAACAACAACAACAACAAAACCTCACAAAACAAATTGATTTAACAAAGAAAATCAAATAGTAGTACACGTTATATTACTGTTTTAAATACAATGTAATATCTAATAAATTGTAAACTTGTAAATATCGAATAAATTGTGTGGAATAATATTAAGAAGGTTATCCACTATGGTAAATGGACCGTTTCTTACATAGCACTCTTCTACTCTATCTGAACACTTAAAGCGTTTTACACAATTAATTAATTCACCCATTCACACAAGCACTGTTTCTAAGCTGTTAGTGCCTATCTAACATTCATACACAGTCACACTCCGATGGATGCATCGGAGAGCAACATGGGGTTAGTATCAAGTATCCTTGCCCAAGGATATTTGGCATGCAGACTAGGGGGAAGCCAGGAATCAAACCACCAACCTTCCAATCAGTGGATGACCTGCTCTACCGCCTGAGCTACAGCCTCCCTATCAGTGCATCCTGTACTAGCAGTAACATGTGTACTAAAAACTCTGACAGACATGAACATGTACTACAGGTACCTAAATGATAACTTCAAAGCATCACTGTTGACTGTCCATCTTAATTTTGAATATTTGTTCTGTGTGTGTGTGTGTGTGTGTGTGTGTGTGTGTGTGTGTGTGTGTGTGTGTGTGTGTGTGTGTGTGTGTGTGTGTGTTCATTACTCCCTCAGAAAGCTGTTTTTTCTACATAAACTTCACTGTATTGACATCTTCTGTTGGTTCTCATATTGCATTGTGAGAATCTTTCCAGCTTTCCAATACTTACTGTAGAGTCATATTAGTTGAGGCAGGAACTCAACTACACCTAATGCTCACTCTAAAAAAGACAGTTTGCCCCTTCATAACACCTGTAAAGGGCATGATTTTTATTTTTTTGTATTTGAACTTTATTAATTTAGGAGCATGATAAGTGGATCCAGACACGCTGTAGTTGCTAACTGTTTGCTAAGCTTCACCCTAGCCACATGGAGTCTCTGAGCTGGACGTCTGGACTATTTGTGCTGTTGGTGGCTTTTGGAGCATTGTTGATCGAATACCTGACAAACAGCATGGCTTGCTCTGTGACACAGCCCATCCATGTTGTCTGTGCTACACTTTAAAAATTCAGTTTAGTCCAAGGCCTCAGACAGGGTGGGGGAGGATATTTACAGACAATCACTGTTAGCTTTTATAGTTTCATGTGAGAATATTAAAGAGTATGAAATCTGATTACACTCTAAAAACAAATGTTTAAGCTCAACAAAAAATGACGCAACAGCTTCCATGGATATTTCTCAGTTATGAAAACTTATGTTGAAATTATGTTGAACCCACAAACTATATTACGTTAAGAGAATGAACTTTTCCTCTATAATCAGAAGTAATTTTAACTACCCCTTACTTAATAATTGGTAGCTTAAAATCTATTTTTTAAGCTGTGTAATCATAAAATGATGTTACACCAACAACTTTTTTCACATTATTTGAAAGTATTGTATGGTGTCATTAGGTTGTTGATTTTCTTCTTCATCATTATTATTTTAGCTTTTTCTTGTTTTTGTAATTTTAACTGCCTTCAAGAAATAAATGAATTCAACATTTAAGGATTTTATTTGTAACTTTCAACGCTTTATATTTAAACACTGAAAATAAATCAGAAATCAGATTATACTTTCACCCTAACTGAATCTTACTGAATCTAGATCATCAGTGGACTTATTGTTTATTTATTTTTATACAGACATGAATGAAAATTAGGATACATTAATAAGAATGAGACAAAATTATGGTATCATAACACAAAACATAATCACACGACATAGACAACATGTTCTATGACCAATTTGGCTGCTTGACCTAAAAAGATTTCTAACAACATATTTTACTTGCTTTACGAGCGGTTCACTGTGTTGGTCTAATTATAATGTTCTAGTTTATGCTGTAAAAAATAGGCAATATGTGCATTCCCTTTATGTTGGGCCACTGATATGGGTGTGACATTTGTAAATCCATTTCATTTTTATTCAAGATGCTGAATTATTTACACCAAACTGCATGAAAAGGTCCTCTTCCTTCTCTCCCGGGTTGAGTCGATGGGTACCTCTCTGCGTACTTTGAGAGTATTGTGCAATTTAAGAAAAAGTAGATAAAGTATCAAAATGATTAATACATTATATAGGTGGCTGCAAACAAACTGCATTCTGAAGTTAGCCAAAGCCTAAATAATTATCATACCTCAAGAAGCAAGATTCTCAGTCCTTTAGCTCCTCCCCTTCATCAAACCCCATCCATTAGTTTTGGGGTACAATGGTCAAGTTTAGCCAAAAGATTAGATTCAAGACTTACAGTGGTTACTCTCTTGAACTCTTTTTTAAAATCTGTACACCACACATACAGAAAAATGCTATAAGACAATTTGAGGATTATTACAAACAATTGTCAGGCTTTACAAATATTTTCTTTAAAAGGAACCTGTTATTTATAAAGCATTAAATTTAAGTTTGCTTAAAACTGATAATCCACAAAAATCAATTTCATATATATTTTTAAAAAATATTAAATGATGTTTATGTATACACAAAATGCCTATGTAAAGACTTAATGACAAAGAGATTCACATAGTCTGTGCCAGGGTGATACAACCAGAATCATATTAACAATATTTCATAAAACTTGATGTGTTTAAAAAAAGTAATAAGGATAGATGCAGCTCTTAAGACCAAGAACAGTACTTACTGTATTGCTGTATTGCAATAGTAACCAAAACAATTTAAAATGTAACATCATGTATAGCATACAAAAAATAAAATAAATGAGGCAAACAGAAACTCTACAGCTATCCTTCTCACAGAAGTATTCACCGTTAATAATAATAATAATAATAATAATAATAATAATAATGATAAACTATTTCCTCAGCTGTATGAGCATAACATCAGAAACAAATCCACTACGGGTCATAACACTTACTAGCACAAATGCATTGCTTTAGTAGAACTGTTATTTGTAAATAAAATGTTACTTCTCTTTAACATCAGCATACAAGTCCTCCGTGCAACACAGTCTTAATATGTGAATTTGGTAGGGCATGTTAACTGGGTAGGAGATGGACCTTGAAATCAGAGGTTACAGTGAAGAAAAATGAAGTTATCTATCCAATTTCATTAAGAAACTACAAATTGAATTTTGTTTTAAACCCTTTTAATTTCAAATTACATACAAAGTTAAGTTGATATAATTACCAAAATTATTAAGTCAACACACCCCAACAAAATAAAGTTTTCAATTTAGAAGATTTATCTTAATCAATAAATTAGAGAATTTTTCTCTTGCAGCCATGCATTTAAGTGGTGGTAACGGGTCTGATGAATTACTTTTTAGAGTGCAACAAAGAAACTGTAGAAAAACGTCAGTAAACCTCCCATGTACAGAATTTAAAAATCTGCTTACATAAAACAGAGACTTCCTTTCTCTTTGGGAGGGAGAGGTTAGGAGTAATACATTGATCAAGTTGAACATCAGGTAAAACAGCCAGACTTTAATTGCAGTTTTTCTAAGCTTATTTCCCCAAATACATTTATATACTAGGATCATAGATTTTCCCTTTAACACCATGAGGAGGTCTGTAGGGGAGTTTCTAAAATCTAAATACTATACGTTTTTTGTTTGGCATACATTTTCTTTCATTAAAAAGTGAAAGGCATTTCTATGATGTTTTGGGAGTATGTTTGATTCACTGGCTGGAATGTTTGTCAAGGAATTTTTCAGATTACTTAAGTAACCGCTGACACAGCTGTCATGCTAGTTAATAAAGTCTGATTTTTCCCTGCTCTTGTAAATGGGAGAAATCTGCACCAGATTTGAAGTGAACATCCTGAGTGTAATACAACTGTATTAAAATATCCCAAAAGTATTGTAGAGGACCATGGTCGAATGCATGCTTGCTATACACATGTGGATGCTTGCAAATTACCATACAATAACATGTATAGCCTAATATTTCACCATTTCAAGGCAATAAGATGGTGCAGTGTGGAAAGGTCTCGTTTAATGAAATGTTTTTTGGTTTTTTTTGCTTTGTCCTTTTGTGCTTTTTCAGCCTCTTGTGTCTGAAGTGGGAAATGTGAGGAAATGAAACTATGGCAGGAAACCCTCTTTTTGCTCTCGCATAGTTTTTCTTATCTTTACGCTTTTTCTGTGAAATTTTACGTTGAGTTATTCTCCAACTCATTAATGCTTCTCATCCCTAAGCTGCTGAACAGGAACGAGCTTTTTCTTTCATTTTTTTCTGTTCCTTTTTGGTTGCCCTCTCTCTCATTGCCAGGCTTCCTGTTTACTTCCATATGCTCCTCACTTCTTACTGTCTGATCTCCCCACCTCTGCAGGAGTCCACTTAGCCTCATTCCCAGCATTGAGCCCTACTGGGAGGGGCTGGACGCAAGCAGGTACAGGTCCCAGTGTTATGGTCCTCAGTGAGTGTGCAAACCATTGTCCCTTTGTTCTTGCACACTATATACCCTCCTTCACGTTGGTTCAGCACCTCAGACTCTTGACCCGTCTGCATGCTTCTGGACAACTACAATCAGGCAACAACAATACTGGTCGTAGTCTTTCGTTCATGAGCGGTAAAGGAGCTTCATTTGAATCTCTGGGGGAAAATGAGAATATATTATTCAGGATAGAAGAAGTAGATAATGGGACTCTTTTTCATGTGTCACAGTGAATGAATCACAATTATCTTTCATTATATTGCTCTATATTACTGCTATACTCATATTACTGTCCTTTATTTTTTTAGATTTATTGCAGTTACTGAGGGAGTTTGTAGTTTTTTGGAGAGAACAGCTAACCTTTTCCTTCTGCCTCCAGTCTTCTTGCTAAGTTAGGCTCACTCCTTGGCCAGAGTATACTTGCAGAGTAATTGCAATCTTCTTATTTAATGAAGGCCAGCGCTTAGACCCTGTTATAGAAGTACAATACATACATGTAATGACCACTCATTATTAAAATGGTGATTCATTCAGTGAAAAATTTAGTCCAAGGCAACTGATCTTTTAAAATTCTTTATATTGGGAACTTGATATTCCTGATGTTTTAAATGTAAGACATATACAGTCTCGATCAAAAGTTTAAGACCAATTGAAAAATGGCAAAAAATCATATTTTGCATGTCTGGCTCTTAACAAGTTTCCAAGTAGAGCTTCAGCATGCAACAAGAAGAAATGGGATTGAGACGAAACATTTTTTGAGCATGTAATCTATAGAAAACTACGCTTAAACTGAAACAGGTTGTTTTGCAGCTGATCACCTCCAAAAGAACCCCCGTAATCCCCCCAAAACAGAAATCAAAGTTCCAAGCATGAACCCAGTAATGAGTAGCTCCACCGTTATTGTTGATCACTTCAAAAATGTGTTGCAGCATGCTTGATGCAAGTGAGTGGGAACATTTCTCCAAGTGGTGAAGACAGCCACACGAAGGGTATCTACTGTCTTCCACTGAAGGAAAAAGCACCCCAGACCATTGTAGTGCCCCCTCCACTGTGGCGCGTAGAAAACATCTCAGGTGACATCTGGTTGTCATGCCAGTAACAATGGAAACCATCAGGACCATCAAGGTTAAATTTGTTCTCATCAGAGAATAAAACTTTCTTCCACCTTTCAGTGTCTCGTGTTTGGTGCTCTCTTGCGAAGTCCAAGCAGTCAGTTCTGTGGTGTTCAAGTATAACGCTACAGAACTTTGGAGCCTTTGAAGACGCAGTCTGATGGTTATGGGGCTGCAGTCGGCACCAGTAACTGCCTTAATTTGGGTTGAGGATCGTCCAGAGTCTTGATGAACAGCCAGCTGGATCCTCCTGGTCAGTGTTGGTGAATTTCTTTTGTGTCTTCCACTTGACCCTCAGGATCATTTAAGAAATTCCAAATGATTGTCTTACTGCGTCCCACCTCAGCAGCGATGGCGCGCTGTGAGAGACCCTGCTTATGCAGTTTAACAACCCGACCATATTCAGTTTTTTTGCCTTTGCCATCAGAATGTCATGACAGTGTGACTACCTGACAGAAAATGACAATGAATCCAGATTTTTGCACAGATTTGGCCTTTTAAAGGCATGTGGTCCTAAACTTTTGATCTGCTGGAGAACAGCCTGTTTCAGTTTAAGAGTTGTTTTCAATAAATTGCCTGCTCAAAAAACTGTTTTGTCTCACTCCCATTTCTCCTTGTTGCATGTTGAAGCTCCACTTGGAACCTTTTTTTCAAGTGGTCTTAAACTTCTGATCGGGACTCTATGTTGCTCAGTTATGTGAATTGTATGTCCAAGTCTTGTAGGCCTTCTTTAATGACAAAATAAACCATTTTTGAAAAATTAAGTGCAGTGGCTGGTAATAAGGAGGTACACCTCTGCTGAAGTGTTTCAGGAAAATAAGATGCACTAAGCATTGTCCTGGGGCAACAACAGCTTCTTGCAACCTTCAGAAAATCTCAGTCTAGATGTGGATGAACTATTTTAAATGTTTGTTTTCAAACTCACTGCAAGTAAAACAGAAATTAGCCCTGGCTCTATCCAAACCACTTTATATGTTAAAATAGACAGACACAGACTTTTGGAAACTTTGACACAGGCACCCATGTTTTCTTCTTGATTGTGTCTTTTAGTAACTCGTTTGATTTCCTTAACTTGTCCTGCCATTGACTCTTCTAAGAAGTAACCTTCTGCTTAACACCAGCTCATGGCTTTCTACAATTTGCAAATGGTCATGTAATTTCACTCACTTTTTTTGCCTTGTGACTGTGGACGGGCTATATTTCTAAAGCTCTGTTAAACTAATGTGAAAATGTATTGATGAAGACAGGTCTCATCGCCTGCATATCCATAAGCTGTGGAGTTGTGAAGCTGTGGATAATGATCTATTTAGGAGATTCATCCATTACTTCTAACTGCTGAGTTTCCAGAAGCCTAAACAAACCAGTTTGTACTATAAGGATAAATATGTCAGTAACTAATATGTTCAATTCGATTTAATTCAGTTCAGTTTAATTTACAATATATAGTGCCAAATCAAACAACAGTTGCCTCAAGATGCTTTATATTGTAAAGTAAAGACCCAACAATAATACAAAGAAAACAGAGAAACCCCCAACAATCATATGATGCTCTTTGAGCAAGCACTTTGGCAACAGTAGGAAGGAAAATCTTTTAACAGGAAGAAACCTCCGGCAGAAACAAGCTCGGAGAGGCAGCCACGACTGGTTGGGGTGAAGGGAGAAAGATGAGTTAAAGATGGGAGAGAGCCAGAGATTATTAATAACTAATGATTACATACAGAGTGGTGTATAAAAAACTTATTCACAGTTTGTGAAAAAGGTGAATAAAAGAGCCTTCAGCAACCTAGACCTATTGCAGAATAACTAAGGGAGGATTCAGGGTCACCTGATCCAGCCCTTGCTATATATATATATATATTTTTTTTTTTTTATCAAAAATGAACGTTTTAAACTTAATGCTAAAAGTAGAATGGATGTCTGTCTCCCAGATCCAAACTGGGAGTTGGTTCCACAGAAGAGGGCCTGAAAGCTTAAGGCTCTACTTCATATTCTACTTTCAAATACGCTAGGAACAACAACTAAGGCTGTACTCTGAGAATGAAGTGCTCTAATGGGTTGAAACAATACTAAAAGGTCATTAAGATGCGCCTGATTATTCAAAACCTTGTATATAATGAGAAGGATTTAAATTCAATTCTGGATTTAGCAGGAAGCCAATATAGGATAAGTATGCTGTCTCTTTCTAGTCCCTAATAAGTATCTTCTCTCTTGCAAGAGAGGCAGGGAGCTTATATTCAAACCACAGTGTATACAAACCTGCCATAATCATATAAGGAACTGCAGCAGCATTACACCTATGTAGGTCTGATAACAGATTTATGAATGTTATCAGCAATATTTGTTACCATAACAACAACTAACTTCTACTAAATTTTATATAGTTTTCAACAAATATTGCTTGCAAGAAATAATACCTAACAAAGATCCTGGTTCATCAGAGACACCATCTTTCACATAGTTTAGAAATACAATGTTGTTGTCTACACAAATTTCTGATTAGGTGTTATTGTAATGATAAACAAATTGTTGTTACATTTAATGAGAAGTCCTCATGACTTCAAATAGCAGATGGTATTTTTCAGTGAAGGTAGCTACTGAAACCTGGTACCTTTAACATGTATTGCATGTGACATTGCCTACTATACTGTTTATTTAGGTTATAACAAACAGATCTGCTATAAATGACTTTTATCACTAAATAAAGGGATTGTGGTTTCAAAGAAATTGTGGTTTCATTTCCTTTTTCCTATAGCGCTCTAGTACTAATTTCTAACAAGAATTTGGCTAGAAAGACTTTGATAACATCAAAGTGTCTTGTTATATACAAGCACAAGTTATATACTGTAACTCGTAATCTTTTAAAAAATTTGAATTTGGTCAAGACCTCTCAGATATCATATAGAAGGATAGATACCAAAATTGTTCAAACACTTGCAAAATTGGCACAAAATAGTATGTATCCCAACTAGTGGGATACCCTTCACTGGGTATGGTGATTGAATTATCCTTTCAGTTAGTTTTGACAAATGTGGCTAATCATTCACTCCACGCTCTGATATTCTTAATTTTCTATATATGTCATCAATCAAAGTCTCTCCTTTCTCATAAATCAGTCATAGCTCTACCATACTAGAGCTTTAACAGTGTTGGTCAGTACAGCCACTTCATACTTGTTACTACAGTGTTGCTCAAAATTTATTACTAACCGATAACCATTGGGTTTTACAAACAGCTCTCTGTTTCTAATATCAGGTGAAATTATTTATTTATTATTTATTTATTTAGTTTTGGGGTATCATGTTTCTTTGGTTTTTTTGTGCTCCTGACAGTGCTTTGTAATGGGAAAATGTGACGTCATACTGCAATGGAATTCAACTTTTGAATGAATGAAATTTTCATTGGTAGTAAAATTGTACCGTACACGTACTGGTTTGCCTTTAACTTTAGGAAATGATAATGATGAAGTAGAGCTAAAGTATCAGGTGTAAAGTGGTGGATGATATAGAGGGAATGAAAGAAGGTAAAATGCAGTAATATGGCATATGATATAAGCATTCTGCAACTAAGGCATCCCATTATAAGACTAAATGTTAAACCGCTTTTAAAACCAATAACATAAACAGTTATAAATCTAACAAATTACAGATAACTACTAGTAGTTCTTGGGTCCGGTACACAGTCTTTTACTGCAATGGTTAAAACTGGTCTATGCACATGCCTTCAGGGAAGACATATTGAGTGTTCGTGTGGGTACCAATAAACCAGTTTGTTGTTGTCAGAATTATGCATGAATTTAATGATTTTGTGTATTGTACAGTTTAGTTGATATCCCCTTCTTGTGTGCACTTTAATTACTGCTTTGGAAACAAACATTTGTCTTATGTCATCAAACCTCTACATCTACACTCCATTCACTTTTACTTTTGAAAAAAAAGTCACGATGTGTCCAGTATTGTCAAGATGTTTTTTCACTTACCAAATTCATATGAAACTTGATGGAGAAGTGGAACGCTGACAAAGGAAGAAACTGTTACATTTTGGTTTGACTTACTTTAAAATTGTGGGATAAAGCTTTAGTCTCGTCGGAGGAGTGCCTTCTCTGAGTTTGAAAGTTTGCGTATTTGTTGTTCTAGTTTAACTGCCTAAAAATAAACAGGAAATGTATCTTGCTGAATTTCTGTTTGCTAATGATTCATGATCACTGCTTTGACTTAGAACTTGGAATCCTGTAAATGGGGTCTAGTTTTTCTTTCTTTAATCCATGTTTTGTTCTGGTGTAGTTGGATTCATCTCCAGCACCATCAGTAAACTGTTATTTTGTAAAGAAGTACCATTTTAAATGATCACTTCATCTGTATTGTTTTCCACAGGTCATCTTCAGGAAAGGTGAGCCCAGAGAGCATTCGTTCAAAGGCATCTCCATCAGAATCATCTGAAGATAGTCATGACCAGCGTGGAAAAAAACCACCCCCAAGTCCAGGGAAGAAGGAGGAATTATCTCTATACAAAAAGACCAAAAGAGCAATAACAAGCAAGAAATACAGCATCCCCAAGCATGAAGCTGAAGCAACAACACCCATTGAACTCATCAGTCGAGGCCCAGATGGACGTTTTGTTATAGATCCTACAGACAGAGAAATGTCTGTCAAACCCCGGCGAATTGAGGGCTTCCCGTTTGTGGAAGAATCAGACCTATATCCTGAATTCCGACAGTCAGATGAAGAGAATGATGACGCTAGGGCTCTTCCACCAGTTATGCCCCCCTTGCGGCCTCACCAGATCTCCCCTATCTCCAGTCAGGAATCCTACCTGCAACCTCCAGCCTACAGCTCTCATTTCCACAGGCCCTTCGAAGGTATGACCATCATGGAGAGCAGTCGGCTCCAGGCCACTGGGCAGATCCGAGGCTCTCTCCACCACAGGGCTTTTTATGGCTATCTAGGTCCTCCTGGAGATCATGATCCTCCACCTCCTTTTTACATGCCAGATACCAGCCCACTTAGCTCTGTCATGTCCTCCCCTCCATACCTTGCTGAGGGTCCTTTTGGCCACGCTATGATTCCTGAAGAAATGGGAGAAAGTGATTTTCCGCAATATGCTGTCTCTGGTTTTCCACTTCCACTGACCCTCACCTCTTCCATTCGTTCTCCAGAGATTTGGCAGGGATTGGATTTTACCTTTGCAAGTTTGGAGGGACCCCAGTTCATTTTTCCACCACATCAACCTTTGCATCTCCGCCACGATTCTCCCTATCCCCCTCCACCTCATGTTCTTCCCCTTAGTGCTATCCAGACCTCCTCTCTTCCAATGCCCACTTATCCAGCTGTCCTGCCACTGGAGGCCCCAAAGAGCCACTCAAGCAAGTCTCCCAGCAAGGCCAGGCCTCATGGCTCCCCAGCCAAGCATTTAGCTATGCAAGAGGCACATTTAGGGCAGCTAAGACACACAAGCCATGGAATGGGTGTGCCGGTTTTGCCTTACACCGATCCAATGGCCCATATTGTTCCTAGCACATTCAGTAGCTTGGACACACGATGGTTTGAAACCACTCCTCATTTCAGTCCCAGACATGCTCGTAGGATGGATCCTGGCATGCATCAGGTGGTTCTTCAGCCCTCTCGCCTCTCACCCCTCACCCAAAGCCCCCTTAGCTCTCATGAGGGCTCCCCAGAGATAGTAGTTCGTCCCAGGCCACGTCCCGGCATTGTCCAACCTACTATACCTTCAGAGATGTCTGAGATTACCCTCCTCCCTCCTTCCACAGCCAGCTTCTCAAGAAGATCTTCTCCCTCCTCCTCACCTGCTCAAGCCCAGGGTAGCAGGAGAACAAGCCCCAGCTACCATTCCCACATGGCCTTTGCCACCTCTGCAACCAGCTACCCAGCTTCCCAGTCTCCATCACCCCCCATGGAAAGCAGCAACATATTTGGGCAGATGCCATCTCAAAGGAGGACTGAGGAGGAGATCCTTCCATCGGAGCCTTCTCCACCCCAGTTGTCAGCTTCAGGGTAGGTCCATAAGGATTACAGAGCGGGATACCATTTGAGTCATCTGCCCCAACCCATAATGCTTTGGTGTGTGAAGTTGCTCTGATATTTTTGTTTCTGAAGTGCTATGTACTAATCATTATTTCCTAAAGTCATCTCTGTGGCAAATTAATTTTATAGTTTAGCTTATGCTTTTTTCATTTGACTTAATGAAAATGAAAGTTGTAAGGTGGAAGGAAACCATTTTGTTCGGATTTTTTTTTTTTGATTTCCTTTTTTTAAGTTTAGCTTCAATTTGGTCAGTGCTGCTTTTCATGTCAGGCATAAACTTACTCACCCACTGAATCTCTGAAGCACTGTTTCAAAATATTCACCTGGAAATGTACATCGTAAATTTTCATGTGAAAATGCTAAAAGTAAGTAAGTAAATGGTGAATTGACAAGAAAATGCATTTGCTTCACAGATTGCATTTCAGACCTTTAAGGGCTACAATCCATCTGGTTAAAAAAAAATTAAAAACCATGGCCAGTCAAATGCTTTTTTTGGGGGGGGGGGGCAGGCCCCTGAAAGCCTGGTAATATGCAGACATCACCACGGGATCCCTGTTTTTCCATCTGTATTATGTTACCCTGCTTTCACCTAACAGGAGGACTCTCATAATATCCACCAAGTCAGTTCCCCAGAGAAAACACCCATTGTTATGTCCAGCTCCAAGCCTTGAAGATGCCTTTATCATGCAGAGGGATGAGTTCATCGTGGCAGGCCCTGCGGCCCATCCTCAGCCTTAGTAACTTGATTGCATGACCAATTCTCCCTTGCTGTCCAATCTTTCAGATTTTTTTTCCTACTCTACTTTCCTCCCCGATTCTATAACCCACGCCTCCCCAACTCCCTTAAACGCCTTCAGGTCATCCAGGTCTGACTACCAAGGGAAGGTTGTTGGGCAAAGTGTGTCACAGGGCCTGTCCGCTTCTCATGTACTGCAATGTCTCCATCATTATCAAGTAGGGGCAGTGTGGTGGTTCTTGATGGCTCCTGGAGTCTTACCTGCTTTGTTTTTGATTGATCTCAGCTATCTGGGCAGCGTTGTTGTGACCAGGTCCTCTACACCGCAATAGGTAAGGGTTGGATCCATGTCTGAAAGGGGGGGGTTAGCAGGTGGGACTTTTTTGATCACCTCGTCCTTTAAAGGGGAATACAAGCCTTTGAGTCTTTGAGTTGTTCCTTACTTCAGTCAACACATGTAGCTGATTTCAGTTCTTTCTTTTTTTCCCTTTATGTCAAAGTGGCTATGCATTTTAAGTTCTGCAGTCTTAAGTACATTATGCATTCTGACTGATATGCATATGCCATCTGTAAGATAATAGATCAGGTCAGAAATGTCTCACCAACATGTTTTCATGCTTGAGTTGTTTGCTAACTGACCACAATCACAAAAACGTTAACCCTGTTAATCTGTTAAGGATACCAAATCACAGATGGATATATCCTTAGTGTATATATCTCATGAAAACATTTAAAAGTTTTTATTTACGTCACTACATATAACCTTAACCAAATTACTTCAGCAAAGATCAGCTGGCACTTATACAATGCTTGATGGTCCAAGTACATTTCACTTATCCTTTCTGTTTTTTTGACACACACACCTACACACACACACACACACACACACACACACACACACACACACACACACACACACACACACACACACACATACTTTTGAAAAGCACACTCCAGCAGTAGTAATAGTTAATGTTTTAGGCCTTTTGTACCTGAGTTGAGACAGGTCTTGCAGCCCGGGACACAGTACCATGTCGTATGCTCGAGTCCAGCTGAACTGCACGCAGCTCATGTTTTTCGGGCATGGTATGCAAAAGTCACATGAGTAAAATACACTGAACTAAGTGCATTAAAGGGGTTAAGTTCGCTTGGCTAAGTAATGGGTCAGCATCTATGAGTATGCCTTTAACCCTCATTAATGGTCACCATATTGGTTGTTGTGTGTGCAACAACTCTGATGTTTTCATAGCCCTACAGCCATTTATTTTGACATGATGCAGTCTTCCCCTGAACAATAGGTCAGCACCTCAAGAAACCCTCTACACCAGTAGTAGTATAATACTAGAAAAAGTCAAGAATCAAGCAAAGCGAAGAATTTTATTCAAAAAGTTCTCCAGAACATCTGTTCCATCTATTACAGCTTCTCCCTCTCTGTAATGTGGGAATCTTGTTCTGTTGTATCACTGAAATATACCGCTAAAGACTAAACCACTTGTCCACTTGTGTGGGGACTGCTCTTCCTCATGCCGCTGAACTCTTATTCAAGATAATTTATCTGGATTTCAGAAGTGGGGCCAAACGTCCATACATGTCCCTTCCGGTTCTCTACAAGCTGTTTGTTCTCGTTTTTGCGCCCCACCCTCACCCCCTCCCTTTTACAATGATTTAACTACTCATTAGTACATGGGGATCTGCCTGGCCCGGGAGCTGCTGCCAGTTCTCTCTGAGGCCTTCCCAAGCCGCAGCCCCAATTCATGATCACATCATCTGCCATTATCTACTAGAAATGCTGTCAAACTTATGAGGATGTGGTCCCAGCCAGTGAATCAAGCTTTGTTATTAGAAATACATTTATGGGTAGCTTTTGGTAAAGATTGAACTGGGCTACAGTGGTCCCTTATTTATCGCAGGAGTTACGTTCTAAAAATAACCCGCGATAGGTGAAATCTGCGAAGTAGCCAACTTTATTTTTTAAAGTTATTATAGATGTTTTAAGGCTGTAAAACCCCTCACTACACACTTTGTACACTTTTCTCTCTTGTTTAAACACCCTCAAAGTTCAAACCTTCGTAGAAAAATAATTCCAGTATTATAGAATGAAACCAAAGATCAAACCCTGTTTTCAGGTCCAGAACATGGGAATAGAGCAGCTGCCAGAGAATTCAACATGAATTCAATGAATCAATGGTACAGAAGTAGAGGAAGCAAGAAGAATGAGTTGTTTGACTTATCTGACTGTTTTGTTTTGTTTAATGCGCCTCAACGGGCGATCGTGGCTCAAGAGTTGGGAGTTCGCCTTGTAATCGGAAGGTTGCCGGTTCGACCCCAGCTTGGACAGTCTCGGTCGTTGTGTCCTTGGGCAAGACACTTCACCCGTTGCCTACTGGTGGTGGTCAGAGGGCCCGGTGGCGCCAGTGTCCGGCAGCCTCGCCTCTGTCAGTGTGCCCCAGGGTGGCCGTGGCTACAATGTAGCTTGCCATCACCAGTGTGTGAATGGGTGGATGACTGGTTGTGTAAAGCGCTTTGGGGTCCTTAGGGATTAGTAAAGCGCTATACAAATACAGGCCATTTACCATAATTCGGTGTGCTTTATGGTCCAAAAAATACGGTAACTTCTACCTTTCTTTAGCATGTCCAGAAGTCCAACTTTTTGTGCAATGGTTAGCATCGTCCTCTGCCTTTTACGTGCTACTGCAGGTGCCTTTGACGGTGCAAAACGTTTCGTCGACATTGTTGTGTTTGTTGGGGAGAAAACATACAAACATACAGTACAGCACTTCAGAGTCACACTGCTAGGAATCGAAGATTTATGTAAATTTGACAAGTTAAACACATTACACAAGGAGACAGGAGACACGGCACGGAGGAGATTGATTGACACTGGTCTACAACTGATCAGGACATGGAACACAATGCGCTGTAAAAAAAAAAAAAAAAAAAAAAAAGCATGCAAAATTGCACACACACACAAAACAAATCCACGAAACAGCGAGGCCGCAAAAAGTGAACCGCGTTATAGCGAGGGACCACTGTATACTCAAACTGAACACTTAGAATGTTCAAAACACAACATTTAGTTTATAATAAATCACAATGTCTGCAATACTGAAGAAGAAAGATATCCAGACATACAAAGATCAGTAACTTCCACACATGTGTGTAGTTATTCAATGTCATGTGGTCATTCCAAGTGGACTTTTGTATTGGGATACCACACATTATTGTGTATGACAATGTAATCTCCTATCATATCACTTAGTGATTCCAACATATTCTTGTCAAAAGACTTAAAAATTCAGTGATTGCTTTTGCTGAAACAAAACTAATTTTTCTATACTGGTCTTTGTGGCAGATGAGTACAAACGTGTTACGAAACTGTTCAGTTGCATGTACAGCAAGTAGTTCAGAGGTTGGCCAGGATCCATGAATTATCCATAGCCATTCACCACAGCCACAGTCATTTGAATGACTTTTTTATTAGCTGGTAGAGGAACCCAAACAGTGTGTTGATTCAATTTAGATTAAAATAGTATCAACAATGTAAAATTCCATTGGCACATAATATTGATGAATTCCCACAGCTAAGAATTCAATTTTCAGATCACAGAAACACCTCCCTCCTGCAACATGACAAGTGCAGGCCTAACTAATGCAGTCCCTCCACATTTCTTCTTACTACTCAGATAGATGTTGCTGTCCTGCCAACAGACCTGAAGGCAGGCAAGGGGATCTGGCAAGGTTTGACTAAACGTAACTTCATTAAGTGCTTCAGACTACTCTCAGTGTGCTTCGTTTGAGTCTTAAGCAGTTAACCAAGCTTGTTTATATTATTTTCCAAATACCTCACATTCCTGGTTATTTTCTGAATTGTTATAGTTTCCTTGCTCCGGGTAGTAGAACCGTCAGCAGGATTGCCTTGCAAAGATTCTGCCTTGCAAAGATCATATGCCAAAAAAAAACAAAACATATAAAACAAAAAGGAGCTTTTTCACCTTCATATAAATCACAGTGAGCAAGAATAATACATTTATCAGCAAGTTTAAAACAAAACAAAGCAAGAGCTGCAGCAGCAGGAAGAAATCTGAATCCATACTCAATCCATGATCCAGTAGTTCATGTAGTTAGCACTCATCAGCAAATAATGGCGATATCAGAATTCATTTCAAGATGTCCAGAACAAGACCTGCTTATTTTGCTTTACTCACCTTACGGTGCCCGATCCAATTATTTTTGTGCATTTTGGTATGCCTACCAGCTACCGCCAGCTGGCGTACGAAATTGTTACTCATTTTTCACTATGTCAAGAAGACAAAGCAGAGCACACTGCTAACTGCTTGGCTTTTGGGATGGATGGATTAACCATAGTTTATGTTCAGCTGTCTCTTGTGAGCTGGTTGTTTTTGTCAAATTTCTTATGTATCAGTATTGCTCAGAGTGTAGCTGTACTCTGCCTTTTTGGCCAGTTCCCAAGTTTGTCTCACCACAAGACTGAAAAAAAAGAAAAGAAATGTCAGGACCCAAAATGATCTTTTCTCAACTTACTAGCTGAAGAAGGTTGCCTATTCAGCTGGAGTCCGGATTATCAACTAGCAACCACCTGTCAGCTTCAAAGTGATGCCTGGAAAGCAAATCACTTCCTGTGTAGACTTAGTTAACAGGAATAATTTAGTTACTTAAAGTATTCCCTGTGACAAGAAAATCTGAATACCAAGGCAGTAAGGGAATTCTACTTGATAAGATGCCTTAAAACAATCAGGCTACATTAAAGGTGAAATTAAGTCCAGTTTAAAGCAATCTAATTAACCCTCAAGTCACAAAGCTATTTTAGCATCTAAATATACGAAGTAAGGACATGACCCTGACATATTGGAAACAGGACTTTTTAAAAAGTGATTTCCATTTTTTATACGTATGCTCGTTTCTTTATCTTACTGTATATTTTTTATTGTTTCTTTGCAAAAGGAGTTAAAAACAAAAATTACACCTGCACAGTTTATTTAGCATCCTCCTCTGACACTTCCCTGCAAAACAAATTGTCTTTGCTTCAATAAAAATAGAAAATAATACATTTAACATGTTATGTTTGAGGGACTGATCTATACCTAGATGGTAGTATCATTTTAACACCAAAATGTTGAACTCAGTCTATAATGCTTTGATCAACAACAATCTACAGTCCGGTAGAGCCACATTTGGGGCGTTCTTTCATATTTGATCAATTCCATTGATAGGTGCTTCATTAATTAAAAACAATCTTGTATGTAGATGTGTAATGTAGAAAATATTTTGTAAAGAAAGACTTGAAAATGTTTGGATTGCTGACATATCTGAAAGAAATTACTTATCTAATTATGGAAAGATAACAGATAATATAAAATAAAGTAATAGCAGTGAGGTTCTGTGCAAGGTGACACTGCTTTGTCTTTCAAACACAATTTGCAATACAACCTGTGCTCTGGGCACACATTGCAGATGCATCGCAGAAATATCCTGATCACCTCCTTAAGGGCCCACCTCTATGGGAAGGATTCATGTACACAATAGTGTATCAAAATAGTCTGAAATTTGATAATCTTCATGTTCTGATGTTGACAATCATTCATTTGAGCCAGTTTATCAATTTGGCATTAGCCAAATTATCTCCGTCAAAGCTTTTGCAATTGTTTTTGCAGAAAATCTTGCTACTCCAAGTATGTCTGTCATGGTTAAAAAAAAAGAACAACATCAGACTGGAGAGAAATGTAGTTAGATGGTAACACAGAGAGGGAAGAAAGTCAAAAAAGTAAAGCTGAGGGTAATGAACTACCAGAAGGCGGCATTGCAGACATCAAGGATAGCTACAAGTACCTTGGATCCTGAATGGGAACCATGAAGAGGCCACTTGGAAAGCCCCAAATACCTTCAGAGAGTAAGGCAAGTCCTGAGCAGTCTGCTGAATGGGAAGAACAAGTCCTGGCAGTCAACACGTAAGCCTTACCAGTTATCCTGCTGGGATAATAAGCCGGCAAAAGAGGAAGAGAGAACCCACTGACATCAAGACAAGAAAGTTCTTTACGATGCATAAAGGGTTTCACCCCAAGTCCAGCACCCTGAGACAATATGCTAAGCAAAAGGAAGGAGCCTGAGGACTAGTGACTGTCCAAACCACTATCCAGGATGAAGCAACAAACATTGATAAGTACATCAGGAAGATAGCCACAGCCAGTCATGTGCTTAGTGAATATCTCCGGCAGCATAAACTGAAGAATTAAGAGGAGGAAGATGGGCAGCATAATGGAAGGACAGACTCCTGCATGGTATGTTCCACAGGCAGCTAGAAGACGTGACTGACATGATTAAGATTAAATAATGTACCATGTTCTGATTCAGGGATTTCTGAAAAAATTCAAACGTACAGCTCTGCTATCACTTCCGACATAAATGAAGACAGAAAACTAAACAGCAGTGACGTTTGTAGGGTTACTGAAGTTGGACTAGCTGGTATATAATGATGTGCTACGTGATCGCTAGCGACACAGCTATGTTAGCATAACATAAACACAGTGAAGCTGGAGGATGAACGCTAACTTTTTTCCACTCGATAAAAGTTAACGTGAGGGTTCCTGATGGTTAGGGAGAAATGCAATCGCATGGCAGGATGCTATAAATGGACCAAACTTCAGTCAGGAGAACTACTGAGATAATCCATCCACAATACGAGGTTAGTCATTCATTTACTGCTGCATGGGCTGGGCTGTAGTTACATCGTAAGGTTTTAAAAATTAAGCATTAAAATGAATAGTGGTAATAAAAACCAAGAGAGGCCAACAGTGATCTTTTTAGGGGCTTGTTCACATTAAATAGAACAAGATACAAAGCATGAAAACATGTTAAAACCACAACAGCCTTAATAAACGCAGAGCAGTTTAGGGTTCATACATTATACGGTTGCAGTACAGTTGTTATTATTGTCACTAGTCACATCCTGTTTATGACAGTTAAAATAAATAACATTCATATAAGAAATAAAATTGTCTCTGGTAAACTGTATATGGTGTTAAATAGGCCTGCTACTGTACTTTAATGTCGGTCATAAGGGCGGTGCTTTAAGAGCCATGTATTTTATGAGGTGGTAGTCATTGTGAAAAGTTTGAGAACCACTGAGCTAGATGAAGCTGGACTGAAAGACAGCGCAGTGGAACTAATCATGGCCACACAGGAACAAGCTCTAAGTACAAGATCGATAGAGGCTGAGGTCTAACCAAGTGTCTGTGTACAGGAACAGCTGTGCGGAGTACGGCATGGAAGTCCCGAAATTGGGACACACACCCCTGGGTGGTTGAGAATGACAGAGCGAAGATCCTGTGGGACTTCCAGATGCAGAAAAACTGCTCACGATCAACCAACCAGACAGAGAAGTGGTGGACAATCAGAGGAAGAAGGCAGCAGTAATAGATGTAGCTATACCAACTGACAGCAAAAAAGAAGACTGGACGTTTGAGAAAAACCAAGGGCTGAGAAAAGTGCTAAAGAAGGAGGGTGTGGAGGATGAAGGCAACAGTTGCCCCCGTAGTAACTGAGGGACCTGGGGCAGTGACCCCCACACTGGCCAGGTGATTCCAGCAGATCCCAGAAACAACACCTGAGGTCTCTGTCAAGAAGAGTACAGTCCTAGGAACAGCAAAGATACTGCACAGGAACCTGCAAGCTCCCAGGCATAAAGATATGTGTGTGTGTGTGTGTGTGTGTGTGTGTGTGTGTGTGTGTGTGTGTGTGTGTGTGTGTGTGTGTGTGTGTGTGTGTACATACATACCTGGGGTCATAAATGATGTCACAGAACTTTTACCCCACCAATATGCAAACTGGTGTGAAACACTATTAAAAGCTTTAACAGAAGTAGATTCATGGTAGGAAGTGTTTTGTATAATTGAGAATATAACAGACATACTTGTTACTAGTAATATGATCCCACTGCATCAGCCCAAGTTTAAGTCTAGTTAATATAAAATGAGCTAGTTCAAAATAAGCTAAGACGGACTATTTTGTTTAGCCATTTGTATTAAAATTTGATCTTCAGTTTAAATATATCTGTTATACTTGGTTGAATCATTCCATTTTTACAGGCTGTTCTTCTTCTGCCTAAAGTTGTGTATGAATTTAGAGGGTTAGCTTTTGTCCAGTGGCATGCAAAAATAATTGTTACTTTAAAAAAACCATACAGGTTGATTTTGGTGTTTTGTCTCTTTGGCACTGAGTGACTCGATAAAAACAGTGACTGCGTGGACCTTTTCTTTCCTCCGCATAGACACTGTCTGTTCTCAGATCACTTTGTAAACATGCTTTTAGCATTCTCCTCAAGCGTGACACATTCTGCCATTTCTAAATAACAGATGCTTATACTGTACGACCCCAATTGAAAATATTTTGAAGGCAATAAAATATTTTGTAAGATTGGCGTTGTGATGTCACCTGAAGCTGTGTGTCCACTGGGAGGAATAGTTGACAACTGTGTTTTCTTGTGGTTGTTTTTGTTTTTGCTTTAAAAATGAAGCAGACAGTGCTGTTGCATGTTCTTGGCAGTGATGAAATTGTTGCGCGTTTAAACTTCGGAGCTCAAAGTAATTTAAAATGTATTTTAGCTTTTAATAAAATTGCACTAGATTCCTAGAAAGTTTTTAAGAGCTATAGCGTAACGATAGCCACGACCAGCACTTCCCACGAGCATCTCTATATAAATTAGGACAAAATCCTGGTGGACACATGGCCCTAATCCTCTACATAAAGCATCTGTAGAGAGCATGAATCAATTCATCTCCTGTAAGTATACAATTGCACTTGTAAGTGGACTGCAGAACAGTTCTCACTGCCATGTGACACAAGTGCCCTGCCAAAGCAGCTTCTGCACTTCTTTTTCTTCTAAAGAACCAATGTTTTATAAAAGTGGGGCAACCAGGGAGGGTTGAGGTTCCCCTTAATCTTTGAGTTACCTGCCCAATGAAGTGCTTTTGAATGTATTCCCCTTTAAAGTCGTGTTCCATGTGCAAACTGCCATGCATGCTATCGCTAAATATTGCTCTTCCGTTTCAAAACAGAAACAATTATATGGATAAATTCTTGTTACATTTGTTGTCCTGGTGCTTCGCTTTTCTTTGGCTTATTTTTCATTATGTGACTGTTCCCAAGTAGTCATTTTCCCCTCCCGCCATCTCTCCCCCTGTCAGCATGGTGAAGCCCATTGTAGACAGTATCCATGTCTATGAACACATATTGATGATGCTTTGTTGCTCAGCTGTGATTCTTCCCCTCTACTAACAGCATTCGGTTTCTCTCTGCAGCCACGGTGGGAAGATGGCCTCTCTGTAAAGCATATTGTTTTCTGTGCCTTGAGAGAATTAAGCGCGTGCTTGTGGCAGAAATCTGGGGGCTGCCTTGTCACATGTGCCTCTGTGAATGGGAGGGAAGTGATGAACAGCTGCGAAAAATGTACTTCACGCCAAGGAAACATTTGTATCTGTTATTTTCAGAGAGAAATGCCTTACTAATTAGAGTAAACATTCAAATCTGCAGACTTATGAATTGGAAAGAGCATTTAGTAATCTTCATTTTGGAAACAGTTCCTCTGAAACCAACAGTGCAAGTCTTTTTAAGTGGAACTTTTCTCACTGACCTAATCTAGCCAATGGGATCAATAGATAGCTTCAGGAGTTGTGAAATACTCTGTTTTTCTTTGGATGAAAATTGTTTGGATCAATTTGAGCAAAATATCTTCAATGCCCCAGAAATTTCAAGGTGCATAATACTTAATGAAATCTGGATTTTATTTAGTGAAAAAATTTCATAGTAAATCCAGATGATGTATAAGGTTATAGTAGTCATAATCACATGGTTTTCTTATTGCAAAGCTTGGGTAAGCCTCAATAGGTGTCTCACATTGATCCTTTGGCAATGTGCTGCACCTCTTGCTTAGCACGAGCAGTGCTGTTCTGAGATTGTGTGGGTTGTGTTGCGCTCCGTAGTGCAGAAATACAGTTCACTGACCACGTTTAGCCTGGAGTTACCCCTTTTTTCCTCTTTCTCTCTTCTTTATTCAGAAAACGTCGAGGTGCGCAGAGTGCCCTTTCAGGGTCTGAGAGGATCGATGCACTGAGATACCAACGTATTAAAAAGGCCAAGAAGATGACTATGAACAACAATAACTCCAAGACCAGAAAGAAAGCAGGTGTGAACCACCATTAAATATTTGTTCTCATTTTCTCCACTGTTGAGGTCTCTATAGTGAAATGACCTGCTGCCATTTTCAGAAGATTGTCAAGCATGGCATTTTGAAGCTCATCACCAGCTGGCATTTGGTCAGGAGCCTTTCCTGTCACATTCCAGCATCATTTTAATGTGCAGGGCAGTGCGTTAGAATACCACCTTAAAGGAGAAAGTGTAACACCCCCCCTCCAAAAATCATGAAACATTACCCCAGACAACACAAGGTCCTTAAAAATGAATTTTCTTCTTAAACTAAACTTGTAGACTTTTGACAAATGGAGGTGTTGGGAGTGTTTCCGAGTCCAAACACTCCCAAAAGCAAACAGTGAGGCATCACTGAAAACAAATTACATCCTGTTCCGTCAGATGTTGCAATCAAGATCTGCTTTTTATGAAAAGTGGGACTCAAGTGGTTGAGAAGTATGCTAGCTTATTGCTTGACCACTCGAGTTCCCTAAAAATTCAAATATTTTAACAAAAACAGAGTACAGCACAGTAATAGAGTTGAATGTTGAAGATGAAAATATATGCACCAAAAAGCCAACTGACATATCATAATTTACATTATATGGAAAAGAGTACTGGGACACCCACACATTAAACATGAGAGCTCTTTGCTTCTAGAAACTGCTGCAGTTTTTGTGCTGATGTTAATGCCAGAGGTTTGGAGTTACTGCACAGCAGAGAGTTGGTGACGTTTATGCAACAAGCTCAAAGTGTCATCTTAGGGAGCATTCTCATTGCTAGAGCCTCCTTAGCTTAGAATAGTGTAAGTCCAAACAGCATAGCATAAAATGCTTACATTGTAATAAAAAAAGGCAGGCTTTTGACCGTGTTATATGATCTGACTTAGCAGCACTTATGGCCTGGCATACGTTGTGCATGAACTTACAGGTTGTATATGGAGATATATTTTAGTTTTTAATGTTTAGTTTAAATGAGGTATAACAGATGCAGGTATAGTGGATTTTGTCGTCATTGTAAAAGTAAAAATCACTGTTTCCAGTTATTAAAATTAACTGACTGCCTGCTGGCTCAAGATTCATACTATATTACAGAAAAACTGGACTTGTGGGTGCTTCATGGAGTTGATCTACTCCTGCCCAGAAGCAAAGCATCATTTCAGGGAAAGTGTCGGAACAGCATTTCCACCTTGAGTTCTGGTGGCTATGACCTGGCTGTTCGTCTCTTTGCCTCCAGGTGTCTCCACCTCTCAGACCCAGCAGGCCTACACCTCTCAGGTACTCCAGCCCGAAGAAGCTCTCTACCTCCGCAAAAAGAAGAAACGGCCCATTCTCCATGACCCATATATTCGCTTTTCTGCTCTGCTTTACCGTCGTCCAATTCAGGAGGACCAGAAAGCTATTTTGGCTAGCATGGACAACACAGACCTAGACCATGCCACCCTCCTCTGAAAGTCACAGCTGTGCAATACAGCTCCCCTTTCCAAAATGACACTGCACTAGCTACGTCTCAGCTGAAAGAAAAAAGAATACTTTCACTAGAATTGTCGCAGTTTATTACCTACAAAGGGGAGTGGCACAAAATTTCAGCATTCAGATTTGGTTTATTCCACAGCTGCACCCCTTGGTCAGTTTAGTTTGCATTAGTAAGCATTCTGCTGTGTTCATGAATTAACCTTGACAAGTCTCAATTTCTTCAAAAAAAAGCAGATTAAGAGAATTATTATCAGAAGCCACACATATGTTTTTGTTTAAAAAAAAATCAGATTAATGCCATCTTTGATTGGAATTGTGGTTTTGAGGCATTTCCTCCCCCAAATTTTGGATTATTTGACGTCCTGCTTTGGAGACCCAAAGGCACAGCAATCTTCTGTTCTTACATCAAGTAGTATTCCATTTAAAAAAATGTTTAGAGCTCTAAAGATTTAAGTGATAACTGACACATTTGTCCAAAATTTTACTCCAGTGCAAAATCATTAACTAGAATAAATACAGCCAACCATTTTGCTGATTTTCGTAACGACTATTTTCCTACTCCAGTCTTCATATTCTTAATTTTAACATTCCCTCCAGCCTCGGGTCCTGTTTCTTGTGCTGAGCCAATCCTCTCTCCCCATCCTGCGGGTCTCCGTTTACAGCACCTTCTATAAGAACCTCTCTCCGCCAGCAGCATCTCTTATCTGCCGAGAAACTCGCCTCACAAATATGGGTGTTCTCACTTCCTACCAAGTATACCTCAGAGCACAGGACACGAGACCACACAACCACCTGGATCAGCCAGGACAACAAACTAGCCTTTTTACTCATCTTTTCATTATTGTTGCTTTTTTTATGTACCTGTTTTTATATTTGTTTCCAACTGTGCAAACACTGAACACATAGTTTTATCTGTTCAAGAAAGATTCACATCTTTACTCATCAGCTTTTTTCTGCTCTGTGCTGAATGAGCAGGAAAAGGGCTTGTGGTAAAAGGAAACAGAAACATTACCTTTAGCTTTACTGTACTCGGCCTAATCTTCACTCTGTGTAGTTTTTCACTGACAGATGGGAACCAAACAGGTCTCGTCTTCATTCCACATAATATTACAAAAAATCTGGCACCCTCAAATGTGGCTTTTTAATAACAAAAAATATTGTGATTTCTATTTAGTTTTTTATGAAGTTATACAGTTGCTCCAATTATTTTTAATTTTAATTTTAATTCCAGCTTTTTACATCTCAGAACGGTTTGCACTGGAGCAAAATCTTGTCCACGTCCTGTCTCTTCCTTTACATTTCACTTCTTCTACTTTAGTTAGCATAGAGGGCTGCAAATCCACTTCTGAAATTTATGCCAAAACAATTCAGTGAACAGAAAGAAACAACTTTAGGGATTTTGTGCCATTTCAGATACATATATATATATATATATATGTATCATTTACGTGTATGTATATATATATATACATACACGTGTGTGTGTGTGTGTGTGTGTGTGTGTGTGTGTGTGTGTGTGTGTGTATACTTACAATTTTGCTTCATATTTATTTAGGAGGGCATAAAACACTGGCTTTATTTGGCCTTAATCTTTGCCTGTTTCATTTGTGTCAAACTTTATTTAATGTTTGTTTTTTATTTGTGTTTTTTATATCTGCTTCTTTTGTCCGGTTTCTATTTATGTGCTTGTCATTTGTTGAGACTCCATCTATGCTCCAAGAAAACGCTGTGTGGCACTGAAGGTCACACACAGTGAGCCGAATGTTTTTGCTGTATTTTCACAGATTGGTTCAAATATTGATTCCACAGATTGAGAAGTGTGTTTGACATGTGATGGATTTGCTGGATGCTACGCAGCTACACGGTTCATTTTTTTAATGATTGGATGAGTAACAAAAGTGCCATAACATCAGAAACTCAGCTATATTACACAGTACACATGCTGCTTCTTGTTAAATGGTAAATGGCCTGCATTTGTATAGCGCTTTTCTAGTCCATAGGACCCCAAAGCGCTTTACACTACATTCAGTCATTCACCCATTCACACACTGGCAATGGCAAGCTACATTGTAGCCACAGCTGCCCTGGGGCGCACTGACAGAGGCGAGGCTGCCGGACACAGGCGCTACCATTCCCTCTGACCACCACCAGTAGGCAAACATGGGGTTAGTATCTTGCCCAAGGATATTTGACATGCAGCCAGGATGCAGCCTGGGATCGAACCACCGACCTTCTGATTAGCGGCTGACCTGCTCTGCCACCTGAGCTACAGCCACCCTTGTTACATTATGGAATCCGCAGATGAGGGGTGTGTACGTTAAAACAACAACAAAAAAATCCAATCAAGCTTTTGTCGTGTGTGGATTTTTATCAATAGAAGGTGTATTCACTTGTAGGTGTCATGGTGACATGTTGCAATATGAGAACAATGGAGGTTGATTAATATGACAGTGGTGATGTGCATCTTAATCTATTTATTTCTTTATTTCTTGTGATTTTGAGCTGCTAATCCCAGCAGTCTTCTAAAATCAGACATTTTTTCAGTGACTACATTTACTTGCTTGTATAAGATATTTCCACAATAAATGCTTTCATAAAGAGCAATTTTAGATAGGCCTTCTGTAATGCAGGAGCAATTCTGGAATAGATGTGATTCTTTTTTTCATTTAGATCTATGTAATAAAACGGCTGCTGTAACTAAATCTTCTGAGTGCGTTTGTAATACATGAATAAACAAGCTAAAAGAAAAGAAAACATATAACAGAAGAGTCCTGACTTGACAGACGTTATACAAAAAAGAAAAAAGTAGAGAAGCTCCAGATAATGCACTTATTGTGGAAATAACTATGTTAATTCATACAACTTTAACCACATTTTCCACTTCCAAAGCCCAATAATAAGAGTTTTAGTCAGAATAACTTGGCTTCACACCTCCTATAGAAATTACTGGTAACATTTTGTTAACAAGACCCACTCCAATCTGTAAATTCTGTGCTGCGTTTAGGGACAAGGTCAACAAAAGTGGAAATCCTGAATGTTGTTTTTTATATTCTTTATAAAGTACAAAGGGGGCCCACCACACACAGGGACTCATCTGCATGTCACATATTCTTTTTGTCGCTGGTAGTAAGTTGCCAGCGGTCATTCCAGACTTAGGTAGTAACCTTCTAATGAGTTTAGCATGCCTTCAGTCGATCACTGGTATCCTCCACACTCATTGGCAGATGCTTCAGTGTCTCATCTTGAAGCTGCAAAATGTTTAACGTGGGTCCCGCCCACTTCATGTCTTGCTGAATGTTACTGGTTTTCTGTGGTGACTGGTTGCCACATCGTTGCTAGTTGCTACACGTCTGGATGCCCCTTAAGGCACGATCTTAAGGCTAAATAGCTATCTCCTCATATCTCCTCAGAGGTGATGTAGTAGTGATGGCAAACAGAAGTTCGTGAGATGCTGGGGAAACCATGAGTGATGCATCCATAAATGACTGCAAATACCACTTCCATTTCCAAAATGTGAGCAGGCTTTTGGTGCGAGTGGTGATTGGTTTCAGAATCCTGTTGAAAGAAGAACAGGGAAGTCTTCTTCCATGAAGCCCCTGTCTGAGGCATCGCAAGATTTGAAAAGCTGTATTTTGACAACAATTCAAAGGTTTAATTTGCTTTGTGCCTGTTAAATACACCACAGTTTATTTCATTTCAGCAGACCTTGGTGTGTGTGTGTGTGTCTCTCGGTGAGGGGAGGAAATATGGTGCTGTGGCAGTTTGTAGGCTGAAACAGAGAGGACTGAAACTGATTGCATGTAACACAGTGGATGAAGACCCAAGATGAATGCATAAAAAATAGCTATAATATCCTCAAAATTTGATATAGAGTATTACAATTATATTTACAGTTCTAAGAAGAAACAAATGAATTAGGAGTAAAATAAATTTGTGATTGACTAAAATTGGCTTTTAAAATAATGGAATAGATTTTAGAATAGTCTTGCAGCTTCCTTTAAAGAGTTTATATCAAGGATTTAAAGGCACTTAATTTATCCAACAGGGGGCATCCTGCAACTTTCCTGTTTGCTTCACAACTTTGAAATGTCACAAATAATAAGTTAACAACCAGCTGATCCGAGCAAAGTCGGACAGAGCGTAAATCTGTAATCTGTGACTTATTGTGACTGTATAACAGATTATTTGTAATCTGTCATATTATCTCAGTAAGGACTCATAATTAACTACATATGACAAATGTTTGGAAAATCTGTTTACATTTCATATGTCTGAAAAAAGAAAACAGTCGGCTGATTTATTGAAATTTTAAAACACTTTTAAACAAATATCAATAACTGCCTTAAAAATCCTATATCAGTCGGGCTCTAGTTTAAATGCTTTTTAAGTTAAGCATTATTAATTAATGATCATTAATTAGTTAACTAATGCTATTAGGAGAATGTGAATTAACAGCCACTTTGACTTTATTTATAAAATGTTTATCTACAGTGTTTAATTTGCTGAAGTTAAACTAGGGATGGACTGTACTGGGCAATACCAGTTTGTAACCTGTATTTAAGCAGGCAACTGCTTAAAAATACCTTCAGAATAGAATAGAATAGAATAGCCCTTTATTGTTATTAGTATTAGTGACAGAGACCTCCAGAAGGAAAACCTCTTGAAGAACTGCAGATAGGACTAAAATGAAATATCAGGGTTTAAAAGATCAGCAGCATACATCCATAAACATTTCAGCATACTGTCCCCTAGGAGTCAAATATTTAATTAGATTCTGCAGAGGGTAATTTTAAAAAAGCACCTTTAAAACAAAACTGAGTTAATGTGATTGCTATCTTGTAATGTACATACTATACTGACATGTACCAGTATACTTAAATCTCTTAATGAATTATTTCTAAAATACATATATCTGAAAGCTCACTTTGCTAATTAACTAAATAGTCAACATATTGTTCTATGTTGTATTTATTTCACATCTGAAAAGAATTTTAAGTGAGCTAATGTATACAGAGGTTTCTATATTGAAATTAATTAGTCTATATATTGTAAAATGTAAAACCAGAAATTGCATATTTTAGTAATATTTGTCGATATGCATGCATGAATGAGAGCAATTTATATGTTTTCCCAATTTATGTCCATATGGAAATACACTTTAAGTAGATATAGCCAGTGTATATTTTTCAGTTTGAGAGTCAAGTCTCCCAAAGCACACACAGCAGGGTCTACTCAGTCCTCTGTATCACTTCTATAGTGGCCTGAGAACTTGATGAATATCGAGCTCATATTTCACTGACTTTGCATCTCATCCCCTACCAGTCAACCAGATTTCCACCCAGAACTTGTGTTGGAACAATGACAGCTACTTATTCAGCATGGGCAGGTTTAATACAGACTCACAGCTCTGACATCGCTGTTGTCTCAGACTTAGAATTGCATCCCACTTTTCATCCACTGATTGCATGTAGAACACGCATTTGTGTTGAGTGCATTTTTGGTTTTTGTCTTGAATAACACTCTTTCCAGACTTATTTGAATGTATCTGGTATCAGTAGGGAATGGCATAGTGGTGCAGCAGTTAGCAGTGTCACCTCAAAGAATCTAGTCTTGTGTTTGAATCCACCCTGGGGCCTTTCTGTGCAGAGGTTGGTTGTATGGTGTCTCCATGGGTTCTCTCTGTCTGTGTTAGACCTGTGACAGATTAGCAACCTGTCATTGGTGTGGTTGACATACTATACTGACATGTATACTCAGCTGTGACAGGTGCAACAGGCTGCCTGTTCAAATACATGTAGATAAAGTCACAAGAACAGCTCTTTAGCTTAGCAACTGTAGTTGTACAACTGTGTGACTTTGCATCGTTTGATCACCAAAGGTTTTAATTAGACTTAGGTGAGTGAGGATAGCTGAGAAATCTTAAAATGACCGAGGGAAAGGTCATCTATCTTGACAAAAAATTACTGTTAGCCTCTTAACTTGTCCATGTAAATAGTGTGTATTGGCAGATATAGTCTGCATGGTATAAATGATTGAGTGATGCTGACAAAAACTGGGATTTGCAACAGTGGTCTTGGTTTTAAGATAGAAGCCACAATTAAAATCTTTAGCTGAACAATCAAAATCAAACTAACTGTAAAAAGCTGTTTACTTACTTTGGTGAATAATGCAACTCAGAGAGTGCAGCAGGCAAAAACATGTGCTGTGGGTTTGAGTAGTCAAGAGGATTTAAGACTTCAGAATTGTTTCTAGATGTCCTGCTAATTAGGACAGGTAGATGTACTACCTCGGTATGTCTTTGTAAGTGTGTGTTAGGCCATGTTACCTACATGTTACTAAGTCATGTTAGCTCTGTGGAGGTATATATTAAAAAAATCTGTATTTTTGCACATGGCCATCCCTACAGTTGTAATACACCGTTTCTCCATGACAAGCTGGAAGATTAAAACCTGCAACCACAATGTCAGAGCCAATATTATCATAGTTAACTAGATGTTAACAGTTAACCCTCTGCCTTTAAACACACTAGCTAGTTCGCAGCTTTGCTAACATAGATAAATCTACAATTATTACAAAGTAATTGTAAAAACTCTAGACATCAGAGATTAGCCAATATTACTTATCAATCCAACAGCAAGAAGGCGAGCTAAGTATCTGCCTGCAACCTTTCAGACTTTCCAACATTTATTATTTTTCAGTCTCTTACTCTCTCTCTTTTCCCTTCTATAAATGTCACGTTCTTTCACATTGCTGCTGCCATTGTTTCCATATTGAGAATACAAAGGTAGTTTTGTCCTCTAGCTAGGTGAAGACCCATTGGTGGTAGTGTGTTACATTATGTTATAAAGCATTACGCGACTTTCCCAGGACAGTTATGAGAGTCTGAAGCAGTTATTTTAAGGTGCAAAAGTTGCCTGACTGTTGCATTCAGAATACATATATGCAGAAATAAATATTTTAAAGAGAAAAATACTCATAGTTTGGCAATGAAAAAAGACATTACCAAATGTGCTATTACATTTTGTAATGTAAGAAAGATTGGTAGTGTATTTTTGCACTGAATGTGGCAGTAACATCTCTCAAAAATGAGATGAAATTTGATTAACAAAATAAATTCAAAATATCAATTTGTCTTATATTAGAGATATTCCATGTATTTTATATTTTTTTATTATTTACATCATTTTCTTTTCTCTGTGTAGATCACAAACTGTACTTTGGACACACACACACACACACACACACACACACACACACACACACACACACAAAACCCATGCTTGATTAGTGTGTCTTTGTGAAATCATGTATTACTCAGCTCACTATACTGCTCTACATTTTGAGCCAAATATGATGATTTGCAGTTGATGGTACTGAAGCAGGAATTTCACATTTTTTAAAATCACGCATTCAAAGACACTTTTTGAGGAAAATCTCAGTACTGTATCACTCAGTCCCTGAACTGAGGAGCACCTCTTTCAGTGACCAGTCATCATATTGTTGAAGATGTTCACATTTTTAAATGCTAAAGAGGATTTTACCCCATGTGCTAAATGAGAAAGAATACCTGGTGCTAATACATGCTGCACATGTTAAAGGAAAAATGTTTGTTTACTTACAAAATAGATTTAGTTGCTAAATGCAACCAGACTCATCTTTTTCCTCATTTTCATTATTTTTTATGAGCTCAAATTTTCAGTTTATATGTAAACACTGGCATCAGTCATTGTCAGTCATTATCACAGAGGTTGCTTTGATATTGCTTTAACATCATAGCTGTGAACTGCAAACTGTTACAGTGATGAAATCCATCATACATCACTACCCTGAAAAAACAGCTCACGTCTCTGCAAAGTCTTTTTAAACATTCATTATGGGGACTACAAGCCCATAAATAAATAACATAGTCATATTTGTTAAACACTTTTGAGTACAGTTTGTTGTTGAAAAAAAAAGGCATCCTTTGATTGAAGAAAGGATGTACAGTAATAATAGACATGCAAACAAAAGCTACTTAAAAGCCAGCAGCAGACAGCTGCAAGTAATACATATGCAGACGTATTACTTCAGCCTGGAGTAATGTATGAAACTACATTACAAACTAAAGTGCAGAAAACAGATCACAGTTTAAGAAAAAAGTTTGTTACTACCATGTAAATAATAACTGAAATTAACATCCGTTGTCTCACGCCCTCTCAACATTATATATATATATATATATATATATATATATATATATATATATGTATATATATATATATATATATATATATATATATATATATATATATATATACATATATATATATATATATATGCACATACATCATTGTTGTGTGTGTGTGCGTGTAGAAGAAACTACAATGCACATCGACTATATTGGCTGGGTGCGAACTGTAGTAGGGTATGCTTAGTGACACATTATAACATGATGTAACAGTGTCCATAACATACGTGAGTGATGGAAATGTTCTAAATCCTAGAAATTAGTTTAATAATAAAATAATATAGAGACAGATTATATATATATATATACACACATATATATATATATAACACACGACTATCTATATTTGGGGACAGTACTTGTTTTCAAGAATGTACAAGTCTATATTCTATTCTATTATTTTTATATCCATCTACTGCTTTATATTGTAGCGCTGCAGAATTGTACACAAAGTAGAGAATTATGTATGTTTAATTGTATACAAAACAAAAGAGAATGGTGCACCACACTGTGCTGTATATCTCATTGTCTATTACACAGAGAATCTCAGAGAAGGTTGCAGCGAGCTAGTTTTTATAGTAATGTACATTTGCAAATGTACCTGTTGAATTGTTTTTGCACCTTCCACACCCCACACTGCTTATGTATTCATTATGGAGAGGAGTATTGCTCTGTGTTAGGTTAACATCATTAGACCTTTTTTTAGACCTTTTTGGCTACTGCAGTTAAACATTTTTGAATCTACTTTGGCATGAAAGAATCGGTACGGTGCTCTCTTGCAATCTTCACACATTAGAGCACAGAGATCTAATTGTAGGTTATATTTATGGAATTCACAAACTGTGCAGACTGATAATATTTGACAGTGTATATGTGTATATTTCAGTATATGTGTAACAGAAGCAGTGCTTTGTGCTGCTGTTTTGGAACTGATGTAAGGGGGGCTCCAAATGTTTGATTTTTGTTGGAAACTGAAGCATGTGCAACTTACTGAACATTCTCCTGGATTTCGCACTCAAGTGGAGGTCGAGCATTGCAGCAGCTGCTAAAAGTTACTCCAGACATTCAGTTCACTGCTGTACATTGCCAAAAAGAAAAGGACAAGAAACATGTCATATACATTCTGACAACTGGTGCTATTTAAAAACATCTGTGGTGCTTTTTTTTTTTAAGTTAGGTATTTCCTTGCTTCAGACAAAATGTAGCTACACAATCCTGTACTGTATTGCAATGTAGGTTGTTGTCTGGCCAGTCGTTTGTCCTGGTTCTCTTATATGTTCCAGGAGGTTTTCTTTGACTGCTGTTGTTTCAGGGAATACACAGATTCAATTGGAGTAACATTTGGAGTGGCAAATTTGAAAGCAAGGAAATTTAATGGGTAATTCACTCAAAAACACATCATGATGATTTTTTTTAACTGATTTTTTTTTTGTGTGTGTGGAGACTTTAGAGTTGTTTAAAGTTTTCTGTATTTGTGGTTGCAAATTGTATCCACACATTGTGTTTGGTGCTGAGTAAACAAACAAGGTCACCGTGACTTTCAATAGTCATCAACATCATTTAAAATCCCTGGAGAAGCATTGTTTAAGATCAAAGAATCATGCTAACTCCCAGCAGGTGCTCTTTAATGCTAGGTGGTAGGTTAAACCGATGGGGTATAATTCAACTTACCCCAAAAATCCCCATGAGAGGAGCAGCCTGTAGCATCGCTATGTTTGAAGACCAGAAAAAGCATCTAAAAAGTGTTTCCTAAAGATGCTTTTTCAACCTACTCACATACTCCTTTGGCTCATTGTGTACTAAGTTCAAATATCACGTGAAACCTTTTGAAAACTTTCTTTCTTTCTCATCACAAAATGCAATACAATGTTTTATTTCTTTTAAACAGAACTGTGCTCATTGTCTTCTCTTAATTGTTCAGTCTTCCTGTGACATAAAGGAATGCTTTGAGTTACAGTGCATCTGGAAAACAACACAAACATAAGTGTGTTCATTGTTAATTACAGGAGTAGACAACTCAGTACCTCAAAATGTCTTTTCATGGAAATCTTTAGTCCAAATGTGTATTTCATCCATTTTTATGTTCCCCATCTCTGAGAAATCAGTCCTCGTGATGCTTTTTGATATTTGTTGGCACAAACACTAACAGGAATGTATGACTATTGTAATCACTGCTCACCTCCCCACTCTTCCTAAAAATTGAAGCTTTTAAAGCATCTAAATTGAACTGTCAATTTTTTGTATCTCAAATGTCTTGGTATGCTTGTTGTAGTTGTATATTCATAATGGTGTATATTACATCAGTTTTTATTTATTAAAATGTTTAAATTTTCTAACATGACTTTTGTGTTGCTGTTTTTTTTCCCCGTTTTTGTAAAATGGTACTCAGCATTTGATGTAAAAGAAAATGAAACTACAAACCAAATACATGTAAACTTCATTCTTAGAGTGATGATTAAAGGAAAGGATTCCAGAAACTGCTGAGATTTCTGTAAATAAACAGACATAGTTTGAGAAAATACTGCTTTAAACTCCTAAGACCCGAACTCTTCCATGGCATGCATTTTTAATTTCTCTTTGATATTTGGGCATATTGGGACCTGATGAATGTAAAAACAATGAATCACCAGATTTTTTTTTTTTTACCTGATTTTTGTTCCTAAGAAAAATGAGATGAGGATATTCGTTTTAAATTTTGATGGAACAGTGGCAGTATGATGTCCTCGTAAGTGGATATCAGGCCCTTGTAGAGCAAAATTTTGTATTTTGGTCTAGACAACCCAAAATGTGATGTCCACATATGTGGACTCCAGGTCCTAGGAGGTTAATATTTTTGACATTTTGGCTATAAATTGCAGATTTCTTTGTAAAACACTACTTAAAAATGCATACATTACTTTTACGCTGATGATCATGCAACATGGCAGTTTTCAGTGACATTAATGGAAAGCAATTACAGTTGAAAGGGAACATTAGAGTAACTACACTTATACGTGCTACTATAGCCCATTGCCTTCAGAACTGCTGACATTACACAGTTTCTGCAGATTTGTGACTGTGGAGGCCATCTGAGTGCAGTGAACTCATTGTCATAGTCAAGAAAGCAATTTGATTTGAGCTTTGTGCCATGGTGCGCCATCCTGCTGCAAGCAGCCAGTAAAACAGTGGTGTGCAGTGGTCCTAAAAGGATGGACATGGTTGGTAGGATGTGTTATTTAATTACACAACCAGCAACAGTTTGAGCTACAGTCTGGATAGATTCATAATTTCATGTTGTCTACATCAAATTCTGACTTTCCCATCAGAATGTCACAGCAGAAATCCAGACTCATCAATCAGCATTTTCCCATCTTCTTGTTCCCAACTAAATTGTTGGTGAGGATGCAGACAACTTATACTGTACTCAGTTTTCTGTTCTTAGCTGATAAGAGTGTTTTTGCTATTATTGAAAATTAGCAACCCTACAGCTTGATATTCTCTTCTTTGTAAAAACAAACAAACAAACAACAACAATACCAACAAAAAAAACAGCAGCACAGGTAAGCATTTTTTTTTCAATATTTTATTTTAATTTTTCCAGCATAGAAAAACCCATCAACAAACAAATACAGCTCAAGAAGTAGTGGCACTGTAAAGCGCTTTGGGTGCCTTGAAAAGCGCTATATAAATCCAATCCATTATTATTATTATAACAGGTAAGCATTTTAACTGTGCATCTAGAAAGCCCAGCCGTATAGGGGCACCACAAGCCAGTGTATTCTAATGCTGGTCCCAAGCCGTGATAAATAGGGAGGGTTGTAAATTTCTGGATCGGTTGGGGACTGAGTTATCAGCCTCGACTGCAAACCGGTCCTGCTGAACAACGTGTGCTCAGAATTCTGGGGGGACAAATAAAGAACGTCCCCACTTTTTTTTCTTCCCACTGGCCCTAATCCTGTTCCGTAGGAGAGCACTGTAATCAGCATGTAAAAGTGCTGAATGCGGTCAGACTTCATCTTCTTAAATTCTCTCTAACATTTGCTCACTTTCCTCCATGGTGCAAACTTAGAAAAGAATGACAACTCACGTGACCCCACTGGTCACTACATCTGTGGTCACTGAGACATAAAAACGATATGTATCAAAACTGATTAATAAAGACAGAAAAGAAAAGCGTGTACAAACTAAGGGAAGCTCCGTTCCTTCGTAAATCCCCGAGATCCATGCCTCTCGCGAGATCACGGTTGCTTAGCAACCAATGACACAGCTCTGTTGATAGAAACCCCAGTGCTATGCTAAGGAATTTTACCCAGAAAATATAAAGTGACTTTCACTTGGTAGCATGGAGGTAAGTTTGTCTTGAAAATGGTTTAGTCAGAGTATCACAGACGAACACTGGCTATTAAACGGCTAACTAAGGTGTGAAAAATGTCATTGTTTGACTTTTCATTAAAGCTAAGGAGAGACATTTTAGACTTAGCGCATAATAGCATAAAGCAAGTAGTGGGCTCATCTGTTGTAGAAAGGATTGTCTCAGTGTCCTCATGAGTCTGTGTAAAAAATCTCATACACTCATATTTTATTTATAACAGAACAGAGAAAATATATCTTTTTTTTTAGCGCAAGACATTTTACTATTTCATTAAAAATATTAGATCATTTTGAATTTGATAACAGTAACAAGTCGTAAAAAATCTGGAACAGGGCAAAAAAGGCTGAAAAAGTAAGTGGTTCTAAAAAGAAACAGCATGCGGAACATTTTTTGTAAGCAATTAAGTGAACTGGCAACAGTTCAGTAATATGACTGACTATAAAAAGAGCAGCTTAGAGAAGCAGAAGTTCTCAGAAGTAAAGATAAATATCTGTGCAAGACTGAAAACCAGTATTGGAGTCCGACAGTTTTTGGTCATTCAAGCAGTGTTTCATTAAAAAACAGCAGGACTCTGTCATGGAAATCATTGCATGGGCTCAGCAGCATTTCTCTGTGTGAGAACATAGTTTGCATAAATTGCAATTTATTTGAACTGTTCTGTGGCCAGATGAATCAAAGTTTGAAACTAGTGTTGGAAGTGCATGGACACTGCCTCGTCTTGAATAAAGAAGAGAGGGACCATCTGGCCTCTTGCTATCACTTCAAAGACCTGCATATCTGATACTATGGAGATGCATTAGTGATAGTGGAACTGGCAGCTTGCACATCTGGACAGGCATTATCAATGCTGAGAGGTATATGCACGTTTGCGAGCAACATATGCTGTCATCCAGATAATGTCTTTTCTGGGAAAGCCTTGTATATTTCAATGAGAAAATGCTGTATATCTTGCAACAGCGTGGCTTTGTAGAAGTCCTGAATTGGTTTAAGACACAGCTGTTGCCCCCAGACCCTGAAATAGTCTGACCTTCCACAAAAAGTGCCCTCCAACAGCTGAAATATTATTTCCACTTGCTTTTAGTCAGGGAGGTCTCTTGTTTGTTTGTTTGTTTTTTGTTTCTATCGAGTCAGATTTTCTTATTGGTGCTCACGCATTCCGTCCAAATCTTAACCGAGATAGTTAATTTAATTTTTAATAAAATTTGCTTGTCTTTTTATTTAAATGTGCTTTAAAATAGATGTTTACTTTGATTTTTGTTAAAGGGTTTATGATTTGTATTTGGTCTGATAAAATGACATTGCTTTAAATGTGCTTTAAATACAGTTGATTTGACTGATAGACTTACAGTTTACCTGCTGTGTTTCCAGGAGACGGGATCAACAGGAGAAGACTCTTTTGAGTCCTTGGCAGAGTTTCAGTTGGTCCTCAGTGAGCTGGTTGGCGATGCGAGCATGGACAAAATCCGGGTGGAGTATGAGAAGCTCATCCATGCGCTGAAGAAGTCAAGAGAGAACGAAAAAAGGCTAATGTCTAAATGCAGGGAGCTGAATGCAGAGATTGTGTCCACCTCAACTAAGGTGGCTGCAGCCCTGAAATTATCCCAGGAAGATGCAACAACAATAACATCACTAAAAAGGGTATGTGCCCCGAACACAAGAACTACAGCATAGTGCAGAATAGCTTATTCATTTAGGTGCTTGACCATAGCAATCATTTTCTGATCATGAGGTAACGGGTATAGAAATGTTTTGTTTTTGTTTTTTTACGTTTTCTTTATCATGTAGCTTCTGCTAAAGAAAATAATTTGCTTACATTGTAGGAGCTGGATAAAGCCTGGAAAATGGTTGATGCTGCTCATGATAAAGAGAAGAAGGACAAAGAGACAATCAGGAAACTACAAGAAGATGTTTCCAACCTAACAAAAATGGCTGAAATTCAGACTGGGTTTTCCAGGGACCAAGAACAGAAGTGTGTCTGTGGCCCATTCTTTTGACTGTACAGATGTCGGATTAAACCATTTTTAACATGTCTGTGTGTTTTTTCTTTTGGTTTTTAGTGATCTATTTAACATGATTGATGAGCTGACCAAAGAGAGGGATAAGCTGCTGACTACAGCAGAGGGTCTGAGAGAAAAACTAAACAAAGCCATTGCAACCCAGCAAGAGATAGAGGCCAAACGAGAGCGTGCCATGGAGAGTATTTCACAGGTAAAAGCATTTGTATCTAATAATGCAACACACAGCAAGGATTAGTGATTTAAACTTTGCCTGCAAAACAGAAACTCTGTTAATAATGGGTGTCTGTAATTACATATTTAAATGAATTGTAATAATTTTCAAATATGACACAGTATTACTACCCCTGAGTGTATTACCCCTGTCTCAACAAACCCCAATACACATAAACATGCACTAATGTAGTATTTTCTGGTTCTATAGATGACTTCATGCAGTTTCTATTAGCATGTTTTGGTCTCGAGGTAGGATTGCATGACCATTGACTCTGACAAACACAATAAAATTCCACTCTAACTCCAGACTACTGCTTGTTTCCTGTCTAAACCCAGCTCCAACAGGAGCTTCAGGTGCAACAGAATGAGATTTCCCGTGAGATGAGGCTGAAGGAAAAGCTGGATAAGGAGGTAAAGCAGATGCATGTCGATATGGAGGCCAGGATGGGTGAAATCAAAGTTCTGAATCTGCAAGGCCAAAAGGCTAAAGAGGAGCAGCAGAAACTGGAGCAGCAGCTAAAAGAGCTAAAAGTAAGCAAGGAAGTGGGATGGATTATATTTCTGGTGTGACATGTTCAAAAGTAACTGCTATTGTAGTTATTGTCTCAGCTAAAACCATAGGTTATTATTGCATGAATCTTTTTTGTTAGTTGTATGTTGTGTATTTTACATATTTAGATGTTGTGCTTAAAAGGAAAAAAAAATGCCTCAAATTCTTGCGAAAACTTACTTTTTCTTACTTTACAAGAATTTGTAATAATTACCTTTACAAATAAGTATAGCGAATTAGCTCCTATTTCAATTTCAAACTTCCATACTTGTTACTTCCATACAAAGTAACAGACAGTCCAAAAAAGAAGTGAGGAAGAGTGTGCAGTCAGGGCAGAGTGGGTGGAAACAAGTGCAAGGGGTGATTTGGGATAGAAAGACAGCAGCACGAGTGAAAGGGAATTTTCACAGGTTTTTAGTGAGGTTTTGTGTGGTTTTGATGCTGCCACTAAAGAAAAAGACAGGAAACTGAGCTGGAGGTGGCAGAGCAGAGTTGCAGTGACACAGCTTCTTTCTAGTAAGATAAGATAAGATAACTCTTTATTGTCATTGCACAGTCATACATAGTACAGTAGTACAATGAAATTGGAAAAACTGTCCTACGTCGGCACTACATATAACACAACACGACACGATATGACACATCACAACGTAACAAACAACACAACACAGTATATTAACTTAGTATAAAAAAGAAGAATAAGTGTATGTGTATTGCACACTGTTATTATTGCACATTAATTATTATTGCACCTTGTTATAAATATAAATATTATTGTTATCGTTTTAAACATTGTTACCTCCCCCTAAAAAGTCCAGGGAGGTAGCCAGTCAGGTCAGCTATTTACATTGATCAGGGCCATTGCTCTGTTGTAAAAGCTGTCCTTGAGTCTATTTGTTCGGGACCTCAGCAGCCTGAACCTCCTGCCAGACGGCAGCAGCTTAAACACCCGGTGTCCTGGGTGTGTGCAGTCCCGTAGGATGCTGCGTGCCCTCTTGAGACAGCGAGTGCTGTACAGGTCCTTCAGGGAGGGAAGAGGATGTCCAATGATTTTTTGGGCCATGTTGATGACCCTCTGGAGTGCCTTTCTGTGTGCTGTGGTGCAGCTGGAGAACCACACACCGATGCAATATGTCAGCACACTTTCAATGGAGCAGCGGTAGAAGACGGTCAGCAGCTCCTTCTTCAGGTCCATTTTTCTGAGGATTCTCAGAAAGTGGAGACGCTGTTGGGCCTTCTTTAAGACCGCAGAGGTGTTAGAGCTCCATTGGAGGTCTGTGTCTATGTGCACACCCAGAAACTTGAAACTGGAGACCCTTTCCACGCACTCCCCGTTGATGCTGACAGGCTGCAGCTTGGACTTCCTCCTTCTGAAGTCAACTACCAGTTCTTTTGTTTTGGTGGTATTGAGGTCCAGGTTGTTGTCTGCACACCAATCTGACAGCCTCTGAACTTCAGCTCTGTATGCAGTCTCATCTCCCCCTGAGATGAGCCCCTAACTAACACAGTCATGTGTGTACAGAGTGTACAGTAGGGGACTCAGTACACAGCCTTGTGGAGAGCCGGTGTTGAGGCTGAGGGCTGAGGAAAGATGAGGCCCCACTCTAACTCTCTGTACACGGTCTGAGAGGAAGTCTCTGATCCAGCGGCAGGTGGTGGAAGGAAGTCCAATTTCCAGCAGTTTATCTATTAGTCTGTCCGGGAGTATCGTATTGAAAGCAGAGCTAAAGTCAACAAAGAGCAGCCTGGCGTAACGGCCCTGCACTTCCAGGTGAGAGATGGTGGTGTGGAGCGTTGTAGCAATGGCATCTTCAGTTGATCTGTTAGCTCTGTATGCAAACTGGAGCGGGTCGAGTGTGGGTGGCAGGCAGGACATGATGTGACGTCGGACCAGTTTCTCAAAGCACTTCATTATAACAGGTGTTAGAGCAACTGGTCGGTAGTCGTTGAGGCTGCTAATGTTGGTACGCTTTGGCAGTGGGACAATTGTGGCTGACTTTAGGCACGGCGGGATGCAGGACTGGGACAGTGAAGTGTTGAAGATCTTAGTGAAGACCCCAGCCAGCTGGTCTGCACACTCTTTTAGAAAAGGATCGAAGACCACTTCACCACCAACAACTCACGACAGGTATGGCAGGGAGTTCAGCACTTAACCAACTACAAACCTGGCAATACCACGTTGACTGAGGGTAACGCGGAGCTTGCAGAGGAGCTGAACCACTTCTTCGCACGCTTTGAGGTGAAGGGACCAGAGGCAGCAGCAGCAAAAACATCGGACAGCAGCAGCCCAAGCCTCATAGTGCAGGAATATGAGGTGAGGCGCACACTGAGGGCAGTGAACCCCAGGAAGGCCAAGTATTGTCTTGATGCATCCTCAATCATCCAGGTAAGTAAATCCCAAAAGGTTGATTGTGTTCATCTGGACGCAGCGTTTTCAGTGGGAGAAACGTTTGGTCACTCATCCAAGTGACTTCTTCAGTCTCAGCTGACTGCAGGTTTCCCCAATCTTATAAACAGGACATTTGCATAATGACTGAAGCTAATGAATGAACAATGAGCTGGGGGTCAGTTCCTTGATCATTAATATGCAAATTCTCATGACCATTGATCAACAAACACTGATCAAGGTAAACTGATCATTGATCAATGGCCATGAGTCCCATTCACACAGGTGGGGAATGGTTGCAATCACAGCATTGTCAGATGGTGATAGATGTACCCTTAGGCCCCCTCCTCGATTCAGAGATGGTCTTTCCCTTTTCACGTAAATGGCCTCCTTGACTCTGTGCTCAAACCAGCGTTCCTCCTTGTCCAGGATGTGAACATCCTCATCAGTGAAAGAGTGTCCACTGGCCTGTAGGTGTACATAAACTGCGGAGTCCTGGCCTGACGAGGTTGCTCTTCTGTGTTGTGCCATCCGCTTCACCAGAGGTTGTTTGGTTTCCCCGATGTATAAATCCTGGGAATCCTCCTGGCACTTAACAGCTCACACTATGTTATTCTGTTTGTGTCGAGGGACCCGATCCCTGCGGTGGACTAATTTTTGGCACACCTTGTTTTGGGATTTAAAAACTACAGAGAAAAATCTTTAGAAAAAATGTGTCTCAACTGTTCCGATACTCCTGTCACATACAGGATCACTACAGGTTTTCTCTTAGGCAGCAGTTGTCCTTCCCTCCTGGATCGGCTGGAGCTTTCTTTAGCTGCCTTCCTAGATTTGACAAATGTCCAGCTGGGATAACCACATTTACTCAGGGCCTCTTTCTAGTATTTTAGGGTCCTTACCTAAAGGTCAGGGTTTTGTGACTTGGCAATATGTGAATAAAATTGAATTGATTTGAAAGAAAGAATACATATTTGTTCTCTAACTGCAACAGATTTTGAATGAAAAGTCAACCAAGGAGTTGGAGCAGATGCAGACGAAGAACACCAAGCTGCAGCACGAGTGTGAGCAGCTGTCATCAACCAAAGAACACCTCTCCCTGCAAAATCAACAGAATATAAATGAGCTTAAGGTACACTGTTGTCCACTAATGTACACTTAAACAGTCACAACATGGTACTGTTCAGAGAGTTCATTAAGACATATCAGAATGTAGTCAGCGTCAGTGTCCTGCATGTACAATGACATATGCTGTCCATATCCCTCTTTCATCACTGTGTGTAATGTTTCAAACACCCTGCTGCCCCCACTGGTCAGATGAGAGAGGAGGAGGTGAGTCAGTTGCGTCAGGAAGTTGCCAAACAAACAAAGATGAGAGAAGCCATCCAGAAGAAGTTCCACCAGATAGAGGATCAGAAAGCTGATGTGGATGTGCAACGGGAGACCCTGAAAGCACAGATCGCTGGTCTGGAGAAAGGTAAAGGAGCTTACCTTATGACTCATGAAACACAAGCACATGACCGTCTGACATCTGCAACTTTGAAGTAGAAATTTTACAGGCGTATACTGAATAATATATAATTTTGAGGCAGTGACAGTAATCACTATGATAAAAAAACAAACAAAAAAAAACAAACTGTAAGCCAGAATGTAAGTGGCTTTTTGGTATTACGAACAAAATCCTGCAATGAAAAATCCTTTGAAGGAGTTTGGAGAACGTGTTTCTTTTGTGGCCATGGATACATATTGTATTGGTGGCTGACTTAATGAGGCCAAAAAGTAAGAAAGTGTTAAGATTGTTAGAAATGCACACAAACACCTGATCAGAACAGAGTAGAGGGATGCAGCACTAAGTGTTAGTTTGATCTACTTTTGTGTGCTACCGTCATTTTCATTAATGAGTGAGACACCACAAAGCCTTCTAAATTGCAGTGTAATTTTTCAGTGCAATTTCTAGGCCTGAGAAATGACTTCAGATGACACAGCGCCACACTCATGGAAGAAAAATGGTCAATTTTGAAATGTTCAACACAACTGACCGTGAGCAGACATCATTTAGTAATCATCACCCTTCTTCCTCTACAGATCTTGAATCTTCTCAGAAGCAAGTAGAAGCTGACAAGAAAGCCATAGAGGAGCTGATCCGAGAGAGAGACATCTTAAATAAGGTATCCGTTATAGTTTATAGTTCTGTGACACACTATCAACCAAGCTGGGACATTTTATAGGATGTGCTCATTTTGAATCTGATTACAACGTAACCTTTTTAAGCCTCTGAGGTCATAATTATAATACTGTATAATCATCCCTGCACTTCGGGAGAGCAGCATAAACCACTGCTAGTAAATGCTCCTTTGCAATATCAGACAAAAACAAATACCTGAACCCCAAATATGTATTGAGATGATTTACTATATAACATGTTTGCTTTTCACTATGGTTCACGTTCATTTACAGTGAGATGTGTCCAGTACATAAGCATGGGTATTTTGTTGGCTTTAATCTATTTTTGTGGTCTAAGGCTAATATGTATGAAAACTTCAAGTCCACTTAACTGCACTGTTAGGATTAAAACTATGATGATATAGTTTGAGTTCTGCACTTTTGACACAAATTGAAAGCTGTTGGGTCATCTCACCCGTTCTTTTATGAGCATGTTACGCCCCACTTAAAAGCAAAGTGTTGGGGGGTAACAAAGTGAAAAAGAAATGATAAACTTCCCCAAGGTAGATGTCAGTAAAACACGATTCATTACACAACACTACTTAAGCAAGTATGAACACAGGGAAGCTCTGTTCGTCAGGGTCTCCAAGGCCAAAACAACAAACAAAACACCCCCTTTCTAACTAAAAACAAACTGAGTTTTCTCTATCGAAAAACAAAAGTGCATTAGCTGAGCTCCCTGACTGGCCACAAAACAGGAGAAAATGATTGAAACAAAAATGGCAGAGAACCCCTACCTGCTTCCACTGTGGTTCACAGATATCTTAGTAAAGGCACACCCTTACTCACAAAAAAACACAACACACCAAGGTTACACCAAAGTTGTAAATTCACACACACGCAGCCGCAGATTGCTGCCCAAACCACTGCAGCTCACAGCTTGAGCAAAAAGGGGGAAGAAGACAAGGTGTGGTGGTTTGAGATGGCAGTCTGTATGCCCTGGCTGACTAGCTGTAACACACCTCAGCTGCAGCTCATGAGGCAGACCTGGAACACAGGAGAGGGAGAAAAGGCTCTCTCTCACATAGGGAGAGCCACTAGAGGTCAGCGACCGTAACACCCCCCCCACACACACACACACACATAACATATTACATAAAATAAAACAGACATACTTTTAACACATACCACCGAGTTCGTTAGGGAGTTTAACACTGCGTCCTGGACAGTGCACCAGCTACCACATTGTCCATACCTCTCTTATGTCTGATGTCTATGTTGTACTCTTGAGCAAGCAATGCCCAACTCATCAATCTCTGGTTGTGATTGAAGGGTTCCTTTGGACTGCACAAACGAGTCAAAGGAGCCACTACTGTCGACAAATTCCAGCAGAAACATCTGTAGTAGCCCACTAGACCCAAGAAGCGCCTGAGCTCCCGTCTTGTGGTGGACACAGGGTAGCTCAGGACAGCTTCCACCTTTGCATTTACAGGGCACTCCTGGCAGTGTCCCAGTTGCTTGCCGAGGTATGTCACTACTGCCTTGGCAAATTCACATTTTGCCAGGTTCAAGGTTAGGGAAGCCTGGGCTAAATGACCAAAAACATTCCTTAGTGTGCTAATGTGCTCAGTCCAGCACAACGAATATATCACGATATCATCCAAATACACGTTACAGTTTTTAATGCCTGCTAACACAGAGTTTATAAGCCGTTTGAAAGTGGCTGGTGCATTTCGCATACCAAATGCCATTACTGTGTACTGCAGGAAATGGTCTGGAGTAACAAAAGCTGAAATATTAGAGGCTCTACTAGTTAAAGGAACCTGCCAGTACCCTTTTAACAAATCTAATTTTGTTATGTAGGTAGGTAGGCTCTGTAAGTGTTTGGGAACTGATGAGGCCAATATTGAAATGCTTGCCAGTTCGCATAGGATTTCATAGCCCTCTCTGACCCTCTCTTTACCTCCACCATGCTCACCCTTCAAGATTACCCCTACTCCATTTTGTTTCCTATCTACATCATGGTGGGACAGTTGCATCCTCACACAATACCCTATATCAGGTTATTGTGTGAGGATGCAACTCTAGTCCTCGAGAGCTACTGCCCTGCAGCTTTTTGATCCCTAGCATCCCTATTCCAACACAGCTGAATCAAATGGTTGAATTAACTCTTCAGCATGTCTTCCAGTTTGGCAAAGGTCTGGAAACAAGCCATTAATTTGATTCAGGTATGTTGGAACAAGAATGCATCTAAAAGCTGCAGGACAGTAACTCTCGAAGACTGAAGTTGGAGATCCCTGCCTTAAATCAGCCTTTGTTCTCTCTCCCTTTATCAGTCATAATCTTTATATTTAAAATCCCACTCTCACCTCAACACTCCTGACTTCCCTTCTCTCTCGTTGCCTCCTAACACACCCTGTCCCCCTCCTCCCGCTTTGTCTTCAGCCAAGAGTAGCACAGTTTCCATTGGCACTGCCCAACAGCACCCGGGGCGATTTGTTGTTAACCTGGGCCCTGAGCGATCCAGTGTGGAAATCTCATTCCTGATGACACACATATATATTTGAGAAAGTTTTACACCAGATGCCCTTTCTGACACAACCCTCCCCATTAATCCAGGCTAAGAACCAGCACTAAGAGTACCCTGAATTGTGGTGCTCCTGTGGCTGGATCAGAATCATGAAGGGTTTTCATGGATGTATTTTTTTCTCTACCAAGAAGAAAGCTTTAAGCTGGATGATTGCTGTTGAGGATGTGGCATCTGAGTATTCAGATCACAGGCCAGTTTTAAAAGATTTTGTGCTCTGGGAGCTTAGCAGTGGTTCTGGATGTTGTCTATATCTCTCTTTTCTATGGATGGAGGAGTTTTACCTTGTGTTTTTTAATCTGGTGACAAAACATGCTCGATATTGATATTATTTTTCATGCAGACATTAATACACAAAATCATTTTGTTTGTAATACCAGAAGAGATTCAGTACTGGTTTCCACATTGTTGACTGTGTACACACAGGCTGACATCAAACTCAAGAACATATGTTTAAAAAAATAGTTAAACTTCTCAGTTTTTAATTCAGAATTTTTGTTATTTATTTTTTGTTGTGATAAATGTGTGATTATGATTAACTGATATAGAAGAGGTCTACAGGGTACTTGCCTCAATCACTCTTCATATTCAGTAACCAGTTGTTTCTGTATAACAGTACTAAATGAGTGTGTCTTCCTTTTGGTCCTCAGCAGCTGGAGCCTATGTTAATGCTTACTGTTTTTATGCTTGTATTCCCATGAGCAGAACTTAATCAAAGCTGTGCAGTCAACTGAGAAGCAGCAAAACCTTGTCAAGCTCCTTGAGCAGGACAAGAAAACGTTGGAGCACGAGATCAGCGGCTACCGCCTGGAGGCCCAGAAGCAGCGCAAAATCATCCAGCAGCTGGAGAAAGAGCGTGACCGCTACATCAACGAGACCAGCAACCTCATACAGAAGGCAGGTCTTGCAGGAGGAGCTAGTCTCCTGGATTAGCTTGTTCGTTTTTGGTTTTTTTTACAAATGGGACTTTTCCTCTTTCCACAGGTACAACAAAAAATGAATGATGTAGAAGTTAGAGAAACAGAGATATTTGACTGGAAGAAGAAGGTCACTGAGGCTGCGTGCAAGCTCAAACAGCACGAGAACTTGCTGGAGACTGTCGTGTCTGAAAGGAACCTCTACAGCAAAAACCTCATTGAAACTCAGGTAATAGCAAAGTGATGATGTGAATCACTGCTGGTGTCATCACTCAGCAGAGCTTAATTACACCAGGGAAAGGTTGAACACACCATATTTACAGATGTTTATATTGTAATTCCTCTTCATCTTTTCTCTTCTTCCCTTTTCTGTGTGGTCATTGTGTTCTATCTTTCTCCCTTAGGAAGAGATTGCAGAGATGAAGAGGAAGATGAAGACCATGAACAACCAGGTCACCCGACTCAGAGATGAGATCAGTGGGAAAGAGCTGGCCCTTGCCAAGGATCAACAGGAGCACAAACGCTTAGAGAAAGAAAACGAGACCCTCAAGGTACAGAAAGGTTCCACAGCGGTTCATGATGGAGTGTGGGTCTGACCTCGTCCTTATTTATCTGCTGATTTGTCTTTTTAGTAACTTGACTCTTGTGAAAATATATATTCATTTGAATCCCACCATTGCCATTCTGGATGGTTTTGCCTGTATTGTACAGTTTTCTAAAATTGATTTAATTGATTTAAATTCTTCTTTATAAATGCTTTTATAAAATAGTACAAAATGCCTTCTGCAAAATGTAACTAAAACTTTCACCAGTAGAGGGAAGTGTTTCACTAGAAAATGCTTATTACTTCAGTTGGTCAACACAGTCACTTCCAAGCTAGATGATCCTGGGTTTACACCAACTGTGTGGAGTTTCTCCCTGTGACTGTTTGGGTGGTGCTTCCATGTTTACCATACATGTGGATGGGAGCGTGAATGGTTGATTTTCTCTCTGTTGTTTGCCTGTTGTTTTTACTGTTTCTTTTTTTGGGGGGGAGGTTTGAAAACGGTTGTTTTCCACGTGCTTCAGCTGCTGTTTGTTGCACTACTCTTGACATTTTGAGCTTCCTCTCATGTTGCATTTAGGGTACAGTGGCGTTGCAGTGGAATAATTCCCTCTGTGTCTTTTGTTTATCATCCATGACATCAGTGGAAATCGTAATTGGGTGAATAAAAGATGTGAGGGAGAGTTCATAAGAAACCATGAATCTGTCTGCACTTATACTAGACCGCTAATGTAAATAATGATGTTTGCTGTGAGACAGTGCAGAGTAGAGCAGAGTGACAACAGAGAGTACCTTAAATACCCTGTGAAAAATACCACTTCAATACTGGGATTGGCATTTTAAAAAGAATGTAGCCAACCAATCACAGTTGGGAAAGTTTATTAAGAAATGGTCCCCACTCCTCTGTCCACTTTTTTGCCTTCTCACCAAACAGTTTCTACTTTAACTCTTACAATGTTCGGGATCACAGCATCTCTGAAGTTCATTTAATAAATCATAATCCTAAACATTGGTAATATAAAAACACATATTGCTAAATTGAGAGGTTTTATATCTGATATAGTGATCTAGCTTTTTTATTAGTCTCAGTTGGCATCACTTCTAATCACTTGTGTTGACATTTCAGGCTGAACAGTATTTCCTGAAAATCCTGTCTTGTTCACCAATTTTTTTGATTGCCTTTAATTTTATAATGATCCACTACACAGCACTAGAGAATAAATTTCATTACAGGAGATGGCTTTCACCCACAGGTATTAAACCACTGGAGTGATTTGAATTACTCCAGTGAGTAACTGACAGATTTCAACATGTAAATGGGGGGATTGCAATTATGAATTGGTGGTATATAGATAAAATTGTCTTGAACTGAATTAAATCCATGTTTGCTCCTATCTAAATTTCCTGCATTTCCTACAGGCAGAATTGCAGCTGATCAAGCTCCAGCTGGAAGAAACAAAGCAGTGTGTAGACAGCCAGAAAACAGAGCAGCAAAAACTGCAGAAGATAATATCGGATGCTGATGCTGAGCAGACCCAACAGAAGAAACAACTGGAACAGGTAAAGAAGGAGAAACATAGACGGGTAGAGAGAGACAGAAAAAGACTCTGATTATGTGTTCTCTCAAGGTGATCAGAGAGCGGGACAGCCTGGGCAAGCAGCTGCTGCATAGCAATGACGAGCGTACACTGTTGTATGAGAAGATCAGAATCCAGCAGTCAATCCTAAGCAAGGGGGACTTTCACTACAAGCAGAGGATCGAAGACATCCGCCTGCTCAAGCTGGAGATCAAGAGGCTCAGACGCAAGAAAAGCATCCTTGACAAGACTTTGCCCAACACAGAGGAGCTGAGGTAAAGGGAGGCATTTGTGGCCAATAGTGAAGAAGGAGAAGGAAGGCAAGATACAAGCATTGAGCACAAAAAGGAAAAGGAATGAGGGGACCCGCAGAGCGCAGTATTTAGAGTAAAAGAGCCAAAAGGAGTGAGATGGAAAGATTGTTAGGTAGGAATCGCTGCTGTCAAACAGTAAATTGTTTCACATAGATCCTTTAAAAAATTCCAGTATTTCTTGTGATATTTTCACAATGGATTCATTTTTAAACTCTTAATTAATAGAGTGAAGCAGTAGAATGTTGTTTTTGCCTCCAGTTTGACGGAATTTAAATGGAAATTATGTTAACACGTAATCCTGTATTTTAGGCAAGAGCTGTTTCATCTGCAGAGGCAGCTGCTCAGAGAGAGAGCAAGGAACAGCGTGCTTGAGGAGCAACTGAAGCCGATAAATATTCACAGATGGAGGCAACTAGAGGTGAATGATTTATCCTTGTGTTAGCTCGTAACTTTCATAGCACTAGCTTTTCTTTTTCACATGTTCTAAATGACTGACTTGCAGGGGAGTGACCCTGGTAAATACGAGCTCATCCGTAAGATTCAGTCCTTACAAAAGCGCCTGATCGCCAAAACCCAAGACCTTGAGGAACATGAGCTCTTGTTGCAGGTGAACACCTGAACACTTGTTTTAAACTAACTGATCTAACTAATGATCTTCGCTTTGTACCTGCACAAGCCTCTTTGGATCATTAGTCTTTTGAAGTTTACGCATAAAAATAAGTGTGACTCACAGATGCATGGTCTTCTTTTAAGCCATGTACTTTACCCATAACTTCCTTTCTTTTAATTTTACCATGAAGGAAAAGGAGAAGCTGTATGTGGAGCTAAAGCACATTCTGGCCCGGCAGCCAGGTCCTGAGGCAGCCGAGCAGCTCCAGCAGTGTCAGTGGACCATCCGAGACAGAACCAAAAAGCTCAAGGTCTTGTGCAGAAAATTACAGATTTGTATCATTTGTTTGCGTTTACTTTTTGATATAAATAATGACTTCAATAAAATAATATATATTGTTTTAAAGTCAGAAAATTGGCACCAACATAAAAGACAGTATTTTTTAATATCTATTTTAGACAGATGGCACTGGTTTCTCACATCTCTGACAAAAATATGTTTTTCCATCTTATTTTTCAGGCACTGATAGCAGAGTTGAGGATGCTTGACTCGAAGATGAATGAGTATAAAAGTGAGAATCAAAGACTGGCCACGGAGCTAGCAAACGTTACGAAGAAATACCTAAGTGAGAAAAAGCTCCAAAGGTGAGGCTGATCTTTGTTCTAATTAAAAGCTCCAGTATATAACGCACTGAGAAAACGTTCAGCTGCTCATCCTTTCGTTCACTGTGTGTCTCCTCAGTGAGCAGAGGACAAAGATCAAGGTGGAGCACCCGGAGCTTCTGCCTCAGCTGAGCAGCAAACCCCATTTTACAGGAGGAGGTTTCAGAGTTGATAACCCTGTAAGAAGATAATTTAACTAAAACTAAAACATTCAAAATGAATAGTTCACAAATCATGACATGACCTCGCACCTGTCCATGACCTCAGTAGCATAAGGTTGACCATTTGTTGCTTTCAGTTTTATGTTCTAATATAGTATTTTTGATGTGTGTAAATCTTTGGCAAAATTCCAGCAAAACCTGTACTTAGGTCTTTAAGAGCTTGGCTCTGCAGTACACCAGCATGAATTTATTTATATTGTGCTTTGTTTAATAAGAGTGATTATGCAAATCTTAAAAGAGCAATATAGGTATGAAAGAATATTTGTACGCAGATTAGAAATAGCAGTATGGTTCTGATGGGCAATGTTCCCTCTAAGCTGCGCGCGTGTGCAATTGCGCACTGCTGGCACGGTCTCTGCGCACAGAAAATCTGCATTGCGCACAAAATCTAACCTGAATTGAAATTAAAATTAAAACTTTAACAATTCTGTTTTGCAGTGTTAGTCAGTTAGTGACTGGCTGCTCCCGTGTGGGATTAGAACTACAGTGGGGCAAAAAAGTATTTAGTCAGCCACCGATTGTGCAAGTTCCCCCACCTAAAATGATGACAGAGGTCAGTAATTTGCACCAGAGGTACACTTCAACTGTGAGAGACAGAATGTGAAAAAAAAATCCATGAATCCACATGGTAGGATTTGTAAAGAATTTATTCGTAAATCAGGGTGGAAAATAAGTATTTGGTCAATAACAAAAATACAACTCAATACTTTGTAACATAACCTTTGTTGGCAATAACAGAGGTCAAACGTTTACTATAGGTCTTTACCAGGTTTGCACACACAGTAGCTGGTATTTTGGCCCATTCCTCCATGCAGATCTTCTCGAGAGCAGTGATGTTTTGGGGCTGTCGCCGAGCAACACGGACTTTCAACTCCCGCCACAGATTTTCTATGGGGTTGAGGTCTGGAGACTGGCTAGGCCACTCCAGGACTTTCAAATGCTTCTTACGGAGCCACTCCTTTGTTGCCCGGGCGGTGTGTTTTGGATCATTGTCATGTTGGAAGACCCAGCCTCGTTTCATCTTCAAAGTTCTCACTGATGGAAGGAGGTTTTGGCTCAAAATCTCACGATACATGGCCCCATTCATTCTGTCCTTAACACGGATCAGTCGTCCTGTCCCCTTGGCAGAAAAACAGCCCCATAGCATGATGTTTCCACCCCCATGCTTCACAGTAGGTATGGTGTTCTTGGGATGAAACTCAGTATTCTTCTTCCTCCAAACACGACGAGTTGAGTTTATACCAAAAAGTTCTACTTTGGTTTCATCTGACCACATGACATTCTCCCAATCCTCTGCTGTATCATCCATGTGCTCTTTTTTTTTTTTTTTTTTTTTTTGCCTGTCCCGTTTGGCTCTTTTGCCATCAGAATTGTTGTCTAAAGGCAAAGAAAGATGCCCAACGGATTTACTTTACCAAATTGACCATCCCAGCCTTGCCGTAATGGTCCATTTGATTCACCTTTTATTGTTTATTTTATTTTCACTTACTGAATATGGGACAGACTTGACTGGGGGAAAGAAGGGGAGAAAGAAAGAGGGAAAGAGAAACAGCTGAGAAGAGGGACGGGGGAGAAGGGCAAAAAACATAAACCAACAGAATGAGCAGAAAAAAAAAGAAAAAAAATGCATATATCAATCACCTGGATCACCTGCTGAGAAAGAAAAAAAGAAAACAAGCAGAAGAGAACAAGAGTAATAGAATAAACAACATCACAATGATATATGGGAATATGACAGTAAATACTAAATATTAAACATTATTGTGCAGCACATAAGATCAACAGAACACAGTGTGCTTTGAGGTAGGAGCCAAAAAGGGTGTAGTTTGTGGGTGTGATCACCCGTGTGTACACCTGTGAGCATGGACGCGCTTGTTTTTTGTTTTTTAAAAGGTTCCTTCATGTAATGATCTGCTAGAGGGTGTGGGGGGGCCACAGCCCCGTCCTCCAGGGCATGAAGCAGGTATGGAGGAGATCAAAACTCCAGACATCCAGAGGCCCCCAGAACACAAGAGACCAAGGAAGACCAACAGAGGGGCAGCCGCGCCACTGTCCCAGAAAGAGCTGAGGAGAGTCCCAGATGAGGGCTCACTCAGCAGCCGCGGAGCAGAAGCCAGGGGGAGTTGCAGTGACGCGCCCGTGAGCTCCGCCGGCAGCCAGCCGTGCCTGAGTGACCGAGCCCCAGGCCGAGAGGCCGGGGGCACCCCACCTCCGAAGTGGCCCGAGCGAGCCCCAGGCTCCAGGCCCCGATAAGCGGCCGCCAAGGAGTGAGCCGGTGTGTACCTGGACGCCCATCCCCAGACACAAAGAACCACCAACGCACCGATGTCTGAGGGAGTCCGCCACTGGCAGGGGAAGTGGTGGTGGTGGGAGATAGGCCTCCAAACCTTGGAGGGCCTGAGATGTCCCCAGAGAGGTGGCGCCTGACACCCAACCTGACATATAGACACAGAAATACAGGCACACACAGACACAAACATCCATTCCCACCCTCATGCTCTCATATGCACTTACTCCACACTCAACCAACGTGGAGACAGACATAAAGAGACGCTGTACACACGATCACACTCCCCAAGCGTACTCTACGAACCGGGTCTAGGTACCCTTGCCCCTGGAGGGGGAACTGCACCCAGACCCAGGTGGTGTTACCCTTTTCCCTGCGGTGGGGGGAGGCAGACCGCCCCGACTCCGCAGCAGCAGGGAGGCCCCACACTCCAGACCGCAGTCGGACGGCCAACTCCTCCTCCTATCCCCCCCGCTCCAGCAGGTCGCAGAGAACGGGGGTGAGAGAAGACTCCAAACCTCCCTCCACCCGCTCATTGTAGTGTTGATGCATGTGTGTTCTAAGGTGCATTTAAAACCCAGGAGGGCATGGAGCTACCTGCCAGAGAGCAGCAGGTAAGCGCATGGTCCCTCCTGCTAGCCCTCAATGTCTACGTGTATTTAACCTTGTGCTCTCTGGCAAACTTCAGACGGGCCTGGACATGCACTGGCTTCAGCAGCGGAACACGTCTGGCACTGCGGGATTTGATTCCCTGCCGTTGTAGTGTGTTACTGATGGTGACCTTTGTTACTTTGGTCCCAGCTCTCTGCAGGTCATTCACCAGGTCCCCCCGTGTGGTTCTGGGATCTTTGCTCACCGTTCTCATGATCATTTTGACCCCACGGGATGAGATCTTGCGTGGAGCCCCAGATCGAGGGAGATTATCAGTGGTCTTGTATGTCTTCCATTTTCTGATGATTGCTCCCACAGTTGATTTTTTCACACCAAGCTGCTTGCCTATTGTAGATTCACTCTTCCCAGTCTGGTGCAGGTCTACAATACTTTTCCTGGTGTCCTTCGAAAGCTCTTTGGTCTTGGCCATGGCGGAGTTTGGAGTCTGACTGTTTGAGGCTGTGGACAGGTGTCTTTTATACAGATGATGAGTTCAAACAGAAGCCATTCATACAGGCAACGAGTGGGGGACAGAAAAGCTTCTTACAGAAGACGTTACAGGTCTGTGAGAGCCAGAGATTTTCCTTGTTTGAGGTGACCAAATACTTATTTTCCACCCTAATTTACGAATCTTTACAAATCCTACCATGTGAATTCATGGATTTTTTTTTCACATTCTGTTTCTCACAGTTGAAGTGTACCTCTGGTGCAAATTACTGACCTCTGTCATCATTTTAAGTGGGGGAACTTGCACAATCGGTGGCTGACTAAATACTTTTTTGCCCCACTGTATGCCACCTTATCCCAATGATGCGATTCACATTCGTATATACGCAGCTAATCAACGTCGTTGACAGGCTATGACAGCGTCCTTATGTGCCGACACCGGTGTTTTAGCTAGCAAAGCGGCGTGGCTGATGTGGAGTGAAGCCACGTTAATGACAACGTGTACAACCATTGGAGATGTGAGCAGGACAGACGGAACAATTGACAGAAAAAGTGTGGACTTTATACCAGTTTTTAAATTGTGTTGATAGGGCACGAAAAGCAGAGTTATGATAAAAATATCTGCAATGTTTGGTTTTCTTCCTGAATACTATCGTTGTTTATATTTACTGCAGGAAGAAACGTAAAAACAGCGTTTTATAGGGAAAACGCTCGAAAGCACTCTCCGCCTGTGAGCAAAAACAAAACCAAAAAACCCCACCCTTTCCTATTGGTTGAAAAATGTACCATGTCGACCAATCAAAGAATGATATGGCAACATGGCATGTAGTTGTTTAGGAAAGGGGGAAGTTTTAGGAGTGACGGCGGTGTTTTGAGATGTGAGAGATTTGCGACGTTAAGCGCAAATCTTGTGTCGTTAGTGTGTAGTGTAGTCAATAGTTTTGTTGTGTGTGTCAGAACAATGAGTCGACTACTGAATGTTACACGTGTTACAGGAGTGATACATCTCCTGTTGTCAGACCTGCAGGTATCAGGCTGTTGTTCTCCTTCATCTCATAGTGGACAGAAATTAGTTTTGGAGTGACACAAATAATTTGTGTGGCATCAAATGTGATGCAGAACAGCTGATTGTTCTGTAAATAGTTTGAAATGTTTATTTAAAAAAACACCTTGGCTGCATTTTTAGGTAAACAGCTGCAAAAAACTTTGTTGTTTGCAAAACTCAGTTACTTTTTTGAAGAAGTAACTATATAATTAATTGCCCAACATTGGTCATTATATACTGTATTTTGCAGACAGAGAGTTACAGGACTCTCCCAGACCACAGACTCATACTCATAATACAAGTCAGAGCTTTATACAAAACAATAAATAAAAAAAGAAAGTTGTGTTTTCAAAATTGGAGTTTAAGTTATTTTTACTTACAATAGTGTTAACACGCTACACAGGTCATGAACAAGATTTTTTTTACATTTTCATTGTAAGTGGGCTAAAGCAGTTAATTAAAAGTAGTCTAACATAAATGTAAATGCTGTAATTTGATTATTTTAATAAACCATGTAACCTGGATGGATTCGATGCTGGCGTGACCACAGTGCACACGTCTAATGTTGCTCACAGTGGTCCAAGTGTCCGCTCAGGGAGTTTGTGTGTTCGCTCACACACATGAAAAATTAGAGGGAACATTGCTGATGGGCACCAAACAACTTTAGGGTTTATTTATGAAGCACACTATACCTCCCAATAATATATATCTGATGGATATAATGATCCAATCTAACAATTTGTACATGATTGTATGAATGGAAAAGAATAAAGAATCCCGTGTGTTCAGTTTTCACAGCCACAGCATCAGCACAGCTCCATCTGGGCTTCACTGCTTCTCCATTTGACCATTAAACTATACATCAACCACTACAGATTGCTCAGGCAGTAAAACATTCAGTTTCTTCATTTTTAAAATAAGAGAATAATGTGAACATTACTCATGTGTTTTGCAGTGTTCTGATGTGTGTGCTATCTAATCGAGTTCATGATTGTTAAATGTTGTGCTATTCTGAGTCTTGATCTTTCTGGGCTCTGCCATAGATCTATGCTAACCAGATGTTGACTCATCTGTCTGTAAAGGAATTTGCATACATATAAAATGTTTTAATATAAATGCTTTCTTTCGTTCAAACCTCCGTCTTTCACACATTCACTCAGCAGCAGTTTTTGCTTCTAGTTAGTTAGTTTATTGCCATCTAAAGCATTTTAAAAAGACTTCACATTCTGTTTAACAATACAAGCATTAAAAAATTTGTCAAATGTAGTGTTCAGAATCTGTTCAGAATATTGTACTGGAAGCCTATTTTCATGAGATTTAATAAAAAAAGACTTTTATCGCGTTGTCATACCTGATATTAAAAGCTACAGATCTCAGTGTTGCCAAATCCCACTGTAACCCCAGACTGTACTCATTTTTCTGTTTAGGTGTGAAGTCATCCTCTTCCATGTAGGCAACAGAAAATACTTTACCTGTTGCCTGTTTCTACTTTGAGTACATTTCAGAGTCTGTACTTTTTCACTTTTACTCGAGTAAAAAAAGTATTTCAACTTTTACTACAGTATTTTTTAACACAAGTATCTGTACTTCTGTCTGTATTTTTTATTTTTTTTTATTTTTACCTCGGATCATTCAGTTATAAAACGTGAAACATTTCAGTAAGTTAATATGATATCCCTGTCATCTCCACAAGATGTCAGCAAAATACTCACCACAGTGCATTCCATCTACCAAATTACTTAGACATGATTTTATAGTTTTCTTTGCCAGGAATAAAAGAAAATATATATTTAAACTAGAAGGACAGTCAGGAGGAGGATCGTTTGTGAATAAGCTATTTTAAAGACTGTGATCTCATTTCCCATGCTCCTACTCTCCACCAAGTTTCCTAAAATTTGGCTTGGTGGTTACATATAATCCTACTAACAAACAAGCGAAAAAACATACCACTTCATTGGCTCATGCCTTATCAGAAGAAAAAATTTATTATAAATAGAACATACATGTATTTGTTTTCAGCACAGCAACCCAAATGATACCATGTGATCATTATAAGTGCGAGCACAATTATAGGTGCAACCCTTAAAGAAACAGACGTTTTCTGGTGGGACAGTATTACATGTGGCCCTAAAATAAATAATCAGTACATTTTTATAGCAGCTTGGGCACACAGTGTGCAGCAAGTCATGATAATTTAACTGAGTTCGTGTGAAAGTCCTGTGAAAGCTACAGCTGTTTGTTGACGATTCTTCGTGGGTTGAAGGTGTGTTCATCACTGAGGCGTGATAGCAACATGTTTACGTGGAATAACACAGGAACACGCACTCTTTTATACGTTGTGCATTTATTATCCCCATTTTCAAATAAAATACTTTTATTTGTGTAGTAGTTCATGACTATTTGCACACAAATTCCTCCACCCTTGTTTAGCATATATATATATATATATATATATATATATATATATATGTACCCCGCCTTTCGCCCTATGACAGCTGGGATAGGCTCCAGCGCCCCCCGCGACCCTGAAAAGGATAAGCGGAAGCGAATGGATGGATGGATGGATATATATATATATATATATATATATATATATATATATATATATATATATATATTTATTTATTTATGGAGTTATTCCTCTTCCAGTGCTGTTACAGTATAACCATGGCAACCAGTCTGGACTGTGTGAGCTGTGTTGCTGTAGTACTGCGAGGCCTCTGACAGGACATGTCTCCTTTCTTCCTTTTTTTCTCTTTTTCACTTGAAGAAGCAGCTGCTCACGCAGGCTAATGAAGATGGTGTGTGCAGGCTTTTGTTGGCTTGTTGCAGTGCGCATGCTGATTTTACACTGCACGCCTGTGAGCAGGCCAGGGCAGCACCTCCTATGTATTGACGTCATACGCAACACTCCTCTCTGCCTGTGACTGCTGAAGCTGCCAGTTTCAGTTCTAGGATATTATTCAATAACATTTTTTCATTTGTATGGTTGTCACCAAATACAAAATGAAAATATTCATGAAGTGCTGGGTTGCAGGAAAAATGTCCAAATAATATCACAGCATCACTGTTTAAAATAAGTGGGAAAACACACAGAGCATGCACAGAACTCTCTCTGGTTGCTAATTTTCTGTGAAACCTTTAATAAGTCTAGTCCTCTCATGTATTGCTCAGAGCTGGATGTTCCTGGCCGAAGTGAAGATCTTGTTTTGATATTTGGAAACTTGAGCATCAGAGTGTGACAGTAACATACAAACTGTTATGTGAGTGCACATGTTCATACTGGCCCAGATGGACCTTTCTGAAAGGTCTAAACCTTGACCACAGAGTCGAAAGTAGGGATTAACTGGATTTAAATCACAGGCTTGGATGAAAAAGGCATCACATTGTTTATTACTGCTGCCAAATATGAGAAAATGCATCCTTTAAGGAAAAACATGAGGTCATTTTAAGTTTCTTTTTCAAATAAACTTTGGCTGGGAGAAGATGGTTTCTGTATCCTGTTCAATTTGACTTCTTATTCTGAAATTTTTCAACATTTTGTAGATGCATTTTGTAGATTATACCCAGTCATGTTACATGGTATTAACTCATCTAGTTACAAAGCTGTTTCTTTTTAGCACCACTTGCTAATGAGCTAATAGTAACAAACAGTAAAATCTCTCAGTTCAAACATTTCATATGTTTTCTATGTTCTAAAGTAAACAGGTTTGGGTTTAACAGATTTGTAAATCTTGTTTTTGTTTGTGTCTTACATAGTATTCCAACTCTTTGGAATGCTATGTAAACTTTTTGGAGATAGGTAAGTTGTGAACCAGGTTTCTTTGAGCTTCCTAGTTTATCTCAGTATTCCTGCCTTCTTGTGTTCAGGCAGACTTACAAACCCAAAAAGATATGTGTACCATAATTTAAACATATGCAGAAATTCTTGTGAAACCCTGAGCTACTCAAAGATAAATTCATATTTTAACAGGCAGATTGTTTCCCCCTAATCTTCCTTTTGGAACAACTCAAAAGGGGACTGAAGATAAATCTGACTTGTATATGTGAGAAAACATGAGAAAACCTAAGAGTGCCACTGGTTTATATTCCAGTATATGAATCATTACCTTGTGTCTATCTCTGCATTTTCCTTTGCATTTCCATCATCATTTAAAAAACAAAGCATGTTTTTAAGATGTTTTTCGTATATATGTATATATCTATAAATTAATTTTAAGCTATATTTTCCTCTCTGTGTGTTCAGGTCTATGGCAGAATGTCAAAGCAGACAACAAAAGAAAAGATGCTCACACTGTGTGTACACAGTGGGCTACCTCGCTACAAGCATCATCTCCTACCAAAGCCCCTTGCCTCCCCTCCTTCCTACTTCATGAATATTAGGGAATTAATGCTGGCAGGCAGGGAGAGCAGGAAGGGGCTGGGACAAAGAGAGAAAGAGAGGTTAGTGAGGGAAGCAAGCGTGGGGAAAGGGAGGGTGAGGAGAGCTGATATCGTCACAGGACCTGGCAGTGCGCAGGCTCTGAATGAGCTGGGTTGGCTGCCTATTGATTGGAAAACAACGGGCTGTAGGAGGACAGATAAGGGTGTCTGTGGGCTAACGGGTGAGGGTAGGGATACAGACCAAAGCTCACACTACACTTCACCTCCCTGAATTCTCCTCTCGCTCTGTTTTTTCACCCTGGAATGAATGCGACTGCTGCTGCTCATCTCTGGGTTTTGCTGTGAAGGGAGGTGCCTGTTCTTCTTCTCTGAGAAGATCCTGCCTACACACCACGCCAGGACAAAAACGGCTCCTCTAACCACAGGTAATCTGTCTTCTTGTCTGCACTCTAATCCCGATGTCTGTTCTTCCAGTCCTTCCCGTTATTCCGGACCCTCGTTTGCATCTTGCTACCATCTTTGCCTTGTAACCATGGTTTCCTCTCTTCTCTCCCTCCCCCATTACCTCTTTTTTTCCCCTTCCTCTGATGAGCTGATGACATGCACTTGCTTGATTTCCATTTCTGTCATGGCAGTAAATATTGATTTTAAAAGGAATCCTTTTCAGTTTATGTGGGACAAAATCACATTGATATGACTTTTTTATAAGCTTAAAACAATGATTGCTGTAAAAGATGTGACATTTTATTCTATATTCTTAATACACCACAGCCTATTATTTTTAAAAGCACTTAACAAGGCATCATTTGAAAATGCTCAAATGAATTGAGCAAAAGAATGAGGATAAAAGAATTCTTTAGAAAAAAAGAGCAAGGGAGCTGCTCTTTGATTTGTCTGATTCAGCAGTTGCTACTCAAAAATAGAATTAGAGATTTGGTTCCATTGCATTAAATGACCTCTGATGAGTTCAGGCAGTTGGCACTTCCATGCACACCTGAGACCACTACCACTCTCTGTGAAGGTCACATACAAAAAAAGCTGACACACAGATACAGGTACCTGCACATCTCTAACAGCTCCATCTCTATACTGTCACCATTTTTAAGGATGCTGTAAACTCCCACCTTTCCTGTGCCATGGCAAAATATTCCACATCCAGCTTAAACTGACCCAGCAGTAAGCAGAAAGGCTACTGCATGATGGGACGAGTGTTCTTAAGAAATTTAATTTGCAATTTTTGTTCTTAGCCTGCCAGATTTTCAAGCAGCAGTTCATCAATTCCTCCTACAAAGAGTCCCCACGGCGAGGTTTGAGTCAGCCACTAATTTCCATGTCTGTGCTCCTTATTTGGGAGACCAGATCCACCTAATTTGGCCTATTGACAGACACAAGTTGTCAGTCACCATTACATGTGTATGTGTTTGTCTTCTACTGCAGTGTGGACTGAAACAAGAGTTAAGACCATTAATGGGAGATCACTAACAAACAAAGTAAGCGAGCTACACAGTGAGGAGAGTAAGAAAGTAAGGGAGAGATTCTGAAAGACGATATCCGGCTGCAGCACTTTGCTGAGTGCAGCGATGAGAAGGAAGAGGCTCGAACAAGCTTGTTTTTAAATGGACTTCTCTGTACTTACCCATTTACGCCAGGCCACAGTCCAGCAAAGCACAAAGGAGCTAAATTAGTCCTCACTGCTGTCTGACCCTGCGTCAGGCAGCCTGAGCAAAGCACAACTTGTCAGAAAAGATGTACTCCAGCACTGACTGTCAGCACCCTTCACTCTCTCTGGTTTTATTAAATTAAATCACATACACATACTATTTTTAATTAACATTTATCAGTGTATACTGGTTTTACTCTTCAGTTAAGTTAACTGAAGTATGATATTTATTTATATATTTTTACTACAAACTGTGTAAACAGTAACAGTAATTCACCAATTTAAATAGATAAATTCTATTAATCTTTTCCACATTTTGGTATCAAGTTTGACACTAGGCACCAACTCTGGAACATAAGCTAAACCACAAACTAATGGAATAAACTTTTGAATATAAGAATCTGAGAACTAATTTCTCAAAGGGAACATTTAACATACCTCATCCTGTAAGTTTTCTCTGTTCTTCTGAAGCTAAGCTTAATTTCACAGGAAAAAATGAAACATACCAAGGTAAATACCGTATTTTTCGGACTTTAAGGCACACGGAATTATAACAAAACGTGACTGAAATCTGCTTCGTAAGCATGTCTCTTAACAGGTGCCATTTTGGGGTCCTTATACAGATACCACAATATTATGTTCTCGCACAGTACGTATTACTCTGCGAGGCTGACTACCGTAGCCGTAATGCTCCGACAATCCATCAAGCGGTGCAGCTTCGTAGCTTACCAAAGTCGTACTAAAACATTTTGACATATTTTTCCATGCCGTGTACCACATAAAATCGGTCGAGGTCAAGCACAACCAGAATTAATACATGAGGCACCCTGTCGAATTTTGAGAAAATTAAAGAATTTTAAGTGCGCCTTATAGTCTGAAAAATACGGTACTATAATAAAACAATCAACACAAAAAAGCTGCAATTTGAAACTCTAATGGTCACTTGTGTTTTAGTAAAATTTTACCAATAAATTTGTTTATTTTCTAAAACATTTTGAAATACTGCTCTGAAGTCTGAAGTAAAAGCGTTATGATAGTGTTAAAAAATGATCCTTACCTATATGTTTGTACCACTACTGGAACATGAGTCAGTCCATCTGAATGAGAAGAACGTCTTCAGGTAACATTTATTGTGAACAAACGATACATTGATAGTTAATTAGTTTAGTTAATTAACAGAAAATGAAATGTATCAATATTATATGGATCCTTATATTGTATGTCTATAGTAGCAGTATAGTATGTGTTTATTTGGGGTGCAACGATACACAAAATTCACGGTTCGGTTCGATTCAATACTTTGGTGTCACAGTTCGATATTTTTTCGATACAAAAAAATGTTCATGCCTTTTTAATTTGTCATTTATTAAAATTATAAATATATATTTTAACTCAAAAGTACAGTTTTTAAATTTCATGTTGCTGAAACAACAAAATAATAAAAAAAATTAATCTATCTGATCGAGAAATCACTCTTTGGAAAAGAGAGTTTATTACAGAGAAATGTCTCTTTCCAAAATAAAAGCTATACTATACGCTTCTTCTGGGCTATACTCTCAGCAGCATATTAAACATATCAGGTCCCCATAGGGAGAATCATGTGCTAACGGCTGTCTAAATGACTCAGGTAAAGTTTGTAGCATGCATGCTTGTTGTTTTTGTCTGCTTCCACTTGTCTTTGCACTAGGATGATGTCGGCGTAAATGTGCAGTCATATTCGTTGTGTTCCCACTAGTGCTGTCAGTGTTAATCTCGTTAAAATGACATTAACGCCATAACGCGGCAAATCTCCGTTAACGAGTTAACTCGGATCGTCCGTTGCGTGGGGCTGGATGGTGTCAACAGGTTAACAAGCTAACTGCGCTAGCGTACTAGTTCCCACCAATTGAGCATTGCGTGGCACATCCGACATACTGTTTGACTTTTGTCCATGACGCGCTTACCATCAGGGTTATGCTTCACATGGAAACCAAAATAGTTCCAAAGGCCAGATCTGAATGAGGGTGGGGGAGGTTCAGTTTGCCATGTTGCAACGAGCTTAGCTTCTGTCTTGCTAGCTTGCGCTTCGCTCAGTGGATCTGCGCTCGACAGTGCAGCCTAGGCGGAGTAGTCGAACGCAGATCCACTGAGCGCTCAACACAGACAGCATCGTCAGAAGAAAAGTTGATCGAATAAATAAAACATTTTGTATTGTTCGATAAATATGCATACCGAACCGAAAGCACTGTATCGAATGGTTCAATATCGATACGAGTATTGTTGCACCCCTAGTGTTTATGTATGCTATCTCAACCTGATTGGTTAGGTTTAGGTAATAAAAAGCATGGTTATGTCCAGGAAAGGTTGTGGTGTGGGTTAAAATTGCTCTTAAACAACCATTAAAAAATAATAATCAGCTGAAATGTATGGAATCAAAGGTTTGGGTTTGTTTTTTTAATTCAAATAATTAATCATTAAGGAAAATGTGCTTGGTATAAACTGAATAGACACCAATGATTTGGCCAGATTCCATTAAATATTTTACAGTTCAATTATGTAATAAAACTGCATGGAAAATGTTCATGTAATCCAAAATTATTTTTTCAGTATTTTTTCAGTGTATATCAAGCAAAGCTTTGACCAACACAAAAATAGCACGATTATAATATACAATGTACTTTGTCAAATGGTTCTATAATTTCATGTCCCAGAATATTGAAGTGCTCATCAGTTAAATCATTGTTGGTGTACTTAATTAACTGGTTTACCAGTAAAGCAAACTGGTTCGGTCCCCCCTGGGACCTGGTCCCCTTCTGGCACACCTACCTCTATCTCCTCTTTGTCTAGACGTGCTGGTGTCATTCCACATGAGGACAGAGAGGCATGATTTATGCTAGACCAGATAAATCCTTCTGGGACACTGGTTAATAAAGCAGATGGGGACAGATGGAAATCACGAAAAACCTTTGTGCTGTGACTGACCAGGTCTTTTCTTTAAACACATTTGTGGCCTTGGCTTATTAAGCAACATATGCTCAAACTTAAAATGTCTTGAATTTAAAAGCCCTTCAAAATTCAGCAAAATCAGTTCATTAAATGCTGCATGACTCTGTTTCCTGCAGGACTCAGACATTAACTTGATAGGGGACACTATGGAAGCCCCTCTTGTGTGCTTAGATGAGGAGTTTGAGGACCTCCGGCCCTGTAGGATGGATGAGATGGACCAAAGCCTCATCAACGACTCCTACTCCACCACCACCACCGTCCCCCTGGCCTCCATCACCCGTGAGGAGTTCTCTGAACTGGAAAACTTCTCTGAGATGATGAGCTTCAAGTCAATGGAGGACCTGGTAAATGAGTTTGACGAGAAGCTCAATGTGTGCTTCCACAATTACAACACCAAGACGGAGGGCCTGGCGCCCATACGCAACCAGTCACACAATCAGGAGGACGAGGAGCGACTGCAAGATGAAGAGTAAGTGACACAATATCTGAAGCAAGGTTTACTTATTGGAATCTTTCAGTCTTTAGTCATCTGTTACTGTGTATTTCCAAACAGCTGTGGTAATAAAGGATGTGACACTGTTCAGTGTGTAAACTATAACGAACCCAGAACAATTTGAGCTTAACTTGAGGCACCAATTCTAAACCCAGCTAAAATCCCTTTAAAAACAGAAAAAAAATAAAGTCAGTTTCTGTTACTGCAGATACAGTCTACAAGGGTTTGTTTTATTTGGAATTATCGTAAAAAAAATAATGTTTGAGTGAAAAAGTTATTAATCTATATTCTGTCTTTAAATTTTCTGTCCCTTGGTGAACCTGCAGGATCTCTGCTACAGTTATGTTGACATAGAAAGTATATGAAAGAACATTTTTAGAAACATGCCTAGTCCCCTAAAGAAATACAGGAGGTAGAATATCAACAGACATAAAAAAAAGAACAGCCTTTCATGTTAATCAGTTAGCAATATGCTCATTATGCTTCCATTTACAACACACACACTGGAGGCTGAAACGACTTGGCAGCCTGGAACAAAAGCCAAAACATTTCCACACACAGACCACAACATCCCCAAACATGCAGTCAATCAGCACTGTGACCCCACCCTCCCCACCTCCACCATGTCAGGCTGCATGCTGAATTATTCAGCGTGCAGCGTCGTACGCCTCAGTTGGCTTTGGCTCTGTCCCAGTCTCTGCCTCTCCTCTGACTGCCAGAGCCTCCTCCTCTTGCTAGCAGCTTCTGAGGCGTTCTCTGAATCATGCTAAATATAGCTTGACTGTAGGTGTGACAGCAGAGTTTTTTGGAAAGGATTATATGACTTTGAGCAATGATTAATTTCTGGTGAGAAAAGTGAGCTTTTATTGGTTAATAAAGCTCTGAGTGAGTACAGAGCAGAGTGAAAGGCAGTGGGTGGATTGATACACTAGTGTCATAAATAAGGAAACCATAAGAAATACATTTCAATCAGACATACATGAGTGTTCCATGTTCCTCAGAAGAGTTTGTCCCATGAAGAGGTGGTACTGGTGTTAATGAAACTGGAAGGTTTGCGTTTTGTTATGTCACACAGGAGCAAACAGGAGAAGCTGACACACCAACAAAACTAATCACCAGTCTAAATCTGCAGCTTGGTTGAAAACCCTATGTGGCACATTTTGGAGTAATCCCTGCAGTCCCTGATCTGAAACTCAGCTTTGAGTGAATCTGTCAAGCTGATGGAGAGCTAGAAATTTAAACAGAATGATTCCTGTTGTGTGGCTGCAGGCCAGGAAACACAGCAGGACAGCGTTGGAACATGGACCTCCACTCCCTGTAGGCCAGATGACCAACCATGTGTTATAAACACAGAACGTGCTCTTCATGTGCTGCTCTGGTTTCTGATGTGGTTGTGACTGGTTACGTTGGCTTTACTGCATTTCAATTCTTCAGTTTTATTTATAGGAAAAAGCATCACATAAGAAGACTGGTACCACTTGAAGTGTTATATAAAGCTACAGCCACCAGTCAGCTAGCTAGACTCAGTGTGTAACCAGGCTGAAATAGTAAAAAATGTTCTTACTAGCACTGCCCTTGGCACATACTCATCTGTGATATTAGTGCAGTACTAAATGCAGTAATCCCATCTGGATTTGAAAGCATGTGCGACTAGCTCAAGGCTGTTAAAGAAAGGAAAGATTAGATAAAAATCTTATATAGAATAAGATACTGTATCCTGTAACAATATATTAGAATAGAATAGAATTATCCTTTAATTGTCCCACAAGGGGAAATTTGGTTGTAACAGCAGCCAGAAAGACACATATATAACAAACAGTACACAGGACACAGAACAGAAATATACACATTTTTTCTTACACATTTACATTAAGGACAATAGTTACTATAAACAGAGTACTGTACAGTTATTAAATTAAATAAAATTAACAACAGATAAGAGGCAAACCCAGGTTGTAGTGTAAATCGGTTGATTAAATTATTGTAGTTAAAGCGCAGATGTAAACATCTATGATTGTTGTTTTGATTGTACAGTCTGACAGCTGCAGGGAGGAAGGACCTGCGGAAACGCTCCTTCATGCATCGAGGATATTAGTTATATTAGTTAGTTAGTTAAAATCTGGTATCCTGAAGGGGTGCACAGTATATTTTGTTGGTCAGAAGGTCCTTAATACTGTATAACAGAATAGAAATCCAACAGTTAGAAAATACAGTACAGTGCAAGTTACAGCATGTTGCCTGAACACTTACAGTACACTCAGTGCAGCTGTGCACTGTGTCTACAGTGTGATTGTGGTGTGTTGTTGACACTTCTAAGCAGTTTTTTTCCCCTGTATTCTGATTTAAGCTCTTTAGTTTTAAAGCAATACCAATGCACTTGAAATCACTTTGTAGCGTACTGCCACATTAATATAAAAAGGCAAACTCTGCGACCAGAGCTGTTAATGATCCTGCAAATTAGAATCGCATTGGCAACAAATATACCTCTGAAAACCCAGAGAGGTGCCATCAGGCTTTGTTAACTTTTAGGAAAACTAGAACTAATCTTTGGCCTGGTGTGAGCAGCCATGACACACAGGCATGACTGGTGAGGTAAGCTGCCAGCTCAATGGAGTCCACTGTGTAAGCAGGCAGAGGCAGTGCCACTGGGAGCAGGGAAACAGGCCTCAGCCAACCTCTGAGTGACACACACACACACACACACACACACACACACACACACACACACACACACACACACACACACACAAGCTCAGACACAAAGGACACTTCTCTCCCAGTTTTTACTTCACTCTGCCTCAGACAGACGCTGGGAGAGTTGGAGAACACTTTGTACAATGATGTGAGGAACTTTATCTAAATCTCTGCTGCGGATACCGTTTAACACGTAGTAAGCTGCACTTCTTTTCTATTGTGCACTGCTGCCCTGCAGCCCTGAACTCCACCACAATGAAATATTGACTGAGTTGCAGAATGCTGAACATAGGGCTGAGTACATGGCTTTTTACAATCAGAAAAACAAATCTATTGAGGGCAAAAGCTGAGGGCAAAAATTGTGTCTTTATACTTCTTTTTGATATTTGCTTGAGTAGGTTTGCATTTTGACATGGGTCTGTGTTGTTTTGCAGTGTGTGGGATGCTCTAACTGACAACTACATCGCCACCTGGGACGGCACCGACTCGGAAGGAATCAACGGCAATATCTCTGACCAGGAGGTACATTTCATGCCACGCCTTCATGTTTAGTTTAAATCTAATTAATATAATATAATATACATGTAGGAATAGCTTTGCACTATTTATATGCAAATTTTTATTCTCATCAATAGTAAAAAAGCACCTTGAGATGACTCTTGCTGTAAATTAGTATTAAATATAAACGAATACACTGAACTGATAGCAAACTATTCTGATGAGCATCCTTAGCACTGTGGTGTAATGTGGGTGCTGAATGAATGGGAAGCTCATTCTCTGGTCCACTCTAATGTTTGTTTACACATTTCATCCTTACATGAACACGTCTGACCCAGAAAATTCACCTCACAGTCAAATATTTACATGTTGGTCTATTCGCTTGCTATGAATGGTTAACTACATTCACTAATTTCTGTGTTTGTAAGGATAATAATGATGCTTTTCTTAAAGACAAATGCTGTGTGTCATTATTTTCCATCTCGATGTGCTAAAATGAATTGTATGACTAGTTTCTGCTCCTGTAAAATTCATTTCATGCTGACAATTGAAAGCATGCCTGACCACTCGTGACTGGTCTGGCATTCAGCTAAGCTCTGCCTCCTCCTCCTCTGTTTCCTTGATTGCCTGTCAGATTCAGCTGGACAGCAGACACTTAGTGTTCTACGCCATGTTTGGACTGGTGAAGGCCAGAGGAGCTGTGGTTATCACAGGAGCAGAGGGTGGCTGTGGAAATGTATCACATTCATGCCTTCAAGCTAAAAGTTTTATACCTAGAGAGACACAAAATATTTAACATATGACAGCTTCCTGTGAGGACAATCTTTTCTCTGCATTTATACCTCTGATTGTTTCTCCTGCCACACTTTTTAAATATTATAAAAATGTGGTTCTATTTAACTCGAAATGAGTTGAGCCACAAAATAGATTTTCCTTTTGTAACATGGATATTTATCACTTTCTCATTATTGTATCAGCATGGAGGAATGGATAAACTGTTAAATGCTAAGTTGATAATAAAACGTATGGTAACAGTGCTTAATTAAAAAAATGTTTGGTACATGCACCATCATATGTGATCATGCTATCTATTTGCTCAATAGCACCACAGACAAAGTATAGCTGAGGCTTAATGGAAACCCATAAGTTTTGAACGTTGCTAGAGCAGCCATGATCAAAGTCAAGAGCGCTGCAGCCAACTTAAAAATCAGAAAATTCATCTTCAATAAAAGTTCAAGAGAAAGTGATGTATTTCTCAAATGTTATTTGAAAAATATAAAAACATAGGCTGTTTCACTATAGCTTGCTAATGCTCAGTCATAGTGACCCATCTGCCACTGGGACACAAACGTCAATACAAGAGCATCAAATTTAGGTCAGGCTAATGAGTAATATCACAAACTAACCAGCTCCTATTCGAATGTTTTATTCACTTTTTATATCGATAAATACATTTATAAAAAATATTTAACTCAATATACTTGCGAGTCATTTCAAACTGTTCTGTTAGTGCTGTAGCCCATCTACAGTACCTTTGTGGACCACCAGAGGTGATTCATGTATCACTAACGTAAAAGGTCCAGGAAACGTTGTGAGGAGTAAAGATATTTCACAAAAATATCTCCTCCTGTGGATCCTGCTCACAGTTCAGGTTCAGGAGACAGACACCCTCTCTCTAGCCTCCTCCTTCAATTCCACACGTAAACAGGATGCAGTCTATTTACATGCTTTTAAAAATGGAATGAGTAAGTGGTTTTTAAAATGTGATAGTAATGTAACAGTAAATTATGTAAAACCTTTTAAATATTTAAACATCAGACTTAGAAATGAACTCAAGTGGCCAGTTGGGGTCTGGGCTGGAGGGCTGCTCTCCTGATGTGGGGACCAGGATGGTCTGCTTGTCTCCACCCCAGACTGAAGGGGAGGCATCTCCTGAATCTGGGGGCTGATTGCCTATCTGGGGGTTATTGGTGTTTGGACCTGGGAGTATAAAGTGTGTGTACGGCATCCATTTCTGTGTGTCTCCAAAGAGGGTGTGTGTCTGCCTGTTTGTCTATGTGTACATGTCACCCTCCCCCTCTCTCTTAGAACATCTCAGGCTCCCTCAGGTGTGGGGGCCTATTTCCCCCTGACACATTCCCTGCCAGTGACTGTTGCCCCCATCTGCTGGTGCATTGGTACTTCTCGGTATCTGGGTCTGGATGCTCGGTTCTGTACTGGCTTGTTCCTGGTGGCTGCTTGGTGGGACCTGGGCCCCCTGGATTTGTCTGCTCTTGGTGGGGGTTGGGGTGTCCTTGGGTCTCGGGCTTGGTCTGCTCCGGTGTAGCCAGTGGAGTCTGTGAGCTTGTCGCTGCAGTCACCTGGGGCGTCTGCACTGTGGCTGCTGGGTGACCCCTCCCAGGGCTCTCCTTTGCTCTTCTCTGAGTGGGAACTGCGGTTGTCCCTGTGGTGGTCCACCTGGGGCTCTCACGCTCTGGAGGGCCTCTACATTTCTGGGGCCCAGGTCTACTGCTTCAGGTCCTGGGGGATGGGGCTGAGCTCCTGACACCCATTATTAAACATTAAATGGAGAAACTTTATGAACACAAGCACGCTCACGCAGACTACTCTACTTGCCAAAGTGAATCTGTCTACCATTTTTTGCTGGACAGAGCAGGGAAAAAATGAACACAACTCCTGAATGAGCTGTCATTCAAACACACCAATTGATTTTTTTTTTTTTGAATGTGTATTTTCATCAATTACTCCAATGCAAAGACATCAGCATTTGACTCTTGCTGGCATCCTCACCACAGTAATCTGTTGGCATAATTTATCATTTGCAGATTCATGAAAAAGAGGAGGAGGAGATGAATGAGAAGAACGACAATGCCAACTGCCTGAATGAAGAACCTCTTATCACAGCAGATCAGGTCTGAGTGTGTGTGTGTAAAAATCAAGTGAACGCCAAATTTTTTGTGACCAACACGTTTCAGCTTGTGGCCTTCATCAGCGTCATGCCTTCATCAGCGTCATTGCAAAATGTCAAACAGTTTGTGTTTAAATAAAAAACAGGAAACAGAAAAAATCCAAGTGGACCAATCACACCTTCACAAATAAACAAGTTGACCAATTAAATTTAACGAGGTGGTACTGGCTAATTGGCTAATTGGTTAAGCCACAGCCCAAATAGATTCTGGACTGAACCACTACAGATTAAAAGGGGGACACCCCCAAAATGTCTTAAAGTAATACATACTCAAAATTACACAGAAAAATGCAAATAAGTTAAAATAAAAATAAGTACATTAACATTAAAAGAGGGAGAAACAATAACAAAATCTAGTTAAAAACACAGAAACACAAAAGTAAAGTCCACAGAAACTCATTAATAGATAAATCCTCAGTCATGCTTGTAGGGTGTAAACTCTTTAAACAGATTGGTCAGCTTGTTTATTTGTGAATCCCTCCATTTCTGTGTTCAAGGTCATTGAGGAGATAGTTGAAATGATGGAGAATTCTCCAGATCCTGGTGAAACTGAGGAGGATGAGGAGGAAGAGGTCAGTCACTCCTCCTCCAGGACCAATCTGTCCCTGCTAGAAGAGATCAGGCAGCTGTCAGAGGCTTCAAACAACAACTGCTCCTATGAAGGTAAAGCTGTGAATAATCCATGTTTCTGGTTATTTCTTATTTTCATTTGACTTATGCAATGTCCTGACTGAGCTGTTTTAACTAATTTATTCTAATGCTATCGTTCAGGATTACCTCGTAGACTAGATATAATAGACTAGACTTCATAACAAGTGCATATTTTCTGTTAAGTAGCATGTCAGAAATGTGATAATTTCCTATTAAAGTCATCCTTTAGGTCAAAATTAAGGTACATACCTCAAGATAGTAATAAAATACCAAAGGTGTGACTCTTATTTGGTATTATCATCAGTTAAAGCTAAAAACTATAATCACCCTTTTCATAAAAGCTCCAACATGAATCCATTTAAACCTAACGCAAAGATACAATGTTCAGGGAAAAATAAGTCTCAAATACAACTATAACTATCCATCTGTGTACATTAGTTATCTCATTTAGTTAGTTTGAAGATGAGAGTTTAAGAGGTCAATAACTTTTCTTTACAACTAAAAACTGTAAATAATAATTAGTTAACCTTCTTAAAGAAACATCAACAGAAACAGCATTAAACATGCAGCACATGCGCATCTGTGCAGGGATTATCAGCTATGTCAGTTAGCATTACCAAGCTAACTTTAGCAAACATGAAATTTTGGCTGCACTGAGAAATCACCATATTAAAAACAAAGTAAAATGGTGGTTGTACAATAAATTAAGCCACCCACAACACTAAATGAGTAAAATAAACCTTTCTTTTTTGGCTACTATATCTAAATGTTGCTTCCATATTTTAGTGGTTTTCAGCTACTTTTACGCTATTTGTACTTCTACTTTTCCACCATTGAGAAGAGCACTCAAAAGGTTACAGATACAGATAGATATTTGGAGTCAAAAGCCTTTTTATATAGTTTAGATTCACAGTTGCAATGTAATGACAAAAAAATTGCCCCGTGACTGACACGATATGTGTGTCATAATATGAACACCCTGCACAATAATCACCTTGCAAATTGGTCACATGTACCAAAGTGGTGGAAACACCTCATGTTTAACCCTTTAAGACCTACCATAGAACCAAGGCCGCAAGAGCTTACTTTATATTTTTACATGCTGTAGTGCCATTTTTGGGAGTATTTCAAGTTGCTATGCATCAATACAACTGTTATAGCCCATATTTTAATAATATGTATGCATTAAGTCCATAGTAACTACATAAATTGCAAAAAAGTGCATTTTTTTATGCAATTTTTGAAAAGCTATATGTGGAAGGAAACTCCTCTGGTTTCATATACAAAAAAAATTATTGCGCTAGCTTACACGGTTCCGTTCTACAGGGATTTAAAAATAGTTACGCAAAACCATGAAGAAACCAGCTGTTTTGTTCACATTGTCTTCTTTTTTAAAATAACTGGCTAACACTCTCTAACACCATTCTTTTTTTCTCGGGAATTTTACTATATGAAACAAGTAAATACTGTACAGTGGACGAATACATGAATACATGGATCAAAGACAAACGTGTTTTTTAGGAAATTAAGTATTTAATAATGCTGATAAAATTATTTTTTTCAAGTATCTGGGGGAAGTGTATACTAATTAAAGAGCCTTGGTCTTATTGTGAAATTTAATTGCAGTTAGAGAGATTTAAATAATAATAAAAATAATAATAATAATTTCAAAATCAATATTCACTCATGTATTCATTTTGTTATTTCACAATTCTTTTTTAAATGGTGGAGACTTTACGTGCAGTAAATGGACGTTATGGCACTATATCTAGTGTGGGTGTAATATAATATTATTTTCTGCCTCAACATGCATTTTACATGATCAAATTTGTAATTCAAAAAAACTTCCCAGTTGAGCTAAAGCATTACAGTATGAGCAGCCACAGACAACGTCTTTAGGCATCTGCGATGTAATATAATGATTACACTGTACCAGCTGCATTGTCAGAAATGTTTCTCCCAAGCTGCTGTTTTGTTTGTGTTCTTTTTACAAAATACTGATTGCACTTCCTTCCTTTATACGCTGAGCTATCATCAGGGACTGCTCATTATGTTATTCATACAACAGTACCTTATTCATATAGCAAAATTACCCTGGGCCGCATTAGTATACATTACTGGTAATTAATACTGTCACAGTGGCACCGATTCCCAATAGTCAGACTATTCAAAGAATATTATTTTACTGTTAGCATCCTGCTCAACTCTAATGATTCCCACAACCTTTCCGCTCTCAAATCCATCCTGCAGGCCTGAGCCTGATGCCCAGCTCAGCGCTTGTTGAGCTGCTGCACCGGGTGGAAGTCGCCATCCGTGAGTACTCAGAGGAGCTCGTCAGCCAGTTGGCTCGTCGTGATGAGCTGGAGTTTGAGAAAGAGGTGAAGAACACATTCATCACGGCACTAATGGAGGTGCAGAACAGGCAGAAGGAGCAACGAGACAGCAGCAAACGCAGACGTCGGGACAAGGCCATGAGCCTGCAGGGGGGAGGGACAGTGCCTGTGAATGGAGGCAACGATAGCTCCACAGGCCAGAAGACAGGGACCATGCTTGTTAAGGTGGGTAATGGTGCTAATCTCAAATATTAACAATATGAGGCATTTTATGAATGTGCAGATTTCTTTTTTAAACTTTTCACTGTAAATTACAGGAAGGTAAAACAAGAATGCCTGCAAGCTCTTCCTTTCCCCATCCTCTTTAACTGTTAGTATAATGGATATCTAAAGGCCATTAGCCTCTAAATTATCTTCCAGGAAAGATTATAAAGTGGCTGTGACCCATCATCTATGTACAGTAACTGCCCAGTGCAGTCCTATCCAGCAAAAGAGAAACTGCCTAATGGATTTCCTCTCCATTCGATGTAGCAGCAGTCTGAGTGCTGTGAGTCTGGCTCTTGGTACCTTACTCTCTGTTACTGAACTAATATGAGCATACCGATGGCTTAAGGAAGTGGATGCAATATATACAATAAATTGCACAATGATACCATGCTGAAATCTGCTGAAGAATAATTTAAAAAATGAATTTTGTCATATGAATTGGTAGTTTGTAATAATGGTCACTATATCTTTGTATGTGTGTGTGTCCTACAGCGTTTCAGCATGGAGGGAATTTCCAACATTCTACAAACAGGCATCAGACAGACATTTGGAAGCACAGGGAATGACAAGCAGGTAAGGTTTAAATGTTTTAAATAAAAAACAAAAAAACCCAAACAAACATGCACAGATGAGCCAACCCATTATGAATACTCACAGATGGAGCAAGTTATATAATGACATATTTAGGCGTTCTCGTTTCATTAGACGGTAAGTGAACAGTTGGTTCTTGTAGTCAGCCGTGAGTGTAAGGCGACTGGCCATCCTTAGGCGTAAGGATGGCCAGTCGGCTGTGTCAGAGAACCTCCTGAAACTAGAAAGCCTGTTAGATGCCTCTGGTGAACAGCTGCAACCACCAGCTGGAACCAGCTACATGGTTTTGACTTCTCAAGGTTCACTGGTGCAAAGAAAATAAAGGCTACCTTAGCTGGCCTGAACTCAGCTAATGCACTGTGGAAAGAAGACCAGCAGGTGTAAGGGTGAAGATCTCCAACTGTATACTGTATGTTGACAGAGGTTTTCTCGGTACTTAGATTGGTTTGCAATGATGGACGGTTCAGATTCAAAGTTTGGTGTTCTTAGAGCTATACTGCAAAACAGGAGCCGGACTAATCCTGGTGACTTCAGGCTTAATCCAGTATTTCAGTAGTACGAAGGTGGCTGACGTCATGCCAGGGCACATCTCCATGACTTAACAGAATTTCATGATATTTTGTCAAAAGTAGCTTGACAAATTGATACTACTCTCATGTTACTTGTAATGTAAAGCTACAAGTAACTCACTAGCTTGATTGCACTTTGGTTGAACAAAATTCTAATTTAAACAAACAAACAAAAAAGTCTAATTTAAAAGAAAAGAAAAAGAGAGAAATGTAATCCTTCAGATTAACAGAGGCTACTTATTACTCTCTTATTAGTCTGAGAAAGCCTTCTGAACCTTTATTCTGTTTCAGTACCTAAACACGGTTATTCCATATGAGAAGAAAAGCACCCCTCCATCTGTTGATGACCTGCAGATGCTCACAAAGAGTAAGACCACACCAGAACATCTGTAATAGAGCCAAATAAAAGGCAGAAGTAGTACATTCAGCCTTGTTGTCTGCTTTTTTCATGCAGTACTCTATGCCATGAAGGAGGACAGTGAGAAGGTGCCTACACTGCTGACCGACTACATCTTAAAAGGTAAATGCAAACACAGTCTTCTACTCACTTTTGTAGCGTTTTACACAGCACAGTGGAAAACAGGGACATTTTCTGTTCTTGAAATATTGCCTGTCTGAACTTCTTGGATGTTGGAAACTATATCAAGGCAGTTTGTTCTGTCTTCCTCTTCAGTCCTGTGTCCTACCTAAAGCGCCACCAAGCCAGAGGCAGCAGTGTGATGGAAACTTCCTTCTCCAAGGGCATTTCTGACCTTACTTTCCTCTGGTTCAAGCTGCATGACCTCCCCTCTTTTACCATTACCAACTATGGATCCTCACCATCAACATTATCATATTCACCTCAACTACAACTACTGCCTTTCGCTGAGCTCACTTCCTCCCTTCCCTGCGCATCAAACTCAGGCCACAAAACGGTGACCATCTGAATAACAAGTGGAACAGCCGATTCCCACTTTTAACAGACTTCACTTATGGAGCATGACATAATGACCATAACACCACTTTGGTACAGTGATAGCGTTATTACTGCTTTCTTTTCCTTCATTACTTTACTTTCTCTTGTTTTTAATTCTAACAGAATTTCATTGATTTTTGAAATCATAAAATGACCTCTTAACCAGTGATGGTTTTGTACATTGATTCTTTTCATAAGGACTACACTGTCAGAAAAATTAAACTACATACTGCATCCACACACGTCTTCGTATGGTTTCTGATTAAAAAAGTGATTAATCTGAATACAAAAGCCATGCACTTTTATCTGCCAACTTAGCACTGTTACTCCGTGTACAGGAGCGGAAACAATACTATTACGGGTGCAGTGCAGTGAATTACAAAGCTTTTTTTCTTTACTTTTTGCTTTTTGCTAATTATCCAGTGCTCTTCTGACTTATTTCTAATTTCTTTTTACGTGTATCTAAATATTTGATATGGACTCTGTTTATTTTGTACTTTTATTTACTGTGTCATCAGAGTGACAGGTATCTGTGCATTCATCCCTATCCAACTACATGGAGATATATCAGTGGATATCATCCCCCGATGAAAGAAGCTCATTTCAACAGAGTTGTGCATATTAGCATATTTATGACTTCCTTTGTGTCATGTAGGTGAATGTTACATCGCTAATTGCAAATTCTAATAAACATTCTACCCCAGTTGTGTGTTCATTTGCTTCTGTTTTGCATTTAGTATGATCACTCCTGATAAATTACACAAGTTTTTTTTCTTTTTCTTTTTTCATTTGAATCTATTCTTTGGAAACTTTGACTTTTACAAGTTATCAAAAAAGACAGACAAAAATGTTTATTTCCTCAGGACTACTGTGTGAGTGCAATTTTGACTGGGGATACACATGTAGTTTCTAATATTCCAGTCCAATAATATATATCCTAATATTCCAATATGTCTGGATGTGTTTCAACAGCTGCCAAATGGCCAAGATGCTTTTAGAAGCTCTTCTGTTTCTGTAATGTGTCTAAAATTTGGCAAAGACTTTTTTTTGAGAAGGATCTTTATCGGATGCTGATAATACCTACATTTAGAAAAAAACAGGAATTCAGTGCACAATGTTCCTGCTCACTGCAAATTTATTGTGACTAAAGAGATTATTTAAAAATGATTATTATTTGTTTCAAAACAAAAAAAATTCTCACTTTCCATGAAAACAAACTCTACAATTATAAGTATTTTATCATATTTCTGCCCTATATTAAACAAACACAGATTTATTGAGGACAGTATAAATCAGGCTTACACAATTCAGCCATACGCCACATCTGTGAAATAGTAAGATCTTGCTCAAGCTCTGTCATGATAGGAGGCAATAAGACGCAGGGTTTATTCAGCACGGACTACTTTTATTGAACTGTAGCACCAGTGTACGTGGCTACATCAATTTTCCAAAAACATACAGTGTTCCAGCGACCTCTAGTGGCCAGCCCCATAGTAGCCTTACTAGTACAAGAAAAATAAATCTCACAACATCTTCCCCTTTAACAAAAGTACTTTAAATATAAAACAGTGTTGTCAGAACGTACGACATCACAGGGGTAGACTACCCTCAGTCCTGATAAGGTATTATTCTGCCCTTAGAACATAGAAAGGAGATAGTCCTCAGTCTCCCTTTGGAGCATCCCTTTGGCAAACCGTGTCCCTATTGACTGGACTGGGCAACAATGTCTTTTCGAGTACTGCAATCGTTTGCCAGGGGCCATTGGGCAGAGGAGTAGTCACGAGGGGTTCCCGTCACTGTGTAGGCTTGTGCTCTCTGCAAAAGTTGCATGATCTCACCTTGTGTGTCATTTGAAGTCCAATGGTGGGCCACCACACTGTTGATCTTGCACGCTCTCTACATTTAGTTAGTCCTTGGTGGCCTTCATGTAATTGGTCAAGGACACTGGGTCTGAGTGCTGTGGGAATTACAATGCGATCGTGGTAGAGCACTAGACCGTCTGATTCTGAAAGGTGGCTTCTGGCTGCATAGAAGCCTTGCAGTGATGAACTCTTTGCCATTCTCAAAGGCCACCCTTGTCTGATGAAAATGATTGCTTTTTGAAGCTCTGGGTCCATCTGTGTAGCACTGTGAATTTCCTCCAACTTATGTGACTTGATAGGTTTGCTTGTCACTACGTTGCTCACATATACCTTGACCCGGCTGTCTGTCTCGAACTGATAGCATCCATGCAGTGGATGTCTGGAGAGTGCGTCCGCCACCACTAACTGTTTACCGAGAACATGCTCAGCAGTGACACTGAATCACATCAGTCGCATCAGCAGTCTCTGACATCTCAGTGGTGTTTGGTCAAGGTCGTATGAGTTGATCAAAGGCACCAAGGGCTTATGGTCAGTTTGTACACATACATGACCCATGCCTTGGATGTAGCGGGAAAAACGTTCACAGGCCCAGACAGATGCTAAACACTCTTTTTCAATCTGTGAATATCTTTTCTCTGCATCTGTGAGAGTGCGAGAACAAAAAGCAACAGGCCAAAACTCCCCGTCATGGTCCTGTAACAGTGCAGCATGCAGGCCATAGCTGCTTGGACCTGTTGAGCTTAAGGCCTGATGCTTTGATTGTCAGTAATACTGCATCTAAGCGTTGGTCATGCTCCTCTTTCTTAGCCCCGAAAACCAGTATGTCGTCCATCACAATGACAGTCCCATCTAGGCCCTTGAGCAAAGTGCTCATGAGCCGCTGGAAGATCTCGGGTGCTGTTATGCCAAATGGCAGACGCCTGAAGCAAAACCTGCCCATGGGAGTTATGAACGTGGTCAGTTTTTGGCAGCTGGGGTCCAGTGGAATTTGCCAGAACTCACTGGAGGCATCCAAAGTGGAGAAAACTTTGGGGCGATCGTGGCTCAAAGAGTTGGGAGTTCGGCTTGTGACCGGAAGGTTGCCGGTTTGAACCCTGGCTCGGACAGACTCGGTCGTTGTGTCCTTGGGCAAGACACTTCACCTGCCGCCTACTGGTGGTGGTCAGAGGGGCCGATGGCGCGATATGGCAGCCTCGCTTCTGTCAGTCTGCCCCAAGGCAACAGTGGTTGTGTGACTGGAGGAGCTATTGGCTTTTGCGGTATGTAACTTACTTTATTAACTTACATTACAGCAAATTTATGCATTTTGTCCACGTGTTTATTTTTCTGTTTTGCAGCTGGTCTGAAGGCTGGTGTTTATTCTCTGCTGCAATTAAACATGACTTGCAGTGAAGCTCTATGGAGTGGCTCGATGGACAAAAACATAAATATTACACATGTGGCCCAGAGAAAGAAGACTCGCGTTGTGAGTTTGCTAACCCTGATGTTTCCCTGCACATCAAGGATTGCTGTTAAAGCAGAATTGAAGTGTACTGTTCAAACACAGGGATTTTAAGTGGCACCATAGTGGGTTAAAACAAACAAACAAACATAAAAAAAAGACATGTCGGTTTTTCCTGTGACTTTCATATTGTGGACAGTTAGAGCAAGGAATGCCAATTTCTCATGGTGAATCTTCAAAGACAGAGCAGAGTGGGTCTGCTTCAGTGGCGCACTGATCAGGTAATGAAAGCTGAACTTGTGTGAATTTCACTCTGGGTCTGTAAAAACTCAGATGAGCAATGTTCTGCCTGTAAAACATTGGTTTGATGTGTAAGTAACTAATCCACACCAGGATTATTTATAATAAAAGCATTTTTTTTTTAAATTGTGGATTTACTACTTTTCCTTGATTATTAAAGGACTACAACACCCAAACTAGTCATTACCTTTGCTTTAATTTTTTCTTTTTTTTTATTATAGCGAAAGTAGTCTTCAGGAAAAGTTCTCCAGGCTTCTTGAAGGACATTCAATTCAGTTCAAGTCAAGTTGGCTTTATTGTCACTTCAACCATATACAGTTTAACAGTACACAGTGAGGCGAAACAACGTTCCTCCAGGAACCAAGGTGCTACATGCAACATAAATTTACAACATAATTTAACAGAAAACTCTAAACTAGCTAACTAAGAGGCCTAGTTAGCTGGCTAGCAGAGACAAGACAGACTGACCTAACATAAATTACAACATAAATTAACAAAAAACTATCTAACTATCTAAGGATGACTTTTTTTTTTGTTATCAGACAGCAGACAACAAAGTGCACGTGCAAATGTGCAAACAAGAGCAGCAAGTGACAGTGTGACAAAAAAAAAAACACAACGTAACATAATAATAAGGTTTTGTGATGATGAGTTGAGGTAGTGGAGGAACAGTAAACATTCCTTAGTGTAGCAGCAAAAATTAGGAAGTGCAGAAGTTAGTGCAGAAAGTCCAGTAATAATATTGTGCAAAAGACCATTTACAGGTTGGTGTGTGCGATGGTTTGGTGGTGTAGGTCAGTGTGTTTGTGCTTGTGTTGATTAGTCAGTCCAGTCTCAATGTTTTGAGGTAGTTGAGTTAAGCTGAGTGATAATGTTAGTGTGTGTGTATGTGTGTGTGTGCGTGTTTATCAGTCAGTCCCTTTTTGCTGAGGAGACGGATGGCTTGTGGAAAAAAGCTGTTGCACAGTCTGGATGTGTGTGCCCGAATGCTTCGGTACCTTTTTCCAGATGGCAGGAGTGTGAAGAGTGTGTGAGAGGGGTGTGTCCGATCAGCCACAATGCTGGTGGCTTTGCGAATGCATCGTGTGGTGTAGATGTCCTCAATAGAGGGGAGAGAGACCCCGATGATCTTCTCTGCTGTTCCCACTATCCGCTGTAGGGTCTTGCGGTCTGATATGGCACAGTTCCCAAACCAGACAGTGATGCAGCCGCTCAGGATGCTCTCGATAGTTCCTCTATAGAAGGTGGTCAGGATCGGTGGTGGAAGCCGGGCCTTTCTCAGTCTTCTCAGAAAGAAGAGACGCTGTTGGGCTTTCTTGTGCAGGGAGCTGGTGTTGAGGGACCAGCCGAGGGCCGTCTCCAGGTGGACGCCCAGGAATTTGGTGCTGTCGACGATCTCCACAGAGGAGCCGTTGATGCTCAGCGGTGAGTGGTCGCCTCGTGTCCACCTAAAGTCAACAACCATCTCTTTTGTCTTGTCAACATTCAGAGACAGGTTGTTGTCTTTACACCAGTCCGTTAGTCTCTGCACTTCCTCTCTGTACGCTGACTCGTCGTTCTTGCTAATGAGACCCACCACGGTCGTGTCATCAGCGAACTTAATGATGTGATTTGAACTATGTGTTGCTACACAGTCATGAGTCAGCAGTGTGAACAATTCAATTCAATTCAATTCAATTCAATTTTATTTATATTGCACCAAATCACAACAACAGTCGTCTCACAGAGCTTTATATTGTACAGTAGATCGTACAATAATAGATACAGAGAAAAACCCAACAATCAACAATATGACCCCCTATGAGCAAGCACTTTGGCGACAGTGGGAAGGAAAAACTCCCTTTTAACAGGAAGAAACCTCCGGCAGAACCAGGCTCAGGGAGGGGCGGTCATCTGCTGCGACCGGTTGGGGTGAGAAGGAAGACAGGATAAAGACATGCATTCAAAGCTCTTCTTTTGGATGTTGGCTGCCTTTCCTTCCCTTCTCTGTCAAGATGATCCCACTATTCACTAATGTTGAGGTCCAGGGTTTGGGGAGGCCAATACACAACTGATAGCATTCCATAATGTGTTTTTCTATTTGAAGATGGTGGTGTTGTAAATGCTATTGTATAATTACGTTAGCACAATGGTGATAGGAAGGCCCCAACCCCGCCTTCCTAATGTGGGAGCCAACCAATAGGACCACTCCCTCCATGTCTGCGACCAGTGAGACCACAATCATCACCATCTAACAAGGTACCAGTGATATGAGACACATATGTTGCTTTCCACTTGTATGCACAATCATATTGGGTCACGGGTGGTATATGGGAAGTCTGGTAAACAGGTCCCTGGTGGCAGGAAACTAAGTCCGTGGGTCAGAGGGGGCCAGCCGAGATTCAGTCTCTGAGCATGTTACATGTAGGACACTGGGTTCTGTGTTCCCTCTGTTTAGTTTCTGCCCATGTGTTCCTTCTGTTCTCTGTCTGTTACTGTGTCTCTGAGTCCAGTCTGTGCATTTCCTGTTTTATTTTGAAGGTCTGTGTCTTATGTCAGTGTGTTCAGTTTTGTGCTCTCCCTGTCTCGTCTGTGTAATCAGTGTCAGCCGTGTCTCCCAGCTGTGTCCTTTCAGTCCTGTTCACCTCTTGTATTTAGTGTCTGAGTCTCACCCTGCTCGTCGTTGCGTCGTTCTTCATTCTACTCTGTTTTTTCTGTTTGCCCGGTTTCCTGTCTGTTGCTTTCCCAGTTTAGTTAGTTTTCTGTTCAATCGGCAAACTCCCAATAAAGACGGGTGTTTTGACTTCACATTTGCCTCTGTGAGTCCTGCTCTTGGGTTCCTGCCTGCCTTCACACAGCCATGACATTTTCTTCTTTTTTTTCCTGTTATTTATCTTCCTTCGTTGAGTCTCTGTTTCCTCCTTTTCTGCTTTTCTGCTTTGCAGTTTTTCACTTTTTCCTTTTTATTTGTTTCCTGTCTTTGTTCCTGCTGCTTTTATTGGAAGCAAGCTCCTCTGCAGAAAGAAACGCAATGTAGGACACATGTAGCTTTGGAAGATGGGTGCAACACTGACTGTCCAGCTCAGCTCAAAATTCAGTGTTTAGACATTTTCCTAGCTCTCCCATCTTCTTCTTCTTCATCCTCCTCCTCCCTTGGTCTCCTCCTCGAACCGTCTGGTACTGGGTTGGGGGGCAATAGCACAGGAGCATCCTGGCCATTGTCTCCATCGTCATCTGTGTCACTATCAGGAACACTTTCAGTGTCGCTCTCAGATCCCTCATCTTCCCACCACCTGATTTCATCAATAATTGGATCTTCTTCTGCTACATTATTGTACACGGGTTGTTCTATTTCTAGAGGTGGATTTCTTTCTGTGTAATCTCCTGCTCCCATCTCTGCTCTATTAATGACCAATGGTCGTTCTATCTGTTGGGGTGGATTTCTTTCTATGTTATCTCCTACTCCCATCTCTGCTCCATTAATGACCAAGGGTCCTTCTATTTCCTGGGGTGGATTTCTTTCAATGCCATCGCCTACTCCCATCTCTGCTCTAAAATTTTCCCAGGGTCCTGCTATTTCCTGGGGTGGATTTCTTTCAATGCCATCGCCTACTCCCATCTCTGCTCTAAAATTTTCCCAGGGTCCTGCTATTTCCTGGGGAGGATTTATTTCGATGCCTCCTGCCGGAACATCAACTGCCTCCTCTTGTTGTGGCAGTTGATTATCAACTAAACCACGCAACTGATTGATTTCAATCCAGGGGAACATCCTGTCAACTGCTCTAAGATTTCCCTGTTGCAGCAGTGCCAAAAGCAGCTCATTGACTGCTAGTCCTACACCAACATGGTTTTGTTCACCATCGTCATGGTTTTGTGAGCCGTCTCCTCTATCCATTTTTTGAAAACAGTCTGCTTTAATAGACTGGAGGAAACTGGTCGGTACAGCTGTCAAACTTTAGCTGATTGGTACAGAACTTTTAAAATATCCTTGAAAAAGAGTTTAAATCTCTTTAGGAAACTGTTTAAAAACACGAAGCAAATGTGAACTAATCGCAACTGATTGCTGTGAGGAACACTGCGAACTAACGGCTATTTAAAGATTTTCAGATCAAAGTCAAGATTTTGATTGGTTGTGGTTTGAGCTGACTTTTGTGACGTCATCGAATTTGGTTCATTGTGATGACGGTCAACGTTCTGCTGATGAAAAAATGTCGCCGGTGACTGAAACTTTTACAGGAGAAGCATTTCCCACAAAGCCTTGAATGAATTATAGTGACAGAAAGAAAGAAAGAAAGAAAGAAACAGCAACAACTACTAAACAGAATTTTTGCACGTTTAAAATCACCATGGCAATGCGCATGCGCATATTCTCCTGCACGCAACGGGCTTTGGAGTTGACGTAACGCCGCAATGCATTGTGGGAGCACCAGGCCACGAATCAAAACAAACACACTGTAGCTCAAAATGAAAAGGACGGTGTAGAGACAGTTTGTGTCCACATGCAAAGAGACGGTACTTGCAAAAAGTAGCGTGCATCGGAAATGTGGACCCGTATGAAAGTGGAGTAGAAACCCTGAAGACCAAACCGCTGTTGACTTAGCATGATCTGTTCTCGTACCTTGTCTGTAAAGTCAGCGCATACACGGCGCACCAATTTCGCCGTTATAAATCTCTGGAGGCGCACATCCAATTCACCAAGGACTGGGTGCAATTGTAAGTACGCCGTCATTCAAACCAAGTGAAGTCAGCTTGAGTACTACGAGTAAAATGCGTTTGATTTCCCTCCGAACATTCAGATTAGTGCAGCATAAATTCATTCATGAGGGGAAATTACAGTGAGAACATGTGGAAGCTCTGTTAGATGGATGCCATAGTGAGTTCAGTGCACTGATGTGACATTGTCCTGAAGGATTTAGTTATTCTCTATGGTTAATGAAATTACACTAATTAATTCATATTTATTATAAATAATCCTAATTACACATCTTGCTTCCGTGTTTGTGTGCTGTGTCACTAAATACATTTTAGTGACACATTTTATTTTAGTTTTATACATTGATTAATGACCTGCAGAATCGCCTTATCATATTAAGTGTCCACAATTGTCACTTAAAGTCGAACTTTATGCTTTCTCACTCTTGAAAGTGATTACATCCTTGCATTACATACTTAAGTTTTTTGCTGATAGGTTTCTAAAAAGAAACATGCAGATTTAAAATATAACATGCAGCTTTCTATATATGGATACATAAAAACACTTTAGTTGTTACATTTATGATTAATGTATTTGAACGTAGACACAACACATTTGTGTCGGCCTTGGCTTATTAAAGTTCGTGTCTTGAACTTTGCCTGTGTGTGTTTCAGGTACTGCACTCTCAAAGACTGAATCAACCAGCATTGCAGCCATGGGTCATTGTGAGCATCACAGGGAAGGTTGAAGCCGCCCACTGCAGCTGTATGGCCAGAGTCGCGGAGACCTGCACCCATGTCTCTGCTCTTCTGTTTAAAGTAGAAGCAACAGTGTGGATCTGTGGCACAAGGACTGTTACAGATGAACCTGCATACTTGATTTTGCTGGGTAATATGACCAAGATACAGCCAGAGGTTGGCCATAAGATAGACTTCTCCTCTTCAGCTGCCCAAAAAAAGGCTCTCAATCAAAACATAAACAGACCATCTGTAGTGACAGGTAAAAGAAGCCGTCCTCAAAACAGAAAAATTCACAGGCACAGACGGTATCCACGCGCCTTCACGTCTGCAGTGCCCGGTGGTGCTTTCCGTGGCTCGTTACAAACGATGTGACATATATGAAGTCGTAAGTGTTCGTGTATTTAATATCGTACTAGGCAGATTTACTGCATTACCATTTACTACACATTTACCTGTGTATGGCTATTGTCAGTACATGTTGCTCATTGTAAACTTTCTTTAAGTGTGTAACATTCACAATGATACTGTTGATGGTAACATGTATGATTCCAGCGTACCTGACAGGGACTATTGACTTTTTGTACACAGTTGATTATGTAAAGCCCCTTGCATTGGATTCATAATCAAGTTCACTGATTGACTACCCTGCAGTGCTGTTTTCCTGTATTCCTGTTTCATCCACTTTAATGAAGTGTCCTGTGTTATAGTAACAGTGAGTTGTGGATTCACTTAATGAATGCCTAAGTTGGGCTTTAATCTGCCTTAGACTTACTGATCTTCTTTGAATCAGCACCACAATAATCGTAAGGGCACTGACAAAACATACAAGTATAAATAAATAAAATCTATAGAAAGAGAAATATGTTTGATATGTTTTTATTAAGTTGCACACAAATAGCATTCTCTGCCAACAGGCTCAGAAGACAAAACTATGTAGAAACTGTGGAGGCAAACTTCTTTTCTCATGTAGTAATCACATGTTTAATCATATCACATTAGTTATAGTAATATCACTTTCTCACTTTACTATAGTAAGAGCACTCCCATCACCAGTTTACATGCATGTGGAATGTTAACACAGTGAGGCCATTGTAATGGGAGACGTTAAATAGATAGTGGGATGATCCTAGTGTTTCACTGGGATGCTCTCTCCACATTGCAATGTGTTTATTAAACCCACTTCAAATCAAGCTCACTGGGTGTGTTGCAGGTTATTGTTAAAATTTCCATAACAAAACACATAACAGACCGGAACCACAGAAGCAATGTGTACAAGCAGGTGGCAAACACAAGTTTTTGAAGTATTTGTACAACACATGCCTCTGCAACAGCTTCAGTGTTTCCTGGAATTGATTCGGAAACAATAACAAAGCTAATATCTATCTGTTATGACAGTCAAATTTCCCCCAAATAGTCTTGGTTGAGGTCGAGTGACTGTGAAAGGTATATGATCACAACATTTTCATAATGAACTATTCAGTGACCCCTCTTCAAATATTTTGTCACAGGACAAACATAATCTCTCATAGCATCTTTGTCGTGATTTTACAACTCTTTGACCTTTGACAAGTGGACCCTAACATGGCAGCAAAGTGCAACAATGTCTCTTCGTGTGCGGGTCAAGAGTTCACGGTATGCATTTAATTTCTTGCATGTCTGTAAATGACTAGTACAATGGTATAAATAATCCTTCACATTTTCCAGTATAAAAGTGGAAAATATATATAAATATAAAATAAATATATTACATCGTCTCATCGGGGCAACCTAAAAGACTCCTTTTATGGCTAGTCTTTGCACATCATAATAACACAGAAGAGAAGAAAGCAATTCATTCTCGATTGCTCTTAATTTCAGGGGATTTTCCAACCTGTTTTGGTTCAAAAGAGCCAAAGGAAAATCCTCATCAATGTTCGAGTGACAACTACATGCTTTTATTGCATGTGCACTGATAATGCTTACTGTCCTGTCATTGTAAGTCAGTCAAAATACATAAATAACACGTTGTGATCATACTGAAGACCACAGACGGCAGTCCAGGCATCAGGTGAGATAAAGGAGCTGGAGACATCACCTGATAAAGAAAAAAAGAGAAATGGAAAAGAGAAGTCTCCTTTATTGCACATTTTTCACCAATCACAAGCCTCTTCTCCCCCCTTCTGCCACCCTAGACTTTTGACCAATCACCGATCAGGATGAATTGCATTACTGGCTGATAAGGATACGTTGAAGAGGATGGATGGATAATAAAGCAACATGAGCATAAATGAAAGCAAAAATATTATGCAAGCATCAAGGCACAAAGGAATTTCAATTGGCTTACAAAAAAGAAGCCAGAACAGCGCAGCTAATATTACGTAACTTTAGGTGGCACAGAAGGAAATCCTGTGCTCTAAACAACGGAAACAGTTAAGGGAGATGAGACAGAAAAAGAGGGGACACACACACACACACACACACACACACACACACACACACACACACACACACACACACACAAAGGTACACAGAGGACAATGACACAGGGGGAACCTAACCTAGACTTATTTGCACATGTGTGACTTTCTTAGTCTCAGACAATTTGCATGTTAATGATCAAGGAACTGACCTCACAGCCGATTGTTTGTCAGTGGTGCTAGTTTCAGTCATTGTGGAAATGTACTGTTTAAAAGGTTGGGGAAACCTGTAGCCAGCTGAGACTGAAGAAGTGACTTGGTTGAGTGACAAAATGTTTCTCCCACTGAAAACGCTACGTTGAGATTTACAGAGTCAATCTTTTGGGATCTTATAAGGACATTTTAAAAACTTACTCAGCATGGTTGTTTTTTGTGGGTTTTCCTTTTTGCTTGTTTAAGAGAATAGTAATTGTATTTTGTTCATTTCATGAAGAATATAATCTCTGCTAACAATGTAGCTGCGATTGACTGGTGTTCCCTGAATGCCTCACATACAGCTCCAGGACATTCAGCCAAGAGTCACTGATCCAACTTCAAGATTTAAATCCCGGATAAGCACATCTGGTGTTTAAGACTTTGCTGCTTCCCTGTTGGCTACTGTAATTTGTTACTTTCAGGATTTCCTAAAAAACAAAGCAAAAATGACAGGGAACAGAAAGGGAGAGCATTTTTCTCCTACACTGGCTCCTCTGCACTGGATCCCTCTTAAATACAGGACTGAATATAAAATACTATTTTTACTTCTAGAGTCTAATTTTTTTACATGACACTGTGCACTTCAGGACTTTCAAATATGAAGTTTTTTTTGTTTTTTTTAGAGTCAAACAGGAACTTGTACTTAGTCATGTTACTCCTGAGTGATCTTATGAAGTGATGATTTTCATCCATGTAACCTGACAAACATTATTGTTGTTTTGGTTAATTTTCACACACAGCTAAAGCTTTGAGCACTTTCCTAGTTTCTACTCACTCCGTTATGTGCTTCCATGTTTCATTTGAACTTCTTTGGTCCATCCACATAAATCCATCCATAAACACGAATCGATTCTGAATTTTCCTGTACCAGAAAGAGATCTGATGAAGGAGGAGCAGAGGGGAAAAGCTCTTCATTTATGTAAGGCTTTTCTCTGTTTTTGCACTTTTTTCTTTCAGTTGTAAATCAGTGTGAGTTTCTCCAGCAGGCTTGCTTCTTTCCTCCTCGTCTCCCATCCAGTACAACATGGTAGGCTGAACCTCACTGGGATTTATGTAGCACCTCTACAGCCTCATTCTAGAAAATTCATATACAATAACATTCACAGCTGTTTATTGCTGTATAAAGACTATGCAGAAGCAGAAGGTACTGGCTCATCAAACTCTCAACAGCAATAATGTAGACATATGAAGTTGGTGGGATTGTTGCAAAGCAAACAATCAGGCTGTGAAGTGTTTTAGCTTTATGGATATCAAAGGGTTGCTCAGTGAATCGACCAATAAAATCTGACACCTTGTGGACAGATGATACCATTACAGCTGATAGAATCACCGGGTTTGTTCTTTTTAGGGGTTATTTTTATGCCTCCAGTGTAACAGTGTGAGCTGTGTTGAAGTACTGCGGGTTCAGTAGAGGTCTCAGGACACCAGTCCTCGAGGCCTGGAGTTGCCCACCCCTGCTATAGAGGATGCATAGGTCTGATCTTGGAAAAACGAAATGTGTTTGGCAAAAAGATGAAGAATCTTTTTCAGTTCACACCAGGGGCGGAGCGTGGGGGTGGCTTACTGGGCTTAAGCCCGGGTTGTTTTGTCAGAAGCCCGGGGTATTTTGGAGTGCAATTTTTTCATAGTTAGATGCCTGGATGACAACTGTATAAAACAAAAAGTACACACAATATTCGAAGCACATAGTGCACACTGTGGGAATTTACGACTGTGCGTGAATCCCCCCCCTGATATTGGTATGATCCAAGCTCAGGCACTAAGCGACTGAGCGAGGGGGCGGGGCAGCTGCTGCCCGTCAGTGCGCTGTTGGAGAGACGGAGCTAGCCATACTAAGGAGAGCTTAAGTTTGACCAGGTACCAAAGCAAATCATTCGTACCGTACAAATAATGTAAATATGACGGTGCATCACGAAAGATTGATATCAAACTGATCACTTGACCAATATTACGTTACTTGCTCTTCAAGTGAATCAACAAATGGCGAAATGAAAAGCCGAACAAATGCTATTTTTTTTTAGAGATTCTTAGCTTACGTTTGTTTATTTCATATTTTCAGTTCTTACCCTCCCCGACTAAATTGGTTTCAGTTATGTACTGAAATATAAGAATGGACATTAGAGGGTTCTTTCAAAGAAAAACTCAGGTAAATGTTATTTTATATATTATGCTTTGTATGTTGTTCAGTATATTTGTATGCAAAACAAGAGGGATTTCAGTACACAGCAGGATATTCACATTTGTAACCAGATATTTACACTTTAGGGAGAAAACATAAAACATTTTTACTGCACAACATCAATTTAGAGTAAACTTTTGTTTTAGATAAATATTGAAATATATTTTGAATTAGTTATATGTCACAATAAAGAGAGACAGAGCTTTCTGTTTTTTATCACTTTCATCAAATTTAGGAGTACATATACACTAAGTTTATTGTTAATTAATAAGAAAACTCCAGACGATTCCATTCTGAGCTGAAGAAGCTTCTGATAGGTTAGTAGAGTCCATGTGAGTAAACAGGTGGCACAGCTGTGGATGCATATAAGGCAAAACACAGAGCCTGTTTCTGTGACATGGGAAAATCAAGAGATGTCAACCAAAACACCAGGAAAAGAACTGTGGAGCTCCATAAGTGTGGCTCAGTTTGAATACAATTTGGTGCCATTTGCAATTAAGAAATACAGACGATTTCTCTCTTTACTCTTAAAGTTAACAAATATGTTTTTTATATTTATCAATCTAAAAAAATAAACATTTAGTCTGATTTGATGTTACAATTAAAAAGTGTTAGTGTTTTTATCTGAAGAGTTTGTAAATATCTGTATATTTGATGATTGTCAGCACAAAGAGGGAGAGAGGAACAGAGAGGGAGATGGAGAATGAGGACAGAACAGAGATGAACAAGAGCAGGTGAGACACACATGTTAGTCAAATGGTTGTTTACCAAAAGTATCACCGTATCATAGGTACTCATGTATCTCATACCTAGTGTTTCTTTTTAGGTTTGTTATTTTTCAAATTCTATATTTATTAAGTTATGCAGGCTTGTTTGCACAACAAGGCTAAATAATTATATAAACCTTTCTCAATCTAAATATTGTACTTTGGTAAAATTAAAAAATAAATGTAGTGCAGGTCTATGATGATTTTTAGTGCTACTATCATCTAGTTCTGATTCTGGTTCTGTCTTTGTTAAGTCCCAAGTAGTCCTGATTTTGAACTGTTGTAGTCGTGTTTTAATTCTGGATCAGTTCTCGGTCTGGTTGAATTGGGGTTTAGTCCTCGTGTCTTGATACAGCCCTGATTTTGTTCTGCCTTGCTGCTTAATTAAAAAACTAGTTTAAGGTGTTCTGCACATGTGATATATATTTTTCCCTATATGAAGTCATTCTTTTTTGAACAAAACTCAAAACAGAGCCAATTAATCTTTCAGTCATTTCTACCCCCCCCCCCCCCCCCCCAAGGGAAAAAAAATCCCACATGCATACTATCCTTTTGGGCTAAGCCCCGGGTGTTTCAAATGTCTGGCTCCGCCTCTGGTTCACACAGAAAGCTCTGATCCCAGGATGTTTTTAAGGGATTGTCATACTTTTGACATCATTGTATTTGCTGATTATTCATCAGTTTTGTATCTGTTCCCTCTGTCCTCTCCATGCTGACCTCCTACTTCCTGTCCATCTCTCCACCTCAGCTATCTACTCAATTCCTCTGCTATCCTGGTTTGTGTGTTTACGTGTGTGTGCTTGTTTTTGTGCAGCAGCGGGACTTAGTGGAGATTTTCTGCCTGTTGGTTCCACACTTCCACACGCCTGTGATGACATTGTCCTGAACCGCTACTTAAAGGAGTGGCTGGTCCTCTCTTGGTGCTGGATTGTTTAATGACAGATCCTTGTCAGCTTTTTTCTAACAAAAAACGCCAAAGGAAAACCCTGTGTCCTTTCAAGCTCAGTCATCAATCCTTCCTTCCTTCTACAAGCTTGCCAAGAAGACAAAATTGGTAAAACTTGGAAAACAAGAATAAAACAAAACTCACAAACAGCTGATCTTTTTAAATTTTAATTGAAAATATAATACAAGGCATTTTCAATGAACATAAATATGGAAGATACAAGTGCACACTGCACATTATTGTCTACAGTTTAGGCCGTCTGTATAAGTAAGCATATTTGTTTGGCCACCAATTTGTCCACAGCAGTTATACAATCCACACTGGTTTATAACTCAGTGTGATAGTGAGCACTTCTTTCACTTTTCTTAATGTGCTTTTTATACATGTACAATATAAAAATAAAGGCTTGCGTTGAATACATTTGAATGTCCATAATGTACACTTTTAAAGGACACAGAGTCTTAAATGCACAGCAAACAGATTTCCTCTTTTCTTTCAACTTCCCTCATGAAATCTTGACTTTAGTCTTGAGCTTATATTCTCAAGTGGTTTGCATGAGATGCTTTTACAGTAGGTTTTCCTTCAACCTCATCAGCCTTCATCTCAGAATGTCATGTAAATAATTGTAAAAATATCTGTGCACATTAACCAAAAGCTTAAATAACAAACATATGCTCCAGTGTAATTACACTACAGCAGAATATGACCACACTTTCTTCTCTTTTCCAAATCGAAATCATATTCAGTAACAACAGACATTACAAATAGCGCTAATGTGTAAAAACATAATAAATAGTTTTAGTTCTTAACTAATGAAAAGAAGTTCTGGAATCATTCAGTGTATTAAAATGACCTTAGCTATTTGGATACATTCTTACAAATGTGATTTTTACAAAACAGTGCCTCCCTCACAGCAGTTTTTATTCAAAATATGTCCACACATTTTGGAAATGGAAAATAGTTTCTGAACCAAATCTAGTTTATTTGTTTCAGATTAGAAGCAAACTGAAACACATTTGTTAACTTCCAAGGTGCATAAAGAAAGTCTAAAGAGGTCGAGATTCCAGGAATATCTGTAGTGCAAGACTGATGGTCCTGCAATAATGTTGATGGAGTCTTTAGGTTTTTAGCCAAAAACTCCATCAGCTTAAATGAAACTTGATAAAATGGCTCAAATTTGCTGACCTAACAATGCATCTCGAGGCTTCTTAACAGACTTTCGTGCGCTTTACGCTTGTTAACATTTCCCCAAATATTTCTAAGTAGAATGTGAATACTTGATATACTCAAGTAAAGAAACTATAGAAATTTGTCAAATTTGTGCTACATAACTGTATATCCACAATTTTTTTCCAAGGAGTTTAAATACATAAGTACTGAAGTGTGGTGGACCATTTTGAAAGGAGACCTGCCTTATGGTTCTAATCCTGATGTGATGCATAGTGGTGCTCTGCTGCTAGCTGATATATTTGGTGGCCTCTTTTTGCTCTTCAGTTCAATTCAATTTTATTTATACAGCAAATCACAGTTGCCTCAAGGCGCTTTATATTGTAAGGTGGACCCTACAATAATACGGAGAAATAATACAAAGAAAGTCATATTATTGTTAGTTGCCCAACAGTAATATGACCCGCTTTGGCAACAGTGGGAAGGAAAAACTCCCTTTTAACAGGAATAATCCTCCAGCAGAACCAGGCTCAGGGAAGGGCGGCAATCTACCGCGACTGGTTGGGTTGTGGCAGATGGCCGGTTGTATATTTTTTCAGTTTCTTGATCCACTACTGGTCAAAGAAGGTGGCTCCTACTCCCTCTTGTTAAAAGCGAGAGCTTTATCCTCACTGTGCGGGACTGTGTGATCACCGGGTGTCTTTCTCTGCTATAAGCTCTTTGCGCCAGTCTAGAAGAACAGGTCCAAATAATGAATGTATGTAATGAATTTATGCTGATGACGCAGATGATGACTAAGTTACAAAAGAATGCCAACACAAAGTGGTAATAAAGGCAAACACGTCCCCTGTTTCTGTTGTCCATAAAGGCTGCACTCAACAACGTGCTACCAATTACCCCCCAAAATTCACATATTTACAATTTGAATGCTGCAGGCAACTTTAAATGATTAGTTATTAGCTATTAGCAGTGATGGGAATAACGGCATTACTTTTTTCAGTAATGAGTAATCTAACTAATTACTATTCCTATCGTTACAACGCCGTTACAGTTACTAACAAGAAAATGCGCTCCGTTACTATTTTTCAACAAACAGACGATTGAAGCTGTGTTCAGCTTACTGCATCTTATATCAGTTGCATGGAAGTAGCTGTAAGTAATGTGGACGCTACAGCGTTAAGTAGCTGTGCGCGCTCCCGCGGACGGTAATCATGATCACTGTCTAACGAAAAAGAGAGAGAGAGAGAGAGAGTTTTGTGACGTTTAGCGTGTTTGGAGTGTGTAGTTAGTGTGTAGTGTTGTGGATAGTTTTGTGTTGTGTGTCAGAACAATGAGGCGACTGCTGTCTCCAGGTAGAAACAGGAGTGATACACCTGCTGCTGTCAGACCTGCAGGTATCAGGCTGTGATGTTCTCCTTTATAGTGGACAGAAATTGTGTTTTTGGAGTGGCACAAATAATTTGTGTTGCATCTTATTGAATGCAGAACAACTGATTGTTCTGTAAATAGTTTGAAATGGTTATTTAAAAAATCAAGGTAAAAGGTAAATGGATGCAAATAACGTTGTTGTTTGCAAAACTTGTGCATAGGATTTTAAAATTGACAATTTATATTTGCATTTAAAGTTATGAAATATAATTCATTAAACATGTTTGTTGTTGTTACAGTAAAAAATATCACTTTTTCTACTCTGATTTTATGTTTTTTGTCTGATTTTAGATCAATTGTGTTAATACAGTATGTCAAAATGAAAACATAACTGGAAATTCAGACACGTGAGGTTGTGCTGAAAAGAATGATACCAAACAAGTAAACAGTTTTTAAAGGTGAAATGTAGAGGTCAAATCAGAAGTGGTTAAAATGGCCAATTATACCCTGGACCCCAGAGGGTTAAACATTTTTATAAAGTAACGCAATAGTTACTTTTCAAGTAATTAATTACTTTTAGAATATTGTAACTCAGTTACTAACAGTTACTTTTTTGAAGAAGTAACTAGTAACTATAATTAATTACCTTTTCAAAGTAACTTCCCCAACACTGGTTATTAGTACTAGTCAAGAATATAAGCAAATTTACTGTTCTGCAGTCCTAAACAGCTCAGTATTATCAGAAGCTTTTGCTCATCTGTATTTAAAGAAGTGAGTTTAAAAGCATTTTGAAATCAAGTTGAAAACCCAACAGAAGCAAAGCCAAAAAAAAGGATTAGGATACTTTGCAAGGGCAAACTTTATCACACAACACATTATGTTGTCTTTTGATGTCTGGTGCTGAAATAGAGTTAATAATACATAGATTAAACCCAGTGTTTATGAGCAACATTCTCCTTCTTAAACAGTAATGACCTATGAGTCCTTCAGGTAGTTTCTCTAAATAAAGACAATGGATAAAGTGTAGCATGCTGGTGCTCTTTTTTTTCCTGTCCGTGAGATTAGCACACACAGCGTTCCAGCTGCGGTTAGTAAATGGCAGGAGGAAAACAGTTTGGAAGAAATTACATTTAAAAATCTAAATATGAAAAATGAAAACATTAAAATCCATAAAGTAGAAAAGATGATACTGGACAAATGTATGAAAATCATATCTATACATAGTTTCAAATGTGTACAGTGCATACAGAGTACAAAAGAACTATAAGTAAGTATTCTTAAAGGAAGTAAACAGTGTGTCTGAGAGCTTGTTGGCATCAGTAAATGACCTTTCATTTTGAATTCTTTGCTAAATATTAAAGTCCCTTTGAAAAATCAGCAATTGATCCTTTGTGAGAGTATTCCCTTAGCTCATGCTAGACTAGAGATCCGGCCTGGTTCTGTGCAGGAACCATAATGGGCACGCCTCCCATTCGGGTGATGTTGGAGGCCATGATGGTGGAGGTGGGTAGTGGTGGCGGGGAGGGAGCGGTCTGGAGCTGCAGCCGAGGCTGGTTGTACGTTTGCGGCAGCGCCTGTGCCTGAGGCAACTGGGTGTAGCGCTCGGGTCTGGGCATGGAACCGCCATTGCTGCCGGCCTCGGGGGACAATGGCTGTTCACGTGGCAGGGTGGTGTTGTTGTTGTAGCTGTAATGGGTGGGAGTGGAGGCCCCTTGGTGGCGGGACGGTCTATAGCCGGCATTGCTGCCTGTGGCGGTGATGATGGATGCAGTGTCTGAGGGGGGGCGCTGTGGATACTGCTGCAGGTGGTGGTGGTGGTTGTTGTGGTGATGGGAGGACTCTTTGTGGTGTGGGCTGGAGGCGATGGAGGACAGGGTGCCATTCTTGGAGATGATGTCAGAACCCATGCCGCTCTTAGCCCATGACACACGCTTGGGAGCCTGAGCATCCTCCCTGTAGACATCGAGGTGCAGGATTACTTATTTGTGGCGTGTAGATTACTTTTAGAAATGCATAATTAGTTCACAGTAACACTGAAATGGAGTACTTCATTAAATCTTGAAACTATGGTAATTTGTTTCTGCTATCACAGGATATGAAAATTAAATCTGAAAAACAGGCTTCTTAAACAGGTGTGATAGAATCACTTTAGTTTGAGAAATGTGCAAGATCAAAATGTGCATTCCTGTGCAATTGGTACATGTCAAAAGTAAAACCTGGGTCATCTGCAAAGGACTAAAATGAATTTGATTCAAAGCAGCAGCAACAAGAACTTCATCTACCAACGCTGCCACTTATGACTTGCCTGAACTGACACTGTTTAGCACTGTGGCAAAAGGGTCCTGGTTCAGATCTGCTGGCCAGCTGAGATGCTGTTACGAATTTTAAATGATAAAATTCTGCTTGCATTTAAGCCACACTGACTCACTTGATTTCATTGGCCAAGTCATCCTCGTTGTTTCTTCTCCTTATCACGAAGACAAAAGCGAGGCACACAAAAAGGAGGAAGATGAAGCCAGCCACTGAGCCAACTGTGGCACCAACAATCACCCCCACTTTATTGGCTGGAATTAAAGAACATACAATTACTATCTCAAAGAATTTAAAAACACTTTTATTACCTCATTTCGTGTAGAATCAATAGTACTTGTACAGCACTGGCTAGAAAAGCAGATTAATGTTTTATATTCGAGTCATGTAAAGATGTCCTTTCTGTTTGACATAGAGATGGACTAATCAGGTGACCAGTTGTGTTGTGACCTAGCAAATCAGTTTTAAGCTACAATTCAGTTTCATTTATATAGGGACAAATCACAACAGCTGTTGCCTCAAGGCGCTTTATATTGTAATGTAAAGACACTACAATAATGCTGCGATGTTGATCACTAATTTACCGCTGTCCATTGTTTTCAGGCTTCTGCAACATTATATATTCCCAGGACGCTAGGTTGTGTTGGGCATGGTTGACTGTCCAGACTCATGTTAAAGTAAGACAAATTCAGCCAACTTTGACAAAAGTATAATTTTCTTAGCTGCTGAATAGAAAAGTCAGCTAAGCTAATGGTTACAATGTAAAATGTCACAGCCCTATGCTAGCAACGTTAAACATGTCTGGCAAACAGGGTTTGTTTTTTACTTTGAATCTGTGTAAGTCATGAGTGATAGGGGTTTATAATGATACTTTTGCTAAATTATTGTATATTTGTAATATTTTAATATATATGTAAGAAAGTTCGCTGCATATTCATTTAGTTTTCTTATGACGTGTCAGCAGTCATAAGAAATTAGTAGGATATGATCGTGTCCAACAGAAATAATTAATTACATCGATGCTCGCTGTTCATGCTTGATAATAGTGTATCTGAATGTGTGGTCCATAACTATTTTTCATCACTTATTTTTATTAATAAACCATAACCAGGGTTACACTTGCTGCGTACAGTTGGTAATGTGCAGGTCGATTGCGCAGCTCTTTTCTGCCACCGTGTTGCTGGCTGTGCACACGTATTTCCCCGACATGTTGCTGCTCAGGTTGTTCAGCTTCAGAGTGCCAGTCTTCTCATCTAACACAGCAGTTTACATGGAAAAGACAGTCAAACACACATGAAGACACATTATTTCACATGTATAACAGTTCTCAAAGATGTGCTAAGTGACAATCCCAAAAGACGGTGTGCAGGCTGCTTTTTCTATCAATAATTCACATTTATAGCAAACAATGACTCTTTGTTTTTTCGCTGTGCACTCACTGAGCATGGGTGAGAAGAAGACCTCAGAGGTGGGGCTGGTTTTCTTCCACTTGTACAAAGGAATAGGTTTCCCAGAGCTGGACATGCAGATCAGAGTAACATTTCCTTTTACCTCTGGCTTCCCTGTCATAGAGCACTTCGGAACAGAAGGAGGGACTGAGGGGAGAGGATTATGTAATGTTTTATTACAAGACTTTCTGTTTTACTGTTTCACAGTGAATCTGAGAAGTACAGCTGTGCAACGGGTGAATTTCCCTTACCTTTCACATCCAGGGTAACCGTTTCAGTAATACCATCATTAACAATCTGAAAGATGTAGCTTCCTGAATCGGACTCCCGGGTGTTGTTGATGTAGAACGACACATCTGATGATGGCATCTGATGTAGGAAACCGACACGGCCCTTAAACTGTCCGTCAAACACCTTCACCTCGTTGTCGGTGTAGGAGATGATCTGGACAGAAGGACAGAAAGCAAGCGTCACATGAAACAAAAAGAAGATTAAAAAAAGGGGGTTTTTTGGGGTCTTTTAGTACATAAAAGAAAGCACACGAAGAAGTAGTTGTGCATAACAGATATCACTGACCTGTGTCACTGACATCCAGGTCAGGGATGTAATGGACTTTGTATTTATCCAAAACATTTCCAGAGATTTATTTGCTAAATGTCCAAGTGCAAGACTTTAAAGAAAAGAAAGTTTCACTAACACTGGTAAAATCAGCAGTGCTTACAGAGGAAAGTTCAGGACATCTTCAACAACTCACCTTAGTATCACTGACATTGGACAGAAGTTAGCTTCACTGACTCATCAACCTTTACTGGACTCTACACAAAGTTTTACAGCCTCCTCCAAAGCAACTACACATGACGCATATCGGCAGGTGAGGTAAACAGTGCACGGCGGACTCACAGCCCACACTTTAAAAAGGTACGTTCTCAGTTTAAACATTGGACATGTTTTCTATGTTCAGTTGTGAATAAAATTAAATCTAACCTTCACATTTCCACCTATAAGGCCAAATTAAACAGTAATATTAATGTTCTTGAACCTGATCTATAAATTCTCAGCTCTCATTCTCTGCAATTTAATTAACACAAATTATGCAGGTCTGTATTGTTAGATAAATACTACATTCTAACGAATATGGCTCTTGTACAATAAAAAACAAAACACAACAAAAGAAGCCTGATATAAAACCTAGTTCCAGCATATGTATCTCTGCAGTGGAAGGGGCTGAAATACAGTATAAATAGAACGGTTCAAGGCAGATGCATCATTTACAGTAAAAAGTAAAGATGTTCTTAGATTAAAATCTGTTTTCTTTGAGTAATCTAGTCACCTGATGGTCTGGACCTTGATCACTTGCTGTAACTGATGGAACCTTGAATTCTGCTTTATACCAGAGAATCCTGAAGGAAAATCTCCTGCCATCAGCTTGTATTCTGAAGTTCAATTACATTTGAGTTATGCACCAGGAAAGTGATCCAGAACATAGCAGCAAAAGAAAACAACTTAAATCTGATTGAGATGCTTTGGCAAGACCTTAAACAGACCGTTTATTCTCAAAAGCCCTCCAATGTGAAAGAATTAAAGCATTCTGCAAAGAAGAGTGGGCCAAAATCACTCCACAGTGATCTAAAAGCATCATCGCCTGTTACCTTAAAGGTAAGAACGGTGAGGAGCAAAAACTGTCTGTTTAAAAGAGAAGATGAACTGAGGGGCTGCACCAAGAACTCATGCATTGGTATTTATGATTACTTTCAACTACAAATGATGCCAAGCAACTCTAATAGCATTCAAAAACAAAACCAAGAGCTGGAAAAGGCACAATAGGTTCTTGTCAATTATTTTCTCCATATTACTATTATTATATTATGCATAGGAAACATATATTAGCAGTTTGGAAAAAATATCACTTTGTCAAATTTTAGTTACTTACATAATTAGTACCATACCACCCCATTAGAGCACTTTGCTCTCAGACTGTAGGCTTACTTGTTGTTCCTAGTTCATTTAAAAGTAGAATGGGAGGAAGAGCCTTCAGTTTTCAGGCCCCGCTTCTGTGGAACCAGATTTGGATTGGGGAGACAGACACTATCTCTACTTTTAAAATTAGGATTCAGAGTTTCCTTCTTGCTAAAGTAGTACAGTTAGGGCATGATCAGGTGACCCTGAGTTATGCTGAGGCTGCTGGAGGATTCCCATGATGCACTGAGTATTTCTTCTTCAGTCACCTTTCTCGCTCACTATGTGTTTATATACATATTATTTCTAGTTATTAACCTCTGTCTCACTTCCACAGCATGTCTTATCCTGTTTTCCTTCTCTCACCCCAACTGGTCGCAGCAGATGGCCCCGCCCCTCCCTGAGCCTGGTCCTGCCGCAGGTTTCTTCCTGTTAAAACTGAGTTTTTACTTCCCACTGTTGCCAAAGTGCTTGCTCATAGGGGGTCATATGATTGTTGGGTTTTTCTCTCTATTATTGTAGGATCTACCTTACACTATAAAGTGACTTGAGGTGACTGTTGTTGTGATTTGGTGCTGTATAAATAAAATACAATAGAATTGAACAATTTGTCAGAGGGGAATTGCTCACTTTATCTTGTCTAAACACATACGACTCTGAATAGATTGCAGTTAAGTTTTGTTCTTTTATCAGTGAAAATGTTTTTACATTTAATGAATGTTTCTTCCTGTAAAGAGTAAAGTAAGGTGAGACACTAAGGGAAATAATAAAAAAAAAACCCTGTATCCTTTCCCTTCCTGAGTTCTCTTTCTTCCCCTAAATCTATTTGATTGTGATCCTCCTTTTGGATCATCTATCTGCACAGCACAGTAGTATTAGAAACCTTTAAGTCTTTTCTTGTCTTGGCTTGATATACAGTATATTAGACTTAAGTGTAATTGTTTCCTTACCATCTTCATCTGGCTGGTGTTAGGCATCAAAAAGTTCCAGGCGATACTCTTGGAATTTGGGTTGCCGCCAGTGTACCGGGCCTGCAGCTCCACATACTGACCCTCGATCACTTCTCCATTTTTCAGGGGTATTAAAAAGTTGGCCCATATGCCTGGATGAAGGAAGAAAGGGAAAAAATACACTGTAAAAATCACAGTTTTTTATTACTTTTATACACCACTGTACATGTAATCAATAATTGTAATCTCTATATTAATTTCTATTGTTAATCTCTGTCTCTCAGACAGTGTGTCTTTTGTCTGCCCCCCTCACAGCCAACCAGACGTGGTAGAAGAAGAAGCCGTCGCTCCCAGAGCAGAGGCTTCTTCCTATTAAAAGAGGTTTTTTTTTTTCTTCCCACTGTCACCAAGTGCTTGCTCCAGTTGCTAGAATGTTCTATGTAATACCGCAGGGTTTATCCTACAGTATAAACTGCCTTAATGTTGTGATTCAATTGAATTCTGACTCTGAATCATTACCTGTACAGTTGAAGGTGCAGCAGGAAACCTGTTTGGATTGTTCTTTGTTTCTCATGCCTGTTTCATGTTTGATGTCATATTTTTTATAATAAAAAGGTTATAAGCAGAATGATATTATAAGATTAATGAGGATCTGCTTAGCTTCTTTTTAATAATTGCCATTGATACTCCGTGTACAGGAGCGGAAACAATACTATTACGGGTGCAGTGCAGTGAATTACAAAGCTTTTTTTCTTTACTTTTTGCTTTTTGCTAATTATCCAGTGCTCTTCTGACTTGTTTCTAATTTCTTTTTACGTGTATCTAAATATTTGATATGGACTCTGTTTATTTTGTACTTTTATTTACTGTGTCATCAGAGTGACAGGTATCTGTGCATTCATCCCTATCCAACTACATGGAGATATATCAGTGGATATCATCCCCCGATGAAAGAAGCTCATTTCAACAGAGTTGTGCATATTAGCATATTTATGACTTCCTTTGTGTCATGTAGGTGAATGTTACATCGCTAATTGCAAATTCTAATAAACATTCTACCCCAGTTGTGTGTTCATTTGCTTCTGTTTTGCATTTAGTATGATCACTCCTGATAAATTACACAAGTTTTTTTTCTTTTTCTTTTTTCATTTGAATCTATTCTTTGGAAACTTTGACTTTTACAAGTTATCAAAAAAGACAGACAAAAATGTTTATTTCCTCAGGACTACTGTGTGAGTGCAATTTTGACTGGGGATACACATGTAGTTTCTAATATTCCAGTCCAATAATATATATCCTAATATTCCAATATGTCTGGATGTGTTTCAACAGCTGCCAAATGGCCAAGATGCTTTTAGAAGCTCTTATGTTTCTGTAATGTGTCTAAAATTTGGCAAAGACTTTTTTTTGAGAAGGATCTTTATCGGATGCTGATAATACCTACATTTAGAAAAAAACAGGAATTCAGTGCACAATGTTCCTGCTCACTGCAAATTTATTGTGACTAAAGAGATTATTTAAAAATGATTATTATTTGTTTCAAAACAAAAAAAATTCTCACTTTCCATGAAAACAAACTCTACAATTATAAGTATTTTATCATATTTCTGCCCTATATTAAACAAACACAGATTTATTGAGGACAGTATAAATCAGGCTTACACAATTCAGCCATACGCCACATCTGTGAAATAGTAAGATCTTGCTCAAGCTCTGTCATGATAGGAGGCAATAAGACGCAGGGTTTATTCAGCACGGACTACTTTTATTGAACTGTAGCACCAGTGTACGTGGCTACATCAATTTTCCAAAAACATACAGTGTTCCAGCGACCTCTAGTGGCCGGCCCCATAGTAGCCTTCCTAGTACAAGAAAAATAAATCTCACAACATCTTCCCCTTTAACAAAAGTACTTTAAATATAAAACAGTGTTGTCAGAACGTACGACATCACAGGGGTAGACTACCCTCAGTCCTGATAAGGTATTATTCTGCCCTTAGAACATAGAAAGGAGATAGTCCTCAGTCTCCCTTTGGAGCATCCCTTTGGCAAACCGTGTCCCTATTGACTGGACTGGGCAACAATGTCTTTTCGAGTACTGCAATCGTTTGCCAGGGGCCATTGGGCAGAGGAGTAGTCACGAGGGGTTCCCGTCGCTGTGTAGGCTTGTGCTCTCTGCAAAAGTTGCATGATCTCACCTTGTGTGTCATTTGAAGTCCAATGGTGGGCCACCACACTGTTGATCTTGCACGCTCTCTACATTTAGTTAGTCCTTGGTGGCCTTCATGTAATTGGTCAAGGACACTGGGTCTGAGTGCTGTGGGAATTACAATGCGATCGTGGTAGAGCACTAGACCGTCTGATTCTGAAAGGTGGCTTCTGGCTGCATAGAAGCCTTGCAGTGATGAACTCTTTGCCATTCTCAAAGGCCACCCTTGTCTGATGAAAATGATTGCTTTTTGAAGCTCTGGGTCCATCTGTGTAGCACTGTGAATTTCCTCCAACTTATGTGACTTGATAGGTTTGCTTGTCACTACGTTGCTCACATATACCTTGACCCGGCTGTCTGTCTCGAACTGATAGCATCCATGCAGTGGATGTCTGGAGAGTGCGTCCGCCACCACTAACTGTTTACCGAGAACATGCTCAGCAGTGACACTGAATCACATCAGTCGCATCAGCAGTCTCTGACATCTCAGTGGTGTTTGGTCAAGGTCGTATGAGTTGATCAAAGGCACCAAGGGCTTATGGTCAGTTTGTACACATACATGACCCATGCCTTGGATGTAGCGGGAAAAACGTTCACAGGCCCAGACAGATGCTAAACACTCTTTTTCAATCTGTGAATATCTTTTCTCTGCATCTGTGAGAGTGCGAGAACAAAAAGCAACAGGCCAAAACTCCCCGTCATGGTCCTGTAACAGTGCAGCATGCAGGCCATAGCTGCTTGGACCTGTTGAGCTTAAGGCCTGATGCTTTGATTGTCAGTAATACTGCATCTAAGCGTTGGTCATGCTCCTCTTTCTTAGCCCCGAAAACCAGTATGTCGTCCATCACAATGACAGTCCCATCTAGGCCCTTGAGCAAAGTGCTCATGAGCCGCTGGAAGATCTCGGGTGCTGTTATGCCAAATGGCAGACGCCTGAAGCAAAACCTGCCCATGGGAGTTATGAACGTGGTCAGTTTTTGGCAGCTGGGGTCCAGTGGAATTTGCCAGAACTCACTGGAGGCATCCAAAGTGGAAAAAACTTTGGGGCGATCGTGACTCAAAGAGCTGGGAGTTCGGCTTGTGACCGGAAGGTTGCCGGTTTGAACCCTGGCTCGGACAGACTCGGTCGTTGTGTCCTTGGGCAAGACACTTCACCTGCCGCCTACTGGTGGTGGTCAGAGGGGCCGATGGCGCGATATGGCAGCCTCGCTTCTGTCAGTCTGCCCCAAGGCAACAGTGGTTGTGTGACTGGAGGAGCTATTGGCTTTTGCGGTATGTAACTTACTTTATTAACTTACATTACAGCAAATTTATGCATTTTGTCCACGTGTTTATTTTTCTGTTTTGCAGCTGGTCTGAAGGCTGGTGTTTATTCTCTGCTGCAATTAATCATGACTTGCGGTGAAGCTCTATGGAGTGGCTCGATGGACAAAAACATAAATATTACACATGTGGCCCAGAGAAAGAAGACTCGCGTTGTGAGTTTGCTAACCCTGATGTTTCCCTGCACATCAAGGATTGCTGTTAAAGCAGAATTGAAGTGTACTGTTCAAACACAGGGATTTTAAGTGGCACCATAGTGGGTTAAAACAAACAAACAAACATAAAAAAAAGACATGTCGGTTTTTCCTGTGACTTTCATATTGTGGACAGTTAGAGCAAGGAATGCCAATTTCTCATGGTGAATCTTCAAAGACAGAGCAGAGTGGGTCTGCTTCAGTGGCGCACTGATCAGGTAATGAAAGCTGAACTTGTGTGAATTTCACTCTGGGTCTGTAAAAACTCAGATGAGCAATGTTCTGCCTGTAAAACATTGGTTTGATGTGTAAGTAACTAATCCACACCAGGATTATTTATAATAAAAGCATTTTTTTTTAAAATTGTGGATTTACTACTTTTCCTTGATTATTAAAGGACTACAACACCCAAACTAGTCATTACCTTTGCTTTAATTTTTTCTTTTTTTTTATTATAGCGAAAGTAGTCTTCAGGAAAAGTTCTCCAGGCTTCTTGAAGGACATTCAATTCAGTTCAATTCAAGTCAAGTTGGCTTTATTGTCACTTCAACCATATACAGTTTAACAGTACACAGTGAGGCGAAACAACGTTCCTCCAGGAACCAAGGTGCTACATGCAACATAAATTTACAACATAATTTAACAGAAAACTCTAAACTAGCTAACTAAGAGGCCTAGTTAGCTGGCTAGCAGAGACAAGACAGACTGACCTAACATAAATTACAACATAAATTAACAAAAAACTATCTAACTATCTCTAAGGATGACTTTTTTTTTTTGTTATCAGACAGCAGACAACAAAGTGCACGTGCAAATGTGCAAACAAGAGCAGCAAGTGACAGTGTGACAAAAAAAAAAACACAACGTAACATAATAATAAGGTTTTGTGATGATGAGTTGAGGTAGTGGAGGAACAGTAAACATTCCTTAGTGTAGCAGCAAAAATTAGGAAGTGCAGAAGTTAGTGCAGAAAGTCCAGTAATAATATTGTGCAAAAGACCATTTACAGGTTGGTGTGTGCGATGGTTTGGTGGTGTAGGTCAATGTGTTTGTGCTTGTGTTGATTAGTCAGTCCAGTCTCAATGTTTTGAGGTAGTTGAGTTAAGCTGAGTGATAATGTTAGTGTGTGTGTATGTGTGTGTGTGCGTGTGCGTGTTTATCAGTCAGTCCCTTTTTGCTGAGGAGACGGATGGCTTGTGGAAAAAAGCTGTTGCACAGTCTGGATGTGTGTGCCCGAATGCTTCGGTACCTTTTTCCAGATGGCAGGAGTGTGAAGAGTGTGTGAGAGGGGTGTGTCCGATCAGCCACAATGCTGGTGGCTTTGCGAATGCATCGTGTGGTGTAGATGTCCTCAATAAAGGGGAGAGAGACCCCGATGATCTTCTCTGCTGTTCCCACTATCCGCTGTAGGGTCTTGCGGTCTGATATGGCACAGTTCCCAAACCAGACAGTGATGCAGCCGCCCAGGATGCTCTCGATAGTTCCTCTATAGAAGGTGGTCAGGATCGGTGGTGGAAGCCGGGCCTTTCTCAGTCTTCTCAGAAAGAAGAGACGCTGTTGGGCTTTCTTGTGCAGGGAGCTGGTGTTGAGGGACCAGCCGAGGGCCGTCTCCAGGTGGACGCCCAGGAATTTGGTGCTGTCGACGATCTCCACAGAGGAGCCGTTGATGCTCAGCGGTGAGTGGTCGCCTCGTGTCCACCTAAAGTCAACAACCATCTCTTTTGTCTTGTCAACATTCAGAGACAGGTTGTTGTCTTTACACCAGTCCGTTAGTCTCTGCACTTCCTCTCTGTACGCTGACTCGTCGTTCTTGCTAATGAGACCCACCACGGTCGTGTCATCAGCGAACTTAATGATGTGATTTGAACTATGTGTTGCTACACAGTCATGAGTCAGCAGTGTGAACAATTCAATTCAATTCAATTCAATTCAATTCAATTTTATTTATATTGCACCAAATCACAACAACAGTCGCCTCACAGAGCTTTATATTGTACAGTAGATCGTACAATAATAGATACAGAGAAAAACCCAACAATCAACAATATGACCCCCTATGAGCAAGCACTTTGGCGACAGTGGGAAGGAAAAACTCCCTTTTAACAGGAAGAAACCTCCGGCAGAACCAGGCTCAGGGAGGGGCGGTCATCTGCTGCGACCGGTTGGGGTGAGAAGGAAGACAGGATAAAGACATGCATTCAAAGCTCTTCTTTTGGATGTTGGCTGCCTTTCCTTCCCTTCTCTGTCAAGATGATCCCACTATTCACTAATGTTGAGGTCCAGGGTTTGGGGAGGCCAATACACAACTGATAGCATTCCATAATGTGTTTTTCTATTTGAAGATGGTGGTGTTGTAAATGCTATTGTATAATTACGTTAGCACAATGGTGATAGGAAGGCCCCAACCCCGCCTTCCTAATGTGGGAGCCAACCAATAGGACCACTCCCTCCATGTCTGCGACCAGTGAGACCACAATCATCACCATCTAACAAGGTACCAGTGATATGAGACACATATGTTGCTTTCCACTTGTATGCACAATCATATTGGGTCACGGGTGGTATATGGGAAGTCTGGTAAACAGGTCCCTGGTGGCAGGAAACTAAGTCCGTGGGTCAGAGGGGGCCAGCCGAGATTCAGTCTCTGAGCATGTTACATGTAGGACACTGGGTTCTGTGTTCCCTCTGTTTAGTTTCTGCCCATGTGTTCCTTCTGTTCTCTGTCTGTTACTGTGTCTCTGAGTCCAGTCTGTGCATTTCCTGTTTTATTTTGAAGGTCTGTGTCTTATGTCAGTGTGTTCAGTTTTGTGCTCTCCCTGTCTCGTCTGTGTAATCAGTGTCAGCCGTGTCTCCCAGCTGTGTCCTTTCAGTCCTGTTCACCTCTTGTATTTAGTGTCTGAGTCTCACCCTGCTCGTCGTTGCGTCGTTCTTCATTCTACTCTGTTTGTTCTGTTTGCCCGGTTTCCTGTCTGTTGCTTTCCCAGTTTAGTTAGTTTTCTGTTCAATCGGCAAACTCCCAATAAAGACGGGTGTTTTGACTTCACATTTGCCTCTGTGAGTCCTGCTCTTGGGTTCCTGCCTGCCTTCACACAGCCATGACATTTTCTTCTTTTTTTTCCTGTTATTTATCTTCCTTCGTTGAGTCTCTGTTTCCTCCTTTTCTGCTTTTCTGCTTTGCAGTTTTTCACTTTTTCCTTTTTATTTGTTTCCTGTCTTTGTTCCTGCTGCTTTTATTGGAAGCAAGCTCCTCTGCAGAAAGAAACGCAATGTAGGACACATGTAGCTTTGGAAGATGGGTGCAACACTGACTGTCCAGCTCAGCTCAAAATTCAGTGTTTAGACATTTTCCTAGCTCTCCCATCTTCTTCTTCTTCATCCTCCTCCTCCCTTGGTCTCCTCCTCGAACCGCCTGGTACTGGGTTGGGGGGCAATAGCACAGGAGCATCCTGGCCATTGTCTCCATCGTCATCTGTGTCACTATCAGGAACACTTTCAGTGTCGCTCTCAGATCCCTCATCTTCCCACCACCTGATTTCATCAATAATTGGATCTTCTTCTGCTACATTATTGTACACGGGTTGTTCTATTTCTAGAGGTGGATTTCTTTCTGTGTAATCTCCTGCTCCCATCTCTGCTCTATTAATGACCAATGGTCGTTCTATCTGTTGGGGTGGATTTCTTTCTATGTTATCTCCTACTCCCATCTCTGCTCCATTAATGACCAAGGGTCCTTCTATTTCCTGGGGTGGATTTCTTTCAATGCCATCGCCTACTCCCATCTCTGCTCTAAAATTTTCCCAGGGTCCTGCTATTTCCTGGGGAGGATTTATTTCGATGCCTCCTGCCGGAACATCAACTGCCTCCTCTTGTTGTGGCAGTTGATTATCAACTAAACCACGCAACTGATTGATTTCAATCCAGGGGAACATCCTGTCAACTGCTCTAAGATTTCCCTGTTGCAGCAGTGCCAAAAGCAGCTCATTGACTGCTAGTCCTACACCAACATGGTTTTGTTCACCATCGTCATGGTTTTGTGAGCCGTCTCCTCTATCCATTTTTTGAAAACAGTCTGCTTTAATAGACTGGAGGAAACTGGTCGGTACAGCTGTCAAACTTTAGCTGATTGGTACAGAACTTTTAAAATATCCTTGAAAAAGAGTTTAAATCTCTTTAGGAAACTGTTTAAAAACACGAAGCAAATGTGAACTAATCGCAACTGATTGCTGTGAGGAACACTGCGAACTAACGGCTATTTAAGGATTTTCAGATCAAAGTCAAGATTTTGATTGGTTGTGCTTTGAGCTGACTTTTGTGACGTCATCGAATTTGGTTCATTGTGATGACGGTCAACGTTCTGCTGATGAAAAAATGTCGCCGGTGACTGAAACTTTTACAGGAGAAGCATTTCCCACAAAGCCTTGAATGAATTATAGTGACAGAAAGGGGCCACAAGATGACGCCATTTTTCACGTAGTAATTCGCGCCTCAGAGACGTCGTTATTTTTCAAAAAGAAAAAAGAAAAAGAAAGAAAGAAAGAAAGAAAGAAAGAAACAGCAACAACTACTAAACAGAATTTTTACACGTTCATTGCACATTTGTAGGAATGTTTAAATATTTACTTTTTATTAATTACTTTTCATTTCATCTTTATTTTTAAAATCACTGTGCACTGGCAGACCGGGGAGGTGTTCCCCATCTTTAAGAAGGGGGACCGGAGGGTGTGTTCCAACTAAAGGGGGATCACACTCCTCAGCCTCCCTGGGAAAGTCTATGCCAGGGTGCTGGAAAGGAGAGTTCGTCCGCTAGTAGAAACCCTGAAGACCAAACCGCTGTTGACTTAGCATGATCTGTTCTCGTACCTTGTCTGTAAAGTCAGCGCATACACGGCGCACCAGTTTCGCCGTCATAAATCTCTGGAGGCGCACATCCAATTCACCAAGGACTGGGTGCAATTGTGAGTACGCCGTCATTCAAACCAAGTGAAGTCAGCTTGAGTACTACGAGTAAAATGCGTTTGATTTCCCTCCGAACATTCAGATTAGTGCAGCATAAATTCATTCATGAGGGGAAATTACAGTGAGAACATGTGGAAGCTCTGTTAGATGGATGCCATAGTGAGTTCAGTGCACTGATGTGACATTGTCCTGAAGGATTTAGTTATTCTCTATGGTTAATGAAATTACACTAATTAATTCATATTTATTATAAATAATCCTAATTACACATCTTGCTTCCGTGTTTGTGTGCTGTGTCACTAAATACATTTTAGTGACACATTTTATTTTAGTTTTATACATTGATTAATGACCTGCAGAATCGCCTTATCATATTAAGTGTCCACAATTGTCACTTAAAGTCGAACTTTATGCTTTCTCACTCTTGAAAGTGATTACATCCTTGCATTACATACTTAAGTTTTTTGCTGATAGGTTTCTAAAAAGAAACATGCAGATTTAAAATATAACATGCAGCTTTCTATATATGGATACATAAAAACACTTTAGTTGTTACATTTATGATTAATGTATTTGAACGTAGACACAACACATTTGTGTCGGCCTTGGCTTATTAAAGTTCGTGTCTTGAACTTTGCCTGTGTGTGTTTCAGGTACTGCACTCTCAAAGACTGAATCATCCAGCATTGCAGCCATGGGTCATTGTGAGCATCACAGGGAAGGTTGAAGCCGCCCACTGCAGCTGTATGGCCGGAGTCGCGGAGACCTGCACCCATGTCTCTGCTCTTCTGTTTAAAGTAGAAGCAACAGTGTGGATCTGTGGCACAAGGACTGTTACAGATGAACCTGCATACTTGATTTTGCTGGGTAATATGACCAAGATACAGCCAGAGGTTGGCCATAAGATAGACTTCTCCTCTTCAGCTGCCCAAAAAAAGGCTCTCAATCAAAACATAAACAGACCATCTGTAGTGACAGGTAAAAGAAGCCGTCCTCAAAACAGAAAAATTCACAGGCACAGACGGTATCCACGCGCCTTCACGTCTGCAGTGCCCGGTGGTGCTTTCCGTGGCTCGTTACAAACGATGTGACATATATGAAGTCGTAAGTGTTCGTGTATTTAATATCGTACTAGGCAGATTTACTGCATTACCATTTACTACACATTTACCTGTGTATGGCTATTGTCAGTACATGTTGCTCATTGTAAACTTTCTTTAAGTGTGTAACATTCACAATGATACTGTTGATGGTAACGTGTATGATTCCAGCGTACCTGACAGGGACTATTGACTTTTTGTACACAGTTGATTATGTAAAGCCCCTTGCATTGGATTCATAATCAAGTTCACTGATTGACTACCCTGCAGTGCTGTTTTCCTGTATTCCTGTTTCATCCACTTTAATGAAGTGTCCTGTGTTATAGTAACAGTGAGTTGTGGATTCACTTAATGAATGCCTAAGTTGGGCTTTAATCTGCCTTAGACTTACTGATCTTCTTTGAATCAGCACCACAATAATCGTAAGGGCACTGACAAAACATACAAGTATAAATAAATAAAATCTATAGAAAGAGAAATATGTTTGATATGTTTTTATTAAGTTGCACACAAATAGCATTCTCTGCCAACAGGCTCAGAAGACAAAACTATGTAGAAACTGTGGAGGCAAACTTCTTTTCTCATGTAGTAATCACATGTTTAATCATATCACATTAGTTATAGTAATATCACTTTCTCACTTTACTATAGTAAGAGCACTCCCATCACCAGTTTACATGCATGTGGAATGTTAACACAGTGAGGCCATTGTAATGGGAGACGTTAAATAGATAGTGGGATGATCCTAGTGTTTCACTGGGATGCTCTCTCCACATTGCAATGTGTTTATTAAACCCACTTCAAATCAAGCTCACTGGGTGTGTTGCAGGTTATTGTTAAAATTTCCATAACAAAACACATAACAGACCGGAACCACAGAAGCAATGTGTACAAGCAGGTGGCAAACACAAGTTTTTGAAGTATTTGTACAACACATGCCTCTGCAACAGCTTCAGTGTTTCCTGGAATTGATTCGGAAACAATAACAAAGCTAATATCTATCTGTTATGACAGTCAAATTTCCCCCAAATAGTCTTGGTTGAGGTCGAGTGACTGTGAAAGGTATATGATCACAACATTTTCATAATGAACTATTCAGTGACCCCTCTTCAAATATTTTGTCACAGGACAAACATAATCTCTCATAGCATCTTTGTCGTGATTTTACAACTCTTTGACCTTTGACAAGTGGACCCTAACATGGCAGCAAAGTGCAACAATGTCTCTTCGTGTGCGGGTCAAGAGTTCACGGTATGCATTTAATTTCTTGCATGTCTGTAAATGACTAGTACAATGGTATAAATAATCCTTCACATTTTCCAGTATAAAAGTGGAAAATATATATAAATATAAAATAAATATATTACATCGTCTCATCGGGGCAACCTAAAAGACTCCTTTTATGGCTAGTCTTTGCACATCATAATAACACAGAAGAGAAGAAAGCAATTCATTCTCGATTGCTCTTAATTTCAGGGGATTTTCCAACCTGTTTTGGTTCAAAAGAGCCAAAGGAAAATCCTCATCAATGTTCGAGTGACAACTACATGCTTTTATTGCATGTGCACTGATAATGCTTACTGTCCTGTCATTGTAAGTCAGTCAAAATACATAAATAACACGTTGTGATCATACTGAAGACCACAGACGGCAGTCCAGGCATCAGGTGAGATAAAGGAGCTGGAGACATCACCTGATAAAGAAAAAAAGAGAAATGGAAAAGAGAAGTCTCCTTTATTGCACATTTTTCACCAATCACAAGCCTCTTCTCCCCCCTTCTGCCACCCTAGACTTTTGACCAATCACCGATCAGGATGAATTGCATTACTGGCTGATAAGGATACGTTGAAGAGGATGGATGGATAATAAAGCAACATGAGCATAAATGAAAGCAAAAATATTATGCAAGCATCAAGGCACAAAGGAATTTCAATTGGCTTACAAAAAAGAAGCCAGAACAGCGCAGCTAATATTACGTAACTTTAGGTGGCACAGAAGGAAATCCTGTGCTCTAAACAACGGAAACAGTTAAGGGAGATGAGACAGAAAAAGAGGGGACACACACACACACACACACACACACACACACACACACACACACACACACACACACACACACACACTAAGGTACACAGAGGACAATGACACAGGGGGAACCTAACCTTATTTGCACATGTGTGACTTTCTTAGTCTCAGACAATTTGCATGTTAATGATCAAGGAACTGACCTCACAGCCGATTGTTTGTCAGTGGTGCTAGTTTCAGTCATTGTGGAAATGTACTGTTTAAAAGGTTGGGGAAACCTGTAGCCAGCTGAGACTGAAGAAGTGACTTGGTTGAGTGACAAAATGTTTCTCCCACTGAAAACGCTACGTTGAGATTTACAGAGTCAATCTTTTGGGATCTTATAAGGACATTTTAAAAACTTACTCAGCATGGTTGTTTTTTGTGGGTTTTCCTTTTTGCTTGTTTAAGAGAATAGTAATTGTATTTTGTTCATTTCATGAAGAATATAATCTCTGCTAACAATGTAGCTGCGATTGACTGGTGTTCCCTGAATGCCTCACATACAGCTCCAGGACATTCAGCCAAGAGTCACTGATCCAACTTCAAGATTTAAATCCCGGATAAGCACATCTGGTGTTTAAGACTTTGCTGCTTCCCTGTTGACTACTGTAATTTGTTACTTTCAGGATTTCCTAAAAAACAAAGCAAAAATGACAGGGAACAGAAAGGGAGAGCATCTTTCTCCTACACTGGCTCCTCTGCACTGGATCCCTCTTAAATACAGGACTGAATATAAAATACTATTTTTACTTCTAGAGTCTAATTTTTTTACATGACACTGTGCACTTCAGGACTTTCAAATATGAAGTTTTTTTTTGTTTTTTTTTTAGAGTCAAACAGGAACTTGTACTTAGTCATGTTACTCCTGAGTGATCTTATGAAGTGATGATTTTCATCCATGTAACCTGACAAACATTATTGTTGTTTTGGTTAATTTTCACACACAGCTAAAGCTTTGAGCACTTTCCTAGTTTCTACTCACTCCGTTATGTGCTTCCATGTTTCATTTGAACTTCTTTGGTCCATCCACATAAATCCATCCATAAACACGAATCGATTCTGAATTTTCCTGTACCAGAAAGAGATCTGATGAAGGAGGAGCAGAGGGGAAAAGCTCTTCATTTATGTAAGGCTTTTCTCTGTTTTTGCACTTTTTTCTTTCAGTTGTAAATCAGTGTGAGTTTCTCCAGCAGGCTTGCTTCTTTCCTCCTCGTCTCCCATCCAGTACAACATGGTAGACTGAACCTCACTGGGATTTATGTAGCACCTCTACAGCCTCATTCTAGAAAATTCATACACAATAACATTCACAGCTGTTTATTGCTGTATAAAGACTATGCAGAAGCAGAAGGTACTGGCTCATCAAACTCTCAACAGCAATAATGTAGACATATGAAGTTGGTGGGATTGTTGCAAAGCAAACAATCAGGCTGTGAAGTGTTTTAGCTTTATGGATATCAAAGGGTTGCTCAGTGAATCGACCAATAAAATCTGACACCTTGTGGACAGATGATACCATTACAGCTGATAGAATCACCGGGTTTGTTCTTTTTAGGGGTTATTTTTATGCCTCCAGTGTAACAGTGTGAGCTGTGTTGAAGTACTGCGGGTTCAGTAGAGGTCTCAGGACACCAGTCCTCGAGGCCTGGAGTTGCCCACCCCTGCTATAGAGGATGCATAGGTCTGATCTTGGAAAAACGAAATGTGTTTGGCAAAAAGATGAAGAATCTTTTTCAGTTCACACAGAAAGCTCTGATCCCAGGATGTTTTTAAGGGATTGTCATACTTTTGACATCATTGTATTTGCTGATTATTCATCAGTTCTGTATCTGTTCCCTCTGTCCTCTCCATGCTGACCTCCTACTTCCTGTCCATCTCTCCACCTCAGCTATCTACTCAATTCCTCTGCTATCCTGGTTTGTGTGTTTACGTGTGTGTGCTTGTTTTTGTGCAGCAGCGGGACTTAGTGGAGATTTTCTGCCTGTTGGTTCCACACTTCCACACGCCTGTGATGACATTGTCCTGAACCGCTACTTAAAGGAGTGGCTGGTCCTCTCTTGGTGCTGGATTGTTTAATGACAGATCCTTGTCAGCTTTTTTCTAACAAAAAACGCCAAAGGAAAACCCTGTGTCCTTTCAAGCTCAGTCATCAATCCTTCCTTCCTTCTACAAGCTTGCCAAGAAGACAAAATTGGTAAAACTTGGAAAACAAGAATAAAACAAAACTCACAAACAGCTGATCTTTTTAAATTTTAATTGAAAATATAATACAAGGCATTTTCAATGAACATAAATATGGAAGATACAAGTGCACACTGCACATTATTGTCTACAGTTTAGGCCGTCTGTATAAGTAAGCATATTTGTTTGGCCACCAATTTGTCCACAGCAGTTATACAATCCACACTGGTTTATAACTCAGTGTGATAGTGAGCACTTCTTTCACTTTTCTTAATGTGCTTTTTATACATGTACAATATAAAAATAAAGGCTTGCGTTGAATACATTTGAATGTCCATAATGTACACTTTTAAAGGACACAGAGTCTTAAATGCACAGCAAACAGATTTCCTCTTTTCTTTCAACTTCCCTCATGAAATCTTGACTTTAGTCTTGAGCTTATATTCTCAAGTGGTTTGCATGAGATGCTTTTACAGTATGTTTTCCTTCAACCTCATCAGCCTTCATCTCAGAATGTCATGTAAATAATTGTAAAAATATCTGTGCACATTAACCAAAAGCTTAAATAACAAACATATGCTCCAGTGTAATTACACTACAGCAGAATATGACCACACTTTCTTCTCTTTTCCAAATCGAAATCATATTCAGTAACAACAGACATTACAAATAGCGCTAATGTGTAAAAACATAATAAATAGTTTTAGTTCTTAACTAATGAAAAGAAGTTCTGGAATCATTCAGTGTATTAAAATGACCTTAGCTATTTGGATACATTCTTACAAATGTGATTTTTACAAAACAGTGCCTCCCTCACAGCAGTTTTTATTCAAAATATGTCCACACATTTTGGAAATGGAAAATAGTTTCTGAACCAAATCTAGTTTATTTGTTTCAGATTAGAAGCAAACTGAAACACATTTGTTAACTTCCAAGGTGCATAAAGAAAGTCTAAAGAGGTCGAGATTCCAGGAATATCTGTAGTGCAAGACTGATGGTCCTGCAATAATGTTGATGGAGTCTTTAGGTTTTTAGCCAAAAACTCCATCAGCTTAAATGAAACTTGATAAAATGGCTCAAATTTGCTGACCTAACAATGCATCTCGAGGCTTCTTAACAGACTTTCGTGCGCTTTACGCTTGTTAACATTTCCCCAAATATTTCTAAGTAGAATGTGAATACTTGATATACTCAAGTAAAGAAACTATAGAAATTTGTCAAATTTGTGCTACATAACTGTATATCCACAATTTTTTTCCAAGGAGTTTAAATACATAAGTACTGAAGTGCGGTGGACCATTTTGAAAGGAGACCTGCCTTATGGTTCTAATCCTGATGTGATGCATAGTGGTGCTCTGCTGCTAGCTGATATATTTGGTGGCCTCTTTTTGATCTTCAGTTCAATTCAATTTTATTTATACAGCAAATCACAACAACAGTTGCCTCAAGGCGCTTTATATTGTAAGGTGGACCCTACAATAATACGGAGAAATAATACAAAGAAAGTCATATTATTGTTAGTTGCCCAACAGTAATATGACCCGCTTTGGCAACAGTGGGAAGGAAAAACTCCCTTTTAACAGGAATAATCCTCCAGCAGAACCAGGCTCAGGGAAGGGCGGCAATCTACCGCGACTGGTTGGGTTGTGGCAGATGGCCGGTTGTATATTTTTTCAGTTTCTTGATCCACTACTGGTCAAAGAAGGTGGCTCCTACTCCCTCTTGTTAAAAGCGAGAGCTTTATCCTCACTGTGCGGGACTGTGTGATCACCGGGTGTCTTTCTCTAATGCTATAAGCTCTTTGCGCCAGTCTAGAAGAACAGGTCCAAATAATGAATGTATGTAATGAATTTATGCTGATGACGCAGATGATGACTAAGTTACAAAAGAATGCCAACACAAAGTGGTAATAAAGGCAAACACGTCCCCTGTTTCTGTTGTCCATAAAGGCTGCACTCAACAACGTGCTACCAATTACCCCCCAAAATTCACATATTTACAATTTGAATGCTGCAGGCAACTTTAAATGATTAGTTATTAGCTATTAGCAGTGATGGGAATAACGGCATTACTTTTTTCAGTAATGAGTAATCTAACTAATTACTATTCCTATCGTTACAACGCCGTTACAGTTACTAACAAGAAAATGCGCTCCGTTACTATTTTTCAACAAACAGACGATTGAAGCTGTGTTCAGCTTACTGCATCTTATATCAGTTGCATGGAAGTAGCTGTAAGTAATGTGGACGCTACAGCGTTAAGTAGCTGCGCGCGCTCCCGCGGACGGTAATCATGATCACTGTCTAACGAAAAAGAGAGAGAGAGAGAGAGAGTTTTGTGACGTTTAGCGTGTTTGGAGTGTGTAGTTAGTGTGTAGTGTTGTGGATAGTTTTGTGTTGTGTGTCAGAACAATGAGGCGACTGCTGTCTCCAGGTAGAAACAGGAGTGATACACCTGCTGCTGTCAGACCTGCAGGTATCAGGCTGTGATGTTCTCCTTTATAGTGGACATAAATTGTGTTTTTGGAGTGGCACAAATAATTTGTGTTGCATCTTATTGAATGCAGAACAACTGATTGTTCTGTAAATAGTTTGAAATGGTTATTTAAAAAATCAAGGTAAAAGGTAAATGGATGCAAATAACGTTGTTGTTTGCAAAACTTGTGCATAGGATTTTAAAATTGACAATTTATATTTGCATTTAAAGTTATGAAATATAATTCATTAAACATGTTTGTTGTTGTTACAGTAAAAAATATAACTTTTTCTACTCTGATTTTATGTTTTTTGTCTGATTTTAGATCAATTGTGTTAATACAGTATGTCAAAATGAAAACATAACTGGAAATTCAGACACGTGAGGTTGTGCTGAAAAGAATGATACCAAACAAGTAAACAGTTTTTAAAGGTGAAATGTAGAGGTCAAATCAGAAGTGGTTAAAATGGCCAATTATACCCTGGACCCCAGAGGGTTAAACATTTTTATAAAGTAACGCAATAGTTACTTTTCAAGTAATTAATTACTTTTAGAATATTGTAACTCAGTTACTAACGGTTACTTTTTTGAAGAAGTAACTAGTAACTATAATTAATTACCTTTTCAAAGTAACTTCCCCAACACTGGTTATTAGTACTAGTCAAGAATATAAGCAAATTTACTGTTCTGCAGTCCTAAACAGCTCAGTATTATCAGAAGCTTTTGCTCATCTGTATTTAAAGAAGTGAGTTTAAAAGCATTTTGAAAGCAAGTTGAAAACCCAACAGAAGCAAAGCCAAAAAAAAGGATTAGGATACTTTGCAAGGGCAAACTTTATCACACAACACATTATGTTGTCTTTTGATGTCTGGTGCTGAAATAGAGTTAATAATACATAGATTAAACCCAGTGTTTATGAGCAACATTCTCCTTCTTAAACAGTAATGACCTATGAGTCCTTCAGGTAGTTTCTCTAAATAAAGACAATGGATAAAGTGTAGCATGCTGGTGCTCTTTTTTTTCTGTCCGTGAGATTAGCACACACAGCGTTCCAGCTGCGGTTAGTAAATGGCAGGAGGAAAACAGTTTGGAAGAAATTACATTTAAAAATCTAAATATGAAAAATGAAAACATTAAAATCCATAAAGTAGAAAAGATGATACTGGACAAATGTATGAAAATCATATCTATACATAGTTTCAAATGTGTACAGTGCATACAGAGTACAAAAGAACTATAAGTAAGTATTCTTAAAGGAAGTAAACAGTGTGTCTGAGAGCTTGTTGGCATCAGTAAATGACCTTTCATTTTGAATTCTTTGCTAAATATTAAAGTCCCTTTGAAAAATCAGCAATTGATCCTTTGTGAGAGTATTCCCTTAGCTCATGCTAGACTAGAGATCCGGCCTGGTTCTGTGCAGGAACCATAATGGGCACGCCTCCCATTCGGGTGATGTTGGAGGCCATGATGGTGGAGGTGGGTAGTGGTGGCGGGGAGGGAGCGGTCTGGAGCTGCAGCCGAGGCTGGTTGTACGTTTGCGGCAGCGCCTGTGCCTGAGGCAACTGGGTGTAGCGCTCGGGTCTGGGCATGGAACCGCCATTGCTGCCGGCCTCGGGGGACAATGGCTGTTCACGTGGCAGGGTGGTGTTGTTGTTGTAGCTGTAATGGGTGGGAGTGGAGGCCCCTTGGTGGCGGGACGGTCTATAGCCGGCATTGCTGCCTGTGGCGGTGATGATGGATGCAGTGTCTGAGGGGGGGCGCTGTGGATACTGCTGCAGGTGGTGGTGGTGGTTGTTGTGGTGATGGGAGGACTCTTTGTGGTGTGGGCTGGAGGCGATGGAGGACAGGGTGCCATTCTTGGAGATGATGTCAGAACCCATGCCGCTCTTAGCCCATGACACACGCTTGGGAGCCTGAGCATCCTCCCTGTAGACATCGAGGTGCAGGATTACTTATTTGTGGCGTGTAGATTACTTTTAGAAATGCATAATTAGTTCACAGTAACACTGAAATGGAGTACTTCATTAAATCTTGAAACTATGGTCATTTGTTTCTGCTATCACAGGATATGAAAATTAAATCTGAAAAACAGGCTTCTTAAACAGGTGTGATAGAATCACTTTAGTTTGAGAAATGTGCAAGATCAAAATGTGCATTCCTGTGCAATTGGTACATGTCAAAAGTAAAACCTGGGTCATCTGCAAAGGACTAAAATGAATTTGATTCAAAGCAGCAGCAACAAGAACTTCATCTACCAACGCTGCCACTTATGACTTGCCTGAACTGACACTGTTTAGCACTGTGGCAAAAGGGTCCTGGTTCAGATCTGCTGGCCAGCTGAGATGCTGTTACGAATTTTAAATGATAAAATTCTGCTTGCATTTAAGCCACACTGACTCACTTGATTTCATTGGCCAAGTCATCCTCGTTGTTTCTTCTCCTTATCACGAAGACAAAAGCGAGGCACACAAAAAGGAGGAAGATGAAGCCAGCCACTGAGCCAACTGTGGCACCAACAATCACCCCCACTTTATTGGCTGGAATTAAAGAACATACAATTACTATCTCAAAGAATTTAAAAACACTTTTATTACCTCATTTCGTGTAGAATCAATAGTACTTGTACAGCACTGGCTAGAAAAGCAGATTAAATCAAATCAAATCAAATCACTTTTTATTGTCACATCACATGTGCAGGCACACTGGCACAGCACATGCGAGTGAAATTCTTGTGTGCGAGCCCCACAAGCAACAGAGATGTGCAAACACAACAACACAAACGAGCAAAATACAAGAATGGCCAACCTGAAACTAATAAATATATGTACAATATATAATAGTATATGCATTTCTGGATGTGTATACTAAATATTTTCCTACGTGTGTGTGTGTGTGTGTGTGTGTGTGTGTGTGTGTGTGTGTGTGTGTGTATACACATTTTTACAAATTAAATAGTAAAAAAATAAAATAATAATAATAATAATAATAATAAAATATATAAAATATACAGAGTTGAATATGTGCAAAACAAGTGGCATTTATATACAGTGTGGAGTGCATAATGTTGAAGTTCCAGTAGTGAAGCTGAGGTGTCTATGACGTGTTCAGCAGTCTGATGGCCTGATGGAAAAAGCTGTCTCTCAGTCTGCTGGTACGGGACCGGATGCTGCAGAACCTCCTTCCTGATGGAAGCAGTCTGAACAGTTTATGGCTGGGGTGACTGGAGTCCTTGATGATCCTCCCCGCTTTCCTCAGGCACGGCTTCCTGTAGATGTCTTGGAGGGAGGGAAGCTCACCTCCAATTATCCGTTCAGAGCACCGCACTACTCGCTGGAGAGCTTTGCAGTTGTAGGCGGTGCTGTTGCCATACCAGGTGGTGATGCATCCAGTGAGGATGCTCTCAATGGCACAGTGATAGAAGGTCCTGAGGATGCGGGGGCTCATGCCGAATCTTTTCAGTCTCCTGAGAAAGAAGAGGCGCTGCTGCGCCTTCTTCACTGTTTTGTTTGTGTGTACTGACCACGTAAGATCCTCAGCCAGGTGTACGCCAAGGAACCGGAAGCTGCTCACTCTCTCCACAGCAGCGCCGTTGATGGTGATGGGGGTGTGTACTTCTCTGCACCTCCGGAAGTCCACTATCAACTCCTTTGTCTTTGCGACGTTGAGGGTGAGATGGTTGTCTTGACACCAGTGGGTCAGGGCGCTGACCTCCTCCCTGTAAGCCGTCTCATCACCGTTGGTGATAAGACCCACCACTGTAGTGTCGTCCGCAAACTTCACAATGATGTTGGAGCTGTTAGTGGCTGTGCAGTCGTAGGTGTAGAGTGAGTACAGGAGAGGGCTCAGTACACACCCCTGTGGAGCACCAGTGTTCAGTGTGATGGGGGATGAGGTGATGCTGCCCAGTCTGACCACCTGGCGTCTGTCAGACAGGAAGCTAAGGATCCAGCTGCAGAGGGAGCTGCTCAGTCCTAGATCCTGCAGTTTCCTGTCCAGCTTCGAGGGAACGATGGTATTGAATGCTGAGCTGTAATCTACAAACAGCATCCTCACATACGTGTCTCTCTTCTCCAGGTGTGACAGGGCAGTGTGTAGTGTCAGGGCTATGGCATCATCAGTGGACCTGTTGTGGCGGTATGCAAACTGTAGAGGGTCCAGTGAGTCAGGTAGTGCAGAGCAGATGAAGTCCCTGACCAGCTTCTCGAAGCATTTGCTTACGATGGGGGTCAGGGCTACAGGTCGCCAGTCGTTCAATGAGGAGATGGTGGAGGATTTGGGTACAGGGACGATGGTGGCCATTTTGAAGCAGGCTGGGACTACAGACAGAGAGAGGGAAAGGTTGAAGATGTGCGTGAACACTCCAGCCAGCTGAGCCGCGCATGACCTGAGGACGCGGCCGGGAATCCCGTCCGGACCAGTAGCTTTGCGTGCGTACACCTTCCTGAAGCACTTCCGCACATCCTCCTCAGACACAGTGTGCGCACTGACGTCATCCGCGGTGCGCACACTGTCCGGTCTCATGGTGTTCGCTGTGTCGAATCTAGCGTAGAATACGTTTAGATCCTCACACAGAGAGGCCGTGGTCTGCGGTGTGCTGGTTTTCCCTCTAAAGTCTGTGATCGTGTTTAGTCCCTGCCACATACTCCGAGGGTTGTCAAACTGTTGTTCCACCCTGTCCCTGTACTCACGTTTGGCTGCTTTGATCGTCTTCCGGAGTTGGTAATGTGCGTGTTTGTAGTCCGATGTGTTCGCGGAGGCAAAGGCGGTGTTCCGTGCCGCCAGTGCCGCGCGAACATCTCCGTTAATCCAGGGTTTTTGATTTGGGAAGGATTTGACTGTTCTGGATGGGACGACATCTTCCACGCATTTCCTGATAAATCCACAGACTGAGTCTGTGTATTCATCAATGTCTCTGGCGGCCACGTGAAACATTTCCCAGTCCGCGTGATCAAAACAGTCCCGCAGCGCAGACTCCGATTGGTCCGTCCAACAGTGCACCGCCCTCCGGGTTGGAGCTTCCTGTTTCAGCTTCTGCCTGTAGGCGGGCAGGAGCAGGATGGAGCAGTGATCTGATTGGCCGAATGGGGCGCGGGGGAGGGCTTTGTGTTGAAAAGGATGTGTTGATGGAGTTTTGGTGAGACTTTCTTCAGGTTTCCCTTATTAAAGTCTCCGGCTGTGATAAACGCTGCCTCTGGGTGTGCGGTTTCCTCGCTGCTGATCGCGCTGTACAGTTCCCTGAGTGCACGGTCAGTGTCGGCTTGTGGGGGAATGTAGAATGGCCGGCACTTAATCATCAGGTACTCCAGGTCCGGTGAGCAGAAGGATTTGACCGGGTGCACGTTCGCATAATCACACCAGCTGTTGTTGATCATGAAACACACACCACCGCCTCTGCTTTTCCCAGTAAGATCCTGTGACCTGTCCGCGCGGTGCACAGAGAACCCCGGCAGTTGTATTGCGGAGTCCGGTACTTTGTCCGATAGCCAGGTTTCTGTGAGGCAGATCACGCAGCAGTCCCGCATCTCTCGCTGGAATGAGATCCGTGCCCGAAGCTCGCACAGCTTGTTCTCCAGAGACTGCATATTAGCCAGTAATAAACTGGGTAACGGTGGTCTGTAAGTGCGCCGTCTCAGTCGAACCAGAACGCCAGATCTTCTCCCTCTGCGTCGGCGTTTGCGGCCTCCAGGGCCAGAGAACAAAGGCATCTCAGGTGAGATGAATGGGGGGTCTGCAAACGGAGCGTCCGTGTTGCAAAACTTGAACTCCGGAAAGTTATAAGAAAGACCGTCTTTTATGTCCAGTAAGGTTTGTCGGTCGTACACAAGGAGACAAGTGCTGCTCGTGAAAAAATAAAGGAAAAGTAAAATTAAACACAGAAGAAAGCCGTTGCTTGGGGGAGCTCGCGACGAGGCTGCCATACTCGGCGCCATCTTGAAGCATCACAATGTTTAATGATTAATGTTTTATATTCGAGTCATGTAAAGATGTCCTTTCTGTTTGACATAGACATGGACTAATCAGGTGACCAGTTGTGTTGTGGCCTAGCAAATCAGTTTTAAGCTACAATTCAGTTTCATTTATATAGGGACAAATCACAACAGCTGTTGCCTCAAGGCGCTTTATATTGTAATGTAAAGACACTACAATAATGCTGCGATGTTGATCACTAATTTACCGCTGTCCATTGTTTTCAGGCTTCTGCAACATTATATATTCCCAGGACGCTAGGTTGTGTTGGGCATGGTTGACTGTCCAGACTCATGTTAAAGTAAGACAAATTCAGCCAACTTTGACAAAAGTATAATTTTCTTAGCTGCTGAATAGAAAAGTCAGCTAAGCTAATGGTTACAATGTAAAATGTCACAGCCCTATGCTAGCAACGTTAAACATGTCTGGCAAACAGGGTTTGTTTTTTACTTTGAATCTGTGTAAGTCATGAGTGATAGGGGTTTATAATGATACTTTTGCTAAATTATTGTATATTTGTAATATTTTAATATATATGTAAGAAAGTTCGCTGCATATTCATTTAGTTTTCTTATGACGTGTCAGCAGTCATAAGAAATTAGTAGGATATGATCGTGTCCAACAGAAATAATTAATTACATCGATGCTCGCTGTTCATGCTTGATAATAGTGTATCTGAATGTGTGGTCCATAACTATTTTTCATCACTTATTTTTATTAATAAACCATAACCAGGGTTACACTTGCTGCGTACAGTTGGTAATGTGCAGGTCGATTGCGCAGCTCTTTTCTGCCACCGTGTTGCTGGCTGTGCACACGTATTTCCCCGACATGTTGCTGCTCAGGTTGTTCAGCTTCAGAGTGCCAGTCTTCTCATCTAACACAGCAGTTTACATGGAAAAGACAGTCAAACACACATGAAGACACATTATTTCACATGTATAACAGTTCTCAAAGATGTGCTAAGTGACAATCCCAAAAGACGGTGTGCAGGCTGCTTTTTCTATCAATAATTCACATTTATAGCAAACAATGACTCTTTGTTTTTTCGCTGTGCACTCACTGAGCATGGGTGAGAAGAAGACCTCAGAGGTGGGGCTGGTTTTCTTCCACTTGTACAAAGGAATAGGTTTCCCAGAGCTGGACATGCAGATCAGAGTAACATTTCCTTTTACCTCTGGCTTCCCTGTCATAGAGCACTTCGGAACAGAAGGAGGGACTGAGGGGAGAGGATTATGTAATGTTTTATTACAAGACTTTCTGTTTTACTGTTTCACAGTGAATCTGAGAAGTACAGCTGTGCAACGGGTGAATTTCCCTTACCTTTCACATCCAGGGTAACCGTTTCAGTAATACCATCATTAACAATCTGAAAGATGTAGCTTCCTGAATCGGACTCCCGGGTGTTGTTGATGTAGAACGACACATCTGATGATGGCATCTGATGTAGGAAACCGACACGGCCCTTAAACTGTCCGTCAAACACCTTCACCTCGTTGTCGGTGTAGGAGATGATCTGGACAGAAGGACAGAAAGCAAGCGTCACATGAAACAAAAAGAAGATTAAAAAAAGGGGGTTTTTTGGGGTCTTTTAGTACATAAAAGAAAGCACACGAAGAAGTAGTTGTGCATAACAGATATCACTGACCTGTGTCACTGACATCCAGGTCAGGGATGTAATGGACTTTGTATTTATCCAAAACATTTCCAGAGATTTATTTGCTAAATGTCCAAGTGCAAGACTTTAAAGAAAAGAAAGTTTCACTAACACTGGTAAAATCAGCAGTGCTTACAGAGGAAAGTTCAGGACATCTTCAACAACTCACCTTAGTATCACTGACATTGGACAGAAGTTAGCTTCACTGACTCATCAACCTTTACTGGACTCTACACAAAGTTTTACAGCCTCCTCCAAAGCAACTACACATGACGCATATCGGCAGGTGAGGTAAACAGTGCACGGCGGACTCACAGCCCACACTTTAAAAAGGTACGTTCTCAGTTTAAACATTGGACATGTTTTCTATGTTCAGTTGTGAATAAAATAAAATCTAACCTTCACATTTCCACCTATAAGGCCAAATTAAACAGTAATATTAATGTTCTTGAACCTGATCTATAAATTCTCAGCTCTCATTCTCTGCAATTTAATTAACACAAATTATGCAGGTCTGTATTGTTAGATAAATACTACATTCTAACGAATATGGCTCTTGTACAATAAAAAACAAAACACAACAAAAGAAGCCTGATATAAAACCTAGTTCCAGCATATGTATCTCTGCAGTGGAAGGGGCTGAAATACAGTATAAATAGAACGGTTCAAGGCAGATGCATCATTTACAGTAAAAAGTAAAGATGTTCTTAGATTAAAATCTGTTTTCTTTGAGTAATCTAGTCACCTGATGGTCTGGACCTTGATCACTTGCTGTAACTGATGGAACCTTGAATTCTGCTTTATACCAGAGAATCCTGAAGGAAAATCTCCTGCCATCAGCTTGTATTCTGAAGTTCAATTACATTTGAGTTATGCACCAGGAAAGTGATCCAGAACATAGCAGCAAAAGAAAACAACTTAAATCTGATTGAGATGCTTTGGCAAGACCTTAAACAGACCGTTTATTCTCAAAAGCCCTCCAATGTGAAAGAATTAAAGCATTCTGCAAAGAAGAGTGGGCCAAAATCACTCCACAGTGATCTAAAAGCATCATCGCCTGTTACCTTAAAGGTAAGAACGGTGAGGAGCAAAAACTGTCTGTTTAAAAGAGAAGATGAACTGAGGGGCTGCACCAAGAACTCATGCATTGGTATTTATGATTACTTTCAACTACAAATGATGCCAAGCAACTCTAATAGCATTCAAAAACAAAACCAAGAGCTGGAAAAGGCACAATAGGTTCTTGTCAATTATTTTCTCCATATTACTATTATTATATTATGCATAGGAAACATATATTAGCAGTTTGGAAAAAATATCACTTTGTCAAATTTTAGTTACTTACATAATTAGTACCATACCACCCCATTAGAGCACTTTGCTCTCAGACTGTAGGCTTACTTGTTGTTCCTAGTTCATTTAAAAGTAGAATGGGAGGAAGAGCCTTCAGTTTTCAGGCCCCGCTTCTGTGGAACCAGATTTGGATTGGGGAGACAGACACTATCTCTACTTTTAAAATTAGGATTCAGAGTTTCCTTCTTGCTAAAGTAGTACAGTTAGGGCGTGATCAGGTGACCCTGAGTTATGCTGAGGCTGCTGGAGGATTCCCATGATGCACTGAGTATTTCTTCTTCAGTCACCTTTCTCGCTCACTATGTGTTTATATACATATTATTTCTAGTTATTAACCTCTGTCTCACTTCCACAGCATGTCTTATCCTGTTTTCCTTCTCTCACCCCAACTGGTCGCAGCAGATGGCCCCGCCCCTCCCTGAGCCTGGTTCTGCCGCAGGTTTCTTCCTGTTAAAACTGAGTTTTTACTTCCCACTGTTGCCAAAGTGCTTGCTCATAGGGGGTCATATGATTGTTGGGTTTTTCTCTCTATTATTGTAGGATCTACCTTACACTATAAAGTGACTTGAGGTGACTGTTGTTGTGATTTGGTGCTGTATAAATAAAATACAATAGAATTGAACAATTTGTCAGAGGGGAATTGCTCACTTTATCTTGTCTAAACACATACGACTCTGAATAGATTGCAGTTAAGTTTTGTTCTTTTATCAGTGAATATGTTTTTACATTTAATGAATGTTTCTTCCTGTAAAGAGTAAAGTAAGGTGAGACACTAAGGGAAATAATAATAAAAAAAAAACCCTGTATCCTTTCCCTTCCTGAGTTCTCTTTCTTCCCCTAAATCTATTTGATTGTGATCCTCCTTTTGGATCATCTATCTGCACAGCACAGTAGTATTAGAAACCTTTAAGTCTTTTATTGTCTTGGCTTGATATACAGTATATTAGACTTAAGTGTAATTGTTTCCTTACCATCTTCATCTGGCTGGTGTTAGGCATCAAAAAGTTCCAGGCGATACTCTTGGAATTTGGGTTGCCGCCAGTGTACCGGGCCTGCAGCTCCACATACTGACCCTCGATCACTTCTCCATTTTTCAGGGGTATTAAAAAGTTGGCCCATATGCCTGGATGAAGGAAGAAAGGGAAAAAACACACTGTAAAAATCACAGTTTTTTATTGTGTGGATGCCTTAATAGGCATCCACACTATTGAGTTCCTGTTTCTCTTTATTCTTTATTATTCCGGGTGTTTCCGTACACTTTTCGCCGTGGATCTACTTCCACAATTTTTGTGCTATTTTCACCGTTCAAACTCTAAACTGTTCTGCTCTTTCTGCTTATGCCGGCTATGACTTTTGGTGTTTATTACTATTATACTTTTTAAAATATTACACTTTTTTCCTTTAATTTGTCCCATTGAAATGAATGGGAAACTTCCACAATTCTGCTAAAACTTTCTTGTCTTTGAAACTTAACTACTGCCTCATACTTTCACCTAGAAACTCCATTCAAACTTTAAAACGTTCTCAAATGATTGGGCTATTCCTGTATGATTCAGCTTTTTCAGATCTTCTACTGTTTTCATCTTATCTCTCTTTAAGTCTTCAGTTGCAAAATTGTCATTTTTCAGAAAATACATGCGTTGCTATGGTTGCTATGCAATTAAGTCAGAGGGGACAGTGAAACTGTTTGAATTTTCTCTTCATGTCCAAACAACTTCTTGCTACTCGCTCAATTTCCACTCAAGCCCCACAGATTATACACCAAAACGTAGGTATTTTTGCTGGCTTTCAGAAAATGTCCCTATCATTGTTGTGGGACTCATAGTTATTTTGCAAATCTCCTCAGAGTAACACAAAGTCAGAAAACTCTCCATATAAACTCAATGGAGAGTTTGTTCAAAATCACCGCTGGATTTCTCTAATGAGAGGCATTTTCAAATTGTCATATCTCCTTAACGAAGCGAAGTTAAGACATGAGGCTTGTCCCGGTATATCTTCAGACACTCCTGATGCTCACAATTCAAGAATTATTTTCTCACCTATTACCGTTCTGAGATGAGTTAGACTTGTTTGAGGGTAGGAAATTTGTCCCTCGCTCAGATTTCATCAGATTTCAAATTCTGGAAATGAGTCACTTTTTTCTCTCATCATATCTTTTTGATGGATTTCCACAGAGCCCTGAAAATTTCCATGACTGTTCACCAAAGCCTGCTGTTTCTTACGGTGAAAGAATGATTTTGATGCTCCATATAGATTTAGAGTTACCAAAGGTTGTTTGAGAGCAAGTCAAGGCAGTTTTTGCTTCGCCTCTACTCAGTTACAGTGTATTACAAGTCATATATCTTTAATAATTTATATTTTATCTCTGAATTATGAAGACCTGAAGATTCCCCCCATCTCTTCTGAACAAAACAATGTCTGAATGACCGTTCTAGCCTCTACGGTTAGGAAATTATGGCCATTTGTTCGAGGGGAATCCTGAATGTCAGAAATACACTGAAGAAAACTCACACCTCTCTCTGTGTCTGCGTGTGTAAGGGCTGACAACAGCAGGTGCAGCTAATTTAACTGACCTACATATACCAAGCCCAGACTCTCCACAGCTCCTGTTCCCTTTACTGTCTGTGTATGTGTGTCTGTGTATCAATATTTCTCCTATGTTTAGGTATTACTCCTCAATCATAGTATTTCTGCTAAAGCAAAGTACTTCTACTACATCTTAGTACTTCTGCTAAATCATAGTATTTTTTGAAAAATCATAGTATATTTGCCAAATCATGGTATTTGTGCAAAATCATGGTTTTGGGGCCAAATCATAATATTTCTGTTATGTTATAGTATATGTGCTGAATATATTATATGTGCCAAATCACAGTATTTATACCAAATTATAGTATTTATGCCAAATTACAGTATTTCTGCTAAAAAGCAGAAATATTCCTTTTTAGCAGGAATTTCTGCCAAAAGATAGTATTTATGTTAAAACATAGTATTTCTGCTAAATCAGAGTATTCCTGCCAAATCATAGTATTTGTACTGAAACATAGTACTTCTGCCCAATCACATTATTTGTACTAAATGATAGTACTTGTGCCAAATCATAGTATTTGTGCCAAAGCATCGTATTTGTATGGAGTCATAGTATTTCTTCTAAATCATAGTATTTCAATCAAATCTCAGTAGTTGTTGTTAAAACGCAGTATTATTGCAAAATCATAGTATTTGTACCCATTCATAGTATTTCTGCTAAATCATAGCATTTGTGCCAAATCATGGTATTTGTGCAAAAACATAGTATGTCTGCAAAACCATAGTATATCCCTTATGTTATAGTATTACTACTAAGGCATAGTATTTCTGCCAAATCATAGTATTTGTACTAAATCATAGTACTTGTGCCAAATCATAGTATTTGTTGCACATCATAGTATTGGAACCCAAACATAGTATTTGTCCCAAAGCATCGTATTTGTATGGAGTAATAGTATTTCTTCAAAATCATAGTATTTCAATCAAATCTCAGTAGTTGTGTTAAAATGCAGTATTATTGCCAAATCATAGTATTTGTACCCAATCATAGTATTTTTGCCAAATTGTGGTACTTGTGCCCAATTAATAATTCTGTTATGTTATAGTATTACTACTAAGTCGTAGAATATCTGTTATGTTATAGTGTATCTGCGGAATATAGTATGTGTGCCAAATCGTAGTATTTATACCAAATCACAGTATTTATGCTAAAACATAGTATTTCTGCCATATTGTGGTATTTGTGCAAGAACATTGAACTGTTATGTTATAGTATTACTACTAAGTAATAGTATTTCTGCCAAATCATAGTATTTGTGTGAATTTGTATACTGTAATATCACTGTAGTATGTAGTGGCTAAGTAGGGGGTGTTTACAGTGTAAATAGGTCATCTCTTGTGTTGGAGTGCCCTCTTGTGGCGCCTTTTGGGTAGTGCCTTAGTAAACGTGAACCCTGTAAGAAGTGGTATCAGACTGATTTGTAGTGGAGGAATTTGTTGCCAGTGTTCTTAATCATAGAAACCACACCATATCACCTCTCCACATCCTCCTACTGTATGCCATGCCTCCCTGTACCATCCATCTGACCGCCAATAAACTCCACCTGTGGTAATCTAATCCCTGGATGTCAGCCTCTCCTTCTGACCGAGGATAGTTACTATTGCAGCACCACCCAGCATTAAACTGACGTACACCATTCTGTACAATAGTATTTGTGCTAAAAAGTAGTATTTCTGCCAAATCATAGTATTACTGCTATTTCATACTATTTAAGCGAAATTACAGTGTTTCTGCAAAAACATGTTTGAGGGGTGGAAATCTGTCCTCCTCTCATTTTTCAAACTCCGAAAGTTAAGCCATTTCTTCTCTCGTCATGTCTCCACGACGGAGATACAAAGAGCTATGTAAATCGTAGTCAAAGTACACCAAAGTCCGCTGATTCACCCAGTGCAAGAATTATGCTTCTATCCCACCTAGTTTTTGAGTACAAATTTATACACTATCACAGACCGGTAATTCATATTGATAATTTATTACAATTCTGCAAAGTTTTATGATTTTAGCAGCTTTTCTAATATGGACCTCACATTCTTGTTAACAGTCTATGGCAGAAATACATACAAGTACACAGCCTGATGAAGCAGACAGAAGCAGTACCTCTGATTGGTTCAGCATTTTCACCTCTTATCAGCACAAATCTCAGCCTCTTCTGCTGTTTTCATTAGAATTGTAAGCTTTTCCACCTTTTTTCAGTTACGTGAGAACCAGTTTGGCTCAATGAGTAGCTGAAAAATGTCAGCCTCTTCTGCTGTTTTAGCAGGATTTCAGAGTTCAGCTTTTTCACTTGTTTTAAGCACAAATTTCAGTTTCTTTACCTCATTTCACAACAAAGTTCTTCCTCTTCACCTCTTTTCTGCTAATTTGAGCTTCTGCTCCACAGTGCACATTGTCCCTCTCATCATATCTTTGCTTGTGACCAGAACTCATTTGGCTCAGAGGGTAGGGCATCTGCCGTGAGACCCGGTGGCAGAGGTTTGAATCCTACCTGTGACAGTTGCTACACATGTTCCCTGCTTGCATGCGCTCTGCTTTCTTGTGTGTCACTGCTCTCCAGTGTGTCATTACACATACAGCCATCTTCAGCAAGTACTTCTGCTTCTACACCTCTTTTCAGCTCATCTTTTTGCTTCTTTGCCTCTTTTCAGCAGAAATTCTTCTGATTCACCTCTTTTCTGCCAAATGTTTAGCTTTTTCACCTCTTATCAGCACAATTCTAAGCAGCTTCTGCTAATTTCACCACAATTGTCACTCTCTCCACCTCGTCTTTGTGTGAATGAGTTTGGTGCAGTGAGGTGAATTGCCGCCTTTAGACCAGAAGGGCCAGGTTCGAATCCTGCTCAGGGCAATGTTTTTTGTTTTTGTTTTTCAACTTTTTCAGCTTTTTTCAGCAGACATCTTCAGCGTTAAGGCATCCACACAGCATTTTCGCAGGAAATGCAAATTTTTCTAGTTACTTTTGTCACGGACCCGGTGCCGGGGACTCGGGGTTCGTGAACAGTGTGGACCTTTATTGTTATTAGTGTATTGGATGTATGTTTGCTGCACTGTGCTCTTGTGTTCCATGCTGGTGTGTGTGTGTGTGTGTGTGTGTGTGTGTGTGTGAGGCTGGAGGATGAAGGACAGCCACCTGCAGGCCTGATGGGTGTGGCCCTGCCAGCTGCTGGTCACGCCTAGCTTACCACACACCTGCTTCTGATCAGGATCGTCGGGGGAGCTACTTAACAGAGCGATGGAGCTTCCTCCGGCGCAGGATCGTTGAGTTAGACTCCATGTCAGTGTTTCTAGTGTTGTTAAAGTGTATGCCTGCCGGAGTTGGTGCCATAACGGCTGTGTCTGTGTTTTTCCCCAGGAGGACAGCGGAACACAGGACTGCAAGACACACGGGGTGTGTGAAGGCACAGGGGCAGAGAGCACGGGATACCAGCACTTGGGAGAAGACACGTCACGGGAGTTGAGGGAGCACTTTTGGAGATTTAATGTGTGGTGTACAATTACCTCACTGTAAATAAACCCACTGTTCATTCCATTAAGTCTGCGTTTTGGGTCCTTTCTCCTACATCCCCCACGGTCTGCCCTCCAGACCGTGACAACTTTTATACACCACTGTACATGTAATCAATAATTGTAATCTCTATATTAATTTCTATTGTTAATCTCTGTCTCTCAGACAGTGTGTCTTTTGTCTGCCCCCCTCACAGCCAACCAGACGTGGTAGAAGAAGAAGCCGTTGCTCCCAGAGCAGAGGCTTCTTCCTATTAAAAGAGGTTTTTTTTTTTTTTTCTTCCCACTGTCACCAAGTGCTTGCTCCAGTTGCTAGAATGTTCTATGTAATACCGCAGGGTTTATCCTACAGTATAAACTGCCTTAATGTTGTGATTCAATTGAATTGAATTCTGACTCTGAATCATTACCTGTACAGTTGAAGGTGCAGCAGGAAACCTGTTTGGATTGTTCTTTGTTTCTCATGCCTGTTTCATGTTTGATGTCATATTTTTTATAATAAAAAGGTTATAAGCAGAATGATATTATAAGATTAATGAGGATCTGCTTAGCTTCTTTTTAATAATTGCCATTGATACTCCGTGTACAGGAGCGGAAACAATACTATTACGGGTGCAGTGCAGTGCAGTGAATTACAAAGCTTTTTTTCTTTACTTTTTGCTTTTTGCTAATTATCCAGTGCTCTTCTGACTTATTTCTAATTTCTTTTTACGTGTATCTAAATATTTGATATGGACTCTGTTTATTTTGTACTTTTATTTACTGTGTCATCAGAGTGACAGGTATCTGTGCATTCATCCCTATCCAACTACATGGAGATATATCAGTGGATATCATCCCCCGATGAAAGAAGCTCATTTCAACAGAGTTGTGCATATTAGCATATTTATGACTTCCTTTGTGTCATGTAGGTGAATGTTACATTGCTAATTGCAAATTCTAATAAACATTCTACCCCAGTTGTGTGTTCATTTGCTTCTGTTTTGCATTTAGTATGATCACTCCTGATAAATTACACAAGTTTCTTTTTCTTTTTTCATTTGAATCTATTCTTTGGAAACTTTGACTTTTACAAGTTATCAAAAAAGACAGACAAAAATGTTTATTTCCTCAGGACTACTGTGTGAGTGCAATTTTGACTGGGGATACACATGTAGTTTCTAATATTCCAGTCCAATAATATATATCCTAATATTCCAATATGTCTGGATGTGTTTCAACAGCTGCCAAATGGCCAAGATGCTTTTAGAAGCTCTTATGTTTCTGTAATGTGTCTAAAATTTGGCAAAGACTTTTTTTTGAGAAGGATCTTTATCGGATGCTGATAATACCTACATTTAGAAAAAAACAGGAATTCAGTGCACAATGTTCCTGCTCACTGCAAATTTATTGTGACTAAAGAGATTATTTAAAAATGATTATTGTTTCAAAACAAAAAAAATTCTCACTTTCCATGAAAACAAACTCTACAATTATAAGTATTTTATCATATTTCTGCCCTATATTAAACAAACACAGATTTATTGAGGACAGTATAAATCAGGCTTACACAATTCAGCCATACGCCACATCTGTGAAATAGTAAGATCTTGCTCAAGCTCTGTCATGATAGGAGGCAATAAGACGCAGGGTTTATTCAGCACGGACTACTTTTATTGAACTGTAGCACCAGTGTACGTGGCTACATCAATTTTCCAAAAACATACAGTGTTCCAGCGACCTCTAGTGGCCGGCCCCATAGTAGCCTTACTAGTACAAGAAAAATAAATCTCACAACATCTTCCCCTTTAACAAAAGTACTTTAAATATAAAACAGTGTTGTCAGAACGTACGACATCACAGGGGTAGACTACCCTCAGTCCTGATAAGGTATTATTCTGCCCTTAGAACATAGAAAGGAGATAGTCCTCAGTCTCCCTTTGGAGCATCCCTTTGGCAAACCGTGTCCCTATTGACTGGACTGGGCAACAATGTCTTTTCGAGTACTGCAATCGTTTGCCAGGGGCCATTGGGCAGAGGAGTAGTCACGAGGGGTTCCCGTCGCTGTGTAGGCTTGTGCTCTCTGCAAAAGTTGCATGATCTCACCTTGTGTGTCATTTGAAGTCCAATGGTGGGCCACCACACTGTTGATCTTGCACGCTCTCTACATTTAGTTAGTCCTTGGTGGCCTTCATGTAATTGGTCAAGGACACTGGGTCTGAGTGCTGTGGGAATTACAATGCGATCGTGGTAGAGCACTAGACCGTCTGATTCTGAAAGGTGGCTTCTGGCTGCATAGAAGCCTTGCAGTGATGAACTCTTTGCCATTCTCAAAGGCCACCCTTGTCTGATGAAAATGATTGCTTTTTGAAGCTCTGGGTCCATCTGTGTAGCACTGTGAATTTCCTCCAACTTATGTGACTTGATAGGTTTGCTTGTCACTACGTTGCTCACATATACCTTGACCCGGCTGTCTGTCTCGAACTGATAGCATCCATGCAGTGGATGTCTGGAGAGTGCGTCCGCCACCACTAACTGTTTACCGAGAACATGCTCAGCAGTGACACTGAATCACATCAGTCGCATCAGCAGTCTCTGACATCTCAGTGGTGTTTGGTCAAGGTCGTATGAGTTGATCAAAGGCACCAAGGGCTTATGGTCAGTTTGTACACATACATGACCCATGCCTTGGATGTAGCGGGAAAAACGTTCACAGGCCCAGACAGATGCTAAACACTCTTTTTCAATCTGTGAATATCTTTTCTCTGCATCTGTGAGAGTGCGAGAACAAAAAGCAACAGGCCAAAACTCCCCGTCATGGTCCTGTAACAGTGCAGCATGCAGGCCATAGCTGCTTGGACCTGTTGAGCTTAAGGCCTGATGCTTTGATTGTCAGTAATACTGCATCTAAGCGTTGGTCATGCTCCTCTTTCTTAGCCCCGAAAACCAGTATGTCGTCCATCACAATGACAGTCCCATCTAGGCCCTTGAGCAAAGTGCTCATGAGCCGCTGGAAGATCTCGGGTGCTGTTATGCCAAATGGCAGACGCCTGAAGCAAAACCTGCCCATGGGAGTTATGAACGTGGTCAGTTTTTGGCAGCTGGGGTCCAGTGGAATTTGCCAGAACTCACTGGAGGCATCCAAAGTGGAGAAAACTTTGGGGCGATCGTGGCTCAAAGAGTTGGGAGTTCGGCTTGTGACCGGAAGGTTGCCGGTTTGAACCCTGGCTTGGACAGACTCGGTCGTTGTGTCCTTGGGCAAGACACTTCACCTGCCGCCTACTGGTGGTGGTCAGAGGGGCCGATGGCGCGATATGGCAGCCTCGCTTCTGTCAGTCTGCCCCAAGGCAACAGTGGTTGTGTGACTGGAGGAGCTATTGGCTTTTGCGGTATGTAACTTACTTTATTAACTTACATTACAGCAAATTTATGCATTTTGTCCACGTGTTTATTTTTCTGTTTTGCAGCTGGTCTGAAGGCTGGTGTTTATTCTCTGCTGCAATTAAACATGACTTGCGGTGAAGCTCTATGGAGTGGCTCGATGGACAAAAACATAAATATTACACATGTGGCCCAGAGAAAGAAGACTCGCGTTGTGAGTTTGCTAACCCTGATGTTTCCCTGCACATCAAGGATTGCTGTTAAAGCAGAATTGAAGTGTACTGTTCAAACACAGGGATTTTAAGTGGCACCATAGTGGGTTAAAACAAACAAACAAACATAAAAAAAAGGCATGTCGGTTTTTCCTGTGACTTTCATATTGTGGACAGTTAGAGCAAGGAATGCCAATTTCTCATGGTGAATCTTCAAAGACAGAGCAGAGTGGGTCTGCTTCAGTGGCGCACTGATCAGGTAATGAAAGCTGAACTTGTGTGAATTTCACTCTGGGTCTGTAAAAACTCAGATGAGCAATGTTCTGCCTGTAAAACATTGGTTTGATGTGTAAGTAACTAATCCACACCAGGATTATTTATAATAAAAGCATTTTTTTTTTAAATTGTGGATTTACTACTTTTCCTTGATTATTAAAGGACTACAACACCCAAACTAGTCATTACCTTTGCTTTAATTTTTTCTTTTTTTTTATTATAGCGAAAGTAGTCTTCAGGAAAAGTTCTCCAGGCTTCTTGAAGGACATTCAATTCAGTTCAATTCAAGTCAAGTTGGCTTTATTGTCACTTCAACCATATACAGTTTAACAGTACACAGCGAGGCGAAACAACGTTCCTCCAGGAACCAAGGTGCTACATGCAACATCAATTTACAACATAATTTAACAGAAAACTCTAAACTAGCTAACTAAGAGGCCTAGTTAGCTGGCTAGCAGAGACAAGACAGACTGACCTAACATAAATTACAACATAAATTAACAAAAAACTATCTAACTATCTCTAAGGATGACTTTTTTTTTTTGTTATCAGACAGCAGACAACAAAGTGCACGTGCAAATGTGCAAACAAGAGCAGCAAGTGACAGTGTGACAAAAAAAAAAAAACACAACGTAACATAATAATAAGGTTTTGTGATGATGAGTTGAGGTAGTGGAGGAACAGTAAACATTCCTTAGTGTAGCAGCAAAAATTAGGAAGTGCAGAAGTTAGTGCAGAAAGTCCAGTAATAATATTGTGCAAAAGACCATTTACAGGTTGGTGTGTGCGATGGTTTGGTGGTGTAGGTCAGTGTGTTTGTGCTTGTGTTGATTAGTCAGTCCAGTCTCAATGTTTTGAGGTAGTTGAGTTAAGCTGAGTGATAATGTTAGTGTGTGTGTATGTGTGTGTGTGCGTGTTTATCAGTCAGTCCCTTTTTGCTGAGGAGACGGATGGCTTGTGGAAAAAAGCTGTTGCACAGTCTGGATGTGTGTGCCCGAATGCTTCGGTACCTTTTTCCAGATGGCAGGAGTGTGAAGAGTGTGTGAGAGGGGTGTGTCCGATCAGCCACAATGCTGGTGGCTTTGCGAATGCATCGTGTGGTGTAGATGTCCTCAATAGAGGGGAGAGAGACCCCGATGATCTTCTCTGCTGTTCCCACTATCCGCTGTAGGGTCTTGCGGTCTGATATGGCACAGTTCCCAAACCAGACAGTGATGCAGCCGCCCAGGATGCTCTCGATAGTTCCTCTATAGAAGGTGGTCAGGATCGGTGGTGGAAGCCGGGCCTTTCTCAGTCTTCTCAGAAAGAAGAGACGCTGTTGGGCTTTCTTGTGCAGGGAGCTGGTGTTGAGGGACCAGCCGAGGGCCGTCTCCAGGTGGACGCCCAGGAATTTGGTGCTGTCGACGATCTCCACAGAGGAGCCGTTGATGCTCAGCGGTGAGTGGTCGCCTCGTGTCCACCTAAAGTCAACAACCATCTCTTTTGTCTTGTCAACATTCAGAGACAGGTTGTTGTCTTTACACCAGTCCGTTAGTCTCTGCACTTCCTCTCTGTACGCTGACTCGTCGTTCTTGCTAATGAGACCCACCACGGTCGTGTCATCAGCGAACTTAATGATGTGATTTGAACTATGTGTTGCTACACAGTCATGAGTCAGCAGTGTGAACAATTCAATTCAATTCAATTCAATTTTATTTATATTGCACCAAATCACAACAACAGTCGCCTCACAGAGCTTTATATTGTACAGTAGATCGTACAATAATAGATACAGAGAAAAACCCAACAATCAACAATATGACCCCCTATGAGCAAGCACTTTGGCGACAGTGGGAAGGAAAAACTCCCTTTTAACAGGAAGAAACCTCCGGCAGAACCAGGCTCAGGGAGGGGCGGTCATCTGCTGCGACCGGTTGGGGTGAGAAGGAAGACAGGATAAAGACATGCATTCAAAGCTCTTCTTTTGGATGTTGGCTGCCTTTCCTTCCCTTCTCTGTCAAGATGATCCCACTATTCACTAATGTTGAGGTCCAGGGTTTGGGGAGGCCAATACACAACTGATAGCATTCCATAATGTGTTTTTCTATTTGAAGATGGTGGTGTTGTAAATGCTATTGTATAATTACGTTAGCACAATGGTGATAGGAAGGCCCCAACCCCGCCTTCCTAATGTGGGAGCCAACCAATAGGACCACTCCCTCCATGTCTGCGACCAGTGAGACCACAATCATCACCATCTAACAAGGTACCAGTGATATGAGACACATATGTTGCTTTCCACTTGTATGCACAATCATATTGGGTCACGGGTGGTATATGGGAAGTCTGGTAAACAGGTCCCTGGTGGCAGGAAACTAAGTCCGTGGGTCAGAGGGGGCCAGCCGAGATTCAGTCTCTGAGCATGTTACATGTAGGACACTGGGTTCTGTGTTCCCTCTGTTTAGTTTCTGCCCATGTGTTCCTTCTGTTCTCTGTCTGTTACTGTGTCTCTGAGTCCAGTCTGTGCATTTCCTGTTTTATTTTGAAGGTCTGTGTCTTATGTCAGTGTGTTCAGTTTTGTGCTCTCCCTGTCTCGTCTGTGTAATCAGTGTCAGCCGTGTCTCCCAGCTGTGTCCTTTCAGTCCTGTTCACCTCTTGTATTTAGTGTCTGAGTCTCACCCTGCTCGTCGTTGCGTCGTTCTTCATTCTACTCTGTTTTTTCTGTTTGCCCGGTTTCCTGTCTGTTGCTTTCCCAGTTTAGTTAGTTTTCTGTTCAATCGGCAAACTCCCAATAAAGACGGGTGTTTTGACTTCACATTTGCCTCTGTGAGTCCTGCTCTTGGGTTCCTGCCTGCCTTCACACAGCCATGACATTTTCTTCTTTTTTTTCCTGTTATTTATCTTCCTTCGTTGAGTCTCTGTTTCCTCCTTTTCTGCTTTTCTGCTTTGCAGTTTTTCACTTTTTCCTTTTTATTTGTTTCCTGTCTTTGTTCCTGCTGCTTTTATTGAAAGCAAGCTCCTCTGCAGAAAGAAACGCAATGTAGGACACATGTAGCTTTGGAAGACGGGTGCAACACTGACTGTCCAGCTCAGCTCAAAATTCAGTGTTTAGACATTTTCCTAGCTCTCCCATCTTCTTCTTCTTCATCCTCCTCCTCCCTTGGTCTCCTCCTCGAACCGTCTGGTACTGGGTTGGGGGGCAATAGCACAGGAGCATCCTGGCCATTGTCTCCATCGTCATCTGTGTCACTATCAGGAACACTTTCAGTGTCGCTCTCAGATCCCTCATCTTCCCACCACCTGATTTCATCAATAATTGGATCTTCTTCTGCTACATTATTGTACACGGGTTGTTCTATTTCTAGAGGTGGATTTCTTTCTGTGTAATCTCCTGCTCCCATCTCTGCTCTATTAATGACCAATGGTCGTTCTATCTGTTGGGGTGGATTTCTTTCTATGTTATCTCCTACTCCCATCTCTGCTCCATTAATGACCAAGGGTCCTTCTATTTCCTGGGGTGGATTTCTTTCAATGCCATCGCCTACTCCCATCTCTGCTCTAAAATTTTCCCAGGGTCCTGCTATTTCCTGGGGAGGATTTATTTCGATGCCTCCTACCGGAACATCAACTGCCTCCTCTTGTTGTGGCAGTTGATTATCAACTAAACCACGCAACTGATTGATTTCAATCCAGGGGAACATCCTGTCAACTGCTCTAAGATTTCCCTGTTGCAGCAGTGCCAAAAGCAGCTCATTGACTGCTAGTCCTACACCAACATGGTTTTGTTCACCATCGTCATGGTTTTGTGAGCCGTCTCCTCTATCCATTTTTTGAAAACAGTCTGCTTTAATAGACTGGAGGAAACTGGTCGGTACAGCTGTCAAACTTTAGCTGATTGGTACAGAACTTTTAAAATGTCCTTGAAAAAGAGTTTAAATCTCTTTAGGAAACTGTTTAAAAACACGAAGCAAATGTGAACTAATCGCAACTGATTGCTGTGAGGAACACTGCGAACTAACGGCTATTTAAGGATTTTCAGATCAAAGTCAAGATTTTGATTGGTTGTGCTTTGAGCTGACTTTTGTGACGTCATCGAATTTGGTTCATTGTGATGACGGTCAACGTTCTGCTGATGAAAAAATGTCGCCGGTGACTGAAACTTTTACAGGAGAAGCATTTCCCACAAAGCCTTGAATGAATTATAGTGACAGAAAGAAAGAAAGAAAGAAAGAAAGAAAGAAAGAAAGAAAGAAAGAAAGAAAGAAACAGCAACAACTACTAAACAGAATTTTTGCACGTTTAAAATCACCATGGCAATGCGCATGCGCATATTCTCCTGCACGCAACGGGCTTTGGAGTTGACGTAACGCCGCAATGCATTGTGGGAGCACCAGGCCACGAATCAAAACAAACACACTGTAGCTCAAAATGAAAAGGACGGTGTAGAGACAGTTTGTGTCCACATGCAAAGAGACGGTACTTGCAAAAAGTAGCGTGCATCGGAAATGTGGACCCGTATGAAAGTGGAGTAGAAACCCTGAAGACCAAACCGCTGTTGACTTAGCATGATCTGTTCTCGTACCTTGTCTGTAAAGTCAGCGCATACACGGCGCACCAGTTTCGCCGTCATAAATCTCTGGAGGCGCACATCCAATTCACCAAGGACTGGGTGCAATTGTGAGTACGCCGTCATTCAAACCAAGTGAAGTCAGCTTGAGTACTACGAGTAAAATGCGTTTGATTTCCCTCCGAACATTCAGATTAGTGCAGCATAAATTCATTCATGAGGGGAAATTACAGTGAGAACATGTGGAAGCTCTGTTAGATGGATGCCATAGTGAGTTCAGTGCACTGATGTGACATTGTCCTGAAGGATTTAGTTATTCTCTATGGTTAATGAAATTACACTAATTAATTCATATTTATTATAAATAATCCTAATTACACATCTTGCTTCCGTGTTTGTGTGCTGTGTCACTAAATACATTTTAGTGACACATTTTATTTTAGTTTTATACATTGATTAATGACCTGCAGAATCGCCTTATCATATTAAGTGTCCACAATTGTCACTTAAAGTCGAACTTTATGCTTTCTCACTCTTGAAAGTGATTACATCCTTGCATTACATACTTAAGTTTTTTGCTGATAGGTTTCTAAAAAGAAACATGCAGATTTAAAATATAACATGCAGCTTTCTATATATGGATACATAAAAACACTTTAGTTGTTACATTTATGATTAATGTATTTGAACGTAGACACAACACATTTGTGTCGGCCTTGGCTTATTAAAGTTCGTGTCTTGAACTTTGCCTGTGTGTGTTTCAGGTACTGCACTCTCAAAGACTGAATCAACCAGCATTGCAGCCATGGGTCATTGTGAGCATCACAGGGAAGGTTGAAGCCGCCCACTGCAGCTGTATGGCCGGAGTCGCGGAGACCTGCACCCATGTCTCTGCTCTTCTGTTTAAAGTAGAAGCAACAGTGTGGATCTGTGGCACAAGGACTGTTACAGATGAACCTGCATACTTGATTTTGCTGGGTAATATGACCAAGATACAGCCAGAGGTTGGCCATAAGATAGACTTCTCCTCTTCAGCTGCCCAAAAAAAGGCTCTCAATCAAAACATAAACAGACCATCTGTAGTGACAGGTAAAAGAAGCCGTCCTCAAAACAGAAAAATTCACAGGCACAGACGGTATCCACGCGCCTTCACGTCTGCAGTGCCCGGTGGTGCTTTCCGTGGCTCGTTACAAACGATGTGACATATATGAAGTCGTAAGTGTTCGTGTATTTAATATCGTACTAGGCAGATTTACTGCATTACCATTTACTACACATTTACCTGTGTATGGCTATTGTCAGTACATGTTGCTCATTGTAAACTTTCTTTAAGTGTGTAACATTCACAATGATACTGTTGATGGTAACGTGTATGATTCCAGCGTACCTGACAGGGACTATTGACTTTTTGTACACAGTTGATTATGTAAAGCCCCTTGCATTGGATTCATAATCAAGTTCACTGATTGACTACCCTGCAGTGCTGTTTTCCTGTATTCCTGTTTCATCCACTTTAATGAAGTGTCCTGTGTTATAGTAACAGTGAGTTGTGGATTCACTTAATGAATGCCTAAGTTGGGCTTTAATCTGCCTTAGACTTACTGATCTTCTTTGAATCAGCACCACAATAATCGTAAGGGCACTGACAAAACATACAAGTATAAATAAATAAAATCTATAGAAAGAGAAATATGTTTGATATGTTTTTATTAAGTTGCACACAAATAGCATTCTCTGCCAACAGGCTCAGAAGACAAAACTATGTAGAAACTGTGGAGGCAAACTTCTTTTCTCATGTAGTAATCACATGTTTAATCATATCACATTAGTTATAGTAATATCACTTTCTCACTTTACTATAGTAAGAGCACTCCCATCACCAGTTTACATGCATGTGGAATGTTAACACAGTGAGGCCATTGTAATGGGAGACGTTAAATAGATAGTGGGATGATCCTAGTGTTTCACTGGGATGCTCTCTCCACATTGCAATGTGTTTATTAAACCCACTTCAAATCAAGCTCACTGGGTGTGTTGCAGGTTATTGTTAAAATTTCCATAACAAAACACATAACAGACCGGAACCACAGAAGCAATGTGTACAAGCAGGTGGCAAACACAAGTTTTTGAAGTATTTGTACAACACATGCCTCTGCAACAGCTTCAGTGTTTCCTGGAATTGATTCGGAAACAATAACAAAGCTAATATCTATCTGTTATGACAGTCAAATTTCCCCCAAATAGTCTTGGTTGAGGTCGAGTGACTGTGAAAGGTATATGATCACAACATTTTCATAATGAACTATTCAGTGACCCCTCTTCAAATATTTTGTCACAGGACAAACATAATCTCTCATAGCATCTTTGTCGTGATTTTACAACTCTTTGACCTTTGACAAGTGGACCCTAACATGGCAGCAAAGTGCAACAATGTCTCTTCGTGTGCGGGTCAAGAGTTCACGGTATGCATTTAATTTCTTGCATGTCTGTAAATGACTAGTACAATGGTATAAATAATCCTTCACATTTTCCAGTATAAAAGTGGAAAATATATATAAATATAAAATAAATATATAATATAAAATATAAATATAAAATAAATATATTACATCGTCTCATCGGGGCAACCTAAAAGACTCCTTTTATGGCTAGTCTTTGCACATCATAATAACACAGAAGAGAAGAAAGCAATTCATTCTCGATTGCTCTTAATTTCAGGGGATTTTCCAACCTGTTTTGGTTCAAAAGAGCCAAAGGAAAATCCTCATCAATGTTCGAGTGACAACTACATGCTTTTATTGCATGTGCACTGATAATGCTTACTGTCCTGTCATTGTAAGTCAGTCAAAATACATAAATAACACGTTGTGATCATACTGAAGACCACAGACGGCAGTCCAGGCATCAGGTGAGATAAAGGAGCTGGAGACATCACCTGATAAAGAAAAAAAGAGAAATGGAAAAGAGAAGTCTCCTTTATTGCACATTTTTCACCAATCACAAGCCTCTTCTCCCCCCTTCTGCCACCCTAGACTTTTGACCAATCACCGATCAGGATGAATTGCATTACTGGCTGATAAGGATACGTTGAAGAGGATGGATGGATAATAAAGCAACATGAGCATAAATGAAAGCAAAAATATTATGCAAGCATCAAGGCACAAAGGAATTTCAATTGGCTTACAAAAAAGAAGCCAGAACAGCGCAGCTAATATTACGTAACTTTAGGTGGCACAGAAGGAAATCCTGTGCTCTAAACAACGGAAACAGTTAAGGGAGAGGAGACAGAAAAAGAGGGGACACACACACACACACACACACACACACACACACACACACACACACACACACACACACACACACACACACACACACAAAGGTACACAGAGGACAATGACACAGGGGGAACCTAACCTAGACTTATTTGCACATGTGTGACTTTCTTAGTCTCAGACAATTTGCATGTTAATGATCAAGGAACTGACCTCACAGCCGATTGTTTGTCAGTGGTGCTAGTTTCAGTCATTGTGGAAATGTACTGTTTAAAAGGTTGGGGAAACCTGTAGCCAGCTGAGACTGAAGAAGTGACTTGGTTGAGTGACAAAATGTTTCTCCCACTGAAAACGCTACGTTGAGATTTACAGAGTCAATCTTTTGGGATCTTATAAGGACATTTTAAAAACTTACTCAGCATGGTTGTTTTTTGTGGGTTTTCCTTTTTGCTTGTTTAAGAGAATAGTAATTGTATTTTGTTCATTTCATGAAGAATATAATCTCTGCTAACAATGTAGCTGCGATTGACTGGTGTTCCCTGAATGCCTCACATACAGCTCCAGGACATTCAGCCAAGAGTCACTGATCCAACTTCAAGATTTAAATCCCGGATAAGCACATCTGGTGTTTAAGACTTTGCTGCTTCCCTGTTGACTACTGTAATTTGTTACTTTCAGGATTTCCTAAAAAACAAAGCAAAAATGACAGGGAACAGAAAGGGAGAGCATTTTTCTCCTACACTGGCTCCTCTGCACTGGATCCCTCTTAAATACAGGACTGAATATAAAATACTATTTTTACTTCTAGAGTCTAATTTTTTTACATGACACTGTGCACTTCATGACTTTCAAATATGAAGTTTTTTTTGTTTTTTTTAGAGTCAAACAGGAACTTGTACTTAGTCATGTTACTCCTGAGTGATCTTATGAAGTGATGATTTTCATCCATGTAACCTGACAAACATTATTGTTGTTTTGGTTAATTTTCACACACAGCTAAAGCTTTGAGCACTTTCCTAGTTTCTACTCACTCCGTTATGTGCTTCCATGTTTCATTTGAACTTCTTTGGTCCATCCACATAAATCCATCCATAAACACGAATCGATTCTGAATTTTCCTGTACCAGAAAGAGATCTGATGAAGGAGGAGCAGAGGGGAAAAGCTCTTCATTTATGTAAGGCTTTTCTCTGTTTTTGCACTTTTTTCTTTCAGTTGTAAATCAGTGTGAGTTTCTCCAGCAGGCTTGCTTCTTTCCTCCTCGTCTCCCATCCAGTACAACATGGTAGGCTGAACCTCACTGGGATTTATGTAGCACCTCTACAGCCTCATTCTAGAAAATTCATACACAATAACATTCACAGCTGTTTATTGCTGTATAAAGACTATGCAGAAGCAGAAGGTACTGGCTCATCAAACTCTCAACAGCAATAATGTAGACATATGAAGTTGGTGGGATTGTTGCAAAGCAAACAATCAGGCTGTGAAGTGTTTTAGCTTTATGGATATCAAAGGGTTGCTCAGTGAATCGACCAATAAAATCTGACACCTTGTGGACAGATGATACCATTACAGCTGATAGAATCACCGGGTTTGTTCTTTTTAGGGGTTATTTTTATGCCTCCAGTGTAACAGTGTGAGCTGTGTTGAAGTACTGCGGGTTCAGTAGAGGTCTCAGGACACCAGTCCTCGAGGCCTGGAGTTGCCCACCCCTGCTATAGAGGATGCATAGGTCTGATCTTGGAAAAACGAAATGTGTTTGGCAAAAAGATGAAGAATCTTTTTCAGTTCACACAGAAAGCTCTGATCCCAGGATGTTTTTAAGGGATTGTCATACTTTTGACATCATTGTATTTGCTGATTATTCATCAGTTTTGTATCTGTTCCCTCTGTCCTCTCCATGCTGACCTCCTACTTCCTGTCCATCTCTCCACCTCAGCTATCTACTCAATTCCTCTGCTATCCTGGTTTGTGTGTTTACGTGTGTGTGCTTGTTTTTGTGCAGCAGCGGGACTTAGTGGAGATTTTCTGCCTGTTGGTTCCACACTTCCACACGCCTGTGATGACATTGTCCTGAACCGCTACTTAAAGGAGTGGCTGGTCCTCTCTTGGTGCTGGATTGTTTAATGACAGATCCTTGTCAGCTTTTTTCTAACAAAAACGCCAAAGGAAAACCCTGTGTCCTTTCAAGCTCAGTCATCAATCCTTCCTTCCTTCTACAAGCTTGCCAAGAAGACAAAATTGGTAAAACTTGGAAAACAAGAATAAAACAAAACTCACAAACAGCTGATCTTTTTAAATTTTAATTGAAAATATAATACAAGGCATTTTCAATGAACATAAATATGGAAGATACAAGTGCACACTGCACATTATTGTCTACAGTTTAGGCCGTCTGTATAAATAAGCATATTTGTTTGGCCACCAATTTGTCCACAGCAGTTATACAATCCACACTGGTTTATAACTCAGTGTGATAGTGAGCACTTCTTTCACTTTTCTTAATGTGCTTTTTATACATGTACAATATAAAAATAAAGGCTTGCGTTGAATACATTTGAATGTCCATAATGTACACTTTTAAAGGACACAGAGTCTTAAATGCACAGCAAACAGATTTCCTCTTTTCTTTCAACTTCCCTCATGAAATCTTGACTTTAGTCTTGAGCTTATATTCTCAAGTGGTTTGCATGAGATGCTTTTACAGTATGTTTTCCTTCAACCTCATCAGCCTTCATCTCAGAATGTCATGTAAATAATTGTAAAAATATCTGTGCACATTAACCAAAAGCTTAAATAACAAACATATGCTCCAGTGTAATTACACTACAGCAGAATATGACCACACTTTCTTCTCTTTTCCAAATCGAAATCATATTCAGTAACAACAGACATTACAAATAGCGCTAATGTGTAAAAACATAATAAATAGTTTTAGTTCTTAACTAATGAAAAGAAGTTCTGGAATCATTCAGTGTATTAAAATGACCTTAGCTATTTGGATACATTCTTACAAATGTGATTTTTACAAAACAGTGCCTCCCTCACAGCAGTTTTTATTCAAAATATGTCCACACATTTTGGAAATGGAAAATAGTTTCTGAACCAAATCTAGTTTATTTGTTTCAGATTAGAAGCAAACTGAAACACATTTGTTAACTTCCAAGGTGCATAAAGAAAGTCTAAAGAGGTCGAGATTCCAGGAATATCTGTAGTGCAAGACTGATGGTCCTGCAATAATGTTGATGGAGTCTTTAGGTTTTTAGCCAAAAACTCCATCAGCTTAAATGAAACTTGATAAAATGGCTCAAATTTGCTGACCTAACAATGCATCTCGAGGCTTCTTAACAGACTTTCGTGCGCTTTACGCTTGTTAACATTTCCCCAAATATTTCTAAGTAGAATGTGAATACTTGATATACTCAAGTAAAGAAACTATAGAAATTTGTCAAATTTGTGCTACATAACTGTATATCCACAATTTTTTTCCAAGGAGTTTAAATACATAAGTACTGAAGTGTGGTGGACCATTTTGAAAGGAGACCTGCCTTATGGTTCTAATCCTGATGTGATGCATAGTGGTGCTCTGCTGCTAGCTGATATATTTGGTGGCCTCTTTTTGATCTTCAGTTCAATTCAATTTTATTTATACAGCAAATCACAGTTGCCTCAAGGCGCTTTATATTGTAAGGTGGACCCTACAATAATACGGAGAAATAATACAAAGAAAGTCATATTATTGTTAGTTGCCCAACAGTAATATGACCCGCTTTGGCAACAGTGGGAAGGAAAAACTCCCTTTTAACAGGAATAATCCTCCAGCAGAACCAGGCTCAGGGAAGGGCGGCAATCTACCGCGACTGGTTGGGTTGTGGCAGATGGCCGGTTGTATATTTTTTCAGTTTCTTGATCCACTACTGGTCAAAGAAGGTGGCTCCTACTCCCTCTTGTTAAAAGCGAGAGCTTTATCCTCACTGTGCGGGACTGTGTGATCACCGGGTGTCTTTCTCTAATGCTATAAGCTCTTTGCGCCAGTCTAGAAGAACAGGTCCAAATAATGAATGTATGTAATGAATTTATGCTGATGACGCAGATGATGACTAAGTTACAAAAGAATGCCAACACAAAGTGGTAATAAAGGCAAACACGTCCCCTGTTTCTGTTGTCCATAAAGGCTGCACTCAACAACGTGCTACCAATTACCCCCCAAAATTCACATATTTACAATTTGAATGCTGCAGGCAACTTTAAATGATTAGTTATTAGCTATTAGCAGTGATGGGAATAACGGCATTACTTTTTTCAGTAATGAGTAATCTAACTAATTACTATTCCTATCGTTACAACGCCGTTACAGTTACTAACAAGAAAATGCGCTCCGTTACTATTTTTCAACAAACAGACGATTGAAGCTGTGTTCAGCTTACTGCATCTTATATCAGTTGCATGGAAGTAGCTGTAAGTAATGTGGACGCTACAGCGTTAAGTAGCTGCGCGCGCTCCCGCGGACGGTAATCATGATCACTGTCTAACGAAAAAGAGAGAGAGAGAGAGAGTTTTGTGACGTTTAGCGTGTTTGGAGTGTGTAGTTAGTGTGTAGTGTTGTGGATAGTTTTGTGTTGTGTGTCAGAACAATGAGGCGACTGCTGTCTCCAGGTAGAAACAGGAGTGATACACCTGCTGCTGTCAGACCTGCAGGTATCAGGCTGTGATGTTCTCCTTTATAGTGGACAGAAATTGTGTTTTTGGAGTGGCACAAATAATTTGTGTTGCATCTTATTGAATGCAGAACAACTGATTGTTCTGTAAATAGTTTGAAATGGTTATTTAAAAAATCAAGGTAAAAGGTAAATGGATGCAAATAACGTTGTTGTTTGCAAAACTTGTGCATAGGATTTTAAAATTGACAATTTATATTTGCATTTAAAGTTATGAAATATAATTCATTAAACATGTTTGTTGTTGTTACAGTAAAAAATATAACTTTTTCTACTCTGATTTTATGTTTTTTGTCTGATTTTAGATCAATTGTGTTAATACAGTATGTCAAAATGAAAACATAACTGGAAATTCAGACACGTGAGGTTGTGCTGAAAAGAATGATACCAAACAAGTAAACAGTTTTTAAAGGTGAAATGTAGAGGTCAAATCAGAAGTGGTTAAAATGGCCAATTATACCCTGGACCCCAGAGGGTTAAACATTTTTATAAAGTAACGCAATAGTTACTTTTCAAGTAATTAATTACTTTTAGAATATTGTAACTCAGTTACTAACAGTTACTTTTTTGAAGAAGTAACTAGTAACTATAATTAATTACCTTTTCAAAGTAACTTCCCCAACACTGGTTATTAGTACTAGTCAAGAATATAAGCAAATTTACTGTTCTGCAGTCCTAAACAGCTCAGTATTATCAGAAGCTTTTGCTCATCTGTATTTAAAGAAGTGAGTTTAAAAGCATTTTGAAAGCAAGTTGAAAACCCAACAGAAGCAAAGCCAAGAAAAAGGATTAGGATACTTTGCAAGGGCAAACTTTATCACACAACACATTATGTTGTCTTTTGATGTCTGGTGCTGAAATAGAGTTAATAATACATAGATTAAACCCAGTGTTTATGAGCAACATTCTCCTTCTTAAACAGTAATGACCTATGAGTCCTTCAGGTAGTTTCTCTAAATAAAGACAATGGATAAAGTGTAGCATGCTGGTGCTCTTTTTTTTCTGTCCGTGAGATTAGCACACACAGCGTTCCAGCTGCGGTTAGTAAATGGCAGGAGGAAAACAGTTTGGAAGAAATTACATTTAAAAATCTAAATATGAAAAATGAAAACATTAAAATCCATAAAGTAGAAAAGATGATACTGGACAAATGTATGAAAATCATATCTATACATAGTTTCAAATGTGTACAGTGCATACAGAGTACAAAAGAACTATAAGTAAGTATTCTTAAAGGAAGTAAACAGTGTGTCTGAGAGCTTGTTGGCATCAGTAAATGACCTTTCATTTTGAATTCTTTGCTAAATATTAAAGTCCCTTTGAAAAATCAGCAATTGATCCTTTGTGAGAGTATTCCCTTAGCTCATGCTAGACTAGAGATCCGGCCTGGTTCTGTGCAGGAACCATAATGGGCACGCCTCCCATTCGGGTGATGTTGGAGGCCATGATGGTGGAGGTGGGTAGTGGTGGCGGGGAGGGAGCGGTCTGGAGCTGCAGCCGAGGCTGGTTGTACGTTTGCGGCAGCGCCTGTGCCTGAGGCAACTGGGTGTAGCGCTCGGGTCTGGGCATGGAACCGCCATTGCTGCCGGCCTCGGGGGACAATGGCTGTTCACGTGGCAGGGTGGTGTTGTTGTTGTAGCTGTAATGGGTGGGAGTGGAGGCCCCTTGGTGGCGGGACGGTCTATAGCCGGCATTGCTGCCTGTGGCGGTGATGATGGATGCAGTGTCTGAGGGGGGGCGCTGTGGATACTGCTGCAGGTGGTGGTGGTGGTTGTTGTGGTGATGGGAGGACTCTTTGTGGTGTGGGCTGGAGGCGATGGAGGACAGGGTGCCATTCTTGGAGATGATGTCAGAACCCATGCCGCTCTTAGCCCATGACACACGCTTGGGAGCCTGAGCGTCCTCCCTGTAGACATCGAGGTGCAGGATTACTTATTTGTGGCGTGTAGATTACTTTTAGAAATGCATAATTAGTTCACAGTAACACTGAAATGGAGTACTTCATTAAATCTTGAAACTATGGTAATTTGTTTCTGCTATCACAGGATATGAAAATTAAATCTGAAAAACAGGCTTCTTAAACAGGTGTGATAGAATCACTTTAGTTTGAGAAATGTGCAAGATCAAAATGTGCATTCCTGTGCAATTGGTACATGTCAAAAGTAAAACCTGGGTCATCTGCAAAGGACTAAAATGAATTTGATTCAAAGCAGCAGCAACAAGAACTTCATCTACCAACGCTGCCACTTATGACTTGCCTGAACTGACACTGTTTAGCACTGTGGCAAAAGGGTCCTGGTTCAGATCTGCTGGCCAGCTGAGATGCTGTTACGAATTTTAAATGATAAAATTCTGCTTGCATTTAAGCCACACTGACTCACTTGATTTCATTGGCCAAGTCATCCTCGTTGTTTCTTCTCCTTATCACGAAGACAAAAGCGAGGCACACAAAAAGGAGGAAGATGAAGCCAGCCACTGAGCCAACTGTGGCACCAACAATCACCCCCACTTTATTGGCTGGAATTAAAGAACATACAATTACTATCTCAAAGAATTTAAAAACACTTTTATTACCTCATTTCGTGTAGAATCAATAGTACTTGTACAGCACTGGCTAGAAAAGCAGATTAATGTTTTATATTCGAGTCATGTAAAGATGTCCTTTCTGTTTGACATAGAGATGGACTAATCAGGTGACCAGTTGTGCTGTGGCCTAGCAAATCAGTTTTAAGCTACAATTCAGTTTCATTTATATAGGGACAAATCACAACAGCTGTTGCCTCAAGGCGCTTTATATTGTAATGTAAAGACACTACAATAATGCTGCGATGTTGATCACTAATTTACCGCTGTCCATTGTTTTCAGGCTTCTGCAACATTATATATTCCCAGGACGCTAGGTTGTGTTGGGCATGGTTGACTGTCCAGACTCATGTTAAAGTAAGACAAATTCAGCCAACTTTGACAAAAGTATAATTTTCTTAGCTGCTGAATAGAAAAGTCAGCTAAGCTAATGGTTACAATGTAAAATGTCACAGCCCTATGCTAGCAACGTTAAACATGTCTGGCAAACAGGGTTTGTTTTTTACTTTGAATCTGTGTAAGTCATGAGTGATAGGGGTTTATAATGATACTTTTGCTAAATTATTGTATATTTGTAATATTTTAATATATATGTAAGAAAGTTCGCTGCATATTCATTTAGTTTTCTTATGACGTGTCAGCAGTCATAAGAAATTAGTAGGATATGATCGTGTCCAACAGAAATAATTAATTACATCGATGCTCGCTGTTCATGCTTGATAATAGTGTATCTGAATGTGTGGTCCATAACTATTTTTCATCACTTATTTTTATTAATAAACCATAACCAGGGTTACACTTGCTGCGTACAGTTGGTAATGTGCAGGTCGATTGCGCAGCTCTTTTCTGCCACCGTGTTGCTGGCTGTGCACACGTATTTCCCCGACATGTTGCTGCTCAGGTTGTTCAGCTTCAGAGTGCCAGTCTTCTCATCTAACACAGCAGTTTACATGGAAAAGACAGTCAAACACACATGAAGACACATTATTTCACATGTATAACAGTTCTCAAAGATGTGCTAAGTGACAATCCCAAAAGACGGTGTGCAGGCTGCTTTTTCTATCAATAATTCACATTTATAGCAAACAATGACTCTTTGTTTTTTCGCTGTGCACTCACTGAGCATGGGTGAGAAGAAGACCTCAGAGGTGGGGCTGGTTTTCTTCCACTTGTACAAAGGAATAGGTTTCCCAGAGCTGGACATGCAGATCAGAGTAACATTTCCTTTTACCTCTGGCTTCCCTGTCATAGAGCACTTCGGAACAGAAGGAGGGACTGAGGGGAGAGGATTATGTAATGTTTTATTACAAGACTTTCTGTTTTACTGTTTCACAGTGAATCTGAGAAGTACAGCTGTGCAACGGGTGAATTTCCCTTACCTTTCACATCCAGGGTAACCGTTTCAGTAATACCATCATTAACAATCTGAAAGATGTAGCTTCCTGAATCGGACTCCCGGGTGTTGTTGATGTAGAACGACACATCTGATGATGGCATCTGATGTAGGAAACCGACACGGCCCTTAAACTGTCCGTCAAACACCTTCACCTCGTTGTCGGTGTAGGAGATGATCTGGACAGAAGGACAGAAAGCAAGCGTCACATGAAACAAAAAGAAGATTAAAAAAAGGGGGTTTTTTGGGGTCTTTTAGTACATAAAAGAAAGCACACGAAGAAGTAGTTGTGCATAACAGATATCACTGACCTGTGTCACTGACATCCAGGTCAGGGATGTAATGGACTTTGTATTTATCCAAAACATTTCCAGAGATTTATTTGCTAAATGTCCAAGTGCAAGACTTTAAAGAAAAGAAAGTTTCACTAACACTGGTAAAATCAGCAGTGCTTACAGAGGAAAGTTCAGGACATCTTCAACAACTCACCTTAGTATCACTGACATTGGACAGAAGTTAGCTTCACTGACTCATCAACCTTTACTGGACTCTACACAAAGTTTTACAGCCTCCTCCAAAGCAACTACACATGACGCATATCGGCAGGTGAGGTAAACAGTGCACGGCGGACTCACAGCCCACACTTTAAAAAGGTACGTTCTCAGTTTAAACATTGGACATGTTTTCTATGTTCAGTTGTGAATAAAATTAAATCTAACCTTCACATTTCCACCTATAAGGCCAAATTAAACAGTAATATTAATGTTCTTGAACCTGATCTATAAATTCTCAGCTCTCATTCTCTGCAATTTAATTAACACAAATTATGCAGGTCTGTATTGTTAGATAAATACTACATTCTAACGAATATGGCTCTTGTACAATAAAAAACAAAACACAACAAAAGAAGCCTGATATAAAACCTAGTTCCAGCATATGTATCTCTGCAGTGGAAGGGGCTGAAATACAGTATAAATAGAACGGTTCAAGGCAGATGCATCATTTACAGTAAAAAGTAAAGATGTTCTTAGATTAAAATCTGTTTTCTTTGAGTAATCTAGTCACCTGATGGTCTGGACCTTGATCACTTGCTGTAACTGATGGAACCTTGAATTCTGCTTTATACCAGAGAATCCTGAAGGAAAATCTCCTGCCATCAGCTTGTATTCTGAAATTCTGGTGCATAATTTGAGTTATGCACCAGGAAAGTGATCCAGAACATAGCAGCAAAAGAAAACAACTTAAATCTGATTGAGATGCTTTGGCAAGACCTTAAACAGACCGTTTATTCTCAAAAGCCCTCCAATGTGAAAGAATTAAAGCATTCTGCAAAGAAGAGTGGGCCAAAATCACTCCACAGTGATCTAAACGCATCATCGCCTGTTACCTTAAAGGTAAGAACGGTGAGGAGCAAAAACTGTCTGTTTAAGAGAGAAGATGAACTGAGGGGCTGCACCAAGAACTCATGCATTGGTATTTATGATTACTTTCAACTACAAATGATGCCAAGCAACTCTAATAGCATTCAAAAACAAAACCAAGAGCTGGAAAAGGCACAATAGGTTCTTGTCAATTATTTTCTCCATATTACTATTATTATATTATGCATAGGAAACATATATTAGCAGTTTGGAAAAAATATCACTTTGTCAAATTTTAGTTACTTACATAATTAGTACCATACCACCCCATTAGAGCACTTTGCTCTCAGACTGTAGGCTTACTTGTTGTTCCTAGTTCATTTAAAAGTAGAATGGGAGGAAGAGCCTTCAGTTTTCAGGCCCCGCTTCTGTGGAACCAGATTTGGATTGGGGAGACAGACACTATCTCTACTTTTAAAATTAGGATTCAGAGTTTCCTTCTTGCTAAAGTAGTACAGTTAGGGCGTGATCAGGTGACCCTGAGTTATGCTGAGGCTGCTGGAGGATTCCCATGATGCACTGAGTATTTCTTCTTCAGTCACCTTTCTCGCTCACTATGTGTTTATATACATATTATTTCTAGTTATTAACCTCTGTCTCACTTCCACAGCATGTCTTATCCTGTCTTCCTTCTCTCACCCCAACTGGTCGCAGCAGATGGCCCCGCCCCTCCCTGAGCCTGGTCCTGCCGCAGGTTTCTTCCTGTTAAAACTGAGTTTTTACTTCCCACTGTTGCCAAAGTGCTTGCTCATAGGGGGTCATATGATTGTTGGGTTTTTCTCTCTATTATTGTACGATCTACCTTACACTATAAAGTGACTTGAGGTGACTGTTGTTGTGATTTGGTGCTGTATAAATAAAATACAATAGAATTGAACAATTTGTCAGAGGGGAATTGCTCACTTTATCTTGTCTAAACACATACGACTCTGAATAGATTGCAGTTAAGTTTTGTTCTTTTATCAGTGAAAATGTTTTTACATTTAATGAATGTTTCTTCCTGTAAAGAGTAAAGTAAGGTGAGACACTAAGGGAAATAATAATAATAAAAAAAAACCCTGTATCCTTTCCCTTCCTGAGTTCTCTTTCTTCCCCTAAATCTATTTGATTGTGATCCTCCTTTTGGATCATCTATCTGCACAGCACAGTAGTATTAGAAACCTTTAAGTCTTTTCTTGTCTTGGCTTGATATACAGTATATTAGACTTAAGTGTAATTGTTTCCTTACCATCTTCATCTGGCTGGTGTTAGGCATCAAAAAGTTCCAGGCGATACTCTTGGAATTTGGGTTGCTGCCAGTGTACCGGGCCTGCAGCTCCACATACTGACCCTCGATCACTTCTCCATTTTTCAGGGGTATTAAAAAGTTGGCCCATATGCCTGGATGAAGGAAGAAAGGGAAAAAACACACTGTAAAAATCACAGTTTTTTATTACTTTTGTCACGGACCCGGTGCCAGGGACTCGGGGTTCGTGAACAGTGTGGACCTTTATTGTTATTAGTGTATTGGATGTATGTTTGCTGCACTGTGCTCTTGTGTTCCATGCTGGTGTGTGTGTGTGTGTGTGAGGCTGGAGGATGAAGGACAGCCACCTGCAGGCCTGATGGGTGTGGCCCTGCCAGCTGCTGGTCACGCCTAGCTTACCACACACCTGCTTCTGATCAGGATCGTCGGGGGAGCTACTTAACAGAGCGATGGAGCTTCTTCCGGCGCAGGATCGTTGAGTTAGACTCCATGTCAGTGTTTCTAGTGTTGTTAAAGTGTATGCCTGCCGGAGTTGGTGCCATAACGGCTGTGTCTGTGTTTTTCCCCAGGAGGACAGCGGAACACAGGACTGCAAGACACACGGGGTGTGTGAAGGCACAGGGGCAGAGAGCACGGGATACCAGCACTTGGGAGAAGACACGTCACGGGAGTCGAGGGAGCACTTTTGGAGATTTAATGTGTGGTGTACAATTACCTCACTGTAAATAAACCCACTGTTTATTCCATTAAGTCTGCGTTTTGGGTCCTTTCTCCTACATCCCCCACGGTCTGCCCTCCAGACCGTGACAACTTTTATACACCACTGTACATGTAATCAATAATTGTAATCTCTATATTAATTTCTATTGTTAATCTCTGTCTCTCAGACAGTGTGTCTTTTGTCTGCCCCCCTCACAGCCAACCAGACGTGGTAGAAGAAGAAGCCGTCGCTCCCAGAGCAGAGGCTTCTTCCTATTAAAAGAGGTTTTTTTTTTCTTCCCACTGTCACCAAGTGCTTGCTCCAGTTGCTAGAATGTTCTATGTAATACCGCAGGGTTTATCCTACAGTATAAACTGCCTTAATGTTGTGATTCAATTGAATTGAATTCTGACTCTGAATCATTACCTGTACAGTTGAAGGTGCAGCAGGAAACCTGTTTGGATTGTTCTTTGTTTCTCATGCCTGTTTCATGTTTGATGTCATATTTTTTATAATAAAAAGGTTATAAGCAGAATGATATTATAAGATTAATGAGGATCTGCTTAGCTTCTTTTTAATAATTGCCATTGATACTCCGTGTACAGGAGCGGAAACAATACTATTACGGGTGCAGTGCAGTGAATTACAAAGCTTTTTTTCTTTACTTTTTGCTTTTTGCTAATTATCCAGTGCTCTTCTGACTTATTTCTAATTTCTTTTTACGTGTATCTAAATATTTGATATGGACTCTGTTTATTTTGTACTTTTATTTACTGTGTCATCAGAGTGACAGGTATCTGTGCATTCATCCCTATCCAACTACATGGAGATATATCAGTGGATATCATCCCCCGATGAAAGAAGCTCATTTCAACAGAGTTGTGCATATTAGCATATTTATGACTTCCTTTGTGTCATGTAGGTGAATGTTACATCGCTAATTGCAAATTCTAATAAACATTCTACCCCAGTTGTGTGTTCATTTGCTTCTGTTTTGCATTTAGTATGATCACTCCTGATAAATTACACAAGTTTTTTTTTCTTTTTTCATTTGAATCTATTCTTTGGAAACTTTGACTTTTACAAGTTATCAAAAAAGACAGACAAAAATGTTTATTTCCTCAGGACTACTGTGTGAGTGCAATTTTGACTGGGGATACACATGTAGTTTCTAATATTCCAGTCCAATAATATATATCCTAATATTCCAATATGTCTGGATGTGTTTCAACAGCTGCCAAATGGCCAAGATGCTTTTAGAAGCTCTTATGTTTCTGTAATGTGTCTAAAATTTGGCAAAGACTTTTTTTTGAGAAGGATCTTTATCGGATGCTGATAATACCTACATTTAGAAAAAAACAGGAATTCAGTGCACAATGTTCCTGCTCACTGCAAATTTATTGTGACTAAAGAGATTATTTAAAAATGATTATTATTTGTTTCAAAACAAAAAAAATTCTCACTTTCCATGAAAACAAACTCTACAATTATAAGTATTTTATCATATTTCTGCCCTATATTAAACAAACACAGATTTATTGAGGACAGTATAAATCAGGCTTACACAATTCAGCCATACGCCACATCTGTGAAATAGTAAGATCTTGCTCAAGCTCTGTCATGATAGGAGGCAATAAGACGCAGGGTTTATTCAGCACGGACTACTTTTATTGAACTGTAGCACCAGTGTACGTGGCTACATCAATTTTCCAAAAACATACAGTGTTCCAGCGACCTCTAGTGGCCGGCCCCATAGTAGCCTTACTAGTACAAGAAAAATAAATCTCACAACATCTTCCCCTTTAACAAAAGTACTTTAAATATAAAACAGTGTTGTCAGAACGTACGACATCACAGGGGTAGACTACCCTCAGTCCTGATAAGGTATTATTCTGCCCTTAGAACATAGAAAGGAGATAGTCCTCAGTCTCCCTTTGGAGCATCCCTTTGGCAAACCGTGTCCCTATTGACTGGACTGGGCAACAATGTCTTTTCGAGTACTGCAATCGTTTGCCAGGGGCCATTGGGCAGAGGAGTAGTCACGAGGGGTTCCCGTCGCTGTGTAGGCTTGTGCTCTCTGCAAAAGTTGCATGATCTCACCTTGTGTGTCATTTGAAGTCCAATGGTGGGCCACCACACTGTTGATCTTGCACGCTCTCTACATTTAGTTAGTCCTTGGTGGCCTTCATGTAATTGGTCAAGGACACTGGGTCTGAGTGCTGTGGGAATTACAATGCGATCGTGGTAGAGCACTAGACCGTCTGATTCTGAAAGGTGGCTTCTGGCTGCATAGAAGCCTTGCAGTGATGAACTCTTTGCCATTCTCAAAGGCCACCCTTGTCTGATGAAAATGATTGCTTTTTGAAGCTCTGGGTCCATCTGTGTAGCACTGTGAATTTCCTCCAACTTATGTGACTTGATAGGTTTGCTTGTCACTACGTTGCTCACATATACCTTGACCCGGCTGTCTGTCTCGAACTGATAGCATCCATGCAGTGGATGTCTGGAGAGTGCGTCCGCCACCACTAACTGTTTACCGAGAACATGCTCAGCAGTGACACTGAATCACATCAGTCGCATCAGCAGTCTCTGACATCTCAGTGGTGTTTGGTCAAGGTCGTATGAGTTGATCAAAGGCACCAAGGGCTTATGGTCAGTTTGTACACATACATGACCCATGCCTTGGATGTAGCGGGAAAAACGTTCACAGGCCCAGACAGATGCTAAACACTCTTTTTCAATCTGTGAATATCTTTTCTCTGCATCTGTGAGAGTGCGAGAACAAAAAGCAACAGGCCAAAACTCCCCGTCATGGTCCTGTAACAGTGCAGCATGCAGGCCATAGCTGCTTGGACCTGTTGAGCTTAAGGCCTGATGCTTTGATTGTCAGTAATACTGCATCTAAGCGTTGGTCATGCTCCTCTTTCTTAGCCCCGAAAACCAGTATGTCGTCCATCACAATGACAGTCCCATCTAGGCCCTTGAGCAAAGTGCTCATGAGCCGCTGGAAGATCTCGGGTGCTGTTATGCCAAATGGCAGACGCCTGAAGCAAAACCTGCCCATGGGAGTTATGAACGTGGTCAGTTTTTGGCAGCTGGGGTCCAGTGGAATTTGCCAGAACTCACTGGAGGCATCCAAAGTGGAGAAAACTTTGGGGCGATCGTGACTCAAAGAGTTGGGAGTTCGGCTTGTGACCGGAAGGTTGCCGGTTTGAACCCTGGCTCGGACAGACTCGGTCGTTGTGTCCTTGGGCAAGACACTTCACCTGCCGCCTACTGGTGGTGGTCAGAGGGGCCGATGGCGCGATATGGCAGCCTCGCTTCTGTCAGTCTGCCCCAAGGCAACAGTGGTTGTGTGACTGGAGGAGCTATTGGCTTTTGCGGTATGTAACTTACTTTATTAACTTACATTACAGCAAATTTATGCATTTTGTCCACGTGTTTATTTTTCTGTTTTGCAGCTGGTCTGAAGGCTGGTGTTTATTCTCTGCTGCAATTAATCATGACTTGCGGTGAAGCTCTATGGAGTGGCTCGATGGACAAAAACATAAATATTACACATGTGGCCCAGAGAAAGAAGACTCGCGTTGTGAGTTTGCTAACCCTGATGTTTCCCTGCACATCAAGGATTGCTGTTAAAGCAGAATTGAAGTGTACTGTTCAAACACAGGGATTTTAAGTGGCACCATAGTGGGTTAAAACAAACAAACAAACATAAAAAAAAGACATGTCGGTTTTTCCTGTGACTTTCATATTGTGGACAGTTAGAGCAAGGAATGCCAATTTCTCATGGTGAATCTTCAAAGACAGAGCAGAGTGGGTCTGCTTCAGTGGCGCACTGATCAGGTAATGAAAGCTGAACTTGTGTGAATTTCACTCTGGGTCAAAACTCAGATGAGCAATGTTCTGCCTGTAAAACATTGGTTTGATGTGTAAGTAACTAATCCACACCAGGATTATTTTTAATAAAAGCATTTTTTTTTAAATTGTGGATTTACTACTTTTCCTTGATTATTAAAGGACTACAACACCCAAACTAGTCATTACCTTTGCTTTAATTTTTTCTTTTTTTTTATTATAGCGAAAGTAGTCTTCAGGAAAAGTTCTCCAGGCTTCTTGAAGGACATTCAATTCAGTTCAATTCAAGTCAAGTTGGCTTTATTGTCACTTCAACCATATACAGTTTAACAGTACACAGTGAGGCGAAACAACGTTCCTCCAGGAACCAAGGTGCTACATGCAACATAAATTTACAACATAATTTAACAGAAAACTCTAAACTAGCTAACTAAGAGGCCTAGTTAGCTGGCTAGCAGAGACAAGACAGACTGACCTAACATAAATTACAACATAAATGAACAAAAAACTATCTAACTATCTAAGGATGACTTTTTTTTTTTTGTTATCAGACAGCAGACAACAAAGTGCACGTGCAAATGTGCAAACAAGAGCAGCAAGTGACAGTGTGACAAAAAAAAACACAACGTAACATAATAATAAGGTTTTGTGATGATGAGTTGAGGTAGTGGAGGAACAGTAAACATTCCTTAGTGTAGCAGCAAAAATTAGGAAGTGCAGAAGTTAGTGCAGAAAGTCCAGTAATAATATTGTGCAAAAGACCATTTACAGGTTGGTGTGTGCGATGGTTTGGTGGTGTAGGTCAGTGTGTTTGTGCTTGTGTTGATTAGTCAGTCCAGTCTCAATGTTTTGAGGTAGTTGAGTTAAGCTGAGTGATAATGTTAGTATGTGTGTGTGTGTGTGCGTGTTTATCAGTCAGTCCCTTTTTGCTGAGGAGACGGATGGCTTGTGGAAAAAAGCTGTTGCACAGTCTGGATGTGTGTGCCCGAATGCTTCGGTACCTTTTTCCAGATGGCAGGAGTGTGAAGAGTGTGTGAGAGGGGTGTGTCCGATCAGCCACAATGCTGGTGGCTTTGCGAATGCATCGTGTGGTGTAGATGTCCTCAATAGAGGGGAGAGAGACCCCGATGATCTTCTCTGCTGTTCCCACTATCCGCTGTAGGGTCTTGCGGTCTGATATGGCACAGTTCCCAAACCAGACAGTGATGCAGCCGCCCAGGATGCTCTCGATAGTTCCTCTATAGAAGGTGGTCAGGATCGGTGGTGGAAGCCGGGCCTTTCTCTGTCTTCTCAGAAAGAAGAGACGCTGTTGGGCTTTCTTGTGCAGGGAGCTGGTGTTGAGGGACCAGCCGAGGGCCGTCTCCAGGTGGACGCCCAGGAATTTGGTGCTGTCGACGATCTCCACAGAGGAGCCGTTGATGCTCAGCGGTGAGTGGTCGCCTCGTGTCCACCTAAAGTCAACAACCATCTCTTTTGTCTTGTCAACATTCAGAGACAGGTTGTTGTCTTTACACCAGTCCGTTAGTCTCTGCACTTCCTCTCTGTACGCTGACTCGTCGTTCTTGCTAATGAGACCCACCACGGTCGTGTCATCAGCGAACTTAATGATGTGATTTGAACTATGTGTTGCTACACAGTCATGAGTCAGCAGTGTGAACAATTCAATTCAATTCAATTCAATTCAATTTTATTTATATTGCACCAAATCACAACAACAGTCGCCTCACAGAGCTTTATATTGTACAGTAGATCGTACAATAATAGATACAGAGAAAAACCCAACAATCAACAATATGACCCCCTATGAGCAAGCACTTTGGCGACAGTGGGAAGGAAAAACTCCCTTTTAACAGGAAGAAACCTCCGGCAGAACCAGGCTCAGGGAGGGGCGGTCATCTGCTGCGACCGGTTGGGGTGAGAAGGAAGACAGGATAAAGACATGCATTCAAAGCTCTTCTTTTGGATGTTGGCTGCCTTTCCTTCCCTTCTCTGTCAAGATGATCCCACTATTCACTAATGTTGAGGTCCAGGGTTTGGGGAGGCCAATACACAACTGATAGCATTCCATAATGTGTTTTTCTATTTGAAGATGGTGGTGTTGTAAATGCTATTGTATAATTACGTTAGCACAATGGTGATAGGAAGGCCCCAACCCCGCCTTCCTAATGTGGGAGCCAACCAATAGGACCACTCCCTCCATGTCTGCGACCAGTGAGACCACAATCATCACCATCTAACAAGGTACCAGTGATATGAGACACATATGTTGCTTTCCACTTGTATGCACAATCATATTGGGTCACGGGTGGTATATGGGAAGTCTGGTAAACAGGTCCCTGGTGGCAGGAAACTAAGTCCGTGGGTCAGAGGGGGCCAGCCGAGATTCAGTCTCTGAGCATGTTACATGTAGGACACTGGGTTCTGTGTTCCCTCTGTTTAGTTTCTGCCCATGTGTTCCTTCTGTTCTCTGTCTGTTACTGTGTCTCTGAGTCCAGTCTGTGCATTTCCTGTTTTATTTTGAAGGTCTGTGTCTTATGTCAGTGTGTTCAGTTTTGTGCTCTCCCTGTCTCGTCTGTGTAATCAGTGTCAGCCGTGTCTCCCAGCTGTGTCCTTTCAGTCCTGTTCACCTCTTGTATTTAGTGTCTGAGTCTCACCCTGCTCGTCGTTGCGTCGTTCTTCATTCTACTCTGTTTTTTCTGTTTGCCCGGTTTCCTGTCTGTTGCTTTCCCAGTTTAGTTAGTTTTCTGTTCAATCGGCAAACTCCCAATAAAGACGGGTGTTTTGACTTCACATTTGCCTCTGTGAGTCCTGCTCTTGGGTTCCTGCCTGCCTTCACACAGCCATGACATTTTCTTCTTTTTTTTCCTGTTATTTATCTTCCTTCGTTGAGTCTCTGTTTCCTCCTTTTCTGCTTTTCTGCTTTGCAGTTTTTCACTTTTTCCTTTTTATTTGTTTCCTGTCTTTGTTCCTGCTGCTTTTATTGGAAGCAAGCTCCTCTGCAGAAAGAAACGCAATGTAGGACACATGTAGCTTTGGAAGATGGGTGCAACACTGACTGTCCAGCTCAGCTCAAAATTCAGTGTTTAGACATTTTCCTAGCTCTCCCATCTTCTTCTTCTTCATCCTCCTCCTCCCTTGGTCTCCTCCTCGAACCGTCTGGTACTGGGTTGGGGGGCAATAGCACAGGAGCATCCTGGCCATTGTCTCCATCGTCATCTGTGTCACTATCAGGAACACTTTCAGTGTCGCTCTCAGATCCCTCATCTTCCCACCACCTGATTTCATCAATAATTGGATCTTCTTCTGCTACATTATTGTACACGGGTTGTTCTATTTCTAGAGGTGGATTTCTTTCTGTGTAATCTCCTGCTCCCATCTCTGCTCTATTAATGACCAATGGTCGTTCTATCTGTTGGGGTGGATTTCTTTCTATGTTATCTCCTACTCCCATCTCTGCTCCATTAATGACCAAGGGTCCTTCTATTTCCTGGGGTGGATTTCTTTCAATGCCATCGCCTACTCCCATCTCTGCTCTAAAATTTTCCCAGGGTCCTGCTATTTCCTGGGGAGGATTTATTTCGATGCCTCCTGCCGGAACATCAACTGCCTCCTCTTGTTGTGGCAGTTGATTATCAACTAAACCACGCAACTGATTGATTTCAATCCAGGGGAACATCCTGTCAACTGCTCTAAGATTTCCCTGTTGCAGCAGTGCCAAAAGCAGCTCATTGACTGCTAGTCCTACACCAACATGGTTTTGTTCACCATCGTCATGGTTTTGTGAGCCGTCTCCTCTATCCATTTTTTGAAAACAGTCTGCTTTAATAGACTGGAGGAAACTGGTCGGTACAGCTGTCAAACTTTAGCTGATTGGTACAGAACTTTTAAAATATCCTTGAAAAAGAGTTTAAATCTCTTTAGGAAACTGTTTAAAAACACGAAGCAAATGTGAACTAATCGCAACTGATTGCTGTGAGGAACACTGCGAACTAACGGCTATTTAAAGATTTTCAGATCAAAGTCAAGATTTTGATTGGTTGTGGTTTGAGCTGACTTTTGTGACGTCATCGAATTTGGTTCATTGTGATGACGGTCAACGTTCTGCTGATGAAAAAATGTCGCCGGTGACTGAAACTTTTACAGGAGAAGCATTTCCCACAAAGCCTTGAATGAATTATAGTGACAGAAAGAAAGAAAGAAAGAAAGAAAGAAAGAAAGAAACAGCAACAACTACTAAACAGAATTTTTGCACGTTTAAAATCACCATGGCAATGCGCATGCGCATATTCTCCTGCACGCAACGGGCTTTGGAGTTGACGTAACGCCGCAATGCATTGTGGGAGCACCAGGCCACGAATCAAAACAAACACACTGTAGCTCAAAATGAAAAGGACGGTGTAGAGACAGTTTGTGTCCACATGCAAAGAGACGGTACTTGCAAAAAGTAGCGTGCATCGGAAATGTGGACCCATATGAAAGTGGAGTAGAAACCCTGAAGACCAAACCGCTGTTGACTTAGCATGATCTGTTCTCGTACCTTGTCTGTAAAGTCAGCGCATACACGGCGCACCAATTTCGCCGTTATAAATCTCTGGAGGCGCACATCCAATTCACCAAGGACTGGGTGCAATTGTGAGTACGCCGTCATTCAAACCAAGTGAAGTCAGCTTGAGTACTACGAGTAAAATGCGTTTGATTTCCCTCCGAACATTCAGATTAGTGCAGCATAAATTCATTCATGAGGGGAAATTACAGTGAGAACATGTGGAAGCTCTGTTAGATGGATGCCATAGTGAGTTCAGTGCACTGATGTGACATTGTCCTGAAGGATTTAGTTATTCTCTATGGTTAATGAAATTACACTAATTAATTCATATTTATTATAAATAATCCTAATTACACATCTTGCTTCCGTGTTTGTGTGCTGTGTCACTAAATACATTTTAGTGACACATTTTATTTTAGTTTTATACATTGATTAATGACCTGCAGAATCGCCTTATCATATTAAGTGTCCACAATTGTCACTTAAAGTCGAACTTTATGCTTTCTCACTCTTGAAAGTGATTACATCCTTGCATTACATACTTAAGTTTTTTGCTGATAGGTTTCTAAAAAGAAACATGCAGATTTAAAATATAACATGCAGCTTTCTATATATGGATACATAAAAACACTTTAGTTGTTACATTTATGATTAATGTATTTGAACGTAGACACAACACATTTGTGTCGGCCTTGGCTTATTAAAGTTCGTGTCTTGAACCTTGCCTGTGTGTGTTTCAGGTACTGCACTCTCAAAGACTGAATCATCCAGCATTGCAGCCATGGGTCATTGTGAGTATCACAGGGAAGGTTGAAGCCGCCCACTGCAGCTGTATGGCCGGAGTCGCGGAGACCTGCACCCATGTCTCTGCTCTTCTGTTTAAAGTAGAAGCAACAGTGTGGATCTGTGGCACAAGGACTGTTACAGATGAACCTGCATACTTGATTTTGCTGGGTAATATGACCAAGATACAGCCAGAGGTTGGCCATAAGATAGACTTCTCCTCTTCAGCTGCCCAAAAAAAGGCTCTCAATCAAAACATAAACAGACCATCTGTAGTGACAGGTAAAAGAAGCCGTCCTCAAAACAGAAAAATTCACAGGCACAGACGGTATCCACGCGCCTTCACGTCTGCAGTGCCCGGTGGTGCTTTCCGTGGCTCGTTACAAACGATGTGACATATATGAAGTTGTAAGTGTTCGTGTATTTAATATCGTACTAGGCAGATTTACTGCATTACCATTTACTACACATTTACCTGTGTATGGCTATTGTCAGTACATGTTGCTCATTGTAAACTTTCTTTAAGTGTGTAACATTCACAATGATACTGTTGATGGTAACGTGTATGATTCCAGCGTACCTGACAGGGACTATTGACTTTTTGTACACAGTTGATTATGTAAAGCCCCTTGCATTGGATTCATAATCAAGTTCACTGATTGACTACCCTGCAGTGCTGTTTTCCTGTATTCCTGTTTCATCCACTTTAATGAAGTGTCCTGTGTTATAGTAACAGTGAGTTGTGGATTCACTTAATGAATGCCTAAGTTGGGCTTTAATCTGCCTTAGACTTACTGATCTTCTTTGAATCAGCACCACAATAATCGTAAGGGCACTGACAAAACATACAAGTATAAATAAATAAAATCTATAGAAAGAGAAATATGTTTGATATGTTTTTATTAAGTTGCACACAAATAGCATTCTCTGCCAACAGGCTCAGAAGACAAAACTATGTAGAAACTGTGGAGGCAAACTTCTTTTCTCATGTAGTAATCACATGTTTAATCATATCACATTAGTTATAGTAATATCACTTTCTCACTTTACTATAGTAAGAGCACTCCCATCACCAGTTTACATGCATGTGGAATGTTAACACAGTGAGGCCATTGTAATGGGAGACGTTAAATAGATAGTGGGATGATCCTAGTGTTTCACTGGGATGCTCTCTCCACATTGCAATGTGTTTATTAAACCCACTTCAAATCAAGCTCACTGGGTGTGTTGCAGGTTATTGTTAAAATTTCCATAACAAAACACATAACAGACCGGAACCACAGAAGCAATGTGTACAAGCAGGTGGCAAACACAAGTTTTTGAAGTATTTGTACAACACATGCCTCTGCAACAGCTTCAGTGTTTCCTGGAATTGATTCGGAAACAATAACAAAGCTAATATCTATCTGTTATGACAGTCAAATTTCCCCCAAATAGTCTTGGTTGAGGTCGAGTGACTGTGAAAGGTATATGATCACAACATTTTCATAATGAACTATTCAGTGACCCCTCTTCAAATATTTTGTCACAGGACAAACATAATCTCTCATAGCATCTTTGTCGTGATTTTACAACTCTTTGACCTTTGACAAGTGGACCCTAACATGGCAGCAAAGTGCAACAATGTCTCTTCGTGTGCGGGTCAAGAGTTCACGGTATGCATTTAATTTCTTGCATGTCTGTAAATGACTAGTACAATGGTATAAATAATCCTTCACATTTTCCAGTATAAAAGTGGAAAATATATATAAATATAAAATAAATATATTACATCGTCTCATCGGGGCAACCTAAAAGACTCCTTTTATGGCTAGTCTTTGCACATCATAATAACACAGAAGAGAAGAAAGCAATTCATTCTCGATTGCTCTTAATTTCAGGGGATTTTCCAACCTGTTTTGGTTCAAAAGAGCCAAAGGAAAATCCTCATCAATGTTAGAGTGACAACTACATGCTTTTATTGCATGTGCACTGATAATGCTTACTGTCCTGTCATTGTAAGTCAGTCAAAATACATAAATAACACGTTGTGATCATACTGAAGACCACAGACGGCAGTCCAGGCATCAGGTGAGATAAAGGAGCTGGAGACATCACCTGATAAAGAAAAAAAGAGAAATGGAAAAGAGAAGTCTCCTTTATTGCACATTTTTCACCAATCACAAGCCTCTTCTCCCCCCTTCTGCCACCCTAGACTTTTGACCAATCACCGATCAGGATGAATTGCATTACTGGCTGATAAGGATACGTTGAAGAGGATGGATGGATAATAAAGCAACATGAGCATAAATGAAAGCAAAAATATTATGCAAGCATCAAGGCACAAAGGAATTTCAATTGGCTTACAAAAAAGAAGCCAGAACAGCGCAGCTAATATTACGTAACTTTAGGTGGCACAGAAGGAAATCCTGTGCTCTAAACAACGGAAACAGTTAAGGGAGATGAGACAGAAAAAGAGGGGACACACACACACACACACACACACACACACACACACACACACACACACACACACACAAAGGTACACAGAGGACAATGACACAGGGGGAACCTAACCTAGACTTATTTGCACATGTGTGACTTTCTTAGTCTCAGACAATTTGCATGTTAATGATCAAGGAACTGACCTCACAGCCGATTGTTTGTCAGTGGTGCTAGTTTCAGTCATTGTGGAAATGTACTGTTTAAAAGGTTGGGGAAACCTGTAGCCAGCTGAGACTGAAGAAGTGACTTGGTTGAGTGACAAAATGTTTCTCCCACTGAAAACGCTACGTTGAGATTTACAGAGTCAATCTTTTGGGATCTTATAAGGACATTTTAAAAACTTACTCAGCATGGTTGTTTTTTGTGGGTTTTCCTTTTTGCTTGTTTAAGAGAATAGTAATTGTATTTTGTTCATTTCATGAAGAATATAATCTCTGCTAACAATGTAGCTGCGATTGACTGGTGTTCCCTGAATGCCTCACATACAGCTCCAGGACATTCAGCCAAGAGTCACTGATCCAACTTCAAGATTTAAATCCCGGATAAGCACATCTGGTGTTTAAGACTTTGCTGCTTCCCTGTTGACTACTGTAATTTGTTACTTTCAGGATTTCCTAAAAAACAAAGCAAAAATGACAGGGAACAGAAAGGGAGAGCATTTTTCTCCTACACTGGCTCCTCTGCACTGGATCCCTCTTAAATACAGGACTGAATATAAAATACTATTTTTACTTCTAGAGTCTAATTTTTTTACATGACACTGTGCACTTCAGGACTTTCAAATATGAAGTTTTTTTTGTTTTTTTTAGAGTCAAACAGGAACTTGTACTTAGTCATGTTACTCCTGAGTGATCTTATGAAGTGATGATTTTCATCCATGTAACCTGACAAACATTATTGTTGTTTTGGTTAATTTTCACACACAGCTAAAGCTTTGAGCACTTTCCTAGTTTCTACTCACTCCGTTATGTGCTTCCATGTTTCATTTGAACTTCTTTGGTCCATCCACATAAATCCATCCATAAACACGAATCGATTCTGAATTTTCCTGTACCAGAAAGAGATCTGATGAAGGAGGAGCAGAGGGGAAAAGCTCTTCATTTATGTAAGGCTTTTCTCTGTTTTTGCACTTTTTTCTTTCAGTTGTAAATCAGTGTGAGTTTCTCCAGCAGGCTTGCTTCTTTCCTCCTCGTCTCCCATCCAGTACAACATGGTAGGCTGAACCTCACTGGGATTTATGTAGCACCTCTACAGCCTCATTCTAGAAAATTCATACACAATAACATTCACAGCTGTTTATTGCTGTATAAAGACTATGCAGAAGCAGAAGGTACTGGCTCATCAAACTCTCAACAGCAATAATGTAGACATATGAAGTTGGTGGGATTGTTGCAAAGCAAACAATCAGGCTGTGAAGTGTTTTAGCTTTATGGATATCAAAGGGTTGCTCAGTGAATCGACCAATAAAATCTGACACCTTGTGGACAGATGATACCATTACAGCTGATAGAATCACCGGGTTTGTTCTTTTTAGGGGTTATTTTTATGCCTCCAGTGTAACAGTGTGAGCTGTGTTGAAGTACTGCGGGTTCAGTAGAGGTCTCAGGACACCAGTCCTCGAGGCCTGGAGTTGCCCACCCCTGCTATAGAGGATGCATAGGTCTGATCTTGGAAAAACGAAATGTGTTTGGCAAAAAGATGAAGAATCTTTTTCAGTTCACACAGAAAGCTCTGATCCCAGGATGTTTTTAAGGGATTGTCATACTTTTGACATCATTGTATTTGCTGATTATTCATCAGTTCTGTATCTGTTCCCTCTGTCCTCTCCATGCTGACCTCCTACTTCCTGTCCATCTCTCCACCTCAGCTATCTACTCAATTCCTCTGCTATCCTGGTTTGTGTGTTTACGTGTGTGTGCTTGTTTTTGTGCAGCAGCGGGACTTAGTGGAGATTTTCTGCCTGTTGGTTCCACACTTCCACACGCCTGTGATGACATTGTCCTGAACCGCTACTTAAAGGAGTGGCTGGTCCTCTCTTGGTGCTGGATTGTTTAATGACAGATCCTTGTCAGCTTTTTTCTAACAAAAACGCCAAAGGAAAACCCTGTGTCCTTTCAAGCTCAGTCATCAATCCTTCCTTCCTTCTACAAGCTTGCCAAGAAGACAAAATTGGTAAAACTTGGAAAACAAGAATAAAACAAAACTCACAAACAGCTGATCTTTTTAAATTTTAATTGAAAATATAATACAAGGCATTTTCAATGAACATAAATATGGAAGATACAAGTGCACACTGCACATTATTGTCTACAGTTTAGGCCGTCTGTATAAGTAAGCATATTTGTTTGGCCACCAATTTGTCCACAGCAGTTATACAATCCACACTGGTTTATAACTCAGTGTGATAGTGAGCACTTCTTTCACTTTTCTTAATGTGCTTTTTATACATGTACAATATAAAAATAAAGGCTTGCGTTGAATACATTTGAATGTCCATAATGTACACTTTTAAAGGACACAGAGTCTTAAATGCACAGCAAACAGATTTCCTCTTTTCTTTCAACTTCCCTCATGAAATCTTGACTTTAGTCTTGAGCTTATATTCTCAAGTGGTTTGCATGAGATGCTTTTACAGTATGTTTTCCTTCAACCTCATCAGCCTTCATCTCAGAATGTCATGTAAATAATTGTAAAAATATCTGTGCACATTAACCAAAAGCTTAAATAACAAACATATGCTCCAGTGTAATTACACTACAGCAGAATATGACCACACTTTCTTCTCTTTTCCAAATCGAAATCATATTCAGTAACAACAGACATTACAAATAGCGCTAATGTGTAAAAACATAATAAATAGTTTTAGTTCTTAACTAATGAAAAGAAGTTCTGGAATCATTCAGTGTATTAAAATGACCTTAGCTATTTGGATACATTCTTACAAATGTGATTTTTACAAAACAGTGCCTCCCTCACAGCAGTTTTTATTCAAAATATGTCCACACATTTTGGAAATGGAAAATAGTTTCTGAACCAAATCTAGTTTATTTGTTTCAGATTAGAAGCAAACTGAAACACATTTGTTAACTTCCAAGGTGCATAAAGAAAGTCTAAAGAGGTCGAGATTCCAGGAATATCTGTAGTGCAAGACTGATGGTCCTGCAATAATGTTGATGGAGTCTTTAGGTTTTTAGCCAAAAACTCCATCAGCTTAAATGAAACTTGATAAAATGGCTCAAATTTGCTGACCTAACAATGCATCTCGAGGCTTCTTAACAGACTTTCGTGCGCTTTACGCTTGTTAACATTTCCCCAAATATTTCTAAGTAGAATGTGAATACTTGATATACTCAAGTAAAGAAACTATAGAAATTTGTCAAATTTGTGCTACATAACTGTATATCCACAATTTTTTTCCAAGGAGTTTAAATACGTAAGTGCTGAAGTGCGGTGGACCATTTTGAAAGGAGACCTGCCTTATGGTTCTAATCCTGATGTGATGCATAGTGGTGCTCTGCTGCTAGCTGATATATTTGGTGGCCTCTTTTTGATCTTCAGTTCAATTCAATTTTATTTATACAGCAAATCACAGTTGCCTCAAGGCGCTTTATATTGTAAGGTGGACCCTACAATAATACGGAGAAATAATACAAAGAAAGTCATATTATTGTTAGTTGCCCAACAGTAATATGACCCACTTTGGCAACAGTGGGAAGGAAAAACTCCCTTTTAACAGGAATAATCCTCCAGCAGAACCAGGCTCAGGGAAGGGCGGCAATCTACCGCGACTGGTTGGGTTGTGGCAGATGGCCGGTTGTATATTTTTTCAGTTTCTTGATCCACTACTGGTCAAAGAAGGTGGCTCCTACTCCCTCTTGTTAAAAGCGAGAGCTTTATCCTCACTGTGCGGGACTGTGTGATCACCGGGTGTCTTTCTCTAATGCTATAAGCTCTTTGCGCCAGTCTAGAAGAACAGGTCCAAATAATGAATGTATGTAATGAATTTATGCTGATGACGCAGATGATGACTAAGTTACAAAAGAATGCCAACACAAAGTGGTAATAAAGGCAAACACGTCCCCTGTTTCTGTTGTCCATAAAGGCTGCACTCAACAACGTGCTACCAATTACCCCCCAAAATTCACATATTTACAATTTGAATGCTGCAGGCAACTTTAAATGATTAGTTATTAGCTATTAGCAGTGATGGGAATAACGGCATTACTTTTTTCAGTAATGAGTAATCTAACTAATTACTATTCCTATCGTTACAACGCCGTTACAGTTACTAACAAGAAAATGCGCTCCGTTACTATTTTTCAAAAAACAGACGATTGAAGCTGTGTTCAGCTTACTGCATCTTATATCAGTTGCATGGAAGTAGCTGTAAGTAATGTGGACGCTACAGCGTTAAGTAGCTGCGCGCGCTCCCGCGGACGGTAATCATGATCACTGTCTAACGAAAAAGAGAGAGAGAGAGAGAGTTTTGTGACGTTTAGCGTGTTTGGAGTGTGTAGTTAGTGTGTAGTGTTGTGGATAGTTTTGTGTTGTGTGTCAGAACAATGAGGCGACTGCTGTCTCCAGGTAGAAACAGGAGTGATACACCTGCTGCTGTCAGACCTGCAGGTATCAGGCTGTGATGTTCTCCTTTATAGTGGACAGAAATTGTGTTTTTGGAGTGGCACAAATAATTTGTGTTGCATCTTATTGAATGCAGAACAACTGATTGTTCTGCATTCAATAAGATGCACTGGTTATTAGTACTAGTCAAGAATATAAGCAAATTTACTGTTCTGCAGTCCTAAACAGCTCAGTATTATCAGAAGCTTTTGCTCATCTGTATTTAAAGAAGTGAGTTTAAAAGCATTTTGAAAGCAAGTTGAAAACCCAACAGAAGCAAAGCCAAGAAAAAGGATTAGGATACTTTGTAAGGGCAAACTTTATCACACAACACATTATGTTGTCTTTTGATGTCTGGTGCTGAAATAGAGTTAATAATACATAGATTAAACCCAGTGTTTATGAGCAACATTCTCCTTCTTAAACAGTAATGACCTATGAGTCCTTCAGGTAGTTTCTCTAAATAAAGACAATGGATAAAGTGTAGCATGCTGGTGCTCTTTTTTTTCTGTCCGTGAGATTAGCACACACAGCGTTCCAGCTGCGGTTAGTAAATGGCAGGAGGAAAACAGTTTGGAAGAAATTACATTTAAAAATCTAAATATGAAAAATGAAAACATTAAAATCCATAAAGTAGAAAAGATGATACTGGACAAATGTATGAAAATCATATCTATACATAGTTTCAAATGTGTACAGTGCATACAGAGTACAAAAGAACTATAAGTAAGTATTCTTAAAGGAAGTAAACAGTGTGTCTGAGAGCTTGTTGGCATCAGTAAATGACCTTTCATTTTGAATTCTTTGCTAAATATTAAAGTCCCTTTGAAAAATCAGCAATTGATCCTTTGTGAGAGTATTCCCTTAGCTCATGCTAGACTAGAGATCCGGCCTGGTTCTGTGCAGGAACCATAATGGGCACGCCTCCCATTCGGGTGATGTTGGAGGCCATGATGGTGGAGGTGGGTAGTGGTGGCGGGGAGGGAGCGGTCTGGAGCTGCAGCCGAGGCTGGTTGTACGTTTGCGGCAGCGCCTGTGCCTGAGGCAACTGGGTGTAGCGCTCGGGTCTGGGCATGGAACCGCCATTGCTGCCGGCCTCGGGGGACAATGGCTGTTCACGTGGCAGGGTGGTGTTGTTGTTGTAGCTGTAATGGGTGGGAGTGGAGGCCCCTTGGTGGCGGGACGGTCTATAGCCGGCATTGCTGCCTGTGGCGGTGATGATGGATGCAGTGTCTGAGGGGGGGCGCTGTGGATACTGCTGCAGGTGGTGGTGGTGGTTGTTGTGGTGATGGGAGGACTCTTTGTGGTGTGGGCTGGAGGCGATGGAGGACAGGGTGCCATTCTTGGAGATGATGTCAGAACCCATGCCGCTCTTAGCCCATGACACACGCTTGGGAGCCTGAGCATCCTCCCTGTAGACATCGAGGTGCAGGATTACTTATTTGTGGCGTGTAGATTACTTTTAGAAATGCATAATTAGTTCACAGTAACACTGAAATGGAGTACTTCATTAAATCTTGAAACTATGGTCATTTGTTTCTGCTATCACAGGATATGAAAATTAAATCTGAAAAACAGGCTTCTTAAACAGGTGTGATAGAATCACTTTAGTTTGAGAAATGTGCAAGATCAAAATGTGCATTCCTGTGCAATTGGTACATGTCAAAAGTAAAACCTGGGTCATCTGCAAAGGACTAAAATGAATTTGATTCAAAGCAGCAGCAACAAGAACTTCATCTACCAACGCTGCCACTTATGACTTGCCTGAACTGACACTGTTTAGCACTGTGGCAAAAGGGTCCTGGTTCAGATCTGCTGGCCAGCTGAGATGCTGTTACGAATTTTAAATGATAAAATTCTGCTTGCATTTAAGCCACACTGACTCACTTGATTTCATTGGCCAAGTCATCCTCGTTGTTTCTTCTCCTTATCACGAAGACAAAAGCGAGGCACACAAAAAGGAGGAAGATGAAGCCAGCCACTGAGCCAACTGTGGCACCAACAATCACCCCCACTTTATTGGCTGGAATTAAAGAACATACAATTACTATCTCAAAGAATTTAAAAACACTTTTATTACCTCATTTCGTGTAGAATCAATAGTACTTGTACAGCACTGGCTAGAAAAGCAGATTAATGTTTTATATTCGAGTCATGTAAAGATGTCCTTTCTGTTTGACATAGAGATGGACTAATCAGGTGACCAGTTGTGCTGTGGCCTAGCAAATCAGTTTTAAGCTACAATTCAGTTTCATTTATATAGGGACAAATCACAACAGCTGTTGCCTCAAGGCGCTTTATATTGTAATGTAAAGACACTACAATAATGCTGCGATGTTGATCACTAATTTACCGCTGTCCATTGTTTTCAGGCTTCTGCAACATTATATATTCCCAGGACGCTAGGTTGTGTTGGGCATGGTTGACTGTCCAGACTCATGTTAAAGTAAGACAAATTCAGCCAACTTTGACAAAAGTATAATTTTCTTAGCTGCTGAATAGAAAAGTCAGCTAAGCTAATGGTTACAATGTAAAATGTCACAGCCCTATGCTAGCAACGTTAAACATGTCTGGCAAACAGGGTTTGTTTTTTACTTTGAATCTGTGTAAGTCATGAGTGATAGGGGTTTATAATGATACTTTTGCTAAATTATTGTATATTTGTAATATTTTAATATATATGTAAGAAAGTTCGCTGCATATTCATTTAGTTTTCTTATGACGTGTCAGCAGTCATAAGAAATTAGTAGGATATGATCGTGTCCAACAGAAATAATTAATTACATCGATGCTCGCTGTTCATGCTTGATAATAGTGTATCTGAATGTGTGGTCCATAACTATTTTTCATCACTTATTTTTATTAATAAACCATAACCAGGGTTACACTTGCTGCGTACAGTTGGTAATGTGCAGGTCGATTGCGCAGCTCTTTTCTGCCACCGTGTTGCTGGCTGTGCACACGTATTTCCCCGACATGTTGCTGCTCAGGTTGTTCAGCTTCAGAGTGCCAGTCTTCTCATCTAACACAGCAGTTTACATGGAAAAGACAGTCAAACACACATGAAGACACATTATTTCACATGTATAACAGTTCTCAAAGATGTGCTAAGTGACAATCCCAAAAGACGGTGTGCAGGCTGCTTTTTCTATCAATAATTCACATTTATAGCAAACAATGACTCTTTGTTTTTTCGCTGTGCACTCACTGAGCATGGGTGAGAAGAAGACCTCAGAGGTGGGGCTGGTTTTCTTCCACTTGTACAAAGGAATAGGTTTCCCAGAGCTGGACATGCAGATCAGAGTAACATTTCCTTTTACCTCTGGCTTCCCTGTCATAGAGCACTTCGGAACAGAAGGAGGGACTGAGGGGAGAGGATTATGTAATGTTTTATTACAAGACTTTCTGTTTTACTGTTTCACAGTGAATCTGAGAAGTACAGCTGTGCAACGGGTGAATTTCCCTTACCTTTCACATCCAGGGTAACCGTTTCAGTAATACCATCATTAACAATCTGAAAGATGTAGCTTCCTGAATCGGACTCCCGGGTGTTGTTGATGTAGAACGACACATCTGATGATGGCATCTGATGTAGGAAACCGACACGGCCCTTAAACTGTCCGTCAAACACCTTCACCTCGTTGTCGGTGTAGGAGATGATCTGGACAGAAGGACAGAAAGCAAGCGTCACATGAAACAAAAAGAAGATTAAAAAAAGGTTTTTTTGGGGGTCTTTTAGTACATAAAAGAAAGCACACGAAGAAGTAGTTGTGCATAACAGATATCACTGACCTGTGTCACTGACATCCAGGTCAGGGATGTAATGGACTTTGTATTTATCCAAAACATTTCCAGAGATTTATTTGCTAAATGTCCAAGTGCAAGACTTTAAAGAAAAGAAAGTTTCACTAACACTGGTAAAATCAGCAGTGCTTACAGAGGAAAGTTCAGGACATCTTCAACAACTCACCTTAGTATCACTGACATTGGACAGAAGTTAGCTTCACTGACTCATCAACCTTTACTGGACTCTACACAAAGTTTTACAGCCTCCTCCAAAGCAACTACACATGACGCATATCGGCAGGTGAGGTAAACAGTGCACGGCGGACTCACAGCCCACATTTTAAAAAGGTACGTTCTCAGTTTAAACATTGGACATGTTTTCTATGTTCAGTTGTGAATAAAATTAAATCTAACCTTCACATTTCCACCTATAAGGCCAAATTAAACAGTAATATTAATGTTCTTGAACCTGATCTATAAATTCTCAGCTCTCATTCTCTGCAATTTAATTAACACAAATTATGCAGGTCTGTATTGTTAGATAAATACTACATTCTAACGAATATGGCTCTTGTACAATAAAAAACAAAACACAACAAAAGAAGCCTGATATAAAACCTAGTTCCAGCATATGTATCTCTGCAGTGGAAGGGGCTGAAATACAGTATAAATAGAACGGTTCAAGGCAGATGCATCATTTACAGTAAAAAGTAAAGATGTTCTTAGATTAAAATCTGTTTTCTTTGAGTAATCTAGTCACCTGATGGTCTGGACCTTGATCACTTGCTGTAACTGATGGAACCTTGAATTCTGCTTTATACCAGAGAATCCTGAAGGAAAAGCTCCTGCCATCAGCTTGTATTCTGAAGTTCAATTACATTTGAGTTATGCACCAGGAAGGTGATCCAGAACATAGCAGCAAAAGAAAAAATGAAGGTTTTGGAGTGATCAAAATAGTCAAAGACCGGACTTAAATCTGATTGAGATGCTTTGGCAAGACCTTAAACAGACCGTTTATTCTCAAAAGCCCTCCAATGTGAAAGAATTAAAGCATTCTGCAAAGAAGAGTGGGCCAAAATCACTCCACAGTGATCTAAAAGCATCATCGCCTGTTACCTTAAAGGTAAGAACGGTGAGGAGCAAAAACTGTCTGTTTAAAAGAGAAGATGAACTGAGGGGCTGCACCAAGAACTCATGCATTGGTATTTATGATTACTTTCAACTACAAATGATGCCAAGCAACTCTAATAGCATTCAAAAACAAAACCAAGAGCTGGAAAAGGCACAATAGGTTCTTGTCAATTATTTTCTCCATATTACTATTATTATGCATAGGAAACATATATTAGCAGTTTGGAAAAAATATCACTTTGTCAAATTTTAGTTACTTACATAATTAGTACCATACCACCCCATTAGAGCACTTTGCTCTCAGACTGTAGGCTTACTTGTTGTTCCTAGTTCATTTAAAAGTAGAATGGGAGGAAGAGCCTTCAGTTTTCAGGCCCCGCTTCTGTGGAACCAGATTTGGATTGGGGAGACAGACACTATCTCTACTTTTAAAATTAGGATTCAGAGTTTCCTTCTTGCTAAAGTAGTACAGTTAGGGCATGATCAGGTGACCCTGAGTTATGCTGAGGCTGCTGGAGGATTCCCATGATGCACTGAGTATTTCTTCTTCAGTCACCTTTCTCGCTCACTATGTGTTTATATACATATTATTTCTAGTTATTAACCTCTGTCTCACTTCCACAGCATGTCTTATCCTGTTTTCCTTCTCTCACCCCAACTGGTCGCAGCAGATGGCCCCGCCCCTCCCTGAGCCTGGTTCTGCCGCAGGTTTCTTCCTGTTAAAACTGAGTTTTTACTTCCCACTGTTGCCAAAGTGCTTGCTCATAGGGGGTCATATGATTGTTGGGTTTTTCTCTCTATTATTGTAGGATCTACCTTACACTATAAAGTGACTTGAGGTGACTGTTGTTGTGATTTGGTGCTGTATAAATAAAATACAATAGAATTGAACAATTTGTCAGAGGGGAATTGCTCACTTTATCTTGTCTAAACACATACGACTCTGAATAGATTGCAGTTAAGTTTTGTTCTTTTATCAGTGAAAATGTTTTTACATTTAATGAATGTTTCTTCCTGTAAAGAGTAAAGTAAGGTGAGACACTAAGGGAAATAATAATAATAAAAAAAAACCCTGTATCCTTTCCCTTCCTGAGTTCTCTTTCTTCCCCTAAATCTATTTGATTGTGATCCTCCTTTTGGATCATCTATCTGCACAGCACAGTAGTATTAGAAACCTTTAAGTCTTTTCTTGTCTTGGCTTGATATACAGTATATTAGACTTAAGTGTAATTGTTTCCTTACCATCTTCATCTGGCTGGTGTTAGGCATCAAAAAGTTCCAGGCGATACTCTTGGAATTTGGGTTGCCGCCAGTGTACCGGGCCTGCAGCTCCACATACTGACCCTCGATCACTTCTCCATTTTTCAGGGGTATTAAAAAGTTGGCCCATATGCCTGGATGAAGGAAGAAAGGGAAAAAATACACTGTAAAAATCACAGTTTTTTATTACTTTTATACACCACTGTACATGTAATCAATAATTGTAATCTCTATATTAATTTCTATTGTTAATCTCTGTCTCTCAGACAGTGTCTTTTGTCTGCCCCCCTCACAGCCAACCAGACGTGGTAGAAGAAGAAGCCGTCGCTCCCAGAGCAGAGGCTTCTTCCTATTAAAAGAGGTTTTTTTCTTCCCACTGTCACCAAGTGCTTGCTCCAGTTGCTAGAATGTTCTATGTAATACCGCAGGGTTTATCCTACAGTATAAACTGCCTTAATGTTGTGATTCAATTGAATTCTGACTCTGAATCATTACCTGTACAGTTGAAGGTGCAGCAGGAAACCTGTTTGGATTGTTCTTTGTTTCTCATGCCTGTTTCATGTTTGATGTCATATTTTTTATAATAAAAAGGTTATAAGCAGAATGATATTATAAGATTAATGAGGATCTGCTTAGCTTCTTTTTAATAATTGCCATTGATACTCCGTGTACAGGAGCGGAAACAATACTATTACGGGTGCAGTGCAGTGAATTACAAAGCTTTTTTTCTTTACTTTTTGCTTTTTGCTAATTATCCAGTGCTCTTCTGACTTGTTTCTAATTTCTTTTTACGTGTATCTAAATATTTGATATGGACTCTGTTTATTTTGTACTTTTATTTACTGTGTCATCAGAGTGACAGGTATCTGTGCATTCATCCCTATCCAACTACATGGAGATATATCAGTGGATATCATCCCCCGATGAAAGAAGCTCATTTCAACAGAGTTGTGCATATTAGCATATTTATGACTTCCTTTGTGTCATGTAGGTGAATGTTACATCGCTAATTGCAAATTCTAATAAACATTCTACCCCAGTTGTGTGTTCATTTGCTTCTGTTTTGCATTTAGTATGATCACTCCTGATAAATTACACAAATTTTTTTTCTTTTTCTTTTTTCATTTGAATCTATTCTTTGGAAACTTTGACTTTTACAAGTTATCAAAAAAGACAGGCAAAAATGTTTATTTCCTCAGGACTACTGTGTGAGTGCAATTTTGACTGGGGATACACATGTAGTTTCTAATATTCCAGTCCAATAATATATATCCTAATATTCCAATATGTCTGGATGTGTTTCAACAGCTGCCAAATGGCCAAGATGCTTTTAGAAGCTCTTATGTTTCTGTAATGTGTCTAAAATTTGGCAAAGACTTTTTTTTGAGAAGGATCTTTATCGGATGCTGATAATACCTACATTTAGAAAAAAACAGGAATTCAGTGCACAATGTTCCTGCTCACTGCAAATTTATTGTGACTAAAGAGATTATTTAAAAATGATTATTATTTGTTTCAAAACAAAAAAAATTCTCACTTTCCATGAAAACAAACTCTACAATTATAAGTATTTTATCATATTTCTGCCCTATATTAAACAAACACAGATTTATTGAGGACAGTATAAATCAGGCTTACACAATTCAGCCATACGCCACATCTGTGAAATAGTAAGATCTTGCTCAAGCTCTGTCATGATAGGAGGCAATAAGACGCAGGGTTTATTCAGCACGGACTACTTTTATTGAACTGTAGCACCAGTGTACGTGGCTACATCAATTTTCCAAAAACATACAGTGTTCCAGCGACCTCTAGTGGCCGGCCCCATAGTAGCCTTACTAGTACAAGAAAAATAAATCTCACAACATCTTCCCCTTTAACAAAAGTACTTTAAATATAAAACAGTGTTGTCAGAACGTACGACATCACAGGGGTAGACTACCCTCAGTCCTGATAAGGTATTATTCTGCCCTTAGAACATAGAAAGGAGATAGTCCTCAGTCTCCCTTTGGAGCATCCCTTTGGCAAACCGTGTCCCTATTGACTGGACTGGGCAACAATGTCTTTTCGAGTACTGCAATCGTTTGCCAGGGGCCATTGGGCAGAGGAGTAGTCACGAGGGGTTCCCGTCGCTGTGTAGGCTTGTGCTCTCTGCAAAAGTTGCATGATCTCACCTTGTGTGTCATTTGAAGTCCAATGGTGGGCCACCACACTGTTGATCTTGCACGCTCTCTACATTTAGTTAGTCCTTGGTGGCCTTCATGTAATTGGTCAAGGACACTGGGTCTGAGTGCTGTGGGAATTACAATGCGATCGTGGTAGAGCACTAGACCGTCTGATTCTGAAAGGTGGCTTCTGGCTGCATAGAAGCCTTGCAGTGATGAACTCTTTGCCATTCTCAAAGGCCACCCTTGTCTGATGAAAATGATTGCTTTTTGAAGCTCTGGGTCCATCTGTGTAGCACTGTGAATTTCCTCCAACTTATGTGACTTGATAGATTTGCTTGTCACTACGTTGCTCACATATACCTTGACCCGGCTGTCTGTCTCGAACTGATAGCATCCATGCAGTGGATGTCTGGAGAGTGCGTCCGCCACCACTAACTGTTTACCGAGAACATGCTCAGCAGTGACACTGAATCACATCAGTCGCATCAGCAGTCTCTGACATCTCAGTGGTGTTTGGTCAAGGTCGTATGAGTTGATCAAAGGCACCAAGGGCTTATGGTCAGTTTGTACACATACATGACCCATGCCTTGGATGTAGCGGGAAAAACGTTCACGGGCCCAGACAGATGCTAAACACTCTTTTTCAATCTGTGAATATCTTTTCTCTGCATCTGTGAGAGTGCGAGAACAAAAAGCAACAGGCCAAAACTCCCCGTCATGGTCCTGTAACAGTGCAGCATGCAGGCCATAGCTGCTTGGACCTGTTGAGCTTAAGGCCTGATGCTTTGATTGTCAGTAATACTGCATCTAAGCGTTGGTCATGCTCCTCTTTCTTAGCCCCGAAAACCAGTATGTCGTCCATCACAATGACAGTCCCATCTAGGCCCTTGAGCAAAGTGCTCATGAGCCGCTGGAAGATCTCGGGTGCTGTTATGCCAAATGGCAGACGCCTGAAGCAAAACCTGCCCATGGGAGTTATGAACGTGGTCAGTTTTTGGCAGCTGGGGTCCAGTGGAATTTGCCAGAACTCACTGGAGGCATCCAAAGTGGAGAAAACTTTGGGGCGATCGTGGCTCAAAGAGTTGGGAGTTTGGCTTGTGACCGGAAGGTTGCCGGTTTGAACCCTGGCTTGGACAGACTCGGTCGTTGTGTCCTTGGGCAAGACACTTCACCTGCCGCCTACTGGTGGTGGTCAGAGGGGCCGATGGCGCGATATGGCAGCCTCGCTTCTGTCAGTCTGCCCCAAGGCAACAGTGGTTGTGTGACTGGAGGAGCTATTGGCTTTTGCGGTATGTAACTTACTTTATTAACTTACATTACAGCAAATTTATGCATTTTGTCCACGTGTTTATTTTTCTGTTTTGCAGCTGGTCTGAAGGCTGGTGTTTATTCTCTGCTGCAATTAAACATGACTTGCAGTGAAGCTCTATGGAGTGGCTCGATGGACAAAAACATAAATATTACACATGTGGCCCAGAGAAAGAAGACTCGCGTTGTGAGTTTGCTAACCCTGATGTTTCCCTGCACATCAAGGATTGCTGTTAAAGCAGAATTGAAGTGTACTGTTCAAACACAGGGATTTTAAGTGGCACCATAGTGGGTTAAAACAAACAAACAAACATAAAAAAAAAGACATGTCGGTTTTTCCTGTGACTTTCATATTGTGGACAGTTAGAGCAAGGAATGCCAATTTCTCATGGTGAATCTTCAAAGACAGAGCAGAGTGGGTCTGCTTCAGTGGCACACTGATCAGGTAATGAAAGCTGAACTTGTGTGAATTTCACTCTGGGTCTGTAAAAACTCAGATGAGCAATGTTCTGCCTGTAAAACATTGGTTTGATGTGTAAGTAACTAATCCACACCAGGATTATTTATAATAAAAGCATTTTTTTTTAAATTGTGGATTTACTACTTTTCCTTGATTATTAAAGGACTACAACACCCAAACTAGTCATTACCTTTGCTTTAATTTTTTCTTTTTTTTTATTATAGCGAAAGTAGTCTTCAGGAAAAGTTCTCCAGGCTTCTTGAAGGACATTCAATTCAGTTCAATTCAAGTCAAGTTGGCTTTATTGTCACTTCAACCATATACAGTTTAACAGTACACAGTGAGGCGAAACAACGTTCCTCCAGGAACCAAGGTGCTACATGCAACATAAATTTACAACATAATTTAACAGAAAACTCTAAACTAGCTAACTAAGAGGCCTAGTTAGCTGGCTAGCAGAGACAAGACAGACTGACCTAACATAAATTACAACATAAATTAACAAAAAACTATCTAACTATCTCTAAGGATGACTTTTTTTTTTTTGTTATCAGACAGCAGACAACAAAGTGCACGTGCAAATGTGCAAACAAGAGCAGCAAGTGACAGTGTGACAAAAAAAAAAAACACAACGTAACATAATAATAAGGTTTTGTGATGATGAGTTGAGGTAGTGGAGGAACAGTAAACATTCCTTAGTGTAGCAGCAAAAATTAGGAAGTGCAGAAGTTAGTGCAGAAAGTCCAGTAATAATATTGTGCAAAAGACCATTTACAGGTTGGTGTGTGCGATGGTTTGGTGGTGTAGGTCAGTGTGTTTGTGCTTGTGTTGATTAGTAAGTCCAGTCTCAATGTTTTGAGGTAGTTGAGTTAAGCTGAGTGATAATGTTAGTGTGTGTGTATGTGTGTGTGTGCGTGTTTATCAGTCAGTCCCTTTTTGCTGAGGAGACGGATGGCTTGTGGAAAAAAGCTGTTGTACAGTCTGGATGTGTGTGCCCGAATGCTTCGGTACCTTTTTCCAGATGGCAGGAGTGTGAAGAGTGTGTGAGAGGGGTGTGTCCGATCAGCCACAATGCTGGTGGCTTTGCGAATGCATCGTGTGGTGTAGATGTCCTCAATAGAGGGGAGAGAGACCCCGATGATCTTCTCTGCTGTTCCCACTATCCGCTGTAGGGTCTTGCGGTCTGATATGGCACAGTTCCCAAACCAGACAGTGATGCAGCCGCTCAGGATGCTCTCGATAGTTCCTCTATAGAAGGTGGTCAGGATCGGTGGTGGAAGCCGGGCCTTTCTCAGTCTTCTCAGAAAGAAGAGACGCTGTTGGGCTTTCTTGTGCAGGGAGCTGGTGTTGAGGGACCAGCCGAGGGCCGTCTCCAGGTGGACGCCCAGGAATTTGGTGCTGTTGACGATCTCCACAGAGGAGCCGTTGATGCTCAGCGGTGAGTGGTCGCCTCGTGTCCACCTAAAGTCAACAACCATCTCTTTTGTCTTGTCAACATTCAGAGACAGGTTGTTGTCTTTACACCAGTCCGTTAGTCTCTGCACTTCCTCTCTGTACGCTGACTCGTCGTTCTTGCTAATGAGACCCACCACGGTCGTGTCATCAGCGAACTTAATGATGTGATTTGAACTATGTGTTGCTACACAGTCATGAGTCAGCAGTGTGAACAATTCAATTCAATTCAATTCAATTTTATTTATATTGCACCAAATCACAACAACAGTCGCCTCACAGAGCTTTATATTGTACAGTAGATCGTACAATAATAGATACAGAGAAAAACCCAACAATCAACAATATGACCCCCTATGAGCAAGCACTTTGGCGACAGTGGGAAGGAAAAACTCCCTTTTAACAGGAAGAAACCTCCGGCAGAACCAGGCTCAGGGAGGGGCGGTCATCTGCTGCGACCGGTTGGGGTGAGAAGGAAGACAGGATAAAGACATGCATTCAAAGCTCTTCTTTTGGATGTTGGCTGCCTTTCCTTCCCTTCTCTGTCAAGATGATCCCACTATTCACTAATGTTGAGGTCCAGGGTTTGGGGAGGCCAATACACAACTGATAGCATTCCATAATGTGTTTTTCTATTTGAAGATGGTGGTGTTGTAAATGCTATTGTATAATTACGTTAGCACAATGGTGATAGGAAGGCCCCAACCCCGCCTTCCTAATGTGGGAGCCAACCAATAGGACCACTCCCTCCATGTCTGCGACCAGTGAGACCACAATCATCACCATCTAACAAGGTACCAGTGATATGAGACACATATGTTGCTTTCCACTTGTATGCACAATCATATTGGGTCACGGGTGGTATATGGGAAGTCTGGTAAACAGGTCCCTGGTGGCAGGAAACTAAGTCCGTGGGTCAGAGGGGGCCAGCCGAGATTCAGTCTCTGAGCATGTTACATGTAGGACACTGGGTTCTGTGTTCCCTCTGTTTAGTTTCTGCCCATGTGTTCCTTCTGTTCTCTGTCTGTTACTGTGTCTCTGAGTCCAGTCTGTGCATTTCCTGTTTTATTTTGAAGGTCTGTGTCTTATGTCAGTGTGTTCAGTTTTGTGCTCTCCCTGTCTCGTCTGTGTAATCAGTGTCAGCCGTGTCTCCCAGCTGTGTCCTTTCAGTCCTGTTCACCTCTTGTATTTAGTGTCTGAGTCTCACCCTGCTCGTCGTTGCGTCGTTCTTCATTCTACTCTGTTTTTTCTGTTTGCCCGGTTTCCTGTCTGTTGCTTTCCCAGTTTAGTTAGTTTTCTGTTCAATCGGCAAACTCCCAATAAAGATGGGTGTTTTGACTTCACATTTGCCTCTGTGAGTCCTGCTCTTGGGTTCCTGCCTGCCTTCACACAGCCATGACATTTTCTTCTTTTTTTTCCTGTTATTTATCTTCCTTCGTTGAGTCTCTGTTTCCTCCTTTTCTGCTTTTCTGCTTTGCAGTTTTTCACTTTTTCCTTTTTATTTGTTTCCTGTCTTTGTTCCTGCTGCTTTTATTGGAAGCAAGCTCCTCTGCAGAAAGAAACGCAATGTAGGACACATGTAGCTTTGGAAGATGGGTGCAACACTGACTGTCCAGCTCAGCTCAAAATTCAGTGTTTAGACATTTTCCTAGCTCTCCCATCTTCTTCTTCTTCATCCTCCTCCTCCCTTGGTCTCCTCCTCGAACCGTCTGGTACTGGGTTGGGGGGCAATAGCACAGGAGCATCCTGGCCATTGTCTCCATCGTCATCTGTGTCACTATCAGGAACACTTTCAGTGTCGCTCTCAGATCCCTCATCTTCCCACCACCTGATTTCATCAATAATTGGATCTTCTTCTGCTACATTATTGTACACGGGTTGTTCTATTTCTAGAGGTGGATTTCTTTCTGTGTAATCTCCTGCTCCCATCTCTGCTCTATTAATGACCAATGGTCGTTCTATCTGTTGGGGTGGATTTCTTTCTATGTTATCTCCTACTCCCATCTCTGCTCCATTAATGACCAAGGGTCGTTCTATTTCCTGGGGTGGATTTCTTTCAATGCCATCTCCTACTCCCATCTCTGCTCTAAAATTTTCCCAGGGTCCTGCTATTTCCTGGGGAGGATTTATTTCGATGCCTCCTGCCGGAACATCAACTGCCTCCTCTTGTTGTGGCAGTTGATTATCAACTAAACCACGCAACTGATTGATTTCAATCCAGGGGAACATCCTGTCAACTGCTCTAAGATTTCCCTGTTGCAGCAGTGCCAAAAGCAGCTCATTGACTGCTAGTCCTACACCAACATGGTTTTGTTCACCATCGTCATGGTTTTGTGAGCCGTCTCCTCTATCCATTTTTTGAAAACAGTCTGCTTTAATAGACTGGAGGAAACTGGTCGGTACAGCTGTCAAACTTTAGCTGATTGGTACAGAACTTTTAAAATGTCCCTGAAAAAGAGTTTAAATCTCTTTAGGAAACTGTTTAAAAACACGACGCAAATGTGAACTAATCGCAACTGATTGCTGTGAGGAACACTGCGAACTAACGGCTATTTAAGGATTTTCAGATCAAAGTCAAGATTTTGATTGGTTGTGGTTTGAGCTGACTTTTGTGACGTCATCGAATTTGGTTCATTGTGATGACGGTCAACGTTCTGCTGATGAAAAAATGTCGCCGGTGACTGAAACTTTTACAGGAGAAGCATTTCCCACAAAGCCTTGAATGAATTATAGTGACAGAAAGGGGCCACAAGATGACGCCATTTTTCACGTAGTAATTCGCGCCTCAGAGACGTCGTTATTTTTCAAAAAGAAAAAAGAAAAAGAAAGAAAGAAAGAAAGAAAGAGCAACAACTACTAAACAGAATTTTTACACGTTCATTGCACATTTGTAGGAATGTTTAAATATTTACTTTTTATTAATTACTTTTCATTTTATCTTTATTTTTAAAATCACTGTGCACTGGCAGACCGGGGAGGTGGTCCCCATCTTTAAGAAGGGGGACCGGAGGGTGTGTTCCAACTAAAGGGGGATCACACTCCTCAGCCTCCCTGGGAAAGTCTATGCCAGGGTGCTGGAAAGGAGAGTTCGTCCGCTAGTAGAAACCCTGAAGACCAAACCGCTGTTGACTTAGCATGATCTGTTCTCGTACCTTGTCTGTAAAGTCAGCGCATACACGGCGCACCAGTTTCGCCGTCATAAATCTCTGGAGGCGCACATCCAATTCACCAAGGACTGGGTGCAATTGTGAGTACGCCGTCATTCAAACCAAGTGAAGTCAGCTTGAGTACTACGAGTAAAATGCGTTTGATTTCCCTCCGAACATTCAGATTAGTGCAGCATAAATTCATTCATGAGGGGAAATTACAGTGAGAACATGTGGAAGCTCTGTTAGATGGATGCCATAGTGAGTTCAGTGCACTGATGTGACATTGTCCTGAAGGATTTAGTTATTCTCTATGGTTAATGAAATTACACTAATTAATTCATATTTATTATAAATAATCCTAATTACACATCTTGCTTCCGTGTTTGTGTGCTGTGTCACTAAATACATTTTAGTGACACATTTTATTTTAGTTTTATACATTGATTAATGACCTGCAGAATTGCCTTATCATATTAAGTGTCCACAATTGTCACTTAAAGTCGAACTTTATGCTTTCTCACTCTTGAAAGTGATTACATCCTTGCATTACATACTTAAGTTTTTTGCTGATAGGTTTCTAAAAAGAAACATGCAGATTTAAAATATAACATGCAGCTTTCTATATATGGATACATAAAAACACTTTAGTTGTTACATTTATGATTAATGTATTTGAACGTAGACACAACACATTTGTGTCGGCTTATTGGCTTATTAAAGTTCGTGTCTTGAACTTTGCCTGTGTGTGTTTCAGGTACTGCACTCTCAAAGACTGAATCAACCAGCATTGCAGCCATGGGTCATTGTGAGCATCACAGGGAAGGTTGAAGCCGCCCACTGCAGCTGTATGGCCGGAGTCGCGGAGACCTGCACCCATGTCTCTGCTCTTCTGTTTAAAGTAGAAGCAACAGTGTGGATCTGTGGCACAAGGACTGTTACAGATGAACCTGCATACTTGATTTTGCTGGGTAATATGACCAAGATACAGCCAGAGGTTGGCCATAAGATAGACTTCTCCTCTTCAGCTGCCCAAAAAAAGGCTCTCAATCAAAACATAAACAGACCATCTGTAGTGACAGGTAAAAGAAGCCGTCCTCAAAACAGAAAAATTCACAGGCACAGACGGTATCCACGCGCCTTCACGTCTGCAGTGCCCGGTGGTGCTTTCCGTGGCTCGTTACAAACGATGTGACATATATGAAGTCGTAAGTGTTCGTGTATTTAATATCGTACTAGGCAGATTTACTGCATTACCATTTACTACACATTTACCTGTGTATGGCTATTGTCAGTACATGTTGCTCATTGTAAATGTCACGGGGTGGAAAGGGACAAGTTATTTAAGTTTTGCATGTTTTGTTGTTTTACCTTTTTAATATTTTAATATGAAGTGTATTTACTTAGTTTTTATATTGCATGTATTGGTCATGTTTTGTGCAGTGGTTATGTTGTTGCATGTTTTCGTTATACTGTCAAATTGTCCTGGAAAGACTCCGCCCCTACCTGATAGTAAACTGATCACACCTGCGAGAGATCCCAGAGAGGCCAATAAGAGGGCCTGGCAGACCATAGAGCAGAGGGGGAGAAAAAGCTTGAGAGGAAGCTTGAGAAAAAGCTTGAGAAAAAGCTTGAGAAAAAGCTTGAGAGAAGGCTTGAGAGAAGGCTTGAGAGAAGGCTTGAGAGAAGGCTTGAGAGGAGGCGAGACATGACATGGTAACCGGTGTGGGCGACGGCCGCGCAGAGCGGCACAGAGGCCCGGCTATAGGCAGCTGGCCAAGGCGTGCGGCAAAGGAGAACGAGACCAGAGATCGCGGACGACCGCGCACTGGAGGGAGTGATCGGAGCTGAGCGGAGAGGTCTGTGCTGGTGTTGACGGGAGGTAGCTCCTCGCCGAGAGAGGCCCACGGCAGGGGATAGAGAGGCAGCGGGATGGCGCCTTATGTCCCCGGGACGGCGAGTCTATGGCTACGCGTGTGAAGCACAACACAGTGGTGGGCGGAGTTAGGAGCTCTGCCCATCTGGGGTAGGTCCCGATTCATCCCGTCTAAGACGAACCTCCAGTGGAATTTAAGAATGGTGACTGCCGCTGGCCCTCTCTCCTTTTTCTAGTTGGCATCAGAATGAAGAGGCCGACAGGACGGCGACAATCCTGTTGGTTTCTGCACCGTTTGGACTTTTATATCGTGGCGGATGCCACTGGACTTTTAATGTTGTGTTTTATTGATTTTTATTGTGTTACCCCTTGGCCAAGGTTGGTTTAATTCATTTTGCATTTTTAGCTATTTAAATATAATAAATTATATTTTAATTATACAGTTTTTTAATCGTGTGCTTTCCCTTGGCGGCTCCACTGCTCTGTCCGTTTGGAGGAAGGTTTCCTTCCTTTAGAAAAACGACACTGTGGGAATAAAATCAGCCTTTCCGCTCCGTTACATAAACTTTCTTTAAGTGTGTAACATTCACAATGATACTGTTGATGGTAACGTGTATGATTCCAGCGTACCTGACAGGGACTATTGACTTTTTGTACACAGTTGATTATGTAAAGCCCCTTGCATTGGATTCATAATCAAGTTCACTGATTGACTACCCTGCAGTGCTGTTTTCCTGTATTCCTGTTTCATCCACTTTAATGAAGTGTCCTGTGTTATAGTAACAGTGAGTTGTGGATTCACTTAATGAATGCCTAAGTTGGGCTTTAATCTGCCTTAGACTTACTGATCTTCTTTGAATCAGCACCACAATAATCGTAAGGGCACTGACAAAACATACAAGTATAAATAAATAAAATCTATAGAAAGAGAAATATGTTTGATATGTTTTTATTAAGTTGCACACAAATAGCATTCTCTGCCAACAGGCTCAGAAGACAAAACTATGTAGAAACTGTGGAGGCAAACTTCTTTTCTCATGTAGTAATCACATGTTTAATCATATCACATTAGTTATAGTAATATCACTTTCTCACTTTACTATAGTAAGAGCACTCCCATCACCAGTTTACATGCATGTGGAATGTTAACACAGTGAGGCCATTGTAATGGGAGACGTTAAATAGATAGTGGGATGATCCTAGTGTTTCACTGGGATGCTCTCTCCACATTGCAATGTGTTTATTAAACCCACTTCAAATCAAGCTCACTGGGTGTGTTGCAGGTTATTGTTAAAATTTCCATAACAAAACACATAACAGACCGGAACCACAGAAGCAATGTGTACAAGCAGGTGGCAAACACAAGTTTTTGAAGTATTTGTACAACACATGCCTCTGCAACAGCTTCAGTGTTTCCTGGAATTGATTCGGAAACAATAACAAAGCTAATATCTATCTGTTATGACAGTCAAATTTCCCCCAAATAGTCTTGGTTGAGGTCGAGTGACTGTGAAAGGTATATGATCACAACATTTTCATAATGAACTATTCAGTGACCCCTCTTCAAATATTTTGTCACAGGACAAACATAATCTCTCATAGCATCTTTGTCGTGATTTTACAACTCTTTGACCTTTGACAAGTGGACCCTAACATGGCAGCAAAGTGCAACAATGTCTCTTCGTGTGCGGGTCAAGAGTTCACGGTATGCATTTAATTTCTTGCATGTCTGTAAATGACTAGTACAATGGTATAAATAATCCTTCACATTTTCCAGTATAAAAGTGGAAAATATATATAAATATAAAATAAATATATTACATCGTCTCATCGGGGCAACCTAAAAGACTCCTTTTATGGCTAGTCTTTGCACATCATAATAACACAGAAGAGAAGAAAGCAATTCATTCTCGATTGCTCTTAATTTCAGGGGATTTTCCAACCTGTTTTGGTTCAAAAGAGCCAAAGGAAAATCCTCATCAATGTTCGAGTGACAACTACATGCTTTTATTGCATGTGCACTGATAATGCTTACTGTCCTGTCATTGTAAGTCAGTCAGAATACATAAATAACACGTTGTGATCATACTGAAGACCACAGACGGCAGTTGAAGGAAATTGCCGTCCCGGGTTTCCTCCGTGGCGTGAGCGATAAGCAGAGTTTTGTCCTTTCCTTCTAAGATTCCTAATTATTTAAAGTAACACTCAGGTATGCCGTTCAGCTGGGTTAGTTACAGCGCCGGGAGCAGCTTGGGAGAACAAGAAAACAGAGACTGCTTTAGGTTGCCTTCCCAATCGACTCAAAGGTTTATTTGATACACAGCAGTTTATATAGATGAAAAAAGGTTCGTGTGTCAGCTTTCCCAGTTCAAACCGGTACAGACCAAATAAGGAAACGTCTTCCTGCCTTCTGAGCAAAGTATCCCTTGTGTAGTTTATCAGTTCAGCTATAATTTATGATCATCCCAGCAAAATACACTCCTAGACATAAAATACAGAGTTCTTTCATTAGTGAATTCTGAAACAAACCACCTAGCCTTTAACGAGCCTTTTCCAGGAGATAAAGAAAAAGGGAGGATGGGAGTAAGGAAGTGGTCTCATCTCTGTGGTATTTTCGACCTTGGGGTACCAGCTTGTGAGTCTTACACATCAATTCTTGGGTCAGAGAGAAAAATAACTAAAACAAAGGGGCCTTATTGAATGACAGAGTTTTCCTGCATAATGTCACTATAAAACAATATCCAGTAAATGCTACCATGGTACTAAAATACCTAACAGCAGTCCAGGCATCAGGTGAGATAAAGGAGCTGGAGACATCACCTGATAAAGAAAAAAAGAGAAATGGAAAAGAGAAGTCTCCTTTATTGCACATTTTTCACCAATCACAAGCCTCTTCTCCCCCCTTCTGCCACCCTAGACTTTTGACCAATCACCGATCAGGATGAATTGCATTACTGGCTGATAAGGATACGTTGAAGAGGATGGATGGATAATAAAGCAACATGAGCATAAATGAAAGCAAAAATATTATGCAAGCATCAAGGCACAAAGGAATTTCAATTGGCTTACAAAAAAGAAGCCAGAACAGCGCAGCTAATATTACGTAACTTTAGGTGGCACAGAAGGAAATCCTGTGCTCTAAACAACGGAAACAGTTAAGGGAGATGAGACAGAAAAAGAGGGGACACACACACACACACACACACACACACACACACACACACACACACACACACACACACACACACACACACAAAGGTACACAGAGGACAATGACACAGGGGGAACCTAACCTAGACTTATTTGCACATGTGTGACTTTCTTAGTCTCAGACAATTTGCATGTTAATGATCAAGGAACTGACCTCACAGCCGATTGTTTGTCAGTGGTGCTAGTTTCAGTCATTGTGGAAATGTACTGTTTAAAAGGTTGGGGAAACCTGTAGCCAGCTGAGACTGAAGAAGTGACTTGGTTGAGTGACAAAATGTTTCTCCCACTGAAAACGCTACGTTGAGATTTACAGAGTCAATCTTTTGGGATCTTATAAGGACATTTTAAAAACTTACTCAGCATGGTTGTTTTTTGTGGGTTTTCCTTTTTGCTTGTTTAAGAGAATAGTAATTGTATTTTGTTCATTTCATGAAGAATATAATCTCTGCTAACAATGTAGCTGCGATTGACTGGTGTTCCCTGAATGCCTCACATACAGCTCCAGGACATTCAGCCAAGAGTCACTGATCCAACTTCAAGATTTAAATCCCGGATAAGCACATCTGGTGTTTAAGACTTTGCTGCTTCCCTGTTGACTACTGTAATTTGTTACTTTCAGGATTTCCTAAAAATCAAAGCAAAAATGACAGGGAACAGAAAGGGAGAGCATTTTTCTCCTACACTGGCTCCTCTGCACTGGATCCCTCTTAAATACAGGACTGAATATAAAATACTATTTTTACTTCTAGAGTCTAATTTTTTTACATGACACTGTGCACTTCAGGACTTTCAAATATGAAGTTTTTTTTGTTTTTTTTTAGAGTCAAACAGGAACTTGTACTTAGTCATGTTACTCCTGAGTGATCTTATGAAGTGATGATTTTCATCCATGTAACCTGACAAACATTATTGTTGTTTTGGTTAATTTTCACACACAGCTAAAGCTTTGAGCACTTTCCTAGTTTCTACTCACTCCGTTATGTGCTTCCATGTTTCATTTGAACTTCTTTGGTCCATCCACATAAATCCATCCATAAACACGAATCGATTCTGAATTTTCCTGTACCAGAAAGAGATCTGATGAAGGAGGAGCAGAGGGGAAAAGCTCTTCATTTATGTAAGGCTTTTCTCTGTTTTTGCACTTTTTTCTTTCAGTTGTAAATCAGTGTGAGTTTCTCCAGCAGGCTTGCTTCTTTCCTCCTCGTCTCCCATCCAGTACAACATGGTAGGCTGAACCTCACTGGGATTTATGTAGCACCTCTACAGCCTCATTCTAGAAAATTCATACACAATAACATTCACAGCTGTTTATTGCTGTATAAAGACTATGCAGAAGCAGAAGGTACTGGCTCATCAAACTCTCAACAGCAATAATGTAGACATATGAAGTTGGTGGGATTGTTGCAAAGCAAACAATCAGGCTGTGAAGTGTTTTAGCTTTATGGATATCAAAGGGTTGCTCAGTGAATCGACCAATAAAATCTGACACCTTGTGGACAGATGATACCATTACAGCTGATAGAATCACCGGGTTTGTTCTTTTTAGGGGTTATTTTTATGCCTCCAGTGTAACAGTGTGAGCTGTGTTGAAGTACTGCGGGTTCAGTAGAGGTCTCAGGACACCAGTCCTCGAGGCCTGGAGTTGCCCACCCCTGCTATAGAGGATGCATAGGTCTGATCTTGGAAAAACGAAATGTGTTTGGCAAAAAGATGAAGAATCTTTTTCAGTTCACACAGAAAGCTCTGATCCCAGGATGTTTTTAAGGGATTGTCATACTTTTGACATCATTGTATTTGCTGATTATTCATCAGTTCTGTATCTGTTCCCTCTGTCCTCTCCATGCTGACCTCCTACTTCCTGTCCATCTCTCCACCTCAGCTATCTACTCAATTCCTCTGCTATCCTGGTTTGTGTGTTTACGTGTGTGTGCTTGTTTTTGTGCAGCAGCGGGACTTAGTGGAGATTTTCTGCCTGTTGGTTCCACACTTCCACACGCCTGTGATGACATTGTCCTGAACCGCTACTTAAAGGAGTGGCTGGTCCTCTCTTGGTGCTGGATTGTTTAATGACAGATCCTTGTCAGCTTTTTTCTAACAAAAACGCCAAAGGAAAACCCTGTGTCCTTTCAAGCTCAGTCATCAATCCTTCCTTCCTTCTACAAGCTTGCCAAGAAGACAAAATTGGTAAAACTTGGAAAACAAGAATAAAACAAAACTCACAAACAGCTGATCTTTTTAAATTTTAATTGAAAATATAATACAAGGCATTTTCAATGAACATAAATATGGAAGATACAAGTGCACACTGCACATTATTGTCTACAGTTTAGGCCGTCTGTATAAATAAGCATATTTGTTTGGCCACCAATTTGTCCACAGCAGTTATACAATCCACACTGGTTTATAACTCAGTGTGATAGTGAGCACTTCTTTCACTTTTCTTAATGTGCTTTTTATACATGTACAATATAAAAATAAAGGCTTGCGTTGAATACATTTGAATGTCCATAATGTACACTTTTAAAGGACACAGAGTCTTAAATGCACAGCAAACAGATTTCCTCTTTTCTTTCAACTTCCCTCATGAAATCTTGACTTTAGTCTTGAGCTTATATTCTCAAGTGGTTTGCATGAGATGCTTTTACAGTATGTTTTCCTTCAACCTCATCAGCCTTCATCTCAGAATGTCATGTAAATAATTGTAAAAATATCTGTGCACATTAACCAAAAGCTTAAATAACAAACATATGCTCCAGTGTAATTACACTACAGCAGAATATGACCACACTTTCTTCTCTTTTCCAAATCGAAATCATATTCAGTAACAACAGACATTACAAATAGCGCTAATGTGTAAAAACATAATAAATAGTTTTAGTTCTTAACTAATGAAAAGAAGTTCTGGAATCATTCAGTGTATTAAAATGACCTTAGCTATTTGGATACATTCTTACAAATGTGATTTTTACAAAACAGTGCCTCCCTCACAGCAGTTTTTATTCAAAATATGTCCACACATTTTGGAAATGGAAAATAGTTTCTGAACCAAATCTAGTTTATTTGTTTCAGATTAGAAGCAAACTGAAACACATTTGTTAACTTCCAAGGTGCATAAAGAAAGTCGAAAGAGGTCGAGATTCCAGGAATATCTGTAGTGCAAGACTGATGGTCCTGCAATAATGTTGATGGAGTCTTTAGGTTTTTAGCCAAAAACTCCATCAGCTTAAATGAAACTTGATAAAATGGCTCAAATTTGCTGACCTAACAATGCATCTCGAGGCTTCTTAACAGACTTTCGTGCGCTTTACGCTTGTTAACATTTCCCCAAATATTTCTAAGTAGAATGTGAATACTTGATATACTCAAGTAAAGAAACTATAGAAATTTGTCAAATTTGTGCTACATAACTGTATATCCACAATTTTTTTCCAAGGAGTTTAAATACATAAGTACTGAAGTGTGGTGGACCATTTTGAAAGGAGACCTGCCTTATGGTTCTAATCCTGATGTGATGCATAGTGGTGCTCTGCTGCTAGCTGATATATTTGGTGGCCTCTTTTTGATCTTCAGTTCAATTCAATTTTATTTACACAGCAAATCACAGTTGCCTCAAGGCGCTTTATATTGTAAGGTGGACCCTACAATAATACGGAGAAATAATACAAAGAAAGTCATATTATTGTTAGTTGCCCAACAGTAATATGACCCGCTTTGGCAACAGTGGGAAGGAAAAACTCCCTTTTAACAGGAATAATCCTCCAGCAGAACCAGGCTCAGGGAAGGGCGGCAATCTACCGCGACTGGTTGGGTTGTGGCAGATGGCCGGTTGTATATTTTTTCAGTTTCTTGATCCACTACTGGTCAAAGAAGGTGGCTCCTACTCCCTCTTGTTAAAAGCGAGAGCTTTATCCTCACTGTGCGGGACTGTGTGATCACCGGGTGTCTTTCTCTAATGCTATAAGCTCTTTGCGCCAGTCTAGAAGAACAGGTCCAAATAATGAATGTATGTAATGAATTTATGCTGATGACGCAGATGATGACTAAGTTACAAAAGAATGCCAACACAAAGTGGTAATAAAGGCAAACACGTCCCCTGTTTCTGTTGTCCATAAAGGCTGCACTCAACAACGTGCTACCAATTACCCCCCAAAATTCACATATTTACAATTTGAATGCTGCAGGCAACTTTAAATGATTAGTTATTAGCTATTAGCAGTGATGGGAATAACGGCATTACTTTTTTCAGTAATGAGTAATCTAACTAATTACTATTCCTATCGTTACAACGCCGTTACAGTTACTAACAAGAAAATGCGCTCCGTTACTATTTTTCAACAAACAGACGATTGAAGCTGTGTTCAGCTTACTGCATCTTATATCAGTTGCATGGAAGTAGCTGTAAGTAATGTGGACGCTACAGCGTTAAGTAGCTGCGCGCGCTCCCGCGGACGGTAATCATGATCACTGTCTAACGAAAAAGAGAGAGAGAGAGAGAGAGTTTTGTGACGTTTAGCGTGTTTGGAGTGTGTAGTTAGTGTGTAGTGTTGTGGATAGTTTTGTGTTGTGTGTCAGAACAATGAGGCGACTGCTGTCTCCAGGTAGAAACAGGAGTGATACACCTGCTGCTGTCAGACCTGCAGGTATCAGGCTGTGATGTTCTCCTTTATAGTGGACAGAAATTGTGTTTTTGGAGTGGCACAAATAATTTGTGTTGCATCTTATTGAATGCAGAACAACTGATTGTTCTGTAAATAGTTTGAAATGGTTATTTAAAAAATCAAGGTAAAAGGTAAATGGATGCAAATAACGTTGTTGTTTGCAAAACTTGTGCATAGGATTTTAAAATTGACAATTTATATTTGCATTTAAAGTTATGAAATATAATTCATTAAACATGTTTGTTGTTGTTACAGTAAAAAATATAACTTTTTCTACTCTGATTTTATGTTTTTTGTCTGATTTTAGATCAATTGTGTTAATACAGTATGTCAAAATGAAAACATAACTGGAAATTCAGACACGTGAGGTTGTGCTGAAAAGAATGATACCAAACAAGTAAACAGTTTTTAAAGGTGAAATGTAGAGGTCAAATCAGAAGTGGTTAAAATGGCCAATTATACCCTGGACCCCAGAGGGTTAAACATTTTTATAAAGTAACGCAATAGTTACTTTTCAAGTAATTAATTACTTTTAGAATATTGTAACTCAGTTACTAACAGTTACTTTTTTGAAGAAGTAACTAGTAACTATAATTAATTACCTTTTCAAAGTAACTTCCCCAACACTGGTTATTAGTACTAGTCAAGAATATAAGCAAATTTACTGTTCTGCAGTCCTAAACAGCTCAGTATTATCAGAAGCTTTTGCTCATCTGTATTTAAAGAAGTGAGTTTAAAAGCATTTTGAAAGCAAGTTGAAAACCCAACAGAAGCAAAGCCAAGAAAAAGGATTAGGATACTTTGCAAGGGCAAACTTTATCACACAACACATTATGTTGTCTTTTGATGTCTGGTGCTGAAATAGAGTTAATAATACATAGATTAAACCCAGTGTTTATGAGCAACATTCTCCTTCTTAAACAGTAATGACCTATGAGTCCTTCAGGTAGTTTCTCTAAATAAAGACAATGGATAAAGTGTAGCATGCTGGTGCTCTTTTTTTTCTGTCCGTGAGATTAGCACACACAGCGTTCCAGCTGCGGTTAGTAAATGGCAGGAGGAAAACAGTTTGGAAGAAATTACATTTAAAAATCTAAATATGAAAAATGAAAACATTAAAATCCATAAAGTAGAAAAGATGATACTGGACAAATGTATGAAAATCATATCTATACATAGTTTCAAATGTGTACAGTGCATACAGAGTACAAAAGAACTATAAGTAAGTATTCTTAAAGGAAGTAAACAGTGTGTCTGAGAGCTTGTTGGCATCAGTAAATGACCTTTCATTTTGAATTCTTTGCTAAATATTAAAGTCCCTTTGAAAAATCAGCAATTGATCCTTTGTGAGAGTATTCCCTTAGCTCATGCTAGACTAGAGATCCGGCCTGGTTCTGTGCAGGAACCATAATGGGCACGCCTCCCATTCGGGTGATGTTGGAGGCCATGATGGTGGAGGTGGGTAGTGGTGGCGGGGAGGGAGCGGTCTGGAGCTGCAGCCGAGGCTGGTTGTACGTTTGCGGCAGCGCCTGTGCCTGAGGCAACTGGGTGTAGCGCTCGGGTCTGGGCATGGAACCGCCATTGCTGCCGGCCTCGGGGGACAATGGCTGTTCACGTGGCAGGGTGGTGTTGTTGTTGTAGCTGTAATGGGTGGGAGTGGAGGCCCCTTGGTGGCGGGACGGTCTATAGCCGGCATTGCTGCCTGTGGCGGTGATGATGGATGCAGTGTCTGAGGGGGGGCGCTGTGGATACTGCTGCAGGTGGTGGTGGTGGTTGTTGTGGTGATGGGAGGACTCTTTGTGGTGTGGGCTGGAGGCGATGGAGGACAGGGTGCCATTCTTGGAGATGATGTCAGAACCCATGCCGCTCTTAGCCCATGACACACGCTTGGGAGCCTGAGCATCCTCCCTGTAGACATCGAGGTGCAGGATTACTTATTTGTGGCGTGTAGATTACTTTTAGAAATGCATAATTAGTTCACAGTAACACTGAAATGGAGTACTTCATTAAATCTTGAAACTATGGTCATTTGTTTCTGCTATCACAGGATATGAAAATTAAATCTGAAAAACAGGCTTCTTAAACAGGTGTGATAGAATCACTTTAGTTTGAGAAATGTGCAAGATCAAAATGTGCATTCCTGTGCAATTGGTACATGTCAAAAGTAAAACCTGGGTCATCTGCAAAGGACTAAAATGAATTTGATTCAAAGCAGCAGCAACAAGAACTTCATCTACCAACGCTGCCACTTATGACTTGCCTGAACTGACACTGTTTAGCACTGTGGCAAAAGGGTCCTGGTTCAGATCTGCTGGCCAGCTGAGATGCTGTTACGAATTTTAAATGATAAAATTCTGCTTGCATTTAAGCCACACTGACTCACTTGATTTCATTGGCCAAGTCATCCTCGTTGTTTCTTCTCCTTATCACGAAGACAAAAGCGAGGCACACAAAAAGGAGGAAGATGAAGCCAGCCACTGAGCCAACTGTGGCACCAACAATCACCCCCACTTTATTGGCTGGAATTAAAGAACATACAATTACTATCTCAAAGAATTTAAAAACACTTTTATTACCTCATTTCGTGTAGAATCAATAGTACTTGTACAGCACTGGCTAGAAAAGCAGATTAATGTTTTATATTCGAGTCATGTAAAGATGTCCTTTCTGTTTGACATAGAGATGGACTAATCAGGTGACCAGTTGTGCTGTGGCCTAGCAAATCAGTTTTAAGCTACAATTCAGTTTCATTTATATAGGGACAAATCACAACAGCTGTTGCCTCAAGGCGCTTTATATTGTAATGTAAAGACACTACAATAATGCTGCGATGTTGATCACTAATTTACCGCTGTCCATTGTTTTCAGGCTTCTGCAACATTATATATTCCCAGGACGCTAGGTTGTGTTGGGCATGGTTGACTGTCCAGACTCATGTTAAAGTAAGACAAATTCAGCCAACTTTGACAAAAGTATAATTTTCTTAGCTGCTGAATAGAAAAGTCAGCTAAGCTAATGGTTACAATGTAAAATGTCACAGCCCTATGCTAGCAACGTTAAACATGTCTGGCAAACAGGGTTTGTTTTTTACTTTGAATCTGTGTAAGTCATGAGTGATAGGGGTTTATAATGATACTTTTGCTAAATTATTGTATATTTGTAATATTTTAATATATATGTAAGAAAGTTCGCTGCATATTCATTTAGTTTTCTTATGACGTGTCAGCAGTCATAAGAAATTAGTAGGATATGATCGTGTCCAACAGAAATAATTAATTACATCGATGCTCGCTGTTCATGCTTGATAATAGTGTATCTGAATGTGTGGTCCATAACTATTTTTCATCACTTATTTTTATTAATAAACCATAACCAGGGTTACACTTGCTGCGTACAGTTGGTAATGTGCAGGTCGATTGCGCAGCTCTTTTCTGCCACCGTGTTGCTGGCTGTGCACACGTATTTCCCCGACATGTTGCTGCTCAGGTTGTTCAGCTTCAGAGTGCCAGTCTTCTCATCTAACACAGCAGTTTACATGGAAAAGACAGTCAAACACACATGAAGACACATTATTTCACATGTATAACAGTTCTCAAAGATGTGCTAAGTGACAATCCCAAAAGACGGTGTGCAGGCTGCTTTTTCTATCAATAATTCACATTTATAGCAAACAATGACTCTTTGTTTTTTCGCTGTGCACTCACTGAGCATGGGTGAGAAGAAGACCTCAGAGGTGGGGCTGGTTTTCTTCCACTTGTACAAAGGAATAGGTTTCCCAGAGCTGGACATGCAGATCAGAGTAACATTTCCTTTTACCTCTGGCTTCCCTGTCATAGAGCACTTCGGAACAGAAGGAGGGACTGAGGGGAGAGGATTATGTAATGTTTTATTACAAGACTTTCTGTTTTACTGTTTCACAGTGAATCTGAGAAGTACAGCTGTGCAACGGGTGAATTTCCCTTACCTTTCACATCCAGGGTAACCGTTTCAGTAATACCATCATTAACAATCTGAAAGATGTAGCTTCCTGAATCGGACTCCCGGGTGTTGTTGATGTAGAACGACACATCTGATGATGGCATCTGATGTAGGAAACCGACACAGCCCTTAAACTGTCCGTCAAACACCTTCACCTCGTTGTCGGTGTAGGAGATGATCTGGACAGAAGGACAGAAAGCAAGCGTCACATGAAACAAAAAGAAGATTAAAAAAAGGGGGTTTTTTGGGGTCTTTTAGTACATAAAAGAAAGCACACGAAGAAGTAGTTGTGCATAACAGATATCACTGACCTGTGTCACTGACATCCAGGTCAGGGATGTAATGGACTTTGTATTTATCCAAAACATTTCCAGAGATTTATTTGCTAAATGTCCAAGTGCAAGACTTTAAAGAAAAGAAAGTTTCACTAACACTGGTAAAATCAGCAGTGCTTACAGAGGAAAGTTCAGGACATCTTCAACAACTCACCTTAGTATCACTGACATTGGACAGAAGTTAGCTTCACTGACTCATCAACCTTTACTGGACTCTACACAAAGTTTTACAGCCTCCTCCAAAGCAACTACACATGACGCATATCGGCAGGTGAGGTAAACAGTGCACGGCGGACTCACAGCCCACACTTTAAAAAGGTACGTTCTCAGTTTAAACATTGGACATGTTTTCTATGTTCAGTTGTGAATAAAATAAAATCTAACCTTCACATTTCCACCTATAAGGCCAAATTAAACAGTAATATTAATGTTCTTGAACCTGATCTATAAATTCTCAGCTCTCATTCTCTGCAATTTAATTAACACAAATTATGCAGGTCTGTATTGTTAGATAAATACTACATTCTAACGAATATGGCTCTTGTACAATAAAAAACAAAACACAACAAAAGAAGCCTGATATAAAACCTAGTTCCAGCATATGTATCTCTGCAGTGGAAGGGGCTGAAATACAGTATAAATAGAACGGTTCAAGGCAGATGCATCATTTACAGTAAAAAGTAAAGATGTTCTTAGATTAAAATCTGTTTTCTTTGAGTAATCTAGTCACCTGATGGTCTGGACCTTGATCACTTGCTGTAACTGATGGAACCTTGAATTCTGCTTTATACCAGAGAATCCTGAAGGAAAATCTCCTGCCATCAGCTTGTATTCTGAAATTCTGGTGCATAATTTGAGTTATGCACCAGGAAAGTGATCCAGAACATAGCAGCAAAAGAAAACAACTTAAATCTGATTGAGATGCTTTGGCAAGACCTTAAACAGACCGTTTATTCTCAAAAGCCCTCCAATGTGAAAGAATTAAAGCATTCTGCAAAGAAGAGTGGGCCAAAATCACTCCACAGTGATCTAAACGCATCATCGCCTGTTACCTTAAAGGTAAGAACGGTGAGGAGCAAAAACTGTCTGTTTAAGAGAGAAGATGAACTGAGGGGCTGCACCAAGAACTCATGCATTGGTATTTATGATTACTTTCAACTACAAATGATGCCAAGCAACTCTAATAGCATTCAAAAACAAAACCAAGAGCTGGAAAAGGCACAATAGGTTCTTGTCAATTATTTTCTCCATATTACTATTATTATATTATGCATAGGAAACATATATTAGCAGTTTGGAAAAAATATCACTTTGTCAAATTTTAGTTACTTACATAATTAGTACCATACCACCCCATTAGAGCACTTTGCTCTCAGACTGTAGGCTTACTTGTTGTTCCTAGTTCATTTAAAAGTAGAATGGGAGGAAGAGCCTTCAGTTTTCAGGCCCCGCTTCTGTGGAACCAGATTTGGATTGGGGAGACAGACACTATCTCTACTTTTAAAATTAGGATTCAGAGTTTCCTTCTTGCTAAAGTAGTACAGTTAGGGCATGATCAGGTGACCCTGAGTTATGCTGAGGCTGCTGGAGGATTCCCATGATGCACTGAGTATTTCTTCTTCAGTCACCTTTCTCGCTCACTATGTGTTTATATACATATTATTTCTAGTTATTAACCTCTGTCTCACTTCCACAGCATGTCTTATCCTGTTTTCCTTCTCTCACCCCAACTGGTCGCAGCAGATGGCCCCGCCCCTCCCTGAGCCTGGTTCTGCCGCAGGTTTCTTCCTGTTAAAACTGAGTTTTTACTTCCCACTGTTGCCAAAGTGCTTGCTCATAGGGGGTCATATGATTGTTGGGTTTTTCTCTCTATTATTGTAGGATCTACCTTACACTATAAAGTGACTTGAGGTGACTGTTGTTGTGATTTGGTGCTGTATAAATAAAATACAATAGAATTGAACAATTTGTCAGAGGGGAATTGCTCACTTTATCTTGTCTAAACACATACGACTCTGAATAGATTGCAGTTAAGTTTTGTTCTTTTATCAGTGAAAATGTTTTTACATTTAATGAATGTTTCTTCCTGTAAAGAGTAAAGTAAGGTGAGACACTAAGGGAAATAATAATAAAAAAAAAAACCCTGTATCCTTTCCCTTCCTGAGTTCTCTTTCTTCCCCTAAATCTATTTGATTGTGATCCTCCTTTTGGATCATCTATCTGCACAGCACAGTAGTATTAGAAACCTTTAAGTCTTTTCTTGTCTTGGCTTGATATACAGCATATTAGACTTAAGTGTAATTGTTTCCTTACCATCTTCATCTGGCTGGTGTTAGGCATCAAAAAGTTCCAGGCGATACTCTTGGAATTTGGGTTGCCGCCAGTGTACCGGGCCTGCAGCTCCACATACTGACCCTCGATCACTTCTCCATTTTTCAGGGGTATTAAAAAGTTGGCCCATGTGCCTGGATGAAGGAAGAAAGGGAAAAAACACACTGTAAAAATCACAGTTTTTTATTACTTTTGTCACGGACCCGGTGCCGGGGACTCGGGGTTCGTGAACAGTGTGGACCTTTATTGTTATTAGTGTATTGGATGTATGTTTGCTGCACTGTGCTCTTGTGTTCCATGCTGGTGTGTGTGTGTGTGTGTGTGTGTGTGTGTGTGTGTGTGTGTGTGTGTGTGTGTGTGTGAGGCTGGAGGATGAAGGACAGCCACCTGCAGGCCTGATGGGTGTGGCCCTGCCAGCTGCTGGTCACGCCTAGCTTACCACACACCTGCTTCTGATCAGGATCGTCGGGGGAGCTACTTAACAGAGCGATGGAGCTTCCTCCGGCGCAGGATCGTTGAGTTAGACTCCATGTCAGTGTTTCTAGTGTTGTTAAAGTGTATGCCTGCCGGAGTTGGTGCCATAACGGCTGTGTCTGTGTTTTTCCCCAGGAGGACAGCGGAACACAGGACTGCAAGACACACGGGGTGTGTGAAGGCACAGGGGCAGAGAGCACGGGATACCAGCACTTGGGAGAAGACACGTCACGGGAGTTGAGGGAGCACTTTTGGAGATTTAATGTGTGGTGTACAATTACCTCACTGTAAATAAACCCACTGTTTATTCCATTAAGTCTGCGTTTTGGGTCCTTTCTCCTACATCCCCCACGGTCTGCCCTCCAGACCGTGACAACTTTTATACACCACTGTACATGTAATCAATAATTGTAATCTCTATATTAATTTCTATTGTTAATCTCTGTCTCTCAGACAGTGTGTCTTTTGTCTGCCCCCCTCACAGCCAACCAGACGTGGTAGAAGAAGAAGCCGTCGCTCCCAGAGCAGAGGCTTCTTCCTATTAAAAGAGGTTTTTTTTTTCTTCCCACTGTCACCAAGTGCTTGCTCCAGTTGCTAGAATGTTCTATGTAATACCGCAGGGTTTATCCTACAGTATAAACTGCCTTAATGTTGTGATTCAATTGAATTGAATTCTGACTCTGAATCATTACCTGTACAGTTGAAGGTGCAGCAGGAAACCTGTTTGGATTGTTCTTTGTTTCTCATGCCTGTTTCATGTTTGATGTCATATTTTTTATAATAAAAAGGTTATAAGCAGAATGATATTATAAGATTAATGAGGATCTGCTTAGCTTCTTTTTAATAATTGCCATTGATACTCCGTGTACAGGAGCGGAAACAATACTATTACGGGTGCAGTGCAGTGAATTACAAAGCTTTTTTTTCTTTACTTTTTGCTTTTTGCTAATTATCCAGTGCTCTTCTGACTTGTTTCTAATTTCTTTTTACGTGTATCTAAATATTTGATATGGACTCTGTTTATTTTGTACTTTTATTTACTGTGTCATCAGAGTGACAGGTATCTGTGCATTCATCCCTATCCAACTACATGGAGATATATCAGTGGATATCATCCCCCGATGAAAGAAGCTCATTTCAACAGAGTTGTGCATATTAGCATATTTATGACTTCCTTTGTGTCATGTAGGTGAATATTACATCGCTAATTGCAAATTCTAATAAACATTCTACCCCAGTTGTGTGTTCATTTGCTTCTGTTTTGCATTTAGTATGATCACTCCTGATAAATTACACAAGTTTTTTTTCTTTTTCTTTTTTCATTTGAATCTATTCTTTGGAAACTTTGACTTTTACAAGTTATCAAAAAAGACAGACAAAAATGTTTATTTCCTCAGGACTACTGTGTGAGTGCAATTTTGACTGGGGATACACATGTAGTTTCTAATATTCCAGTCCAATAATATATATCCTAATATTCCAATATGTCTGGATGTGTTTCAACAGCTGCCAAATGGCCAAGATGCTTTTAGAAGCTCTTATGTTTCTGTAATGTGTCTAAAATTTGGCAAAGACTTCTTTTTGAGAAGGATCTTTATCGGATGCTGATAATACCTACATTTAGAAAAAAACAGGAATTCAGTGCACAATGTTCCTGCTCACTGCAAATTTATTGTGACTAAAGAGATTATTTAAAAATGATTATTATTTGTTTCAAAACAAAAAAAATTCTCACTTTCCATGAAAACAAACTCTACAATTATAAGTATTTTATCATATTTCTGCCCTATATTAAACAAACACAGATTTATTGAGGACAGTATAAATCAGGCTTACACAATTCAGCCATACGCCACATCTGTGAAATAGTAAGATCTTGCTCAAGCTCTGTCATGATAGGAGGCAATAAGACGCAGGGTTTATTCAGCACGGACTACTTTTATTGAACTGTAGCACCAGTGTACGTGGCTACATCAATTTTCCAAAAACATACAGTGTTCCAGCGACCTCTAGTGGCCGGCCCCATAGTAGCCTTACTAGTACAAGAAAAATAAATCTCACAACATCTTCCCCTTTAACAAAAGTACTTTAAATATAAAACAGTGTTGTCAGAACGTACGACATCACAGGGGTAGACTACCCTCAGTCCTGATAAGGTATTATTCTGCCCTTAGAACATAGAAAGGAGATAGTCCTCAGTCTCCCTTTGGAGCATCCCTTTGGCAAACCGTGTCCCTATTGACTGGACTGGGCAACAATGTCTTTTCGAGTACTGCAATCGTTTGCCAGGGGCCATTGGGCAGAGGAGTAGTCACGAGGGGTTCCCGTCGCTGTGTAGGCTTGTGCTCTCTGCAAAAGTTGCATGATCTCACCTTGTGTGTCATTTGAAGTCCAATGGTGGGCCACCACACTGTTGATCTTGCACGCTCTCTACATTTAGTTAGTCCTTGGTGGCCTTCATGTAATTGGTCAAGGACACTGGGTCTGAGTGCTGTGGGAATTACAATGCGATCGTGGTAGAGCACTAGACCGTCTGATTCTGAAAGGTGGCTTCTGGCTGCATAGAAGCCTTGCAGTGATGAACTCTTTGCCATTCTCAAAGGCCACCCTTGTCTGATGAAAATGATTGCTTTTTGAAGCTCTGGGTCCATCTGTGTAGCACTGTGAATTTCCTCCAACTTATGTGACTTGATAGGTTTGCTTGTCACTACGTTGCTCACATATACCTTGACCCGGCTGTCTGTCTCGAACTGATAGCATCCATGCAGTGGATGTCTGGAGAGTGCGTCTGCCACCACTAACTGTTTACCGAGAACATGCTCAGCAGTGACACTGAATCACATCAGTCGCATCAGCAGTCTCTGACATCTCAGTGGTGTTTGGTCAAGGTCGTATGAGTTGATCAAAGGCACCAAGGGCTTATGGTCAGTTTGTACACATACATGACCCATGCCTTGGATGTAGCGGGAAAAACGTTCACAGGCCCAGACAGATGCTAAACACTCTTTTTCAATCTGTGAATATCTTTTCTCTGCATCTGTGAGAGTGCGAGAACAAAAAGCAACAGGCCAAAACTCCCCGTCATGGTCCTGTAACAGTGCAGCATGCAGGCCATAGCTGCTTGGACCTGTTGAGCTTAAGGCCTGATGCTTTGATTGTCAGTAATACTGCATCTAAGCGTTGGTCATGCTCCTCTTTCTTAGCCCCGAAAACCAGTATGTCGTCCATCACAATGACAGTCCCATCTAGGCCCTTGAGCAAAGTGCTCATGAGCCGCTGGAAGATCTCGGGTGCTGTTATGCCAAATGGCAGACGCCTGAAGCAAAACCTGCCCATGGGAGTTATGAACGTGGTCAGTTTTTGGCAGCTGGGGTCCAGTGGAATTTGCCAGAACTCACTGGAGGCATCCAAAGTGGAGAAAACTTTGGGGCGATCATGGCTCAAAGAGTTGGGAGTTCGGCTTGTGACCGGAAGGTTGCCGGTTTGAACCCTGGCTCGGACAGAAGTGTCCTTGGGCAAGACACTTCACCTGCCGCCTACTGGTGGTGGTCAGAGGGGCCGATGGCGCGATATGGCAGCCTCGCTTCTGTCAGTCTGCCCCAAGGCAACAGTGGTTGTGTGACTGGAGGAGCTATTGGCTTTTGCGGTATGTAACTTACTTTGTTAACTTACATTACAGCAAATTTATGCATTTTGTCCACGTGTTTATTTTTCTGTTTTGCAGCTGGTCTGAAGGCTGGTGTTTATTCTCTGCTGCAATTAATCATGACTTGCGGTGAAGCTCTATGGAGTGGCTCGATGGACAAAAACATAAATATTACACATGTGGCCCAGAGAAAGAAGACTCGCGTTGTGAGTTTGCTAACCCTGATGTTTCCCTGCACATCAAGGATTGCTGTTAAAGCAGAATTGAAGTGTACTGTTCAAACACAGGGATTTTAAGTGGCACCATAGTGGGTTAAAACAAACAAACAAACATAAAAAAAAGGCATGTCGGTTTTTCCTGTGACTTTCATATTGTGGACAGTTAGAGCAAGGAATGCCAATTTCTCATGGTGAATCTTCAAAGACAGAGCAGAGTGGGTCTGCTTCAGTGGCGCACTGATCAGGTAATGAAAGCTGAACTTGTGTGAATTTCACTCTGGGTCTGTAAAAACTCAGATGAGCAATGTTCTGCCTGTAAAACATTGGTTTGATGTGTAAGTAACTAATCCACACCAGGATTATTTATAATAAAAGCATTTTTTTTAAAATTGTGGATTTACTACTTTTCCTTGATTATTAAAGGACTACAACACCCAAACTAGTCATTACCTTTGCTTTAATTTTTCCTTTTTTTTATTATAGCGAAAGTAGTCTTCAGGAAAAGTTCTCCAGGCTTCTTGAAGGACATTCAATTCAGTTCAATTCAAGTCAAGTTGGCTTTATTGTCACTTCAACCATATACAGTTTAACAGTACACAGTGAGGCGAAACAACGTTCCTCCAGGAACCAAGGTGCTACATGCAACATCAATTTACAACATAATTTAACAGAAAACTCTAAACTAGCTAACTAAGAGGCCTAGTTAGCTGGCTAGCAGAGACAAGACAGACTGACCTAACATAAATTACAACATAAATTAACAAAAAACTATCTAACTATCTAAGGATGACTTTTTTTTTTTGTTATCAGACAGCAGACAACAAAGTGCACGTGCAAATGTGCAAACAAGAGCAGCAAGTGACAGTGTGACAAAAAAAAAACACAACGTAACATAATAATAAGGTTTTGTGATGATGAGTTGAGGTAGTGGAGGAACAGTAAACATTCCTTAGTGTAGCAGCAAAAATTAGGAAGTGCAGAAGTTAGTGCAGAAAGTCCAGTAATAATATTGTGCAAAAGAGCATTTACAGGTTGGTGTGTGCGATGGTTTGGTGGTGTAGGTCAGTGTGTTTGTGCTTGTGTTGATTAGTCAGTCCAGTCTCAATGTTTTGAGGTAGTTGAGTTAAGCTGAGTGATAATGTTAGTATGTGTGTGTGTGTGTGCGTGTTTATCAGTCAGTCCCTTTTTGCTGAGGAGACGGATGGCTTGTGGAAAAAAGCTGTTGCACAGTCTGGATGTGTGTGCCCGAATGCTTCGGTACCTTTTTCCAGATGGCAGGAGTGTGAAGAGTGTGTGAGAGGGGTGTGTCCGATCAGCCACAATGCTGGTGGCTTTGCGAATGCATCGTGTGGTGTAGATGTCCTCAATAAAGGGGAGAGAGACCCCGATGATCTTCTCTGCTGTTCCCACTATCCGCTGTAGGGTCTTGCGGTCTGATATGGCACAGTTCCCAAACCAGACAGTGATGCAGCCGCCCAGGATGCTCTCGATAGTTCCTCTATAGAAGGTGGTCAGGATCGGTGGTGGAAGCCGGGCCTTTCTCAGTCTTCTCAGAAAGAAGAGACGCTGTTGGGCTTTCTTGTGCAGGGAGCTGGTGTTGAGGGACCAGCCGAGGGCCGTCTCCAGGTGGACGCCCAGGAATTTGGTGCTGTCGACGATCTCCACAGAGGAGCCGTTGATGCTCAGCGGTGAGTGGTCGCCTCGTGTCCACCTAAAGTCAACAACCATCTCTTTTGTCTTGTCAACATTCAGAGACAGGTTGTTGTCTTTACACCAGTCCGTTAGTCTCTGCACTTCCTCTCTGTACGCTGACTCGTCGTTCTTGCTAATGAGACCCACCACGGTCGTGTCATCAGCGAACTTAATGATGTGATTTGAACTATGTGTTGCTACACAGTCATGAGTCAGCAGTGTGAACAATTCAATTCAATTCAATTCAATTCAATTTTATTTATATTGCACCAAATCACAACAACAGTCGCCTCACAGAGCTTTATATTGTACAGTAGATCGTACAATAATAGATACAGAGAAAAACCCAACAATCAACAATATGACCCCCTATGAGCAAGCACTTTGGCGACAGTGGGAAGGAAAAACTCCCTTTTAACAGGAAGAAACCTCCGGCAGAACCAGGCTCAGGGAGGGGCGGTCATCTGCTGCGACCGGTTGGGGTGAGAAGGAAGACAGGATAAAGACATGCATTCAAAGCTCTTCTTTTGGATGTTGGCTGCCTTTCCTTCCCTTCTCTGTCAAGATGATCCCACTATTCACTAATGTTGAGGTCCAGGGTTTGGGGAGGCCAATACACAACTGATAGCATTCCATAATGTGTTTTTCTATTTGAAGATGGTGGTGTTGTAAATGCTATTGTATAATTACGTTAGCACAATGGTGATAGGAAGGCCCCAACCCCGCCTTCCTAATGTGGGAGCCAACCAATAGGACCACTCCCTCCATGTCTGCGACCAGTGAGACCACAATCATCACCATCTAACAAGGTACCAGTGATATGAGACACATATGTTGCTTTCCACTTGTATGCACAATCATATTGGGTCACGGGTGGTATATGGGAAGTCTGGTAAACAGGTCCCTGGTGGCAGGAAACTAAGTCCGTGGGTCAGAGGGGGCCAGCCGAGATTCAGTCTCTGAGCATGTTACATGTAGGACACTGGGTTCTGTGTTCCCTCTGTTTAGTTTCTGCCCATGTGTTCCTTCTGTTCTCTGTCTGTTACTGTGTCTCTGAGTCCAGTCTGTGCATTTCCTGTTTTATTTTGAAGGTCTGTGTCTTATGTCAGTGTGTTCAGTTTTGTGCTCTCCCTGTCTCGTCTGTGTAATCAGTGTCAGCCGTGTCTCCCAGCTGTGTCCTTTCAGTCCTGTTCACCTCTTGTATTTAGTGTCTGAGTCTCACCCTGCTCGTCGTTGCGTCGTTCTTCATTCTACTCTGTTTTTTCTGTTTGCCCGGTTTCCTGTCTGTTGCTTTCCCAGTTTAGTTAGTTTTCTGTTCAATCGGCAAACTCCCAATAAAGACGGGTGTTTTGACTTCACATTTGCCTCTGTGAGTCCTGCTCTTGGGTTCCTGCCTGCCTTCACACAGCCATGACATTTTCTTCTTTTTTTTCCTGTTATTTATCTTCCTTCGTTGAGTCTCTGTTTCCTCCTTTTCTGCTTTTCTGCTTTGCAGTTTTTCACTTTTTCCTTTTTATTTGTTTCCTGTCTTTGTTCCTGCTGCTTTTATTGGAAGCAAGCTCCTCTGCAGAAAGAAACGCAATGTAGGACACATGTAGCTTTGGAAGATGGGTGCAACACTGACTGTCCAGCTCAGCTCAAAATTCAGTGTTTAGACATTTTCCTAGCTCTCCCATCTTCTTCTTCTTCATCCTCCTCCTCCCTTGGTCTCCTCCTCGAACCGTCTGGTACTGGGTTGGGGGGCAATAGCACAGGAGCATCCTGGCCATTGTCTCCATCGTCATCTGTGTCACTATCAGGAACACTTTCAGTGTCGCTCTCAGATCCCTCATCTTCCCACCACCTGATTTCATCAATAATTGGATCTTCTTCTGCTACATTATTGTACACGGGTTGTTCTATTTCTAGAGGTGGATTTCTTTCTGTGTAATCTCCTGCTCCCATCTCTGCTCTATTAATGACCAATGGTCGTTCTATCTGTTGGGGTGGATTTCTTTCTATGTTATCTCCTACTCCCATCTCTGCTCCATTAATGACCAAGGGTTGTTCTATTTCCTGGGGTGGATTTCTTTCAATGCCATCGCCTACTCCCATCTCTGCTCTAAAATTTTCCCAGGGTCCTGCTATTTCCTGGGGAGGATTTATTTCGATGCCTCCTGCCGGAACATCAACTGCCTCCTCTTGTTGTGGCAGTTGATTATCAACTAAACCACGCAACTGATTGATTTCAATCCAGGGGAACATCCTGTCAACTGCTCTAAGATTTCCCTGTTGCAGCAGTGCCAAAAGCAGCTCATTGACTGCTAGTCCTACACCAACATGGTTTTGTTCACCATCGTCATGGTTTTGTGAGCCGTCTCCTCTATCCATTTTTTGAAAACAGTCTGCTTTAATAGACTGGAGGAAACTGGTCGGTACAGCTGTCAAACTTTAGCTGATTGGTACAGAACTTTTAAAATGTCCTTGAAAAAGAGTTTAAATCTCTTTAGGAAACTGTTTAAAAACACGACGCAAATGTGAACTAATCGCAACTGATTGCTGTGAGGAACACTGCGAACTAACGGCTATTTAAAGATTTTCAGATCAAAGTCAAGATTTTGATTGGTTGTGGTTTGAGCTGACTTTTGTGACGTCATCGAATTTGGTTCATTGTGATGACGGTCAACGTTCTGCTGATGAAAAAATGTCGCCGGTGACTGAAACTTTTACAGGAGAAGCATTTCCCACAAAGCCTTGAATGAATTATAGTGACAGAAAGAAAGAAAGAAAGAAAGAAAGAAAGAAAGAAACAGCAACAACTACTAAACAGAATTTTTGCACGTTTAAAATCACCATGGCAATGCGCATGCGCATATTCTCCTGCACGCAACGGGCTTTGGAGTTGACGTAACGCCGCAATGCATTGTGGGAGCACCAGGCCACGAATCAAAACAAACACACTGTAGCTCAAAATGAAAAGGACGGTGTAGAGACAGTTTGTGTCCACATGCAAAGAGACGGTACTTGCAAAAAGTAGCGTGCATCGGAAATGTGGACCCATATGAAAGTGGAGTAGAAACCCTGAAGACCAAACCGCTGTTGACTTAGCATGATCTGTTCTCGTACCTTGTCTGTAAAGTCAGCGCATACACGGCGCACCAGTTTCGCCGTCATAAATCTCTGGAGGCGCACATCCAATTCACCAAGGACTGGGTGCAATTGTGAGTACGCCGTCATTCAAACCAAGTGAAGTCAGCTTGAGTACTACGAGTAAAATGCGTTTGATTTCCCTCCGAACATTCAGATTAGTGCAGCATAAATTCATTCATGAGGGGAAATTACAGTGAGAACATGTGGAAGCTCTGTTAGATGGATGCCATAGTGAGTTCAGTGCACTGATGTGACATTGTCCTGAAGGATTTAGTTATTCTCTATGGTTAATGAAATTACACTAATTAATTCATATTTATTATAAATAATCCTAATTACACATCTTGCTTCCGTGTTTGTGTGCTGTGTCACTAAATACATTTTAGTGACACATTTTATTTTAGTTTTATACATTGATTAATGACCTGCAGAATCGCCTTATCATATTAAGTGTCCACAATTGTCACTTAAAGTCGAACTTTATGCTTTCTCACTCTTGAAAGTGATTACATCCTTGCATTACATACTTAAGTTTTTTGCTGATAGGTTTCTAAAAAGAAACATGCAGATTTAAAATATAACATGCAGCTTTCTATATATGGATACATAAAAACACTTTAGTTGTTACATTTATGATTAATGTATTTGAACGTAGACACAACACATTTGTGTCGGCCTTGGCTTATTAAAGTTCGTGTCTTGAACTTTGCCTGTGTGTGTTTCAGGTACTGCACTCTCAAAGACTGAATCATCCAGCATTGCAGCCATGGGTCATTGTGAGCATCACAGGGAAGGTTGAAGCCGCCCACTGCAGCTGTATGGCCGGAGTCGCGGAGACCTGCACCCATGTCTCTGCTCTTCTGTTTAAAGTAGAAGCAACAGTGTGGATCTGTGGCACAAGGACTGTTACAGATGAACCTGCATACTTGATTTTGCTGGGTAATATGACCAAGATACAGCCAGAGGTTGGCCATAAGATAGACTTCTCCTCTTCAGCTGCCCAAAAAAAGGCTCTCAATCAAAACATAAACAGACCATCTGTAGTGACAGGTAAAAGAAGCCGTCCTCAAAACAGAAAAATTCACAGGCACAGACGGTATCCACGCGCCTTCACGTCTGCAGTGCCCGGTGGTGCTTTCCGTGGCTCGTTACAAACGATGTGACATATATGAAGTCGTAAGTGTTCGTGTATTTAATATCGTACTAGGCAGATTTACTGCATTACCATTTACTACACATTTACCTGTGTATGGCTATTGTCAGTACATGTTGCTCATTGTAAACTTTCTTTAAGTGTGTAACATTCACAATGATACTGTTGATGGTAACGTGTATGATTCCAGCGTACCTGACAGGGACTATTGACTTTTTGTACACAGTTGATTATGTAAAGCCCCTTGCATTGGATTCATAATCAAGTTCACTGATTGACTACCCTGCAGTGCTGTTTTCCTGTATTCCTGTTTCATCCACTTTAATGAAGTGTCCTGTGTTATAGTAACAGTGAGTTGTGGATTCACTTAATGAATGCCTAAGTTGGGCTTTAATCTGCCTTAGACTTACTGATCTTCTTTGAATCAGCACCACAATAATCGTAAGGGCACTGACAAAACATACAAGTATAAATAAATAAAATCTATAGAAAGAGAAATATGTTTGATATGTTTTTATTAAGTTGCACACAAATAGCATTCTCTGCCAACAGGCTCAGAAGACAAAACTATGTAGAAACTGTGGAGGCAAACTTCTTTTCTCATGTAGTAATCACATGTTTAATCATATCACATTAGTTATAGTAATATCACTTTCTCACTTTACTATAGTAAGAGCACTCCCATCACCAGTTTACATGCATGTGGAATGTTAACACAGTGAGGCCATTGTAATGGGAGACGTTAAATAGATAGTGGGATGATCCTAGTGTTTCACTGGGATGCTCTCTCCACATTGCAATGTGTTTATTAAACCCACTTCAAATCAAGCTCACTGGGTGTGTTGCAGGTTATTGTTAAAATTTCCATAACAAAACACATAACAGACCGGAACCACAGAAGCAATGTGTACAAGCAGGTGGCAAACACAAGTTTTTGAAGTATTTGTACAACACATGCCTCTGCAACAGCTTCAGTGTTTCCTGGAATTGATTCGGAAACAATAACAAAGCTAATATCTATCTGTTATGACAGTCAAATTTCCCCCAAATAGTCTTGGTTGAGGTCGAGTGACTGTGAAAGGTATATGATCACAACATTTTCATAATGAACTATTCAGTGACCCCTCTTCAAATATTTTGTCACAGGACAAACATAATCTCTCATAGCATCTTTGTCGTGATTTTACAACTCTTTGACCTTTGACAAGTGGACCCTAACATGGCAGCAAAGTGCAACAATGTCTCTTCGTGTGCGGGTCAAGAGTTCACGGTATGCATTTAATTTCTTGCATGTCTGTAAATGACTAGTACAATGGTATAAATAATCCTTCACATTTTCCAGTATAAAAGTGGAAAATATATATAAATATAAAATAAATATATAATATAAAATATAAATATAAAATAAATATATTACATCGTCTCATCGGGGCAACCTAAAAGACTCCTTTTATGGCTAGTCTTTGCACATCATAATAACACAGAAGAGAAGAAAGCAATTCATTCTCGATTGCTCTTAATTTCAGGGGATTTTCCAACCTGTTTTGGTTCAAAAGAGCCAAAGGAAAATCCTCATCAATGTTAGAGTGACAACTACATGCTTTTATTGCATGTGCACTGATAATGCTTACTGTCCTGTCATTGTAAGTCAGTCAAAATACATAAATAACACGTTGTGATCATACTGAAGACCACAGACGGCAGTCCAGGCATCAGGTGAGATAAAGGAGCTGGAGACATCACCTGATAAAGAAAAAAAGAGAAATGGAAAAGAGAAGTCTCCTTTATTGCACATTTTTCACCAATCACAAGCCTCTTCTCCCCCCTTCTGCCACCCTAGACTTTTGACCAATCACCGATCAGGATGAATTGCATTACTGGCTGATAAGGATACGTTGAAGAGGATGGATGGATAATAAAGCAACATGAGCATAAATGAAAGCAAAAATATTATGCAAGCATCAAGGCACAAAGGAATTTCAATTGGCTTACAAAAAAGAAGCCAGAACAGCGCAGCTAATATTACGTAACTTTAGGTGGCACAGAAGGAAATCCTGTGCTCTAAACAACGGAAACAGTTAAGGGAGAGGAGACAGAAAAAGAGGGGACACACACACACACACACACACACACACACACACACACACCCACACACACACACACACACACACACACACACAAAGGTACACAGAGGACAATGACACAGGGGGAACCTAACCTAGACTTATTTGCACATGTGTGACTTTCTTAGTCTCAGACAATTTGCATGTTAATGATCAAGGAACTGACCTCACAGCCGATTGTTTGTCAGTGGTGCTAGTTTCAGTCATTGTGGAAATGTACTGTTTAAAAGGTTGGGGAAACCTGTAGCCAGCTGAGACTGAAGAAGTGACTTGGTTGAGTGACAAAATGTTTCTCCCACTGAAAACGCTACGTTGAGATTTACAGAGTCAATCTTTTGGGATCTTATAAGGACATTTTAAAAACTTACTCAGCATGGTTGTTTTTTGTGGGTTTTCCTTTTTGCTTGTTTAAGAGAATAGTAATTGTATTTTGTTCATTTCATGAAGAATATAATCTCTGCTAACAATGTAGCTGCGATTGACTGGTGTTCCCTGAATGCCTCACATACAGCTCCAGGACATTCAGCCAAGAGTCACTGATCCAACTTCAAGATTTAAATCCCGGATAAGCACATCTGGTGTTTAAGACTTTGCTGCTTCCCTGTTGGCTACTGTAATTTGTTACTTTCAGGATTTCCTAAAAAACAAAGCAAAAATGACAGGGAACAGAAAGGGAGAGCATTTTTCTCCTACACTGGCTCCTCTGCACTGGATCCCTCTTAAATACAGGACTGAATATAAAATACTATTTTTACTTCTAGAGTCTAATTTTTTTACATGACACTGTGCACTTCAGGACTTTCAAATATGAAGGTTTTTTTGTTTTTTTTAGAGTCAAACAGGAACTTGTACTTAGTCATGTTACTCCTGAGTGATCTTATGAAGTGATGATTTTCATCCATGTAACCTGACAAACATTATTGTTGTTTTGGTTAATTTTCACACACAGCTAAAGCTTTGAGCACTTTCCTAGTTTCTACTCACTCCGTTATGTGCTTCCATGTTTCATTTGAACTTCTTTGGTCCATCCACATAAATCCATCCATAAACACGAATCGATTCTGAATTTTCCTGTACCAGAAAGAGATCTGATGAAGGAGGAGCAGAGGGGAAAAGCTCTTCATTTATGTAAGGCTTTTCTCTGTTTTTGCACTTTTTTCTTTCAGTTGTAAATCAGTGTGAGTTTCTCCAGCAGGCTTGCTTCTTTCCTCCTCGTCTCCCATCCAGTACAACATGGTAGGCTGAACCTCACTGGGATTTATGTAGCACCTCTACAGCCTCATTCTAGAAAATTCATACACAATAACATTCACAGCTGTTTATTGCTGTATAAAGACTATGCAGAAGCAGAAGGTACTGGCTCATCAAACTCTCAACAGCAATAATGTAGACATATGAAGTTGGTGGGATTGTTGCAAAGCAAACAATCAGGCTGTGAAGTGTTTTAGCTTTATGGATATCAAAGGGTTGCTCAGTGAATCGACCAATAAAATCTGACACCTTGTGGACAGATGATACCATTACAGCTGATAGAATCACCGGGTTTGTTCTTTTTAGGGGTTATTTTTATGCCTCCAGTGTAACAGTGTGAGCTGTGTTGAAGTACTGCGGGTTCAGTAGAGGTCTCAGGACACCAGTCCTCGAGGCCTGGAGTTGCCCACCCCTGCTATAGAGGATGCATAGGTCTGATCTTGGAAAAACGAAATGTGTTTGGCAAAAAGATGAAGAATCTTTTTCAGTTCACACAGAAAGCTCTGATCCCAGGATGTTTTTAAGGGATTGTCATACTTTTGACATCATTGTATTTGCTGATTATTCATCAGTTCTGTATCTGTTCCCTCTGTCCTCTCCATGCTGACCTCCTACTTCCTGTCCATCTCTCCACCTCAGCTATCTACTCAATTCCTCTGCTATCCTGGTTTGTGTGTTTACGTGTGTGTGCTTGTTTTTGTGCAGCAGCGGGACTTAGTGGAGATTTTCTGCCTGTTGGTTCCACACTTCCACACGCCTGTGATGACATTGTCCTGAACCGCTACTTAAAGGAGTGGCTGGTCCTCTCTTGGTGCTGGATTGTTTAATGACAGATCCTTGTCAGCTTTTTTCTAACAAAAAACGCCAAAGGAAAACCCTGTGTCCTTTCAAGCTCAGTCATCAATCCTTCCTTCCTTCTACAAGCTTGCCAAGAAGACAAAATTGGTAAAACTTGGAAAACAAGAATAAAACAAAACTCACAAACAGCTGATCTTTTTAAATTTTAATTGAAAATATAATACAAGGCATTTTCAATGAACATAAATATGGAAGATACAAGTGCACACTGCACATTATTGTCTACAGTTTAGGCCGTCTGTATAAATAAGCATATTTGTTTGGCCACCAATTTGTCCACAGCAGTTATACAATCCACACTGGTTTATAACTCAGTGTGATAGTGAGCACTTCTTTCACTTTTCTTAATGTGCTTTTTATACATGTACAATATAAAAATAAAGGCTTGCGTTGAATACATTTGAATGTCCATAATGTACACTTTTAAAGGACACAGAGTCTTAAATGCACAGCAAACAGATTTCCTCTTTTCTTTCAACTTCCCTCATGAAATCTTGACTTTAGTCTTGAGCTTATATTCTCAAGTGGTTTGCATGAGATGCTTTTACAGTATGTTTTCCTTCAACCTCATCAGCCTTCATCTCAGAATGTCATGTAAATAATTGTAAAAATATCTGTGCACATTAACCAAAAGCTTAAATAACAAACATATGCTCCAGTGTAATTACACTACAGCAGAATATGACCACACTTTCTTCTCTTTTCCAAATCGAAATCATATTCAGTAACAACAGACATTACAAATAGCGCTAACGTGTAAAAACATAATAAATAGTTTTAGTTCTTAACTAATGAAAAGAAGTTCTGGAATCATTCAGTGTATTAAAATGACCTTAGCTATTTGGATACATTCTTACAAATGTGATTTTTACAAAACAGTGCCTCCCTCACAGCAGTTTTTATTCAAAATATGTCCACACATTTTGGAAATGGAAAATAGTTTCTGAACCAAATCTAGTTTATTTGTTTCAGATTAGAAGCAAACTGAAACACATTTGTTAACTTCCAAGGTGCATAAAGAAAGTCTAAAGAGGTCGAGAAATTTGTCAAATTTGTGCTACATAACTGTATATCCACAATTTTTTTCCAAGGAGTTTAAATACATAAGTACTGAAGTGTGGTGGACCATTTTGAAAGGAGACCTGCCTTATGGTTCTAATCCTGATGTGATGCATAGTGGTGCTCTGCTGCTAGCTGATATATTTGGTGGCCTCTTTTTGATCTTCAGTTCAATTCAATTTTATTTATACAGCAAATCACAGTTGCCTCAAGGCGCTTTATATTGTAAGGTGGACCCTACAATAATACGGAGAAATAATACAAAGAAAGTCATATTATTGTTAGTTGCCCAACAGTAATATGACCCGCTTTGGCAACAGTGGGAAGGAAAAACTCCCTTTTAACAGGAATAATCCTCCAGCAGAACCAGGCTCAGGGAAGGGCGGCAATCTACCGCGACTGGTTGGGTTGTGGCAGATGGCCGGTTGTATATTTTTTCAGTTTCTTGATCCACTACTGGTCAAAGAAGGTGGCTCCTACTCCCTCTTGTTAAAAGCGAGAGCTTTATCCTCACTGTGCGGGACTGTGTGATCACCGGGTGTCTTTCTCTAATGCTATAAGCTCTTTGCACCAGTCTAGAAGAACAGGTCCAAATAATGAATGTATGTAATGAATTTATGCTGATGACGCAGATGATGACTAAGTTACAAAAGAATGCCAACACAAAGTGGTAATAAAGGCAAACACGTCCCCTGTTTCTGTTGTCCATAAAGGCTGCACTCAACAACGTGCTACCAATTACCCCCCAAAATTCACATATTTACAATTTGAATGCTGCAGACAACTTTAAATGATTAGTTATTAGCTATTAGCAGTGATGGGAATAACGGCATTACTTTTTTCAGTAATGAGTAATCTAACTAATTACTATTCCTATCGTTACAACGCCGTTACAGTTACTAACAAGAAAATGCGCTCCGTTACTATTTTTCAACAAACAGACGATTGAAGCTGTGTTCAGCTTACTGCATCTTATATCAGTTGCATGGAAGTAGCTGTAAGTAATGTGGACGCTACAGCGTTAAGTAGCTGCGCGCGCTCCCGCGGACGGTAATCATGATCACTGTCTAACGAAAAAGAGAGAGAGAGAGAGAGTTTTGTGACGTTTAGCGTGTTTGGAGTGTGTAGTTAGTGTGTAGTGTTGTGGATAGTTTTGTGTTGTGTGTCAGAACAATGAGGCGACTGCTGTCTCCAGGTAGAAACAGGAGTGATACACCTGCTGCTGTCAGACCTGCAGGTATCAGGCTGTGATGTTCTCCTTTATAGTGGACAGAAATTGTGTTTTTGGAGTGGCACAAATAATTTGTGTTGCATCTTATTGAATGCAGAACAACTGATTGTTCTGTAAATAGTTTGAAATGGTTATTTAAAAAATCAAGGTAAAAGGTAAATGGATGCAAATAACGTTGTTGTTTGCAAAACTTGTGCATAGGATTTTAAAATTGACAATTTATATTTGCATTTAAAGTTATGAAATATAATTCATTAAACATGTTTGTTGTTGTTACAGTAAAAAATATCACTTTTTCTACTCTGATTTTATGTTTTTTGTCTGATTTTAGATCAATTGTGTTAATACAGTATGTCAAAATGAAAACATAACTGGAAATTCAGACACGTGAGGTTGTGCTGAAAAGAATGATACCAAACAAGTAAACAGTTTTTAAAGGTGAAATGTAGAGGTCAAATCAGAAGTGGTTAAAATGGCCAATTATACCCTGGACCCCAGAGGGTTAAACATTTTTATAAAGTAACGCAATAGTTACTTTTCAAGTAATTAATTACTTTTAGAATATTGTAACTCAGTTACTAACGGTTACTTTTTTGAAGAAGTAACTAGTAACTATAATTAATTACCTTTTCAAAGTAACTTCCCCAACACTGGTTATTAGTACTAGTCAAGAATATAAGCAAATTTACTGTTCTGCAGTCCTAAACAGCTCAGTATTATCAGAAGCTTTTGCTCATCTGTATTTAAAGAAGTGAGTTTAAAAGCATTTTGAAAGCAAGTTGAAAACCCAACAGAAGCAAAGCCAAAAAAAAGGATTAGGATACTTTGCAAGGGCAAACTTTATCACACAACACATTATGTTGTCTTTTGATGTCTGGTGCTGAAATAGAGTTAATAATACATAGATTAAACCCAGTGTTTATGAGCAACATTCTCCTTCTTAAACAGTAATGACCTATGAGTCCTTCAGGTAGTTTCTCTAAATAAAGACAATGGATAAAGTGTAGCATGCTGGTGCTCTTTTTTTTCTGTCCGTGAGATTAGCACACACAGCGTTCCAGCTGCGGTTAGTAAATGGCAGGAGGAAAACAGTTTGGAAGAAATTACATTTAAAAATCTAAATATGAAAAATGAAAACATTAAAATCCATAAAGTAGAAAAGATGATACTGGACAAATGTATGAAAATCATATCTATACATAGTTTCAAATGTGTACAGTGCATACAGAGTACAAAAGAACTATAAGTAAGTATTCTTAAAGGAAGTAAACAGTGTGTCTGAGAGCTTGTTGGCATCAGTAAATGACCTTTCATTTTGAATTCTTTGCTAAATATTAAAGTCCCTTTGAAAAATCAGCAATTGATCCTTTGTGAGAGTATTCCCTTAGCTCATGCTAGACTAGAGATCCGGCCTGGTTCTGTGCAGGAACCATAATGGGCACGCCTCCCATTCGGGTGATGTTGGAGGCCATGATGGTGGAGGTGGGTAGTGGTGGCGGGGAGGGAGCGGTCTGGAGCTGCAGCCGAGGCTGGTTGTACGTTTGCGGCAGCGCCTGTGCCTGAGGCAACTGGGTGTAGCGCTCGGGTCTGGGCATGGAACCGCCATTGCTGCCGGCCTCGGGGGACAATGGCTGTTCACGTGGCAGGGTGGTGTTGTTGTTGTAGCTGTAATGGGTGGGAGTGGAGGCCCCTTGGTGGCGGGACGGTCTATAGCCGGCATTGCTGCCTGTGGCGGTGATGATGGATGCAGTGTCTGAGGGGGGGCGCTGTGGATACTGCTGCAGGTGGTGGTGGTGGTTGTTGTGGTGATGGGAGGACTCTTTGTGGTGTGGGCTGGAGGCGATGGAGGACAGGGTGCCATTCTTGGAGATGATGTCAGAACCCATGCCGCTCTTAGCCCATGACACACGCTTGGGAGCCTGAGCATCCTCCCTGTAGACATCGAGGTGCAGGATTACTTATTTGTGGCGTGTAGATTACTTTTAGAAATGCATAATTAGTTCACAGTAACACTGAAATGGAGTACTTCATTAAATCTTGAAACTATGGTCATTTGTTTCTGCTATCACAGGATATGAAAATTAAATCTGAAAAACAGGCTTCTTAAACAGGTGTGATAGAATCACTTTAGTTTGAGAAATGTGCAAGATCAAAATGTGCATTCCTGTGCAATTGGTACATGTCAAAAGTAAAACCTGGGTCATCTGCAAAGGACTAAAATGAATTTGATTCAAAGCAGCAGCAACAAGAACTTCATCTACCAACGCTGCCACTTATGACTTGCCTGAACTGACACTGTTTAGCACTGTGGCAAAAGGGTCCTGGTTCAGATCTGCTGGCCAGCTGAGATGCTGTTACGAATTTTAAATGATAAAATTCTGCTTGCATTTAAGCCACACTGACTCACTTGATTTCATTGGCCAAGTCATCCTCGTTGTTTCTTCTCCTTATCACGAAGACAAAAGCGAGGCACACAAAAAGGAGGAAGATGAAGCCAGCCACTGAGCCAACTGTGGCACCAACAATCACCCCCACTTTATTGGCTGGAATTAAAGAACATACAATTACTATCTCAAAGAATTTAAAAACACTTTTATTACCTCATTTCGTGTAGAATCAATAGTACTTGTACAGCACTGGCTAGAAAAGCAGATTAATGTTTTATATTCGAGTCATGTAAAGATGTCCTTTCTGTTTGACATAGAGATGGACTAATCAGGTGACCAGTTGTGCTGTGGCCTAGCAAATCAGTTTTAAGCTACAATTCAGTTTCATTTATATAGGGACAAATCACAACAGCTGTTGCCTCAAGGCGCTTTATATTGTAATGTAAAGACACTACAATAATGCTGCGATGTTGATCACTAATTTACCGCTGTCCATTGTTTTCAGGCTTCTGCAACATTATATATTCCCAGGACGCTAGGTTGTGTTGGGCATGGTTGACTGTCCAGACTCATGTTAAAGTAAGACAAATTCAGCCAACTTTGACAAAAGTATAATTTTCTTAGCTGCTGAATAGAAAAGTCAGCTAAGCTAATGGTTACAATGTAAAATGTCACAGCCCTATGCTAGCAACGTTAAACATGTCTGGCAAACAGGGTTTGTTTTTTACTTTGAATCTGTGTAAGTCATGAGTGATAGGGGTTTATAATGATACTTTTGCTAAATTATTGTATATTTGTAATATTTTAATATATATGTAAGAAAGTTCGCTGCATATTCATTTAGTTTTCTTATGACGTGTCAGCAGTCATAAGAAATTAGTAGGATATGATCGTGTCCAACAGAAATAATAAATTACATCGATGCTCGCTGTTCATGCTTGATAATAGTGTATCTGAATGTGTGGTCCATAACTATTTTTCATCACTTATTTTTATTAATAAACCATAACCAGGGTTACACTTGCTGCGTACAGTTGGTAATGTGCAGGTCGATTGCGCAGCTCTTTTCTGCCACCGTGTTGCTGGCTGTGCACACGTATTTCCCCGACATGTTGCTGCTCAGGTTGTTCAGCTTCAGAGTGCCAGTCTTCTCATCTAACACAGCAGTTTACATGGAAAAGACAGTCAAACACACATGAAGACACATTATTTCACATGTATAACAGTTCTCAAAGATGTGCTAAGTGACAATCCCAAAAGACGGTGTGCAGGCTGCTTTTTCTATCAATAATTCACATTTATAGCAAACAATGACTCTTTGTTTTTTCGCTGTGCACTCACTGAGCATGGGTGAGAAGAAGACCTCAGAGGTGGGGCTGGTTTTCTTCCACTTGTACAAAGGAATAGGTTTCCCAGAGCTGGACATGCAGATCAGAGTAACATTTCCTTTTACCTCTGGCTTCCCTGTCATAGAGCACTTCGGAACAGAAGGAGGGACTGAGGGGAGAGGATTATGTAATGTTTTATTACAAGACTTTCTGTTTTACTGTTTCACAGTGAATCTGAGAAGTACAGCTGTGCAACGGGTGAATTTCCCTTACCTTTCACATCCAGGGTAACCGTTTCAGTAATACCATCATTAACAATCTGAAAGATGTAGCTTCCTGAATCGGACTCCCGGGTGTTGTTGATGTAGAACGACACATCTGATGATGGCATCTGATGTAGGAAACCGACACGGCCCTTAAACTGTCCGTCAAACACCTTCACCTCGTTGTCGGTGTAGGAGATGATCTGGACAGAAGGACAGAAAGCAAGCGTCACATGAAACAAAAAGAAGATTAAAAAAAGGGGGTTTTTTGGGGTCTTTTAGTACATAAAAGAAAGCACACGAAGAAGTAGTTGTGCATAACAGATATCACTGACCTGTGTCACTGACATCCAGGTCAGGGATGTAATGGACTTTGTATTTATCCAAAACATTTCCAGAGATTTATTTGCTAAATGTCCAAGTGCAAGACTTTAAAGAAAAGAAAGTTTCACTAACACTGGTAAAATCAGCAGTGCTTACAGAGGAAAGTTCAGGACATCTTCAACAACTCACCTTAGTATCACTGACATTGGACAGAAGTTAGCTTCACTGACTCATCAACCTTTACTGGACTCTACACAAAGTTTTACAGCCTCCTCCAAAGCAACTACACATGACGCATATCGGCAGGTGAGGTAAACAGTGCACGGCGGACTCACAGCCCACACTTTAAAAAGGTACGTTCTCAGTTTAAACATTGGACATGTTTTCTATGTTCAGTTGTGAATAAAATAAAATCTAACCTTCACATTTCCACCTATAAGGCCAAATTAAACAGTAATATTAATGTTCTTGAACCTGATCTATAAATTCTCAGCTCTCATTCTCTGCAATTTAATTAACACAAATTATGCAGGTCTGTATTGTTAGATAAATACTACATTCTAACGAATATGGCTCTTGTACAATAAAAAACAAAACACAACAAAAGAAGCCTGATATAAAACCTAGTTCCAGCATATGTATCTCTGCAGTGGAAGGGGCTGAAATACAGTATAAATAGAACGGTTCAAGGCAGATGCATCATTTACAGTAAAAAGTAAAGATGTTCTTAGATTAAAATCTGTTTTCTTTGAGTAATCTAGTCACCTGATGGTCTGGACCTTGATCACTTGCTGTAACTGATGGAACCTTGAATTCTGCTTTATACCAGAGAATCCTGAAGGAAAATCTCCTGCCATCAGCTTGTATTCTGAAATTCTGGTGCATAATTTGAGTTATGCACCAGGAAAGTGATCCAGAACATAGCAGCAAAAGAAAACAACTTAAATCTGATTGAGATGCTTTGGCAAGACCTTAAACAGACCGTTTATTCTCAAAAGCCCTCCAATGTGAAAGAATTAAAGCATTCTGCAAAGAAGAGTGGGCCAAAATCACTCCACAGTGATCTAAACGCATCATCGCCTGTTACCTTAAAGGTAAGAACGGTGAGGAGCAAAAACTGTCTGTTTAAGAGAGAAGATGAACTGAGGGGCTGCACCAAGAACTCATGCATTGGTATTTATGATTACTTTCAACTACAAATGATGCCAAGCAACTCTAATAGCATTCAAAAACAAAACCAAGAGCTGGAAAAGGCACAATAGGTTCTTGTCAATTATTTTCTCCATATTACTATTATTATATTATGCATAGGAAACATATATTAGCAGTTTGGAAAAAATATCACTTTGTCAAATTTTAGTTACTTACATAATTAGTACCATACCACCCCATTAGAGCACTTTGCTCTCAGACTGTAGGCTTACTTGTTGTTCCTAGTTCATTTAAAAGTAGAATGGGAGGAAGAGCCTTCAGTTTTCAGGCCCCGCTTCTGTGGAACCAGATTTGGATTGGGGAGACAGACACTATCTCTACTTTTAAAATTAGGATTCAGAGTTTCCTTCTTGCTAAAGTAGTACAGTTAGGGCATGATCAGGTGATCCTGAGTTATGCTGAGGCTGCTGGAGGATTCCCATGATGCACTGAGTATTTCTTCTTCAGTCACCTTTCTCGCTCACTATGTGTTTATATACATATTATTTCTAGTTATTAACCTCTGTCTCACTTCCACAGCATGTCTTATCCTGTTTTCCTTCTCTCACCCCAACTGGTCGCAGCAGATGGCCCCGCCCCTCCCTGAGCCTGGTTCTGCCGCAGGTTTCTTCCTGTTAAAACTGAGTTTTTACTTCCCACTGTTGCCAAAGTGCTTGCTCATAGGGGGTCATATGATTGTTGGGTTTTTCTCTCTATTATTGTAGGATCTACCTTACACTATAAAGTGACTTGAGGTGACTGTTGTTGTGATTTGGTGCTGTATAAATAAAATACAATAGAATTGAACAATTTGTCAGAGGGGAATTGCTCACTTTATCTTGTCTAAACACATACGACTCTGAATAGATTGCAGTTAAGTTTTGTTCTTTTATCAGTGAAAATGTTTTTACATTTAATGAATGTTTCTTCCTGTAAAGAGTAAAGTAAGGTGAGACACTAAGGGAAATAATAATAATAAAAAAAAACCCTGTATCCTTTCCCTTCCTGAGTTCTCTTTCTTCCCCTAAATCTATTTGATTGTGATCCTCCTTTTGGATCATCTATCTGCACAGCACAGTAGTATTAGAAACCTTTAAGTCTTTTCTTGTCTTGGCTTGATATACAGCATATTAGACTTAAGTGTAATTGTTTCCTTACCATCTTCATCTGGCTGGTGTTAGGCATCAAAAAGTTCCAGGCGATACTCTTGGAATTTGGGTTGCCGCCAGTGTACCGGGCCTGCAGCTCCACATACTGACCCTCGATCACTTCTCCATTTTTCAGGGGTATTAAAAAGTTGGCCCATATGCCTGGATGAAGGAAGAAAGGGAAAAAACACACTGTAAAAATCACAGTTTTTTATTACTTTTGTCACGGACCCGGTGCCGGGGACTCGGGGTTCGTGAACAGTGTGGACCTTTATTGTTATTAGTGTATTGGATGTATGTTTGCTGCACTGTGCTCTTGTGTTCCATGCTGGTGTGTGTGTGTGTGTGTGTGTGAGGCTGGAGGATGAAGGACAGCCACCTGCAGGCCTGATGGGTGTGGCCCTGCCAGCTGCTGGTCACGCCTAGCTTACCACACACCTGCTTCTGATCAGGATCGTCGGGGGAGCTACTTAACAGAGCGATGGAGCTTCCTCCGGCGCAGGATCGTTGAGTTAGACTCCATGTCAGTGTTTCTAGTGTTGTTAAAGTGTATGCCTGCCGGAGTTGGTGCCATAACGGCTGTGTCTGTGTTTTTCCCCAGGAGGACAGCGGAACACAGGACTGCAAGACACACGGGGTGTGTGAAGGCACAGGGGCAGAGAGCACGGGATACCAGCACTTGGGAGAAGACACGTCACGGGAGTTGAGGGAGCACTTTTGGAGATTTAATGTGTGGTGTACAATTACCTCACTGTAAATAAACCCACTGTTTATTCCATTAAGTCTGCGTTTTGGGTCCTTTCTCCTACATCCCCCACGGTCTGCCCTCCAGACCGTGACAACTTTTATACACCACTGTACATGTAATCAATAATTGTAATCTCTATATTAATTTCTATTGTTAATCTCTGTCTCTCAGACAGTGTGTCTTTTGTCTGCCCCCCTCACAGCCAACCAGACGTGGTAGAAGAAGAAGCCGTCGCTCCCAGAGCAGAGGCTTCTTCCTATTAAAAGAGGTTTTTTTTTTCTTCCCACTGTCACCAAGTGCTTGCTCCAGTTGCTAGAATGTTCTATGTAATACCGCAGGGTTTATCCTACAGTATAAACTGCCTTAATGTTGTGATTCAATTGAATTGAATTCTGACTCTGAATCATTACCTGTACAGTTGAAGGTGCAGCAGGAAACCTGTTTGGATTGTTCTTTGTTTCTCATGCCTGTTTCATGTTTGATGTCATATTTTTTATAATAAAAAGGTTATAAGCAGAATGATATTATAAGATTAATGAGGATCTGCTTAGCTTCTTTTTAATAATTGCCATTGATACTCCGTGTACAGGAGCGGAAACAATACTATTACGGGTGCAGTGCAGTGAATTACAAAGCTTTTTTTTCTTTACTTTTTGCTTTTTGCTAATTATCCAGTGCTCTTCTGACTTGTTTCTAATTTCTTTTTACGTGTATCTAAATATTTGATATGGACTCTGTTTATTTTGTACTTTTATTTACTGTGTCATCAGAGTGACAGGTATCTGTGCATTCATCCCTATCCAACTACATGGAGATATATCAGTGGATATCATCCCCCGATGAAAGAAGCTCATTTCAACAGAGTTGTGCATATTAGCATATTTATGACTTCCTTTGTGTCATGTAGGTGAATATTACATCGCTAATTGCAAATTCTAATAAACATTCTACCCCAGTTGTGTGTTCATTTGCTTCTGTTTTGCATTTAGTATGATCACTCCTGATAAATTACACAAGTTTTTTTTCTTTTTCTTTTTTCATTTGAATCTATTCTTTGGAAACTTTGACTTTTACAAGTTATCAAAAAAGACAGACAAAAATGTTTATTTCCTCAGGACTACTGTGTGAGTGCAATTTTGACTGGGGATACACATGTAGTTTCTAATATTCCAGTCCAATAATATATATCCTAATATTCCAATATGTCTGGATGTGTTTCAACAGCTGCCAAATGGCCAAGATGCTTTTAGAAGCTCTTATGTTTCTGTAATGTGTCTAAAATTTGGCAAAGACTTCTTTTTGAGAAGGATCTTTATCGGATGCTGATAATACCTACATTTAGAAAAAAACAGGAATTCAGTGCACAATGTTCCTGCTCACTGCAAATTTATTGTGACTAAAGAGATTATTTAAAAATGATTATTATTTGTTTCAAAACAAAAAAAATTCTCACTTTCCATGAAAACAAACTCTACAATTATAAGTATTTTATCATATTTCTGCCCTATATTAAACAAACACAGATTTATTGAGGACAGTATAAATCAGGCTTACACAATTCAGCCATACGCCACATCTGTGAAATAGTAAGATCTTGCTCAAGCTCTGTCATGATAGGAGGCAATAAGACGCAGGGTTTATTCAGCACGGACTACTTTTATTGAACTGTAGCACCAGTGTACGTGGCTACATCAATTTTCCAAAAACATACAGTGTTCCAGCGACCTCTAGTGGCCGGCCCCATAGTAGCCTTACTAGTACAAGAAAAATAAATCTCACAACATCTTCCCCTTTAACAAAAGTACTTTAAATATAAAACAGTGTTGTCAGAACGTACGACATCACAGGGGTAGACTACCCTCAGTCCTGATAAGGTATTATTCTGCCCTTAGAACATAGAAAGGAGATAGTCCTCAGTCTCCCTTTGGAGCATCCCTTTGGCAAACCGTGTCCCTATTGACTGGACTGGGCAACAATGTCTTTTCGAGTACTGCAATCGTTTGCCAGGGGCCATTGGGCAGAGGAGTAGTCACGAGGGGTTCCCGTCGCTGTGTAGGCTTGTGCTCTCTGCAAAAGTTGCATGATCTCACCTTGTGTGTCATTTGAAGTCCAATGGTGGGCCACCACACTGTTGATCTTGCACGCTCTCTACATTTAGTTAGTCCTTGGTGGCCTTCATGTAATTGGTCAAGGACACTGGGTCTGAGTGCTGTGGGAATTACAATGCGATCGTGGTAGAGCACTAGACCGTCTGATTCTGAAAGGTGGCTTCTGGCTGCATAGAAGCCTTGCAGTGATGAACTCTTTGCCATTCTCAAAGGCCACCCTTGTCTGATGAAAATGATTGCTTTTTGAAGCTCTGGGTCCATCTGTGTAGCACTGTGAATTTCCTCCAACTTATGTGACTTGATAGGTTTGCTTGTCACTACGTTGCTCACATATACCTTGACCCGGCTGTCTGTCTCGAACTGATAGCATCCATGCAGTGGATGTCTGGAGAGTGCGTCCGCCACCACTAACTGTTTACCGAGAACATGCTCAGCAGTGACACTGAATCACATCAGTCGCATCAGCAGTCTCTGACATCTCAGTGGTGTTTGGTCAAGGTCGTATGAGTTGATCAAAGGCACCAAGGGCTTATGGTCAGTTTGTACACATACATGACCCATGCCTTGGATGTAGCGGGAAAAACGTTCACAGGCCCAGACAGATGCTAAACACTCTTTTTCAATCTGTGAATATCTTTTCTCTGCATCTGTGAGAGTGCGAGAACAAAAAGCAACAGGCCAAAACTCCCCGTCATGGTCCTGTAACAGTGCAGCATGCAGGCCATAGCTGCTTGGACCTGTTGAGCTTAAGGCCTGATGCTTTGATTGTCAGTAATACTGCATCTAAGCGTTGGTCATGCTCCTCTTTCTTAGCCCCGAAAACCAGTATGTCGTCCATCACAATGACAGTCCCATCTAGGCCCTTGAGCAAAGTGCTCATGAGCCGCTGGAAGATCTCGGGTGCTGTTATGCCAAATGGCAGACGCCTGAAGCAAAACCTGCCCATGGGAGTTATGAACGTGGTCAGTTTTTGGCAGCTGGGGTCCAGTGGAATTTGCCAGAACTCACTGGAGGCATCCAAAGTGGAGAAAACTTTGGGGCGATCGTGGCTCAAAGAGTTGGGAGTTCGGCTTGTGACCGGAAGGTTGCCGGTTTGAACCCTGGCTCGGACAGACTCGGTCGTTGTGTCCTTGGGCAAGACACTTCACCTGCCGCCTACTGGTGGTGGTCAGAGGGGCCGATGGCGCGATATGGCAGCCTCGCTTCTGTCAGTCTGCCCCAAGGCAACAGTGGTTGTGTGACTGGAGGAGCTATTGGCTTTTGCGGTATGTAACTTACTTTGTTAACTTACATTACAGCAAATTTATGCATTTTGTCCACGTGTTTATTTTTCTGTTTTGCAGCTGGTCTGAAGGCTGGTGTTTATTCTCTGCTGCAATTAATCATGACTTGCGGTGAAGCTCTATGGAGTGGCTCGATGGACAAAAACATAAATATTACACATGTGGCCCAGAGAAAGAAGACTCGCGTTGTGAGTTTGCTAACCCTGATGTTTCCCTGCACATCAAGGATTGCTGTTAAAGCAGAATTGAAGTGTACTGTTCAAACACAGGGATTTTAAGTGGCACCATAGTGGGTTAAAACAAACAAACAAACATAAAAAAAAGGCATGTCGGTTTTTCCTGTGACTTTCATATTGTGGACAGTTAGAGCAAGGAATGCCAATTTCTCATGGTGAATCTTCAAAGACAGAGCAGAGTGGGTCTGCTTCAGTGGCGCACTGATCAGGTAATGAAAGCTGAACTTGTGTGAATTTCACTCTGGGTCTGTAAAAACTCAGATGAGCAATGTTCTGCCTGTAAAACATTGGTTTGATGTGTAAGTAACTAATCCACACCAGGATTATTTATAATAAAAGCATTTTTTTTAAAATTGTGGATTTACTACTTTTCCTTGATTATTAAAGGACTACAACACCCAAACTAGTCATTACCTTTGCTTTAATTTTTCCTTTTTTTTATTATAGCGAAAGTAGTCTTCAGGAAAAGTTCTCCAGGCTTCTTGAAGGACATTCAATTCAGTTCAATTCAAGTCAAGTTGGCTTTATTGTCACTTCAACCATATACAGTTTAACAGTACACAGTGAGGCGAAACAACGTTCCTCCAGGAACCAAGGTGCTACATGCAACATCAATTTACAACATAATTTAACAGAAAACTCTAAACTAGCTAACTAAGAGGCCTAGTTAGCTGGCTAGCAGAGACAAGACAGACTGACCTAACATAAATTACAACATAAATTAACAAAAAACTATCTAACTATCTAAGGATGACTTTTTTTTTTTGTTATCAGACAGCAGACAACAAAGTGCACGTGCAAATGTGCAAACAAGAGCAGCAAGTGACAGTGTGACAAAAAAAAAACACAACGTAACATAATAATAAGGTTTTGTGATGATGAGTTGAGGTAGTGGAGGAACAGTAAACATTCCTTAGTGTAGCAGCAAAAATTAGGAAGTGCAGAAGTTAGTGCAGAAAGTCCAGTAATAATATTGTGCAAAAGAGCATTTACAGGTTGGTGTGTGCGATGGTTTGGTGGTGTAGGTCAGTGTGTTTGTGCTTGTGTTGATTAGTCAGTCCAGTCTCAATGTTTTGAGGTAGTTGAGTTAAGCTGAGTGATAATGTTAGTGTGTGTGTATGTGTGTGTGTGCGTGTTTATCAGTCAGTCCCTTTTTGCTGAGGAGACGGATGGCTTGTGGAAAAAAGCTGTTGCACAGTCTGGATGTGTGTGCCCGAATGCTTCGGTACCTTTTTCCAGATGGCAGGAGTGTGAAGAGTGTGTGAGAGGGGTGTGTCCGATCAGCCACAATGCTGGTGGCTTTGCGAATGCATCGTGTGGTGTAGATGTCCTCAATAAAGGGGAGAGAGACCCCGATGATCTTCTCTGCTGTTCCCACTATCCGCTGTAGGGTCTTGCGGTCTGATATGGCACAGTTCCCAAACCAGACAGTGATGCAGCCGCCCAGGATGCTCTCGATAGTTCCTCTATAGAAGGTGGTCAGGATCGGTGGTGGAAGCCGGGCCTTTCTCAGTCTTCTCAGAAAGAAGAGACGCTGTTGGGCTTTCTTGTGCAGGGAGCTGGTGTTGAGGGACCAGCCGAGGGCCGTCTCCAGGTGGACGCCCAGGAATTTGGTGCTGTCGACGATCTCCACAGAGGAGCCGTTGATGCTCAGCGGTGAGTGGTCGCCTCGTGTCCACCTAAAGTCAACAACCATCTCTTTTGTCTTGTCAACATTCAGAGACAGGTTGTTGTCTTTACACCAGTCCGTTAGTCTCTGCACTTCCTCTCTGTACGCTGACTCGTCGTTCTTGCTAATGAGACCCACCACGGTCGTGTCATCAGCGAACTTAATGATGTGATTTGAACTATGTGTTGCTACACAGTCATGAGTCAGCAGTGTGAACAATTCAATTCAATTCAATTCAATTCAATTTTATTTATATTGCACCAAATCACAACAACAGTCGCCTCACAGAGCTTTATATTGTACAGTAGATCGTACAATAATAGATACAGAGAAAAACCCAACAATCAACAATATGACCCCCTATGAGCAAGCACTTTGGCGACAGTGGGAAGGAAAAACTCCCTTTTAACAGGAAGAAACCTCCGGCAGAACCAGGCTCAGGGAGGGGCGGTCATCTGCTGCGACCGGTTGGGGTGAGAAGGAAGACAGGATAAAGACATGCATTCAAAGCTCTTCTTTTGGATGTTGGCTGCCTTTCCTTCCCTTCTCTGTCAAGATGATCCCACTATTCACTAATGTTGAGGTCCAGGGTTTGGGGAGGCCAATACACAACTGATAGCATTCCATAATGTGTTTTTCTATTTGAAGATGGTGGTGTTGTAAATGCTATTGTATAATTACGTTAGCACAATGGTGATAGGAAGGCCCCAACCCCGCCTTCCTAATGTGGGAGCCAACCAATAGGACCACTCCCTCCATGTCTGCGACCAGTGAGACCACAATCATCACCATCTAACAAGGTACCAGTGATATGAGACACATATGTTGCTTTCCACTTGTATGCACAATCATATTGGGTCACGGGTGGTATATGGGAAGTCTGGTAAACAGGTCCCTGGTGGCAGGAAACTAAGTCCGTGGGTCAGAGGGGGCCAGCCGAGATTCAGTCTCTGAGCATGTTACATGTAGGACACTGGGTTCTGTGTTCCCTCTGTTTAGTTTCTGCCCATGTGTTCCTTCTGTTCTCTGTCTGTTACTGTGTCTCTGAGTCCAGTCTGTGCATTTCCTGTTTTATTTTGAAGGTCTGTGTCTTATGTCAGTGTGTTCAGTTTTGTGCTCTCCCTGTCTCGTCTGTGTAATCAGTGTCAGCCGTGTCTCCCAGCTGTGTCCTTTCAGTCCTGTTCACCTCTTGTATTTAGTGTCTGAGTCTCACCCTGCTCGTCGTTGCGTCGTTCTTCATTCTACTCTGTTTTTTCTGTTTGCCCGGTTTCCTGTCTGTTGCTTTCCCAGTTTAGTTAGTTTTCTGTTCAATCGGCAAACTCCCAATAAAGACGGGTGTTTTGACTTCACATTTGCCTCTGTGAGTCCTGCTCTTGGGTTCCTGCCTGCCTTCACACAGCCATGACATTTTCTTCTTTTTTTTCCTGTTATTTATCTTCCTTCGTTGAGTCTCTGTTTCCTCCTTTTCTGCTTTTCTGCTTTGCAGTTTTTCACTTTTTCCTTTTTATTTGTTTCCTGTCTTTGTTCCTGCTGCTTTTATTGGAAGCAAGCTCCTCTGCAGAAAGAAACGCAATGTAGGACACATGTAGCTTTGGAAGATGGGTGCAACACTGACTGTCCAGCTCAGCTCAAAATTCAGTGTTTAGACATTTTCCTAGCTCTCCCATCTTCTTCTTCTTCATCCTCCTCCTCCCTTGGTCTCCTCCTCGAACCGTCTGGTACTGGGTTGGGGGGCAATAGCACAGGAGCATCCTGGCCATTGTCTCCATCGTCATCTGTGTCACTATCAGGAACACTTTCAGTGTCGCTCTCAGATCCCTCATCTTCCCACCACCTGATTTCATCAATAATTGGATCTTCTTCTGCTACATTATTGTACACGGGTTGTTCTATTTCTAGAGGTGGATTTCTTTCTGTGTAATCTCCTGCTCCCATCTCTGCTCTATTAATGACCAATGGTCGTTCTATCTGTTGGGGTGGATTTCTTTCTATGTTATCTCCTACTCCCATCTCTGCTCCATTAATGACCAAGGGTTGTTCTATTTCCTGGGGTGGATTTCTTTCAATGCCATCGCCTACTCCCATCTCTGCTCTAAAATTTTCCCAGGGTCCTGCTATTTCCTGGGGAGGATTTATTTCGATGCCTCCTGCCGGAACATCAACTGCCTCCTCTTGTTGTGGCAGTTGATTATCAACTAAACCACGCAACTGATTGATTTCAATCCAGGGGAACATCCTGTCAACTGCTCTAAGATTTCCCTGTTGCAGCAGTGCCAAAAGCAGCTCATTGACTGCTAGTCCTACACCAACATGGTTTTGTTCACCATCGTCATGGTTTTGTGAGCCGTCTCCTCTATCCATTTTTTGAAAACAGTCTGCTTTAATAGACTGGAGGAAACTGGTCGGTACAGCTGTCAAACTTTAGCTGATTGGTACAGAACTTTTAAAATGTCCTTGAAAAAGAGTTTAAATCTCTTTAGGAAACTGTTTAAAAACACGACGCAAATGTGAACTAATCGCAACTGATTGCTGTGAGGAACACTGCGAACTAACGGCTATTTAAAGATTTTCAGATCAAAGTCAAGATTTTGATTGGTTGTGGTTTGAGCTGACTTTTGTGACGTCATCGAATTTGGTTCATTGTGATGACGGTCAACGTTCTGCTGATGAAAAAATGTCGCCGGTGACTGAAACTTTTACAGGAGAAGCATTTCCCACAAAGCCTTGAATGAATTATAGTGACAGAAAGAAAGAAAGAAAGAAAGAAAGAAAGAAAGAAAGAAAGAAAGAAAGAAACAGCAACAACTACTAAACAGAATTTTTGCACGTTTAAAATCACCATGGCAATGCGCATGCGCATATTCTCCTGCACGCAACGGGCTTTGGAGTTGACGTAACGCCGCAATGCATTGTGGGAGCACCAGGCCACGAATCAAAACAAACACACTGTAGCTCAAAATGAAAAGGACGGTGTAGAGACAGTTTGTGTCCACATGCAAAGAGACGGTACTTGCAAAAAGTAGCGTGCATCGGAAATGTGGACCCGTATGAAAGTGGAGTAGAAACCCTGAAGACCAAACCGCTGTTGACTTAGCATGATCTGTTCTTGTACCTTGTCTGTAAAGTCAGCGCATACACGGCGCACCAGTTTCGCCGTCATAAATCTCTGGAGGCGCACATCCAATTCACCAAGGACTGGGTGCAATTGTGAGTACGCCGTCATTCAAACCAAGTGAAGTCAGCTTGAGTACTACGAGTAAAATGCGTTTGATTTCCCTCCGAACATTCAGATTAGTGCAGCATAAATTCATTCATGAGGGGAAATTACAGTGAGAACATGTGGAAGCTCTGTTAGATGGATGCCATAGTGAGTTCAGTGCACTGATGTGACATTGTCCTGAAGGATTTAGTTATTCTCTATGGTTAATGAAATTACACTAATTAATTCATATTTATTATAAATAATCCTAATTACACATCTTGCTTCCGTGTTTGTGTGCTGTGTCACTAAATACATTTTAGTGACACATTTTATTTTAGTTTTATACATTGATTAATGACCTGCAGAATCGCCTTATCATATTAAGTGTCCACAATTGTCACTTAAAGTCGAACTTTATGCTTTCTCACTCTTGAAAGTGATTACATCCTTGCATTACATACTTAAGTTTTTTGCTGATAGGTTTCTAAAAAGAAACATGCAGATTTAAAATATAACATGCAGCTTTCTATATATGGATACATAAAAACACTTTAGTTGTTACATTTATGATTAATGTATTTGAACGTAGACACAACACATTTGTGTCGGCCTTGGCTTATTAAAGTTCGTGTCTTGAACTTTGCCTGTGTGTGTTTCAGGTACTGCACTCTCAAAGACTGAATCATCCAGCATTGCAGCCATGGGTCATTGTGAGCATCACAGGGAAGGTTGAAGCCGCCCACTGCAGCTGTATGGCCGGAGTCGCGGAGACCTGCACCCATGTCTCTGCTCTTCTGTTTAAAGTAGAAGCAACAGTGTGGATCTGTGGCACAAGGACTGTTACAGATGAACCTGCATACTTGATTTTGCTGGGTAATATGACCAAGATACAGCCAGAGGTTGGCCATAAGATAGACTTCTCCTCTTCAGCTGCCCAAAAAAAGGCTCTCAATCAAAACATAAACAGACCATCTGTAGTGACAGGTAAAAGAAGCCGTCCTCAAAACAGAAAAATTCACAGGCACAGACGGTATCCACGCGCCTTCACGTCTGCAGTGCCCGGTGGTGCTTTCCGTGGCTCGTTACAAACGATGTGACATATATGAAGTCGTAAGTGTTCGTGTATTTAATATCGTACTAGGCAGATTTACTGCATTACCATTTACTACACATTTACCTGTGTATGGCTATTGTCAGTACATGTTGCTCATTGTAAACTTTCTTTAAGTGTGTAACATTCACAATGATACTGTTGATGGTAACGTGTATGATTCCAGCGTACCTGACAGGGACTATTGACTTTTTGTACACAGTTGATTATGTAAAGCCCCTTGCATTGGATTCATAATCAAGTTCACTGATTGACTACCCTGCAGTGCTGTTTTCCTGTATTCCTGTTTCATCCACTTTAATGAAGTGTCCTGTGTTATAGTAACAGTGAGTTGTGGATTCACTTAATGAATGCCTAAGTTGGGCTTTAATCTGCCTTAGACTTACTGATCTTCTTTGAATCAGCACCACAATAATCGTAAGGGCACTGACAAAACATACATAAATAAAATCTATAGAAAGAGAAATATGTTTGATATGTTTTTATTAAGTTGCACACAAATAGCATTCTCTGCCAACAGGCTCAGAAGACAAAACTATGTAGAAACTGTGGAGGCAAACTTCTTTTCTCATGTAGTAATCACATGTTTAATCATATCACATTAGTTATAGTAATATCACTTTCTCACTTTACTATAGTAAGAGCACTCCCATCACCAGTTTACATGCATGTGGAATGTTAACACAGTGAGGCCATTGTAATGGGAGACGTTAAATAGATAGTGGGATGATCCTAGTGTTTCACTGGGATGCTCTCTCCACATTGCAATGTGTTTATTAAACCCACTTCAAATCAAGCTCACTGGGTGTGTTGCAGGTTATTGTTAAAATTTCCATAACAAAACACATAACAGACCGGAACCACAGAAGCAATGTGTACAAGCAGGTGGCAAACACAAGTTTTTGAAGTATTTGTACAACACATGCCTCTGCAACAGCTTCAGTGTTTCCTGGAATTGATTCGGAAACAATAACAAAGCTAATATCTATCTGTTATGACAGTCAAATTTCCCCCAAATAGTCTTGGTTGAGGTCGAGTGACTGTGAAAGGTATATGATCACAACATTTTCATAATGAACTATTCAGTGACCCCTCTTCAAATATTTTGTCACAGGACAAACATAATCTCTCATAGCATCTTTGTCGTGATTTTACAACTCTTTGACCTTTGACAAGTGGACCCTAACATGGCAGCAAAGTGCAACAATGTCTCTTCGTGTGCGGGTCAAGAGTTCACGGTATGCATTTAATTTCTTGCATGTCTGTAAATGACTAGTACAATGGTATAAATAATCCTTCACATTTTCCAGTATAAAAGTGGAAAATATATATAAATATAAAATAAATATATAATATAAAATATAAATATAAAATAAATATATTACATCGTCTCATCGGGGCAACCTAAAAGACTCCTTTTATGGCTAGTCTTTGCACATCATAATAACACAGAAGAGAAGAAAGCAATTCATTCTCGATTGCTCTTAATTTCAGGGGATTTTCCAACCTGTTTTGGTTCAAAAGAGCCAAAGGAAAATCCTCATCAATGTTAGAGTGACAACTACATGCTTTTATTGCATGTGCACTGATAATGCTTACTGTCCTGTCATTGTAAGTCAGTCAAAATACATAAATAACACGTTGTGATCATACTGAAGACCACAGACGGCAGTCCAGGCATCAGGTGAGATAAAGGAGCTGGAGACATCACCTGATAAAGAAAAAAAGAGAAATGGAAAAGAGAAGTCTCCTTTATTGCACATTTTTCACCAATCACAAGCCTCTTCTCCCCCCTTCTGCCACCCTAGACTTTTGACCAATCACCGATCAGGATGAATTGCATTACTGGCTGATAAGGATACGTTGAAGAGGATGGATGGATAATAAAGCAACATGAGCATAAATGAAAGCAAAAATATTATGCAAGCATCAAGGCACAAAGGAATTTCAATTGGCTTACAAAAAAGAAGCCAGAACAGCGCAGCTAATATTACGTAACTTTAGGTGGCACAGAAGGAAATCCTGTGCTCTAAACAACGGAAACAGTTAAGGGAGAGGAGACAGAAAAAGAGGGGACACACACACACACACACACACACACACACACACACACACACACACACACACACACACACACACACACACACACAAAGGTACACAGAGGACAATGACACAGGGGGAACCTAACCTAGACTTATTTGCACATGTGTGACTTTCTTAGTCTCAGACAATTTGCATGTTAATGATCAAGGAACTGACCTCACAGCCGATTGTTTGTCAGTGGTGCTAGTTTCAGTCATTGTGGAAATGTACTGTTTAAAAGGTTGGGGAAACCTGTAGCCAGCTGAGACTGAAGAAGTGACTTGGTTGAGTGACAAAATGTTTCTCCCACTGAAAACGCTACGTTGAGATTTACAGAGTCAATCTTTTGGGATCTTATAAGGACATTTTAAAAACTTACTCAGCATGGTTGTTTTTTGTGGGTTTTCCTTTTTGCTTGTTTAAGAGAATAGTAATTGTATTTTGTTCATTTCATGAAGAATATAATCTCTGCTAACAATGTAGCTGCGATTGACTGGTGTTCCCTGAATGCCTCACATACAGCTCCAGGACATTCAGCCAAGAGTCACTGATCCAACTTCAAGATTTAAATCCCGGATAAGCACATCTGGTGTTTAAGACTTTGCTGCTTCCCTGTTGACTACTGTAATTTGTTACTTTCAGGATTTCCTAAAAAACAAAGCAAAAATGACAGGGAACAGAAAGGGAGAGCATTTTTCTCCTACACTGGCTCCTCTGCACTGGATCCCTCTTAAATACAGGACTGAATATAAAATACTATTTTTACTTCTAGAGTCTAATTTTTTTACATGACACTGTGCACTTCAGGACTTTCAAATATGAAGGTTTTTTTGTTTTTTTTAGAGTCAAACAGGAACTTGTACTTAGTCATGTTACTCCTGAGTGATCTTATGAAGTGATGATTTTCATCCATGTAACCTGACAAACATTATTGTTGTTTTGGTTAATTTTCACACACAGCTAAAGCTTTGAGCACTTTCCTAGTTTCTACTCACTCCGTTATGTGCTTCCATGTTTCATTTGAACTTCTTTGGTCCATCCACATAAATCCATCCATAAACACGAATCGATTCTGAATTTTCCTGTACCAGAAAGAGATCTGATGAAGGAGGAGCAGAGGGGAAAAGCTCTTCATTTATGTAAGGCTTTTCTCTGTTTTTGCACTTTTTTCTTTCAGTTGTAAATCAGTGTGAGTTTCTCCAGCAGGCTTGCTTCTTTCCTCCTCGTCTCCCATCCAGTACAACATGGTAGGCTGAACCTCACTGGGATTTATGTAGCACCTCTACAGCCTCATTCTAGAAAATTCATACACAATAACATTCACAGCTGTTTATTGCTGTATAAAGACTATGCAGAAGCAGAAGGTACTGGCTCATCAAACTCTCAACAGCAATAATGTAGACATATGAAGTTGGTGGGATTGTTGCAAAGCAAACAATCAGGCTGTGAAGTGTTTTAGCTTTATGGATATCAAAGGGTTGCTCAGTGACTCGACCAATAAAATCTGACACCTTGTGGACAGATGATACCATTACAGCTGATAGAATCACCGGGTTTGTTCTTTTTAGGGGTTATTTTTATGCCTCCAGTGTAACAGTGTGAGCTGTGTTGAAGTACTGCGGGTTCAGTAGAGGTCTCAGGACACCAGTCCTCGAGGCCTGGAGTTGCCCACCCCTGCTATAGAGGATGCATAGGTCTGATCTTGGAAAAACGAAATGTGTTTGGCAAAAAGATGAAGAATCTTTTTCAGTTCACACAGAAAGCTCTGATCCCAGGATGTTTTTAAGGGATTGTCATACTTTTGACATCATTGTATTTGCTGATTATTCATCAGTTCTGTATCTGTTCCCTCTGTCCTCTCCATGCTGACCTCCTACTTCCTGTCCATCTCTCCACCTCAGCTATCTACTCAATTCCTCTGCTATCCTGGTTTGTGTGTTTACGTGTGTGTGCTTGTTTTTGTGCAGCAGCGGGACTTAGTGGAGATTTTCTGCCTGTTGGTTCCACACTTCCACACGCCTGTGATGACATTGTCCTGAACCGCTACTTAAAGGAGTGGCTGGTCCTCTCTTGGTGCTGGATTGTTTAATGACAGATCCTTGTCAGCTTTTTTCTAACAAAAAACGCCAAAGGAAAACCCTGTGTCCTTTCAAGCTCAGTCATCAATCCTTCCTTCCTTCTACAAGCTTGCCAAGAAGACAAAATTGGTAAAACTTGGAAAACAAGAATAAAACAAAACTCACAAACAGCTGATCTTTTTAAATTTTAATTGAAAATATAATACAAGGCATTTTCAATGAACATAAATATGGAAGATACAAGTGCACACTGCACATTATTGTCTACAGTTTAGGCCGTCTGTATAAATAAGCATATTTGTTTGGCCACCAATTTGTCCACAGCAGTTATACAATCCACACTGGTTTATAACTCAGTGTGATAGTGAGCACTTCTTTCACTTTTCTTAATGTGCTTTTTATACATGTACAATATAAAAATAAAGGCTTGCGTTGAATACATTTGAATGTCCATAATGTACACTTTTAAAGGACACAGAGTCTTAAATGCACAGCAAACAGATTTCCTCTTTTCTTTCAACTTCCCTCATGAAATCTTGACTTTAGTCTTGAGCTTATATTCTCAAGTGGTTTGCATGAGATGCTTTTACAGTATGTTTTCCTTCAACCTCATCAGCCTTCATCTCAGAATGTCATGTAAATAATTGTAAAAATATCTGTGCACATTAACCAAAAGCTTAAATAACAAACATATGCTCCAGTGTAATTACACTACAGCAGAATATGACCACACTTTCTTCTCTTTTCCAAATCGAAATCATATTCAGTAACAACAGACATTACAAATAGCGCTAACGTGTAAAAACATAATAAATAGTTTTAGTTCTTAACTAATGAAAAGAAGTTCTGGAATCATTCAGTGTATTAAAATGACCTTAGCTATTTGGATACATTCTTACAAATGTGATTTTTACAAAACAGTGCCTCCCTCACAGCAGTTTTTATTCAAAATATGTCCACACATTTTGGAAATGGAAAATAGTTTCTGAACCAAATCTAGTTTATTTGTTTCAGATTAGAAGCAAACTGAAACACATTTGTTAACTTCCAAGGTGCATAAAGAAAGTCTAAAGAGGTCGAGAAATTTGTCAAATTTGTGCTACATAACTGTATATCCACAATTTTTTTCCAAGGAGTTTAAATACATAAGTACTGAAGTGTGGTGGACCATTTTGAAAGGAGACCTGCCTTATGGTTCTAATCCTGATGTGATGCATAGTGGTGCTCTGCTGCTAGCTGATATATTTGGTGGCCTCTTTTTGATCTTCAGTTCAATTCAATTTTATTTATACAGCAAATCACAGTTGCCTCAAGGCGCTTTATATTGTAAGGTGGACCCTACAATAATACGGAGAAATAATACAAAGAAAGTCATATTATTGTTAGTTGCCCAACAGTAATATGACCCGCTTTGGCAACAGTGGGAAGGAAAAACTCCCTTTTAACAGGAATAATCCTCCAGCAGAACCAGGCTCAGGGAAGGGCGGCAATCTACCGCGACTGGTTGGGTTGTGGCAGATGGCCGGTTGTATATTTTTTCAGTTTCTTGATCCACTACTGGTCAAAGAAGGTGGCTCCTACTCCCTCTTGTTAAAAGCGAGAGCTTTATCCTCACTGTGCGGGACTGTGTGATCACCGGGTGTCTTTCTCTAATGCTATAAGCTCTTTGCACCAGTCTAGAAGAACAGGTCCAAATAATGAATGTATGTAATGAATTTATGCTGATGACGCAGATGATGACTAAGTTACAAAAGAATGCCAACACAAAGTGGTAATAAAGGCAAACACGTCCCCTGTTTCTGTTGTCCATAAAGGCTGCACTCAACAACGTGCTACCAATTACCCCCCAAAATTCACATATTTACAATTTGAATGCTGCAGACAACTTTAAATGATTAGTTATTAGCTATTAGCAGTGATGGGAATAACGGCATTACTTTTTTCAGTAATGAGTAATCTAACTAATTACTATTCCTATCGTTACAACGCCGTTACAGTTACTAACAAGAAAATGCGCTCCGTTACTATTTTTCAACAAACAGACGATTGAAGCTGTGTTCAGCTTACTGCATCTTATATCAGTTGCATGGAAGTAGCTGTAAGTAATGTGGACGCTACAGCGTTAAGTAGCTGCGCGCGCTCCCGCGGACGGTAATCATGATCACTGTCTAACGAAAAAGAGAGAGAGAGAGAGAGTTTTGTGACGTTTAGCGTGTTTGGAGTTTGTAGTTAGTGTGTAGTGTTGTGGATAGTTTTGTGTTGTGTGTCAGAACAATGAGGCGACTGCTGTCTCCAGGTAGAAACAGGAGTGATACACCTGCTGCTGTCAGACCTGCAGGTATCAGGCTGTGATGTTCTCCTTTATAGTGGACAGAAATTGTGTTTTTGGAGTGGCACAAATAATTTGTGTTGCATCTTATTGAATGCAGAACAACTGATTGTTCTGTAAATAGTTTGAAATGGTTATTTAAAAAATCAAGGTAAAAGGTAAATGGATGCAAATAACGTTGTTGTTTGCAAAACTTGTGCATAGGATTTTAAAATTGACAATTTATATTTGCATTTAAAGTTATGAAATATAATTCATTAAACATGTTTGTTGTTGTTACAGTAAAAAATATCACTTTTTCTACTCTGATTTTATGTTTTTTGTCTGATTTTAGATCAATTGTGTTAATACAGTATGTCAAAATGAAAACATAACTGGAAATTCAGACACGTGAGGTTGTGCTGAAAAGAATGATACCAAACAAGTAAACAGTTTTTAAAGGTGAAATGTAGAGGTCAAATCAGAAGTGGTTAAAATGGCCAATTATACCCTGGACCCCAGAGGGTTAAACATTTTTATAAAGTAACGCAATAGTTACTTTTCAAGTAATTAATTACTTTTAGAATATTGTAACTCAGTTACTAACGGTTACTTTTTTGAAGAAGTAACTAGTAACTATAATTAATTACCTTTTCAAAGTAACTTCCCCAACACTGGTTATTAGTACTAGTCAAGAATATAAGCAAATTTACTGTTCTGCAGTCCTAAACAGCTCAGTATTATCAGAAGCTTTTGCTCATCTGTATTTAAAGAAGTGAGTTTAAAAGCATTTTGAAAGCAAGTTGAAAACCCAACAGAAGCAAAGCCAAAAAAAAGGATTAGGATACTTTGCAAGGGCAAACTTTATCACACAACACATTATGTTGTCTTTTGATGTCTGGTGCTGAAATAGAGTTAATAATACATAGATTAAACCCAGTGTTTATGAGCAACATTCTCCTTCTTAAACAGTAATGACCTATGAGTCCTTCAGGTAGTTTCTCTAAATAAAGACAATGGATAAAGTGTAGCATGCTGGTGCTCTTTTTTTTCTGTCCGTGAGATTAGCACACACAGCGTTCCAGCTGCGGTTAGTAAATGGCAGGAGGAAAACAGTTTGGAAGAAATTACATTTAAAAATCTAAATATGAAAAATGAAAACATTAAAATCCATAAAGTAGAAAAGATGATACTGGACAAATGTATGAAAATCATATCTATACATAGTTTCAAATGTGTACAGTGCATACAGAGTACAAAAGAACTATAAGTAAGTATTCTTAAAGGAAGTAAACAGTGTGTCTGAGAGCTTGTTGGCATCAGTAAATGACCTTTCATTTTGAATTCTTTGCTAAATATTAAAGTCCCTTTGAAAAATCAGCAATTGATCCTTTGTGAGAGTATTCCCTTAGCTCATGCTAGACTAGAGATCCGGCCTGGTTCTGTGCAGGAACCATAATGGGCACGCCTCCCATTCGGGTGATGTTGGAGGCCATGATGGTGGAGGTGGGTAGTGGTGGCGGGGAGGGAGCGGTCTGGAGCTGCAGCCGAGGCTGGTTGTACGTTTGCGGCAGCGCCTGTGCCTGAGGCAACTGGGTGTAGCGCTCGGGTCTGGGCATGGAACCGCCATTGCTGCCGGCCTCGGGGGACAATGGCTGTTCACGTGGCAGGGTGGTGTTGTTGTTGTAGCTGTAATGGGTGGGAGTGGAGGCCCCTTGGTGGCGGGACGGTCTATAGCCGGCATTGCTGCCTGTGGCGGTGATGATGGATGCAGTGTCTGAGGGGGGGCGCTGTGGATACTGCTGCAGGTGGTGGTGGTGGTTGTTGTGGTGATGGGAGGACTCTTTGTGGTGTGGGCTGGAGGCGATGGAGGACAGGGTGCCATTCTTGGAGATGATGTCAGAACCCATGCCGCTCTTAGCCCATGACACACGCTTGGGAGCCTGAGCATCCTCCCTGTAGACATCGAGGTGCAGGATTACTTATTTGTGGCGTGTAGATTACTTTTAGAAATGCATAATTAGTTCACAGTAACACTGAAATGGAGTACTTCATTAAATCTTGAAACTATGGTCATTTGTTTCTGCTATCACAGGATATGAAAATTAAATCTGAAAAACAGGCTTCTTAAACAGGTGTGATAGAATCACTTTAGTTTGAGAAATGTGCAAGATCAAAATGTGCATTCCTGTGCAATTGGTACATGTCAAAAGTAAAACCTGGGTCATCTGCAAAGGACTAAAATGAATTTGATTCAAAGCAGCAGCAACAAGAACTTCATCTACCAACGCTGCCACTTATGACTTGCCTGAACTGACACTGTTTAGCACTGTGGCAAAAGGGTCCTGGTTCAGATCTGCTGGCCAGCTGAGATGCTGTTACGAATTTTAAATGATAAAATTCTGCTTGCATTTAAGCCACACTGACTCACTTGATTTCATTGGCCAAGTCATCCTCGTTGTTTCTTCTCCTTATCACGAAGACAAAAGCGAGGCACACAAAAAGGAGGAAGATGAAGCCAGCCACTGAGCCAACTGTGGCACCAACAATCACCCCCACTTTATTGGCTGGAATTAAAGAACATACAATTACTATCTCAAAGAATTTAAAAACACTTTTATTACCTCATTTCGTGTAGAATCAATAGTACTTGTACAGCACTGGCTAGAAAAGCAGATTAATGTTTTATATTCGAGTCATGTAAAGATGTCCTTTCTGTTTGACATAGAGATGGACTAATCAGGTGACCAGTTGTGTTGTGGCCTAGCAAATCAGTTTTAAGCTACAATTCAGTTTCATTTATATAGGGACAAATCACAACAGCTGTTGCCTCAAGGCGCTTTATATTGTAATGTAAAGACACTACAATAATGCTGCGATGTTGATCACTAATTTACCGCTGTCCATTGTTTTCAGGCTTCTGCAACATTATATATTCCCAGGACGCTAGGTTGTGTTGGGCATGGTTGACTGTCCAGACTCATGTTAAAGTAAGACAAATTCAGCCAACTTTGACAAAAGTATAATTTTCTTAGCTGCTGAATAGAAAAGTCAGCTAAGCTAATGGTTACAATGTAAAATGTCACAGCCCTATGCTAGCAACGTTAAACATGTCTGGCAAACAGGGTTTGTTTTTTACTTTGAATCTGTGTAAGTCATGAGTGATAGGGGTTTATAATGATACTTTTGCTAAATTATTGTATATTTGTAATATTTTAATATATATGTAAGAAAGTTCGCTGCATATTCATTTAGTTTTCTTATGACGTGTCAGCAGTCATAAGAAATTAGTAGGATATGATCGTGTCCAACAGAAATAATAAATTACATCGATGCTCGCTGTTCATGCTTGATAATAGTGTATCTGAATGTGTGGTCCATAACTATTTTTCATCACTTATTTTTATTAATAAACCATAACCAGGGTTACACTTGCTGCGTACAGTTGGTAATGTGCAGGTCGATTGCGCAGCTCTTTTCTGCCACCGTGTTGCTGGCTGTGCACACGTATTTCCCCGACATGTTGCTGCTCAGGTTGTTCAGCTTCAGAGTGCCAGTCTTCTCATCTAACACAGCAGTTTACATGGAAAAGACAGTCAAACACACATGAAGACACATTATTTCACATGTATAACAGTTCTCAAAGATGTGCTAAGTGACAATCCCAAAAGACGGTGTGCAGGCTGCTTTTTCTATCAATAATTCACATTTATAGCAAACAATGACTCTTTGTTTTTTCGCTGTGCACTCACTGAGCATGGGTGAGAAGAAGACCTCAGAGGTGGGGCTGGTTTTCTTCCACTTGTACAAAGGAATAGGTTTCCCAGAGCTGGACATGCAGATCAGAGTAACATTTCCTTTTACCTCTGGCTTCCCTGTCATAGAGCACTTCGGAACAGAAGGAGGGACTGAGGGGAGAGGATTATGTAATGTTTTATTACAAGACTTTCTGTTTTACTGTTTCACAGTGAATCTGAGAAGTACAGCTGTGCAACGGGTGAATTTCCCTTACCTTTCACATCCAGGGTAACCGTTTCAGTAATACCATCATTAACAATCTGAAAGATGTAGCTTCCTGAATCGGACTCCCGGGTGTTGTTGATGTAGAACGACACATCTGATGATGGCATCTGATGTAGGAAACCGACACGGCCCTTAAACTGTCCGTCAAACACCTTCACCTCGTTGTCGGTGTAGGAGATGATCTGGACAGAAGGACAGAAAGCAAGCGTCACATGAAACAAAAAGAAGATTAAAAAAAGGGGGTTTTTTGGGGTCTTTTAGTACATAAAAGAAAGCACACGAAGAAGTAGTTGTGCATAACAGATATCACTGACCTGTGTCACTGACATCCAGGTCAGGGATGTAATGGACTTTGTATTTATCCAAAACATTTCCAGAGATTTATTTGCTAAATGTCCAAGTGCAAGACTTTAAAGAAAAGAAAGTTTCACTAACACTGGTAAAATCAGCAGTGCTTACAGAGGAAAGTTCAGGACATCTTCAACAACTCACCTTAGTATCACTGACATTGGACAGAAGTTAGCTTCACTGACTCATCAACCTTTACTGGACTCTACACAAAGTTTTACAGCCTCCTCCAAAGCAACTACACATGACGCATATCGGCAGGTGAGGTAAACAGTGCACGGCGGACTCACAGCCCACACTTTAAAAAGGTACGTTCTCAGTTTAAACATTGGACATGTTTTCTATGTTCAGTTGTGAATAAAATAAAATCTAACCTTCACATTTCCACCTATAAGGCCAAATTAAACAGTAATATTAATGTTCTTGAACCTGATCTATAAATTCTCAGCTCTCATTCTCTGCAATTTAATTAACACAAATTATGCAGGTCTGTATTGTTAGATAAATACTACATTCTAACGAATATGGCTCTTGTACAATAAAAAACAAAACACAACAAAAGAAGCCTGATATAAAACCTAGTTCCAGCATATGTATCTCTGCAGTGGAAGGGGCTGAAATACAGTATAAATAGAACGGTTCAAGGCAGATGCATCATTTACAGTAAAAAGTAAAGATGTTCTTAGATTAAAATCTGTTTTCTTTGAGTAATCTAGTCACCTGATGGTCTGGACCTTGATCACTTGCTGTAACTGATGGAACCTTGAATTCTGCTTTATACCAGAGAATCCTGAAGGAAAATCTCCTGCCATCAGCTTGTATTCTGAAGTTCAATTACATTTGAGTTAAGCACCAGGAAAGTGATCCAGAACATAGCAGCAAAAGAAAAAATGAAGGTTTTGGAGTGATCAAAATAGTCAAAGACCGGACTTAAATCTGATTGAGATGCTTTGGCAAGACCTTAAACAGACCGTTTATTCTCAAAAGCCCTCCAATGTGAAAGAATTAAAGCATTCTGCAAAGAAGAGTGGGCCAAAATCACTCCACAGTGATCTAAACGCATCATCGCCTGTTACCTTAAAGGTAAGAACGGTGAGGAGCAAAAACTGTCTGTTTAAAAGAGAAGATGAACTGAGGGGCTGCACCAAGAACTCATGCATTGGTATTTATGATTACTTTCAACTACAAATGATGCCAAGCAACTCTAATAGCATTCAAAAACAAAACCAAGAGCTGGAAAAGGCACAATAGGTTCTTGTCAATTATTTTCTCCATATTACTATTATTATATTATGCATAGGAAACATATATTAGCAGTTTGGAAAAAATATCACTTTGTCAAATTTTAGTTACTTACATAATTAGTACCATACCACCCCATTAGAGCACTTTGCTCTCAGACTGTAGGCTTACTTGTTGTTCCTAGTTCATTTAAAAGTAGAATGGGAGGAAGAGCCTTCAGTTTTCAGGCCCCGCTTCTGTGGAACCAGATTTGGATTGGGGAGACAGACACTATCTCTACTTTTAAAATTAGGATTCAGAGTTTCCTTCTTGCTAAAGTAGTACAGTTAGGGCGTGATCAGGTGATCCTGAGTTATGCTGAGGCTGCTGGAGGATTCCCATGATGCACTGAGTATTTCTTCTTCAGTCACCTTTCTCGCTCACTATGTGTTTATATACATATTATTTCTAGTTATTAACCTCTGTCTCACTTCCACAGCATGTCTTATCCTGTTTTCCTTCTCTCACCCCAACTGGTCGCAGCAGATGGCCCCGCCCCTCCCTGAGCCTGGTCCTGCCGCAGGTTTCTTCCTGTTAAAACTGAGTTTTTACTTCCCACTGTTGCCAAAGTGCTTGCTCATAGGGGGTCATATGATTGTTGGGTTTTTCTCTCTATTATTGTAGGATCTACCTTACACTATAAAGTGACTTGAGGTGACTGTTGTTGTGATTTGGTGCTGTATAAATAAAATACAATAGAATTGAACAATTTGTCAGAGGGGAATTGCTCACTTTATCTTGTCTAAACACATACGACTCTGAATAGATTGCAGTTAAGTTTTGTTCTTTTATCAGTGAAAATGTTTTTACATTTAATGAATGTTTCTTCCTGTAAAGAGTAAAGTAAGGTGAGACACTAAGGGAAATAATAAAAAAAAAACCCTGTATCCTTTCCCTTCCTGAGTTCTCTTTCTTCCCCTAAATCTATTTGATTGTGATCCTCCTTTTGGATCATCTATCTGCACAGCACAGTAGTATTAGAAACCTTTAAGTCTTTTCTTGTCTTGGCTTGATATACAGTATATTAGACTTAAGTGTAATTGTTTCCTTACCATCTTCATCTGGCTGGTGTTAGGCATCAAAAAGTTCCAGGCGATACTCTTGGAATTTGGGTTGCCGCCAGTGTACCGGGCCTGCAGCTCCACATACTGACCCTCGATCACTTCTCCATTTTTCAGGGGTATTAAAAAGTTGGCCCATATGCCTGGATGAAGGAAGAAAGGGAAAAAATACACTGTAAAAATCACAGTTTTTTATTACTTTTATACACCACTGTACATGTAATCAATAATTGTAATCTCTATATTAATTTCTATTGTTAATCTCTGTCTCTCAGACAGTGTGTCTTTTGTCTGCCCCCCTCACAGCCAACCAGACGTGGTAGAAGAAGAAGCCGTCGCTCCCAGAGCAGAGGCTTCTTCCTATTAAAAGAGGTTTTTTTTTCTTCCCACTGTCACCAAGTGCTTGCTCCAGTTGCTAGAATGTTCTATGTAATACCGCAGGGTTTATCCTACAGTATAAACTGCCTTAATGTTGTGATTCAATTGAATTGAATTCTGACTCTGAATCATTACCTGTACAGTTGAAGGTGCAGCAGGAAACCTGTTTGGATTGTTCTTTGTTTCTCATGCCTGTTTCATGTTTGATGTCATATTTTTTATAATAAAAAGGTTATAAGCAGAATGATATTATAAGATTAATGAGGATCTGCTTAGCTTCTTTTTAATAATTGCCATTGAAGAAAAAAGTTTGCTTCAAGGACATTATTAAAACCGTATCCATGATTTTATATGCATGCGGCTCTTCTTACACAGTTTATAATGTTACATTACCACAGATGTTATCACAGATGAACTTGTGCGTTATTTGGATTTAACGCAATAGTGATAATGAAATCAAGCTGAATAGAGAGAGCACTATCACAGTGAAATGTAATGTTTATTTAAGACCACAGAGAGGCAGCAGAGAGCCAAAACACATCTGCAGCACACACGACCAAATCAGAAAAAAACAAGGTTTTCGCTTACATATTTATATGTGACACGTTTTTATTAGTTAAAGTGTTCATTTAAGTAGTTGATAAATATGACAAATAAATGACAGAGGCTATAAACCCCAGTCACCAACTGTGCATAATTTGTGTTTACTGTATTCAAAGGTTTTCTCAGGGGAATGTCAGTCTCTCCTACAAAATGAGGGTGGTTTGAATCATGGAATTAGTCAACAGAAACCACATATCTCACCTTTTTTTCTCAGGGACCCATAACAGAGAAATGCAGAAAGTATGTGAACCCAATATAAATTAACACACACACACACACACACACACACACACACACACACACACACACACACACACACACACACACACACATACAGTGGTCAAAAAGTATCAAATGGACAAGCATCTCAGTGCTTGTCCATTTGATACTGTTGACCACAGTATTTTACTACAGCGATTTAAACACACTGTTAGTATTAAAGGAATTGTACTGGAGTGGTTTGAATCAAGAGTACTAAGTGGACTTTTCCCATATTAGCTGCTCTTCATTGGCTATCAGGCCGCTCTCCTGTGGAACTAGCTCCCAGTTTAGATGAAGAGCATATGTGCACTCTAATTTTGAAATACACTTAAAACCTTCCTTTTTGATAAAGCTTTTAGTTAGGACTGTATCAGCTGAGTCTGAACCTTCCCTTATTTATGCTGCAAAGGTTAGGCTGCTGAGGGCGCTTTACGTTTCTTCTTCACACATCTCTTTCCACTCTCTGTGTGTTTATACAACACTATTGTATTTAATAACTGGGAACTCTCTTCTCTTCTCTTTCCCCTTGCCCATGACTTATCTCAATGGATGGCTGTCCCTCCATGAGCCTGGTTGTATCCGAGGTCTTTCCTGGTAAAAAGGAGATTTTCCTTCCCACTGTCACCAAGTGCTTGCTCACAGGGCACAGAGTGATTGTAGGGGCTTTACCTTATAATATAAATTGCCATGAGGCTGTTGTGAATTGTCACGAGGACACGAGCACCTGGAACATGGCTGCCAAGTCTAAAGTGCACTGTATGTTTGTGTGTATTGATTAGAACCATGGCATGTTCAATTCAATTCAGTTTCATTTATATAGCAACAAATCACATCAGCAGTTATTTATGTTGAAATTTGAAAGGCGTAGGCACATTATAAAAATTGACAGGACAAACATTCTTCATACCCCACATTATAGTTTCAAAAAGACATTTGAAACAAGCTGTTTATACACGAATAAAAGTCATGCATTATGGATTAGCTTTCTTCACTGCACAGCAGTACCTTCCTGCTAATTAGTACCATTATTTAGATGCCACAGTTGTTACCGCAACAAAACTATTTACATGTAAAGGAAGTGATGTAATCAAGTCCAATCAACAAGAGGCTTCCCAAGCAAACTATTACCTGAAACAACTCACTATTTCTGTGGTGGCTAAATATTCAAAGCAGAGGGGTGGAGGTCAAGGCACGTGACTTGTAGTTATTAAAATCCTAACAATTGAAATAGTTTTAATCAGAAAAAAATATTGATTGTAGGTTTTTTATACAGCATTGTGCAATGATGTACTGAATATCTGGGCTTTTTTAAGGTCAATTAACTGCATTATGGCTACTCTGGAGCAACAGAAACACAAAACTAACAAACAGATAATATTAAAAAACAGCACTATGATGTTGTGGATGTCAAATGTTTAATTAGAACTACTGTTAATCAATAACTGCCATTATTGCAACTGCACAATCAAATGAATTCTCAGAAAATTCATTTGAATTTTGAATTGTTTCTCAAAAAAATATTTGAGAACGGAAAAACAGACTTTTAATGCAACTAGACTGCTGATGATAAAAACAAAATAAAGCCAACCAGGTTTGTTTCTGTAGTGGACACAGAGTTGCTTATTTCATTACAGTATTTAGCTTTTTTATTTTCAACAGACAGTCTCTGGCACTGAGCAAGGAGCGCCCCCCTGTGGCCAAAAGCTATAGAAATTTACACAGTTGAAACCCATTATAAGCTGAATTATTCTAAATTTATAGCATTTAAAGCTCAATTTAAAGCATCACAGATTTGGCAAAATATCTTGTTGGATTTGGACTTGTTGGACTAATGAACATCTCTTGTGCTTTATTGCTTCTCCAGCTCTAAATTATACAGGTGAAACGTGAATGGCAACAATGCACCATGTAAAGAGATCTCTATAGAGAGGAGGTGTAGGTATCAGTTTCTCAGTCACTGTGGAGATGGAGTAGATAAGTGACAGTGATGAGAGAATGTGTGGGCTATGCTCCTTTGGGAACATTGCTTCTAACAAAGAATCACACTAGTGAAGCCATAAGATAGACTAAATAAGGGAAGATGTGGAAGGTTAGCGTAAGAATAAATGTTGCTAAAAACGGTGAAAGGAGAAAACAAGGAGAAGCAGAGATCCATTGTGTCAATGGCTCTTTAGGCCATAAGAAGATTTGGTGCAGCAGTGAGATAGGCCTGTTGTTTGTAGAGGTGCTGACTGATGGATGGTTGGATCAGTGGACATGTAGAGATGACAGAAAGAGGCTTAAATATAAATGCAATGAGTCACTGTGGAGTGGCTCTCTGATGATTGCTATAAGCTTAAAGGGAGCCCAATGAGAGGCTGCTGCATGTCTCACAGATTGGATGAAGGGAAGGAAGAGAAACGGAGACTCTCTGGGATGAAGAAGATTTTACTAAAGCTAAAACAGCAACAAGAGATCTTGAAATGTTTATATTTAGAATAGATGTAAAACTAGATCAGAGAATAGTGTGCCCATGCAGAAATTGTTCTATTTGACACAAATTAGAAACTCCAGCAATGGATAAGTTCACTTTTTAAGCCAAGAAGTTTGGGAAAACACCTAGCCGGAATCCTTTCAAATCTTTGCGGTAAGACTCTGGAATACAAGACTTCCCAACAGGGATGACCCAGACACAAACATTTCAGTGGGGGAAAACAGGCCAAATTTTCAGCTCCTCATTAGTGTGGATGAGCTGCGCTTCATGATTTAGTCTGATCACATGGGCATTTTTTCCCCATCAAAATCTTGCCAAGTGCTGCTTTAAGAAGATTTTCTGACAGAAATCCTTCCTGATTCCAATGAGAGCATACTACATTGAAAAAAAAGATGAAACATGTATAGAAAAAAAAACTTGGCAGAAAAAATAGAGAAATGAACAAGGCCACTGAGATTTACTCTTAAAGTGGACAGTGAGGCATAATCTTTCCCTCTGTGGCAGGTCTGAAACACGATTTACAACCTGAAGAGGTGATAAAGAAATAGATCTTTCAGCCCAATTCTACTTTTTCTTCAGAATCCATCATACAAAATGTAATCAAATGGAAAAGTCTCTTTTTAAAGCTTGTTTTATTAGTTTTAATCTTTTAACTTTATGCATCAAGCAAAAATTAAATTATATGCAACATTCTGACTAGAAGAAATTTGTTTAACATTTAAACCTATTTTCTGCACATTCGAGCACATAAAAGAAACATTTTTTTGTGTTCACACACAGTCTTTCAAATAAATGCAAGTGAACCACAGCAAAAAATAAAAAAATAAATAAAAAAATAAAAGACTCAGCGGTCCTGTTGCTCTATTTTCACTTGTATAGCAGGCAGATGCTTGCCCTGGTACAGGTGAGCTGCAGCGGTCAGTGGAAGAATCCGCGAGTTTGTCTGTGAATTTCCCATTCCGTGGTAGCGCACTCGGTGCTTGCTCGGAAGTTTAGGGGTTTTTTCGCTGTAAAGCGAAGTTTTCCTCCCACGCAGGGAACAGCGTACGCTAATATTTTTTGTCACTTTTTACGGAATCAAACTCAAAGTAAGGTCAGTACTTCCACGCTTTAAACGCTGCACGCTCATACTCTCTGCCGCACCCGTTATATTATCCATTGTTGATCTGCACACAGGAGTTGCCACGAACGTCGCACTCGCTTACGTCATTGTCATGAGACCTTTTTTGCAATAGTAATCCCTTACTTTAGTCGTTACTTGAAAAAAGTAATCGGATTACAGTACCGCGTTACTGCCCATCTCTGCTGATGACCCTTTGCTTTGTTGAGTGAACCATGAACTCTGTATACCAAAGTGTTCTACAATCCAAACTGGGAGCTGAGAGGCCTCCCATTCTACTTTTGAAAACTCAAAAGCAGAACAGGAGTCACTAATTTAGATTACAATGTAATCTCAGAGCCAGAGTTGTTGCTTTGATGAAAATACTGTGCTATGCTCAAGTTCCTGTGTGTGCTAATTGGATAATTACAGGAAACCCTTCGGACGGATCCCTGTTTACTTCAGCAGACCTCAGTGTAGATAAAGCGGAAACCATGCTTTGATGAGGATGACCTTAACTAACGTATTTCATGCTGAAAAGATGGGTGGAGCGGGTCGTTTGCTTCCTGTCAGCATCTTATCAGCTGCTTTGGTTAAAATGTTAAAGCAAGTGAGCTACAGAATAAAAAAGATATGGTGTCAAACATAAGTGATGTCTCTGTTGCAATATTACCATCAAATACATCTCTTAATGTCTAACTTGGAGAAATAGCTAATTTAAGAGATTTGAGAATAAGAAGAAAGAGCACATGATCTTGGATGAAGATGACAGTGTGGCAATGATGTCTCCATGGAGCACCACTGCCACTGAACCCTGTCTCTGGAGGATGGGTGGAGATGCAATGACGTGCTCTTTCTCATGGAGATAAACCTCCCCTGATAAGGCTTGGACCACTTTCTGTAGATCTGAGGCTGGATTGGTGGTTCCTGTATCTATAAAGTAGGAGGAAAACTCTTAAAGATCAACAGAACCAGATGGTCTGGGTCCTGATGACCAAAGGTCATCCTGTGAAAATCCTTCATGTTTGCCTTGCCCGATAAAATGAATAAAACCAAAACAAAAAAACAAAAAAAAAACCCCAGCGGACAAAAACCTGCAGAATTGCTGCATTCACATTTGAAAAAGTCCCCAAGTTCATCTTAGTACCTGTTGTTTAACAGATGTCAAAATACTGGCCTGTAGGTTGTTTTGGATACCTGCATCAGAAAATGTCCTGATGCTTTGACCATAAGTTGTTGCTGTTCACACTTGACACATAACAATACCACTAACGTCTACTACAAGACTTTTGGCTTATCCAGTGTATTAATATTTGATAGTTGCAGATTTTTTTGGTCCTTTAAGAAAAGAAAATCAAAAAAGCAGAACTGGGCAGTGTGCACTGTACCTGGCCATGAAGAAATGCTATAGAAGACAGCAATAACTCACTAATTCACAAGGCTTGCAACAAACCAGTAGACAACTATTGTATCAGTATTCCCAGTGCTTTTAAACTTGAAATAATGCTTTGACATCATACCACGGTAATTACAGATACTGACTGAACAGTTTTAGCTCTGAAGATGTGGTACAGTATGCTTAGCTAGACAGAAAGATGTGTTTTTTTCCACCGTCCACAAATATAGTCTGGCTAGTTCCACTGAGATCCACAGTCTGTGCAACATTAACAGCACATTTACGGACAAAAAGAACAAAAGCACCATGAATAATTGATTAGAGATGAGATGAGAAGAAAGACAGAAACAGTGGCACTGTCCAAGCATCTTATTTAATCTTTTAACATAAATTAAGAGAAAATTTAAGGAAGAAACTGAAAACTAACTTCAAGCTGAGAGTTTTTTTTTAATCAAGGTGAAGATGTCCAGTATCCTCAAAACATCTGAAAAAATCCATCAAAGTCTAAGGTTATTCATAGCAAAAATGTTCTCTCTTTCCCAAACTATCATTTTGCTGTAATCTCCACACATATGCAGAAATAATCCAGAACTTTTTTTCTGATTCTCACTCCACAGCCCATCGAGTCCTCATAAAAATAGAAGTCCAAGTTTTAACACACACACACACACATACACACACACACACATACACACATTCAAATTCTTGTGGGGACATCTGATTGACATAGTACTTTCCTTAGCCGCTCACCCTAGCCATCAAAAATGAATGCCTAACCCTAAACCAAAACCTAATTGTAATCCTGACACTAAAACCACATTATGAGTCACAAAAATGCCTTCAAACTTGCAGCGATCAGGATTTTGGGCCCTATAACGGCTATAAAGCTGTTGGTCCCCACAAGTATAGTAAACGTCCAATTTTTGGTCCCCACAAACACATCTAAACAGGCATGCACACACACACACACACACACACACACACACACACACAGAACTTCTCATTCACACAACGGGCTCAGGGCCAAAGTCTGGGGCAGAGCTCATCTTCTGATAACTGCGAGACTGCCATTCCTCACAGGATAATTAAAGGTGAAACACAATGTTAGGACTGCTGCAGAGAGGAATGTGTCGTCTCCTTCTTTCAACCGCCAAACTACCAAACTGCCACTCAAAAGCTGGATGCCCTGAGAGTGACAGAAGAGAGCAGGACAAAGGCAGCTGCTTAATTGGTAGAACAGAGATAGCGAAAGGCCGGGAGGGTTTATGTTTATGCCTTCAACCTACCAAAAATACGTATCCATTATCCCGGTCTCTTCCAGTCTGCTAAAGAGCTACAAACACATCTGGGGATGCAAAGTGAATGCTTATTCAGCCTGTGGGCTGACTGCTAATTACAAAGAGACACAGCTGATATGTTCTTCCGCCGTCCTTGCACATTGTCCTTGAGAGCCGAACCAATTAACATCTGGAAGAAGTGATTGCTCATTGTAACTTGGCAGCAGTGGAGATGGTAGACATGCTTGTCATGTTTGGGTACGGATAACATTTTCATCACCAGCAACTTTTAGCCAATCAGATGTGCCCTTACATGTTTCCCTTCTGATATGATTTTGTTTCATAAACAATCCTTCTGGTGGCTAATGGAAAATGAATCAGAAGCTGGTTGTAACAAGTCATATCTCTCCTAAGGGCAGTATGTCAGTCTGCCAAAAGAATTCCCTAATACAAGCATAATACTGTCATATTTATGCAAAATGTAAAGAATTTAAATTCAAATGTCAATCAAAATCATCTATAAATTTAAATGTATTTATCTATTTACCAATTCACCATTGTCTCTAATTAGGCCAGTAGTAAAAAGGCAGAGTAGTAGCTGTACCTGTTGTTTAACAGATGTCTAAAATACTGGCCTGCAGGTTGTTTTGGATACCTGCATCAGAAAATGTCCTGATGCTTTGACCATAAGTTGTTGCTGTTCACGCTTGACACATCAGCTAAATGTGTATGAAGAGTCTCAGCTGTACTGTGTATGTATGCCAGCACACTTACCCTGATGTCAACATGATAACCATTATACCAGCTAAATGTCAGCAGATGTTACTGGTCATTTGCATAAAAGAATTCTAGTGATCCGGTTTCTGCCTTTACATCTGGAACCCTTACGTTTTACTCTATCATCATTTATCCAGTGGATTTACACCATATTCACACACTGCGTTTGATCAATTCGGTTCGATTCTACATCAGAACTGAAGGAACTTTGCTTTTATTCATGTGACAGATACACAAACCAGCAACTGTCAACAACAAATACAACTAATGCAAGTGATTGCCTACATATAATATATGATAATAGTAATAATAGAATGTAGGAACAGGGTAGGGTCATCCATCCATCCATCCATCATCTTCTTAACTACTTCTTTGACTTAAGGTTAAAAGTGCTAGTTCCCAGCTTTCATTGGGCAAATGTTCGGGTACAGTCTCAACAGGTCACCAGTCTGTTACACGGCTGTGATACATGTGATGGAAAAATGAACGATCTGCACCTTGACTTCCGCGTGGAGTTTGCATGTTCCCCATGTGTCTGTCAGTCTCACATAGTGCCAAAGACATACCTGTTTTAGGGCAGCCTGTGATTTTTAAATTGGTACAACCTTCATTCCAAAAAAGTGAGGATGTTGTGTAAAATGTAAATAAAAACAAATTGCAAGGGTTTTCAAATCTCATAAATCTGTATTTATACACAATGGAAAACATTTCAAATGTCAAAAAAATGGCTTAATCTGCAAAATTTGACCGTTTTCATTTGCTCACTTTAAATTTGATATTAGCAACACATCTCAAAAAAGTTGCGATGGGGCGAGTTTAGATTCGTTTTGACCAGAGCACCCCTAAAAACAGCAGTCTACTAATAATAACATATTTTAGTATATTATTTTATGGAATCATTTTCAAATGTTATATTTTCTTGTATGTTTACAACAGTACGTGATAGAATGTAAACAGGTTTTATGTGTTGTTGAGGTCATGATGTTACAGTGCGCTCACACAGAGGCTGGTTTCTCATTAATAGCAATGAAAAGGCTTTGGTGGCTGCGGCAGAAAGAACACGCACAGGTATTTTCATGACACAAATTAGTGATGTAGATTTAAAACACACTTTAACTGGAATATAGCAAAAATTCAAACTGTTCTGATAATGTAGGGATGTTTCCATGACTGCTTTCTTTTATTTGTTCACAAAATAGCCTGAAAAACATTAGCTAATGTAGCTTAAATCACTAGAGATTATTAGCTAATTTTAGCCTTCTGATCCACTAGTCTGCTGGTATCCCACCAGTTACCAGCCAAGGAGCTGATGTACTGGTAAAAATTCTGGTCAAAGAGGGGTGAAGTGTTTGTTTACAGTACAGCTGCAGATCCAAGCGACCATAAGTCTTGTCTATGTTACTTGTCTATAATGAATGCAAATCTGTGATTCTAAACATTTAAAGATTTGAGATTGTTGCAATTCGTGTCTTAAAAAATGAAAAATATTCACATAAAAATATGAAGATAGCAACATACTAACCCCAAGTTGCTCTGTGATACATCCATCACAGTATGAATGTGAGTGAATGTCAGATACTAAGCACAAAAAGTTTTGTATGAATGAGTGTGAATGGGTGAACGAGGCAAGTTGTATAAAGCGCTTTGCGTGCTCAGTAAAAAAGTGCTGCATAAGAACCAGTCCATAAATGACTTTCTGACTAACAACTTCATGCTAAAAGTATTTTACTATTCACAAATTGTCATTGTTGTAATTTCCAATGTAAAATTATTTAATTTTTATATTTTTCTATCAAATATGCGACTTTGCAGGATGGCTGGACTTTTTCATATTTTAGCTAGCCAATACTCAGACTTTATTATTAAGCTCCTTGAGATGACTGTTGTTGTGACTGGCGCAACTCTACAGATCCTATTTCATTTTTATTGTAAGAAAGACCAGTGAAAATGTCAAGCTCTAAATTTAATAGTCTAAATAAAAAGAGATAAATGTTGCCTCAGATTTCGATGTGCAAAAAAAGGCCAGAAAATGGGTCAACAGACCATTTACAAAAACAACAAAAATTTACATCTTGAAATTTAGACACACACACAGACAGACAACTCTCACCTTCAATTCACCCAATCATTGTAATCCCAGTATCCTGCACATCACATAGTGACATAAGACATAATTCGCCTGTTCTAATGTTATGAGGCAGTGCTTATTTTGCATTGTGGTGTGCAGGTTTTTGAAAGCAGCTAGGCCTTTAACAAGAATAGTGGCAGCTCTGGTTAATTTGAAGCTTCCTTCCATCTGATCAAAGCATCGTGGGAATGGCCACGGAGGAAAAATTACGAAATAATGCCAATGGCATGAGCTTTAAGCTCTTATTAAACATATGCAGATAAAAAAAAAGGCAGTCTCATCAGTCTGAAAGAGTGCTTCTTATCTGGTGACAGAAAACAATGGAACTCCAATTCCCCTGCAGGTTTGGACAAAAAAGATCGTTTGATTAAAACGACTGTAGAACTGAATAAGCCTTTATAGAAAAATGACCCTTTACGGAAGAAGAGGGGAAAGTTCTCATCATCTGCTATATATACACTATATACTATATATACATCTATAAAAATCACAGACAGCCCCTCGCATACAACCTCTGCACACAAGTGCACGCGCGCGCACACACACACACACACACACACACACACACACACACACTTCCTCTGCATTGTGTGGATGACGGCAGGGAGGAAAAAGCTGGGCGTCCTGATAGCGCTGTGACGTAGCTATATTCCAGGATTAGTCTGTTTGTCTTGGTAGGCAGCATTAAAGTGAAGTCCAGTATTCGGGGTCAGACAGGAAGTTGTCCACACAGAGACACCAACAGCCTTTAACACACTCTCAGCTGCTGGACTACTCCCACATTTGACTCACTGACCTTTTCTTAAGGGTAGCATATGCTATTTTACAAAGAATAATAGAAAAAACTCTTACGGCTCAACTGTTACTGTTTATATAAAAGCTTGTATTTTTTATATTTGATACAATACATTTATTGTTATAGCTCTAAACAATTATTTGCTTTCCAAGAAATGCTACTGCAGTATTTCAATAATTAAACATGCCTTTCTCCACACAACGTAGGCAATGTTAGGACCTTTGTCCTTCTCTGACTCCCTGAGCGTACAGCTGGATGAAATACAGACAAGTACATATGCCTAGCAAACAGCTTTTCCCCCTTTACTGTTATTATGTGAACCAAGAGTAGAAACTTACTGATTGAATAAGTTTTTAACATAAACACCCATATGGAAAAGATATATATAAATCTTATAAAGTTTGTATCTGTCTTGTGTGAAACTTGTATGAAAAGCATACAAGAGTGAAAATGGATATAAGATCCATTGAAAAATTATATAAATGAAACTTGTATGTTTTGGATTCTTACTAAAACAATATATGAAAGTAATGAGAAAGTGGCCACTTTCATGAGTAAATCATATAAGCCTTACATGATTCACTATATGAAGTAGGCCAAATGTGATGCAAGTTTTTTCGATTTCTTTTCCATATGGGCATGTCACAGTGATATCAGGTAATTTGCCACTTGCTTGCTATCTAAATAGCTAAATTTGGAATGATGGCAATTTCCAGAAATACACCACATAGATAAGCTAAGCTAAGATGATAAATGCAGATTTCAGGGCAATCCCAGAGAAAAAGAAACCTATGGGCAAATTTCCATCCGTACACTAACAGTCAATTGCAAGTTACAATACAGTAAGCATTAATCTAAGATCCATAAGTCCATGTGAAACGTGTGCTGTACATAACAAATTAGGAGTTAGCATGTCACGTAAGCTGCCATCTGCACTGATAAACAGACCTTGGTTTGTATTTGACTGTGGTGCCTCCCTGGGTTAATCAGTGTCACTTTGAAAAATGCACACGCGCCAGGTGGCATTTCTTGTGTTTATATTCAGCTCTGGGCAGCAGGACACAGAACTGTCATTAGTTTTCTTGGAATCGGGCTTATTTCTCTGGGAAAACACGTGATTATGATGTAATCCTACAACTGTTTACAACTTGCATAGTTCCCATTTCTGTATAGCTGTATATCCCAGATTCTGTAAAGTTATTTATTTCATATTCTGTATAGTTTTTCATATTTATATCCTGTTCATATCCTGTACATAGCTTGTACTCACTACAGCCTGTACATACTTATAGTTATAGAATATTCACAACATACTTCATACCGTGTACATTATAACATACCATAATAGACCCATTTCTGTAATATACTCACATATCTATATTATTGCTAATATATATTGTAATATATCTATATCACTAAAGCACTTCTGGATGGATGCAAACTGCATTTCGTTGCCCTGTACCTGTGCATGTGCAATGACAATAAAGTTGAATTCTATTCTATTCTATTCTATTCTATTCTCGCAAGATTCTGGTGATTGTGTTTCTGGATGCCATTGAAAGGATTTGGCGGCCTGGCTGGAAGCATAAACACATAAAAAGTAAGGACAGTAACACGAGCGCCAACAGACATGTGCATGTTTCTCAACTACATGCTACATGCTGCGATAACACAGCAGCCTTCAGCTGCTGTGTTATCGCAGCACTTGATCCATAATGCATTTCTGTTGATGCCGGCTGAGCACGGAGCTCTAAACCAGCACAAAGTGAAGTGAAACTGATTAGATATGTTGATCATCAACAAAAAGGTTTTACTCTTATGAAATGCTTTGATCAGGAATCAGCTGACCTTTGGGGGAGAGCGGGCTGCACAGCGATATGCTGTAAAAGACACAGGAGCAGAAGAAAGACTAGGATATGGGGGACATGAAAGCAACTTGTCTGGCACTGAAGGAGCGGACACGGTCCATAATGACGCCATTTGGTCCTCCCATGGTGCAATGCACACCCTGCATTAGAACTGCCTCCCTGCTCTCAGAACTAGCAGTGGCAGATGCTGATGTTTGCATGGTTAGGTGTGTGTGTGTGTGTGTGTGTTTGCATGCTAGAGAGACAAAACCACCTGTTTCATTAGTGAGCAAAAGCCCAATCAGGTGTGTGCAGTAAAGACACATGTTCTTCATTGCAGTCTGATTCTAATCATCACGATTGGCTCATTCTTGCAGGCTCATTAAATTTCCCAAAGGATTTTGAGATTCTGACAGTTTCCTCTTATTAGGATTCACAGCTTCTATCTTGCTTATTTTAAGTGTTGCTCATCTTTTAAGATGTAACTATTTGGTGTTGGAAACGGGTTTGGGTTTTTCCATAATTTAGAGCGTAGTCTTGCACACCCTTGAAAGAAGCGAGGAAGGAGAGAGGAAAGGACGGCGCTCTGAATCGAAGATAAGGGCTCTGCAGGAAGAGAGCAAGAGGCATTCATCTTGTTTTGACACAAAGATATCGCAGTGGTGTGGATGGGGGGAGGTGCGACTGACGCTTAATAATGCTAACTGAAGATGTCAAAGAACTTGCTAGGAGAAAATCATAGATGGGTTTCTGGTATTGAGTGTATGTTCTGGATTATCCCATTATTTTGGACAACATATGGAGAACATAATGATATAATAACATAATGAACTCTGGTGATTGGACAAGAGACTGAGAGAAAGCATTAGAGAGACACACCCACCTGTTTAAATTGAACGGCCTTTATTAAGGGCATTTAGTTTAAAGCTTATTTTGTGTAATTTTTGTCAAAATGAGCATACCAAAATCCCAGTAACCTATGCAAGGTGCTAGCACAGCTGTTTCATGCTAACAGCACCTTTGTAAAGAACAAGGAGAGCCATGACTGATAGGTGTTCATTCAGATGTGCTGTATATCTACCGTGTCAACATAAAATATATAATAGTATGTTAAGGCACGCCCAGCATCCTCAAAAACATCCTGTCTTCCCGTCTTACAGAAGACATTGTATATCCTAATTAGCAAGTACACAATCCCAGAGAGAACACATGGGGGGGGGGGCAGGGCATCAGAAACAAAGAGGCAGGAAGTGACAGGCAAAGTTCACTGTCCCCAGAGGAAACACTCATTTTGCTCTTTATCCCTTCCAACCTAAATGCAACTGAAACATCTTTTTTGTTTTTGCACAAGATGTTGAAAGTTGAAAATCCATCCTCAGAATAAGAAAAGCACCTGATGATTGAGGCAATAAGCACAATAAACAAGTGTTACTGGGTTATTTGCTGAGTACAGTGAGAGGACAGAGGAGTAACAGTCCCCTGGGTATTCAAGCTATCAAAGAGCCACTTGTGGATAGATTATTTAGAGAGACATCCGTCTGATAAATTAAGTCTCTGAAATGGGAGGAAATGTTTATGGAAAAATAGCAGTTTGCTCAGTGTCAGCTCTGTGCTGGCAGAGAACCAGGAACAATGACCAAAGATAGAAATTTCATACAGAAATATGTGACTGGACATCTAGAGCACATGGTATCCTTCCTTACAGCTTGGCCACAGATTTAATTTAGTTTAGCTCCTCTTATTCTTATGACAAACATAATGGAGAGCTTTGCATTGTTGCTGGGATTAAACACAACCTCATTTTAAGCTCATTTTCTTCAGTCAGGTTCTGAGCAAGTACTCCGTATTGTCTGCTTGCCTTAAACCTGGGGCAGAAGTGCTATCTATTTGCATTTTACCCCAACTGGCTTTGGAAGTGACAGTAAAGAACCAACTTTTAATGTAATGGAAAACATGATCTGATGTGTTCCTCATTCAGAGGATTCAGTATTGATTTCACCTTCAGGCCACAAGTATAAAGTTCACTTCACTCATCTGGGAACACTACTGGAAAGAATTTAATGCGGACACCAGAAACAGAAGTGAACAACTAAACAGTGCTTTTGATTCTGAGGCACATTTTGAGTGTTATTATTTTAAAATACTTCTTTACCTGTCAACATTTCCAAGTCTTCAGCCCCTTACTGGCCCCTTACTCCAGATATGCTGAGGGACAAAATACTCGCTCTATCATGGCTCAAAAACATATGCTGTATATAAAAGATGGATGTTGTTATTAATCTCTCACTGTCTTCCACAGCATGTCTTAATCCTGCCTTTCTTCTCTCACCCCAACCGGTTGCAGCAGATGGCCCCACCCCTCCCTGAGCCTGGTTCTGCCGGAGATTTCTTCCTGTTAATTAAAAGGGAGTTTTTCCTTCCCACTGTTGTCAAAGTGCTTGCTCATAGGAAGTCATATGATTGTTGGGTTTTTCTCTGTATGTACTATTGTAGGGTCTACCTTACAATATAAAGCACTTTGAGGCAACTGATGTTGTGATTTGATGCTTTATAAATAAAACTGAATTGAATTGAATTGCCACTGCAATGACACTAAATGGTTAGTAGAGTCCTGTTGTGTTAAAACTGTTAGCACACAATCTTTGTCTATGTTTGACTTAGAAAAAGAGGCATCCTGCACGCTCATAGGATCGAGACACAAGACTGGCCTAGCCTCCCAAAAAAATAATAAAAAATAACTGACAAAATAAATCTGATGAACTTTAAACTAGCAGCTGAGACATTAGGAAAGTGTTTACTAAGGTCCTAGTAAAGGGAGCTTAAGTGCTGTTTTCCTTTTATACAACTGGACTTCTTGTAACCAGAGGAATCATCTGCTGTTTGCCATGAGAAAGAATGAGAGAATATTTCTTTTGATCCTGATTCTAATGGTGACACCTACATGAAAATTTGCATTGATTTGAAACAGCTTTTTCTCACTGTAATTTACATCATGTTTGATTTTTTTCAGGTTGTCTTGATAAACTGAAGATGTATTGAGTGCTTCAACAGGCACCCTACATTATTATTAGCATGCATTATTATCATTATTATTATTATTGTTACGTCTAAGCTGGCAGCTGGACAGGGCAACTAGTTATTGTGCAGTTTAAGATTTTAAAACATTAAACACAAGATGAGTTTATAAAATATGATGCAAAATATAACAAAATTCAGACAGCAAATGTTGGAGATAATAATGATTGGAGTGGGCTTTTCCAATGTGTTGATGCCCATCTTTAATGGACCCAGCAAATGACTTGTTAAACTATGGGAATCATATGCTGTGGCCTTTGCTGTTACCAGATCTCAACCCAAATAATGTGTCAGGCTGTGCTCTCCACCAGCACCAGCAAACTTTCAGACTGGCACTCTTAGTTCGTACTGTATTGCAGTTTTGCAGTTGGCCTCACTTCATAAGGCGTTTTACTCAAATAAAGGATATCAAGATTCTCAAAGCTAGGCAACCCCCCCCCCCCCCCCCCCCCCAAATAAAAAAACAAACAAATCAGAATCGCATTTATAAGCTGCCAGTCTTGTTTAGAAACAGTAAATCACACTCATGAAAATCCAGACATGGACTGAATTTGCTCATGTTGCCTTTTGCTTCAGTCAGTCTTCAGCTGGGCGATGTTATCATTGTGTCCAGAGGATTTTGCGGTTGTCAGAAATAATTCTGGCAATGAACATAAAACTGAACTATCTTGACAGATGCTGTCTGAAGTTTGAGCCTGAAAACACTGTTTGTCTTTCACTGTTTGTCATTCAGTGACTGAGTTCAGGAGAGGTTTGGACTCATATACCATTATCATTCCTTAAAACAGGAAACACGTGTATAATAATAGCGATGGTGTCTTGCATGTGGCTGCCATGACCTGCTGGGGGGTGGTGGGCCATCATTTCTGCTATAACAGCAGTTTGTGAATCTATTACAAAATGATCTCACTGAATGAACCTATATTTATACTAAAATTATTGTTGTAGCTAGAGAGATTATAATTATGCTATAGCCACTATTACTGCCATAAAGCCAGTCATTACTGGCACTAATGGCCCTGCATACATAAGTGACACTGATCACAGTATATAGCACTATAGTATTCAATTATTTTAAATTGGCTATGTTTATGTATAGTTACCCCACATGTGTATGAGGACAGATGTGTTTCCATGGTAGATTTTCTTCTCATCGCTGCTGCACTCAGAGTTGATTGGGTAAGATGGGAAAGCAGCAAGGGCCCCTTGGTAAGTCTCAACACTCATAATCCCATCAATGTTCAAAAGCAGTGCTCGTGGTAAGACTCTCCAAAGAGACATACACATCTGGAGCTCGAGCAGATGGATGGCAGCATCTGGCAGACAGCATACACATCCAAACAGTACACTGACATCCACCTGCTAACACGTGGAACTGACTAAACATTACAACATAAATCTTTTGAAACATTCAAATATTAATAAATGTTGTATATGTACTACTGCCATCATAGTAAGATTTAAAGGTATCAGTGCAGATTTTTGTGGATAGAAATGACTCCAATTTGTTGGCAGACTATAAACACCGCTCTCACATGCAGCATCAGTAACATTAAACCTTTAGAGCCAGGTTTATTAAACAGAGAAAAATTGCAATCCCCAAACAGCACTGGTGTTTCCTCCATATATTTTGTGCCTTGAGTAAGGAACTGAAAATTACTGCAAAACTCTGAAAAAAAGAGCAGACAAAAGATAATATCTGCTGAGGTCTCACCAGGTAATGTTAAGGGTGAATCTGATGTCCATTGTAAGGAAACTCTCTAAAAGGTTAGGTTTCCAAGCTCAGAACAAAGGATTAATAGGCCAAAGCTTGTGGCCTGTGCAACAAAACCAGAAACTTGGACCAACAGGTGACCCGTGAGGTTATGTGAGAGCTGCTATGATGTGATCTTTTCTGTCAGCATGAGCAGATGTCCTGCCTGCTGTGTGCTGAACACATAGACAGTGACTGTGACAACAACACTGAGCTGCAGGAGGCAAAATGTGAATGGCTTTCTGCTAAATTAGTCTCTTTTGTTGAATGAAACATGACTGTATCTTTACTTAAACATCATTACAAAAAAAATGGAACTAATTCTGGATACATTCATTATTTAGCTAAAGGGGTTATTAGGATATTTTCACAACTGCAATAATTCATAGATGTGTATTATTTTTAAATACTGACTCATACTGCTGCACTGATGCAACTTTTAATTCCATTTTGGGATCAGTACTGAAGCTATCAGGCACTCAGTTTTACTGTCCCCTGTGATTCATGTATTGTCTTGTAGGACAACGTTAAACGCATCAGAATCTGGTTCTGCCAGTATTGCTAGCCTGACACTTGCCTGACCTAAGGCGGGGCACACCCTGGACCGAGCGCCAGCCTGTCGCAGGGCTAATAATTATTTCATGCTTAAAAAAAGAATCAAATCTGAGATTACTCCAATACTGTCTGCCTCACACAGTATGCAAGCATTAACTAATGCACATATTCTTGAGGAAACTTCCAGACTAATTTGCATTTTCTGATTTTTTCAGAGAAGCCAGAGCTGTCAGTGTGAGCTCTGCAGTAAATAATATTGGATTTATTTCTAAACAACATAAATAAATGTACATATACCAGCATATTGAACAGAAAGCACATCTATAAACCAGATTTCCATGTTTCATGTTTTTTCTTCTGCATCTTTTGAAAGGGAAAAATATATTTTTGAAAAGTGAACAAAGTCGTCACACAGCAGCACTCCCTTCACTTCTCTTTTACAGCTCATGCTTCGTTATGGAGTAAAAAGGGGAAGTAAGTAAGAGTCTCATTGTGTGTACCGCCTGCTCTGTTACCCAGAGTCCCTCAGGACAGTAGACAGTGGGGTCAAACTTCAGTTACTAAGCACCTGTATGCTTGTGCAAAAGGTAAAAATGAAACAGAGAGAGAGAGAGCTTCAAATGCTCTTCCTCTCTTCCTCTCTCTCTCTTTCTACGAGTGAGCCCCTCTTCCCCCTCACCAGCAGGGATATAGATGTAGGAGGATGGGACGTGCTCACTTAATCAGCTGCTTTAACAAACCCTTTCTCACTGAGCCTCTGCCAGGTTCATTGCTGAAGCCTTGGTGCACCTTAACAATATGCATCAAGCACAAAAGGTTACAACTTATTGATCCATGCTCACTAAGTATCTGAGGCCACTCTGACATAGTATGAGCAGCAGACTTGAGTCACTTCTTCACATGCTCCACCCCATGCTCAGCGTGGATATTCTCCACACTGAGACTGCTTTTCACCCACAAACCTCAGTCTTTGTACTGAAGTGTGGAGAAGCCATTATTCATTTTGGTGGCAAGCTGTTATCAGTGGGATTGATCTCTGTGGGGTGGAATTGGTGCTGGATGGCGTAGAGAGCAATGACAGGAAGGAAGAACATACTGGAAGGCCTTATCTGGAAGCGCCAGGCTGCTGTGACGGGAAGTGGAATGTCAGGAGGGGAAAGAGGAACTAGGCTCAGATGTAATGCACAAACACACAAACAAAGCGTACACATAGTTGTTCCTGACTAATCGCCAATGAAAGTGAGACAGACAACCTCCATCTTTCTTCTGACTGTGATTTCAATGTAATTCCTCTACTTTGGACTTTTTTCTTCCCGCTCTTTCTTTCTATTTCGCTCTGTCGTTATCAGCTGGTTTCAAACTGAATGGAGAAACAAATAGTGAAACTGAAGCATTATAGTGATCGAGGTCTAATAAATGAAAAATGGACTGGAACATATATAGTAGAAGAGTTTGCAATATAATGAACTCAAGCAGGCAAGAATAATATACAGAGAACCCAACTGGTGCAGAAAAGCAAGAGCTATACTAAAACTGTGGTGTTTTATGTTTTTAATACAACATGCGAGCTAAAGCTTTTTCCTCACTTTTGCAGCATATCGATAAGATACGGTTGAACTGTGTTTTTGAATCAGTGACCTTCTGTCATATTTCTCTAAATAATAAAACATGTTCTATGGTTTCATCTTCCCCACTATAGTCACATTTCACTGTATGGTGTTTCCTCATAAATAATGTCCCAGCAAACATGTTTGCTGGGATTGTGTTGCTGAGACATCCACTGAACAAACTAATATGATCCTAATATGTTATTAACCTACCCCACTAAGTATGTAATTAAAGAAACCTTCAATCAGTTTTTATGGATGAAAGATTCCATCAGCAGTACACAGTAAAAATCACAGTTTTCTATCTTATCAGGTTCTAACGTCTCTCTTTTTTTCCTATCGTGGTGTAAATCGACCTAATGATGCGTACATTTAAGGCAAATAAGTCAATCTTCCAGGTGAAGGGCCTTCACAGACCAGTGTAGATTCTGATAGCTTCCATTTCTGCAACAGCTTTTACAGATAAGTTTACCAGTCACCAGAAGACAAACCAGTGACAGAACAAAAACCAATGACTTTCTGCTTACTGTCTTGTTCATTCAGTTATGACGCTTTGTTAAAGAGCGCTGAGACACTGCAGCAGTTCTTTTCACGCCCATCTTTTACAAAACATGGCCTCAAAACACTTTAAACAACTTGTCTAAATCCCTTCCCATCTTAATCCAGGTTATTTGGCTGTGAAGCATACTGTACACTGGCAGCTTTCACAGCAGCAGTGGCATGAAGCTGGAAACACACACGCACAGATGAAAGATGCTCACGCATAAACACACACATACCTCTCAGTGACACCCCAGCATTTGTTGGCATTTGTGCCTGTGTGCTGGGCTGTCACTTGCTGTGTGTGAAATAATGCATGGACTCCAGAGCACGGCCACTTTCTCCCTCTCATTCTCTCGAGTGGCCTGACAGTGAGGACCAGCTTTGTCACAACAACCAGCTCAAAATTTTAAAACCTCTTCCTTCCCCCAAACCTGAAGCCACCACTCTGAAGATGGGACCTGTTAATGGACCCGCTGGGTTCTTAAAGCGCCATTTCCAAACTCCAGTAAAACAAAGTACAGAGGGACTAAAACAGAGAGGGTTAAAGTAGACACCACGACAGCAATCTGTGAACACATACTGCAATTTGTGCTGACGGAGCAGGAACGACAATGATGCCTGACAGCACCATGTGATGAAAATAACAACCACCATGCATAATGCAAGACACTCTCCTTCCACTGAACCAAGCACTCGAGACTCAACAGGATGTCGCTGTCCCTTCTTCTAAAAAAGCCATCGATGTTCAGAGGCTTCACAGTTTGTGCATCCTCTCCTCACATTGTCCAGAACCACCAGAGCCCTGTTGGGAGGAGGGGCTTTAATTATGTGATGAGTGGAGGTGATAGTGATATCCTGCGGCAGACTCGAAAGTCAGTTGTTTGCGCTTGATCTGCTCAAGCATGGCGGGCATTGCTTTGCTCCACTGTTAAACAAACAAATCGCCAACAAGGACAAACAGGATGTAGACACATGGCTGCCACAGCCACGAGATAGGACCCTGTGATTTAAAGTATGCACTACATCCAGGCTTCAAACATGTACACTCGTCTTAGCAGTTAGAGAGAGTTTCCTGTGTTAAAGGATAAAATTCAAGTCAAATCCCTGGTTTTTAGAAAAATATGTTTGATCAACCTGGAAGCGTGTTTGATGAATCTATATTCTGAGAAAATCAGCACTCTTTAAGTGCTATTTTTCTCTCATTATTGACACATGCAAAAGCCACTATGGAGATATGGAAAACATATAATAAGAGAAAGTTTAAGAATTAAGTGTTAAATCACTTTAGATTATGTTTTAGATACAAGCATAAGAAATGTAGCATAGCTAGCCCATAGCTGCACTACAAACAGTTCTTTGTTCTGATTTTGTGTTTTATTTGATTTTCGGATTCAGTTTGTCTTTTGTCAGTTTTCTATTTAGTTTTTCATCCAATTTTGTATATATGGTCTAACACAGCGGCCCCCAACCCCCGGGCCACAGACCAGTACCAGTCCATGAGTTGTTGGGTACTGGGTCCCGATAGTTGAAGCTCGGTGTGAAATTTATGGTTTTCAAGGTTTTTATCGTTAACTAGGTTTGTCTGGGTCTTTTCCCGTGTTGTAGTTGTGCGTCTTATTTTGAAAGAATCATTTACACGTTACCATAGTGACCAGAGAGTGTTATGGGGCAGAGAGGAGGACGTTACTCTCAATGTTGTTGGCGCATTTCAGGAGGGCGCTGCTAATAAAGTTATACAATTACACAGTGAATTCGCGTTTATTATTAGATTTACAAAATACCACAGTTTTTGTCTCGGTCGTATCATTTTATTTTGTTGTATTTATCCACGACACCTTAAAAGGCCGGTCCGTGAAAATATTGTCTGACATTAAACTGGTGCATGGTGCAAAAAACAGTTGGGAACACTGGTCTAGCAGAACTTATATATTTCTTAATTTCTTATTTATTTCTTTAGCCCTTGCACAAGGACTGAGTGGTACTGAGGAATACTTCCAGTAGTGTGAACACATCTAAAAGAAAGAGAGCTTTGGATCTGTTAGCTCAGTTAGCTCATATATAGTGTGGACAGAGACCAACAGTGGTTGTTTTCCTTAAATGTTTTCTGCAACATACATCACATGGATGAAGAAAAACATTTCTTATCCAACTACAAGTTGATTCTGTTCATCTGGACGTAGCGTTTTTCAAACGTACTGAAAAGATCCAGATGAACAGAAGCAACTTTTGGGGATTTACTTACCTGGACGATTGAGCATGCATCAAGACCTAATCCAACTACACTTTAAAAATGGTAAATTACTACTTCTATAGCTTTGGTAAAGTATATTCCAAAGTTCCACAGATACAATCTGCTGCTTAACTAGCACATCGCTTTCTCTGCATGAACAAAGAGAAAAAAATGGTCAGCATATTTGGCTAATATGTCCTTCGTGTAGAGCAAATGTTTGGAGCCTAACAAAAGGCTGCTCCAGTTGTTCTTAGAGCTTACCCAAACTGGGTTAGAAGAGCAGGCAAACACAAGCATCTGATGAAGTCATAGAAAGCCAACTACACACACGGCCCATGGTGAAGTGTGTGTACTTTGATGTGTGCAAGTATGCGAAGATGACTGCAGCCTGTTAGCAACTCCAGCCCTGCACCGGGGCTTGAAACAAATGTGCTGGGTCCAGGTGAAAAGACTGTGATTTAAACGGACACGAGGCAGCCATGACTCCGGGGGACTAAGGCAAAGCATAAAGTCCAAGGTGCTACTGCTGGCTGGAAAAGAGCTCTTATGTAAGGAAGTTCATCCTGTCCTCTGTAGTGGCACACACATATCTTTGAGATTTTAATAAGCCATATGTCAAATGGTTATCTCTACTTTGAACCCCATCAATTGTCATTAAAGACCAGCAGAGTCAGTTAAGCTGAGGTGAGCAGCTGACAGGAGACTTGTTTGTTATCACCCACAACCAATAAATCTAATACAGTGTACCAGAGGTGTGTATGTGCATGTATTCATATGTATTCATTGTGGGGACCAAAAATGGGAAGTTTACTATACTTATGGGGACCAACAGCCCTTATGTGAACTAATATCCTGGTCCCCACAAGTTTAAAGGCATTTTTGAGACTCAAAATGTAGTTTTAGTGTCAGGATTACAATTGGGTTATGGCTATGGTTAGGGTAAGGGTAAGCATTATGTCAATTAGATGACCCCACGAGATATGAGTGTGTGTGTGTGAGGTGAGAGCTGGCATGAGCCTGCATGCCTGCTTGTGAGGCAAGTCATTGCTGATTACACCACGTACAGAAGCCTCACTGGACTGTTTCTGCCTTTACGGGTGCCTGACCTACCTGCTCTGATCAGGTTTCATTGTGCCGGACTGCTCACGGGACTGGAACTACTCGTTTTAGTTTAGGTCTTCTCTGGATGGTAATGCCTGCTGTCTCAGAGCCTTTACAGCTCAGTGGTCAGAGTAAAACTTTTCCTACATGCCTTCTCAGATGCAGTAAACAAACAAACAAACAAATAAAGATTAATTTGTACAGAACATAACTATTTGTTCTCGTATCTCACTTTGAGAGGTGCGAACAGCCTCTCTGTCTCTTGCTCCTAAGGCTGATATAGTAACAGTAAAGGCACATTTTGTCGCAAAGATGGGGACGATGTAATCGGGGAAATTATAAAAAATTCATCATAGGATAAATGTGATCTCTCAGATCTGCTCTGTATTATTTGCAGACAGTTTTCTCTCTGCAGGGACAAGAAGACTCGAGCAATGCCACTGGGCCCTGTCCCCGCAAGGTTCATCAGTCAGCATCTTATTAATTCATTTAATTTCATTATTATTATTCTGAATATATACCAGATTACTTGGGTAACTGTTTTTCTATAAAACAAAATGTCAGAAAACACCCATTTAATTCTCATTTTACATTTAATACGTTGGCTTTTTTAAATGTAAAATGCCTCACTAGCTTGAGAACAGCTGTAGATCAATTTTCCTCTAAATGAACCACATAACCAAGTCATTCATGTTACAGTAGCAACCTGTTACTGGTATTTTGCAAGCTGTTATACTGGTTTCAAAGGGGAAAAAAAAGATTTTGTGCTTACAAAATGTGTCCACAGACAAACGTAGAGACACATAGCAGCATGCTCATGTTACTTAATCTGCCAATGACATTTGAGCGCATGCTGTGGTATGTTTTAACTGACACTATAAATAATGTCACCTGGTTGCATGTCACACACACACGCGCGCACACACACACGCGCGCACACACACACACACACACACACACACACACACACACACACACACACACACAGCTGTCTGGTCAAGTACTTGTGTTTTGTCCGCCTTTCAGATTAAAGCTACCAGGCTAATTTGCTGCTATGTCACAATTCCTACATAATCCGGCTCTAATCCTCACTGACTCGATTAAACCACCAAATCTCCAGCTCAGTATCTGGCCCTATCAGCTGCACTCTTCATTTGTACTCACTTTCTCCTTCACCCTCTCCCTTCTCTCTTGTCCCATGCCCTTCCCTCCACCTCTTGACTCTAAACACAATCTTCCTTATCTTTCTTTGTCTCATCTACCTTTTTCTCGTCAAGCCACTCGCTTATTCTCTGGTCTTCTTTTAAACTCTCGTTCTATCTTAGCATACCCAAGAAGCTTTTGTCACATCCTTCTTGTGGCTCAGGTAAAATGTGATCCATGTTTTATTGATTTTCTGGTGAAAATCAATGAAACACGTTTTTGGCCATAACTCCGTTCATAGGTAAACTATCGCCGCATTTCACCAAAAATGCCCAATTTGATAAAATGATATAAAGGTCAAGTCTGGATAGACATCTGTGTTAACCTCAGCAGATCAAACTTATTCCTTTTTCAACTTTGATGTTCAAGTTTTGTAATATGCTATAGAAAAATCATACAAAAGACCGTGGGTAAGTACCAGAGAGAACACTGAAATCAGACAGCGTCCTCTGGGAAGAAGTGAGTGGATGGCCAAAGGAAGATTATCCGCTGCCAGAGATCATCTTTGATCATCTCCCTCCTGATATGCATGCTGGATAAGAGCATTCCCGTACTTATTTTTTTGCATTTACAAGCCTCTCGATTCGTTGATTACCATTCAGTGTAAAGAGATGTTTCACCATTATTTGAATGCAAAGGTATTATGTTACACTACATTCCTGTATTGTACCTTAAAATAATCAAGGTACCAAAATGTTATGTTGTTTTTACTGTGTGTTAATACTTGGCTTGATTTTTAGCTGCAATTATTATTCCTTATTTTGATATACAGAAAAATCCTCCTAATTGATTTACCTAATCTAAACCTTTTAGAATGGTCTTGTAGAGCCTATGTTTAAATGTAAGTACCACATCAGCTGTCCTGTCAGTAAGTGCAACCACCTTCACTGTAGTTTTTTCATGGTCGAACCATAGCAGGCTCAAAAAGGCTCCTTTTAACAGCAAAAGTATCTACAAGAATAAATCTGCAGTGGACTTAGAAAAAAATCTTTCTTTTTTGGTTTTAAATGTCTGAACAACTTGTTATCCATTCATTTTCTTAACCACCTATTCCAAGCGTGTCCAACTCCAGGCCTAGGGCCGGTGTCCTGCAAGTTTTAGATGTATCCTTGTTCTAACACAGCTGATTTAAATGGCTAAATGATCTCCTCAACATGTCTCGAAGTTCTCCAGAGGCCTGGTAATGAACTAATCATTTGATTCAGGTGTGTTGACCCAGGGTGAGATCTAACACCTGCAGGACACTGGCCCTTGAGGCCTGGAGTTGGACACCCCTGAGCTATTCAATACAGGGTTTTGATGGAACTGGAGCCACAGAGAATGCACACAGGCCCAGGGAGAATATACAAACTCCACACAAAAAGTTCCCAGCTGGCTTGAACACTCGACCCTCTTGCTGTGAAAAGACAGCAAGAAAACCAAGCAAAGAAACAAATGAAAAAACGGAAATTATGAAGAGATCGGCGAACAGTAGGGCTGAACGATTATGGAAGATAATCTAATTGCGATTTTTTGCCCCAATATTGCGATTGCGATTCAATTCAATTCAATTCAATTCAATTTTATTTATATAGCGCCAAATCACAACAAAAGTCGCCTCAAGGCGCGATGCGATACGCGATTATTTTTTAAGGTCTTTGTCTTCTGTATTATTAAACAAAGACAAGCAATACATCATATAGTATGGCCAATACTATATTACATTAATTTTAAACTGTTCTTTCCTGGAAGACAGACCTCTGTTATGATGACATGAGGTGATGCATGAATTGATGACTGACATTTTTATTTAACTTCTTCAATCACAACAGTATATTTGAACATACACAATAGTTTATTTTTAGCTTACAAACATCTGAGCATAAAGTGCTGACAAGGAAGCCTGGTGTAAACATTAAAATGAAAGTCAGTGCAATGTGCAGATTGCAGAAATATACATAAAAAAAATCAGTGGCTTTACCACACTCAGTTTTTCGACATCTGTGAACTACTAGACAGTCATTAAATTAAAAAATAATATTAAATAAATAAAACTAATAAATAAAAAATGCACACATCTTACTGATCTCTGCAGTCAGTAACATTACACATAAAGTGCAAACATAATAGCAATTGTATAAACACACACACAAACACGCCTTTAAATTAAAACTGGCTGAACATCTTGATTATCTGCAGTAAGTAACAGCAACACAGCACAAACTAAAGTGCACAATGAGTATGGCTCAGCTAGCCATAATCATCCTAGCTCACAGGTTTTTTGCTAGGAAGACCAGCATATCTACTTTTGCTGGCTTTAAGGATGAGTGAGTGCAGGTCACTATATTCCCTCCAGTGCTGAACAGATGCTCTGAGGGGGCACTTGTGGCTGGCACACACAGATATTTGCGGGCCATCTTGCACAGTCGTGGAAAGTGAATGTTGTGCACCTTCCACCAGGCTAAGGGATCATCCTCTCCGTCAATGACAGGGGTCAACAGGTAACTATTCAACTCTGCCTCCACGACATCTTCAAGTGGCAGAGGCAAAGCTGAAGAGGCCGCACTGGTCCTCAGACGGTCGGGTAGGCCGGAAGTAAACGGCCGTGAAATTGGACGGTCTAGCCTTCTGATTAGCGTCACCGCTGTCTCAGTGGAGTTTAATAAACTCGGCCGTCTGCTTCTTGCTATCTAAAATATAACCAGACACTGGTGTAAATTCTCGACTGTCTCATACTTCTGTTTAATAAGTTTTCTGTTTGACGTTTAGTCAGCTGTGTGAAAACCAAGGAGGAACCCACCCGGGGGATTAATAAAGTTTGATTTTATCTAATCTAATAACTTTAATCTCAGCCAAACCGATTTACTTACGAACAAACAAAACACTGAAAAAAGCCCAACAATAACATTTTTAGGTTGTCTAAGTGACTTATATATTACGTTTAACCCGAGCAGCGAAAGTCCGCGGTGAAAAATATTGAAAAAAGTTAAAAGTTTATTTTGTGACCCAGAAAGATTAGTATGAGTAATTTTAAAACTTAGTAGAGGCCGCCATTGTTGGAAACTAGAGTTTGGCTTGACCGTGCTATGAATTCTGGAATATGGTAGGCCACGAAGGACACACCCGACCCATCCTTCAAATTCGGGGAAAAGGAGGACGCATTTGTCGGCTACATTCGGAGGAGTCTACGAATTTGGACAGCCTTCGGCGCGTCGCTGTGACGTAATCGGTCTACAAATGCGGCCTCAGGAGGATGCAGCCCATGAATTTGGACATGTCCAGAGTATAATCGCAGCCTTTGCGGTTAGAAAATTGCACTTGATCATGTCGCGATATTATCGCAAATGCGATATATCGTTCAGCCCTAGCGAACAGTCAAAGGTCCTTGTAGAAAAGTTTCTCTAAAACCTCAGAGTTCATTTCCAAAGCCATGCTAAATTAATCACACAGACACACATTTGCAGTTTCAACTATTTACATAACCCATTCATCAAACACCAAGCAGAAGATAAATGAGCCCTCTGTTAGTGATAACAATCAAAGATTAAAATTCTGTGTGTAAGTGTGCAAGTTTGTGTCTGTTCACTCATGTTACACGAAGCTCTTCAGTACAGCAGAAAAAAACAGGGTTCAAATCTTATCACACGCTCTGCACGCTGCTGGTACTGTACCAGTTATTGATTGCATAACTGTAGTTCTAAACTACGCTGGAAAAACATAAACAAACGTTTGATGAAGGGAAGTCTAATCACCATCTATCCTGATGAAAGCACCAGACATTCTTTCTTTATAGAGACTTTGTATCTGCAGGGATCTGCACGTTTACATCAGTGCTATTTAAATCACAAATAACGATTTGTAATTCATTTGTAATCTCTGAAATGTTGTGATACCAGTTGTAAAAAAAGCCCTCTTTTTAGGGCCACAACAGTACTGTCAGATGTATTATCTGCGAGCTTTACAAGCATTAACTCACATGGCCTTTAATGACCAAGAAAAGTACTAAAGCCAGCAAATTATGAAACGTTGAACCGAGGGAGCAATGGCGGTGGAGGCAAACCGAGAAAGGAAAAAAAAAATGTGGTTGACACTTGACAGCTTGGGTCTATTTTTAACACGGGGAAGAGGTAAAAAGCAGATGAGCGACAAGTTTTGGCGGTTAAGGGGGGTTCTGATCATTTCTCCTGTGCCTTGCTGTGTGAAGTCTTGCTCACTGACAGGCGGTGACAGGAGGGGGAGATGAGACAGAAGCTTGTATTCCTCTGTGGGTTTCACATGCATGCCAAAGCTGCTATTAAATGGAATCTGTAAAGTTATTCTCCTGATGATTGCGATTGTGGAGGAGGCGCACCGGGAGCGGAGCGGGGGGAAAAAACTTGAGACAGCGATTACGGATCAGACGAGGCTTGCCTTTCGTGCTCCCAGAGGGTGTGTGTTAAAGCAAGTCAGCACGAGCGCGCCGATGGAGGGGGCGTAGGGATATATGGATCTGCCACCGCGATTAAACCGTTCGCATCCAAGGAATTGGCAGGAGTCTCACGGGAGCTGGGAGGGGGTGTCCGACAACATTAGGGAAGAATGAACGTGTTTCAGCATAGGGCTGGAACACATGTTGCTTCCAAATGAGGATTTTCATTTCACATGACAGTGTGGTGATGCCGTTTTATAAGGCTTTTGTAAATAAATAAAGCCATGTATGTGCACAGAGCATATACTCTAAGTCAATTGAGTGTGCCTACTGATGTCTACTGCTGAGTCAATTCTTTATAACTGTGCCAGACTGGCGACCTGTCCAGGGTGTACCCCGCCTCACGGAAGAGAATGGATGGATGGATGGTCTTATAGCGCAAAATAAGGACACCACAATGTTAGAGAAAACCCCAACAATCTATAGATCCCTTTAGATTGTTGGGTGAAGACAGTGAAGACAGTGAAGAGGAAGAACTCTCTTTTAAATGAAAGAGAGAAGGATCATGAAGGGACATATATCTGCCACAACCAGCTGGAGCTGAAGAGAAGACAGAAAAGAGGTGCAGAGAGACCAAGCACAAAAGACAGGACAAAACAAAAACTACAGGAGAGAGTAAGACAAAGAGTAAACAACATGTGAAAGTGGCATAAAAATGGAAAGTCCCATAATAAGATGGTTAACTAAGTGATGATTCTGAGTAATCTGATCCATCCCTTATTATGAGCTTTATCAAAAAGCTGAAAGCGCTATCGATCTGTCTCCTGAAACCAAACAGGAAAAGGCCCTGATAGTTGAAAACTGTGCATTTCACTTCACTTTAGGTGCCCAATGTAAGTCTGCACTCTGAAGTGTTCTGCTGGGATAATATGGAGCTATATAACAATTTAAATACAGAAAGATAGCATCAAGAGGTCAATTGCCTACCTAATGTAGATTTGCAATTGCTTCAGGACACCAATGCATACATCCACATAAACAATCCTGAAACTGAAAATATGTGCACAAAAAGTGAGCACTCTGCCTAATTACTCTAATGTCTGAAGTTAATGGACTCTCACGGATGGCTGGCCTCAGGAAATCAGTGAACATAATGACCAGTCACTAATGAATGCTCCAAACATCAATGATACTCAGCTGAAAGGCTTTTTGTCTGTTGGCATGTTCTAAAAAAACAGACCCAGCAGTGTGAAAGACCGAGATTTCTGTCGCTTTGTGGTTCATGTAGCAAACACTTCCAAATTCCCAGTTGTGAAATCGAGTCAGCAAAAAGCTAAACTGCCTCCAACCTGGATTTAATCCTGATAGATCCTGTTTAGCATTCGGATCAGAGACTTCCACCTCTTCAAAAAATGTGAAGAGGTGATTATATGATACATTATTCCATGGGTCTGTTGTACTGTACTTCACAGAGTGCTCCTGTATACGGATACATGAGGTCTATGAAGGAGTTGTAGATGCAGTGTGTGGAGAATTCTCAGGAATACACTGCATACTATAACAGTCAGTATTTCCTCTGCACTTTCCTGTCTCATAGCTACACGTCGGTTTATATACCATTGTACTTAGTCTGGAGAAAATAGAGCTTACGTCACACATTCTCTGCAACAGAACGGAACTAGCCTTTCAAAGGACCATAGATCCTTTTCTATTTTCACACTTAACAATGGTTGCATGTGAGGACAGCTGGACATGAGCGACTGATATCAGGTCATCGTAAGATTTACCAAAAGCAAAGGGAATGCTTTGGAAATACTAGAAGCAAAGGGATCACCACAAGGAAAGGAATACTATTATTTGTTCCAAATACAATAACCCCCTCAATCGTTTACTCCAAACACGTGTTAACAGAACCCCCTAGCTGGAGCAATTAGGGATACTGTCCTAACATAAGAAATGATCTAATAATAACAACGTGAAACTTCCCAAACATAAAAAGGAGGAGGTGACATGGATGGGTTGATAAAACTTTAACAAAGCAGTAAGTAGTTCATTTCCACTTTAAGCTGTCTTCTTAATTACATCTTAGGCCTGTCACTATCATTAAGAAGATAAATATCCCATAATGATTTGTATCAGAGTGTAGGGACACACACACATCTGGTCTTGTGGATTAGAGCACTTTGTCCTATAGACAACTTCACTGGGTCCATGTGCTCGTTTGAGGTTTGACAGCGTTTTAGTTGATAAAGGTGAATGGCTTGGACATGAATTGTTCTGCAGTTTGGAGAAGGCCTCGAAGAGGACTGGCGGCAGCTTCCGGGCCTGGCCGCCATGTACTAAATACTTCAATTAAGGAATTAAGAATTAAGTTAAAGAATTGAAAAGGGCAGGAAGGGAGGGGCATGTAAACAAGAACAAACAGCTTGTAGAGCTGCGGGAACATATATAGATGAGAAGGGGAAGGAATGTGTTTGGAGGCGTGGTCCCGCTCCCAAAATTCAGATACTTTATGACCAGTTAAGGAATCAAAGTGACATTATTATGTGTAAACTGACGATGGCATTTTTCACTGTATTCAATTCAATCCAATAATATTTATACTACATAGACAAGAACAGTTGCCTCAAGGTGCTTTATGATATAAGGTAAAGACCCTACAATAATACAGAGAAACAACAATCAGATGGCTTCTTATGACCACGCACTTGGCGACAGTGGGGAAGAAGAACTCACCTTTAACAGGGAAACAGGGAGAAACGGACAAAAGACAATAGAGAGGCAGAGATTATAATAACTAATGATTAAATGTTGGGAAGCCCCCAGCAGCAAACACAGACATTTAAACTCCTTTAGCCTGCAGCTGCACAAATCAGAGTTGCATATGCACTGCCACTCTGCAAACCTTCTCTACTTCAGGTCCTCTGGCTTTATGCTGTTTATGACATAATCTGTGTTATATCTGTCACTGATATCACTGATGCCTGACAGTGGATTTGACTGAATTAGAGTTTGAGCAATTAGAGCACTTTGGCCTTAGAGCAATTTGATGGCAGCAACCATGTTTTCTCATGTTTTCTCAGAGGGCTGTTGTCACTTGGACTGAAAATGAAGAAAACGAAATCCAATTATGACAGTATTGGCAGAGATCCCCTTACACTGTCAAAAAACCCCAAACTTTATTAGCAGCGAAAAACATGTGTGTGAGGAGGTGCCAAGATAGAATAAGATATGGTCACGGTGCAGAGGATATTTTTTTTAATGAACAGCAATTATATTGTATATGGTGGAGCGTGGTGAGGTCTGGGGAAGATGGGGGTGTGGGGGGTTGCTGCACCACTGAGCTATTATCGGAGATAATGACATCAACTGAGCTCTCTCCTGAGTGTAGCTGTGTGTGACAGAAAAATTGATAAGAGCTTATAATTATGCACCACCCAGGGAGAAGAGGAGCTGTGGAAAAAGAAGAAAAACACAGGGAGATATGGAATGAGTAACAATTTAAAGAAAAGGAGAGTAAATCCAGAAAAGTGCGAGGCTAAGAAGTGCAGATGCAGGTCTGAATATAAATCCTTACACAGAAAGTATTACAGATAGAGTTATGCAGAAACACTAAAAGCACTAAGTAAAAGAATGGAGGAGGAATATATATACATATATAATATGTATATAGGATTGTCTTATTGCATTGGAGTCACACTGGGTTAAATATGTACACTTGGGTTTTAAGGGGTATTTATTATTTTCTTCTTTTTTTGGGTTGTATGGAAGCCCCAAACGCAATTTCATTGTTCTTGACAATGACAATAAATAAATAAATACTAAATACTAAATACTACAAAAACACACACACACGTACATGTACACTACACAGACATCTTAAGCCCCTCACTCTAATCCTCCCGGCTGACCCGAGACACTGATGCTGATGAGATGCTCGAGCTGCAGGCCTCAGGAGAGATGTGATGAAGAAGAAGAAGAGGAAAAGAGGAGGAGGAGGACTAGACAACAAGATGAAAAGGAAAAGGGCAAGAAGAGAGAGGAGGGGGAGGAAGATTTAATCATGCTGATAGACACAGTGGTCTGTGATGAAAAAACTATTGAAATCTTAAGGACAATAAAGGAGATCCATAAGGTAAGAATTTACTCTTGCTCTGTCAGTGACTAGTAACGTCAAGCGCCTTCGGGTGGCTGTTGTTTTGATGTGGTCCTATATTTAAAAAAATCTAAACTGAGGTGAATAAAGCTGTTGTTAATGACTCGACGTGAGGTGGTGATTGGGCAGAAAAACATTTTATGAGATGACAGGGGGTGCTGCCCTCTGGAACGTCACAGACGAGCCAGTGATGTTCGTGGTTACAGGACTTAAGGGACTGCAATGACGGAAAAGCTCCGCTTACATTGGTCCTTCATGAACAGCTTCTATATCTGTCTGTCAAATAAAAGCTGAGCTGTAGGTGTGCTCAGAACACTGCTGTAGCTTTGGGATGTGTTGGGAAGGCAAATTCAGTTAATTTCAACCACAAACTTAGAATAAATGTCCGTGTAGAAGACAAGCAGAACTGTGACATGAAGGGGCCTAAGTTATTTATTCTTTGAGTGTCTTTTTATAGATAAATCTTACAATGCATACATTATTAAACCTTACTGACAGAAATGTTGATTATTGGCCAATTATTATTTTTAATAATAATTTTATTGTTATTGTTATTTCAATTCCACCATCAGGTTGAGGTCTTTCTGGGTGGAGTTTGCATGTTTGCATGGGTTCTCTCTGGGTACTCCAGCTTTCTCCCACGGTCCAAAGATGTGCTGTTGATGGGATTAGGTTAATTGGAAATTTTAAATTGCCCTTAGGTATGAATGTGAGTGCAAATGGTTTTCTGTGTCTATATGTTAGCCCTGCGACAGACTGGCGACCTGTCCAGGGTGTACCCTGCCTCTCGCCCTAAGACAGCTGGGACAGGCTCCAGCCTCCCTCGTGACCCTGAAAAGGATAGGCGGAAGAGAATGGATGGATGGATGGAATATATGTCTTATCTTTTTACCTTAATTATCAATGATTAACTAAGCGTTATTAGTCCTCTTAGGAAAAAACAAAAAAACCATGCTTCCCAAAGGTATGTGGAAATCCGTTTTTCTTATACTGTCGACACAATCTTCATCCTGTAAAACCACTGAAATAGATCTGAAATTGTCAGCTCCTTAATGCTTTTGGTGGTCTTGGAGTACAGGAGCAAATCATAGCATTCGTTCACACAGTGTTGATCATTACTGAAACCTTTCTTAATGCACCTTTCATCACAACGTCAGAGAATTGAAGTTCACAGCAATCCAACAATACACATGGCTGTGTGTGCCACTGGCAATGAAGCAGCATGCTGCTATATGCACCATACGAAGGTAAGGGCTGAAAGTCTCTCCACTCTGTTAACACGCTTTTCCTAGATTACTGTGTTTATTTATTGTTATATCTATTTTTTTCTTCTTCTTTTTTTAAAGGCATTACTGTGTTAAGCAGCCCAACCATAAATTCCCAGATTATTCTTAAGCAGAATTGCAGTCTCTTTTTGTATGTTTTTATGTGCTATCTAAAGTCGACGGCTCTGATTCTCGGGTGCTGATACATTTAATTGTAGGAAAAGTAGGAAATTAGCAGATGACAGAGGATTATGAAGAGTCACGCTAACTAAAAAATAGCACCGAACATCAGACTGATGAATGACATTTAATCCTGAGAGGCGTCTGAAGAGACACGGGACATAAACCCTACCTGTTCCTCCCACTCTCTCTCTAACAGAACCTCTTTGCTTTTTCTGCCTCGCTGAGAACACGAGTCCAACCTCTGATGGCCTGAAGGCTCCAGCTTAATAATGTGACTATAATGGCTTTTTCCACATAGCTGCCAGTGCCACCTCTTACACAATTACTCCATCTGACTTCCACTGAGACACTGCAATTATGTCTTTGATAAAGCTGGAGAAATTGTTCTCTTCACACAGGTGTCAGTGTCAGCATCTGCAAAAAACGGCCATTCCCTGTCTGTCCACATGCTCTGTGTGTTCTGTAGTTCTAACGTCATTGATCAAGACACACGCTGGTTACTTTATTGTAATCTACATGCTAGTATGTATCAAATGATATCATGAGAAAATGATACATTTTTGTTTTTTAAATGCAATATATGGTAAAGCCCTGTGATAGGCTAGTACCTCTCACCTTACACCTGCTGGGATATGCTCCAGTCCCCCTGTGACCTCGAATTAGATACATGTTTAAGAAAACATATAAAACGTATGGTTGAAAAATTGTTAACGGCTTTTCGGGGTATATGTGTAGGGCTGCTCAACGGAGCAAAGAGGCAAGCAGGTTGAGCTGCACTGTGTCCTACACGGTAATATAGCTCAATCTCTTCACGTCACATACCAGACACGCTTTCCCACTTTGTTGGTCTATTCAAGCTGCAAATTTTTTCATCTCTTCATCAGTTTTCCCTGCCTGCTATTTCAACCCCTGCACCACCCGCAGAATCCATGTGTAGGTATATTTACTCATCGCTCTCACAACTGTAAATCTGCGGGAGGAGATTCATTTAGAGCCTTGACACCAAACTATATTTTGCTGCATAAGAAATCATTTCAAAAGTTACTTGTCAGACTGAAATACCATTAATATGTCCCAACTGATGTCACAGATCAGTGCAACAGCATATTTCAATAGATTTTTAATGGGTCATATCATCCAAAATTAACATCTTTCTTTCTTACTACACCTCTACCTGCTATTGCAGTGCTGAAAATAAATGTCAGTGCTGACATTTAAACGCTGCTGCCATCAGAATTTCAAGAGTTTAAAAAATGTAATCACGTTAGTTACTCTTTTTTTAACTTTAATTAATAAACATACAAACCTCATTAATTTGCACTAGTCTTATTTCATATGTGTACGCGACACACTGCTGCAGGTTTTGCTAGTTTCTCCTATCATCCTATCATCAGTCTGATCACAACTCCTTTTACTCACACACGACATGAGGACTGCCCTGGTTGCTGTATGAGCTTTTCAGTTTGTGGTTAAATTAAAAAGCGCTGGAAGAATTCAAATAAAAGCTGCTGGGCTAGCTCGACTTCTGAACTGCTGTGCCTTTGTTGTTAGCTTCCTCCATGATGAGGAAGCTAGCTCTCCTGTTAGCAACCAGTGATGTGCTCCTGATACATGCTGTAACAGAGTTCTTGTGTGTGTCACAGGCATCAAACGAGTTCATATTTGAAAATGATGAAGTCTATTCACTTAATAAAGTAATCATTGAGTGTGCGTATGACCTGCCATAATACTTGAAGAAAAAAAACCTAGGATTATGTCCAGGATTATGACTCTGTGAAGTTGTTAGAGTATCAACCTCTAACCCTCACCCTCATTTAGAATAACTTGACATGGTATATCTCATCTAAGCCCATGCCTTCACTACCATCTGTGAGCTGCTTTATTGACTTCTGCTTTAGTTTTTCTCAAGGACGGGTGAAGGAAATGTGCGATTGTTGACAAATTCTGGTTGCAACATCTGTTAGCAGCACTGGAAGCAAGATGCATGTGTTCACTAAAGTGGCTGGAGTCAAGGCTCTTCTTACTCCAACCCCGGTGGGTTGAGTTGTTGTTGAAAATGTTTTGTGGAATTTAGCGAAACTTACAAGCCTGAAATGAAAATTCTGACAATCTGGACAAGAGCCAGATATTCCAATTAGCAGTGTCTGTGAAAGACTTAATTATTAGTTAACAGTTAGTGGTTACCATAAAAGGGCTATTTACATCAGACTGCTGATGCACTGGTAATAGAGCAAAGGATTCAGACTGGCCTTAAGAACCACCTGATAAGCCTCCTGCGGCTCCCTCAGCTGTAAATAGTCATTAGCTAGTATACTGTCAAAGCCTGGCCACATCACAGGCAACCCTGAATTAAACAGTGGGTATAAGGCTGACACTGCAGTCTGCAATGTGTGTTTAATTCCACAGTATATAATGTTCTTAAGACCCCATAAAACCAACATAACTCCTCCACGCCTTACATTTATGTATAAACATAGAGGGCTGCAAAGGGTCATAAATGTTTGAATGCAAATATCAGCTGGGAATAACAGCCCAAATCAAAAACAACAATATGTTTACTGTCCAGATAAGATTTCTATCAGAATTTGCATGAATGTTCTCAAAAAACAAACAAAGAAAAAAAACAATCAACACCCCCAAAGAGCCACTATGTCCAGGTTTCTGGTCAAGAAAGAATGAAGGGGAGGGACAGACAGAAAAAGAAAGACAAAATAAAGAAGCACGAGCGTCTGTGCCTTTAAGAGTCCCCAGGCCAGAGCTGATCGTTGGGAAAGTCACCAAGTGATTTTCTCATGACCCCAGAGAGGAGGCCTTCTTCCTTCTGGGTCCATGGATGGAGAAGAGATGTCACTGAAAACCCACAAAAGGGGCACTTGCCACATACAGTAAAAGTCACGGCTGGCACCATGTCTCACTGTACATCTGTCATCTAACTGCTATTTCCATGTTCTCGGTGAAAAATTCCTCTATTACATCCACACATTTCCAAGTAACATTACACAGGCCTAGTTGTGTTACTCTTTTGTCTCTTTCCCACAGTTTATCCCATATTGAGACTAAAAATAAGAATGTTTGTATGGACTTATAAATAGTAGTAACTCAGTGAATGTGGGGCACGAGTTGCAAATCATCAAACCTCCAGTGGCTGGACTGAGCATGGTCTTTACAGGTCAATGCAGCGCTTAAAAATGCAGCCAGCACTGCAGTGCTCCACATGCTTCAATCACGTCACTAATCCTGTGAATGGGCCTAATTACTGCAATATAATTAGATTAAGGTGTTTGCATGACCCCAGACTTAATTGCAGTATGAGACTGGGATTGAGGTATCAATGTGAGATTGTCTGTCTGAAGTGAATGTTAACATCTCTCATTCAGACAAAGACCAGAAAAATAATCTTGCAGACGTGCTAAATGACCACTAAGAGAAGAAGAACGTGAATGAAACCAAAGATTTAGAGAATGATAACTGCCGTTGGAGTCATTGTATTACACATTACATCTCTTAAACATAAGCAGGCGTATATTACATAGTTAGTCCCTGGAGAAAGTAATTTGTTACACTACTCTCTACACTACTTTGTCATTACTCAGCTGTAGCCTGATTGCTCATTACATTGATCAGGTCTCGCTGCAGGGTTGGGGTGTCAGAAAGTGATTTCCAAAGTTTCCGTTCATTTTTCTTTGCTTATAATGGCAAATAGACTATAGTCAACAGGATTTATGAAGGGGTTACATATAAAATAAAGAAATGACCTGTCTTTATGACGTGCATTATATTAAATCCAGCCTTTTTTCCAGCGCCTTAAAATGTCTTTATGGAAATGTGATGTTATAGTTGCTGCTGCCCTCTTGGGAAGATCTCTTAAAAACGCACAACAGCTTTAATGTCACACTGGGTTGTGCGCTAGCGTTGTGTTAGCATGTTCTTTGTGCAGATGTGCAGACTTCAAACTTTTTTAACATGACTTCTTTGAATTTCAGTAGATAATAACATGCTGAATGATCACAAAGAAGATATGAAATAAGAACAAACACAGTGAAAACAACTACAGGGAAAGAAAAGAAGCACATTGTGGCTTTTTTGGGATTTGATATATTATGCTGTGAGATTGAATCTGAACTAATCTCCACTCCGGTTCTTGTCCTTCTGGGCTTTGTACAGGGTACAAGTGAGTGTAAATATAAAAGATTACAAGGCACACTTGCACACTTGCACAGACTGACAACTGGACAACAAACTATCTCACTAAAGAGGAAAGAGTGCACTGCTGTATGTATGTCATTATGTACCGATAAATCCCTCAATCTTCCCCCCTGAAATCAAAATTGCACCAGTTGCTGGGGACACATACGTGAGGAGCGCAGCCTTCAAACCCTTGTAATCCCGGCTCAGAGTTGAAAAGGGGCTTTGCTGCACATCTATTTGGTTTTATTCTAAAAAACAGGCAATTAGAGATAAGGCCATAGTTGTACGCTGGAGAAACTGCATTGAATAGCTCGGCTTTTTCATCTTCTTAGAGTTAAAAACATATTTTGGAATTAAGCGCTAATGTGGTAAAAAATAGCGTGTGAAACTTCAACCTACCACATGTCAAGTGTGCTAGTATACCAAGCTTCAATACCTATTATCTTCTAAAGCAGGAAAGCTCATAGCCAAGAGTGACTCTATGTTAAAATAAGACATGCTACTATTAATAATTATCGCAGCACTCTCACTTAATATTATAAATCACTGACAGTCATCAGCGGTGAGGACACCGCTGCCTCACCTCCCAACAGAGCATTTTGAAGCTTGTATGGGTTGACCTTGTTAAATAACTAGCGTCCATCACAGGACACAGCTGGAAAACAAATGAAGATGTGCGCTCTTGCCAGATGGTGTGTCCAGAATGCAAGATTAATTGTACAGCGGCTGCTGAAGAGATAAGGCATAGCTCATACATCGCCGCCGCTGGTCTTTGATAAGTGACGTCAAGCTTCAAGATTATTGTGTGTGCTTATGTAAATCCGGTGCTAGAACACGGTGCTGGGACGAGCTAAAACAGCAACTCTTTCAGTTACAATACCTTCATTTTACGATCATATTAGCCAACAATCTGACTTTAAAGTTTTATTCTTCAGAATCTGTGTCTGCACCCCTCACCAGGATGCCTTGATAACATGAACGCAGGGGCGTGAACCACATACTTCTTGGAATAAAACGCTAAATACACATGACAAGGACTTTTAGTGGTAAGACTGATATGACACCAGGAAAAGATTAAACTCTGCCAACTGACACAGCTTACCTCAGAAAAAGACAAAGGGCAAATTAAGCAATTAGACACGAGTGAATAATTAGGCGCAGTGCTTGATGAACCTAAGCTAATATAATCAAATTAGCTGACCCAAACACAACTTCACTGAGACAATGTTAATGAGTTTGTGTGACTGAGAAGAACTGTTCATGCTAGCAAAGCTTAATATAAAAAGATACAACTGCTGGGTGGTAGCACAGAAGGTAAGTGTCACGTTTAATTAGGAAAGGTAACACTGAATTAAACAGAGGACAACACTGAAGTTCAGCACTGTGCCACAATGGTAAAGCTGACTATGTGCAGCTGTTTCAGATGGTCTTACTACTACTAATGTCTGTGTGTGTGTGTGTGTGTGTGTGTGTGTGTGTGTGTGTGTGTGTGTGTGTGTGTGTGTGTGTGTGTGTGTGTGTGTTGGAAGTTTACTATACTTGTGGGGACCAACAGCCCTTATGGGGACCCAAATCCTGGTTCCCACAAGTTTGAAGGCATTTTTGAGACTCAAAATGTGGAATTAGTGTCAGGGTTAAAATTGGGTTATGGTTAGGTTTAGGGTAAGGGTCAGGGTTAGGCATTTATTTTTGATGGTTAGGGTAAGCAGCTAGGGAAAGCATTATGTCAATGAGCTGTCCCCACGAGGATAGCAACACCAGAAATGTGTGTGTGTGTGTGTGTGTGTGTGTGTGTGTGTGTGTGTGTGTGTGTGTGTGTCACTTGTTTCTACCTGAAGTGGAGCAGAAGAACACAGCATCTCATGAGCTGAGTTTTGTCTACCTGGCAGGTCATTGTTTTCACAGAGGTAAATGTGCCTAGTCTAGACTTCTTTAACCATTTGAGGTCTAAGTTGCCACTGGTGATGATCTTAACCATAACGCCAAATCTACCCACAGGCAATCAGAATATGTAACGTTTGGTTTTATTAAATGCTCTTAGAAACTGGGGAACAAAGAAAACAATCACTGCAGCTTACACACATGAAAACTATTTACATTTTACAAGTTTTACCCTTCTCCAAAGTACAGGGTTAGAATGGATAAGAGGTTGCCAACTATAATAGCAGTGAAAAAAAAAAGAGTGAAAAATTCTAAACCTTCCTAGATCATCCTTCTGAGTGTGAAGTCAGGCCTTCTGCTATAATGTAGGACAACCAAATACAGTCCAGTCTCAACCTGCGATGATTCGTCATTGGCCAAAAGCGTGAACTGGCACCAAAATCTATGGTGCAGCAGGACAATCAATTAAGCATTTGTTTTTAGGGGGCAGCACAGCGGTTTTCCTGCTGTGTTCCTCACAGCAGGAAAATTCTGGGTTTAAATCTACCTTTTTCTGTGGAGTTGTGGGTACTCCCGCTTCCTCCCACAGGAAGGAAGCCAGTTAGTTTGGGTGAAATGGTGATTCTAAAGTTCCATAGGTGTGAGTGTAGACTATTTTCTGTCTCTCTGTGTCGGCCCTGTGAGAGACTGGCAACCTGTGCATGTACCCCGCCTCTCACCCTATGGCAGCTGGGATAGATTCCAAACATGGCGAATTGTGCCCTCGAGATGACATTTGAAATGCAGCGACTGTTTCGGAAATCTTAAATAAATAGATTTTCACACAAAAAGGCAGTCCTTCTGAGAAAATGGGTCAAACAACAATACGTGTGCGACAGCAGTCGCCAGGCTTCTGACAAGGAAGAATAATAAGCATGAAATCGTTTTTAGAAACAAGTTATTTACCCGACGTGGTCACAGAACACGGTCAGAACATTCTGTGAAAAAGATAATTTATACATCAACATGTGGTAACTCGTAAAGATTACAGGGAGACAGAAAAGGACAATATTCTGTTCATTAAGGTTTCCTCCTTTTAGAGGAGTAGCAGAATTTCAAATCGTTCATCACACATGGTGACTCCTGCGTTTTTCTGTTGGTGAGAATTTTTCGCACGTAACTTTTTCACTCTTATGAGTACATCATGCAGTCATAGTGCAAACACACTCAAAAAAGAGCAAGTATGGAAGTGAAGTCATATGTTTTTGACATATCCTCAATCACTCAGCAGCTGCTTGCGAGTCTGATAACATTCTCCACTGCGCTGGATTTTGAACTGAACCACCATGTTGTTTGTAGGAGGAGGTTTGCTCACTTCCTGCTCTAACGCACACATCTGGGATTCAAAGAGCTCACAGTTTTCCTGTCGCCACCGGGTGCTATTCATGAACATTTCCTCTCTGTGTCTTGACTGCTCAGTGTTTTCAGGACACACCTGCAGGGCGATTGATGGTGAGGTCAAGGTCAGCTACTGTGCTCATACAGTATCTTCCTGTTGTCCTGTGACCCTGAATCATAGCCTGCTGATAAAATTGGTTGCCAGACATTGCTTGCAGTCACCCCTTACAATGACTTAATTCACTGTCTCATCGCAGTGAACCTAGATGGTGCAAAATGGAAGTGTTACTCAGGTAATACTCCCTCAGAGAGAAACTACCTCAATGACAGGGAATGTGACTGTTTTGGCAACAGCACTGAAAAGCACACATAAGCTACGGGCAGCTGAGAACAAATTCAGGCAAAGTGTGTATCTCTCACTGGCTTTCATGTCTCACAGAGCAATATGAAAGTCAGCACCCAGACTCTTGGAAGTGACAGGCGCTCACCTGGAGCAGATGGGGCTCTACAACTTAAATAGATGTTTCCAGTTTCTCCATATGAGAGTGGAGTGGAGCATGTGAGCAGTCCAAAAACTGAGTGTTTGACTCTTTCATTGCTGACACTGAATAAAAAAAATCATTTCAGTCATTGCTGAGGGTTAAATTGAGACAAGAGGGACGATAAAATGATGATTCAAAATTCATGAGCTCATGAACGTCCAGCAGTTCCTTGTTGCTTTTCAAGGAGAATGACTATTAAATCAGTAGTGCCTTTATATGAACTCTAGTAGGTCTCCGAATTAGAAGGAACTGCACAAAACTCAAGAAATATTAATATTCTCTTGAAATGCAGAAAAAAAAGAAAAAAAATACTCCCTTCTAGGTGCAGCCATTAGTTCTTTTTTTACTGGAATTAATCATTTAAAAACTTCTTGCTCCCCAAAACGTTTGCAAAATACTCGTGCAGCTGTACCGTGGCCCAATTTCTAAATCAAAGAGAGGGAAAAGTAGGCTGCTTGTACTGTACAGCTATCAGTGAAAGTAGGAGTTTAATACATTGCTAGAGAGAGTGACGGCTGAGCCAGTGTTGCAGCAGCTATAAAGGGATTATTCTTCCCTGGAAGACATAATCATGTGTAACACACTTGTTTCAAATCCTGTGAAAAACAAACAGGTGTTTCAGCTTCAAATCCAGCCCTTCATCCTCTGGCACACATACAGCAAAGAACCCCCAGAAGCAGACCCTGCTGTCATTTCTGTCATTAGTTACAGGTTCCTGATTATGACTCATGTCAGCACAGCGTGGTCGGACTTCAGTAAATCCCACATTCTAATGTACACTATGTTGCTTTGATATTTAATATCTATCAATGTAGCTGCCATCACCAGTGTGTGAATGTGTGCGTGAATGGGTGGATGACTGGATGTGTAAAGCGCTTTGGGGTCCGTAGGGACTAGTAAAGCGCTATATAAATACAGGCCATTTACCATTTAATGCTAACAGGATGGATGCAAATGTGATGTTAGTCGCATTATTTTAAGATCTGAAATACAAAGTGATAACCACTGTTTGCGTGTGTGTATGCTTCTGGAAATGTGAACAAACAAGGAAACACAACAGAAGGCATTTATATAAGGCAGGTGAAGAAGCTGACCTGTGAGCGCGCACTGAAAGGTAAAGTAGAGCAGGGGAAGTTTCCTCGAAGTAGTGCTGGAGGCTCCCATGGCTGATGTACACACTTCTCAGTTGTCAACGTCCTTCACCAGGCTTTATGTGAGCACTCCGCCTCAGGCAAATAAAGCTCTTCAAGTCTGCTCAGCGGGCTTCCCACTATCTCCACGCGCTGGCCGAGGAAGGTAAGGTAGGGGACACTTCAGGTGAGGAAGTGTGGAAAGGGTCTTATCTCACTGACGCACGGATCCCCTTTTCTGACTTGGTGGAGCGATGCGAATATTAAAGTGGAGTGAAAACTGGATTGGCAACGACACCAAAGGTCATCCGAGACTCTTCTTGTCCTCCTTTTAACATCTAGAATTCCCTGCTTATCGACACGGCGGCGAGTGGGTTATAACTCTGCAAGTTGTCATCCCGAAACCTTTCCTACGAGAGAGAGAGAGACGTGCCACCTCCACAGTAGAGCTGTAGAGTCAGTCGAGCGCAATTTCCGGAAGCCTCCAACAAAATAAGGTCCGTGAAAGACTGCCTTAGACGATGTCTTTTATTTTGAAAACAAAAATGTTCCACCTTTATTATTTTACTGTCTGTAAAATTAAGCTTGACGCAGTTTCGCTAGTTCTCAGGTTCAGTAGGGGGCAGGTGTACGAATGTGTGTGTGTGTGTGTGTGTGTGTGTGTGTGTGTGTGTGTGTGTGTGTGTGTGTGTGTGTGTGTGTGTGTGTGTGTGTGTGTGTTTCTTCACTTCATTTCTACACTTTGCTAATAACGAATTGGATAATTACTCAGACTTCGTGGGTTACTGATAACAAGCCGCTGAATCAAACAAAGTGGCGATGAGTAAATGAAAAACTGGATCACTTATCAGTCTTTCCAAAACCCTTACAGTATGCTTTTAATTATTAGTTATTAGTTGTTATTATTATTAATCGCTGGAACAATAGTGAGCAGTATAGATGTATTGAGCCAGGCCTGATGGAAGAGCACATGTACCTGGGCTAGATGATACCGGCCTCTATAGTCACTCAACCAAGAGCACGACTCCCCATCTCTGCTGTTGTGGACTCTGCAACATGCACTATTCCTACTACCAGTGTCATTGAAATTAACAAACCAATATGGCACTGTGACTGTGATCTTAGAGCACATGGGTATAAAATCAAGGATGTGTGCAGAAGCATAGAGAAAAAGGCTGGAAACCAAATTCCGGGAAGCTCCTAAAGATGTTAGTTTGGTAACTGAGGGCAGCTGGGCGTTATGACAGACAGGTATTGGATGAAAACAAGGTACAACATTATATCCAAAACTGCGACTGGAGAGATGGTCAGGCACAGGGCTCACAGCTCTTGCCACTAGGCTGAAGAGATATACCAGAGAAGCACAATGGCAGACCCACACAGAGATGAAATGAGCAATACAAGAAGAACATCTGGGAGAAAGACGTGTCACACCATCAACACCAGTGGCTGATGGACCTAAGAGCAGACCACAGCAACTTCCCAGAACAAGCCAGTGAACGTCACAAATACAGACATCCAACAATGTCTGAATTTGCTGGACAGCACCATGACCATACTGCTTGGAGAAGCCAATGGCACGCTATGATTTCATATGTAATAAACCAAAGCAAATAACAACAAAAAAATAAAAAACTGCATTACTTCCTTCACTACTGAGTCCTTGAATTTTCATTTAAAAAATACAAATAGGAACATAAACAGTTTTAAACTGCACTACAGCTCAAGATTTTCTAACAATCAGCCTGTTTTCAACCTCCCACATCTAAAGCTCCATCCTTTTCCCTCACCTCCACTTTAAAATCTCCAGTCTTCAGTTCCTGTTCTATCATGTGTGAAGAGGCATGGTTCTGAGAGCAGAGAAACAGACTCGACACGGCTTGACGTGAATTCCCAAGGTGAGCTCACCATCCTGTTGCAAAAAGAAAGACTGACCTGTCCTCTCCAAGGTGGTCAGACCTCTTTATTTCATTTCCTGAGGTTGCCCAGTTGCCTCAGCAACAAGGGTGAGGCTAATGCAGGCAGACTGCTCAATTATGAGAGGTGAACAGGGGTTGCTCACGTGATTAAATCTAAAGAAGCAGTGTCCAAATTTTGTGGGGATGAGATTTTGTTGTGTTGTTGTAAACTGCATCTGGGCCTCCAGCTCAAATCCACAGCATTCAGGCAAAAGCTGTCAAAACATGCTGTTTTGTATTTAGGAGCAAAAATCAGTGAGGCTCATGCTGCATTCTTGGCCAGGCTTCTAACTCGAACGGCTACAAGGAGCTGGTCAAACGGTAAACAAACCTGACACCTGGAGGCCAAACATATTGCTCACTCCAATTAACGACCTATAACGAGACATGAAAGAAATTTCCTTCCTCCTGTTATCAGTTTAGTTTTTCTTTAAGCCCATCAAAACATATCCTGTACATATCCTATCTCAATCCACTCCACACTTAATCAAACCCAAAGAAATAAAACAGCAAGCAACATGAAAACTGATTTATACCAATGTCGTCAAGGTTTTGTATGTATTTGTTCGGAAGTATTTGGAATGGTACAAATTTTCTGTTTTGTTCTTTGGTAATAGGAGCAAAGAGCTGCTCAACTGAATGTGCTGCAGAGAACCTGAAGAACACACACACAAAAACATATGACTGTCCAACATCTTTTATGTGTTCATACATAATCCCACTGTAATGGTTTATTATATATATTTAGATACAAATACATTCTGCAGTGATCTGACCTCTTAAGTTTAATAGATTTGATACATACAGTTTTGTAAAGTTTGACTTTTGATACTTTTTTTGGTCTAAATAAATTGCACAAAACATTTTAAGCAATAAATTGCAAAAAAGAAAGAGTGTAACAATTATGATACAAATTAAAAACTTGTATATGCAAATTTATATTTAATTAATTTAAAAATAAATGGCCGAAGGTTTAATAGATTATTATTATTATTTCATGGTTCAGGCTTTACAGGGTAAATATTCCTATCTAACACCTAACAGTACATTTAGCAGCTATCCATGGAAAGAACCAGAAAGAGAAACAATACTAGATTCATGTTCAAGAGGAACATTACTAACATCTCAAGCGTAATGCATTCAATTATAACTATAAAGGTGGCGATGTTGTTTGTTTTTGGTCATGTAACAGGTCAAAACATAGTCATGGCCTGGATGATTTGGAGCCTTTCTGCACAAATCATAAAAAGATTAAAAAGATAATTAAAAAAAACCCAACTCTTTATTAGTAACTTTATTATTATTTGAACATGAAACACTGCTCTGATTTCGATATTGTTTCAGATATTTGGACACTGAAAAATCTCTAGATATTTGTCCTAGTTTCAAATGCTGCTTTTCCAAAAGGTCAGTGGCATTGTCCCTTTGCATACACGTCAAGTATAGAGTACAGTGTCAGTTGTTGTTTGGTCTCCTTCAGCATTTTAGTCCACACCTGTGTCACTAATTTTATGTCATCACATGTTTATACTGTTTGTAAGCAGGCTACACTTCATGTCAATTCTCAGGGATGCAAAATTACCATCAGGTGTACCCTACACTGTGTTGTTTTGCAGTGGTAGCTTGCTATGGCCATCTGCTGGCCTCATGGGGGAATGACATGTTTAGTCTGAGCATGCCTAACTGCTTTCACTTTCCCTTCCATTGCAAAATACACTGACCTGATGAACAAAAAGTGCACTGAGAGGGTTTCTCCAGTTCATCCTGAAGGAAAGTTGTCCAGGGATGCCCAGGTTGCAGTGGTTGCACTGTTGCCTTGCTGAAAGAAGGCCCTTGGTTTGAACCCATGTATGTTCTCCGGATTAGTTGTGTCTGGGTGCTTCAGCTTCCACCTACAGCTGGTTTAGGTTAACTAGTGATTCTGTTTATCTGTTCATGTTATTGCTGTGACAGACTCTCACCCTGTTTATTCATTGAAAACATACTTGAGATTTATGCATGAGCTCATTGCCTTGTCATTCTTTGTCTTTACATACACTTTATACCTGCAAACCTCTTCAAATATGAATCACCAGTAGCAGCACCAGTATTTTCTTCTAATAGCATATGTGTGGTGTACGCAAGGTACTGACCTAAAGCTCAACACACACACACATCAGCAAAACCTCCATTCTCACTGTGTGGCAAATGACAGTGAGTGTCCACTTTATTGTTTTTCAAACATGTAAACATACAAGACAGTGACTTTGAAACAATCACATACAGGACATGGTGTCAACCAATAAAATAGAAAATATCATATTCATCTTTATATACTGTATACCCAAACAAATGAACACTGCAAGGTTGCTAAAGCCAGAATTTTCTTTATATATATATAAATGAATATTACATTTCATTTACATCAGTTCACAATGGAATTACCTGTTGTTTCTTTTCTACACAGTCCTTTCCTGGCACATTGCACATACCCTCAGAAATCCTGTTCAGAAAGGATTATTGGTCAAGGATCAGTTACCCTCTTCAGCTTATAGTCTTATAGCTGTGCCTGGTTTAAACCTGCAAGCGAGCACACTTCACAAACACAGGCACCATTTAGTTTTGCAAAAAGCAGAATGTGGGAGGTGCTAATAACTTCTCAGTATGATCTGAAGAGTGTCTAATTATCCACAAGGATATGGCTGCAGACAGAGATGCTCCAGGTACTGCGCAGTGTCTTACACTCCTGTTAAAATGGTGTATGATGCATCTGCTGCTTAGTTCAGTCAGTAGGGGCGGTTCAGTTAAAGAACGATATCAGGGAATTTCTATATTTTACTACTACTTTTCCAATGGTGTCTTTAATTTCTAAACATTACAATCAAGAAAAATATTTATGAGGCAAAGAGACAACACATTAATCAGTGGTTCAGTCTTTGTTCTACTGTCAATAATATCAAATAAACTTGGTAGCAAACATGCCTGGTGAGAAGACCTCTAATGGAAATCAGTCAAATTTACATGTTGTAAGATTTTTGATTTTTTAAAAGCCAATTTTTTGGATTCATCAGTCAAAAAATATTTAGTGCTATTAGAGCATATTGTTTGGAAAGGTAAGGGTGCATTGATGGATTATCTTGCTAATATTTACTCTTCGTTTCTGACCTGAAATTTTAACCGAAGCATCCCGACCTGCAGCCCTCTTACATGTGCAAAATTAAGGCATAACTCCACCAATAATCACTCTGAGACACTTTCGTGTCCACACTGTGACAGTCAAATAAAAGGCAGTTTCAGAATAAATACACACTATGGTCCTTTTGCTGCCATTTTTGCTACATCCTACTGAGGTAGACAGATGCATACTGCAATAGTCACCTTGCCAACCAAACATTCCCTGATGAGGCAATATGTATCTACACTGGAAAAGCAGCAGATCCTTAAATAGTGCACCTCAGCCTAAAAAACACAGTACACACACTTCTTGTATTGTTTTTCCCTGTAACAGGTTAGGCATACGTGTCTGTACATTATGTTTCCTGTATTGTATACTGTTCCTTTTAGACTTGATAAAAAAAATTTCAACTTGAGGCAACTGAAACACAAACGAACAAGTAAATCAGACTCATCTGCAGAAAATCACCTGCACATATTTTAGTGATACACAATAATTTTGACTTCTACTTTCAAACACATTAAACTTTTTCAGGTATGATCATTTGTGGCATTTATTTGTCAAACAAAATAAATAAATGTAGACCGTTGTATTCGTGACATGTGCAAGCTGTCGCTGTCAACCAAACTGCTCTAAATAATCAGCCTCACAGAGATGCCAGTAAGAGTGGAAATGTTTCATTTGGGCATCGTGGGCGCACAGTTCTGGCTGAGAGAACAGAAGTGCCACACTTTTTGTTTGTGAGGGGCAGCCAATCAGGAGAAAGTAAGACGAAGGTATGAGGAATAAAGGTGTTTGTTTCTGACAGTGGATGAGCTGCACCAAGGACCAGTATAAGATCAAGGCCCTTTTTGAAGAGCTGCCCTGGTCCTACAGTCAGAGCAGAACAGGTCCCCTTTAAAAAAAAAAACAACATTTTATCTCCCTGGTCACCTTTCACAATTTTTAGACAATTCACTAGATCATAGTTTGAAAATCCGCCGATAATCATAAAACTTCCACATCCATGCTTTATTACAGACACCTTTCCTGCTGCCGTATTGGCTGTATAAGTTAGTTATAACAGTACAAATCTGAAACAGTGAGGAGTGGTTAAAACGTTTCTTTGTTGTTGTATTTTAAGGAATAGCCAACAGCAGTTTCCAGGCACTCCACCAGGGAGCCTGCAGAGAGGAAGTCCAGCTCCACCTCAATAAATTTGATGTAAATGGCACAACGCTCAGGTGAGTCTTCACCTGCCTCGTCCGTCTGACTCGTTCCAGCGTTGTGACAGTTCTCCTGCAGGAACCGCGTCACGGCGGAGGGCTCACCATGGACATAGTGTTTGCCAGAGCCCTGAAAGTGCTGAAAGAGACACTGCTGTATGGTCCTGTCCTCAGCTATGCCCAGGTAGCAGTAAGTGACTTTAGCCCCAGTCCTGTCACCACGCTCTACTCCTTCTCCATGAAACTGGCTTTGAGCCCCATTCTCTAACCCACTCTGAGGTAAGCTGTGGTCTTCACTGTCACCCGGGGAAGAGGTCTGAGCAGTGCCATGAGAAGGCGACGCTGCCTCGTAGCCAATAGCGTATAGTCCATACGCCTTGGGAATGTCCCCAGGAAGGAGGTAGTGGGATGTGCCTCTGCTGCAGCTCGTCACCTTTGACTGGGACACACGGACCCAGTCCACCTCCATGTGCAGCTCAAGGCAACGCGCCTCGCTGATGGTAATGTCCAAAAACTTGTAGTAGACATTCTTCCAGTTCATCTTCTGAACTTTGGTCATGATGATGCGGCCTTCAGGCTTCTCTGGGTTGAAGTACTCACGCAGCCGTTTACCAAGCGGCACCTGTGAGCTGATTTCAGCATAGTGGTAACGCACGTGCTCACGCCAGCGCGTGTTGTACCCCACAGCAAAGATGGCCAGCTTGTTGGAGAGGTGTAGCCGGGAAAACTCAGTCCACGTCTGAAAGTGCTCCCACTTCAGCTGCACAGACTCAAGAATATGGATCACTGTCTGCATTGTGTCCCTTTTTCTGTGTGTAATATCAAAAAGCAGTGATGTCAGCTTTTGAGAGGTTATGCAGATTTTATAAACACCAACATAATCTGAGTTGCATTTACAAGGATGGATAAGTCTTGATTCTCGTTGACTTACTGTGTTTGTTCTGACAGCTCCGCTTGGATCTGTAGGACTCTGTGTTTAGGCAACTGGATTTCGTCTGGTAGGAAAAAGCACAAATCTGAGTTCAAAACCACCTGCTGTGTCGTATATTTTTTGGATGTCATCCGCTAGCTAACACCAAACTCACCGGTCTCCATGTCTCCCTCCTGGAATGCCGAGTCCAGCACCTGGTTGCACCAGTCCTCCTGTGAGAAGTCTTCCAGGGTGCTACCATCAGACTCCATCTCCTGATACAGCCCACTGCTGTTGATGAGCACAGGGGCACAGCTCTGGGAGTCCCAGCCTCCCTGACCGAACACCTTCTCCAGCTGCTCGATAGTGTAGCTGCTCTTCCTTTTACCGATGCCGTGCTCCTTCACACGGCTGTAGCAGCGCCGCAGCGTCTGTTTGTAAAAGGAGGATGAACACATCTTTCACAATTAAGAACATTTTTACAATTTTTACGCTTCTTTACATTGTTACCAAAAGCTGACATAGTCAGTAGGTAAGTTTTTTGTATCTGTGTAGCAATTAATTCTCCTAAATGCATTCTTAAAACACCACCTGTTGCTTTAAGGGTAATGAATAATCTAGTTTGGTTAAATGCACAGAACAATAAGTACACGTTTATTTAAGAAATCACACTTTTTACTGCTCTTTAAGTTAATTCACAACACTGTGATGACAAATGCTGTGGTGCTGGTTACACCTATGCCTGGCCCTGAAAGGTGCAGCTCATACCTAGCTGCCTCCTTCACCACCTGCCTCTCCTACCCTCAGCAAGATGCCTAATCCAGCCACAACACGGTCAGCCCTCATCGGTCTCCAAGGCAGAGACAGATCTTATCATATGCCGAAACAACAACAAAAACAAAACAATGCAAAACAGCACTTTTGATGATGAAACATCAACATTTTGAACTGAAATGAAACCAAAAAGAAAAAATCCAGCACCACCATTTAAATGGAGATTACATCGAAATTTGAACGACACTGCCTGCATCCACTTTATCAGGTTTTTATCGCATACCAATGTGATGTATGTGTTTACGTCAACAAATCAAAATCACTGTGTATGTAAACGGACAAAAAGGTTAGCGCTTTAAATGTATCTGTGAAAAACAAAAAACCCTGCGATTATGATTGCACTGTAGCAGTCGAAAACCCAATACAATTTCATTATTTAAAAATCCAATATGCCGGTATACCACCATATATATATATTATATATATATATACACCATATATTTTCTTCTTTCATACACACAAAACATAAACTGACTTTGTTATACGGAATCATTTGTTTACTCATTTACACTCTGCCCTGTTCCAAACAGCTGGCTGTCTTCCAAATAGGTGTTTACAAACAGGGAAGTTCTACAGTGCCATCTGGTGGACAAACTATACAACACCAACGCTCAGATTTGAAGGACGTGTCTCTGTCTCTTTTCTTTTTAAATTGACTTTTTTCTTTTTGCCTTTTTAAAGACTGCAAATATTAGCAAACAGCTAACATTTGCTGTTTCAAGAAATAATAATAATTATAAAAACATTTGCTGTTAACATCTACCTGCCGATAAATCCATTGGGTTCTACTAGAGTGTTCCCACAGGCCATGTTAACATGGACAAAAACCTGTCCAGAAAACTAGAGTTCCCTGCAGCTTTCCAAAAATAGAAATTTACTTTTGTTTGAATGAGTCTGACTGAATGTAAGTACCCTAGAACAACCAATCTGAGAACAGCATTAATTTCCATACGCACGATTCACAGTAAAGTGGGTACCCAGAGACTCTAGAAAGTGAATGATATATTTTGGCGACTTCAAGTCTCCATGGGTGAAATAACTGCATGTGATGCAAAGTTGGTGGGACCCGTGTTCAACTTTCAGGCGAGCGACTGAAGAGACAACCAGTGAGAGTGAAGAATACCGTTGATTGACATATGACCTGCTAGTAAATACATTAGAGGGTCACTTAGGCAACTGGAGCCTGGAATGGCCACAAGTGAACCGCTGTTTTATTAAACTGAGCATGGCAGGAGCTGACTTCCTGTCTAGTTATGCAAAGTTTTGCTTATCACACATGTTGGCCAAGGTGCTTAACAAGAATAAGCCCATCTGTGATGATGAGGAGGGCTTGTTTACTTCCTAATGGTAGCCACACAAAGCATAGATGGAAGCTGATCTCAGAGCAGTTTAAAGCAGAGCCAGCGGCAGCTTGTCCAGTATGTTAATCTCAGTAATGACACAACAATAACATTTAATAATGGTGCAGCAGATGGTGCAAATAAAATTTGATTGAATAAACTAATGACATGAATCAATATAAATTGCAATATTAATAACTGGAAAATATTATTATCACTTTACAGTTTGTTAACAGTAATATAACACTTGACTGAGTTTCTATTTAACATATATGAGTGATGATCATTATAAAGTGTTAAGGACCTTTCTAATGACTTGTGTGCAACATTCATCTGTGTGTCTGTTACAGGAAGTCAGATGAATAAATCAAAGGGAACTGACTTCACTCTAATAAAGGATATCATTTCTGATAATTGAAGTGGTTATAAACAGAAGATGCACAATAACAGGCATGACAGCCGCAATTAGCCTCCTGTACATGTGAGGGAGGCGGGATGAGTGCAGCCATGTCCACAGAGCGCAGAAACAACACGTTAAAATATGATTGAACTTGTTTATCTGCGTGTGAGCCACACTGTAGATTAACAGGTAGCAGCTCCACCTCAGTGTCACAGCTACAGGTCCAGGTGCTGGTGATGGAGGGTTAGTATGTGATGTTAAAGCTATTGTTGCATCCTCTGAAGCTCATTTACCTTCATCCTCTCCCTGCACTGGGACGGGGTCCTCTCGTATCCCAGCTCCGACAAGGCTCTGGACACCCGTTCGTACATGGCAGGACCGGGGGCCTTACCAGAGAACACGGTGCCGGCGACCTCCAGCTGCTGCATCCTCGCCTCCGTCAGCCTCTCGTTACCCCACACCGCGATGAGGGCGTTTGTCTCGGAGGGCGTCCACGACATCCCTCGGCAAGCCGTGAAGCTGTTGGAGGAGGATGAGGCCGTGTTCCGGCCCGCAGCCCCCGAGCTCACGTTCAAAGGCGAGAAGCGGTTTGGCGTCGAGGGATTAGAGTGATATTGATTACTGTCACTCAAATCCTCCGATTCAGGGGGTGGCACCTCGGTTTTCGGTACCTTTAACGGCGTCGATATCTCTGGAGAATGCTCTGTGTTACTGGACGCCGCCATGTTGCCTCTGTTGCTAAGGGGAGGGAAAGTGACGTACGGCTTGGAAAAAAGCACGGCGTGGATCCTGGAGGGATTATGTAGTTTCTCATTGCAGTCAGTTATTGCATTTGTGTTGCTATCTCACTGATGAAGAACTACAATTAATAAAAAATGATATCCAACAGGATTTACAAGCAAAATATCCACATTTGATGGAAAGATGAAAAAAAATGATGGATTGCATTTATATAGCGCTTTACAATACCACTATTCATTCACTCTCACATTCACACACTGGTGGAGGCAAGCTACAGTTGTAGCCACAGCTGCCCTCAGGCAGACTGACAGAAGTGAGGCTGCCATATCGCGCCATCGGCCCCTCTGGCCAACGCCAGTAGGATAAAGTGTCTTGCCCAAGGACACAACAACCAGGACAGAGGGGGATCGAACCGGCAACTTTCTAGTTACAGATGAGGTTCCCAACCCCCTGAACCACCGTCGCATAACAGTAAGAATAATAATCGTCAAATATGAGACCAGTTCAGTTCAATTCAATTCGATTTTTACAGCGCCAAATCACAACAACAGTCGCCTCAAGGCACTTTATATTGTAAGGTTGACCCTATGATAATACATACAGAGGAAAAACCCAACAATCATATGACCCCCTATGAGCAAACACTTTGGGAACAGTGGGAAGGAAAAACTCCCTTTTAACAGGAAGAAACCTCCGGCAGAACCAGGCTCGGGGAGCGCGGCCATCTGCCGGACCGGTTGGGAGGACAGAAGGAAGACAGCTCTCTTCCACATGCTGTGGAAGAGAGCCAGAGATTAATAACAAGCAGGGGCGGTCCTGGCCTGTTTGGTGCCCTGGGCGAGCACTCCCTCTCTCCCCTCCACCAACACACACACACACACACACACACACACACATTAAAGATTGTACATTATACTGTACACCATACTGAATTTAACCAGATAAATATTTTAGATAGTGTGTGTGTGTGTGTGTGTGTGAGTGAGAGAGAGAGAGAGAGAGAGAGAGAGAGAGAGAGAGTAGAGCATGCAAATGGTTAACAAACAGCCATCATACATTGAGAATAGCAGACAAATCAACATTACACATCTTCCAATTAATGGCTAATTAATATTATGCTGTCTACAGTCTGTTACAGTTTTCCCAATCCCTACTAATAAATGTTATGTTATCTTTTTTCAGGATACAAAATACCTGCCGTTATCCAAAGACACATCTGCTTACCTGTATCTTTTGCTTGTTTCTCCTCTTCTTTTCTCTTTTTTTCTAAACTGAGGATCTGATGGCTTTGACCTTTCCTTGTCCATCTTCCATCAGTATTTTTGCACTCCAGTATCAACACCCAACTCCACAACATAAATTAATAGACTAATAGACCTTCACCTTGTATAGGGTTTTTTCTTCTTCTGGGATTTCACACAGAAACATAATTAATACATAACGTGTTTGGATTGACAATATTATGAATGTGCAGTGTATGGAAGCAGCACCAGCAGTCTACACCTAGACCAATGAATGCTGAAGTGTGCATGGTGGTTCACGGCGTGAAGTGTGAAAGAACCTGCTAGTCATCAATTATTTTAACTTGTATTATTTAAGAAGGAAATGGCCCTCAAATAGAGACCACGATGTCACGGTGATATCACGGTTTTAGTTCTTTGGTGTTAGTGGTTTGGGTTTGTTATGCTGCCAGACAAGAATGCATTTGGTCCATATGGACTGCTGGTATCATCTAAAGCTAGCAAGCATGGTTAACAACTTGCATCCATGCCCTCCCACTGAACTTTTTGGGGGATTTCCTTCGTCTTTGGAAGTAATAGAGGCCACCCAAACACCTGAAATATCAATGGAAAGCCCAGGATGTCCTCTATTTAGTACATCAGGACTCATAAGTTAAAAGATAAAGACCAAAAACAAATCTCCATTTCAGAGGACATAAATGAATAGGCTGTTTTTCAGGAGGATATTACCTACAGCTGCAAATGCACATATCAGATAAACTAAAAAAACATTCAGTTAAAACAAATGCACGCACTTGTATGGTCGGTACTAAACAGTCAGCAATAATACTTACAAAAATGATAAAAGATAACAATTCTGTTAAAAATGATCTAGACATCAAAAACAGCTCAAACACAGCTGATAGATCCAGTCCCCTGGCTGTTAGACTAGCTGTGTCAAACATAAGGCCACAGGAAGCAGAAGTGGCCTAGCAAACACTCTAATTTAGCCTTACTGAATGGCTTTGGGAGTAAAGGAGAGCATAAATATAAGATTTTTAACTGTGACTTAATTGACCTGCACAAGGCTTCATTCATACTACACTAAAGTAGTAAAGTAAGTGATAGACAATTAAATAACAGAAAAGATTTTTCACAGTTTTTTTGTTTTGTTTTTTTAAATAATGGGACTGTAGTAGAAAAAATTGGACTTTTTCTGTGAAACAAACAATTTTCTGTTTCGTAATTACAAGACAGTCTGGTCTTCCATCGGATGCCTCTGAGGAATCAAAAGAACTCGGTGAAGTGTTGATATTTACAATTGGGGGCTTGTCCAGGATTCCGATAGGAGGCTAAGGAAGACAGATTGGGTGCGATCTGGGAGCTCAACCAGCAAAGCGAACAGAGAACCGGGTCATTTTGAAATAAAGCACCACCTGTTAAACCAAAATGTGCACTTTTGAGCTTATCTAAATTGGCTGTTCACCAAGTTGATTGAATTCTCAGTGTCAATTTGCTGCAGTAGACAAAGAGGCGATGTGTGATCATCATCCGTCCCAGTGCGTTAGAGCGACTAAATTGGGGTGTAATAAGTCGAGTAAACAAATAGGCTGTTGCTGAAAGTAAGAGAGTAAGAGTAACAAGCCTTCTAGGACTTTGTGTTGGCTGTAGTGTTTAACAAAAAAACTCTGATACATGTCATCAGTGTCTGCTTTTAAATCTTTATTAAAGACTCATTCATATTATACGCTTTTTTTTGTTCTTTAAAAAATAAATTTTTTGATATTCTTTGGTTAACAACATTCAGTTCTTTTAGATTTTTATGTTAATTTTAAGTTGTTCATCACTATAATAATCACATTGTATCTTATTTTGACATTCCACATGTCTTTATTAGCCTTTTTTAACTGATTTGCTGGTTTTGATAAGTACTATACAATAAACCTTATCAGTTTTAAAATTACATTAATATTTCAAGTATCTTGTGAACATGAAGTTAATAAGGTGCAGAGTCCAATTTGATCCAATGCAAAACTATATTTCCCATTCAGGAAGTGTTTGTCCCAGCATAAACTGACAATAAAACACATCACAGAGACTTTTGCTCATTTTCAGTTCAGTTTGTAAATATAGTCACCAAGGTTTGGAAAAGAGTTTAATTCAGCAGACTAAAATGGTCTCAGTAGCAAAAAGTGAAAACACAATAGTGATTTTTTTAAAACTGAAATTTAAACTTTAGTTTAGCTGTTATGGTCTGTTTCTTCACATCTCCAAAGCAGGTCACATTTTTACAATATCCTTTGACTGTATTCACACAGACTTTGACACTAAACATTTTTCCTGGGAAGTGTGTCCTGTGCAAACTGTCTTTCGAGATCTGTACACATGGTTTGAATAATTTGGAGAAATGAAATCTCCTACAAGACTCATGTGCATGCACATCTATTTTCTGAAGGCTTGAAAGCATTTTAGATCTTGGTATGGCAACAGCACACCCTGTGTTAGAGGTTTAGATTCCAACAGTCACTCTTTGAGATAAGGTTTTACAGTGGGGCAAAAAAGTATTTAGTCAGCCACCGATTGTGCAAGTTCCCCCACTTAAAATGATGACAGAGGTCAGTAATTTGCACCAGAGGTACACTTCAACTGTGAGAGACAGAATGTGAAAAAAAAATCCATGAATCCACATGGTAGGATTTGTAAAGAATTTATTCGTAAATTAGGGTGGAAAATAAGTATTTGGTCAATAACAAAAATACAACTCAATACTTTGTAACATAACCTTTGTTGGCAATAACAGAGGTCAAACGTTTACTATAGGTCTTTACCAGGTTTGCACACACAGTAGCTGGTATTTTGGCCCATTCCTCCATGCAGATCTTCTCGAGAGCAGTGATGTTTTGGGGCTGTCGCCGAGCAACACGGACTTTCAACTCCCGCCACAGATTTTCTATGGGGTTGAGGTCTGGAGACTGGCTAGGCCACTCCAGGACTTTCAAATGCTTCTTACGGAGCCACTCCTTTGTTGCCCGGGCGGTGTGTTGTGGATCATTGTCATGTTGGAAGACCCAGCCTCGTTTCATCTTCAAAGTTCTCACTGATGGAAGGAGGTTTTGGCTCAAAATCTCACGATACATGGCCCCATTCATTCTGTTCTTAACACGGATCAGTCGTCCTGTCCCCTTGGCAGAAAAACAGCACCATAGCATGATGTTTCCACCCCCATGCTTCACAGTAGGTATGGTGTTCTTGGGATGCAACTCAGTATTCTTCTTCCTCCAAACACGACGAGTTGAGTTTATACCAAAAAGTTCTACTTTGGTTTCATCTGACCACATGACATTCTCCCAATCCTCTGCTGTATCATCCATGTGCTCTCTGGCAAACTTCAGACGGGCCTGGACATGCACTGGCTTCAGCAGCGGAACACGTCTGGCACTGCGGGATTTGATTCCCTGCCGTTGTAGTGTGTTACTGATGGTGACCTTTGTTACTTTGGTCCCAGCTCTCTGCAGGTCATTCACCAGGTCCCCCCGTGTGGTTCTGGGATCTTTGCTCACCGTTCTCATGATCATTTTGACCCCACGGGATGAGATCTTGCGTGGAGCCCCAGATCGAGGGAGATTATCAGTGGTCTTGTATGTCTTCCATTTTCTGATGATTGCTCCCACAGTTGATTTTTTCACACCAAGCTGCTTGCCTATTGTAGATTCACTCTTCCCAGTCTGGTGCAGGTCTACAATACTTTTCCTGGTGTCCTTCGAAAGCTCTTTGGTCTTGGCCATGGCGGAGTTTGGAGTCTGACTGTTTGAGGCTGTGGACAGGTGTCTTTTATACAGATGATGAGTTCAAACAGGTGCCATTCATACAGGTAACGAGTGGGGGACAGAAAAGCTTCTTACAGAAGACGTTACAGGTCTGTGAGAGCCAGAGATTTTCCTTGTTTGAGGTGACCAAATACTTATTTTCCACCCTAATTTACGAATAAATTCTTTACAAATCCTACCATGTGGATTCATGGATTTTTTTTTCACATTCTGTCTCTCACAGTTGAAGTGTACCTCTGGTGCAAATTACTGACCTCTGTCATCATTTTAAGTGGGGGAACTTGCACAATCGGTGGCTGACTAAGTACTTTTTTGCCCCACTGTATATTGGCACCCGAAGTTGGAACCCTCTGATATAATTTTATGGATTTGTTGATTTGCTTAGTTTGTCTCAATGACAATCTCCTTTATATTTTATGTCACTGATGAAAATGATTAAAAAAATGGTACAAATTTTATCTACACGTTCTTTCTCAGTGGATCAAGTGTTACCTAAAGTGGTTTTCCTTTATGCCAAAAAATCTCACCAGTTAGTTTCAGTAATTAATGACAGATATGTTACACAGACAGTCTATGTATCCACTGTAACAATGTTATACTTCATTATGGGCAAATGAATGTCAAAGGTAAAACTGAAGTCATTTTTAGATCTTATGCAGTATCTACGTCAAGATTTTATATTCTATATTTGTGAAAAACATCACAGCACCAAATAAACAGAGTAACAAACATAGGGACAGAGTGCCTTTTCTGCTGATCCTCACTACTGCACCCAGAGGGCAACGTGTAACATGACACAGCAGTTAGAGGGCAGTGAACAAGAATTTTTATTGGATTTTGAGTATATAATTGGTTATTTCATGGCCCCATTGATTGATTGTGGCATTATTTACTTCATCTTCTCTGTGACAGTGTTTGATTGGCTTTCTTCAGGGACTGCAGGTCATTCAGTCCAGCTCTGCCATCTGTCCAGTGCTTGGCTGTGAGTGTGTGTGTGTGTGTGTGTGTGTGTGTGTGTGTGTGTGTGTGTGTGTGTGTGTGTGTGTGTGTGTGTGTGTGTGGTCAACATAGTCCTAACCTGGCCAAAGAGATAGGTCAGGACCCTGTTTAATTTTCTTTGAATGAGGTCTGTGGACTGCTGTCTATTAAAGGTCAGAGACAGGAAACAATCGACAGTCTAACTTTCAGTGTGAAAAAGTAGCTTCTAATAACACAACATGTCATGTTTCCTGTCAGGATAAGACGATGCGTGAAGTATCCTGGAACAATGACAATAGGTTTAGTATTTTTACTGGTTAGACTTTCTGGGAATGTAGCTCATGTTTGAACTGAAATGAAATAATATGAATTTAATATAAAAAATATATACACAATTATTATGAAGCTATTTGATCACTCAAAGCACTTTAAACAACTTGCCTCATTCACCCATTTGTATTCCATGTTTTCTATCTAAGTGCTTTCTATCTAACATTCACACAGATGAATGCATCAGAGAGGACCTTGGGGTTTAGTATTTGTAGATGAGGTGCTCTACCTCCGGAGCTACAGAAAGTCCTACCCTATCCCTGTTGTAGATTAACACAGATCCCTACACAGTCTACTTGGGTGCTGTCAGCTGTGGTAGACTCTGTTGCTTACAGTATGTTCTTACGCTGCCACAATCAGAGCCTTTGTGCTGTCCTTTTCTTAACCGGGTAGGATTACTTGATGTTAGTCACTTCTGTCGATTGTACACATCCCATTCAGGGCCTTGGTCGTTCTAACTGTTCCTCATCACCAAATGCTAAAAACAATGAAAAATGTCTACTACACCATGCGTACTTCTTATACTGTATGTTTTGACCCTTGAAGGCTTTTTTCATGCTTTTACTGATCCTGGTGAACTGTTGCTCCCTTTCCTTTTCTGGCTGGACTGTCAGTCAATCAGCATTCGACCTATTCACAGTTGAGCTATGTTGGATTTTCAGAAGACTGCATAGAAGCATGTTTGTTCTGTGCAGACATCTGTAGGCTCTCTGTAGGCAAACAAAATGGACACAAGTGCAGCATCATAAAACAAGCATAAAGCCCTGTGAGTGGTCAGTAAAATTGTCTAAATGGGAATAAATTTAAATTTCTAAAGAGTAGTAGTAGAAGTATTGGCGATGTAGTATTAAAGAGAGCACAAACATTAGTATATTTCACCTCAATATGACTCACTCATCAAGACTGTTGAAAATAGTTGGAAAATGCTGAAAATAGTCCCCAGGATATGCTAGCATTATGTAATAAACAAAAGAAAAAAAAGTAACGTTGTGTGAGCTGCTCTTTAGAGGACATCTGTGAACTGCAGCTGCAGAATAAGTGAATAAGTGCACTTTTGAAAACTGGTTTTCCTTTTGCAACAAATTAATTCAGTTCAAATGTTCAGTGACACACTCTATTGGTGTGTCATTGCTAACTATTTCTCTTAGCTGAGATCTCAGTGAGAAAGCAATAATAAGAAAAGTGTGTATGCCATTGCCAGGCTGTGAAGCAGGAAGGTCAAGCCCTTTGGGGCCTCGTTTGTGTTTTAATATTCCTGAAAGCACATCTGAACAAAATAGCAAGGATCTGTGTTAATCTACCATCAGGAGAGAGCCATTATATTCTGGGGACATGTACAGACATAACTTAAAGTTAATGAGATGGGACTTTATTTACACATTTCAGGACATTGACTTCACCTTTCAGTATCACCTCCTTTGTGGATGCCTAATGAATTTAAAGTCAAAATTATTTCAAACTGTAATTGATTGTTAATTCACTGGACATGATAGCAATAAAGGAGAACATTATAAGGAAATTATGTTTTTTCGTGCTATTTATTTTTAGAGTTGAACGAGATGTTTTTGTTTTCTGTCACTGCACATTTAAAACTAAACATTTTCTTGTCAATTCAGACGCATTGACCTGGCAGTTGGCTGTAAAAAAAAAGTGTCATCCATCTGTAATTGTTCTAAACCTGGCAATTATAAAAGGAGGTAAAAAAAAAAGAACTTTTATATTACTGAAGGTTGCAAGACTGATTCCCCCTTCAGTCAGGTGATGGATTTATTTTTGTCTCCATGCTCATCTTTGATTAGGCCACATCTGTTACCCATGAGCCTCAGTATTAATGAAAGTGCCAGGAATGGCCTCCAGTGTTTTGATTTAAGCGTATCTGAGTGCAGCCCTACTTACCGCTCCAAACTCATCATTTTACATGTGCTAGGTGTCGTAATGATTATGAAGTTAAAGTGTGACCTGTCAGCTTAAATTTGATGGCGTTTTTACCAATCACACTATCAAATTTGCACGTGCCTGCACATCTTCTTCAGTTTACTTTCATGCCTTTGACTGACACATTCAAATATTTCAGAAAGCACTCAAGCTCAAACTTCTTAATATGGGCTGATTGTGAGACTACAACTGGCCGATGTAGCCCTCTTAGCCTTCTGCAAAAATGTAATATTCATGTATTAGGAATGGCTAAACACCTACGCTCATTATATTCCATTTTCAGGTGCTCTCATCAACCTTTTTGCATTTCAATGAGGCTCTGAAAGGATTAGGTTCAAGCTGCACTTGGCAATAATCTGAAACAACATAAAACACTGAGTACGAATACTGCAATAATAATAATACATAATAACATTTCATGTTTATTAATTAGGTGGCTTGGACTGTCTCTTTTACTGCTTTAAAACTGTGATTCAATTATGAGTGTTTGGCTTAAATACAAAATGCCGCTGTAATTGTTTCACATAACTTAATCAATTGATGGTAAAGGGGAAACATTGGGCAGTTTGATTAATGATTAAAAGTAAACTAGTACCCAGTCACCAGTAAGCTCTTGCAGCACATTATGGTCTTCTATCATCACATTAGAAATTCACCCAACTTCAAAATGGTGCTAAAACAGATTTTTGTTCAGTAAAATAACAAAAATGTTCCATCCCTCTTTTTCCTAAAAAGCTCTAAGAGGAAGTCTCAGAGAAGCGTTTTCACCATCTTCATCCATTTCAGTGTCATCATCATCTCAGAGCTCCGATTGGATCCTTACCTGATAGGTGTGAAATGACCAGTGCACAGACTGCCTCAGTGACACTGATTGCAGTAGACTCACAGTCTGAAAGACACCAGTGAAAAGAAGTGCAGAAACAGAGGAAATCATGCCTCTGCCATCTGCTTTTCAGCTGACAGCAAAATCACTCTGAGAATCCATAAAAGAGAGAAATCTTTCTGAAATGAAATTTCAAGCCAAATGAAATTTACTTCATTGGTATACACTTTATAATGATTAATTATTCGAATAAACAAAAGTTTTATTTGGTAAAATCCTCCACTGTGATGTAGAACTGAGAGAGCAGAATAACAAAAAACTGGAATAATAGGAGCAGATAAAAATAAATCATATGGACGACTGATATATTGCATGTCATTAAATGTTTTACAGACATATAGTATTGCTACAGTGGTGTGCTGTAAGAGCGAATTCATTATTAGAATTATTGAAAAAAAGATATAAAAATTACTTACACAAATACTTTAAGAACACACACACACACACACACACACACACACACACACACACACACACACACACACACACACACACACACACACACACAGTGAGATTCTGATCTGTTTAAGATGCATTTTTTTCTTTATTTTATTCCAACTCCACTAAAATGTTTGTCCAATCACTGACTTGAGCCGGGCTCTGGCATTTTCTAGATTACAATTATGTTGGATTCTCCCACATGTCCTCTAACAAAAGAACCCTCATGAGCCCCCCGCTGAGTCTCCTGATGCTGAAACTCAAAAGCCTCTCTCATCCAAGCCTCCCCATCAGCATTTAGCTCTTTACTTTCCTCCAGCTGGGTCCAGCTTTGCCCCAACCTTCCCAGTGGATTCCCCTATCCTGAGCTAACCTCCCCCGAGCGACAAGGGGGCCCAGGTGCCCTCACTGAATGAGACGTTGAGCTAATTTGGCTCGATGCACCCAAACACACACAGATCAGGGGCAGGGAGGGACTCTGGACATTAAACAATGTCTCATTAAGTTTGTTTGGATGTGACAGGAGACATAATGAAGGGTGGTGTAATGACCAGAAACATCTGATCTCCACCCGGTCCAAACAAAACATCTAGGTAGGGGCTGGGGTCAGGGCCAAAGTCATGTCATGCTTCCCTGCATCTAAAGGAAGTGTGTCCAGGTGAGGGAATCCAAGTTGAAGCACTTCAGAGGGTAAACGCTTGTTTTCTGGATGCTTCAAAGCTGCTACTGCAGCTATCGTTTTAGCTAAGTCTTTCCAGGTTTCAGTTTAAGGTTTGCACTTTCTTGTTTAACAGCAAACACGTGATTTATGCTCCTTGAGTTAGTGTTAATGGAAAAGCACCAAAAAGTATCTGCATCACCTCTTTGAAAATCAGCCTGTTCAGTCTTGTTAGTGAAGCAAATTTCCACGATGGACCTAAAAAAATATGTTCCAACCAGTGCAGCTGAAAGTTTTATGCAATCCAAAATGGTCGGCAGCTGCGTACCATTACCCAATTAACTCAAAATAGCACAGACAGCTTTTTGAATTAGGGACATTTTTCAGTTCATTAACATCTCATGAATGGCAAATCAAGATGCAAATAATTGGTTTGTGTCTATATAGTTTGCAATGTCACCACAGAGGATATCTATAAATCACAATGCAGAAGTGACGCTTTTGTTTGACTTGTGAGGTTATTCCAGTGGTACACAGCTGAATTTTATTATAGAACAGACCAGTGGAATATTTTATGTCCAGTTAACAATGCAATTCTATAACGAGCCTTGGTTATGCATCTTTTTAAATGAGACCCCTAATGTATCTCTACAATCGGCAATATGAGAAGTTTGTGTGGGTATTTTCTCCCAAATATCAGGCATCAGTGGAAAGTCAAAGGAAAAAAGTTGAAATGAATGAACAAAGGACTGCTAATGGTCACTGCTGTCTTTTGATCCACAGCCTAATCAGTGACAGTTGTTTGGTTAGAAGTGGGGTTCATAAAAAGGCTGTGGAGATAGACCGTTGAGGTTTGAATGTATCCTTTCATGGTGAAGAGAAGCGCTTCGGTGTGGAGCGCAGGTGTGGAACAGCTGAACCACCAGAGCCTCTTGACCCAGAGCCTGTCCACTGCTCAATACACCATTAACCTCTGCAGCTGACCTGATCAGTGTGGCCACAACTCGTCGTCGGCATTGCGAGAAATGATAACTGGTGATATAGGAGGATGTAGGAGAAAGTGTATCTGTATTTACTGCATCACTGCACTTCATTTCATTATTGTGTTTTGTAATTTTAGACTGCCTTCTTAATAATCTGCAAAAAACAAAGCAAAGCTGAGAAGCAGAAATCATTTTAATTGCATTATGTGAGACTGCTAGTAACAACTGACCATGTTTGTAGATGGCATGTCAGCAGATTTATAAATGTACTTAATTATGGAACTTAAAACATCAAAACTAAGTTGTAAAATTTAAATGACAGCAGTACCAGTGCATTTTTGTATCCATATTTGACAAGTTAGAAATGAAAGATCTGTCACAAAAATTGCATGAGCTTGTGTGCCATGGCACAAGGACACCTTAGGAATAAATAAGTAACACCAGCAACTTTAGTTGACACCCTCAGAATGAAAACAGGCTGCCACTTCTGCAGTCAGGTCCATAAATATTTGGACAGAGGTAACATTTTCCTAGTTTGGGTCTGTACATTACCACAATAGATTTTAAATTAAACAACTCTAGCAAGGACTAGAACCAGCAATTCAGTGTTTTATGTGAGAGCACTGTAAGCTTCATTTTGCTTTAAAATACTTTATACTTGCTTTAGTTGGCACTGACAGCTGATTATTCTGCTCTTATTTTTTTAAACCGGCCTGGTTTTGTGAGCTATGTATGTTTTTATTTATGTATTTAAGTGTATCATAACCCACTGTGATGGTTTTGTTCTTTTATTGTTTAATTCTAATTGGGTTTTACAGATAAAGGGATGTTTGTATTCATAGTTTATAATATGTTTGCTCTGGGAGTGAAGTGCTCATTTTCATAATATAACAACGTAATACACAGTAGTGATATAGTAATGATGTTTCCCAAGCACATACACGGATATCTGAACACACTACATTTATATCATAAAGTATCTGTATCATCATACAATGTTTTCCTTCCTTTTTGTGATACCCTACAAAATGTAAGACATTTACTCAAACTACATTTTAACTTACCTTCTAGTTTTTATTGCAGTATTTTTGGCACTATATGATGGTTTTATTTTCATTTGATAGAATGCCAGTAAAATAGCATTATTTTTATTTACTTATTTATTTCAAATTCTCGGTCCCTGGTAGGGTTGCCAACTCCCTGAAAAATGAATAAGGGACACCTCATGGCCAGGGCTGGGCGACCCGATTGTCTTCACCCTTCCCAGTGTGGGGAATTTTTTAGCACTTGTTTTTGTGTGTGAAATTATTTTTTTAACCATTTGACAAAGTGCATCACTTTTCAGCACAATACTTTTGTTTCTAAATACAGAACGATTCCGTTTTTCAAGGGACGGTTGGCAACCCTAGTCCCTGGCAGTGTGCTCTCTACAGAACACAAATTTGTGCACATTATTCTTTTGTTTTGGACCTTGGACCTTCACATTTTGTAGCAGCATTTGACTATGAAACACTACGGTCTCATAAACATACTTGCATGAAAATACAACAGGTGCTTTGAGGACTGTGGTTAGTAATGATGGCTGGATGTAGGTGTTTATAGCCCACTCTTAATATTGGCTAGTTTGTCTGGAGCTGCACACAAACATGGTGAGAATGCCTGTGAATTCAGGCTGCATAATACTGAAGGTATTATAATTTGTGATGTAAAAACAAATGTGTGAAAACGCAGTAATTAATGGATGTTTAATTCATCTCAACCCAAAATCATCAGAATGAACAGTGAGACATTGCAGTCTCATACACACACATACACACGCCTATGAATTCAGGCTGCAAGGACACACACACACACACACACACACACACACACGCACGCATGCACGTACGCACGCACACACACACACACACATACACACACACACACACACACACAGTAACTAAAGGGGGTAACACTGTACACAAAACTGATTAGATTCAAATTAATTTGGGGTGGAACAAACTGAGACAAAAAGCATCCCATATTTATGAATCTACATGAACCAAGACGGAAAAAAGGAGACTGGAGGGAAAAAAACTGGAATAATGAGAGACTAGAGAGTTCTGAGAACATTCAGAGTCTGAGCGACTGACAAACACACACAGGCTTTGTATCATTTGACTCGTGGCAAACCAAATGATACAAAGTCTTCATAACCGATGTTTTTCTGTCATATCTGCAAGATCAGATGTACTCAAACACAAGACCCAAATGTTCAATGCAGGTTTAAGTTCTTTAATTACACAACCAAGAATGACATCAGGGCAAATGTTACCTTTTCTCTTGTGAACTATTGCAGAAAGTAATCCAAGTAGGGGGACACCAGAGGTTTGAAATTTCTTTGTGAACTTGTGAATTTGTAAGCAATGAAGATACCAGGTGGTAGTGACAGTGAAGGGTGGACAGGCAAAGGATTCACTTAGCGGAGTGGGGCGATTGAAGCCTAGCTTAGGTCCTTAGGTCTCAGAAAGAAGAACTTTCTTGGTTTGCAAATTTAGTTGAATGAACTTGCAACCAGTGATGGGAATAACGGTGTTACAAGTACTTTTTTCAGTAACAAGTAATCTAACGAATTACTATTCCTATCGTTACAACGCCGTTACCGTTACTAACAACAAGTGGCACGGTGGCGTTACTATTTTTCAACAAACAGACGGTTGAAGCTGTGTTCAGGTTACCACAGTTTATATCAGTTGCACGGAAGTAGCTGTAAGTAATCTGTGCGCTACAGCTTTAAGCAGCTGCGCGCTCCCGTGGACGGCAATCACTTTCTTGCAGATAATCACTTTTTGGCACAACACCTGGAGCTAAGGGGCAAAACAATCGCATGAGTGCTGCTGTTTGACTGAGGAAGAATAAAGTAGTTGTGGTAAGCCAATCACATGACCACGTTAAGATGACAAAGCAACAAGGTGATATATACCAGTTTTTAAATTGTGTTGATAGACCTCGTAAAACCAGAGTCACGACAAACAATATATACACGGTGTTTTTTCCTCAATAGTTTCGTCACGTTTACTGTGTAAGGACAGCGCTAACAAGCACTCTCTGCTTATGAGCAAACAAAATTCAGCCCTTTCGTGTTGGTGGAAAAATGCACCATGTTGACCAATCAAAAATGATATGGCAACATGGCATTTGGTTGTTTAGGAAGAGGGGGAAGTTTCAGGAGTGACGACGAGAGAGAGAGAGAGAGAGAGAGAGAGAGAGAGAGAGAGAGAGAGAAAGAAAGACAGCAGAAAAAGAGAGAGAGCGAGTTTTGAGATGTGAAAGATTTGTGACGTTTGGCGTGTTTGGAGTGTGTAGTTAATGTGTTGTCTTGTGTAGTTAGCTAGTGGTGTTGTGGATAGTTTTGTGTTGTGTGTCAGAACAATGAGGCGACTGCTGTCTCCAGGTAGAAACAGGAGTGATACACCTGCTGCTGTCAGACCTGCAGGTATCAGGCTGTGATGTTCTCCTTTATAGTGGACAGAAATTATTTTTTTGGAGTGGCACAAATAATTTGTGTGGCATCTTATTGAAGAACAGCTGATTGTTCTGTAAATAGTTTGAAATGTTTTTTTTTTTTTTAAAAAGGTAAAAGGTAAACGGCTGCAAGTAACTTTGTTGTTTGCAAAACTTGTGCATAGGATTTTAAAATTGACAATTTATATTTGCATTTAAAGTTATGAAATATGATTCAATAATGTTTGTGGTTGTTGCAGTAAAAAATATAACTTTTTCTACTTGGATTTTATGTTTTTTGTCTGATTTTAGATCAATTGTGTTAATACAGTATGTCAAAATGAAAACATAACTGTAAATTCAGACACGTGAGGTTGTGCTGAAAGGAATGATACCAAACAAGACAAAGTAAATAGTTTTTAAAGGTGAAATGTAGAGGTCAAATCAGAAGTGGTTAAAATGGCCAGTTATACCCTGAACCCCAGAGGGTTAAACATTTAGTCAACATCAAGTCAAAGGAGCTTGCAAAGAAAAGCGTCTGGACTTCTTTAAGTTGCTTGAAGATGTTTCACCTCTCATCCGAGAAGCTTCTTCAGTTCTAAGGTGAAATGGTGGAGAGTCCCAGATTTAAACCTAGTGGGAGTTTCCCCCCACAGAGGGACAAAAGGACCCCTGATGATCCTCTAATCGCCTGAGCCAAGGTGTGAAACTGGGTGTGGGTCCCAATCAGCCAGAGTTTCGGGTGTGTTCATTGTGAAACCTGGCCCCACCTTATCATGCGAATTCCTGAGGTCAGATGGCCCAGTATGTGAGTGGGCGTTAAGGCGTCTGGGGAGGGAACTCAAAACTGGATTATAGATGGCAGAGAGTTGGTGTCGTAAACCCCCGCCTCTGTTCAAAGATGGTCGCTCACAGTGGACATAGATGGCTTCTTTCATTCCTCTTTCAAACCATCTGTCCTCTCTGTCCAAAATGTGAACATTGGCATCCTCGAAAGAGTGTCCTTTATCCTTAAGATGCAGATGGACTGCTGAGTCTTGTCCTGTGGAGGTGGCTCTTCTGTGTTGTGCCATGCGCTTGTGAAGTGGCTGTTTGGTCTCTCCAATGTAGAGGTCTGTGCATTCCTCGCTGCACTGTACAGCATACACCACATTGTTCACAATGAGCTCACCCGAAACCCTGGCTGATTGGGACCTACACCCAGTTTCACACCTTGGCTCAGGCGATTAGAGGATCATCAGGGGGTCCTTTGTCCCTCTGTGGGGGGAGACTCCCACTAGGTTTAAATCTGGGACTCCCCACCATTTCACCTTAGAACTGAAGAAGCTTCTCGGATGAGAGCTGAAACGTCTTCAAGCAACTTAAAGAAGTCCAGACGCTTTTCTTTGCAAGCTCCTTTGACTACGATGACCTGGGTGACTGAGAACCTTCACAGACATTTTTTTTAAAGTAACGCAATAGTTACTTTTCAAGTAATTAATTACTGTTAGAATCTCGTAACTCAGTTACTAACTCAGTTACTTTTTTGAAGAAGTAAGTAGTAACTATAATTAATTACTTTTTCAAAGTAACTTGCCCAAAACTGCTTGCAACACACAAAACAGAACTAGAACATCACAATGGTGACAACAGTCAGAAGAAGAGGTTAAAACAGCTGTTCTAGCTGGCTCAGGAGGTAGGAGCAACCCCATCCAAAGGTGGGATAAGACCAGTACCCTGCCCAGCTCCACCTGAAAGAAAAGAGAGAATGAGGGTGAAGAAAGAAAAGAAAAAAAAGGGCCTGTCAGAACAGTGACAATTTCAGGGGGAACTACTGCGGATTGAGAATTTTTAAAATGACTTGCAGTGTGTGCTGTAAGATGTGCACTGCTGACTTTACCTGTAATTAAATCAATAATGGGGCTTGTCAGGGGCTTGAAGGTAATTAGAGAAATTAAATAACTGAAAATAAAATGTTCATTACTCTAGCGGCTTTCAGTGTGAAGGCCTTTGAGTGCAAAGTTTAGTCAACAACTGAAATGAATGCTCAGTTGGTTTAAGATCAGATGACTGAGTTTGCAGTTCAAGGATCTTTCACTTCTTTGCGTTAATAAACTCCTGGGTTGCTTTGGCTGTATGTTTTGGGTTATTGTCCATCTATATTATGAAACATTGCTCAATCAGTTTGACTGCATTTAGCTGGATTTGAGACGACAGCATGTCTCAACACCTCTAGATTCATTCGGCTGCTTCTGTCCTGTGTCACATTATCAATAAACACTAGTGTCCCAGTGCTACGGGCAGCTATGTACGGCCAGGCCATCACACTGCCTCTGCTGTGTTTTACATATGATGTGGTATGCTTTGGATCATGAACTGTTCCAGAGGTTTTAAACTTGGATATAATAAGCCAACTTCCTGGAGGTTGTTCAACTGGTTGGCTGTTGTGAAGAGGTTTCTCTTCACCATGGAAATGATTCTGCGATCATTCATCACTGTTGTCTTCTGTGGACGTCCGGATCTTTTTGTGTTGCTGAGTTCACCAGTGCTTCCTTTCTTTCATGATGTAACAAACAGTAGATATTGTAGCAATTTCTTGGATATTTCTTTCTGTTTTTGCAGCTTAAGGATGGCTTGTTTTATATGCATGGAGAGCTCCTTTGACTGCATGTTGTCGGTTCACAGCAAAATCTTCCAAATGTAAGCACCACACCTCAAATGAACTCCATGTCTTTTTTCATCTTAATTGATAATGACATAATAAAGAAACTGCCCACACCTACTCATAAAGTAGTCTTTGAATCAATTGTCCAATTACTTTTAGTCCCTTTAAGAAGAGGGTGACACATTTTAAAGAGCTGAAACTCCTAATCCCTTCATCCAGTTTGAATGTGGATACCCTCAAATGAAAGCTGAGTCTAAACATTATGTCCAATATATGACTAAAATTGGAATATGTTTCAGTAAACAGCTAAAAAAAATGTTTCAGTGTTCCTGTATGTACGAATATAACTGTGAATCATCCCTCTGCAGATGATCAGATAGCTGTTTTACATCTATCTTCTCTTTCAATAATATTTTAGATGAAAGGAGCATTGGAGATTGGCTCATGATTAACTAAGAAAGTTGGTTAAAGTGTTGGCTTTTTAAGTAATGGTTTAATCACTACCAGCTCAAAGGGCTGTTATAAGCAACCCATTAATAGAGATATTAATGGGTTATATTTAACCATTGAAATACACTAAGGAGCCAAACTTGTGTTGGTGGCATAATGTTTCTGTCCTGGATGCAGTTTACTGTTACCATCACACTCTTATCCTTTAATGCAATGAAAATGAATGTATCTGTCATGAACTGAAGGTTTTCCCAAGGAGTTGATGCTAATGCAGACACCAAATACGTAGTATAACTATGTACAAGAGTGTTTATTTTGTAACAGAGAATGTTTGAAACATGTGATCCTAGTTAGATATGGCAACGGGGAAAAGATGACTGTAGCAGGAAAGGGTGGCCCTAGGAAATTGGGACACTGAGGAGGTCATGGCAAGAGACAGAGGAACAAGAGGATTCTGTAACAGACGGAGGAGTTATTGTATGGGTAAGGAGCAGGTGACTGAGAAACGTTTGGTGGTGAGTTTATTTTCCTTACTTGCAGCTCTGAGGAGGGGAGGTTCATGCCAGAGTGTCTGAATGTAATGGGCAGCCGGAGGGTAGGCAAGCAAGCAAGCAGGCAAGGAGGCGAAACAGATGTCCAGGTGAGTCCAAACCGTGAGAAACAACAACCTCTAAACACAAGGTTACACAGGGAAAAAGCAGGTAAAGGAGATTTACAATTTACCACCATGGAGCACATAATGAACTGGCGAGAAGTAGCGAGTTGCACTGGTTTCAGTAGCCCCCCTGCTGATTGCTTGCTGACGAGGTCCAGGTGAGATGCAGGAAGCGCCACACGAAACACCTACTCATTGATGGTGGTCAGTGCTTTTCCTTGATTTTGGCCTGTATGACTTGTACCTTTTAAATGAGCTTCATTAACGGAGCTTAGATTAAAACGGACAGAATATGGAGGATGCAGAAGGAAACATCTAAAAAATGTATGTAATATAAATATATAAATAGACTAACCACCTCAGCTCTAACAATCCCAGCTGTGCTTGCAAGTGAAAAGAGGTCCAGTCAGTGACTAATAGACAAACCATGAATAATGCTGATTTCCTTACCATAATTATACAAATGTGCGAATGAGTTTCAGTAGTCTAAAAAAATCCACATTCCCCATGCAGGGTTTTTTGACAGAACAGGGAAATGAAAGATTCTTAAAATACCAAACTACATCCCTCCATAATTGAACTAAATCTCAAGGATAAGAGTGTATCATTATGACCTTCATGTGTCAAAGACTCCCTTCCTTGCCTCCTGATGGATATGAATTGGTGGATGATAATGTGTGCAGCTTGAATTTAAAATCACACCACTATGCTAACTCCTGGCAATCCCAGTTGGAAACCAACAGAAAAAAATATCTATCTGCCTGCCTCATATTCATGAGAAGACTTTTCTAGAAGGTCTGGTTGAACTGTCTAGTTGAATTCTCCTGCTGGTTAAGGATTTTACCTTTACTGTTTTAGGAAGCATCAGGATGACTTTTAGTGTCATGACATGTCCCTGCAAGGTTAAGGGTCACTGACCAAACGTCAACAATCAGAAGAGTGCAGGCAGATGGTGAGCTCTGTATCAAAGAATATTGATCATGTCAGTAAATTTAATGAGCAGAAAACTTCATGGTTGAAATTATGAAGCTGTAGAGGCAAAGGAAAAGAAGGAAAATTAAGTAGCACATAGTAGATAACAATGTCCCTTTCATAGCTTTATGCATTACAGGCATAATTTTAACATCCTTTGGTGCATGGTAAACCTTAAAGTGAGTTAATAATCAATCACTTCTCCCATTTGTCTTCTATATTTTCATTAATATGCAGAAATTAGATGCAAAGGATACATCACAAATAATACTTGTTGGACAGAAAGCCCATGCAATGGCAGGATTACCTAAAAGAAAAGGGTCACCGGACTTAAGAACACTCAGTGCTTCTTTGCTTCTCTGATGCCTAGACAGCTGACATCTGAACCCCCAATTTAACAAAAAAATGGAGATGACACATATGCCGGAATAATGAAGCAGAAAGAGGTATGTGACTGTCAGCTTATATGAGGACCATCATGCATCTGTGTGTGAGCGATGAGCAGCGTGTGTGCCGGTGTAGCGTCCCTGCTGTGAGCCTAATTAAAAGGCATCGGGTGCAGAGGGGGCTGTTCTGGCACCCAACCGAGTCTCTTTATATCCCCTCTTCCCTCCCTCTCTATCCAGAGTCTTTGATTACCATGGAGCACTAATGCCTCTCAAACACAACCACACATGTGACCCCTCTCTGGTTAAGGAAAGAAGAGAGAGTACTCTTTCTCTTTCTTTTATAGAGAAACCTCAGGGGTGGAAAGTCCTGTTTCACTCAAATGTTTGGCAAGTGAAATGACTCATTAAACAAAATGCACAAAGCCAACTTTACTAAGTTTGTGTCCATCAAGAGTATATTTATGTGTCCTCCCTGACTGCCGCATTTCCCATTGATTCTTGCTTATTCAAGTGTTCACCTTATATTCCAGTGTGAATACTTGAAACGGAGCGTGTCATCGGCACTTGACCCAAGAAAACACTTGAAGGTGATGGAAACTGAATCCAAGCCTTAAAGACAAGAAAAGAACATTCACTGTGCAAAACAGCAAACACTGGGCTATGTGAGGTACATTTAGGTTACTGTGTGAATTGCATGCAAAATGCAAACTGAAATATTGCAGTATGGAGCAAAAAGAACAAGCCTATCATTTTTATTTGGACTGGTCTGGCAAAGCTCCGGCTGAACAAATCTTCACTCAGACAGGGATTCTACATAACTTTCTATCTTTAATGTCACATTGACTCTATAGATTGGTTTTACCCAACCTATAGCACCAAGCATGGAATCTTACGGAGCCCCGCAGGGGACATGGGAGAAAAAAAAAATTAAGACGGACTTTTGCGAGATCTCGCAAAAGAAACTCGGGATCTCGCAAAAGTTTTAGCCGCATTCTTCGGAGGTTGCCAGCTCGAAGCCGACCGGGAGGTCGAGGCACGATGTGCCGGGAAAGCGGTGTTCCTCCTGGCTGTAGTAGGTCTCGACCTCCCGTTAGCTTCGAGATGGTGGGTGTCAGATCTCCGAAAACGTCGGAGCACTTTTGCAAATATGTGATGTCTTGTAAACCGAGCAGGTATCTGACGTTTACACAACTACAGTCACGCCTCAAAATATCTTAAAAGTGTATTTTGTGACCCAGAAAGAGTAGCTGCCGCCATTGTTGGAATTCAAGTTTTGCAAGTTCCCGAGTTAGTTTTGCGAGATCTTGCAAAACTTTTGCGAGATCTCGCAAAAGTCCGTCTTAATTTTTTTTTCTCCCATGTCCCCCGCGGGGCTCCGTAGAATCTAACTTTATTCACAAGAAGTAAATTTAAAAAATCCATCCATCCATCCATCCTGGCTTTAGCTCTGGTGGTAGAACAGGTCACCACTCCAGCCTGCATGCCAAATATCCTTGGGCAAATACTAACCCAATGCGTCCACTTGAGTATGCATTTGTGTAAATGTCACATAGGAAGCACTTAGATTGGGTAACTGTAAAGCGCAGTGAGTGCTCAGATAGAGTAGAAAAGCGCTATATAAGAACCAGTCCATTCCATCCATCCAGGCATTTTCTTCAGATTCTTCTTCTGCAGATGATGTGCTTCACTGAGCAATGATCTCCAGCTCACGTTGGGGTGAATTGGGGCAAAGCAGCTGGGATGAGAATTATCTTCTCGAATGGTTTAGGAATAGCACGGTGGCACGGTGGTTAGCACTGTTGCCTCACAGCAAGAAGGTCCTGAGTTCTTTCTGTGTGGAGTTTGCATGTTCTCCCCGTGTTTGCATGGGTTCTCCCCAGGTACTCCAGCACCCTCACACAGTCCAAAGACATGCACTTTGTGGGGATAGGTTAATTGAAAAATCTGAATTGCCCATATGTGAATGCGGGAGTGAATGTGAGTGCGAATGGTTGTCTGTCCCTGGCGACCTGTCCAGGGTGTACCCCGCCTCTCGCCCTACGACAGCTGGGATAGGCTCCAGTGCCCACCGCGACCCTGATAAGAATATGATTTAGGAATAAGTTAAGGAGTTTAAACATCTCAGGGTCTTGTTCACGAGTGAGCGTAGAGGGGAGTTGGCATGGTGTCAGCAGGTGTTGCTGCTATCACATACGGTCATGATCTTTGGGAAGTCAAAGACTGAGAATGCGATGGTGGATACAAGTGTTCTCCAAAGAGTGGCTGAATTCAGCCTTCAGGATAACGTGAAGAGATGGATGGACAAATAGAAAAAGGGTTATAGTTTTTAATATCTCCTCCTTTCCTGTAAATACTGACAGCACTAATGGATGCATAAAGTGTGTTGTTGTGCAGTGTTGAAGCACTGAAACACTTATGCTCTGATTGCAAGTCACATCACAGAAATGGCCTGACTTTTATCACTTGGAATACAGCAACAAAGTGCTTTTGACAGCAGCAGATTTTCATAATCTAGAAACAGTGTTATAGTGTACACACTGTTCACCAGGTGGTTCAAGCACAAACAGGATGTCTGAAGCCCTGAGAGGGGATCAGCTGCCAATAACAACCCTTTTTCATTTCCACATGCAAAAAACATACTCTTAAACACACACTGTGGCCAATTTGAATTTGAATAAGGGACATAATCCCCTGCTGTAATTGCATTTGGAAGATTTCTGAGAGGCTGCTGAAGCCACTTTGTGAAAGATGTTTGTGAAAGATGCATGTCAGGTCCTTCCAAGGTTAGTGCTTGACAACATATGTCTCTTCATCCTTAATCTTTCTATTCCTAAACACGATGGCTAAAATACATTCATAGATGCTGGTAATTACTTGGGCCCTGTGATGTGCCTCTTCATTTGACATCATTTGAAATGAGCAGCTGAGTCAGGGAACAATGGGAGGAAAACTGACTTGAAGAGAGAGAAAAGGAAGGTAAGAGAAGTTGCTGAATGAAATATGTTCCTTTTCCACTCAGACTTTTAATTAAAGTAGGTTTCAGAGAAGTGCTCTTGGGGTGAAAATGGAAGAGATCAGCTCTGTCCTTGGCAGGAATTAGTTTCTGTGCTTTGATGGATGCTGCTTTCTTTAACTTTGTTACCAGAGAAAAAGGTGACTTTGACAGGAAAGACTTTACTTTTTGAAGAAATTGTCTTCTCTTTGACAGTTTAACCTAATACCATCAGTTGTTTGTAATTTTCAGGGAGGAAAGGCCAGTGAGGAATAACTCCTCCTTAGCTCCCAGACTTTGATTCAAATCCCTGTGCTGTCAGGTATGGGTTTTGCCTAATTGCCCTTGGAAAGCAATGTGAATCTTGCTTGCAACACAGGCGAAGATGGAATCAGGAATTTTTGTGCATATATTCCTTAATATTCACATAATGGACTGGAATGTTTTCCAGTATTTTATCTTTTATCTTGCGGCATATCCACTTTATTAAGTCCTGTGGAACTTACATCCCCTTTTGTTATAGTGTGAGGGTCCCCAGATGATGCCTGACCCAGGTCGTCCATCATCCCTGTCACATGTCGTCCATACCCACGCACCTACTCCAAAACCACATGAATATTCAAGGGAGCTCGTGTCCTGTATGAGGAAACCAAATTGCCCCACCCCGTGTATCTCTTTCTTAGTCAATATTAAAATGGGATAATAAAGAGGGGCAAGATTACCCCGTGGTAATGGTACCCCTGGGATCCCTGGCTAATTAAAGGGCTGCCCCTTCCAATGAACGGTAATCACTCACAGCTTTGGTAGACAAAGACATGAGCTTTGAACGGATGAACAAACAGGGGATACCGGCTCTATTGTTAAAACTTAAGAAGAGATAACACAGTAAGGCTGACAAGATACTTCCTCCATTACTCCTTAAATATTAAAAATCACCACGCTACATTGAACTCGGGGGAGGGGTAATTTCACCCCAATTTCACATTAGACACAAAGTTGAGACTGAAATGCATGAAAAAATCTACACTACAAGTATTTTTTCATGCATTTAGTGCATGTTTTTAAACAAACTTCAATTATGAATATTAGCGCTGAACTTTTACAGCTTTTATTGTCTTGTTTAGAGATCATATCATGCTATCTGCTGCTAAAACATGGACCTGTCAATATTTAAAAAAAAAAAAAGATTTCTGTCTGCTTGAGCTTATGTGCTACTCTTCATAAGCTTTGAATGAAAAGAACAGAAAAGAGCAGAAATCCTAACAGCATTCAGCTGAAGATCTGATAAAGAAATAGCGCTTGGCCGTGAACAAATTAAACATGTCACAATTCTTCACAACATTTAGACTTGAGGCTAAATGTATGATTTAAGCAAATCGAGAAAGAGAGATGGACGAGTGATAATACTTTAATGCTAGGATCAAGCCTGAAATCCGATCAAGCATCAGATCTTAGCAAGACTCTCCTAATGATTTCAATGAAATGGTTGGTGCCTTAATTAGATGATATGCTGTGCATTGTCCCAGAGAGTTGGGCCTGGGAGGTGTGCGCAAAGGAGCTGGGAGGTTTGGAATTGTGGTGGTGAGGATGGAAGGGTGATTTTCAGATAGGCGCTCCATAAGCAGTTCTATCTCTGGATTTCTTTGAATTTAATAAGTGTGGCAAATGTTTTCTTTGTGGAAAATTTGAAATATGTTAAAATACTGAAGGTATTATAATTTAGATTTTGTGATGTAAAAACAAATGTCTGAAAACGCAGTAATTGATGGGTATTTAATTCATCTCAACCCAAAATCATCAGAATGAACAGTGAGACATTGCAGTCTCATACACACACATACACACGCCTATGAATTCAGGCTGCAAGCACACACACACACACACACACACACACACACACACACACACACACACACACACACACACACACACACACACACACACACACACACACGTGCATATAAAAGTCATCCTACCTACTTGTTAAAGCAAGGCCATGGTACAACATGAATTTAGTGATGCAAACATCCTTTGATGTGAATGAATGAGAATGAAATTGACTCAGTGAAAGAGCCAAATGTCTAGGCACACCACCAGTCACTCTAAAGTTACTGTCTCTGATCTCTACAGGGTTGCATCACCATTAGAGCTTCTGTCATTTCCTGAGAGGCCAACAATTAGTCGTTGCCAGTGGACCTTCTGTGCTAGCTGTGCTAATGGTTTCAGTGTGCTGACACAGGCACCCACTGGCAGAGGAAAGCCAGTGGGTGCCTGGAAAGGAGCCACTCTCACTCGACCCTAATTGCCATAAAAATTTTGTCGAGTTTGGTTTCCTGAGTGGCAGGAGGGACTGGTGCCCTTTGAGAGGTTTTGTTAAGCTGGCCTTGGCTGCTCTCACCCCCCGACCACCCCTGAGGCTCAGAAGAGGTGGGCTGTAAAATGGACATCAGATGGAAGAAGCACAACAGAAAGGCAGAGCAGGAGGAAGAGGGGGCTGCATACAGAGTGGGCGACTTGGCTTGCTCCACAATCCTTGTTATTCTAATGTCAAAGTACCGTGTTAGGCATTTGCAGAAAGGACGATGAGTGAATCAAGTCACCAAGATAGTTTTCTAAAGTTTCAGGCAGAAAAAGGTTTTTTGCAACAATATGTTTATTGAGTTTTTAGAGCACACAAAATACAAGTCAAATAAATTGTATACAGAAATATGAAAGAATATTTATCAAGGAAAAAAGAATTGAAAACAAAGAACAAGACAGAAATAAACTAACAAAACAAACAAACAAAAAACCCCCAAAACAAAAACAAAAACAAAAAAAAAACAACGGATGGACTATACAGAGTGTCAATCCACCATATCCCTCACGGTTATGTCACTTATATCATGTTATGTCTCTCCAAATTATGTCACTCCATGTTCCCCGGATTCTACCAACACTTGTGAAAGGTAGAAAAAGTTACACTTTTGCAGTAGAGATGGCTAGATTTTCCAAACTATGAAGCTTTCTGTAAAACAGTAATAAAAATAGACCTCTTCAGTTTGACTACACCTGCTGTGTTATCCTATCCAATTTTCCGGAACCTGACCAGTGATGGCACAGTTAACCAAGCAAAGCTTATGCATTTACATCATTGAGACGGTGTTGGAAATAAATGGATAGGGACTAAATGAAGAGGGAAAGGCTAACAATGGGTCTGTCTTGTTGTTCTGTCTGTTAATCATTTCCAGAGCCCCTCTGGCCTCAATAAAGTACAATAAAAGAATATAAAAGAACAATTTGGACTGCCCCAGCTGTGAATAACCAACCCATCAAAGCACACAATAGCCCAGTCGTGCTTGCGATAATTCAGCTTGTGATTTCAGACACGCCCCCTCTCTCTTGCCACATCTTTGTTAAAGTCGTCTGTCAAGCATATCATTTTCCTCCCTACCCCGCCTGGATGGCCAGATGGCTAAAATCCATAATTCACTGCCACAACAAAAAGAAAAAAGAAAGAGAAATAAAGGGTGATGGTTACTGGTCAGTAGCAGCCCACCTCCTAGTCAGATTATGCTCATCTTTCAAGCTTGGGAGAAATGGTATAGTGAGCTAGGAGGAGGCCTCAGCACCTGGGGAATATACCTAGATGGAGGCTAGAGAAGGCCCAGCAGGACACGTTTATTTGATAGTTTGTTTCATATATATATATTATTTTGTACCATTTGTCTGGCATTTAACAGTTAAAATGAGATTTTCAGGTTCATCAGATAAGAAGGAGAATGTCTGCAAAGACTCACCAGGTGAGTCGTAGTTAAAGCACTTATCAAGCGGGGACTGATACTCGCCATTGATTTTATTCCCTCGGAATGCATGGCCTCTTTGAAGTTGGCTGTCTGCTGCGTACAGCACTGTGGGAAAGCAATCTAGCTCAAAAGTTTACTCCTCCTTCAAATTCTGAGGCTGACAAATAAGTCATCTTTTTTAGCGCCAATCAATATAACGCAGACCTCTGCACACTGGCGCCTCAATATTTTCTCTCCCCAGCCCTGATTGGAATGAACTCCTGTGTTTTGAAGGTCCTCAGGCACTGATTGTGAGAACGCGAACTAATCTCATCGAAAGGCGCGAGGTCTTTTTCCAGGCAAGTCACATCAAAGTCTCACTGCAGCATTGTGCAAAGGGTCAGTCTCTAAGAAGCACTTGAAAAGGCAGTGGCCCACTGCAGGACTGGAGGAATATAACCTGAGGGAGCAGACATGGTTGGGGGCTTACCAAAATTACCACCTTCAGTTTAGGTGGGGCCAGTTCTAATATTAATGCATATTTAAATGAGTACTTTGCATTTATCTGCATTCATCTGAAAATAAAATAGTATGAAGGAAAGAATAGAAAACAAATGTGCAAGGGTGTGGAGGAGAATTCATGAGATGCAAATATGTGATAGGATAAATGACAGGTCCATCTTTTCCTACTTAATATCCATAAGCTTGTGTCTAATTGTGCTTTTGTTGTGCAATTATCCAGAGTTTGCTCAAGGTTTTTGCAGCTGGGGTGTGGGGTGCAGCTAGTGTTTTGTTTAGCTTCCTCCATTCATAGCCCTGCATGTAACTTAGGCCCCTGGAGATCAGATAATCCCCCGACTAAAGCATATTGGCTCTGTCTCTCCCACTTATGCTTCCTGCTAACTGTCGGTGGGCAGAAATAGATGAAGAAGACACACAAAGATTTCTCTTGCTTTTAAAGGGGCTTGGTTGTCTAGGTTTCACCAATGATAGCAGGCCATCCAAAGGCTTTGAAGTTGGCTTTGAAGTTATGAGGCAATTGGAGGAAATGAGGTAATGAGCCGCAGGGTTTCCTGGAGAGCCAGTTTGTGAGAGGTGTGATTGGACACAGCACCCCAGAGGGAGACAGCGGCCATTTTGCTCTGTGGGCCTCTCCTTCTGGCCTGCCAGCTAAATGTAAAGGACAGAAGCACCAATTATGGCACTCCAGCATATGGCCAGAAGCGAATACCGAGCTCTAATGATGGACCCTGCCAACTGCATGCCTGCCCAGGTCAGAGGCACATGGTATTTACTGCCAAAAAAAAGAAAGAAAAAAAATTACTGCAATTACTGCCACCTCCTTCCCTGATGGCAGTACACCTGCAGCCTGGTTGGGATGCTGAATCTGGCTGCTTGCCTGGCTTTAGCTCACCACTCTCCAGCCAGGAGAGAGGGGTTGGGGATCCAGCTGTCTTTGCCCCAGCTCAGAGGTTCCCAAGGGGCCAACTACAGCAGCAGACCCCAGAAATGAAGACTACCAGACCTGGGCACAGATGTGACACCCTGGTAGCGTGTGATGTCTAGTGGCAGCCAGACAGGCTTCACCTTTCTGCCCATCTGCCTAAAGGTGCTGGCAGCAAACTGCGTCTCGGCGCTCAGGACTCTTCAGACATTTACTGCACTTCATCCCAGCTGACACTCGTTTGGGGAAATTAGAATAACGCCTTGTCTTTGCACTGACAGGAAAAGCACTGATATGACTATGAGTTCCTGCAATCAGGACAGATTTTACTTTAAACTTTACATGTTTCTGCGAGGACCATTTACTATGTAGCATTTAAGGTAAATCCTCCCAGTGCAAAGTGCACAAAACTAAATCTACTTTAAGTCTTAGAGTAAAAAAATTACAGTATTTTGAAAGAATATGTTTTTGATAAAATGTGTTTTAAAAAAACTAAGATTAATGAAAGATGCATGGGCTGGGAAGCTTGTTGTAATTCAAGTTTAATGACTCTAAAATGGCTAATGCATTAGCGCGACATGATACAGCTCCTTCATTAAATATGCAGTTTCAGAAAATTTAAGCAGCACTCTGGAATAATAATAATGTCCCTGTGTGATCATTACTTTTGTCATAAAATTTGTCTCCTGTTAAATGTGGTTATTTTGGGACGTCTCTGAGCAAGGGACTTAAGTTTGAGACATTTTCACTTGTGTCCAAAGTTAGTAGAACCAGACAACAAAATGAAAATCTTTATGTTTTCATTTTCTAGTCCATGAAAATGAAAACGATGCAAATTTTCTACTTCTTTTTCACCTGGTTATGTATGAATGTCGTCCTAGTTCTAGAGTTTTAGTCACTGCACACTTAGAATATATGCATCTACTGGTGTGTGAGTGTGTACGACTGGTAAAAAGTACTAGGTGTAGATAACAGTGTGTGTGACTGGGGTAATGAAACTTTCAGTAGAAAGTGCTTTGAGTTGTCAATCTCTCATTGTTTCAGTGAAACTGTAAGAATGCTTATGTTAACCTGGCTAACACAAAAAGATGCTCTTACGTTTGTCTGGGAGATGTTTAGTACCTGCATGGTACTGTCAGCAGTCTGAGCTCTGTTTCAATAGTGAGTTTCAAGTGAGCAATAGGATTTCAGCTGTAAGGATGAGCTCAGGATAGTTTTCTCACCTCTTAGAATCACATCACTGTAACTTCCTATGCTAAGCTCAGCTTCTCAGTGAGGGATTTGCTATGTGTTGTTTGTTAACTAACTAACTGTAATAACTTGCCTTGTTGATTTGCCAAATTTATATCTGCTAGTCACAGAAAATAAATGTTTCCACATGTCTAGTAAAGTATCTTTGCACTGATTATATAGCTGGTCATCCAATTCTGCATAGACATGGTCAGAAGTTCATGTGTCCTAATCAGTTTGGTGATCAGAACTTTTATTTAATCAGCATCACACTATATATATCAAAGTTAAACCTTTGAGATGAGAATGTTGGGTATCACCACCACCAGGAGGGTGGATCTGACTGAGAAATTGTAGGACTGCACACTCATATGATAATTCAAGAGAAAACCATTATATTCATTTTTATTTATTACTTCCAGTTCAGCAGTCATGATTAAGGGTTTGCAGCAGTGACCTGAGATGACAGTCAAAAGGTAATCCTCTTTTTTCACTCTAAATGGGGCCATATTATATTAAATAAGACTGGAGCAGTTTGGTCATTTGAAATATAATGCAGATATAAGACACTTCCACACTAGCTCCACTTTTCAAATCCAGACACTTGTCCATATTTTGCATGTAGTCTATGGCCCAAAATTCCCATTGTTAAATTCTGAATAGTAACCATGATGAAACCACCGTCCCGTGACTCTGGCAATGTAACTGTGAGTCTAAAAAGTCTGCATTGTATCGATCAAAGGAATCGCACAGATAACTTCATGTTTTTCTCTTTGTAAAGCAGCGTGTGGATGCTAAAAGGCTTGTAAAGTGTGTCAAAGCGAGACAGAGCGTTCCGTCCAACAGGGCGCTGACATTAATGACCCATCTGTATCCATCTCTGCATTAACATTTGTATGAAAGGCCAAACACCCAGTGTGTCACCACTCATCCCCCTTTTGATGGATTTGCATGAAATTTGGTTTCATGCCTCAAACCGGGATCCTTATAACAAAGCAAAAGGTCACCATGCAGATACCTGCTATTCAGCACCACGGTCACACTTGGTTAGAAAATGTCCAGCTATTAAATGAAATGGATTAAACGGAAATGAAACCTGTCTAAAAACAGGTGTTATTTTACTAAATGTTACTACAATTGTCGCAAATGCTTTTACTCTGACAGCACTATGGCTATTTAAGCTCCAGTCATGTTAATGACTATGTCTGTGAAGGTTCTCTTACGCAGGTAACCTACAGGTACAATATACTACAGGAATGTCAAATTCTTGATACCATTTTTGATTCAGTGGTGGAAAATTAAAAAAAAAAAAAAGAGATCAGAATATCAGCCAGGGCAGGGAGCCTCTCCCACACCTGCATATGTGTTCATTTACGGCCCTGTTACAGACCTGGCACTATATGTTCTGATCACATAGAGTCGGTAAGGTATCTATAATTAAATAATAATGTTTATAGGTAACAGCTACAGTTATGGTAACTGTTTAACACAGTTATCCTGTAACTGTTAAATTAAAACACCATCATCTCATATTTCATGACTTTTCCTGCTTCAGAGTGTTTATCCAAAATTCAATTATGTTGTTCAGATGTGTGATTATGTTAGCCTTTGTGTTATTTTTTGTACCACTAGTTTATTATGTTATTCTAATGTGCATTTTAACTTTATGATCTGTAATTAAATAATCTAAATCACTGATAAAACTAATAATAACAAACTAATAATTCCCGTCTTACTTAAAATTTAAAAAATTACATGCAAATTAAAAAATGAGCTTTTTCAAGAAATAACTGTTGCAGCTGTTGTTGCAGGAGAGGTCAACATGACTTGCTGTTGCTAAAACAGGGGCTTTTCTGATCTCGTGAAATTCCATAGTCATGCTTTAAAATCCTTTATCGAGTCTGTTGTGCTTCTGCTTGTGCAGCTAGTGGAGATAGGGTTATGTACCTGCCTGTCTGCCGCACTGAGTGAAATTGTGTGTCAGCCGGATGAGGCAGAGGGCAAATTGTTGCAAATCAGATCTGGATCGGTGAGTGCACTTATGCATAAATGCAATGTATTTGTAACTTTGTAACTTTTTGAAGAGCAAAAAGAACATTCCAAGCAGTAAAAGGTACTTACTTGTACCATGAGGCAATAATGATACTCTTAGATTTGAATGTTTTATTGTTTATGAAAAACATTGAATACACTCTGACAAGTTTCATTAGGTGTCTCTCTCATACAGTACAGTGTAAAAGTCCTCATTTTCTCATTGCACTCAAAATTTGGTAATTATGAAATATGTATAAATTTAAATACACTATAAAAGACAAAAACTGAGTTTCTACAATCCTCTCAAGCTTGAATGTCAGTGTTTATAGTTCAACACAGCTTACTCACCCAAGTTGCAGGCTTAACAGCTTAGACAGTCCAGCGTAAAGTAGCAGGAACATCTGTGCCACATATGGATTAGAAGTAACCAACTCCCAATGGGACACACTGCCGAAGGTGGTTGAGAACGACAGAGCTGAGGTCCAGACAGACAAGCAGCTGCTGCCCAACCAGTCAGATATAGTGGTGGTTGACATGGAGCAGAAAATTACAGTTTTTCCTGATCACTTTTAACTTTTGCAAATCAGCAGAATCGTGGTGGAGAGTTAACAGTAATCTTTCACAGCAAGATGTTTCAGGGTTTTCACCGTCCTGTTTGCTGGGGATTCTGTTAACAAGTAGTAGATAGTAGACACAGCTTTGAGTGATCACTGTAGTGGACTTGCTCTATGAAAGAGTACAGTTAGAGGTGCCAGGGGTCAGGGGCCGAGCCACTGAACTCCTAAACATACAAAAAGCTATTTTATTCCATGTATATAATAAGTGAATTATGTGTATGATCTTAAACTCAGGATGTAGTGCATTCTTTGACATCACACAACACCATAAAGTGTGAGAATATTAGATATTTTTACCATGAACAATCAGAAGATTCAAGAAAATAATTATCAGATGACCTGAAAGAGAATATGATGCTACTTTTATTTATTCACACAACAAAATTTTTTAAAAGCACCATCTGGACACAGCAGAAATGATATGATCATGAAAATGGCAGCTTCCATGGCCGAGGAGAGTCATTACTGAGAATTACGAGTGGCTAAGGAGAGCACCCAGGGAGCATGCAATCATAGATGTATATTTGTACTGGCACTTTGCTGCCGCTTCATTAGTTTATGTTAGAAATAAAAAGTGGCAATAAAAGTTAACATGGTCAGTGCCACTAACATGAAATAGAGAAGAATTATTTCTTCATGTTATATGCCAGGACTTTAGACATATATATATATATATGGAACACATATACAATGTGTTCCATACTCATCTTTGAAACTCTTTGAAGTACATCCATGTAAAATCCTGGAACAACCTGACAAGATAACATGTTTCTCACACACAATGTAGCCTGACAGTGGCTATCGATTCTCCATTGCAACTCAGCCTTCTTCCATAGCATGCCCATATTGAATGTCCATTAACACTGTATTTGTGGATTTACCTGGCACACATGTCCCATGAATAGAAAACAGCCTAAAATAAAGAGGGACTGGAAAAGACACGAAGAAGAGGGCGCGGGACGGGGGTCGTCACGGCATCTTTGTTGGTTTGTTGCCTCCCTTTGTCACAGTGATGGAGCAGGAGGACAGGCCCCGGATGGTGTATGGGCATCATTAATGGGAGTCACACTGAGGCTGTCAGTGGGGTGTCCAGGAGCCACATGTGACCGTGCTGCTATGATCGCATGTGTGTATCCATGATGATATGCAGACTATGCTTTAAGAGCTATAGCATGCTTGAGCATGAAGGCATGTGATTACATTTCGTTCATCCACATAGACACAGGATAGAAACAGGATATATAGTGGTTGGCAAACAAAGCTAAAAGAAACTGCATCATAGAGTGGCTAAAGTCACGCTATTATGAAGCAGATGCTGCTTTTTTTCAACAAAAAAAACCTCAAAAAATAACTGCATCTTTACCTAATCAATAGTTAATGTAAGCATTGCTTCGATCTGTTATTTTATAGTATATCGTAAACTGATAGTTAAAGTTTGCAATCTTGTGATTTAGACAGTTTAAAATGAAACTAAATTAAATGGTAAACATTATTATAATATCATTGTTTGTTCACAGTAAAAAGTGCTAATAAAGTTTAATTAGAAATTCAGCATTAATTAAAGATGGCTGCTATACAGTGTTATTGTTATGTTTGCTATGCATGTTTGAAAATGAGTTAATTGCTGAGTAAGTTTGTTTCTTTGACTTTTTAAAAATTAAATGAATTAAAGTGATTTTCTGCTGCTTAGTTTAAAACAAACACTGATGCTATAGGATAGGATGCTGTAACCAACTTACACTTTACTGCTGAGAAAGTCATTTTAGAGACAGAGCCACTCTGGTATTTGTTGATGTGGACATTGGAAAAAGTCTGCATGCAATGTGCTTTGAAAATGTGGAACAGCAGGAAACAAACACTGCCAGCAGGAGTTTAGTTAGTCCCAGGTTTGTTTGTCCAACACATACCGTATGTGTTCATTTATGCATATGTGATGACCTTTTTTGGACGTATGGTTAAGATGGTGACGATGCGTCTTTTCACCTCCTTTTCTCCACCGCCCTGATTCACAGCCTCCTGGGATGATTATTAATCTAATAATTAAACATTTATTGCCAACAGCACCTGCTCTCTCTCACTCCTCTGAAACCCTCAGGACCCCACCGCAGAGAGAGAGCGCGAGAGAGGAGGAGAGCTGGAGAGGGAGGGAGGGACACAGGAGGAGCCAGAGGGAGGGGTTGGAGAGAGGAGAGCAATTCGAAAGGGTCATCATCACATTGCTGGATTCTTTTACACCAGCGAGAAGCTGTTGTTTTGTATGGCGGCAGACAGCATGTGAAGTTATTTGATCCCAGAACAAAAGAAACAAGGAGGAAGGAACAATCCGATGCTGGGAGGGATTCACAGCGAGGGGCCCCTGACTCAGTCTGACATCTACAAGCAATTAATCTCCTAATCGTCTGACTTCTTTTCACTCACTTTTATTTTTTATTCAAGATTTCTCTGCTTTTTTTCTTCAAAATGTTTGGAAATGTCTGATTCAACTTGAGATGAAAAGAGCATCTCTTTAGCTCTTCTTAACCCCGAGTAAGGAGGAAAAGCATATTCAGCAGCAGGCAGAGTCACACTTTTAAAATTAACAGAGTGAGAGAGACAGTGAGAAGTACAGAGAGAGGGAGTGCAGGTCCCTCTGTGCACCACGATGCTGCGCTACCTGATCAAGACCTTGTTGCAGATGAATCTGTTCACAGACACCATCCGAAACCCTTCCAATGGAACTGATGTCTACTTCAACGGCTCCCTGCAATCCTTCAACGGCTCCCTGCCGCCCTTCAACAGCTCGCTGTTCGAGTGGGGAAACTTCACCGGCTTCAACGGTAAGTGTATCTTCCCCTCATTAACCCCCCATCTTCAACCTCCTCAAAACACACATGGCATTCTTGAACAAGACACCTGAGTCTCTGTTGCAACGGGGATCTGAAACTGAAAAGGAAAATGTGACCTCGTGTGAGGTCACTGGAGATAAACAGATGTAATGTCAGGATTCATATCCTCTTGTGTCCAGGAGTATATGACGATCAGCAAACATAAAGTGTTGTTACTAGACTATAGTAGAAGGTGTTGATCTTTAAGCGTAAACTTTATGATCTAAACTTTCTAATCACATGTCCATCCTTCAGTTACCACCGAACCAATACTGCATCCCCACTTGCCTCATGCTTTCTTCTCGCAGGGAAATTAAAAAGGGGAGTTGGGAGTCAGCAAACTGGCATCACATACTTGTCAGGGTGTTTTTGTGGGCTATGAGTGAAATGTGACAGAGACACAGTATTACCCAATAACACCGCCTGTTTTGCAGAACCGTGAGTGGCAGCCTGCTCACTCTGCTAAATGAAGCTGTCTGCTGTCAGGCACGATGCACCCAAACTGTCAGATCTTTTTAACTTTCGCCATCAAGCTCATCTTTACCCAGTGATGAAGCTCAGAGCTGTGTTGGCTTTGTTTTTTTCCTTTTTGCTCTGGGCGGAATTTATTAATGTCTGCTTTTTTATGGTTCTGGTAGGAGTTTTGTTGTTAACATGTGACTACACGTTACATACCATATATATATATATATATATATATATATATATATATATATATATATATATATATATATATATATATATACACACACACACATATATATATACACACACATATATAAGTATATACATTGAGTGAGATAGAGAGAGAATGAGAGTGTTAGTGCAAGTGTACAGGGGTAGAGTTCTGTAGTTATGTCCAGACATTGGCATGATGTCTGATTCAATGAGTACCATAGCTTTGTCTCCATGTAATTGCATACCAATGAAAGCTGCATTCAGACACACACACACACACACACACACACACACACACACACACACACACACACACACACACATCATTGTCAGATGCATCAATCACATTCAGCATATGTTATTTACCTAAAAACAAATGTGATCTTTCTTTTATCGCTCCAGCTGCTTCCCAGCTCGATTCCACTGACTAACGGTAAAGAGGGAAAGCAAAGGTACACACTCTTTGTGATTGCGTGGGTGTATACTGTCACAGAAGAGAGTGATGCTTCCCTTTGATGAGTGGACATGGGTGTGAAAGGTGCATTTGCTTCTGAGCCACCCATTCCCTCCTCCCTCCTGTCCCCATAGCCAGCTTCAAACAGCCTCAATAATGCCGAGTTTATAGCTTCTTTTTCATTGCCATCACACTTCTATTTCTCTCTCTCTCTTGCCATCTGTAAACTCTAATGGAGTGTAGATTGAGTGTTTGTGGGGTTCACTCCTAAAATCTATAGAGAAAGTAAGCAGGAGAGGCAGCAATGAATCTATTGAGGCTGGAGCAGAGAAACACAGTCTGATAGGCTGATAGACAGACATGCCTGCTGTGCATCTCAGCCTCATATTCTTGGGAATCTTTCTCTGTAGCTCACAGAAATTGAATCCCCCCCTTCAGTCTTTAAGTGATATAGATATATTCAGGCAGCCACTTGAGGACGTGTGGGGTTAGATGTAATAGTTTGACTAATCAATGATCAATGAGGGAAGGTATAAAAGCTTTTTTCTTTTGTGAACATGTCACAGAGATGTGGATTGACTATATGAAAGGAAAGAAAACGATAACCTCTGATATCTAAATTACATCCTGCAAAAGTAATCATTGTCCAGATTTGCACTGCAACCCCGCAAAGACACATACATATTTAAAAACCATAATAGAGACGTATTTTCCTGGCCCCCATGTGCTGATTCATCACTGGGGAGGGGATGGGTGGTCAAACTGTGGGTATCCAGGCGAGAAGCTCAATAGCAAGTCAGTGGGCGGACAGCTCGTGTGGGTCAACCTGGAGCTCAGAGGGAGGCTCAATGGGAAAATCAATGCAGCCCGATAACCAATTTGGGAAATAATGGACATCACAGCACTATAGTGGACTGCTGGTACATTTATCAGTTCATTCACTCTCTGCCTCTCACTCTGTCTCTGTTTCTTTCTTTATCACACCTCTTCTGTTGACTGTTTCTTTTACTCCTTTAACTGACAGTCACTAATTGAGGTTCATTCATTTGCAATTGATTGTTGGAAGCTTGTTTCTTATTATATTTACAACTTTGCTTCCTTATGTTGTTGTTCAATTTGGTTTCAGAAGAATTTATTCAAAAGATGTTGTTTGAATGTTTTTAGTCATTTAATAAAGAACGAAAAAGTGATTTTTGTCATAAATGATGAACTTTAAATAATTCTTCCCTGAATCGAAGGATTAAAACAATTCTTCTCTGCTGCTGCACTCTGGCTCCAGCACCAGACTATGGAGATACATTCATAATCCATAGGAGCCTTCTGAACCTCCACTTGGTTCAATAAGTGAGACAGGTGCTCTTTGGGGAACAGATGCTTGAATCAGAGTTGAGATATTCAGCTTGTGAATCAATATGAAGAGTGTTCAGGAGCTGTGATGCACAAGTACCGTGAACGAAATCACTTTAATTTTTCAAAGATGTAAAAGCATAATGTAATCAAGCCTTTAAAAAGAATATTTGAATGAAAAATTAATAAGATTTTCTCTTTTAAGATTGTCACTGAACGGCCACATTTAAAATCACTGTACTTCTGATATATATTTTATGTAGTTATTGAATTTTATAGACATAAAGACCTCTGAATTTGGGCTCTTGTGGGTGGAGATACCGGTGGTCAAGTTGTATGTGTGTGCTCTAATGGAACCATTTAACCATTTTATGGAGGTCAGCTTAGTCCCTCTTTGCTTTTTTCACTTCAACTCTGGAATAAACGTGTGTGTGTGTGTGTGTTCAGTGCAGTACAGTTACTTCTAAATATGTATATTTTGCATATATCAATATGCAAAATCCCCTAAAAAAGTACTCTCCCACACACAACATCCAAAACTACTTTTATTTGTGCAGAAGCAGGGTCGCCTGCAGAATCTTTATCAAGGGAAATCAGCATTTAATACAATCACTTCTGTTCATTTTACACACTATTTCAACACTCTGAAATCAAAAACAGCCTATTGAAGCTCTAGAAATGTGGTGCCCTGATGCCCACCGGGAGGAACATTAAACTTGCTCCTGCTGTGCTGGATGTTAAGTATGATGGCTGTTTGCTGTTAATGGGGCTGTCAATCTAGTAGAGAGTACATATGTGCAGAGGGCTTTGGAGCTATAACACAAAATGGATATTGAAAAAATGTTTTACCTTCTACATCCTGCATTCCTCATTTAATGGTTAGATAGTATAGATGTATTATTAATAAATGACTAGGGAGCATTCAGGAAGCCAAACATCTTTATTCATAGTATGCACAAAGGTCTGGAAACCACTAGTTGTTTCACCTCAGCTACTGTCACTGTCCCTGCCTCTTTCTCTGTCTCACATCTCATAGACTCGAGACATGGATGGTCCAATACACTGAGATGCATGCTAATTTAAAGGCACTGAAAACGCAGACACAGATGCCATTTCACCTCTTACTTACTGTCAAAGCTGGTTCCAGCTCCAGCACAAAGTCTGCATCATTAGATGTGACCTTTCTCTTTGAGCTTGTGCTGATGCTGGCAGTGCGACCGCAGCTGGGACTTTGTAGCAGGTTAGAAAGAGAATGCCTGATGACCAGTGAGAGCTCAGTAGTGGCTGGCCAGGCACACTATGGTGGAGGGTGGGAGGTGCGGATATTTAGACGCCACATACTGATGGCATCAATCCAAAGCAAGCACACTATCACAATAAACCTGGCAATGCAATGTCAGATAGACCAACTTTTCTTTTAACTCACTCATTATTAAAAAAAACAATAGGATTCAATACTGTGTCTCTAAAAAGAATGAGGTACTTCAACAGAGCACACAATCCTTTTAAAAAGGATCTGTTTGTATCACACCTTGTCAAAATGAAGACAGCTACAGTGCACAACTGTAGTAAAAGCTATCAGCATGACATGGTCCACAATACTCAAAAAAATCAACACGTAACTTAAAGTGCTTCTCTTGTCATATAGAGATGCTTTAGTTGGGATGGTGAATGCAGGAGTATGACAAACATCTAAACAAAATGGTATTTTAAGTACAATTAAGCCTCAATCAGATTATGATTTCCGCAACTGTGAAGCTGGCATAATGGTTTTTAAAAGCAGAAATTCATGTCTGAAAACATGAAAAGACTAACAGCATCCACAAAGCCAAACTGGCACATGTACACAACTTATAGGAACGGTGATATCAAGGAGTAATTAATGACTACAGAAAGTTAGGTTTCAAGTGGAGGCTATGAAATATATGATATAAGAGGACCAACATACTTATACAAGACTAGAGTCTCTGGTAGTTTCTTTGTAGAAATCTGCACAACCTCATTAGGCAAAATAAAACAGTGATACCTCCAGGATGGTGCAGATGAAGATGCGTGCAAAATTGAAGGTGGATGATGTTAATTTCAGTAAAAACAACACTGTCATCATCATCACTTGCACATTCTTCTCTGGCCATCTATCCCTTTATCTTGCTCACTCCCACGAGCTGCTCTGCCTCACTTCAATTTACGTCAGCTCACCTTGATTTATCGGCATGTCTGCTGCATAAACAGTATTACACATTGTGTGAATACATAACTAAAGGGAAATTAAAAAACGCCAGCGATTGCCTTGTGAATATATCTGTGTGTGTTTGTTTAGCTACTCAAGGATCTAAGTCACTGCATATTCATCTCCTGTTCCTCTCCATCCATTCCATGCTCCTTCACCTTATCCCTTCATCCATCCCTCCCATATTCCCCATTAAGAAACCTCCTCAGCTTCCTCCCGCAGAGGAGGCTCAACAACAGCTCGGCAGTCCGACCAGGTAGCCCATTACTGCCAGATCATCTTCACGTATTTTCAGCTGCTGTCAGCTTGAGCCTGCTCATCGCAGTTTCCATTACCTGCTGCATCACTGATAAGCTTATCATCCACAATTTCACTTTAAAGCCCCAATTTGTCGCTGCAGTAGGGGGGGCGACTGTTTGAAGAATTGTCACGTAACTGCTCGCATGATTGGTCCCATCGAGCTTTTCTTTCCATACGCAATTTTCACAGATTTGAAAGATTGTAAAAGTTTCTTTGGCATGGGTATATTTACATCTGCCATTTGAGAATTGAAACACCTTTATATATCAAGGTAAATTTTTCTGTTAGACATTACGACAAGGATAAATGGCTGATTGAACGGACTGATTGCAAATCTTTCTCTCCTTTCATGCTGAGATTTTACACCAGACAGACCCTTTTGTCATGCTTTTCATGCTTATTTCCCCTGTGTCTGAGATCATATGCAGAATTATGTACATAACTGAGCTGGAATGGAAATTAGGGAGCATCTGTGGCAATGATGAACATGGAGGAGAGGGGACTAAGTAGAGACAGAGAGAGAGAGGGCAAAAGATGCTACTTTGCAAATAGAAGAGAGCTCTGCATATGCTAATAGCAACTTGGAAACCTTCCTCCATCACACCAAGGATTTCTCCAGGTGGTGAACGCAAGCAGATACTGATGAAGACGTACAGTTCTGTGAAAAATATTTAAATAAATACAAAATGATGATTTCATCGATTAAGGGAAAAAATTACCCAAACGTACCTGGCCCTAACCTCCTAATAACGTGTTTCATAACCTGTGACTTGGGAAAATGAAGACTGACCACTGTTTTAAATATGGTTCATTATGTTTTTAATTTTGTTCATAGTTTGCTTTGGCTTAGATATTAGCTTCAAAACTGAAAAGGTGGACAGACTCAGCATTTGACCCATGGATGGCTCCTGATAAACATCAAAGACCCTCAGAGTTATTGTAGTTCAGTTCATCCAAATGTAGTTGAGACATTTTAGTATTTTCAGTATTCTGCAGAATCACTGCTGCCCATCAGTGCCATTTGGATCCCTAAAATTCTTCAATTATATGCTCCAGTTATACTAAGATCTTAATTTGCTGACAACATCACAGATGCACAATCAATCAAATCCCTCATCACTAGAAGACAAAAAAAGAGGTTTAGCCTTCATGAGGACTCCTTATAAATTATCTACACTTCCATTCTCAATGACTCCCACTTCATTGCTTTAAACAGACTGGCTGCATGATTCATTTGGGAGCTCCCAGACAAGGAGGTGGTCAATCAAAATGAGGGGTTAAGTGTGTTGACGACTCAGGGGTCAGCAAGAGAGGTTGTGGCCCTTAACCCAGCGACAAACACCCTCTAACCCTGACAACATAATAACAGAGGGAGCTTCCTGGGGATATTAAGTGTGATGACATAGTTCTTTTGTTTATCACATCTGCCTTACGCCATTGTTATTCCAATCAGTGTGATTAGTTATGACAAGGTGTAAGCAATGTCCTGTCCAAGCTGATCACTGAATTAAGTGAATGTAGTAAAGTGGAACATAAACGTGTCTTAAACTGAAACCATTCATGTACTTTAAATGAAACACACATCATAACGCAAACATTGCTTTCCCGAAGTCAGATCTCGCATCATCATTATGGACTAATGGAACAACCAGTATGCATGGTATTCTTCTCATCAAAGTCATTTTTTCCCTGTGTTTAACAAATGGAGTTACAACAGAAACCCAGCGTGAGTAGAGTGAAGGCATGAAGTGCATGTTTTTAAATGCAAATTGAATGCTGGTGCAGTAAAATGACTTAGGCTGTCTCCTGCACACACAAAGTGAAGTAAATGTCAATATTCTATATTTGCTAACACTATGCAGACAGGTAAAAACACAAAAGCTATTAGCAAAGGCAGAAAACAAATCTCCCTCTCTTCTGCTCTCACAACCATACACATACAATCTAATACATATAGCCATCTCCAAAATCCATGTCAAATCACAGCCCCATTGCCAATTATCTTCTGAATCCTTTGGAGGGAAGGAAGCTTGCAATGACAACCCTGTAGTGTCAACACAATTGGTTATGCATGGTTATGAATACTAAGATATAAAAACAAAGTGAAGAGTGCAGATCATGATGGGTTTGTGTAACATACCATAATAAGTTTTCCTTCTGCTCCTTTCTGTGTTTTCAGTATATGAATTCTAGGTGAATGTGAACAGATGTGATGGATTAAAATGTTAAACAAGGCTATAGAAGGAATTTGTTCTGCCATTGTTTAGTTTTGTTATCTTCTGAGAGATTTCTTTTTTCAATCATTTCTATTCATTTTAATGTAACTGTGAGTTAAAGCAGCGGGGGAATATAAAATCATACCTCTGAATTGTAGGATTCCTGCTTCTGTTTGTAAGATTACAACAAATGGTTACACAATGGAATCGACTGCAATCACAGAGCTGCTTTGATTAAAGATTTTGATCTCTCTTTGTTCCTCTTACTTTCTTCTTTTTTGCATCTAACACTTGTAGACTCTTGTCTTAGCTAAATCTCCCTTGGAAATGAGCCCTTTGATTTCGCTGGGATTAGGCTGAGTAAAAACGAAGCCTGAATTAATTAAAACCAGAAGAGCAGCTGCTCATTTAGGAGTTCTTGCACTGTTAAAAAAAGGAATCTTTGAATCTTTAAAGAGAAAACAGGCCGAGATAAATACAAAAATAACAGTCAGTATGCTTGAAAATACCTCATCAATGGTTTGATTTGTTCAATGTTATTTGATGCATGATCAGAATATCTGCATTGTCACATGCCAATAATGATTCATTATATAGGCCTGAGCTTAAATCATACGAGCTGGTGGTGCAACGATCACTTGGTAATTACTGAGTAAACCCTAATTAATAAGAGCAGTCAGTCTGTGACCTGCTTGGCATCCCTGTACATGCACATATATACACAAATGCAGTCACACACACGCAGGACAAACAAAAGGCCTAAACTGAATTGACTTGATCAGAAATGTTCACTTCTCCTCTATGTCCAACTCCAAATGGCTAACACATAAAGACTAAAGTTAACTCTTAATTGCTGTCATATAAATGTAACTAGGTGCTTAATATCATATATATCAAATTTATATCAAATTTTGGCATTTATTTTCATTTTTGCTTGTGCCTTAAGTGAAAATCAGACTTTGGACGGATTAAAATAAAAAAATATGAAGTAAATCCTATTCCGATTACAGTTTATTGGATTTAACTGTGTGAAATAATAAACAGAAAATGACTCATAAACTCATAAAATCCTTTGGCTTCTCCTCCACTAAAGACTATTTGATGTCCTGCTTTGTAAATACAGAAAAAGCTAAAATATAATTAATTTGTATATTTTTGGTTTGGAATCAGATCCTCTTATGCTAATGAACTGTTGTTATTTTTCATTATGTAAGGGTTTAAACATATTTGCACCTGAGCTGCCCAGTATAACCAGTCTCCCATGTGTAGGCCAAGCTGGGAGCAGATGGCAGTCTGATTCATCCACTTTCCTTGTTCTGCTGCCCCGAGTCAGGTGACTCAAAACTGCTGCCATCCAGTCACACTCTTAATGCTGATGTAAACTGATATCCTGAACCTTTTTTAGTGACGTTACTACTGTCGGGTAAACTTCATAAAGTGAAATGTTGATCTAAGAAACATCGCTCAGTTCAAATCAGTTTTTCTAATGATTTCTATCCTGATGGGTCTCTTCTGGGATGCTAGTGGCTATCAATACAACTGAATGGTTTGGTCTGAGGATAAAAATGATGTGAATGCTGGATAACAAGCCCACATTTTTGACATCCAAATTAGACAGTGCCCTTTCAAACAGTGTGGGCCCACAGTAGTGGTGAATTGTGAGACTGTGGGGGCAAACCCACACTTATCCTCAAGTGGATGTGCCCACATAAAACCAACAGCAGTTTTGCCCGTTGGGGCCCTATATGGGCTTTCTTGGAGAAACTTCTCTTCGGGCCATAGAAAACCTATATTACTATATGTAGTAATTTTGCCCCTAAGAAGGAATTCAGTGAGCTTCAGTTTTCAGTGCCCACATGTGGCCCATGTAACATGTATAATACAGTGGAGCCAGACAGCAAACTGTGGGTCTCAGTACTGGTGTGAAATGTGGGGCACGTCTGGGTCACCATGGGCGTCCTTCTGGGTCCCACCAGAGCAATTAGTGAAATGCTCTGTATTGCCCCCCAGCACGTACACACAGTTTTTCTAAAATGTTGTTCAAGCAGAATGCAGAATACTAGGACACGTTAGTCATATATATTAAACATTTCTGAGATGTTACCAGCCCAGCCTTTTCAAATCCAACCTGCCAATGGATCCAATCTGGTATTCAAAGCCAAAGCGTACTGACCCAATTCTGAAGTGCCAAATGGAAACAATATATATGGGAAAAACTAGTAAAAAGTGACAGTCAGAAGATGTAATGAGAAAAATGTCAAAGACAATTTTGGATGATGGATGGGTGGAAGAAATATCTCAGAAAGCGAGATTATGTTAAAGGTGAAAAGCCAGACACTTCCAGAAGAAAAGATAAAAGAGCTACGGAAGATGACAAAGCTATTGGAATTTCTTGACCAGTGACGCTGGGTTGTGTTTGAAACACAAGGTCAGTAAATGCACACATGCTATGAAAACAAATGTACATGTAAGACTGGAAGGGAAGCAGCTGCTCTCCACAGTTACATTGTGGATTGATATCATGAGGCCAATTCTCTCAAGGAGCAGAAGCCATGATGACTCCAGTTTTAAACAGTGAGACTACACTTCTCTGAGGTAAGAGTGAAACACCATCTGTACAGTAACCATAGCATAACATACATCCCATTATGATCACGTAAATACTTCTTAAAGTTAATACTTTTTAAAGGTTACAATCCTTTAAATCTTAGATAAACAATGAGATCATTATTATTATCATAAGTATAAAAACAATTCCTCAGTGATTGGAGAATATCATCAAAAGGCCAAATCTGAATACATTTGCAATGATAATATTATTCAGCTTTATTTTTGGAGCACTTTTTGAAACAAAGTTCTACATGCAAGTTAATTTTTTTTTTTGCAAATGTCATATTTTAATTGCTATGAGATGTGGCTGAAAGGTCCAAACCACAGAGACCTGGGCAACCCTGCCCATATGGAAAAGATATATATAAATCTTATAAAGTTTGTATCTGTCTTGTGTGAAACTTGTATGAAAAGCATATAAGAGTGAAAACAGATATAAGATCCCTTGAAAAATTATATAATGAAACTTGTATGTTTTGGATACTTACTAAAACAATGTATGAAAGTAATGAGAAAGTGGCCACTTTCATGAGTAAATCATGTAAGCCTTATATGATTTACTCATGAAAGTGGCCACTTTCATGAGTAATCACATATAAGTTTTTACTATTTCTTTTCCATATGGGTGGTAAGACGAACCACAGAGGAAACCTATGTGAGGACAGTATGTAACCTGACGATCTGAGACGCTGTATGTCCTCTATAAAATTATTATAAAACTAAAAGAAAAAAAATCCATCACACAGTACCACCACAGAGACATCTAGGTGGGTCCCAAATTCAAATATTTTGGCATATCTATGACAACCAGCCACAGAAAAAAAGTCTCTCTGGTGTCCATCAGTTACAGATTACATAAGAAACAGAAGACACCGGAACAACATAAATCTACGAGTTCCCTACAAGTTCTGCTAAAGGTGCTCACACAAATATTTGATCTCCACTTTTCCTTGGTGCCTAAAATATTTGCTCATAACTGAATATGTCTATAATGTATATGGTTAAACAGACCAAACTATAAGGACTGTGTTTAAATTGTGTTACACACTGACAAAGCTAAAGAATTATTGCAGAGGACATGGAGTGAGGTGAACAGCAGCATGGCATATTGTGAGGGAAAGGACAGAGAAACAGTGACTCACAGTACAGTTCAAAGTGAATTGTAAAGCGTGAGTGTGCTGAGAGCCACAGGACAACAATGGAAACTGATATTTTCAGGAACTGTAATAAATGTATTAAGATGGGAGCTCTTCTTGCCGTTCACCAGCCTGATTACCATAAAGCTATTTATTAGGCTGATTTCCCGGGCTGAGAGCAACCACGACCAGGGAAAGGCGCGGAGGGGGTCGAGACCACAGGGAAAGGCTGACAGAAGGTTAAGGGCAAGTCGCCATGGAAACACACTGGGAGGATAGCAGGGAGTTATTGGAAATATTAGACATCCAGTTGCAGGTGGAGAGATGCAGAGCATGAGGTGAAGGGTCAGAGATAAGTATCAGGTCTTGTGTGCACACCATGGGGAGTTTCCGTAATGGCAGCCAGTTCAAGGTGCCATGAAAGTTAAATAAGCTGCGACTCTTACAGGTGGCTAAGCAGTTCAGTGTTCGTGCAAAAAAATCATATGCAATTAGCCTCATTATAGAAGCTTACCGTGCACACAACTCTAATCTATGTACACCCCCTCACATGCATGAACACTTCCTGCAGGTCTTCATTAGTGCTAATCAGGCGCTTGCTGCTGGCCACAGCGGGGTACACTGACACCACTTCCACTGCTGTCTCTTACTGTTCACATAATGTTCCATACAATAATATATTGTACAAATTGATGTTCAGCAAAAATTTAGAGCACTGGCTTCGGATTTGTAAAGTTGCTGGAAGTGAAGTGTGTACATGTATACATTTTTCTATAAAAGTATCTGATAATGAAGGTAAAATTTCACAGCAATCAGTATATAATTTTAAATCACAAAATCTGACCATGTGTGACTCGTGTCAAATTGCACTTATGTTTGTTATTATTTCTTAAATTCCCACAAAATTATTTCAGTTAAAGTTTAAATATTTATTTGTTCATTTATTAAGGATATAACTATAGATAAGTTTTTTTAATTTTATTTTTTACTATAAATAACAGCCCATTAGACACCATCATTGGAGCAATTTTACACACAAGCTTTCAAGATTTATTTTATTTTACCCCAGATTTGGGAAAATCTTTAGTTAGCCAATGCACAGGCTTGCATGCTTGCGTGGGTGTCATTGTCCACTAAATGTGTATATCCATAGGAACTGGCTGCTTCAGAGTTGGCTTATGAGTAGTGCTAGTATCAGTACTCAAGAAAAGTAATGTAATATCCCCATCCTAAAGAGGACATTTTGTACCATCATTCTTCATTTTTTCAGTATGAACACAAAGCTGAGAGCGCAAAGCAAAGATGATAGCGAGCCCAGTGAGACAGACATTACTGCCGTTGTTACTTTTTGAAGATCAGGTTCTGACTGCCATGATCTCAGCCTGAAAACCACTCAGGGTGTTTGGCCAGCTTAGCGTTAGCAATTCTGTCTGTGGCTTGAAAAGAAGAGATGTTCTGTTAGCAATATAGTTTTGTTTCTGTCCTGGATGCAGTTTCCACTCTTGTCTTTTTGAACAAAAAAAAAAAAAAATTATGTCCATGTCTCATCTGCCAGTTTCTCCCACTTGCACACAAATCAGCTGATTGAAGTGCAGGAGCAAACAGAAATGTTTGTTTGATGGTTTTTAAGGAAGGGGGAGTAAGGAGGAAAAGGCAAAGTGCATGTTTAGTTGTAGTTTAAAGCAGTTTTTAATAAATGTGTGTAATAAATTGCACTTTTGTTTATACACAACCTTTGAGTGGCCATATTCAGATGATGCATTGCTGGCAATTTGTTTACTTAATGTATTCTGCAAAGTGCATTGTTTTAAGTTGATGGAGTGGTTGTATTTCGTTAGGGTAATGCCTTATTTTTGATCCTGTAAAACAGAAATGACTGATTGTGTCTGCATTGTTTTTCTCTTTAAGAAATTAAAACTCGGCGCTGGAAGCAAGATGTTATTTTTAGAAATCATCAAACTCCTAGATGTTTGGGTGCTCTGGAGGTAAATTATACATGTTTCTGCACCTTCAGGCTTAAGATATGAAGGACTGCACATATGATTAATACGTTGAGACAATGTAACTGGATAAAATGTCATCATCTGCCTCCTCACCTCAAGCTTATATCCTGAACTGAGGTCAGGGCTCTAACAAACCAATACTTGCATAAAGATGCTTATTTATTCTGGATAGTGTCACCATCACTCACTGTCAACAGATTACACACGTAGACAGCAAACTGGCTAAACAACAAGAGCTGGTTTATAGTTAACATACTAGCTAACATTGAGCACTAAACATTACGCGAGCTAGTGTTACTTTTCTGTTAGAGCCGCTTCAAAGAAAGCGTCACTAACACCGGCTAACAGCAGCCATCATCAGCAAAACCATCAGCGCTTACCGACAGTAAAGTTAAGGACATCTCCAACACCTCATCTCAGCATCACTGTCGTTGGACAGACGTCAGCTTCACTGACTCACTGACTTGGACTACTTTCACAAGGTTTTACAGCCTCCATTAAAGTAAATAAACATGGACATTAGCTGAGGTAAACAGCAGACTAAGAGCCTGCACTCACTACAGGTGAGCCCAGAGCTGTTTGTACTAAAGTCGCCCCTGTATCTAGGATTACGCACTTGAACTGGGAGAGGTAAGAAAATAAACACGATAAACTTACATCTACTGGTAAGATTTTACACTGTAACTATAAACTGTGGTTAGCTAAAAAATAACATTTTTTTTAAGTCATTAATATGCTGATTTTTGGCACAGATCCTGTGTAGAGGGATAGTTAGCTAACCAGAAATTGTCCTAATTATTGTCTTATAACGTTACTTATAACTGATTGATAGGGGCTGACATAATTATTTTTTTAGTGATCAGGTTTTGCCTGTGTGTGTGTGTGTGTGTGTGTGTGTGTGTGTGTGTGTGTGTGTGTGTGTGTGTGGCTGTCATAGTAAAAACACAATGCACGTTAATCCAAAATACTGGAAATATTAGTGTCAGTATTAGCCAGATTGCTTATTGTATAGCAGTTTAGGGTTTTTGAATTGAACTGAACTGCCCATATGGAAAAGATATATATAAATCTTATAAAGTTTGAATCTGTCTTGTGTGAAACTCGTATGAAAAGCATATAAGAGTGAAAACGGATATAAGATCCCTTGAAAAATTATATAATGAAACTTGTATGTTTTGGATACTTACTAAAACAATGTATGAAAGTAATGAGAAAGTGGCCACTTTCATGAGTAAATCATGTAAGCCTTATATGATTTACTCATGAAAGTGGCCACTTTCATGAGTAATCACATATAAGTTTTTACTATTTCTTTTCCATATGGGTGAGTATCAAGTTGCTCAAAAAGTGCATGAAAATTTAAGAGTTTATAGTAGAGCAGGGTGATATGACCAAAAATATTTAACACGATATACATTTGAAAATTTGCGATAAAGATATAACTGACGATATAATTGACACTAGACATTATTAGTGCAAAAAAACAACAACCCATCAATGTATTTTCACTTAAACAAGCAGCTGTTTTTTATGTGCATTAAAGTTATATAAAGTTATATAAAGTTATATAAAATGTAATGTAAACCAAAAGGCATTTCCAGTGGAAACTGGCCGACATATCCTCAGCATAACCATGTATAATATCCACAAAACTTAAAAAGAGGTTATACACACACAATACGGTAACATTATGTTGAAGCACAGTAAGTATCACTCCGCGAGGCTCCTGCCTACGATAGCCGTAATGCGCCGACAATCCATCAAGCGGTGTGGGTTCGTAGCTTAGCAAAGTCGTACTGAAACATTTGACAGATTTTCGAGCGCCGTGTACGAGATAAAATCGTTTCCAGGTCAGTAAACACAACCAGAGTTCATACATAAGGCACAAGGGATTATAAGGGACACTGTCGATTTTCAGAGAAATCAAAGGACTGATTTTAAGTGTGACGTATTTTCCAAAAAACACGGTAATAACGACGGCCCGCTAGCATGCTCTACCAAAAATAGTGCTTTGTTGTGTATCTGACGGACGAAAGCTAAACCAGTTCCACCACTGAAGCTGCAACATTTTTACAAACCAGTTCTGGTTCATCTGTTTCATTTAACGATCCGCTTTCGCCCTTCTCATTCTCCGCCATGCTTTTTCCGCTATGTGCATATGTAAACAAAGGCACTGAGCATGCGCGTTTTGCCCATATTCTATCGCGATATTTCATTTTCTTATCGTTGCCCAACATTATACCGGTATTACCGTGAACGGTATGATATGGCCCAGCCCTAGTTTATAGTTTAAAATTAAAAACTAAGTATAAATCATAAATACAAGAACAGGAATCATTTTATGCTTTTAGAGGTCAGTCCTTCAAACATTAAGCTACTAAAGACTTTCTTTAACCTTTGATCTGCTCTTTCTTTCAATAATCTATTGAATTATTCAAGTCTTTTTTTCCCATTTGGATGTTTTAGTAAAAAAATGTCCACAGTTTTACTTGCAGTAAAGGAGGAATTAACACACTTACCTAAAACATAACTTGCAGCACCTCAGAAGGATGAAAGCTTTCACATACACCCACGCACACACCCACACTGTGTAGACAGAGAGTTAATAGGCAGGTCGTTCTGTTTATAACTCTCCTTGCCACCGGTGCTGTTAGGCTCATAAGTTATTAATACAAATCGATGCCGCGAGTTCTTCTTGTTACTGTAAGTGAGCTGTGTTGGTTAAGCTGCTGGCCTTTTTGCCTCGGTTTGAATATATCTTACTTTGTAATAGTAGTTGGAATATTTAAAATGTCTATTACCATCCAACGTCACACTCATTTACACCGGCTGACAGATTCCAGTTCTTGTTTCTGACCTCACTGCACTTACATGCAGGGCCTGTCCCAGCTGACTCTGAGTTAGAGGCTTAATAGTACGAGGTGTGTCACTGATTTACCAGTCTGGTCACAGCTGGTCCATCACACTGCTGATATATAAACAGAATTTCAAATGTTTAAACATACTTTAAAACAAAATATATATGAAGATCAATAAAATAAAACACTAAACTACTGCTAACTGTGAAAATATAAAATGCCAGCGCCTAAAACAGTGAAATTCAAAAATCAGTTTCTTTCTTTCTTTGGAGAGTTAGGAAAAGAGAGTAAAAAGCATAAGCAGTAGACTTATAAAACTGTTGTCTAAGCTTAAAATATGCAAGCAATGCTAATTCCTGACACATTGGGCAGCACAGAGCATGACCTTATTATCTTCTCTTGAAATGAACAGGTGAGAAGTGCAGAAATGTCCAGCAGCTGTGCTGGGCTGACCTCATCACTGTGAGGATGTAATATTCTGAAAGCTTGACAGAGGTGCTGCAGTTACGTTCACCTCCATACAAAGAAAACAAGCTGTTTTAGGAAGACGACTGTAGTAATATGGGTCATATATGATGCCACCTGACTGACAACATGGGTCTTTGTTCCAGATGTGAATATTTACTGAAAATAAATCCACATCTGCTTTGACTTGTCCACTGCGCTGCATATCAAGCAGTGCTGTTATTATAAAGGTGGGTTTACCTTCAAAAAATTTAAAATGATTCGTCCCTCTGAAAACAACTGAAGCTGCAGAAAAGCAGCCAGTAGGGGGGAAGGGGATAAAACCACATCAGTGTGCACAAAATAATATTCATGTGTGGCTGCCAGCGTGTTTGGATAATGAATTCAACATTTAGATGAAACAGAATAGGAAAATGGGCAAAACACAAAAGAGGAAAACAAGTGTTTTGATCCATGAATGTGGGATGAGTACAGGCTTCGTGTGACATTTTTAAAACTTTTATTTTAATACATATTTTATTTTCATATTTTTTGATTATTTTGTTGACTATTTATTATTTTGTCACGTGTGAATTGATGATGTGCTGTAAGGTTCTGTTTCATTATGCTCAGTTTGTGTTGTGTTGATGTTTGTTATGCAGCGCTGCTCCACCCAGATCCTGGCTGTGTAAATGTTTATCCGCATGAATTTTCTCAGTCAGTCGGATTTTTCAATTATTATAATAAAATGCACAGATTCCTGATACTTCAGCAAAAAATTTTATTTTGACTTTCTCATAAGCAAATCTGATAGTTTCTTTCAGTAACTTTATCACATTGTAGTACAAAGCAGCTTTTTTGGATAAACTTCTGTCATGAAAAAGATCACATAGAGTCATACTGAGTATAAAGCTCTGTGTGCTGCTCTCTTCCTCCCTCTGTTTTCACTTCCTTCATGCTTTGCATTTGAAAAAGTTGAGTCAGTAAAATAAATATATAATCCCCTTCATGTCAGGGTCAAAGTCCACCTCTGACAGAACTCGATCAAAGGAAGAGGACCGCTCTGAGTTTGAGTGAAACACTTGTGGTTTAAAGTCAAACTCAGAGCAAAAGGTGGAAATCATTTGCTTTGTTTTTAGTCACTAGCCGCTGCTGGGCGAAGAGAGGAAAGTAGGAAACGGCTTCTTTTTTCATTCTACATCAATTTATTTAGTCTCAGAACAAAACAAAAGAACAGGTATTAGTTTGTTCTGTGGTGAAAACAGAACATTGCTGGTGTTTAGTCACTTTATATGAGCTGATGCTATGCTGAACTATGTCCTTTAGCTATGGTACAAAAGCACTGGTTATAAGAACAAGTGTGTCCTCCAGTTGCTCACAGGAGCCTCTGACACGCAGTTGGTCACCCGACTCTAGAACTTGATTTTCCAAGTCTCATCTCACATAGGTCTGTATCCAACCAGTGTCATGGCATAAACTTAAAAAAAGGAATAATTGTATATAACACTAGCACAGTGACACAGTCATGTCACTGTGAGGTATTCTGTACATCTGTGGTTCCCTCTAGTGGTTTGATAAGTGAAGTTCCGTCTCATCAGACCAGCAGGAAAACATCTGAGACACACTGGATGCAGAGCTTTCAATCTGCAGCAGCTGCTGGACTCATCCATGAATGCAGAAGGAGCAGAGAAGGAAAGGGTCCTTTGGGAATTCCCTCGGGAATTTTTAATGTGCTGGGCTACATTATCTCTGTAATACCAGTTTTAAACACCAGATGTCAGCGATAGATCCCTGTATGTGTATTTCCAAATCTGAATGGGTCCAAATCCATGGCTATAGTGTTTTTTATATACAGCCATGACAAATACCTTTATAAAATGAGCCTTTAAGAAGAATAAAAGTAAAAAGACCGGATCGGATCATTTAGCACAGTGTATCCTGAGTGATTGTGATAACTGGCCTCTACATTTATGGTATCCTCAGTTCTTAGCACAATTGGAAAGGCACATGGCATTTATTTTTCACACTTCTTCTCAGCAGATTTCAGTAACTCAGTACATCAGAAAGTAATAAGTAAGAAATAAGCTAACGCAGAGATGGACAAACGCCAGGAGAGAAAGATGTAAGGTTATTTTGAAAGTGAGTGGATCAGCAAATGATGTTTGCATCAGATCTCATTTTAGTTTCTTTCTGTTTCTTTTCTGTGATCAGACATTAGATCTGTCCTTCACTTATGTAAAATGATCTGGTTATTTCATGTTGAAACTGAACAGACTAACCTGGGATGTTTAGCATTATGGAAGTTTACATCAGTGGACTATGTTGGAATGGTTCAGGGCCTGTTATTTGATGGTCACTGTTAGGTTAGATGGCAGGGATTATTTAGTATTTAAGCTGATGAAAAATAATAGTCCACATACCGAAGGGGAGCATTTTTCTGAAGAAAATAAGTATTTTTATTTTGATAATTTATGTACAATTTGCCGGCAAAATGGGATGAATATAACTCAGGAGGTAGAGGAGGTCATTTACTAATTGGAAGGAAGGTTGTTGGTTTGATTCCTGCATGCCTAAGTATCCTCGGGAAAGATAGTGAACCCCAAGTTGCTCTCTGATGTTTTCATTTGAATGTAACCGTGTGTTTGACACTAGATCAATCAATCAATCAATTAAGGCTTTATTCGCCACATGCAGGTTGCCCTGTAGTGAAATGGGACACCGCCCCCCCGACCATACATACACAACACAGACATCACATGGGGTTACAGGTCGGAGATCCCAAGAGGGAGCAAGCATTGAAGGCGTTTGGAAAGGGAGTGTCTGCATATCAGTGTATGTGTGTGTCTGCGTGTCCATAGTTCAGCTGAGACAGTGTCCTTCGCCCTGCCAGGCTAAGTAAACAGTCTTCCAGCCAACCCAGGTGGCCTTGCATGGAATGGGAAGGAACAGACTCAACACAGTCGTTATCAGGGAGTTTATTTTCAGCTCCAGCCTTGAGCCCACAGCTGGCGCCGAAGGGGTAGCCGCATTATGATGGTGGTTTTTCTTTGACAAACAACTCATGAGAATTTCAAGCTGTTTTTAACACTCCGACACTGGTCTCTCCATCTCCCGTTGGATAGCTGCCAGTTTCTCCATGATGTTATTAACTTTCAATTCCGTGGTCTTGTCAGTCTTTTGCTCACAGAGCACATTCTGAGACCTCACGACCGCAGCCAACTGATCCACGATGTAATCCAACTTCCGCCCCGAAGTGTTGTTCCGGGTGGATTCTTCCCCAATGTACTCCAATATACGCTCAAAGGTATTATTCTGAGTATTTACTGCAGCCATAAGCACCTCCAAGCTCTTAACCATGCTGCATTTAGTTAGCCCTTTCTGAGAAGCCGCACCTCGTCCCATCGTTTCAATCCCAGCAGGCAGCCTTGTGGGGATTTGAACAGCCGGTTCTGCGTTCTTAATTCTCCGATAAGCCAGGGCCAAGCCAGCTCCGATCAACAAGAACCCTGTTATCATGGTTCCGAATAGGTAGATATCTTCAGTGTCCTCGATCGACAGTACCGCCAGGCACACGATCCTCCATTTCTGCCACCCGTCCATCGTGTATCCGGCAGGGAAAGTCCCTCCAGGGCACTCGGGCTCTCCCCTTTCTCAGACTTCTCGTTGAGAAAAGGGTGTCAGTAGCATTCAGAGACCAGTTGATCAAATCCATAATTCTCTTTTAGGATTTTTAGACACAGACTGTGAGACAGTGTGCCAGGGAAGTGAAAAAAAAGCACGAGACAAGACAAGGACATAAGAAGCTAAGCAGGGAAGATAAGGGAGAGGAGAGGAGAAAAGTGCGACCCCCTTCGCTGAGAGCCAAACAAGAAGATGGAACTCAGTTAGACATAGAAAGAAGAGCTTGTGTGAAAGCGTGAATGGAGCAGGTTGTAAAAAATGCTTTGAGTAAGATCCAGTCCAGGGTTACCAGTAATACAGTTGTATGTGTAGTTAATGGCTTCCTTTGTTGAATAAATGCTTCTAAAACAGTTAACCTCATCGTCTGCTCATAGTTCTTCAGCCAGGAATGAGCTACAGTAGACTCTGAGCATATTTAAAAGAGTAAAAGTCAGCACGACAGCATGTTTTAATGTGGCCGAATTTGTCTTTCTAAACAGTGGAAACAACCCACTGTGTGCCCAACTCACGTTTGACCACTAGGTGGTGACAGAGATCTTTTAGTGGTGTTAGAAACTAGAACTTCAATTGTAGACTATAACCTATCGCTGTATGTTTAATAGAAAAATGAGGGGGGTTTGGTTTCTATTTTAAGAGCACTGTCTGTCATAGTAGCTTGACTATAAACCTCTGCCTTCCTCGCATTTGTTTCTGCATGTTAAAGGATCATCTCTTCTTTAGTTTGTCTGATGTTTGGTGGGTTTTGTTGGATAGCTGTGACAGGTGAGGGGAGGGGGCGTGTCTGATCTGAAATACCCCCTTCTTAACCCGTTCCACTCTCAGACATACCTACATCCATCACTCTCCCTGGCATGCTGACACGCCCCCTCTCCATCTATTGTGGATATGTGCATTTGTGTGGGTGGGCCCACTGTTCTTTCCTTATGGAAATTGGAAAATATACATTCATATGTATGCACTCTCTGCACCAGCACTATTAATGTTTTATGCAACGTTTAAATTAAGTGAAGGACAAGACATAATAGCTGCAGCTTGAATGGAGGAACGAGTCGCTTTTAGCCTTGAGTGACTCTTCCACTTTAGTCACTCTAACAGACTTTTAAAGCTTTTTATTCATTCTGAGAGAGCGGCTGCAATTAAAATGTAGTTAGCCACAGTATCCTGAAAAGGATGCCATGACGTTTTGAGTTCAGTCTACTTGCCGGTCTTTGTTAAAGTCAAAGAAAATACAGTCTACATTTTGGAAGGTTCTAACTTCTCAACAATAGGATGTAGAGTCGCTGCTGCACCTGAAAGTTAAATCTCAAAGATGGAGGGTAAAAAGATACTATATGTTCACATGCCAGTACAGACTCTTCTATAGCTCAAATTAATTTAGACTTCCAGTGAGTACGCATCTTTTCCAGTAGAGGTAGAGAAACAGAGAAGAAAACAAGTGCTGTGATTCTCCACCTGTAAACACGTCCTGTCTCTGTGCAGATGTGCTCATAGTGCGTCTCCCTTCAGCACGTTCTCACTAACAGTTCGGGCAACAGGAAATAGAAGACATGAGAGGAATGGCAGAATATTGCTCTTCACATTTGGCTTGTTTTTCTAATGTGCGAGATGCACATCATAACATAATTTGCTATAGGTGAGCAGCATCTGGTATCAGTGAGCACTTTGGGGAGATTGGATGTGATCCAGGAGTGTCCCTCCCCTCTCCTCGTCCGCTTTCATTTTCTCTCTTTTCGCTCTCCTCTGCAGCCGTCCCACTTGCAGGTCTTTTACCTTTCTAAATATATCTTTGCCCTGAGCATTTTGCCTTCCCACCTCCACTGTGCATTGATTCTCTTCTAGCATTGATCTGAAATCCACTATCTGTGTGTGACCGTGTGGGTTTAAGCATGAGCGCCTCTCCAATTGCGTGGAGGTGTGTATGCAGATCCACAAACATTATGAGAATGTGTGCTCCAGATTTAGCGAATTGATTTTTTTCCTTTTCCTTTTTTTGGGCTTTTTTTTTGACCTAGTGTCCCTTTAGTTCTGCTCTCGAGTTCTAAAATGTAAATGTCTCTGACAGAGTCTTTAGACTTTGACAGCTGTGCTCTTCTTTGAGCAGGACACTGCTTTGAATCAGGGCGTGCATTCTACACATGAACCTCCCAAATCACAATAGCTCCTTTGCTTAGCATATGAAAAGAGCAACTGAAACCAAAATGCCTTTTATCTCTCAGTCAAATCCTGTTTCTCCTCCTGTTTTAATTAAAATATTTGTCATTTGAAGCACAGACCGAATTTATATCCAAGTCAGTTCACCAGGATATGAAACTGTTCCACTCTAGTGTTCTTACAGAGCTAAATAATGACAGTGTGAAGGTGGCTACATCATCCTTTGCAGCAACCCTTTCTCCAGGTCAGGCTGAAGTAATGAAACAGTCACAAAGCGCTCACAGTACCTGTGAATCCCACTCCAGCCAGACTTCAGTTTTATTGTGGCGTGGTGCAAAAAAGAAAAGAAAAGAAAAGAAAAGAAAAGAAAAAGAGAGCCTGTCCCTGTGCGTTTGCAAGGAGGCCGCCACTGATGGATTAAAAAAGACATGGGTGGAGAAGGGGAAGGATTTGCCTGCTCACTGCTTGGCTACTTGGGGGTATCGCACAGCCACAAGCTGAAATTCATTTTTCCCCCTCACACAGTTCCCATCACAGTTTTGTCAGAGAGGCAATCGATGCCCAGGCACTATAGTTCTGATATATGCTGCTGCCAGTGGGGCATGATGTATGCTTGCTGTCCCGTGGACGGGCTGTGTGCAACTTCTGCTACTCCCGAGTGAGTAAAGCCATTAGAGGAATCAAATTAAAATGTTTTCAATTTTAGAGTACATCTGTACTTTATTAAAGTATTTCTGGGTTTCTGTGTATATGTTATACTTTATACTTATATTTTCTAATGCAAATATTGTACTTTGTACTCAGTAGTTCTTATTGTGCTTTAGTAACTTGATGATTTGATGCAGACACTAGTCCCCCTCTTTCTGTGCCAGCCCATTTTAAAAACATCTTCAAACATCTCTGTGACACACTCATGGTGGTGTTTAACATTTCATACGTCCTTCATCTTCAGTTCACCTGGCGGCTCAGCACAGTGTGCATATCAGCTCTCATTTATTGTGTCTGGGGAAGAAAACTCTTGCTAGCGTTCTGTTTTCTCAATGAACAACAAAGCTTCCATAGAAATACGACGCTGTGGTTATGGTTCCATCATTAGCTCCTGGTGTCTGAGCAGGAGGTAACAGTGTCAGGACATAATGGTGTCTTTGTTAACTCTGACAGCTGTTAATTTCAGGCTGGCTTTGAAACTTCAAGGGATGTATTTAAAATGTCACATAATCAATAAAGCGTGCATAAATCACAGCACAGCACAGCATGCATCAGAACGTCTGCAGGAAACTGAACTGAAAACATTAAATTAAGCATAAAAGAAACAAGCATTCTCTTCTGAGGGTTGCTGTGCAGCAAGAACAAGGTCTGAGTGAGCAACACAAACCTTTCTGATGTGTGTCTGTGTAAGTGTGACAGAGAAATTTATATAGATATATGTTGGGTTTTCTTCCTCCTTTTTCTATTTTTAACCTTAAAATAGTGCAAAATGGAAAGACCCCTATTCTGTGTAATAACTGTCCTTTTGATAACAAATATTTATTTGCTAATTTGTAATCTGAAATCCTGTTATCTGAATTAGTATACTCACAATCTGATAACTTCCAGTCAAAGTAAGTGATACAACGAGCAGAGAAATAATCTAATGTGAGCTAATTTACAGACTGCAGTTATCATGTCCAAGCATCAACCATTATTTGAAGGGATTCAACATACAAACTGTGAATCCCTTTATCATCTAGCCAGTCATCTCTCTTCCTACACTGATGTATTTGCTGGAACTGGAATTTCCTTTTGGGTGATTGGATTATTCCAGCCGGTCAGGTACTTCATCAGGCTTGTTACTTGATGAACTGAGACTGCTGTTATTCCTTAGAAGTGATCATAGAAGTTTTTACTCAGCGACTTATAGTTTCACTAATTTCTTTTGTCATCAGTAGATGCCTTTTCAGAATTAATAGTACAGAACTCAATAGAGTGTCCATATGAAAGGTGAATGTAAGGTGATGGGCCACAGTGGATCTCCAGCGTCAGAGTGTCAGTATCTTCGGAGCTGCACACTGGAAAGGTCCCCTGATTAGCTGCTTTGGAACGAGGTGATTAACCTGTTGCTCCAATTTGTGATAATTAAAACATTCATAATGTTTTTAATACTCCCCTAACCAGTAATTCTTTGTGATTCTTTTGCTCCTTTGTGATTCTTTTTGCCCATTGTCATTATTAGAGATGTTTTACTATTGAGTGACAATAGTATTGAGTAAAAATTACCTTTATCAAAAAAACCTTTAAACTGGCAACATTGAACCTGTTAATTTAAATCAAAGTCTTTTGATTTGTTATTGGTCGCTGTGAGCAAAGGCTCTTTAATGCTAGCTTGTGGACACTTGCAGACAGCATAGATGTGTAGCTGTTTTAATCAAAGTAATTTCAAATGTTACTGGGATCCACCAAAAGAATATTTAGTGTGTGCAGTTTGGTGTAGTTTCTGAAAGGACTGATTGAGAAGAGCAAGTGAACATCTGAAATATGGCACTCAGACCCAATCAAACCGTACTACTGTACTACTGGTACAGTAGTATACTACTGATACACTATACAACGGGTATAGTAGTATACCTCATATTTACTGAATTATGAACTGTGTTGCAAAATTCCAAAATTCTGCAATGTGCATGTCACTTACCTCAAAACAACAGTCATTTTCTGCACTGCACATCAATTTTATATCCTGCAGATAAAGGTGACAGGCTGCACGCCTTCAGCTTCTCACACATTACCAAGACATTTCAGTGACTCCTGATGACTTAGGCTGTATTTGCAGCCTGCAGAAGAACAACAGTTGGAAAAAAAAAAGACTTTTGGTGTCATGCCATAGATACTGTTACTACCAGTAACCTAAGTTGTTTTGAGAATTTTTTTTTTGCTATTTGTGCAAATTTTATTATTTTAAATGTCATTTAAATTATCATCTATTTTTCTTAATTTTTATCTGTAATTTTTTTTTTTTACTTATTCAATGTATCATTTCTGGAATGTCAGGTGTACAGCACTTTGTGTTCAGCTGGGAGTTGTTCTAAAAGTGCTATATAAAAAAAAAAAAAAATCCATCTCTATATTTCACACAGAGAAAAGCCCAGTTATGGGAACATACTGGATTATTCTTATGACCATATTGATGGTTTTCTTTACTGTAGGCACACAATATTTTGAATGTCTTCTAAATATTGCATCCCCATGGCTGTCTCCATCTTAGTTACGATGACTAAGGATGTTATTGCGTGTGACAAGATGAAGAGACAGGAAAGGTGCACTCAACAGAAACACTTCACAGACACCATCCTTTTTTGTCTACAAACTCCCAATGTGTTTGAATTAAGCCGTCCATTCTCTGTCACTCATGCCTTCTTTACACTGCAGCAGCTATCTGCACACTCAGCTTTAGTGCTCAGCGGCTAGTTTGCTCATATATCTACCAAAATAAGGCCCAATCTGAGCTCATTTTGAGATGAGCAGTGAAAATATGCAATAATTCATTTAGGTGATGATGTGGGTGTTAATAGCCTGCCTTAGTGCTGCCCTCATTTTACCATGAAAGCAGCAGGAAAGACAGCTGACTGACAGTAATGGCTTCCATCCAGACTGACAGGATCAGACTGTGGTTTTAGGTCACCTTTTAGTGTTTCCCCGTTGTAATGTCTGAGTGTTCTCAGAGTTTATGCTGTATCTTTTTTGCTTCGGCTTTGTTACTAAAAGTGCGATTGTGGAAATGTGTTTCTGTATGAATTGTTCTTCTTTTTTTCCTCTCTCTCTTTCTGAATTAGTTACATGAAGAATGTTGTTGGTGACTTGGTACATAAAGTGTTAGCTTTGCAATTCAAGTAATCAGTTACTTACTTTTTCTAACAGACTGTCAGCGGTACAATTTTAGCACATTTGCAGTGGCATGCATAGGCAAACGTAAATCGTGATTCTGTCAGGATGTAAGATTTTATATGTTTTATATTAAGTGATCATCGTCTGCTAAGAAGCTCTACTTCACATTTCACCTGTAACACACCTATGCACCAGCTAGCTTTTAGCTCAAACTGTCTCTCTGAGAGAGTTTGTTGCTGGTTGTGCAGTGGAGTAAATTCTACTAATATGAACTCACCACACAATGAGTTAAATCTATACACTCAAAGAACATCTATAGTCTATTACACCCTCTGATTAAAACACCTAACATGCACAAGCTAAGTGCAAAGAGGGGACTATCTATTTGATACAAAGTACTATGAAAGGTACTTTTCTCAGTAGGCAATTCTTTATTATAAAAGATTACTTTGACACAGAGGTCTTTCATAATGGCTTTCAAACACCTTTTAGATTAGTTAGCAATTAAATCTGATAAACAGATGACTTTCAAATCAGCTTGGTGTAGCTTGGCATTACTTCCAACGACAGCATGGAGATATGAAACTAGAAAATAACTGAGAAGAAAATAATGGCATCCCATGGGCCCCATCCAGTCATTGCATCTTTTTTTTGTATTATATTTAGAGCTGGGCGATATGAGATTTTTTCATATCACGATATGTTTTTTTCATTTCAGGCGATAACGATATCTATCACGATATAAGCCAAATAACTATATTTGTAAGATTTAAATGTGCCGTTGCTCACAAGTAAAATGTGAAATAATCAGCAGCTTGTTTTTATTTAAATATTTATTTCCCATAATAAGTTCAACAGGGTAGATGTACTTAAGGAACATGAGACTTTTTCAGATAAATAAAGGCAAATATTGCAAACTACACAAAAGGCAGCCGCTAAAGTTTCAAAATAGAACAAATGAAACAGACTACTAAATTGTCAATTCCACTTAGAAACAAAGTATTAATTCTAAAAATAAATCTTAGTTTGTTTTACAGAAGAACAGACAAAACTGACTAACTTTTGTCAATATCAAATAAACTGAGAACTAAAAGGAAATTCTCAACCTCTCCTAGGGCAGGGATAGCTCAGTAGGTAGAGTGGTGGCCCCATGATTGGAAGGTTGGGGTTTCGATTCCCCTGAACAGCTACCCTGAGGTACCCCTGAGCAAGATACCGTCCCTACACACTGCTCCCCGGGCGCCCAATGGCTGCTCACTGAGTGAATGGGTTAAATGCAGAGAGGGATTTTCCCCACGGGGACCAATAAAGTACACTTTCTTTCTTGTATAGCTTAGCTTTTCAAACAGTTGTAACAGTTACTTTAGTCTGACAAAAGCCGAATGACGAATTAGCGCTTCCAGTCAGAGACTGAGGCTACGTCCACACGTACACGGGTATTTTTGAAAACGGAGATTTTCCGTTTTCGTTTTAAAAAATAATCCCGTCCACACATAAAGGGAGAAATGAAGGAAAACGCTGCTATGAACATGCCAAAGCAGCAGGTGGAGCTAGATTCCTAACCGTGCAGAAATGTTGGCCAATCAGAAGTCTAGAAGCCTCGGTGGGAAAAAGTAAACAAAGCTGGGGCATAGAAGCAGAACCGAGTCGTATGTGTGGAGGGACAGTAACTGTGTGTATATGTAAGCATTTAAACACTGCAGAGAGTAGAATTAACAGAAACAGTATTGTAGAAATTCATTTCACCGAAACAATAACGTGGCGCACAGTGTGACGCATGCACCAGTTTATTGTATTTCCAGACTTGCTTTCGGCACAATTTACAGTGCACGCTACTCTGTTTTTTGTCAGACTTGAAATAGCCGAAATACCTTCACACTACGGAACTTCCATGGCTCTTCCGTTCGACTATCTCTCCGGCGTTGTTTTCTGTTTTCTGTTTTCTCTTCGGTCACGCTTGGTTGATTTTTCTAGTCGGCACATTCATTTCCTCCATTACCCGCTGGCTGCTTCCCAAACAAACACACGTGCGGCTTGGCACTTGTGCTGTACGTAACAAGTCACGCGACGTGACGCTGCGGCTGTGATTGGTTCGGCTCTGCGCTACTGAATTTGGATCGGCTGACCTTTTTTTTTTCTTTTTTAAGAGGACAAGAGCGGCGAGGTCTATCGCGATAGCTTAATTTCTCTATCGAGTAAAAGTTATATTGCGATACATATCGTTATCGTTCTATCACCCAGCTCTAATTATATTTGAGGTGATGTTGTTGATTAGATTCACTCACCAGATTCTACCATTTATTCTAACTTTATGCAGTCAAAGCCTTGTAAAGTCAGCTATACATCTGCTCATATATTGCTGAATTGAAGATGCAACTCCATAACAAGTGCTTTCCCATAACATGCTCAGTCATTTAAATGTTATTTTACCACCATCACTTTTTCTCCAGAGATTTATGTCTTGCTTTTATTTAGGCTTGTCTATGTCATGCTGCAGAGGGAGATATGAGAGTGTTTATTTCACACTATTGGTTTCCTTTAAATTTCCATCCTAAAAAAAGTGTCCTAAAATCTACTGATGCATGTAGAAACACAGCGGTGCCACATCTGACATGCAGGATGCAGGAAGGATAGCAGCTGTTTGTCCCGAGTTCAGGCCTCCTTCTTCACATCTGTGCACCGTGCATCCTTGTCCAAAGTCCTACTAGTGCAGCCCTAAACTACACATGATAAGAAAAAGGACAGTTTGCCCAAGTAACCTCAGCCTATAAGGCCCATCCTGTTTGTTAGTTAAAATTAGATTTAAAAGGATGAATAAGCGACTTCAACTTCCTCACTACTCTTGTTTAGTTGGAGTGCATACACCCACTACTCCCTACACACATAATTTTCTAGGAAAAGAGAAAAAGAAGAAAATGAGCTCTATGAAAGGTATTAAATTCCATAATAGATCGTCTTCCCACCACAGAGGTGGTATGTAGAGGGAAGTACAAATAAATCAATATAACAAAGTGGGCTGTGCTGGAAAGACAGACAGTGGGCTGAAATATTAACCGAGCACCACAGGAACACAAGCCAAAGCCTATGAAACAGAGAATCCATTATGGACAAGGCTGAAGCTGTCTGAGGAATTGGATTCAGTAACAGGAGGGAGGGGGTGCGATGCCCGTTCACTGGTTTTATTGAGAACTCATTGCATGGCAAAATTGAGAAGCCATTGATATCGATCAGCAACAGTGGAGAGAGGAGAAAGCGGGCTTTGAAAACCGACAATATTCACCAAAGTTTTGTTTTTCTGTTCCCCTCAGAGATTGGATAGAAAACACATTTCCTCATATTCTCCTCATATTTCTCTATTCTCTTGCATCTGTTGCTGTTTACTTTTTTCCGTCTACTTTTTTTTCTGTTCCTGTCTCACTGCATACAGTTTCATGGTGTATTATTTTTACGGTGTATTGTATTGGAGGATTTATGAACATAAGTAATTTACAAAACTGTGTCAGAGGTCAGGTTGAGGGGGGGGCAGGTCTCACACTCAGTAAAACCACTTTGTAGACTAATTAACTAATTAACAAACAACTTCATTATTAGTGTAAAGAAAGAGAAGAACATCCAGAAAACATTGAAGTTTAGTGAACGACCCATTTCTAAAACAGGAGGAAGAACAGGATCTGATGTGATCTGATAGGACCAATTACACCCATTCCCAACATTAAATCAAATGTGTAAGGAAAACATCGATGTTCCAAGGTGAGCACCTGAACAAACATCCATACATGACAAGTCGACAATGCTTTCACTGTGGCCAGTTCATCAAGGCACTGATGCCAAAGGACACCTTGTGTGTATCACTGAGATGCCAGCAGCTTTGACAAAACATCAGTAATTGATGCCCAGGAAATTAGAACAGGCTCATACTGGACCTTTCCACCTTGTATCCATCCTCTATTCCCAGATGTATTATCTTTGCCTCTCTTGTCTCCATTATTTCGTCCCCCTTCCCCCCACCTTGATAGTAGTACCTCTGGAAATCCTCGTCCACAGGTAGTGTTGACAGAGCTTTTCTGTGAGCACTCAAATGCAAGACTTGGCCTTGTAAGGTCGTGAAGGAGAGTGAAATGAAAAAGGAGAGTGATTGTAGGGTAGCATTGTTGCTGAGGTCAGGGAGAACACTCATCCCCTGGATTTACACCCAAACTACAATATACAGCAGGATTTGTGACTGCAGAAATCCAATTTCTCCTTCGGAGTCTACTCATGGGCATGGACCTTGGTTTAACATATTACTATTAATATAGCCCTATGTTGTTACAGTTTTTCCTTGTAGTATGTACCAATGCGATTATGCATTTGTTAGTTTTTCATCCACAGACAGCATTATTGTTACAAAAAAGGGTTAGTGATTTTTCCCCAATCCACACATGGTCAAAATCATACAGGCTCAGATACATACGTTCACCTCCCCTGATATTTGGTTAAATGTCCCATTGCAAGTTGCACCTTGACGACATGTTTTTGGCAGCTGTCAACAAGATTGTGGCATAATTCTGGATGGATATTAAATAGCCACAGACCATTCCAAAACCAGTCCTAATGCATATTTGGCATCATTGCCGTTTAATAAAACCCAACTGTGTGTAAGTTTCAATCATCCAGCCTGAGGTGAAATTGAAGAGTATGGAGGCAGTCCTCCTTCTTCATTATTATTCCAGCCCCGGAGCATAATGATACCACAAACATTCTTGGCAGCTGGCAGTGCTCTTAGGTTAGAAAACCTCACTCCAAACATGCATCTGGTCATTGTGGCCTAATTGCCTCATCTGACCATAAAACCTTTCACCACAAGGTTTGTCCATGTGAGCACATGCAAATTTCAGTTGATCCTGAATTCTTTGATGATGTTTCAACCTCTACTGGTCTTGACAAAAGCATCATCACTCTTCATAAAAGTCTCTTGTCTTGAAAAATTGCAATATTGAGACACATATTATATGCCACCAGTCTGTGTAGACCTTGTTTGAACGGATGAGGCCTGTTAAGAAAATGATTTTTGTATAGTATCTAAAGCTGCTTTGCATATAGGTACAAACTGCAGACAGAACATATGTCAGTTAGATAATGAATGAACAATTAAAGCCCCATTTAGTCTTCATTAACAGTTTCCATGCAGATCCAGGAGGTTCGGTTTTGTCAGACCTTACAGGTGTCATGTCTCATCAGTACATTTCACATCTCATTTTATAAGTCAATCAGTTTGTGCCTAATGATGTGACATAATTGTTTTCTATTTCGGTTTTGATTAGTGTTTTTAAAACTACAAACGCTTTGGTGTCAGGGGACACTGTTCAAAAGCACTCAGTCCCTCCTACACAGTATTAATAACCTGAAACATTTGTTCACTTAATATTTGCCATGGGACCTAGAGTTAAAAAGTAAAGTAACAGAGTATACTGTGGGTAGAGGCGCTCAGTCAGTGAAAATGAAAAAAACAGAATCCGGTGGTTATTGTTAAACAGTATATAAAAAACTGAACAGAAGGCCAAGAGCTTGTCCCCAGAAGTAACAAGGGCAAATGCTGAAGTGAGTACTTTGTGTTATTCAACGGTTCCATGACAGTACTTTGGGTATGCTTTTCATACAAGTTTCACACAAGACAGATACAAACTTTCCATATGGGATGGCACTTTCTATACAGGCGCTGTGGAGAGCATCCTCACACAGAACATGACATCGTGGTTCGGGAACAGCTGTGTGAAGGACCAAAAAGCTCTCCAGAGAGTGATCCGTACAGCAAAACGCTGCTGCAGGATTGCTCTCCCCCCGCTTCAGGACACCTACACCAGGAGATGCCGGACTAGAGCAGCGCAGATACTGAAGGACCCGTCCCATCCTGGCAACAAACTGTTCCAACTTCTGCAATCTGGTAGAAGGTTCCGCATCTTCCGGGCAAGGACAGAGAGACTCAAGAGGAGCTTCTATCCCCAAGCCATCCATGCTCTAAACACACACACCCGCCCTCTCACATCATCTATAATTGACTGAGACAGGACTCTCTTCCAGACACTCTAAACCAAGGCACAATGTACATTTCAATTCCTTTAATTTTAAATATGTTTATATTGTCTATCCTGTAAAATAGTCAGATGTCTATTCATATTAATGTACAGAATTCACCTGCTTGCTGCTACTACTGCACATTCACCCAGTGTATATACTATATATATATATATATATATATATATATATATATATAAATAATGTTCTTCCTCTACAACCCCCCCCCAATTTTTGCACATGTCGAGGAGCGTGTCAGGCTACATTTCACTGTGTGTTATACTTGTATAACTATGCATGTGACAAATAAAGAACCTTGAACCTTGAACCTTGAACAACTGTGAACCTACCAAGACGAGGCCGTCCACCTAAACTCACAGGCCGAACAAGGAGAGCGCTGATCAGAAATGCAGCCAAGAGGCCCATGGTGACTCTGGACGAGCTGCAGAGATCTACAGCTCAGGTGGGGGAATCTCACAGTTTGTGCAGTGCACGACTAATAGTCGTGCACTGCACAAAATTGGCCTTTATGGAAGAGTGGCAAGAACAAAGCCATTCTTAATAGAAAACCATAAGGAGTCCCGTTTGCAGTTTGACACAAGCCATGTGGGGGACACAGCAAACATGTGGAAGAAGGTGCTCTGGTCAGATGAGAACAAAATGGAACTTTTTGGCCAAAATGCAAAACGCTATGTGTGGCGGAAAACTAACACTGCACATCACTCTGAACACACCATCCCCACTGTCAAATATGGTGATGGCAGCATCATGCTCTGGGGGTGCTTCTCTTCAGCAGGGACAGGGAAGCTGGTCAAAGTTGATGGGAAGATGGATGGAGCCTCTTGGAGTCTGCAAAAGACTTGAGACTGGGGCGGAGGTTCACCTTCCAGCAGGACAACGACCCTAAACATAAAGCCAGGGCAACAATGGGATGGTTTAAAACAAAACATATCCATGTGTTAGAATGGCCCAGTCAAAGTCCAGATCTAAATCCAATCGAGAACCTGTGACAAGATCTGAAAACTGCTGTTCACAAACGCTGTCCAGCTAATCTGACTGAACTGGAGCTGTTTTGCAAAGAAGAATTTGCATGGATTTCAGTCTCTAGATGTGCAAAGCTGGTAGAGACATACCCTAAAAGACTGGCAGCTGTAATTGCAGCAAAAGGTGGTTCTACAAAGTATTGACTCAGGGGGCTGAATAACTACGCACGCCCCACTTTTCAGTTATTTATTTGTAAAAAAATGTTTGGAATCATGTATGATTTTCGTTCCACTTCTCACGTGTGCACCACTTTGTGTTGGTCTTTCACGTGGAATTCCAATAAAATTGATTCATGTTTGTGGCTGTAATGTGACAAAATGTGGAAAAGTTCAAGGGGGCCGAATACTTTTGCAAGCCACTGTATATAAATGTAAACTAGCTGTAAATGTGCAAAGTTTGCTAATATAGGTACCAAAGCTGATCGTATGAGAGTAATTTTAGAAAAAAAAAGGTCCATTTAAAGCTTCAGCTTTACGTTGGATGATTTCTCCAGTATTGTGGACATGGATTCTTGGTTTGGACTAACTGCTGTGTGCTATGCCAGTTTTGTTTTACAGTCTACAGTAAACCAAGTTCAGTGGGAGAGCACGATGATAACGGTTCCACCAGCTGCTTATAGCAAACATTGTGTGTGTGTGTGTGTGTGTGTGTGTGTGTGTGTGTGTGTGTGTGTGTGTGTGTGTGTGTGCAGCTGTATGCATGCATGCGCATAGAGCTAGTGGGCAATTTAATTCAGATTCAGTGGAAATGATAGTCAGGCATATTGCTGTTTTTCGTCATGCTTTCACAGAGCCGTGGTTCCATTCTCAACTAGGAATGGCATAGAAGAATGTTTGCCAACAGCAGCGTGGCTTCTCCTCCTTCTCCTTCATCTTCTCCTTCATTCACCTACAGTGTGTGCAGTGTTTGCAACAGAAACAGGGCTTCAGCGGACAGGAAGGATTACATGCTCAAAATAAAGCCACAAAGAAATATACACAGGTACACAGGAATATGTGTGTTTCAAAATATGTTCATGTCTAAAGAAAACATTGTAAAGGAAAAGATTTTATGCAGATACAGACACATTTCAGTAAAGGTCAAGCCAACCACAATGCATTTTTAAGCTAATGAATCAAATTAAAAGGGAAAACAATGTGATGTAAGATTTAAATGAATCTAAAAAGATTTAACTATAAATCTGAAGCTCACCTTGGCTTACTCGTCCTGTTGGCTGACTGAGCTGCAGTGGCATAGCAAGTTGTCCTCTAATTGGAGGGTTTGCAGTTCCATCACAGCTTTTCCATGTGCCAAATTTGAGTTTTTCCCAACTGCAGATCAGCCTGTTGAATGACATCTATGTTGTCATTGTAATGCACTTTGAAACCACTAGAATTAGTTTTTAAGCTCTACAGTCCATTTAACATTACTTAGCTGTTCAGCTCACATTTTGCTCTTCAGTGTCATTGCACTCACAACATTGTTTTTGGCAGCAGCTGTTTTCTAAGGGAAAGCTCAAAAACCTCCTTGTACACCATCTGCTCAGCAGCAAAGAACACACCTACACACTTAGAAACCAGTTAGACTAACTATATGAAGCAGAAAGCAGCCAAAGAATGAGATATTTGCCTTCTGAGTTTGTTAAGATGAAAAAAAATGATATCCCCTGTGTCCCCAACATCCCTCCTCTCTCTTCTCTTACTCTAAAGACAAGAAACTATAACTCTAATCGGCTAATCTGACAATCTGACCAAAGGAGAGGAAAAACACAGTGCCATATGGATCCTGGTGTAAACCAGATCACACATGGGACTTAAAACAAACCCTGTATCATAGTTCTCTGCTTTCTACAGCTACACTTGACCCAAACACAAAAATACAAGCCCCCCAGTTCTCAAAATATCCAAGGATTACATTTCCCATTTGTACTTTGTAATACAAACTAAGATACAAATACAATTTCCTTGAGGCAGGCTTGTAAATGTAGAGAAAATAAGGGATTTTCTCTATGATAAAAATACTGGACCTGATATAAACTTGAGCAAACACATGTTCAGCTCCCAGATCACACAGTAACAGATGATACTCATTTCCTTAGTGGCCTTTAAAGCGTTTGAATTAATTTATTTGTCCTTTATTAAAAATGAAGCAGCCCACGCCACATCTGAATGACAATGCCTGCACCATGTGTTGGTCCATCTGGCCATGATCCACAGCCATACAGCACGACACTCTGACTTTCTCAAAATGTTTATAAACCATAGGCCCCATCTCACTATATAATATATATATATATGCCTATGACTTTGTCTGTATAAGTTTTTCTTATGCAAACCAGTTCGACATATTAATTTAACAAATCAAGTATTGGTTTGTTGAACATGTCTTGGGCACAAATGAAATTATCTCATTACAATTTGACTGAAACGGGGGGTAAACAGCTCTCTAGTGGTTTTGGCAGTGTCACTGAGGATGGGGATTTGGGGTAATTTATTTTGTGGTCCAAGTTCTAAGTGGTCTCATTGATTTATGGCAATGCTAAACAAATCTAGGTAATATGATGGGAAATAAAAAAAAAACATGAACCAGACAGCATTTGTGCATGGAGTGGAGCTGTCATCGGGCTCTGTAGATATGGGGAGATTAGATAAGAAGCTAACAGTTGAATGAGCTGCGTCTCACAGCAGTTTAAACAGCAGTGCAACCAAATGTGATTTGCACATTAAATGTGCTCTCATTAATGTGAGTCTATTAGCATGTTGGCCTTTTACAAAGTTATCAGCTTGTAAATGGTATGAGTTGCAGATGATAAAAGCTTATCATTGAGAAAGTGACAGTCACCCTATCAGTAGCTGGGGTCAGATATTCTTCTTTAGTTAAGTATTTCTTTTCTCTGATGCCTTTAATTAAACACAGAAAATAATTGTATGTCAATTATTATTACTCCTCTTATTCTAGAAGTAAATTCAGTTCTGCAACCACTTTCTCACACATGCACTTCAACCATTAACCAGGATGTCAACCAGAGCAAGTGTCTCCCATTCTAAATTAACTGGTTCTACACTTGTGACTGGACTTAAGTCAATATAAAATACCACAATTTTGGATGGGTCCAGTTGGGTCCAAGTGATGTCAATTTTGTTGTCAGAGGGTGAACACAAGGGTCTAAACAGATGGCTGCATTTTTTTGTGACTGTGCAGAATCATTTGCAGTGCACTACATTACAGTCATTAACTGCATGTACATCCTTCAGGTTGACTCCAAGTGGACTTGAAAAATAGTCTATTTGCATAATAATAGCAATGCCAACCGGTGTCCACAGGCTTATGCATCTGTTTCTGCAAGCTAGGCAGTTTTGCTCATCATTTAAGATGTCATTTAAGCTCGGGATGTGCAACACTGTCCAGATTTTTTTTAAGAAACTGTGTAAAATGACTGGATGTCTTAAACTGTGACTGCGTTAAGGCTGACATGTTGTCTACTTGGCTGTTTTGACTGTGATCACAGGACTTGAGAGTGGTGACTTGCAATATGATGACTTCAGCTCTTACATCTCCATGTTTATTGAAGTAATAAATCAGGTTTAGAACTGACACACAGGAAAAAGTGCACACTCACATGAGCTTTGACACCCGTTTGTGATTGTAGAGTGCTGATGGATTATCCAGTAGCTGATCACAGACGTTGCGTCCACTTTAAGAGACTCACAGTCTCCCACTTTCTGTGACTGCCATGCAAGACCATATATAAATGTGACTGACTTTAGACACTTTGTGAATTTGTACAGCTGATACTAACTGGGAGCAAGTCACTGGAAAATGAGAGAACATGCGAATAAGAATGAAGCACAAACAACAGGATCTATCATTTTGTCAGTGTTGAACAGTAATTACATGTATGATCTTACATTGCAATGCATGTGGTGTTTCAAATGCCAGATTTATGCTAAACATCTGGTTAGCATTATAGCATTATAAAAAGCTTTTTTAAATACACAAATTAATAAAAATAACAATAATAATAATAATAATTTGTCAACTACATAAAAACTCCTTTTAGATGGTTTTACAGAAGACAGTCGTGCTCCACGTTTTCATATTTTTTCTCAATGATACCTGATATACAGTCATTTTTAGAAATTTTTCCACCTAGCAGTACAGATAAATAAAGTTTATTCAGCACGGTAGTAAATACAATTTTAGGAAAAAAAATTAATTTCTCCATTTGCTTAGGAAATCAGGGAATTTAACCAATACAGAGGTTATTGAGGCACAGGCACTTGTATCCAGTACTCCAACACAAATGTACAGTAGATGCTTTACAGTAGTGATGCTATTTGTAGACAGCACAGTTTACCATGGAGAGGAAAGCACATCAAAGATTAGAAACACTGGCTATTGCTTCAGTGAATAGTGTTCGTTTCTTTTAACAGTCAGTTTGTATATTATCACTAGCTCTCTGTGCAGCAGGGGTTAGGCCAAGGGACTAATAATATCACAAAGATAAAAAAGAAAGAGAATGCCACAATACAAGTCGCTTCACTCATTTTATGTATTGCCCTTTGGTGACAGTAGACAGCTACAAGGTGCACACGATAGTCTGCACAGCTCTGCATATGGCCTACAGGCTACCGAGACTATATAACATTGAGTTGCTTTACAGCCATATTATAAGAATAGGGAGTGTCTGAGTCAAAGAACATGTGCAGAAAGATCAATGGATGAGTGTGGTGGCGTCAAAAGTTGTGAATGAAATTATTTTGAGAGCAAGTGAGAGCAGGAATGAAGGAGAAACAGAACAGTAACACATTTTCACAGATAAAAGCATAAAGACAGAACAGAAGCAATCTTCTTTTGAGAATTTAAGTGCGCAAAACTGAAACCAAGAGCCAGTAAGAATAGTTGCACCCTAGGTAGATTTTGCTTGCGTTGAACGCTCCTTCCACTCCAGTATGCTTCAGGTTAAGGCATTTTTTTTAAATCAGAAAATGATAGCACGTCAACAGATTTGAAAGTGGAGGATTAGTTGTTTAATATTGATGTGCTGAAGTTAACTGTGAACAAATTCATTTTAACAGCACAATCATTCAGCACATTGAAGCGATTTTCTTGTAATTATTTTTGTGTGAATCAAGACAGGTAGAGGTCACATTCTGTTATCCTTGTTATCTGCCTGCCTGATTGGCTGCCTGGGGAAAAATGGCAGGAAACGGCTATCACAAGTTGCTTATCAGAGCTGCATTGAATTGAAATAAACCACAGTGCCACAACCATGCAGACAGACACCCTGCTCCCTGCATGCTTTGATTGCGGCTTGTTTGAAGAAACCTGAAGGGTTACTGCCTTTTACACGTGGCGGCCAAAGAGGAGGTGGGAAAGGTCATTTCCTTTTGATGGCTGGCCCCTGCAGTCGTGCAGTTTGTGTGTATGTCACACACACACACAAACATCAGAGAGAAGCAGAATAACGTGTGTTCAAACATGGTAACCTTTTGTTCACTGACTGTTAGGCTTTATTGGAGCTGATGATGTATATCAGATATGCTGGATCTGTTGGTTTTTATTGGCTTTTCATATAATTCTAGAACTGTGTTATATATATAAATAAAAAATAAATATAACTATTTATTTTTACCCAGGCTGAAACATTTGGGTTAATGCAAAAATTTCACATTTCTCATGGTTCGTAGTTTTTGTTTGTTAAACGAGTTGCGAAATTGAAAAAGGAAAAGAGATTGTGCATTTGCACCAATCACAGATTTACAGGTTTTCAGGGCAGCTGCGGGTTAGGAGGCAGACCAGGTCATCTACCAATTAGAAGGCCTTTGCTCCAGTGCATCCGCTGGAGTGTGCGTGTAAGTGTTAGACGTGTTAGCCACAGGAAAAGGCGCATGAATTTGTGCGTGACTGGGTGAATCAAGCATGTAGGAACACTGCTGTATGAGTACCAGTCCACTTTAGCATTAACTATAAATCATAGCTGTGAATATGTGTAGACAATTGGGGATTTTCACTCTTCACCCCTCCCGAACCACCTCCCATGTTAAGATTGGTTTGATAACTATTCTGATTTAAACCGTCAAGCTGTTCGCACAACAGGACAGTTGAGATCTGGTGGCACAGGATGCCAGCCGACTACACTGACTGGAGCTGTGTTGTGGATTATTATCCTGTTGTTGGAAGAAATTGCCAGCAGTTAAGTAGAAAATGAATTGATGTTGCAGACTGTTGCAGAATGCTGTGGTAACCTTTTGTGTTCAAGTCCTCTTTGATCCCATACAAACTCCCAGTTTACCACCAGAAGTCCTGGATTATCTTTTTCCCTCTCCCAAATCCTTAACAAATGAATCCAATATTGTTTCTGTTCTTCCAGATATCACAATGTTCCTCTGTCCAGTGTCTCTCGTCTTTTGTCCTTCATAATTTTTCCCTTTTATTGGACAGGCTCAGACATGGCCTTTTCTTTACGGCTCTGCTGACACTGAGAAGAGTTTTACCATTTAATGAAACTGGCAGTTGTTCATCAAACTACACACCCTGACGTTCCTGTTGTGCACTGGGGTCTGCCGCTGTCCTTTTTCTTCTGGTTTGATCCAGTTTCTGCTGTTCTGGGTGGGAACAGTTGATACAGTTGGAAAAATGGTTTTCTAATATTGTAAATGTATGTAAAGGTAGCACAAAGTGAACAAAGAGTGAAAGAGTGAAGCCTTTGTAAGTCTGTGTAGATATTATTAAAATTTTGTCATTTTAAATAAACACAAATGTACTGGAAGTGTTTTAGTGACCCCCAAATTATGAACTATTGTGAAACAGAAAGAGAAAAGAACAAAGAGATTCCACTGACCACATGCAGTATCATAAGTGGAATTTCTTGTGTAGCTGAATGGCTAAACCTGTAATACATAGAGAAAATAAACCCCCAGAAGGACAGAAAACAGAAGTAATGTGTTTAGCCTTCACTTATTTTATCTCTAAAATGTTTAATATAAATGTTATTTGACTACACACGCCTAACTACAACAATATCTACACATTAGAAAAGTTAAGCAGCAAATTTCTATTCAAATGAAGTTATTGATAAGTGTTTTTTCCCACTGAAGACAGACCCACTTGTTGGACCTTCAGTCACCAGGTAACGGCTAATTTGTTATTCATGAAAAGCCACTTGTATAAAGCCGCCCTCAGCTGCTGCTGCAGCAGCTAAATTGGCCAATTACATTAATGGAAGACCATCTCTTTGTTCGCAGCAGCCATATCGGCTGTGGTGGAGGTGATGGTGGCGGGACTATGTGGGAGGTATGAAAGTAAAGAAAACAAATGTGACGTCCGCACGCAGAGACACACGTAGCAATTTTATTGATGTCTGTGTTGGAAGGAGGCCTCCATTATAGCTTTAGAAGGGTCTAAGATTGGACCAAATTACTGTTCGTGTGTTTGAAGTGTTCTGGTAGCGACGGTAGGTTGGGGGGACGCTGAGGCTTTGGATGAAGTGCAAAATGTCAGTGAAGCAGCTGGAGAGGGCTAATGAGGGTAGGGGTTGCTATCTCCATCAGTGCTTCTCGGGCCTGATTCGGGTAAAACTTGGAGGAAATCATCTGGAATTAAAAACCGCAGCACTCTCTGGGCCCACCCCACATCTCCCTCTGCACGTTTATTTTTCCACCTCCATTATATTTCTCCCATTTTGTTTTCCCTTTTGGTTTGAAGGAGCTATATTTCCCTCTAACCCTGTGTCCTGCTGTCCGACTATTCCCTGTTCCTGCTACCAAAGAGTATTTTGCAGTTATTAACATAGTAATGATTTCTGAGGACCTGACCACTGAGGCGGCTGACCACTGGTTTTTAGTTATGGTCGAAGGGAAGCGAAAGCTACCTGCTGGGCCTTCGAGTGAAGAAGGATGTAGTTCAGGCTCCACGATGAGACCTAGAGTTCATGTGTGAGCACATGGAAGAAGAGGCTGATGAAAATGCTAATATTTTTGTTTAGGGGAGCATTTCATGTTAAAAGGTTGTTTCAGATTCCTTATGTCTTTCTACACAAAGGCGGAAACACAGAAAAAATGCTCAAAGGTGAAACGACATGCACTTTATAAAGCCTATATCACTTTCTCATGTATTTCTCATTTTGTTGAATCTATTTATTAGTGTTCCTGAATGTGACCTTCTTGTCTTTTCTGGACAGTGGTTGCCTAATAATAATTTAAAAAACTGACAGTAAGTTTTTCTCTATATACATGAAACCGATCAGATACTGCAACTGATGCATTTTTTTAATGTTTATAAAAAAAATGAAGCTCACATAGTGCAAAGAACAAAGCTTGTGAAAGGGTGAAAGGGGCTTAAATTATAGTCAGTGAGACTACAAATGCAATGTACTAAACCATACCTGCTGTTTAGTTATAGTTGGCAGCATCAGCATGATCTTTTTACAGACTTGGTTTAGAATGAAATCTTATGTCATTTTTCTGTTCTGTGCTTTGTGGAAATGGACTGACTTGCAGATCATGCAGCCATTTAACCTCAACCACAGTACAAAGCACCTGACATTATTTGCCAATCCTCACTGCTTGACCTACAAATGTATTCTGACATTTTGATTGTGATTGCTGTGTCAGAGCTACACCCTTATTGAGCATGTAATACATGGTACATGTGTCAGATGACAGGAAGATTTTAATTTGCTGTTGCTATCTTCCACCTGTCCTTCATTTCTAAATAAAGAGATTGCAATTCCAGTGTTGCTTCCCCACACTTGTCATGATGCTCATATCAATATTCCCAGCTCATATTGTCTTAATATTATCCAAGGTGGTGCATATCCAAGACTCTAGTTTTATAGCTATTACAGCAAAGCAGGTTAAATCCAATTAAAGCAATGAAATCAAATTTAGCTGGCAACATCTGGATATGCTAATTTCTAACTGTTTGCTGCTAAATCGAATTTTTTCCCAAAGGCCATTTCTTTGACATGCCTGTAGCATGTTACCGTACATTTCCCCAGCAAGTCCCCAAGGATATATTTGCAGCAAGTAATTTGGCAGAGCTATGGGTTTTTATTGGCTAAATTTCAATTAAATACAATTACAACCTGTTTTTTGTAATTGAATGACACAAACAGCAGCTTTGTGAATATCACAGCGTGGACTCACATATGGCAGCAGGGTCTGTGTAATAGCTTTGTTGCATTTGCTTACATACATTACATGAAAAGAGAGTATATATGTGTTTTTTCTTAGCAAGCAGTATCACTGTGACACACATTTTCCACATACTTATTTTGTCAACATAGAGATGCACTGCATAAACACAATTACAGGAAGCGTATAAATGTCGTTATTCATCTGAACACAACAAATCAGAAAGAAAGATGTAAGCTTGGGAAGATTTCAGCAGCTTGAGGTCTGCTGCAGGCCTCAATCACAATCCACCCCCCTTCAAGAGAGGCTGACAGAAGAGGTGAAGAACAGGCCGTATAAGAATGAAATTTTAATGCTTCCTGTCTTGGTCACTGGCTCTACAAGGTCATCTGCTCGCGTTTCATTGTTGGAAACAGCCCATTGACTGGGGGCAATTGAAACTGAAGAGATTTCCACTTTGCCCTCACACAAATTAAACCAAGGAAGCCACGACTCTTTGCTGCGTGATTTTGGTACACATTGTTACCTGCAGGAATGAAAAGGAGAAAGGGATGGACACAGAAGGAGAAGGAAACATTAAAGAGCTTTAATTCTTTTTATTTGCTTCTGTGTGCCTGCAACATGGCCGACATGCACAGGTTGTGATGTGCAGGCATTCTGTGTGTGTTTGGGTGTTTTATGTGAGTGGTCTCCCCCATGTTGAAGGACAGACTGAATCAATACCAATAAGTAATCAATGATGTATGAAGGCTGGACAGAAGACAGTTCTTGAGGTCTCCCTGGTTCCGTCTGCTGTACAATGAAAACAGACACAGCAACAGAGTACACTGTATACTTTCACTAAAGCATGCAAAGCAGCATAGAGAGTGTAGCACTGTTAGACACACTTGGATAAATGCAGCACAACCTTTTCTAACAATATGTTTCATAAAACCCCTTTTCTGTCTTGCATTTAGTTTGCAGTTACACCAAACAATTTGTGATAGACAATTCAGTCCAGAATAAACGCCAGTGGTCTGAGTTTTTAAACAAAAAAAGAGCTGAGGAGGAAGAGAGAAGTGAGCTGGTTTGGAGGACAAGGACAAAACCTGCTCTAACTCTCAGCTCTTCTTTGAGACAATGTTTTCCCTGTCGTCTAAGCCAAGGAAAGAATTACTTATCATGTAGCCTAATCCTAAAAGAAGTGACAAACATAAGATCCAGAAACAATCCACCTTGCAGTGCTGCTTACAACATGTTTGCCATTTCTGTATGAAAACATTAAAGATGTATAAAAAGTACTAAAAACTCCAATTTTTTTATACATTAAAGAGCTGATTCTGCTTTGATAATTAAAATAGTAAATGTGTTGGTTTTGTCATTTTATTCAAATCTTCTAAACAATATACAGTACAGTCATTTAGGAGAAAAAAAGAAAGAAAGAAAATTCTAAACATTTTGTATAAATATTTTATATTTGCATAAACTTTATCTCAGTTCAATGAAGATTTGTGTTTTCTTTATTTTACTTATTTAGAAGGGGACAGTGAATCCTAATGAACATCAGTAATAATTGTTTAAGATGGAAACTTGAGAGATTAAAGCAAAAATGCTATTTTATATCTGTACTAGCAGGTCACATAAAACTTTACAACATACAAATGTTTATGCTATGTGCAGCTTCATTTAGCTGGCTCACACATGCAGCCTTGAGGACAGGTGGCAGTAGATCTCATGAACTGCTTTTCTAATTCCATCAAACACACAGATGGATTTCTGGATTGTCGCCTTGTGTCAGTGTCGCTCTGTCTAATAGAAATTGTTGTACAGCTACAGGGAGTGCAGAATTATTAGGCAAGTTGTATTTTTGAGGAATAATTTTATTATTGAACAACAACCATGTTCTCAATGAACCCAAAAAACTCATTAATATCAAAGCTGAATGTTTTTGGAAGTAGTTTTTAGTTTGTTTTTAGTTTTAGCTATTTTAGGGGGATATCTGTGTGTGCAGGTGACTATTACTGTGCATAATTATTAGGCAACTTAACAAAAAACAAATATATACCCATTTCAATTATTAATTTTTACCAGTGAAACCAATATAACATCTCCACATTCACAAATATACATTTCTGACATTCAAAAACAAAACAAAAACAAATCAGCGACCAATATAGCCACCTTTCTTTGCAAGGACACTCAAAAGCCTGCCATCCATGGATTCTGTCAGTGTTTTGATCTGTTCACCATCAACATTGCGTGCAGCAGCAACCACAGCCTCCCAGACACTGTTCAGAGAGGTGTACTGTTTTCCCTCCTTGTAAATCTCACATTTGATGATGGACCACAGGTTCTCAATGGGGTTCAGATCAGGTGAACAAGGTGGCCATGTCATTAGTTTTTCTTCTTTTATACCCTTTCTTGCCAGCCATGCTGTGGAGTACTTGGACGCGTGTGATGGAGCATTGTCCTGCATGAAAACCATGTTTTTCTTGAAGGATGCAGACTTCTTCCTGTACCACTGCTTGAAGAAGGTGTCTTCCAGAAACTGGCAGTAGGACTGGGAGTTGAGCTTGACTCCATCCTCAACCCGAAAAGGCCCCACAAGCTGATCTTTGATGATACCAGCCCAAACCAGTACTCCACCTCCACCTTGCTGGTGTCTGAGTCGGACTGGAGCTCTCTGCCCTTTACCAATCCAGCCACGGGCCCATCCATCTGGCCCATCAAGACTCACTCTCATTTCATCAGTCCATAAAACCTTAGAAAAACCAGTCTTGAGATATTTCTTGGCCCAGTCTTGACGTTTCAGCTTGTGTGTCTTGTTCAGTGGTGGTCGTCTTTCAGCCTTTCTTACCTTGGCCATGTCTCTGAGTATTGCACACCTTGTGCTTTTGGGCACTCCAGTGATGTTGCAGCTCTGAAATATGGCCAAACTGGTGGCAAGTGGCATCTTGGCAGCTGCACGCTTGACTTTTCTCAGTTCATGGGCAGTTATTTTGCGCCTTGGTTTTTCCACACGCTTCTTGCGACCCTGTTGACCATTTTGAATGAAACGCTTGATTGTTCGATGATCACGCTTCAGAAGCTTTGCAATTTTGAGACTGCTGCATCCCTCTGCAAGATATCTCACTATTTTTGACTTTTCTGAGCCTGTCAAGTCCTTCTTTTGACCCATTTTGCCAAAGGAAAGGAAGTTGCCTAATAATTATGCACACCTGATATGGGGTGTTGATGTCATTAGACCACACCCCTTCTCATTACACATCACCTAATATGCTTAATTGGTAGTAGGCTTTCGGGCCTATACAGCTTGGAGTAAGACAACATGCATGAAGAGGATGATGTGGACAAAATACTCATTTGCCTAATAATTCTGCACTCCCTGAATATTAAATGACAACTGAGGGTATTTATTATTTGAGAACCATATTTATTTGGATACACAATTTTTCCCCCCTCAACAAAGGTGCTTTTGTTGTACATACACTGTTTCTTGATCTCAGCCACCTTGTGTCAGTTTCATTTTGGTCGAAGTTCACCAAACAAGTTGAGGATCGGGGATCAGACCATTAGTCTAATGTTAGGGGTCACTGTGACATTAAAAAGAAAAAAACATGACTGTCAGTAGGAAATCCACAGCATGGATGGCCCCGCCCCTCCCTGAGCCTGGTTCTGCCAGAGGATTCTTCCTGTTAAAAGGGAGTTTTTCCTTCCCACTGTTGCCAAAGCGCTTGCTCATAGGGGGTCATATGATGGTTGGGTTTGTTGGGTTGGGCTACCTTACAATATAAAGCGCCTTGAAGCAACCGTTGTTGTGATTTGGTGCTGTATAAATAAAACTGAACTGAATAGAATTGGGTCAGTTCAAAAAACTGTTGCCATATTGTTATTCGTGTATCGACCCTGATCTACCCTGTGTCAGCTTTCATGCTCTTTTATGCTACTTGACTTGACCCCGCGAGCTGTCACTTCAATGTTAATGTAATTTTTTTTGTTTGTTTGTTTGTTTGTTTGTTTTTTGTTATGTTTTTTTTTTTTTTTTGGTACTAACACTTTCACCGGTGCAGCAAACCCTCCATCTACACCTGGCTCTGAATCCATACCAAATACTAATCACTTGTTTGTAATGCTTGTCGTTTCATTTTCCACCTAATTTCACTGAAATCTGTTGATTTCTGAGGTATCACGCTGACCATCAAATAGACGGGTACCAAAATCATAATGACGCCAGCAGGGGTGACAACAATAGAGATGTGTGCTGTGCTTCTTTTCCAATAGCACTATGCTCTCCAGTTACAAAGTAATAATAATTTAATATTAATTTCTGTGTGTTGTATATTAAAGAGACTGATTAGAGTCCAGCAACAAAAAGCAGCAGCCTCTCATTTTAATATTCTGAATTTGTTTTATTTGACTCTTCAGTGTAAAGCAGGCTTTCAAATGCACATCAGAGCTAGATCTGAGGTGTAGACATGAGGCAATAATAACATCCACCAACACGAAACTGGGCTGTAAACAGCAGGGGTTTGATGTGAGGAGTCAGACGAACATTTCAGATTAGAAAAACGTGTCTTAACACCAGCATGCCTCTTTAAATGAGGATGCCCTCATCTCAGAGTGATTAAATATCTGGGGAAAAAGCAACAGACCTACAAAAGGAGGCTGAGGGGGGGCTTTTACCCATCATCTTTAATGACTCACAAGCTTAGACTTTGAAAGTTGTTACTGATTGAAAATTTCATTTAGATGAAAAGATGAAAGAGAGGTGCCTAACATGAAAAAAAACAATGCTTTTCATTTTCTCACTATTTACTGTCCACATTTCTACCTCATCCCAATTTAAGTGAAGACTGGCTATATTTTGGTCAGCTCAGCCATTTAAAGACAAACAGTAGGAAAAAAAAATTTTTTTTTAAGTTTATAATCACATCTGTGGCCTTTGGTGGCTCGAAGCTCTTCAGTTTTCCACATTTCCAGACCAATGACACTCGAAAGCTTGCTTTGACTCCCACGTAATTAACACATTTTTAACGCACCAGCCTTCAACATTCCAAACCATTTCAGGCAGTATGCCCGTGCAATTTTCGAGAGACATGAGCGGGGGTGGGGGGGGGGGAGAAGAGCTTTGTGAGACAGCTCTCTGATGTTGCTGCAGAGTGTTTTTGTGGAGCTTTATTAGATTTAGTTGGAGTGTACCGATTGTGTGAAAATGGGCTGCTTGATGAGCTTGGCACCGATGCCGCCTTCCTCAACAAGCATGACGTACGCCTCATTTTGGAACTCTGAATCTGTCTCAACTATCACCTGCTCAGACACAAATAGACACAAATGCACTTTACCTGTTTTGTCTTGTTTTGTTTGTCTGACATTTGTTTCATTAGATCTTGTGTAATCTGGATTTTTCCTCTTCTAACATTCTGAACAATTAGCAGAGAGAAAGTGAATTTGATCTGTGGCAGAAAATTGAAATTAGGAAACACAGTCCTCTGCTTTTATACAGTTTTTTCTGATTGCTTAAGCACATTTTTTGTAACTATTGGCTAATTTTGCAAAACTCTTCACACAAATAAGAAAACCTGTCACCCAATTATCAAAACATTTTAGTTCTCTTGCAAAAGCAAACACAGCTAGATTAACTCTTCACACCTTCGTAAAAATAGTGTTTCCGTATCAAACAGTACACACAAGCCATCATCTACTAAGCACACAATGCGCCAACTGCACACTGATGGTATGAATACAAAACACATCTGGCTTTTGCTTTCTCTGTGCACAAGGTAGGCTATGTCAGTTTGAGCTCATACTTCTGTCATAGATCCATAAGCATAGAGGGATCCAAACTTCAAGTACTGGTGTTTATTCAAACACATCAAAACAAACACAAGTGTTTATTTCCAAGTATAGGATTATTTGCAATCGCCATAATGACTATATGGGTTTCTTGGTCTGCAGTGAACATGCTTCCTCTGCCCCCAGCATCTGGTCATCTAGCAATTCTGTAAAGTAACAATTTCAGTATTTGTACATCAATGGTATTGGTGTGTTTCTCATTGGCATATGGCAGTGCTACAAATCTTTGTGCGAAGTGACTGTGCTAACCGATTCTCATTTCAAGATGTCCTTATGGTACTTGCTCCAGTGTAGCGGCTCGAGTTAGGCTGGACCCGTTGGCCAGCTACCCTCAGGGTCATTCCACGGTTGATTACATGGTCCACTATTGTAGCTCTGATGTCATCAGCAATTCTATTTCTTACTCTTCCTACCCTTCCTCTCCCCCCTCCTCATCTTCCTCTCCCCCCTCCTCGTCTTCCTCTTGCTCCTCCTTGTCCTTGTCGTCCTCTTCATCCTACTTCTTCACCTCCACGTCCTCTTCCTCGGCCTCCTCTACTTCTCACTCTTTCTGCTCCCTCCATTGTACTCCGCACACACAGCTTACCTGTATTATAGTGCTTAGGCTGATTGCAAAGTGAACTGATTATCTAAAAAAGTTTTCACATGTGAAAGTGTGCCAGACAGTTGGCAAATTAGTGTTAATGATAGCCATACATGTGTATACTTTTGCTAGGAGTGTGTTGGAAATTTGGTAATTGAGTGTTGTGCAGTGAATTGTGCCTACAGTTTTGCAAAGTGTGTGTTACAAAATTGCAAACTGAGTGCAAAGCAGTTTTTGTGCTTTTAGTTTTGCAAACTCAGTGAGTGGTTTTGCTATAAGTCTGAATAGTTTTAGAGATTGTGCTACAGGAATCACAGTTAGGGTTTAAGCATTCAGAAAAAACTGTAATAGGACAGCCAGAACTGAGTTTCCTGATGTGATCAAGACAGAATTTCTTAGGCAGGATTTCACGTGTGTTGGCATGGACACACAGACATCTTGAATAGAAACCATTTTTGTTGGGTGTTTCAGTTTGAGCCCACAAGGTTTTTAAGGAAGGAAGTCCCAAAGACAGATGCACCGCTTGACATATTATGCTTTTGATATTCATTCTAGTGGTGGAGATGCATATGAAACATAACAAAATGTTCAACATAATGAGAGTATGAATAAGTAAACCCTCAGGATGCTTTAACGATTTGGTATACAGTTGTCTCCATGAGCACAGCAGCCCTGCACACCTACTGCTGAAAGAAAGTTTCCTCGCTGGATTCAGAGAGAGGATGAACTGAGTGCCAGTTTAAGACAAATAAAGAGTGTTTTTCAGATGTAAATGATGTAAAGCTAACCTATAAGAATAAATTAAGAATATAAACATGGATCTGGCAATGCAAATCAACAAACACAAGCATAAATAAAGAAGCCCTACACTCTGTGTTTACATTGCTGTGTAACACTACAAGACAATTTGTAGTTAATCTAACTGTGAACTCTTAAAAAAAATAGATTCAGAGTGAAGTGAAAGCATTTAGAGTGGAAAAGATTTGTCTTTACAAAATGTTGATTGTTGAGTCTTTGACTTACCTGATGCTATATACATAAAACTGATTGAATTAAAAGTTAAAATGACTATGTGGAACATTCAGTTGGAGTAAGATGAGATGCAGCAGTGCTGCTCTCTGTGGGTCACCATTGTTTTTCATTGAGGCCTGAAAAGGACTCCCATGCACTTACGGTGAGGTGTTAGCTTACGTTGTGTTCATGCTAGCACCACGCATCGAAAAACCTGCTAATTTCACTCTTGTAAAATGACTGGTTGCAGGGGTAAAAGAAAAAGGAGCTGGGGGTGTTATGAAAAACCTAAATGCATCTTTTAATTAAATCCCGGGAGTACTGAAATGCTCAGAGGGTGAGTGGAGCCTTTGTTTCCTCCCTGTTCCTAAAACTAGAGCAATGAACTCTGGGATGTGGTCATGTTAGAGTCTGTGTAGTAAATTCAGAGCCCCACTTCGCAGCCCATCGTATTTCTGTCTTGCTTTGCCCTCTGCGTCGTGCTCTTCCTCTTTTCTCTTGTGTTCTCTGCTGTCATTCTCCCTCCTCCCTCCTCCTGTCGCTTCCATCCCCTGCACGTCCCCTTTGTTGTTTGCTCCTCTGCTCTGTCTCATGTCCCAATCCATTGTAGAACAACAAGTCAAAGTGCCTCTTTGCATTCTCTTCTTCTTTGTTTTTTCTTGTCTTCCTCTTTTCCTCACTGTTTCCCCTTCCCCCTCGCTTTACCCTTTCTCTTTCCTTGCCAGTTCAGGCCTAATTAGGGAGATTCCTCTCTGATCAATAAACTATTCCCATGTGAGCAAAAAAGGCAACAGCCCAGAATGACAGCATGTGTGTGTCTCAGAGGGCAAACATGCACATAGAATGATGTGTTAAAGGTTACACATCTTCTTTCTTGGCAAACAGATATTATATGCATGCACACTCACATATTTAATGACTAAAATCTTGCATTTTTGCCACACCCTCTCAGAAAATTAAGTTCAATATTGTTATATTTGAAGTAAAGTTATTTGCCACTGGGGCAGTACCTTCTGCACTACTACTTTTGTATGTATCCCATTCATTTGAGTACATTAAATACATCGAGTACACCTACACCTAGGTTGTTAATAAATTATTAAGAACACTTTTTTCCATTCAGATTTGGATTCAGATGTGGACCCTGCTAGTGAACTTGTGACTTTGCCTTTCTTATATCTACTAGGCATGGGGTCAGGAAAGGCTGGTATAATCCAGAAATATGAACCTTTTATTACTTGGGAATATACATGTACCATGCCCTAGAAAATGGATAGTTGTTACAACATCCCATATTTAGCACTATGGGCTACATTTATTTTGATTCTACCTGTATTTTTGTTGCATGCCTAAATCTGGGTATGTAAAATTTTGTCCTGAGGCTTCAACATTTTCTGATCTTAGCCTTTGCTTATTGAACTTTATTAGAGCACCTGAGAGAGGAACAATTACCCAATAATGATGCAGCTGTGAAACTAAAGCATGGTGACATTTAGCCTAATGATCCATCTACTGGTTCTAGCAGAACTGAACTTCCTACCTTATCCTGGCTCAGAGGAATTTATGTCCAGAAGCTTGGGAGCTGAATCCTGAAAATCAATTTCACATTTTATTCAGGTATGTCCATATATGGTTCAGTCTTGTGTAGCTTCAGTTTGCGCTGTCCCAAAACAAAGCCTGCCTCTCTCATTATATCAATAATTAGAAATACATTTTTGCTAATTTCCCCTTTTAAAGCTGACAAGGGCAGAATCAGCCTCAAGGTCACCGCAGAGGCAGTATATTAAAATTTAATCGCACTCATGCACTGATTTAAAACAAGCAGCGAGGGGAATTAAGCAGCTAAGGAAAATCATAAAAGCTAGGCTGTATCTAATGCATCAGGAGTGAATGATGTGAACGTGTTTACGTGCCACTGATGTGAGAGCAGAGGGCCCAGGGCCACAGAGGGCCATCTGGGACTCGTAATTTGACAGCTACACTCAGCCATGTGGCCACAGGCACGTTGCCTTTGCTGCTTTCAGTGAATGCTTATGTGTGTGTGTGTGTGTGTGTGTGTGAGTTATGTGCAACTCTTGTCTGTGTTCATAGAAATTCCTCATAATTTTACTGGGAAACAACAGCCAATTAAAATAACTGCAATCTGTATGCATAAGCCTCAGCCAATTTATCCAGGGAACTTTGTGAAAGTACAAGGATTCAGTATGCATTGTGTCTGGGTTTGGCTGTGGGTAAGCATTAGCTTTGCATAGCATTTGGGGAGAAAGTCGAACAAAGCTGGGAAAAAAAGTAGCCACTGTACACAGACTCCAGAGATCTGCAGTCCCAAACGACTCATTAACTATTCCGGCAGTAGAATAAATTTAGCCCGTGCAATTAGTGAGCAGGGTGAAATACACATTTAGTTATTTAGCATCACATTTTACAACTAGACTCTTGAATATCATGCTTTTCTGCTTTTTTATAAATTGCATTTGATTGACTCCAGATATGGGTTCACATCACCTTATCCAATATGAGCAAGTTTTGGCTGAGCATGCATTACAGTGATAGTCACAATTATGATAATAGAAAGGATAATTGAGAATGTTTTTGTGCTTTTATCATCATCACCTGAAACACCTGCATATGTTACCATGGTGTGTGTGTGTGTGTGTGTGTGTGTGTGTGTGTGTGTGTGTGTGTGTGTGTGTGTGTGTGTGTGTGTGTGTGTGTGTGTGTACTGTTACCTCTATGCCCGGGTTTCTTTAGGCTGATTACTACAGTGCCTGAAGGGTGTGAAGTATTGTTTATGTTATTTACGAGCTTCATTTAATTGGGCTGAGAGTAGTGAGGCTCAGTCAGAGGCGTGCTCCTGTTGGTTTAAGCACAGTCTGTTCTGCAGGCTATGAGCAAAGCTGTAATTAATGGAATTTATTTCAGTGTGTGTTGCATGTGGATTAGATAATAATAGTTCACAAGGACTAGATGACTGCCATCTTTCCTCCTTTCTTTGCAGCTCATTTTACACAGACACTGCACACTGCAGGAAGTTATTTACGCGCTCTTGCTTGATGATTCCATGTGTGGATATCTCTATTAAAGAGAGACTCGTGCGCAAGGCCTTACCTTGGCCCTGAATCAATAGCAATGAATGAATAAATACAAGTATCTCAGTTAATTTAGACCTTTTATCAGAGCGATGGACTCATTCCACATTCTCACCGTGGCTTGTGGCACAGGGGAAATTAGTGTTATACAGCATGGAAAGTCAGAACATATGAATTGTTTTCTCAGGGAAATGACTTTCAGTAATCATATGCTTGCAGAGTAAGAAGTGGTCAGTTAATTATTTAATTGACTACCATACATTAATCATCGCTGAATCATGTTTTTGTTTTTTTGTTTTTTGGTAAATGCAGCTTTTGCAGAAACTGTCAGAGATTTATTGCGCTATTTTAAGTCATATTAGTGTGGATAATAAGATGAATATACTGACACTAAATGGCCAAGTCCTTTGACAGGTGGTGTAATGAAGGCAATTTCTATCATTTCATCATTTTTATCATTCTGTCTGTCTCTTTAAGGATTCAACTTGGTAAATAATTAACCTCTATAGCATGTACATATAAGAAAAGGCAGGTTGGAGTGAGGTCACATTTTGATCATTTTTGTTGCACTTAGTGAGGTAACTAAATGACAAGATGACCTCGTCAATGGATGATAAAACGGATATTTGATATTCGATATTTGAATTCATTAATAATATCTGAGAACTGGACCAAGAACTTCCACAACATGTCTTTTATCCTGTCTTCCTTCTCTCACCCCAACCGGTTGCAGTAGATGGCCCCGCCCCTCCCTGAGCCTGGTTCTGCTGGAGGTTTCTTCCTGTTAAAAGGGAGTTTTTCCTTCCCACTGTCACCAAAGCGCTTGCTCATAGGAGGTCATATGATTGTTGGGTTCGTCTCTGTATGTATTGTTGTAGGGTCTACCTTACAATATAAAGCACCTTGAGGTGACTGTTGTTGTGATTTGGCACTGTAAAAAATTTTATTGAATTGAACTATTTGCGTAGGTTGTGCACCCCGACATTTAAAAGCTGCAAATGGATGAATCTCTCATTGGACTCCTTCCTAAAGACAATCACCTGCATAGATGTTCTGTTGTGTTTGCATTGAGTATAGTGGGGACTCCTGCACCCGATGCACACATAGCAATATAACGGCCAACCAAGTATTAAACTGATTGTTAAAAGAATTTTGTTTTTGGAAAATGTAAATAGTTCTAACAAATAAACAGAATTTCACAGGCCTTGGTAAATCAGGATGTGAAGCATCCTGTTATGGATCTGTACTTCAAATAATGAATGTTAGTAGTAACGATTCCTTCAACTAATTAAGTAATCCGTTATGATGCTTAATCACTAAAGCTCATTTACTACTTAATGCTCCTGTAGCTGTGTTTCCACACAAAGTCCAGATCATAACTGATCTCAGAGCGACTGCAAGACAGCAGTAATTTAAAGGATGGATGTAAACAGGCGACATGCTTCATGACAGCGCTGTCTGAGATGAAAGAGAAGCACGATGGCTTTACTTTGGTGTGTTTTAACTTGTGGCCTTTTTTTTGCAAGTGCTGCTTGTCTTGTTTGTCCTGTTAGAACAACACTGCTTGAAAAGCATATAATCTATATTGTAAAAAACCTTAATTCATGGAAGCTGCAGCTTTCTTGTGCTGGTTCACTCTGCTCTCTGGTGTAAATTGGTGCTGAAGGTATTTTCAGCACCAATTTACACCAATTTAGAGACTATATGTTGAGCTGAGTTCACTCAGTTAGGTACTTTGGTGGGAGCCAAAGAAACAAATATTGTGCTTAAAATGATGTATATGTACTATAGTCGTCCTACAGCATCAAGCTATGAAGGTTTTACATTAGTAGTCATTTTCAGCATCGCTCATCTAGCATTACATTTACAGTTTTTTACAGCCGCTAGGACACATGTCTCAATACTTAGGTCACTTTTGCAAAACTCTTCACACAATCCTCCTAACTGACCGTCAGCTTGGCAAAGCAGTTCATTTCACATTCAAAATGCACTACAACTACCAAAACACTTCATTCAGGTCTCAAATAACCTCATTCTTCCAGAACACTAGCAAAGGTTGACAGCCGACAAACACACTTTGTCACCCACAAAACAATGACCTGAAAAACACTAACAACATGTAGCATTACAGTGTTTCCTTGTGTAAAACAAGGACACATCTCTGTTTATAATTTCAATATATGTTACTGGAATGAATCAGACATCATGCAGAATTCGTTAATATTTGTTTATGTATTTTTATTTTTTTGCACTAAGTAATCCCAAAATACAAGAATTTGTATACACACCATCCACTGATACACATACAATAGTAATGCTAATCTACCCGGTCTCCTCCATTTGGCCACAGGTTCTCATCCACATCACATCTTATGTCATCTAGGGCAATACACCTAGGAAAGAATCTTCTGGCTGCCAGAATTGAAGGAGTTGAAAAATTGAAGGAGTAACACCTGTGTAGATGTTCATCTACAATGAGAATCAGCTGTGGCTGGTTAAACTGCATTTTTAGATTTAAAATATGTTTCAATAAAATATTGTTGTTGGATTTTGCTGTCTTTTCAAGTTTTGCATTGTGTTATTGTTTTGGCCATAAGTTTAACAGTTTTGAAAACAGTATGTAAGCACATGCAAAATGTCCTGTACGTACAAAGATTTTTGGCAGTTGTTGTGTCTGAGTGAGAAGATAATTCATGAAATTTGAGAGATGTAGTCATTGAATGCATTTTGTGCCAAAACAATGATAACTGATCCTCAGTTTAGCCCACATAGACTTCTGTTGTGCTCACTGTGTGAGGAGTTTTGCAAACGTGACCTAAGTATTGAGAAATGTGTCCTAGCGTCTGTAAAAAACTGTAATCACATGCTGTTCTTCTGACGTTTTTCTCCACCGTGTCCACAACCTGTGATCAGCTCTGTTATTCTGTAAGTGATATTTGATAAAATGAAATAAAAATGTTTGTATTTAGACTCCAGAAATAGTGAAATTGTATATAATTGTATATAAGGACAGCATCACACAACTCTGTGAAGAGAAAAAAGGCGTAACACCAATAGGTTTTCTGAGAATGTCTTCATGAACGTTGGTAACAACATCTTTGACTGAAAGGGGAGTTTCACTCGTCCGGCCCACTAAAGATCAAAGCTAGCTTCTGTGGTTTAGACCTCATGCTCTAAAACACTGCAGATTTTTGCATTGCATTCTTAGAGGGTGTTTTTATTTATGAATTATTGTTAAGAAAACAGCATTTAACATCTTAACAGCCAAGCAAAGCCACTATCTATACTATCCATACTATATCCATCTGCTGGCAAGCCGCCCTCATCCACTGTCCTCGATTCTTCTTTTGCTTATTCAGACACACAAAGACGAATGTTTTCTGCTTTGTTTTTAAATGATTGACTATATATATAAACATTTTGTGACCTCTCGCATTTATCTTGTGGCCCTTTGGTGTGTGCAAACCCCTCACTCCCCAGGTTGGATTCCTCAATCCAAACTAAATCCCATCCATTGTATTCCTGGAGCTTTATCACTTGTAACTCAACAGAGGAATGAAATCATTGTTTGCAATATGAGATGCCACATGTAACAGACTGGTGCGTTTGCTCACCCAGCCTTGTTTTGGATATCAAAATGGAGAATAGCTCCGGAGATGCAGCCAGTCATTTCCTAATGAGCTGCTGGCAGGCCGGCACTGCTTTGCCCGTCCAAAATGAAAACACTGCCAGATAATTGGCCAATTTCATAACTGGGATGCTTTTTCTGGCTTAAGCTTCTGCGAATTAACGAGCTGACCGTCACAATGTCACAGGTCAGTTCAAATGAAAACAAAAAAACTGAAAGTGATGACACTACAGGAAGCTAATGATGCCTGCCACTAGCAGGAAGAACTTTTCATTGTCACAGTGAGCTCCGACATGAGCTACGCAGTCTGCTTTGATTGCATTGCATTGCAGTTAGACTGAATAATATCTGTTAAATATATTTACATTTAAATACATGCAATGCTTTAGATAAGATAGCATTGTACTGCATCTCTCCCAATTCTTCTGTAAGCAACATTTTATTTATCCAGCAACAAACAACAATTTGCTCTGTAAGGATAATATATCTTCCAATCAGACGTTTGCTGTTCTGAGCACATCTACCAAAGCATAGGGCTTTTGGTACATGGACTTTGGACTTCACCCATTCATGCAAGCACATTTTCTATACGTTATTTTCTACATAGGTGCTTTGATTCTGACATTCACACACATTCATACTCTGTTGGATGCATCGGAGAGAAACCTGGGGTTAGTATCTTGCCCTGGGGCATGCAGACTGGAGCTCAAGGCTAACAACCAGTTATAAGTTTCTCCTATTGACCCTTCTACTGCGCATAATTGACATAAACAAAAATATTAAATAGTTTGAAAAAATAAAAAAAATATGACTTGGAAAATGTTGTTGGGGCAATCGTGGCTCAAGAGTTGGCAGTTCGTCTTGTAATCGGAAGGTTGCCGGTTCGAGCCCCAGCTCAGACAGTCTTGGTAGTTGTGTCCTTGGGCAAGAAACTTCACCCGTTGCCTACTGGTGGTGGTCAGAGGGCCCGGTGGCACAGTGTCTGGCAGCCTCGCCTCTGTCAGTGCGCCCCAGGGCAGCTGTTAAAAGTTACAAATAATATGAACCCAAAGAATGAGATAAACTGTCTAGTGGTTATTTTCATACTCTCACTGTGTCAGTCGAAGCAGGTGACTAATCTTTTTTTCAAATGAGTCGTGGCTCTGACATCAATGAATGAGTTGCTGCAATGAAAGAAACTGTTCAGTCTTGAGATGTGACACAATGTTTCACAGTGACACTGATCTGTAATCTTTCTCATTGCTCTGTTTGGTTAAGGAATCCATTTCTGAGTTCAGATTGGGCTTTTTTTTCCTTCATGAGTGTGATAATCAAAGTTTGTCTGCAACTCTTAATAGGTGAACAACTTTTAGAGTTAGTCTAGGACAGGTATTAACATGTGAACTATTTTTTTACATTTGCTTTACAAGGCTACTTCTACTATTTGGAATCAGTGCCACTTGTATGAAAAGGTAGTGGGGATATAACATCCAGTTGGTATAAAGAATTAAAGTCACTCATAATTCAGTTACATTCAATTCAGTTGTATTTAAATTGCACCAAATCACAGCAACAGTCACCTCAAGGTGCTTAATATTGTAAGGTGAAGACCCTACAATAATACAGAAAATGACCCCCTTTGAGTAAGCACTTTGGCAACAATGGGAAGGAAAAACTTCCTTTTCATAGGAAGAAATCTCCAGCAGAACCAGTTTCAGGGAGGGGTGGCCATCTGCCACAACTAGTTGGGGATGAAGGGAGGAAGACAAGACAAAAGGCATGCTGTGGAAGAGAGCCAGAGATTAGTAATAAGTCATAATTAAATGCAGGGTGGTGTATAAACACATGGTGAGTGAACAGGGGTGAGAGAAGGAGAAATGCTCAATGCATTATGGGAATCCCCCGACAGCCTTAAGTCTATTGCAGCATAACTAAGGGTGGATTCAGGGTCACCTGACCCAGCGTTTACTATAAACTTTGTCAAAGAGGGGACGTTTTAAGCCTAATCTTAAATGTAGAGGGTGTCTGTCTGTCTGTCCAAATCCAAGCTTAGAGCTGGTTCCACAGAAGAAGGGCCTGGAAGCTGAAGGCTCTGCCTGTCATTCTACTAGTCCAGTCTAGAAGTAATAAATGCATGAACTAGTTTTTCAGCGTCACTCTGAGACAGGATATTTCTAATTTTAGAGATATTGCATGGATAGAAGAACACAGTCCTACATATTTGTTTAATGCGTGCATTGAAGGACATCCTGCTCAAAAATGACTCCATCTGCATAACAGTGAAAATGTATGCTACATCTTTTAATGATACTGGCTAAAGGAAGCATGTATAATGTAAACAGAACTGGTCCACACACTACCAGCTAACACTGTGTCTTCAAAATGCTAGAAAACTTTTAAGTACAGAAACCAATACTAATACTTTTATCTTAATCTTTTATATACATGTGACATTTCTGTCTGTTTGCAAATCCAACTTTTGCCCTGAATCTTTTTGTACTCTCAGGAAGGTCATACCTAAACTAGTGACCAACTATTGTTTTGTTTGTTTGTTTTTAAAAGGAAATCAAAGGAAATTGAAAAACTTTAATCTAGCATGAAATATTCATGAAGCATATGGTGTAAATGTATACAGCGAGTGCGATGAACCCTATCTGCCCTCTTGAACACAGGCTGGATAGGTGCGTACTGTCATGACAGCATAGTCACAGAACTGAGGAAAAGGTAATGGAGTCGAAATAATGTCCAACAACAGTTGCATGAACAGCTGTAAGGTTGATTCATATCAGCTGTTGCATTTATTGAAGAGGCCGTTCTAAGCAACTTCAAATGTGAACTCCTTCCCACAGACTGCCCACCTTTGCTCTTTGGCCTGTCCAGCTGGTCCAAAGCTCAGGCTAACAGGTGAGCAGGGCACTCACTGCTCCAACGACCCATTACACACAGTCTGTTTAACAACTGCCAATAGCTCATTACCTGCATGGGCTCTTTCACAGGCATACAGTTTTAACATAAGCTGCTGACTCAGTGCTGCTGTGCATGGTGGGCATGAGGACAGTTGCTCACAAATGTTTAATGTTTTTTTCCTAAATAACCAAATACATTTTAAACAAAGCTGAATAGTTTGCAATCATTTTCCCAGAGGGACTTTGTCAGAAGATGAAGGCAACACTAACTGTTAAAATTAAACCTCCCCCTATTCCCTCTGAAACATTATTCCCCCTCATGGTCCAGCCTTGGATACCATCCCCCAGTGGCCCTCATTCACTGAAACTTCAAACCAACTGTCTCCCTCAGAGTGATGGGCAGGGGGGCTATTGTTTTGTGATCAGCCAGAAAGTCAACACACAAGAGGATAGTCTGCTTTTGCAAGACACAATCACCAGCACATTATGGCTGAATGTAGTTCCTGGGGTCGCTGCATGTCCCTGGTCGTGCAGGAGGTATCATAAATAAAGAGAGATCCAGGAGAGTGAAAGAAAACAATGAGCCCCCAACCCCCTCCACCACCTTCCCTTGCTTCCAGTACTGTCTCTTCTCCCTATCAGCCACAGGCACATTGTATGTCAGAGGGCATGGTGGGGAGAAACTGAAGCCAAGAACAAGTAAGTAAGGCTAGGAGAGGAAACCTGGATCTCTGTAAGCCTGGTGTGTCCTGTCCTGGTCATTGTTGTCATCATTAGAGACAAAGAGACAGGAAACAAAGGCAGGATGAGAGAAATGGGGTCTGGCAGTGGTATATATATAAACGTAAATAATGAAAATAAGATTTTGTGTGTAATTCTTCTTGCGCTTTCTGCGTCAATCATGAAATTCATAAATCCAGGTTGGGTTGGTTTAGCTGTGATAGCTCTGCTGCACGGGGGCACAGGTAATCCAGCAATAATTTTCAGCGAACAAGGGATTGTGATTTCTCCCCCCGTCAGGGAAAGAGAGAGCCGAAATCATCTGTGAAGGGCTTTCTTCTAGTGCAGCGCTGCCTATCCTACAGCCAAGCAATGTCCTTGCTTTCACAGGGATAAAGCCGTCTCTGACAATGATGGGAAAAAAGAATTGCTGATGGAGAAGAAAGAGGCTGAAGTGAAGCAGTGATGAAAGGGATAAGGCTGAATTCGTGTGTGTAGGTGTGTGTGTGCGACAGCTGAATAGTTGCACCTTTGTGTGCGTCTTTATGTCGCTGTGTTTCCATTGACACAGCTACATTTTTTAAATGTAATGACCTTAATTAATACTTTATATTTAAGGTTAAGTTCTGAATCAGTGGAGGTTTTCTAGCACAGCACTTATGTATGTTTTTGCAGTAACTTCTAATTCGTATGTCTTAGTCTACCCTCTTACATATATTTCTTTTTTTCCTTTTATGAAATACTGTGAAAAACCTATTAAAAAACTTCACATAGAGACACAGCTTCCGTCCTCACACTCGTCAGCATACTAATGATGACTAATGATGAAGTGGTTCTGAACCTGAACAAACAAAAGACTTTTAATGCATCCATGTGCTTTGGGCTGCCTCATCCTTCTCAGTCTTTTTTATTATTCCACTATTTGGCCACAGAAGCTGAAGGTCAGAATAGTTCATGGTTTAAAAAAGGTGAAATCTTTTGACTTCCCAAATTGGACTGGGAAATTACATGTGTGCTGAGGAAGCTGCCAATTTTCAGCAGAACATTAAAGAGAGGTGAAGACAATAACACTGATCATCTCATTACGGTCCAGTGACTTGCTTGGAAGTCTTGGGTTCTGACGTTCATGTAAATGTGAGCTTGATATCTACCATCCATCTAAACATCAATGGAGTCCAAATACACACAATCATTGTCCTGCCGCTTCTAATTGCAACAGCCTCCCCCATGAGGACAAGGGGAAGCCTCAACCAGAGCGGAGTGAGGGACAACACAATGTGACTGACAGTGAAGCACACATTACTCATTATGTTTTTTAAAGGTAGTACATTGCATTAGAAAGTAATTTGTTGCACTGCTTAGTACATTACTGCTGCATTACACCTAACATGTACTGTCCCATAATTACCATTTAACAACATAAAGCTATAATACTACGCACCATGCTGGTCCTAATGAGGACAGAAGCTTTAGTGTTTTAGTTTTGAGCCAAAGCCTGCAGCAAATGTGAAAACGAGCTCAAAGAGCACTTCAACTGCCACGCTGATTGAAAAGTTACAGGTAGAAGCTACAATGCTGTATTAAAGATCAGAGTCTGACTGTTTGCCTGGAGAGAGCACACATTCAGCTTTAACATCACTCTGGGTTTTTCCCTACTTTGCGTTAGCATGCTGTCTTTGCAGATGCACAAAAGTCAGTGTGGTGTTATCAGCAGCTATCACTAGCCTGGGCTTATTTTACCATCACATTCGTCTCCTTCTATCCAATGAATTTACACTTACTGCCAATTTTTCCAGCCCTCTAAAGTGTAGGTCAGCTGACTGTAAGGCAAGTAAAGAAAAAAGGTACTTTGATAATTGTTTTTCCTTATCTGCTGATCTTCAGATATGCACAACCTATGTAGCTCAAGTAGTATCTCTAACTTTATTAAGTGATTAAAAAATGTGTAACATACTCACCCCCATCTCACTGGTTATCTGCAGGAAGGATTTGAGGACTGTAGATGACCTATGGGATCTGCTGTTAGCATCCAGGTTTCAGATACCACTGATGGGTCAGAATTGTTTTGACAGTAAGATGGGGATTCAAGCAACACTGGTCCGATGGTTTTAATGCTTTGGTTTATATGTGTATATAAATTCCTTCATGAGATTAAGTTCTCTTGGGGAGCTAATTGGAAATATGTTAGCATAAACCTCTGGTACGTCTTCATTATTGGAGCTTTCATAATCCAGTCCGTCTGGTACTCACGGAAATGTCATTTGTATATTATTGCAATATTTGTATAATGCCATTTTTTGGATAGTATTTGAATAAAAAAAATTAAATGACTGACATTCTACTTTCCACCACATGATAAATGCTAATGCAAAAACAAACTTCTTCAACATGCTAACGCCGTTAGTATTCATACTAACAGTGCTGTCATGATATGAAAATGTAAACCAGTCATTTCCAGCTGTTTTCCCTTTCGAGTGTTTGGACTAGGCTCTCACTCGTTATCTCACGTTTTCCCCCTTGAGACAGTAACGCTTAACCCTGACACTCTATTTGGGGGTTTGAGGAGGAATGTCGGTGCCATTTTTCCCAGACTTTTTACATTTGTTCATCAGACAAGGAGAGCGGTATGGAAACGAAGAAAGCTTCTAAAGGGACCTTAAAGGCTTATTCAAACTGGAGATGAGAATAATAAGAGATTATTGCAGCATGAGTGCCTCTTAAATTCATGTATTTGTTGGTTATTTGGAGCTCAGGGTTTCATAGATCTGATTTCAGTTCCGGTAATAAAATTATCTCTCTTCATCACAATGTAGACTCCCGCTATAAGTTTCATAGAGAGAGAGAAAAAAGCTATGTAAATAAAGAGAAAAACAAATGGAGACAGAACAAACTATATGTAACTTCTGGCAGCACGTTTAAACCTTACAACAACAAAACAGCAACAAGTTGACACATAATACATTTACTCCAACCCCAACATCCTGAGGGAATACTTATTTAACCCAAGTGGGAAACTACATTATGAAATTAAGTTTTACCACCCAGCTACATATATAACATATGTACAACTAGGGATGGGTATCGTTTAGGTTTTATCCGATACCGGTGCCAAACCGGTACTTTTGAAACGGTGCCGGTGCTTAAACGGTGCTCGAACCGGTGCTTAAAGAATGGAAAACACAAACTTTGTCCAAAAACCTCTTATGTTTTTATTTTTAGCAGTCCCTTTTTTTCTGCAAAATGATAACCAAGTTAGCCTTTTCTGTTGATACAACATACCTCCTTTGGTTGGAATTGGTGCTTAAACAATGGAAAACACAAACTTTGTCCTAAAACCTCTCATGTTTAGCTGGGTTTTTTTTGTAAAAAGATAACAATGTTAGCCTTTTCTGCAGCTATAGGGCATATATGGTATCACTCTATCAAACTAGAAGACAGCCGCATGTCACTACGATGGTGTTTATTAGTTCACCTTACATGCATTAATGTAATAACGTGGTTAGCCTACTCAACGTAAATTACACACGAACAACATTAAGCGACTCACCCAGAGAAGAACGGCTGCTGCTGCCATCATCATCCGTCATCATTTCTGCTACACTGGCAGGGCTAGGGGCCAGGACTCTCCTCTTCGGGTTCTTGGGGGATGTTGCTAACTCCGGGTCTGATAACAGGCACCACACCCGCAGTAGATGTGCTCGGTGTGAGCTCTTGCAGCAAGCTATCAAATACGGTGCATTTCTCGGCTTTTAAAAAAATGCTATACGTCGCCAGGTGTTTCATCAGATTTGAGGTGTTACCTCCTTTGCACAGTATCACCTTAAAGCACTTGTTGCAGGCTGCTGAGTTTGCATCTTTTGCTGTGAAGTACAGCCAGACTTTTGACCGCTTCACCTTGGGCATTTTTAATCTGTAGCTCTGCTCTAAAAGGACGTACGTACCTGGGCCTGCCTACTATCCTTGGAAAGTTAAAATGATTGGCTAGAATTCAAAGTGTATGACATTTCAAGAAAATAAAGCACCGAAATGTGCGCTGCTTTTCGGTCTGGTTACTACCGGTAACTACCGGTATCTGGTGCCATTACCCATCCCTACGTACAACTGAAAGCGCTTGGTTCCACAGTTTTCTGTGCACTATTTCTACAGAACATTGCTCTTTATCTGGTTGACTCATTCCTACTGATGTGTACTAGTGACCTCTTTTTCTAGGAGATGACCTCCCAGCCATCCATGAATCCTGACAAACAGCCTGGACTGTTGTCTGATCAACTGGAAGCTGGAACTCCACCCAATATAGAAGGCAAATAGAGAAAATAGGGCAAGTAACTAGTGGTAGAATGAGTGGTGACATTATAGGTGTATATAAACTCAAGAAAATACTCTGACCCATGTGTCCTTTTTCTGGTGGGACTGTTCTCAGTAAATCCAGAAATGCTTGGTTGTACAGAATAGTTCTGTGGTCTGGAATGAGTTGTTCCAGTCTTCTTCTAAAACAGTTTGAACAGTTCTGCTCATCTCTGACCGTAGGTAAAGCTCACGTACAGTATCTTCATAGACAGAGTATTAGATTATTTTGCATTAATTACACGTGTATGCTAAATTTTCATGGGAATGTTTCTAAATGAAATATCAGATGATGTATTTACAAAAAAGTAAAGAATCTCAAACTCATGGGTCAGTAATCTCAGCAAACCACTACAGGAGTTACAAAAACAACCAAAATGTATCCAGAGCTTTATTTTTGATGAAGAAACCTGAAGAAATGTAATCAAAGAAAGCATTAAGACCACAATCAACTGTGAGCACTGCAGTCTGAAACCAAAGTGGTCTGAATAGCATTGATCTTCCCTCCTGATTGCACATGTGCTGTCATGCTCTTTCATTTTCATTCACAGTGACCTTTGACACAATGAAGGTATACTTACAAGTCTTATTTGATCTGTCACTGGAGGCTAGGACTGGCAAACAGTAAAAGGCTACACTTTTAGTGGACCACTGTGATATTGTATGCACTCAGCATTGTGCTATAGTTTGCCATCTCCCATTAAAATGAGAATGTCTGCTGTGAGTGTTATTTTGCTTTATTAGATCAATTTTCGGTTCTAACAAATGAGCTAGCTGTGTGTATTCATGGTGTAATTACTTTCCCTTTCCAATTTGCCAGACAACACAGCTCTGTCCTGGAAATATAATGGGTTACTTTGCATGAAACATAGCTAAAGTAATAACAGAATATTAGCTTACCTCTCCACAGGAGTCCAGTGAGATGGGGGGTCAAATTCAATGCAGGAGACTGGCAGTCTGTTCGTAATCACTGTGTAAAATCTAGCATTGTCTGATCTGTCTATGTGTGTGATTACTGCTCCCTGGAAGTGGATATGATGAAACAGGAGTATGAAATGGCAAATTATTTCAGGTTGCAGTCTCTAATTTCAGTCACACAGATTTTGTTTTTGGCTTCCTGGTTGCATCCTCAGAAAGATGTATTCTGCAGCTCTCTTTACAGCAAAATTGGTTTCATAAGGTTTTTTTTTTTAATCCTTTTTAGACTTTTAAATTAATAATATCCAATTGAAATTAGTGAAATTATTACTTTGCTAGTTGGAAATACTATGCATGTTACTGAATCACTGCCTTTTCTTTCCTTCATGTAGTCCTACTGAAAATAAGGCAGCTAGCTGCTAGGCATGAATGGCTTCTGTCACACACCGTAACAGCTGGCCGGGGCTGCCTGTTAACGGCAGGTAGGAGATGGAATGGAGTCGGAAGAGCTTGTATGTGGAGGGGAGACAATTTTGTTCAGGCTCTCTAGGGTATGTGTGTTGTGGGGAGGGCCATAATTGCAGTTGCCACTTCACCAACCCATCTCCCCGCTACCCTGCCACCTCGCAGCCCCAGTGCAGAATGGGAGAATTGGAAGAGTCATTTCATCTCACAGGAAAGGAATGGATGGGAGCTCTGTGGGGTGGGGAAGCAGAGGAGGCTAAATTACAGAGCAGCACAGTGCGCTAGCCGGCTGTGGGCTCTGACCCTCTGTCCTGACACCACTTGGTGCCTGAGAAAAAGACTATTTTGAACAAGGTGCGCATCTTCTGCAAGAAACTGCAGAGGTCGGGCACAGTTGCATCCTGCATAACTTCATACAATCCTATACTGCAGTCATGTGAAAATTGCATTGTTCAGTATAGAAACATAAATGACTTTTTCACGGTTTATTTGCAAATATATTACTAAATGTATTAATAAAAGAACAGCAACAGTTTAAAGTCATGAACAACACTTGTTACTACAAGCTTTGGCTCTAAAACTGACCACATCACAGTAAGTCCAGTCTTGTCAGGTCAGGTAATGCCATTCATTACTTGCCATTATACCAATAAGCTCTCTCAGCTAAACCACAGGTGGGGGCATAGGAGGTCTCTGCTACACAGCCAATAGAGACAACAAACCAGAAATATAGACACCAGACATCTTTGACAAAGTGAGGAGCAGCGAGCTTGTTTTTGTGTAGGAGAGAGCAACAAAATGAATATCATGATGTGTCAAAGATAAGACATCTTTTAGTAACAATAGGCTGAATTTTATTCCAGACATTTTAGAAAACAAGGAAATATGTTTCCAGTGAGGAAAGTGATGCATCAGAGGCAACATCAATCCTCAAAACACCTCTCCAGTGTTCTCAGGAATCAGTCGCTCAAGAAAAGAAAACCATGGTTTAAACAGCCACGGCTGTTCCAAAACCCAGTGGAAGAGATTAAGTAAAGAGGAGAGTAGAGTGACACCAATGCTGTAATATATTTCAAGGTTTGCTGAAGCTCTTACGGCTTAGTGCCAATACAAACGCATTCAGGATTCCTCCATGTCCTCGTCATCTCACAAATTGAAAGGATAGCCAAGTCATAAAATGCAAAATTGTTGTCCGTCATTCAAAATAACCGCTTTTATTACCCATTTTGGTCCTTCATCATAACCAGTTTCTGCTGTTGGTGACCCATTCAGCTACTGTCTTCAGAGAGACATCCACACAGCTTATAGTACAAGTGCCAAACCTCATCCCCACTCATTACAGAATACAGTCAGTATATGAAACCCACTGGATGGTTAACCCCAGCAGATAAACAAGAGCTTAATGTTTGCTTTGACACCACAATCTGCCCCTCTCATCATAATGTGTGGTGGCAAACAGACGGGACGCCCAGCCCTGTCATATACCCCTATCAGTTCGTATATATGCAGAGAGCGTTGGAGAAAGCAGAAGGTGCGTCTCGCTTCACAGCCCTAAAATTAATGGTTGGGGCGAGGGGTGGGTGGGTGGGGGGGGGGGGGGGGGGGGGGTGCTCTCAATATAGAGTGATGGCAAAGAAAGAGGTCTCTGAGAAGAAGTGGAGATAAAGAAATGGATTCTTATAGGAGCAGAGACAGTAGAGAGACAATAGAGCTCTAGTCTAAATGGCAATCCACTGGATCTCTTGCCCATATTTCCTTTTATTCACACTGTGGGACTGAATCCAAGTTGAGAAAAGCCAGCAAGAGAAACAGGAAATTAGTTGCCCACCTAATAGCTGGACTGCTTTACCACCTCCCCCTCGTATTTTTTTCCTCTTTTTTCTTTTCATCCCTGAGGGAAGTTGGATAACAGCCATTCCCATTGAAAGGTGGATCAATAAAGAGATATATTGTCATCTTAGAGCGCCACCCTCCTAATCAATTAATCTATACTAGAATTCGTTCATTGGATCCTCTTGAGGGGGTTGTCCTCTTATTACCCGCTATGAGTTTAAAAAAAGGTGCAGACATATGGGGGTCTCATTACTAGAAATGGAGAAGAAACCTTGAAAAGGTTCAAATGTCTCGTTATAGATGCAGATGATAAGCATTTAATGGCATTTCAAGGTAACAGTGATTTCACCACGAGTGGGTCTGCCTACCGAGATTATAAGCAATAGTCTTAATGACTTATTCTCCCCGCTCTGCTGCATCATCAGATATAGGGGCATATGCATGTGATTCAGAATGTACAGAGTGCCTCGTAGGCAGTGTGCCACTGATTCCATCTTAATAGTCTGTTATTTTCTGCTTCAAGTTTTGGCTATTTCCAACTTAAAAGTGTTCTCTCAAGGTTAGCCTTTCAGGGATTTTAAAGGTACTTTAAAAGATGAACTTGCATTGTTGAAAAAACATTTTTAGCTTTAAATCAGAGCTCAAGTTTGGGGCAGCTAAATAGCAATTATTTTAAGCATTTGCACAATGAATTCACAGAAGGCTAATCTCTGACATCAACAGCTGTGGGCGTATATATCTGAGAGACTTTTACTTTCCCTCTTCCTCAGCTTTATCAGCTCTTGTAATTGTCGGCATGCAAAACTGCTCCTTGAACACTCCCAGCAATATCAGGACTGCCATCACTGTTTTTAATACATTAATGGTGATTTATAGCCAGGAAGGAAGTGGTTCTGGTAAAGGATGTTGGCCATTTCTCTGTGGGAAGAACAATACATCAGTTCATATGGTCTTTTAAGCGCGAAAATAAGGAAAATCTTTTTTGCCTTCCAGTAACGAACAGGAGAAAATTATGTTGGCAAATTCGAGAAAAGAAAATACCAAGGTTTGCCATGTGTAGCGCTCCATCTTTACATCAAAAGGTCATGAAATTAGATGAGACGACCCAAGACAGAGAGATGGAGGAAGGCTGTGAAATAATGTGACAAAGAACTAAAAGTACACATGCAGCTAATTTAAAAAGCAGGAAGTAAAACTAGGTTAAAAAAAACAAAGCAAAGCAAAACTATCCTTCAAAGTTAAACAATAAAACTGTACAACAAAAACTGTAATTGGCAGCACAACTCAAAATATAATAAGAATGCTCATCTCAAAAACACAACCACACCCTGGGAATATCATATCATGTGGACTATCAGTGTCTCAATGTCTACTGTGTCTTTATTTGTTCAACTCTAAAAGTGGAAAACTGGAACACAATGCATATGATGAATATAATGCATTCTTTAAAAACACAACAATAAATCCACCTATTGTACTTACAATGGTCCTCTACTAGCCATGTACTGGCTCCTTAAAATGACCCCCTATTTTAAAAGACACAAAGAAAGAACAAAATATGTCATTTTCCATTTAATGGACATCTCCAAGGTCACTTATTGTTCTGTCCTCAGAGTCAGTCACATCTATAGACATCCTTGGACAGGAAGTAATACATTTCTACATGACACTTCATGAATCATCAGGTTTGACCTACAACAATGCTGCTTAAAGAAGAAGGATGAAGCCAAAAGAAATTGTATACTTTTTAAGAATTAATCTGTCTCCACAACTACTCAATGCCATTGGGACAGCTTCATATACTGAAAGCACTCTTTAGAAAACCCTTCATGGTGAGAAGTGCAAGAGATTAATTTTCCTTAAAATGACAAAGCACTGATAGTTTGTTGTTTGCATCACACATGCATGCAAAATGAGCTCTGTCTCATCTTAAATAAACGAATAGACTTTTAAATAACAAGTCTCTTTCCTTTTGATTATTTTGGAGCTTATATGTAAATGATATGTGTGTGGTACGTTGGTCTGAAAGCCTGATTTGGTTTCCATAAATTGATGTTTGGGGGATGCTTGATATTTCTCACTCTTCTGAAAGGCATTTGAAAGCCATTCAGAGTGGAACAGTTAAACAGCCTGCAGAAACAGTGCAGCCTCGGCCAAAAGAGGGGAAAAAAAGATCCTTCATACATCATAGGCTCCTTTCACTTAAAGTCATTAGTTTATTTATAAATATAGGCTCAGCTGCCCAGTGCATTACTTAATATGACGATACGTTTGTCTTGAAGCGTGCTTGCCATGTGCTGAATTCAACTCTTTCAGTGGATCTGTTCTAAACAACTGTGGAAACACTCTTTTTTATTTGGATTGACATTTATTGTTTGTAGATTCCAGAGACTCTGTTCAAACACTGGCTGGTCTAGAGGTAGGGCAATGAAAAGTCTCCTGCCAACCAAACCATCAATTAGCCTCTATATATTATAGAGGCCGTCTTTTCCTATGCTGCCAGGAATTCCAGGAAATGTTTTAATGCTGGCATTTCACAAAAGTTGACTCTACGTGGCCTTTACAATGCTTTCAAATGAATAGCAAAAATTATGCCCTTTCCACACGCAAATCTTTGTGCGTGGAAAGGGCAAAACTCTGTGGTCTATGGCTCAGCTGCAAATGTGTTGCACAGCACCAATCCACACTGATGGGCTGTCATTGTAATTCAGTTCCTAATGTGGATAATTAGTCTGAATTCATGGAGTGCTTGATTCCACTGACAGCTATGCCAAATGTTTGATGAAAGCACCAAAGTAGCGGCATCAGTCACAGACAAACGGAAATGCGTTTAAGTGGAGGGCCTCATCATGTTTTATTCAATCACAGAGCAATGCTCAATTAATCAGTTTCTGCAATTAAATTAAACATGTACATGCATAAAACATGAAAGAAATATCAGGGGTGTTTAAGTGGCGCTTGCTTCTCATTTTTCCTGTTAACCCAAAAAGAGAGAATTTATTTTCAGCTCTCTGCAGCAGACACTGTGACCTTACTGATGTGGAATTATTTCTGTTTCATGCAATGCTGAGAACACAGCGAGACAGAATGTGTTAAAGCTCAACTTAGTATGCGCAGCTTGATGCAAACCACCATTCAATGCATTTCTATAAATGTCAAGAGCTGTGTGTTTACCAGGTCTTTCTGACCCCTAATATTTATTCAGCTCAACAGCACTCTAGCCAATCATTCCTTATTGCAGAATTGTGGCTCTTAAGTCAAGTTTCATTGGCTGCAGTTTGCCGTATCTCCTGGCACATGTAATATTGCTTTTCGCTTTCCATCAGTTGCAGGCAGAGCCTGTGCTCAGATAAATAGTGACATTTTGCAGCAGTGTGGGGGGCTTGTTTGCATCTTTTAGTGCCTGAGTCATTTCTATCGCCTTATTTGTATACATAGCATCACAGTCGGCACAATCAAAGGTCGTACACATGTAAGAGAAATTTGCATTTGGATTCAAACTATTGCCAAAATTATTTATGCCTGTGTGTTTAGATAACAGCCATGAGATAAAAGCTGACATTTGCGCCTCATTGAGTATTATGAGTTCAGTTTAAGAAAAAAAAAGGTGGTTTCTGAATGAATGCAAAGATCATGAATCTTTGCAGCACTACATTAGCATTCATGCTCTTCATAGCGTGTTCAAGGATGCAAAATATTCATATATATAACTATATAGATGTAAGATAAAGTGTCCAAGCTGTCTTTGATTGCATATTATACATCTGGACTTTTTTGAACAGCATGGTGACTTCTTCTCAATGCTGAGGAAAATTCACAGCTTAAGTGGGAAACATCTTACCAGCGCATGGAGGACACAGAAACGGAGTAACAGAGACAAAGTACAAAACTGTTTGGATTACTTGTGGGATTCTGTATTGGTTACTCGTCTCTAATCTTCATCTAAGTTACAATTATAGCCAAAATACAATCTGACGAAACACTAACCGTATCTACTTTTCATGTCCAGATCAAGCACACTGAGTAATCACCCACAGTAATGGCTGAAAAAAAAAAAAACAAGTAAATATTTCCATTAGTAACTTTTGCCATTTTATTATTAATCCAGGCAGATGTTATGGGAGTTACGAGAAGGTTCACAAACGTTTTGCTTCAACTGTAGTTGCCTCTGTTGTGTCTCTAAGACCCTGAAGTTTATTTAAATCTGAATTTAACAGAAATGACTAACTGGTCATGGTCCTATCGTGTTTTGTTGGTTAGAAGGTATACGAACATTACATACATAGCCTGACAAGGTTTCACTGTAATGGTCCCTCGGAGGCTCCCGCAACATACGCATTGAAATTGAGCGCACTGGCCCTTTAAGAGAATGGTACTGGAGTGGTAAAGTTAGTCGGAATTAAACAAGGATGAACCGGAGGCATGCTGAGTCTGCCTTCAGCATACTGTTACAGCAGGCTGGTGGTTTTGTCACAGCTTAACTGAGATGTGCTTTTGTTAATAGTGTAGATTCTCCCTCTCTCTCTGTGTAGATAGATAGATAGATAGATAGATAGATAGATAGATAGATAGATAGATAGATAGATAGATAGATAGATAGATAGATAGATAGATAGATAGATAGATATTCCGGAGTCGAAACTATTAGATGAGGTGCCATTCAACCCTGACAGGTTGAATGATTTCTGTAACCAATCATTCACATTTTGTTAGGTCAGTCAGGACCTGCCGGCTCCACTGGCATTAACACAGCTGTTTTTTAATATTCATTTTCCAGTGATTACCCTCTTAAAGATATGCTTCTCTAACTTATCAATTTATAATATAGCCGTAGGCATTGCATCAGGTTGCTTCATCAGAATTTTATTTTGAAAGCACAAGCGGAAGCCGGTAATGCCATTGTGGCCACTGTTACCGTGGTGCGCTTTGGCTCCGGGAGCGCACTGTTTGCTGCTGAGGCTCAGTGCTGGTGGCGGAGCGACAGAGAGGGACGGAGCAGTGACACACATGGAGCTGAGCTTTTAACAAAGTGGACGTTTCGTCCTGGTACGATGACTCCGGCTACTTTGGGGCTGTTTTTCTACAGGACTAAGCCCTGATGAATGTTTCTCCTCTGTTAAAAACAAACAAAAAGAGGAAAAAACGGGACTCATTGACCGGGCGCCGCCTTCACCTTACTCTCAGCCGCCCCTCCGATCATCACCTGCAGCTTGCTTTGTACGACACTAAACGCAGATTTTGCAGAAGCGTTGAGGGATTAAAGTTTGAACTTATGGTTTATTTGTAGAGCGCCTGAGATGCTGCCTGCGGAGTCCGCTGCTAGTTGCTGACATTTCATACCATAGGCTGGCGCTCATTTGTGGGTCTGTGTGGAAATTATAAGTGCTGCTCCTGCTGTTTGACAGCCTAAAGACTGCCACCAACCTTATCTACCTATGTGCACATTTGTATAATGGAGTACAGTCCGGCTCTGGTTCCCTTACTGGTTGTATTTGCACTCGGAAGTTTGGCATATGGTAAGTTTTAAATTGCTTATTTTGTGGTTATGGTTATCAAACAAACAAAACACTTGTACAATGTCCGTTATAAAGTTTACAAAGTTACTATTTCACATCAGTCAGCTGATCTTGTAGGAAGCCCCCTTTATGTCAGCATTTGTGCATAAGTGAGTAATCCTCCTAGATGATGTCACTTAAAAGGCCACTTAGGAACAACAGACAGCAGAGTAGCCCATATGCAGCTTTACTGTGTGACCTGCCCAGGGGATACTGGATTATCACCAGCATCTGCTCCCCACAGAAATCTGACTTTGCTGGCTCATTTATCTCTAGCATTGGGCCCATTAGATGAATTATGGACACAATGCAATTGTGAAACAAAAACCCTTCAGTTTCTTCTCCACTACTGTAAGTGAGTGTGGCAGGGTTGAAAGTTTGAATCCCTCTGTGGACAGCATTGCTAAAAAATGCATGCTTTCTTGCTACTGTACAAGGTTTGGTGGAAAAAGCCTTTACCAGCTGCTGCTGCGTGTAAAATGTTAAGCAGCTCCTCTATGTCCCAGTCTGTGTGGTGGAGAGTACCAAACAGTGTAGGTTTAAGTGTCACCGAATCCCTGGATATAAATGTATGATGCACAATATTGGCTTTTGTTGTTTCATGACTCTGCCTTCAGATGTATGCATATGGTGCTTTTGATTTCAGCTTTCAGAAGCGAAATCTGCCACATACGCACACTACGAGTCATAGTATGGCTCTTTCTTGTAGACATCAGACACCTCTGGGATGATAGAGATATGTTTAAACGAGACTGCTGGATCCTCAGATCCTCCATCAATCACACGTGTATAACTGAAATTGCTGCCAGTTGGCTACAGGCTCTTTGTCAACATGCATTCATGTCTGTGTTCAGCACAGATGAACCTCCATGTGCGACGTACTAAAGCAATGTTTTTTGACACAAGTGGGATGATATCGTTTGTGTCAGTGTGGTGTCTTTGGGCCCAGCCCCACTGCTGAGGCTCCCTTTTACAAGCCTGTAAACATTGCCTATGAACTCAGCATCTGTGAAAGTGCTCCTTCACTGACTCCAGATGCTCCTCTGGGACTATAAAGGCTGGATTAAAGCTGCTTATTTTCACTTTAGCAAACACATGGTGAGTTAAAAAAAAGAGAGAACTGTACTGTTTTTAGCAGCAGACTCCCCCCCGTCGGTAAATTTACATTTAAATGTGTGTTCTTGTCACACTCTGATACTGTTATACAAAGTGGCATAGATTAAAAGGAAGAAGAAGCTTCAGATCAGTGCCAGCACAGATATATGTGGAGAAGAAGACGCAATGAAGAAGAGTTTAGGAATGATTCTCCATCCCTCGTCTTCGTGTGAAGGGGCCGTTCATGCGGAGCCAGAGTCACAGAGTCTGGTCTCAGACTGTTTTTCCAGTAATATGACACTGGAATCTGCCAATCACCGCTGTCACTATCAGTCACCTCGATGACCTCAGGAAACTCTTCTCCAATGACTGTCAGTGACTCATGTGTTTACAATGTACTTTATTGATGTGACTTCAAGGCAGGAGCTGAAAACAGCTGCTTTGTTGCAATGTGGATGTCCTCACCAGACTAGTTGCCAGATGAAATAGCCGACACCAAACCTAGATAACCACTCTGTAATTACAGTCTGAGCACACAGCTCAATTTCCTTTAGGGAGGGAAGTACCGTGGGGTGTAATGTGGCTGAAATAGCACAATTACCGAGATGGCCATTGTTTAAAACCCTTTCTTCTGTTTCTGGCAGTTGTGCATTTTGCGCACAAGGTTTTTCAGACATGCTGTCAGCCTCAGTGAGTTACAGTGGAGGAGGTTTGGAGGGGTTTAATGGATTGATCAAGGACAGTTTGACAGGAGTTATAACTGCTGCCGAGATTGTATTGAGATGTCTGAGTAGTCCTCTTTAAAGTTGGGGCACAACCACTAGATCCTGGTGGCAAAAAGACCAGTTCACTCTAAAACCAAAACCACGTGAATGACTAAAGTAAAAAGATGTGTATTTTTATTTTTCCGAATTTCTAAGATGTGTCCCACAGAGATGAATGTGCTGTTTGAAAAATGCTTTTTGCACAAACCCATGGACGTACTAATGGACACTGATACAAAACAGTTCTTGTGAATTCTGTTGGCAGTCAGTAACCAGTACAGTGTTTCAAAAATGAGATAGCACCGTTCCATTTAGGTGGCTATTCAGATGGAAGCCCAGCGCGAGACTTTTACCAGCTGCACTCCACATTGTAAACCTAGATTTACTTTGTTATTTTTATGTTACAGTCATCACTGCCGACTGGAATGGCTCCTAACAGCGCTCCAATATGCAGTAGCTCATTTTGTTTTTGCTTTTGGAATATTGACAACATTCCTTTTTCTGCAGAAAGAAAAAAGACACAAAAAGCTTTGTAGTCATTTCCGAGAACAAACATGCACTCGCACAGTGAGCGTACCTTCCTCCTCCCCCCACCTGCCTGCCCATCTGTTCTGCACAGATCAATTAGGCTGTCAATACATTCAAGCATGATGCACTGAAATGAGGCACAGTGTAGCATTCAAGCTACAAGAAGATCATAACTTGCGCCGGTTGAAAAATAACACTCGAAATCGGGGCAAGGAACTAAAACTCCTCCTCCTGTTACCTCAGAATCAGCAGCGTTAATCATCTATCCACTTTCTGAATCTTATTTGAGTAGTTTTGCTTTTTTTTCAAGCTGCTGGTCAACCAGTTCTAGAAATGAATAATAAGTAATGCTAAAAAAAACATGAGGTGAATTTGCGTATGCTAGTCGTTGAACAGCCGCTTATTATGCGTACCCATGATAATAGAATTTCACAGTCACAAATATCCATTACACATCAGATTGACTGCACCTCATGATGCATTAATAACAAGTTATTTGTGTACTGGGCTGTAGTAAATAAATAAAAGCACTTTGTAAACATGTCAGTGGGGTGTTTTTGCTCGTTCATCTGCAAACTAAGGCTTGCGCTCCCTCTCTTAATGGCACTGCTTATTATCTATGCTGCATGTTCCTACCACAGCGAGCCAAAATCAACAAACACTGAGCTCCTTCTTCATCAGGCATCAAGGGAAAGGACTTAAACTCATCTCTATTTAGCAGCGGGTGCTGGCAGGCCAAGTTACCGTAGCACTCCCTACTCCTTGAAGGTCTCAAGTGCAACTGCCTTTAGGGCCCAACACAGTATACCTAAGCTTCCAGCCTTAGGCTGCAGACAGATGGATTACCCCTAACATTAGATTTCAGACAAAGATATCTCAAGTACAGTTTTTGAATAATCATTTCACTTAAAAAGGGAAATATGTTATCCAAACCTACCTGCCCTCTGTGAAAAAATAATTCTCCCTTAAATATAATAACTGTTTGTGCGAATTGCATTCAGGCTGGCAGTGAGACACAAATCTGAGCGCACAGCCCATTGCTAGTCAGTGGTGCTGACCTTCAGTTACTTGGATGAGTGACAAAACATTTCTCCCATATGAACACATTCAACTTAATGGGATTTGCTTACCTGGATGATTACCCATATGGAAAAGATATATATAAATCTTATAAAGTTTGTATCTGTCTTGTGTGAAACTTGTATGAAAAGCATACAAGAGTGAAAACAGATATAAGATCCCTAGAAAAATTATATAAATGAAACTTGTATGTTTTGGATACTTACTAAAACAATATATGAAAGTGGCCATTTTCATGAGTAAATCATATAAGCCTTATATGATTCACTATATGAAGTAGGCCACATCTTATGCAAGTCTTTTATAAGTTTTTACTATTTCTTTTCCATATGGGTAAGCAGTGTTTGCATTGTTCTTACAAACACTTACACTCCTCATCCTTTTATCGCTTCAGTGTCTGACTATCTGTCTAATAAAGGGTGAGGTCATCATGAAATCTGACTGGTGAAGCAGCCAGTCAGATTTCATGTTTATCCTGTTTATGTTATCTGCCGATGTTTGAAGCAGTGACATAACTCTGACTGCTGGAGAGTCAAAGAAAAAGCCCGTGGGTACTGCCACAGCTGTCAGAGCAGTTACTCAGTGCTGTGGATATATTTGTGAGTCTGGCACTCAAAAGCTCTGCATGAGAAAAAGCCACCTGATAATGGATTATTTTCTACACGGATGTGTCAAGGTGATGCCGTAGTAGCCAGAAACTGACAGCTACTGTTGATGATTTAATGGCAAGGTAAAAAACTGACAGGGACAACTTTTTTTTCTGACGACGGTGTCGATACACACATCGAGTTGGGGATAGGAGGAATTTGAGTGTCTCTATGGCTGTTTGTTTGCCCTGGTGGGTGATTGATAGCTATGACTAATTGACTGATTTCTTTAATAGGCACCTTACCTTCACCTCAAAAACCTTTTGAATTTGTAGCACTTATAGAAGTGACAGCAGCTGGATGTTAATCCAGCTCTTGCTCTTTACAGCTTTTCACTTCATGACTTAATGATACATCAGGACCAGTGTTACTTGAAATGTCCTCAACAGTATGTCAAGGCTGCATCTTACCACTTAAATAAAGGGTCTTGGAAATGTGTATCATATATGATTGAGCTAATTGCTATCATGGTCTCATGAGCTGTTTTTTAATAATACAGGCACTCTCCATGTAGATTATTTCATGTTTGACTAGCAAGCTAAGAGTCAGTAAAACAAAATAAAACCACGCACCGTAGTTTATTTTTGTCATGTTAGTGATGTCGTGGATCCTCTTCAGGAAGTCGTTGTCTCGACCCTTTCCTCCCTCAAAATACGATGTGGTGTGATGTGTGTTTTCAGAGAGATAGCAGCCAGCCTGCACATTTGTGTCTGTTTGTATAAGGGGACACACATCCAATAGGGGCTAATCTTGAAATATACTGTTGTGGGACAGGAAACCAGTGGCATTTCCTCACTGATGTGTTTGGCCACCCACAACCAGCCTTGTTCCTGTCTTGGAGTCCCCTCGAGGATTTCCTCTTTGACACGACTGAGAGACTGCACCTTCGTCAGCGATCACTAATGGACAGATAATTAGAGATAATGAACAATCGTGCCATCATCATACAGCCTTTCTGGAGCCAAACCATCCACTAACTATCTCCATGCTTATATTTCCCACCCACCTACCCCCGCTCTGCGCTCATCACAAAGAGCACTTACAGTGAAATGGGATGAAGTGTGGGAGTTCAGTCACCAAATACAGTTGCTGTTCTCTTCTTCTTTCAAAGCTTGAAACCGCTTTGGTGGAGTGAGCAGAAAACAAAATCGATGCTTGTTACCATCGGGCTGCTGGAGCTCCAACTGACAAGGTCTGTGATAACTTGAAGGATGCTGGGCTGGAAAGAATAGTTTAGCTGAAACATCCCCCACATTATTATGATCATTCATACCAAAATGTCAGGTGGGGTCTTGTATGTTTCAAAGTAAACAGTAGAAATGTCAATTTTTAAGACATTTCACAGCCCTTCAGTCTTGTTTCTGTAGGTGGAAGTAAATCAAAGCTTAATCAACTTTCTAGTCTCTCAGGCATCTTGTACCACCAGGAACATTTTTAGTGGGAAAATGCTTTCTTCCTGTTGGAGCAGAAAATGCACTTTGCTCTCAAGCTTCTGCCTGGTCAGCGTGCACGAACATCCAGCTCATACAGGTTCTTCACCAGAGGAAGAGGCTATACTCACAGGGCCATTCTCACTCACATTTCCATGATCCCTGCTTTTCAAAGAAAGGAGCAGGACGAAGCAGCTTCGGCCCCTTTCCCACCAAACTGTTCACGGCCTCAGCAGAGACAGTATAAAAAACACAGAAGTTCCTTTTCCAAAGTTGACCCCACTCATTTAGATGCTTAGCATCAACACGGGCTCAGTTAAAGCCACTTTGTATTGTCATGCAAGTACTTCATTTTATGTTCCCCAGAGGGTTAAAGAGTACAAAGCTGGAGGAAAAAACTGCAGCTTGCCTCGTTCGCTGCTGCCAGTTTAACTTTGAATACACATTTCCAAATCACTTCCTGCAGCTTCAGTAAATAGAAGGTGGAGGAACTGTAAAACAAGAAATCTTTACAAAGAAAAATAGGAGAGGAAAAGGAATTACAGCATCTTCTTCACTCCACTGTTCCCTCTTTAAAGATTATTACGCTCCCCCTGTTAGCCAGTCAGAGGTACTTTTATTTCAACAGAAAGAGACTTTTTCTAACCAGAAGGAGCAGACTCTGGAGGGAAGGTCGGTTATCTTGAGCGCAGTGTGAGGGTTAGCTCATCTTAGGCTTAATTTGACTTGCTAAGGCAGAGCCTGGGTTAATCTGTCTTCTTTACCACAAATCACCACAGAGCGATAAGGAATGCAGTGTTTGATGTATTGCAGTATTCTGATTTATTTTCAAGTCCTTCACATTGAAATGAAAGGCATTTCTCAGCCTGTCTGGTTTGGAAGACTCGCTGGGCTGGAGTGCCGTCCACGTTTTATGTCCTTTTCCCTCCAAGGCCATCGTCAACCAAACGTTTCTGATACATACACAGTGTTGTTATGTATTTCAATAGAACTTTTATACCTAACTTCCTTGCTGCATTTTCACAGCACTTTATAATATGAAATTTACAGATACAAGTGAGGTGATCGGGCCATTGGTAGAAGTTCAGTTATCACATATTTTGATCCTTTTTTAATTTATTTATTGTGTTATTTATTATACTTTTGCACATAGAAATGTTCTAAATTTCATGATTTCAGCTTGTTGCTCTAGTTTTTATTCATAGTTTAGATTCTTTTAACTTGCAAACCAGAAATAAATCAATTATTAATTGCGAAGATTCTTCTTAGTGAGAATTTTCTTTGACAAACTAAGTAAAGAGCGTTTCAGAGCTCCTTACATGGTTTTCCATAATATAATATTTGTTTTCTGTGTGTCCTATAATTTGACTAGTGGACTGGATTCACGCTCCACTAATGCGCTGAAACCTTCTGTGAGTCGCTGTGGTTTGCTCAGGGGTGGGCTGCATGCTGGAGACAGCTTGTACTTATGGCTGCAGCGCAAGATTTGTGTTGACCTCAAGATTGAGCCTTGTACAAATATCAGACAAAATGAGGACCCTTCTTGGATTTGCTGCATGAGTCTGACCATCACTGTGCCATCTGTGTTTGGAAAATGCTGTCAGCAATGGGTGATGTGCCTTCAAATCAAAATCACTTTAGAGCACAATTAGAGGTTCTGAATTAGCTTTGATTCATTTTCAATTAATTGTCCAGGTGTTCTTGAAAGATACAGAATAGATATCTTTCTACTTTATGTCTTGGAAGACGCCAGTGGTGCGGTGATCAAATGCAGATCAATCATCAGCCCCAGTCTTGTACCATTTGGACAGATCCCGGGTTACTGGGTGTTCTGATTTTTTTTATCATTTAAGAAGAAGTAAATGATGAAAGGTCTCTTGTGTTTGTTGTGCAATAAGGCAGGACTGGGGCTCGGAATCAACTGTAGATATCTGTGATTTTTCTTTTGTACTCCTTTTAAAAGCACAGGACACACCAAGACATTTATTCTTGTACTAGATGAGACAAAGTTCTAGCTCGATACTTTTTCTGGCTCCATTACAGAAAGGACATTGCAGTGGTGGTTGGTGCTCCCCTCGGCTGTTTTCTTCCCAGTTTTTCATTTGTTTTGTGAACTCACTGTCCTCGCTATTTCTCCGTCACCCTCACGGGTTTAATTAACTCCCCCTGTTTGTGAAAATCATTGAAGATGTTTGAAAGTTTCTGCATTTCTACTGATGTTTCAGGATATATATATTTAAATATATATGTATATATATATAAACCCGTTGCCTACTGGTGGTAGTCAGAGGGCCCGGTGGCGCCAGTGTCCGGCAGCCTCGCCTCTGTCAGTGCGCCCCAGGGTGGCTGTGGCTACAATGTAGCTGCCATCACCAGTGTGTGAATGTGTGCGTGAATGGGTGGATGACTGGATGTGTAAAGCGCTTTGGGGTCCTTAGGGACTAGTAAAGCGCTATACAAATACAGGCCATTTACCATTTACCAAATATTCTAAATACAGAGTGCTTTCTGGGCTGAGCTCTTGGATTTTGAGTCTGGTGCTTCAGATTCATCAGGTAAGAAGTGAAATTTCATGCTGAATAGGACGAATTATTTCCTGGAATAAGCACCTTTGTAGTTACACCAAGTAAGAATCAAGTTACTGTATCATCCCACTTTACAGCTGAAGAAAGGCTGTTATGGAAGGACATAAATACTTACAGACTTAACTGTCTGTAAGTATATAAGCAGGGGTGGGAATTACTGAAGTACAAATACTGCACTTAAGTGTTTTATTTTTTGGTACCTGCACTTGAGGATTTATTTAAGCGCCTCGAGGCGACTGAATTCATTTGATTTTTACTTACTACACTTTGAGAAAGTTATCCTTATTTTCTGCTCACATTTTCAAAACAGACTTGCTACTTTGTGTTTAGCACATTTGAGGAGAGTTAATATTCTACATCATTGTCCACCTTCCAGTCCAATTCAAATCCAATTTTTAAGGAACAATAACACATAAAAGAGAATCCTATAGACGTAGGAGGTTTAAGAAATCATTTACTGTACATTTACTTGCATATCATTTACTGTACCCACTCATCAACAATCCAGAGATGTTCTGGTTGTGGTGCTTCAGTATAGCTAGTGCTACAGAAGAGAAGCGAACGTAAAGGGAGTAACATTTTTAAGTGGCAGGCAAATTCAAATGCAACAGGTTTCCTAAAATTTCAAAATACATAATCGCATATATGTTAACATACTGACATGTAAAAAAAATTAGATCTGATTTATTTATTTCCATTTATTTTACTTTTAATTTTTATGGTAAAGATGTCCAACTATCTGCTCTTTGAATTACTGTGATGTAGTAACAATGCAGATAGACAGCACACCTGTAGCACATTTGTAGTTGATTAAACCTGAAAAAGAAAAACTCCACTAGGTTTACCAGAAGCCGCGATTGATCACAGCCCTGCCAGCATTATCACTATAGGCTAATGAGTTTGTAGATGCAGTGAGGGTGGGGTGTTGGTGGGGGGTTCCCCTCATAGATGAGAGATTACAGTTCATGCATCAGAAACAGTTCAATTAAAGACATTTTTCAGACATAGTTTTGAGAGATATTTGCAGAAAGTGAAGTAAAGATAACAATAATTGGAAATATTAGAAAGTCTGGTTGGTCTAGATTAGTGTCAGCTGATACAGATGTAGGATCAACACTGACCTGAACGTTTGGTGAGTTAAAAACTTGATCTGAATCTTTTAGACACTCAAATCATTTGTCAAGTGTAGTTATTTACAAGTCACAACAAGTGAATTAATAACTTACTGTACTTAGTTGCTTTGCCCTCTGGGGAACAGACTGCATTATCAACCCTTCTAACGTGCTTATAAGGTGTTTCTCTTGTCTCTTCTTTATGTGCTGAGGCTAGTATATCAGCAAATAGCTGATATCTTATATATTGCCCCCACTAATGTATTGGTTGGGCTCAATCTGCAATTCTCAGTCTGCCAGAAATGTTACTACTGATGAACTGTTGCCCATACCTGTTTTTGGAGAGGATGACATTAAGGAGCCTGAGATTTTGCACTTAGATTATATCCACATGTTAATTTGTTGACTTTTCCTTGGTTACTCCCAAGAATTTACCCTTTGTCTAAATTTACCCTTCATTCAGCAGTGTAACAAAACAACACTGCACAGCCTTTATCCTTACATTGTACAGCGTTACATAATTCATTATTGCCAATAGTCCTGTTCTTTAGCCGTGATGAGAATGTCTTGAAGTTTCTCCTGTAGATGGGATGTGGTGACTGCAAAGCTGCAGAAAGTTTCATATTGCATTTCTTGTATTTCTTTGTCCAGTTTTTTAATTAGGAAATAAAAACAATTTTCGCAACAGGATCTAAACAGGAACTCTCACACAGTATCTGTTTTTGATTTGATAATTTAGACAGTATTGCATCTTTTCTTCACTCTTTGTTAACCAGACTGCAGTTCTCACAGGATAGACTCCTAGAGCATCCCTGTGGCTTTATTATCTCACATGTATCATTGAGAGTTGCTGCCATCCTGCTGTATTACACGATGGACGGGAGCTAATAGGTCCTTAGAGGGCCCAGACGTTCCTATTAGAAAGTCTTCTCAAGACAAGCAGTCAGACTGTCGAGACTCCAAACTGTCCATTTAACCTGATTGGAGTTCATCTTTTCCAGCCTTGCCCTTATCCGTTACATACCGTACGTCTACGCTCACTTTGAGCTCAGTAGCTGAGCAGTGCTGCTTGCCTTAGAAATTCAAATATCCTTGTATGCATAGCAGTGTAGTCATTTTCTGTTATGTTGATCTGTAACCATTTTGCCTTTCTGTAACATCATATCTACGTCAGAATCAATGTGGGTATTGTATACGCTGAGAAAATGACATTTTCCCATAATACTTGTTGAAGATTTCTCAGGTGCAGTGACAGTTTGCTGTCATCCTTTCAGTGGAGCTGTAGTTTTCTGTGTGACATGCCACATATTCCTACAGTGGGAGAAAGTTCATTTCTCCAAGCTTGCTTTGCTGTGGATAGCAGGCGTATGATCTGTCAAGAGTTGGTCTTCAGTGGTTGCAACTTGGACGTTCTCTTGATAATATTTAGCTCAGTCGCACATGATGGTCTCGTCCTACTTAAAAGCCTTTGCTTTACATTTCCACATGACTTATTCCAACCAGCTTTTACTGTAAAATTTATGAGTCAGCTCTTAAAGGCTGTGCCCTGCTGAGTTCTCACAACAGACACCCCCCTTCCTCTCTTCCAGATATCCCCGATCAGACAGGCTCAGCTCAGCCACGATGCTACTACCTTAAAGCTATTAGATGAACAGTCTACAGCTCAGAGGCCTTGAGGGAGGTCAGAGAGCACTTAACCAAATGACAACTGTTTTCTGTTAGCATTCGACAGAAGAGCAACCTTTTAACAATATTACTTTATTTGATTCATTTTTAGAAATCCTTCACATCAAAAGTTTTCTCTGGTAGTGCTGCAGCGTAGAATTCCATTTGGGTTTTCAAAGAAAACGACAGCGCTGATTCTAAATTTGATCAGTGCAAGTTCAGGCTTATATTTTCCATCACAAGGTGCTTTTTTGGGAATCGTTTGTATAAATTAAACTATCATGAATTCTTGAATTAAATTACAACCACTTTCAGCCCCAGTTCAAAGTCATCAAAAAACGAAAACTGTAAAAACATTTTAGTCAACTGAAATGTGAAGAAAGTGGTAATGTTTGATGCAAGATAACAAATAACAGTGTTTTAAATGTAATTTTAGGTGTATCCTTATCTTGTGTCGTGCTTTCAGTGCATGCTTTCCAGCTTCTATTTGATTCTAACTAAAAGCAACTTCAAAGCTTTAGCACATTTTCCTCCTATCCTGAGCTTCCTATCTCTTTGAATGTAATTTCATCGAGAGCAAGACTGTCATATGGTACTCTATATCCCATCGGCAGGAAGCACTTAAGTGGAGTTTTTAATCCCCCAAAACCTTCTTGAGGATTTGTCGCTTTGAAGGCGAGAATTTTGACTGCTTTTCTTATCAGACGTTATCAGGAAAGTCTTAACCTTTGAACTTCCTTTTATCCATGCACCTGTGGGATGAACTATTGTAGCTGTCTTTCTTTTCTGTCACCCTGCAGCATACAGTCTACAACTTTCCTATGCTGCAGGCACGTTTTAAGCTATCTCTCAATATTAGAGGATAAGCACAGGGAGCTGATCACCTCCTAGGTTAAAGATTTGTCCAAATGCAACAGTGTCACTATCTGCTCACTTGTAGCTCTGTCTTCTTTTTGTTTTCAGTCTTCTTTACATGCAAATTTACACAAGCTTTCATGATTGAAAGCAATTTAGACAAAACCTATTTAAGTCTTATTTGAACAATCATGGCTTCAGTGGTGTGGAATAAAACTACAGTCTGGAGCTCAGCTGCAGCGCTCCTAAAAAATAAACAGCAATTCATGTTTTCTGTTTTCCTGTTAAATGCACAGCGCTCAGGCTAATCTCCTGCTGTGAATGTTCTAAAAAGACAACACTGCTCAACATTAGGATATTGCTAAGCATTGCAGCACTCTTATAATTTACAAAACAGCATGGCTTGGTAGTATAGTGGTGAGGCAAGACAAATCAGAAATACACTCATGAATCCCACAAGCGTCTGAAAAACACAGACGATGATGCACCTCCTCTTCTCTTGCTTTTGTTTGCTCTCCAGGGTGATGTTTCACTTGTGCCTCGTGGTTTTTGAGTTTATGTTATTGCTTTTCTAACGTTACAGCACAACCCTCATGCTATCATTTGCAACTCTGATTCTAAAAATAAAATAAAATCAGGCATCGTCTAAAATGTAAAAAACAAAAAACACAGAATGTAATGATTTGGATTAAATTCAAACACAAAAACACGTCAAATGTTTAAACAGAGAAAAACAGTGTGACTTTGAATTTGATAGGAACAGCATCCACACTTGAACAACAGTCTGTGAAAGTCTGGGGACTGAGAAGACCAGCTGCTGGAATGTTGTCCTGTTCTTGTCTGTTATCAGATCACATCATGATGTGCTAAATGTTTTCAACTGGTGAGAGGTCTGGACTGCAGGCAGGGCATTTCAGCACGATGCCATGGTGTTGTAATAGACACAGTATGCGGTATAGATGGGTGCATATGTTGATCCTAAACTTCCATAAACCTTTCAGCATTTATTGTGCTTTTAAAGTGTCTCGGTTTACATATTTGACGTGTTTTCTATGTTTCATTGTGAAAAAAATATGGATTTACTAGTTGTCCCAACTTTTTCTGGAGCGAGGTTGATTATTGGGCGAAGGAGAGCAACATTTGGAGGTGGTAGAAGAACCTGGGGGAGTTACCCTACTTTAATCTCTCTCTGCTTCTGTCTTTCAATCCAATTTTCAGAAGAGAAAGAGAACACTTGCAGAGCTCTGAACAAGAATTTAATACATTTGGACAGATTAGCACAAACCTGAACCCCAAACACCTGTCGAGACAATTCAGCAAAGCATTCTTTGAAAGTAAAGTACAGAGCTGATTATACGTGTTCAGTATCTTAGTATGTGCACAGTTCAGTCAGCCTACTTTCTCATCGGCTTGAGATCAGAGTGGTTCCTGCGCATTTACTGCCTTCATGCTTCTCATCCACGGCTCGAGGATTTGCTTTTAGTTTTATAGATGCTGAATTTAGAGCATGTAATTTCACACGTCCTCTCGAGTTATACTTGAAATGTAACATTATGTGCTCATTTCACACAGTCGTGTTGTTGGTGATAAAATGACGAGTTCAGCTGCAGTCCAGCTCAAGAGGTTTGGAAATAGGCGAGCTGAGTGTGTTTTTACAAGTTTTGCCGCCCACTTGCCTTTTGTGTGTAGTGGCCAATATATAAAAAGGAAAAAAAAGGCTGAGGACTTTTAGGCTCGTTAGGTGCGATTCTTTCCACTGGTATGCTTTTATAACCATGTTCTTCACATCCGTAGTCTGTGAGCAATGTAGTTTTACGGTATTCCCATCGTACAAACTTTGGCTTATACTCAGTTCAGTGCCTTAAAATGAGGTTTTTGTATAATTTGGCATTAATGACTAAGCAGATGCTGTGTTCCTCATGACGTGATATGTCAAATGACATTGGCTGTATCACAATAAAACATACACCACAAATGTAGTCTTTAACTCGTCTCTCCTCTGTGGTGTCTTTTTCCCACCAGGATCCCGACCCAGATTAGAGGATGCCGCCCCTCGGATTGTAGAGCACCCCTCTGATTTAATTGTGTCCAAGGGGGAGCCAGCTACCCTCAACTGTAAGGCTGAGGGGCGTCCGACCCCGATGGTGGAATGGTACAAAGACGGAGAGCGGGTCGAGACTGATCGAGAGGACCCTCGGTCCCACAGGATGCTATTACCCAGCGGCTCCCTCTTCTTTCTGCGAATTGTACATGGAAGGCGAAGCAAACCTGATGAGGGTGTGTATGTGTGTGTGGCACGCAACTACTTGGGTGAAGCAGTCAGTCGCAATGCATCGCTGGAAGTGGCAAGTAAGTGTCTTTGATGTTTTTGCTATAAGGCTCAGTTGTGGAGCTTGTGTGAGTGTGTGTGTGTTTTAGCGTGGGTTCACAGCAACCGTGATCTCAGTGTTTTATGCTTGTATTATAAATTAAAAAGCCTATAGCACGAGAAAAAGGATGGTTCCTTATGAGCAGCACTGGGCGATGGTGGGGAGGACAAACTCGGCATTAACAGACAAAACCAGGCTCAGGGAGAGGCAACCATCTGTTGTGATCTGTTGGCTGGGAGGTGAGGGAAGACAGAAAAAAAGAGTGCCTCATGAGAAGTCACCCAGCTGCCTGAGCCTATAGCATCACAGGTTCCAGCCCTTTAAAGTCTAACTTAAAAGTAGGGAATGCCCTCTCTCTCTTGAATCCAAACTGGGAGCTGGTTCCACAGCAGAGGGGCTTTGCTGGTTCGGCAAAATACTAAGCAGCAGAGGCAACAAGAAACAAAAGAATATGGTGTATATTGAGAAAAGCAGTCCACATAACAAGTGTCAAATATCATGTAATTTCAGTAATGAACTAAATCACAGATAAAACTCAACGAAAAATAATATTAGCTGCGTTTTAAAAGCAGAGGTGTGCCGAGTAAACTTCAAAACACTCTGCTCTCTTATCATCGCTTTCACTTGGCTGAGTTAACTTAAGACACCACCCCTGACCTTGGTGTCAGATCTCCTGGCAGCTTTACCCGGAGCCCACCCCGCCACAAATGGCCCACTCACCCTTCTCTCCAGCCTCCACTGCCCAGGCCTCTGTGACCAGGCCTGTTAATGTAGATAGATGACAGCTAGCTCCGACAACAGAGATAACAGTTGTCGCCACTGGACAGGAAAGCTGAAAAACTGTCTCGCAGGGAGGGGACCAAAGGCCACTGTTAGTTGGCAGCTTCTCACTAGCAGATGTTCGATCCTTAAAATACAACATTCTCCTGTCAGATGGGTTTCCAACAAACACCTCTTGATTTTTTTCCCCATAACCATGCTTCCTGTTAGCAGTGAGATTGGGCAGAGCCAATTAAATCTTTGCTGCTAGAGTCTCTTATTTCCTTTAGTTTTAGAAAATCATTATAAAGTAAAAGTTTATTTTGACAGCGCCAGCAGGTAATTTCAAGAAATCCTGTCAGTTTATAATACAAACATAGTTGGGGACTAGTTAATTGCTCTCTCTGTGTAGACATATAATATGACTTGTCAGATGACATCTATAATGAGCAGAATCATTGTTGTGACAGTGATAGCCAGGCTCTACTCTGATATCTTTCTTAATCTGCTCATTTAGACAAACCTGCCTCCAGCAGCTGTTGCAGATTCACATTTCCTCTAATCCCCCTCACTCAGGCTTCTCCTAGTATCGACCTCCCTTTAAAACTATAACCATCTCTTGTTGCACTAACGGAAAGCAGCTGAATATGGTCAAACAAACCCTGATCCCCACTAAAAACTAGCAAAGCCCTAGCTTCTTGTGCAACACTTTGCAGCCAGGTCTCATATTTTCTTGAAATGCTCTCCCCACAAAGTTAATAATAAGACTGAATTCCCCCCGTTCACCTCAACAGAAGAACGGCCCATGAATCATTCTACATCCTCCATAAGCAGCTGGGATCTGCAGAGTGTGTCCGTCACCCCGACTAAAGCGTTCCTCAAGTAGCGTGAAGAATTACCTTTCACTTTGGTCTCGCTCTGTTTCAGTATCAACATCAGCTGCGGGGTGTTTTTTGAAGTGTAAGCTGTATGTGGAAACCTGGACAGGTAGAGTAGGTGGAGGTGTTGTGAATCACTTTTCACTTTTCAAAAAGTGGAAAGGAATGAATCAGCGACAGAGGCCTTACATTTCTCGCTCCACATGAATAATCCCCAGTGTTTTCCTCAACTCTTTCTTCGTGCTGTGCTAGTTTTAAGCTCTTCTTAAGACATGCAAAGATGCTCCTCCTGCTTTTCTTCATTCATCACATTAGCATAGCGCTTAACCAAATGTTTTTATGTTTTCCAGCACCCTTACCATATATCTGACAGCTGTTAAAGGTTACCAGAGAGTTTAATCTTCTTTGTAGGCCCACATCAACAAAATCTAACACTCAGTCTCTGTGAGGTGGTGGAGGGTCACAAGGGTTTATCTATAACACCAGTGTGATTTCAGCCTGCAGTGCCACTAGCTGATCAGTCCTGTTTCTGTATATCCAGCTTCCTCCATTAATACTGTGGTGTCATGAGGTGACATTGTGCACAGCTGCCTGCAGACACACACATGTACATGGACATAACTTGGCACACAGCGGTTGCTTTCACAGATTAGCATCCCTAATCCATGTTGGTAGAGGGAAAACCGATGTATTTTTACTTGTGTCTTCATGCCAGCACACAGACACACTTTTGGAGTATCGCCCCCAGAGAGAGACAGAGACGGAGGTTGTATAGAACAAACAGTTGCCAAAGCCAAAGCCAGGCCAGTGCCAGCTCCTTCCAGGCCCCTCTGCACAGCACCAATGGGGCCTGAGATGAGGCCAGAGGCACATAAGCCTGCCTGGAGCTGCCTGGGGGGCTCAGCATGGCACCAAAAAGGCGCAAGATGGCACTTGGTGGCATGGTGTCACTTTGCTCCCCAGCCGGTGACTTGGAAGCACTGAGGGCAAACTGAGAGAGAGCTGCATTGTGTATTGGTGTGTATATTTGGTACTGAGGTGAAAGCCAACACAGCGGGAAGGGTGGAAGGTTCAGGAGGTTTAACCCCTCACGGACCATCTGCTGTAAGCTGAGAAGCAGGCAGGGTGATGACAGCCAGTGTGCTGCAGTATGGATAAACTGGCAGAATTTCCCAGCGCTATAGACTATTAAAAAAACTGCTTGGTTAGGTTTAGGGGGGGGAAAGCCTTTGGGTTAAAATAAACCCAATTACAACATAAAGTACAAGGCAAAAAAAATCACCACATATGTCTTATTAGTGAAGTTGTGTGAATACAAAGAGTAGTATTCCAAATAAAAAGATATCTATGTGTGCCTTAGAAAAAATTTTATGGGTCAGCATCACTCCAAGGTTTTGGAATGGAATTTTACAAATGATGATGAGAGCTAAAATTAGGAAGTTTTAGTTGAATTTATGAACCCTTAATAAACATAGTTATTCAGAAGAAGTTAAATAACTTTCTTCCTTTCTTTTCTTTTCACAAGTTTTTTGCAGGTACAATTGTGTTTAATCATTTTTTCACAGCAGTAAACAGACCATTGTTCTTTTGCAAGCATTTATTCCATGCTAATTACACACTCAATACCTCATTAAGGATGGTTCTACTTAGTTGCCGACTTAGTTTGCATTTATTAATGACACATTTGATGAATGGATGCTGGATCCAAGAACTGTTAGTCTTTTGAAGTATCAGCAGATGTAGCTAAACCTCACAGGTGATGTTGCTAGCAGCTGAAAGTAATTCTACATTTAAAAAAATATTTTGCATCAGATGATGTGTTGCTACATAATACATTTGAGAGCTTTTAAAAAAATGCTGGAACAAAAGGGAGTAGTCATACCAACAGAATTACTGCACAATTTCTTTCACTTTGTGCTGTTTGTGTAGCTGTTATTTAGCAGTAGTCCCAGCCTGTGTGTAGCACTGCCCTGCTTTAAGAGCACATCCTCCATCTCTAGTATATCCGCCCAAATTGTGTTTTTCACCCCAATCCTATCCGATTTTGCAAGCTAAAAAGGATCCTTCGATTCTGAAAATGTGCCATACAAACTTGTATGGCACGTCTGTTGGAAGCTAGTCAGCACAATAGTCCTAACGGGCCAGAGACCCCTTGGCGGAGATTTGACATTCAGAGTGACTTGCCCGAGCTCTTGGCGGCTTTTTACTTTGAGTGCTTTACAACTCTGACATTTTTATTATGCCTGCTACTCTGCCTGGCTTTATTGCTCATGAATATTCACACCAACCGGCAAGGGGAAATGGCGCTTTTTCCAACGTGCTTGGGGCGGAGTCAAAGGAACTTCAAATAAAGCTGACTGTAGTAAACTCTGAGACTTTTATTGCCCCCCAAACCAACTCACACCCTTTGATCTAAGGTCATTTTGAGGTTAACCTTCACAGATGCAGCTGTCTTGAGAATTTTAGGGAGTGAACAGGTGGAGACATGATAAAATTGTCTTCCTCGTTCTTTTTTGTGAATTTCATGTGTGTGTGTGTGTAAACATGTGTAAGTCTTTGTACCTATAGTCCAGGCCAACTTTCTCACCCTGTGTAATCCTCTACAGTAGTGTCAGTGTGGGAGAAACAGCTGAACTGCACTGTTACCAGCTGGATGCTGCTTTCCTTTTCCAGCTCTCTCTCTCTCTCTCTCTCTCTCTCTCACACACACACGCACACAGAAAAACCGCAGTGTGTGTGTACACACACCTGTCATACTGGCTTTGATCACTGTGACCCCTGTGCAGAAAAATGGATTTCAAGGTTTATGAATCTGGAAATGAGAAAGGGTTTTGGTGGGTTTAGGGAAGTTAGGAGTGCAGGACAGAAAAGTGGTGTGGCTTTCTTAAAAGAGTATTCACTCTCCACGCTGCCTGTGCCGTCCTAGAACTGATCTGTATCTCTGCTGGTAACCCCGGTGGTTTGAAGCCATATGAAACAAGGCTGGTGGAAGCTAGCATAATTTGGAAACCTACTGACTATCAGCTGATGACTCAGTATCTTTGAGTAACAGCCAATGTTTCAGGCCTTCCAGTATATCAGCAGATGTCTGGGCCAAGATCTCCTGTTCCATTGGACATCTGTTTGCAGTCCAACTATAAATGCTGACAAAAAAGTCACTTTCTTGTCACATAATAGTCAATGATTTCTGAAATTGTATCTTATCCCCCATTCAGCTCTCGTCATTTTCTTGCCACATCGACCAAAGAATACTCAAATGCCTGTGTGTGGAGGCTGCATTACTAATAGACTTAAGCTTCTTTTACACTGTTAATAACCTTTCAGATTTTTCAGTTAGCCTTTTAAAGCTGTTACTCTATTTGAATCAGCTGATGTTATCATATCATTATGTCTTAGATGTCTTTCAAAGAGAGGTTATTGACATGTGCTGATATCTAAAATTGAGCTGGAAATCTTCAGCAGTTAAATAAGTGTGATGCTTGTAACGTCTCCATAATTGGTTGCTCATAGCATTAGTAAGCAGTCCTCTCATTAGCAAAGAATTTGCTTGCTGAGTCTCACATTCAGACCTCCCAGCATTTTTGCTTGCATCCACAGCAGCATGGTAATGTTCTCCACCAGCTGCCTGATATGAAAAATATGATTTTCAGTGGATGAGTCTCCATGAGGACTTCAGGGTCAATATCCTTTACTATACCTACATACTTACCATGGAAAGGTTTGTGTTTGTTTTTATTCACCGCACTAACAGAGTGACACTACCATCACCACTCCTACTAAACTCTGCAGCAGCAGAACTCTCAGTTGCTCAGAGATAACAGACCCATCCTCTTTGTGTTTGCGTGTGTGTGTGTATTTGTGTGACCTCAGAGGTGTATTCATGCTTCACTAATGGGATTGTAGGTCTCGGCCTTGCGGAGCACAGAGCTGGTGGTTATTCTGATCTTAGAAAGGGGGGATCAGATGGCCGGAGTGAAGCCGTCAGCTTAACCCCCTCTGTATGATCCCACCGTCTGCTGGTCGTTGAGCTAGACCCACTAGCCAAACACTTCTCTAGAGGATAACCATGAATTAATTAGACCATTGAGTGTGTGTGCGCGTGTGTGTTCCGAGAGACAAAAGCCAAAGGGTGAGGGGTTAGACTGGGGGTTGGGGGGCATTGACAACAGGTGATGTAGCCTCCTCCCCCTCTTCAACAACAGTGTAACACAGAGGCCATGGGGGATGCAGACAACAATAAAGGTCCCGTGCTCCAACTGTTGTGTCCAATCACGCCCCATTGTGTTTCTGCGCTACTGATCGTAGGCACTGCACTGCCTTATACACAAGGTCCTCTGCTAAATCACAGTGCTAGTTGGTAGCATGAATATGTTGCATTTGTTCTTTAAGATATTCAAGATGAACTAAAATTAACCATTTGAGCCATCAGCACAACTGAAGGGTTGTTTTCTCTGTCTGTGAAGACCTAGCTTTGAAGGTTCAACTGACTAAACATGGCACCCACTCACTACATGCACCCATGTGTTGGTGTTGTTCCTGCATCATCATAGTGATGTTACCCAAATTAATTTTAGTCATGTTGGTTTGCTAGTGATAGTTTAAAAATGCATTAGCTAACTTCTTGGCTAATGCTAACTGAATGCTCCGACAACGTAACTGTTCAGTTGCACTGTTGATCCTTTATAAACATTATTATGATGGTCTAGGAACAACATCAGATTGTGCCTGTTACACATATCCAAGAAAATTTACTGCCTAGAGTGCATGTGTGCATTATTTTATGTTATCAACAGTCACACAAAGAACCAGAAGAAGAAATCACCAATGTGGAACTGAAACTAGATAATGTTTGCCATTTTTGCCTGAAAAATGTGAAAAATGTTAGGGCCAATGGACAACAATTTTGCTTTGTTGTAGGGCTGCCAAAGTAAATAGGCTTCTAGGAGTTTGGCTAACAGGGAGGAAACCAAACATCACAGTGAACAATTTGGAATGAACACATGTACTTTTGCACCCCTAGTCTGCATATATGTATTAGTCATGTGATTTGGTTAAGAATATAATTCATTGTTGGCAGTCTTACAGGATGCATAATGACCTCCTGTTTGAGCTCATTGAGGCCAACAATAGCCCTCTGGCAGAATTACACAAGGGGTGTGTGGTGTGAATGTATTGCTCCAGGGCACAGAATAGAAAGAAAAGCAAATCTGGAAGTTGGTAGCTTAGTAGACACAAAGATTGAAAGGGTGATAAAGCACCAATCATTTACTCGGTTTCAGGTTACATGCTAAATGTATTCCTGTAATTATTGTTTGTATGTAGTTGAAAGGCCATTGTTTTGCATTGCCTGATATTGCTCTGCACAGGGCAGAAGTAGAGCTAGGGTAAACCTACCCAGACTGCTCTGCTCTTTTGAGCCTGAGCCCCCTGCAGCAGCACTCCTACTGCACCAATGGAGAAGCCTTATTGAAATTAATAAAGATTATGTGTTTTTTAATGTGCTGCTAATGTCGGTCTGAGTGTCTGTAGGGGGAATCATGATAAAACACAGCTAGAGAGAAAGCAGAACAACAACTATAATGACAGCAATAATGAGATGCAACCATGGAATACCCGGCAAGGCAAAAAACAAGACAAATACAAGAATCATGGAAAGTGGCAGTTTGGTAAGAGCTACGGAGGGGATAGCGTAAAATAAATCCATCAATTCATCAGAAACAACATGACGCAGTGCACATCCTGGAGAGTTCCAGGCATCTTTCATGACATACAGTGAGCACGAGAGGCAAACGCAATCAATGCTTGCTTTGAAAGAAATCAATCAAATGCAATCAGAGTATTATAACAGAGCAGATAAAAAGAGCGTTTGTTAAAGCAACAGAGGCACAAGTATCCAAGTAGACATTAAGCCTCAAAATAGAGCAGTTTGCAGGACTCTTTGCTGTAACTGAACCAAGAGCTATTGGGAATGTCATTATATTATTAAACAACAGATTGTTGTCGTTTATGAGCACATCTTAATTAAAGGAAAGGTCAGTGGAGAGTATTAGCAGAAAACAGCTGTCAGAACTGAAGATTTAGTTTTGGTTGACTTTATTTAGTCGCTGGACAATGCAGTCCAGTCAATATGTTCCATCCTATCCTGGTGACTGAAAACCCTAAAATCATTAGATCATAGATCCCAGTAGATGGGAATCTCATTTCAATTGGTGTATAGTCCATCTTAAGTAGTCTTAAGAGTCATCCTTGTTATTTGTCAGTCAATTCAGCAATCATTAGTCATCTCGCTCTAGTAGTTGGACAGCTTCTCATTACTGCTCCCCTCGAGCTAAATTTAGGTTAAATATGGTAAAGTATATATATGATGATTCTAATGATTTCTTAGCAGAAAATATCTTTCTGTCCCAAATCACTACTGTTAAATGTTAAATTATCATTGCTCCCTGTCTCCATATAAATAAGGAGTTTATGTTCTTCACTTGTATCCTAAGGACTGCTGTGGTCTTATTAAGACCAATCTCTCAATTCTTTCGCAATTCAATCATGTTTTACTGTATAAATAGTTCACCTTACGTGCATTAATTTAATAACGTGGTTAGCCTACTCAACGTAAATTACACACGGACAACATTAAGCGACTCACCCAGAGAAGAACGGCTGCTGTTGCCATCATCATCCGTCATCATTTCTGCTACACTGGCAGGGCTAGGGGCCAGGACTCTCCTCTTCGGGTTCTTGGGTGATGTTGCGTCTGATAACAGGCACCACACCCGCAGTAGATGTGCTCGGTGTGAGCTCTTGCAGCAAGCTATCAAATACGGTGCATTTCTCGGCTTTAAAAAAACCCGTTGCCAGGTGTTTCATCAGATTCGAGGTGTTACCTCCTCTGCACAGTATCAGCTTAAAGCACTTGTTGCAGGCTGCTGAGTTTGCATCTTTTGCTGTGAAGTACAGCCAGACTTTGACCGCTTTGCCTTGGGCATTTTTAATCTGTAGCTCTGCTCTAAAAGAACGTACGTACCTGGGCCCGCCTACTATCCTTGGAAAGGTAAAATGATTGGCTAGAATTCAAAGTGTATGACATCTCAGGAAAAAAAAAAAAAGCACCGAAATAAAGCAACGAAATGTGCGCTGCTTTTCGGTCTGGTTACTACCGTTTATGTCAGGTACCGGTACCCATCCATACTCTTGACACATACTCTATGGTGCTGACGAGGAGCACTCAGGTATTTGGCTGTTGTCAAAGTGGCTTTGGTCTTTACTCCTACCCATTTGTCACAATTTAGTTCATTTTGGAAAGTTTCCGTAGTTTGATATATGCCATTGTGAGATATGTGAGGTGTGTTATTCTGATCCTGCATGGTCACAGTCCTTACTGGTTTACATCTTCATTTAGCCACAAAAGTTTTCCTTTTTTTATTATTCAATGCCAGAATAATACAGATCAGCAGTTCTTTGTGGTAAAAGAGGCATTTCAGGGGGACTTAAGCATATTTGACCTATGTGCAAATGGTAGCTATGAGGGCAAACGGCTGTGGAGAATGCTTATTGATTTCTACTGGTGTGTATTTGCACAAGATTCATTTCTCCTTAGGATGCATTTGTGTTAGAAAAGGTCAGTGAACAGGGGCTTTAGTCATTCAAGCAGAGCTAAAGGGATTTCTGCTCCAAGATCCATCTGTTTTTGGAGTTTGTTGACAGGGCGGAAAATTAAAACTGTTGCTCTTCCCTCCCTCAGTCCTACCACAGCCACCCCTTCCCTGTTAGTGCAGGGTTATGATCAGGCATGGCATACAAACAGGCTAAAAAGTGTGCTGGGCACATGGCAGGATGCAAGTTTGGACCATCTGCTCCAGCTATGTGAACACATTTGAGTGTTTTCAATAGGGAGAGCTGCTGCATCAGTTGGGCAACAGCCATAAGTTGTTTAAGTGGACAGAGAGAGCTGACAAGGGGTTAGTTGACACAGACACCGGCTTGTCTCCAACAGAAAGATGCTTATGTTGCATGTGTCAATGACTGGTTTGCACCTCTCTGCTTTTGACTGTGTGGCAGGAAAGGCGACCTAACAGTGAAAGAACATGAACGCATAAAAGAGACGGGGCTGTGTGTGTACCTGTGTGTCCAGTCAACACTGCTGAGACAACTGTTGTGATTCGGCTTCTCTAGATTTTGCTTTGGTTTTTGTCAGTGTATTTCCAAGTAAACATTAAGTGAATAATTTAAAGGGATTTTTAAGCAGATGCCAAAACTTTACAAAAAAAAGAAAAGAAAAGAGTGGTTTTCCCTTTTCAGTGACTGCAGGGTTTATGCAAGTTTTATGTTAAGGTTAGGTGCTATTGTTGGTCTGACCATAGTCTAAATTCTTCTCATAAAGTTTCACTTGAATTGCCTTATTGTTAGAGCTGAATTCAGCTCTAACAATAAGGCTCATTGCCACCATCCCACGCAGTAGTCAATAATTAATAGTGTTGTGTAGGGGCATCCATTGTTCATAGTTGACTGTGCACCCCAATTCACTTAAGGTCGAGTTAAAGAGTGTTTATGGTTTTCCAGATGGATGAACTACAGTAGCCTTGATTGGACCTGAGGGTCAGTTCAGGGCATCTTGGGTTATGGGTTGATGGGGGAGCTTCAGTTGCTTTACAATGGGCGTCTCAATAGCTCTCAGGGACCCTTTTATTCTGCTGCTCTAGGTTAACGTTATGTGCCTAGAGCAGCAGGATGCTAGATTAAAGTAATCCTCTTTTCAAGGCCAGACAATTGTTTTATTAGCTGACCACACACAGGAGGTACAACCACCTCTGTATTGTCATGGGGGACCCTCTGGGAACCGTTTCGGGTGGTATTGGTGGCGGGTGGGCAGATGGAGAGAGGAGGATTGTCATTTCCGTTCTCCTTAGCAATGATATGCATACATTACCAATGCGCCAATTCTCCTTGGTTAAGCTTTTGTATGCTTTCTGAATGTAAGTGTTTGGGTAGAGGAGATTAAACGATTCGGCGATCAATGAACACACATTCCTGCACCATACCTTGGTATGTGGAACATTTTAAACGGAATAATTTCATTCATTAAATTGTAACATGACACATATACGTCTTATAAGTGGTATACAAACATTTACTTACCAAGTCTCATATTTGTCGACATATTCATTGAATTGCACATCATATCACATTAAGTGCATATTTGCATATCCTCCTCTCCTTTCTCTTGCTTTTTGTAACTTGTGGTCCAAATGTTTTTTCCTTGAATTGTTTTTCCCGTCTTGTTTTTGCCAAACAACTCTCATCAAAATGCTGTTTCATCTCCTCTTTTGCTTACTTGCTAAAGGCATGGCACATTTCCAACTGAAGCAGAAAATGGCCTTTAAACCCTCTCCAAGATGTGTGTGTATGTTTGTGCTGGGAGATTGTTCTTGCAAGCTTTTTTTCCCCCCACAACCCTGTCAGATCACGTGTGAGCTACATCGCCTGACCATTTTATTCCACTCAAGCTGAATTAAATATTGACAAATAGTTTGACTATTTCACAAATAGCTGTGGTAATTTGAGGAGACATCTCATCATCATGTCCATGAGAGGAGCATTCTTTTTTGGGGGGGAACAAACCATTGTGTGGCTTCAGGATTCAACTTCATATGCTCCCCAGACGATATATACCAGTTTCAAGTTAACAAAAAGTCCTTTACTATCAATCCAAGATAATCAACTGCCTTCTTTTTTTTATCATCAAACATACACTTTTGGAAACCATGAGCCACTAAATCAGTACACAACTTCATTTAGTTGATAGATCTGATATAGACTGAACATTGAACAGCCATTCACCTTGACCATACCCCGTCTAGAGGGCACAATCTAGCACTGTATATCATAAATTCCTGTAAGGACAATATGGCAGTGTAGAAATAAATCTTAACTAAAGCTTTTTGATAATGTGATTGTATTGATCCACACCAGGAAATTGTTTTTTTCTTACTTCTAGCTGCAGATGAAAGGTCAGAAGTCAGGGACAGCTGGCTTCTCTGTTTAAAGAATACCTCTGTTGGTCCGTGCTATGGCTTCCTATTACTTTCATGAGCCAGGGAGCCACCGGTGTTAGTTTAATTCCTAAAGCATTAAAGTGTCAGCACATAGTTTGGTCTGCACGCTGCCCAGGTCTGGGTAGTCATGTGCATCCCACCAGGAATTGCTCTGAAACACGAAGATGGAAATAAAAAGGCACAGAGACTCGTGTGCTCTCTTTCACACATACACAGACACACATGGCATGACATGCCAGTGGAGTTTTGCAGTGGATTAACCTCAAGGTTGCTGGGTGGGTGAGCACAGCCAGAGATTCAGCATGCTCAGAATTGGGATGAGAACCTTCTGCTGAACCACACATAGGTGAACACGCCCCATTCTCTGATGTTGGAAGGATTTGCACTTAAATGAGAATATGTTTGTGTGTCATAGTTTACAGTAAACTGGCTTCATTTGTGTGTGTTTGCACAAACTTGGGAGATTTTTATTAGTCTTTTTTTTAGTGGGAGGGGCCGGGCTAGGGTTGGGCAGGAGAGCTGTAGGGCTTCTTCAGTGTGAGAAGATTTTGCCTGCCAAGTAGTATTTTAATATGCCCCCCCACTTGACTTGAAATATGGCTATTTCAATCAAATGGACCTAGCATTGCCTCAGGCTTGTTCAGCTCTGAGTGGGTTCATGAGTGTGTGTCCAAGTGTAAGGGGGAAGAAAGGGAGGGATAGCAAAGATCCAGCAAGAGACATGCAGGGTTTGCCAAGGCCTTTGATATCATATAAGCATGATATATATTGAGTCTTGGTGCTCCAGAATAACGTGCACCACAGTGTTTGTGGGGTTTTCTTTTAAATGACCATTAATCTGCTTAACATTGGCTAGATCTGACTATCACCTGGCAAATCCAGCCTTTGTTTATACAAATTATATTTACGTCCTACCATCTCCAGGATTATTTATTATTTTATTTTTATTATTTTTATTACAAAGATTATTTTGATTATTTTTTCAGTTGAATTGAATTTGTTGAATTTATAGAGTGCCACTTAATGATATTCACGAAAGAGATTCTTTATATTCTAAAATAAACACCACATTAGAGAAAGAAACCCAAAAATGAGAGAATCCTTTATCAGAATCAGAATACTTTATTAATCCCTAGGGGAAATTATTTTTTGTTACAGTGCTCCATTATAAACAAACATTAACAAAGACAGACAATACACTAACTAAGAATAGCACAATATATACAGGCATATATATATATACATAAAAGCCACTTATTAGTAAATAGCTGAAAAAGAATGAGTAATAAGTTGGTGACAGTGGGAAAGAAGAACTCCTTTTTTTTTGCCTGTCCCATTTGGTTCTTTAGCCATCAGAATTGTTGTCTGAAGACCAACAAGGATACCCAATGGATTTACTTTGCCAAATGGATCATCGTGGCATTGCCGTATTGGTCCATTTGATCGACCTTTGTTTTTATTATTTATTATATTTTATTTTCAGATGTTACAGACGGGGCAGACATGAGTGAGGGATAGGAAAGGGAGAAAGAAAGAGGAAGGAAAAGAAAAACAGAAGGGAAGAGGGACAGTGAGAAAGGGGGTGAGAAAAAAAATTCTCCTGGATCACCTGTTGAGAGAAGAAGAATAGAAAACAAGCAAAAAAAAAAACCAAAGCAACATACTAAACACAACACCATCGCATTAATCTAGCTAAGTGTAAACAGCAGTAAATACTAAATATTCAATATTGTTGTGCAGCACGCAGGACAGACAGCGCACAATGTACTTTGAAGTAGCAGCCAAGAAAGGTGTAATTTAAGTCTACGAGCAGTGAACACCCGTGTGCATACCTGTGTGGATCAGCTCGCTTGTATTCAAATGGTTTCCACATGTAATGGTCTGCAAGAGGATGTAGCGAGCCATAGCCCCGTCCCCCAGGGCATGAAGCAGGCATGGAGGAGATCCAGGCCCCAGACATCCAGAGGCCTCAGAGTGCGAGAGCCCAAGGAGGACCACCGGAGGGGCATCCGTGCCACCCTCATGGGAAGGGCTGAGGATCCCCAGACGAGGCGTCACCCAGTAGCCACCGAGCAGAAGCTAGAGGGGGCTGCACCGGCGTGCCCGCCGGCTCTGCCGGCAGCCAGCTGTGCCAGAGTGAACCGAGCCGCAGGCCCAGAGGCCGGAGGCCCGAGGGCCCCCCGCACCCCGGAGGAGGCCTGACCAAGCAACAGGCGCCAGGCCCCGCCATGTAGCCACCGGGAGTGAGCCGGTACATACCTGAGTGCCCAGCCCCGGACACCAAGAGCCACCAATGCACCGACCCCTGAGGGCATCAGTCACCGGCAGGGAGTGTGGTGAGGGGAGATAGGCCTTGGAGGGCCTGGGAGTTCCCAGAGAGGTGGAGTCTAAGACCCGACCTGACATATAGACACAGACAAACAGGCACACACAGTAGAGCTGGGCGATATATCGAGTTTTTAAAAAATATCGATATATTTTTATACGAGATATAAGATGTGACAATATCCTTTATATCGATATAGTCTATGTTACGTTATAATTATACTTGTGGAGCCGCAAGTTTGCCTCTCTTTCGTCCACTTTCGTCTTTACGCAACATTACTCGGCCTCGCCTCTCCTTCACTGAACACAACTCCCCCTCCTCCCCCATCGCTTCACCTGCAGGAAGCGACAAGATGGACACGGCAAATCTCCGTTAACGAGTTACTGCGCATCGCCCCGTGTGTGGGGCTGGACGGCGTCAACGTGTTAGCTAGCTAACCACGCTAACGAGCTAACCACACTAACGCCATGCAGCCCAGAGGTGCTGCACGGACTAAAATCCTTTCATTTTCTCAAAAGTTGACAGCGCGCCTTATGTATGAATTCTGGTTGTGCTTGATGGCCGCGAACCGATTTTATGTGGAACACGGTGCTCAGCAATCTGTCAAAAAATGTTTTAGTACGACTTTAGTAAGCTACGGAGCTGCACCGCTTGATGGATTGTCGGAGCATTACGGCTGAGCCTCGCGGAGTGATACGTACTGTGCTTCAACGTAATATTACCCTACTGTGTATAAGGACCATAAATGGCACCTGTTAAGAGACGTGGTTGCGAAGCGGATTTCAAACTCCAGGCTGTCAGTCACGCAGTACAAGTTGGGAACAGAGCAGCTGTGAAATCTGTCTTTGTTATTGTGCTCAGCGTCTTTTAGTTTACATTTTGACTGCACAATTGTGAGCTTTTTGTTATGCACAAAAATAACATTGTTTTCTTTTATTTATGGAGCATTATTATTTAATAAATGCTCATAATGTATTTTTGAGTAAATTTTATGTACATCTGCTCTATGTTAATAAAAGTGCCTGTGTGACATCTGGGACACAGCTTTGACTAAGAACTCTCTTTTTGTTCTTACTTTATGGCTTTAAAAAAATATATCGAGATATATATCTTATATCGCCATCCAGCTAAAAAATATCGAGATATGAATTTTGGGCCATATCGCCCAGCCCTAACACACAGACACAAACATGCATTCCCACCCTCATGCACACATATACAAACACTCAGCACTCACCCAACGTAAGAAGAACTCCTTTTTAAGAGGTTAAGTCTGCCATCAGAACCAGAACCATTTAATATGTACTGATGGCATTTGATTCAAATGATATTCATGGTAGTTTTTAGTTTCTCCCACTCTGGAAACAGGGCTGGGTATCGATTCCGACTCACAAGGTCCTGATTCGATGTGATTCAATTTGATTAGACTTTGACTCAGATAATCAGAGATATTATAATTAAGATAATTTATCATTACATATCTATATTTTTATATCTATGTATAAAAAGAAAACTGACACTTGTGTCAAAGTAATATAGCATGTGTGTATATATATATATATATATATATATATATATATATATATATATATATATATATATATATATATATATATATATACACACTAGAGCTGGGCGATATGAGATTTTTTCATATCACGATATGTTTTTTTCATTTCAGGTGATAACGATATATATCACGATATAAGCCAAATAACTATATTTGTAAGATTTAAATGTGCCGTTGCTCACAAGTAAAATGTGAAATAATCAGCAGCTTGTTTTTATTTAAATATTTATTTCCCATAATAAGTTCAACAGGGTAGATGTACTTAAGGAACATGAGACTTTTTCAGATAAATAAAGGCAAATATTGCAAACTACACAAAAGGCAGCCGCTAAAGCGTTTAAGTTTCAAAATAGAACAAACGAAACAGACTAAATTGTCAATTCCACTTAGAAACAAAATATTAATTCTAAAAATAAATCTTAGTTTGTTTTACAGAAGAACAGACAAAACTGACTAACTTTTGTCAATATCAAATAAACTGAGAACTAAAAGGAAATTCTCAATCTCTCCTTGTTGTATAGCTTAGCTTTTCAAACAGTTTTAACAGTTACTTTAGTCTGACAAAAGCCGAATGACGAATTAGCGCTTCCAGTCAGAGACTGAGGCTACGTCCACACGTACACGGGTATTTTTGAAAACGGAGATTTTCCGTTTTCGTTTTAAAAAATAATCCCGTCCACACATAAAGGCAGAAATGAAGGAAAACGCTGCTATGAACATGCCAAAGCAGCAGGTGGCGCTAGATTCCTAACCGTGCAGAAATGTTGGCCAATCAGAAGTCTAGAAGCCTCGGTGGGAAAAAGTAAACAAAGCTGGGGCATAGAAGCAGAACCGAGTCGTAAGTGTGGACGGACAGTAACTGTGTGTATATGTAAGCATTTAACCTTCCTGCCTTCTTGGGACCTTTTTGTGCCACTGCTATGTGTTAAATGGCTGCCATTTCCACTGTGTTCAGTGGAATATAACCAAACTTGCCACAGGATAGTTTTTACCTGTCAATGTTAATATTCCAGTGTGAATTCCTTAAATCAGCCTAAAATGGCTGAGCAGCAGAAATCCCCACACCCATCACCCTGGGGACCATTTTCTGCCCATTGACTTCCATTATAAACGCTATTTTTCAACCCCAAATTATCATCATATGATTTTATTTTTTCTTCTTTTCTTGGATGTCAATGAAGACTCAGGGCCTTGAAGTTTTAATTTTTAAATTGCAAAAAAAATGCAAAAAAAATAATGGCAGGTCAAAATGTATGTTGGTGCCAATCTTTGGTTCATCTAAAGGCCTACTTATAATGACAATCACATATTACTTCAACTGGTTTTTTGTGGAAATATTTAGTTTCGTTTTTTGGTTTTTGGGGCTTATAACACAGGGCGCTCATGTAATAACACTGGGATTTGAAGGGTTAAAACAACGAAAATATAATTAAAACTTTACATGAATATTTCAGGGAGAAGTAGTTTTACAAGGTTGGCTAATTTAAAGTGGAATAAAATATGGATATATGGTCTTTTTATGGCGTGGCTGAGAATGGTCCCTAGGGTGATGGGTGTGAGTTTTTTAAAGGATGGCAGGAGGGTTAAACACTGCAGAGAGTAGAATTAACAGTAACAGTATTGTAGAAATTCCTTTCACCGAAACAATAACGTGGCGCACAGTGTGACGCATGCACCAGTTTATTGTATTTCCAGACTTGCTTTCGGCACAATTTACAGTGCACGCTACTCTGTTTTTTGTCAGACTTGAAATAGCCGAAATACCTTCACACTACGGAACTTCTTTGGCTCTTCCGTTCGACAATCTCTCCGGCATTGGAACCATCATCTGTTTTCTCTTCGGTCACGCTCGGTTGATTTTTCTAGTCGGCACACTCATTTCCTCCATTACGCGCTGGCTCCATTACCCGCTGGCTGCTTCCCAAACAAACACACGTGCGGCTTGGCACTTGTGCTGTACGTAACAAGTCACGCGACGTGACGCTGCGGCTGTGATTGGTTCGGCTCTGCGCTACTTAATTTGGATTGGCTGACCTTTTTTTTTTTTTTTTTTTTTTAAGAGGACAAGAGCGACGAGGTCTATCGCGATAGCTTAATTTCTCTATCGAGTAAAAGTTATATCGCGATACATATCGTTATCGTTCTATCGCCCAGCTCTAATATATACACTCAACAAAAATATAAACGCAACACCTTTGTTACTGCTCCCATTCCCCATGGGATGGACGTAGAGACCTAAAATTCATTCCAGATACACAATATAACCATCCCTCCCAAACAGTGGTCACAAATCAGTCCAAATGTGTGGTAGTGGGTACATCTGCCATATTGAGATAATCCATCCCACCTCACAGGTGTGCCACATCAGGATGCTGATCTGACATCATGAGTAGTGCACAGGTGTACCTCAGACTGCCCACAACAAAAGGCCACCCTGGAATGTGCAGTTTTGTCTCACAGCAAAATGCCACAGATGCCACAAGCAATGAGGGAGCGTGCAATTGGCATGCTGACAGCAGGAATGTCAACCAGATCTGTCGCCCGTGCATTGAATGTTCATTTCTCAACCATAAGCCGTCTCCACAGGCGTTTCAGAGAATATGGCAGCACATCCAACCGGCCTCACAACCGCAGACCTCGTGTAACCACACCAGCCCAGGACCTCCACATCCAGCAGGTTCACCTCCAAGATCGTCTGAGACCAGCCACCCAGACAGCTGCTGGAACAATTGGTTTGCACAACCAAACAATTTCTGCACAAACTGTCAGAAACCGTCTCAGGGACGCTCAACTGCATGCCCGTCGTCCTCATCAGGGTCTTGACCTGACTCCAGCTCGTCGCCGTAACAGACTTGTGTGGGCAAATGCTCAGATTCGATGGCGTCTGGCACGTTGGAGAGGTGTGCGCTTCACGGATGAATCATGGTTCACATTGTTCAGGGCAGATGGCAGCTGAGAATGTCCCAGTTCTTGCATGGCCAGCATACTCACCGGACATGTCACCCATTGAGCATGTTCGGGATGTGCTTGACCGGCGTATACGACAGCGTGTACCAGTTCCCACGAATATCCAACAACCTCGCACAGCCATTGAAGTGGAGTGGACCAACATTCCACAGGCCACAACTGACAATCTGATAGACTCCATGCGACGATGTGTTGCACTGCATGAGGCAAATGGTGGTCACACCAGATACTGACCGGTTCTGGGTCCCCAGACCCCCCAATAGCGCAAAAAACTGCACATTCCAGGGTGGCCTTTTGTTGTGGGCAGTCTGAGGTACACCTGTGCACTACTCATGATGTCAGGTGAGCATCCTGATGTGGCACACCTGTGAGGTGGGATGGATTATCTCAATATAGCAGATGTGCCCACTACCACACATTTGGACTGATTTGTGACCACTGTTTGGGAGGGATGGTTATATTGTGTATCTGGAATGAATTTTAGGTCTCTACGTCCATCCCATGGGGAATGGGAGCAGTAACAAAGGTGTTGCGTTTATATTTTTGTTGAGTGTATATATATATATAAAAAAAAAACACCCAGCACGCCCCTGCGGGCGGTTTATCCTTCAAGCTCGGGTCCTCTACCAGAGGCCTGGGAGCTTGAGGGTCCTGCGCAGTATCTTAGCTGTTCCCAGGACTGCGCTCTTCTGGACAGAGATCTCCGATGTTGTTCCCGGGATCTGCTGGAGCCACTCGCCTAGCTTGGGAGTCACCGCACCTAGTGCTCCGATTACCACGGGGACCACTGTTACCTTCACCCTCCACATCCTCTCGAGCTCTTCTCTGAGCCCTTGGTATTTCTCCAGCTTCTCGTGTTCCTTCTTCCTGATATTGCTGTCATTCGGAACCGCTACATCGATCACTACGGCCGTCTTCTTCTGTTTGTCTACCACCACTATGTCCGGTTGGTTAGCCACCACCATTTTGTCCGTCTGTATCTGGAAGTCCCACAGGATCTTAGCTCAGTCATTCTCCACCACCCTTGGGGGCATCTCCCATTTTGACCTTGGGACTTCCAGGTTATACTCGGCACAGATGTTCCTGTACACTATGCCGGCCACTTGGTTATGGCGTTCCATGTATGCCTTGCCTGCTAGCATCTTGCACCCTGCTGTTATGTGCTGGATTGTCTCAGGGGCATCTTTACACAGCCTGCACCTGGGGTCTTGCCTGGTGTGATAGACCCCAGCCTCTATGAATATTGTACTCAGAGCTTGTTCTTGTGCTGCCATGATTAGTGCCTCTGTGCTGTCTTTCAGTCCAGCTTTGTCCAGCCACTGGTAGGATTTCTGGATATCAACCACCTCCTCTATCTGCCGGTGGTACATACCATGCAGGGGCCTGTCCTTCCATGATGGTTCCTCGTCTCCCTCCTCTTCCTTGGGTTTCTGCTGCCTGAGGTGTTCACTGAGCGCTAGGTCAGTTGGGGCCATCTTCCCAATGTATTCTTGGATGTTCGTTGTCTCATCCTGGACTGTGGTGCTGACACTCACCAGTCCCCGGCCCCCTTCCTTCTGCTTAGCGTACAGCCTCAGGGTGCTGGACTTGGGGTGAAACCCTCCATGCATGGTAAGGAGCTTTCTTGTCTTTATGTCAGTGGCTTCTATCTCCTCCTTTGGCCAGCCTATTACCCCAGCAGGGTACCTGATCACGGGCAGGGCGTACGTGTTGATGGCCCGGATCTTGTTCTTACCATTCAGCTGACTCCTCAGGACTTGCCTGACCCTCTGCAGGTACTTGGTGGTTGCAGCCTTTCTAGCGGCCTCTTCATGGTTCCCATTTGCCTGCGGGATCCCCAGGTACTTGTAACTGTCCTCTATGTCTGCAATGTTGCCTTCTGGTAGTTCAATCCTCTCAGTTCTGACTACCTTCCCTCTCTTTGTTACCATTCAACTACACTTCTCCAGTCCGAACGACATTCCAATGTCATTGCTGTATAGTCTGGTAGTGTGGATCAGTGAATCGATGTCTCGTTCACTCTTGGCATACAGCTTGATGTCATCCATGTACAGGAGGTGGCTGACAACTGCTCCATTCCGTAGCCAGTATCCGTAGCCAGTCTTGTTAATGATCTTACTGAGGGGGTTCAGGCCTATGCAGAACAGCAGTGGGGACAGAGCATCTCCTTGGTAGATCCCGCACTTGATGGTGACTTGTGCTATGGGCTTGGAGTTGGCCTCTAGTGTTGTACACACACACACACACACACACACACACACACACACACACACACACACACACACACACACACATATATATATATATATGTATATATATATATATATATATATATATATATATATATATAGAGGCTGGGGTCTATCACACCAGGCAAGACCCCAGGTGCAGGCTGTGTAAAGATGCCCCAGAGACAATCCAGCACATAACAGCAGGGTGCAAGATGCTAGCAGGCAAGGCATACATGGAACGCCATAACCAAGTGGCCGGCATAGTGTACAGGAACATCTGTGCCGAGTATAACCTGGAAGTCCCGAGGTCAAAATGGGAGATGCCCCCAAGGGTGGTGGAGAATGACCGAGCTAAGATCCTGTGGGACTTCCAGATACAGACGGACAAAATGGTGGTGGCTAACCAACCGGACATAGTGGTGGTAGACAAACAGAAGAAGACGGCCGTAGTGATCGATGTAGCGGTTCCGAATGACAGCAATATCAGGAAGAAGGAACACGAGAAGCTGGAGAAATACCAAGGGCTCAGAGAAGAGCTCGAGAGGATGTGGAGGGTGAAGGTAACGGTGGTCCCCGTGGTAATTGGAGCACTAGGTGCGGTGACTCCCAAGCTAGGCGAGTGGCTCCAGCAGATCCCGGGAACAACATCGGAGATCTCTGTCCAGAAGAGCGCAGTCCTGGGAACAGCTAAGATACTGCGCAGGACCCTCAAGCTCCCAGGCCTCTGGTAGAGGACCCGAGCTTGAAGGATAAACCGCCCGCAGGGGCGTGCTGGGTGTTTTATATATATATATATATATCCATAGGTCCCTCATCCTATTCATGTAGCCCCTTCCGCCGGGGTTACTTGCTCAGTGAATACCTCATTGCTCAGTGAATACCTCAGGCAGCAGAAACCCAAGAAAGAGGAGGGAGACGAGGAACCATCATGGAAGGACAGGCACCTGCACGGTATGTACCACCGGCAGATAGAGGAGGTGGCTGATATCCAGAAATCCTACCAGTGGCTGGACAAAGCTGGACTGAAAGACAGCACAGAGGCACTAATCATGGCAGCACAAGAACAAGCTCTGAGCACAAGATCCATAGAGGCTGGGGTCTATCACACCAGGCACCCCAGGTGCAGGCTGTGTAAAGATGCCCCTGAGACAATCCAGCACATAACAGCAGGGTGCAAGATGCTAGCAGGCAAGGCATGCATGGAACGCCATAACCAAGTGGCCGGCATAGTGTACAGGAACATCTGTGCCGAGTATAACCTGGAAGTCCCGAGGTCAAAATGGGAGATGCCCCCAAGGGTGGTGGAGAATGACCGAGCTAAGATCCTGTGGGACTTCCAGATACAGACGGACAAAATGGTGGTGGCTAACCAACCGGACATAGTGGTGGTAGACAAACAGAAGAAGACGGCCGTAGTGATCGATGTAGCGGTTCCGAATGACAGCAATATCAGGAAGAAGGAACACGAGAAGCTGGAGAAATACCAAGGGGTCAGAGAAGAGCTCGAGAGGATGTGGAGGGTGAAGGTAACGGTGGTCCCCGTGGTAATCGGAGCACTAGGTGCGGTGACTCCCAAGCTAGGCGAGTGGCTCCAGCAGATCCCGGGAACAACATCGGAGATCTCTGTCCAGAAGAGCGCAGTCCTGGGAACAGCTAAGATACTGCGCAGGACCCTCAAGCTCCCAGGCCTCTGGTAGAGGACCCGAGCTTGAAGGATAAACCGCCCGCAGGGGCGTGCTGGGTGTTTTTTTTATATTTTTTTATATATATATATATATATAATATATATATATATATATATATATATATATATATATATATATGTGTGTGTGTGTGTGTGTGTGTGTGTGTGTGTGTGTGTGTGTGTGTATATATATATACCATGACTCAACATATGAACATTACCTGATGCTGCTGAAGTGAAGCTGAGCAAATGTTTGGCATAATTGTCAGATTGGCATAATTTTAAAAAGTTTACATTTCTTCGGTAGTAAACAAAAGAAATGAGGCTTTCTTGTCTGAGGTCATTTTTGAAAAAACAAACAAACAAACAAACATATAAAGCATGAACCACATCAAGTAAGGTACATGTCACGATGCAACTCCGAACTAACGTTGTGCTTCCAAGTTGGTCTGATCTTCCAACAACACACACACACACTCACACACACACTAGCGTCCCTCTAGTCTGTGTGAGATAATGAGCGCCTTTTGTGTCGTCTCGCTGATGCATGTGGGGCGAGACGATGTGGCCTCACAGTCATATTGACTCTAGACTTCACCGCTGTCAAGCATTACCTCTTAACCACTACTACCCAGTACTTGCTGCTCCTCATCCATCCTTACACTATCACCTTTTAAACACGTCTGGGTTTGATAAGACACTGAGACCACTGACATTGCTGGGCATTTAGGCTACAATAAAAGCCATGAAACATCGCACCTTGAAATGTAAAGCGCTTTGGGGTCCATAGGGACTAATTATTAGTCCTTTATTTATCCAGGTAAAAAATCTCATTGAGATTAAAAATCTCATTTTCAAGAGAGACCTGGCATCATGGCAACAAAAGTCAAAATACACATACCACATAAGTATATAACATTTAAAACAAATACAATATCCCATACCAACATGTGTAAAATATACAATAACAGATCAAATTAAGAGTACATTAAAAACAATCACACTGAGTAAAAGAGTTATTCTCTCATTCCTTTAAGACAGACTTAAACTCTCCCAAGGTAACCAATTCTGATAATTTCAGTTCCTTCTGCAGATTATTCCAGGAAGCAGGGGCAGCGTATTTAAAAGCCTTTTCCCCCAAAGTAAAGCGCTATACAAATACAGGCCATTTACCATTTGACAGATAACTATATCTGTTTTCCCCCTGCCCCAAACAGGGGAGGGGCACTCTTGATTTCTCACATTTTAGCGCTTATTTCAATTTTGGGTGGTAATTTATATTAAGTGACTGTGATAGTATATATTAAAGCATCGTAAACAGAATCAGAGCATGACATGAATATTGAATCCAATGTAATTTTCTTGGGCTTGCTTCATGATTGTGTTGTAAGAGGAGGTTTATCTATGTTAATAACAGGCTTATAATCTGCTTGTAATGCATCATGGGGACTTGTGGATGTCATTTCAGTGTTGTCTGAGCACAGTGGCTAATAATTGGTTTTCCAGGGGTTTGCTGTGAGACATGCTAGGGCTTTCGTCTAATGTTAATTTGGACTGCAGAGATTTTTCTGTCAGCTTCTGTCCAGGATTGGTAGCCACTTCAGTGCTCTATCAAATTTATTATTTGAGTTGCTTTCTTTTCAATGCATGACCCTTTTAATCACAGTGAGAAAAAAGTGACTTAGTTCTCAGGCTTTAGGACCTAATTTTTTTCATCTAAACAAGGAAATAATTTTTCGTGCTCTTATCAGTATATCTAGTGAGAGCAGCCATTAGGTTTAGTGGTTGCATGGAGAGAGTCTTGTTAAGGTTGGGTGGGTGGGGGTGGGCCAGCTGCTGTGGCTGTTAAATGGACTCAGCAGTAGCACTCGTGCTATGGCACATTAAGGAACAAAAGAAGATGGAGGGAATACATTTGTTGGTGGAAGTGGACCTGACATCAGTGAACACGTTATCCAAGTGTGTTCTTGAAGGGGGAGGCATCAAGCAGCACTACTTGGGCTGAGAAGGTGACCCTTGTGGGCTTCTCAAAGGAATAACTGAAATATCCTCTTGATGTGATTCTCATTCATTTAACTTCAGCTCAATTTTACCACTGGCCACACGAGCATTTCCAGGAACCTAAACCACATTATGTCGTTTAGTCAAGGCCATAAAATACACAGGTCAAAAAACTAAATGGCAGCACCAGGACACAAAATGGAATTGCACTTCAAACCAAGTCATGACATTCCACATTTCAGGTCAGAGAATGTAGATAAAGAAATGGTAAGAGCTTCATCACAGTGTGTGTGTGTGTGTGTGTGTGTGTGTGTGTGTGTGTGTGTGTGTGTGTGTGTGTGTGTGTGTGTGCACTGCGGGGGATTTGTAATCTCCAGTCAGCCTGTAGATTGCTCTGAGCTGGTCATATTGGATGCAGACGGTGCTTTACTGTATTTGCTGCTACAGCTGCTGTGCAGCATATCTGCACAAGTGTGAGTATTTGTATTGGGTGTGGTGATGAGGAGGAGGAGGAGGATGGTGCTTACAAGGACATCTGTCTCCAACTGTGAGACCCCCACCTCCCCCACGTCCTCTAAAGGCCTTCCATCACCAGGGAAGCAACACGCATACACACCAATATCCTGTGTGGGCCGTTTCATCATGGTGTAATGGCTGATAGGGATCGGAGGGGGTCCACTCGGGGTAATGACAGTGGCTGATAGAAGGTGGCTTCTGATGAGGGCCCCTGATGGGCCTGAGGGCCTAGACTGATATTGCCTTGAGGAACAAGCAGCACCTATAGGGAACAGATAAGATGTATGTATATGTGTTTTTGTGTGTGTGTGTCTAAGCAGGCCTGATAAAGGGATAAGAAGGATGTTGTACTTGAGCAAAGGCGCAAAAAACATCAGCATGTCTTTGCATGTGTTTACACCAAAGCAGATTGCTTCATGTCAGGAAAGGATGTAAGCTGATGGATTGACACATGACCAGCTCAATCCCCCACAGCAGAGCTTGAACCTGAAGCTTTTTTTCAGTTCCCCCTCCTTCCACCGTATGAATATTTATTCTTTTGTGTGTGTGTGTGTGTGTGTGTGTGTGTGTGTGTGTGTGTGTGTGTGTGTGTGTGTGTGTGTGTGTGTTTCACTCCTTGGAACATTAATGACAGTGATAAAGGCATTTAATCAAAAGTGAGCCAGAGCTAACACCCAGAGGTGTTTTTTATGTCCAATTAAATGCTTAAGTGGTGCACTGATATACAGAAGGGTCCTTATACTTTACCCACGTGGTAAATCACACTAGTCTCTTGGTCACAGTAAGTATTACTTCTGTACTTTTTTTTTAATGAAACAGATTAGCTATGATGGCTTCATTTTCAGGATGAGTACTCTATAATTTTCAAATCAATCATTTTGTACACTACAAGCTGTTGTGGAAAGGCTGACAGTAATCAAACAGATATGGTAGCACGTAAGAGAGGGTGATGATGTGTAAATCTGTTTTCAAGAGATTAAAAGTGTGGATGCAAAAAGAAATCTCTTTAACTATTGTTTAAGTGGGTGATTATTTTCTCGTCTGGGCTTTTTGTTGATAAAATTCTTGTTAAAAATACCCAAACTGGTCTATTTGGGAACTTTGTTTGAGATCAGTATGGTGAAAAGTTTAGGTTTTAGGGTTCTGAATGAATCCATAGAGACCATTGAGCATTGCTTAAAAGTATATGAATTAAGATGTTTAAAGCTCATTCTATTAAGAAATGAACACAAAATATCTGCTGACCACTCTGCTCTTTGACAAGTCTTAAAATGAGATAAAAAGAGCAACAAACCATGACATATTGTACCATTTCAATATTTATGTTGCAAAAATTAAGCCAAAATGCAGAAACAGTGTGTGAAGTGTGTAGGAATTAAGAGAGAAAGAAGCTGCCAGATGCTTCTTATCAGATTATTAAATCATCAGCAAGTGTGACTACCTCTTGTTTCTTGACCATAATGCACAGTGCCATGTTTGACAAAAAAACAAACACAGCGTATCAGAATCAACAAAACAAGAATTAAGGTGCCTAATCAAAGTCCAAACATCAACCACATTGAAATGTTGTGGCGGAACCTTAAGAGGGATGTGCATAAAGGAATTTCTGCAAATCTCAAGGAACTAAAGTAACTTTATAAAGAAATCCTTTCACAAAGATGGAAGTGGAGCTGGGCGATATGAGATTTTTTCATATCACGATATGTTTTTTTCATTTCAGGCGATAACGATATCTATCACGATATAAGCCAAATAACTATATTTGTAAGATTTAAATGTGCCGTTGCTCACAAGTAAAATGTGAAATAATCAGCAGCTTGTTTTTATTTAAATATTTATTTCCCATAATAAGTTCAACAGGGTAGATGTACTTAAGGAACATGAGACTTTTTCAGATAAATAAAGGCAAATATTGCAAACTACACAAAAGGCAGCCGCTAAAGCGTTTAAGTTTCAAAATAGAACAAACGAAACAGACTACTAAATTGTCAATTCCACTTAGAAACAAAATATTAATTCTAAAAATAAATCTTAGTTTGTTTTACAGAAGAACAGACAAAACTGACTAACTTTTGTCAATATCAAATAAACTGAGAACTAAAAGGAAATTCTCAATCTCTCCTTGTTGTATAGCTGAGCTTTTCAAACAGTTGTAACAGTTACTTTAGTCTGACAAAAGCCGAATGACGAATTAGCGCTTCCAGTCAGAGACTGAGGCTACGTCCACGCGTACACGGGTATTTTTGAAAACGGAGATTTTCCGTTTTCGTTTTAAAAAATAATCCCGTCCACACATAAAGGCAGAAATGAAGGAAAACGCTGCTATGAACATGCCAAAGCAGCAGGTGGAGCTAGATTCCTAACCGTGCAGAAATGTTGGCCAATCAGAAGTCTAGAAGCCTCGGTGGGAAAAAGTAAACAAAGCTGGGGCATAGAAGCAGAACAGAGTCGTATGTGTGGAGGGACAGTAACTGTGTGTATATGTAAGCATTTAAACACTGCAGAGAGTAGAATTAACAGTAACAGTATTGTAGAAATTCATTTCACCGAAACAATAACGTGGCGCACAGTGTGACGCATGCACCAGTTTATTGTATTTCCAGACTTGCTTTCGGCACAATTTACAGTGCACGCTACTCTGTTTTTTGTCAGACTTGAAATAGCCGAAATACCTTCACACTACGGAACTTCTATGGCTCTTCCGTTTGACAATCTCTCCGGCGTTGGAACCATCATCTGTTTTCTCTTCGGTCACGCTCGGTTGATTTTTCTAGTCGGCACACTCATTTCCTCCATTACGCGCTGGCTCCATTACCCGCTGGCTGCTTCCCAAACAAACACACGTGCGGCTTGGCACTTGTGCTATACGTAACAAGTCACGCGACGTGACGCTGCGGCTGTGATTGGTTCGGCTCTGCGCTACTTAATTTGGATTGGCTGACCTTTTTTTTTTTTTTTGAGGACAAGAGCGGCGAGGTCTATCGCGATAGCTTAATTTCTCTATCGAGTAAAAGTTATATCGCGATACATATCGTTATCGTTCTATCGCCCAGCTCTAGATGGAAGAGACTAAATATAGAACATAATTACTTGGAGTGAAGGTGGTTTTACAAGCTATTAAATATGGGATCACACAGTGTTTTTGGTGTTTTGGCTTCATTTTTGATAAATAAATCATGCAGTTAAATATTATGTAACAATGTAACAAGTCGTGTTGTTGTTCATCTAATATTTGTACTTTAAGGACTAGTAAAGCGCTATACAAATACAGGCCATTTACCATTTAATAATTTGAAATTTGGCAAGGTTCAAGAAGGAAGGAATGTGTTTTTGTAATAATTTTTTGACATATAAAACCTTAAAACTGAGAGTCTCATAGGAACCATGAAGAGGCCACTAGGAAAGCTGCAAACACCAAATACCTGCAGAGAATAAGGCAAGTCCTGAGGAGTCAGCTGAATGGGAAGAACAACATATTTCATTTCCTTCAAGATCTTTCTTTCATTCAGAACTTACACCTTGGCGGTCGTCAGGTACCCTGCTGGGATAATAAGCTGGACAAATATATATCTAAAATAAAATTGAAATGTAAAATTGTTATCAAATATGAAATGATCAGTAATGCTTGGTTTAAATACCACAATGAATGAAATAGCTGACAAATAAAGAAACCTCATGGATTGATCTTATGAATCCCATTTTGCCACAACATTGTCCACAACTGTTTGAATTTGGACAAATGTGTATTGTCATAGTTGTATGTATTTGAATGGGAGAAGCTTTTCACTGTCCATTTGCAGGATTTTCACTTTAATCTTGTGTCTCGTATCTCCTTATTTTCTATGTCTGTGCTTTGATTAAAGTGCAGCATTCAAGCCCAGTGGTGGGGATTACTCTGGCTTTGTTGAAGGGGTTTAAAGAAAGGGTCAAAGTGCACCCTCTTAATTTGGGCCCCCAAGGGCCTCTAGGTAAGTGCCGGTGCCTAATTAACATCTAGAGACCCTTTTTTTGCTCAGGTTTGGTGCTTGTGGAGGGGTAGAATGGGAAGGATCAGGGGCCCCTGGAGCCATGATTTCACTGTGGTGTGTGACAGGTCATCGCTGCAGTCCTTTAACCCCACAGCATGGTAATTCAGACCTTCGGTCCAATCAGCTGTCCTATTTCATTTCTCCCTTTGCGTGACAAGATGGGATCCTGAGCAATTTAGTCAGGTTTTTGTAATCTGCTATGAATAGTGGTAAGAGAAATGTTGGCAGCAGGCATAGATAAGGTCAGGGGTGTAGTTTGGCATATCAAACAAGGATTGGAGTGACCAGTGGGATTCAGCAAGCCCCAAATACTCTGTGGCAAAGTAATTGGCCATCAGGATATGGGGCAGAATGCAGTCATAAGCTGTCGTTTTAGCCCCGAAAGAGGCACAGATAAAGACAACGGTAACGTAGTAGTTCAAATGAACTGAGTAGACGGGTATTTTTTCAAGGCAAACATAAGTACCAGCTGTGTTAGCTAATGAGAAAATGAAAAATATCCTATTCTCTGCTGAAACACCAATATACCCGTTTCCCATGACCTTGATTACAAACAGAGCTGACTGAGTTATCCCCACTCTCACATTCAAAGAGGACACAACGCTATCTTGACAGGAAGAAGAATGAGCCTTTGTGGTGTACAGGCTGACACTGAGATACCACACAAAGCCAGGTGATTCAGATAAAGAAATGCTCTCATATGAATGGATAGATGGATGGGCCGATAGATATATGGATGGTGATGATAACCATAATATCCTGGGGGCTTTCTTGGCCTGTGGGCGTTGACATGAGGGGAGATGTGTCATTAATCAGATGAGCCAGTGACCCTCCCCTGTTGGCCTGTGACATTACAGCGACATTGCTGCTGTTCCACTCCAAAGGTCCATCACATATTCTTGTGTGCATAGACACTCATGTCTTATAAATATATTTAAGCATCTTCGCTCAGTCCTGAAATCTGATACCTTACAGTAAGCTATTAGCTTACAGTACTGTGCTGACAATTTAGGATAGTTTACTTTGATTAAATCTAAACATTTAGTTTTTAATTTAGTGTCAGTAAAGATGTCATTTGACCATTAAGCCCACCACCTGTTTCATAAATGTAGAGATTATCTCGTATTTATTGGAGTGCTTTTTCATAAATTCTGCACTGGTGCTGAGTTTAAAATTAAACACTAGGGATTACACCAGCCACCACAACTATGTGTTCCTGATGATCTGATCTGATTGATGGTCTGATATCTTTGAGCATAAGAGTAACACACGTTCAACACCGATTTTTGTAGTTTCCACCACAGCAGGTGGGTATTACAAACTACAGCCAGTCTGTGTCTGGCATAATGGCGCAACTGGTAATTAATAGAAAACGGCCTTGTTAAATAGGAAGCAGCAGGAAACACATTCTTTTCTATATTCAGTAGCTGTCTTTTGCATGTAGTGGCACAAGCCATGTGATGTACACTTGGGAGACCAGTAGAAATGTACTGGTACTAATGCAGTAAAACAGTGGTCCCCAACCTCTTTTGCAACACGGACTGGTTTATGTCCGACAATATTTTCACGGTCTGGCCTTTAAGGGCTCGTGGATAAATACAACAAAATAAAACCAGTACCAGTAGCAAAAGAAAGGAGATTCATTCATAACACACGGGAAAAGACCCAGAGAAACAATAAAAATAAACAATAATGATAAAAACCAATAAAAATCCTGAAAACCATAAGTTTCACACCTGCGCCTGGTACCAAACGACTCACAGACCAGTACCGGTCTGTGGCCCGGGGGTTGGGGACCGCTGCAGTAAAAAGAGCACTCACACAATAATGCAACTTCTTTCTCTGGTCTAAAATCTCCAACTTATTCATACCTCAAATTTGGGGAAAAAACGTAAAATGTGTTTCGTCTGTTTGAAATCACAAGGTGAGAAATTAATATAGAATTGCATTTAATTTGTTGTACATGTTATGCAACAGCAAGACAACCCTTTGAAATTTTCCCCGAACGTCACAAACATATCTGTCAGTTTTGTGCGCAGGGCATTTTAAAGAAGATTTGTGCTTTCATGGGGAGGTGATATACTCGACAGCTTTTTTGAGTAGTCTGTGAAGAACTGCCAGTGTAAATTAGGATGCCAGTTTTTGACATGACTTGCACTTTTAAGATGAAGTAACAGCTTTCTCTCTGTTTGACAGCCATAAGAGCCATGCAGATCTTTGAACACTCAGGAGAGACTTGAGAGACATGATTGGAATGTTATTATATTGATATGACTCACTGATATCAGCGAGACCCCCATAATGTATAAAAATCAGACATACCATCCTCTTACATTAATTAATCATCTATCAGCTCCTTGATGTTCAAATCTCTTGTCTCCTCATGCCTTCAAAGAAAACGTTGTGGAATATTTTAGGGCAGAACTGTAAAACCACTCAAAATTGTACTTTGAGAGAGTTGCCGAATGACTTTGGAAGTTTCTTAATAAATACTTAAGAAAATATGGCTTGATTTACTTTTCAGATCAGTTAGAGAGGCTTTTTGGAGGGTGTCTGGAGCAGATAAGAATGACACAGAAGTCTTTTCGTTGCTTGCAAATCCCTAGAGTGGCTTAGGCCAGACTTACAGCCTGCAGGCCGGCATTGGTGTTGGCCTGTTCCTCGTGGACCATTGTTGTCAGTACATCATCCCAGACAACAAAACCATCTTCCACATCTGTAATCTGAGAGGTCACAAAGCTCTAGAGACTGAACTGAGAAAAAAATAGCCCGATGCCTTCAGGTAAAAGCCACAAGATGTTGACTACAGAGGGATGAATTTGAAAGGAGGCACTGTGACCCGAAGAAAAATCTCTCATGTTTTATGAATAGACTCCAGCAAGGCATAAGAAAGGGAGTTATTTCTGAATTCAAAGTGACTTCCTGCAGTCGATGTAGTCGATTTATTTGATGTGTTTGTTTGAATGCTCATGTTTTTCTTGTGTGTATTTATGCATATATATTTGCCAAGGGAATGTGTGTGTTTATCTCAGAATGAGCTATTTACCTACTCGTGTGCACCACCTACAAGAGCCTTTTTTATTGATGTACTATGATGAAGCATGAATGACATCCAGTCAATGGAGACCTCAGGGACACAGTATCAATATTATCAACAGCAGTGCCTTACTATGTTTCCTATTATTCAACTCGGTGAAAGACGACTCTAAGATTTTCTTTTCACCTTTTTTGTTGATTTTAAAGGCTAAATATCGTTGTTACCACATATGACAATTATAAACCCATTTAAACAGCAAAAAGTTTACACTCATTCTGAGCCAGCTACAGAGAGCAGGATATTTGGCTTCTGCAAGCCAAGTATCTATTGGTTAGAGACTGAAGCCCAAGTTGTTCTCCAATGCATTCACTGGAGTGTGAGTGTTATACAGAAAGCACTGGTGACCAGTGTTGTGCGAATAGGTGAATTAAATGTTTTGCATAAAGCGCATTGTGTGCTCAAGTAGAGTAGAAAAGCACTGTATGACAGTCCATTTACCATCTGCCTTCGCATCTTCACCTTTTTTTCCCAGTTCTGAGAGATGATTTCCGTCAGACGCCCAGTGATGTGGTGGTGGCAGCAGGGGAGCCGGCTGTCATGGAGTGTATCCCTCCCAGGGGCCATCCGGAGCCCACCATTTCTTGGAAGAGAAACAACATCCGGGTCAATGATCGAGATGAAAGAATTACTGTAAGTTAAAAATAACCTAAACAAGTCTGGTTTAAGGTTCAATTGCATTTTACTTCTGGTGGAAGTTGTTACTAACTTGTCAGCTTTTTATACTTTTTTAAAATAAAATTTCAGGTAATTTTCACTCATTAATTTGTATTACTATTAACAGAAGACACTGAGCTGATAGATGTTAAAAGACACATTTAGAATACCAGACTTCCACACACATTACCCACTATGACCAAATGATGAATTGCGGCTTATTGAAGTTAGTTACCACAAACAGAGCAGTGAGTGATGCTTGTGTGACGACTGGCTTGGAGCGAGAGCCCTTGTCAAGTAATTTTAAGAACTAGCCAGAGAGCCATCTGTCATAACACACACTGAAAATGACAAAGTGGCTTCTCTCTCTCCTCACTAACATGCCTCAATATCCTGTTTCCAACATCTTTCCATGTCTTCTCTCTGTCCCCTCCTCCACCGTCGTGTTTCCTTTCGTCCTTGTCCACTTATCCACTCATCTGTTCCTTTCTGTTTCATCTTTCTGCTCTTCATTCTGTCTTTAACCCCTCGATTTCAGATCCGTGGAGGAAAGTTGATGATTTCAAACACCAGGAAAAGTGATGCTGGCATGTATGTGTGCGTTGGAACCAACATGGTTGGAGAAAAAGACAGTGATCCTGCTGAACTAGTGGTATTTGGTGAGTTGTTTTTACTGGGATTGTACTGTAATTAATCAAAGGACACTCAGCTAGCAAATATCATCTGGGAAACTAAACATGAAGTCATACAGTCAACCTTATTAGTATCAAATAACCTTTTGGGAGCGTGCTTGATTGTTGTAGTGCTCACACAAACGTAATGGCAAAAGATAGATTGTTAACAGAATAAATTGGAGCTAATTTGCTTCCAGCTGTTAGCCAATTGGCTCATATATTAAGACAAATTATCAATATAATTCCTCTGATCCTTTTAGAAATAATTCTTTGAGTTAAGTTGCTTCAACTGTGTTAAAATGTTCACTATAAGATTCCAAAAAACAGTGAAAGTATCTTGTATTTTGTGCCTGTCTGTATTTTTCTGGGGTTGGACATTCTTTCCTTGGCTGATATTGGAGGATTAGATTCATCTTTCCCACCCAGCTGCTCTTTGCTTTGCTCTCTTGACTTTTCTCCTCCTGTCTCTGATTCTCTGCTGTGCTCTCAGTGGAGCAGTACCACAGGCATCAAAGTGTGTATCGATCCCAGGAAACAGATGGAGAATTGATATTTTCTTTTCAGTCCCTTGGATCTCCTGTTCACCACCACCCACACTGCCACAAAATTTAGCTCCTTCTGCACATTGTAGTGCAGCAGTAAACTCAAACCCTGGCATGTAATGCATAATCTATAAATTTATGGTTCCTTAAAATGCATGGCTTGGCGCTTTCCCTAATGTTTAATATTACTGCCATCTGCAAAATTGAAAGATAATAGCCAGTGCACATCTGCACTGTTTTTTCTGCCCATCCATTTTCTGCTCTCGAATCACAGACTGAACAAAGTTGTCAAGACATTTCTCACCACCGCGACTTTTTATACCTCCAGCTGTGGGGAATGCTTTCACACTGACTATGATCATGGAAGTACCTGCAGCTCTGAGTCTACTTAGTCTTACTTGATTCTCCAACATGTTTCACTGTGATGATTGGACTTTGGTATTTAAAAGCTTTTATTTGCTGGGTATTGAATTTAACCTACTGCAGCAATCTACTTCCAATGCTAGACAGGCTCTGTCAATTTTGAGATACTGCTAACAACAGCTGGTAAATATTTATTACCAGCTTGTGTGTGATTTGGTGTGGGGTCATTTTGTTCCTCGTTTTGTCTTAATAAAAGTTTAATTGTGTTCAAATCAAGTATTAAGAGTCATGGTGAGAGTGTCCCATTTTGAAATTATTTTTAGTGCGAGGTTTAACAATTCCAATCCCTCAGTGTTTTTCCCCCCCACATCATTCTGAGTAAACTGCTATGGTGCAGCAAATGGACATCAAATTATTCTCTTTATACGGCCAGCCTATTCCATATGTGTCCACTCATCCATTACATGGGCAGTCCTATAAAGTGCTAACAAATGTGAAAAGTCAAGCTGTAATTAATAGGTATGAATTCTTGTCCTCTTTCTGCACTCATATCTGTCTAATTTCAGAGAGGCCAGTGTTCACCAAACAGCCGGTGAACCAGGTGGTGTTGGCAGACGATACAGTGGACTTCTCCTGCGAGGTACACGGAGACCCGACTCCGACTGTCCGCTGGCGCAGAGAGGAGGGCGAGCTGCCTCGGGGCAGGTCCGACAACAGCAGCGCAGTGCCGTTGCTGCACACTCACAAATCACTGCACTGAAACTCAATCCCCACTGCCTCACTGTTACTTAGATACATCATTTGTTGCTCCAAATAGCACTTGTTACTATCATTTCACTAATAATATAACAGCTTCCAATTAGAGAGCAACTGTTTGTCCATCCGATTTTCTTATAGTTAGGTGTGAAGGAAAGTAATTCAGATGATTTTCTGTGAGTGGAGGAAGTCCAGCTGACTTGAATTTGCCCCAAAAATTACATGTACCGGTATAAAAAAACATATTAAAGAAAAGAGAAAACACTATCATTCGCTTTTTTGTATGTAACGACCGAGAAACGGAAACAAATCAAAGCTCCCGCTGAGCTCGTAATGATTGCTTTTTAAGTGCTGTGCTGCTTACAATACAAATAGAAAGTTATTACTAGAATCTAAATGTGTGAGTCCTGTGGCACAGCAGCTTGTGTTAGTAACGGATGGACAGCCATCCCTGTCGTAAGCTACTTATTTGTTAATCAGTAGAGTTTAGTACTACGAGACATGCTCAGAAAGGAGTATCATGTGGTGTTTGCACCATGACACCATCACTGTGTTACTGTGAGAGCCCTACTCTCTCACACCTGTCTGCATGATTGGATGAAACTTTAATGACCTGTCAGGGGAAATAAGGTAAAATGTTCCCTTGTCAACAGCACGACTCAGGCCTGTGTCCACAGAGCTGTGCAGTAAACACAAAGCTGTATGTTTAAAAATCTGATTGGAACATTTAAACAGCCATATTTTTTTTTAAAACATGAAAACTACCAAAATGTATTGTTCTAGTAGTGACAACGCTCACACATTTACTGAACCAGACAATGTCATATTCATTCAAACCATCTTTTGAAGATTTCAGAACATGAATGTAACACTTGCGTTGACGTTTTTTTTCCCAGATTTGAAATCCGCAGTGAGAATAGTCTGCGTCTGACCCAGGTGCGAGCTGAAGATGAGGGCACCTACACCTGCGTGTCAGAGAACAGCGTCGGCAAAGCGGAGGCGTCGGCTGCCCTGCAAGTACACGGTACAGATGTACACAGGCACACTTATATATAAGATGTTTTAGTTTTACTGCATTCGTAGTGATTCAAAGTGTAAAAGGCTTTATTTAAACATTTCACATATTTATGTAAGATGTTTTTTGAAAATTAGAAACAATCAACAATTGCACAGACTTATTGAAGAATCTTTCTAGAAATACGGTTTGAACAGCCATGATCGCACGAGTAAACTGTTTGCACAGATGGGCAGCTTTGCTATGATGCACCACAATCTGCCCACTTGTCACCTACAGGAATGCTGTCTCATTTCATTCTTGTTCTTTTCATTCTGGTTGTTTATGTCAGATGGCCAGGATTTTAAGAACATTGTTTCTACGTGGAGACATCGCCTATTAAAACATCAGAAAAAGAGGCTGCTAGACATGAGTTGGTTATAACTCCCCCATATCATGCCATTGGTAATCCACTGTTAACTGAAGATTACAGAGAAATGAAGTGAAAAATGGATTTTAAGTTCCTTTCAAGCCTCAGCTCGTCATTCCTCTGGAGAGAGATCTGAGATCAAAAAGAACTGAAATTGCATGGGAATAAAGTCAGTCCCTTGAAGAGAGATGCTCAAATGAGAAAGCTGTCATTTGTGATGATAAAAGGGAATTTTTAGAGTTTTATTCTGTAACACTCGGTGCAGTGAGTGGGCCCTCTGGTACTCCTGAACACTCGCACACACCTTATGCTCGTATATGTATAAAAATTCAGCAGTGAACAGACAGACTGATACATTTAAAAAAAATAACATGCAGAAATACACAACATGCACCTACCTGTGCATAATGCACTTTTGAAATGGTGATTTCATGTATTAAAGAAGAACAGCTATCCAAACCTACCTGGCCCTGTGTGAAAAATGAAGTGCCCGCTAAACATCTCTCAAGGATTGTGCCACCCTTGGCTGTCAATGAGTCTTGCACTGACGAGGCGTTCTAGTCCACTATTCTTTGCAGAATTTTTTAAATTCCTCCACATCGAGTATGAACAGCCAGTTTAAGGTCATGCCAAAGCTTTTAAGGCCAAAAAAGGAAGGTGTATTTTGTGTCTTTCTGAGCCATTTAGAGGCTGGTGGTGTCTATCAGGGATCTTTGGGGCATGAACAGATGGCCAGACATATTCCTTCAGGGTTTTCTGGTAAAGAGCAGAATTTATGGCTGGCTAGCTTCTGAAGCAGCAAAGCAGCCCCAGACCATAACACTGCTGCCACTGTGTTTGACTGTTGGCACGATCAGAATATCTTTTGGCAAACTTGAAATTGGCCTTTGTGTTCGTTTTAGTCAGCTGTCTACTGCGTCTGCGACCCAGTGTTTTGTGTATTTTAGTTTTTAGTCTTTGATCATTGTATTTTCTGTGTTTCCTGATTTATTTTGAGAGAGTCTGGTGTGTCTTTGTCATTGTATTTAGGTTCACTTCCCCTGTGACGTCATTAGGTTCATTTGTGTCATGTGTTTCCTCATGTGTTTCCACTCCCCCTGATCATCCCTTGTGTGTATTTAGTCTGCAAGTTTCTGTTCACTCACTGTCAGGTTGTCTGTTATGCCACACCACACCATAGTTATCACAGATAGATTCATAGTTTTTATCGCTAGTTTCTTAGTTTAGTTATTGTACCTTTTTCGCCTTAGTTTTCATGTTCTTGTGCTTCTGCCATCAGCACAAAATGGTTCAAGTTGAGTGCAGTGTTTGCTCTTGGATCTGTCAAACAAACACATCGGCGTACCTCGCCGTGACATCAGCAGCGGTTTTCACCACAGGACTCTCCCATGGGTGGCACCTTAACTGAGGAAAGGAAGGCCTGCGGTTCATTAGATGTTTTTCTGGGTTCCTTGGAGCCATTTTGGTAGGCCAGTCACTTTTGGGAAAGTTGTTCCAGATTTCCTCCGTTTGTGGATAATGGCTTTCACCATGATTCACTGGAGTCTTAAAGACTCCAGTGAATCATGGAGTTCTCAGATGAGAAACCAGTCTTACTAACTGGTTTCTCATCTGTTCTTGAGTGTCTTTATATCATGGCATGACATGTTGGTTTTTGAGATACCCTACTAAGTCCTGATGTACTGAATAGAGGACATCCTGGGCTTTCCAATGATATTTCATGTGTTTGGGTGGCTTCCTTTGGCTCCAAAGAAGGAAGGAAATACCAAAAAAAGTTCAATGGGAAGATTGTTTTTTCCTCGGTTCTCAGGAGGATAGAATCAAATATGTTTGGATAACTTTTTTTCCGTCAATAGATGAAATCATCATTTAAAATCCTAATTTTGTATTTACTCACATTATCTTTGTTTGATCTGAATCACTGTCATAAGTGTTGCAAATGTGCAAAAGAGCAAAGAGAAGGCAAATTTTGCAGCACTGTAGCTGCAGTGGGGATCATAGGAATGCAACACAAACACATACAAAGGAAAATATATATTCTATTAAACCACAGCTAGTTACACGGTTAAGTAGGTATGGTGTTCCAAAATTTCAAATGTTTGAACTAGTTTCACCATCCATCGTCATCTCATCATGTTATTCAACTTTCTTTCTCTCTTTTCTTTCTTCCACCCATTTCTGCATCACTCCATCACAGTCGGCCCATCCTGTAAGTATTCCATTTCATCCCATCTGTGTATGGTTTTGTGTGTCTGTTTGTGTGTTTGTTTATGAGAGTTAATACAGTCCTACAGGTATAAGCTGTTTGCTACATTAGAGACCCAAACCTCTACCCTCTAGCACAGGTGCTTTTTCTGCCAATTAGGACAGCCAAGTATTAAAGCTAAAAACAAAAAACAAAAAAATTGAAGGGTAGAAGGGTTTTGACCTTTCGTTACACTCATAGATGGAGCTTCAGTTACTAGAAAAAAAAACCCACTGTAAAACGTGCAGTCTCCGATTTAGAGCACAAACACTCACCTTTTGAAAAATAAATGGTTATTGCTGATTAATCCACACAACAACAAAAAAAAGAGTTATAAGGCAAAGCAGCCCCAGACCATCACACTTCGCCGCCGTATTGGACTGTTTGTGTGACAGCCTTTTTATGAAATGCTGTGCTGTTTTTACATCTGATGTAACGAAATTCAATTCTCATCAGTCCAAAGAGTATTTTTCCAGTAGTCGTGGGGATCATCAAGACGTTTTTGGCGTACATGAATTGGGTTATTGTGTTCTTTTTCGTGAGCTGTGGTTTCACCTTTGAACTCTGCCACAAATGCACTGATGATTACTTACCAAAAGTAAAAATGCCAGCGTTTGGCTTGAACTAAGCAAATGGGGTTTAATGCGTACTCCCATCTCTAAATGTGCCTAATGTTGGGGAATAGAGAAAAAGGGATGAAGAATGAAAAAACCCCTAAAAAAGTGTTCAGTGGAAGAAACATTGAACCACAAAATGTTTTGAATTATGAGGTTCTCTACATACCTATTATTTTTATGCAATTCCATTTTTGTCCCATTCACTGTGTAAGGACTGCCTGCTTATTCTTGGCCTATTTAAAACTTTACCAGCCTTCCAATTTATATATTGATATTGGACAAATGGGATACAATTCTAGGCACAAACTTCACACTGAATATAAGCACAAATGAGATATAGTCCAGCTATAATAAATTATGCCCTGGAAATAATCACCTCCTCAATCATCATTTCAGAATGGAAACAGTCTCAGGAATGAAGTCTGTGTACTTAAGTGGGCGTGTGATGTTTCGTAAAAAGGTGAAGCAGCAGCGGCAACAGCACTGGAGTGTGTTTACTCTAGCAGATGCAGAGCTGCATCACCACGGGACTCTGACAGCTGCATGTCACATCTACGCCCCTAGGGAGCGAGGGGTGTGTGTATGATTGTGTTGATACAAGTGCGGATATCTTCAGCGTGTTGCTCAAAATCATGTCAAGCATGGGTGGGGTGGAGCAGGGGAGGTGAGATGTTTTCGTTGTAAGCACTTTGTTTAGCTTTGCTACGTGAGTGACAGCAGTGGAACACACGGTGTGAGTGGGAGCGCAGTGTGTGGGGAACAGCTCAGGCTGACGCTGGTTTGCTTCATCTTGTTTATGAGGATATTCCACTGATGATTTTTACTACCTCCACTGAAAAAAGGCTTTTTCCTGCATTAAAATCACACTTGCTACCTGCTCATTCACCACACTGATCTCCACACCCTTTCACCAACTTGCTGTTTCGATACTTTCAATACTGTCTGGCCGGGGGGCGGGGCTGTTGTTTCTAAACATTAGAAAGCTGCATGAAAGACACTGACCATTTTCAAATCTTTCTAATTCAGTGCTGACTGAATGAAGTTTGACAGTTTCCATCACTGATGAATAGATAGAACCACTTCATCCACAGTGTAGATGATCTTCATTTCCTGCTTTTTAAAAGCATTTTAAGTTGTTGTTTTTTTTAATTTTTTTGACCCTTTGTTGATGGTACGCTTTTCTGTGAAGCACTTTGGGATTTTTGACTTGAAAGGTGCTATACAAATAACATTTTACTTACTTACTCCTTGTTGTGCTGCAGGCTGGGAAGTGAACAAGGACTACCATCACCTGCTTCTGTCCCATACAGTGGAATTGGAGAGTCACCCAAATCTATTGTTTGTCACACAGTACTTGAAATCTGAAATCTTAGCAGTGCAACCAACACCACAAGTAGATTCAAGTTGTGTGGAAAATCCTTGCTGATTGTAGAGTTATTTTATCAGGGATAGCAGAAGGACTAATTCTGTATATTCCCACTAAAGGAATAGATCCAAATAGATTATCAGTCCAGTAATATCTGTATATATAGTTCCCCCATATCATGAAATTCAAGGAATTGACTAAACCTTTTGGAAATTTTTCATTAATATTTTTACTCTGGTCACGGCAGATGGCCCCGCCCCTCCCTGAGCCTGGTTCTACCGGAGGTTTCTTCCTGTTAAAAGGGAGTTTTTCCTTCCCACTGTCACCAAAGTGCTTGCTTACAGGGGGTCATGTGATTGTTGAGTTTTTCTCTGTATGTATTGTTGAGGGTCTACCTTACAATATAAAGTGCCTTGAGGTGACTGTTGCTGTGATTTGGAGCTGTACAAGTAAAACTGAATTGAATAAAAAGCTACAAATCCGAGCACGTTTGACTATTGGAGGAGCTCTGTGGGTTTGGAGGACATATGCTGATCACTTGCAGGAAACCTTTATAATGTTCGCTCCATCCAATTACATGCCCTTTATCTTATGGCATCATCTTATTGTTTTAGGAAGATTTGGCAAACTTATATAAATTTGCTAAATTTTCTAGACCTCCAGGGTTCCCATGTCAACGTTAATTAAACTCAACTTAAAGAATAAAGTTAAAACAAGTCAAATACCTCAAAATTAAACATTATTTCTGATCTGTAAGAGAACATTTACAACCATCCACAAACATTCAATGACACCAAGCAATTTACATGTAGACTAGACTTTCCTCCTTGAGTGTTGCATTTCTTTTCATAAAAGCTGTGGAAAGCTACGCTACAGCCTGATGTCTATTTTTACTTCCCTCTTGGCATATTAGCTTTGTTATCTGTTCTACAGTTCTGGCAGTATACGCAGCATACAAAAGAAGTCTGCAAGATCCTTTGAGTTCCTATCTTAAGTGTTGCATTCTGTATTTAGAAATTTCCCAATGTACCTCCCAGACACCGACAGCAACAGTTAGCAGTATGCGGTGCTTAATGTGTGCTGGCTCTGTGTTTCATAAAATTAGTAAATGAACATACCGTGGTATTTTAGAAGTCGAGTCAGTTTAAGGCACAGCAAAAATTAACTCACCAAAAAAAAAAAAACCCTGCATCTCTGAAAGTTAAATTATTATAAGAGTGACATGCAGGCATTGTTCCCTCTTGTTTTTCATCTATATTTCAGCTGCTCTGTTACAATCCATACTCCCATTTCAATCCCATTTGAGGATGCTAATGTATCTCCCTGCCCTAAATCTAAGGCTCAGTGTCATGCCGGGTGCACCCATTATTGCTAATTATTTATTACAGCTTCAGGCAATGTGCCGGCTTGCCTCCTCAAATCAAACACTGTTATTCTCTAGACACGGCTGTGTAGTGGGCCAAAAACAGCATTTTAATAGCTCAAATATTCCTAGTTGTCAGTGTATTTGGGTCAAAGTTACGGCGTTGTGTCAGGTGTGAGGAGAAAACGTTCAGGTGTTGACATGTTTTTGTTAAATACCCTGCTGAGAAGTGCACAAGCATATTTTTCTATGTGTTTTCATTACGTGTATGTGCACAAGCATGGATATGAATTACATAAGAAGTGAGCATTACACAGTGTTTCTTTAATATTTCAGGCCTTGCATCAGCTGCGACAGGAGGCCTGTCCTTGAGGTAACTGGAGAGTGGAGGCAGATGTTCCCATGTCACTTGCTGACAAAAACTAGGGGTGTATGTTTGGGCATTAACCTTTAGGGTTAGCAAAGGGCTGGAAGTTTGATCCCAGGACATGACCCTGACTAGCTCAGCCAAGACCCCCCATTAGCTGTAATTTATCCCGCAGTTGACACACGGATGTCCTCCTGCTGTGCGGAGGGGCCCGTGGTGGAAGCAGTTTTAAAAGTGCATAAGTTGTATACAAGGCATGAAATTAAGCTTGCACATGCACATCTGAGACAAGTGATTAGGGGGAGCAGGCGGGTCAGTGGGAGAGATTGGGAATGTTTCAGCTCTTCACACTCTGCTACTATTTATTTTTGTTTCTGCTGCTTTCTCCTCATCTGAGATAGTTAATGTCTGGAAACATTTCTCAAAGTATATGTTGGGCTGTGTTTGAACACAGGAGCTGACTTAAAAAAGCAACGTTTGTGAGTCCCAGCAATGTAACCAAACAAAGCTTTTTCCTCCCCCAGAACATCAGTCAGTGGAAGAAAATTTGAGGAAAAGACGTTATTTTATGTTTACTTCAGTATTCTAAGAAGGATATATGTAGTGGATTAGGAGTTTCTTTATTCTGGATTTTTTCCTTTCATGGAGAAACAGTAGAAGGACATTAGTTATTTATTCTGTCTTTCACTGTGACTGTTAAGTGTTTTTTACTGTTACTTTCTTCTCCGTTCCATAGGCTCTCCTCCTCCCCATCTTTCTCCTTCTTTGTGTTTCTCTCAAAGCTAATAGAGAGTCAGAATTAAAGTGAAGCAGGAGATCAGGTGGGAAGATGAGAAATCAATTAGGCCCGGTGCATCATTATGCATTCACACCCCCCTCTGTGGAGGAAGGACTGTCATTTTGCTACAGAATCAATAGAAATCAAAGATGCGTGTGTCTTTGTGGATGAACGCGTGCACACGCAGTGGCATGGTGCAGCAATGAGAAAGCGAGACAGCTTACCATTTATTTGCAGTCCCTTATCCCCCTTGCCCTCCATCTGTGTTCAAAGATGTCTGATGCTCAGAATCAGAATGGTGACCCACAAACCTGGATTCAAATTCAAATTTCAAATTCAAATTTTATTTGTCACGTACACAGTCATACACAGTACGATATGTAGTGAAATGCTTGGACAACTGCTCGTGACCTAAAGAAAACAAAAAAAGGAAAGGCTATGAATAAGATAGGAAATAAATATGCAAAATTAAAAAGGGTAAATTTAACTAGGAAGGAATAAAATATAAATTAAGGTTAAAAATGAAATAACTGTACAACACAAATTAGAATGAAGGGTAAATTTAACTGGGAAGAATAAGATAAAATATATAAATTAAAGTTGAAAATAAAATAACTGTACAACAAAATACACAATATAGAACTATATAAGAATGTATGAAAAAATCTAAATATAAATAAATATATACACAATAACAGCAGCTGTACAAGTATTAACTGGAAATGAAGAATATAGTGACCAGTGTTGTGCAAAAACAATGTCCAGAAAGTCCAGTGTGTGTGTAAGAACCATATGTGTGGGTCAGTACTGTGTGGTGGTGTGATTGAGAGACCGTATCGCCTGCGGGAAGAAGCTCCTCCTCAGTCTCTCTGTGTTGGTCTTCAGGGAGCGGAATCGCTTTCCTGACCTCAACAGAGAGAACAGTCTGTTGTTGGGATGGCTGAGGTCCTTCACGATCTTCCTGGCCTTGGTCCAGCACCGCCTGCTGTAGATTGAGTGCAGGTCAGGGAGCTCGGAGCGGATGGTGCGCTCAGCTGACCGCACAACCCTCTGTAGAGCTCGTCTGTCCTGCATGGTGCTGTTCCCGAACCAGGTTAAGATGTTTCCCGCCAGGATGCTCTCTATGGTGCACGAGTAAAAGTTCCTGAGCACCTTGGAGGGCAGTTGGAAGTCTCTCAAGCGTCTGAGGTGGTAGAGACGCTGTCGGGCCTTTTTCACCACGGTGTTGATGTGACAGGACCATGACAGGTCCTGCGTGATGTGAACTCCGAGGTATTTGAAGCTGTCCACTCTCTCCACTGGGCACTCGTTGATGACGGGGGTCTGGTAGTTCCTCTCCTGCTTAGTGCTGAAGTCCACTATCAGCTCCTTTGTCTTACTGACGTTTAGAAGGAGGTTGTTCCTCTGGCACCAGTTCTCCAGATTCCTAATCTCCTTCAGGTAGGCCGTCTCGTTGTTATCAGAGATCAGGCCCACCACGACGGTGTCGTCAGCAAACTTGATGATGGTGGTGGAGCTGGTAGTGGCCACACAGTCATATGTGTACAAAGAGTACAGCAGGGGGCTCAGAACACACCCCTGGGGGGCTCCAGTGCTGACAGTGGTGGAGGCTGAGACATGTCCGCCCATCCTTACTGCCTGTGGTCTGCCAGTTAGGAAGTTGGAGATCCACTGACACATAGATGAGCTGAGTCCCAGATGCTCCAGCTTGGTGGTGAGTGTGGAGGGAATTATGGTATTAAATGCAGAGCTGTAGTCTATGAAGAGCATTTTAACATAATTCCCCCTTCTAGTGTCCAAGTGAGTGAGTGATGTGTGGAGGAGATGAGAGATGGCATCGTCTGTGGAACGATTTGGACGGTAAGCGAACTGTAGTGGGTCCAGTGTGTCTGGTAGTGAAGAAATGATGAAGTCTCTGACCAGGCGTTCAAAGCACTTCATCACTACTGAGGTGAGGGCTACAGGGCGATAGTCATTGAGAGAAGCAGGGTGGGGTTTCTTCGGGACAGGAACAATGATGGAGTCTTTGAAGCATGTGGGGATCACCGACTGAGATAAAGAGATGTTGAATATCTCAGTGAACACAGGAGCTAGCTGGTATGCGCAGTCTCTTAGGATACGACCTGGGATGCCGTCTGGTCCTGCTGCTTTCCTGGTGTTCACTCTCTTGAAGGCTCTCCTTACTTCATGCTCGGAGATGACGAGCACGTTTCCGGTGCTGGCAGTATCTTCCTGTCTGCAGCCGTTAGCGCCGCTAACACTAGCATTGTTGGAGACCTTAGCTGCAGCCTCGAAGCGAGCATAGAAAGTGTTCAGCTCGTCTGCCAGAGTCACGGCCGCGTTCGTCATACCGGTTGTTGGTGCTTTATAGTCCGTTATTGTCCTTAGTCCCCGCCACAGGCTCCTAGAGTCACTCTGTTGGAGTTGTGACTCTAGTTTCCTCCCGTAGCGCTGCTTCGCCTCTTTCACCGCCCTCCGCACGTTATATGACGCGGCTTTGTACGGGTCCATGTCCCCCGTCATGAGTCCCGTGTTGTAGGCAGCGGTGCGGGATCTCAGAGCGTCGCGGATGGTTTTATCCACCCACGGCTTCTGGTTGGGAAACGTTGTGATAGTCTTTGTCTCCACGGTATCATCCGCTAGTTTCCCGATGAATCCCACAACCGCTTCCGTAAACACGTTGACGTCATCGTCGGAGCTGTTTCTGAACATGCCCCAGTCTGCGTCATCGAGTGCGTCCTGTAACGCGGCCACCGATTGATCCGTCCAGCGCGCGACCTTCCTCTGAACCGGAACTTCCTGTTTCAGCCTTTGTTTATATTTTGGCATGAGGAAGATGGCGGCGTGATCAGATTTGCCAAACGGGGGGCGGGATTGTGCCTTGTAGCCGTCCTTGACCGTAGTGTAGCAGTGGTCCAGTGTCCTTTCACCCCTGGTGGGGCAGGTGATGTGTTGATAAAAGTTCGGCGCTGCGCGTTTGAGGTTGGCGCTATTAAAGTCCCCCATCACAATAAGCGCAGCGTCCCGGTGTTGTGTCTGGTGCTGTGTGAGTGCCTCATGCAGCTCGCATAAGGCGGTGACCGTGTCCGCTTGTGGTGGAATATAAACGGCACTTACAATGACCGATGTAAATTCCCGAGGTAGATAAAAAGGACGACACATGATGGACAGTAGTTCCAGATTTGGTGTGCAGGAGCGTGTGAGAGGAACAACGTTCGCACTGTTGCACCAGTTGTTGTTCACCATTAAACACACGCCGCCTCCCCTTGACTTCCCCGAGTCCCGTGTCCTGTCCATGCGGTGAACCGAGAAGAACTCGGCCGGCTGGATGGCGTGGTCCGGCACCGCTGGGTTCAGCCATGTCTCGGTGAAGCAGAGGAGATTGCAGTCCCGAATGTCTCTCTGGAACTTTATCCTGGCCCTGAGGTCGTCAAGCTTGTTCTCCAGTGACTGGACGTTGGCGAGCAGGATGCTAGGCAGAGGTGTGCGGTGTGCACGAGCTCTCAGCCTGTTCCTGACGCCGGCTCGCTTCCCTCTAGGCCGCCGCCGCTTCCCTTTGTTCTCCCTCGAGATCTCACTCGGCCAGCTCGGATCCGGAGTTAAAAACTTCGAATTGTGAGTACATTGTAAACCAATAGAAACAAGAGTGTCACTGTCATACCTAATGTACCCAATGGTGATGATTTTGCCGATTTAGAAACGCTGAAAACTAACTTAAAAAACAAAGACAAAGAAAAAGTGGTCGGAGCAGTCGTGACGGCAGCCGACCTCACCGGCGCCATCTTAACCGTGGATTCAGGCTCCTGTGGTGTCTGGGCTGACCTTTTTGATGGGCTGTTTGCTGTAGTGTGGGATAAACAGTCAAGCCATCTAGATTAGGCAATAACCATCAATTTATCAAACACAAAAAGCCAAACAAATCAAGGACTGTTATGGTCGCTCGTGGTAGACACAGCTAGGTACTCGACTGAAAACCTGCAGATTCTCTCATTAAAGTCACATTCTGTTTTCCTTTTTGTATCTGATAAATGTAGTAGATATATTGAAATGGAGAATGAGAGTGGGTGGATAGTTTTCATTTATTGTCTGTTATAAGTGCCGATATTGATATATCAGGAAATGACTAATATTGGCCAATATATCAGCCCTGCAGATGAAGACAGAATGTCATTAAATCGATAAATATATGGGCTTTCACATAAAAATGTATAAAAACAAGACAAATGTTCTCTTTTTCAATTGTTCAGATTAGCATGTGTGGCTAACATGTCTGGTTGAATGAATTTACAAAGCTTAAGCAGTGGTTTTGCTAATAGCCACCTTCATTTTTCATGTATATTTTTAATATAACGGTCAAAATTTTTATTAGAGCTCTGATTTGATTTATTATGTATATTTAATAAGTTTTTAAAAATCAGTTTTATTAGTCCTGTTTTTCTGAGTCCAGAAAACATGTGGTCACCACAGGACAGTCACACTACAGGCATGATTTTATAGAATATCATCCACTATTGGAGATTAAACAACAGAAAGTATTTAAAATGGGCTTAGCCCTAAACATCTGCAGCAGTAATATTAATTCATATAACAGTGGTGGGGAACTACCACATGTCAGCTTATAGTAACTATATAGTAAAATAGTAAATATTTATTTAACTCCAGAAGTAATAATATTTTATAATTCTTTAATAATAATAATAATAAAAATAATACATTTTATTTATATGTGCCTTTAAAGACCCTCGAGGTACAATAAAATAAAAACACAAGGTAAACAAAAAATGAAAACAAGTATGAAAGTATAAAAGCTAAATAAGGTAAAATAGAGTAAGGTGGAGTCATGATGAAGGGTATGCAATTCTAAATAGATGGGTTTTAAGACACAGTTCAAAAGTAGAGAGAGAGTTTGTAGTCCGGAGATCTGGTGGGAGTGCATCCAAAGCCTCGGGGCAGAACAACTAAAGGCTCTGAGTCTTATGGTAGTCAGGCGAGCAGGTGGAGCAGACAAAAGGGAAGCTGGAGAAGAGCGGAGGGTACGAGGGGGTGAGTACATATGGAGAACATCAGATAAATATGGAGGAGCGAGGTTATGAAGCGCTTTGAAAGTAAGAAACAGGATCTTGAAATTGACACGGAGGTGAATTAGAAGCCAATGGTGTTATATGTTCAGTAGATCTCATTCTGGATATAATACGAGCAGCTGTATTTTGAACTAACTGCAGTTTATGGAGAGATTTACGAGGTAAACCATAGAGAAGAGAGTTAATCTAAACGAGATGTGATAAGAGCATTGACAAGTATGGCGGTACTGTTAGCATATATAAAGGAATTAAAAGAGGCAGCACAAAAAGGGCACGTTTCAATCTGGCTAAATTTGTCACCTAATGCCACTGAATAATCCAAGAAAAATACGGCATTTTATTCTGTGTTACTATGCATTGCATTTAATCGCCTGTCAATTAAATAAAGTCCTAACCACTAAGGCAGTGCGTATGGTATTCTTATAACATTGAGTTGATGCTCAACACAAGCATAAAGTTATGAAGTTATGATTTGTTTAATCACACAGAGCAGGGCTGCCCTACCAGTTAACCGTGTTTGCCAGATGATGTTAGCTACAGTAGCTATGTTTAGCTCATGCATCAAAGGTTTAGTTAATATTACGTGAGCTAATGTGGCTAATGTGCCCAGCTGTTTCTTTGGATTAAAATGAATTCATTTGAAAATAAATGTTTTAATGTAACAAAAAACTTTAATGCATTATCTCAGCTAGAACCATGATTTCTGCCTGAGTCACGTCAGGTAGATTTTCAGTGGTGGTAAAGCTTCCCATGAGCCCACCACATTTCATGATGACATCAAACTGCATCTTTTAGTATTGCTTTGATTCTCAGACCCCGAGAGAAATGACATTGTGGGTTTAATGTCATTTCTCTACTGTCTTTGTTTACTGTCACTGTCTCTAAAATATTTTATTCTCTTGTGCCTTGACTGTTTGAAAGCTGTCATGGAATCAGGCGTTAGTGTTTATTGATGATTTGACTGTTGATAGAAATGCATGTAATGAATTTTGAAGTGTATAGTGCTAATTGAGTTTCTCAAAAGAAATGGGATGTTCTTCAACGGCCAAATCAGTCGCCTGATCTCAACCCAACAGAGCATGCTTTTGCATTATTAAATACAAAACCAAATGCAGAAAGACCCACAAACAAGCAACAAGCAGGTGGCTACAGTAAAGGCCACTCAAGGCTCAAGACAGGAAACACAACATTTGGTGAAGTCAGTGGGTTCTAGGCTCCAGGTATAGCCTTCAGGTGTATTTACATTTAAATTTATGTTTATGAAAATGGGGGGCTGTGTGTAAAAGTTGTTGTAATTCTTAAGTAGTTCATGCAAAACTTTTGTTAAATGTCTTGAATTAGAATAACTTTTGTGAATTAATGTTATGAATTCATTTTTTCAATGTCTGTACTTCAGTCACATGTTGATAAAATAATGGCACATAATGACTGGATTTCAAGATTTTTTTTTTCTGAATTATGTGCTGCAGTGCCTCCTCAGATTGTGGTTCGACCGCGGGACCAGATCACAACTCCAGGTCGTACCGTAACCTTCCTCTGTGGCACCAAAGGAAACCCTCCGCCAGCCGTCTTCTGGCAAAAAGAAGGCAGCCAGGTGGGAAACGTTCCATGATTTTGTTTACAGTAGTTATGAAACATACTCTAATGAGTCTTTATTATAAAGATTTAATAGGCTTGTTTATGTACAGTTTATGTAAAGTCAAAACATTAGCTGTTTTCCACATTTCAGTACCAGTACTGGCCCCCAAACATCACAAAGCCTTTAATTACCAAGTACATACAGACCTTTACTTTTAACTCCAAGGGATTTGGTGCTAACAGTACTATGTGCATTTTTAAAACCTTTTTCTTTCAAAAAAGTTGATTTTAAGCTATCTGAAAATGTGCTGCACAATAACATCAGCATAAAATAAAGAAAAACCTACAGGTGAATTGCATCATCACAAGCAGGGCTCTGGTAAAGAGGGAAACAGTAAACTCTCATATTGTAATGTGCTATAGATACATTACTTTTTCTTATATTTATTTTACCCAATTTAAAGTAAATCCCAATATAACTTCACACAACTTTTACATTTTTTAAATTTAAAAGAACACCTGACGAGATTAAAAAAGTGCTTTAAATGAGCCTTTATAGGATTTTAATTACCAACTCTGTTTGCATGCCACTTTGCTACATGTGCTTTGAAGAGAGCCAACATTTCCCTTCCTTGTCATGGTCTCTGCTTTTATCATCCTTCGCTGTGTGCTGTAGTTTACTGCCAGAGTGACTCTCTCTCTCACACACACACACACACACACTCACACTTACACTTTCCCATCATCCACACAGTGTATTATTTACCAAAGACCTGCACGTTTTCAGATGTATTGAGACGTGTATGTGTTTGTGGGAGAGAGTCACCCTGTGATAAGCATTGCAGCCTGTTGGAATGCACTGAAAGGCCTGATGAGACTGCGTGGGTGCCTGTAGCTTGGCTTCCAGGTACAGATTAGGGAAACAGGGGGTGGCAGGGTAGGATGGAGAATGTGTGGGAGAGGGAGAACGAGTGTGGAGGAGAGAGATAAAGCAGAGAAAGCATGGAAGACAAGGAGAAGGAAGAGAAGAAGAATGTGGGTAGCTTGTTCGAAATTTTGGCCCCGCTTTCAGTGAAATGCTGAGATTTTTACTGGGTTTACACAGTGATATATGACAAAGAAAAGTAGAAATGAAGGGACGTGTTTGTCATTTATTATTGCACAATAACACAGGCTAAGTGTCTAAGGCTCATTGTGAATCAACCTGTTCTCACTCTATATGCTATCACAGCACCGGTTACCTTGTATTGCAATGCGTATATATACTTTTTTTAACTGATCACCTGAGAAAGATACCATGTGATCACAGGAAGATGTCCTTTTTGTAAAAGAATGCATTTGAACTCTACGGATAATCTTTTTCTAAACCTAATGAAGTACTTTTGGCCCCCAAATCTAATCAAACATGACAACAAAAGTACTTATTATATTGTATCTCATACAAGGAGTGCAGAATTATTAGGCAAGTTGTATTTTTGAGGAATAATTTTATTATTGAACAACAACCATGTTCTCAGTGAACCCAAAAAACTCATTAATATCAAAGCTGAATGTTTTTGGAAGTAGTTTTTAGTTTTAGCTATTTTAGGGGGATATCTGTGTGTGCAGGTGACTATTACTGTGCATAATTATTAGGCAACTTAACAAAAAACAAATATATACCCATTTCAATGATTTATTTTTACCAGTGAAACCAATATAACATCTCCACATTCACAAATATACATTTCTGACATTCAAAAACAAAACAAAAACAAATCAGCGACCAATATAGCCACCTTTCTTTGCAAGGACACTCAAAAGCCTGCCATCCATGGATTCTGTCAGTGTTTTGATCTGTTCACCATCAACATTGCGTGCAGCAGCAACCACAGCCTCCCAGACACTGCTCAGAGAGGTGTACTGTTTTCCCTCCTTGTAAATCTCACATTTGATGATGGACCACAGGTTCTCAATGGGTTCAGATCAGGTGAACAAGGTGGCCATGTCATTAGTTTTTCTTCTTTTATACCCTTTCTTGCCAGCCACGCTGTGGAGTACTTGGACGCGTGTGATGGAGCATTGTCCTGCATGAAAATCATGTTTTTCTTGAAGGATGCAGACTTCTTCCTGTACCACTGCTTGAAGAAGGTGTCTTCCAGAAACTGGCAGTAGGACTGGAAGTTGAGCTTGACTCCATCCTCAACCCGAAAAGGCCCCACAAGCTCATCTTTGATGATACCAGCCCAAACCAGTACTCCACCTCCACCTTGCTGGCGTCTGAGTCGGACTGGAGCTCTCTGCCCTTTACCAATCCAGCCACGGGCCCATCCATCTGGCCCATCAAGACTCACTCTCATTTCATCAGTCCATAAAACCTTAGAAAAATCAGTCTTGAGATATTTCTTGGCCCAGTCTTGACGTTTCAGCTTGTGTGTCTTGTTCAGTGGTGGTCGTCTTTCAGCCTTTCTTACCTTGGCCATGTCTCTGAGTATTGCACACCTTGTGCTTTTGGGCACTCCAGTGATGTTGCAGCTCTGAAATATGGCCAAACTGGTGGCAAGTGGCATCTTGGCAGCTGCACGCTTGACTTTTCTCAGTTCATGGGCAGTTATTTTGCGCCTTGGTTTTTCCACACGCTTCTTGCGACCCTGTTGACCATTTTGAATGAAACGCTTGATTGTTCGATGATCACGCTTCAGAAGCTTTGCAAATTTGAGACTGCTGCATCCCTCTGCAAGATATCTCACTATTTTTGACTTTTCTGAGCCTGTCAAGTCCTTCTTTTGACCCATTTTGCCAAAGGAAAGGACGTTGCCTAATAATTATGCACACCTGATATAGGGTGTTGATGTCATTAGACCACACCCCTTCTCATTACAGAGATGCACATCACCTAATGTGCTTAATTGGTAGTAGGCTTTCGAGCCTATACAGCTTGGAGTAAGACAACATGCATGAAGAGGATGATGTGGACAAAATACTCATTTGCCTAATAATTCTGCACTCCCTGTATTTGATATTTGATACTTCATTATTTGGTAGTATGACTTGGTTCTGAGACCTCCGGACCTTTCTTGACATTTTGTCGCATTTTCATGAGAAATGGGGAGCATGGGAGCTTTTCCCCCTTCCCACCCTGTTTGTCGGCGGCAGCTCAAAATATGTGCATCCAACCTTACTGCACAAGAAGATGAATTCTGATTTTTTTATGCCCTATATCATATTTTTGAGTCATCGGCTAATGTGCAGAGCTTGACTTTTTCACCTGCCTGAGCAGAAAAAAAGCAGAATTACAATTAAAATTAAAATTAAAACAGAAATAGCAGCATGGTGGTTAGCACTGTTGTCTCACAGCTAGCAAGTCTTGAGTTCACCAGCAGGCCAAGGTCTTTCTGTGTGGAGTTTGCATATTCTCCCTGTGTTTGCATGGGTTCTCTCCGGGCACTCTGGCTTCCTCCCACAGTCCAAAGACATGCATTTAGTGGGGAAAGGTTAACTGGAAACTCTAAATTGCCTATAGGTGCAAATGAGGGTATGAATGTGAGTGCAAATGGTTGTCTGTTTCTATCTGTTATCCCTGCAACAGACTGTGTTAGACCTGTCCAGGGTAAACCCTGCCTCTCGCCCTGAGGCTCCAGCACAAGGCTCCAAATACCTTTCAAACTTCTCAGCTTGTCCTTCACTCATTTTCAGTCCAGTCCTTGTACTCGAGTATTTTCAGAGAACTCTTCATATGTTAAGCCAGTTAACACTGACATATGAATCATAAAAATGGCACATAATGCATGAGATGAAGCAGTTTTGTGTCCATGCAAAACAGGCAACTTGGAAAAGATCCTATTTAAATTGTGTTTTTAAGACACTTCGCATAAAATTGTTGAATGGTTGCTTGATAGTTTCACAACTTGCCATTTTAATGTTGGCCCTGTTTCAGCCCACATAAAATAATGAAACGACTCCTGTGGTCATTTTCTTCTCCAGATCTTGCTGTTCCCTGTCCAGGAGCCATCACAGTCAGGACGATTCACAGTGTCACTGAGTGGTGAGCTGACCATCAATGATGTCCAAGTTGAAGACTCTGGCTATTACATCTGCCAGGCCATCAGCGTGGCTGGAAGCATCCTGACCAAAGCCCTGCTCGAGGTAGAAAGTGGTGAGTATAGAAATATGAGATCATAGCTCACAGTATAAACAAATTAAACTTAATGGTGCTAACATTAAAACGACAGCTAAATTATATATGGAGAAAAACTAGACTATCTCAATCCTTTCATATTGATTCAGTCTCCATTTTCTGTTCAAAATCAGTGTTTTTCTTGACATCATAACAATCACTGTCCTACAAAGTAATATAATTAGAAAACCTATATGCTTTCCAAGAAAATGTAGCTGTGAGAGGACACGACTGAACAAAAGAGCAGCAGAAATTGACATATGGTAACTGTGCACATATCACTGACACTTGTGCATCCAGTTTAACCCAATACTTTAAGAACTCTGAGGAAAAAAAGTGCTGAAGTTAACAATGTGTCATATTTGACGTTGTCTTGTTACATTGTTTTCAGATTCTGATTTGATTAATCATTCTTCACGACCATGCCCCACATGTGCACCAGTAGAAGTACGAAAAAGTTGTCATCCATCTTAAATTAAACATCCTTTTTTCCCAAATAAACAAACAGCAGGAGCCCTATCTGATGTAATCAAAAGGGACATATGATGATAGTTCTATGCAAATAACCTTGCTGCAACATATGCTCTCCTCGCTGCATCCTTTCCAGTGTGGCAGTAAACAGGGATTTTGTTCAGCTCCATCTAGACTAACTCCTGTGTTGGGTGTGTTCACATTTCCAGTTTAGCTTCAGTTAGCTGATGATATCAGAGCTTTCGACGGCTCAGAATACAAATGAGGGTATACAACGTGACTGTGGGCCAGTGGTAATTAGTAAGGTTCTATTTTGGGGTATCATGTTGTGGGTTTGTGTTCAACTTGTTCCACTTCTATTTATAAATGTGCAGGAATTTACTTGGCTTATCTAAACTGATCATAACTCAGTTGCTAGTTGGCAACACATGTGCCATTCTGTTTACATTTGAGCTTGAGCCTACAGCCGTGCAGCTGTGGAGCACACCCATATATGACTATGACTTTCTCTGAGATCACCGTCTATGGCTTCAACACAGATGTAATGAGGCAGTGTGATAATTTGCAGGTGACAGACCCACATGCAAACTCCCAAGGCTGACTGAATATTTATATATATATATTTTTGTTAAGGTCAGATGCCAAGGACAAAATTCACAAAGGAAACCAAACAAGTCCAGACGCCCCAAGAATAACTGAGAAAGCATGAGAGAGATTATGCAAAATGAGACAGGACTATTTATACGCACACTGAGGCCAGTCAGGGGGAATGGACGCAGCTGGGGAAAACATAACATGAGTGTAGTCTGGATAACAATAGTAGTGGAGAAGCAACACAAACGGAAATGAAAATTAAATTTTGCAAGCACAGCTGTCAACTTGTCAAACTAAAATTTAACAACAACTAAAGGCTCCAAATACTAAGATCCAAATATGATAAACAAAAATTCTAAAGAGATACAAGAACCTAAACGTTAATAATAAATTCCATAAATACTCAACTGGAAGTGAAAGACGGAAACGCTCAGCCTGATATAATTATGATGATAATCATTACAAACCACACAGGCAAGGAGGACTTAAAAATAACACAGTCCAAAACAAACCCTCAAATCAATGGAAAATTTAACTCAAACTATTTATAAAAATGTGAGCTCATTTTTATCTCCTCTTCCTGTAAGCTTCTTCCCCTTCACCACACCTTTGACAATAAAACCTTCTGTTATCTCTCATTTTGAGACAATGAATCAGTGAAGCTGTTCAGCACACGTCTTCATTTCAAAGAGTCAAAAGGGTGTGAGAATCAATTTGCCTGCATGCATAGCCACACATCCACATTCCCAAAAGTGGCCTCGTAGATGAGGGAGATTTGAGTCTAATAATCTAATCTAACCTAATCTAATGACTTTAGCTTTCATTGCTGGATGAGATGGAGATATAAAGTACATGCTTGTCAGTATTTTGTCTTTAACAAACCAACTCATGAAATATTCAACAGATAAATTATGCAATTAAATATTCTTTAAATAATATCTATACTTTAACTGGTTTAAAGTTATTGAAAATATCTTACGTTGCATGGTTACCTAAAGACATTTAAAATCCAATATAAAAATTCATTCAGCCACTACTCGGTGCGATGCAGCGGTCCATGACTGACAGGAGGTCACTCTAGCCACACATTCCTGCCTGAGACAAATCTGTGCCATTGATTTGCATGTTGAAGTGGAGCAGCAGCAGAGAAAGGTAACCTGAGAGCCTTTGGCAGTAAATGTTCTCTTATAGTGATACTTTACATTCCACATGAGAGAAAATGTGGTTTCATGGGTCAGTATGAACATCTGTAACCCCGAGATTACACACGCTTGACTTTAGTGTGTTTTTCTCTGTGACTTTGGTTTCATTATAACTGCTTTCAGAAACCAAAGTAGACCTCAGAGAGAAATATCACCTACAGCTGGCACTGTAATATAAACGAAGACAAACCCTGTTGATGAGGCATTTTCTCCTGGTCGAAGGTCACCTTTAAATGACAATATTTGATGTTACATTTATTTTGAAAGAATTCATATCAAATAAGAGACAACATGCATTGTCCATTATTGAGAATCATAATTCTGTGTTAGCCTGTGACAATATCCTGCATATTCACTATTCCAAACTTTATCTGTTTTCAAAAAGCTTATCAGGTTATCAGATCAGAGAAATCATGTTGGCATAGGGTGTCACAGTTTGCACTGGCAGACTGTGTGGAGAGAGGAGGAGGACCTAAATGCAGACATTTAGAGCGAATCTATAATTTAACAAAGGGCGATCCGTTTATTTGTGGCTGGGAAAAAGGTACAAAAAAAAAGACAGATTAACACTAAGGCAAAACTAATTAGAGCTAAACTGTGAGAAACTAAATGCTAAACACAAGAGACCAAGAACATAAAACCCTGAACATGATGAAAACCTGGAAACATGGAGGCATGGAAACATGACATGAACTCAACAGACCAACAGACAAGGAATGAATGAAAACACACAGATTAAATGCACACAGGAGGTGATCAGGGGAAGTGGAAACACATGGGGAAACAGCTGATTAGAATAAATATAATGACACTACAGGGGAAGTGAAACCAAACACAATGAACATGGAACACCAGCCCTCTTCAGAATAAAACGGGAAGCATAATGAGATGCAGACATGCCATTACGAGCTTGACAACATAGGACACGCAGACATGAAACACATGAAGGGCGAGGGAGACTTAAACACATGAAGGGCGAGGGAGACTTAAACACAGGGGTGAAGACACAAGGAGAATCTAATAAGCAATAAAGTATGGCAGGGCAACATCGGGCAAAATAGAAATGAACTTAGATAAGCTGATGAACATCAAAATAGAATAAAACTCAAAGTGCTGGGTCAAATGACCCAGGATCGGAACACACAGACTCTGAATAGAGCCAGCCAGCCTAAAACCAGGAACTCTCATGTTGTCAGGTGATAGTGCAAACAACTGCTTCACCATTCTCACAGTGCCTTAATTGCCTCTTGGGGATAAATAAAGTCTTTCTGATTCTTTCTGATGAAAAACCCCATATAATGTCACATCAGATTACTTGGAAAAAATTTAAGCAAAAAATTTAAGCTATCTAAAGCAAAATTAGATCTAATTTTTATTTTTAATGTAATGGCATCTTTGGAAATTTCAATAGTTGTGTTTGTTTGTCTTGCTGCTTAGAAGATCTATACCAGTCTCTTGTGTCAATGGTGATGATGATGAAGCCAATGAAAAGTGTGGATTCACCTTAGTTTACTACTAAACTGCAGTACTGTGTGTGGTTCTGGAAACTTTTTCTTGTCGAATTGCCACAAATCTAACAAAGACTCTAGACCCAAAACTCAACATTTACTAATAATGTCGTCATAGTAACCTCTTGACAAGTAAATAATAATAATACTGTTTGAAATCTCTGTAATATTTGTTGTTTGTTGATTTGGTGTGTTGTTGGACGAGTCTGGCAACGCATCAAAATTATTTGGACATCTGAGAATAGTAATTTTTACTTTTTGAAAGGCTCCGTCAAAAGATTGTTCTTTCACAGATCCTCTACACGTAAAAGTATAAAGAGCTTGCAACACCAGTAATTATAGTAGTTTTATTGAACACTGAAACAAACTTATATGTCCGTCTCATTGTCTTAGACATGACTATCTGTAGATTTCTACTTTCTGCAGAACACAGAGACAGACAGTGATAGATCACAAAGATCCTTTGAATAATGACAATAAACTTTCTGCTACTTTCGTGATGGTAGGCAGTGGGACAGTTTATGAAGTTTGTTTTCTGAAGTTTCAACTGCTATAATATTGTGGTTTTTGGTGCAAGAAGTGAAGCTAGGTTAATAAATTAATAAACTGGATTGATAGACTATTGGCCTGATGAAATACCCGCTAATTATTGGTTATATTAAGTATCACACAGAAAAACCAGGGGAAATTGTGAAATTGAAGGCACCAATACCACAAACATGGTCAAGAGGTTAAGTTCTAGCCGGCTTTATAAGCTTTCACCTGTCAGTCAAGCAACTGTGTCCGCAATTTGAAATCAAGTGTTTAACTTTTAAAAAATCCCTCTGGAATTATTTTTACAGACCTATAAAAATACTTTTTCTTCTGTTAAATTGAGCATTTTACCCAGGGAGCAAAATCTTAGGTGTCATTACATATAAAATGATTTAGATGTTTGCGTCCTTTCGAATACTTTCTAGGCTTTTGATCATTTGCATTTATGCTAGATAAAGTGTAGTGGTGCAAACGCTTCAGTACAGTGAAGTAATCACCTTTGGTTCAAATCCCATCCTTATGTGAATGTTCTATGTTCCTACAGCACCTTCAGACCGGGTCCCTCCCATCATCCGCCAAGGACCAGCCAATCACACATTAGCTCCTGGATCCATGGCTCAGTTACACTGTCACATCATGGGCAACCCCATGCCCAGCATACAATGGGAAAAAGATGGCCAAAGGATCCTGGGAAATGATGGTCGAATCAGCTTGATGGAAAATGGAACTTTTCAGATCACCAACCTCCAGGTACTGGAATAAGACTCATACTCTTACATTCATTTGCTGTTTAATAACAATGCAAATATAGTGCGTTTCATTTTTTTCCAATCCCATGTTAACGAAGCCGTTTGCTTTTTAAACTCGCGGCTTTTCTATGATGACATTCAGCAGTGTGTATTTTATAGTCCCTGTAATCCCACCACACTCATTAAAATGTATCCACTGTCTGCATGTATCAGTATTAGCACATCAAACATGATGTAGTTTACAGAAGATAAACCTAATCCAAGAGATAAAACAACAGCTTTAATTCCAGGAAAGTATGAAGCATTTAAACAGAGGACAATTTTACGGTTGACTCAGACGATGAGTTTTTATGAGCGGAGGAGAGGTGGGGAACATTGAGGTGTGATCAACATAACAATGAGCGTGTGAGGCCATTAGCGGTCGTTAGCGCCGTCTTACTCCATGCTAATGAAATCTATTCTGCCCAGAATTCCCTCCTGGGTACGAAGCAGCACCTGAGGTCACCGCAGCCTCGAAGAGACTCGAGGAGGCGTGCGCATTAATTGATTGTGGGTTCTCAATGATTAACGATCGCTGAGACTTGTAATTAAATCCTCAATGCATCAGTACAAGTGAGGACTGGATGAATAAAAGAGAGGGCTAGAAACTGAGAAACAGGGGTGAGGGAGAGGATAGAAGCAGAAATAGCTGAGACTCAGAGGCCTAAAGTACATTTTAAGATGCATTTGTGTCATGGTGGAATAAAAGGAAATGTCTTGACAGCTGAGAGCACCATCTTGGAAGTGCTCAGCCTTTGGAACTCATTTGAAGCTGTCAGACAGCATGTTGAAGTTCTCATCAGACTTCAATTCATTTTGATCTGGAACATCAAAACCAATGGTATTTATGGCCTAAGACTGCAGGAACAAGATCACAGAATTACACATAAAAATTATTCATTTTGAAATGTTGTTCCATAAACTTAAGAAGATGCCTTGTCAGTGATGTCATACATTTTTTTGTGGAGTCCATCACTAACACAAGGAATCAAGACCCAGAGTCATGTCGAAATCCATCGTCTGTGTTGCTGTACAGGCAAGTGGTTTGAGCTGTAATGACGGTAGAAAAAATCCCAAAATACAGTCATCCAAGCAGCTCTCCTGCTGTGAACTAACGTCCTTTCATTTAGTACACAGGCTCGTCATCTTATAATATTAATTTGTAGAGAATTTACCTGTAGAGTCGATAAAGTGCATTGAAAAGAAAGTTGTTTCATTTTGATTATGTTAGCATGACAGCATGTGAATATTTAACCCAGCTGTCACTAAACAGGATGTAGATCTGATATATAATATGTTTTATAGGTCTTTGGTAACGAACTAAAGGTCTGGGTAAATGTTTAACCCAGTAATGGTTAAGTAATCCAGGATTTTTGCTTATGAAAGTAGATATCTTGACATTTCGGCAACAAATACAAAGACAAAATAATTATTTTGACATTGAAGTTTGGATTTAAAAAAAAACACATTTTGTATTGGACACTAAAATTTTAGTAGCAGATCATTCAGATCACATACGTTGTGAGATGGGATTCAGTAGGTGCCCACCCACACCCACACTGGAACCACCGACAAGAGTTTTTGACATGCTTTGAGCCATACTCCCTCTCAGTGTCTCAGAAAAACCCAATAACTTTTCATTCTGTTCTATTTACATGCTGCCTAATAATGTGTTTAAAAGATGCCATTGTGACAGGAAGTAATGCTATTTGTTACATCATAGCTTCATTGCTACATTGATAATCCATCAGCTATAAAGATATTTCATTCATTGCCACAAATGTCAACACATTTTATCAACATAGTCCAGTTCCATCAAATGTCCCATAAATGAAATGCAGTCGTTTTGAAAGGAACGTGTTACTGATGATGATGATGATGATGATGATGATGATGAAAAACAGAACAGGGGACATATCAGCTCTGGGTGCTGCAGCACCTGCCACTGTATATCTCAGGGGACTCAGCTATAAGTCTTCTCATGTAGGCTAACCAAGTGACACACACTGTGGTTAAACATCCATTTGACCCATGGCATAGGATTATAAGAGATTCAATTCAAATAAAGTCTTTTAGATAATCCCCAAAGTTTGATTCTCTTCATCTGGACGCAGCGTTTTCAGTGGGAGAAACGTTTCGTTACTCATCCAAGTGACTTCTTCAGTCTCAGCTGACTGCAGGTTTCCCCAACCTTATAAACAGTACATTTGCATAATGACTGAAACCAGCCCACTGAAGGAACAATGGGCTGGGAGGTCATTTCCTTCATCATTATTATATTATTATCATTAATATGCAAATTCCCATGCCCATAGAAGTCACCTGGATGAGTGAGAAAACGTTTCTCCCACTGAAAACGCTGCATCCAGATGAAGAGAATCAAACTTTGGGGATTTACTTACCTGGATGATTGAGCATGCATCAAGATGTTTTAGATAATGGGACTAAACTGCTTTGTTGTTGGTGATATTTTTTATTATACAAGGATTGGCTGTGGACAATGTGTCAAAGCAATGAAAAGAAGTTGCTAAGAAACAGATTTTCTTTTTCTTAATAATATATGTTAAAATAGGTAAAGGCAAATGTTTACAATGCTTTTTCAGTGATTGATTTTTTTTTTGTTGCCATCTACACTGACAGTTGTTAAACCTGGGGTAGTTTAAAAGATTCATAATGCTCATTTTAAAAAGCTCTTCTATGAATTAGCTCTAAAGTCTAAACATATTAAATACCAAAATAAGCATAACCTTTAAAATGGACAAACAATGAAATCAGACATTTAACTCAGTATAAATAAGTCAATTTCCGCTGTGCCCCTGGAGTAGGACAGATGGTCTGTTTGTTCCTTGTACCCTGGCAATGAGGAGATGCCATTATCCTGGGATCTCTGCCAGACACACTCTATCGTTGTCCGTCACTTTGGTGCCAAGACTCCCAGGCCAGACGGGACGTGTATGTGTGTGTGTATGGCGCTGCTAAATCGTAGCAGGCCGTGGGGTACGTTATAGGGGCTACTAATGTTAGATAAATAAGGAAGCGAAACAGGTGAAGGCCAACAAAGCCTGGGGAGTGTGAGAAGGACTACATGGACACAGCTAAACAGATTTCTGGGAGTAATCAGATTAAAGCAGGAAATCAAATTCCTATGTTGACTTTAAATCCCGGCATACACGCGTTATAGTTGATAATCAGATTTTCCTTCTGCACACACCCAAAAATAGGCTCTGACATCATTATCACCCTTCTGGCTGCTGATGTGCAGGATGTTCATGCTGGTGCTTTTGGGATGGGGTGCAGGTGGAGGGTAAATGAAAAAGGCACCGATGTTCACATTGCTCTGTAGGACTGCCAGATTATTTCTGCAGATTGTATAAAAAAATATCTCAAAGATCAAATATGTGCTATTTAAAGCATAAAAAATAAACATTGACATGTGCCTTCTTTAGGATTGGCGCTCCTCCCTTCTGCTCTCCTCTTGCCTCATACATTTTTTAGAAATGTGTTTTGCGCGCTTGCCCAAAGCTGCCAGCCTTGATTAATAGTCAGGTGTCCCAGCTATTTACCCCACCCACCCTCTGTGCGGAGTCCCTATCCACCGATCAAATGCTACCATCTGGGGGCCCCCTTTTTCCCCTCAGACAGACGCACAAGCCGGCCTACAGGTCAACTCAAGGTCAGGGCCTCTAGAAAGAGGAGAGATGAGTCACCCTGAGCAGGAGGGGAGAGGGACTGAGCGTGTGCACAGTGATCAGCGAGGCATTAGGTGTGAGAGGTTCTGCTGTCCACATCTTCTGCATAATGTGAAAGGTTTTCATTGCAAGTAAAATGAGCTGATGTGGCAGAATAAGTGAGTAAGGGAAGGCTAATTGTGTTTGCAGTGGATTTATCAATTGCCATGTAAATTGATGAACTACTGAAACATCTCACAGCAAGCAGCTGAAAAACTAACTGCAACCACACACACAGAGCTGGAAATAATTATGTATAGAGCCAGGAGGCCTCGTAGGCGTAACTTATATTAACCACAGTCTTTTGTCTTCATCATTTATTGCAAACTGAGCTGTGACACATGGAGTTTTAAATGTGTGTTAATGCAAATAGTTTGTTTGACATATTTTCTCACATAAAAGCACGTATTACCTCTTTCCCATCAATACAGTAACAATCGCCAAGGAGTTCAAGGGAGCAGAGGGTAGTTGCCTTCTGAGGTTGCAGCCCAAGAAGCCCTGACATTATAAGCACTCTTTCTTCACCAATAGGAGCGCTAACATGACCTAATAGCCAGCTGGAATTTGGCACAGTAACAACTACAACAACATCAATAAGACTTTTTTTTTTTTTTTGGAGCTGTGTGTTTGCTCTGTGTCGTAGGTTTTATGATGAAAACAGAGTCGGAGAAACATGCTTTTATGCTTTTTTTTATATATAGGTTTAATTGTTGCTAGTGCTGCAAAAGTATATTATTACTTACACCAATCAATTCACATCAGTAGTGTGCTACAGACCTATCCTGGTGTCAGAGCTAACGGGAAATTTAAGACACCTGGTGATGTAGATTCCTCTGATCTAGAAGGACTTTGTGTTATTTACCAGCATGTATGCTATTTGATTAGCCAAGTGGTGGGTGCTCCGTTTACTTAAGTACACATCTCAGTATGTTATGGCTCACACACAGTAAATATTCCCACCCCTTTCTTGATGTTTTAGCACTGTTTAACACTAACACTGAATATGAGATGATTTTTAACAGAATGAATGAAATGAATAAGTGGTCAACCTGAAGGGATAAAGTTTAAGTAATTAAAAAGCATGTTTAGAGGCACTGCTCTTGCAAACTGCTGCTACCTTTAGTGTCACAGTGAAAGACCCCCTAGCAGCTTCTTCTTGTAAGCAATTTCACAGCCCACCTAGCTTTTGGCTTGCTTTTCCAAAAACTTAATAGTATTCAGCTAAACACACACTCGTACACACAGGCACATTTATCACACACTTCTTAATTACATCTGCTCATAGCCTGTCCAGAATGCTAAGTAGCTGTTGAGTAGAAAGACTGGTGCCTCAGACATTTCTAGACCTCTAGCTGGTCATTAAAATTCTGTCCTTTGATCCTTTGCTTTAACTCTCCTCCTTAGATGAGAAACATAAAAGCCACCAGCTTGACTTTAGCTTTGACTTCAGATAGGTCCACTGAGATTCTATCATTTATGGAGGAAAATAAAATAACTGCATTTGACAACATCCCTGAAGTAGAAGTTAATTAAAACAGATGTTATGTTGAGGTAGCCTAATCAGAATGGAGATTGTCATGTGTAAGTGATTCCTGGGAGAAACAGATTTTTAATATACTGTTATGACGAATAAAAGCAGAACAAGATAAACACATTGTAAATATTATTTCAAGTGCCTTAACAGAAATGTGATTTTTTTTTTAAGGTATTGAACTGTAGATGATAAATCTTGTAGGATGTCACTATAGGTCTAAACAATACTAATGAACTCCATCTGAATTACCATGTGGCCCATGTGCCTTTAAACTTCATCTGTGAGTTGTTCCATCAATCAGCACACCAGTGACTCTGTGCTGCTGTCAGAAGTAGATGTCATTAAAAGAATCACAGCATTCAGACATGAGCGTTCTTCCAAGAATCTCATGACATATGAATGTGTTGGTGTTATGACTCACTCAGTACTCTTAATTTTGGAAAAGTTGTAACGGCTGTCTCACTTACAGTAACAATCGTGTTGGATTTTCAACACATCATTAGTATGAATGTTGGTCAAAGGGCAGAAGCTTCCTCTAAAGACTCGAGGCATCTGCAGACTTTTGAGGACGTGCTGGTGCTGCTCTAAAACATAATTAAGTGGCATGTTTAATGGGCATGCTGTGTTTTATTTTGAAACGTCATTTATTTTTCTGCGCTTTTATTGTGTCTCACTTGCTGCCCTCTTCATCTGCTCTGGGTAGTTTAGTATGGCTTTCTTTGGAAACGTGCTGTGGCACGTCTGCTAGAATGGCAGCCTTGGCCTTGGGTATTATTAGCCAGTGTAACAGACAACACATGGGTAAAGCTAGCCTCCAGGCTGTCTCTGCCAGAATGAGACTGTAGCTGAAAACAGACTTAGATGCTTTTTATAGTTGTTCTTAATAGTGGATGAATCACATTTTAGTATTTCTTAGGTCTTTGATGACAGATTGTTCTGTGGCAACACTAATATAAACTAATGTTGAACTAAACTAGTTTAGCCTTATAGTAATATAAAGGCTGAGAGCCGGGAATTTGAAAACAGTGCCTTCAGATAAGTTTATTTAAGTATATTTCATATCTCCTTTTATGTTGGCACACCACAACAGCTTGTCCAAGCACAATGAGTCAGCAACATGGGGCGAAAGGTTTCCAATGTTCCTCTTGGTTCCTGAATAAAAACAAGAGTGGCACTAAGTGGCCCAGGTCTGAATGAGAGAAAGCCACCTGTATGGCAGATTGATGAAGGTAGCAATTTTCTATATTCTACTTTTCAAAAGGTCTTTAGGGATGAATATACACAAAGCTAAAAGAAGGTTCATCTTTCTTAGACATATAGCCACAAATGGGAGCTGCATGATGCTACAAGTTGACAGTAATAAGCACATTTTTCTGTACTGTGAAAGTGCATTGAAGGTATAGTTACCTGGTTGGCTTTGCATTAATAAAATCTCCCTGCTCCAAAAGCTTTGCATCCACACCAACTTCCAACTGCTCAGCACTCTCTCTGCAAACAATCTGTTTGGAGAGATATGACATTTAGTCTCAATCACTGGTAATGAGTGCATTACCACAGTATCACACACACGCATGCACAATAAACTAATGATACACGTTTTACTGTTGCCAGGAAACAGACTCTGGGGTTTACACCTGCCTGGCTAGCAGCTCTAGCGGAGAGACGAGTTGGAGTGGAGTGCTCACAGTCAAAGGTAAATTGTCTCTGTGTGATTTAAATACATGCAAATGGAAGCTCTATGAAGTGTCTACATATAACACAGAGATGCTACATGTGACGAGAAAGAAAATGTCCATGTATATGAAGTGCTGTTTAAAAAAAGTAATGCTGATTGTCACTTGTTAAATGTCTCCTTATTAAATGTGGGCAACTTAAAATTCATCAGCTGTGACTGAGTGTAGGATGTGTGACTTCACTGTAAAAAGCCAGAGTGTAGGTAGTGTTCCTCATGTCTGTGTAATTGCTTAAATGAAACAAGTAGCTGGGTCTAATTAAAGCACTTAGCCCCTGCTGTTCCTGAGCCAACTGCAAATCTAAATGTCAGTAATTGTATGCATGTGAATCCTGGGGTGAAGAGAAAGGACAAGAGAGGTAAAGCAAAGGTGAGAATATGCTGATGACCAAATTTGGGGTGCAAATGTGAGATATCATCTGTCTTAAAACACCCCATTTATTTAAGTGCTTTGTGTGGCTCTGCCCTTTTTTACTTTCTCTGCAGTGGAGCAGGCATTAGCACATAAAATATTTCAAGCAGTAAAAGATTTGTTTATATGACATTAAATGAAGCCTTTAACGACTTAACAAGCTACTCTGATAACACCTAAGTCTGTTATTTGACTATTAGTGTCAGAACAGTTGGCTCGGGTGTAACAGCAAAATCACAAAGTCTGTTAGAAGTGAGGAGCTCCACCTGCGGCGATGAGGATGCTAATGCTCAGTCAACATTAGTGGGACTACAGAGAGGACGTAATGAAACAGTAGCACTAGAGCCAGCTGTTATAATTAAATGTGCACTATTCTCTTTCACCTTTCCTGCTACTCCTCCTTCTTCCTGTTTGCTTCCCTTTCCATTCAGAGAGCGCAGACGTGTTGGTAGCTCAGGCCACTGAACCCTTCCAGCTGCCAGGCCCGCCACATAAGCCCATAGTCACGGATGTGTCCAAGAACAGTGTCTCTCTGACCTGGCAACCCAATGCCCACGAGGGAGGAGCCGCTGTCACCTCCTACATCATTGAGGCCTTCAGGTAAGTTGACATTGCTATGTTAATCCAGAGCTCTTCATTTCTCTTATACTTTTTGCACTTCTCACCTGTGGTTGTGTGTCTGGATGTAGAGTGGGTTATCTACCAATCAGAAGGTTGGTGGTTTGATACCTGGCTCTGTATAGCGAAGTATACTTGTGCAAGATACTGAATCTCAAGTAGGCCCCGATGCAGCAATCAGTGAGTGTGTGAATTTCAGAAAAGAACGTTTTTTATCATTGTGTTTGTGTGAATGAAGTTTGAAATTAAAAAATGCTTTGAGTGCTCAGTTACAGTAGAAAAGTCCTATATAAGTACAAGTGCAGTTACATTTGTCTTCTTTATTTAACAGTTTTAGGATTTTTTTCTGCAGAAGCCGTGCTCCTTTTGGAACCAAGAAATACTAAATACTAGTTTCTTTAATGTGACTCCAACTTAAACTGAGTAATAATCTGGCAATAATAATATTATTAATTTGATGACAAGTTGCTGATAAGTCGCTAAAAAACACCTTGACACCTTAACAACCTAAAATAATATTGTCTTTTCTCTTGTGGCTTATCTAAATCTGAGTGGGCCTCCACAGAACCCTACAGGTATCTTCCCCTGAGCAGAGGTCAGCCTTGGATTAATTAGACCCAGAATAGATTTAGCTAAACAGGGCGGGTGGTTCGGAAGGAAGCCTCTAGATGAAGATAGGCAAATGAAATATGTCCTGCCAATTTGATAAAGTTGGGGACACCGGCAGCGCTTAATCAGATCCAGACGTCCACTGTGTCCCATGGCAACGCCTGAACATTTCAGAATAAAGCAAACGGATTTTCTCTAAAGCAGCTGGAGGGGACCACAGGGATGTTTACAATAACATTTCCTTGCCTGAGGTATAAGGCTTGTTTGTAGGAGCACTACTATGTCTGCTTATGCCATATGTGGTATGTAAAAGGGTTTATTTAATGCACAAAGGCACACTTTCCATTTTCCTGCTGATGCTGTATCGATTTTGTCTTCTGTACACCTGTGTGAACTCTCTTCCACCATAAAGTTGCCTTGAAGCCAGTACTCAGGGTGTTGTGCTCACTTACGCACACGCACACAAACACACGCCACACACACATCCAGACACACACACACATGTGTGTGTATTCATATCCTTGTGGGGACATCTCATTGACATAATGCTTTCCCTAGCTGCTTACCCTAACCCTAACCATAAAAAATGAATTCCTAAACCTAAACCTAACCATAACCAAACTGTAACCCTGAGACTAAAACCACATTTTGAGTCTCAAAAATGCCTTCAAACTTGTGAGGACTGGGATTTTGGTCTCTGTAAGGGCTGTTGGTGCCCACAAGTATAGTAAACTTCCAATGTTTGGTCCCCACAAAGATATGAATACACACACACACACACACACACACACACACACACACACACACACACACAGTATTTTAGAGCCACTTCCCCGTTGGTCTAATTGTTAGAATTCAGCATAAAGGTAGTTCATGGTGGAGGAGGCCTTTGTGACTGCCTCTCTGCCAAGGTGATGGTAAATTCACAGAGGAACAGAGAAAGGCAGCAGGAGGAGGGATTGTGGTTGGCGGTGGTGGAATTATGCATCTGTCTGGGGCAGTGCCACAAGGCCAACAACATGCCCTCATTTTATGTCAGCAGCTGTGCCTTCTTGCAAGCCCAATTACATTATTCATCAGGACAACAAATAGTATCACTGGGAGAAGATCTTTCAAGCACAAAGTTGTGTGAGCTGCAAAACTTCAGCTATTGTTTCATAAATAATATCAGCACCTCGAGGCGACTGTTGTTGTGAGTTGGCGCTATATAAATAAAACTGAATTGAATATTAGAGGAAACCAAAAATAGATCATGCTCTTGCCCAGAGAGCTTCCCATGCATTGGTTAATTATGAGGTTACACATCAAGTCGGTATTACAAAGCAGCTTGAAGCTGCTTGTCACTCTGCCTTCTTGTTGATAAGACCTACATATTTGCTGTTTTGTTTTCAAACATATTATGAGGAGATTTACAATATGACTGAGTAATATGAATTACTCACGGTAACATTAAAAAGCATGTTATAGAAGATATAGAAATTGTTCATATAGTGAAAATAATATGAAGGTTAAGCTACTGTTAGCCACTGTCTAAGATGGTGGAAAATGCTATGCAATACAATAATTCAATCGAATATTAGTCATCAGTTTACAGCAGTTGTTTATTTTACCTGTTGTTGTAGTTCAGTTCATATTGTAGGAGAAATATGGGAATAATGTGTTTTTCCTGAATTTTAGTTGATATTTTCTCAATTAATGAAAAAAAAAAACTACTGTAAAAGTTAGAGACTGATCATTTCTTTGTAAGTGAGCAAGTAAGTGGAACAAGTGGGTAAAAAAATCCCTTTTTAATTGATGATTGATTTTATTAATGATTTACTTTTGTTTTCTTAATCTTTTGGTTAGACTCTGGTGGTCTTTATTCCCTGGATATTTGTCAACAAAGCAGAAAATAATCAGCAGATGAATTAGGTTGCAGAATAATCTTTAGTTGCAGCCTCTTCAAAAAAATTATTGCATGAATAACTGGACGGGCAATAAGAGAGTGTATCATCTGCCAAGGTCACTGACGTATTTCACAAGTTCACAAGAATCTTCACATCAGCGTCGTGAGATTCTTCATTTTCTCTGCTCCACTTTTCAGGTGGAGCTTTCATTCAGTTCAGTTTGGAAGTTTTGGAGTAGTCATGCTGAGAGACAAAGAGCAGTAGGCACATGCAAGCTAATTATACTATAGGAGGCCTTCAGTTTTCAGGCCCCTCTTCTGTTTGGATTCGGGAGACAGAAACTATCTCTACTTTTAAGATTAAGCTTCAAACTTTCATTTTTGCTAAAGCATATAGTTAGGGCTGGATCAGGTGACCCTGAATCCTCCCTTAGTTATGCTGCAATAGGTGTAGGCTGCTGGGGCATTCGATGCTCATAGGAGGTCATATGATTGTTGGGTTTTTCTCTGTATGTATTATTGTAGGGTCTACCTTACAATATAAAGCACCTTGAGGCGACTGTTGTGATTTGGAGCTGTCTAAATAAAATTGAATTAACCTCTTAAGCCCCAACGCCCCCTGATACAGGGGCAAAAGGCAGGAGATCAGGTAGGCTTGGGGCTTAAGAGGTTAAATTACTAGTTATTAGGGATGTTCCTAGTGACTAATTTTGTCAACTTAACAAGGAAACAAGGAAAAAAATGAGATTAACTGTGTAGTCAAAACTAAGAGACAAATATCAAGTTAGATTTGACAAAAGTTTAATGGACAATGTCAAAAAGTGTCTAAATAAGGAAAATATTGAACCATAAATCACATTCCTCAATCATTAATCACACTTTGCTGCTTAACTTTGTGGCATCTTGTGCATTATGAACATTGCATGTTATACACCAAGCAGACAATGAAGAAGCAGAAAAACCATGCATTATGAATGATACACATTGTTCTACAGTTTGTAACAAGTTTTACCTCAATAAAAGTCCAAATCTAAAACAATAACAAAACAATAAATCATCCATCCCCCCCAAATGACTCAGCTCCTCATCTTATCGCTAACAGAGAGCCTATCCACCCTTCGGAGAAAGCTCATTTCCGCTACTTGATCTTATTCCTCTGCTTTCAAAATAACTAACAATAATAGGCTTAACAAAAAGATCAGACCTAGATTAACTGAGTTATGGAGGTTTTCTACAACAATACCAGGGCTGTAGCTCCATGGCAGCTGGTCGCAGATGGCTGCGTAACATTTGGGACGCAACAATTTATCGACATTGGGCATCATTTAAAATGTTAAGAATAAATGACTAGTACATCTGGTACCAACCATCAACAGAAGCAACAGTTAGTCATCTAGTCAACTAGTCGTGCACATCTCTACTAGGTAGTTTGAGTACATTTTCTTGATTATAATAATATACTGCCACTAAATATCGCACTGCTTATCTGACTTTTTTTCATCTTCTGTACTTTTACAGCCAATCAGCAGGGAGCACATGGCAGACTGTAGCTGACATGGTTAAAATGGAGACACACACCATCACCGGCCTTCTTCCCAACACCGTCTACCTGTTCATCGTCCGTGCTGTCAACACCTACGGCCTGAGTGACCCAAGCCCCATCTCTGAGCCCGTCAGAACACAAGGTCAGCCTGCACCCCCCTTTCACCAAATACAGCAAGACTCACACCTGGAGTTGTTAGAAACAGTGACTGTGTGTTAATGCGCTGACAGCATCACTCTATGTGTGTGTTTTCCCTCAGATGTGAGCCCTACAGGTCAGGGAGTGGACCACAAGCAAGTGCAGAGGGAGCTGGGAGAGGTGGCTGTTCAGCTTCAGGACCCCGTGATGCTAACAGCAGCTTCCATTAGAGTATCCTGGAACGTGAGTGGCACATATTTCCCTGCTTTTTGGGGAACAAGTATTCATTTGGGGTTAGCAAAGAGAGAAAAATAATCTTCCATTTCCTCTCCATCTCGCCGTTCCGTCATCTTCTCTCATCTTCCCCCAATGCGGACCTCAATTTTTTCCAGGTCGACCGTCAGTCTCAGTACGTCCAGGGCTACCGTCTGTCCTACCGGCCCAGCGGGGGAATGTGGCTCCTCCAGGACATCAATTCCCCCTCGGAGCGCAGCACCGTCCTCACCGGCTTACTCAAAGGAACAGAGTACGAGATAAAGATCCGTCCCTACTTTGATGAATTCCAGGGCAAAGATAGCAGAACGTTGCTAGTCCGGACCCCAGAAGAAGGTAATAAGTCTGGTAAATGAAGAAATGAATCAAGAAATCTTCAAAGAAAAGTGTTTCTAATAAACTGGGCTTGGTTTTCTTTGACACTGCAGGGCCTGTACGGCATTTTCATTAGCCTGTATGACACCACATGAATCTCCGTTATGTTATCTAATTTTGAGGTTAATTTTATATCCTCTGGAATTTGAGTTCATCTATACTGATCACTGTTTTCATTAAATTTGTGTGCTGCAGTTTTGGCAGCCAGGGGTTTATATTGGTTGATCCAAACTCCAGAGTAAAACACAAGGAAGGAGGCATATGTGCCATGAGCACTTATGGATTGACCTGCCTGAATAAGGAACATCATTAACTTATATACATGTGTCTTCTCTTTTATTACTTTATGTATTTGTTAATAATGACTGAGCTATAAATATGTGAAGGGGTTAGGAGCACACAAGTGTTATTTTTTCCCCACTCCTTTTCAAGCGCAGGTTGTATTTCCATCCTGTATATCTGCTCTATTTTGTATACATATACATATGTATTAGGGGTGGGTTTTGATTATCGATTTATCGATTAAAATCGATTCTAGCTTGGATAACATGATATCGATTCATTAAAATCCTGAATCGATTTTTTTAATATAAATTAGGTTAAACCTCACAAAATTTCCACAACCACCAAACAACTAAAACAGTAAATGAGTAAATTGTTTTGCTTCCACCACGATAAAATCACACTTCATGCAGAGCTCTCTCTCTCTCTCTCTCTCTCTCTCTCTCTCTCTGTACTTCAAGAACAGTTTCCCGTCTAAAAATCTGTTTTCTGCATTATTCGCTTGCTTATTACGCACAAGTCTACCGTTGTTTACAGCGCTGTTGGCCGCTGTTTTTTTTTCCTTTTACTTCCGAAAAGAAAACCTCATTTCTACTGTTCAGTAGGCTACTGAACAAACTTAAACTTTTTAAAATTATGCAAAATTTCATAACGCTTAGCCGTGTCTCTAATCAAACCTCTGTAACTTTGCTCTGCTTCACTTCAGCAGCATCAGGTAATGTTCATATGTTGATTAATGGTTTTCTTTCGTTTTTGATCTACTGCAGAATATTTTTATAAAATCCCAGGCCAGGAAAGTCGCCTTCATGTTTTTCTGTGTTTTATCCTCAGCTACTTTGACACAAAGGCATCTGCTGTGATGCTCACATCTTTGATAAAGTCTCGCAAGTGTCAGCTTTCTTGTTATAGATATAAAAATATGGAAATGTACTGATGCATGATCTGAATTATAATATTTCTGACTCTCAAATCGAATTGAATCGAATCGTGGATCGAATCGATTCGGGACCTTGTGAATCGGAATTGAAACTATTCTAGAAATCAGTGACGATACCCAGTCCTAATATGTATATGTATCTATATGGGTGTATGTTCATAATTTACTGCGCTCAACTACTCTGCTCATCTTGATGAAATGAGAGAAATGTTCCTCCCACCTCTCACAGTACCCAGTGCCCCTCCCAGAGCTGTTACAGTGTCAACAGTGAAGCTCGGCAACAGCTCCAGCTCCAGCATCAGTGTCTCCTGGGAGCCGCCACGCAGTGACACGCAAAATGGCATCATCCAGGAGTACAGGGTAAACAAACCTCAGCCTAGTCAAGTCACAAGTCTCACACTCAAAGTGCCTTGAAGTGACTGCTGTGATTTAGTGCTATAGAAATTAAATTGAACTGAATTGAATTAAATAAAGCTTTAGTGGGGGCAGCACTGTGACTGCCCAGGAAAACCTCTGCAATGTGTAGTAACCACTCTCTGTTCACTGCCTTCACACTTCACACAAGAAAACATCATAGCTGACATGTAAGTAGTGCCTTACACACAAAATGTGTACTCACTGACCCAAATGTTAAGGCGGTTCTCTTATGAAATCACTGCTAATCCCATAAGATATAGATAAAAAGGAAACAGCGGGTAATTGGTGGATTGTGAGTATGATGTTTTCTTCAGTCAGGATAAATGGGAAAAGAAAACTTTACATCTGATGTAGTTTTAAGCAAAAAAGGACAGTAGTTAACTAGTTTATCTTTGAATTAAAATGTGAAGTATTTAAAAAAAAGTTAATGGCAAATTTTTCTGTATGCAAACAGGTTTGGTGCATGAGCACTGGTGATGACAACCAGACCCGATACTACAGTAACAAGACAGTGGATGGAAACACGTTGTCCACGTTGCTGAAGGGCCTGATGCCCGGAGTGCTTTACCAAGTGGAGGTGGCAGCAGTGACTAGCGCCGGGATTGGCACTCGCAGTCAGCCGGTGCCCGTCCTCATCAGTGAGTCCACAAAAATAATGAGAATAAAAAGTGGGCCAAGGTGCGAAAGTAGATGAATTAAGTAGACACTAATCCCAGAGGACGCAGGAAAATATTGAAGTCCATAGTGCGGCTCCAGCAATCACATACCTAAAACATCCAAAAACTTGTTATTAGAAGATGCTAATTAATGTTACATCTCAGGTTATGTCATCATCACCTGCTTCAGGTTTATTCAGGAAAGAGGTAATTATGTCCACGGTTAATAGTTTAGTTTAGTTTCACTTTATTAAAGACACACACGGTTTACTGATTGCTATTTTTTGGAGTATGAAAACTAAACAAACCAGCCAAAAATAAAATGGTAAAGTAATCTTTGGTCTTGTTTTTCTCCTGTAGAGCTGCCAGCTGAACAGCCCTCATTAGCAGGTGGAAGCGGAGGCAGTGGTGACAAGACCAATGGTGGTGAGGAGAGCAGCGTGAGTCTAGCTGAACAGATTACAGATGTGGTCAAGCAGCCGGCGTTCATCGCAGGCATCGGAGGAGCCTGCTGGGTCATCCTGATGGGTTTCAGCGTCTGGATCTACTGCCGCCGCAAGAAGAGGAAGGAGCTGAGCCACTACACGGCCTCCTTCGCCTACACACCAGCAGGTAAGGATGAAGGATGATGAAGATGACCTGAAGCTGGGATGATACTTATGAAGGAAGTCGAATCCAGAATGCTGCCATTGACATATGTACAGCCAAATAAAAGGAAAAACTTACAAATAGTTTCAGTGTAATTCCCTCCTAGGCTAAATTTGGGCTTGAATACTTAATAATCTTTATATATACCTACTATTTAGGTTCTGTTCTCTGTACTGCAATAGTATAAGCTTTAATACATGACTAGAAGTTTAAGTATGAACTCACATAATTATAATAATCAAAAAATAAAAACATAGATGCACTTTTTTGTGCTTTTGGTGGACATGAGAACAGCTGACTCTACATTATTAGAATAGGATATAGACTGAAGGATCTGTAAGAAGGATAACAGAATAATTTGTTTGTGAATCCCTGTTCCTCTGCTCATCACTCTCTTTCTCTCTTGCTTTTGCAGTCGGTTTCCCTCATGGAGAAGGACCGGGACTAAATGGAAGGTAACTGGTTTATATCCTACTAGTGCTGTTTCTGTGTGAACTAGTAGGATAGGGTTGCTAAGCAAAGACATACAGACATTTCTAGAATTATATCTCTGAACTTTGTGATATTTTATTATGTGAATCTTTTTAAATTCACACCACATTTCTCACTGCATGCATGCAGCTTTTTCTCTGCCACTCTCTAATTCCATCTGGACAGTTATACTTGATGTTGTACTGCCCCACTACGACTTCAGCTAATGCCAGAGTGTCTCTGTAGGCAAGGAGTGCTTGGGGGCAACATGGGCAACTACCCATGGCTGGCAGACTCTTGGCCCACCACTAACTTGGTTCACAATGGCAAAGAGGCCGTCAACTGCTGCCCGGCCAATCCCGACACAGCTGAGAGATACTACAATGGTAGGAGTGTCTGTTTTTGTGATGCTGTGCTTACAACAACAGGAGCTTTGCTAAATCCTACCTCCATCCCTGTGTAGAAGCTGGCATCTCCAACTACCTGAATCAGACTGAGAAGTACAGCATGGGAGGCTCCACCGAAGGTCCCATCTACAGCACGATTGATGCCACCAGCGAGGACCTGCACAGTTTCACCTACGCCCAGCACAACTCCACCACTCCTTACGCTTCCACCTCCATCATGCCTTTCACCAACCAGACACAAGTTCCACCCCACGGCGGTGAGCAGCAAGACGACGGCCACTGGATTACCCAGCCCGGTCCATCTGGAGCTCAGTACGCCCAGCTGGACCGCTGCAGTGGTGAGGAAGGATTTCAGTTCTGTGAATTTGAAATAAACGTCTGTCTCCTTTTGCGTTGATTACTTCGAGGAAATAAGAAAAAAAAGGTGAAATGTAAACCCAAAATATGCCAAAAATATGGCTTTAGATTCCAGTGTTTCCTTACTTTCCTTCCTTTTACATGGATATTTTGTCATCACTTATTGATATGAAATCAGCTCCAGCTTATCCGGAGGAACGCCTTGGTGTTCCCCCGGATAAGCTGGGGGAGGTGGCTGGGGAGAGGGAGGTCTGGGCTTCTCTGCTTAGGCTGCTGCCCTCAAAACCCGGCCACGGATAAAGTGGATGAAGATGGATGGATTATTGATATTAGATTTGAAACAGTCTGCATCTGCCTTCAGAATCGCTTCGGATTTTAGATTGTTCTGCTTTTCTAATGAAAAATACTAATCAGAAAATAGTGTTTTTGTTCTTTGTGGGCTATGTAAAAGCTTGTTTGTGGACTTGAATACAGAGCAAATTGAAAATGAGCATTTAATTCTGAAAGTCCAAAATACACAGAACCAAGGTGAGCAGGGGAATCAAAAGCTAACAGAATCACAAGGAGAAATAGAATAGCTGGGAAACTCGAAGCAGGGAGGCACAGAGCGAGGGTACACACAGCTGTGAAGGATGAGGGACAATGCAACAAAAAACAGAGGAAGACAGAAACAACACACACTCACAGAATAACAAGGGGACAGATAACAGGTGGGATGCAACAACAGACATAACGAGATGACGAAGAAAACTTGAGACACGGAGAACGACCATTACCAACGTAAAACAGGAATACACATCCAAATGTGACTCTGGGCAAGACAGCAGGAGTGGACTTGGGTAACAATGAAAGACAAAGGAACACAAAAACAAGACTGAAAGAGAGCAATCGTTCTATCTGCCAAGGTGACAGATCGAAAAGTTTTCAATGAATGCTGATAAAAATTTGTAGGGGGGTAGAGTGGGCTTGTGCTAACAATCCATGAAAAGTTGCCTTACGTCCACCAATGGTCCATCACGGTCAACTTTATTTATCTGTTTATTTGGATATATTGGTTGAAAATTGACAAAAAGCATGTAGTGATGTCACTTTTACATTTCACACCTGCCTTTCTTGCAAACTTCATAAGAAAACAAAATGAAAATGTACAAAATACAAAACTACTCCCTTAGAGAGTGAGCTGAGGTTTGTGCTCTCCTTCGTGGAAGCAGTTTGGCCAACATGCACTCAGTCATGCTACAAATCCTACTTTGCTGCCTCCGTGTTGCTATTTGTGAGCCACAGGCCTGCTGGGGTATGTGTCAAAATACGGTCATGACGAATCAGCTTATTGTGCCAGAACCTCCCCTTCAATTGAATCGCTGCATTTATTTATGTATGTCATTTTTTTAGGTAAGCCCAAGCAGAAGGTGATGGGTAAGGCTGTAAAGACCCCATCTCTGACCTGGATGGAGTCCTTGCCCCCGCCTCCGCCCATAGAAGAGCTGAAGCAGTGTGAGCAAGATGACGAACTTCCAGAGAACATGGACCTAGGGTGAGTCACAGTCCTGCCTCCTCAGATGCACATCTCTCTGAATTAGTATGACACTGTTGTATCATCACTTAGACTTAGTGTCACCTCTAACAGCTGCATTAAGTATAAAAGCCAGCATTGCTCTTAAGGCCCTGCCCTTAACAACTCAATTATCTCAGCCTTGGTCAACTCCTTGACTGATTTAGCTGTTTTCCCCACCCATGAAATGCAATTAGCAATGTTGACCCTTACCACTTGCACTCTGCAGCCTCATAGCAAAACTCATAGCTGCAGTACCATTCAATGGGAAGCTTAGCCTCCTGCAGTTTTGCCGTTGGCGAAGCCTCCTAACTTGAAAGAACATCATTAATCTTTAAATAGCCTCTTAGCTAGTTGGATTTGAAGGTATCACTGAGTAAACAGGTTGTACTTCGACAATAATTATGCAACACATCGAGGTGTAGAGCCGCACACGGCCTCGCTGAGCTGTAATCTGCTTCACTGTGTATCTAGATCGGATGAGGAATGGTGTCCACCCCTCCCTGAGAGGACATACCTGATGGAAGGCTGCGAGGACAGACCTTCGCCCCCTCAGAGGAACAACGCTTCCTCTCCAGCCACCTCCTACAGTCACCAGTCAACCGCCACGCTCACTCCGTCACCGCACGAGGAGCCCCAAGCCCACCATGACCTCCCCCGTCAGAACCAATCAAACAGCCAGCAGTTGTCACGGTACGTGCTTACTGTATTTTCTAAAGGTTGTGTCCATTTAACTGCACTGTGTCAATGTGTTTAAGTTCAGCAAATGTGCTGATGGAAGGGGATTTCTCTGCTAATCACAGTCATTTTACTGCTTACTGTTTAGTGCTTCATTCACTTCTCAGTAGAATTCACAATTACAGATAAGCAGCCTAGCTAAATCAAGTGCTATTGTCAGATGTGACAGACAGAATAAAATGACAAAACCAATAAAATCACATTATTAATCATGCCAAAAATCATGTGTTTAGCTGTATAGTAAACCTCACTCCTAAACATTACAAGATTTAGCTTCTGCTTCAGTTTATTTTTTGCTCCAGTAACATGCTGCCCTCACTTCCCAAAGCAGAAGGTTACCCTGCGGTCCCATGCCAGTTCCCCAGGCACCGAGCCCGCTGCTCACCCAGTCCAACCCCAGCCTCTCCGGCCAACAGCATCACAGCTCATCAGAAGTTGGCATGCTGCAGTGCCAGAGTCCTGCCCATCGCTGCCTCCAGAGCCAGGGCCCAGCTCTGAATGAAGACAGCATCAGCACGACCACGCCGGGTAAAGTGGCTGACGTGCACACGCATACAGAATACAGAGTAGCAGCCCCCACCCTGGAAGCTGATTTAAAGTTGATTTAGTGTTTGTCATGTGAGTAATCCTTCTGCATCGTCTCCTTGCTATTGATTATTTATACCTTTTCACCCACAGTGCACAGTCGCTCCTCCCCCGCTGATACAAGTACTCCACCAAACCAAAAATCAAGAGTGAAAAAAAAAGTGTCTAAGACTTCAGCTTACAGAAGAGACATACAAGGAGGTGGGCAGATTCAAATATGTGAATCACAGATACTGTGACTGTCCACAGCTGTTAGAAAGGCAAGATGAGAGGCTGGCATTCCTGACTATGGATGGAAATTGTAATCTCAGTTTACAGACTGTAATATGTTTACTGGATAAGCATGATTATTATCACTGGAAACGGAAATAAAAATCTGAAATTGCAGTCCACTGTGAATCCATAGCCTTGGCAGGAACAAGAACAAGACCTTTCATCTTAATAAGTGAATAATCATTTCAATTTCCATCAAGAAATCAAGACTGTAAGTCTCTTCACTTTTCTCACTTAGCAAAGAAAACAAAGAGAGAAATAAGAAAAAGCTGTCATTTTTTGGAAACTAAGAAAACTGTTTTTTAACAGAAACCTAACAATGAAAATGGAAACAAAAAGTTCTTTCTTAAAGTTTTAATGCTCTTTCCCTGTATCTCATTTTTTTTAGACCTGCCCCCTCCTCCAGAACCACCCCCAGAAGAGAGCCGGTTACAGGACCCCCAGGGGTGCATGGAGGCCAACTGTGTGACAAACGGCACGCTGTCCTCCCTGGAGAGGACTGAATATAGCATTAATAGCCAGCAGCGAAAAGGCTCGGGACAGAGACAAACTGACAGTAAGTGTGTTGAATTTCAGCCATAATGCAGTTTAAGGTTAGACAAATCAAATTTAGGACAGAGAGTGTGGGCTCTCTTGGAAATGTTGTGCTTCTTGCAGAAGAAGAAAGCGGAAGAAAAGGCAGCACTTATGCACTCGGCTGATGAAGCCTCTTCCACATAATGATGCACCACAGTCCACTACTGCACTGCAGTGTTACACGGGAGAGTGAAACGGGTCTGTTTGCAACATGTCATTCTTTATAAATGACTTTGCAAAATAACCGTGAAGCCAGCTCTCCTGGCCATTTTCAAAAACAAAAGGCATGGCTCAGAGAATCTAAAAACCCTCCAGCGTGTATCCCTCACAGAATATCATGTGAAAACTCAGTGTTGTTTTTCCAAACCCAACTCCAAAAATAAATCTGGGTAAATGTGTGGTTATTGAATTCATTTGGATGGAAATGTATTCAATTCAATTTCAGTTTAACTATATAGCGTCAAATCACAACAGAAGTTGCCTCAAGGTGCTTTATATTGTAAGGCAGGGGTGTCCAACTCCAGGCCTTGAAGGCAGGTTTTAGATATTACCCTGGGTCAACACACCTGAATCAAATGACTATGTCATTACCAGGCCTCTGGAGAACTTCAAGACCTGCTGAGGAGGTCATTTAGTCAGTGTGGACAGCGTAACCGCAGACTTTCGGAAACGATGACGCATTTTAGTCATATGATCCAGTCATGTGACCAATTAAACTAAGATTGCGGAGGGCGTTGTTTTGTTTGCTCTATTAAAGATTGACATCAGCCTGTACATGCTCCAGATAGCTTTTCTTCAAATTGTTTAATTCTCACTCACTTTTGCAACTTTGTACTTTTGCGTTACTCGCAGCAACACCTCCACCTCATTGTTAGTCCATTTAAAAAACTTTTCCTCGACATTTTGCCACGGCGTTTTAAAGAGCCGGAAAGTAAATAAACAGCAGACAGAAATACCGCAGGTCAAATCATCTTACGTTTCACGTATGCGCAATAGAGGACCATAAGCGTTTCAGTGTGGATGAACAACTGTTTGGAAACGATAGTGTGGACGTGGAGCGTTCTTAGACGAAAACGCAGTTTTCAAATTTATCCGGATTAGTGTAGACGTAGCCTACATCTGAAAAAGTGTTGTCCAGATCAGCTGCAAAATGTCCAAATGCACCTTTATTTTCCCATTTGCATCTGTCTCTCCAGATGAGGAGATGATCCTGTACAGCAGCAAGGCCGGTTACCTCTCCAGAGGTCAGATGTCTAGTAACTGTTCAACTACAGGAAGTTCCTCATCGAGAGGCTCCACAGGCTCCCGGGGGCTCAACTCAGCCAGGAAACACAATGAGGTAAAATTCTGCAAAAAAAACCAGTTAGAGTTTTGTGCACCTCTAATGGTTTTAATAATTGATTCTTTTATATATTCATGAATATGAGAACAAAGCCTCTTCATGGGATTCAGTTTAATCTACATATCATTACTAATATGTGAAGGCACTTCAGAGAGGGCTTCTACACTCCCCCCCACACACACTCACACCGTCATGCTCTCAGGCCCATTCATACAGATCTGCCACTACCATTTGCTTCAAAACCTTTACAGTAAGAAACAATGTTAAGCCTACACAACCACTGCTCTCTCTGGAGTACACTTCTGAGGGCACACTTAACTGTGGGAGCACTCTTTTAAATGCACTCCCTGCAGGCTCCCTTGCGACGTGCTAGTGTCTTTTATGGTGGAGCACGCTGTGCCAGCTGAATGGAAGGCTCTGAAGGGAATTTGTGCTTACAAAGTTTGACATTACTGTAGGTAGGCAGCAAGCTGGGTAACCCAACAGGAGCTTAATCCAAAGTGATGGGAGCTCTTTAAAGTTAAATTCAAATTGTATGTAAATTCAGTTTGTAATCTGTGTTTTGGATTGGTTAACTGCACGGAAAAAACTGAAAAGGTTGTGTTAATTAATTTCATGCAGGCACAATGCTGAAAAGGATCAGGACAAATATTTTCTTCTATGTAATTAAATGGATAAAATAGCTTTCAGCCACAACTTTGACTCTGGTTACTTTCAAAATTCAGTGTTAACCTACATACGCAGTGGTTTATGAGACATGGTTAGTGCAGCAGCTTTGATGCATTCCTTTAATGCTGTAGCTGTTAAGCTTACAGCTGTAACCCGAGGCATCACTATAAAGCTGCATGTGTGAGGAAACAGAGAAAGGATGGCTCTGTCACGGGTCACTTCTCAGTGCACATCAGACATGAGTGTTGCAAAGCAACTTGTAAAAGTGACACACATGCACAATCACTCTTTTCTCTTGCCACACACACAAAGGTTCCTTATATTCCCCTCCACCCCCTCGGTGGAGAACTAAAGAACACCTCACCCCTGCTCCACATGCTCCTAACTGACCCACGCTGACCTTTTTCACACCTTCCCAGGCACATGAAAGCACAATCCTCCTTTGCAATAAAGTTACAGGAAGCCTGGATTAGGTTACCTCTTCCTCATGTGGTGTTATTGCCTGCTTATCATGTGGCCTTTGATGCAGACGGCCAGTCTAGGATGGGCGACGGAAGGGCAGCAGATGTCGTCAAGCCTGTTAAAAAATGCTCCGAGGCTAGGAACTAAATAGGCCACTGTAACAGTGGTATTAGAGAGGTGTGTATGAACGTTTGAGACACTGAAGTTTTTTTCATACTTTTTATATCTCCTTTTAATTTCATAGCATGTTTTGTGAAATCCATCCATCCTGACCTTTGTATGAAGTTAATTAGAGTAATTAGAGTAAGTAGCATCACTTTTGATTCTTTTGAAACAATCTTTCTGGACTGAATGCAGAATAATGACAATCAAAATGCAGTGCATGACACGATCTTCAGAAACTGGAACAACTGGCAGTGCTTTAATATGTGTTTAATATGGGGAACCTAGTCTGCTCAAGCATAGTTCACATGATTGTTTGTACAGCACTTTGGTCAATCTGTGCTGTTTTTAAATGTGCTTATAAATAAATTGATTGACAGTCAGTAAAATGCACTACATGCATAAAAGACTGCCTCAGACAAGCTGTTTTGCCTCCCTCTGCCCTTTGAGCTAATTTTCTTCTGGTTGGCTGCCCCGCATGCTTTTGGTTTACATCCATAACTGTAGCAGTATACTGTAGATGCGATTAAAAAAATAAGGAAATGCATTTTAGATCCACTTGGAGAGGAATTCCTGTTTGTAGTAGCAACTTCACTGTGATCAGCATGGAGCTGAAAGCTTAATTTTCACATTAAAAGATGAGTATTAAACATTGCATCATATTATTTGCAACACTTGCATGTGTTTTGTGTTACTGCAGAGCTTCCAGAAACAGATTTTAGCTTGAAGCTGTTTTCAGCATCCTCCGGTACATCATGGAAATGTCAACAAGTCACTTAACTTCCTGTTAAGTGGTGCTGACCCAAAATTTACAAGATAGATGATTACTGCAGGAATGTGGCTCAGATCGAGAGGAAATTGTCTGAAGTTCTTCACCCTGACAGCTAAACAGTCTTGATAAAAACTGATTCAATCTCCATGGATGGATTAAATTGGCCCCTGATACCAAGTTGCTGCTAGAATAAGTTGTGTACTACGGTGTCCTGATAACTCGTTCTGTGAGACTGATTGTTTAAGCTACTGATGTTATATTTCTCTCTTTCAGGAATTAAGATAAAGAAATTCTATCAGTGTACCTTTGATGATTTGATCACCCTCCTGCTCCCCGCCCATCTAACCACTGTGGAGACAATAAGCTGAACAAGACATGGAGCTTAGGGTTTCAGGAACCTAGAATCAAACCTATGTTATTGCTGTAAACAGACTTTACATTCTGCTTTTGGTATTGCTCCGAATATTTATGAGCCACTCAGATCACTCCTCACCTTTGGTTTGTAAATACCTGTGTCTGTATTTTGTGAGCTCTGGATACAGGGGTAAAAGATGTATATTGTATTTATGAGGATTAAAAAACCACAAACGTCTGATATTTAAAAAAACAAACAAACAAACAAAAAAAAAAAAAGTCTTCTTGAATGTGCCAACTTTTTTTCTCAAAATGTATACTTTTTGGAAAAGCATTAACTACTGTTGCACTCTTGTTGTGATGGCAAAACAACAGAAAATATGAAGCACAAAGTGTGTTTTCTGGTCGAGAATGAGGGGTGGGGGGGGGGGGGTCAGAAAAACCAAAACGAGCTGGGTCTCGCTCCCAGATGGACGTCTCCGCCCCCCAGCGCTTCCCCACCAGGATCCCTGCTGCCATGTTGTCCGCTACGAATGTCATATTTTTCTATGTTTCCTCTGGTTTCTCTGCTGCAAAGTGTTCCACTCTGCAGACAGACTGACAGACAGACTTTATGAAAGTTTGATTGTAATCCCTCTGCTTCCCCTCTTGTCTGTCTGAGAGGCTGTTTGCTGCATTTGTCAGATGAAATGTCAATATACTCCCTCCAAAACAAACAAACAAACAAACAAAAAATGTCTGTGGACTGACTTTTTTGTACTCTTGTTGTTTTGTAAATGTACAGTAAAACACATTTGATGACCTCTGCCTGTACTCATTCTTTTTTCAGAAAGCATAAGACAGTGCATGCATTTGTTTGTTTTTTAACTGTGCCACAGTTGCCATTAGTTGCCTCAGTGGTGGCTTTTTAAAAACTCTATATCAAGGGTATTAAGACTTTTTGTCTGCATTTAGCGGCGTGTGTGTGTGTGTGTGTGCATGCATGTGTGTTGGATTTTTTGTGTTGTGTTGCAGTGAATGACAAAGTTACCTTAGGTGAAGGTAAGTTCTGTCGCACACCGAGTCAGTTTCTGAAAGGTTTTCACTATTACTTATTTAATGACCGTGCTTCATAACTGATCTACATCGGAATAACTAACCTCAAACACTAATCAGTTATTTAGTAGAAAAACAATTTTATGCAAACTGGCATAACTTTTCACAGGGATTATAAGAGCTCTATATTTTTTACGTAAATCAAATTAAATCCTCCCACTCAGTTCAACAACATTCAACTCTGTGGATAAAAACCTTTTAAAAGAACATTTTTAAATATTATGTATTTCCACATCACTACATTGCATCATAACCTGTAATCTCAGGTCTGAATGAACGTATAACAATAGCTTGTGACACTCATTGTAACAACAATCCTTGTGCAAATCTTTTTTCTGGCCTTAATATCAGGTTTATACTTTGGGCTTGTTAGTACCAGTTGAGCCTCATTTGAATGCCACAACATACCTGTGTGCTGGTGCTGACGTTGCCTTTCCTTTACGACCACTGTACCAAAGTCACAATTTTCTGGTTTCTTTAATGTGATAATGAGTTCACTACTCAAATGGGCTTCACAGTCACTAGATTTCCATCCAATTTAGCACTACTGGGATGTTAATGAATGGGAGGTTCACATCAACTCAAATCATGATGAATGATGTATGTGTTCTAATGTTATCATGAACATATTATGATGAAACCTCTGAGGAAGGTTTGAAGCACCTTGTTGAGTCTTGGATATTGAACGCAGCTGTGAAAGCAAACGGATCCAAACTGATACTAGCCAAGTGTACCTAATGAAATGCCTGGTTAGTCTAACTCCTGCCCATAACTGTATATAGGATGTATGTTATCCGTTGGTTTATGGACTACAGATTTTGAAGTGTAAGTATATGTGTTGTGGGAACTGTCATGTTTTTTAGTTTACTTTTTAAGGTGACCGTATTTGCACAACAGGATAGGCTGCTAAATTATGAATCATCATGGACTCAGAATGTAAACAGGCAATTCAATTTATTGCAATTCAAGTTGTTCAAGTCAGCTTAAAATTGTAAAAGGGTAAGTGGTAAACCGCCAGAGACTTTTTTTTAAAAAGGTAAGTTTACTCAAAACTGACAACGGAGCTTGCAAAGAAAAGCGTCTGGACTTCTTTAAGTTGCTTGAAGACGTTTCACCTCTCATCCGAGAAGCTTCTTCAGTTCTAAGGTAAATGGTCCCACTAGGTGGGATACTCCCACTAGGTTTAAATCTGGGACTCGACACCATTTGACCTTAGAACTGAAGTATCAGTTGAACAGTATTGTACTGCAGAAAGTAGTGTGACAAAAATGGTGAGATAAAGGCAAATAAAAATAAAAATGGAAGAGAGACAGACCATCATAACACTTAAAAATGTAGGTCTTTCCAACAGAGAAATTGCAAAGAAAGTCAAGATGTCAGTGAGTGCAGTTTCCTTCACCATCAAAAGGCACTCAGAAACTGGGCCAAACTTTGACGAAAGGAAGAGGTCTGGCAGACTCAAAGCCACAGGTGAATCAGAGGACATTTCTGAGAGTTAACAGCTTGCGTGATAGGCGGCTCACAACAGCTTAAAGCACAGCTTAGTGGTCATAGTAAGCAAATCTCAGTTTCAACTGTGAAGAGAAGACTTTGAGCTCCAGGTTTGACAGGACAATGCTATGACGTCAGAATAAGACAAAGAAGCTTGCCTGGGCCATGAAACACGGCCATTGGACTACTGAAGACAGGAAGAAGGTATTATGGATGGATTAATCAAAATTTGAAATCTTCGGTTCATCATTCAAGATCTTTGTACGCCATCGAGAAGGCGAAACGATGGCTCCTCAGTGGGTGGCATCAACTGTCAAACATGGAGGAGGAAGTGTGATTGTTTAGGGCTGTTTTGCTGGATTCGGGTTGGTGACTTCTACAGAGTGAGAGGCACGCTGAACCAAAACTGCTACCACAGCATTCTGCAGCGCCACACAATACCCTCATGTAGTTGGTCAGGGGTTCATCCTACAGCAAGATAATGACCCAAAAAACATAAGTCTAAGCTATGCCAGAACTACCTCAGGAAAAAAGAACAAGATGGTAAGCTTGAAAACATGGGGTGCCCAAGACCGTCTCCAGACTTAAACCCCATCAAGCTGGTTTGGGATGAACTGGACAGAGGAGTGAAAGCAAAGTAACCTACAAGCGCCACATTTATGGAAACTTCTGAAACAGATATGGGAAGAACTTTCTGAAGAATATTTGATTTCTATTGTTGAAAGAATGCCACGGGTGTGTTCAGCTGTTATATCTACCAAAGGTGGCTACTTTGATGAGTCAAAAGTTTAGAAAACATTTTGGTCTAAAAATTGATTCACTGATTTCTGGTTTCACTCCAGTTGCTTATTTGTAAGTTCAGTTCAGAGCGCAATGTGACATTAAACTGCATAATTTTCAATAAAACATTGGAGTGTTCTAAAACTTTTGACCATAAGTGTATAAGAACCAGTCCATTTACCATAAAAGCAAAAAACTGACCCCTGTTAGGGTGAAGCTCTGTGTCCATGCTGCTCACATGACAAACAATTTGGGACAATGTTTCCTGTTTCCCCACATCTCATTTCTACTCTTGGGGATGTGCACGAAATACAAGTGCCATCCATGGAAGATCACTCTTACACCTTCTGAGACTTCCTGATATCTGCTGCTAATGTTGGTGTCTGATACCATAAGACACGGGTTGGAGCTGATTTTGAGGGGACAACTGCAGCAAAAAAAGAAAAAAAAAGAAAAAGAAAATAAGGCCACAATGGACTTCTTTCAGGGGCTGCTAAAAAGTCATACTGATGGGGCATGTCTGATGGTGTGAATTCTTGAAAAGACCTTCTAAAGATAGGAAAGGTAATTTTCTTAGTTTTCCAGCCATACTCTGGTATTTCACTACCATTCTTATGGGATTTTCCTGGATGTGCAGCACATTCAAGTAGATTTCTTGACATACAGAAAGTAATCAATACAACGAAGGCTGAAAATTATTTACTCTGGTGCAAACTTCTAAAAAGATGCATCATCTAAGCATGCAGTCTTTAACTCCCCATCCACCACTTCCAGCTAGAACTACATGAATAAATAAACAAAAGCTCTTGCTTATTGCTGAAGTTCTGTTTGCTTCTTATTCTCCTAATGCCTAATTCTCTAATTCTTTCTCCAGCTTCACAGTGCGTTGCACCTGGGTGAGTACTGTACACGCATGAAATTGGCCAAATTCACTTCTCGGAGAGTTCAACACACTCTCCCCTCTGTCCACCAGAGTCAAGGCATGCATTACCCTCCACTGCTCTACAGATGCTCGCTGTGTCTTGGCATCATGGCTTGCAGGCTCAGGCACACATGAACAGCCAGGGGTATACTTCCTCTTTCAGAGCTCTTACCTGAATGGAGCACGATAAGATGCTGCAGCATAGCTTTGTTGACTTCCACAGATAAAGATGCTGGAGGTGGAAACCAAGTGAATACATTAAGAAATCTTCTGATAGATGCAGGATGAGCTTAAACTTGATGAATGTGTTGGTGTTTGACTGGCAAAAACTACAATAACCCACACACAGTTACAGTGTATTCTTGTGAGCAATGCACACAGCCTTAGGGGAACATATTCTAGGTGCTAAATTGATTTTTCCATGCTTATTAAGATGGGATTCTCAACAGGCTTTATTTCATGATGGTCTCAGTTACATAAAAACAGATTTGATTCACCAAAATATAGACTGCTAAAGCTTCTGTTTTTGATTGTGCTGAAGGACTTGCATAAATCAGATTTAGACCTGATTTTGCAGCAGAGCAGCTTTACAGAACGACTACAGATGAAATGCATCAGGTCCGGTGAGACCGGGTGTATGAGAAATTCTAAAAAAAAGAAAAAAAAAAAAAAGAAAAAAAGCGAGCTGCTGTTGAGTTCCAAATGAATTCCAAAAAGAAGCATAAACGACAAAGTCCAAAAGAGAATCGTAAATGAATCTAAAGCACAGGGAAACACATGGGGAATGAAAACAGACACTCTCAGTAATATTTAAATCCTTCTACTCACAGTAGTCTTCAGTAGTCATGTGTATCAGGTCACCAACCACATCTGAGAGCACTTCACTCTCAGACTTGTGCTTCTCAGGGTATGTAAAAGTAGAATGGGAGGCCTTCAGCTTTCAGGTCCCTCTTCTGTGGAACCAGCTCCCAGTTTACATCCAGGAGACGGACACCCTCTCTGCTTTTAAGATTAGGTTTAAAACTTTCCTTTTTGATTATAGGCTGTCACGGTCTGCGGTGGGTGGTGCCGAGTGTGGGAGTGTGAGGTTCCAGGTGCAGACACAGACGAGGAGACATTACCGAACTTGAAACGAAAAGCGAGCCTTTATTTGGGCTGATTAACGTGGCAAACAACAGAAAGCACTGAGGCAAAACTAAACTAGAAGCTGAACTGGGAAAACTAAGAACTGACACTTAACTCAGACAGCAGGGAAGGCTAAGACAGGGTGACAATGATGCACATGACGGAGGCAACTGTGAACAGGACTGTGCTGGAACAACAAGGAACTATGAAACGTATATACGTAAGTAACATGGACATGAGCAGCACAGAGTCCTGAAACCTGGCGTAACATGGGGGAAGTTGAACAGACAACGTGGCAACGAACAAAGGAAGACTGAGGACTTAAATACACACATGAGGTGATCAGGGGAAGTGGAGACACATGAGAACACAGCTGACTAGAAGGAAACATAATGACAATACAGGGGAGAGTAACACTAACTACAATGAACAAAGAACACCATACTCTTTCAAAATAAAACAGGAAACACAGAGACATAGACATGGAGATAGAACATGAACTTAACCTAACCAGAGACATGAAACATGACAGGTAGACACACGGACCAGGGAGGGATGACAAAAGGGACTAAGAAACCAAGGACTAAACTGCAAACTAGAAAACAACTAGATGCGTTAAACTACACATGTGGATACAAAAATATGCATTAGAACTTAAACCCTGGGCCTCATGGCCCAGTACCGTGACATAGGCAATAGGCCGCTGGGGGCTTCCCATGATGCACTTTCTTTTCCAATTATTATGTGTTTATTCACACTATGCATTTAATCATTATCATTAATTATTATTCATCTCTGGCTCTCCTGCACAGTGTATCCTTTGTCATGCCCCCCATCCACCAGTCATTATGGAAAATCCACTCTGGAGACTAACTGAAACTAAACTGAAACCAAAAAATCAAAATGAAATAATTTGTTTTTCAAAAATAAAATATAAAACTATAATAGCTCTGGTAGATAAACAGAGATGACAGAGTGATACACAACCTTGACACAGAAAGCCACAAGGAAAAGGCTAAGAAAATAACACGAGACTTAGCAGAATACAGCAAATGAAACAGTGAACTAAGATATAAAGGGGCATGATCAACAAGTATAAACGTATATAGCTGAGATCAAATAGAACATCTATATAATAACATAAATGAATCCAAAGTCCACAAACCAAAAACCCAGGACCCCGGCAGAATGGGGCAGTATCAGGTTGGAAGTTGACAGTGAAAAGTATAGACTGAGGAAAGTGAACAAAGGTCATAGACAATATACTTGATAAACCATGAACGGCAGTATGAATAGGATGCATTACTCCAAAAATAATGAGTAATGTTTTATTTCTGGATCTTTGGAATATACTTTTTAGTTTAGTTTGAGAATGATGTGCTAAAGAAAGAAAAAAGTAGAGACTTCTAATCAAACACAGCATTTTCATGGCTAGCTGAATACCATCAGCAACATAGATGTGTTCATGCTGGGTCATGCCATGGCAGAGCTAACAAAAGTGAAAACTTGAAACTTTTGATATTTTGTGGTATCATAATGAACCGAGTTTATACATGCAGTCTTGATGAAATTAAAATTCAATTCAATTTTTATTTATACAGCGCCAAACCACAACAACAGTCACCTCAAGGTGCTTTATGTTGTAAGGAAGACCCTACAATAATACATACAGAGAAAAACCCAACAATCATATGACCCCATATGAGCAGCACTTTGGCAACAGTGGGAAGGAAAAACTCCCTTTTAACAGGAAGAAACCTCTGGGAGAACCAGGCTCAGGGAGGGGCGGGGCCATCTGCCGTTGGGGTGATCAACACATAGTGAGTGAGAAAGGTGACTGAAGGAGAAATACTCAATGCATCATGGGAATTCCCCAGCAACCTACACCGATTGCAGCATAACTAAGGGAGGATTCAACGTCACCTGATCCACCGCTAACTCTATGAGGCAGATTCATGCCCATATAAATACCTGAATAAATTCCAAAATGAGTAATAAGTATATCAAAGTATCTATATGGTGGTTCCTGCTAAAGTACAGTGTATACACACATACACATACACAGTGGATTTTTTAAATGATTGGAAACTTGCTGCCTCAGTTATAAACTTGGTTGTCTAAATTTGTCCTCCAAGCACACAGGATGCTTTTGTTTGCAGTTTGTTAGCTTTCATTAGTTCTTACACAAGCAAGCTTGTAGAAACAACAGAGAGCAAAGGACAGCCGCAGATAAGAAGAAGATTTACGCTACTGACCTTCTAGTATGTACTGACCTTCTACCACACCCCCAGACTCCCCTCCATCCTCCCATCCTTCCCTTCTTTCTCTCCTCCTCTACTATAAATCACCTCACTCATTCATTAGGTCAGTGTCAGCTCTGTAACGCCCACTGAGCCTGAAGGAAGAGGGGCCGGCTGCCCGAGAGCACAGAACCACCGACCGAAAGAGGAAGGATTAAAAGAAAGGGGATGGCGTCGTTAAAAGCCACATTCCCATCTTCCACAATACAACACACCAATTTCCATGTTAATTTGCTTTGTGACAGCAGAGATGGATGTTAGTGACTGGCTGGTTGATGGGATGCAGCAATAGAAGAGTTCAAATGAAGCTATTAAGGAGGCTGCTAGTTCACTGAAAGTAGGACATGTGTGTTGTTTGTATATGTGAGGGAATATTCAACATTTAGGGGAAGTTGCAAAATGATCAATATTTCACCCCCATGTATTTTTTAATCGTATAACTGTTTAGAAGCCTAATATTCACAGTCCTACTGTACCAGACAAAAGCAAACGACAGACAAAACACCAAGAAATGGGAAATGGCACAAAAGAAAGAAAAAGAATGAAAGCTGTGAGCTATTTTTCACATGACATTATGGAAATATGAGGGTTTTAGAGGACGCAGCAAGTAAATATGAAAACGTGGATGCATGTGTTGTTGTTGTACTGTACAGCAGCTTTGAAAGTGAGGACATGTCCTATATGGAAAAGAAATAGAAAAAACTTATAAAAGACTTGCATCAGATGTGGCCTACTTCATATAGTGAATCATATAAGGCTTATATGATTTACTCATGAAAGTGGCCACTTTCATATATTGTTTTAGTAAGTATCCAAAACATACAAGTTTACTTATATCTGTTTTCACTCTTGTATGCTTTTCATACAAGTTTCACACAAGACAGATACAAACTTTATACGATTTATATATATCTTTTCCATATGAGGTGTCAGCGAGGGTACTCACAAAGATAGAAACGTGTGCGTGTGTGCACGAGTGTAGCGGTGTGACTGACAGAGCAATCTTGAAACACACCACCCATATGGCTGCCATTGATTTCCAGTTAATTGAATGATTACCACTTTAGCATGCACCACCACAGCCAACCTCTGCTGTCAATCAGCACGAATGCGTCGCTGCCACCTGAGCTGCTGTCTGTGCAACAGCGAGAGCAGGTTTACATCTCACACGTGCAAACGCTGTAGCTGGTGTGTGTTGCCCCAGGCACATGCTTCTTATGAAAGCAACTTATCAAATCAATATGCGGTGAGTGTGCTGTATGATTCGAAAATGTACTTTTGGGGGATTACTGTGCTAGTATTATCGCTATGCCTATTTTCTCCTTACGTTAGGTTCCATTTGTGTTGTGTGTACATTCTCTTTTACTGTGCTGTTTTTTATGACTGTAAATGAATCAATAAAGCTCCACTGTATTGTTTAAGCTCTCGGTCCTGTAACTGGATCCAAATGTGGCTATGGATTCAAACTGAGGATTTAGACATAATCTGGTAATACAAATACGTGTGACACAAATGGTAGTGTCATATCCCACGATGCTTGATAGGCAGCTGAAGTAAAACAATTAGAAATCCAGCAAATAATACTCTGCCTGTGTCTACACGTCTGGTCTTAGAATGGTAATTATCCATTTGTTAAAATAAAATAACAGACTACAGGGAAGGGATACTGTAAATCTACATGTGTGTGTGTGTGTGTGTGTGTGTGTGTGTGTGTGTGTGTGTGTGTGTGTGTGTGTGTGGTTACAGGCCATGTGTAATATGGGTCATTGGTTTGCTGACATGTTATATAAAGCTGGTATTTTGACATGGGCCAAAATCTGTGATGCACAAATCCCAAAGGCGGTGTGCCTGTGTGTGTGTGTGAATGTGAGCTAATAAGACAAGAAAACATACAGTAGGCTTTGATTCATTACTATGTAAGTACTGTGTGGTCTGTTCTACCAGGAAATGTGTGCCTGCACCGCTCAGTGGAGCTGGGGGCTTCATGTAGAAAACATATGGTCTTTAGAGAGGGAGACAGATGAAGGATAATCCCTTTGGCAGTCTAGCACACACACACACACACACACACACACACACACACACACACACACACACACACACACACACACACACACACACACACACACACACACACACACACACACATATAATCTAGTCCTGCATATGTGTGCTTTGTGAGTTTAACACCGTTTAAAGCTTGGTCCTCGAAGGTCTGCTTTTTGTCTTAATTACTTGTTTTTTCAGCCTGCTTTAGCTTGCTGCTCTGCTGCACTTTATCTGACAGTAAATCAAGCAGGCTGACATGAGAAGAGCTCCAGCTTCTTCCTTTTAGATTTTAGGATGGAACTAAAGAGCCTTCCCCATTCTTTGCATAAAGGAAACACTATAAATGACCCCTGTGCCTCATGCCCCACACGTTTTTCTTCATACTCCACACATTAATTCTGTTCCCGACGCACTTGCTACTGTGCAGCTTAGAAATGGAACAGACAACAAAACGGCTCTTAGCGTTCTGCGGTCCCAGTTTGATTTGACCGGGTCAACACAGATACAGGCGCGGGTTACATTTGAAAAAGCAAATAAAAGGAGCACGCTGTGATTTGTGGCTCTATTGGCTCATCCAGAACTCAAAAGTCGTTGAGGAAATCCGATTCCTCGTCAACTAAGCTGAACTTTGACTGAAACATCAAGTCAAAATGCTGCAACATAATCTCCACAATCTCCAGGGAGACACCACAGGAAGAGTGTGGGAGAGTTAAAAATTACACTCTTCCTGTTCCCGTCTAAACACAGACATATTAAGCTTTAATTATTCTCTCCAGTGGCTTTGTAATTAGAAGCCAATATCAGGTAGAGCAGCATTATTGGTTACTCAAGCCAAACAGATGAGTTCTATACATCACCCTTCCTGCTCTGCACAGCTATGAAGAACAGCAGGAGGTCAATTAAAAATCCAGCCCACAGGCCAAAGAGGGGCAGTCTGAAGTTAGCCAACTCACACTCAGGCTGCTCAAATTTCTGATGACTAAGAACCAATACACGGAGTCGTCATATGTCTGAGAACATGCACACAGCAAGACTTTTAGTGTTTGTAATGTGTCTGTGAACAGGAATCAATGAGGGAAGCCATAAACAGAATCAATAATGGTACTGGTATTAATACAATTTCATCAATATACTATTTAAAGAGCATATGAAGATCATTTTAGCTTGATTTGTTACTACTAGTGTCAAAGGAAAAGCAGCTTCAGTGAAATATTGTTGAGTAGAAAAATGATTTTATTTCACAACTTATTCTTGTGGCTTTCAATCAATAAAATTACTTTATTCCAAACTATAAAACCATCTGCAATGTAATGTGAACAAAATAAAATTCAAAATACAAGTACATTTCTGCTAGAATTAGTGAAATACCTGCATATATAAAAGGATAAACTATGCACGCAGCATTTTCATTTCAAATACTTCAAATCTTACTACAGTTCCAGGTATTTGGTGATAAAAGGTTAACTCGATTAATTACTTTAACTTTTTTCCCTAGTTCTGTACCTACAGCTTATTGCAAACAGGGTTTATAAAAACAACAATAAACTCAGGACATGCAGTGTCTTGGATTTCTTTAAATAATATTTGCTTAATATGCTGCATTTATATATATATAGATATATATACACATGTTTGATCAGTGAGTGAAATCCTCTGTGTCATACGACTTCAGCACCAAATAAAATGTCCTGCAAAAAATACAGACATGTGCTGAGAGGGAACCTCCAGCACAGGATCTCTGCCTAATGACTGTTTTCTGACCATCTAGCATCCTGCCTTTGCATCTCTCTGGCCTTTTGCTGGGTGAGAATATCCTGAGGGAAGTATCTAATTATTGTTTCTCTAATGAGCGGAAAGGATGTAGAGAAGGAAAAAAGAGAACTTCTTCGACTCTGTGGAAGTCATTTCAAGGATGCTACCCTGAGATAAGTGGGGAGAAGTATTTAAAAAAAGAGAGGCATGCATCTGCCTGCGAAGGTGTCCCAAACATATACAGTATGAGCTATATGAAACCAGATCAGACAGAAACAAAAATAAAAACCTGAATAAACGCAACCGCGTAACTGTTACCAACATTTCTGAGAACGTGAATGGATCAGTGTCTGTCCCTTGGTCTTGGGAGGTGTATCTGCAGCTCTTAAACTTCAGCTGTGGTAGTTCAGTCACCATTGTAGCAGAGTCCCTAACTGTTGAAGGGTCTGGTGTTTCTGTCAGGATAGTGTTCTGAGTACTGGGCCTCCATTTCCTCCATCCAGGCCATGCTCCAGTCCCAAGCAGAAACAGGCTCCAGTTCGCCGAATGAGTCGCCTTCTGCATGGAAAGATGGGTACAAGGCGCTGAGGGGGGAGGCAGGCGGAGAGAAATCTAAACACAGGAGAGGACAACATGTTGACATTTCAATATCAAGCATGTGTCTGTGTGTGCGCGTGTGAAACTTTATTTGCCTTTGGAGAAGCAAGAGTAAACATTTCGAGCCCTCTGAGGAGCACCTTTCATGATGATTCTCAGGGGTGAAATGAACATTTCGAAGCTTCTTTGAAGCAGCAGTTTGTCCCTGAAAATAAAACTTTTCTAATTTGTTTGAGGCTCTGAAACAAACCGAGCCAATTCACACCAACCGCTTTGTGCAGTCCAGTGGTAGCAACAAATTTCAAAGAGCTCCGAGCTCACGTCCAGAAACAAAACACAAAAACGACGCTGAAGCCTTGAAGCTATACAGGCTCTGCCAATTAATGTGAGAGTGTGAAAGTGCACCAATCTGTGACAAGCCTCTTCCTGCTGTTTTCTTAGGATTAATCCACACTGTACCCTTCAAGCTAGGTCTCAGATAAGTACACTGAACCTGTGTGTGCACTTAACTGCACAGACTTTTTTTTTATTGGTAACTGTAAAGCAAAACATTTTAAATGTTACTGAAAACACAACTGATAGGATGTCCTGAACACCCAGAAAATTTCACTTGACATACAATAAAATGAACCCATGACCTGATTCCATCATTGCACAAATGTTAAAAACGGGTACGGTTTGGCTGCATGTGATCCACAGCTTTGTACTCAAAGTAACTCAGAGTAACTGCGAGGGAACATAATCAGCTGCAGAGAAGCCACTTCAAGAGTTTTCATACTGTGTGATAGAGTGAAAATCATGCAAGGCAGAACGTTGCCAAAAGTGAGTGGAGTGAGTGGAATAAAGCTGCACGGACCCCGAGGGAGGGCAGGGTGACTGATGAGTTGACAAAGAGGGAAGTAGATGACTCATCTGGAGGTTCAATCTGTTGAAAGGTCCCTAAGTAATTGCCTGGTGCCACTAGATATTAGACTGAATGAGTTTTTGTCTTTGCACAGGGGGCACGTGGACCAAAGCAGAAAGTCTGCTCAGACACGTTTCTGCACACAGTGAGACATCAGAAATATACGAAGAAGGCCAGAGAGGCCAAGCTACTTCCACAAAGCATTTTCACAACATTGTAACCCTCCATACCAACTTAGGGCTGCTCTTCCTTACCATTGAGCATCTTTCATAGATGAAAGGCCCCATCTAGTGGGGGAAAGTGGTAAGTACAACAGCGTTAGTGGTTTTGCACTTGTTTGTTTTCATCCATTCCAATAGAGACTAAAAGCAGCAGCTCACAGCTTTGTTTATGTCACATGAAAAATCAGTGATTCTGCACATGGAACCTGAACTTTTGCGCTATGAGACAACAGCACATCAGCTGGCAACTACACTTTATCATTTCAAAGTTCAAATTGTTTTTTTAGTAACTGAATCATTTGATCTTTGTTTATTTATCATTCATAAATAAATAATAATGCTCCAAAGGATAGAGCAGTTCATGAGGAGCCACTGGTAGGAATGAACTAAACCAAACCAACTTGTCAGTGTATTGAGACACTGCTCTGTATAAGTTCTGTGTGCTACAGGGCTCCATTGTGCCTCAGGAGGTACACTTGACCTTCTATTATTTTGAAGGTCTGTAGTTTGATCCCCTGTTTTCTCGAGTCCACATGCTAAAATGAGACACACACTTGTTAGAGTGTGTGCGTCTAATAATTAGCAAAAGTTTATGGCATAGACTAAAGTGCTAAATGAATGAATGAACTAAAAAGTACGACATAAACATGAGTCTGTTTATCCTTTAGTAAAAACTATAAGCCACAGTTTATGCTGACTTAGGTATTTCTCCTTCTTACGTATCTTTTGTCCTGATACTATAAAAACTTAAACGAATCCTTCGGAAAGCAGCCTCCAAATTGTTTTCTTAAAATATAAACTTTTTAAAAACAAATGTTTTTGTGAGTAAATGAGTTTAAAACACAGACAAAATATAGATGGGTGACAACACTGAACACACTGATGGTTCAGGACTACAAGTTGTTGAAAGTAGCAGATTAAAAAACAACTCCACAGGATCACTTGTGGGAGTTCTGTAGTTTTTTAAATAGTATTTTTACTAGTATTTTATAACTTAACCCCACCCACTAAGTGCCGTGGGGTTAGGTTAGCTGGTCATTCAAAAAAGCTCACATAACTGTGCGTAGTTAAATCTCATTCATTTCCACCATCATCTCATGAAAACGGATGTTTTTATACATTTTTTTGCCACAACTGATTTTCCTATTTCAAAAGTGACATTTCTGCTGTTTACCTGACAAAGAGGCTCCGCTCATGCTCTCCGCTGCCATGGCCAGGAGATGAGCAAAGTTAGCACTGTCATTAGTGTAGCAGCTGTCCACGGAGCTGATGAGGCTGGTTCGGGCACTGGACAGGTTGCTGTCCATGACTGAGCTGATCGTGTTCCACAGAGAGCTGTCCCATTCGCTGTAGCAGGAGGAAGGCGAGCTCTGACGGCAGGCATGACGGAGACTATTTAATGGAGGTTCGGGCTCAGTGAAGGCGTCGTGCACCTGAGCAGAGCAAGTCGGCCCGCAGATGTAATTCAGCGTCGAGGCAAAATGACGGGACAGGGAAGGACGCTGCTCTGGCAGGGCACTGCTGACACAAAGGAGCAGAATGGTCAGCTACAGTAATTGTGCATGCATCTGTATGTAGGCTGCATACAGGAGAAACTAAGCCGATACGCAGAATAATATCATGGAATAGTCATTATAGTGTTCACCTTTGCTCAGTGCTGACTGTAAATGGATTCATTATGGCTTTACCTGCATCTCTCTGGTTTAGGAGTGAGCTCCAGGTACTCAGCAGCTTCCTGTGCTGTCAGCATGCTGCCCTGTTCATCACTCTGTGACACAGAAGATAATGCAGTGCACAGGTGGCTGTAGGATGGGCAGATGTTCTTGTTGCTGGGTCCCAGTTGTCCATGGGGGCCTGATGCAGGACACACTGACTGAAGAGAGCCCATGTCCATTGTTAGCTTTGTGGAACGACTAGAGCTGAGGGAGACGCAAACAGACTGTAAGACTTGTGTCTTTTTTTTTTTTCTGTCAAACAACCTTTAGAAATACAGGAAACCACTGTATACATCACACTGTATAAATGGTATCACTGATTTTTATGCTTTCTTCTCACATTTTGTTAAACATAACGTAAAACAAGCTTAACAAAATATATCATGTAAGACTTAATGTATGATTTTATTGAGGTTAGAAGTGCTCGTAGCTGCAATTCATTGTCACAGGAAGTTTTTTTTTTACATAAAATATATTTATGAAAATGTGAAATTAGATAGCTAAGTTAATAAAGTGAACCACCACTTGTTCATAAAAATTGTTGTTGCTGTCTTTATCTCCTTTATTTAATCAATTCGCAAACATATATATAAAGTGAGGTTTGCTACATAACAGAACTACAGTATATAAGAGTTCAGTTGTCCTGCTGAGGTCAGACACAAACACTATTCATGCCAATAAGCTTATTCTTAGCTGTCTTTATCTTTGTACCTTTCTATACATAAAAGTCTACCAACTACATAAAGAAAAGAATAACCATTCAAATATGATAAAAGAAAAAAAACTTCAGAGCTTTGACTTTTCTGCTCTGTATAGTAATTAGGTTCTACACAGGAATGGTAAATGGTAAATGGCCTGTATTTGTATAGCCCTCTACTTAGTCCCTAAGGACCCCAAAGCGCTTTACACTACATTCAGTCATTCACCCATTCACACACACATTCACACAGTGACTTGTAGGAAGTGACTTGTAACAGAGTGCTAAACAGAGAGCACAAGAAGTCAGTGACAAGAAAAGACCACCACGTTAAACTATTCCATGTTTCAAAGCGAGTACCTAGTACAAGGGCAAAAACAACCTGGTATGTCTGTGATATAGTGTAATGCTTTGTAAGCAAGTACAGAGAATATAAAAGATTTGTTTAACATGCAGCTGAACATTGATCTGTGCGTTTGACTTCTGCAAATTAAAAAAACAAAACAAATATTTGACTCTATTCAACAATTTAGTGAATTTCTTCCTAATTATGAAATATTGAGTTAATCCTTTAATATGTGACACGATGTCAAAGAAGCCTTTAACTAACAAAATAAATCAGTTCATCCTCATTTATGTCCATGCAAACCAATATCTGAAACAACTCCCTGAGGTCCTTCAATACTAGACTAATACAGAATAGACTACTACAAAAATAAACAAGTAGTTGAACTGATCAAAATGTTCTGCATCAGGCAGCTTAATTACTGGAAGTACTGGGATCAGTAACAACCACAATTATAAATATACAAGGTGTCATAAATTAATGACAACTTTACTGGTTACACTTCCAAACTAGCAGTCTTCTTGTGTCCTGTGTTTTAAACTCAGTGTTACACATATCTGCAAATAGGATCCTTATCATTGTTCTCCTTAAGTGTTTCCACTAAAGTGGGCACTTTCTGGGACAGAAACATACTCAAAGCACCGAAGTCTAAGTCATCGCTGGCCATTAATGGATGGCTAAAAAAATAGAAGATACATGGCAGGAAGCAGGAAAACTTTGCTAGATTTTTTAACATTTCTTCTGGTTATTTGCATAAAACAACTGAAACATTGCATAGAAAGAAATATTAAAATACACACTACTGTAATGCTTTGCAACCAGAGGGGCAGGACATATCCAGGAGGTATGAGAGAAGGTGGGAGGATTTGTACTGTTGTAGGATATTTACAATATAAAGTGAATTGAGGACATTGTTGTTGTCGTCTGGTGCTATGTAAATAAAACTGAACTGAATTTCAGTCTTTCATTCTGGACTAGCTAGCTAACATTTTCAGAGGGCTCAAAGTTCCCACTGTGACAAAACTAAAGCATACTACTGTCCAACTGAGTGAACCACAATCACATCTATTTAACAATTTCAGAGTTTGAACAGTGTGTCCCAAACTGACGTGAGGGTCATATTAAGGTTAATCTCACATCGCTGTCACAGTGACAGCTAGTGTCTGCTACAGATTAGTAAATACATTCTGTTTTTATCAGTGGAATTGGAGAGGTTACAAAAACAGAGGTTTTACTGTTGAAGAGTTTACTGTTACTCTTCAAAAGTACCTGAACAAACAAACTCACAGCCTTAGAGTTAAAGGTAGTCTGCATTCTAGCTGCACTATAGGAAGGAAATATCCTGTATTATATAGATAATGTACTACCTTTATGCCAACTAAACTATCCTAAAGACTGACGTATACACTGGTTTTTATAGGGTTATCTGAAAACCTGCATTGTCAAGTCTAATTTTTCAGTTGCTGATGAGGAGTCAGAAACAACTAAATCTGTTTTTTTTTTCATTATTCCCCTTCTACACAACACCTGCATTTCCCAGAACAACATCTCCATTCAACCCTCTAACACCCAGTCTGAGTGTTTATCTCACCCTCCATCTGAGGTGAGGCTTTGCGTGTCAGTGGCGTCCTCGGTGGGTACTGGGGGAGGGGGCAGCAACATGTTCATAAGATGTAGTGATGCTGAGTAATGCAGCAGACGAGGACAACCCACAGGTTTACCACTGTCTGGATGTCCACCTGGATACACCATAGCAAACCATAGCAAAGTATAATTATCCAATAATTCCTTTTATTCCAGATTCTATAAGCATATTTTTAAATTTCGGGACTACAAAAAAGTTTGATCTGTGTACAAAATGTTTTTTACACTTCCACGAGGTTTGTGGACAATAATGATTTAATTACACAGATTGAAAGTACCGTGCTGGAGAGCTGGTATGTGACTATGTCCCTGGGTTCTTGTTGAAAGTATAGGGACACTGCTCACTGCATGCAGCTCTGTGGAGAAAACCAATTGGCCAATTCACGTTACTCAAGAAAGAAAGAAATTAACACTGCATTTCCAGATATCCACTGCTCCATATCTACCTTGCTTGCTGTGGTTCTTTTCCCATGATTCCCTTAGCACACCCATCTTGGGCTGGGGTCGTATGGCCTGTTTCCATGGCAGAGCCTCCCTGCTGATGATGGGTGAGGGCTTGCTGGCAGGATGAGTAAATATCTGGATAGTTTCGGCTCCTTCTTTGTGGGGCAAACCACGAGACATTTTAGTGACACGTCCCGGACTGTTGAAGGTCTTAAGACCACTGCCCATGAGGTCCACGTAAAAGGTGCCGTAGACACCGCAGCTATCGGTCACAATGGGAACGGTCGACTCCAGGCAGCTGCTGTCCTTCTTGGATGAGACTGGGAGGCCTAAGAAAACAGAGAGATTTATAAGAACACAAGTAGAACAAAAGGCTGCATCCCAAATTGCAAAATACTGCATGGGTTTAAAAGGTTTCTATGTTTCACGCATTGGGCCACAAAGTCAAGCTCGGCAGTAATCCCAGAAATGAGTTGAACAAACACAGCTGTCAAATCTTATATACGACGAACTATCTGAGCGGCTTTAGCCTGCACACAGATGCCTAAGAATCTTACAGATGTAGCACCTTCAAGCTGTTCTACAACCATCACTTCTTTTCAGGCTTTGTCTTTCTAATCACTGTAGTAGCTGTGGCCATTAAGGCCTGTTCTGTTCTACTCTGGGTCTTGCTGCTGCTTTCCCTTCTTGCAGCTTCATGTGGCACAGCCATAAGGTGGTTAGCAGTGTCACTTCCTGGTTTGAACCTCAACTGGAGTTTGCAACTCTGTGGAGTTTGCATGGTCTCCCTGTGCCTCTAGGTATCCTGGCTTCCTCCTATAGTGAAAAGGCATGCATACTGGGTTAACTGGATATTCTAAAATGACTGTGGATGTGAGGAAGCTAAAGATGGTCAATAAAAGAAGCTCTGCATAAATGTGTCTGTTCATCTCAAACAGTGCTGTCATAAAGCTCCTCCCATGTTTGGATCCAGTCTTTACATTACTGCCATCTTGTGGCTACATTTAGGTATTGTCACTGAAAGCTGTGCTTATGCTCACTGGAAACTGAGCACAAAGTATACCGGCTCAGCTATCACTGCTCTGGAATCAGCTAGGATCTCCACTTTGTATGAAAACGCAGTTTGCATTAGCCAGTAAACATGCTTTGGTGATTCAGCATCAGAACAGTTTCAAATTAACATCCAATTAAATGTCTGCCCACCTGCTGTGCCAACACTCCACAGTCATTTTCATTAATATTTGGATTCCCCGCATAGATATTGACAGTTTACCATGTCACACACGCCTCAAACCTTTTTTATTCATCTGATCTGTTGTTATTAATACATCTGGTCCTCAGAGGACAGCCATAATACAAACATATGCATTAAAAAAAGGTGATGCTGAACATTAAACAGAATATAAAGTACTTAAAATGAGCTCAATATTAAACATATCCAGGATTAATAGTAATTCTTTTAACACCGATGGAGTGTTTACAGTGAAAATAGAATATCAATCATATATATTTCATTTTTGTTTGAGCAATTTGTATATATTAAAGCCATTTCTTATATTTTGTAAACTGTGTAATATATATTGTATTATTTAATTAGTTCAGTCTGTTACTGTTATTGTCTTGGAGCAAATGTAGCCAAATAATTTCCTCAGGGATTCATAAAGTATTCTGATTCTAAACTGCCTTTCTGTACCACAGTCACCACACGCCTCTCGTGTACATACAATGTTACACACAGTGTAATGTCTATGTGAGAATAGCACATGTTGTAGTCCAGTAAGTTCAATCCAGCAGCACAATTTCAGACAATGTCCTAACCTAATTCTCCAGATTGTTTTACATGACGTCTGAAAACAGCTTATGTAGCATCATCAGAATCATTGGTTGATTTTTTTCGTTTCCTCAACTGTAAGCAAAAAATCTTTGGTGGATTTTAAGAGGTCACCACGAACCCAAACAAGTAAATCTAGTCAGGTCTGCTGTAGGACAGCAGTTTGGGAGAAAGAAGTCATCATCAGTCTACTGTTTTGCAGTCCATACTCACTGGTGCTTCGGATTCCTGGGTGATGCTGACCTTGGGCCCATAGGTCATGGTACTTTTGACTCAAAGAAGGTCTCCAGCCTCCGGGGATCCACGGTGAATCTGGAGCTGCCATCCTGGAGAGAAACCAAATCAAACCAAAATGAACTCGCTGGAACCAAACGTCAAATATTAGAGACGTTTTTATGCTGTAGCATAGATTCATTATCTCCATATAATATTTATAAGAATCTCACTTTGTGTTCTCTACCATGGATACCGTGGAATTCTTGTTAACAAATGGCTTTTTGCTTTTGAATAGTACAAAACACTCTGACAGTAGAGGGGAAGATGAAGCATGTTCGATCCCCGTCTGCTCCAGTCTGCATGCAAGCTACTAACCCCGAGCTGCTTCATATGAATACGTGTGAATGTTTGGTAGGAGAAGTGCTTGTGCGAGTTATGTAAAGCGCCGTAAGTGCTCAGAGTAGAAAAGCGTTATATAAGAAGCAGTGGTGCTCTAGTATTTACCTAACCATAGTCATGTCAGAGGCTGGCACATCCCGAGTTTGAATAAGAAGGCACCAGTACTGCAAACCATGCAATGATGGAAGCAAGAGAAAAAAATGAAGGTAACTTGGAACAATTTTGAACTTTTTTTAGAGTGAATGCAGCCATCTACGAAGCGCCTTGAGGCGACTTTTGTTGTGATTTGGCGCTATATAAATAAAATTGAATTGAATTGAGGGGTTGGTGAGTTTATTTTCTACTAAAAGTTGTAACACCATTTGGTGGTTTCTGTTCAATATTTTGTGATGCTCGTGTTTCGAAGGGTTAGGTCACTCAGTAATTCCTGTGTAAAGTATTGAGTCAGTAAAAGGAGTCGTTCCCTTTAAAGCTCACACAGATAGATTTAGGAAAGTACTGGATGGAGGAAAAGCAAAGAGGACTGGTTCTTACGTAGTGCTTTTCACTAACATTCACAGATGAACGCATTACAGAGAGTTCAGTATCCTGTCCAAAAATGCTTAGTCATTAAGTTAAGGATCTGACCATCAACCTTCCAATAGGCAGAAGACCTGCTCTACCTTGTACCTACACTACACCCCCCCCCCCCCAACATTTCTTTTCCAGGTGAATACTTTTAGGTGGTGAAAACAGATTTTGCTTCTGTTCCGCCTACTGCTTACTTCCTGTGCTTCTTCAACGCGCCATCAACTAAAAGCAGGTGTTTTTTTGTCTGTAAACAAACATCTAAGAGAATGAATGTAATACATTTAACCAGCTGTCTTACCAACACTTTAAAAGCTGACTTGCTGACTATAATTCAAAGTGGTTTGTATACATTCAAGACACTACTTGAATGAATGTAAAGCTGATTCATCCACACTTGGTTTTAGTGGTTTGAATGTATTCCTGTCACTTTATTGTCGCAACAGAATCGAATATGCGTCTTCTTTTCATTTTACCTGTGTTTTATAATGAGATCTTCACCGGCTAGTCTTCGCAAACCTAAAAATAAAGGAAGATATAGTATCAACAAAATATGCATATTATTGTTTATCACAAAGCCTTTGTGGGTGTATTGGAGGTTCAGCTTTTTCTTTTTACTATGGTGAACATTAAAGCCTTAAACTCATACCTTTAGCCTTGCCAGGTCTTGGTATCAGCTGACCGGTCCTGCTGTGGTGTCTGAAGAGACAGATCGCTGCACCCATCAGAACACACCACAAGACGGCGCCGATGCTGCCGAGCAACACAGGGTCCTGAAGAAAGGCCAGGACCGGGGACAAACGCCGCCTCTGGCTATCTGCCTCGGGTAGTCCACCTAACTGTGAGTCTGAGCAGCAGAATGGAAGCACATTATGAATGAATACAACCCAGTCTGAGAACACACGCTGGTCTTTATCTGTCCTGATACAGAAATAAAAAGTTGACAGCTGTATTGCTCACTGATGACAAATCCATGAGGGTCACTCAGCATTCCTACTCCAGCCCCATTGACTGCTGCTATGGTGACCCAGTACTGCTTCCCTTGTTTGAGGCTAGAGATATGAAGGCTCAGTTGGCTACTATCCACAGTCCAGTTTTGGTACTGCTGCTCTTCGGGCTCCACACACCACACCTGAAGAAAGTTTGCATCTTTAAGAGTGAGATTGAAGCTTGTATCCACCCCAAACATGATCAAAATCATTTGTGTGGATAAAGCTTTAATCACTAAACAATTCATCAGCTGCTCCACATGGACATACCAGTAACTGAGACTCCAGTTATAACAGAATAAAACATTCCTACTAAGAACCATGTGCTCTTCTTTATTAAATATTTAATATGTCTACAATACAACACATTTCTTCCATCACAAAGTTTGCCTCAGAATCTTAGTGCACAGTGATTGGTTAATCTGTTTCTTGTTCCACTTGCTGATTAATTCTTCCATATATTTGTATGCAGGACTGTTTGTATCCCATGTTTCCCTCTTAAAATGACTCCAGCATGATTCATTACAATCTGTAAGGATTTATGTTTCCCTGAGGGTTTCAACAGTCTGCTGAGCAGATAACTGTGTCGTGCAGTCCTACTGTAATTACCTGGTATCCCTGTAAGATCCCATTGTGGGTTACAGGAGGAGGAGGCTCCCAGCTCAGATGGATGGTGTTATTCTGCTCATGATTGACTGTTACTGACACAGCCCGAGGAGAGGCACTGGGCACTGTAAACAGAGCACTTATTATTACCAGCAAAACACAATGAATATTCTCACATCACAAAGATAAAGTAAAAACCTTTGTCACCTGTCTCAGAAACTCTCAGGTGCCGGGTGTTGCTCTCCCTCCCATATAAGCCGCTGCCATAAGGCCGAACTTTGAAATCATACTTGTAGCCTCTCTTTAGGGGGCCCACCTGAGCCTGGAAGCTGGGGAATGTCACCTTCTCTGCTGCCCAGTCTGAGCTGGCAGTGAGCAGAGAGCGATACAGAACCTCAAAGCCATCAAGGTAATGCGGCTGCGCTGGGAGTGACTGGAGCTGGTCAGGGAGAAAATACAATGTGGATCGTGTACGTGTCATACTCCTGCATTCTTTCTGACACGTGGTGCAACAGCTTTCCCTTACCTTCCACTGTAAGAAGGACATGTTAGAATCAGGGGCCATGACGGTGACGTTCTCCAGAATCACACGCAGGGATGACAGCTCTTTGTGGAGGTCTTTCTGCTCAGTGTTGGCAGCCTCTGGAAACACAAGTGGTTTATTCAAACCCATTGCATTAACCACAGATGATTGCAGCAGTGTGTGAGGACCTCTCTGTTGCTGGCCAGATTGTGCAGTGAAAATTCACTAGCCAACGTTAACCTAGAGCATACTTGTTTCATGAATTCATTCACACAGCAAGAATCTACCGCTGACATAGAACTGCAAGGTTTCTTTGAACACAAACATGTTCCTAAAGACTCTAAACTTACATTACAGATTCATAAAGTCTTTCCACTGATACTTCAAATCCCTCAATTGCTAACCAAAGGATAAACATCATTCTTCACCCTCATTTGGTGCAATGATGATGGTAGGGAGATTGCTAAACCCTCACAGCTGTTCAGATGGACGGAGATTTTGCAGTTATTGTCATGGTCCCTGTGCCTCACCAGCTGATTCTGTATTAGGCAACATGTTTTCTCTCTCTCTCTCTCTCTCTCTCTCTCTCTCTCTCTCTCCTGCCGGGGCGATGCTCATTATGGGCTCCCGCCCCTGGCCCACGCACCTGCTGCCGATCGGGATAATCACAAGGCCGATTTAAGACAGCAGCACTGTGTCACTCGTCGCTGGATCGTTGAGTTATCAGCGTCAGTAGATTGCAAATAAGGATCTGTGAGTTCGTTCCGTCTGTTCGCCTCTAACTATTATCTCTGTGTACAGATCTATCCCGGACCTTTCCCTGCCTGCCTGTCATCCCGTGGACGAGTGAGTGGATGGTGTTTCCCCAGTGTGGGGAGTGAAGAGAGAGAGCCTTTGGAGGACGTCAGATTCCCGTCTTTTCCCTCACATACCCCGGAACCCTGGACCCCCCTCCCCTCCCTCCAGCACTTTGTAAATAGCATCACCTGGTGTCGTTGTGTGAATAAAATCTGTAAATCCTGTAAGGAGTCCCGGTCTGCGCCTGAGTCCGTTAACTGAAACCTGACAGTTATGAAGACCATAACATATGATTCACATGGTTCCCTCTCTGTTATTTTTCATTAACTGCTCAAATCTATGAGTAAACATTTTAACATCATGTGCATTGGACAGTGCAAAGATAAGGATTTTTTTATGGAGAGGTGTTTAAGAAAGGTGTATGAGATGAATAAATATCTTCAACTGTGGCATGCATAAGCACTTTAGTATCTGCAAGTGAGCATATTATAATGTCTGAAGCTGAACTAAGGTATTTTTTGCATCATATTTTTGCATATACAATTGTGGTAAGTTATTTTTCAGTTAGACAACAGATACTCGATGACAGAAAACACAGTTGATTGTCATGGACAACTCCAACACGAGTTTCAAAAACTGCTTCAACTCATTCAAATGCAAATGCATGCAGCAAAGCACGCCCACAGCTTATAAGATCTTACTCCAGAATGAGCAGCTGTGCTTAACATTTCTGCTATTCTTCAGCTTTTTACTGACCAAATCAGCTAATTTATGAAAAACACCTCTGCCTTTGCATCCTGTATATAATGTCACTTTGTTTTAATAAAAAACCTACAGCACGTTCTGGGAAATTACTGTTCTCTCCTTCATGTGCAGACCTTTGCACAAAGACGAACAATAATCTAATCACAAACCTACTTCCCAAGTGTGGACTTACTACAATCGCGTCTAAATTACAGAATTCAGAAGACTACAACTAAAGTCGTAGACACCACATGATGAAATGAATTAGTTTCAGCATATCAAATCATAACAATCATTTCTAAACTGTGGCTCTGACTGCTGTAAAACAGAAATGTCACTGTGTGAAGGAAGCACTCATTTCCTACACTTAGAGTAATCGTAGGAAAACATTCTGATGGCCCACACTGAAGCAGAGTGTTTTTAACATTCATCGAGTGATTGTAAAACACATGACACCAGATATATTTTAACAGCATTATCATGTAACCTCACCTTCAACTAGTAGCTGTGCACTGGCAGTGACCACACCCACATCATTGAGAGCAGTGCAGGTGTACTTCCCGGCATCCAGGGCTGTCACATAATGGATCTGGAGAGTCTGGTCTGGGTTTACGATGTACCTGTGTAAAGTAAAGTAAAGTGTAAAGTGTGCATGTTAGTCCCCGTAGGGAAATAGTTCCTCTGCATTTAACCCATTCACCCAGTGAAGCAGTGGGCAGCCACCAATGCAGCGCCCGGGGAGCAGTGTGTAGGAACGGTACCTTGCTCAGGGGTACCTCAGGGTAGCCGTTCAGTGGAGTCGAACCACCGACCTTCTGATCATGGGGCCACCACTCTACCTACTGAGCTATCCCTGCCAAATCCATGTGCACACATGGATTTGAAATTTCACGTCCCCCTCATCTCGTCTAAAAGAATCAACATTTAGACATAGCATAGATTCAACTGATTTCATTTACAAGCCTCCATATAACTTAACAGCTTGATGTAGACAAAGATTAAGAATAATTTGGACTTTTGAATTTGAAAAACAAAGACTGCTCTGAAGCGCAGTGCTTTTTGGTGTTTTGTGTCTGTTTTACATAAAATGTTAACACTTAAAATCGCCACAGTCTGCAATATTTCCACACCCATAAAGCATAAATGAATATTAGCCAGTGACCATGTGAAAGGGTTCTATATTACCTGCCATTGGGCAGTGGTCCCTGCTCTCTGCTCCAGACCACAGCAGGTGGAGGGTCACCTTTAGCTTGGCAGTAAAACTGGGCAGACTCTCCCGCTCTTACTGATACGTTTTCTGGCTTCAGCACCAGTACGGGCTTGGCTGCAGTACAACAGAAGAGAAACTCAAAACTATGCTTTGCATGTATCAAAGTGTTTTGTTTGCAGAAGGAAAACTTGCATAGGGTAATATTGCTTTGGAATCCTGACATTGCATTGGAAACTAGCGATGCTAACACAGTGATAAGTTGTTTTCAGTTCCTGTCTCACCCAGCACAGAGAGCCGAGCTGCCCTGCTCTCCCTCTCCCCCACAGTGTTGATGGCCGCACACACGTAAGCACCAGAGTGACTTTTCTCTGCAGGACCGATGATAAGCTTCCCATTCAGCTTCTGCAGCGGAAGCACAATGCAGACAGGATGTGGAAATCGCACAGGATCTATACATATATGTACACTTCAAACTGGTGACTTGAGACCATAAACTCATTAGTAGAGGTCACACAACAAAACAGCCAGAAGATTTTCCATCAGACTTCTTTGTGGAACCAGAAGTAACTCCCTGCTGGAAATGTAAAAGCATGCACTTTTTAGACCTCAAAGCTAAATTGATTTGTACTGACCTTCTTTCACAGGCAAACCTCTGCAAATGCATTTATCGAGAATTTATAATCTGACTTTTTTCCAGTTTTTTTAATACAATGGTGATTTTTAGTGAATGAATTCAATCCAGTACTATGCTCTTATCAATGCAAACAGTGTTACCTTAAGAACTATGCATTTACCTCCTGCTGCTGCTGTTATGTTAATCTGACAGCGATGTCTGCACCTGCATCTACAAGGCTGATTTCAGTGCCAGTATTCCTCATCTGATCCGTTTCTACCCTCTAGAGCGTTACTGTCAAACGAATGTAATATTGTTGTCAATTTGATGAGAATTCCTCCAAGAGCTGGCTGCTGTGTTGCTGTTTGTTGGTTTAGCCGACATGACAAATTTCACACTGATACTGGATTGTTTTGACATTCACCTATTTGGATCCAGCTTTTTCCTACCATAGAAACTGCCCTGAAAGAGGTCCTGCAGGGTCATTAAAAGGGTTGGAACATGCACAAAGGTGTGGATGCTAAAGGTCAGAGTGCAAGTTCTTAAGAGGAAACATCATGTGACGGTGCCCGATGCATTTGTTAATAGTTGAGAAGTTCCATTTCAAACAGTTGTAAGAATCTATTTTACACAGGTTATATAGCTGTAATAGATTTATTAGGGGCAGACAGCTCACAGTGTAATGATGATCAGCACTGCTGATGGGCAGCCCATCCTTCTTCCAGACAACATTAGGTTCCGGATGTCCCACTGGGGGGCTGCAGGTTAAAACAGCCATTTCCCCCTCTGCCACTTCCACATCAGTAGGCTGCATACTGAACTCCTCCTTCAACACTGCAAAATCAGAGAGTTCAGGTTAAGCTTACCTGAGACCTATATCTTTGAATACACTGAGAGATAAACTGTCTGCATGAGATAAAATGTCTATTTCTGCACTTGTCCAACCCTCAGCCCAGAGGGTTGGACAAGTGACATTTCCTCATATTCAACCACAGAACAGCCTTGACTCACTCGCATGTAAGAAAGATATGCAACAAGCATGCAGTGTATTTTCTCTCAGTTTGAGCTTGTGAATGTGTCGGAAACCTTTATGAGAGGCATTCCTCTCTGTACTGCAACTTTTCCAGCAAGACAAATTCATGTGTCTCACTGCTCCCATCAACTCCAATTCATATTTTCTGTGGGCTTTACTCATCATTACTGAACCTTTTTTCCCAAGTAAAATAACCAGACATCTACCATAAATGGCCATCCTCTGAATGGGGAAATATCCTCTTCATTCTTATTGCTTTTTACTTTTTAAGAAAATTTGTTTGATCTCAACATTTTTAACATTTTCTCATTAACACATTTTATTTTTTAATTTATTTTGAATACATTTTTATTTAAACAGAAATCATATTAGTCTGTTTATTTAATCAGACAGTTGACCCACATGACATTTTGCAATTTTAGACGCCAGAATATGAAGGATATTATCTATTATATTAATCATATCATTATATATTATATCTATTCTATGAACATAGTGAAAAGCTATACAAACATAGAAGGTTTTATAAAATAAACTCCAAAAAGGAATACATTATTTTAACTACAAATAATGCATTAATGAACATTCATGAACAACCATCAATCTGACTGTGATATAAAGGCTGATGAGTCAGACCTACCATGTGAGACTGGAGTAAGATGAATAGGTAACAGGGTGGCTTAGGGAGTGATATTGAGCCAGGTGGTTTGAAATGTTGGGAGTTCTGGTCCTCATACTGTAGGGACTGTTGTTGTGAAGTAGTGCTGTATAAATCCAGCTGAGCTGAATTTACCTGAAGTGAACTGAATTAAATCAACAGCTCACTGGGACACTGTTTGACAAACACTGACACTGTCTCTCTGTGACTGTAACCACGCACGTCTTCATCACCTCTCTGTACGAGTGTCTGTGTGATGTCTTTATTGCCCCACCTCTGTTTTCTGATTAGGGTTTCATCTATTGTCTTTTTTAGAGAAAAACAAATTATAAGCGCATCTAGAAATTATTTTTAAGATGCATGCATCCAGCCAAACACTTGTCTGTACTCGGGCGAGACTTGAGAATGGATGCTTAAAAAGCATTCCGATGTTCAAAGACCCAGAATTCTCCTGTGGAAATAAGGCTGATGTGCTTGGAAGAAATTCTACTGTCAATTAAGTGCTTTAGCAACTGAGAATATCAAATATCTCAGCTGCTAAAGCACTTCATTACTGATTACTATTTTTGCTAAAAATGGAGTTGGAAATAAGTCTAGAGACAAACCAGAACAGGAGACAGGAAATGTGTTTTGATTGGTTCAGTAATGAAACTATGTGAAAAATATAGACATAATTAGATCAAATTAATTTTACACATACCGCCCAAAAGTGGGCCAGACCTGTGAAAATCTCATTTCTTGCAGTGTGAAGCAGTTTGTCTGCACATTTAGTCCCTGACATATCTCAATATAAGAAGGAAACAAAAGTGCAATTTCAACAGTGTCTCTTACTATGCCGTTTTTCTACGTGATAAAGAAATGATGCTGTAGTAAATGAAGTAATGAAGTAAACTCTGTCAGCATGACTGTTGGGCTTGAATTGTATGAAATAAATGCGTAACATTAGAGAAGTTTAGTTAATTTCCTTAATTCAAAGAACATTTCCTATTTTATTTATTTATTTATGTCTTTAACTGGATACATTGTAAAAAACAGACACTGATAAAGTAGAGACTGAAACAAAAGGAACTAATTGCTTATCTGTTACTTCATTACTCTAATGTGAATGACTGTGTGCGAGGTGCTTATCAGTAGTAAAATCCTGAAATTACGAGTAAAGTAAGGGATTACTATTGCAAAAAAAGTAATTAGATTACAGTTACTTTCCCGTAAGCATGCTGTGTTAATGCGTTACTAAACCGTGATTTTGCTTGTGAGAGTGTCTCATAGCAATGATGTAGGCGCGTGCGACGTTCATGGTAACAGACATTTGCAGATCAACAATGGATAATATATAGAGTGGGGGAGAGTATGACCAGCACACAGCGTTTAAAGCGTGGAAGTACTGACCTTACTTTGAGTTTGATTTTGAAAAAAGTGACAAAAACATTAGCGTCTGCTGTACAGTGCGGGGGAAGAAAACTTATTTTTACAGCAAAAAAACCCTTAAACTTCTGAGCAAGTACCAAGCACGCTGCCACGGGAATGTGAAATAGAAAATAGAAGAGAAACCCCCGGATCCCCCCACTGACATGACCGCTGCGGCACTGGGCAAACCTCCACCTGCTCCACTCCTGCTAAACAGGTGAAAATAGATTTACGAACGACAGGACTCAGTGCCAAGTCTTTGATTTTATTTATTTTCTGCTGTGTTTTACTTGCATCTATTTGAAAGAGTGAGTGTAAACACAAAACATTTTTTTTAATATGCTGGACTGTGCAGAAAATAGGTTCAAATGTTAAATGAATTTCTTCAAGTCAAAGACTGTTGCATATAATTACATTTTTGCTTGATGCAATGTGCATAAAGTTAAAGGATTAAAACTAATAACACAAGTTTTAAAAAGAAACTTTTTCATTTGATTGCATTTTATATGATGGAAAATGAAAGGTGTATTGTTTTATTACCTATTGAAGTTGTGTATCATGTTTTTTAAAAGTAACTAAGTAACTAATTACTTTTGAAAATTAGTAATCAGTATCAACTGGATTACTTTTTTGGAGAAGTAATCAGTTTACTTTTTTCAAGTAACTTGACCAACACTGGTCATGAACATTTGAACTCTGTGCCTCTGGGAGGCCGATGTTCCCACAGAAGAAAACATGATTGGACCTTAAAACAGACTGCTTATAAAGAACAAGTTTGTTTCTGAGTGTGCAAAAAATTTGACACCAGTTTTTATACTTTGAGTGGTTATTTTTTATTATTACTCTCAGTTTTTTTGCAGTATTTGTATATTTGAACATTCAGTGTCATTTTGGTTTTCATTTAACTTTATGTTGCTTTTAATTCAGTGTTTCTATGTTGTGTGGTGTCTTGTAATGCACTTCATAGGTCTTGTATTTTAAATGTATTATATAAATTATTAAGGTTGTTACTACTCATGTTTAAGGCAAACAACTATTGATACGTTGTAAAAATATAAAATAAATACGAAATATGACTACAGTGTAGTTGCACTACGATATGATTATTTAAGGACTACATCTTTGCATGATTCATACATACACGCAGACACCAGATGTTCTTGCAGACCCTCATTTATCTATAAGGCCAACCACCCTTTAAGCCAACTTTCTTCTGATTGGTTACCTCGTGCACATCATGTTTCTGTGGAGCCTTGTATATGAAAAGACTAATCTAATCAAAGTGTTTTAGTTGTCAGTTAGACAGACAGTTCTTTTTATGCCTGTAGGGAAATATTTTCTGTGGTACAGCAGGTCCTATGAGTAGCCACACATGTCCCAGTCTCACCTGCGATAAACAGCGATGCATTACGGCTGGTGTCCTTCCCCGCACTGTTCCTAGCCACACAGGTATAGACACCCTCATGCGACTGCCCCTGTCTTCCCCCTTCCACGCTCAGAAAGAAGAGGCTCCCGTCTGAAAGGATCATCGGCTGCAGCTGGCCATCTCTCTTTGCGGTCTCTAGCAGCTGATTGTTGCGTAGCCACTCAATAGTTGGCTTCGGGCTTCCGTCAGCGCGACAGGAGAGGGTGGCAGGATTGCCAACTTTCACCACCACATCAGAGGGGTGGTGGACAATGCGGGGAGGTCTCTCTTCTGCTCGAACCTTGGAACCTGAGGAGGATAAAGAGAGAATTGGTTAAGCAATGCTGCTCATGTTAGCTTTGATTTCCTGAGTTTGTTTCTGTGTGTTTCACAACAGGAGATTTGGTGTAAATTACAGCACTTTTCTCTGTAAGAAGCAAACCTCAGCCCTACACATCGCCACCCCTGAGTTCCAGCCACTAGCAAAACCCACAACAAACAAACGTATGCTCTGCTACCAACAAACAATGTGTATTTGCAGCCAGTTGCAATGGAATGCCATTGTTTGAGCTTCCCATGGGACTGGATACCCAAAGACGGTGCACAGATGGTGATCAGCTTCCTGACAGGAGCGGAAGTCAGAGGTTCTCAGGAACATCCAGGCCAACAAAAGCTGACGGGAACTTCCTCATCAACGGGACATCCGCCACAGAACAAAAGACCATCTTCAAGAGACACTTAACACTCACTTTTGAAAACTTAAAATGTGGGAAGAAACAAAGTCCTACAAGTGTGTTAAATTACATCATTAAATCATCTTAGGTTAGCAAGGTTTGGGAAGGCAAGTTACAGCACAGACGCTGCTTCTTATTTAATTTATACTATGAAAAACACATGCTTTCAATGTAATTTATACCAGCTGTGTTTAAAGAAAATAATCAGGAAAACAGGAAACTGAATTCACATCTAAACTGAATATTATCTTAATCTGACCCAACATTTTGGGAGTCTGAAATGGGAAAGGACAATCAACAAAACAGCTCTTGTCCCTCTTGAGCTGTTCTTTCATTTACTATAGGCGGAAATGCCTTCCCATTACAGCTAACAATAAGCTGTCCAACCTCATTGTCACTGTGTCCTTTCACATTCAGAGCAAAGGCAGGATGCAGTCAAAATACCAGCATGTCGTGGTCAAAACACTCTCAGGACATTTCTAAAATGCTTTATTCTTGGGAGGTAGGTGGTAATCAGGACGCTCCTGAACGTCACCAACATTTCCATTCAAACAAGCTGCACAAGCTGGGTAACAAATTATGAATTCATAAACTGTTAGAGGTTTACCCAAAGATCAGCTGGCAACAGATTCATTATAATTGTAACTATATTTAAAAAAACAAATCCATTCAGCTCATGCAGCAGAAGCACAATGCAGACAGGATGTGGAAATTACACAACATCCATGCATATATGTACACTTCAAACTGGTGAGTAACTTGAGACCATAAACTCATCAGGAGAGGTCACACAACAAATCGGCCGAAAGATCATTTTACACTTCTTTGTGGAACTGGTCTGTGAGGTCTCGTTAGTGACTTTGACACATTAATTGTCTTACAGTTTTTTACAGTTTATCTGTGCATTGGTGAAGCTGCTAGAATTAAAGCAAGTGGAACCCTGAACACAGACCCTGCAGCAGTATTACAAACATCCCCCTCAAAACTCTACGTTAGGTCTTTTTAGATTTTTCATTTCATGTCAAGGATTCAAAGTAACACATTACAGTTAAAAGGCATGCTCATCTTTTCTAACACAGGTTGTTTAGTTGACAGGAAGAGTTCCAACAGTACTTACCGAGGAGGAGAACTCCAAACACGGGTAGAAATATGTTCTCCAAATAACCTCTGCTCATCATTCTGAGCAGCCAAGTCAACAACCAGGATACTTTCCTCTGATATTAAATTTAAAGCTAACCTGTTACGTAGCATTTACGCCTCATTTTCACAAAATTGCCATTTGAGGGTTTTTTTGTTTTTTGTTTTGTTTTTTTTGTTGTTTGTTTTAAAGTTACCGCAACTATATATATATATCTTAAACTTAATTACTGCTCTATAACGATTACTCCCTCGCAGTCCCAACTCCACACAGCTGGGAGGTGCAGTGAAATTTAGCTTCCTGATGGAATGGTTTTCAAAATAAAACCACGAAAGGTCTCGAGGCACAAGGCTCAATCGTCCCTGAAAGTTGATTCTGTTCACCGGGACATTCCGTTTTCGGTTAACAGAATCAACTTCCTGGGAAGACCACGAAAAAAACCCGCAATGTTAGTATAGAAATTATTATTAGTGTAGAAATAAATATTATTATTGTTATTATTATTATTTGGAAATAAATAATAAATTTATTTGCTTTAGTCCATAAAACTGCATTCTGTGATTTTAATTGATGTGATTTTAATTTGTATTCAAAATGGCAAGGTTTGTTTCCGCTTTTCTGACCACAGAAAGTTAACCGCTACATTATATGAAGAAAACTACTATCTAGATTAATGAATCTGTGTCCACTGTGTTTATGTTTTAGTAAGTTCTTTTCTCTCGTTGTATCTATTGCAGATACTTTGCAAGAAATTCAGGGTAAAAAGAAGTCACATGTCATCGTGGAAGAAACGTTTAATTACTACATTACTACTGAAGACTCACCTGTTCTCAGCTGCATTTGAATAAAGCACCAAATCCGCACTTAAGCTTAAATTTCAAAACTTACATTTTAACTACTGATTTTATCTACTGTTCTGATTTTATCTGTTTTGATTTTATATACTGTTTTGTTTGTTTGTTAATTAGTTAGTTTGTTTGCTTGTTTTAATCAATTTTAAATCATGCTTTTTATTTGTTTTTGTTTCTAATGTCTCTGTAAAGCACTTTGAATCACCTTGTTGTTGAATTGTGCTATACAAATAAACTTGCCTTGCCTTACAACCAAATGCAAATCGCATAACACTATCAGAAATACCTGAGACCAGCAACGCTCTTTGGATTTTTACATGCCACAATATTACAGAATATAACCAGCTATTGAACAAAGAAAAGTAATGAATAAATGAAAACCATGTCGAATTAAAATATATTTGCCAGTGATTCTCACAGCACTAATTTATATTCTGTGGAGTCAGTTATAAAATAAATAGAATAAAAGAAAATACATTTCTGATGACCACTGTAAACACTGCTATAAACAAACAAGCAAAACTTCACACTAATATTAATATCAATTTCAACAGTAGAGTTTGGTTTTGCCTTTAAATATTGTATTTTAGGTTTAATCAAAGGAACGGAGGAGGAAGTATTACATTTTCCATTTAATCATGAGCTGTTGTCCATTTTCAGCTTTTGTGCTAGCACTCCTATGTGGCAGGAAATTTTGAATCTCTCCATGTTTTTATTTAACAATAGAAGGAAACTGTACATCTGCTCCTCATTCATTGTGTCCAGCAATTCAGCTTGAAGGCTTTGTCACAGTAGGTTTTACTATAGCTTTTTGTAGATATCTTAAATTACTGAACTAAAAACAGGTTAGAGATTTTGTACAAATATACAATAAATTGAGTTTTTGATTATAAAAAAAACCATGCCATATAAGAATAAGTTCTACTACATCTCCTAAAGACAGAAAACAGTCCTGATGCTGAGTTACTTCCAAGTTTCCACAGTGAGGACAACTCCCAAATAAATGGACTACCACTAGTTCATTCTTTCTAATGGCGCACATAAATAAAGCATTGTGTAGTGAACTGTGCATTGTGAAGGTCAGAAAGGCCCGGGGCTAAGTGATGGATGTTTATATTGATCCAACAACTTAGGCTGGATGGCCTCGGCATCGGCAAGCTTTCAGCCTACAACAAAGGCTTTAGAGAGGATGAAGGATGAGTCGCCCCTGCAAAAACACAGCCCATGGGAATGGTGCTGGGACCAAGATGTGCGGAGGGAAGGGACCTCTTTCAGGCTGTAGACCAAAAGGTCAGCAAAGGTGTTGGAAATGAGGAAAAGAGGGTGGGAAGGCATTAGAAAAAAGAAAGAATGTGTCAGCTGTAGTGAGGAATGTGACAAAATGTGACTTCAGAGTAAATTCGCTTGTAAAGGAATTAACAATCACTGTCAACACAAAAGGCTGAATTAACTTAATTTAACCCAAAATAGGTTGTCTTTTTTGGCGGCTTAAGATAATAATTAAAGACTGAAGACAACAACGAAATGCCGATCTTAATACACTTAATAAATCTGAGCTGATGTAACTACTATGAAGAAAAAATATAGATGAGACTTTATTACATACAGCCAATGTGTTTTCTCTTTGATGAGACTTACTTTGAAACATAATTGTGAACTGACTTTTTTGCTGTGACATATATAGTACACATCACAAATTTTAAATATGTTTTGTTTAGTAAAACAGTTAGATTTAAATAAACATTGGATTACATTTACAGTTACATTACTTTATCTGGTCATTAACTTAATGCATTTATAGATCTAGAGTTTGAAATGTAAAAAAGAGTTAAAAAAGTAAACATTTTGAAGAAAAGTTATGATGACTTTTGATTTTCAATACTTACACTTTATGTAACAAGGATGCAAAAGGCAATGTTAGTAACATAGAAGATATTTATCTGTTTTAAAATCACAAATTTAGTTGCAGCTCTAAGCCTGTCAGATGCGCTACATGCCAGCCTATAAGGTGCTGTCATCTACCTTCTCACTTAAAGGTCTTGCACGAAAAGTTTCAGCTCTTCTGCAGCAGAGTGCTGTCTGTCAGCTCTGTGAGTTTAGCACTCACCTTTTCTCCGGTGTGCCCTGTTCCTGTGAGGTGTGTGCTGGTGTCCCCCACTGTGATGAGCACGCTCCTTGAACAGGGTCTTTGACCTCTTGTCTAAACCTGGCTCTGCCGGCACGATGCCATGACACTTGCACCACTTGGAGTACTCTGCACAGGTGCAGAACCAGGACACCCAGAGGAGCCACACACAGACACGCATCTTCATGCTACGGGTCCAGGATGCAATTCCCCAACTCCTTACTGTGGTTCGGCTGTATCAACCATCCCCTCAGTCTACTCTCTACCGTGGCACTCCACAGACATTCAACATGTGACCTATCTTACGCCCCACTTCTTATTTGGAGATTTATGTTTCTCCATATTCCTCAGCTCCTCTTCCCTCCCTTCTTACTCTGGTTGCTCTCACTCTCTCCCTCCTCTTTGGTCTCCACCCCCCCTCTGAGTAGTAAGAAATTGGGAGATGTGGGGTTGGGTTGGGGGCAAACAATGATAAAAAAAAAAAAACAAGTTTCAGACCTCATGCTGAGCACATAGTGAGGAGAAGGGGACCAGGGGGTACTGTCTTGGGATAAAGAGGGAACAGAAAACAGGGCTCAGTGTAGGGCAGGAAGGAGGGGAGAGAAAGATGAAATAAGTGGGAGGTAAGAGAGTGAGGCCTGTGTTCACTAAGTCAGGTCACTTTCATCAATCAAATGTCTACCTACTGACTGATGAAATGCAGCGTAACAGTGTCTAAATATGGAGATCATCTCATAAACAGAATAACTGGACCTATTTTGATCATTCTGAAGCTGAGGCTTATAACTTTCAGAAAATGCACAAGAACAGACAGAAAGTTATTTCATTTCGTCAGATTTCAGAGGAACCTTTATTTGGACTGCTCAAAGGCACATCTGAAATATTATTTTAAGTTCACATGCTCAATTGTGAATTATAACACCAGAGGAATGCTGCGTCGCTTGACAAACAATAGCTTAAAAAAGGACAAAATGGGTACAAAGGCTCCTTTTTCTCTCACTGCTTTGCTTTAAAGTGACACTCCCCCCCTCCCAAACACACACACACACACACATCCCATACCACCATCAACACCACCGTACACTCCCTACCCAACCTCCCACCAGCCAAGTAGCCAAGCAAATTTGTAGTTGCCTGTCTGCACAGTATGAGTCTCATACATCATCTTGGCTCGCCCACAAGAGGCAAACAAAAGTACCAAGTCAACCTTGTCAGAATGTTCTGCTTGCAATTCAAACGCAGTCAGTTCGCCTGCTTTGAGTGGCCTCCCAGAGTGCACAAAGAATACACTCCTGATTTGATTTGCATTACATCAACCTATCAACAAAAACAAATGGGCTTCCAAACAGAGAAGCACAGATAGGTAGCAGTTTGGGCCATTTTTTTCTGCTCTGTACCAGTTCCTTTCAGTATGTCTGTAATTTGTGACAAACAAATCTCAAATTGTACCAATCTCAGACATATTCAGTGTATTTATCTAATGCCTGTGATGGGCCTTTCATTGCCTATGCACAAGTCTAAAAATACTGCGTGAATAAAAATAAAGAGCTTTGCCAGAAGGCTGGTTATAATTATTTTCAAGTTGACTGGAAACTCTGCTCTCCGTCAGACCCGGACTGCACTGTACAAGTGCATCTGTCACTTGTGTTTCCTACAGAAAAAAGTTATCTTTATACTTTCTGTTACGACCAATCATACATTGTATAGAAACACCAGAATTACTGGGAATTGCAACATCTTTCTGATGTGCGTTTTGTTGGCCTTCACATCAATCACCACCTCTATCCTGACAAATGTGTTCATTTCTGGCTTTAAAAAACATCCCAAAAAGTCAACATGAAGGATCAAAGGTTGTTTTGTGACTAAAAATTGTTCCTATATTACAAAAATACATTTTTTAAAATCCCACAAACCCTGGAATATCAGAATATGTGTGCCACAAGGCAGTTAAAAACTTAAAGCTGGCTATATATAGCCAACAGAATGGAGACTGAAGAAGTCACTCAGATGAGTGATGAAACATTTCTCCCACTGAAAACACCAAGTCCAGATGAACACAATCAACTTTTTGGAATAGCTTCTAAAGATCTAGATAAATTCAAACATAGGTGACTTTGGTAACAACTAAGCATGTTCTGTGCAATACCAAGGCCACCCGTGTGGCCTTTGATCTCTGCAGCCATTGCCTTTCTACACCCAGCTAATATTCAATAAGGTCTTCAGCACTGTCAGAATGGAAAATAGGCCAAGCTTTGGCCCTCAAGGAGATGTCATGTCCAAACAGCAAAGGGCTGTTCGTGGGCAACCTGACCCCCAATTTGGGCCACCATCCTCTTACCAAAGGAAAGAGCTATGCATTAATTCATTCCTGAGCAAGAGGTAAAAGGCTAAGTCCACACTAGGATCTCAGTTTGAGGATTTTGCCCCCCTAGTGTGTATTGCAATTATAGCATCCCCTAGCGATATACAAAAGTGCACAATAGAGCACAACCAGGCAGTGCTGAGAAAAAAAAGCCCTCTTCTTGGCCCCAAAACGGCATAGTTTGTTGCTTGGGCGACAAGGCTTTGGTTCATTTTCACATTCTATCACAAACTCTCTCATACCTCAGTGAAAGCCGCAGACAGTGAACTCTAGTGTCTTCAACAGACACTGCCAGACACCCATGTTGGCAAATCAGTCCTTATCTAATTCAAGACTTTATAAGGACTTAAAATGACCCTGCTTGTGTTTCCCTTCGAAAGTCTCATCAGGTTTTATTTACCAAACTTGCTGAAAGGATAGCAAACATTGCCATCTGCTTGATTTAACACGAACTGAATGTCATTCTTTTGGGATAAGTGCATCAACTTTGCCTGAAATCTTTAATGGATTGTGAATGTTGTGGGAGCTAGGTGGGGTGGTGACAGTGTCCATATCACAAACAAAGATGGCTAAGGATGTGAAGGGCAAGCCAGAAGTTCTGCTTGAGTGCATCTAAATGCAGGATCTACCCCAAGGAGAGCAACCAGCCCCTCTGCAGTTTCAAAACCATGCTCACACCTCTTTGCCCTTGCATAGCTTTCTCTTTCTGTATCTCTCCCACCCCCCATCTCTTTATATGTCCAGCTGGCTGCGCCACAAAGACTGCATCTCCCAGCTCCAAATGATCCTTAAACCCCCACATCCTTTGTTCTGCTCATTTTCCCACTCCCCAGAGATGGAGTTTAACAGCAAAAATTAAAATGAGGAAAGGATAGAGGATAGAGAAAGATTAAAAAGGTGAGGTAGAGTGAGAGGGTGTGTGAAAATGAGAGCCAGGGAATACTGGCTTCTTCAAGGCCCAGACTTCAGGGAATGTAAAACCTTGAGCGTGGAGGCTGCAAAGGCAGTGAGGAGTTGGTGTAAATACCTTTTGCATTATGACCTTGAAACAGAAACTGCAGCGGAATATTCTCAAAAAGACCATTCTGTTGATAAGTAAAAGGAACAGATCCAAAAAGTTTTCAATCAAGTTAAAGTCAGCCAGCTAAGCCTCTTCTTCAATTTCACTGCTTTTAAAGACACTCGGTGGCACTTTCTACTGGGGCTAAGATCATGTTTTGCGGTATTCATGCGGTCAATTACAGCCAACAAGTCCCTCCAGGTTGAAAAGATTTCGGATCCCTTACCCCACCGTGATGAAATCCCCCCAGTTCCCCAGGTTGTGCGAAATCATGCAGTGGATTGTTATGCAGAAAAAGGACCATAGTATGGAGATGTGGGCTGGAACTAATAGGATTGGTTTTGATTCATTAGATTCTCTTTCATCGGCCTGGTTGGAATTCCACTCCATGTCTCCTCAGGCTTCACACTTTTAAAATGGAGGCGGGAGGGGGGTAAGTGTTTATAATTGAGCCTCTGGACTGCAAAAGCTCATTACTCTATGGAATCATCCGCTTATTGCGACCCTGTGGAATTGTGTGAATGCATCCCCCTGTTCTTCAATGTACTGACAACACTTTACACGATATGACATGATTGACTTATCCAACACTTACATTTAAATGTGTATTTAGAAAATCTTAGTTTAGAAGAGTATCATTGCTATCCTCAACAGCTAATCTCCAAGAGCGTGTCTGGAGTCTTTTTTTCCTAACCCAACTTTCTTTAATGTCTGTTCAACATCAGAGCACTCAGTCCACGTCTGTGGTCACTAGACACTGCAGCAGCAAAATCCTCCAACAACCAGCCTGCATCACGATCAGTTCTTGGTGTTCCCTGATAGCTGGGCATGCTTATGTTCAGCAACTGGTGCTAGGTTAAAGTAAACCCAACTGGCCTGTTTTACAGGCAAAAAAAGCTCTGCCTAATATAGTTACAAGGTTATGTTTTGCATTGCGAAGTCTAATTATAGTTTGCCTTGTCCTATTTAAGCTTTTTCAACTGTCCAATTTAGGAACGCTTCTCTGGAAAACACAAGTCATATTACGCCAGCATACATTTGAGCTTTAAAGCAAAAGAACAAAAGGCAAAAATAATCCACACAGTACTTTTTTGATTGCCAAATATATAATCCATGACTTCTTTTCTGGTTATCAGTCAAATTATAGACTTTTTTTTACTGGCACCACATGAATCAGATCCTGTAAAAACAAGCTAAATAATGTGGTATATCAACAGTCGGTCTGTTTGAAGAACTTCCAGCTTCAGGCAGCTGTAAATGGCAGATCGTGGAAAATTGAGCAATTTTCACTCTGGGCTAAATGTGCATCATGTACCATCACAATTATCAGTTACCGTACTTTGAGAGTACTGCAGAAATTAATCAGAAGCAAAAACTTGAGAGTCATAATCACATACTTAATTATTTATTTATTGTTGGATGAAAAAGTTGAATGACAAAGAATTACTGGCTTGTTCCATACATGCATCAAAATTTAAAGGATGTGGTCATTACTTGTGCTAAGTGATACAAAATATGAAAACTTGACCCAAATATATCAATTTATATTGTTGTATACAAAATCATGAAGACACAAACAGCAGTGCTAAGACAAAACTGGATCTTCCATTCACATGTGTTCCACAATCTATTGTGAAGGCAGGCTGGGGTCTTCAGGACTTGTCAGACTGGGTAAATCAGCCTGTGATTCAGGCGCCAACTCTAGTGTGTTTTTAAGGGCTTGGCATACACGGGTTCCAGGAAATGAAAGGGAAGCAGCACAAAGAATGCCACCAGAAAGATGGTGCTCACCACAGCCAGAAGCACGTAGCGGCCGATGAACAAGGTGTCCACTATCTACAGAGCAAAATAAAGTAAATCCATTAGAAGTTTGTAGTTTCTAGTGTATGGAAAACACAGGGTTATACATAAAGTTCCTCTATTAGCCACTAGATGTCATGGCAGGGCTTTCATAAAGGCTCAAGTGCAAATTTCTCAGTGAGAAATCAACTTTAGAAGGTCACTCATTTAACATTTCTTAAATTGTTCTATGGATAGTAAAACATTATCTGGATTTCTTTTTGTCGAGTTAAGCTTAACCTGGCTTTCTTTACCAACAACCTCATGACTGCTGTCAACTATGGAGGCAGAGCAAAATTGAGCATTTGACAGGAAACACAGTTTGATTTGGCTTCAGGTGGCCGGAAATCGCTGAATTCCCCAAATCGGTGCTGGATTTATTTATTTTTTGCAATTTTCACATTTTTCCCCCCAAATTCAGATTGCATTGCATATTCTGGCACAATCTGTGCTTTCACCTACTTCAGACAAGTTTGATGAGTGTTGTAAGCAGTGACATGAAGAACGATGAGCAATAATCAAGAGCACCTGTATCAAAGGAGTGGGATGGACTAGCATTTGTATGGTGCTTTTCTAGTCTTACTAAGCACAAACCACTGCTCCATATGCTATACATTTTCCCTTCATATACAGAGCAAATATGGCTCCACAATAGCTTTTAGTCTCTCTTTATGAAGAAGTGCTGAAAAAATGACTTGAAGTTTATTAGTATCTGTCAAGCCCTATTTGTTAAAAGCATCCATGGAAACAACAATGAGATCCTTGAACAGTAAAGCCTTTTCTGACAACTACATCACTCCATAACTCAGACAAGCCTGAAACATTTGGTTAACTGTGATGCTATAAATACATATAGTATTCAAAGATCTCTTTCTAGTTAATTTGGTGTTGGTGAACATTCAGTTTAGTTCGTTATATGGCAGATGGGAGAAAACCATGATGCAGGCTGTGACTCGCAGGCATAGAGACAGATCTATTTCTTGCTGGCTCTGGCCTACGCTCACTCACAGTGGTGAACACTTTGTGTGTTCACAGTGTTCACCACTGGCTGGCTATTAAAGGCAGCAGGTAGTACAGTATTCAGTATATAGTGTGATATAGTGTGACCTTCTATGGGTTCAGCCACTTTTGGGTTCAAACAGTAGACAAAAAATCCCTGCTGTACTCTTGTTTCTCTTTGCATTTGGAAACGATCATTTCCCCCATACTAATAGTTCACTATCTGACACTTTTAGTGCAATAATTAATTTGATGTAATGCACGGGTGTCTGTGGTAAATTGACCTCCTTTAACAGACTGCACAACAACCAGCTGCACTTTTTCATATTAAATGCTGTCTCTGAGTCCCTGCTGTTACAAAGCTGCCATTATATAAGCTTAGAGACTCTCATTAAAAGAAGTCCTGTGCACATTTAGAACTTATCCAGCCACACAGCCCGTTATTATCTTACACATAGAAAAATGATCCCAGATAGCATAACAAGAAAATCAGTTCAATAGGTGGAATAGGTTGAACATGCTGGAAGGGTCATGTCACTTTAAACCACTGGCCGAGAATTGGTCATCAAACCTCTGATGCTATGTTTGTTCACGGAATAAGCTGTGATTGAAAACATGTTTGTTGTTTCGCTCTCACACAACTTAATGCTGATTCGGGCTTCTCTTTATTTTGGAATCCTGCTGTTCCCTATCTAGACAGATGATCAGCAGGGACACCAACAACACAGCACTGCAGCTCACCCAAGCAACATGTCAATTAAGAGATGTGAAGCGAGCAAGATGCAGGGCTCAGAAAAACAACACATCTGCCACACTGATGATGCTGTTTCGTGGATAAGGGGAAGTTTGGATTTTTAAAATTTGCCATCAAAAAGATTCATCAGCACGTCATTAATGGCTGCATGTTATAATTTGGATCATGAATACAAGAAGACAAACGGAGAAAACGCCCTTAAGCTAAATAATGGGAGGAGAGCTGCAATTCTACTGCAGTCTTAAACAGGATTTCACAGAGTCTGCTGTGAAATGAGAGAAGGTGTGTGCGTGTGTGTGTGTGCACGCGTGTAAACCCACTGGTGTGCATGAGGTGGGGTTGATGTATGCTGTTTCTTATAGGTGCATTTAACACATCTCACTTTTTAATTTGCCAATTACGCAGCAAGCAGGAGCCCAAAAAGCGGCCCATGTTTTATTAATGTGCCACAGGACGCACAGTGTGAGCATGCAGGCGGTGGGGGAGGTGGGAGAACTATGGGGTGTGGTACAAACCACCCCCACTCCTGCTCTAAGACTGGCCTAATTGGCACTATGATATTTTACTTTTCTTTAACAGGAGGCTAGACATTCTTTTCTCTCACTTATCTTTCTGCTTGCAGATAGGTTACAAAGTTTTGTGTGTCTTTGTGTGTATTAGCTAAAAATGAGTGTACATCACAACATGATACAAACACAAAAAGTCACTAACTGTGCCCAGTAGATCAATTTATTACCTTAACATGCATATCTGCCTTCATTTAAATACCGTTTTGGATCCTACGGGGGAGGGTAGATGATCTGTTTTCTACAGGTGTTACTACATACTCCAAAGAACGGAGATGAAGACGTTCTTCACGCCTCTTTTTCTTCTTTTCTTTTCTTTAAGCAATTTGCGTCTTGCTATTATAATATTTGAATTCTGGTGGCATCTTTCTGTTTTGAGGTTTTTGTAAAAATGATGATGAGAGAACCCTTTTTAGGACTTGATTTTTTAAAAATCTTTATCTCAAATCATGGGAAATAATGTGCGTCTCAATAATGACTTGAGAAGTAAGAAAACCTGTGTGTGATAATTAGTCAGCATAGGTTCATTTTATTTGGAAACCTTGTACAGAAATCCAGGAAGTCTGATTTTGCTGCCTCCCCCTCTCTCTGTTGTTGGTCTGGTATCTGCCTTTGCACAAAGGATATAAAACATGAGCTGGCCAGAATGCTGCTCCGCTCTGCTATTTCTATGGGGTGGCAGCTTGCTTGGCAGATCTAGCCGGCTTATTGGCACGACCCCGAGGCAGCATGGGGGAGTGTTTGTTCTGTGTTGCTGCTGGTCTAAGATAAAGCAGACCAGGCCTTTTACGACAAGCACATGCACAGAAGTGCACACACTGACACTATTTACAGGCATACAGTGTTGTGCAGATACTGCCTTACATTACAGTAAAATTAAGCTTTCATTCTGCATCGGCTGTTTATATACACTCACTGCATCTTAAAGCTAAGTAGAACGTAGATCTTTAATTAGTACAAATGAATGTAGCGAATGCTTTACTTTACAACCCTGCATGATCAGAGCTTTGCCATTTAGAACTAAATATAACTCACCTTTCTACATAATAACACCGTCTATGATAAAATTGTCTTTGAGAATTAGGATTGCAGGCACTATAATTAACTGAATAAATAACATAATGTATTGAACATGAGATAAACATTCAGCTAAAGCTTGCTGTTAATTTGTGGGCTCTAAATCCTCATTTTTCCCTCTGCACCCAATATATTGGCTGGAAATGAATGCCACATGGCCTTACATCAAGACTGATGACATCGCAGACCCCCATCATTTCTAAATGAACTACATTATGTTGTCATTAAGCAGAAAACACAAGTAGGGACACACCAATTGTAAAGTTCTGGGACCTTATTTATTTAAAAAAAAAAAGTACATCTGATTTCTACAACACATGTACACATACCTGCATGCATTGTTCTCTTAATAAATCTGACTCCGACTGAACCAGGTGTGGATGAACCTACTGATCAGGGGCTCTTTTAGTCACGTTGCCTTCTGTCTGTGACAGTGCAGGCATTATGCAGTATTACGTATGAGTGTCACCTCACTACTTCCATGCTTACAGCAATCAGACTCTCTGAGCCACAACTTTCTATTATGATTAACTAAAACTAAAATAAAACTAAAACTAGATGTTGAAACAAAGGATTTTAAATAACTAAAATAAAAAACTAGATTCTTAAAAAAATTAAAACAAAAAATTCTGTGAACTTGGAAAAGGAAGTAAAATAAAATTAAAAATTAAAAAAGGAATTGATGGATGTGTTTATTGCGACTGCTGATGTCTATAAGACTGTGAGTCAACTGCTCGAAAAAAGCCATTATACAGAGTTTTTTGTAATAACTGTACTGATTTTCTGAACTGAATTGTACTGAACTATTAAAACCAAACCAGAAGCAAACATTTTTTAATAACAAAAACTAAACAAAAACAAGCAAACCATACTCTGGCAGGCTAACTGAAACTGAGCAGCCTCCTAGTAGATCTACCTCTGTTATTAGTTTGAAAATCCTACGTCACTTTGTTCTCAAGTTATCACATTTACAAATTTGCTTGTCCACACTGCCCACCTAGCAGGGTGACAGCAGTATCAGCCTTTTACAGTTGAGGGATACTAAAAAAAATTTAAAAAATACAGAACTATTGAATGTCTAGCCTAGCCCACAATATCATAAGCACTCAAATATATATGGTGTAGTGTAAAGAGTGCTGTCAGTGGCTTTATTGCCAAACTATAAATTTATAGTGCATAAGTGTGGGTTATAACAACATAAGCTGTTCATTTAAACCATTTGTCATGGCCACCAATGACTGGCTCTTTCTTATTTGCTCTAGGGCAATGTGATTCACCTCTTCACCATCTTTGTTACCAGTTTACTTGTCTGCAAAATATTCTTACATGTGTGTCACTCTTTCCATACCATGTGTTTTCAAAAACTGCAATCTCTGTGTGAGAAGACATGCAAGTTTTTATACGACATTACACTGGCCAGCTGAAATACATCAATGTGAAAACATTTGGATACCTCAGTGAACATTCAGCACTTTATTTAAAAAGGTTTACATGTTAATATCTAATCTTGTTTTTATTTATCTCTGGGGGAAAAGTGCTTTAATCACAGCTAAACAACAAAAATGAACCTTGTTTTATGTTCTAACTGAGGAAAGGGTTACCCCACCACTTAATAGCCAGTTTTCCCCCTTTGACTTGGGCTAAAATAACTTCAGAGACGCTTTTTGTAGTCATCCAGCAGTCTCTGACATCAGTCTGCAATATAGCAGAATACCATCAGTGGTGGCAGACTCTCAATAGTCATCTCAACAATTAATAGGTCTTTACAATGCCACCCCAGGACTCTCAATTTCTTAGTTTTCAACCAGTTCTTGGTGGATTTACTGGTATGTTTTAGGTCAGTGTCATGTTGCAGGATTCAATTCTGCTTAAACTCTTTAAAGATGCCCTCAACTCATAGCCTCAAATTCAGCTACTGGTGAAATATTATTAGTGAAAATCAGCAATATTTACGTCACGGGAAGCCACTGAGATGAATATTGTTCAGTATGGTGGATAACTGCAGTACTGATCTGTGACTGATCAATCAATGCATCCCTAGCTAGGTTTTATAATAATAGCAAATGTGTTTTTGTTTTAATGAATACATTTTCAATAAATGGTATCGTGTTCTGTGTTTTCCTGACATCGATTTTGCAGCAGATTTACAGTAAAAACTAGTGAACAAAATGATGAGCAAAATCATACTAATTATTATTCCAGGTGGCACATGAGACTTGGAGTCGAGTTGAGTTACCCAATAAACAAAGATACAGACACTGACACACTCTTTAATATTATGTTAATGTGTCTGTGATTAGTGAATTAAGCTCACCTCTATATCTTTGAAAGGCAGAGGTGTCTCTGGGCTGCGGGGGAAAAACACCAACACCAAAGTGATCGTGAGAGCCAAGAGGAAAACAGGAAGAACTCCTAACCTGAGAAGACACATGGGATTCAAAGACAGAGGATTGAGGATGAGGTCTCCACTACTGAGTTAATGATCTGTAAGGCATGCAGGGTTACCTGGGGCTAATGTCATCATAGCCAATAGCAATCTAAACAATGGCAGCCTTTATTGTGGTTTTCAAAAGTTGTTAACTTTCCAATCAAGTAAATAGCACCATGTTTCACACATTTAAACTTTACTGTAATTGCACAGTGTTTGGTGTTACAGGAGTTCAAATTTTACTGACTTTAGTGGTATAATGGTCCAATGTTGAGTAATTGCACAAATGTTAATCAGCAGGGAGTGCAAGGTGTATCGCTGCAGCACTCAACCAGTGACGCAGCGTGTGTTTTGATGGAAAAGTTGATTTTTGCTGGTCTCACTGAGTAGCCTATAAAGCAAAACAATGTCTCAGCATGTCTCATGGTGACTGTGCAAAAATCCCTTCCCTTGGTGTTAATTAGATTGTTTTTGAGCACTTAACACCTCCTCTGTCCCTCACCTCCTCTCAAACACCCAGCTCCAGCCCTTAATGATATTTGAGACATTATAATTTTTGTAATTTTAACCCAGCTGACGGGGGTGGGACGTGGCCGCAAGTCAGTGAACTAATAATGGCATTAAAGCATTAAGTCAACATTATCATACGGTGCTTTTCTCCAGGGACCAAAAAGCAGGTATAATAGGGCACTTAGGAGGCAGAAAAAGGAAAGACTGAAATCTGGAAATGACTCTGCGAACTATAAATTTGGGGACAATGACTGGTAAAGTGGCTAACAGAATAGAGAGACATAAGGTAGATATATTGTGTGTGCAAGAGACCAGGTGAAAGGAATGCAAGGCCGAGAGTATATTGAAGTAGGAGTAGTCATGAAGGATGAGCTGCTTCATTGAAGGGGGGGGGGGGAGTAAATGTATAGAGACAATCAGGAGTTGCACCGTGTTTTTTTTTTTTTTAGATCTATAGAAATGATATAATAGGGTTCCAAGAGAGGAACTGTGGTACTGCATGAGGACGTCAAGAGTGACAGAGAGGTATGTGAGGGTGGTGCAGGACATGTATTACAGGTATTATAGGGATTACAGATGGGTCTGAGCCCCTTCTTGTCTGCATTGGTGTACGACAAGCCGACAGACGAGGTCAGGCAGGGGTTTCTATGGACTATGATGTTTACAGAAGACATTGTAATCTAAAGTGAGAGTAGAGAACAGGTGGAAAAGAGCCTGGAGGGGTGTAGGTGTAGACCTGCTATACATCACATACATCTGGCTGTAGAGACGCCAGTGCTAACAAAATGACAGGAGGCAGAACAGATGGTGAAAGAGTTGAAGATGCTGAGGTTTTTTTTTTAGGAGTGACCAGGACGGACAAAGTTAGAAAGGCACGCCTGACAATGTTGGGACATGTACAGTGGAGGGACAGTGGATAAACTGGACGAAGGATGTTTCAGATGGAGCTGTCAGGCAGGACAAAAAAAAGATCTTCGGCTTCATGCATGTAGTGAAAGAGGACTGAAAGACAGAGGAGGATGGTAGGGAAAGGCTGAAATGGAGCCAGATAACCCGCTGCAGGTCCCTAAAGGGAGCAGCGGAAAGCAGAAGACATTTTTTGGGATTACACTGTGGTTACTGTGTGATGCAAAAGTATGCCGAATTTACAAGGAAGCCTCATTAGTGGTTACAACGTGTTATCTCCTAGGTGCACTGGAGCCCAGCTATGAGACAAGTGGCGCGCATTTCAAGGAAATGCGGCGCCCATTGAGATAAATGTTATCCCGGCTTTTCGTTATAAATATTCCTATATTCCATCAGAGTTAAGCCTGTGTGTGTGCTGTTATGCCACTCACTTTGCGGACCCTGGCGCTCTCAGCAGCAAAATCCCAAACACAAGAGCAACAATCCAGACCGCCACAATAACGAAAACGCCGATACCGACTTCAAGGACAGTATTTGCCATTTTAAAGCAACGTTTTTAAGGGAGCTAACTCATCACACCGAACGCCCAATCCTTTGTATTTATGAAAAATGCTAATTGTACACTTAACAACGCTGTGCGGTATCGAACTACCGACAGCTGCAGCAGCTAAAGGTAGTCGAGACACTGCCTTACAAGTAAGTTCGCTGTCTCTACTAGCGCTGAGACAGAAGGCTTTAAAATATCAGGCCGACACAGTTGCGAACTAATGTTGCCAGCTAACTCGCCATTTCTCACATAAAAACGAGCCGAGCATCGGTTAAGCCTTTTATTTTTTTTCTTAGCATCGGTTAAGCCTTCTCTATGGCTTCATCTGCTTCCTGGTAACAACAAACTGTAATGTAATTGGGTAAATGAGCCAGACGACTAACCAATCAAATGCGTCGTTACTTAAGCGTTAAGCCCCACTGTGAAGCTGCCACACAACACCAGAGAAGAAGTAGAGCCTTCTTATGCGAATGTCGAACTTTACCCCATTTATTCCGAGGAAGGGTCCCATTTTACAGCCAGGTCCTTGCATTATAGCCAGGCCACGTTTCAGCGCCTTATGTTAGGTTCGGCTCACTGAGGTAGATTTCCTTAAAGTTTATGAACCGGCGGTGTTTGAAACACTCATAAAGTCTTGTATGAATACTTATCTGAAGGTATCCCCAGAGTAAGCCCAAAGGAGTATTAGTATTATTCAGTCTTGCACAAAACACATTTAATTCAAGGGATTATCACACGTGTCCATAAAGTATCCCGCCGTATTTTAAACTCCTGTTTTTATTCGTAACAATATTCTGCTCCTTGATCTACAAAGTGTATTAATAGTAGTGACTGAATGTCTCACGTGCACTCCGAGCTAAGATTTATCATGGGTAATATTCATGGTGACCAACAGGGGGCTAGCCAGGTCCGCAATTCAAAGGCATGTGCATTCTAGCGCGCGTGTGTGAGAGAAATTATGAATATGTCGCCTTATTAGATATTTACATTTTTTTTAGAGCAGTTTAAACCGCTCTTTGTGTTTTGCCTGTGCCTGCCTGACTTTCCATCGGGCGATTTGATCTTTTCTACACTTTCACTGCAATCAAACAGATTAAAGCGCACACAAACGTCTCACTTTCAATGTTGTATCAAAGTGTCCAGGAAGGGGCGATTCTGGGATTAGACCTTGAAGGGGGCTCAGCCCCCTATCATAATGACATGCACAGACTTCCTTGCAATTAATATTAGCGGAATATTCTGTTTGTAAACATGCGCTGCTGTCCTTTTCCCCTTTACAACCCTCAGTTCAAAGGAATGCACATTACAATATTACCTTCAAAGCAACCCAATTAGTTGGAATGAATAATCACAGTTTTCCATATGAAACACCAGTCTTATAGCGGGCAAACTGAAGGCAAAGACTCAATTGTGTTCAATTGTTGACCAGAAATGACCACGGTACATTAAAGAACTATACAAAGCAGATATGAGAAGAAACATGCACAGCCTTTTGTCACTCTCTTTTTTCAGTCTCTTAACCACGTACAGGCAGTTCAGTTTACTTCAATTAAATTGCAATTAAAATTAAAACATTTAAAAAAAAAACATCACTCTGCCACCCCATACACCTGGAGTTGGTAGAGTTTATTTTACACTAAAGTTTCCAAATTCATGCAAACCCTTCATTTATTCTGCAGGACACATGATATCAGGTCCCCTGATCCAAGAGTGGAGAATAGATTTGTAATGGCATCCATCCTGTTCAAGCCATGTTTAGCGATGGGAACCCTATTCAGTTCGTATCAATTAATATGTTCTATTTAGAATGTGAAATCATTATTAATGAGTGTGAGCAAAGCAGAAGCTACCATGGCTTTGTAACTTTTGTTGGCTTTCACTACATATTCACTCTTAGCTGTTTTCTCTCTGTCTAGAGGTCTGCTTTGCTGTAAACAAACACTGCACCCCGATTTCACCAGAACAGAAATAGGAAATTGATAAAGCACATGCATATATACCAGCAGACCTAAGGCTCAGAAAGCTAAAATTAGCTAATAGACTCTAACAATCTAGCCTACATTAACATTTTTGATGGTAATGACCCTGTTTTATCAGGACAATTTACACTTTTCCTTGCATGTTTACATATTTAGGTAATGTGTGTTTTCAATCTTCACAAGTGAGTGGTGTCGTGGAATGACCTCTTCATCTTCTTTCTGTCAAAATAACACAAATCTATTAATAAAAATCCACACTGTTGATGTTGAAGCATGTATGAGTGCACTGTAACATCATGACATTAAGAACACTGGATATCTAAATCTGTGCTTGTTATAACCTGCACTGTCTCCAGCAGACCAGGTGGGAATATAAATGCAAAATTAGACAATGATAACAGAACATTTTTTAGGGGTTCTATGTCCAAATTCAGGGGTGCTTGAACATTCCCGATAAAGAAGGTCTTTTCTGTTTGAACGAAGAACTGTAATCAGTGGTAAACCTGAACAAGTGAGGATATAACAAAAAGAACGAGGATAAGTGGAGCTGTGGTGACTACAACTGAGACATTTAACATTGAAGTAGCTACCCACAGCTGTAGCATAGCATAGCATCTTTATTTATAACGCACTTTACATCCAACAATGTTGGCCAAAGTGCTACAAATATAAAACAAAGAGAAAACAGTTTAAATTACATATAGAATATCTTAAAATTAAAAATAATATAATTAATTAGAAACATATTAAGAGACATCAACAAGTCCTGCTGTGCTGAAAGCCGAGGTAAATAGATAAGTTTTAAGACGTGATTTAAAAACAGATAATGAAGGTGCCTGTCTAACATGTAAAGGCAACTCATTCCACAATTTTGGTGCTGCCACAGCAAACGCCCGATCCCCTCTGAGCTTACGATTTGTCCTGGGCACGCTCAGGAGGAGCTGGTCTGCCGACCTGAGGGACCGGGAAGTTATGTATGGATGAAGACGCTCAGAGAGATACAGAGGGGCAGCATTTGACAAACACTTAAAGACAAATAAAAGCAGCTTAAAATGGATCCTAAAATGCACGGGCAGCCAATGAAGTGAATATAAAACTGGGGATTCCTGTAGGGATTAGAACAGCAGGAAATCAACACGCAGTGAATTAGGTTTCTTATACTAAAAAGGTTCAAGCTTGCCTGTAACTGGACACACTTTCCTGACAAAGGCTGTCACATTATGTTTGTATAAAGACCGAAAGCACAGAGGATGACCGAACAGATGTAGGTCACTTTACTTTTCAGGTTTATAACAGAGTCCGCCCGAGCTCAATGAATGTGGTCATATATTAAATCATTTGAAAATGTCATTTAAATGTTCACATTTTTGCGTTTTAAGCTGGTCCAGACTGATTCTCTTGATTCAAAATCAACTAAATTCTTTAGATTTTTTTATTGAAATGAACTGTTGTTTGCTGTTGTGGTTACTGTGATTGTTGTAAACTAGTTGCACCACCGTAACTCGACCGCAAATGTCAATGCGCTCTTCTTGGAGGTTTCGTGTGTTTGGAGCCCTACACCTGATTGCGGTATTTCCCATGGACACTGGAAGGCATCAGCAGCCCGGTGTTGGGAAAACGGGGAGCGGAGATGAAGATGGAGGTGGGAGGGGCCTGACATGACTGACGTCAGCGACTGTGTGGAGGAGTATAGGCTGTGCTGTCAGCCCAGTGTCAGTCTGATGAAGATTGGCATGCAGGTAAGCTGTCATTCATTTTCAATGTCAGTGCATGGGAGCAGGGCTTCAGCACTCCAGCGTCCTTTTTCCCCCTTTCCCCCCCTTCATTACAAAAGGCAGGACATTATTCATACAGTCAGACAGCCAGCCAGGCCAGAGTGAGGGAGAGAGAGATAGGGAGGGAAAGAGAGACAGAGAGAGAGTGAGGGAGGGAGAAAGAAAAAAAAAGAGAGAGCGAGAGACTGAGGGAAGGGAGGGGGCCTAGAGGAGGGGGTGAAAAAAGAGAGAGGGAAAGGAGAGGAGAAGCATTTTTGTGCTGGACTCAAAGACCAGTGGATTTTTTTTTCCTTTGCTTGATGCGGCATTTGGATTTTTGAAATTGTCGCGGTAATGTTTGTGATGCGGTTATCTCAGATTTTTTTTAAATGTATAAAGCGGATGTTTTAGTGCAAATGTAATAGTTTAAAGAGAATAAAAGCAGTAAAGCGTGCAGGAAGCTGGCGTTCTGTTTGCTTTGATTTCTTTGTCAAAAAGCTTCGGAACGCCTCATCCCATTCTAATTAATCGCAAATTAACACTTCATTTTACGGCGTGTCTGTAACGTGCAAAAGGCGTGTTGTGTTGTAATGTAATGCAATTTTCTTGATGTTGAAGTTTCGTTGTTGCGCTGTTAAAAAGGCTTTTATTTTGACTGACCGAGTTAGGTGAGGTGTAAATGGGGGGTGTCATGTAGCACACTTGCAATTTGATGTAATTCACTGAATTTTATTATTATTTTTCTTAATGCTCGTGAGTTTTGCGTGTGTAATTATTTTGGTTTGCAGGAAAAATAGATGGTTGCATGTTTTTCAATCTCAAACTGAAAAAAGTGAACTATAGTTACCTTTAAAATTACATTTTTTTGCTGATGACTTACAAAAGTACCCAAGCTTTTCAGTGAAATTAGTGTAGCAGCAGTATTTTAAAGTAAAACAAACAATATATAAAGCTAAAATATTACATGTAGTAATTTAAGTTGTCCTCATATAGGGGCATGTTTGACTTCTTATTTTCTCAATCAATGTTTGACTGAAGTGAGCTCTAAAGTTTACACTCAGCCTACCCAGCCCTGCAAAAACCTCCCTAGTCTGAACACTGGCCCTCTTTGTGTGCCGCTCACCACTTTCTATTTCAGATGACTTGTTTATTCCACAATTGCTTGAATGACGGTTTTGCTCACCGTAGAGCTTGTTTGACTGGCACAAAACACTGTCTGCGAGACAGCTAGTTTTCAGCACTGCTAGCCTGTATGATTTGACTTACATCCTTGAGTTAGAGAGGCCCAGATTTGCTGGTCTTTTGCTCTGTCTTAGTAGTTTTTTTGAGTCAAATTCAGCCAACTCCTGTGTTCCTTTGGGCAGTATTTCATATAGGCAGGCGCAAATTTGATAAACACATGTGACTTAAAAACAGAAACGCTTTTCTTGATATAAAATTTAAACTGACAACTGACACAGTTGTTTTCTCTCAGTGGTAAAATGCTCTGGCTATACAAAGCTAACTGAGGGCCTAATAACTAAGGCCATAGTGTGAACATCAAGAGTACATTAGCTTAATTAAATATGCCTGAACCATTTGTTTACTAATCATCTGCTTCCCTGAGAAATCACGATGGCGATTTGGACCACTTTAGGTCCCTTTGTCAGACACATTCACCAGGTGCAAAATGCTGAGCATGAAATCCCACGAGGGGCTAAATTTGCACCCACTGTGAAAGTAAACACTTTGTAAGATACTGCTGTTGTTCTGTGAATTGCTGTTAAAAGAGCAAGAGAAGCCCTTTTACCTTTTACACCGTTCAAATCACCCTTTGTCAGTAGATGATTTACCTGCGAATGGATCGAGACGGCGTACACAAATACGCAAGCACACGAGTTGATACGCATCACTAGTCACCCTCAGAGATGTTTGTTCTTTGTTGTTATGTACCCCACGCAGCTCTACATATTGTCAAAAGGCGATAATGCCAATTTAGTTTATCCACCAAACCCTGCTGAGATCTTAATTGATGATTTGTGTCATTGGACAAGCAGCCCAGGGGCACATTTAGGGCTGCACAATACTCCGGCACCATTTGCATATTCCCATTCTTACTATATGGGTAAATTACATGATGAGATGTGATGCTGTGCATTCCTACAGCTTTTTGGGGGATAATCACTAATAAAGTGAGTCAGTCACACTAAATGAAGGAAGTAAACAGAGCGAGGAGAGCATATGTTACAAACCAATTTAAGCATTTATGTATGGCCATAAAGCAATTGAGGAAATTAAACCATGAGCGAATGTCTTGTCATTTTCTTCGCCTTTGCTGCTAATTCCTCCCTGCATGGTGCCAGTGGAATCATTTTTGGAGACAGTCTTTTTCCTTTCTTTCTCTTTTTTTCACAGGGTTTCTTGTAAGACTAATAGGGCTTACTTTGCAGGAGTCTTTTTTCTAGCAATCAAATTGTGAAATATCTAATTTGTTGTTTTTTTTGAGGGCCCGGCTTTTTAAAATCAGGCTGGAAAAACAGCGGATGTTTTGAATTATTCATAGGGTTTTAGTCTGCTGGGTATCCTCAGCGAAGTGAATATAGCTCCTGTTCTGGCCCATGAGCAAAGTGATGTAGTCTAGTTTTCTCATGTTCGATAGCGCGGCAGTTCTTTAGACAATTGTGTTGCGCTGCATGTTTTGGTCCTGTCTGGGCCCTCGTAGGTCATGCCCACTAAGCCTGCTTGATCCCTATTGCTCTCAGGAGGAGGCAGAGACCTTTTTATATCGTCAGATAGCACAGGTTAAGGACAGCCCTTGCATGCTTACCCATGCTCATTCCGCAGCCAGTGCTGTGCTGGCACGGCTCTAAGTAAGCCACCGGGGAGTGGGCTTCGGAGAGAGATGGATTGGCTTGATTTATGCTTCAAGAGGAACAGCAGGCAAATTTAGCGATTCTCCATATAGTGTCAACATTACAGACTTTGTTTCTGGAAAGACATAAACAAACTATAATGAATAGGCATGTTGATTAGAACTGTAATTTAATTTAAAAAGGGAATCAGGCAGTAACGGCATACAGTACTGCTGAAATGTATTTTAATCTAAACGCTCAACAATGAAAAGAGTGTGAGGCAGAAAAAGCGATTAAAAATTTTACTTTAATAACAATAAATAAATGATGTAGTCTGAATAGTGGTATATAACCCCATAGTAATCAATAACATTTTGACATTTATATGTAATTTAACATTTTTGCCCCATAATTGCATCTGAGCACAATTGTAGTTATTTTCATTTTTATTAAAATAGCAAACAGCAGTACATTTAGCTGGTTCCTCCCCAGTGCCAGTTGGTGATCGGTATAACAACAGACATCCTCTTAGTGCCTTAGCAATGAGTGTTTCCAGATGTATGTCTTGTAGAATTTACAAATAACTGCAATGCAAAAGCAAACATTAAGGAAGCATTTTTAAGATAAAGTTAGTGAGAAAATGTGAATTAATATATATTTGATACCATTTACACTTCATAGTCACTTTTTTAAGGCAGTCATTACATTACTTACAAGTCTTGATGTAAAACAGTATTCCTAATGACTATTTAAATGCATAGATTGTTTTGTTTCGTTTATTTTTTTAAAATATGAACTAAAAGTGATTCCATTGCACATGAGCATGTGGAGGATTACATACTTGTCTACACGACACAGGCTACTCTTTTTTTCTTGTGTTGTTTTACTCCACAAAATGTTATTACAATGTTCTCTCAGTATAGCACTGCTCATCTCCAGCTGGAAAAAAGTAAGAAAAATCCATGTCTGCCTCCAGACTGCTATTCACTGAATGATAGTGTGTAGCACATTCAGTTTACCCTGCAGATCGTTCTTAAACTTTTAGAAATACTCTTCTTCACATAACAATCACAGATGTGTGCTTGAACAGTGAACACGACAGCATGGAAGGAGTCAAATAAGGGCTTTAGTTATTAGATAATGATTTTAGCATCAGTTCTCTGATTGCATTCCTTTTTTCAGACAGAGGAAATGAAAGCCCAGCAGGGACACATTCCCTAAAATGAGTCAAAGTTGTGGCTTAGAATGGAAAGTCCAATACAGCTTAGTTTTTCCACCAGCAGCAGGATGCATGTGCATTGTTTACTGGGGGTGAAAAGTATTTCAAAGATTCTTCAGAAACAGGCTGCGGCCTCTCTCTCACGTCGTCAGTATTCAGTAGTGTTAATATCAGCTGCTTTTGATGTCATTATTTTTGCAGTGAAAACAATTAAAACATAATATTTTTAGACATTGGTGCTTACTATTCAAAGATCAAGCGTGCAATCAAATTAGCTACAGCACATTATATATTCTGCATTTGAAGACCTTTAGCAAGACTCTGAACCTCATTGTGCCTTTGCTTCTTATCTCTGGTGGAATGTAGATAATCCGAATAAATGAGTAGAGCTTCTCACAGAGAAATATGAATCCTGCCAGCAAATCCTGAATTTATTATATTTCAGAGTCCTGGTAACAGCTGAGCTGGGTGAGGTTCAAAATATTTGATTTGAATTCAACAGTAGATCACAGCAGAGTAAATCCGACCAAGTACTATGTGGCTGCATATTGAGAATGAATACATGAATAAATGCATTGGCCAAAATGCTGTTGCCACTTTTGGGAATTTCACACACTGCAATATTCTATAAAACATATTTAAGTTTCCTCAGAACTGTTACTTATTTTGATGAAGCCATCTTCACACCATGCACTGATACAGAGGCAGGAGCTTCAATTAGCTTAATGCAACTATATTGATGTCGCTTCAAAAATTGCTGTTTTTATTGAAACTCCAGCGTCTTTTTACTGCAGGTACAGCTCCAGCTGGTTTTCGGCACTGCAGTGCAGTTGCCATTAAGAAAAGCGTTGTCTCCTCTATGTGATGCAGATCTGCTTTTATTAGTTTTACAACCAGGTACACAAGAATTCAGGCTGTTTCTGTGAGCACTAAGCTATCTCAGATCACTGTTGTTGTTTGTTTGTTTGTTTGTTTGTTTGTTTTACAGCTAAATTAATATACAGATGAAAAAAACCCCAACACATTGAGATACAAGGCAATGGGCAAGAAGATGAGGAAATTAGCCTTTTTGAAATGGTGGTTGATGATCTTTAGATATCAGCTTCCTTTGATTGTTGGCACAGCAGCTCATTGAAGTCTGCTGCGCTGTGAATAGAAATACACCAACGCTAAAGCTGTGACCTCCAAATGGCTATTTACTGGAGTACACTTCCATTTTCCACAGTCCTCTCCAAAGATATTATTCAAGTGTGTTGCTCTTTCTGCCACTCATCTGAATGTTTCAGCCTACTGCACTCTAGGACACCATTGATCTGAAGGACAATATTTTCACTCAGTCTATAGCTGTTCCTTTATTCTTGGCATTAGAGTTGAACAAAAGCAGTCGTCTCTTCAAATCCATTTGTATACTTTGCTGTTAATCTCTAAGAGGTCTTTGAAGGCACCCGGGGAAATTCTTGTTAATGCACAAGTCGTTAGTTAAAACTGTGACTTATCAGCAGACTAGTAAGACTAGTAAAGACATTATGCAGTGGCAAGGACACAATGATTTGTCCCAGTGCTTTTTAGTAATCGTTCTTATTAGCTGCAAATGACTTCCTTTACATAGTCCAGTACCCTGCTATAAAAGTGCCATGATTTTATGACAGTACAGGCTTGAGTCGAGGCGCATTTCATTTTCCACAGGAAGGCTATATCTGTCACAGTGTTTCACAAGACTTGTCACTCCTAAAATGTGAAAGGAGCACTACACTCTTTCATTCCTGTATTATATTTCACTAAACATCAGCCATCTTGGATGTCGAACTGCTGCTAAATTTCAGCAGCTTTTTCATCCAAAGGGATGCTAATGGTAAAGTAGAAATAACATTTTATATATATAACTACACGGTAACCTAACAAAATGGCCAGTCCCCTAGCAACTACATTCATAAAATGCATTATGTTAAATTATTAATTATTAACTATTAACTATATACATATGAGTGAAATACTGCATTCTGTCATCAACACTATACATGCTAATATTGACTGGTTTTGTAGACAGACATGTCTGATATAGGTGTTCTGTCATTCATATTTTTTTTTCTATTCCAGGATTGCAGTGATTCATCCAGTAACTTGAATAATTCGACTATTAAAAAAAATCCTCTATGAAAATTCTTTGCTTCATGCTTTGTTTAATCCAAGGCTCTGTAGCATTTAGTTGTCACCACGGAAATAGTTGTTTCTTATTAAAAACTTTACTAGAAACAGTCAGCAGGAGTCCGTGATCAAACCACATCTTTAGCAAGCTCCAATATCTATACGATATTTAAATGAGCTTGCTGAAGGCCGACTACAGGCGTCATGCTTTCTATTGTAGTGATACCAGCAGCAAGCAGGGGTGTACTAAACCATATTTAAGGCTTTTACATCATTTTTTCATATTTAAAGTAAACAAAAATATCTTAAAATATAGAATTAAAAGTGGTTCTTCACAGGCTGATAAAAATGTACCTGTGCCAGTAATACTCTGAGCCTGTGACCTATTATTGTTAGGGTGGACACAGAATTGTTATTAAGATTAATCATCAGAGCCTCTGTTTTCAGTAACACACACACACACACACACACACACACACACACACACACACACACACACACACACACACACACACACGAACGAACATCAAAAAGATGCAACATAGAACTCTGTTTGCCTCGTACTAATGTAAGAAAGCTCTCCAAGGAGAAAGAGCAAAGGCAGTTTTATTTTATGCCTTAGTTTAGATTTCATGTAGACCTTATTTTCTTTGACATTACCGCACTTACGATCATTTATTTATTTTTGCATTTAAGAAAGTTAACAGCTTACATAAAGACAATGAAAGGCTTTAGTTTTTTGACAGATGTTGTATGCAGATAAACTATTAAAAACCTTAAAATTTTTAAAATGGAAACCACTGAGAACATATCCGATTACTCGATTCACCTATGGAATAATCAACAGAATATCCAGTTGTTAAAATAATAATAATAAGATAATAATAAGCTGCAGCCCAACTGTTATCCGTCTTCAACAAGCAAAAAACAAAAAAACAAAAACCCCACAAAACCAAGTGTCCATCTCATCGGTCAATTCACCATTTCCCCCCACCAGCATCAGACCATATTTCAAATAAAACTTGTTTCCATCCTCTGCTCTTGTGCTTCTTTTTTCCAAGTCTAACAATAGCCGGCTGTAACGTCCTGTAATTGGTGAAAGGCTGAAACATCAAAAGAAAAATAATAAATCATGGATGAGTTTGATTTGGGAGCCACCAACATTTGACCATGATCCACTTCTCAGTCCACTGAGGTCTCACACTTCATTTTTGGTTGATATCAACGTGGAAATTCTCAAAGTCGGGACTAAACAAGTTGGGTGTGGAAATAATTAACCGAGTCTTATTAGTCAGAGTGTTAGATATGGGGGAAATGTGTAGATGTAAAAACCTGTCTCACTTTAAAAAAAGACCAAGTATTTGTTTTTTAACTCACCCTCACTTAGCCTCAATTCTGATGCATTGGGACAACTCTTTAGCGTTCAGCTTTCAACATGGAAAACAATAAAAACCTACAAAAATCTGTGTTAGGTGGGGCGATGGATGACATAATTACACACCCTCTAAAGAGAAGAAAACAGCCAGACAGGAGTTCTCCTGGGAAACTCTTCTGTTCTCCTGGTTTTGCACTTTTGTTTTTAACTCCACATTCTTTCTTTTTCTGTTTGGTTGGGTTTAGGCACCAAAATAGCTTTTTCGGTTATAGAAGGAAAAACCACAGTTTGAATAAAAGTACATAGTTTTACAATGCTAAACACACATTACTGCATTAAGCACTTCCTTGATTACCACTGTCCAGTGACAATGACAAAACATGAGTTTTCAGCTCATAAGAGTAATCTCCTTTCCATGATAAAATATTCATTTTGGTGGTTATGTTTTGGAGAAAAACATGCAGATTAGAAAGATCGGGTTTTTGCGAACTTATCAAAGAGTCCAAGAATAACTTGGAAAGGACAAGTCTATTTATTAATGTGGAAACCTGCATCTTTCCTAATCTGAACCAGAGCTTTTGGGACCTAAACCCCACCACACTTGGGAACCAATATGATAGATCTAGAGTCAAATTGTCCTTTACACACCCCAAGCATTTACAACAGCCTTATTCTAAAATTACATATTGAAAACATGTTGGTGAACTTATTCCTGGCAGTATATTGAAAATGATGTCTAAGAGATGATCAATGATTTAATGAAGTCAACCAAGAACAGTCTATTCATACTCCTGTTGAACTTTAACTTAAGGCAGCAGTTAAAACTGGCTTTATGGTCCATACGTCTTTCTTGTTTTATTTGGACCAGAGAATGACCTGTTTTTAGAGAGCTGAAGTAATCTTCTTTTTCACTGCAAGCTTGTAATAACATCGATTAATGCCCCTAAAAAATATCCATCAAAAAATCCATGAAAATGTTTTCCAAACATCAGCTGTTCATATGAAATGCATGATATGCAGTAGCTTCCGTCTTAGCTGTATCCATCGTCCTTGCTCTCTCCTTTCCTCACTTCATTGCATTTAGAACATTATGACTTTGCTGAGTGTGTAAGGAAACATGAGCACCACTGACATTAACCTCCAGTTTAAAGTGACAGAGCACACAGAGAGCCAGTCCCTTTGTTCAGACCTGTGTGTAGTTGAAACAGGGCGGGATCGACACTGATGGAAATGGAAATTGAGCTGATTTGAAAAACCTGTCGAAATTGATGCAGTATTGTTTTTAAAAGCTGTCTTCTGGATGGTTCTGGACTCGTGTTTGGCCTGAAGCTTGGACTCTGCAAATAATTATGAGTCAGCTACAGGAGTCCACAGGAGACTTGGTCCGGGACACGGTTGACGGTTGATGAGTGTGACCATGACGTGTGCACTTCTGAGTCACTTTCAGTTGGGTTTTAGTTTGAGGTCAGAGACAATAGTCCTCCTTTACATTGCACAAATTTTGCAATTAGCACCTGTTTTAAAATTTCTCTTTTTCCCCCATTTAATTATCGTTCCCGTATCTCATTATTTTGGCCTGCAGCAGTGACTCAGTCAAGTTTGGTTCTCATTTAAAGACATTACGAGCAACCGTAAAACATTTCTTTCTCTGTCTGTGTGAGCATGCCGACACATTAATCCACATTCAGCACCGTTTCCAGGCTGCCACATTCCGTTACATAAAAGTTTAATTCATAAGAAGATTTGAGCCAAAACAGTCACAGAGAAACAAAATTACTGCTGAGTCTCTGTTTCCTGTGATTTGTGGTGGCAGGCACATAATTTGTCAAAGAAAGCTGTGCTGTGTTAAGTGTGTTTGTACAGTGGTGCGGGCTAACCGCATGCCAGCTCTGATTTTAGAAGTGGTAATATTTAATGACTCTACAACACCCGTCTGATTTGTGAGTACTTGACTCTGAGCACCACTCCTTCCTTTTGGTGTCCTTTCTGATTTGCTACTGCCGATGAAAACCAAGACATTTAGTTGCATTGCCTTTCAAGTCTTAATGTAAACATGTCAGATTTATGGAGTTTGCTGGGGGGGGTGAGCGTGTGCAATTATAACAGAAACATCACTGTAAGTGGATATATCAGCAGCTGAAGCAAATTCTGGTCTACTGCAGTTTTACTTTTTCATTTTGGTCAATGAAATGCCTGCTAAAAGACTTTAAATCACGAAAATATCCCTTAAACATTATCTGGGAGTGTAGACATGATTTCACATGTTAAATCCAGTACTAAGTAGAAAAAAAGAAAAACAGACCGAACCCCCTTTTTCTCTACCGAGACTTCTTTCCACTACAAAGAATAATTACTTTTCCCAACTCCCGTGCCATAATTGGTTACTACTCTTTTATCTTATCTATGTGCGCATAATTATCACAGTCATCATATTAGATTATTTCATGCATAATAAATGAACTCAAACTGTGTGGGTAATTAGCATGTTAGGATATGTGCCACGATAAGAGGTTCGCTCTCTCAAAGAGGCTATTGTTCAAGACATTCCTGAAAAGTGAGAAATGCAGAAAGAACTGAAATATTGGATGATCACTCTATAAAGTGTCTATTTATTTTCTCTGTGTGTGTTTGCACTCACATCTCGGGTACATTTCTCATAAGAAGTAATGTTATCTTGGACTCCAGGTTTCACACAGAGTAGTTAATATGCGTAAGATGCAAAAAGACATGGCAGGAAAATGGAGACTACTGTAAATGCTTGACTTTGGCAGCAGTCTGCTGTATAGATCTTGTTCAGTCCAAAGGACAGATGTGCAGCACTTCAGTCAAGCTTTCAGTAAGTAGGTTATAGTGTGCTGTTAATATAATAGGCATTTAATATTTCTTAAACTTCTTGACATTTTCAGAATATTTGTAGGTTGTCTTCAAACAAGCTTCCATTATAATACAACATTACTTATCCTGCCTTTTACAAATAAATGAAAGTCAGTTAAAGGCTAACTAAAAAATAACATTGTGATACAGCTGTTAGTCATGAACAACAGCAACTCTTTCAATTGAAATAAGTAAACCTGCTGCTGGATGCATCCTAGTTTAATGCTGCCTGCTTGGAAACAGTTCAGCTATTATTTAATAAGGGGAGCCAATCAGGACGGCAGTTTGAATTGCCTATAAAGACACTGGGATTTGTGAAAATGCAATAGCTACAAATTTTACTACTCAATTAAAGTCCAATTTTCAAAAAGTGTTATTAAAATGCAGTGTCTGTCATGTAAATAAACAGAGAAAAAAACGTGAACTTAAAATACAGGTGATGTCACTACTCTGCAGAGAAACCATCATCGAGCCTAAATTTAGACTGTTTCGTTTACGGTATTAAAATAGTTTTATGTATTTAAATGCAGGAAGCATGCAGCTACATTAATTCAAAAAGTTTAATGTGTCAGTATGTGCTCATAAATCAGTATTTCAAGGCTGAAAGTGACATTGTGGATACTTTCAGGTACATACTTTGTCCTGCAATATTTTTGGCACTAACACCTGTCACTGATAAGTGCCTAAAACCTGCAATACACCGTAATAAGGAGTTATATTTTGCCATAGCAAAAATAAAAAGCCATATCCATATTGTGCCCAGTGGCTTTATTTGACCCCTCCCCTCCCCCGATAACAAAAATCCCAAAAAAAAGAAGAAAGGCAAACAAACAAAATCCTGAAAGTTTCAGAGTTTGTACAATTAAAATCAGCGTGTCTTCTGCTATCAGATATAATTAACTCTGTAATAAAATGTTGTGTGTGCATGTGTCGGGCTGTGGGTGTGGGTGGTGCAACATGCAATGTTTCCAATACCTAGCTGAGAAAAAATTTCCCACCTATTTTCCACGTAGACATTCATAAAACCCACACTATTATACATTATTATATTTCTAAATGAAAATAACATTAGAATCTGACAAACTCCACTGAGATCAATCCAGACAGAGAAGTTTTCAGCCTAAGAGGTGAAAAAGCACCTCAGAGGAGTTCATAGGAAAGAGCACTTTAATTACCAGCGACTAAAAAAAATTGAGTAAAAGAATGAAAAATGACACATAGTCACGCACCCACACAGCTCTCCCACGCACTATGTGACTTCATAAAGGTTCATCTCCAAAGAGTGATGATGGTTTTGTGCTAAAAGTGAGTTATAAACAGCTGTGGAACTGGCGTCGTCTGGAGACGGTACAGAGTCAAGTGTGTTTCTGTATGTCTGGGCTCGAGTCTGGGAGAAGAAAGACAGCTATCCAGATCCCCCTCCCCCTGGCTGCTCTCATCTGGTCAAGGTCTCCATACCGCTCTGCTGTATCTATGCCTGGATCCCTGCTGGCACTGCCTTGGCATTGCTGTAATGTTAGTGTGGTGTAAATGGGAATTTGAAATCTGATAGTGCTGATTGTGGATGAAATTTGTTTTTTTAGTTTAAAGAGCTTTTCAGAGGGGATAAGTAATTTCGACAGCCTCACTGAAATCATCAGTGTTTCATTAGTGCTCTGTGCTCACACCTAAAGATTGCTGTATGTGACATTGTTTTTAAATGTGATTAGTACCACACATCTGAACTTTAACACTAGTCTTGTACCAGGACTGTAAGGGGATTCTCCAAATGGTTCAAATGGAGACCGTGTCTCAGTCTTTATCTTTTTAGAACAAGTTCAGCAACAACAGTCTCATAGACTCATAAGGCTCCTGTTAAGTGATTTATCATTTGGATTTGGTGGCACAGAAGTTTTTAAAAATGTCTCTCTGGCCTGGTTGGGGAAGCATTAAGTAGCCAGAGCAAGTCCTGTAGTTTATCCAAGATGTATGAAAACCCAACCATTCTGGTTGGTAGCAATAACTGAGTTAATGCCTCCAATAATGAGCCTTTAGCTCTAATAACTGAAGCCTGCAGTATGCCTCTTTCAACTCGCCATTATGTCTAAAACAATAATTGCACAGATTCAGACCACACCACTGCTAATCCAATTGGCCTCATTATGGAAGACTTTTTTTCTAGATTGCAATGTTTCCTCTGAAAAAAACTTCTTGTTAGGAAAAAGCCTTTTAGATAGGTTTTTCTGCAACAGGTCAATCATTTCTGTTCCATGTTATTACCTGTTATATAGTAACAACAAAAACAGTCTTACCAAGATGTTCCTTATGTTGTAAGGGACAGACCCTACAGTGATACAGAGAAAACTACCAAAATTTAGACAAGCCCTTATGAGCAAGAACTTAGTGACAGTGGAAAGGAAAAAAAACTTCCCTTTTTTAAACAGGAAGAAACCTTCAACAGCACCAGGCTCAGAGAGGGGCAGCCATCTGCTGCAACTGGTTGGGAATTAGGACAGGGGACACGACAAAAGACATACTAGAGACAGAGATTACTAATAATGAATGATTAAATAAAGTATAAAAACGCAGTGAAAACAAACAAGTGAAGAAGAAACACTCATGGGAAGCCTCTGGCAGCCTAGGGTTACCTGATCCAGCCCTAGGCTTTTTCAACAAGAAAGGTTTTAAGGCTAATCTTAAAAGTAGCAAGGGTGTCTGTCTCCCAAATCCAAACTGGGAGCTGTTTTGACAGAATAGGGGCCTAAAAACTGAAAGCTCTGCCTCCTATTCTACCTTTGTAAATAAATATCCTAGGAGCCGTAGACAAGCCAGCAGTCTAAGCGTGAAGTGCTTTATTGGAGTGATATGGTACTGTAAGGTCCTTAAGATAAGACGGTGGCTGATTATCCAATACCTTGTATGGGAGGAGTAGGAGCTGAAATTTGATTCTGAAATGAACAGGGAAGAGAACCCAGTATTAGAGAAAAATGCTCCCTCTTAAAGCATTTGGATCAACTGAAGGTTTTCCGTCAGAGAACTCATGTTGGAAATTATATATTCACCAAAGGATAGAATTTGGAATATTTAAAATTCTTTCATGCTGCAAAATTCATCTTCAGGTTTACTCACTCCTCATTCCCATTTGGAAATTGACAGCTAAGGTTGCTTTGCAATATCATCTTGAAGTCTATTTATGCCCACTGTTAAGGCACAGGAAGCCTCTGCAGAACGATAGGTGTCGCCACTTAGACAATACTGCCATGTAAGTGATGTTATAGGAAGAGAAAAACTCAAAACTGTAAGCAAAGACTTTGCCAAGTGTTTTTTTGTTGTTGTTGTTGCAAAGTCTTGTGGCGCAACACGCCAGGTTACAAAAATCAAGAGCTACACAACTGGGCAAGGTGACATGATGTGACATCAAAACTGGCATGTGACACCTGGGACACTGGGCTTGCATACAAACAGAATAAAATCATGTGGGTCTCCTGGATCCTGGATCTCCTGCTAGCTGATGACGACAAGACTGCAGTCTTTGTTCACAAACAACACAAAAACTTGTTGTGAGTTGCTTTTTACAGATTTTGCCAAACTAAGTTCAGTGCCTGGCTGCCAGTCTCTTATAGATCTAGTGGTAACCTAGATAAGTCTTCTTATCTAGCTTGAATATGAAAAATATCAAACTTTTCTGTTAGAACATTTGTAACACGTCCATCCATCCATCCTTACCTATATTTGGCACTCCACCCTTTTTCTGCTGAGAACCATGGACTCAGACTTGAAGGTGCTAATTTTCATTTCTGTTACTTCACTCTCAGCTGTAAACCACTTCAGTGTGAGGCCACAGTCTAATAAATTCAGCAGAACCACATCATCCACAAAAAGCAAAGACGTGATCCTGCAGCCACCAAGGTGGAAGCCTTAAACCACTTGGCATTAATAAAAATTGTAAATAGAATCAGTGACAGAGGGCAGCCCTGGTGAAGTCCGGCATCTACTGGGAATGAATCTGACTTATTGCTGGAAATGTGGACGTGGAACACGTGATTTTACCTGTGGTTGCTTTCGTTCTTGTTTTTTTTCCCCATTTGTTCAGAGCAAAGTTGACCAATGGGCCACTCTCAAAAAGAGACGCGTGGTTAAGCTTCTCAGAAAGGATTGGCTGCAGCGTAGTGTCAGTTGGACTGTGAAGGTGAGACCCACCATGACAGGAGATGAGGGATGACTTACACCTGCCTTCTTGATGCCCTCTTCAAAACAGGCCTGCTTATCTTTCCAGGATATGAGAGTGTGTTTGTACAAGCTAGGGCTGGGAAATTGAGAAAGCGGTTTACTGTTTTGAGGTTTTCTTATAAGTCTTTTGTGTGAATCTCTCAATCTCAGTGAATGGCATGCTACTGTTCTTCTTCTCCCCCGTGGTCAGTGGTATTTATAAACCATCACCAGCCGACATTTACAGACAGAGAAGCACCTTCAAGACACTATTTTCTGTACTGGGAAAAGGACAGAAAGTACTTTGTATTTAACTACCTGGATATGGAGCTGGATTGTGGTGGTGGCGAAGGGGGGGGGGGGGGGGGGGGGGGGGGGGGGGAGGGGGGGGGGTTAAGTGGTGCATCTCTAATGTGTGGAAAAACATTGTGGAGGCTACAGAGAGAACCAGGGTGTCAGTAAATTCTGCAGCCTCAGTCCACAGGAATGTCATGAATTATTATTAGGAGCTGTGCACTCTGAACAAACAACTGAAGCAGACATTCAGTGTGCCAGTGAAAGAGTTAACTTTCTTCCTTTGGACTCTCACCAGGAGGGAAGAGTCAGAAAGAAAAAAGAAAGGTTAGTTTGCTTCAGACACTGATGGGGAATTCCTCTCTGTCTGTTCTGCCTTTGCCGCCTCTGCCAAGTCCATTGTGCTTCTGCCTTCCCGAGCTGTTTCATGCTCAGACAATGAAAGAGTGTTTAAATTTGCAGCAAAAAAAAGTGTTACCTTTATTCCTACTATGGCCTCATTATTTATATAATGGGCAGACACTGGCTGTTTAAATTCAGAGAGAATGAGTCTGCTGTAACCGAAGCTTTCTTTGTGCTTCCTTCATCCATCTTCTTTAATGTACATATGGGAAGCACTTTTTTCTGTCTGAGAGACATTGAAAGATTATGTGCAAAATTTACTACTGCTATACAGCACCAGGCTGAGGAGATTATCAACATTCTTCACTACATTTATGACTTTGTCATCAGCGTGTACTGTAGTGTATAAATTTCATTCTACCACATGACTCTGACATTTTATACAAGATGGACATTAAAATAACAGATCATGTCTTCATGCTTTATATCATTTATGTGCAAGATGTGAAAATCTGTAATCTGTAAGTCATTTTATGATGTATTATTAGCAACAAATTTAAAAGTACCTTTTAATATTTTAGTTCTATTTTGTGCCACCAAAACAGCCCTAAGGCATGGGCCTGGGACCTCTGTGCGTGCCCTGTAGTGTCTGGAACTGTGATGCTGGCAGTGGATCCTGGGAGCGCTGTGGATTGGGCATATTCCAGCAAACCTCTTGATCAAATGTGCTTGTTGAGAAGCTGGGTGAAAGTATTGAGCACTTGTATTGGTCCAATACACCCAATAACATGCATTTTGATGCTGTGTAAGGGCAACTGCCATCGGGCAGTATCCAAGTTGCCCCGGATGCATCCAATGGAGTGTGACTGTTAGAAAGTGCTTACGCGTAAATAAGTGTTGTATGAATGTGTGTGTCACTGGTTGAGATTATAGTAAGAAAGTGCTTTGAATGCTCAACTGACTAGAAAGGTACTACACGAGCACCTTTCTAGTCCCTAACATAGGTTTAAGCAGTAAAACCTACCTTTATATGTTTGGGAAAGGATATGAGTAACAGCAGCCAAAGGTTTTCAAGCAGAACACTGATTGTAGTTTCATAAAAAGATAATCAGAAATCAGTGATGTTCGTACTGCAGTTCATCACTTCATCTGACAATGAATGTACCCATATAAAATAATGTAAATTGTGGTCACTGGCTGTTTAATCCATTCAGTCTTCCCATTCAGTGCTTTGTACTTACCACAGAACACAGCAGTTCCATTGATTTATCACAGAGGCCACATCTTAAAGATGTGATTCATTTCACTGACTTACATGTACATCAGTTAGGAGTTTTCAAAATATATATTTTTCAAAATATATCTAAACTTGTGCAGTCACATTATAGAGATACCTCTGCAGGATATTGCATAATATGAGCCAAGACAACTTCTTTTAACTGGCCTGCTGTCTGTCTGGATTGTTTGATTCATTTTTGTGAGAATCAAGGCAGGATTCCACCTGGGAAATGCCTCTTGTGTCTCCTCTCTGTGTGTTAGATCTGACAGTCTGACAGCTGGAATGAAGTGAAAACACATCCTTTATGTTTTCAGTGTGTTTTTACCTGTGTGTTTGCCTCAAAAGATAATGCATGTAAATCTTGATATACATTTTGCATAACAGATGCACTTTGGTGCCTTGGGATATAAACTTTTTTGGGCAAGTTTTGAATCGGACATAAATGTATTCTCAAGTAAAAATATTTATCCCAGTACATGGAGGCAAGGCCAAGTAATATCATGGTATTAAAAAAAATAAAAACATTTTTGCCTTCCTTTTGACGTCTCGTACATAAGCAAAGAGTAAAGATATAGTCAGTTTCATTATATTCTCAACTAGACAAGCAGATGTGTGACGTAGGTCGAGAGAACAGTGATATTAACTTTTGATACCTATAATGACAGTTGATAAGAGGCATTTTACTAGTATCGTTTCTTAAAGGCAAGTTTCTCAAATTCAATACAGAAATTAATATTATGTTTTTCAGGGCAGTCACTTTTATCATATTCATCTTGTGATGAAGCAGTTTTATTCTGAAGTTGTCTGGTCTCTTCAGAGATGACTGGCACCAATCCATAGGGCACGACAGCTCAGTGAATAGTTTGGTGATAAGAAGAATTAAAAATGATGCCCCTTTTATAGAAACACCTTTAAATGAAGCACCAGCAGCACACCCTCGTGCTGCTGTGCAGTTTTTCAAATGTTTAATTACTTCTCAGCTTCCTTTAGCATCAGTGGTACTTTAATAAAACTTGTAGCTTTGGACTCCCAGATAGCTAACCCCAGTTAGCTGTACCCCTGCTACTCCACTAACCTGTTCATGTTTCAAATTGAATTTACCCTCTCATGAGACACCTGCCAAGCTAAAAACTCTAGTCTGTGAAACATAACACTAGAGACTTGAGCAGCCATAGTTGATTCTGTTCCTGGGGTCATAGTAGCCCCCCTTGAAGGAAATATAAAACTGCCAACTAAGAATAAATTAGATTTTGCAAGACTGGAATTCACTTTAGCAGTAAAGCACCTGTTTGCATTAATTTTGAAATTACTTAAGTCACTCAAATTATTACTGATTAATACTGAAACTGACAAAGTATGTAATTTTGATTTAAAAAATACCAGACTCATCCTCTCCATTCAGAACAGTAGTGACATGCTTAGCTGCATGTTTTTCTTAAACCACTGGCTGTGTCATGTTCAAAAAATTTATGTGGTCTTTTTTAGGAGAAATGGCATCAATTCCACTTTACATGGAGCAGCTCTCTTTTCTAGTAATCTCATCAAATTATTGAGCCCCCAAAGTGTGATTATTCAGAGTTGGGCACACAAAGCAGAGCTACACACATATATACTATGAGTCTTCTAAAAAAGAAAGCTCCAGATCAAAGTCCTTGGTATAACTCACAAATGGACACCTTAAAGCAGATAACCTTTAGCTGAAGAGGAGGAGATAGTGTTTCACTAATTTAGAAAACCTTTGTCTGGCTTGCAAAAATAGTTTTGTGCTCTATAAAAAAAGCCTTCTGTAAAGCTGGGACATCTTCCAATTCATCACTGATAGAAGAAAAAAGAATAATCCCAGGTTTCTTTTCAGTACTGTAGCCAGGTTAACAAATATGGAGGACCACAAGAGCCATGCGCATGGAAATAAAGAATTCTGTGCTTAAATAATGAGTTGTAGAATAAATTCTGCATTTGTAAATTCATTTTTGAATTCCAATTTAGTAAACTGATTTTTAAAATGCTTTTTAAAAACTTCATTTCAAAACCCTTTTTCGAATTGCACTTTAATAAAGTGATTTTCACAATGCTTTTTAAAATGGCGATTCCACTCCTCATTTCAAAATCCATTTCCCTTTCCTGTTCGCTCAGGGATTAACTTTTGGATTAGCTGTTGGATTAACAACTTCATTTTAAAAATCCTGCGGCTATTCAAATTAGCCACACCGTGGGATGTAATGAGTGAAAATGTGATGTCGACATATGTGGACGCCAGGTCCTAGGAGGTTAAAGCAGGAACTGCACACGCTAGTTTAAAGGCTGTAGGCTGCAGCCGTTGCTCTAACACTGTGTAAATGTAACAGGGCTCAGTGCTGGTTCTAATAGTCTGAGCTGCTTCCAGCTTTATTTGTGAAGAGCACAGCAGTTTACAAAACATGTAGCCAGCTCGTACAGATGTGACGTAAAATTTTCATAAGCTAAGATGACCTTAAAATAACGTGGCGACGTGCGGTGATGCTATCGTTAGCCATGTTAGCACGTTACCTTCAACAGGTGGTCAGACTGAATAAACAGGCACTCAGTCAGAGGTTGCGCTGTTTGTTTTGCTGCAGGGTCTTCACATATCCGTGTCAAGTCGAGTGTAAATCCTGAGGCTGAACGGCCTTTGTAAAAGCACACACGCTACTTAGCAGGGCGAAGCTATGAGCTAGAAAAATCCAGACAGACAGCCTGTGTCTGTCCAACCAATCAGAGAGCTCCTTACAGCCCACGGTGTGGCTAATTTGAATAGTCGCAGGATTTTTAAAATGAAGTTGTTAATCCAACTGCTAATCCAACAGCTAATCCAAAACTTTTAAAACAGCTGATATTTATTTAAACTCTCTCTGATTGTTCTGTTCAGTAATTACTTCCTTCAAACCATCAATGTGTCTATTACACTCAGTTCCTTCTAGACTGCTGAAAGAAGTCATACCATTAGTAGTCAATCTATCTCTGTTAACGGGTGGAATGGAAATTGCGATGGACCCAACCACATAGTTCACTTTACACACTTTTATTTCCCGGTTGTTGGCTCTTTTTCAGCTGCCATCCACACACAACACAACAACAACCCAGTCAGGACCCAGTTAATCATTCTAAGCCGGTGAGACGTGATCGCTGATGCCTCTCAGGTGAGTCCGCCTCCCCCGCAGCGGTGCCACAGCCCATGCCCTGCCACAACAGATTACATGCTTTTAAGATGGTGGTATTAAACTATTACTTAAAAAGCCTTTACTTTACCCTCCTGTCTTAGCGATTTATAGACTAATCTCCAACCTTCCTGTTATTTCAGAAATTCTTAAAAGACTAGTTGTAAAAAAGCTAACTGACCATCTGCAGAGGAATAGCTTATTTGAATAATTTCAGTCAAGTTTCAGAGCTCATTATCAAAACAGACAGCTGCTAATGACAGTCTTATGGTTTCTGACAGTGGATCTCTGTGCATTTCATGTTAAACCTCACCTAAGTGCAGTGATTTGATATTGTTAACCATAATATTTAATTACAAAGCAGAACACCATATTAAAGGAATTATGGTTTGAATCATATCTATGTAAAAGAATAACGGATTTGTTCGTGTAAATGTGAAGGCTTCTTCGCACACAGAAGTTCGTCACAGAGTTCCACAAGGTTCTGTGCTGGGACCACTGCTATTTACATTATACCTGATCACCTTTCATTGCTATGCAGATGATACCCTGCTTTACAGTGCTTCTGGAAAGTATTCACAGGTCAAATTGTTCCACATTTTTACTATGTTACAGCTTTATTCCAAAAATTAATTAAATTCATTTTCACCTGAAAATTCTAGATACAATATGATAACAAACTGGGTAATTATTTTTAAACTTTGACTTAAACTCTGCTCTTTTTTTTCTTTTTTTTTTCTTGTTATGAGATTTTCCTTTCCACTGTCGCCAACTGCATGGTCATAGGGGATTATTTCATTGTTGGAGTTTTCTCTCAAATATTTTAAGGTCTTTACCTTACAGTGTAAAGTGCTGTGAGGCAACAGTTGTTGCGATTTGGTGCTCTATAAATCAAATCTCTTCTCGATGCTGCTCTCATTAACTAGAAAGGACTCTGGAAGTTTTTTCACTGAAAGGCCAGACTGTAGGAAATTAGACGGGTCTCTTTTTGTTTGCTCAGTCCATCCTGACTCATCACTGTGGGTATTTTTAGCTGTAAATTCCGGTTTGGCTTTCCCCACACCGTTCACAAGGCCTATCATATTCTTTGAGACAGAGAGGAATAATCAATGTCAAATATCAGCCGAATGACGATTAGTGGTGTACATACAAAGTTAAAAAACCTTGTGTTTCACAGTGTAGCAGCTGGATAACATGCTCACATCAGTGTGCGAATAGGCTGCCTGTGCTGTGTTTTGTCTGGCACAGCTGCCTGTATCTGCTGCATGCTCATTAAATGCTGGGCTTAAATCCGTGGTGACGCCATGCCAGCTCCGGTTACTCCCTCGGGAATACCTACTATTGTCATTCACTGGCCAGATTAAAGCTATAAAACTAAACTCTAACTAACTGTTGAATATATGTGAAGGAACAATGAGTGTATTTAAGTAATAAAGATGTCCTCCATTGGTAAACCTCAAGTAGAACTGGGGCTGGTTCTTGACTCTGCGCAATACTTTAATCTCCCCATACAATCAGATTCCTCACTGTTGAGGAGGCCAAGTGACCTGATATCCTGTTTGTCAGGAGAACAGAAATATTTCTGATTGTTGCACATCCTGCCGGTTAGCGATCTGTGGCAAATACAGCTGCCGGGCATGAAGACATATTTAGCCTCTATTGTATGAGTTTGGACACAGTCATGCTCTGTACTGAGCTTATCTTTAACGCAGAGGAATGTTTTTGAAATGAGATGTTGCTGGCTTGTCAATATGTGTGGGAGATTCTTGTAAGTTTTGTACATATGAGCTGCTAGAATTGTCGTGCAAAATTAATTATTTCCTTTTATCCTTTTATGTGCCCCTGAATCTCTGTGCACCAAAAATGCTGTCTGTGTTTTATTGAAATGAAATTATGCCATAATGTCACTTTTGCTATTAGCACCGAGAGTCTGTGCATGCCAATTGATCCTGCTGTTGTCATAGCAACATGAACCACTAAACCTCTGCGCAGCTGTTGTTATGAAAGCCCTCGAACAGCTGGGGGGCTATAGCTGTGGAGGGATTGTGGGAAACAGGTCTTTTGGTCCTCCCTTCACACCTTGACCCCAGAACCTACTAGCAAACGGAGGGGGATTTAGATATCTTAAAGATGCCCATCTGGAATTTTTTTGCTCCCTGTACAGAGATTCCATATGATTAGAGATAAAGTTTAGTCAAGAAGTTGTGAATATTCACTCATTCCTGTGGCTACCCAAAACCTGCTTTGCCATGAAAGCGAACAGTGAAAATTGAATGAACCAAATGAGGCTACATTCTCTCCCAGGGTTTGCCTGATGCATTGGAGCATATCCCATTATTGATATGAGCAAATGTTGTACACAGTGCAACAATAAAGCAATCATTTTACAAGGAGCACAACTTGTCCAGGGAGTAGCACTCTGTGAGCCCCACTCCTTCAGTCATAATAAACCCTGAAACGTGAACCAACAGCAAAGACTCATCCTCCCACTATTTGATTTAATGCAGAGCTGACTGGGGTGGTGTGAACCTATCACTACATCGAATACTACCTTTTTGTAACTCGTTCAGCATTACAATGCTTTTGCACATAGACTCTTTTGAAAGCAAGGCAGAATCTTTACATATTTACAGTAATTGTACTCCATATTTATCTTTTTGGACTCTGCTAGACTAGCTTTGCATGATTCCCAGTTCAAAATAATCCTTATTTCATCTGATTAAATTTGCGAAAAGGGCCCTTTAAGTTCTTTTTGGTTGCCCCTTACAAACAGAAATTGTAAACAGGTGCAATCTAAATTTCATTCTGGCTTTGAGTTGGTTATTGGGAATATCAGTTATAATGGATAAAGGGGAATGGTGAGAATTCTAGTGCTTTGGATATTTAATATTTTATACGTTCCTTTTAAATATACATTTAAAACACATCCTATTAAAAAATAGGATGTGTTGCTGCACTTTCCTTGCAAAATTGCGACAAGCCTGTTGGAAATTCTTAAAATGAGAGCTATCACTTCTCACTCATTGAAAAAAACATCAAAAAATGAACATAGCCAACATGATGTAACCAACTGGTTTCTGGACAAAACCTCAGCATTAACAATTTGTCCCCTACTATATGATTAATGACTAATCCACAGACACACATTATGGAGTAGCTAAGTAGTAGTAGTAGTATTAGTAGCTATCCTTAATCCTAAAAAAACACCTTGAAACAAATGACCCCCCCCCCCCCCCCCCCCAAAAAAAAAAAAAGAGACAACAACAAAAACAAAACAAAACTGCTGATTAGTACTAAAGGTACTAAAAGTACTAAAAGTGCTCCGAAAAGTATATACAGCGCAAACACATTCAGGTGAAATTCAGTAACATGAATTAGCAGAGGTGGGGCCTAGCTATTGGCTGCCGCTGCTCCACATGTCAAACCAACTTTAAGCTTCAGCTGTATATAATGATTTTTACTGGTGTAAATTTTGGAATTTTAACATAGGAGTCTGTTGGGATTAACTTGCCTTTGGACCCAAGCTTAAATTGCCCTGAGAGGAAGAGGAACAACAATTTTTGGCTGTTCGGTGTTGCTTCGTTTTCACTTTGCTGCTTGGTTTACATGCCTGGACAGCCAAGACTCCAAGACTGAGAGCAAACTTTTCTGTTTTATAATGTCTGGTTGCAAAAATAATTTTCTTGGGAAATATAAATCTATACTGAAGTAAAATGTTATTTTCCGTAGAGGAAAATGGAAGTAGAAAAGCGCAAGTACAGATCCAGCGATTGTACCTGATACTGGGCAGATTAAGGAATGCTAATGTTTCTCTTGTGGATTTCGTGAGGAACAGGGTGATTAGACCTCCACTCTCCTGGGTGGAGACCCTCACTGCTCTAGCTTCCACTCTGATTTTTCTTTGACGTCGACAGGAAGATCAGCTGGGTCTCAGAAGGGCCATGGAGCGAGAGGAGGGGAATGGTGTGCACGGTGGGTTTTGGTATAAAGAGATTCCCCTCTAGGATCACACACAGGGGCCAGAGGGATCACCTAGGGAGGAAGAGCCATTGAGCTTAGGGAGGGCTCTGGGAAGGATTACCGTAAGGCTAAAATGTTTTCTTTGTGGCTGAAGGAAATCTAAGAAATGCTCTTACCCAAATCTCTGGTCTGAAGTGGCTGCTTGACAGCGAAACTCAACCGATAGTACTGGGAATAAATATTTGCTCCTCCCTTGAGTTCTTCAAATTTTCAGTATTTGTCACATTTATATGTTTCAGCAAACAAATTTTAATATTAGTGAAAAATATCTGCCACCATGTAAATATAAAATGCAGTTTTAATATGGCAGCAATTACTTTTTAAATTTTTTTTCCTAATGAATGAGAGCGTCATTGAAAAACTACATTTTGTATTTACACAAGTTATTTTTGCAAAATAATAAAATTTGTTTGATGATACGACATATTTAAATGTTACAAATATGCAAAAACCAAAGAAATCAGGGGGAGGGGAAATTACTTTTTCTTGGCACTGTACATCCTCAACATATTTGTTTCCCCCCAGATTTAAGTTTTTCTTTACTATCTCTGTTTTCTGATACATCCCCTTTCAGAAGCAAAAAACCCCAAAAACTTGATACTCAATTACACACAGTTTTGAAATTTATAAATGATCCAAGTTGACTTTTGTTGAAAATAACATTTGGCGCAGTAACAACAGTAACATTGTCAAAGGTGTAGAAGAAAATGCAGTGAAGCATCAGGAGTGTTATGTGACAAAAGGACAGCAGGAAGAGCAAAAGCAAAGGTTTATAAGATGGCAGCGAGACCTACAGGAACATTAACCAAAAGAAAGGAGGCGGAGCTGGAAGTGGTAGTGTTGAAGATGTTAAAGTTTTCATTTGGAGTGACAAAACTGGACAAGACTAGAAATGAGTCTAACAGAGGGGCCGCTAAGGTTGAGTGTATATCAGAAAAAATGAGAGATGCAAAGCTAAAATGGTATGGCCGTGCAGAGGAGGGATAGTGACATGGCTGACAAAGGTTTTATGTAGCTTGAGGTGCCAAGCAGAAGGAAAAGAAAAACACCACAGAAAATATTCAAGGATGCAGTGAAGGAGGACAGGGAAAGAACAGGATAGTAGAGAGATTGTGAGATGGAGGCACATGTTCCCCCAATGGGAGCAGCTGAAAAACGAAGGCCGCAGCATTATTAAAGTCTTGCTGCTTCATTTTCCTGTATAAAAAGTAAATGTGTTCAACTTATTTTGATGTATTTTATCACTGGAGTGGCCCTATGCCTATATCTATATCACAGCCCATCCCCACATTGTCCTTTTTACATTAACAGGCTTGACATTTTCAAGTTGAGAAAGAGCTAATAGAAATAACAAGGTCTATACAATTTAAAACAACAACAACAATAATAATCAGGATTTTCTTCCTTTTTGAATTGTCATAGGTAGCGATAAACTAGATGGATTATGGAAATGAAATGGGTTTTGGATGACATGGCAATTTGCCCAGTAAAATTAAATGTTAAATTAAATTAACCACTTTGTTTGCATCCTCAAAATAAATAAATAAATAAAAAATCTCTTTCCATTTTCTTAGTGAGACTGATAAACTTTAAAGTGAGAAAAGTATCTGGGCTCAGACATCAGCAGATTTCATACCAGTCCTCCCTACTCATAGGGTGGTACCTGCATACCACACAGAGTACTCCCGACTGAGCTGTGTAGAACTGGATAAATACCATCCCTTAAGAAGCTCTGTGTTCACAGATTGCTGGAGGTAGGTGGCCTGCTGTGAGGCCGAACCACACTCCCACTGTTCTGGGGGAGCTTTAAGTGAAAGATCAGGTGTCCAGGCCTGAATGCCTGATTGAACTTAAATCTTTTACATGTGCACCAAAAATGCTCTGTGTGGATCAGTCACAGCCAGCCAGTCAACTATTCAATGGAATTTTAACCACAGCCATTTACTGACCTCCCTGTTTTCACCTCTTCAAAATTATAATCACATTTGTACAGGGTGGGCCATTTATATGGATACACCGTCATAAAATGGGAATGGTTGGTGATATTAAAGTCCTGTTTGTGGCACATTAGTATATGTGAGGGAGCAAACTCCTCAAGATGGGTGGTGACCATGGTGGCCATTTAGAAGTCGGCCATCTTGGATACAATATAGTTTCACTAGTTTTTAAAAGGACAACTTGTTTTAGACCAGTTTTCGTAGAAGTCGATCTAGAATCTGGAACAGTCTGGCTTTATTATTTTAATGTGACAGTTTATGATGCAGACTGGTTTTAAGAGGTTAAATCTGGTTTGAATGACAACTTTATATCCTTCTTAAACAAACGATTGACCAGTTGCATTCCTGCTCCTATTATTTAATAGTGTTTCAGTATTAATAATAACTTTTGCTAAATGTTTAATAATTCTATAATGTCTCAATAGGCTGGGAGTGGAGGACAGACAGACAGAAGATAATACAACAAGGTGCTGCGTTGTTGTGGGCAAGCTAATTGTAAGGTGCCATTTTCCTGTTGTGTGATGTTGGATATTATTATAAGTATCAGAAGCAAATCTATGTGCGGTTTTGTTTTGTAGAGAAATGTTGAGAAAGCGGCATCAAGATCAGTTCTTGTAATAATTTAGGAGCACAGAGTCACATGTAATTCATACTTTACACATGGTGGCATATTGTTGTTGGGTACACTGTGACTGATTACCCTGCTGAAGTTCAGTTTAACCAGTTGAATTTCAATCACCTGAGCAAACTTTATCCCTATTTCTTCAACCCCTGAATTGTTATGTTTACTCGCTTCTTGCTGTAGTTTGTCTGTGGTTCTGTTTTTTGAAGTTGTTGATTATTATGATTAACCCTTTAGTAAATGAACTGTTTGTGCACATGTTACAAGTAAACAATAGAGTCAGTTATCAATGACACATCCACACAAAAGAAGACCTGGGTTTCAGGTAACTCACTTATTCCATGTTCTTTCCTTTTTTGTTTATTACTGTTGTCTTTAGCTACTGTTTAGTTAGTGTTAGTCAACAAAAGTAGGGAGTTTAGGAACAGATAGTTTTACTTAAATTACCCATTATCAGCCTCCTCTGTCAGGCTTTTGAGACATACCACCCTAGGTGCATGTGCACTAAGAAGACAGCAAGAGGTCACCTGAGGAGTAGCCATTTACCACAATTAGTTATTGCTCTTGTTATTTTACTGGTGAGGTCAGGCTTATATTAGCAATCTCATGTAAAAATGTGACTTCATTTTCTTTAAAGTTATACTAGTTAAATATAAAGTGTGTTAAAGTGTCCTAGTCATGAATGATAAACTAGAAAAATCAGGTGATGGGAAAAACATATATTTTCTGTATGTTGTTTATAATGTTGAGCAGAAATTATGTGGCGATGGAAACCACCATCTTTAAAAAGACCATTACTTTCTGATGATACCTGGACCTCCCGGAGACCAAGAATAGGGCACTTCATTGGTTTCTAAGAAACAATTGTCTGGCTTTTGAATGTTACTTTGGGCTGGATAGTGGTTCTATATTACATTTACATGACAAAACAACCCATTAATGCCCTCAAATTGTTTTTTAGATCCTCATGACTGGAACTTCTTCCCACAAAACACTTAGTTTGCTGCCGAGTCATTGAGACAGCAAAGTAAAATTGTAGCGTTCCACTTTTAGTAAATTATAGGCACTCATTAGTGTACAGTTCATTTATCTAGTTTTTCACTGGGGACATTGATATCAAAGGGGTTGTTGGGAGAAAAAAACAGGTTAGGTTATTTTCTAATTAGCTATTTTAGAATTATTTGAGGAAAATGGAAAAACTCAGTAGCATAACACCAAAGCCAGTATAGTACATTCTGTACTGGACAGCTTTTACTCTAAGGCAGGTAAAGACTATGTTTTGCCTATTTGTGCTGTGAAGGTACTTCCTATAACGAAGAAGTCGAACTTTCATGGTTTTAAAACAGAGCAGACATGTACTTCTTGGGAAAAAAAAGCCAACAATCAACAATGTTGCCATAGTGGGTAACAACGCTTTAAGCTGTAACATTATTTCTTTGGCTAGTAGGCTACATTTACCAGTGGCTTAAGTTACTTTGCCCTTGGAATAATTTCAGATTCTATCTCTCTCTTTGATGTAAAAAATACACTAACTGGTGTTTTTGTTTGTCAGTTTCGTACGTTGGAAGAATGGAAATGATCACATAGCACCACAGCATGCTACAGCATTACATTACAGCTGTACTACTGCTACCCAGTACAGCAGTAGTTTAGTGCTATTTCACGCAGGATCAACTCTAAAATGTTTGTGAAGCAAATGGTGAAAGTCATAGTCCTATATAGTCATAGTCCATATAAGGATAGGATTGTAGTATCTGAGGGTTGCATGTTGTTATGGTGGGTAGAACTATATGCTCAAGTCAAGAAGAGATTGACCCAGGGGCCCTTCTCTATGGAGTCGGCATATTCTCTGTCACATGTACTGGGAATTGGCTACAGCTGTGAATGTGAATGTGAATGAATGCCTGTCTCTAAGTGTTAGTTGTATGTCAGATTGGCAGGCTGTCCAGATGATATCCTCTCCAGCCACCTGTATTCCATCAAAGGAAGGTTTCAGAGTCACTCTTGATATCGTTCATCAAGCCTCCAGTTTGAAATGTCTGATTCTATATTGTAGCTACTCTATGTATCAATTTCTATAAATGTACCTTCCCTAGGAAGAGCTTAGTTAAGAAGTTAAGAGTTAAGAACTAAAACAATGGAGGAGCTGTACACACATGGCAATCTAGTTTTTTGCCAAGCGGTGTCTGGTTATACTAAGCCATTTGTCTCCTCGTACACACAGGCAAGACTAATCGCACAGCCAGTCTTCATGTCCTCTCAGCCCCTAAGTGTCCCCCACCTCCTACCCTCTACACCCAGAACCTCCACCACGATTCCCCACCAAGGATTGTTTTACGCTTAATTTTGTTAGACTTAATGAGATTTCACTAATTAAATCTCCTCCTGGTTGGAGGAGACCCCCTACCTCCCTTTACATTACCCCCCTTCCACTTACTACCACTGCTGCCCATGGAGATTGTGCTCGTTTTAGACAAATAAACTTTTTTTATGAGAAACAGGACAGTGGGAGTTTTTCAAATTTGATTGGGTTTGTAAGGGCAGGAAAAGATGAGCTGCAATACAATAGAAGTGGCAGTTTATGTGTATTAACTTCAGTACTGCTGTTCTTCAGCCATATTTTGAAGCACAGTAGCCAAAGCTTTAAAGCAACTCCAAGTGACAGGTCATCACAACCATGCACACATGTTCCAAATACATGTCCCTAATAATAATCCCTGCTTAGCTGCATTGGAGTGCTAAAAGGGAAGTGCTGAAGGGTGGGACTCTCTCAGTTCAAGCAGTGAGGCCTTGGAGGTCATTGTTGACAGCAGCCGGTTGCCCTGCTATTGTGGATGACCCAATGGGACTCTTGCAATGACTATAGTGGGAGCCAACCTCCTGTTTCCCGTTTGAGTCCCGGACACCTAGTGCCAGCTTCGCCGCTTGGCTCCCTGGCCAAGAAGTCCATTATACCCCTAACACTCCCCCATCTTCTCCCTCTGAAGCCTCTGTGTCCATTGTAGCCCTGCTCCCCCATCCTCTGTCTGATTTATGCACATGCACATACACACCAAACAGCCTCACATGTGTGCTGTGGCCCTCGGGTGGGCGAGTGGGCAATGTGCCCGTTTCAGATGTGAGTGCTTCCTTGATGAAGGCCCATGCTGATCGGATTTCTGCCACCTGTCATTCAGTTTAGGAGGCAGGAAAGGGGGCAAGATTGCTAGTGGGTGGTGTGGAGTGAGAGGGTTGGGGATGGACTTGGGGGGTGGCAGCACAGGAGAGATGCCATGGCAATCTGGCTCAGGTCCTGCAGCCCACTGCTGTTTCAGTAGTCTCAGAGCCTCTCAGACTCAAGCGGTCCTTTTTGGTCAGTTTATTTTTTTCTTAAAGTTCCTGCACAATAAGGTACATATCTTCTCTATGATTGAAAGAACACAATCAGTGCAGTTCAGTGGACTCAAAGAAAAATCCATGTTGGTTATTGCCAACGTTGTATTTGCTATGATGGCCAGAGGCTTTTTATTGCAGCCTAGCAAATCTAGATGGGGTTTTTCTTTTGGCCATCCTTTTCCAAAAAAATATTATACTATTAATAATTATCCCTTGGTGTAAGTCATTCTCAGTAGCCCAACATATTTATTATGAATTAGGTCCTTATAGATTGTTGCTGGTTTAGTTAAACTAGCATGGAGATGCTAATAGACAGTGCATATTATACATATCTACTTTATAACTACAGTTACTGTAACTGGGGAAAAAAAGGACAAAAATGTTAACACTGTATCTATTACAGGTATACCTCATGTCGTTTAGCTGGTTGCTTTTGACAGATCTGAAGCTGTATATGTGCACTATAGCTTTCACAACAGACTACAAATAATAATGCTGATATTTTAAGAAGTAATGAAATGATTTTAGGTACTAGTTGGGCAACAAAATACAAAATTCACCTTCAGATAGATATTTTCTTCCAAACTTCTGTGACTTGAATGTGTTTGACACTTAAGTTCTTCATTAATATCCTCACTATGCTTTCCCCTCCATCACATTTGCTACCTCTGTGCTTAACCAACATCCTCCAATCCATCCATATCCATTTCTCTCTCACCCGGGCTCTTTACCCTACCAACCCTAATTGTAATTACGTTGATTTAACTTAGACACATGCGGCTCCCTCCCTGCCATCTGAATGGAAGCTTATTAGTTTGAATATTTTTTTTTATATTTATTTATTCCAATTTCTCAGGGTCCCTGTCGGCATTTCCAATTACTCTTGTCGTGCGGCTGTAATTGCCTCCATGCTAATGGCCGCCAGACAATCGTGCTAAATGAGGTGAGGCCGAGAGGCTAGGAGCCTGACTTCATTAAGATCTAATGGGATTTTATAAGGGGGACTGAAGACCCAGCTCATCAAAAAGAGGGAGATGGAAGGAAAACAAAACAGATGGAGGGGGAGAACCAAATCACCACCACACTAACTTAGCTTGCTCCTTTCCATGGCACTCCGATGACAAAAAAGAACAGGTTACTCTTCTTGCACACGAATACTACCTAATTATAGAGAAATACAGTGCTACTGAAAACTGCACAGTGCCTTACAATGAAAAAACAGACGCTGCTAAAGAGATAAGTGCGCATCATTTCTCTGGTTGTCCAGTTGATCATAAAAAGCAGCAATTTTATGTATCTCAGGCTGTTGGAAACAGTCTCAAGGCAACTGTTTCTTTATTGGCAAAGTAACATCGTATATATAAATGATATATTTGTGGATAGACTAGAACGTCGAGGTCAAGTCCTCCCACATTTTTCACACGTTATTCTCACAGAGAAAGATGCGAATGCATAGCATGCACACAAAACCATGTTATGAGACCAAAGCAATACTGTAAAACTGCATACAAGTTAAATCACGAAACCAGAAACTAGAGAGGGCACGCGTAATATTTCAGAGCTGGTATTGTGATTATCTTATGATGTATTGTTGTAAACATATGTACTTGGGTGCAGGTTTCACTTCATCATTGGGGAATGTACATTAAGTTGGTCTTAGAAGTCCTTTTCCAAGAAACGTTAAAGATCAAACACTATTTCCTACATTCTGAGGATTTTTACTGCAACTCCTTTTTCTGCATCAATGTAGTGGTTAAAATCTCTACATTTGGGAGAAGGAAACAGGTAACAGTTCAACATATAATAAAATACAGTAAGGCTCTCAGGCATTCTTTATCATGTTCACATATAGAAGTGCATAGATACGCTTTCTAAATATCAGAATAGATGTGTCTCCTGCATCTTCCTCCTGAAGAATGCACCTATGTATGGAAGAAGATGATACTGGTCATGCTGTTTCTTTCCTTCACATGTTTGCTTTGGTAAAAAGGACCTCAATTACAAATGACTAATCGTAGATATGATCCTTGATATGTTGTCTTGGAAAGTGCAGAAACAAATTCAAATGTGCCTCCACGGCACGTGATCGCCTACAAGTTCTCTTCTCTGCCTTTAACGTAATACATATTTGACCCATCACCTACATAGAACCTGATTAGGTAGAATTTGCAATATCCATCTGAGTCACTGTATTCAAGATGGTCGAGCAACATGGCAGCTTTCAAAAACCAGTGCCCCCCTCCTATGTATTTTTAGTTGATAAATTCCAGGTTTATGAGAATTAACCAATAATTCACCTCTCCTCTGGTTGGAAAAAAGTCCAGTTGTGTGGAAATCCATATAAAAACATCTCTTCAGCTAATGTTATCTGTAACCTTGTTAAACATTATCCTGATTAATTTATTGGTTCAATTGATTACTTAGTTTTACACAATAGAAACATTTTTTTTTTCTGAGGTTCTTTTGTGTGTGTGTATTTGTGTGTGTGGGTCAGGCAGGGGTAATTATTATGAATTTCTGAAAAACGACAATTACAAAACAAATCAAACATTATGCAGCATAAACTTTATAGTGGGGTTGTGAGTGCTGGACTGAGACATACAAGCAATTCTTGAAAGATCTGCTGTCAACTGGTCGACTGTTTCTTTTTTTAAATTAATTTTAGTCATCTTGTTTTAGATCAGAGACAATGCAAATGTATCTGTTCTTTCGACAACATGCAAATATGAATCCCAGAACCGCTATCCAGGGAAATTCAGTGATATAAATAGTGGTGAAGAATTGCAAAGTGTATGTGGACACAGTGGAAATAAGGCCAATTATCCAGAAGCTAGATCTGCTGTGGATTCCAGAAAGGTAAAACTGAGTTTTTATTTCATTTTTTAACAATACAATGTTGACTTTATTTCATTTTAAGAACATAATGTTTAGTTTAAAACTGACATATTAAATAATGAATCATGCGTTTTTAAGTTCTACAGGTGTACTGCCTATATATACATACAGGTGTGACATATACCCAAGGTGTTTTTAAGTCAGAGCAAGCATAATCAAGTAATGATGAACTAAACCTGTGTTAATACACTGCAAAGAAGTCTGCTCATAGTAAACTGAATTGGTTGGTTTTATTATTGTGCCATGGACAAAAAAATCACCAGCCAGGTTTATAAACCACCATAATTTAAAAACAGTGTTCCATAGAAGCTACAATAAAATGAACATTTTTAGTAAAATACATCGATCCTTGTGTTTTTGTTCTCTAGACTTTAGGCTCAAATGTAGCTTACAGTTAATAGACTTAAGGTTAAAATATCTGATCTGATTATCTGACAAAACCCTTCTAGATTCTCAAACACTTCATCAAATATGTATCCTCAGCTCGTCACACATATATTCATATGACCCGTTTTCCTCCAAGAGGTTTATAAATCTGCCAATTTTAAGTGCTGGGAAGAATTCCTGTTCTCAACTTGATAAATTTGCTATAACAAAAAGCTTCAGAATTGTCCTTACTTTTAAAATGTTGTTTAAATACATGTTTAATTCCATAGAGAAAAATGTGATTTACTCCAAAGCCAGACCTTCATTTCTGACATTTCAAGCAAAAAGCACTATTTTCTTACTATTTCATATTTTTGATCTACACTGTTAAAAAAAACATCCTAAAACAACGGTAATATTCCGGCAGCTGGGGCGCCAAAATACGACCGTGAAATAACAGAAAATCACTCCCCATAAAAATACGGTTATTTCCAGTAATGAAAATACAATTAGTTGCGCTAATTTGACATGGGATCTCGCCTTTTTCAAGTGCCACTAAACATTAAATCAGGAACATGTTAATGTGATGAAACAATGAAACCATCTATAAATAGGAAAAAAAAACATCTTAAAAAAACGGTAATATTCCGGCAGCTGGGGCGCCAAAAATACGACCGTAAAATAACAGAAAATAACTGTCCCATAAAAATACGGTCATTTTCAGTAATGAAAATACAGTTTGTTGCGCTAATTTTACATGGGATTCTGCCTTTTCCAAGTGCTTTTAGACATTAAATTAGGAACATTTTTACGCGATCAAACAATGAAATTACCTATAAACAAGGTCACTGAATGTGGAAATATGAATCATAATACGTAAATGTACAGAAATATACAGTTAACATTTGGTTTAAATAATAATTGATTGCATGCCCTGGGACAGACTGACAGAGGCGAGGCTGCCATATTGCACCATCGGCCCCTCTGGCCATCACTAGTAGGCGGTAGGTGAAGAGTCTTGACCACGGACACAACAACGGAGAGTGTCCGAGCCGGGGCGCGAACCAGCAATCTTCTGATCACAAGGCGAACTGCCAACTCTTGAGCCACGATCGCCCTAACTAGCAACGATAATAATACTTATGTGATGTAACACACGCTTATAGGGATCATGTTATATACTTTTCCATAGCATTACATTTGAATTCAACAGTTCAATCTTTCAAATAACGGACAGATATTTGTGAAATCATGATACATTTGTGAATGTATTTTAACAATCTAAATATGCATATGCACAGACAGATACATTTAATAATCATGACAATTATGTTGTATTACATTACAGTGATTTAACGTTAATTTACATTCAAAATGTGAAGTCAAAGTCTATTTACGTAACTTTAATGATATTCTAGAAGAACAGAACATTACTGTAAAATGCACAGTAAAATACCTTCATATTAGGGTTTTTTTCCTACGGTCGCAGCCATACCCGCGACCTTGTTGTTAGTTCACATTCATTGGCCGATGCTTAGCGTCATGTTATTTATATTATTGCAATTCCTACCTCTACATTTCTTTTTCAAAATATATAATTAGCACAGCGTGTCCGTGCAATGTTTTACATTGTGGCATGCAGAGAAATCTTAACAAAGAAGCTCACAGAGAGAGATTGAGCTTGTTATTTAACCCCAAGCTGGTAGGGGGAGCTCCTTATTAAAACACTTGCGGTGCTACAATGTGCCTCAAGGTTCAACAACAGCACAACAGAAGTCACTCATGGTACAGCACTCTCTCTACAAAACAACAACTATCAGTGACGCTGCACCACGGCGTAAACACAACATTCAAGATAACAGTTTAAAGTAACGTAACCATAAACAATAAAACAAGAACATCTAAACAGCAGCACATGTCCCAAGGCATGATGGGAGACATTCCTGGATGTATTTTTACGATCTAAATATGCATATGTACAACAAAATATATTTAACAAACAAGTAAATTGTGTTTTATTACATTTACAGTGATGTTATGTTATTTTACATTTGACGTGTCAGATCACAGTCTACTTATGTAAATGTAATGATGTTCTAGAAAAACAGTACACAACTGTAAAATACACAGTAAAATAATTTGACATTAGTATTTTTTGGAACAGTGTAGGAATCCATCCTGTATTAGTCTGAACAGCCACAATATAAGGAAAATCATGATCTGCCTCAGTCAAACTGCCTAAATTCTTCTTTTCTCACTCAGTTTTACCTAACAGCTGTCTCAAGGCACTTTTCTGTATATTGTAAGGTAAACAATAATTAACAACAATAATAATACTAAGAAAACAGTTGAGAACAGAACCTGCCAAAGTTGAAAATTATACTACTCTGTTATACTTTTTATTCTTATCGCTTTATTAACCAAGATTCACACAAGCTAATGGACTTACTTTACTTTTACTTTTGCTTTAAAATAAAAAAATTATCATCTTCCAGTAGCAAGTAGAAGTTTCTCTCTAGGTCAAAATGGTTCAGGAGTAAGGTAATGTGAAGCACAGATGGTAAACTCTGTCTGTGTTCAGACAGCAGTACCTCGTGATTGCCTTGTGTGACTATGATGCATTAAATATCCCCATGAAACTCATCTTCTTCTTGCAAAACCATGTGAATTTTGTCTCTACAACAAACACTAATGGAGTTAGAGCCAGTTAAATAAAGCTTGTAAAATGGGCCCAGCAAAAGGCCCATGGTAAGGGTTAAAGTACTTACCGGTACCAAATCTAAAGCGACATGTGAACTGATGCCAGTTTAGGATAATGCAGTAATTGCAGAAATATAACTATGTCCTAAAGTTTCACAGTCAGCTGAGCTACCAGGTTACATTATTTATATAATAATATAGTGACTAACAATGTAAACAAAAGCTAAAAGGATCATTTTCCAGATAGAAAAAAGTCATACTGAGTCATACTGAAATATAGAATAAATTCAGTGTGAATCTTTTCCACAGACTTATCGTGAAACAAACAGATGTGTGTAATCGTTTGGGCCTTTTCAGTGTTTTTTGTCCCCTGATATGTTGTCCTGGCTGCGCTCATGGTGGGATGGTGGTTGTGGTTTCAGGCTCGATCCTGGTAGGAACAGCTGTCCTACAGCTGCCATCTCTTCTGCTTCAGAGGGGGAGGTGCCAGTGGGGAGGCTGAAAAACAGTCCCAAACCTCCTGGGTCAGAGCCCTGGTATGGCGGTCTCCCTGGCAACCAGAGCTGAGACTGACTGCGGTCTCGTGTGTGTGTCTGTGTGTTTGTGCATGCGGTACATGTGAGTTTTAGGGAGGTAAAGGTGCCGAGCTGTTCCTTACTTTTTTCAGTACCACCTTCAATATAACGATCATCAAATGTTTCCCTAAGATGATATGGAATGAGGTCAACAGAGTTCATGAAGTGTAAAATTTCCTTCCCTAAAAAAACAACAAACAAGCCCGCTGAAACCACACAGGGATGATTAATATTCGGTCTCTCCCTCTGTTTCTCAACATAAGGGAATGTGAAGCTCTCTAAGACCAAGATACTGAGAACGGGAGGAATAGAGAAAATGGGGGAGGAGAAAAGCAGTGGAAAGAGGAAGATGTGAATTTAGAGAAGAATGAAGAGAGAATATTGACGAGAATGAGAAAGAAAACAAGGGGATGCAGAGGAGAGGAGACGAGAGGGCTCTGGAGATGGAAAAGCAGGGGGATGGACAATGATGGTACTTGGCTTTGGCCCCATCAAAATAGCAGTTGTCATGCTAACTCCACCCCCTTTCCTCCCTTTCTGTTTCACATAAACTGAGGTGCTCCTTCATCTCCGGGCCTCAGAGCTCTCAGACATTGTCTAATCACTTACTATACCTTTAAGAATGAATCTTTTACTATAAGTGGAAACAAGTATATTGCCTTAGATTAGTTTGTTGTCAAGAGTTCTTTCTTCTTTTTCTGTTTGCTAAAATGTCATGTTTTGCATTGACTTGAAAATGCACTAACTTTTACACAAATGCTCCAAGAGGTGATTTCAAAGTTTTAGTCACTGCTGTGTGTGTGTGTGTGTGTTTGTGTCTTTTTCCTCTAAGCTTTGATTTATATCCAAGCTGTCTGTGCCCACTCCAGTCAATGTATATTGATACAGTGGTTGCTGAGTCTTGGCAATTATCCTATACAGTGCATCCTGGCACTTTAACTTGAAATTATAGCGCCCACCAACCTTCTGTGCAAACACATTTGTTGAGACAGGTGCGAGTTTGTATTGTGTTCAGTGGAAGATTCTGTACAGTCCGTTACAATAAGCTCACAAGGCAAAAGCACAGTAACAGGTGTTAGCTGTGACACATGAGCAGTATTGTGTATTGGCTGATCAAGGTGTGAGAGGAGTGTGTGTGTGTGTCTGTGAATGTGTGTGTATTTGCGACAGAGAAGTGCTTTTTTTATTGACACTGGCAGCACATACTGTACTTTGGTGCAAAATGAATTTCAATTTACTTCACTTTTTCTTTCTTTGCTTCCTTTTTTTAAGCCAGCAACTTATGAAGAGAAGCACATTTTAGACTGAAATGGCACAATGCGCATGTTTAAATGGAAATTTCTGCAGTGGCTGTGACAAACGTGTTTAAAGCATTTGTCATTTGAACAAGACAACACTTAAAGAGAACATATTGTTCAAATCAGCGTTTACATTGTTTTTAACATTGCTACGTGTCCCCAGTGTACACTACACCACAAAACGACCTTCTTTCATCAGCCAGAGTGTGTCTGAATCTGCTGGCAAGCAAACTGAGCCTTAAATTCCAAAAGAGCAGCTGCCACAGCGCACTAGCTGTATTTTCTTGATAAAGATGCAAAGTCTAGAATGTCTATAGGATGGACAAAAGATACTTCATGAAATCTAAAAGAGCAAATCTTTTATTATTTGGCAATGCCCAAAGCTGATATGCTCATTAATCTCTTATAATAAACCGCGTTGACATGGAGAGCTGAGGCCTAGCAGACACCAACATTCCAGTGCACAGGCTATAAGGAGAAAAAAAACACCCACTGTACTCTTAGCATTTTTTAAGCAATGGCCATTATGGAAAGTGCAGTTTTGCTATTAATTTTTGAAGCCTGCAGGTTGCTATTTAGAGTGTATATTAATGTATCATGGGCTGTGTTAATGTTCTGCCTAACCCTTTGATGTACAGTGTATTAGTTGAAGTACTCAGTGATATGCCAACAATTTTATAATGAATTATATTGTTTTGATTGCGTGTTCAAATCAATCAATGGATTGCTTCTTCTTCTAGAGAGCTGAGTGTAAAAGCAGAGCTCTCAATTTACCAGTCGACCTACCTTCACCTATTGTCACAAGCTGTCAGTAGTGACTGAAAGAATGAGACCGTGGATACAAGTGGCGGAAATTAGCTTCCTTCGAAGGGTGGCTGGCCTCTCCCTTATAGATATGGTGAGAAGTTCAGACATCTGGGAGGGGCTCAGAGCTCCTTTCGCTGCTCCTCCACAGTGAAAGGAGCCAATTGAGGTGGTTCGGGCATCTGACAAGGATGCTTTCTGGGCGCCTCCTGGCTAATGTGTTCCGGGCATGTCCTATCAGGAGGAGGCCCCGGGGCAGACCCAGGACACACTGGAGAGATTATATCTCTCTGCTGGCCTGGGAACGCTTTGGTGTTCCCCTGGACAAGCTGGAGGAGGTGGCTGGGAAGAGGGAGGTCTGGGCTTCTCTGCTTAGGCTGCTGCCCTCGCGACCCGGCCACGGATAAAGGGAAGAAGATGGATGTATGCTTCTTCGTTTTCTTTTGACAAAATGGTAACAGAAGTTGAATTGCTGCCTTCTGACAGTTGAAAAGAGAATAGTTAGTCTTTGCAAACCAAAAGAGAAAGATGAGATCCATTTACACAGAGCTATCGAAAATGCTCGTGACTGCACTTCCTAAACAGACACAATAGATTTATCTACCAATTATCCATGGCACATGTTAATGCTAAGTGTGAACGTGTGTAAAAACGGACATTTAGTTAGTAAATGTCATAATAGTTTTAATAATACTGGAATAAGCTAAGTAGTATTTCTGCAGTGCACCTTGTTGGTGATACCTATATCAGATTTCAAATGGCTTCTTACAATGACGTCTTGTTCTTCTGTATGTTATATCTGTGGTAACAACTGCAAAACGTTGGCTTTATTTTAGATTTACACTGATAAGATGAACTGCCACTTCAAATAAATCACATATACATCCCCAGCTGGCTGCAAAAATAAAGACAAGAAAGGAAAAGTGGGTAACCCACAGTAAATCTTATTTGATGAAGACGTAGAGTTGAAATAATAAACTGAGGGATCTATTTGTAAAACTGCTAGAGTAACTATGTCACTATATCTTTGTCAACCTGGATATCTTTAGTATCCATTTTTTGGTAATTGTTGTTTTGGAAAATACTTTTATAATAACTCAAAATTTTTGCTGCAGTGTGATGCACAAAAAACAAACATGAAATCATCATAAAACATGAAATTTGTATGATTTCACATCCACAGGACTGCAACATTTTAGGCTTCAGACATCACACACGTGTGTTTACCATAGCAGATGCTCCATGCTGCTTCCCAGGCCTGTGGCTGCACACCAGTGGAAACAACAAACAGGAGACGGATCTTGAAATGTGCCACATTCTTCTTCTTAGTCACAAGTGGGCCAGTTCTGGCAGACCGGTGACAGGAAAACACCAAACGTAGATGGGCTGGACGTTGTTTCCATAGAAACAGACCTCATGCGAAAAGGTCACTGTCAGAGGATTTTCTGAGAAAAAAGGCACGGAGATTATAGGTGGTGAGGGTATGGGGCTGTTTCACTATCCATTTTTATACACTCAACCCCCCTCCCGACCAATATTCCAACAATGATAAAAAATGTAGGATTTAAATAGCGCAATTACATGGCTGCAAATGGTGAGAGCCCCTCTCTTTTTATTAGTATTTCTTTATTCACTTTTGAAGTCGAGAATTGAAAAGGGAGAGTGGTCGACAGCCTGCACGATGCCTGAGCTTTGTGTTTCAGTGCAGATATGTCGCCTGCCTGCCCCCTCAATCACTGGCAGATTCTTCTTCTCTCCCCTCCCTCTCAAGTCATTTTAATTAAGTCAGTCTCACTGGCATGGTAGGCAAAGATAATTGGAGAGGGTTTTTGGATGCCATTTACTCTAAATGACGCCTGTTTCTTCCCATTCTCTCGCCTTTTCCTCCACTCCCACAGTTTCTCTCACTACTCCCCTCCCCTCAGCTCCCCATCTCCGGGCAAAGAGTTACCTATCTTCCCTTTTTCTCTTTTTCCGTCTTATATTCAAACGCGAAATATGGATTAACCTCTTCTGTGTGGCTGAGGGGACGACTTCCAGTGAATTGCAAATTTTGGCCAACGCTGCAATTTATTTGAAATGGCAAATCAGGCAAAGCAATTTACTGGAAATGAGGAGCTTCTTTGAACTTTCCCTCTTTGAGAAAGTTTGTGTTTTCTAATCGTGTGTAGGAAAGACTCTTATAGAATTGTCCATCCTGTACTTTAATGAGAAAGTACAATTCTGGGTTTTGATTTGCTTCATTATGTCTGTGAATGAGGTGTCGAGGATTGCTGTAAAAAGCCTTAGTCACTGCATGTTGTCAGTGAGGATCAGAGTATCCGTGTTCCTATATTACTTCCACATGTCAGGAGCTTCCATTAAACCAAGCTGGTTTGTGTTTAGTGTCGACATGCTTGCTTCAAAGTCACTTCACTAATATATGGCCTAAATCTGCAGGAATGTACAGCACATAAAATGTATCAATGGATGATTGATAGGCCAAATTGCACACACTGAAAGGAGCAAAAACATGTGTTCAAATTAATCCACGTTAGCAGCACTACCGGTGTTTCAGTGGTCTATGGTGTATGTCAGCCATGTAGGATGTGTGTGAGTGTTAAGTGTGCATGTGGGGCTCCCTCTATCAATCAGGAAGGGTTGGGTCCTGCTGCTGAAAAGGGGCTACAGTGGGCCACCCATCCAGTTGAGCGCTCTGGGGAGATCCAATGTCCTCAACGCTTTAATGCACTCCAGATGTCCCTTCAGCTGAAAGAAAGAGAGACAGAGAGAGAGAAGTGAGAGGGGGGCAGAGAGAGAATTGGAGGCTATAATCCTCAAAGCAGACCTCTAGCTGTCTCACAGCCTATAGCTCTGGTTTGGGGGATTCTTGCCGGTGCACCTGGGGCTTTGTGCTGTTGAGTTTCATTTCAAAATAATAGTGATTACATATATCATTTTTTGTCTTTAGCTTTGTTTCCTTCCCATGTCATCAGCAGACAAACAGCTAAGTATATAGTTGCTAAGGGGGTGGGGGTGGGGGGGCGTTGTGGAACTGTGACAGTTATTTAACACAGTACTCATATGGTACTCTTGTTCTGGTTGCTAATTTTAATGAGTGCAGTTTTCGGAGAAGTTTCTGAGTTTTCCATCCATCCTTGTATTTGATATCTTATCTGTGGCAGGGTTGTGGGCGACACATTCTAAGCTCAGACTTTTCCCAACCACCTCCTCGTGCTCTTCTGTGGTGAAACTGAGGCATTGCCTGTCAGCCAAAAATCCCTTCAGAGTGTCCTGGGTCTGCTTTGGAGACTCCAGTCAATGTTGGAAACACCTCACCTAAGAGGTATCCAGCAGACATCCTAATTAGATGTCTGAACCACCTCAACTGGCTCTTTTCAGTGCAGAGGAGCGGCAGCTATACTCTGGGCCCTCTTGAATGACCAGGTTCCTCAGTCTACTCTATCACACTCTCTGCATCCAAAAGTCCCCCGGGGTCCACTGGACGAACTGTTCCATGGAAACCTTATTTTACAACTCACTAACTGTGAGAGTTAATCTGCTCTCATTTTTAAATATCACACCTGGAGAATTCAACTGTAACAAGTCTTTTCCAACATCTATGTATTAGGTTTCACTTTTATAATGCTGTGAAAAGTATTTTCTGATTTCTTTACATGTTAGTCACAGCTACATGTTTCAGATCCAGATATCAATTTTCTTCTGTCTATCCAATAAAGGCCACAGGCACGATACACCATGGACGTGTCAGCAAGTCTGGGACAGGGTTAACACATAGAGACAACCAGTCACATCAACAGTCAGTTTAGAATCACCAAACAAACCTAACCCCATGCATGCTTTGAGGGGACTATGAAGTACCTGCGATAACTGGCAATGCGAATTTCACAGTACTCTGAAGAAATTTTGTCCCACTTTTCTTTGCAGAATTGTTTTAATTTAACTACATTAAAGTTTTTTGTTTGTTTGTTTTTTTAAGTATGAACAAGATGTTTAAGGTCATGCCAAAGCATCCCAATCTGACTTAAGCCTCAGCCGTGGCCTGTCCATCCAAAACCTTCTTTGTTTTGAGCTGTTCAGAGGTGGATTTGCTGATGTGTTCCAATTATTATCCTGCTGCACAACCCTAGTTTTCTTGAGCTCCAGGGAACAAACTGATGGCCAGACATTCTCTCTCAGGATTTTCCAGTATAGAGCTGAATTCATGGTTTCATCAATTACAGCAAGTTGTCCCGGTCCTTAAGTAGCAAAGCAGCTCCAGATTGTCAGACATCCACACGTATCTTTAACTACTTTAGATGATGTTTTGGGTTCTTCACCTCCTGGATGTGTTATTGTTATATTGTTTCTCATCTGTTCTTGAGTGTCTTTAGATCGTGACGTGACTTGTTGCTTTTTAGTCTACTTTTATATCTTGATTCAGTGGGTCTGGCAGTAATTAGGACTGGGTGTGGCCGGTAAGACTGAACTAAGGTTTCTAGCAAATGTTGTTAATTGTAGTTAATTCAATTACTTTTTCACATAGGGCCAAGTAGATTGGCCCTATGTAATGTAATCATCATAACCTCAGATGATCTTTGTCTGATATTAAATCTAACATTTGTTCGATCATCTGAAACATGCACATGTGACAGCTATAACCCAGAAACAGGGCAATTGTTTTTTCACAGCACTGCACTTTGCCAAAACTGTGATGTGCGTAGACTTCACACCATCTGTTCTGCATGAATGAGATATTCACTTTTTGCAGCAGTGGCCACAAAAAGCTGTGTGATACTCAACTTCATTTCAGACCTGTGCACAGTAACGTTAACCATTACAAAAGCAGGGCTATGACTATGACTGGTAAATGCCCAGAGTGCCTCTCTTCTGGTAGGAATCCAGTTTGGGGCCTACATAGTGACTTTCATTTGTTCGGCGTGTCTTTCTACTATGACCGTTCTTATTCTTTTCTTTTTCACCTTTTTCACAGCTTCTCCTCTACATCCTTTGCGACCTTGCGCTCTCCATTTCCCTCTGGACCTTTTCCCTATCCTCCCTTCACAGCCTGCAAACATCTTTCTCAGTCTCTTCTCACCTTCCCATCTCTATATTTTGAGCTCTTTACCTACCTACTTTGCAGTGTACCTTCGCCTCTACACAATGAGCTCCTGCTGTCCTCCTTTCTGTCCGTCCTCCCTGTCATATTCAGCCCTCTCCCTAAAGCATTGCAGAGGAAATTTAATATGGGTTTATTTGGTGTTTCGAAGAATTCCATTCAGCTGCCAGCTCTCTTTGCCCCCCGACACTAAGACAAACAGAGCCTGTCCAGCCAAGAGCAGCAAACACTGCTGGTGTTGGCTTCATTATTTGGTCTTCACATTTCAGATGAATCCAACAGCACTTCATTTTCTGTTTGTTCCCTTCTTATGAGCATAGCTTCAGTTTTAGATCTACTTGCACCTGCATGTCTTATGTGAGCTGGTCTGTGAAAGGAATTAGATGACATCCATATGGTATTTACAGTTTATAAAGTGCATGTAAGACAGTTTTGCTGCACATTAAAAACAGCTTCATATGTTACCGTCTTAGGATGTAAACAGGATGTTCATCCTCTGCTTTCCATTAGTTTTTATCAGAGTTGTTGCGCAGTGAGTAGTAATGCTTCACTGATGATGTGCAGCTGTTATTTTTACTTGAAGCTCTGATACGCTTGTGGTACCCTGATACCCTGTTATTCAGTTGGAAATGTACAAACTTAAATACAAAATGACTGCCCCAAAAGTGCAAAACATGAGCGCCTTGCAGTTTTCTTTTAAATGTTCTCACTATATTCTTAATCCAGTGTTTAAGAAAAATAAAACTATGAAGTTTTGATCACCCCACTGTTCCCTTCTTCACTTTGCACTTAAAAGCTCCCAACTGGAAGTAATGAAACCTGATGAAAAGTTTGAAATGCAAAATGTATGTTTCTTTCTTTTGCTTTTTACTCACGTCCAATGGAAATACACTTAAATGATCTAAGATAAATGTGTGATGCACTGAAGCTTGCACTCTGGAGAGAGAGAAATGTTAAAAAGACAATGAAAAAATTAGATTTGTGAAGTGTTGAGCAAAGTAACCTTCCTCACATCAAAGCATGGAAGTCTGATTGAAATTATTTCAGTGATATTATCTCTACCTTCTCTTGTTTATTTTGACATTTAACAGTGGGGTGTTGTGGGGCGGCTGTAGCTCAGGAGCTAGAGCAGGTCATCTACTAATTGGAAGGTTGGTGGTTTGATCCCTGTCTGCTCCAGTCTGCATGCCAAATATCCTTGGGCAAGATGCTAAACCCAAGTCGCTCCCCGATGCATCCATCAGAGTATGAATGTGGACGAATGTTTGGCTGGACAGACTGTTTGTGCTGGTATGACATTAGACAACTTACCTCATTCACCCATTCATACATCCACTGTGTGGGAAAGTGCTTTGGGTGCTCAGCTAGAGAAAAACAGTGGTTTACTTACCACTAAGTATTAATGAGCATTTTCTTCTGTGACTTTTGTTGGAAATGAATTAAAATCAATTAAAATTAATTCAGCTGAATTTCTTGGAATCCACATTTGTTTAGAATTTAGTGGATTTAGGTTTCGATTTAAGTATCGAGTTTAAAAATGATTTCCCATAACTAAGCTTTATTCTCACTTCTGCTTCAGTTAAAATATATTCTGTGTCATCAGACCTTCACATAGGAGATAATTAACTCTTCCAATTCTTGTTGTATTGTTTTTTTGTACTTTAAAAGTTTTTTTCCCCAATGTTTTCATTTTCAAACAAAAATCCAATGTTAAATACTGGAAGTGAAGAAGTGATAAATACTTTTTATCACTTCTCCAAAAGTTGATTCTGTTCATCTGGACGTAGCGTTTTCTGGGAGAAACGTTGCATCACTCATCCAAGTGACTTCTTCAGTCTCAGCTGACTGCAGGTTTCCAGCTGACTGAAACCTGCAGTCAGTTTATAAACTGTTTATAAGGTTGGGGAAACCTGCAGTCAGCTGAGACTGAAGAAGTCACTTAGATGAGTGACGAAACGTTTCTCCCAGAAAATGCTACGTCCAGATGAACAGAATCAACTTTTGGAGATTTATTTTCCTGGATGATTGAGAATGCATCAAGACTTTTTATCACTTCCTTTTTGTCTACATGAGTCAAAGTAAATTCACATTGAAATCAAAGCTCTTATCTGCTACAATCTACTACTACATGAAATACAGAACTGGCTTACTGTTGAAAAAAATAAAATAGAAACAGGTTTACCAAACCAAGATCCCAGTTGCCTTCGCTTCACTCTCTGCTTTGCATGCTCAGAGAGTATGACCTGTCATTACTCTGGCCGGGCTTCTCAGTGCAGAGCTGTCACACATACCAGTCTGCTCACTCATCTCAGTCTCTAGTTCAGTCTGGCCACCAACAGCTCTCTTTAAACCTACTCCTGTCTCTGACTGCTTGCTAGCCTTGTCCCGCTAAGACAAACTCAAAACAATCCTGTCCCTAACCAGAGCTATGCTGACACTCAAGTGGCTAACACTACAGACACACACACACAAATACATAGAGAGAGAGCCACCCACCTTCTAATCCCCTTCTCATTAATCCCCCACTAGTCTCCTCAAATATTCCCTTCTGTTGATCTCATTGTTAGGGCGTTTGTGTGTGTATATTGTGGGGGTGGTTGTGCAACAGGGCCTTCTGCAGGTGGCTCCATTCATTAAATTTCACTTTCAAACATTAGCTAGCCTCTCAGAAGACTCTGACCAGTAGTAGTCAGCTACCTATTTTATTTTCCATTGTTTTCTGTATGGTTGAGTCCACACATTTCCTTAACAAAATAAAGATATCAGTGCTAGTTCATGGAAACTTGAACTTTTTTTGAAGGTTTTACAGCATCTATGGAGGTGGAAGCTAGAAAAAAATGATTAACCTCAACTAAATTTTTTAAATCTTCAAGTAAAATTGACTTCACAGTTTTCATAGTAAAGTCAGTTTTTGTAGATTACAAACACATTACATTATAATTAGTCAAACGTGCTCATTGCTCATTTGCCCACAGCTGGTATCACAAGTATTCGATTGCAGAACTCAAAATTAAATGATGACATGTGTAGGGATGGGTATTGATAAGATTTTAACGATTCCGATTCCATTTTCGATTCTGTTTAACGATTCGATTCTTTATCGATTCTCTTATCGATTCTTTTTTTTTTTTTTAAAAAGGAGAACACTAAGGTCGATTAGCTCAGAGCTTTGTTTTATATCTTCTCTTTGAACAAGATAGAAATTTAGGAGTAACATGGCCTTACAAACCCAACAGTGAGATCTTGAGAGATCCAGCCTACGGCTCTTCAATGGGGTGTCACAGGGTCCCCAGGAAAAAAAAATTGTAAATGTAAAATAATAAAATAAATATTCTTGTGAGACATATCACATATTGACGGGGTCGGGTTATGTTAAAAAGTATAAATTGTTATACTTTGTTCATTGGTTCAAAGGTACCCCACACTTCTTTTTTTGTTTGCTTGTTTGTTCTGGTGTATTTTTCATTTGAACTGTTACTCTGCCAGAGTACTCATATTTACAAGATGGCATTGAACGCCCCATTGGTGTATCAGGAAAACTATTTTGTACGTATGTTCCTTGAAGGGGATTGAAGTCGTTCTTTTTTCCACCGCAGCGAAGGGCTAGGAGTAGGAGAGGAGCTGCTGTATGTTTTTGTTATCGAATCGATCTGATTGTGAAATAAAGCATATGCAGTGAGAAAGCAACTCCAGGAGTCATCCCTGCCTTAAAGCTGCAACATTCTTCTGTAGCAATAACAAAGTATAACATAAATTGTTCTGTGGCAATTACACAAGAATATCCAGTAATGTCCCTGCCTACAATTAAACACATTCACTTACCAAAAATCGGGGGCATCTGCTGTGGCAAATGGGTGCAAGCCTTTGACCACAAACTTAGACACTGCTCGGTGACATTAGTCTATCCTGGCCTGAAAGGAGACGCTACCGGTAGACTGCAGCGAGAACTGTCAGCGAGCGCCAGCCAGACTCTGTCTGTCTCTCTCATCATGGTCACCTACATGTACAGTAATGGCAGGTCTTGTAATAAGGCAGATCGCGCTAACATAATATGCACTGTTAGTTGATTATTTACCTGCCGCATTAACGGGAGAGGACGTGCAAACGTTAGCGCTGCTGCTGGGTTGAGAGTCAGGAGTCCGGAGCGGAATTAAAAACGCGTGTCATCGCGTGTTTTGTGAGCAAATGCTTTTGCATATTCGTAGTGTTTCCTCCCTTAAATGAAATATCTACTTTGCAAGTTGCCCTGTTGTCATCGGTTCTCATAAAGTATAATCAAACTTTTGCGCGTTTGAGCCGCTTAGGCGCCATGTTTCCTGCCAGGTAAATGACGCTCCGCAACGTGGTGACGTCATTCGGGGCGACTGGAATCGATAAGGGAATCGTTTGCAAAAATGGCAAACGATTCCAAGGAATTGAAACAGTGGGAACCGGTTCTCAACAAGAACCGGTTTTCGATACCCATCCCTAGACATGTGGGAGAAAATAACTAAATAATCTTTGCACTATTGCACAAAAAGAGCATTGTGCAAAAGCTGTGAGATATCCCTCATTTCCTTATATTTTACTAGGAACAGTGGAATAATTTATTAAAACGTGTAAATATACATGATTTTAAATACTGCTTTTGTCATAAACCATTATTCTTCAACACCGCCTGAACTGTCGTAAGCTCTGTACACACTGCAAACAGTTTGCAGCAATGTAGTGACCACCAAGCAACCAGAGCCTGGAATGTCTACAAGCAACCAGCTGGCAGCTTCATAGCAATGTGTGACAAGCGAATGTGTATGTGTGTGTACGCAAATTTAGACAACCGTTCTTGTAATTTCTTTGAGTAGTCCAGGTTTCTAGAAGCAAAACATTCTTTTTACAGTGTTGACTGCCTTTTATTTTGGTGTCTGTTAAAATGATCCTACTCTGCACAGTTTTGTATGGCTTGTCTTCAAACTTCACAACAATATACTAGGCCTTGGGGGACATGAGTATTTGATGTTGACCTTCACTGTTAGATCCCAAGTTCAAAATTAACTTTGAAAAAAATAATAATAATAAAGTAATGTATCATAAGGGGAATGAGAGAGCTGTACTTGACATCACAATGACATCACAATGAGGCCACCAAGTATACACTGCATGAATATATCATTTACAGTTTATAGACGCCAAAGATTTCATCCAGTGCTGCTCCAATCATATGGATACGGATGATAAAATTCACCATCTTAGTATGTAATGCTTCAAGGTCATACGTCAAAGGTCAGGCTCACATGACTTAGGAAACAATTTAGTTTCCATTGAATCGTACTTTAAACCAATATATCCCTTTAAAATATTCTTTTTTCAATACAAGAAATAATTGACCTCACAATGAAACAAAAACATTAATATGCTACACTACCTTTTCATATTAAAAATGCTGACATCAACACAAGTGATCTACAAAAACAATGCAGATATCATTATTGAGGTTTCCATATTACCAATGCTGATAAAATAAAGAAAAAAAAATACCGAATACAGAATCGAATATCATAGTTTTAGTACAGCCCTTGCCCTTTTGACAGGGAGTTGCACTCTCTGAGTGCTTTTGTTTCTAATGAGGCTTCGGTAAACACTCAAATGAAGAGCCAGATCCATCTCTCAGGTCCCGTGTCAAGTCTTTGTTCATTTTGTTTTTTATGATTTCTTAGGTCAGATACAGGTTATCTGAGATGTCACTTCCTCTTTGGTCCTCTAGTTGTCCACACACTGCACACCATTCTGATTGGTTTTGAGCTTATAGCGCTTTAGGAATCACCTTATTGGTGCAAAAATACTACTTTATACCTAACTACAGAAATAAGAACAAATCATTAGTGTTTTTGTGACCAGCTGTTAGAAACAAAGTGTTAAAAATCTTTGGTAAGTTGTTATTATTTGTGGGCACAACCGTAGCTCATCCGTCGATTAATAGTTCGGTGTTAGGGTGCATAACAAAGAAAAAAACTGTCTCCTGAAAATGTTTAAAAAAAAAGTACAGGGACTGAAAATGAGTGAAGAAGCAGCCTGTGTCCCAAAGACAACTTTGAATGGCCTTCATTAAGCCTCGAAAACTGTACTAATAATAAAAATTTACATTTGTGTAGTGCCATCCATCTTCTTCCGCTTTATCCGGGACCTGGTCGCGGGGGCAGCAGCCTAAGCAGAGAAGCCCAGACCTCCCTCTCCCCAGCTACCTCCTCCAGCTTATCCGGGGGAACACCAAGGCGTTCCCAGGCCAGCCAAGAGATATAATCTCTCCAGTGTGTCCTGGGTCTGCCCCGGGGCCTCCTCCTGGTGGGACATGCCCGAAACACCAACCCCAGGAGGCATCCTTGTCAGATGCCCGAACCACCTCAGCTGGCTCCTTTCAATGTGGAGGAGCAGCGGCTCTACTCTGAGCCCCTCCCGGATGGCTGAACTTCTCACCCTATCTCTAAGGGAGAGACCAGTCACCCTTCGGAGGAAGCTCATTTCCGCCGCTTGTATCTGCGATCTCGTTCTTTCGGTCACTACCCACAGCTCGTGGCCATAGGTGAGGGTAGGGACGTAGATCGAACGGTAAATTGAGAGCTTCGCTTTTACACTCAGCTCCCTCTTCACCACAACAGACCGGTGCAGCGTCTGCATCACTGCGGCCGCAGCACCAATCCGTCTGTCGATCTCCGGCTCCCTTCTCCCATCACTCGTGAACAAGACCCCGAGATACTTGAACTCCTCCACTTGGGGCAGGAAGTCATCCCCGACCCGGAGTGGGCGCTCCACCCTTTTCCGGCTGAGAACCATGGCCTCAGATTTGGAGGTGCTGATCCTCATTCTCGCTGCTTCACACTCGGCTGCGAACCGTTCCAGTGCGAGCTGGAGGCCTTCACCCGATGAAGCCAATATAAAAATTAAAAGAAAGTCTGGCTGCTTGGAAAAATATTGAGAAATGCTACAAGTCACATTTAAACATACATATCCATGTGTTTTCACAGGAGAAACTTTTATACTGATAGAACATATATTAGTAATTAGTAAATAATTTTCAGAAGGAGGCTGATTTTCAACAAAGGAGGAGAAAAAATAACGTGAGGATATTAATCTGGAGAGATTATATCTCTCGGCTGGCCTGGGAACGCCTTGGTATTCCCCCGGATAAGCTGGAGGAGGTGGCTGGGGAGAGGGAGGTCTGGGCCTCTTTGCTTAGGCTGCTGCCCCCGCGACCCGGACCCGGACAAAGCGGATGAAGATGGATGGATGGATGGATAGTAAATAATAGGACAGCAAGTCCTTGACTTTAAAAATGATAAAGGCTGCCTCTACATTCCGACATGACCTTTAGGAGCTTAGTTATACATGTGATTGGAGTTGTTAATGACCATGGCTAAAAGAAACCATGTTTACTATCAGTTTGAATTTATGACCCTAAAGTCTTGCTGACATACACTTCATTATCACCTGTAGACACAGAATAAATATGCAAATACTTGCACAAGGCCATCTTCTCTGTCATCACACTAGCTGACCTAAACATGCTCAATGACACAAACAGAGAGCTGGTAATCTAGTAGCTGACTAATTTTTATTAGTGCTGTCAGCGTTAATCTCGTTAAAATTACGTTAACGGCATAACCGTATTAACGCGGCAAATCTCCGTTAGCGAGTAATAGTGAATTGCCCCGTCCGTGGGGCTGGATGGCACTAACACGTTAACGATCTAACTGCGCTAACGCGTTGATGCCGTGTCTAACATGCAATGAAAGCATCTTGTCCAGGGATACTTTGGCTTTGGCATGTAGACTGAAGAAATCAACAACTTCTTTTTCGCTGGCTTCCAATTAATAGATGACCTGCTCTACCTCATGAACCAAAGACACCCTGTTTACAAAGTGTTTTCAAAGAAGACAGTCAGGTCATCAGACCATGCCTGATCAATAAATAATGACATATATAAATTACTGATGAACTAAATCTCTCATTTTGATAACATATTCCATCGTGGCCCTTTTTAGAGGTATCCAGGCTGACTTTGTACTTGTCCATGATTTTCAAGATGGGCCTTTGGAATATGATGTTCAATGTCAGTCTGTTCTACCAATTCTGCCAGAGGCTGGAAAACCAAAGCCATCTTTCTCATGTCACAGGCCTCATCTTGAGATGAGAGTTGGCAAACATGTGACCATGTCTGTAGCATTCCTTCAGCTTGTCAGCAGATTTTATCCCAATCTTTGTGGCAAAATTCCTGTCTGGATTTTCCACCATGCTGCACATGTTCAAGGATGCTCTTATATTTTCTTCAGTCAAAGACAAACTTGTCCTAACTAAACTAGTTACAGTGTTAAGGACAATGTCAGTGCCAATACTGAAGTTAGATCCAACAACATTGTTGGAGACAGTAGCAGAAACAATTACAAGTGCAAGCTCCTCGTAGTTCTCTCTAGCTAACAAGATATATAAGGTACAAGAGTCAGAGGGAGATCGAAACATTGTGAATGAGCCAATGAGTCAACATTCACAATGTGCGCAAGAACACCATAGCTATATATTTGAAAAAGTAATGGTCTAAGCTACTTAATCCAGAGAATGCACGCACTATGCTGAGGGTATTGCAACCATGTATCGACGGCAAAAAGCTCCTTTTCGATCCCTTGCTAAAATGGTGGGTAAAGATATAAACATAACTAAGAACTGAATTTTTTCCGGCACTTCTGGACTGACTTTATTATTCAGTCCCAAAATTAGCTTGCTACTTAGTCTCAATGGATCTTTAGCAATGGATCTTTAGGAGAAATTTAGAGAAAATTGGCAAAATATTTTCTAGTGCCTGCTGTTAGTAATAATCAATATTGTCAAATAACCAACCGCTCTATCTGTTCAGTTTAGCAAGCTCTACTTATGATTAATACCAGAAAAAATAGTCATTGTAATAGAACTTTTATTCCACCCATTCTTGTTTTTAGTGGTCAACTTACATTACATTGCATTACACATATACATAGTTTTTTCTGTAGCCAATTAAGTTTTCAAACAAATAAGTGGCCATGCATCTTGTACAATTTATTAATCAGCCGCGTTACACTGCCAGTACCTAAACTTGTTCTAGGATTACACAGATGGCCCCCCTCACTGTGATAGGGAGGTATCCATAAAAAAAAGAACTTGACAGATGCAATGGCAGATAATCTACACAATGTATGTGCCAGAAAACATGACAGTGGAGGATGAGGAGGAGTGAGTGAAAAGATGGTGGTGGTGGTGGAGGAGGAGAGAAGACAAGCATAGTGTTGGGGAAGGATTCAGTGGGGAAAGTCTTGTAGATTACATTTACACAAGCTTGGGCATTCCAATTTCAGCTTGAATTTTCTACCTTCAGTGTTCTGATGGTTATCAGCTAGCAGAGGAAATGTTGCTCCCATATGTGCATCTGCGTGTCAAGTGCAGACACTCGGCCACGCAACACCTTTCAACATCAGAATGTCTCAGATGCTCTTCTTGGAAAACAGCTCAATGGCACAAATGCATTTGTATATGTATGTTTCATACTAAAACCTCTATGAATAACTTTGTTAAGCTCAAAGTCAGGACTTGAGGGGAGTTGTTAACATAATTACTATTGGATGATTATTTAAGTAACCCAAATGTATCAATAAGAAGGTAAAGGAACTCTGTTAGATGGCCTCATATTGCCTTCATCATTCCCTCTAAATTTAGGATATTGCCATCAGGGTTTTATACTTTCTAGTCATTCCATCTTAAGGGTTTCTGAATTTCCTTTTTTGATTATTTTGGAACTGTTTCACAGACGTGATTTGCATGCCCAGCGCGTTTCAGTTTAAACAAATGAATGTCACTCATGCATAAATCGTAAATACAATGTTTCTTTTGGTAAGTTAAAAGGAAGTGAGACGATGTTTTTGGTTTACCACCATGGTCCAAGCTGAAACCCTTGGAGAGTGTGACATAACATGTTCTGCATTCCTCAAAAATGTGATCCTGAGTTGAATGTCTCATGAATTCTGCCCTACACAGGCCCAGAACAGTAGCTAAAGAAGAAAAACTTGAGACGTAAAGACCAACACATTAATCAATGTTGTATACATTTGGTTTTCATTCCATCACTTTTATCTTAAGACCAAAAAAAGTAGAGACATTAATTGAGCAGTTTTTGAGTATTTTTAATCCCCATTTGCCTGATATGTACTACACATACATAAATATATATTTTTTTTGTTTCATATATTTTCATTCTATGAACTACCTCTTTAGTTCTGAGTTCAATCTACCACATAGCTGACCCAAATTTCATACATTTAAGCAAGAAATGAAATTGTTTGATTTATATTTAAAGTGAGTTGGTTTAAAGAATAACTGCTTGACAGCTGTTTGACCTAATGGGACGCTATCAGTAGCTACTGAGAAACTGGGTACGCAATCAAGCAATTTTCATTTTGCAGTGACATACACTATATAAAGTAAAACACAATGTTCATTTTTTTTTATCACTCATCCACTTATGGAATTCACTAGAGTCATCAAATGAAATGACAGCTACTAAGATCTGTACATTTAGGTGGAGTTCTGTGCTTCTTCTTTATGTGCAGTGTTGGGTAGGTTACTTTTAAAATGTATTCCACTACAGATTACAGAATACATGCCCCAAAATGTATTTTGTAACGTATTCCATTACGTTACTCAATGAGAGTAACGTATTCTGAATACTTTGGATTACTTAATATATTATCATGCTTTTTTTAAAACTACATGAATGTCCTATTGCTGTGTGATTTATTACTATTACTGAGGGTTACTTGCCATACCAATACCAGCTACATTTTTAAATCTTAATATAAAATGAGTAACAGTAGGTGGACATTAAGTAAGGCTGCACTTTTTGCAGCGATCTCGTATAGAAAACTATTCCGCGCGTATATAAAACAGGTCCGCGACTAGGAACCGTAGTAAAGGGACCTCTGGCTAATACGTCGGGTTCGTGTCGGGCTCGTAGCCGAAAACTTGCTTTACTTTGTTGTCTGGGTCAACTTTCCATGCAGGGACAGAGAGAGGCGTTGAAAGGCTGCTCCACTGGAACTTATTGTTTCGCAGGAAAACACGAACACAGTGAACAGTCAAATCTTAATAGCTTACTTACAACTGGGCTCGTCAGGCACTCTTTTTGGCTGCAGTGGTTATTATTATATTTACATGCTTCCAGCTCCCGTTTCTGCTCGGTGACAGCTTGTACTTTTCCACTCTCCTTTTTCTCCCTCCTCACGCTCACAGACACATAACGGGTATGGCAGTCCATTCTCCCTGCAGCACGGACTACACTGCCCATGAGGCTACATTCTTTAGGGTGATGCCTGTAACACTCTGCCTATCCGGTTGTTCAGTGATGACACGACGAATCCCAGAGGTGTGGACTCGAGTCACATGACTTGGACTCGAGTCAGACTCGAGTCATTAATTTTATGACTTTAGACTTGACTTGAAAAAATGTTCTAAGACTTGTGACTTGACTTGGACTTTTACACCAATGACCTGGGACTTGAATTGGACTTGAACCGGTTTACTTGAAAAGACTTGATATTTCACCCCAAATATAAAATTTAACATGCATATTATATAGAGATTGAAAATGTGACGTCATTCAGGGGTAAACCGCAAAGGATTCTGGGAACTCATGGCAAGAGGTACTAGCGCACGCAGGCTTTCAATTGAAATCAGTCACACAGCGATAAAAAGAAACACAAAAATGTCAAGAAGCCGTTGTATTATTAACTGCAATAGCCGGTCGCATGACAGCCACGGGAAGCCGACGGGTAAAGAGATCGGTTGTTATCGGATTACGTCGTTGAAGAGAAATTGTTCAAGCCATGTTTCCGAAGTAACAAAGACGCGATGGATGGCCTGGATTGCAGCCATTCAAAGATCAAATATAACGTCCCAGAACACTCCGGTGAAAATTATTCTTGGAGCTAGGTTTAATTGAGCTGCATTTTATAGAGGTGCAATTTCACAATTTGTGTATATTTTCTAAGTTCACTATTTTGTCATGTGTTGAGAAAAACACAGATTTTAAAATTACATGGTCTAATATTTACATTTAGCATAACTGCAACATTCTTTTTTCTTTTTTTTTTTTTTAAAGACTCGAAAGGACTTGAAATTCAAAGTTTCAGACTTGTGACTTGACTCGGACTTTTACACCAGTGACTTGAGACTCGACTCTGACTTGCCTGACATTACTTGAGACTTGACTTGAGACTTGAGGATAAAGACTTGAGACTTACTTGAGACTTGCAAAACAATGACTTGGTCCCACCTCTGACGAATCCTACTTCCGGGCCTAAAGTAGTCTGCGTTTAATATGGCTTTTGTGTTGTTAACATGTTTAATGTTTTGTATTTTCTTCTATTTGATCTCAAAAAGCTCCTAAAACAGTCAGTGATCACTGTTGACCTCCCTCGGCTTTTATTACTGCTAATCATTTATTTAAGCTCAGTTTTTAAAACCTTAGGATGTAACTACAGCCCAGCCCATGCAGCAGTATATGAATGACTAACCTCGTATTGTGGATGGATGATCTCAGTTGTTCTCCTGGCTGAAGTTTGGTCCTTTTACAGCATCCTGCCATGCGATTACATTTGTTCCTGACCACCGAGAACACTCACGTTAACTTTTATCGAGTGGAAAAAAAGTTAGCTTGTTTATATTATGCTAACATAGCTGTGTCGCTAGCGGTCACGTAGCACATCATTATATACCAGCTAGCCCAACTTCAGTAACCCTACAAACGTCACTGCTTTTTAGTTTTCTGTCTTCATTTATGCTGGAAGTGATAACAGAGCTGTACGTTTTAATTTGTTTCCAAAACCCCGCAGTCAGGACATGCTATATTGTATTTAGATAGAAGCTAGCGAGCTAACTCCCTGCTAACTTCTAACTCCGTTAAATGTCATAAATTCCGTTTTCATGGATGCCTGGATGTTAAACTCAATTGTTACACCTGGTAGAGCAGAACGCTGATCATTTTATTAAAGATGAAAGACTTTAGACAGTTTTTCAACTCTCAGTAATGCCATAGTGATCGTTTGTGGACCTGCAGCGGAGTTTAGGTCCAGACACGGCTAGTGACGTCAGACTGAACAACCGGATTGCCTTCATATTAAATCATTTTAAAAAATGTTTCTTCACATCATTATGAGACTTGACATTGAGACACAGGCATTTGGGCCTCTTAATGCGTGTTTTGTTTGGGTTTCCACCGGTGTGGAATTACCAAAAATAGAGAGGGCATAACCTAACATATGAAACAGGAAAAGACCGCCGTGTAATCCCTTTATTTCAACAAAGTAACTGTATTCTAAATACCACCTTTTTAAATGGTAACTGTAATGGAATACAGTTACTCATATTTTGTATTTTAAATACATAACAGCGGTACATGTATTCCGTTACTCCCCTACACTGTTTATGTGAAGTTAAAAAGTTTCACTTCATCAAACTAGTTTCATTTAAATTTGCAGACAATAATGAATGATGAGGGTATTCATTCATATATTTGAGTGATTTTTAGTATTTTCTTGAATACCATGGTGCAAAACTATTGTTTCATTGAGCTCTATGCCACAGAAACATGTGATATTGATCCCACTTGGCGGAAGTGCACTTGGCTTTGGTCCTATATACAAACAAGAAGGTACAGAATATCACAGCTGAATTTGCTTTGAAATCCACCAACCATCATTTTATCTCTGGTTCTCTGAGTTTTTTCCACTAGAAAGACGCTGTTACACTGCTATTTCTGTTGATGGAGGGGAGTACATTGTTGGCACTCTCCACCCAACCCACCCACTCTTCCCAGGAGTGTGTGTGCCTGTGTATATGTTTGTTTTAGGAAATGATGCAGAGCCAGTTTGTGTAAATTTATCCACGACACAGCTGAAACAAAAATAAGTTTACTGAAGTCGGCCCGCCAACCATTTGGTGGCCTCATGCCATGTTTGCCGTGTGTGTTGTATATGTAGTAGAGAATATCCATGTTCGTCTTATAATTATTTTGATGGAAGATTGAGGTGTGCACTGGAGCCTAATGCGTCGAAACAAACCTTCACAGTAACACATTTGAGTTATAGCCAAATATGTTACTATGACATTTTAAAGCATCATGGAAATAATTAATTAACATTTTCTAATACTTAATCAGAAAAAAATACTTAATTTTGTCTATCACAAAACTTTCATTTATCCACCTTCCATTATCCAAACCACAGCAAAAGTTGAAACTTACAATAAATACTCTTCTAGACTAGTTTTCAGATTCTCCCCTCACCTTAAACTCATTGTGCTGGATGGCTGACCTTCCTTGAGTGGGTTGTGGGATTGTTGGAACTTCTTTCTAATATTGCAGGGTCTTTATTTTACAATGTACAGGTGACTGTACCTGTGAAATGGCACTATATGAATAAAATTGAATTGAATTTACGATGGTAGAATGACTTACCTGCTGCAAGAATATTCTTTGTCTTATGTGTTCAGTCTCTTTAGATTAAAAATTCACCTCATTACAAGAAGGGTTTTTAGCTATGTTAATAAGGCTATTTGCATGCAAACCACCTGCCTACGGGGGATTCCAAAAATGTTTCCACTGCACTGTAGTTTCACCACCATCCATTTTAGTCTGTGTTTTTTAATCTAATTTTAAAAGCAGGAAGCAATGGAATCAAACTGGAATCTTTAATATCCAAACAAACATTTGCATAAATTCAAAGAAAAGAATTGCAGTCAGCGTGGAGTGCTGGCGCCATTGTTCACCACATTCAAAGAAAGTGGCGAATCATGCAAACTGTCACACCCACAGGAAATCCCAAGTCTTCATTAAGACTGTGGGGTATATTTGAATTTGTGAAGGACATTCATCAAGTTCAGCATGAAAGAATAAACTAGAAAGGTTAGACATTTAAATTCAAGCACAAAATGTCATTGGAAATTGAAAGTCGGAGGAACCTTTGGAGTGAAGTGAGTAAAGAGAGGGAGAAGACTTAATGGTAAGAAGCATCTTGTTGATAATTATGATGCAGCTTAGTGATTTAGTTAAAATGAAATGACTACATATCGTAGCCAATACCTATATAACCTATTTTTATTGCAAACATCTTCAGTCAGTGTCCACTGGACCATGTTCTCCTTCTTTTGCACGTTTTATTTCAGCAACAGAACATCCTTCTCTGTCCCTCTCCACACTGTCTGCGGTGAGGCAAGACTGAGCAACTTCCCCGACACTGCAGAAATGCAGAATTACATACCAATACTTCCCTGTTGACCCAAGAGTCCCACATCGTGGGCCCCTCTACGCCTTGTCATTTTGACATTTTGATCTTAGCTAAATCCTTCCACCGACCACAACACTGCTGTAACATCCTTCAGTAAACTACAAATCCATGCCTTATTTATCATGCAGGCGAGGATGAGTCCAATCAACAAGAGCAGATGAATAAATGATACTAGTATGAATGGTAAGTATGGACTGTTGAAGAGCAAAGTTGTGAGGTTGGCTGGGTGGAGGGAGCTGCTGCTGGATTGGGTTAATGAGGTGGTCTGGGAGCATGGACCGGGTCCTGACTGCAGTATGCATGGAGTTCACTTTAGCCTAGGGGGGGATTTGTAGCCCTAAGACCACTGGTTAGACTCTTTTTGCCTCAGGCCATGTATCCACTCAAGCCTTTGAGTGTGAGTGTGTGTGTGTGTGTGTATACAGATGTATGCGTGCTTGTATGGTGGTATGCCGGGAGACAGTGATTGTAATATTGCCCTCAGGATGACTCTGGTTGAAGCTTTGAGATCTCTGTGTTTAGTGTTGGAATTTGTGCATTAATATACATGCCTGTGTTTGCATGCGTACCCATTCCTGCTTGCATGCGGTGTATTTGCACTTGGATCTGTGTGTTTTGTGATTTTGTGTATCGAGTCCAACTACAAATGTGTACATAGCATCCCCCATCCCTGGCCCCAAATCTCATTACCATTCCACCCTTCCCTCCATCGTTTTACTCAACGCCATCAAGGCCTTGCCTCCTGGTGTTTGCATTGTAAATCAGGCCTGACAATAAGGCAATGATTAGATCCTACTCGTATTCAAAAACATCTTATTTATTTATTCATCTCCCCCCCTTGCAGGGCATCAAGATGCATAATATCTGACCAAGGTGACATACCCACTTCCAAATGTTATTCATTGCTTTTGCAGGTCAACCTTTTCACCAACAAACCCAAGACAGATTAAATGAGATTTTTATGACAGGATATGCATGGAAGGACTGCCTCTTTGATGCATGTACATACAGTACCAGTTCAGATATCAGACTACGTTAAAGTGTTGCAATCTATGGGTAAGTGGCTTAGAAGCTATCCTCTGGTGTAAAACTGTGGCACACTGTCCCTATTTTCATCAATATGCACAAGATATTATGTCTGAAAAGTTGCTGGATACTAAAAGCAGGTCCAATTGTACTGGACTATTTAAGTCAGTCAAACTTTAGTGATGTTGTTATTTTGGGGTTTTAAGAAAATGGTATCATGGGGACTGGGCTAATTTCTCTTCCAATTGCATCCTGCCCTTGTGAGATTATTTCATTATTTCTGTTGATAATGAAAGCAAATAAGACTGTCGTATGTGTATTTGATAAGCCTCTACAAGTCTGTTGAAAATCACATAAGGATTTTTGTTTGGTTCATTGGTTAATCAGTGCTGATCATATAAGTGAACAAATATATGTGAAAAAGTGCTTGCCCGCTTCCTGATTTCCTATTTTTTGGATACACTTAAATGTTTCAGATCATCAAACAAATTTAAATATTAGACAACGATAAGACAAGTAAACACAAAATGTAGTTTCTGAAAGAAGGTGTTTATGAATAAGGGGAAAACAATCCAAGCCTACTGGCCCTGTGTGAAAAAGTAATTGCCTGCAATCAAGCGTTTGTGATAACTGGCAATGAGGCTTTCACAGGGCTGTGGAGGAATTTTGACCCACTGATCTTTGCAGAATTTTGTAATTCAGCCACATTGGAGGGTTTTTGAGCACAAACCACCTTTTTAAGGTCATGCCACAGCATCTCAATCAGATCCAGGTCAGGACTTGGACTAGACCACTTAAAAGTTTTCATTTTATTTTTCTTAAGCTATTCAGTGGTGGATTGGCTGGTGTGTTTTGGATCATTGTCCTGCTGCAGAACCCAAGTGTGCTTCAGCTTGAGGTGATTCTCCTTCAGGAGGTTTTAGTAGAGGGCAGAATTCATGGTTCCATTTACCACAGCAAGTCTTCAAGGTCATGAGGCAACCAAATAGCCCCAGATTAACATCAGATTAACACCACTGTATTTTACTATTTGTATAATGGTCCTTTCTCTGAAATGCTATGTTAGCCAGACGTAAATGGGCACACACCTTGCAAAAAGTTCAACCTTTGTCTTGTCAGTCCACAGAGTATTTTCCCAAAAGTCTTGGGGATCATCAAGATGTTTTCTGTCAAAACTGAGACAAGCCTTCGAGATGCATTGGCTTGCATCTTTGAACTCTGCTATGCAGGCCTTTTTTGCTCAGTCTCTTCCCTATGGTCGAATCATGAACACTGAACTTAGCTGAGGCAAGTGAGGCCTGCAGTTCTTTGGATGTTGTTCTGGGGTTTTGTGTGACCTCTTGGACAAGTTGTTACTGCACTCTTGGGGTAAATTTGGTTGGCTGGCCACTCCTGGGAAGGTTCACCACTGTTCCATGTTATTGTCATATGTAAAAAAAAAAAGGCTCTCGCTGTAGTTCACTGGAGTCCCACAGCTTTAGAGATGGCCTTTCCAGACTGACATGAGACACTTTTTCACACAGGGCCATATAGATTTTGATAGAGGAATTTCATAGCATTTCAAACAAACATTCACATCCTCAAGATTAACTGTAATGATTTTTACAGGTGAGTTGGCCACTTAACTCATCTTTCCTTAGTTTGGTAATTGGTTGCAACAGTCTTAGCTTTTGAAGGAAACACTAAACACATTGACTTCTATTGAAATCATGCTGTAGTGAAGAAGATATGAATTCAATAAAATTAAAGGTCTTCATTTTATTAAGACCATACATTTTTTGTACATTTGTTTACTGAGGTAGTATAAGGTGGAACTAGTGAAGTAAACTCCTAATGGGTATTACAAAGATTGCAGATTATTACATTTATTTTCTGATCTGAAGGTTATGTAAATGCCACTACATGTGCCATGTATATCTAGTATAAGAAGCTAATAAGCTAAATTATAGAGCTGATATGCTAAAGTAATATAATTAAATGGGTACTGGCTGTTCACTCTTGTTTATGAGAGAAGAGAGCGGAAGATCAACAGATGGATTGATGCTGTGGCTGTACTGATGCGGATGCACTACTAGTCTGTCATGGTGAAAAGAGAGCTGAGCGTAAAACTAAAGCTCTTGATTTACCGGTCAATGTTTGTTCCAGCCCTCACCTTTTAGGTGGCTGGCCTCTTCCTTACACATGGGGTGAGGAGTTTGGCCATCTGGGAGGGGCTCAGAGTAGAGCCGCTACTCCTCCACATCGAAAGGAGCCAGTTGAGGTGGTCCGGCCATGACATGGATGCTTTCTCCTGGCTGGGGTATTCCAGGCATGTCCCACCGGGAGAAGCTCCTGCGGCTGACCCAGGATATGCTGGAGAGATTATATCTGGAAGAGTTCAAGTACCTCAGGGTCTTGTTCGCGAGTGATGGGAGAAGGGAGCCGGAGATCGACAGACGGATTGGTGCGGCGGCTGCAGTGATGCAGACGCTGCACCGGTCCGTCGTGATGAAGAGGGAGCTGAGTGTAAAAGCGAAGCTCTCAATTTACCGGTCGATCTACGTCCCTACCCTCACCTATGGCCACGAGCTGTGGGTAGTGACCGAAAGAACGAGATCGCGGATACAAGCGGCGGAAATGAGCTTCCTCCGAAGGGTGGCTGGCCTCTCCCTTAGAGATAGGGTGAGAAGTTCGGCCATCCGGGAGGGGCTCAGAGTAGAGCCGCTGCTCCTCCACATTGAAAGGAGCCAGCTGAGGTGGTTCGGGCATCTGACAAGGATGCCTCCTGGGGTTGGTGTTTCGGGCATGTCCCACCAGGAGGAGGCCCCGGGGCAGACCCAGGACACACTGGAGAGATTATATCTCTTGGCTGGCCTGGGAACGCCTTGGTGTTCTCCCGGATAAGCTGGAGGAGGTGGCTGGGGAGAGGGAGGTCTGGGCTTTTCTGCTTAGGCTGCTGCCCCCGCGACCGGGTCCCAAATAAAGCGGAAGAAGATGGATGGATTATGTCTCTTGGCTGGTCTGGGAATACCTCAGTGTTCCCCCGGATAAGCTAGAGAAAGTGGCTTCAAATAAGTGGAAGAAAGTGGATTGATGGATGGTAATGGTTGATACTGTGGAGTCTACATGTGTACAGCGTCAAGTGATAGAAAGTGTCACGGTTAACTTGGTAATGTAAGATTATGCCGTGTTGTTGGCTTGTGGGGCTAACATGCTAAAGTAAAATAAATAAGATGATAATGGATAATATTATGGAGCAAACATGCTAACAAAACATATTTAACTTGGTCACTTTTTTACATTATATATATAGGTATGCATATACAGCACACTAATGCATGCTAATGTTAACATTCAGCTTTAATCTGTTTGGAGACTGAATTCAAGAGTGCTATAAAAATCTGAACATCACAGCCTCACATCAAACCACCAATTCAGCAACATGGTTATTTTCAGTTTTACATGTGAGGACTCACATTACCTGTATTCCACAGTTTGTGCGACTGTCAACACCATCACCTCTGTTCACTTCTTTGCTGTGAAGTGTTGATAAGTCAACCTGAGAGAATACTGCATCTCTGTCTACAACAGGCTTGTTTTTATTAATGAACCAGTGTAAGCCCCCTACCAGGTCACAGTTTGGCATGCAAGAAGTGTTCTCCAGGGTGCTGCTTTGTGTGTTTAAATCGCAAAGTTTCTTTTTATCACCGTAGTCAGTGGCACGAAACACTCTCATCCCATGTATAATAGAAGCTGGACACTTTGTAAGAAATTCACCTTTAAACCAAAGCAGAGAAAAAACACTTCAGACATAGCTGAACTGTGAAGTCCACAGGCAGTGATCACATCATGTGTGACTAGATATGAATATTTATTCAATGCCGGAGGTAAACGGGGTGAAACCGCAGCTACACTGCAGCCTAACCTTGCATCAATAGAGCACAGGCCCATTCTATGCCTGAGAATTGTTGGAAAATTGAATGCTGAATAGAAATGTTCCTTATTGCACACAATCCGATGAAAGAGAACGTCTGCCTCCAATCCAAATTCACAAAACCCTTTGATGTTTGTTGAAATAATTTTATGCCTACTTCTCATTTTTTATTTTATGCTTGCTCTTGAATTTTGATTGTGACTACAGGCACTTTTCAATTGATATGCATTACGAACTTTGCAATAATTGAAAGGGCCTTGTTGAGGAACAAACATGTCATTTATCCCCGAAATTAATTTCACAACTTATTGTGTAACCACACACCTTTGGTGACTTTGGAAAGGGTTGGTGACAGATGCTTATTGTCTTCAAAAATTGTACTTTCAAATTCATGAGAGAATTTTTTTTGCTGGGTTGAAATTAAATATCTTGTTGGTGTTTTTCTGGGTTTTTTTCCCCAGTGTTCTTGTCTGCTCTTGTATGTACATTCACGCCTCAGCAGCCTTGGTATAGCATGTGTTTGTGCACAAGTTATGTTTCAGTGTGTGTATATTTATGGATGCACCATTGCCTGCTCAAATTTACCATTTGGTGGCTTGTTCCTTTGAGGGATGGCAAAACTTGAGAGGCTGCGTAAAATACTGTGTGGTAATTGGAATTGCTTTATCTTCAGTCTCATCAATTAATGTGCAATTTTCCATTTAATCACTAACACGCTCACTTCATTTGCAATTAAAATGAGGACTGATAACAGAGAAGATGCCTTTCAGCTGATACCAGTTGGAATGAGAACAGAAACCAGAAGACACAATCGGTACACAACACGACTCACTGAGACATGCGCATGGCACACAAACAAGTGTGAACGCACGCAGAGCAAACAGTCCTGCTTATATATGGGTGCACTGAATACATACACACTGAAACAGAATGACACAATAAAACATGCAGATTTACAGCTGAAACCCCAAATTAGAAACCAAATCACCATTTGAAATCAAAATGCTGGCAGCGGTGGTGGATAGGGGTGCCACTCAAACAGAGAAAGGTCTACTATGGTTGTCTTTTCTCTGACTTTCCCATTCAGAGACATTGTCAGGGTCTGAGTCTCAGTGGGTGATGAGCTGACTGGCAGTGAAATGTCTGTCATGTAATATCCCAGAGTAGAGAGGAGAAAAAAGTTGCTCTTGCTGCTTCCCGTCTTTCTCCTGAAGATACTGAAGTCTACCCAAAAGGAGCCTTTTTGTTCACTCAGCTCAACACACAGGAGGCCATAGGAGGAGATTTTATAGTGCTGGAAGGAGGAATGCCGCATAATACTCAAACATAATCTCATTAATGTTTCTGTAATAGTCCAACTTGTTTTGTCTTATATACTTATTCATTACATATTTTTGCAGTTTTTCTTTTGTAGTCTGTCCAAGATCCTCGTTTATACTATCATGTAAACAGTGTTATATGATTATTATAGTCTGTAACTTCACTGTCAAATACTGCAAATCCTTGGCTTTAACAGTCTGGTTGATTTGCTCCATTTTCCTGAGGCGGTATCTCCTGAGCGGATGTTGCAAGCGCTACAGAGATTTTGGTCAGATGTTCCAGTTTCATTTCACTAGCTGGTAATCAAGTGCTTTTCCTCCAGGTCAATACCATTCAGTCCAAGTGCACCAGTCCATTGTAACTGCTGCCTGTCTTTCACAACCACGCAAGGCTTTATGTGGCATTAGAGTGCATTTTTCCAATAACTCTCCCAGCTCAGGGTACCGAGCAAACGGATTGTTTAAAGTGACAGATTGAAACATCCCATGTGTCTGATCTCACATGATTTGTGAGATCAGAGTTTAAAGCCTGCCTTTTTTTTAAAGTTGAAATCTCACAAAAGGTTTAATAAAGTTTAACCACACCTTTATCTAAAACACATTTTCTGCCATCAGCTCACATTAACAAGGCGTTTTCATGCAGTATACACATAGGTTAAATGTAACTTAAGGAAAGAGATCCAGCTGTGCTGTGTGTGTGTATGTGTGTCTCTGCAAACCAATTAGCTTCCTTCAGTGGGGGTGGGGGCAATGGTTACAACAGAGTTCCACAGGGTACGGCCCTCAGCCCTGTGGGGTCTTGGCCAATAGCAATTAGCCTACCAACAAGAGCCCTAATTAGCCCTCTTGATTGGCTTAGTTACAGCACAGCAACAACATCAGCAGCCAAAACATAGAGACGACCAAGGTGACTCCGCCACAATGCATGTAAAGCCATCTGTAATTAGCAAACAAGCATAGCTCTCTGTAAATGGTAAACAAGTAGTGGGCTTTATTTGTGGTATCCTTATGAACCTGCTGCTATGTAAGGTATTTCATTAAAAGGGCTGCACACACTTAATCAGGTTGTTTTCTTTTTACTTGTCAGCATTGTTAGATCACTCAGTGTTAATACTGACTGTTCTGTGAGCTCTATGCAACACATGCAGAAGTAGACTGAAGAGAAATATAGCAAAGAAATAAATTAGTAAGTGCAGAAGGGATAGAAGTGTGAGATGATGTGTTTGAGAAACCCATCTCATATGATTTAATCATAGCAGCACCTGGTGGTGGCTGCTGTCATAGAATTTGCAATCACTGCTTGCTTGCACTGGATTTATGATTTTTTCTTTCTTGTCTGTTTCTTTACCAGTCTCAATGTGAAACTATCCCATGATGCAACATGTGTCCCCAGCATCTGCAGTGACAATGATGGCCACCCAGAGCGCTCCTCCGCCATCGTACCAGGAGAGCCAACAGGTTAGAGCGCCAACTTAAAGACTTGTCATATGGTACAAACCTCTGTACAGTAACCCCTGTGTCTAATGTGAACACACAGCTTGGCTTATGGAGGTTTTCTGTGTTATCTGAGCTCTTACTTAACTGGGGATGTGCCAACAAGCATAAATCCGGATGTGATGAGAAAGATTGAAGGTTAAAGATTTGAAAAATAATCATTTTGAATTTTTACCTAAACTGAAACTTTTACTGTTTTATAGTTGAATTTCTAAGATGATTTGTAGTACACATTTAAGAGCAGCCTCTCATGATTCATACATAGTGTCATTTTAAACAACTTCTGGAGTTAAAGAAAAAAAAATGAAAGTAACGTTTAACCTTTGGGGTTTTGTTGACAGGGGATTTATGCCCTTGTTTTTTATCTAGCTATCTTTTCTCAGTATGCATTAGGCTGTTCTTTTCAACAGGAGCTGAGGTTTTGAATTTGTTTTGATTTTTGTGAGAACACAGAAATTAACTAAATGAAAATGACATAAAATGTTTTGCTAAATTACAAATCATTTCATATTCTATGACATATAATCTAAACCGTATACTCAATGATATCATGACCTGCCTTTGGTCCTGTCTACTCACCCGTTAGCCCAATCAGTTCCAACCTACTAAGGCCACACTTGCTATCTGGCCTCCAGGTGTTAGCCACCTGGAGGCCAGGTGTTAGCCTAAAACATATAAAGTGGAACTAGTGTGGAGCTGGCTTGTTGTGTTGTGGGCTGATAGTTTGGTAAACTCACAAGCCATGCATCAGCAGATGTACTGATGTTCTTTACAAGGATATGTTCTAAACAGACTTGTATAGAATTTTGGATGGGTGATCCTTTGTGAGAACTACAGTACAGCACCATTCATAGATGTAAAACAAATGTGTAGCTATTTGTAGTGAACCAGCCTCTAAATCTACTATTCAAAATCATATCTGTTTGTAACTTTTCCTTAAGTTTATGAGAATTATTAAGGGTGAACATGAAAAAAGATGCTGTCATAAAAGATGATAAAGCACATAAAGAGAATCCCTGGCTGAACATTAGCTTTAAATAATAACTTACAGATACAGTGATACCTGTGTAAAAATACACAGCTTATACCGAGTGATCACCAGAAAGGATAATACATAATAGTACAGAAATATTAGAATAGAGAATATTTTGTTCAGCGCCACAGACATCCTGTGATGGTGGAATAGAGTAGGTTCATCTGACCATCTAACCCTGCTTGTTGTTCATAGCACCTCTGTCTGCTCTCGCCAGAGGATTAGTGCCAGGGGAGAGCTCCCGAGCTGCAGCCTGTGTGCTCGGTAAATGCAAATTAGAGCTAGTTAAGTGTGAAGAACCTAATTTATTTCCCATTTGGTGCTGGGATTAAGACTTGAAGCTTCCTTCCACCCCACCCTGCTGAAAAAAAACAGAAGGGGGATGGGGTTTTTTTTTACATTCATATCCTCATAAAAAACAAATGAGAGAGAAAAGTGGAATGAAGGAAGAAGATAATCAAGGAGACGAGTGGTCATGTTTGTAAAACATGTTAGCCCTCTTTCTCACCCACAATACAAATACCTTCAAAAGAAGCAAAAACATCCTATGAGACTTGTGCATCTTATAAGACATATATAAAATCTAAACATTTACTGACAGAGGCAGTCAAAATCTTTTGTACTCCTTTTCTATATTCTGATTAATTCACTGTTCAGTTTCTTGTTCCAAACTGGATATTTATCATTTAACAGCAGTCTATAAGATCTGTAAGTGTCTTGTTCAATTACTCAACCTGTCCTAACTCACTCATTCACTCACAATTCATTTGCTTAACAGCATCATCAGGCCATTGACCTGTCGAGCCATAATGATTCATGCCAGCGACATCCTCATTTGGCGTCTGACAGAATTCAGTGCATGTTGTGGCCTTACTTGCTTCGAAAAGCAATTACAAGAATTACTTTTAAAAAATGACTTTTATATATATCTGAGGGGCTGTCATCACCCTGCCAGGTGGGTGGGTTGGCAGTCAACATGGACACCCAAGTTTGTGAGTGTGATAACCTAGGATTTCCAAATTGATACCAAAGGGCCACATACTAAAAACAAACAAGTTCAAATCTCAGTGACTTAAACCTCAAGGTTAGAGGTCAGAGGTCAAGTTTTCTGAAAATCGTCGTCTCAAGTTATCGGAATGAAACTGCGATAACTTGAGACGTAGGATGTAGGATTTTGAAAGTACTTAATTAGTGGTAATTACTAAATATGAGCATGTCAGCATGCTTTAAATGAATGATAATCATTAAATCTTAGCACTGCCGTGTTAGGAGTATTACTGTGAGCGTATTAGCATCCTAAATCACCGTATATATGCAACATCACAGATGATACTAAAACAAAAGCAATATTCAAAGTCATAATTGCCAATGTAAGAAAAAAAGAACATAAATTTATCATTAAGTCATTTTGTGATTATTTTAAATATCACCAGATGACGGGCACGACTCAACAGAACACCAAGACCCCACAGGTCCACATCCCAGCAGCCTCCGCAGCACCAAATAGCTCTGTCAGTGTGACCCTTGACCCCCAGGCCCAGCTTGAATCTGACAAGAGGGCTGTTTACAGGTTGGTTACATTTTTCATGAGACATCTCTTACTGTAAGGGCTATAAGCCAGTCTGAAAACATAAATATGTAAAGATGACCAGGGACAAGAAGCAGAGAAAGACCATGTTGTTTATCAGTGGTTTTTTGTTTTGATTATTTAGCCATGTGTTTGTGTCATGAAGTTTGGCAGTGTGCACCCTTCTGCTTCTGAATTACATTTCAATTGTTCCCCTTTGAAGAAATGTTTCATTTCATGCTGACTTTAAGAGACTGTAGTAAATTAACTTGATGTGTTACTCACCGATGAAGGACACAGGCACTAGTGTTGTTTTTAATGCATTCTCTCAAACTAGCCATGACATAAAAGCTTTTGGAATTATACTTGAAGGGGCTTTCTTCAGATTTCATTTATAAACCAGAGAGCACCTTTGTTCCTTGACTCCTCATAGGCAGTTCAGTTTTCTCTGCTTTGAACTGTGTAAATGTTACAAGACTTTAAAAAAAAGTATCTCATAGTGCAGCAGTTGTCTGTATAATGAGGTGGGCTCTAAATTGTTATAATTATCACTCATTATAAACTCACTGTTTTGAATTACGAACAGCCAACAAAAATAAAGCAGACCAGAAGAGGACAAAAAAGAAATTTAAATCATTTGTTTATTTGCTGTTGAAAGTGATATTTGAAATTTTATTGGCCATTTGTTTTGTGTGAGGTTTTAGCTTGACTCCAGATCAACATTGTAAAACATAATTTATTTCTCTTTCACGCCAACAGCCATTTTCAAAGGTAAGCATCACTCTTCAGATGAAAGAGAGCTTCTTTTGGAATCACACTTGTGAATAGATGTTCATTTAAGTAGAAACACATGAACCATACTAATAGAGATAATAGAGATGTTTGTGAAAATGGATTTCATCATGTGTCACAATTACTCGTAATACTTATTTTACAGGCTTTTACTTTATGTTCTGGCCAATGTCTGTGTAAAGTGCAGCAATATTACAAAAGAAAAAGGTTATACTGTTTACAGGAAATAAAGAAAGTAGTTACCACAGTTACGCTGCTGCTTAGGTTATGTTTTTATATTAGCTGCCTGGCACTGGTAGATATATTAAGTTGACATTTATGCTGTGTAGTGAATTGCTTTTTTACATTTTCAGATTGTGTGGAAGTTCTGTATTCAAATTATTCAAAATTCAAATTAATCATGTGATCAGCAAATAAATCTCAAGTCACACTTTCAGCACCATTTGACTAATCTTTTATTTAAAAGTCTACATCTCTCTCTCTCTCTCTCTCTCTCTCTCATATATATATATATATTGATTTGATTTGATTTTGAATAGAATATTGATATATATATATATGTTTGTAAGAAAATTACTGCTTGGGGAAAACCCAGAATGCCAGCAAAAAAAAAAAAAATGCCAGCAAAAAAAAAGATACAAATTACACCTCCCTCTTCTCTCAGCTCATCACTAGAATATTGATAAACCCTTATAATGAGTTTATATTATCTATTTATGAAGTAAATTATTCAAAATATACAGGCATTTTTAATCAAGCTGGCTGATCTCCTGGTGTTGCCAGACTATCAGCAACTAACTTGATTTGTTGAGTGAAGGCTGCCCAGCACTGTATGGTATTAGGGTCCCACCTGAGTGTATCTGCCACTGCTGGAGATGTGAGTCCCCCCCCATGTGCAGACCTGAGGCAAGCCACTGTAAAGTCCTTGGTTGATCCACTGAGATACAAGGCTGTCTTTGATGTGAGGCACCATGTTTGGAGCAGCTCCGGGTGTATTTGTGGTGGTGGAATCAGCCCCTCTTTCATTTCCTCTGGGGAGTTTTGGATCTTGGTTTCCTCCTTTAACAGTTCTCAACCACATATACAATACGAATTACTAATTCTAGCTGTGACATATAGAACATTTGAAATTATTAAAATGCGATCTCAGTTATAAAACCTGTTTGTTGACTACTTGCTTTTATTATTAAGCTAAAAGCTACAGCTGACAAGAATAGACTTGCATTATATGAACTGACTGTCCTAAACTGGCACTTTAATCATATAAAGACAAAATATGTGCATCCCATTTGAATTGCACCCCTGCATTGACTATAATTTCCAGTCCATCAGGTTAGATTAGATTAGAATCAGGTATTCCAGAGTATAGGTAGCAGTGATTAAAACCAAACAGACAGTGATGGGAAGAACCTGTATTGTTTAGCTCTGATATTTGCATCTGCTCTTCTCTCTGCAGTTTTGACTCTGCTTGCACAAAGGAAGTAATCTTTACAATCCTTATAAAGTAATCTTTTACACTTGTTTCTGGGCAAGAATATTCCAGATTTGATTTGATTTTTTCACAAACACAGTATAGCTAATAAGTTGCGAACAAAAACACTAGCAGTCTGTTAATACTTTACATGTATACTGAAATTAAACACTCTCATAAACTTTAGTGGCACTTATTAATAATAAATAGCTAGATGGTCTTGTAGTTCCCCAAATGAAAGTGAAAGTTCAGAGAGTGGAACTTCTTTAGTAGTGCTCAGTAAATATTTAGTCATTTTACTCTGTTAGGAGTCTTCCTAGGGGTGGGATGGGTCAGTAGGTTTGAGGGTTTGCTCCATGATCACAAGGTCGGGGGTTTGAATCCACCGAACAGTTATCCTGAGGTACCCTTAAGGAAGGAGGTACCCTTTTATACACACTGCTCCCCGGGTGCTGGATTAGTAGATCCCTATTGCTTCACTGAGTGAATGGGATACATGCAGAGGCCTATAAGGGGATTAAAATTTAAAAAATGATCATTAAATTGAGAAAAGTTTTCCATTTGAGATATCTCCTTTCCAACTATGAACCTTCACAGAATGGCAGGGTCTGTGAAACGTAGTGTTACAGACAAACATAGCTGTAGATGATCAGTGTCTTTATGTGATAAAAAAGCAGTGGGCTAAAGGGTAAATTGAGATGAGAGTAAATGGTGCTACGGAGAATATAATGTCGAATGAGTCAGTTAATATGTATAATGGCCCGTCATTAAAATGCAGTAATTAGCTTTTAGAGGCAGCCCTAAGAATTCACCAGCATGTGCTGTTTAAAATCTCCTATTGAAATAGTTGTGTTTAAGCACTCAAAGAAGTGCTGAGCAGATTAGAATTTTTGGCATGACTGTTGCCCTTGTGAGGAACTAATGACTAAACGCACCTTGTTATAAACACAATTAAATTTGACTTCACTTCCGTCTCCCACAGTGAGTGAAATTATGCAAAAAGACACAAATAGCACTTTGTTTTTATGCTTCTGTGCTGTGCTCATATGGGGGCTGTAGACTTTGAAAGGAGAAGAGCAGTGAGAATCAGCATCTCTGCCATTTTTCTTTAATTATTTTGCTCAGGAAGCCTGTGCAGGCTTTAATGTTTCTTTTCACTAATTGCTGGAATGCCAATTTTATGAGGAGATGTGTGCTTTTCTCTCTCCGTCTCTCTGTCTCTCTGCCTACTTTGTTATTAGCAGCAGAGTAAATGTGTGATAGGGTAATTAGCCTAATGAGTTGTGGCATTTACTATAAAGATCCTTCTGGATTCTCTGCATCTTATTAAAAAGCGGGTGAGTCTTTTGTTTTTTAGGTTGCGAATGTAGAATTTGCGGCTGAGATGGAAACACGGGCTTAATTGAAAGAGACATCATAATAGTCGTTTCTGTTTTCAACAGAAATGTCCTTGTAATTCTCAGAACCAGCCCGGGTAGAAGAGATGTGTTTACCAATGCGCTCTTTTAAGGTGACACTTTTATGCTTGACTTAACAGCTCACTTACTTTACATGAAGAGAACTTGGAGTAGAGAATCAATGATAAACAACAGGGTGAATGTGCTTTTCAAAAGTTCTCACAGGCTGTATCATACATCTGCTGTATACATTAAATGGAAGCATATGCTACATTTAGTTACTTACACGTTATTTCATAAATCTCTAAAATCAAATAAACACATTTTTGTCTTACGAGAAGTAGTCATTGTCATTTTATACGTTTCAAAAAATCTGAGAAAAATAGAAATAAAATTCGATTCCTTCTTGTCTTTGACAGCCGTACAAATGCAGCACTGTATGTGGTGCACATTACCACTGACATGCCTCCATAGTGGATCTTTGCTGAAAGCCCTTCTCATGCTGGTCCTGGCCCCTGTATTTTGAATTGATGGGGTTTCTTTGTGTTTCTGGAAAGGTTAGCAGTTAGCCATGCTGCTAGTTCCTTAATTCACAAAGCTAAAGCGAGTTATTCAGCCTCTATTTGCAGTTGTTGTTGACAACATTACAACATGACAATATACACAGGAGGAGATTACTTTTAATTTGATACATCCTAGGATTGACACATTTTGTTATAGCCTCCATGTTTGTGTGAGTCTCTAATGCACCATAAAGTCTATTTATCCTCACTGCCACAATGCATCAATGCGTTCTCCACCACTGTGCTGCTATTCCAGCAACCCAAAGTCTCTCACCATTTGATGGGCTTAAAACAGGCCGTGCTTTTTTCCATTTACCGGGTCAGCATGTGTTGGTGTTCAGCTGCTTCTGAATGCAAGAAACTGTGTCAAAGCTCAAGTGGCTTTATTGGCTGTTTCTTTAAGATACTCATTTTTATGAGTATCCTTCCGCTTGACTTTAGTTGAGAATGAAAGTCCAAATTTTACCTTTTTTTAATTTCTTACTTGGACAACTTAGCGATCCATGTTATCTTTTGTTAGCACGAGTGGCCTACAGCAAACACAGAATAGGACATAATTTACACTTCACAGCTGCTAACCCACACTCTGTGCAAAGACAACATTCATTCAGTCAGCCTCAATTTTTATCTTTATTTCTTTATTGAAAATAACAGTACCTTTTTACAGAATGTAGGCGAAGTCACGTATTTTGTCAGCTTTTTTAAAAAGCGCGCATATATATATATATATATGTATATATGTATGTGTGTGTGTGCGTGTGTGTGTGTATTGCCAAAAGCGCAAGTAAAGAACATCTGCCAATGCAGGATAATCAGAAAGGATGTACATACACACAGGGATACAAAGTGAAATGAAAGGTAGACTGTTTAAATACAGATGACATATTGGTTGAAGGGTTTCAAGACCAGACATAAGAATAAAAGGCAATATTGAGAAGTACAGAAAAGGAGACTGGATTTTTTCAGATAATGCCGCAGGTTCTTTGTGTGTATGTGTGTGAATGTGTGACACACTCCTTTCTCTAACACAGGGTGTGCTTCAGACATGTAGCCTGGGGAAATGGGGCCTTGTTGGGAGCACACACAGCAGGGCTCACCACAAACTGGCTTCTAATATACAGGGGTACAGCAGGCCTGATTAGACTGGCAAACAGTGGGGAGCAGAGAGAGAGAGGAGGACCTCTGTCTCTTCCTCTCTCTCTCCAACTCACACGCATCCCCACGCAAAAACACACAGCGGTACCTTCAAACCCCACCCCGTCGTCTTTCTGTACCCACTTGGTGGCCTAACAGATTATTGCAAATGCAGGTAAACATGACTCGTTCCTTAGATGACTACGCTGCTTTGATTTGTGCTTGTTTTCATGCGCTGCTCTTCATCTGCAGGTTTAATGTTTTTGATAGGCTGTAGACAACTTGGTAGATTTAAGTGCTAAAACTCAAATGTAAAGAATATTTTCAACTGGGATTGACATTTCTTTTATTTTCCTTGAAAGACAGTGAACCTCTCACCACATTTCCATTCAGTAGCTCTCCTGGAGCTTCCAGTTATATAACACAGTCTTCCTCGGCAGATGGATTTGTACTTAAACATGTGATGGAATAGTGGATGTTCAAAAGTCCTCTTCTGAGTACCTCACTTTCCCTGTTTCTGTTTACCAGTTTCAAATCTGGATAGAGTGTACATGTCCAGACATTTATGATCTTTTTGTATAAAATGACTTTTTGAACATACTGAAAATGCATCCTTTGGTCAGATGAGGTAAAAGTATATATCTTGGCAGTAGCGACACTGCTTATGTTTGGAGAAAGAAAGAGGTCTACAAGCCAAAGAACACTTTCTCCACCGTTAAACATGGTGGTGGAAGGATTATGCTGTGGAATGCTTCACTGCATCTAGAACTGGGAATTTTGACAATTCTTCCAGATGTTTGTAATGTCAGATGCTGATGTTGGACCAGAAGGCCTGGTTTGCAGTCTCTGCTATGAATCATCCCAAAGGTGTTCTATCGGGTTGCACTAGCCTGCACTCATGATGGAACAGAAAGGGACAACACCAAACTGTTCTCACAAAGTTGGAAGCATGAAATTATCCAGAATATGCTGAAGCAGTAAGAGTTCCTTTCATTGGAACTAAGAGGCCAAACCCAACATCTGAAAACAACCCCACACCATAATCCCCCCTCCACCAAACTTTACACTTTACACAGTACTTGTCACAATGCAGACAAGTACCGTTCTCCTGGCAACTGCCACACATCTCCACTTCTATTGAGTCCAATGGTGGCCAATGGTGATTACAGCACTGCATCTGCCGAATTATATCGTGCTTGCAGATGTAAGGCTTGAGCTGCTCAATCATGGAAACCCATTCCATGAAGTTCTCTACACACTGTTGTTGAGCTAATTTCTAGGGACCATGGAATTTGGATGTCTGTAGTGATTGACTCAGCAGAAAGTTGGTGACCTCTGAGTACTACCACTCTATTATTTTAGGAGGGCTATCACTTTGTGGCTGAGTTGCTGTCATTCCCATTGAAAGTTGTCCGTGGAATATTTAGTAGCAAGGAAATATCACAAAGTGGCTATCATGGTACCATGCTCCTGAAATTTACCCATTCTTTTACAAATACTTGAAGAAGCAGTCTACATACTTAGGTGCTTGATTTTATATTTATGTAGGCATGGAAGTGATTAAAACACCTGACTTCAATGATTTGAATAGGTGAGTGAATACTTTTAACAATATAGTGAATAATAATAATTCTGCTTTATTTATATATGACCAAATATAGCACTAGCAAGGAATAAGTAAAGGATTGTATTATGAATAGTAGATTGATGTTGTGATAACACAGTTACAATATCACATACCATACCTGTGGTAGACAGTTGAAGCAATGAAAAAAAGTTAAAAGTAGAGATCAAATGGTTGATGTAAAAGTAATTAAATGTAATGAAGGGATTTTCCAAATAGTTAGCTAAGGTTAAATATTTAATTAGAAAAAAGTTGCAATAGTTGTCATTAAAATGTTGAAATCATAAGCTTAATTCATAGAATAACTGCTGAAAACACAGTGCAAAAGTGTAATGAAAAACTATTTAATACAGTTAGATAAATGCCTGCCAGGTGGGCGTGTCCACTACATTGTCCCAGTAGATCTGACATCATGTGAAAACTGTGGTTTAAAACAATATATATCAACAAGGTCATTTTTTCTGTTAAAAACTAGGACTAGTATTACACATTTTATAATTGGTTAAAATAATCATAATTTAAACATAGGTTGTGATGATTAAGGGGTTCAGGGCTATGGATATGTGGGAAAATACAACAACAACAACAACAGAAAACCCCAAAGAAATAATAATAAATGTAAAAAAAAAAAAGTACCACATACTGTATGTGTTTTTCACTTTAAGACAAGACATTTTTTGTGCTTTTTGAAAGTGCTCTACCTTTTGTTGTGTTCTGTTATCTGATCAAAAATGTACTGGCACCTTATTCCCTTGCTTAGATCCACAGGTCATAAAGCAGATTCCACTAAAGCTGCCACGTGCCTCACCTTCATGTTTAAGTCATCATGCTCTCCGCTCGCCTCTGATTCTCCATTTTGGGCTTTTCGTTGGTGATCCAGCATGGTGCAGTGCAGGAAAAAGTGTGTGTGTCTGTGTGTGTGTGTGTGTGTGTGTGTGTGTGTGTGTGTGTGTTGGGGTGAGGTGGGGGGTTGGTGATGACTCCACTCACTGGCCGTCCTGTAAATCGCTCTTTTATGGCCCTCATAATGATCCCCCAGCCAGCAATCTCGATTCCGTCGCACTGCAGATAGGAACCGCTGCTTCTGGCAGTCAACATGAGGGTGCTCAAGATGGCTGGAGGAGGTAGCGGGAGACTGGAAAGCACACACTGTGTGACTACACACTGGCACACACATACATATGTTCACATTCATAAAAATGCATGCCTTTTCACACCCCATCTACCTTAATCCCAACTTCCTGTGTAAAGGTCATAGAAAGTGCCGAAGGATGGTGTTTTGACCTCACTCAAAGTTGGTGAGCTCCAACAGCGTGCAATTGTGTAACATCATCAGAGACAGACTTCCTCATGCAGACCAATAGTGCCTTGATAGTTTTAGGCTTTTACATGATTTTGGAATATACCAACATTGAACTGCTGACAGCAACGGTTAGCTTAGAATTTCCAAAAGTAATCTCAAAACCCATAATTACTTTGTCATATCCACTGAACTTGATTTTACACAAGAGAACGCACAGATGTAGTTTGCTTTAACAAAAGACTTTATATGATCTGTTTTGCCAAAAACACTGCAAAATGTTAGACTGAAATTTCTAACATTTGATTTCTACAAAAGTGTTTATTTAAACAATATGAAATGTAGTTTAAAGCCAAGAAGCCAGGCAAAGAAAATATACGAAAAATTAAATGCAAATGAAATATAATGAATGCAAATGGATGGGTTTTACAAAGCTGTTGTTGTCTAGATATAGATCTCACCATATACATAAACAATTTGTTTCTAGATTTCATTATCACTTTAGCTCAACAAAGTCTGTTGTATAACAGTTTAATGAACTTTACTGTTTGCGAATCCTAATTAGAGTCAGTGTCATTAAACATGACATGCAAACAGCAGGAAGAACAGATAAATGAAACGTCTCAATCTATAGCTTGCATCATCAGCTATAAAAACTGTACAGTTAAAGATGTCTCTCTGTTTTCTTTTTTAACATGCAAGTGAGCTTTTTATTACTCATTCACTACAAATGTCACTGAAAATTACAGCACATGGCATGAATAGTAAAACAAAACATGTCACATTCGGAACAACAATTCAGATGAAATGTAATTACTGTACAAGTTGGCAAGTTTGTTTTTTGTTTGTTTCACCTGTATTTATTAAAACATACCGTTTGTGCTGCCGTCTGCACTCTCATGGACATTTTCACCTTTCTGCACTCCTTCCTGACTGAAGACATGTAAATCTATTATATTCTATTATATTACTAAAAACAAAATTAACTACTATCTGACAGTGGCAAGGACATTTTCAAACCACTAATTTAAGAAAAGAAGCAATAAAACATTATGAAAACACTCTCATTGCACATAAAACTGTAGCAATGAAAAGTGCATAAAGTATCGAAAATAAAAAGAATTATTCTGCAGAAAAATATTCCCCCAAATTAACAGAGGTCTCTGAAAAAGCTCTTCATGAGGCCTTGGATATATTAAAACAAATTAATAATTTCTGTTCAACTTCCCTGTTTTATTAGTTTTATTTATCATGACATATGTTGGCCAAGGTGGTTAAGCAAGACGAAACTGATCTGTTACAATGATAAATAACTGAGTGCTTGCTCTGTTTCCACACCATTTTGTTTCCAGACCACTTTGTACACAGTACAAAGTGGTAGTACCACTTTGTGGTCTGCATTTGTACTGTTCTGCCTTGCTTGCCTGCTATCAGTTTACCAAAGAGACCAAAGGTTTATCCACAATGCTCATGCGCAAAACCACCAGAAAAAAGCTTCTGGCCTCTTAGCTTGCTCACCCCGGTCATTGTGAACAGGAGATGGAGACAGCTACTACATTCTTTTGAGTACAAAACAGCGGAGCTTTCAATAATAATAGCCAGCTGCAGTCACAAGATTACAGTAATTTTAATGATGGATGCAAACAGGTTAGGAGCTTTATGAGATGAAAGGCTGTGATACGTTTTAATGTCTGTTAAAACATTATGTCTGTTTTTAGATCTGATAAGGCAAGCATTGCCTGCTTTCCTTTTCCTGATGGAACACCGCTTATAGTTTTGGGTACTGACACTATTTTTTTTTTAGCTCCTTACAAAAGCATAATCACATTCTAGTTGTTATTAAAGTATTCACCAATAGAAAGAGATCAAAATCAAATATTTCTCTCATGTTATTGTGTTAAGGTTATTTGAAGAAATAGCTTGATGCAAAGTGATTTAAATTTCTTGTCTTGGACATGCAAGAAATTCAGCTGTCATCTGGTTAACACTTTTAAGTGGCGTGCTCGCTTTGTTTTTAGCTTGCCTACTGTTATCACTTCTTTCAATTTGCCTGTTTATTTACCAGCCACTAAAGGTGTTGTGTACTCTCTAGCTCTTGCCACAATGCTCCTGAGGCTTTAAGCCCCATAAGGCCAGATCTCCTTGACAGCACTGTGCTAATAGATGCAGTCAAGTATTTTTTTCTGTGTCTGATGTTTACAAATCACACGGGCACGTCTAATAAGACAAGGAAAGTATCAGTTTGCTGACACTTGTGGGCTAATATGTCATTTGCGTTATCTTTGAGTAGATATCGGAGCTTAGTAAAAATATGAGTTTAAATAAACTCAGAAAATTGTCAAAATTAATCAGATTGTGTAATAAAAATAACACTACATCTAAGACTAAATAAACCTCTCTCTCTCCCCCACCTGGATTCTTCTCCAAACCAACTCAAGCAGATACCAGACAAAAAATGCAGCATCTCTCCAGTGTGCACGTGACCGTCCTGTTTAATATTCCTGGCACGTAGGCTGAGGGAGCAGTATTAAATTGGGATCAGGGAGATTAGAGTATAATATAGTTGACTATTAAAGGCTAGAAATGAGAGCCATGGGTTAGAGCCTGAGTAGGGTCCATACCGCCACAATTCCCTACCATAATTTTAAAAGTGCTCAAAGCATTCAGTTAGAGTAGAAAAGCACTACATAAGTTCCTGTCGATTTACCGTTTATAGTCTATAGAATGAAAGTGAAAAATAATAGCAATAAATATTAAGCAAAGAACCAGCCAAGGAATTGTAAAAGTCAAATAGACAATCAGAAAAACAAGTCATATTTATTAATAAGATAGTATGAAACCAAAAGTTGTTTCATCTTCTGTGTGTGTGTGTGTGTGTGTGTGTGTGTAAACATTAGTAAAACTGAAGAACTTGTAATCTACACTGCGACTACTGTGTATTTGTGCACAGTATTGCACAGCACAGCTTTGTCTGTGAATGTGTTGCAGTGCTGCGTTTAAGGTTTTTCTTTTGGCAGTGTTGTATTGCTAGTGATGTATGAATGCCTCTGCCTTGCTAATGAGCAAAACAAATCCTGTTTTTCTTTGCCTTTCTGACTTTACTACTGGAACATGCTCAGCAAGGAGTAGCATCACTCCCAGATCTGTCATCCAGTTTCCAAGGCAAATGAAATGCAACAAAAGTGCAGTCTTCGAATCAGGCTGGACATTCTCATCAAAACTCGTGGGTTAGCTTGCTATCCAGTTAACTGGAACTGTAGAATCTTTATATAAAGAAGCTTTGTGTTTGACTGCATTTGTTCTCACTCATTGAACTAAAATCCTATCAACTTGGCTGTAGCTCAGGAGGTAGAGCAGGTCATCTACTGATTGGAAGGTTTGTGGTTTGATCCTGGTCTCCACGCCAAGTATACTTGGGCAAGATATTAACCCCAAGTTGCTCTCCAATGCAGCCATCAGAGTGTGAATGTTAGCTGGGAAGTACTGAAAAGCACTTAAGAAAGTGCTTTTGTGAAGGGGTGTGAATGTAGCATGTTGTATAAAGGGCTTTGAGTGCTATGGAAGAGTAGAAAAGCGATATGTAAGAATCAGTTCATTTATTGTTTGAAAGGTTCACAGTGTTCACCAGAAACAGTCACCTTGTTTTGAGATTTACAGTTACAGCCACTTAAAATAGTTGCCTCATCCCTGACAGGACCATGATGGATGCCTAGTGGAATCCTGATCGATTGCCGGCTGATAGATGACCCTCCTGTGACATGGACCATGCAACCATGAGTAGTAACGCCCCTAAGCAGCATTTAGGAATACTAGTGGTAATGTCTTGTGTATCCACCAGGGGGACCAGCCTGGAGGTGTATTCAGTTGAAGGCTTGCTCCACACTTGCACTCCAGTTACACAATAATGTGTATATATGCGTGTGTTTCTGCCAGAAATATGTGCCATTTTGTTCTAAAAACATCAGTGATCACTGTCGTTCTCTCTCGGTTTTTATTGCCACTATTAATTTTAAAGCTCATTTTTTAAAACCTTACAATGTAACTACAGCCCAGCCCATGCAGCAGTAAATTAATGACTAACCTTGTATTGTGTCTGGATTATCTCATTTGTTCTGCTGAGTGAAGTTTGGTCCATTTACAGTATCCTACCATACAATTGCATTTGTCTCTAACCATCGGGAACCCTCGCGTTTACTTTTATTGAGTGGAAAAAAGTTAGCGTTCATCCTCCAGCTTCACTATGCTAATATGTGGGGCAGCCATGCTAACTATACTGTAGGTGTATAGCTAGCCACCGTGTACCACATCATTATATACCAGCTAGCTCAACTTCAGTAACCCTACAAACGTCCCTGCTGTTTAGTTTCCTGTCATCGTTTATGTCAGAAGTGATAGCAGAGCTGTACGTTTTAATTTTTTCAGAAATCCCTCAGTCAGAACATGGTATGTTATGTTTAGGTGGAAAGTAGTGAGCTAACTTCTAACTCATAAATTTCACAAATTTTGTTTTCATGGATGCCTGGATTTTAAACTTAATTGTTACACCTGGTAGAGCAGCCACACTGATCACTTTATTAAAGATGAAAGAATTTAGACAGTTTGTAATTCTCAGTGATGCCGCAGTGTTCGTTTGACTTTCAGAGCTGAAGAGGAGTTTGGACCCAGAAATGGCTAATGACATCAGACTTACATACCTTTATCTTGGTATGTTCCACTAATCCATTCACTCAGACTTTCATGAAGAACAGTCCCATAATGTATTTTGTTGGTGAAACCGCAATCCTGAGTTCTATATTGAAAGTAAACAACAAACGACCACTAATTGACTCCAGAGGAACTCCATGTGGAGTGCCAGTTTTGTGTGATTCTCAATGGCAGATAGAAATACATTAAACATTTCCAGTATGAGGCTCCTTGGCTAAGGACACTGAATTCTAATTCTCAAGGGTTATTACTTTTCAACCAGTGATGGTTAAAAAAAAAAACATTAACAACTTCACCTTTAAGGCCGAACGGTGTGTTTGTATATTTTTTCAGATTAAAACATAAATTAAATTGATCAGAATTTGCAAATTGTATTAGAACGGAGAGAAAATATTGAATACAGTCATTTTTACAATGATAGGAAAAGAAGGGAGAAAGTATAAAAGTAAACCAAAAGAAGCTAACACGGGAAGTATGATGGACTTATACAGACAGTGAATGAGTATAATTAAGTGCTTCTGTAAGTCATAGCAGTGAACCACTTTGCATATTAGCATCTCCTAAGTCAAATGCAACAATAACTAATCCCATTACTATTGTTTTACAACTTTATCTATAACATTGCTGATGATGCTTAAAATGAAAACTTTTTGTAACTTGCATATCTGTTATAAAGTTTCCTGAGTACTTGCTTGTTGTGGTATGAATCAAGAAAATACTAAAAATAAAATATTAGATGTCTCCACCCAAATTTTGCCACTTGTCCCCAGAGGGACATCAACATTTACATCATTATGTGAAAGCTGATAGGATCTGTGATTGATATGTTTGCCTGTATGGTTTACAGTTGAATGGAATTAAAAAGTATACTGCATCAATTTTCATCATCATTGTGTCTTTATGAAACAAAACTTTATGCAATCAATATTAATTTAAAAGTTATACAGCCACATTCAGATTCTACATAAATGTGCTTAAATGTAAGAATGAAAGTTCTTCACTCCTAAATGTGGCTTTTAGCTCCAAGCAGTATTTATTATGCATGTAGTAAATACAAGACACCATCAATCAAATCAATGCCTTTTCGTATTTTAAAACAGTAAACGCATCACCATTCCCCCAAGCCTTCACATATATGTTGTACATTTAAAACCATGGAATATGAATATAAAATATGCCATGTGTAAGCAGCTTTCAGGATTGTATAATTAGCTACACAAAATTTTTGTTATAATCCATTTGTCTTCCCAAGTACCCCTGGAATCAAAGTGGGGCGAGTGGATGTGTTCAATAATGTAACATGTACTGTATACAGCAGCACACTATAGATCCTTGTACAGTATCCAAATGTCGTTCTCTGTGAAAGACAGATTGGAACAATTTAGATAACTCTCTGAAGCCCTGTGCCGTTACTGGACCATATCCTGTCCACTATAAGTACTTCACAGAGCTACCACACTGTTAAAAGTAGGACAAGGGCATTAGGAGTCCTTGGAGTACAGCTTATATTACAATATGTTTTAAATTCTTGTCCCTATTGAGTCTAATGTGTGCGTATGTGGTATCGAGTGGCAAATTGTTCACAGTACCATTGGCTAATTGCCATTTGAGTTAGTTGGCCATGAGCCCAGGTCACACTGCTGCATACATCCTTTTTGGGGTACATTTTAACATGACCTGAGATGCCATATAATTACCGTTTAACAGTGTAAACCTGTAAACTTCATCAAAGAGCACATCGCAGAAAACTGTTGTGGCCATGCTGACTGTAGCTTAGAAGAGAGGTTTGCAGACTGTAAACAGGAGCAGATATTGATTCACCAACCTTCCAATTGATAGAAGACCTGCTCTAAGTATCCTCCGGTAAGATACTGAACCCCAAGTTGGTCTCTGATGCATTCATAGTGTGAACGTTAGAAAACACATATGTGTGAATGATGTAAGTTGTATAAAGTGCTTTGAATGCTCACTATATAAGAACCAGACTATTTAGTCTTTTGTAGAACCAGTTACAGATAGAAATGGAGGCTGAAATAAACCAAGCATGACTACTATCGCAATGATAGTAGTGATGTCCTCTGTTGAAGTGGAAGCTCTGCTTGGCTACGGTCAGGACAGACTTAGCTTTGACATCACTCTCGGGTTCTGCGCTTCTAGTTGCATTAGCGTTGTTTGTGCAGATTGCTAAATGCTTGCTCTTAGGGGGTCATGTGTTGGGTTGGGGGTTTCTCTGTATTATTGTATGGTCTTATAACAATATACAATATAACTAACCACTTAGCAATCTACAGTCTAATCAATCTAAAATGATTTTACAGACTATTCTTACACAGAAAATGAATCACCTGTCCCATTGCAAAATATAGAAGACATATAAATCGCTTTAGCTTTTGCAGATCAAAGTGAAATTTTAGTGATTGAACAGGTATTCTTCTACAACATAGGTGCTACCAACAGGAAAAAAAAATCTAAAAATCCATATTTGTTACTGATGGACATTAGAGAAAGACAAAACTCGTGACTGAAAAACTTTAGACTCTCCTACGCTCCCTGCAGAGGTCTGAGGGATCTTTTAGAAATTGTAATGTTAATTTCTGGAGACTTGATTGGTCTCTTCTTACCCGTTGATGATAAACTAAAGTGACTTCCATGTCTCCTTTAGACAGTAAGCTTTAATGTTTAAACGGTTACGGTGCTCCAATGTGCTGCCACCTCACCCTGGAGTAGCTATGAGCAAAGAAGCATGGGCATATCTTACTGAAAACTATTTTCCATTGGTGTGCCAAATTAATGCCTTACCTCTACTTGTTGCACACAGTTATCATTATGAAAACATTATTATTATGAAACATGAAAAACAATATGACGTTATGAAAAAGAACAATTTTCTAGTTGGGTTACACTTGGGCCCTATTCCAGGAAGTAGGATTAGCAAACAACACAGAGTTTGTTTGCCCAGGAGTTGCTGAGGGCAACTCCAGGTTTTCTGCTATAGAAAGACATTTAACTTCAATTTATGTCAGTTACTGAGGTAACAGACTCTACAAAAACCTACTGATTGTCAGATATTCTTTAAGTTTCTCTCGAACTCCTTCCCTCCTGCTGCACCTGAATTATTATGATAGCTGATTATTCATTTCCTCATTCATAATGTTGTTGTCAAAGCGTACAATGCAGCAAATTATTTTTTTAAAGTAATGTTTTATATGCAGCCTGTGCTGTGCTGTGACAACATTTCATGTTAAGTTTTTTTTTCTCAGATTGTGATTTAGTCATTAAATCTAACCCACACCTGGAAAGGTATGGTGTTCGAAATCCAGGGTACTGACTTCAACATAGTTCCAACTGAAAGCACCTAAATCAGTCTCCGTGGGTCAACCTAGAAATACACCCAGTATACACCCTCACACTGGTACTCAGTCAAAATCAAGTCAGAGCAAGACTTCCTGACTCTGAACACAGGCTGTATGAGGGATAACAAAAGAGTTTGAGATTATGGAGGAGCTGGCAGTAGTGCAATGTAAGAGATTATAACAGGGAGTGATTTATTTTATGGGGCTGAATTGGGACAAACTCGTAGGTGTTACAACTGATAGTTGTCCGCATTCTGACTGGAAAACGTCTTTATCAAGATGTAAGATAAAGTGACTGAAATTAACACAAATTGAATTTTTCAATTGTATTATGCAGGTGCAAGTCGGTTCTAAAAGTAAACCATGCTGTTGGTGTTGTAACTAAAACAGTTATCTTCATCAGAGCAAAAGCAATTAATCACAGATAATTTGTTGCAGTTTGGAGGAACGTGAGAATGAGCACGGTGACCACACAGCTGTCATGTGGCTAAGCCTGGAGTAGCTAAAGTACAAGCAAAATAGCAGAAGCACTTTGTTTAAAGTTAAAGGTCTAAAATTTTGCAAGGTCCATTCCTGTTAAAAGGGAGTTTTTCCATTCCACTATAACCATATGTTTGCTCAAAGGGGGTTATTTATTTGTTGGGGGTTTCGCTTTATTATCATAGGATCTTTACCTTACAATATAAAGTGCCTTGTGGTGATTGTTGGTATGATTTGGCATTATATAGGTTAAATTGAGTTGAAATTTGATTGAATGATGGACTAAGTGAAGATTAGAGTTGTTTTTTTATGTAGTTAAGACATCCTTAACAACTAGAGTGGTAGAAAAGAGAGTCTCTTCAGCACTGACCTCACCTTCAAGCAATTATATTGATCTTTATAGAAAGATTCTGTTCACAGCAGAAAAGATAATATTAACAATTTTAGAAACTGACACCTACTGTGCCTCTTTATCTTTTTTCCTCAGGCATCCATTGTTTCCCCTGCTAGCATTGCTGTTTGAGAAATGTGAACAGGCCACACAGGGATCTGAATGCATCACGTCAGCCAGCTTTGATGTGGACATAGAAAACTTTGTGCACCAGCAGGAACGAGAACATAAACCCTTCTTTAGCGAAGATCCAGAATTGGACAACTTGGTAAGTCAACATATCACACGTGTTAAAGCATCAGTCATGAATCGGTGTCCTCTGAATTCAGACCTCAACATTACTGAAGCAGTGCATGAAGAAGAACTTTAGAACCTGGGGAACAATTCCTTAAGTACAAGAAAGTTAGCCAAAGACTGTGTCGAAAAATAAAGGTTGTCATTCCAAATATTAATTTTCAAGCTCACTATACTATTTGTACAGACTCTATTTTTGCCTTATACACTGTAAAGGGTAAATGACCTGTATTTGTATAGCACTTTACGTAGTCCCTAAGGACCCCAAAGTGCTTCACACTACATTCACCCATTCACTCACACATTCACACACTGGTGATGGCAAGCTACATTGTAGCCACAGCTGCCCTGGGGTGCACTGACAGAGGTGAGGCTGCCAGACACTGGCGCCAATGGGCCCTCTGACCACAACCAGTAGGCAACGGGTGAAATGTCTTGCCCAAGGACACAATGACTGAGATTACAAGACAAACTGCCAACTCTTGAGCCACGATCGCGGTGACTTTTATATTTTTATATTTTATATATATTTATAGCAGCACAGTGGCACGGTGGTTAGCACTGTTGCCACACAGCAAGAAGGTCCTGAGTTCAATTCCACCATCAGGCCTGGGTCTTTCTGTGTGGAGTTTGCATGTTCTCCCCGTGTTTGCGTGGGTTCCCTCCAGGTACTCTGGCCTCCTCCCACAGTCCAAAGACATGCAGCTTGTGGGGATAGGTCAATTGATTAATCCAAATTGCCCATAGGAGTGAATGTGAGTGCGAATGGTTGTCTGTCCCTGTGTGTTGGCCCTGCGACAGACTGGCGACCTGTCCAGGGTGTACCCCGCCTCTCGCCCTATGACAGCTGGGATAGGCTCCAGCTCCCCCCGCGACCCTGAAAAGGAGAAGCGGAAGCAAATGAATGGATGGATGGATGGATATATTTATGTATATTACATTGCTGATCCAGCTGATGATCCAGATCCAATAGAATGTATGAAGTAGGCTGTTGGAGTATCTGATAAACTTTTCTCAGTTGATGTTGAACTTTTTAGATACAAATAAAGGTGTTATCCTGTTAAACTAACACAGTGTTTTAACATTGCAGACTAATGTTAAGGTTCTATTATTAGCCAGTTGCTAGCTGCTATTTTAATGATAACAGATGGCTACGGTTGCTATCAGGTAATTGCTAATAGTTGAAAAAGCTAACATTAGTGTATATGCTGGTCAAACTTTAATATTGTTCAAATGGGAGCTTTAGTGACCTCTCAAAATTTCTCACAAAGTGTTATTGTGAGAAACAGCTCCTAATGAGGGGAAGGTCAGTGTGCCTGCTGTGTGAAGTTGCGTGTCTGAAGATGGCACTGTTGGTACCGATGCTCTTTCAAATGAATATGTAACAGTAATTAATACGTAATGCAGTAATTTCTACTGTTTTTTTACCTTCTGAGTACAGTTTTTTTTATTATCCTTAATAAGTACATGAGCTATTTTACCTTTTTAGCCACAGCTGCCTTTTATATTTTTATATACAACTATAACTGCAGTAGCCCTAAGAGGTCATACACTGCATGTACTGCAACTTCAGGAAACACCAGCAAATGGAAAGATGCTCACAATAAAGGTTGAATAAAGAACAATGGAAGTAAAAAGAAAAAAAAAACTCTTAAAAAAGTTCAGAAAACTCAACAGAGGTGATTTAAAGAAGAGAAAAATGAAAAACCTATAACAAACATACAGCTACAGTATTATATGAACCATGCGACAGAACACACATTAACTGGAACCTTTTCTCCCTCACACACCGAAGAGTCCTCCACTTCTTTTAAGAATTCTTTAGTTTGTCACTTCCACAGCTATTCTGTCTTGTTGTGTTTTGTATGCTTTTGTATGAATAGACTGTGAATATATTTTTGAATTCACCCTTTTCTTTTCCTTTTAAACAGAGTGCAGACTGATGCCATAACCAAGGTTATTTTTATTTAACTAAAACTAAACTAAAAACTTTTTATTTAACTCAAATAAAACTAGAACTAAATGAAATGATTTTGTGAAATATAAAAATAAAGAGAAAAAATTCTCTTTCTCTTTTTTTTTGTTAGTTTGGTAAAAATTGTATTACGGCTTGCCTGATGAGGCATTAATGGGTGTGTTAACTGAGACTTTGGATGTTTACAAGACTGAGTCAACAACCTTAAAAAAATGTATTCTAAGGCCTCTACTGATTTTTCTAAATCATACAATAAAATTTAAAGACTCAAACTAATACTAAAACTAATAAAAAACTTCACTAAAATTAAGTATTTTCAAGCAATTACTGCCTGTCTTCCTACTGGCGGCCAACTTTTCTGTTCCTGAACCTCTTTTTTGTAACATAAATCTTAACAGATGTGGCTCTGTGTCTGCATTGAATCCCATTTTTGCTATTCCCAAGTATTCAGTCCTTTTTAAAGTAATTTTCCCATCTTCTCTGTGCACAACAGTTAGAAATAATTATAAATTACGAGAAGGAGGAAGCTGATAATCTTCTATGACAAAAGGGGGGGAGGAGTTGAAGCCAGACAGACACAAAGACACAGACAAGGAATTAGGAAAAAAGTGCACTCTTCTCATTACAGTACTTGCAGGCTGACAAGTGCTGAACAGTCAATTAACCCTGCATCTGTGTGTTTTATGAGGTAATGGGAATAGGCGTCTCTGCCAGAGGACACTAACTCTTCCATAGGGCAGTAATGCTACGCTGGGCCTGACTGGCTGCGATGAGGACAAGAGTTACTGGTCCCTTGATTAAGCAAGTGCAGTTTAATTAGCTGATTTATCTCCTCCTTGGCCAAGTGCTTTTCTGACCATTCTGTTGACCTTGGATGGCAACTTTGAAGGTGTGCCATCTTGTATCACACAGAGTGAAGAAAAGCCAGGCAGCTGATGATATATATATATTGTCAGTGATTCCTGTTGTCACTTCAGCCAAACCAACAAACCAAATTTCACTCAATGACAGATCATAACTTAGTAGAAAAACAACGCAAAACAAAAATCATGTTTCTCATTTCTTCTCAGTAGCTGTCAGCAGTTTATCCTTTAATAGGCTGTTCCTTAGCAACACAACTGCAACGAATTGGAGTTGTTAAATATTAGACACTGGTCTATTGAAAACTGTGTAAATGGCTTTCAAAGTCTTATACTTCTTATAGAACTTCTAAATATAATTATTTTCTTCACAAAGCATACAGTATTTCTACTTGCATAAATTAATATAACTATTTAAAAACAAAAATTTAGCTGGGTCGATATTATGAGTACCCTGAAAAACTAAGCACCAACCACCGTGCACTGCGCTGCAGTCATGCGCTTTAAATTTGTAATGCTGTAAAATCAAGTGAAACCCGAGGGTTATCTTCCAAATCATACACAGAAAAAAAACTTCAGCAAGGGTTTGAGCTGTCACCTGACAAGGAAAACAAAAAACAAACAAAATGAGTTCACAGTTGAGAAAATAGTTGCTCACAAAGGAAGAAATGGATATACAAAGTTATCACAGCATTTCCAAGTGCCAAGGATTGGAGTGAGATGTGTCATCAAGAAATTACAGACCAAACATGACAGAGTTAGCAAGTGAAATAATTTAAAGAGTCTGAAAAGACAAATAGTGAGATGTGTATAAAGACCCCAAAACAACTGCCAAGACACTGGTGAATGACTTAGCCAGGATATGTAATCTTAAAAGCACAGCCACTAGAACCCTGTATAGGAATGTACTGCAAAGTTGCAGACCAAGAAAAACTTAATCTTACAGCCAGAGTGCAGTATGCACTTTGATACTGGTGCATGTCTTGGTAAAATTAGAAGAGCATGAAGAACATGGCAGCTTGTTAACTAATCTAAATAGAACTAAACCTTGACAGCCTTAACACATACACTTCACTCACACACTACTGTGATGATGATGATGCTTAATGTAAAAACATTTGTAGTCCACAGACATTGAGTGGAAAGGCTCCGGATGTTTTTTTTAGTTTGTTTTACTGAATGTGATGCACTTCCCAAATGTTTATTGAGTCACTCAGGCCCCCGTGGGTCTTCCGTATTAAGGATTTTTTAATCTGTTACCTGGACTCTGTTTTAAAGACATTACCCAGCATTACGGATGGGTACCAGAAGTTAAATAATTACAACAAGAAACCAGAAGATTTGCATTTATTCCAAAATGTATTAATATATATACGGATCAGTGATGCAGGTCAGTCAGCAGTCTGCATCTGTAAATACCATTACCAATGATTTTTGATTTTGACATTAGACGTTACAGATCTTTGTAACATAAATTGCAATAAAACCAAATGACAGCAATATCCATGAGACCAACGTCAAACGTATTCTTCTGTTCATGGTTGTTAACCTGGTGTTTTAAAGGTAAGGTGTTCGCTAAAAGTCATCAGTGTTTTAGAAGGTGAATGTGATCTGTTTCATATTTTGTCTTTGCTGCTCTCAGATGGTAAAGGCCATTCAGGTGTTGCGAATCCACCTACTCGAACTAGAGAAGGTCAATGAGCTTTGTAAGGACTTCTGCAACCGTTACATCACTTGTCTCAAGACCAAGATGCACAGCGATAACCTCCTCCGTAATGACCTCGGAGGGCCCTATTCTCCGTCACACACCAGTCTCAGCATGCAGCAGGTCAGTGATGGACCCACCGTGGAGCTTAGAGTTCCTTAATGGTACCTAGCGTAATAATGCAGTAATGTAGTGTTTCCCTTGATACGCCATTCATCAGCAGGTAAATTTTGCTGTTGGTTATCACACACAAGCAATAGCTTTCCCCCCCTTAGAGTTGCTCACCAGTGTCTCCCTCTGTTATCCCCCAGGAACTAATTCAGACCTCCTCTCCATCCATGACCTCTGTCTCCAGCTCTGTTAACCCTTCAGGGATTGTGGTGCCTGCTGGAGGGCTGCAACAGGGGAATGTCGCCATGACCACCATCAACTCTCAAGTGGTCTCGGGTAAGCGTGTCAATTCACATGAGCACTATAAAACAAAATTTGGCCTGACACTATCGACCTTTTTTTTCCATATGGCTCTATGACCCAATGTGTGAAGAAGAGGTGCTACAAAAATGTAAAACTCAGTGTAACTTATTCAGTAAACTACCACCTCTAAATAGGGTCTCCATAGATTTTGGGACAGTCAGTGACATACAGCTAATGATAAATAAATAAAATCGCATAGGTGGTTCTGTTGTTTTCTGCACACTTACCTGAGCCTTAGCCCAATCACTCTCAACACTTTCAAATAGTACTCCACATTTTCTCTCTCGTTCTGATCAGAGGAAATATTTGACACCAGCTATCCAAAGCACCATTTCCTGACTTTTAATAACTATCATATTCAAATGAATACTTTTCTTATTATTTGCATTGTGTTTATCAGTTTGACTTTGATCTTTTTTCTTTGCGTCATTTTGGGGTTATCATTATAAAGCATTTTCATATTATTAGTATAAAACTCAATTGTTTGTTGAGCATAATGACAAATAAAAATAGTCATTAGCATGCTTTTGATCAATCAGTATACACGCATGTTTACTATTCCATTGCTATTATATACACATATCATTAGCTACATGTTTGTGGCTGTGTTTTGTATAGCTGGTATCAGAGGGTCATGATAAGTATCCATCACAGAGAGCTTGGCTGGCAGGTTCTTGTAATGTCAAGCCTGTACAGTGAAATGTTAATCCTGCCCTCTGGAAAATCCTTTTAACCCAAAATAAATCAATGTCTCTCCCTTTGATCACGACATACTGAAGAGCTCAAACAGACTGTGATAAGAGTGTCTTGATCAAGGCTAATTAAGCCAGCAGCAAAAACACACTCCTCCTTCTCCTTGTTCTCTGTGTTTTTTTTCTGGGTTAAAGGGCAGTAATGCACTTTGAATTTATCATTTAGTCTCTTGTTTGCTGTGTGTTTGATTGCAAGGCTGACAAGCAGTTAATAAGCTCTGGTGCTAGTGTAGAATCTGGCTTCTAGTAGCTGCTGAAGACACTTGATACTCATGGCAGCAAATTATCCCCTCAGGTGGGACCCTGTACCAGCCAGTTGCCATGGTGACATCGCAAGGGCAAGTGTTAACTCAGGCGCTGCCTCCGGGAACCATTCAGATCCAGAACTCACAGGTAAAGCTGTCTGAACCACAATGCTTTCTGGCCAACGTTGTCACTCCTCCTTGTGCCCTCACCACCTATGGTCTCAATTTGTTCTTTACATCTCTCAGACCTCCCCAGTGGGTCTTTTCATTGTCTGTCTGAACATAGCCTCCTGCTGCTAAACAAAATAGAAATTGTTTATTCCCCTGATGTTTGGGGAGCCTTTGTGATACCATGCCACTGCAGATGAATATCAGTTAAAGACAAATTTGTGGATGATGTGATTTAGGTAGATACAAGAAATAAATCTCGGATCTCATACAAAAGACTAATTCATTTAGTCATTCATTTTTCATTGTTCGAAAACCTTTTGTTAAAAACAAAAAGTACAGGACATTTGAGATGTGAACAGAACAGAAGTAAAATATTTCAGAATTTTTATGAACAGGAAATATTAGGATCACAAATGTTTTATCGCCAAAAGATTTAGAAACTCATATGAATGACTGAATTTTTTTTTATTGCACAGGGGCAGATTTCTGGTTTTAGTATTTTAGTTCAATTTAGATTGTCAAAAAGCTTCTGAAATTGTTTAGAATAGCTGGGACATTTGCTGTATGCCTGCTCTGTGACTGTTGGTTTGTTGTAAATATGAGGATACTTATTTTAGAAAATCATTACTCTGAAGGCAACAGAACCTTCAAAGGAAGGGTCTGTTGACTCACAAGTGAATGCCAAAAAGTGAACAGATGATCCACACAGTAATAGTGATGAATATCATATGGAATATTAACATTGAAGCTTGCTGTTATGCACAGTAAATAACATAAGAATAATACGGACAATGTGTCAAATTAGTTAGCCAAACTGTATGTTTAGGACAAAACGCCTTGTAATTAATAGATGAAGTATTTTAGACAAGAAGGACTCGTGCAAATGTATATTATAGGTTCCCTTATGTTTGTGTTAGGGATATCTTATTTTTTAGCCTTATTTAAAATGTATTATTTAAAAAGTTGTTTTTTACCCTGATGATTTTTTAAATTGTTTTAAAATTTGCCAGAGCTTTAGCCTCTTTCAACTCTTCTGTGTGCACCTTGGAAGTCAGTTTAGTCTACAAGTCACAAAACACTTATTATCTACCTCACATTGAATCAGTAATGTGATAATTGCAGATTTCTACAAGTTGGAACACCTTGAGAAATTGTTCAAGTGTGAAACAATTGTACAAGTTCCACAACCATACCCAAATGCAAATGCCTAAATGCACTGAGTTGCTGCCACTGAGTGTATGGCTGACTAGATATTTGCTTTAACAAGTTAACAATGATTTCTCTTTTTAGTCTCTGTCAGTACCCTCACCGTAGCATTTGAATCAACAAATCATTCTGAGAAAGGAGTATCCTAACAGTAATATATTACTGTTCTTAAATTCAGGGCAACAATTAGAGAACACTTAAAGAGAGAAAACAGGCAAGGCCTGAAGGCAAAATAACAAAATGGTTTCAAGAAAAGTATCAAAATAAGACAGAACATAATGACAACTACAAAAATAGACACGGAAGCACATAATATACAAGAAAAAATACAGAGAGGCACAAGAAATTAACCAAAGTAGTCATAAACAAAGCAGACAGTATGACAGTATTACTACTACTACTAAAGCCACTGACTATGACGTATATAAAAGACTAGGACATTCAGTATTAGGTTCTTTAGTAGCCTTCAGTATCAGCCTTCCTACAAGCTGGCAAATTACTCATACTGTATAACATTTTGTCTTTCTCTAAGACTTTTAAAGTAGTCATTATATAGGCAAAAATACTTTATCATCATAATTTTACTGTAGGAGTGATACCCAGGGACTAATTTTTGAGTGGTTTAGGTAGGAGAGGACTATCACCTTTTCAAACCTTTATGACTTTTCTTTTGTTGTGTAGCGCCTCATCTCTGTTTGGGAAGGAGTACAAAGGCTCCTCTAAAGCATAGAGTATCAGGTACTTGAACCCTTCCTATGTCTATGTACAAGATACAGTCACAACAAAGACTTAAGACACCAACAGCTGAAGAACAGACAAAATATATTGGATGAAAGTTGGATGAACATAAAAACATGAATAAAAAAATGTGGTTTCTTAATAAATTGTGTGTCTGGCATTAGCGGTAATCTAACCTTGATTGTGATTTCATAGCATAACTCTATTACAGAAAATAGAGTTGTGGGTGTAAGAGGCTATATATCGATCTGTATGAACAGCAGTTTAATTATTACAAATTCATTGTGTTTGGAATTTAAGGTTTACTTTAACAATCTCCGCCCACTCTGTTGTTGTGGAGATTTCAAACAAATTTATGACAAAGAACGGCTCCATGCTGGAACCAAGGCTCCAAGCAGAGCCAATCAACAGGCTGTACACTTGCCTTTTCTGAATGGGGGGAAAAGAAAAGAAATGGGGCAGAGAAATTTAACAGTGTTCTGTGTTGGTTTGAAGAGCGGCTCAGTTTCATGTAATTCTGTGACAGTAACAGTGACCCAGCTGGTGCTGAGTTCTACATGCGTGCTGGGAATTGAACACAGCCCCTTCGCCACTTTGCCGACAAGCCCCGAGTAATCACACTCTGAGGCTCGGTGCTGCCAATTAATTTAACCTCGCTTTCTCCTGGAACACACACACTCCCAGGACAGAAGGAGCCACGTGACACACAGCTGCAACTGTAATGAGTCTTGTTTTGTGTTTGGAGAATGAGGGGGGATCTGTGTGAATGTCTATTTATGGGCATTATGTGGGTTGTAGGTGGGTGAGGGTCAGCATCTCCGTGTCTGTGGATTCTTTCCACACTATTCTGCGTGGAACCTAATAATAGTGGGGCATAATGATTTCCCTCCAACAAAATATACAACTTACATGAAACTAGAGGACCAATGAGAGGACCTAGTCAGGAGGATTTAACCCATGGGGGTGTTAGATTTATTAATAGAAAAAAACAAGCAATGTCCCATTTGTATACAAAATATACTCTGTCTTGGGGACTGAAACGGCTCCAAATAGTAGGAATGAATGATACTAGGAAAATGGTTGGTTGATTTCTTGGCACTGACTGAGCTTTTAGGCACAGTCCACAAGATTTGAATAGGGTTAGGTCAGGGTTTGGGGTAAGCCATTCCAGAAGTTTAATGTTAGCTACTGCATGTATTTCAAAACCAGTTTTGATCTTTAGGATTATTGTTCTATTAGAAAGGCCAACTGTGCCCAAGTTTCAACCATCCAACTGTTCATTTGGGGTGAAGTTTAGAATTTGGAGGTAGTCCTAGAACTTCATTATTCAATGTAGCACTGTGCAATGTAGCACTGTGCAATGTAGCACTAGCAGCAAAATAGCTCCAGAGCAATGATCAATTATTTTTGCTCTGGGGATGCTTTCAGTTCATGGCATTAATGGGTTTTGTGTTATTTCTGAACATCCTAGCCAATTTTCTCTCATTTGATAGATCTAAATAATTTGTATTAATAACTTAATGACTCCAGGAGGCCTTCCAACTTGTGTAAATCTACAATTCTTTATTTATTGCTGTCAAATAAATCCCCCCAAATGACCTTGGCCTTGTTAAGTTAAAATAGACTGTAGAACCCTGAGCTCCTCTTCATGAATCGCTACCTTATCGTGGTGGAGGGGTTTGTGTGTCCCGGGGATCTCAGGGGCTATGTTGTCTGGGGGCTTTTGCCCCCTGGTAGGGTCTCCCATGGCAAATTGGTCCTGGGTGAGGGACCAGACAAAGAGCGATTCAGAAGACCCTTATGGAGAAAACATCGAGGGAACAGTTTACCCTGCCCGGGATAGGGTTACCGGGGCCCCGCCCTGGAGCCAGGCCCGGGGAGGGTGCCCGAGGGCGAGCGTCTGGTGGCTGGGCCTTAGTCCATGGGGCCCGGCTGGGCACAGCCCGAAAAGGGGATATGGGCCCATCCTCCCGCAGGCCCACCACCCACAGGAGGCGCCTTAGGGGTCAGGTGCATTGTGTGCCGGGCGGCGGCCAGGAGCGGAAACCCTGGCAGACTGATACCCGGCTGCCAAGACTGGCAGTTGGGACATGGAATGTCACCTCTCTGGTGGGGAAGGAGCCTGAGTTAGTGTGTGATGTTGAGAGGTACCGGCTAGATATAGTCGGGCTCACCTCAACGCATGGCTTGGGCTCTGGAACCAGTCTCCTGGATAGGGGCTGGACTCTGTCTCAGTCTGGAGTTGCCCCCGGTGAGAGGCGGTGGGCTGGGGTGGGTATTCTAATATCCCCTCGGCTTGCTGCCGGTACGTTGGGGTTTTTCCCGGTGGATGAGAGGGTTTGTTCCCTGCGCCTTAGGGTCGGGGAACAGGTCCTGACTGTCATCTGCGCTTATGCGCCGAGTGGCAGTTCGGAGTACCCAGCCTTCTTAGAGTCCCTGGGTGGGGTGCTGGAAGGCGCTCCACCTGGAGACTCTGTTGTCCTACTGGGAGACTTCAATGCTCACGTAGGTAATGACAGCGAGACCTGGAGGGGCGTGATTGGGAGGAACGGCCTCCCTGATCTGAACCCGAGTGGTGTTTTGTTATTGGACTTCTGTGCTTCTCACAGTTTGGCCATAACGAACACCTTGTTCGAACATAAGAGTGTCCATAAGTGCACGTGGCACCAGGACGCTCTAGACCGCAGGTCGATGATCGATTTTGTAATCGTATCACCAGACCGGCGACCATATGTTCTGGACACTTGGGTAAAGAGAGGGGCTGAGCTGTCAACTGATCACCACCTGGTGGTGAGTTGGATCAGGTGGTGCGGGAGGACGGTGGACAGACCTGGTGCACCTAAACCCGTAGTGAGGGTGTGCTGGGAACGTCTAGCAGAGGCTGCAGTCCGCGAGATCTTCAACACACACCTCCGGCAGAGCTGGGGACATTGAGTCCCCATTGCCGAAGCTACTGCATTGAGCTGTGGTTGCAAGGTGGTTGGCGTGGTGGTAATCCCCAAACGAAATGGTGGACACCAGAGGTGAGGGGAGCCACCAGGCTGAAGAGGGAGTCCTATCGGGCTTGGTTAGCCTGTGGTACTGGAAAGGAGAGTTCGTCCGCTAGTCGAACCTTGGATACAGGAGGAACAATGCGGTTTTCGTCCTGGTCGCGGAACACTGGACCAGCTCTTTATCCTCTCAAGGATACTTGAGGGTGCATGGGAGTTTGCCCAACCAGTGTGTTTTGTGGACTTGGAGAAGGCATTCGACCGTGTCCCTCGGGGTGTCCTGTGGGAGGTGCTGCGGGAGTATGGGGTGTCTGGCCCATTGTTACGGGCCATTTGATCCCTATACAACCGTTGCAAGAGCTTGGTTCGCATTGGCGGCAATAAGTCGGACTTGTTCCCGGTGGGTGATGGGCTCCGCCAGGGCTGCCCTTTGTCACCGATTCTGTTCATAATTTTTATGGACAGGATTTCTAGGCGCAGCCAAGGGGTGGAGGGCTTTCACTTTGGTGGCCTCAGAATCTCATCTCTGCTTTTCGCGGATGATGTGGTTCTGTTGGCTTCGTCGGGTGAAGGCCTCCAGCTCACACAGGAACGGTTCGCAGCCGAGTGTGAAGCAGCGGGAACGAGGATCAGCACCTCCAAATCTGAGGCCAAGTTGTTAGGATGCCTGGGTCGTTGACCCAGGGTTGTTGAGTTTATTATATTATTTATAATTTCTAGTCTTTGGTTTCTTTGAGTTCTGTCTTATGGTTTATGTCTCTGTCTTCTCTAGTTGCTCTGTCTCCCCTGTCAGCTGTATCCCCTTGTCTAGTTCGCGTCTCTGTGTATCCTTAGTTGCTATATCCCCGTTTCCAGTCAGTCTCTGTTCCCTCTGTTGCAGTGCGTGCGAGTCTGTGTCTTTAGTTCAGTCTGTGTCAGGTTTACTGTTTTATTTTGAAGGTCCTTGTCTGAGGTTAATGTATCTGGTTTCGCTTCCCCTTGTCTCGTTAGGCCTGATTTGCCCCAGCTGTGTTTCCCTCCTGTTACCCATTCCCTGATTGCTCCCTCTGTGTATTTAAGCCCTGTGTTTCTCTGTGTCTGTGTCGCAATCTACCGCTTACCTAGCTGTGTGTTCTGTCAGTTTTCCGATGTAAGTTTATTTTGATTTTTTCCCCCAGTTATGTTATATTTGAGTTTAACATTAAAGCTGTTTTGAGTTCACATCTGGCTCCGGAGTCTGCACCTTGGGTCCTATTCCTGTCTGCACACAGCCACTCATAACACATGGTTCTCAGCCGGAAAAGGGTGGAGTGCCAACTCCGGGTCGGGGATGAGTTCCTGCCCCAAGTGGAGGAGTTCAAGTATCTCGGGGTCTTTTTCGCGAGTGATGGGAGAAGGGAGCCGGAGATCGACAGACGGATTGGTGCGGCGGCTGCAGTGATGCGGACGCTGCACCGGTCCGTCGTGGTGAAGAGGGAGCTGAGTGTAAAAGTGAAGCTCTCAATTTACCGGTCGATCTACGTCCCTACCCTCACCTATGGCCACGAGCTGTGGGTAGTGACCGAAAAAACGAGATCGCGGATACAAGCGGCGGAAATGAGCTTCCTCCGAAGGGTGGCTGGCCTCTCCCTTAGAGATGGGGTGAGAAGTTCAGCCATCCGGGAGGGGCTCAGAGTAGAGCCGCTGCTCCTCCACATTGAAAGGAGCCAGCTGAGGTGGTTCGGGCATCTGACAAGGATGCCTCCTGGGCGCCTCCTGGGGTTGGTGTTCCGGGCATGTGCCACCGAGAGGAGGCCCCCGGGGCAGACCCAGGACACGCTGGAGAGATTATATCTCTCGGCTGGCCTGGGAACGCCTTGGTGTTCCCCCCGATAAGCTGGAGGAGGTGGCTGGGGAGAGGGAGGTCTGGGCTTCTCTGCTTAGGCTGCTGCCCCCGCGACCCGGCCCCGGATAAAGCGGATGAAGATGGATGGAACCCTGAGCACCACTTTTTAAGATTTAAGTGAATGTATGTAAATGTTTGAGACTAAATATTGAATACTTGTTTTTTATATGCTGTGCAATCATCCTAAAAAATAATAAAATAAAAATAAATAAAACAGTTCAAAGAAATTATTAAAAAGCCCAAATTACCACGGGGGAAAAAAAAAGAAAAAATACAAAACAATATAAGTCATGCTTTAATTAGAAATAGTGAATTATTTATCATTAATTAGAACATAATAATGAAGAATATCACTAGATGTTTTCCCTTTACTATCTAATAAGCCATGTGCAAACTTTATCTTAAGCATGACTGTGATAAAAATGATTTCTTCGCCAAATAGCAAACCTAAATGTTCTTACAACAGTTAAAAATATTTGCAGTTAGTTGTCTCAGCCAGACATGAACTCACATACTCACACACATCCATATGCAGGCTGTCAAAGACTGTCAATAGTCTGAGAGCATCTCGTCCTTCAGCACTCACACTCCAAACAGTAACATCTGAATAATGATTTCTCACTGAACACAAAGGCTGGTGTACTACAGGTCAACACCAATGAAAATCCAAGCAAACACAGGCCCACTCTGCATCAGCGTCACTCAAACTCAAAGTCCAAGCACCACACATATAACAGACTAGTCACGGGTACTGCTTCTTTATATTTTAAGTATCATTACTCAAATTCAGTTACCATGGTGACACTTGAGGAGGTGTTTCTGCCCTTGCCATAGGAAAAAAAAAAGGTAATTGGTAGTCTGAGTTTGTTTCCGTGGCAACAATAACTAAGCCCTATGGTCTTTTCCCTTTTTTCTTTTCTTCCTCTTTCTTTCCTTTCTGTTGTCTGTGAATAAAGGTAAATGTGGACCTGTCCTCCTTTTTGGACAGTGAAGACAAGAAGTCTAAGAATAAGAGGGGAGTCCTGCCCAAACACGCCACCAACATCATGCGCTCCTGGCTCTTCCAGCATCTCATGGTGAGACGCAGGCAGACATTTACACTGTGTTTGAGGGCAAGACTTTTCAGTGTTTAACATAATTATGGTGCGGCACATTCCATTTTAACAGCTGGAAACTGCTTGAAAACTGAAATGTCGTTTCCTACTTCTTGCAGCACCCATATCCAACAGAAGATGAGAAAAGACAGATTGCAGCACAAACAAGTCTGACTCTCTTGCAAGTAAACAACTGGTAAGATTTTGTAATCCCAAAAAGGCCTCATGTTGCATGTGTAAAAGTAAAACACGGCTTCATATTTTTATTTAAAAAAGTAAGACAAAGTTTTCTTTAGACATAGACATATACGCTTTATTAATCCGACGCAAGGGAAATTCGTTTTGTGAAGATATTTTAGAGATATTTTAGAAAATTATTAATTGAAATAAATGAAAAATAGTGTACAAAAAAGCCAAAATGCTATTATATGCACACATTTATATAAATAGCTAAAATGCAGTGGAAGTGATAATGTATACATATGCATTTTTTAAACAGTATTTATCCTGTGTGGGTATTATATAGTCTGACTGCTGTCAGGATGAAGGACCTGTGACAGTGATCTGTCCTACTGCTGAGGGACCTGTTCAGGGTCCCCACAGTCTTTTAGAAGTGTTGTCCATAATAGACATCAGTTTGACTAACATCCTCCTCTCACCCACTTCCTCTGTGGAGTCTAGCGCACTGGCTCTCTTCATCAGCGTTTTAATCCATGTACTGTTTCTCCCCAGCAGACAACCATATAAAAGCTTGGAGTAGCAATCACTGTGTCATAAAAGGTCCTACATACACTAAAAGACCTCAGCCTGCACATCAGATCGAACAAACTTTGGCCCTTCTTCTACAGAGCATGAATGTTAAGCTTTAAATTGAACTTGACTATGCTGGCATATCCGAGTACATCATTGATACAGTGGCACCATCTCCTGGTTGTATACACCAAGTACATGTGGAACAACCTCTCCCTCTCTCCCTCTCTCTCTTCTTGTTTCTTGTGTTCCTTTTTCCTGATACTGCTACCACTTGGCATCGCTATATCTATCACTACAGCTGTCATTACCAGTGTGTCTGTATCTGGAAATCCCACAGGATCTTTGCTCAACCTTCTGAGATATAGAGGAGACCATACTCAGCACAAATGTACAACTATACAATGCCAGCCACTTAGTTATGGCATTTCATGTATACTCTACCTAGTAGTATCTTACACCCTGCTGTTATGTCCAGAATTGTCTCAGGAGCATCTTTACACCTCCACCTGGGGTCTTTTCTGCTGTGATAGACCCCAGCCTCTATGGATCTTGTGCTTAGAGCTTGTTCCTGTGCTGCCATGATTAGTGCTATCTTTCAGTCCAGCTTTCTCCACAAGTAGAATTTCACAGTGTCAGCCACTTCTATCTTCCCATGGTACTGTGGAGGGTCCTGACTTTCAGTCTATCCTTAGAGAGAGAGAGAGAAAGAGAGAAAAAAATAAATAAAGACAATTTGATATAAAAGTGCATTAAAATTTTTCATTAGGGTATGGTTTAATCAAATGATAACATTTTGAAGTGTTGATGGTCATATTCAAAGTTTTGTGTGTACTTGTTTTTCATTTTATGTCTTCCTTAAATCTCGGTACTGTTTAGTAGAACTAATTAGATATGTGAAAGACATGCAGAGTAATTAAGTTGGATTCATAGGTGTTACTTTTCCTAATATGACTTCTTTGGTATTTTCACAGGTTCATCAATGCTCGTCGACGTATCCTTCAGCCTATGTTAGATGCCAGTAATCCTGACCCAGCTCCTAAAGCGAAGAAGATGAAGTCCCAGCATCGTCCAACACAGCGCTTTTGGCCCGACTCTATTGTGGCTGGTGTATTGCAGACGCACAGATCTCAGACAGGAAGCAACTCAGACAGTATGCCAACAGTTACATTTTCCAAGAAAAGCAAAGCAAAGCAAACAGCTTTCTTTGGGCATTAAATAATCCTTTACTTTTTAATTTTTCTTTAATGTCTTCTTGATTTTTGTTTTGTAAAGCACTTTGAGTGCTCCAAGAGAGTAGAAAAGTGCCATATAAGAACTATTTACCATTTACCAGCCATAGATGCTTACTTGTAATTTAAAGATCACAAATAGCTCTTTCTAGCTATACATGAACATTTAAATTTTTACATGTCATCTCTTAAAATATAGTTGAAATATAGTGTTTGGAAAAATATTTTTATACACAATCAATTATAGTAGTAGAAACAGTAAAAACAAACAGCAGAAACACAGCAGCCGTCAACTGTGGCTGTTATGGGATACAGTCTAAATTTAATGTCTGTGATTTTGCTTGCTTGACTATGATGTGTTTGTCCTACAGTGATCACTATAGCTATGATATGTACTTGAATTTGGAGGGAATATTGATAAACGGTAAAATTGTACACATTGTACAAAAAAATAAACAAACTAAAAGCGTGTCTGCTTGAATCCAAACCACTAGATGGCACTATTACCACTCTTTTGTTTAATTTTTTTTAGACTATCAGTTTCTTTAAAAATGTGTCCTAAATCAATCAATAGCTCAGCCTGCACTCATGTGTACAAACAAGTCTCTTGGGAATAGTTTTCTTTTACTGCTACACGGTAGGCTGTAGACCTCAGTTACTTATGCAATTTGTTATCTCCTGTCACAGTACTGCAGCTGGTACGAGTATAGACAAGTAAAAGAAAGCTTCCCTACTGGAGTGCAAATATAGATAAAAGGCAGGGTAAGAATTTATTTCAGTGGCAGACAAAGTCTACGTAACGTTTTGCAAGGTAAAATTGATCAAACTGGTGTGTAGGATCCCATATGGAAAAGCAATAGAAAAAACTTATAAAAGACTTGCATAAGATTTGGCCTACTTCATATAGTGAATCATATAAGGCTTATATGATTTACTCATGAAAGTGGCCACTTTCTCATTACTTTCAGATATTGTTTTAGGAAGTATCAAAAACATACAAGTTTCATTTATATAATTTTTCAAGGGATCTTATATCTGTTGTCACTCTTATATGCTTTTCATACAAGTTTCACACAAGACAGATACAAACTTTATAAGATTTATATATATCTTTTCCATATGGGATGGTTTTTTTCAGGTGGCTCCCAAAATTGAGTCTCTGGCCCTGTAGCCACTCTGAATATTGGCTAAGTGAAATTTCTAAATAATACTGAAGCATGCACAGACAAATAAAAAGGTCTATCTTCCTCTGCCTACATTATTATTTTTTAAATGTATCTGTCACATTATAACCCCTCTTCTCCCTACCCTCTTTCTGGCCTCGCTTCAGACCCACTGAGTATGGACAGTCTCCAGTCACTATCCTCAGATTCAGCCACCCTGGCCATGCAGCAAGCCATGCTCGGAGCCGATGACTCAATGGACGGCACTGAGGAAGAGGATGAAGAGGAGGAGGAAGAGGAGGAGGAAGGCATAGAGGAGGACGATGAGGAAGAGGATGGAGAGGAGGAAGATGACAGGGGGAGGCAGCTGTCCAGCCAGGGAGTGGGAAGGAGAGATCTTAGCATGGAGCACAGAGAGGAACTGGAGTAGTCTGCCAGGGGCAACTGACAGACTTTATGAACGCTGATCTCAGTTGTGAACTTAATACAGCCTCATTGAAACTCAAATAGTACGCCTCTAATGCCGAGTGACTCTAGAGAGCATTTACGCACGTATTAGTTCTTTACCACAGACTCTAATCAAACACAATGACCATCATGTTTATAGGAAAAATATTAGTTTAATGCTGAATTGTGTTATTGCATTTTAACACAGTATGTTCCTATGTAGTGAACTCATGAACTTTCTGGAGAGTAGCACATTTTTATAGCTCTGGTTATTTATGGAGAGGAATGACACAGGAACTAATAGGTTTGAAATTGAGTACGTTTAAAAGCAGCATTTAAAGATGTTTGGTGCTTTTACAGGAACTGATTCTTTTTTCTTTTTTTGAAACAAACAATGAGGAAAAGCATTACATGGATTAAAGAACTGAAAATCTATTTTGACTGTATGTTTTAGCAACTACTTAATTGAATGTAATATTTTGTCATCTGAAATTAGTTACTAAAAGGGCTGCAGCCGTTTTTATCAGTTTTTTTTTCATCTGAAAGTGCCCTTTATTTTCAATTGACAGACCACAGTTTCACTTTGCAGCTAATGTGTCATTTCACTTCCTAAAATAAGAGTGAGAAGACAAAATAAAGGAAAGGATGTGTGTGTAATACATTTCAAATATTTGTTGAAGTGACTGCTGGCTTCCACTCTGGGACATCATTCACACGTTTTAAATGACTCATAGGTTCTCAGGTTTAACAGCACTCTCATCTGACATGTTTCTTCCTCATGAGCAAAACACTTGACTTACTGCTGCCGCATGACTTTTACAACACTCTTGGTTTATTTTCTCTCTCCCCATGAGCAAAAACAGCTGTACTAAACCAGTGTATACTGACTGCACATATAGTATGTATATTGGATTTTTCCTATGTTTGTATTCTGGTGTTGAGGGTTTGCATATTTATTCAATTTTTTGTGTGTAGCTTCAGACTTCATGTTGTCCATGACATTTTCTGGATAAGGGTGTTGAAAAAGCAGGTGGCCATGCACATATGTACCTAACTCCAACCACCAACTCTTTGAAAACTACTTGCGTATTTCTGTGACCTTGATCAGTTCTGTCAGAGATCAAGAGCGTGCTGGTCATACAGACTCAACACTGAGAGAAATCACGCAGAGATGCCTAGTGACTTTGGAAAAAAATGTCATGTACTGACACTGACTTCTTTTTGATGGAAGACATTTTTGAGAAAAACATAAAAAAGGGAAGAGACTCAGTAGTAACCTATCTTTCCATTTTATGTGAAGGCTTTTAAAGAAGCTGTGAATCGATTTCAGCCCCCTGTTTTGTATTAAAACAAATGGAATCACTCATCTCTAATGTGAAGATGTCTAGAAAAAGAAAAAAACTGTTATATTGAATGTTCTGAGTGTTCATTGTGAAGTATGTTTCCTGTTATTCTTCTTTTTTTTTTAAACTTTTTAAAAAGTTTTAAATGAATCTTCCAGAGCAAGCAACAGACTAGGGGAATATTTCTGTTTCATTTGTAAACTTTGTTGTTGTCATAATCTATTGTGTTTCAATAGATCACTTTTAATAATTAAACATGTAAAGGTACTGATTTTGACTCGTGGAAGTTCTGCATTTGTTTGAGCTGAGCAAACACATGCAGGGCTCTGACTTTTCATAGAGGGAGGCAGTTTGATTCATTAATATTTCGATACAATAACCTGTAAATCATTTTTACAAAAGAGAGTATAACATTTCTTCACCATCCTCACAATAATTTTCAGATTACAAATTCTAATTATTGGTTAACTTCTCCCACTTGCCTGTCCTATCATGTATAGCCTTCCACCCACTCGTTATATCTCAAGCCTGTGATTTAACTCGCTGGAAAATGCCCACCCAAATGCTCGCCCACCTTCTCAGCCAGCTACCATAAACAAACCCACAATCTCCTGAATTGTGGCCTCTTTGAGTAAATCACTGTATTGCTTTTTTTTTTTTTTTTTTTTGACATGGCTTATATATGTAATTGCCTTCCTGCATTGTTTTCAACCTCACCATAGAAGGTCAAACTCTAATTGCATCACTTAAATCTCTGTTATTGTTCACCTTTGTTACTCCACCTTTAGCCATATTTTATGGCACGAGAAATGTGAACTATAGCAGTCACATAGGACCTACTTAGCAGAGGTAACATGTAGTGAGATGATTAGCTACTTGACTTTTTTTTTTTTTTGAGGGAGCAATGGTCAAAATGCATGGGAGAGGAAATATGTGGGAGGGAAGACACAGCCATATTTACACAAGTGGTCTAATAAAAAAGTGCTTCAGACATTATAGCATTTGTTCAATAATTATTCTGCATGGAGTTCATGCGCAACACATTAGATGAGTACAATAGCCAGAGGTCTTTTCTGAACAGTGCAAATACCAATTTGAGAGCAAGTGGAATCAAATGTGAATGTAAGAATCTAGATAGATTCATTTGAATTTATCATAGAATGGATGGATATAGCTACAGTAGAAGTATTGCCTATATGTATATGTGGTGGAAGCCTGTAACAGTCCATATATGCAAATCAATCATCCAATCTGGGTGTAATGGTAAATTGACTGATTCTTATATAGCACTTATATAGCACTTTTCTACTCTCTTGTAGTGGATTAGTATCTTGCCCAAGGATATTTGGCACACAGACTTGAGCAGCTAGGAATTGAACTGCTAACCTTCCAATGAGTAAATTACATATTCTCCTTCTCCATGGATAAATGAACCAGCTGCTAAGTGTTGGGCCTTTGCTAACCAAAAGCCCAAAAGTCCTGATCCCTAAGGTTCCCCAGAAGGGACCTGTCTCAGCACAACATGGAAGCTCCTGTCAGCCATCATAGTGGCTAAGTTGAACTGCCACATGGGTCAATACTAATACAGGACACAGAAGAGAATTGGCAGAAATGCAAGAGGAGCAAAACATCAGCAACTGGTAGAGTGAGCAGTTGGTTGAGACTGTAAGACCAGACTGACCAACCTGTGCACTGCCTAGATTGACTACAAGAAAGCCTCAACTACAACTCAAGTGCTCTACCCCCACTGTTGTTCTGCATAGGCCTCCCTCTTCAGTAAGATCATTAATAAGAATGGCTTAGATACCGACTACAGAATGGTGCATTTGTTAGCCACCTCCCTTACATGGCATGGAATATCAGATGCCAGACCACCTTAACTGGCTCCTTTCAATGTGGAAGGAGTAGCAGCTCTACTTATAGCCCCTACCAGATGGCTGAACTCCCCCATCCACCCTTCAGGGAAAGCTCATTTCCACCTCTTGTATCCACAATCTCGTTATTTTTGCCACTACCTAAAGCTGGTGACCATAGGTGACCAGGGCATAGATTTACTGGTAAGTCAAGAGCTTCACTTTTACCTTCAGCCCTCTCTTTACCATAATGGATAGGTCCAGCATCCACATCACTGCAGCTACAGCACCAATCCATCTAACAATCTCCCCGTCCCCTCTCCCCCCACTTGCAAACCCCAACAAACTCCTAGGGCAGCAACTTGTCCCTAACCTGGAGTGGGCACTCCACCTTTTTCCCACTGAGGACCATGGCCTCAGACTTGGAGGTGCCATCTCATTTCTGCCGCTTCACACTCGGCTGTGAATGACTCCAGTGAGCTGGAGGCCACCACCTGATTTGTGCTTTTTGCAGATGATGTGGTTCTGTAGAGGTGAGATTCTGAGACCACCCAAGTTCATCAAATTGTGTCACCAATTCTTCATAATTTTTATGAACAAAGGGCAGTCCTGGCAGAGTCCAACACCCACCGGGAACAAGTGTGGCTAATTACTTCCTATGTGTACCAAGCTCTTGCAACAGTTGTATAAGGATCCAATGGCTCGGAGCAACCGCCCTGACAGACACCTGTCGGTACCAACCACCATACTCCCGAAGCATCTCTCACAGAATTCTCCAACTGACATGGTCGAAGTCCACAAAACACATGTTGACTAGTTGGGCAAACTCCCATTCATGCTCAAGTACCCTCAAGAGGGTAAAGAGCTGATGCAGTGTTTTGCACCTACCCTCCTGTATCTGAGGTTCAAATAATGGGCGGGGAGACTAAGGAGTGTGATCCTCTTGTAGTTGAAGCACACGCCTCTGGCCCCCCTTCGCGAAGAGGGGAACCACCAACCATAAGATACCGCCCTTTATCTCGACGCAACATTATAGAGGCGTGTCAACCTTGACAGGCTATAGCATCCAGCACCTTTAGGAACTCAGGGCAAACCTCATACACCAAAGAGTTATTTAACTTCTTCAGTGACCTCATCGCCGGTGATGGATGTGTTGTCCCCTTTGTCCCCAGACTTTGCTTTCCCTACAGAAGACGTGTCAGTGGGATCGAGGTCTTCAAAGTATTCCTTCCACTGCCTGACAATATCCTCAGTTGAAGTAAGCAACGGTCCACCTGTACCATACATTGTGCAGGTAAAACACCGCTTTCCCCTCCTGAGTCACCTGAGGGTTTGCCAGAAACTCATCGACACAGTCCTACAGTCTTTTTCCATAGACTCTTTAAACTCCTCCCACACCCGAGTTTTTGCTTCAGCCACTGCTCAAGCCACGTTCCGCTTGGCCTGTTGGTACCAACCAGCTTTTGACCACGACTCAGAGTAAAAATGGTCCATTCATACTCAATGTCCCCATTCTCCCATGAAATGCAGTCTTAGCTCTGCTAAAGGTGGGAGTTGAAGATCTCACAGACCAAGGCCTCTACCAGACATTCCCAGTGCACCCTCAATATACATTTAGGTGAGCTAGGTCTGTCCAGCATCCTTCTCCACCACCTGATCCAACTCAGCCCCTTTCTTCACCGAGTATCCAGAACATACAGCCACCGGAACCATTCCTGAATGTACATGCAGGAGTCTCTAGGAGACTGGTCCCAGAATTATTCCACATCCCAGTCGCTACCCTCAGTAGCCAGTATCAGCCTGCCACGGTCTTCCCCCTTGGCTGCCGCCTGGCACACACTGTACTCGACCCCTACAGGACTACAGGAGCGTGGGCCCATGTTCCTTCTTCTTGCGCCAGCCTGGGCCCCATTGCCTAAAGGGGCCCAGGCACTCGCCCTTGGGCACCCTTCCAAGGCCCAGCTCCAGGGCAGAGCCCTAGTAACTCTATTCAGGCAGGATGAACTGTTCCCTAGACTTTTTACTCATAGGCGTCTTCTGATTTGCTTTTTGTCTGCTCCCTCACCGAGGACCAATTTGCCATGGGAAACCCCCTAACAATCTAGAGGGTGTGGGGAGCCACTGCCACGTCCTTCAGGGCATGAAGCAGGTATGGAGGAGATCAAAACTCCAGACATCCAGAGGCCCCCAGAACACAAGAGACCAAGGAAGACTAACAGAGGGGCAGCCGCGCCACTGTCCCAGAAAGAGCTGAGGAGAGTCCCAGATGAGGGCTCACTCAGCAGCCGCGGAGCAGAAGCCAGGGGGGGTTGCAGTGACGCGCCCGTGAGCTCCGCCAGCAGCCAGCTGTGCCTGAGTGACCGAGCCCCAGGCCGAGGGGCCGGGGGCACCCCACCTCCGGAGTGGCCCGAGCGAGCCCCAGGCTCCAGGCCCCGATAAGCGGCCGCCAAGGAGTGAGCCGGTGTGTACCTGGACGCCCATCCCCGGACACAAAGAACCACCAACGCACCGATGTCTGAGGGAGTCCGCCACCGGCAGGGGAAGTGGTGGGGGGAGATAGGCCTCCAAACCTTGGAGGGCCTGAGATGTCCCCAGAGAGGTGGCGTCTGATACCCAACCTGACATATAGACACAGACATACAGGCACACACAGATACAAACATCCATTCCCACCCTCATGCTCTCATATGCACTTACTCCACACTCAACCAACGTGGAGACAGACATAAAGAGACGCTGTACACACAATCACACTCCCCAAGCGTACTCTACGAACCGGGTCTAGGTACCCTTGCCCCTGGAGGGGGGAACTGCACCCAGACCCAGGTGGTGTTACCCTTTTCCCTGCGGTGGGGAGAAGCAGACCGCCCTGACTCTGCAGCAGCAGGGAGGCCCCACACTCCAGACCCCAGTCGGACGGCCAACTCCTCCTCCTAGCCCCCCCGCTCCACCAGGCCGCAGAGAACGGGGGTGTGTGAAGACTCCAAACCTCCCTCCGCCCGCTCATTGTAGTGTTGATGCATGTGTGTTCTAAGGTGCATTTAAAACCCAGGAGGGCATGGAGCTACCTGCCAGAGAGCAGCAGGTAAGCGCATAGCCCCTCCTGCTAGCCCTCAATGTCTACGTGTATTTAAAATTGAGAGGTGGGCAACGACGCCAGGGGTGAGGTGTACACCCTGATGGTAATTTGGATTCCGTGTATCGTGCCCACCCCCAAGATCCTATATGTATGTGTAATGAGAGTGTGAGTAATGTGAATGTCTAAGTTGTGGGATAAAATTGAGGCAGAGGCAGCCAGAAGGGGACAGAAGGGGGGATGCCTCCTCTGCACCCTGGTGACACACCCCCTAGGGAGGCAGCTGGAGATGGGGAGGGAAAGAAGGGACCCCTCCCTGGGGCCAGCTCCTCTGCTGACCCCAGTAGGCACCCCCATACTCCGCGACCCGCCAGGGAAAGGGTGGACCTTCTGCCGAGTAGCTGGCATACCAAAATTACTGCATGAACACACTGAAAACCAGGAGCTGACCAAAGAACCCAGAACAACTTCTAAAGAATTGCAGGCCTCACTTGAATGATTGTTGAATCATGATCCAACAATCAAAAGAAACCATGTAAAAATGTCATCCATGGGAGAGTTCCTAGGAGAAAACCACTGATGACCCAAAACAACATCTTGATTATTCACAAGATTTTTGGGACAATATTCTGTGAAAATGTCAAGACATGAAGCTGAACTTCTTGGAAGATGTGCGTCCTGTTATATCTGGTGTAAAACTAATTTCAGATGACCTCTAATTTTCTCCTTATAAATCTTAGAAATATGTTATCTGATTAGGATATGTCATTCAGTGTGCATACTAAATATGTGGGGCTGCTTTATCCTATTTGCACAATACCTCTAAAATTACAATTACCTTGTCTGAAAAACTAGTTCATGTATTTATTATTTGTAGGCTACTGACAACAACAACAACAACTACTACTAGCTTCTCTTCAGTGCCTCCCCATTAAATTCAGAATCAAATATAAAATCCTTCTCCTCAGGCCCCATCTTATCTTAAAGCCCCTACAGCACTGTATCACCCCAGTAGAGCACTCAGACTGTAGGCTTAGTTGTGGTCCCTAGGATAGTTAAAAGTAGAATGGAAGGCAGAGCCTTCAGCTTTCAGCCCCCTCTTCAGTGGAACTAGGTCCCAGCTTGGATTTGGTGGCGCTGTCACTTGGTGTTCGCTCGCTCTGCGGTAGAGTATCACTTCCTGTTCCTGCTCAAACACAGTGGTGTTTCTGAGTAGCTTATTTGCTTAGTAATTTAATTAACAACTTTTAAATACATTCTTCTTTCATAGTATAATCTTCACGTGCTTCATCCGAAGCACACTTTCTGTGTACTCACTACCTAATTTATAGCCAAAGTATTCACTCACTGTCTCTGTACTGTTTCGCTAGCTTAGCTTAGCTCGTAGCCGACTCGTTAGCACCATGGCTACTTCACCTGTCCCTCCTGCACTTTCTTGCTCATTGTGTCAGATGTTTAGTTACTCCTCGGCCTCCTTTAGCAGTAATGATATCTGTAACAAATGTAGCATATTTGCAGCGCTGGAGGCCAGGATTACTGAATTGGAGACTCGGCTTCGCACCCTTCATTCACCCATAGCTAGCCAGGCCCCTGTAGCTGGTGCAGCCGAAGATAGCGTAGGCCCCGCTAGCTGTTCCCCGGCAGACCCCAAGCAGCTGGGGAAAGAGGGCGGCTGGGTCACGGTGAGGAGGAAGCATAGTCCTAAACAGAAGCCCCAGGTACACCACCAACCCGTTCATGTGTCTAACCGTTTTTCCCCACTCGGCGACACACCCGCCGGGGGTCAAACTCTGGTAATTGGTGATTCTGTTCTCAGACATGTGAAGCTAGAGACACCGGCAACCATAGTCAATTGTCTTCCAGGGGCCAGAGCAGGCGACATTGAAGGAAATTTAAAACTGCTGGCTAAGGGTAAACGTAAATTCAGTAAGATCATAATTCACGTCGGCAGTAATGACACCCGGTTACGCCAATCGGAGGTCACTAAAATCAATATTGAATCGGTGTGCAACTTTGCCAAAACAATGTCGGACTCTGTAGTTTTCTCTGGTCCCCTCCCCAATCAGACCAGGAGTGACATGTTTAGCCGCATGTTCTCCTTAAATTGCTGTCTGTCTGAGTGGTGTCCCAGAAACGATGTGGGCTTCATAGATAATTGGCAAACCTTCTGGAGGAAACCTGGTCTTGTTAGGAGAGACGGCATCCATCCCACTTTGGATGGAGCAGCTCTCATTTCTAGAAATATGGACAAATTTATTAAACCCCGCCAAAATATGACTATCCAGAGTTGGGACCAGGAAGCAGAGTTGCAGTCTTACACGCCTCTCTGCAGCTTCTCTCCTCCTGCTACCCCCCAAAAACCCATCTCCATAGAGACTGTGTCAGCTCCCAAACAGACAAAAAACAAACTAAAAACCATCAACAAACAACTTAAACATAAACAATTACAAAGAAAGAACAATACAGTATCCACATCTGAACCAAAGAGTAAAACAGTGAAATGTGGATTATTAAATATTAGGTCTCTCTCCTCCAAGTCTCTGTTAGTACATGACTTAATAATTGATCAACAAATTGATTTACTCTGCCTTACAGAAACCTGGTTGCAGCAGGATGATTATGTTAGTTTAAATGAATCAACACCCCCGAGTCATTCTAACTACCAGAAATCTCGAAGCACAGGCCGAGGGGGCGGTGTGGCAGCAATTTTTCACACCAGCCTATTAATTAATGAAAGACCAAGACAGACTTTTAATTCATTTGAAAGCCTGATGCTTAGCCTCGTCCACCCCAGCTGTAAAACTCAGAAACCAGTCTTACTTGTTATCATCTATCGTCCACCTGGGCCTTACACAGAGTTTCTGTCTGATTTCTCAGACTTTTTATCTGATTTAGTTCTCAGCTCAGATAAAATAATTATTGTGGGTGATTTTAGCATCCATGTAGATGCTAAAAATGACAGCCTCAACATGGCATTTAATCTGTTATTAGACTCAATTGGTTTCTCTCAAAATGTAAAAGAACCCACCCACCACTTTAATCACACTCTAGATCTTGTTTTAACATATGGCATAGAAACTGAACATTTAACAGTGTTTCCTGAAAACCCTCTCCTGTCTGATCATTTCCTGATAACATTTACATTTACAATAATTGATTACACAGCAGTGGAGAGAAGACTTTATCACAGTAGATGTCTTTCTGAAAGCGCTGTAACTAAGTTTAAGAATATAATCCACCCACTGTTATCATCTTCAATGCCCTGTACCAACATAGAGCAGAGCAGCTATCTGAACGCTACCCCAACAGAAGTCGATTATCTTGTTAATAATTTCACCTCCTCACTACGTACGACTCTGGATACTGTAGCTCCTGTGAAAACTAAGGTCTCTAATCAGAAGTACCTGACTCCGTGGTATAATTCTCAAACACGTACCCTAAAGCAGATGACTCGTAATCTGGAGAGGAAATTGCGTGTCACAAATTTAGAGGATCATCATTTAGCCCGGAGAAATAGTTTGCTGCTTTATAAGAAAGCCCTCCGCAAAGCCAGAACATCTTACTATTCATCACTGATTGAAGAAAATAAGAACAACCCCAGGTTTCTCTTCAGCACTGTAGCCAGACTGACAAAAAGTCAGAGCTCTTTTGAGCCAACAATCCCTTTAACGTTAACGACTTCATGAACTTCTTCACAAATAAAATTTTTATCATTAGAGAAAAAATTACCAGTAATCATCCCACAGATGTAATATTATCTGCAGCTACTCTTAGTACCATCGATGTTAAGTTAGACTCTTTTTCTCTAATTGATCTTTCTGAGTTAACTTCAATAATTACTTCCTCCAAGCCATCAACGTGTCTTTTAGACCCCATTCCTACAAAACTGCTCAAAGAAGTCCTGCCATTAATTAATTCTTCGATCTTAAATATGATCAACCTATCTCTAATGATCGGCTATGTACCACAGGCCTTCAAGCTAGCTGTAGTTAAACCTTTACTCAAAAAGCCATCTCTAGACCCAGCAGTCTTAGCTAATTATAGGCCAATCTCCAACCTTCCTTTCATATCAAAAATCCTTGAAAGAGTAGTTGTCAAACAGCTAACAGATCATCTGCAGAGGAATGGTTTATTTGAAGAGTTTCAGTCAGGTTTCAGAGCTCATCACAGCACAGAAACAGCTTTAGTGAAGGTTACAAATGATCTTCTTATGGCCTCTGACAGTGGACTCATCTCTGTGCTTGTCCTGCTAGACCTTAGTGCAGCATTCGATACTGTCGACCATAATATCCTATTAGAGCGATTAGAACATGCTGTAGGTATTACAGGTACTGCACTGCAGTGGTTTGTATCATATCTATCTAATAGACTCCAGTTTGTTCATGTAAATGGAGAGTCCTCTTCACACACTGAGGTTAATTATGGAGTTCCACAGGGTTCAGTGCTAGGACCAATTCTGTTTACATTATACATGCTTCCCTTAGGCAGTATCATTAGAAGACATAGCATACATTTTCACTGCTATGCAGATGACACCCAGCTCTATCTGTCCATGAAGCCAGATAACACACACCAATTAGTTAAACTGCAGGAATGTCTTAAAGACAAAGACCTGGATGGCCGCTAACTTTCTGCTTCTTAATTCAGATAAAACTGAGGTTATTGTACTCGGCCCTGAAAAGCCTAGAAATATGGTATCTAACCAGATTCTTACTCTGGATGGCATTACCTTGGCCTCCAGTAACACTGTGAGGAACCTTGGAGTCATTTTTGACCAGGACATGTCCTTCAATGCACATATTAAACAAATATGTAAGACTGCGTTCTTCCATTTGCGCAACATCTCTAAAATTAGAAATATCCTGTCTCAGAGTGATGCTGAAAAACTAGTTCATGCATTTATTACTTCCAGGCTGGACTACTGTAATTCATTATTATCAGGATGTCCAAAAAACTCACTGAAAAGCCTTCAGCTAATCCAAAATGCTGCAGCAAGAGTACTGACAGGGACTAGAAAGAGAGAGCATATTTCTCCTGTTTTGGCTTCCCTTCATTGGCTTCCTGTTAAATCCAGAATTGAATTCAAAATCCTGCTCCTCACATACAAGGTCTTAAATAATCAGGCCCCATCTTATCTCAATGACCTTGTAGTACCATATCACCCTATTAGAGCACTTCGCTCTTGCTCTGCAGGCCTACTTGTTGTTCCTAGAGTATTTAAAAGTAGAATGGGAGGGAGAGCCTTCAGTTTTCAGGCCCCTCTTCTGTGGAACCAGCTTCCAGTTTGGATTTGGGAGACAGACACTATCTCTACTTTTAAGATTAGGCTTAAAACTTTCCTTTTTGCTAAAGCATATAGTTAGGGCTGGACCAGGTGACCCTGAATCCTCCCTTAGTTATGCTGCAATAGACGTAGGCTGCCGGGGATTCCCATGATGCACTGAGTTTTTCCTTTCCAGTCACCTTTCTCACTCACTATGTATTAACAGACCTCTCTGCATTGAATCATATCTGTTATTAACCTCTGTCTCTCTGCATGTCTTTTATCCTGTCTTCCTTCTCTCACCCCAACCGGTCGCAGCAGATGGCCCCGCCCCTCCCTGAGCCTGGTTCTGCCGGAGGTTTCTTCCTGTTAAAAGGGAGTTTTTCCTTCCCACTGTTGCCAAAGTGCTTGCTCATAGGGGGTCATATGATTATTGGGTTTTTCTCTGTATCTATGAAGCGCCTTGAGGCGACTTATGTTGTGATTTGGCGCTATATAAATAAAATTGAATTGAATTGAATTGAATTTGGATTTGTCCTTTTTGACAGAACCTATAGTTAGGTGACCCTGAAGCCACCCTTAGTTAGCTGCAATAGAGTTAGGCTGCTGGGGGCTTCCCATGATGCACTAAACATTTCTCCTCTTCTGAACTCTTTTCACTCACCACATGTTAGCATTAATTTCTGGCTGTCTTCCATAGTATGTTTATTGTCTTTCTCCCTTCATCACCGTCATCACTGGTCACAGCAGATGGCTGCTTCTCCCTGAGCCTGGTTCTGCCAGAGGTTTCTTCCTATTAAAAGGGAATTTTTGCTTCCCACTGTTGCCAAAGTGCTTGATCATATCACATTGAGGTGACTCTTGTTGTGATGTATATGAATAAAATTGAATTGAACTGAAAATTGAATTATTGAAGAACTTAGTTTAAATAAAGTATGAAATAATAAAAAAAGATTTTCAGTTATAATAGAGTTTTAACCCATACCAACCTTCATTGCTGAATTCTAGCAGTGGGCTTGCATGAAAGAACAAACATTTAAATCTTAGCACATGCTTAAGGAATTCAAACATGTGACCAAAGCTCCTTTGTGTGTGGTTGTGGGAATTTTGTGTCAGAATTGAGAACCACTTGAGCAAATCATCTATAGTAAAATAAAAGCAAAAGCAAAAATAAAGTAAAATAAAATCTTTCTTACATTTAGAGTACAAAACCCTGTCACAGTGTTCTTGTCACTCCCATGGAGTCAAATAGAAGTTTTGCACAATGTACAGCATGTACAGCCTGCCAGGGACAGAAACAAGCCATCTGGTGTGTTATTTGCAACAGTATCTTAGCAGTAGCTCTTGGGCTGAAGTGCAGTAAAAAATAGAATCTGAATGATAGAGGCTGAAAAAGCCACTGGTGATGGTTCACTTGTTTGAAGTGGTCTACAGCCAGTGTAGAAATACACACACACACACACACACACACACACACACACACACACACCGGCTGTTAGACCTGCTGTTGAGAACTGGAGGTCTGCTTTAGTCAGTGCCATTTGGGAGAATACATGCTTCCAGATGTCCTCTCTGTAATTACAGTTAGACTCAGTAAATGAGAGGTTGGATCTTGGGCTGGTCCAGGCTGAGACCCTCCCTGACTATTTAAGCTGCTTTCCAGCACTGTGCAGATTTTTATGGAAATTCTAGTCTCTGCAACCACATTTTCAAATAACATCAGCAGAGAAAGCAGAAAGACTTGAGGTAAGGTGGTAACAGCTTTCATCAGATGTCTTTGGATAATATACTTTGGTTAATGTTAATTCCATTTCTGATTTGTTACTCTAGAGGATTTCTTTTATTACTAAAGATTTATCAGAGTTATTGCTGTATTTTGTCACATGTAGTGAAGAACAGCAGTGAACATAAGCTTAAGGAAAGCAGTCATATATGAGGTAAAAAACAAACAACCAAACAAAAAAAAAGTCATCTTTTTTTCTTGCTTAGGTGTTCAAAATGTCAATCGCCCAGGCAGCGGCCAAGGCCATGCTATCTGATGCCCTGCTGCGGGATGACTCTGGGATACACCGTATCAGCCACCTGGAACTGGAGCTTCCTCTTGACAAGGTCATCAAGTTTGTGTCTGTGGGCCTTCCGCTGATGCTGGTGTGCATGGCATTTGCCCGTGAAATCTCCCTGGGTGAGCAACTGTTTTTTTTAATACTATGTCAGGACATTTGTTTTGTATTCCATTTGCTTTTGCCCTTAATTATACCCTCATGAATATTATAGGTCTTTTTTTCTCCATGCTCTTATTGGATTTTGTGGTCCTTGTTTTAGCAATGTTAATAGTCCTCCTTGTACACGAATCTTGTACTTTTTGTTCCTAAATGTCTTTTTAATCATTTGCATGTAGCTGAATTCATGATAAGGATGAGTCTCATACTTAGCGAAATAGACCTAATATTTCTAATATTACTAATATTTCTGCTGCTCTTCAAACTACCCCCCCCCCCCCCCCCCCCCCCCCTAATACGGTTCTTAACTTTTTTAATCTCTACAGATTTGCAGGTTCGATAAAACAGAGTTTTATCCCACATTCCCTCTTACAATAAATATACAAGGAAATTTAATATAAAGAACTGTAAAACAAAGATATTAATTACTCAGTCATGGAAGAGGAAAGATTTAAACATCTGTCATAAAAGGAGGATTGTAACGGCTGACTCCATTAAGACCCCCTCAAAGCCTCAACAGTACATGTTATGCAACATTGACAAGACATCATGAAATTACTGAAAACAAGAAATAACAAAGGGTTTAAAACTCCATTCAGCACTTTATTGTTTTTGCTGCCATTTCTTTTGCTGTCAGAGGGGAAAATAAAAAAATATATAATTTAAGTGGAACAAGCACACAGATACTATATCCCCGGCCATTCATAACAAAAAGAGCACAGCTGACAATCATAAATATACTTGGCAGGTCCACAAGTGTATTGCTGCAGAGACTGACTGTCTTGACCTTGAACTAAACGTCTTCTCTACAGAGCCGGTGTGCAATCAGCCTGATGCGCCTGATACTAATTGAAACAGGGGATGATTGAGAGGAGTGTTCACTAACGGTGGCAAGCTGTAATTACCAGCCAAAGTTTTTCTCTAGCAGCTCCCCTCTATTTAAGTCAAATGAGAGGATGTGTTGATTAACCAGAGGAGGAGATGGGGAGTGTGTGTGTAGGACATGACATGGTCCTGAGATTCACAGCTTATCTGCTGCATCTTGGCTGCTTATCTGCTGGCTTGTCAGTTTCACAACAGTGCCTGAGTGTACTGTTGTCTGGAGCCTGGTTTACTTGCACCTGTGCTCTTAGCCAAGAAGCCTTGTTTAAAGCACAAATGTGGAGGCGATCTCCCAATATTAAGTGAGGATTGAAAGGAGGTGATAGAAGCAGGGACAGAACTTTTTTCAACTCCCTCATTTTGTCAAATGGCTTGCACAGGTAGGGAACTGAAGGGGAAAATATTGTTACAAGACTTCATGAGAAGGCATGCTCTGTTGTTTTTGTTTATATATTTTTTTATTTAGGAATTATTTAGCAATATGTAAGAAGCTGCATGAAACCATAACTGGCATGGTTAGTACATAATAATAATAATTATAATAATGCTTTCACAGCATGTCTTTTATCCAGTCTTCCTTCTCTCTCCCCAACCGGTCGTGGCAGATGGCTGCTTCACCCTGAGCTTGGTTCTGCCGGAGGTTTATTCCTGTTAAAAGGGACTTTGTCTTTCCCACTGTCGCCAAAGTGCTTGCTCATACCTGGTTGAATGATTGTTGGGTTTTTCTCTGTATGCATTATTGTAGGGTCTGCCTTACAATATAAAGTATCTTGAGGTGACTGTTGTTGTGATTTGGCGCTGTATAAATAACACTGTATTGAACTGAATTGAAAAACTCCTGGTTTCTAATCCACCATGTGGCTGTGTGGAGCATGTTCTCCCCATGTCTGCTTGGGTTCTTAATTTTAGCACTTAACTAGGACTGAATAATTACAAAAATATGCACACCCATGAGATAAGTGGGCCATGCACTATATCGTGAGGTGGAGTGGTGAGAGAAATTATATCCTGGCAGTAGAGTAGTGGCAGCATATTTGTACTTATATTGAGCTGGCCAAATGTGGAGGGTGCAAGGATAAAACAGACTCTTTCTCTTGCAAAGCTGCAAGTAGGTGGGGCACACTTTGATGTCTTCTAACTCTAGCTCTCTGTTTAAGGGTGGAGCACCCTTGAGAAATGACAGATGGGTGTGGGTGGACAATATGTGGTAATATAAAGGTGAACTAAATATAAGGTGGGTGAGCACAAATTTGGAACACAGTCACCCAGAGTTTTTCTTTTTCTTTTAAATGCCATGTTGCCACTTGGAAACATATGATTTCCACAGAGATCTATTCCAGTGAAAGGGAAAGGGCATGCAGCACCTCAGATGTACAGCATGTGTCTAGCATTGGACTTTTAGGATGGAAAACTCTGTGTGTGTGTGTGTGTGTGTGTGTGTGTGTGTGTGTGTGTGTGTGTGTGTGTGTGTGTGTGTGTGTGTGTGTGTGTGTGTGTGCGAGAGAGAGAGAGAGAGAGAGAGAGAGAGATTGCTACTGTGCAGTGGCTTACAGGCATATTGACAAAACAGAATCAACTGATGTTGCATGAAGTAATTTTCCACATTTTCACATCAGGTTATAGATCAATATTTGTATATTCTGCAGGGCCTCAGATCAGCTGTTTTCCTCCCAGTAACTTCACTGTGAAGCAGGCCAGCTATATAGACACATACTGCTGGGACTCTCTCATGCATCATGAGTTTGACAGTGATGGGAACTTCGAGGAGCGCTCCCTCTGGGTACACAAAGTGAGTTCAAAGATTCTGATCAAGCACTCTTGAATGTTATTCCTGCCTAGAGTGGATGATAAACTGCTGAAACCCCTGCAAAATTTCAGTCAAAAATGTCAGTGTACCACATTTCTGAGTTAAGGATTGATTTAGTTTAGTTTTTTCTAAAAACCCTTTACAAATCATTCATGCTTCTTCATTTGTAATACTGACTTATTAATAAAAGATCAGTAGTGAGACTGGCTGTTTTTTTGTTTCATCTATATGATTGGGTGTTTCTTCTCCATTTATTCCTAATTTCTGTTGTCATTGTCTGTCCAGATGTTCCCTTACTCTCTTCTGGCCATGGCCGTGCTGATGTACCTCCCAGCTCTACTCTGGCGCCAGCTTGTCATGCCCACACTGGGATCAGACCTGCTCTTCATAATTGATGAACTAGACAAGTCCTACAACCGCTCAGTCCGAATGGCCCAAAACATTCTGGATATGCGCCAGAACACTAAGAACCCGCTGACGTTTCAGGCTGAGTTGCAGCGGTAAGGGACTTATGATTGTTAGTTTGTAAACACAAGTGTTCATACGCTTTGAGTAGCTTCAGCGTATGAATATTGATTCACTCACATGTCTAGTTGCATAAATCTCCAAGGACTCATGTGATAAAACTAGGTCATTGCAGCAGCAGTAAAAAGTATCTATCATTCAGAGGATACAAAAGTGATGCTCTTCTGTCTCTTGATAAACTAGGAAAGCTAAGAGCGATCGCTTCCTCTCCCACAGCAACTACCCTTGTTATACCCTTAAGCAAAGCGCTTAGCTACCAACAGTCTCAGTACTGTTGGTATTGTGGTCAGGAACTCCTAGGAGCCAAAAGTAGAACATTGTGGTTGTGTTGGGTGGCTCCCAGCTGTGTGTATTTGTAGCAGTACGACTATGGTTATAATGCTGAGTTTGTTCTTGTGTCATTGCAGGGCCAAAAAGAAGCGGTACTTTGAGTACCCCCTTCTGGAGAGACACATGCAGTGCAAACAAAACTCGTACTTTCTTGTTAGCATGCTTTTCTTGCGGGGCTTCCTCCTCCTGATCTTCATGACTGCTGCCTGCCTGTACCTGGCCTACTTCCATCTGTCTGCCTTCCTGCAGGATGAGTTTAGCTGCTTTGTACGCACAGGGATGCTGCGAGATCAGAACTGGATCCCTGAATTGGTTCAGTGTAAAATGATTGGCCAGTTAGTCTTTCAGGTGATAAGTGTTGCTAATGGTGCCATCTATATCCTATTGGCACCTATCGTCCTCTTCAGCCTCCTTCGACTCTTTGTTTGGGATACCACCTTCATTTCTATCTATGAGGTCCTCCCAGCGCTGGACCTCATCAACAGACGACGGCTAGGTTGCCCACTGAACGACCTCAATGTCCTCTTGCTCTTCTTACGTGCCAATATAGCTCACTTGAAGTCCTATGGGCAGGTGAGGGCTTTGTGTTCTCTGGCACCCCCACAGGTGGGAAACACCACAGCACAACAAGGTTTACATGCAATGCTGACCCAAGAGGAAATAGAGGAGCGTGAAGAGGCAGCAAAGGAGCTTGCTGAGGAAGTTGGGGAGGCCAGGGAGGAAGGGAAACTCAACTTAGTGGACATCATGACTATTCTGGGAGCAGCACAGGGAAGAGTGGTGAACTGCAATGAGAAGAGGCCTCTGGTGGAGGAGAACATGAGTCTCGGTACCGTAACACTTATCTACACACTCAAACGCCTTCTGCTAGTGGCTATTTTTGTTTACGTCATTTGGGATGTACAGAAAATCATTAAGTGACCTACAGACGCAGGTTCTAAAAAGGGAATAACAAATGTTTTACATATATAGTAGGGTGGCTTTCACAGTGCTCATTGCATAGAAATGAAGGTCATGTCCAACAGGACTTTAAGGAAGCAGTTTGATAAGCAGTGGCAACTAAAGAATCCAAGTCACAATATTTTTTCTGTGTGGTTTTAAACTGCACTGGTTTTTGTCTTCCTGTATGTAACCACAGCAGAGCACCTACGTTTCTAAAAGAGTCTTTTCAAAACACTGGCTTATGCTTACATCAATAGATACGTTGATAGATAGGTAGTTATAGAGTTGTGGTACTTCCTAGTCCTACTGAATTTCCTGGAGGAACCCACCCGAGGGATTAATAAAGTTTCATCTAATCTCTCTAACTGCCCTCTCCGTCTCTTTACAGAGCCAAACCACCAGGGGTACCATGAGTTGAAGGAGACTGCACCATTTAGTCATTACTAGGCCTCCTATGGACTTAATCAATATGATAACATGGGGGAATAAGAAAGGGAAGGGGTGGGCTGAAAACAAAACAAAACAAAAACATTTTTTGAGTTATAATGCAAAAAGTTCTGGCTGTAAATGTCAATGGAGCAGGATTTGTCAGTTTTCTACAATATCTGCCACTGAATTTCTTTGTGTCTCAGTATAGGCGACTAAATTACTAAAGGACAGTGTGCAAGAGAACACTCTTTGACAACATGACATTTGTCAGAAATCAGAATTCCATAAATATACAGTCCATACTGTACACTCCTGATTTCCATCAAGACACAAAAGAACATATTCAGTGGCAGCTATGGGTGCTATTCATTTTCCGCAACTTCCATTGCATAATTTTATACAAGGTGAGGGTATTGAATATTTTATTTGATGTATTCCTGTCTTTTATCCTTTGTTTTCTGTGAATTACAGACACTTGTATTCTATATATTTCCAAATAAATAAATACCGTTTTTATTTAGTTGTGTGTTTTTTTAATCAGAATGAAACCACACGAAGTTGCAGTTTTTGTATTTTACATTTATCGAAGAGCTTCTACTCTACTACATCAAAGTCCTACTGAGCTCTTTATTAAAGGCTGACTGAGAGCCACTCATTTTAAAAGTGATTTTATTTGTATTTCACACAATTCTGTTCTTTCTTAATGCACAAATAACAGAGATTTGTAAGTAATAGTAAACACACACAAATTAATTACACTGAGGTCCAAGCCAATTCATATGAAATGGAAATCGTAACGTATAAAATTACCAAAATGTAATTAGATTCTAGACTTTACATTATTTATTATTGCACCAGTTCTTACAGGCATCACACAATACTCGTATACTTGTGTTATGTTCTTAGGTAAATTGAACATTCCAAGAAACGTGGCCCCCCCTCTCCAACACCACCCAAGAAAGAGCCAAAACTGTAGCAATCTCTCTCTTTTGAAATGCTATTTAGTCAATTATTTATCTCTAAAGGTCCCTAAGCTTCCCTACCAAACAAAAGTCAACCAAAAAACAATTTGCTTTTCTAATGTTTTTCTACTTTGAAAAACAGGAGAAAACTGAGTTCAACAGAAAAAGCTTCTCACTCCTACAAGACTGCTGCAGTAGACAATAAATATATACATTGAAAGGGTTACAAATGACCTATTTCACAAAGCTATTTACAGTTATTTACAATGGAATACTCATATTTTGTATTTTAAATACGCCGGTACATGTATTCCTTTACTCCCCAACACTGATCAAGACACACCCATGTCCCACCTGAGATAGAGGAGAGAGAGGAATCACACACACATATATGACCCAGATGTTCCTGGGTCATAACAACTTCTTTAGAATGAGATGGTGGAGTAATTGTACAGAAAAACTTTCAGTGTTTCAACAAAGCAAGTAGTTTACCCAGAGTTGTCTTTGAGTATCATTATCTGTGTGCTTCTGAGCAACCAAAAGACCCACAAGAAGAGTTGTGTCACCTTGACCGACTGTTCTATAAGACAAACCCAGAATTACTGCTGAGGTGAATTTTCCACAGATTAAAGAATGCAATTATTTTGATATAGTCAAAGACAAAAGCAGGGAGGTTGTTGGGTGGATAATGGAGACCATGGGTTCAAAGGAATGCAATGCAGATCTGAGACTTATAATGAACAAGCTCCCATTTTGGAAGTCCAATTATAAACAGTGTGTTTCAGGATTTGGGATGACTGCAGAATGTAATGTTTTTCTTCCTGTTCTTTGAAGCAGAAAGTCATGGATCACAGAGCACTTTCAGTCAAGACACTTTTCAGCTTTCATATATTCTGGCTGGATAGGCTTTCTGACTTTAAATAAAATATGCCACTTGTACTGGATACCAGGTTTCTGTATGCTAATTCCACAGGTCTCGTTTAACCATTGCACTTCATAGCACTTATCTTCCTCTAAGAGATCTAGAAACACTTATTCATGCCTTCATCACCTCTAGACTGGAATACTGCAATTCTCTCTATTTGGGTCTTCAACACTCATCTCTCCATCGCTTGCAGTTAGTCCAAAATGCCGCTGCACATCTTTTAACAGGTGTTAGAATGTATGAACGTATCACTCCAGTTTTAGCAAATTTACACTGGCTCCCTGTAAAATATCATATTGATTTTAAGATTCTTTTACTTACTTCTAAAGTTTTAAATAATATGGCGCCTGTTATTTAAACGAACTCCTCAACACGTATGACCCCAAAAGAGCACTGAGATCTTCTAGCCAGATGCTCTTAGCACAACTAAGGTCTCGATTGAAGCATAGAGGAGATCGGGCCTTCGCAGTAGCAGCACCCAGACTCTGGAATAATCTGCCAGAGGAGATTTGTACTTTAGAGTCTATTCAGTCTTTTAAATCGCGTGTTAAAACTCACTTTTTTACTTTGGCTTTTAATTCGAGTTCAGCATGAGTACTATCAGGCCTGTTTTATGTTCCATCCATCCAACCATTCACTTCTGCTTCTCCTTTTCAGGGTCGCGGGGGGCGCTGGAGCCTATCCCAGCTGTCATAGGGCGAGAGGCGGGGTAATCTGTCGCAGGGCCCTGTTTTATGTTTTTATTGTTAATTCACTGTCTTGTTATTTGTCTCTATTAGTTTCTAATTTATCTATATTTCCATTGTTTTCTCTTGTTTTTAACCAATTGTGAGTACTTTGGTCAACTCTGTTGTTTTTAAACGTGTTATACAAATACATTTTGAATTGAATAGCATTTTTGCTGCTATAGATTTCTGTATGTTTTATTATGCTTAAAACAGTTTTTAATATTTTCATCCTGTGTTGAGAAAACTGCAATGAAATTTCATTTACTAAATGACAGCAAAAGTAATTTAGTATATTTCTGTCTGTGTAGAAAAGCAGCTCTCTGATTCAGGCCACTCGAGGGCACCATTGAGTCATACTAAAATGATGCTGAAATAATGCTGCTAAAATATTATATATATATTACAATAAAAATCTGAATATATAGAATGAAACCTGATAATATAGAATGAATGAACTTCATGTTTGGGGGTTAGGTTTTTCTGAATTCTCTGCCTCTACAAAATGGCATCAGCTGAACTATTTCAGTACTTTGTAGAGTTTGACAACTGTTCAAACTGCAAATGGTACAAATAAATTGGAGTCTTTACCTTGAACATCATATTTTTATTTAGCAACATTTCTAATGCTAATGAATAATGTTCAACAAAATATTTCTGGGAGAAGATTATGCACAATTCTTGAGGGATTTTATCAATCACTGATGGAGATGTCAACTGAGGTAACACTTCAAGCAGAAGCTGAAGCACATGATATGGGGTCATTACACCATTTTACATCTCAAAGAGGAAGGCCAAGGAAGGAAGGAAGGAGGCCAGGGATTGGTCAGTACCACGGTCCAGGATGACACAACAGAGATCCATGACCAGGGCTGGACTGGGACAAAAAATCGTCCCGGGCATTTTGACTAGAGACCAGCCCATCAGGTATTATAGGAAAAGCCATAATGCCTTTGAATGAAAGCAAATGCTGTTGTGACAGTGACGTTCACTGTCTTGTTGGGATATATGTATGATTTCTATACATTTTACACCAGATGACCACTTTGGTTGTAAGATTCGGATAATTATTTGATTTGATTTGATTTGATATACCTTTTTTTAGTCCCACAAGGGGAAATTTCATAAGGCTGCCGACCTATTGCACGCAATGGCGGCGCCATCTTACCCTCCGACCATACATACAAGACACAAAACATCACATGGGAAAGACAGGTCAGAGAGGTATAACAATAGAAAATGCACCACATGAGGAAAGATAAGGAGAAAAAAATAACTCCCCTCAGACTGAGCTCCAACAGGGAGATCAGTTTGAGAACAGAAAAAAAACAGCTTTATTAAAAGCTAGACATTTTAAACGAGAATAAGAAGGAAAAGCATTTCTTTGTGCTCCCTTTCCCTGGAAATGCCCTACCTGCACCCCTGGGATAACTTTGGTAGACCCGCCCCTGCACAGTTACCAGCTGTCAGTTATGTAGAAAAGAATCCTGGTGTTATTTGTCTCTCAGAAACAGTTCATAACTTGCCTTTGGCCAATCCACCACCTTTCATTGTTTTTACTGTTACAAAACCCCCCCCAAAAAACCCATCAGCCCATAAAAACAAAAAATCACCATCGGTCCACCGGGCAAAAGTCCAGCTGTGTCCATGAATACATCAGGAAGATGGCCCAACCGACTGCGTGCTCATTGAATACCTCAGACAGTAGAAACCCAAAAAAGAGGAGGAAGACGAGGAATCATCATGGAAGGATCGGCCCCTGCAACCGGTAACCTAACCTGTAATATTTCAAACTGTTACTGTTTGATTACTTACTACTATACTGTACCCTCAATTTTACAATAAATTAGTACACACCATAGCCAATTAGAAGAAGTCTTCCAAACAGGAAAGGAGCCAAATAGTCAGTAGTTCTCATTGAGCCCTCTCAGATTGAAGAGCCATTCATGTTCAGAAGGCGGTGTAAATCTTCACTTTGCATTTAACTCAGGTTTCCTTTCAAACCTGCTTCCCTTCTTCCAAGAGACTAATCTATGTCTTTTTTTCTTCATTGAGTTAGTCAAGTGTCACTTAATTTCTTTGTATAGCTGCTAACATACAGTCCTTCTTCCCCACAAAAAAAACAGTTGCTGCTGCACTGCTTTTAATACAATGTGACAGCACAATCTGCTAAATTAGATTTTATGAACTGATTATACATTGAACTATGTAGTGTTGACTGAGCTATTAGAGATTCATTTCTCAAAATCTTAACGGTTTGGTGACATAGCCACAATTTCTACATTTTATTCTACTGAAGGTCTTTAAGACTGCAATAATATGTAATGTAATAAGCTATGCAATGATCTAAAACAGCAATAGGCTGAATAAACTTGATAAGCTATATCCAGAACAAGATGAATAATGTTATTGTTTACTTGGCTCATAATATATATTCTGCAGTTTTTATTATTTCTTCTTACCAGTCTATGCCAACAAAGAGTAACTTTGAAGCCAAGTACAGCTGTCAGCAGGAGATTTAAAAAAATAATGTCTATGAAACTGGAACTTTTCAACAACTTAATTGCCCAGAGGTATACACTTTCTGTCTAAACGTACAAGGTTATTGGATGGTGAATCACAAGCAGAAGACTGATCTGAAGCAGGTTTCTCACAAATGATCATTACCTTTGGTCAACCCTGAAGGCTGTTAATATCTTTTCTGCCCATGTGAAGGACACTTTGGTTCTCAAAAACAATTTACTTTTCATTGAAAAAGATGCAGTGACAATATCAAGGACATAATTAATGCAAGGTTAAAAGTGGCATGCTGAATCTTCAATCCTTTTCACTTTTATTGTTCCATTGGATTAAAAAAAAGCTATTCTACTATGAACCAGAGAGAGTACTACTCGAAGCACAATGTGGTTTTTTTTCTGTCCTTGGTTTGTCCTCGCAGGATATATTGCAGAACTGGGCTGTCAGTATGACAAAATAGCTGTATGACATGCCAATATCTACTAATTTCTGCATGTTCACAGGAATGTACAGTATTTACATTACTACAGATACTGTGGCAATCCGCCTGTCAGTCTCCGACTTTCTTTTTATTCGGCAAGTAAAAAAACTACCATATTCATGAAAGACACACTACAGGACTATCTTACCAGCCTTAAAATACAAAATAAAAATTAAATAAAATACAGCAACAGAAAAACTTTTTGTTTTCTAAAAAAAAGTTACAATTCCATATTTATCAATTCATTTGCTGATATAAAGCCACAATAACAGCATTTCATGTTTTCTCCTTTTAAAAATACAACAGTTTAGTTGTTTGTAAATTCCTTACAAACCACAAACCTCTAAGCAGGCTACTATTGAATAAATTTATATTAACATACATGATTTTATGTATAAATGAGATGTCATTTACAGAACACCAAGCCTCCCTAACTCGAGCCATTTCTTTACTCCAGACTCTTGACACTGACAAGCTGCTTATCTCAAGTGTCAAAGTCAAGTACAGCTGTCAGCAGGTAAGGATGTAGGATGACACAAAAATGGGGTGTGGGGGAGGGCTTACATTGTATTTCAGTCACTACTGTCAGCCCCTGACACTGATAGTATCCTGAAAAATGGAGATATATGTCTTCTCTACTCCAGTGTTCAGAAGCAGAGCACAACATACTGCATCTTTTTGGCAGATATAGTCAGTCATTTACATATTTCAAAATAATAAGCAGCTTGCTTGAAAAAAATAATAAACTTCAATCTTTTAACTGCAAGTGTCATAACAAGACGCTGTCAGTGCATACATGTTGCAGACTACAAAGACAAATTTAATGAAAGACAAACCTTTGTTCAAGACAAAGGAGTACAGCAGAAAACAAAGTGCGTGAGAATATATACAGAAACACCATAAACACAGGGAAGCACAACAATAGATACAAGAGGCAATCAAGGGATGGGAACCACCAAGGTCAGAGACACAACTTATATAAATCTATGATAACGAGAATAAATATTCAACAACAGAACCTGAAAATCCAAACTCAAAATGCAGGGTTGAAAACCATCTACATATTGGTAATGCTCTGGGAATTTCTTTTCTATGTTTAGTTTTATGGTTTAATGAATACTTTATCTTGTTCATTGTGTTTATTTTTAAGTCTTAAGTGAGACATGCACATAAAGAACTGAAGGACTCAACAGCTTTTGGACTCTGATAACATATTCTTTGGCTTGGAAATCAACTCTACTCCTTTATTTGCATAAATGGAGTTATGAATGTCTCTAAATGGCAGTACTTACACCCAGATTACTACCAAAATCTAGTAATCAGTCCCATCTGTCCAGCAGATTTCATTGGATGTCTGTTCTTATGCTGTTGATATTTCCTGCCAAAAGACAGACCAGTTATATATAACTTATGCAATAGCAGTGCAACTTATTTGATTCCATCCGTTTACACAAACAATATTGATTCTAATTATGCAACCATACACTTAAATCCTTACTGCTTTAACTTTAACTGCCAGTATGTCTAAATGTAATATAAAAAGTCTGGTGATGTGATCAAAATAGATGATAAAATGAATTTGAGAAGTGGCTGTTGAAAATAAATTTTTCTAGTGCATGCACAAGTGCCAAATTTCACAGAATCAGTATGTATTAATATTGGCAATTAATAATGTAAACACTCCATGCACACAAAATAAAATGTTCCTAAGCCTCAAAAACATCCAGTAGAATAAACCACAGCAGTACTCAGATGACACCTGTTCAGCCTTCATGTGCCTGTGATGTAGATGCTCACGATGAGTGTGGTACTTTTTTACCCAGCCCTTGACAAATCACAGAAGATGTTTGATGTGCTCTGTTTGAAGACAGATGATTTTCAAAGGCCTAAACTCACTTGCATGTATAGAGCACTTAGAAACAGTTTGACCTCTGAATTGTAGCTGCAAATTCAATTAGCTGTGGTGTCCAGTGGTATCAGTAGACAAGCGCAAAACCAAATTAATCAAGGAGCACAGAGTGCACAGTGGAGTTGCTGAAAGCGCAGGTTTCTGTGATTGCCCAATTATGTAAAACTAGTCAAGCAAAGTTTAATCTGTTAGTGTATTTCAATAATACAAGCTTGAGTCCTCTACTAGAGGCCTGGGATCTTGAGGGCCCTGTGCAGTGTCATTTTTGTTCCTAGGACTGCACTCCTCTGGACAAAGATGTCATTCCAGGAATCTGCTGGAGCTGCTTGGCCAATTTGGGCGTCAGTATCCTGAGTGCTTCGATTACCACAGGGACCACTGTTGCCTTCAGCCTCTACATCTTCTATAGCTCCCCTCTCAGCCGTTGGTATTTCTCAAGCTGCTTGTGTTCCTTCTTCCTGATGTTGCTGTCACTTTGTATAGCTCTTTGTATCCATACATACCTTCCCGGTCCCTCAGGTCGGCAGACCAGCTCCTCCTGAGCGTGCCCAGGACTAATCGTAAGCTCAGAGGGGATCGGGCATTTGCTGTGGCAGCACCAAAATTGTGGAATGAGTTGCCTTTACATGTTAGACAGGCACCTTCATTATCTGTTTTTAAATCACGTCTTAAAACATATTTATTTACCTTGGCTTTTAGCACAGCAGGACTTGTTGATGTCTCTTAATACGTTTCTTATTAATTATATTATTTTTAATTTTAAGATATTTCATATGTAATTTAAACTGTTTCCTCTCTGTTTTATATTTGTAGCACTTTGGTCAACATTGTTGGATGTAAAGTGCGTTATAAATAAAGATGCTATGCTATGCTATGCTACATCTATCACTATGTCCTTACTTCTCTGGTTTATTCACCACTACTATGGCTGGCTATTTTAGCCATCACCAATTTGTCTCTGTGTATCTCAAAGTCTCACATGATCTTAGCTTGGTTATTCTCAACAACCCTAGGGGGTGTATTGCATTTTGACCTTGAGACTTCCAGGCATATTTGGAAAAGATGTTCCTGATACTATGCCAGCCACTTGGTTATGGCATCATGTGTATGCCATACACATGATGCCATGTCCTGGTTACTAGAATTTTTCAGCCTGTTAATATCAGCGTTTTCTCATTGTTGCCTGAATCTTGCCCGGTGTGGCACACCCCAGCCACTACTGATTCTCTGCTTAGAGCTCGTTCCTGTGCTGCCATTATTAGTGCCTTTGTGCTGTCTTTCAGTCCAGTTTTGTCTAGCCACTGGAAGAATTACTTAATATCAGTCACGTCCTCTATCTCCTGGTGGTACAGGCCCATACTTGGCCTGTACCACCAGAATGGGGTACAGGCCCATGCATGGGCCCTATCAGTTGTAGGCATTTAGTGATGTGCGAATCATGAACAAATCGTTCAATACTCGAGAATCACTTTACTGACTCGTGAATCATGATTCACAAGCCCAACTGACTCACTGACTCATCCCTGCTGCTATTAGCAAACTAATTTCATTAGTAGAAACATATCTAGCTTATAATTAAAAATGTGTAAAAAAAAAAAAAAGCTCACATCAAGACAATAGCTTCTCAGTTCACAGTACCATCGCTCTGCTAACATGCTACCAGCAAATTTGAGTTACTCTCCCCCATCCTTCCTGTGCTGAATCGTAGCATGAACAAATCACTCAGGACTCACTCACACTTGAGTGAAGTTGTCCCCCCCCCACCTTCTTCAAATCCAACAAAAGTGATATCAAACATTTATGCTACGTTTGTGCTAGTTTGTGCTGCAAAATTATTTGTTTGTGCTGCTATCATTTTAAAGATATTAATAAAAAATTCTAGAGGTCATCAGCGGTCAACCAGCCCTCCCACATAAATGGAATCAAACAAAACTGGTATCATTCAACTGTCCTATGTTTGTGCTGGTTTGTGCTGCTAAAATTTTCGTTTGTGCTGCTATCATTTCAAAAATATTAATAAAATAATGTCTTGATGCATGCTCAATCATCCAGGTAAGTAAATTCCAAAAGGTTGATTCTGTTCATCTGGACATTTTCAGTGGGAGAAACGTTTTGTCACTCATCCAAGTGACTTCTTCAGTTGCAGCTAACTGCAGGTTTCCCCAACCTTATAAACAGTACATTTGCATAGTGAAGGAAACTAGCACCACTGAATGAACAATGGGCTGGGGGGATAGTTCCATGATTGTTAGTATGCAAATTCTTATGACCATTGATCAACGACTACTAATCAAAGACAAAGATTCTTGAATGGCCATGAGTACAATTCACAGAGAGTTGGGGAATGGCTGCAATCACAGCATTGTAAGATGGCGAAAGATGTACCCTTGGGCCCCCCTTCTCGATTCAGAGATGGTCAGCATCCTGACAGCCTGATGGACGAAGCTGTCTCTCAGTTTGCGGGTTCTGTTCCGGAGGCTCTTCAGTATCCTTCCTGATGGCAGCAAACTGAAGAAGCCGTTGAAGGGATGAGTGGAGTCACCTGTAATGGAGAGGACCTTCTGGATGAGGCAGGCGCAGTAGATTTCCTGGGGAGGGAGGCAAGAGAGGTCCCCAAAATCCTCTCCGCTGCTCTCACTACCCGTTGTCATTTTTTTCCTGCAGGACCCAGTGCAGGAGTCATACCACACAGTGATGCAGTTGGTGAGGATACTCTCAATGGTGCCTCTGTAGAAGGTGCTCATAATGGGGGTTGAATCTCTTGTGCTTCTCAGTTTGCAGAGGAAGTAGAGTCGCTGTTGGTCTTCTCCGCATTCAGGGACAGGTTGTTGTAGCTGCACCAGTCTGCATAGCACAAATGTTTGATACCACTTTTGTTGGATTTGAAGAAGGTGGGGGGCCAACTTCACTCACATCTCACTCACCCCCTCCCTTCCTGTGCTGAATCGTAGTGTAAGCAAATCACTCACTCACTCACTCACTCACTCCCTCCTGGCTCACAGCTGCTTCTTCTTCTTCTTGGTTGGCAACCAATGTTAAGGAGCATTACCGCCCCCGGCAAACAGGTCAGTGGACATTTAGATGAGAAAATGTATATTTGACACATTTGAGGAAAATGCTAATAAAATAAAAATAAAATAAATGTTTCCTTTAGAAATCTTTTTTTTTTTTTGCTCTTTTTTGCTCTATAAAAATAGTTGTTTTTCTTTTTCAATCACTCATCTTAGCAGTAGGATTTACATGAAAAGATAAACAAATTAAGTTTGAGTGAAAATGTAAATTTTTTTGCACTCTCTGGTCAACTGACTCAGTGACTCAAAAAACCCGATTCACTTTGATGAGTAACTCATTCAAACTCGATTCAGTAAAAAGAATCAAATTTACCATCACTAGTAGCCATCTTCCTGATGTACTCATGGAACTTGGTTGCTTCGTCAGTGGTTCTGACACTCACTAGTCCTTGGCCTCCCTCCTTTTGCTTAGTGTACAGTCATAGGGCGCTTTCTTGAGGTTTCTACATCCTTCTTTGGCCAGCTTATTATGCCAGGGCTTAGGTGTTAATTGCCTGGATCTTGTTCTTCCCATTCAGCTGACTCCTCTGGACTTGCCTCAATCTCTCCAGGTGTTTGTTTGTTGTGGCTTTCCTAGGTCTCTCTTGTGGTTCCCATTTGCTTGTAGGAGTCCAAGGTACTATGCTCAGTGTCTGCAGTGTTACCTTCTGGTAGTGCAATCCCCTGGGTTTTGACTACATTTCCTCTCCTAGATACCACTGAGCTACAATTAACAGTCCAAATGACACTCTGATGTTGTTGCTATAGATCCTTGTAATAGTTCATGTTTGGTAGAAATAATCCTTCTGACCTCCAAATATTTAATTATCATTTGAAATTACAGAGAGCTTGTTTTTGTGCTGAAGGTGAATAGTCATATGAAGTGATTTTTATTTTGTATATTTTTAGCTTTGTTGCGCCCCTAGTTTAGGCGCGTAGGGACACACATAAGGTTGGAGGAGAGAGAAGCAAGTACCCGCCCTGGTTCCCAAACCAAACAGCCAAAAACAGTTATGAGTAAAAAGGTGATTTTATTTAATGTCAGGAAGCATAGCTCCAGGGTGAACCCAGGCCAAAATAATAAACAAAACCAACTACACTCAACAAAAATATAAACGCAACACCTTTGTTACTGCTCCCATTCCCCATGGGATGGACGTAGAGACCTAAAATTCATTCCAGATACACAATATAACCATCCCTCCCAAACAGTGGTCACAAATCAGTCCAAATGTGTGGTAGTGGGCACATCTGCTATATTGAGATAATCCATCCCACCTCACAGGTGTGCCACATCAGGATGCTGATCTGACATCATGAGTAGTGCACAGGTGTACCTCAGACTGCCCACAACAAAAGGCCACCCTGGAATGTGCAGTTTTGTCTCACAGCAAAATGCCACAGATGCCACAAGCAATGAGGGAGCGTGCAATTGGCATGCTGACAGCAGGAATGTCAACCAGATCTGTCGCCCGTGCATTGAATGTTCATTTCTCAACCATAAGCCGTCTCCACAGGCGTTTCAGAGAATATGGCAGCACATCCAACCGGCCTCACAACCGCAGACCTCGTGTAACCACACCAGCCCAGGACCTCCACATCCAGCAGGTTCACCTCCAAGATCGTCTGAGACCAGCCACCCAGACAGCTGCAGGAACAATTGGTTTGCACAACCAAACAATTTCTGCACAAACTGTCAGAAACCGTCTCAGGGACGCTCAACTGCATGCCCGTCGTCCTCATCGGGGTCTTGACCTGACTCCAGCTCGTCGCCGTAACAGACTTGTGTGGGCAAATGCTCACATTCGATGGCGTCTGGCACGTTGGAGAGGTGTGCGCTTCACGGATGAATCATGGTTCACATTGTTCAGGGCAGATGGCAGCTGAGAATGTCCCAGTTCTTGCATGGCCAGCATACTCACCGGACATGTCACCCATTGAGCATGTTCGGGATGTGCTTGACCGGCGTATACGACAGCGTGTACCAGTTCCCACGAATATCCAACAACCTCGCACAGCCATTGAAGTGGAGTGGACCAACATTCCACAGGCCACAATTGACAATCTGATAGACTCCATGCGACGATGTGTTGCACTGCATGAGGCAAATGGTGGTCACACCAGATACTGACCGGTTCTGGGTCCCCAGACCCCCAATAGCGCAAAAAACTGCACATTCCAGGGTGGCCTTTTGTTGTGGGCAGTCTGAGGTACACCTGTGCACTACTCATGATGTCAGATCAGCATCCTGATGTGGCACACCTGTGAGGTGGGATGGATTATCTCAATATAGCAGATGTGCCCACTACCACACATTTGGACTGATTTGTGACCACTGTTTGGGAGGGATGGTTATATTGTGTATCTGGAATGAATTTTAGGTCTCTACGTCCATCCCATGGGGAATGGGAGCAGTAACAAAGGTGTTGCGTTTATATTTTTGTTGAGTGTAAGTCCCGCCAGAGAAAACTAACTAAACCCTAAGATCAAAAACAAAACAAAGAAATGACAATATTATCCCTCGCTTCCTAGCCCAGAAACAGGAGAAAAAAGTTCAAATGAAAAGGCCGCTCACCCCTTCAGCTTCAGCCTATGTATGCATAAGCACTGAGTTTGTACACCAGTGGCGGCTCTCACAGAGCATGCTTACACAGATACAAAGTAACCCAAAAAGTTAGAAACGAGGGCCAGGTTCGCGTCTGCTGTCAAAACTGCTCGCTTCTCTCTCTCTCTCTCTCTCCCGGCAGCTGCCAGAGCAGCTTTTTGAACGCAGTCATGTGCTCCATGGTCCAATCAGCAGCCCACTACTCTTCATTAGGGGAAGGACCTGCAGAGAATCTTAAGACACAGTAAAGAGACAGAAACACAGCAGCTCCCACAGACTTCTTATGGCCACAGGCCATAACAGCTTATAGACTGAATGACAACCTAATGTTTTGATGAAAAATGACCTAATGAAAAACTTAATGAAAAAATATATAAATGAAACTTGTATGTTTTGGATACTTACTAAAACAATATATGAAAGTGGCCACTTTCATGAGTAAATCACATAAGTCTTATATGATTCAGTATATGAAGTAGGCCAAATCTGATGCAAGTCTTTTATAAGTTTTTTCTATTTCTTTTCTATTGGACATGAAAACACACAGACAAAACATACATGACACAGAAGACCAGGACAGATTTGCACCAGGGGACATGAAGAGACTCATAACTAAGGAGACATGCAAGGACCTAAACTATACTGCAACTCAAGGGAATTAATAATACTACTAAAACTTAACATCATCTCATAAATAATCCAAAAATACAAAAAAACCTCATTTACCCTTAACTTAAAATCACACATGAACAGAACAAAATGTAAACATAAGAAAAATCATCAGACTGCCCACAATATTTGACTGCTAAGTTATTCATTTAAAGTATAAATAAAACAAAACTTGAAAGGCAAATCCATGGCTGGCAAGTCGATGTGGATGTTAGTTGCTTGGATGCAATATAAAGTACGACCACATGGTTCTTGCAATCTGCTAGTTATTGTTTTGCACTGTTGGCAGAACTTGTTTTTCTCTACTTCTCAGTCTACTTTGTCCTTTACGTCAGTCTCAGTTGTCTTTGTGCTTTGCAAGGAGATTAACGGAGACCTCTTCACCTCTTCCCTCTCACTAAATATGATGGAAACAGAGCTCAACACTTGCTATCAAGGCCTTAAATATCTTATTAAAGGCGGTGTCTATCACCTCTTTAAAGCATGTAATGTGCTTTCAGATTTCATGTTCAATGTTATATAACATCACTCACTGGGTCATCAGCATGTTTATCTGCAACCCTGTTGCATGCAATCGCTGCCCTTAAAATGCAAAACATTTAGGCAAGCTAAACTTTCCTGAGAATGTAAGACACCCATGATGACATGTCTCAAACTTGATCATTGGCACCATTTTGCATTTCTTCTATGCCAAATGGATTGACAGTGTGTGTGTCCTATCATCAGCACATTAGCCCTTCAGCCTTTACAATGAATTTTGAACAGAACATGAAAAATAAAACTAATGCAATAAAATCATATTAATCCCCTAGTGTGAAACCAAAAACAATAACTCATAATTATGTTTCTACCCATTCAGTAATTCCTCAAACTTTAACATCATATTTTGTTATATGACCCCAGAGAAGCTGAGAATTCTGGGTGGCAATATGAAGTGCCCCCCCTCCCCCTCCCAAAAAAAAAAAGAAAGACAAAGAAAAAGCTGCTAATCTTGTTGCCAATATCCCTAGCTTGGAGAAAAGTCAGTTCCGACACTTAGCCAGTTGTCAGATATTTTAAAATTCATCCAAGTTGATGGCCCACTTAAACGTTCAGCAGACAAAGAGATTGTCCACATTCCTCTCATTTGAAATTGTGGTCCATTTAAACTCAGTGTGGAGCCGTAGAATCATTTTTTACTTGTAAATATTGTGCTAAGTGGTATGACATGGTAGTTAAACACAATGGAAGCCAAGATGATTGCAGGCTAGAAATCTAACTGACTGTGTTTGCCTTTGTATGCTCTTTGTAAATCCACAAAAGGCTGAACAGGGAAATGACAGAGGCTTTTATGAATCTGATGCACTGATTGTGTGGCTCGTGCATATAAATGTTCTGAACCGAAAGGCTTAGACCATCTCATAAATGAGAATGATGTAATTACATTTTTTCCAGCCGTATAAAGACTGAAATCACTTTTGTTGTCAAGAAGCGCTGTGTGGCAGGCAGGAGTTGGACTCAAAATGCAGGCACTCTGACTCGAGGGATGGACTTAAAAGCTTTATTTGCTGGTCACAGGAAAACAAGCATACAAAGTAAACTAAACTAAACTTGGGAATAACAAACTAAACACACAGGGAGATCCACACAGCATGAGGGACGACACGACACAGACTCAGAGAAACACAGGGGGTGTGTCCCAATTCAGGGTCTGCACGTGTGAAGTACGCGCACTACGCACAGTGCGTACTGCAAGTACGAGAAGTGCGGAAGTGTGAGGCTTGTGAAATTGGACGGTCTAGCCTTCGTCGCGCTGTTCAGGTTGCCTAGCAACCATGATACTAACCGCGAGAAACGCTTCATACAGCTTTGTGTGACAGAAATGAAGAAAAATGTTTTGTTGGTCATTCATTTCTGTCATTACATCACTTTGATTAGTTGAGTATCTGAGGCTGAGACCACAGGACTGTAAAACATGATTGCTGGGCTTCATTTCTGTACTGAATAGTCATTTCAAGATTAGTTAGTAAATAACAATTAGCTAATGTTGTTCATGAGACTAAAATCATCTCACTGTGGTAATGTAAATATAATATGGCCAATATTATATGTATTGTCAGATTATTATGATTGATATATATATATATATATATATATATATATATATATATACACACACACAACAGCAGTGAGCTTGAACTCTGGGTCAAAGATTCAAGTTGCAGTTATTTATATTTCCTATCACCTTCAATCTTCACTCAAAGACAAGTACCTTTGACAGTGTATATATAGATGCATTATACATAAGAGACAAATATTGTTCATTTAATATGTTAGCATTACTAAATTTGGCTCAATGCTTACATACATGTGTAAAAAGAAAATGTACGAGCTGTGATAACTGTTTCTGATAAAATGAAGAGTAGACTGATATACTAAATATTCCTTTATTGGGTGAGAAAATCAGACCATGTCATAACTGCTTTAAGTCATACAGAACAGATATCAGGGCCTTAAACAGGCTGACTTCTGCTAAATGGTTCAAACTGGGCAGAAAGTATACAAACACATAACATCCTTATAGAATATGATGTAACACTATAGATCAACTTACCTCAAAATATATAAAGCATATAAACAATTACAGCAATATGATGCAACAAACACAGCAGTGCTACTGATCCAAAATACTCAAAGCTTCATAGAATAATTGAAACAAACATTTATTTATAGGTCCATTCTGCTGCTGATACATACTTTAGGTTTCTGAATATTAAACTTGTTTCTGCCTTTCATAGTGTGTAACCTGAAGGCCCTGAGTACTTTCTCCCACACTGAAAACACTGGAATGATAAAATTATTTGAACATTACCTAATAAGACTGATTCAGGACAGACAATTAGTTATGTTAAAAAGTTTTCTAGCAGTCCTTCACAAACAGGGATCAGTCTGTCTATTCTCTCCATCTGTCAGCTGCTGCTGGCTCTTCCTCCTCCTCTTCCTCACACACTGCTGAGTTTGTCCTGGTGGATCATCAGGGGTGCAAAGCCTCACAGATGATGTACAGCAGTGGGTCCCTCAGTCTGTCCTCACTCTGGACACTTGCAGTTGTCACACATGGAAATCAAATGTGTGATAAGCTGCAGGATTCAGACAAGTGTAACTTATAAATACATGTTCATACTTTTATTACACAATCAGAGAGAAAGAAAAAGAGAGAGAATGCAGGACAGACAGACAGGTGACAGTCTCAGGTGTACACACTACTACAAAACAGCACAAGAGAAGGAGGATTTAGTGTTTGTGTTATTACGAGTGCTAAACAAGAAGAGTCCCCAGATGGTACGTGGACACATGTGTGACTCCTGTGATTAAAGTATCTTTCTTTCAGCTTAACGAGTGAACCGTTAGCTTGTTCAAACACACGTTAAGTTCGTTTGGCTCGACACCACCGAACAGAGGCAGCAATATAACATAGCTAACATTAACAGTGCAGTGAATCCTGCTTGTGCCGTGATATTCAGGACAGCAAACCGAGCAGCGTCACTGACTTTCAGCTTGTTGTGTTTGTGGATATATGACTGACTTTAAATATCCATAAAATCATCACATTCTCTGTAAGATTAGGGTCAACTATAAATATATATTAGGGGTGCAACAATACTCGTATCAATATTGAACCGTTCAATGCAGTGCTTTCGGTTCGGTATGCATATGTATCAAACAATACAAAATTTTTTAAATTGTTTTATCAACTTTTCTTCTGACGATGCTGTCTGTGTTGAGCGCTCAGTGGATCTGCACTCGACAGTGCAGCCTAGGCGTAGTCGAACGCAGATTCACTGAGCGCAGGGCAAGCTAGCAAGACAGAAGTTAAGCTCTCCTTGCAACATGGCAATTTGAACCTCCCCCACCCTCATTCAGATCTGGTGTTTGGAACTATTTTGGTAAACATGTGATGTATGACCCTGAAGGTAAGCGCGTCATGGACAAAAGTAAAACAGTATGTTGGATGTGCCACGCAATGCTCAATTACATGGGTGGGAACTAGTGCGTTAGCGCAGTTAGCTCGTTAATGTGTTGACACCGTCCACGGGGTGATCCGCGGTAGCTCGTTAATGGAGATTTGACGTGTTGTGGCGTTAATGTCATTTCAACAAGATTAACGCTGACAGCACTAGTGGGAACACAATGAATATGACTGCACATTTACTCCGACATCATCCTAGTGCAAAGACAAGTGGAAGCAGACAAAAACAACCAGTCATGCATGCTACAAACTTTACCCGAGTCATTTAGACAGCCGTTAGCACATGATTCTCCTTATGGGGACCTGATATGTTTAATATGCTGCTGAGTATATAGCCCAGAAGAAGTGTATAGTATAGCTTTTATTTTGGAAAGAGACATTTCTCTGATAAACTCTCTTTTCCAAAGATGAGTGCTTTGTCGATCAGATAGATTTATTTTTGTTGTTTCAGCAACATTAAATTTAAAAACTGTACTCATGAGTTAAAATTTATATTCATAATTTTAATAAATGACAAATTGAAAAGGCATGAACATTTTTTTGGTATCGAAAAAATATCGAACCTTGGCACCAAAGTATCGAACCGTGAATTTTGTGTATCGTTGCACCCCTAATATATTTATCTATATATATATATATATATATATATATATATATATATATATATATATATATTATATATATTGAAGTAGAGGTTTTAAAACCAAGTTAACGCTGAAAGTACAAACATCACTAATGTCACATAACTTTGCCGACATGTGGCCAATAGTAATGTTTTAATGTTCTTCATTATTAAACATTCGCACATAAATAAGTGACATGATATTCAGTATTTACTTTTGACAGTTCACTCTTCGGCCGCTCCCTTCTGCCGTCTACCGTATTTTGCCACAAAATTATCCACACCCACCACCGCGCTATGAATTGTGTGATATATGGGACCACGAAGCGTGCACCGGACTGTCACTACCCGATCCGTACCCCGCATGCGCAAATCTTACGTCACTTCCTCTCTTTGCCAACATTGCGACACTCAATATATTTGAATGATACAGTTAGCGCCCGGTTAGCTCCTAGCATTTCTCAACAGCTCTGCCTCCTTTTCGACTACCGGGACATTTAAACAATGGATACCTCCATATACAAACAAATTCATGCTTTTCTCCTCAACAGAGAGCGTTCCCCGTCGTTGCGTGGCGGTGACGTAATCGCACTCAAAATGCGTACTTCAAGCGTGCAGTCACTTAATTGGGACACAGCCACAGAAGGAGAGCACAGCTGGGGGAAATCAGAACTGACCTTCAGTGTAAAACAGGAAATACACAGAGACACAGACCAAAGGGGGAAAGAAAAGCACAGAGAAGCATGAGGGGGAAGCACAGACATGAGGGGCTGGGAAAACATGGAATGAAATACAAGGAGGGGAAGGCCAATAAACTAAACAACTTAGGACCAATAAAATAACTCCAACAATAACAAATGAACTTAACATGAAACAGGAACACAGGAAAAACTAAGAACGCTGGGTCGAATGACCCAGGATCCTGACATTTGTTCTGTTTTTAGAACAGCTTACAAAGTCATAGAGATCTCATGAATGAACACAGGTTTAGATTTGAGTTCAACCATGAAATTCAATAGGACCTACATCAATTCTTTTTATTTACATGTTTCATGGGATAGGCTTTAAATCTCTCACATTAAATGTGAGGCAACACATTTTTGTGTGATTAAAAGGAGAAACACACTCTTTCAGTACGGAAAGGAACAGCTAAAAATAATTTTTTTAATACTACTACTACTATTAATAATAATAATAATAAGGCTAGCCTGCAAACTAATGAATACTAACAGTTTTCTCTCTTTTTTTGAGACACCAATTTGGCTTTGGCTTTGATATGGTTTCAAATTAAATGGTCAATGGACTGTTTTTTATATAGCGCCTTTCTACACTGAGGACTCAAAGTGCTTCACACAACATGCCTCATTTGTCCATTCACAAGCACTTTTTTCTATGCCCTTTCTAATCCTGTCTAACTCTCCACCATTTGACCCTAAAACTGAAGAAGCTTCTCGGATGAGAGATGAACCATCTTCAAGCAACTTAAAGAAGTCCAGACACTTTTTTCCCCAAGCTCCTTAGAATGCTGTCTAACATTCTCTTGTATTCATACTCCAATAGATGCAGTGGAGATGCATTTTGCCCAAGGATATTGGGCATATAGACAGGAGCAGACGGGTTCGAACTACCAACTTTCCAGTAAGTAGGTGAACTGCGCTACCACCTGAGCTGCAGCCAGGTGAAATTAAACCGTTACTGTTTTCTCCATATAACCCACATTTTCTCTTTCACAATAAAAATAAACACTCTCTCTTTGACATTGCTCTTTACGTGGTAAAGGCCTACAAGTCTCAACAAGCCCACCAAGCCCAAGCATCCCTTTTAAAAGGACAAGTGCCTTTCCCTCCAAAATGACCTATTTGACAGTTTTCTAATTTGACGAAATCAAATAGATATGTGAATTTGACAGTGTCCTTAAAAAAAAAAATTCTTTCTTTAGTTCATTAATAGGGGGGGGACTGTTGACCATGAACGACTGGGTGAAAAATCTTGTTGACTTTAAGTTGGAAAGAACAAATAGCAGCTTTTCTCTGTGAGATTTTCCACTATTGTAGTCAGATTATGGAATCACCCCAGGCATTTTGATATGTAGGGACATGCTGCCCAAACAAATTGCACTGCTTTTGTGGCTTTAATTAATTTCTCTGATTGTTTGATAGCTTTCTCATAAAGAATGCCTGTGCATCAATCAAAGCACACATTTTCTAGTCAGCTTGAAAAGAAAATAAGAATTGTAAAAATTCTCCAGGAGCCTGGAAGAGACTGGAGCATTCCCTCAAGCTTCACTCATGACCCTGTTGGATAACGGCATGGATGGTCACCCCTCTGAGGATATCCCTGCCTCACAGAGGCAGAATTACTGTTGGCTGGACTGGTAACAGGTGGACTAACTATATGTATGTATGGATTGCATTTATATAGCGCTTTTCAGGGCCCTAAAAGGGCTTTAAAATTCCACTATTCATTCACTCTCACATTCATACACTGGTGGAGGCAAACCAGAGTTGTAGCCACAGCTCGGGCAGACTGACAGAAGCGAGGCTGCCATATTGCGCCATCGGCCCCTCTGGCCATCACCAGTAGGCGGTAGGTGAAGTGCCCAAGGACACAACGACCGAGACTGTCCGAGCTGGAGCTCGAACCGGCAACCTTCCGGTTACAAGACGAACACCTAACTCTTTGAGCCATAATCGCCCTTCCTATCATATGGACAGACTAATGTTAACTGAGGGTTGACATCATACAAGGTGTATGTGTTATGATTGTTCTGTCTGTAAGGGATGCTTATTTGTTCTGTCTCACTGAAACCAGGGTACTGCTGCCTGGGAGGGCCCTTGGGCTTGATCTTTTCCTATATTCTCAGGTTAAGTAACAAGATTATGTTTTGTACTGTGTTTTTTAATGTTTTTCCCTGGTTTAGGGCCAGCTCAAGAAAATGACCAGCCAGAGACACTACACATTCTATATTAGTTACTTAAAATATGTATTTTTGTCATCGTCCTTATCACCAAATCGTCTTTATATGCTGAAAGAGAAATAATTGCCTGGTAAAAAGGGCATTTTGTGGTGGATTAGTATATTAGCATAAACTGAGTGAGACATTAAAGAAAGAATATTTATATGTGACTAAGTATTCATATGTGATTGAATTAATAATAAGGAGTACATTTGCAGAATGTTGCGGCCTTTTACTTTCCAAACACCAAAAAAGTTCAAGAAAAGGCCGTGGGTGGCAACGGGAGGTTTGTTTTAGAATGCACTTCTGACTCCATTGTTTAAAAATCATATGTGGTTTATTTCGTGCAAAATTATAAACAAAAATCAACCAAATAACTTCTTAAAACTTAAAATTAAACGAAAGTTAATTTAATTTGCTTTAACAACTTCAAAAGTGGTCAAAAAAATCATTTTCTAACCCTCCCGTCTTCCCATCTGACATTTGGCAAACAAAAAACGAAAAACCTCTTTACCACACCCATCCAGGGTGCTCTTAATCTCTTGATTAATGGGAGGGTCCATAAGCTAATAAACCAATCACTTTCCAAAAGCTTCTCCAATAAAATTACAAATTTACATAACAAAACCAGGTCAGAATATTCTTACACCTTTAAAGAAAAAACAAAAATGAATACAAATTGCATTTTATAAACATTCAACAAAAATGGCCACAACATTCCGGCCCCTAATTCCTGTGTAACATGAATTATATCTGTCTAAGTGGCCATCACAAAATGCAATACCAATAATTTTCTTCAGTAGTCCATCCGTATAAGTCTTCTTAAAAACCAAACAAAAGGAAAGGTCAATGTTCTATGATTTCAAGTCTCTGTTGTTCATGTGTTTGCTTTGTGTGTATTCAAAAAAGGTGTATGTTGCATAATGGAGTGTAGAGCAAAGTGAGTGTCAGTGTAAATGTAGAGCCAGAGGTTCCAGAACTTGGCTCAGTTGGAGGCAAACATTCATTGTTTCCTCTAGATGGCCTCCACCAGGAGACATATTTTGTTGATTGGCCTCTCCAGCTCATTTGTTCGTGTCTTAACTCTAACACGGCGAACTACTCCGTGTGCATCGGCCATGGTTTCAGTGATGCGGCCAATGGGCCAAGAATTTCTTGGTGCAGCTCCATCAACAACAAGCACAACATCACCAATGCAAAAGTTCCTACGAATCTTGTTCCATTTCTGTTGTTCCTGCAACATAGGAAGGTATTCTTTCACCCACCTTTTCCAGAATAGATCCACAATATACTGGGCTTGTTTCCATCGTCTTCGCAGATACAGATCCTCTTTTTTAAATAAACCTGGTGGCAGCACAGGTTTGCCTTTTAACTGGAGCAAGTGATTTGGAGTAAGAGCTTCTACATCATTGGGATCGTCAGAAGAAGGTGTGATTGGGCGGTCATTCAGTATAGCCTCCACCAGGGGCGGAGCGTGGGGGTGGCTTACGGGGCTTAAGCCCAGGTTGTTTTGTCAGAAGCCCGGGGTATTTTGGAGTGTAATTTTTTCATAGTTAGATGCCTGGCTGACAACTGTATAAAACAAAAAGTACACACAATATTCGAAGCACATAGTGCACACTGTGGGAATTTACGACTGTGCGTGAATCCCCCCCTGATATTGGTATGATCCAAGCTCAGGCACTAAGCGACTGAGCGAGGGGGCGGGGGGAGCTGCTGCCCGTGAGTGCGCTGTTGGAGAGACGGAGCCAGCCATACTAAGGAGAGCTTAAGTTTGAGCAGGTACCAAAGCAAATCATTCGTACCGTACAAATAATGTAAATATGACGGTGCATCACGAAAGATTGATATGAAACTGATCACTTGACCAATATTATTTTACTTGCTCTTCAAGTGAATCAACAAATGGCGAAATGAAAAGCCGAACAAATGCTATTTTTTAGAGAGTCTTAGCTTACGTGTGTTTATTTCATATTTTCAGTTCTTACCCTCCCCGACTAATTCGGTTTCAGTTATGTACTGAAATATAAGAATGGACATTAGAGGGTTCTTTCAAAGAAAAAACTCAGGTAAATGTTATTTTATATATTATGCTTTGTATGTTGTTCAGTATATTTCTATGCAAAACAAGAGGGATTTCAGTACACAGCAGGATATTCACATTTGTAACCAGATATTTACATACACTTTAGGGAGAAAACATAAAACATTTTTACTGTACAACATCAATTTAGAGTAAACTTTTGTTTTAGATAAATATTGAAATATATTTTGAATTAGTTAAATGTCAGAATAAAGAGAGACAGAGCTGTCTATTTTTTATCACTTTCATTAAATTTAGGAGTACATGTACACTAAGTTTATTGTTAATTAATAAGAAAACTCCAGACGATTCCATTCTGAGCTGAAGAAGCTTCTGATAGGTTAGTAGAGTCCATGTGAGTAAATTGGTGGCACAGCTGTGGATGCATATAAGGCAAAACACAGAGCCTGTTTCTTTGACATGGGAAAATCCAGAGATGTCAACCAAAACACCAGGAAAAGAATCGTGGAGCTCCATAAGTGTGGCTCAATTTGAATACAATTTGGTGCCATTTCAAATTAAAAAACACAGACAGTTTCTCTCTTTACTCTTAAAGTTAACAAATATGTTTTTATATTTATCAATCTAAAAAAATAAACATTTAGTCTGATTTGATGTTACAATTAAAAAAGTGTTTGTGTTTTGATCTGAAGAGTTTGTAAATATCTGGTTTCAACTGTATATTTGATGATTGTCAGCACAAAGAGGGAGAGAGAGGAACAGAGATTGAGATGGAGACTGAGGACAGAACAGAGATGAACAAGAGCAGGTGAGACACACATGTTAGTCAAATGGTTGCTTACTAAAAGTATCACTGTATCATAGGTACTCATGTATCTCGTACCTAGTGTTTCTTTTTAGGTTTGCTATTTTTCAAATTCTATATTTATTAAGTTCTGCAGGCTTGTTTGCACAACAAGGCTAAATAATTATATAAACTTTTCTCAATCTAAATATTGTACTTTGGTAGAATTAAATAAATAAGTGTAGTGCAGGTCTATGATGATTTTTAGTGCTACTATCATCTAGTTCTGATTGTGGTTATGTCTTGGTTAAGTCCTCAGTAATCCTGCTTTTGAACTGTTGTAGTCCTGTTTTAATTCTGGATCAGTTCTGGGTCTGGTTGAATTGGGGTTTAGTCCCTGTGTCTTGATACAGCCCCGACTTCGTTCTGTCTTGCTGCTCAATTAAAAAACTAGTTTAAGGTGTCCTGCATGTGTGATATATATATTTCCCTATATGAAGTCATTCTTTTTTGAACAAAACTCAAAACAGAGCCTATTAATCTTTCAGTCATTTCTACACCCCCCCCCCCCCCCCCCTCAAAAAAAAAAAAAATCCCACATGCATACTACCCTTTAGGGCTAAGCCCCGGGTGTTTCAAATGTCTGGCTCCTCCTCTGGCCTCCACTTCACAAAAAACTGTATGCAAGGTTTCATCATCTAGTACTTGCTGGTTTGTGATAGAGCATAATATTCTCTTTATTTCTTGCACCAAGCGCTCCCATACTCCACCATGATGGGCCCCATAGGGCGGGTTAAAGGTCCACTTTATGCTATCCTGTGCTAAGCCTTTTTGGATTTTACTTTGGTTTAGCTCTAACATAGCTTGTTTTAACTCACGATTCGAGCTGACAAAGTTGGTTCCATTGTCTGACCGGATTTCTTTGACCTGTCCTCTGCGGCAGATGAATCTCCTGATGGCATTAATACAGGAGCCTGTATCAAGAGAATGTGCCACCTCAAGGTGGACTGCACGACAGGTTAGGCATGTGAAGAGAACTCCATATCTCTTAACAAGACTCCTGCCTCTCTTTACTTCTATTGGTCCAAAATAATCAACACCAACATAAGTAAATGGTGGAAGATCAGCTGAGATTCTGTCAATAGGAAGATCAGACATTTTCTGCTCACCTGGCTTTTGCCGTTGTCTTTGACACACTATGCAATCTCTGATTATTTTTCTAGCTGCTGAATTAGCATGAGGAATCCAGTACTGACGGCGAAGTGTTGAAAGCATGTGATTTCTTCCTCTGTGACCAATCTTTTCGTGAATATGCTGAAGAATAAGCTTTGAAACATTGCTTTCTTTTGGCAAAATTGCAGGATGTTTTGTTTCCTCAGGTAAATCCGCTTTGCTCAGTCTTCCACCCACTCTCAAGACACCATTAGCAACTACAGGATCAAGCTTATACAGATGACTTGACTTCCTTACAGTGCCAGAGTTTAGGGCAGTCATTTCATCAGCAAAATGTTTTCTTTGCACAAAGCTCACTATAGCTTCCTCAGCCTTGGACAAATCCTCAGTTTTGAGCAGAGTGTTCCATTTATCATCTTGCTTAACACTTATTTGACTTCCACAGTGCGTGCCCAGCAACTTCTGTCTTTTTCTTGTTTGCAGTTTAAGTCTTTCTTTTACTTTCAGGATCCATGCCACACACCTTTTTAATTTTGTCCAGCTGGAGAAGTACAACAGCAGCTTAGTAGTGGGACACACATCTTCTTTCAGCACAGCTGCACACAACACTTTTACTTCTGGGTCAGCTTCCAAATGGACAGATACACAATTCATGCCTACAGGCCAGTGAACAACAGGTTTACTGAGAAATTCTGGACCATTGATCCAGGTGGAAGATTTCAGGAAACAGCCAACTGTCATTCCTCGAGAGGCTGCATCAGCTGGATTCAGCTTTGAACTGATGTACCTCCACTGCTCAACTTTTGTCAAAGCATGAATGGTGGAAACTCTATTAGCTACATACGTTTTGAACCGTGTGGTTGTGTTTGCAATGTACTGTAGCACAGTTGTGCTGTCAGACCAAAAGACTGACTCACTCAGATTAAGATTGAGTTCAACTGATAGCATTTTGTCCAAGCGCACAGCTAAAACTGCAGCAGCCAGCTCAAGACGTGGGATGGTGACTTGTTTTAACGGCGCCACCCTTGCTTTACCAATAATAAAGGAAACACACACTTCCTGCTTGCTATTAGATAGCCTAAGATATGATACAGCACCATACCCAGTTTCACTGGCATCACAAAAGTGATGCAGCTGAGCACTTTTTATCTCCCCAAATCCTTTGGGTGTGACACATCTACTAATACTAAACTTGTTAAGAAGAACTAAATCCTCAACCCATTTTTGCCAAGTTTGTGCCATTTCTGCTGGTATTGTCTCATCCCAGCCAAACCTCAGTTTACATAGATGTTGCAGAATTTGTTTTGCAGGCAGAATGACTGGAGCTAAGAAACCCAAAGGGTCGTAAATGGAGCTGACATTGGACAGAATACCACGTCTTGTAAGTGGTTTGTTCTTGTTCACAATACTGAATGTAAAAACATCACATTCAATATCCCATTGCACACCGAGAGCTCTTTCTGTGGGTAGCTGATCCCGACTAAGGTCCAGCATCTTTACACCTGTGGCTCTATTTTCCTCCGGGATCTGACAGAGGACAGAGCGATCACTACATACCCACTTATTGAGCTTAAATCCCCCCTTGGCACACACTTCAGTAAGCTGCTGATAAAGTGAAATGGCCTGCTCAACAGACTGAGTAGATTTAAGACAGTCATCTACATAAAAACTATAAAAACTATGCCTGATTGTATGTATAACCTCCTCTGGGAGGATACTGCACCAAAAATGTGGACTAGCATTCTATGTTCCACCAGCTGTTTTGTGATGTCACCATCGGGCCACCAGAGAAAACGTAAAAAGTTTACGTGTTCCTCAGCTACTCTGACCTGATGAAACATCCCTTTAATGTCTGTCATAAGCGCTATTAGACCCTGCCGAAAGCGAATCAGCACACCTAATAAAGTGCTAGTCAGATCTGGGCCTTGTAATAGCTCTTTGTTCAGTGATGTTCCAGAAAATGTTGAAGCACAATCATACACAACACGCAGTGTTTTCTTGCGGGGGTGGTAGACCCCATGATGAGGTATATACCACACCTTTCCTTCCTCATTCTTCAACTGTTCTTGTGGTATGATTTCTGAATGTCCCTCCATACTAACATTGTGCATGAATTCTTTGTATTCTTCAAAGAATAACTGATCCTTCTGAAGCCGTTTTAGCAGATATTGCGCCCTCTGCTGAGCCACCTGCTTGTTGTTTGGCATTCTTACTTCAGGTTTACGAAAGGGTAATTTCAAATAATAATGGCCATCCTTAAGTACAGCTGACTCTGACATTATGTTCATGAACTGTTTATCTTCTACAGACATTTCTGCACGCTCATTACACTGGTTCTCCACAAAATCTTGATTATACTGCTTAACCAGCATTTCCTCTAAACTACTTATAGAAATGCGGTTTACCTGGACAAAGCTAGCATCATGCTCATCCTTGTCACTACCCTGATTGAGTGGCCCATTGACAACCCAACCAAGACGAGTTAGCACAGCATAGGGTCCATTACCCTCACTGTTAATGATTCTCCAAGGTTCCAGCACTTTGGGAGAATTTACACCAATAAGCAGCCCAATGCCAGCATTTATCGGTGTCAACTCAACATCCTTTAAGTAAGGCCATTTTCTTAAGTTTTCTTCTTTAGGGATATTTTCTTTAGTGACAGGAATAAACTTTTGGGTGTACACAACAGGCAACCTCAAATACTCATTCTGTTTCAAAGCAGCTACTTACATACCAAAAAGTTTATAGCTACTGGCCTTTCCTGACCCATAGTCTTTAACATGATTTCCACTTTTTTTCCAGATGCATTTAACTGCATCATCAACGCCTCAGTGCAAAAAGTTGCGGATCAAGAAAGGCGTAAGTCTCCACAACCTTCGTCCCATTTTCCAACTTCACTTTTACTGGAACAACTGACAAGGCACATTCATTAGACCCGGCCCCAGTATGGCTACCAAAGTTCAAAGAAACAAGAGCATTTGAGACTGATGATTCTTTACATTCAGCTTTAGCTGCTTGCCACTGCCGTTCTTTTGAGTCTATGTGAAGAACAGTAGGGTGATTTTTGTTACAGGTGTGGCACGTCAAACGATGTGGACAAGCTTTACTCATGTGGCCTCTCTTTAAGCAACCAAAGCATAAACCTTTACTCTTAAGGAATGTCACCTTTTCTTTGTTGGCTTTTAGTTTGAATGAATTTTAGTTTGAATGAGTCACATACGTATCTTCATGGTTTATCTGAATCCATTCCGGTTTGTGTTTGTCATTGATCTGTTCTGAAACTACAGCAACAGAAGTAGCAAAGCTACTGCTTTTAGTTTTAAGCGGTGTCTTTGATGGTTTTGAAGCTATCTTTTCTTTTGTGTTTTGACTCTCTCCAAAAACAGGATCTAATGCAGCTCTTGTTTGCTTTTCAAGAAAATCAAGAAGATCTTTAAATCCTGCTCTGCGATCGCACTTTTCTGTTATATCAACGATTATTAGTCGCCATTTATCACGAAGTCTAAAAGGCAACTTTGAAACAAGAATCCTCATATTGGTTGAATTTTCCAGCTCATCAAGAAACCCAGCTTCATCCATTGTGTTGAAGCAGCTTCTTAGAAAGAATGTGTAAGCACGTAATGCTGAAGCATCATCAGACTTTAAAACTGACCAGTTAAGAGCCTTGTCTATAAATGCAGACGTTATCTTTGCTCTGTTACCAAAGTTCCACTCAAGCTGCCTTTTTGCCTCAACATAAGCTGTCTGTGGACTCATGTGCATACAACTTCTCACTAAAATTCTGGGCTGTCCTGTAGTAAACTGTTCTAAATAATAAAGCCTATCCTGCATATTATCAGTTTTAGTCTCTATTCCTTGTTCAAAAGCCTTAAGAAAGGATCTAAAACGCAAAGGATCACCACCAAAAACAGGAATGTCTATAGCTGGAAGCAGTGACAACCTCTGTTGGTTTACAAGCATCTGAGTAATTTCACTTTGCTTTGTCATAATCTCTATTAGGGCACTGCTGTGAACATCAACCTGTGAAGAGATTGGCCTTGGGCTTTCCCCTTCTGGTTTGACCTTAGCAGGTGCATGTGTCTCTAGGGGCATTGACAAAGGAGAATGAACTAAAGGGGCTTTCTTTGTTCTTGGAGCCTTTCGAGCTGTAGCAGCAGGTATGAACTCAGTAGATGTTCCAGAAGGCGCTGTAATCCCGCCTTCTGATTCAACCTCAGCCCTGGATGCAAGGCTCTGCCGATCCTGAGCAGAGGTGAGAATTTGCCTTTTTGCATCAGCCTTAACCAACTTAGTTCTTAGAGCCAATGCTTCTTTTCTTGCTTTTAATTGAACTTCTTCCAGTTCGAGCGCATGTTTTTCTTGCAGTGCATCCACCTCCGCTTTTAAAGCGGCTCTTTCCACTTCAGCTTCCATCAGCGCAATTGAAGCCGCACGCGAGCTTTTACTCCTTAAACTTAAGGCTGCAGTAACATTACTGGGCGCTTTACTAGAGCCCTTGCTGCCAGGTTTAGCAACTCGTTCAGAAATCATGTCGCTCGCTTCTTGCGCTGTTTGTGAGACACTATCATGCGGCGCAATGTCACTGTCATGAGATGCTACCTTTGATTCAACATTAGAGGCTGCAACTTCATCCTTTTGTGGATCAGGGTCTGCATTTATCCAAGTGTCGATTTCATGCAGAAAGTCTTTAAAACTGATCAGCCTAGGTTCATACCAATCGCTGTGATCTGTTTCCTTTTCATCATCGTTCAGCAATTTTTGAACTGAAGTCTGTAAGTCCATAAACTCTCCCAAATAATCGTTAAATGTTCTCATGTGTTCATCTATGGAGGCTTTTGATTCTCCAGCATCAATGAGAGCATTAATGTCATTTCGTTTTCTTGTCAGAAAGCCAAGCTTCGCTCTGCGTTTTTTAATTAAATTAAAAAGCTCTCTTTCTTGTTCCTCCATTTTAACCAGAAAATTCATTTCACAGGGTCCAAAAGATAATTGTTTAATACAAATGTTTCATGTTGCAGCTCAGCATCTCGGTTGATCCAAACAAAGTTTCGCATTTACTCACAAACTTTGCGTCATTTTTTCAGTCCATTCTGCGAAGATACAATCTTCCAAGTCCAATCTTGCAAGTTTTCCCATCTTCCAAGTTGACATCCAAGTGAGTCAAAATGATTTTTTGACTTAAATGTCGCGGCCTTTTACTTTCCAAACACCAAAAAAGTTCAAGAAAAGGCCGTGGGTGGCAACGGGAGGTTTGTTTTAGAATGCACTTCTGACTCCATTGTTTAAAAATCATATGTGGTTTATTTCGTGCAAAATTATAAACAAAAATCAACCAAATAACTTCTTAAAACTTAAAATTAAACGAAAGTTAATTTAATTTGCTTTAACAACTTCAAAAGTGGTCAAAAAATCATTTTCTAACCCTCCCGTCTTCCCATCTGACATTTGGCAAACAAAAAAACGAAAAACCTCTTTACCACACCCATCCAGGGTGCTCTTAATCTCTTGATTAATGGGAGGGTCCATAAGCTAATAAACCAATCACTTTCCAAAAGCTTCTCCAATAAAATTAATTACAAATTTACATAACAAAACCAGGTCAGAATATTCTTACACCTTTAAAGAAAAAACAAAAATGAATACAAATTGCATTTTATAAACATTCAACAAAAATGGCCACAACACAGAAAATGTAATAAAGTTTAAATTTCATTTTAATTCCAACTTTATCAAATGGCTTCCCGCTAAGGTCTCACTATTAAAATATACCATGTCAAGATTCTGCTAGAAAAACTGAGGAACTAGGATGTATCTTACTATACAAAAACATACAAAAGAAAAACACAAAAAAGGGCAGGCAGAGGTATTGTTGTCCTCCATTTATACATGGCAGGAATCAAATTGTAGGAGAGGTAGTAATAATAATAAAAGAATATGTGTTTGTATAAAGTAAAACAGTATATACATATATGTGTATGTAGCAGACTAATGAACATGTCAACAGTGGCATTAGAACAAGCAGGGGTATTGTAGAGGAAAATGAGAGAAAAACAGTGGAAAACAATGAGTTTAGAATTACTCATACTGTGTTGTCCTCTAGATACCAAACATCAAACTAAAATGTCATGAGCCCTTCTACGGAGGTGGCAGGATTCAACCATGACCATGTTTTCAGATCATGTCTCCAGAATGTTAGAACACACTGTTAGAATGTTAGAACTCAGAGATCAGTGTGAGGGGATGTAGCTCCGGGCGTCGCCTGGTGACGGTTCCCTTCGTCAGTCATAATGAACTGGGTGGGTAGCGAAGCTGAGGCTTGAGTCCCAGGTCATACAACTCCTTCATGACTCCCTGGTAAGCGGACCGTTGTTCCAGCACCTCAGGGCAATAGTCCTCGACAATATGTATGGGGGTGTCCTTATATTTCAGTTTACCCGTATTTCCTTTGCGCACAACAAGCTCACAGGTCTGGTAGCTATGAAAACAGACAACAAACACCCAGGGTTTCGCGTTGTACGAGCACCCGGTGGGCTTGATCCAACTCCGGGGCCGTTTTCAAAATGTCCACTCCAAATATGTCCACAAGCATCTGAGAAAAGAACACCGTTGGCCTGGGCCACTCAATATTTTCAGGGAACCCCAAGAGGCGAATGTTGTTGCGCCGGCTTCTGCTTTCAACGTCGATTAGCCTAGCTCTCAGCTTATCGTTATCCTCACTCTACCACTACCGCTAATTTAGCTACCACGTCCTGGAGCTCTGCATTCGTAGCTGTGGCCGTGGTTCCCAAATCCGTTGGTCATGGCTGTTCAGAGTTTGGATGCTGTCCAGCTTGTTTTCAAATCGCTGAACGATGTTTTAAATTCTGACGAAAGCGAGGCTTTGTGCTCATCCAGCATGGTCTTTAGCATAGCCTTTTATAACTTTATACAACTTTTATAACTTTTTACAGTGTGTACCATCTGAGAAAATGTCAAGCTCTCCAAAGTACCACTATGAAAGCATGAAACCTATAAATCTTACAAGACAAAATTCCAATCTGTTACTAAAATGAAAAGTCACATTAAAAAGTAAGCGCATTAAGTCAGAATGAGCAGCCTAAGAACGTGAAAATGTAGCAGGCTGACACCGAAACAAGAAGAAAAGGGAAGACAATGCTTAGGATATTTGAAATATGAATTTAGTATACTTTAAGTATTTTAATTCAAAGCTTTGTACTTTTTTTTGATCGAATTGTACATGTTTGAAGTATTTTTATTTTCAAAAGTTATTTATGACTTTCCTCCAAGTACCACAATGGGGAGTTCATGTACCACTGGCAGTTTGAGAATCATGACCTTATATCATTAGACTTCATTCTGAACAGGACACCTTCATTACATTTTCCTAATTGTCTATATGATTTACTGTTTGGTTAATTTCATTACACAAGGAGGAGAAGAACACGGAGAGAAGACCAGGGAACAAGATGAGGAGAGGCAGACAGAGCAGCATTCCAGTCAGCAATCCAAAGGAGTTCAAGATATGGCTCTTGATTTAGGGGATAAGACTACTGGTCCTAAACAGTTGAAAGTGTCCCAGTACCCTCTCACTCAATTTGAAACACAAAAAAGATCCTTCCAAGAAAACTGGTTCAAAAGCTTTAAATGGTTAGAATATTCTTCCCCAAAAAATGCTGCTTTCTGCTTTGCTTGTCGAGTCTTTGGCAAAAGTCTTAGGTATGACACATTAGTGAATGATGGAGTCAGTAACTGGCAAAAAGCACTGAGCAAGTTTCAAAAACATAAAGCCAACCAGTCACACAAGGACAGTGTAGTTTGTTGGAACAGCTACAAAGCAAGTCTGTCACAAGGCAATATTGTTGAACAGATAGAGGCAGCAAGTGCCACTGAAGTAAGTGAAAGAAGGGAGTACCTGGAACGTATTGTGGCAGTGACCTGCTTTTTGGGGAAGCAAGGAATATCATTTTGAGGTCATGACGAAACAGAAGAGAGTGACAATAAAGGGAATTTCCGCGAGTGCATTAAACTTTTGGAAGTTTTATGCACTCCCCCCCCCATCAAACACCACATACATCTCTTGTAGTAGTCAGAATGAGATGATTGAATGTTGTTCACAAGAAGTAACTGCAGCTATTGTTCGTGAGATGAAGGAATCACAGATTTATGCCAATATGGCTGATGAGGCTAGAGATGGAAGGATGGAACAGTTGGCACTCTGTGTGAGGTATGTGTCTGTGGAAGGTGTAGTTAAAGAAAGGTTCCTAGCCCTGACAGAAATGCCAACGTTTGATGCTGCATCGATAAATACTGCTATCAGCTGCAAGAGAAGGGAATTGAGCGGTTGAAATGTGTGGCACAGACCTATGATGGAGCAGCTGTCATGAGCGGAACAGTTGGAGGTGTGCAAACCCATTTTCAAAAGAAGCACCCTGAGGCCATATATGTTCACTGCTATGCACATGAGTTAAATCTCATCCTATGTCACACATGCAGAGCTGTTACCGAAACCATATAGTTCTTTAACATGCTTGAAAGTCTCCATTCCTTCTTTAGTGCTTCTCTTGTAAACCATCATAAGTTCATGGACACTCAAGAAATTAGGATTGGAGCAAAGTGAACTTGCGCAGTTGTCAAACACAGGCTGGGCATGCCAGGTTCGTTCAGTAACGGCTGTGCTTAACAATTTCCCTGCCATCATTGAGTGCCTCTCCTCTATCAACACACCTATTGCAGTGGGATTGAAGGCAAAACTCAGTAAATTCTTCTCAGTGTATTTGCTGATTGTTTTAAAGGATCTACTGTCTCTAACTGAATGTTTACACAGATACCTACAGAAGGAGACCATAGATATTGCCCAGGCACAGACATACAAAGATGCGGTGGTTGAGACACTGAAGCAGAAGCGCAGTGATGCTACTGCTATAGATCTTCATGCAAGAACAAAGGCTATGTGTGAGGCAAACCAGATAGCTGTTTTGGAGCAGTCTTCTGGACAGAGGCAGGAAAAAAAAGAGAATGAATGGATTTGTTGTTGAGTCAACCTGTGGGGCAGGCAGTGAAGTCTGTGGCTCTTCTGTGTCAGAAGAGCTTAAAAGGAAATTGTTGTTTCCTTGTCTGGACAGAATGATCTCTGAACTTGAGAAGCGTTTTTCTGGTATTAGTCAGGAATTGCTTAATGGGATTCAGGCATGTAGTCCAACCTCAAACCACTTCTTGTCTGAGCCTCATTTGTCATCCCTGGCACTGCATTACCATATTGAACTTCAGTCAGAGGAAGTCATGGTTGCCAAAAACTTTTTGAAGCTCAAGAGTGAGGCTGGTGCCATTCCAGATATGTTAACAGTGTATAATCTTCTGGATAATCAGATCTTCCCCACACTGAAAACGGTTATTCAGGTTGCCCTGACAATCCCAGTTAGCAGCTATAGCTGTGAGAGGTCATTTAGTGTCTTGCGTCGGCTCCATACCTGGCTGAGAAGGACCATGGGTTTATTCCAATCCATTCTTCTTTTGCAGCATTTAAACAATCTTTATTAGATTTGATTTGATGGTTTTGTTACAAACTTTTCAAAAAGGTGTTTTGCTTTTCTTTCACAAATATGGGGATTAAATTGTGTTAAAATGTACAAAACAGTGATGTCATGTTTTGTGACGAGGACCCAGGCACAGAGAGACTTGATGAATTTAAGAGTCGTATGATTTAATAAAGAAATCTGCAGACTTGTACAGAGATGGTAAAATTATGATGACTGATAACGGAGATGAACAGACGACGAGGACAGGGAGGAACAGGGGTTTAAATGCACCAAGGAGACAATCAGAGAGAACTCGGGACAACTGGAGACATTTAGGGATGCAGGGACTTTACGAGTAAAGTTTATCTTGCCTGGCTGGGCAGCTCTCTGGGTGCTCAGCACCCCCAAAGCTCTGATCCTAGTTTGTACATGCTTTGGAGTTAGTCTGTGCTTTGTCTCTAGGGGCCAACGTATATGTTTATATATAAACATATATAAATAAAACCACAGGGTTTTTTTTACATTAGTAATTCCTTTTGTGCATAATTTGGTATTGTTGTTAATAATACATTAATTAAAGCAACAAAACAACCCGAAGAGCTGGTTGGGAGCTGAAAGAGGTGGCTCTTTTTAGTGAGAAAGAAAAGAGCCGGTTCTCTAAAAAGATACGGAAATCCCATCACTACGAACTGAAGAGTAGAAGAGGACACGGACAGGTGCTGCTAGGGTGAGACAGACGTTTCTCACAGAGTCCTTTAGTGCTGCAGGCAGGCAACGTGTTCAAACACAACTTCAGGTTTTTTACTTCTATATAATAATTCTGCATTATTAAGCAATAAGAACAAGTAGCCTAATGTCCTGTAATCATTATTGAAGCACAGAATGTAATCATTATGTAGCTATAATTTGAAATACAATAAAACATTAGGTTTTGTACAACGTATCGGATCAGTATCGTTGATACCACCCTGAATTTTACTTGGTATCGGATCGGAAAGGAAATCAGTGGTATCGCACATCACTACTGAGGAGGTCGGAGGATCACCTATCATTATAAGTTATGGATTCTTGAGGGCTGCCCACCATTCAAAACCATTAGAACTCGGAATTTTACAATTTTAAAGTGGTTTGATATATTTGTTTCTGACAGTTTTCTGAATTCCCACAAAGATGGCTACTGAGATATCATTTGGTCATAGCTGAAGGTGTATAAAGTAATAAATGTGATTTTTTTGCACGTTTGATCGCAAATTTCCTCATGGAAATATCCACAGAGGTTATGTCAGATGAATGGTGGGACTGCACACCAAACACTCAAATGTCAAATGGCAGACTGTTTTCACTCCGAGATATGCTTGCCCTTGATTGTCCTTCATTGCGAACTCGCTGTACTGCTGTCAGTGAATAACAACATGGCTAGAAAAACATGACGTGATGTGACAGAAAATGTTTCAGCTGTGGCTCTGTTATATAATTCATAGGAATTTCTAAACTTTGATATTTGCACTAAACATGGCTCCACAGATATCTGCATTTTACTTTCATAAATTTTAAAAGTGTCGCTTTAATGTTAGATAATTATACATAGTTCATTCCCTTTCAGAGAATGAAATTGTTAATTAAGAGTCTCTCTTCCCTATTATCAGTTCTGAGTTTTGCTCAAGCTTGTACCCTCGCTGTTTACTGTTACTATTTAATGTGAAAGATATTTTGGTGAAATGTGAACACACAGAACTCTTAAACATTTGCTAAGAGTGAGCTACAAATGTTACTGGTATAGTGCTGTTACTTTGGAACAGTTACATAAATAAAAGCCACTCTATACAAATAGAGATGTCCTTGTATTCTGCCTGTGTAGTTTAAACCAATATATATTTCAAAACAAGGATCAATGAGTATGGAGATACAAAAACTTTGCTGCAGCCAACATTTATTATGCACTGTTAGTTTGTGCAGTTAGTTTATTCCTCAAGAGCACTAGTATGGAGAACCAGAAGAGACACGCACATCAAAACAAAGAATTTTGTGCTTCAATAATAAATTGTGCAATAAAATATGCATTAGTAAATTCAATTATGAATTGATTTTTTATTCCTTTTACTTACATACACATTACTTACATATTTATTATTTAATAGTCTAAAATTTATAATAAGTATAATAATAAATTGAAAAAACAAATCATACCACAGACACAGTCACTTAAAATGGCCACCTCATCAGTGAAAGGACCATCATGGATTCCCGGCTGATGAGCGGATGTAACGATATCCCCTACCTGTGACAGCCGTGAGTAGTAACACCCCTAAGCAACATTTAGGAAAACCATTAGTAAAGTCTTGTGTATCCACCAGGTGGAGCAGTGTGCAGGTACGTCAACAATATATTTATACCTTTTAAATTTGTTCAGGGATTCTATAATTATGAATCTCCTGTATGCTTTTTAAAACTCTCCTTCCCTGATAATGAAACAACTTTTACAGACAGGTAAGAGAGTGCAGACTGTCATTAGCATCACAGGGGGATTCCTTTGTCACACATTAGGTGATTGTTCAAACAGCTCTCCGACCCCCCACAGAAGGCAAACAATAAGGAAAATGTAGTATCCTCTGTATGCCGGCTGTGATTTTGACATATGTACCTTATTTTCTGCACTATAAGGCACACTTAATATACTTTAATTTTCTCAAAAATCGACAGTGCGCCTTATAATCTGGCGTGCCTTATGTATGAATTCTGGTTGTGCTTACTGACTTCGAACCAATTTTATGTGGTACACCGCGCTCAGAAATCTGTCAAAAATGTTTTACTACGACTCTGGTAAGCTATGAAGACGCACCGCTTGATGGATTTTCAGATCATTATGGCTACAGTGGTCAGGAGTCTCGCGGAGTGACCTGGGTCCAAAACTCCATCTGCTTCAGGTCCCAAAGTCAAGCAAACACTGCAGCATCACTGAGAGATAAAAACTGTCTAAATTCTTTCATGTTTAATAAAATGATCAGCATTGTTGCTTTACCAGGTTCAAAAATTAAGTTTAACATCCAGGCGTCAATGAAAACAGAATTTATTACATTTAATGGAGTTAGAAGTTAGCAGGAAGCTAGCTCGCTAGTTTCCATCTAAACATGATATAGCATGTTCTGACTGAGAGATTTCTGAAGAAATCCAAACGTACAGCTCTGCTATCACTTCCAACATAAACGATGACAGAAAACTAAACCGCAGTTATGTCTGTAAGGTTATTGAAGTTGGGCTAGCTGGTATATAATTATGTACTATGTGATCGCTAGCGATAGAATAAACACAGTGAAGCTGGAGGATGAATGCTAACTTTTTTCCACTTGATAGAAGTTACATGAGGGCTGCTGATGGTTAGGGACAAATGCAATCGCATGGCAGGATGCTGTAAATGGACCAAACTTCAGTCAGGAGAACAACTGAAATAATCCATACGAGGTTAGTCATTAATATACTGCAACAACAGAGCAGCTGTGAGAGAATTCAACATTAATGAAGCAATGTATGGAAGTGGAGGAACCAAGAAGAATGAGTTGAGTAAAGTTTGACTCATCTGACTGTTTTGTTTCGCTTGCGTGCGCCTTATGTATGAAAACAGACCCGTTCATCAACAGTGCGTCTTATACCGTGCACCTTATGGTCCGAAAAATACGGTAAACGGTATTTACAAAATACTGTTATAAAAACAACCATTTTCTTTGTGTTTTTTCCAGAACTTTATGACTAAGTTCAAATGAGGGATTTTTCCTTTTTTTTATTTTAGTGCTTGTTATTGAGCTGCCATGCTTCATTTGCATATCGTCACCTTTTAATGATTAATAGGAGACTTCTACAGACAAGCAGCAGCCCCCCATCTCTGCCTGTCTGTAAAATTATCTCACTGAATGCCATTGATGTGTTTTGTCCTTTAATAAAATGAATCACAAGAGATTTTACATACTACTTTTTTAAAAGTAGGCAGTCACAATATGTTACCAAAACTGTTGCTAATGCATCTGCAAACTTTGTAACAACATCTTGAATTTATAACCGAGCTTTCACTTCACTACAGACAGCCCTGGTGGAGGCCCTGATTCTTTCCCCCCCAGACCCAAAATTGCCCTTTTCCTTGATACGAATACCAGCAGTATCAGATCAGGTAGTGTCGGCTCAGATGACACCAAGTGGGGAGTTTTCTTACCACAGTTGGGCTTTAAACAAGGCAGAACACCGCTACTTTGTCACTATGCGGGAGCTGTTTGCAGTGGTCTGTGCTGTACAGCTCTTTAGGTACTACCTAAAGGGGCTCCTCTTCATAGTCACTACTGACTATGCTGCCTTGCAGTGACTCGTGCCTTTTAAAGATCCAGCACACTGGATCAAGGAGCTATAGGCTTATGATTTTTGGGTTGTACACAGACCTGGGATGGACTATTTCACAAAATAGCCAGAGCCATATAGCCTGTATTAAATTGGGTTCCTTTGAATTCTTTTGGTGACAGAGAAAGACTGGACTCAGAGTGGTCAAAGCTCAAAAAAATGATCTTTACTGTACATTTCCGGAAACGGAGAACTGTAGACACGAGCACGTACCACCAGTTCTGAAAACATTTACAAGCTAAAATACGTATATATAGTTCTGCTATACGTCACACACCGTTTCGATCAAAACAATTCCTTCTGGTCTGACTAATGTGTATGTGTGTTACTTAGTTCCGCCTTTTCTGTCTGGTTTCCTGTATTTTATTAATATGCCTCTGCAGCTCTGCACTAAACTTCTTGTTCTCTGCACAAGACGTGGAGTCTCCTATCAGTACCTTTGGCACACATTCTAACTCACAGGGGCGTTTTCCTACGCTGGCCTAAACAATATAAACAGAAAATAAGCATTAAGAATATATATTTATTTTGTAACACCTGCCTGACGAGGATGCCGAGACCGTAGTGGATGCCCTGATGGAGGGGATGTTCTGTAGATGCTGGAAGTAATTTAAACAGACCAATCTCATGTGTTTGCAGAAAGTAGCCACCCTTTTCTTTGTTGCCAGTGCTGCAAACCCTTGGCCTTCTCTCAATGAGCTTCATGATTTAGTCACCTGAAATGGTTTTCACTTCACATCTGTGCCTTGTCAGGGCTCATTTGTCGAATTTCTTGCCATCTTAATGAGGCTGGGACCATCAGTTGTGTTGTGCAGAAGTCACGTTGGTACACAACTAGCAGCTGTATTTAACATCTGTTAGAATTCATATTATGGCAAGAACCAATCAGCTAAGTAAAGAGAAACAAGAGTCCATCATTACTTTAACAACTGAAGGTCAGTCTGTCCGGAAAATTGCTGAAATTTTGAATGTGTCCCCAAGTGCAGTTGCATCAACCATCAACCGCTCCAACGGAATTAGCTGTTTTCTGTTCTGCAGTTGCCCTCTAGTGGTTGTTTTATGTATGTTATTCTGCAAGATTTAGCATTATTTTTTGTTGTGGAAGAGAGATATATTTTAAATCTAATCTGAATGGGTATGCAACCTACACTATTCTAGGTTGATTTAGCTCATATACCATCGTCGTGTACTTCCTGTTTTACTTTGTATTAAGTGCCGCCCTTTCTATCTGCCCCGTGAGTTCACCTCAGTCATCGCCACGGTGGTCTACATCCCACCCCAAGCGGACACAGGTATGGCTTTGTCCGAATTACATGATGTGCTGAGCTCGCTTCAAAACAAGGATCCAGGCGCAGCCCTCATTGTAGCAGGAGACTTTAACAAAGCGAACCTCAGACAAGTCCTGCCAAACTTTTACCAGCATGTCTCGTGTCCAACGAGAGGGGATCGGATTTTGGATCACTGCTACACGCCATACAAGCAGGGCTACAAAGCTGTCTCACACCCGGCTTTTGGGAAGTCTGACCACAACGCCAGCTTCCTCATTCCCCAGTATAAACAAAGCATACGGAGAGGGTGGAGAGTGGAGAGGGTGCAGTCCTTCAAGTATCTTGGTGTCCACATCTCCTCAGACCTGACATGGGCTGCCCACATTCAGGTCCAGACCAAAAAGGCTAGGCAGCGCCTGTATCACCTACGACAACTGAGAAAGTTCAGGGTCTCTCCAAAGATCCTCAGGATTTTCTATACAGGCGCTGTGGAGAGCATCCTCACACAGAACATGACATCGTGGTTTGGGAACAGCTGTGTGAAGGACCAAAAAGCTCTCCAGAGAGTGATCCGTACAGCAGAACGCTGCTGCAGGATTGCTCTCCCCCCGCTTCAGGACACCTACACCAGGAGATGCCGGACTAGAGCAGCGCAGATACTGAAGGACCCGTCCCATCCTGGCAACAAACTGTTCCAACTTCTGCAATCTGGTAGAAGGTTCCGCATCTTCCGGGCAAGGACAGAAAGACTCAAGAGGAGCTTCTATCCCCAAGCCATCCGTGCCCTAAACACACACACCCGCCCTCTAACATCATCTATAATTGACTGAGACAGGACTCTCTTCCAGACACTCTAAACCAAGGCACAATGTACATTTCAAATTCCTTTAATTTTAAATATGTTTATATTGTCTATCCTGTAAAATAGTCAGATGTCTATTCATATTAATGTACAGAATTCACCTGCTTGCTGCTACTACTGCACATTCACCCAGTGTATATACTATATGTGTGTGTATATATATATATATATATATATATATATATATATATATATATAGATAGATAATGTTCTTCCTCTACACCCCCCCCCCCCCCCCCCCCAATTTTTGCACACTGTGTGTTATACTTGTATAACTATGCATGTGACAAATAAAGAACCTTGAACCTTGAACCTTGTAGGTAGGGTCTGTGCCTTATGTCAGTGCATTCAGCTTTGTGCTCTTCCTGTCTCGTCAGTGTAATCAGCGTCAACCGTGTCTCCCAGCTGTTTCCTCTTAGCTCTGTTCATCTCTTGCATTTAGTGTCTGCTTCTTCCCCTGCTCATTGTCGCGTCGTACCCTCACTTTCACTGTATGTTCTGTTTGCCAGCCTGCCTGCCTGTTTAGTTTGTTCTGTATTCTCAGTTTAGTTAGTTTTAAAAGTTTTAAAGCTGAGGATTCCGAGTTACGTTTGCCTCCCGTGAGTCCTGCATTTTGGGTCCTCTCTTCCTGCCTGCCTGCAGACAGTCATGACAGCGACATTTTTATGGGTTTTATTTCTGGTTTTCGCAACAGTTTCACACTTTATCCTTATTAAATCATCCGACTCAGCACATCGGTCTTTTCCTTGGATTTTTATTAAGAGAATGTTTAGCTGTCTGTAATAGCTGATTCTATGTTCATGAGGCCAACACTTAGTGAGGACAGAACAAGCGCTACAGAAAGGGAGAACAAGAGTCACCTCTGCTGCCGAGGATAAACTGATCCGAGTCACCAGCCTCAGAAATCGCAAGTGAACATCACATCAGATTCGAGTCCAGATGAGGCACACAGTTCCAGTTAGTGATGTGTCGGCCGCAAACGAAACGTCTCTTAGAGCCGACTCTTTGGGTTTTTTTTTTTCTCTCACCCTTTCTCTCACACTTTTTTTCTGCTTCACTCCGTATGCGAGCTTTGTGCTTGCGCTGGGAAGAGGGGGGAGGTTATAGATTTATATATAAACATCTATAAATAACGCCACGTTTTGTTTTTTTACATTAATGACTCCTTTTGTGCATAATTTTATATTGTTAATAATAAATTAATTAAAGCAACAAAACAACCTGAAGAGCTGGTTGGGAGCCGAAAGAGGCCGCTCTCTAAAAAGAGCCGAAATTCCAATCACTAGTTCCAGTAGCAGACACATCTGAGACAACGCGAACCAGATGACCTGGCGTGTCTTTGTGTGATGCAGAAAAGTTGAACGGGTGGTCTCTACATGCAAGCTTCCCACCGTGAAGAACTGTTTCTTGTTCTTATAGAATTCATCAAGAGCTGTGGACAGATGTATTTGAGTATCCCTTGTTCCATTTTTCCTAAACTGGAAGCTGGGGATAGCTTAATCCTGACAAAGAGACAAACCTAGCTACCGTCCTCATTTGAGCACACATTTTTAAAAACATGACAGGCAGAGATGGGCAGTAACGCCGAGTAACGCGTTACTGTCATTCAATTGCTTTTTTCAAGTAACGAGTAAAGTAAGGGATTACTATTGCAAAAAAGGTAATTCGATTACTGTTACTTTCCTGTAAGCACGCTGCGTTACTAAAACATGATTTTTTTATGAGGCTGTCTCATGACAATGACGTAAGCGAGTGTGATGTTCGCGGCAACAGCTGTGTGCAGATCAAAAATGGATAATATAACGAGTGCTGGAGAGAGTATGAGCGTGCAGCGTTTAAAGCGTGGAAATACTAATCTTACTTTGAGTTTGATTCCGTAATAAAAATATTAGCGTCCACTGTGTACTGCTTAGGAAGAAAACTTCTTTTTACAGCAAAAAAAACCCTAAGCTTCCAAGCAAGCACCGAGTACGCTGCCACGGTAATGTGAAATTCACAGAGAAATTTCCGGATCGTTCCACTGACATGACGGTTGCGACACACCTGCACCAGCAGGGCAAACCTCCACCTGCCCCTCTCCTGCTAAACAGGTGAAAATAGAGCAACAGGACCGCTGAGTCTTTGATTTTATTTATTGTCTGCTGTGTTTTACGTACATCTATTTGAAAGAGTGAGTGTAAACACAAAAAACATTTTATTTTATATGCTGGAATATGCAGAAAATAGGTTTAAATGTTACACAAATTTCTTCCAGTGTAGAGAATGTTGCATACAATTTAATGTTTGCTTGATGCATAAATTTAAACGATTAAAACTAATAAAACAAGTTTTAAAAAGAGACATTTTATTTGATTATAATGGATTATGCAAGAAAAGTAGAATTGGGCTGAAAGATCTATTGTTTTATTACCTATTCAGGGTGTAAATTATGTTTTAAAAAGTAACTAAGTAACTAATTACGTTTGAAAATAAGTAATCAGTAAAGTAATGGGATTACTTTTTGGGGGAAGTAATCAGTAATTAGTTACTGATTACTTTTTTCAAGTAACTTGACCAACACTGATCACAGGTGGTTCTTAGTTTTCATTATACTTCTGAGATCCAACTAATCTAAAATTGGAGAAATTAGGAACGTAAACAACAAACAAGATTTTGGGTGTTAGGCAGATGATCTGTAGCAGGGTCAGTTTCACTTCTTGTAAGAACCTTCATTCTCCCTCAACTTATTGAGCATTCTAGGATCTAACAACTATTTCTTAAAACAATTCTACGCCTGTTTCGAGGTTAGCCAGTCGGCTAATGCTAGCTACCACCTGACAACTGAGGACAGTGACGTCATCAGCGAGAGACCGGTGATCGGCATCGCAGAGCGACACTGAGGAGAGTGAATGCAATGAAAGCGGCTGGGCCTGACAGCATCACCGGTCGTCTGCTGCGCTGCTGTGCTGACCAGCTAGCAGGTCTGCACACTTCCATCTACAACGAGTCCCTGGCAAAGTCTGTGGTCCCCACATGCTTCAAAAGACCCACCATCATCCCTGTGCCCAAGAACAACAAGCCCTCATTCCTGAACGACTACCGGCCAGTTGCACTGACCTCGGTAGTAATGAAGGCGTTCGAGAGGCTGCTGAAGAACATCATCTTCTCTTCCATCCCAGACACCACAGATCCGCTCCAGTTTGCCTACCGACCCAACTGATGTACAGAGGATGCCATAGCCTATGTCCTGCACACCACCCTTAGCCACGTGGACAAGAAACAGGGTAACTATGTGAGACTGCTATTTGTTGATTACAGTTCAAAGTTTAAACAATAGTGCCCAGCAGACAGTTCACAAAACTGAGAGATCTAGGACTCAACAGCCATCTGTGTGCTACTCCCTCTACACTTCAGACTGTGTGGCCACCCGTGGCTCCAACACCATTGTGAAGTTTGCTGATGACACAGTGGTGTTGGGCACCATCTCCAACAACGATGAGGCGGCCTACATTGATGAAGTGAAGAATCTGGCATCATGGTGCCAGGATAACCACCTCCAGCTGAACGTTGGCAAGACCAAGGAGCTAGTGGTGGACTTCAGAAGGAGTCACCACAGGGACTACAAGCCCATTATCATCAATGGAGCTCCAGTGAAGAGTGTGCAGTCCTTCAAGTATCTCAGTGTCCACATCCCCTCAGACCTGATATGGTCTGCCTACATTTAGATACAGTCCAAAAAGGCTAGGCAGAGCCTGTACCACCTCCGACAACTGAGGAAGTTCAGGGTCTCGCCAGTGATTCTCAGGACTTCACACAGAACATCACATCCTGGTTTGGGAACAGCTGTGTTAAGGACCAAAAAGCTCTTCAGAGAGTGATCCGTACAGCAGAATGCAACTCAGTTGTCTCAAATATTACATTTAAGTTACATTTCAATTCAATTCAAGGTATTTGTTTCTTTTTTATATAATTCTATACCTCTGTGACATTCTTGCAGACAAATATTAACAATCAGTGACCACTACAACTGTCTGAAAGCTTTAGTTAGTTGTATTTAAGGGCAATGGCCCTGTGGCGGAGGCGTGGCCCCGGGCGCAGCTGCAGGGGAGGAGTGGAGCGGAAGGCTCAACGGGGCGGCGCCGCGAGGCTGGTAAGAACAGCTGATATTGTTTATGGACTAATGATGGTCTCCTCCGCTGTGTTTATAGTGAGACGAGGAGGAGCGGCCAAGGGAGATCAGCTGGGCTCGAGCTGTCAGACGGTGCGACTGAGTCAGCTGTCAAAATACAAATATATCAATAAACGTGGAAGTTGGCTATACCTGCCTGTGTGTGCGTGTGTCTGTGCTGGGTGTACTCTACAAGTGGTGCCGAAACCCAGGAAGAGTGCCGGTGGAAATGTCCGACCCGCAGGCCACGCCACCCGCCCAGCCTCTGCAATTCTTGGCGCAGATGCTGGCGGAGATGGCGACGATGAGCCGGGATCAGGCGGCCGACCAGCGTGCCCACCTGGCCGCGCTGCGGGAGCAGACGGACCGACAGACGCAAGTTCTGGAACGGCTGGTCGGGGCCGCTGCCACGCCGAAGCCCTTGCCGCTGTCGGTGTCGGTGCCCCGGATGGGGGACGGGGACGACCCACAAGTTTTTTTGGAGACCTTCCGGGCCACGGCGGAGGCTTGCCAATGGCCGCGGGAGGAGTGGGCTCCGCGGCTGCTCCCCCTGCTGTCTGGGGAGGCACAAACAGCGGCCCTGAGTCTGCCTCCGGCGTCGAGGAGCAGCTTCCCGGACGTGAGCCGGGCGGTGGTGGACAGGCTGGGGCTCACCGCCGAAGACCATCGCCGGCGGTTCCGGGCCTGTCGGCTGGCCCCAACAGACCGACCATTCGCCTGGGCCCGGCAGCTGCGCGACGCGGCGGTTCGCTGGCTGCAACCGGGAACATCGGAGGGCGAGACGAAGCTGGTGGACAAGGTGGTGCTGGAACAGTTCACGGAGGGATTGCCAGCGGAGACGGCGAGATGGGTCCGGTGCCACCGGCCCGCAAGCCTGGAGGTAGCGGTGACGCTAGCGGAAGACCACCTTGCCGCTGGAGCAGGGGAACCCGGGGACGCCGGATGGAGGCCGAACAAACAGGCCCCAGTGCCGGCACCAGGGCAGGCAGAGCGGCTGCCGGCGCTGAGCCCCACTAACCCTTTCGCGGCGTTGGTGCCGTCCAGGGCAGCCGAGCCAAGTGGAGCCGCCCCCGAGCCACGGAGAGCAGCACAGACGCCGGGGCCGGAGTGCTGGAAGTGCGGGCAGCCGGGGCACCTGAGGAGGGATTGTCCGCTTATGGAAGTGGGGCAGGTGTTTCGTGTTGCTGGCGCCCCAGCACCCTCCCCCGGTCCAGGAGGGACATACAGTATTCCGGTAAGGACTCGAGGGGGTATACGCCAGGCGTTGGTGGACACGGGCTGCACGCAGACCCTCGTACACCAAAGCTTGGTTCGCCCCGGGGCATTGCTGGAGGCAGAATGGGTGGAGGTGAGGTGTGTGCATGGTGACGTTCACAGGTATCCCATTGTGCCGCTGTTATTAAAGTATAAGGGCAAAACGCATAGAGTAACGGCGGCGGTTAGCCCGCGCCTGTCGCACCCCCTGATTCTGGGTACCAATTGGCCGGGGTTTCATCAGCTACTGGGGCAGTACGCGGGGGTGCGATCACGACCGGAAGCGGGGTGTAGCGTGTGCGCGGCATTCAGCGGTGACGCGGGGTCGTCCGACACCGACTCCGGGGGGGAGGAGCTGGCGGGTCCCTCACGGGACGTCCCGCCGGCCCCGGAAGTGTCCCCCATGGGCGATTTCCCACTGGAGCAGTCTCGTGACGGCACCCTACGCTCAGCCTTTGACCAAGTGATGGCTATTGATGGTCACGTGGTGCGCCCTGAGGCCGCGCAGACCTACCCGCGTTTCGTCGTATTAAACGACCGATTATATCGAGTGAGTCGTGACACTCAGACAGAGGAAACACACACCCAGTTGTTGGTGCCGCAGGGCCGCCGGGAAACGCTTTTCCAGGCGGCCCACTATAACCCCATGGCAGGGCATATGGGCTATGAGAAAACTCTGGAGCGAATAACGGCCCGATTTTATTGGCCGGGCATCCGAGCGGATGTGCGCCGCTGGTGCGCGTCCTGCCCGGACTGCCAACTTGTTAACCAGCCGGCCATACCGAAGGCGCCGCTGCGCCCTCTCCCCCTCATTGAGGTCCCGTTTGAGCGCATCGGCATGGACCTCATCGGGCCGTTTCACCGGAGTGCACGCGGCTACCGCTTTGTGTTAGTCCTGGTGGATTACGCAACGCGGTACCCGGAAGCAGTTCCGCTGCGCACCATCTCTGCAAAGAGTGTGGCGCAGGCACTGTTTCAGGTCATCTCCCGAGTCGGAATCCCGAAAGAGATACTGACTGACCAGGGCACGTCGTTTATGTCTCGTACACTGCGGGAACTGTACGAATTACTGGGCATTAAATCTATTCGGACCAGCGTCTACCACCCTCAGACTGATGGGCTGGTGGAGCGGCTGAATAAGACTTTAAAGTCCATGATTCGGAAGTTCATTAACGAGGATGAACGCAATTGGGATCACTGCCTAGACCCTCTGTTATTCGCAGTGCGGGAGGTGCCCCAGGCCTCCACGGGATTTTCTCCCTTTGAACTGCTGTTCGGCAGGAGGCCACGTGGGGTGCTCGACCTGATTAAAGAAAGCTGGGAGGACGGTCCGAGCCCCGCCAAAAATGAGATTCAGTACGTGTTGGACCTGAGAGCAAAACTCCACACTTTGGGGAGGTTGTCACGGGAGAATTTGCTCCAGGCTCAGCAGCGTCAGCAACGCCTGTATGACAGAGGGGCTAGGCTCAGGCAATTTTCACCGGGAGATAAAGTGCTTGTGTTACTCCCTACCTCCAGCTCGAAGTTGCTCGCCAAGTGGCAAGGACCCTTTGTGGTCACACGGCGAGTCGGGGACGTGGACTATGAGGTCGCTCGGTCGGACAGGGGAGGGGCCACGCAGATTTATCACCTCAATCTCCTCAAACTGTGGCGAGAGGTTGAAACCGCTTCTCTGGTGAGCTTGGTGAAGGAGAGAGATGAGTTGGGGCCGGAGGTGCCAAATTCTATCGTTCCCGCCTCCCTCCCTTGTGATGACCATCTCACACAGGCCCAGAGAGCGGATGTTGTCGCGTTGCAACAGCGTTTTGCGGACGTGTTCTCCCCCCTGCCCGGCCGGACGTCCCTCATCGAGCACCATTTCGTGACGCAGCCTGGCGTGACGGTGCGTTCACGGCCCTACAGGCTCCCGGAGCACAAGCGAAAAATCGTGCAGAGGGAATTGGCGGAAATGCTGAGGATGGGAGTAATAGAAGAGTCGCACAGCGCCTGGTGTAGCCCCATCGTTCTGGTGGCGAAGAAGGATGGGTCTATACGGTTCTGTGTCGACTATCGCAGGGTGAACGAAGTGTCACGCTTTGATGCCTACCCCATGCCTCGGGTCGACGAGCTCCTGGACCGGTTAGGCACGGCCCGCTTTTTCACGACACTGGACTTAACCAAGGGCTATTGGCAGATTCCCTTGTCTGCCGAGGCCAGGGAGAAAACGGCCTTCTCCACTCCGTACGGTTTGTACCAGTTCGTGACACTTCCGTTCGGCCTGTTCGGGGCCCCGGCCACTTTCCAGCGTCTCATGGACCGGGTACTGCGTCCGCACGCAGCGTATGCTGCCGCCTACCTGGATGACGTGATCATCCACAGCGACACCTGGGCGGAGCATGTGCTGCGGGTGGCCGCGGTCCTGGAGTCCCTGAGGGGGGCGGGGCTCACGGCCAATCCGAAGAAGTGCGCGGTTGGACGGAGGGAGGTGCAGTATCTGGGGTACCACCTGGGGGGCGGGCAGGTGCGTCCACAGGTGGAGAAGACGGCGGCTATCGCATCCTGCCCGCGCCCCAGGACGAAAAAGGAGGTGAGACGGTTCTTGGGGTTGGCGGGTTACTATCGTCGCTTTGTGCCGGGGTTTGCGCAGCTAACCAGCCCCCTGACCGATCTCACTCGAAAGGGTGCCCCGGATCTGGTCCAGTGGACGGGGCCGTGCCAGGCGGCGTTTGTGCAGGCGAAAAAGGCTCTCTGTGGGGAGCCGCTGCTTCACACTCCTAACTTTTCCCTCCCTTTTGTTCTGCAGACTGACGCCTCGGACAGAGGGCTGGGAGCCGTTTTGTCCCAGCAGGTAAGGGGGGCCGACCGCCCTGTCCTATACATCAGCCGGAAGCTGGCAGAGCGCGAGCGCCGGTACAGCACCGTGGAGAAGGAGTGCCTGGCCATCCGGTGGGCGGTCGGCTCCCTGCGCTATTACCTCCTGGGACGCTCATTCACCCTCTGTTCGGACCACGCCCCGCTGCAGTGGCTCCACCGCATGAAGGATGCCAACGCCCGGATCACCCGGTGGTATCTGGCGTTGCAGCCCTTTAAGTTCAAGGTGATCCATAGGCCGGGGGCGCAGATGGCAGTGGCCGATTTCCTCTCTCGCTCGCGGGGGGGGGAGTTGGCTCGGCCGGACGGCTCCCCGGCCTCGAACGGGCGGTGGGGGTGTGTGGCGGAGGCGTGGCCCCGGGCGCAGCTGCAGGGGAGGAGTGGAGCGGAAGGCTCAACGGGGCGGCGCCGCGAGGCTGGTAAGAACAGCTGATATTGTTTATGGACTAATGATGGTCTCCTCCGCTGTGTTTATAATGAGACGAGGAGGAGCGGCCAAGGGAGATCAGCTGGGCTCGAGCTGTCAGACGGTGCGACTGAGTCAGCTGTCAAAATACAAATATATCAATAAACGTGGAAGTTGGCTATACCTGCCTGTGTGTGCGTGTGTCTGTGCTGGGTGTACTCTACAGGCCCATATCCCAAACATAAATTCATGGTCAAAAGTTCATTGCACTCTGAAATGAAAACAAATAAGCAAAAGAAATCATAGAATCAATTTATAGAGCAAAATGTATTCTTCACTTTTGACTTTTTGGTTTTAGGAAATGCTTATACTGTGGCTCTCCTGATCACTTTAGTGTCTTTTGCCTGGTTGACCAAAAGGCTCCAGTAAATTCGATACGATCTCTGTGCTATAGACCTCTTTCCAGGCGCACCTCTACCTTCCAGCAGGCTACAATCTGTCCCGGCTGGAGAGGGAGTCTATGGGGAAAAAAAAAATTGTCCTCATTCCTGGTAGGTACTGGTTTTTTCTTTGTGTCTATGAAAGACTATAAGTGCTCCTGAAGTTTATTCTTTTTCATGTTCGGAGTAGAATAAAGGGCCATGCTCCAACTGATATTTAACCAGCATTTTGCTTCTCTTCACCAGCAAACACCTTGAAAGACTATGCTGAAATGATCAATGAAAAACAGATATTATGTCAGCAGAATAAAAAGTACAACTCAAATAAAACATACACACAAAGTAAAGGCACAAACATACCATGTGTGCCTTTCTACTGAACATTCATGAGCAATTGCAGTCCATATTGTCCATATTGTCACTTTGCACACAAGCCAGGCTTCTCTTCCTGGCTTGTCTTCAGACTCTGGCGACATGTGCGCTTAATGGACATCCACCCAAAGCATGCGCTAGTTTCCCTAGAATACCAACCACCTTTGTTCCCAGAAATGGAGATTGAGCTGGCAATTTCCTCAGTGCAACAGTACTTGCAGTAAATCTCAATGAGTCTGGACATGGGCCAGGGAGGCCCTGCTCAGGACAACCGTGACCACCACAGGACACCCACTCCGAGGTAACAACCAGGGCAAAAGGTATGGCCAGCAGCTAAAGACATTCCACTTAAGTCACTCTCACTCAAGCTCCCCCTCTGTTACATTGGACCATATGACATTGACACGTTCATCTCTGAATGTTTGTAAAGCATTCCCACGTTAAGCTTAACAACCAATATATGGAGCGACTGCCTCTTCTCTCTCTCTCCTGCTGCTGCTGCTTCAATTATGAAACTGCTTAATGATCAGCTGATTGGCTTTTCTGTCGCGAGTCCGTCTCTCTTGTTTGTTTTTGGCCCACTTTGCACCAGAAAGAGGAAACCAGCGGCTGAATAACAGCAGCACGTTTGACCTTGATAAACTGTTGTAAGAATTTATTTAATATTACTTTCTACACCAGGATTCTTTTCTACGTAGCTGACGGCTGGTAACTGTGCAGGGGTGGATCTAGCAAAGTTTAGCCATCGGTGCCGATAGGGCATTAACAGGGAAAAGGGGTCACAAAGACATACTTTTCTTTCTTATTCTCATTTAAAATTAGAGATGGCACGATACCACTTTTTTATGTCCGATACCGATACCGATATCATAAATTTGGATATCTGCCGATACCGATATGAATCCGATATAGTGTTTTTTAATCAACAAAACTGTTTTTTAAATATCTTGCTGCATTTTGTATAAGTTCATACTCAAGTTTAAAACAACAACTACACTAAAGCTATTCTGTTATACCTGTATGCAAAAAAAAATATTTCATAGTTTAGCAATACTGATCAATCTAATAAACTTAAACCTACACCATCCTCCCTATTCTGGTATTTTAAAGAGTACTTAGCATAAATATTAAGCAACCTAACTAATAGGGCTCCAACTCCCAGCAACAACAAAAATAAATAAATAAAAAATAGGGAACCACCCCTCACGCTCCACCTCATGATGCTTAATCGACGTAATCAACCTTAATTTGATGCAGTGTGAAAAAAAATGCACAGAAATCAATTATTTTTTCAAGAAATATTAAATAGATTCAACATCTTTCTTCAACAAAATTGCAGACTGCACAGATGGTACCTTCCCAAAGGAAAAAGTACTATAGCTTACTAGGGTATATATATTAGACTTAATAGTTACTATATACAGTAATTGACTTCTATTCATTTTACATCAAATTAAAACTTTGGGTGTCAGATAATTATTTATTAAAAGCTAGACATTTTAAATGAGAATAAGAAAGAAAAGTATGTCTTTGTGCCCCCTTTTCCCTGTTAATGCCCTATCGGCCCCCCTGGCTAAACTTTGCTAGATCCGCCCCTGCACAGTTACCAGCGTCAGCTACGTAGAAAAAGATCCTGGAGTAGAAAGTAATATTAAATACATTCTAACAACAGCTGATCAAGCTTAAACGTGCTGCTGTTGTTCAGCCGCTGGTTTCCTCTTTCTGGTGCAAAGTGGGCCAAAAGCAAACTAGAGACACGGACTCGCGACAGAAAAGCCGATCAGCTGATTGTTAAGCAGTTTCATGATTGAAGTAGCAGCAGGAGAGGCAGTCGCTTGTTAAGCTTAACGCAGGAATGCTTTACAAACATTCAGAGATGGACTTACACACTTGCTTTACTTCTCTCGGGATAACTTTGTCGGAGATGAAATGCCGGGTTGCTAGCGAAGCTCCAAATGCTATCCAGACCACCGACAGGTACCGCATGCCACAGCCGCTCTATCACGTGATGCATACTGCTCCGACGTGCTAACGTTCTGAGGTGAGTTACGGCGTGTTGCAAGTTTTGTGAGGTGCTTTCGTGATATTTAATGGATCGGATTACATTTTTTATTTTTCTCCGATATCCGATCCAGTAATTTAGGTCAGTATCGGACCGATACCGATACGTAATATCGGATCGGTCCATCTCTATTTAAAATGTCTAGCTTTTAATAAATAATTATCTGAATCTTACACCCAAAGTTTTAATCTGATGTAAAATGTATAGAAGTCCATTACTGTATATAGTAACTGTTAAGTCTAATATACCCTAGTAAGCTATAGTACTTTTTCCTTTGGGAAGGTACCATCTGTGCAGTCTGCAATTTTGTTGAAGAAAGATGTTGAATCTATTTAATTATTCTTGAAATTTTTTTTAATTCTGTGCATTTTTTTTCACACTGCATCAAATTAAAGTTGATTACTTTGATTAAGCATCATGAGGTGGAGGGGGGGTGGTTCCCTATTTTTTTTTTGCTGGGAGTTTGCAACCCTATTAATTAGGTTGCTTAATATTTCTGCTAAGTACTCTTTAAAATACCAGAATAGGGAGGATGGAGTAAGTTTAAGTTTATTAGATTGATCAGTATTGCTGAACTATGAAATATTTTGGGTGCAGTGTATTTTTTACATACAGGTATAACAGAATAGCTTTAGTGTTGTTGTTTATTTAAACTTGAGTATGAACTTATACAAAATGCAGCAAGATATTAAAAAACAGTTTTATTGATTAAAAAACACACTATATCGGATTCATATCGGTATCGGCAGATATCCAAATTTATGATATCGGTATCGGACATAAAAAAGTGGTATCGTGCCATCTCTAGTTGTTACCACAGATGTTTCATTTCTATGCTGATGTCAGCTTTATTGTGCAACCGACACAATAAAGTCTCTATTCCTTGTTGACTGGAACAAGACCAAGGCAGACTCTCCTATTTGAAACTGTGTTGTTTATGTGTATAGCAATTTACCTTCAACACTCACCTCTTAATGCCTCTTAACCCCTTACACCATGAGGTTAGTGTATCAACTCTATTATGAGTATACATTGCAATTAATATTTAGAAGAAACTTCATCATGCTGTGATTCAAGGAAATTTAGGAACAAATGAGAAACAAAGTAATTGAGCTCTCTCTTCTTAGTCTAGACAAGAAGCCATTTCTAAAGGTGTGGGACTCCAGCAAACCACAGTGAGAGCCATTTTCCACAAATGGTGAAAACATGGAATAGTGCTGAACCTTCTCAGGAGTGGCCAGCCAACCAAATTTACCCAAAGTACCCACCGACAACTCATCCAAGAGGTCACAAAAGACCACAGAACAACATCCAAAATACTGCAGGCCTTGCGTCAATTAACATCATAGTTCATGTCTCCACCACAAGAAATAGAACAGACAAAAATTGCCTGCATGGCAGAGTTCCAAAACAAAAACCACTGCTAAAAAAAGGAACATGAAGGCTCGTCTCAGTTTTGGCAGAGGACATCTTAATGATAACAAAGACTTTTGGGAAAATACTCTGACTGACGAGACAAAAGTAAAATTTTTCGGAAGTTGTGTGTCCCATTACATCTGCAGTAAAAGTAACACAGCATTTTAAAAAGGGAACATCATACCAACAGTGACATGCTGTGATGAATGGAACCATGATTTCTGCTGTCTACCAGTTTTTTTCTGTTTTTTTCAGGGTTTTGTTTTACCACTTAATAATAAATACTTTCACTTAGAAACTCCATTTTGTGTTTACTTTTTATCTTTGTCTACTTTTGTGAAGTGCACATTAGCTTACTAATAATGGTAGCTAGCTAGTACTTCTGGGATGCATGATATTTTAATAAGCTAAGGGATACTCATATTGCTGTATACTCAGTGCCTACTCTGCTGCTTACTGTTATTACATGCCATCTGTCACAATTTGGGCATTATTACATCAGTAACAATCACAATTGATTGTTAGTGGCTGGAGATATTTTATATAAATAGGTCACATCCCAACAGTCTCTGCTAATTAGACCATTGTTGTGCAAAGGAGCAGTTATGCGTATTATTAACAAACCATTACAGTGAGTGCCTTTCATCCATCATAAAAGCCTGGTCTAATTGGGTTTGTAGTCTTTTATTTATTTTATGGGCCAGGACAGTCATTTTTCACTTCAAAGCAAATTGATTCTATTAGCATGTTTGTGTCAATGTGCTGCTGTGTTAATCTGGAACTGTATCCTTGTTTGCCCGCTGATAGTGAGGCATGGGGCTTTGATATCGCAGATAAGTTAATCTTCCATTTAATGCAACTGCAGGTTGATACACCGTTCAGTTTTTTTCACTACAATTACTACTACAGAACCCTAAAGGTGTCAGGTTTCGTAGATCGGACTCACGCGCAGACCACTAGTATCTTCAAAAGGTGCATTTATTTACAGTGTTTCCTACAGTGAAATTCATATATACACATAATAGTGCCAAAGGAAAAAAGGGGTCGGGGTTCCAGGGTCCAGGAATGAAAGAGGCAGGAGTCCAGGAAGGGAAGGTTTCCATTCAGTCCTAACACATCTCCTCTCCTTTCCTCTATCTCTCTTGCTCCCGTTCAGTCGCCAGGCACGGGGAAGAACAAGTCCAGAGGCAATCTATGCACAGGCAGAAAAAAACATTAGTCTCCTGGTTCAGACATGCTCACAAACTGACTTTATAAAATACAGGACGACTGACGCTGAAGGCTCAACGATCCAGCGACGAGTAGAGCAGACTCGCCCTCTTAAGAAGGGTTCCAATTTCTCATGATCACCGACAGGTGTGCTGATCACCTCCAGGTGTGTAGGCCAGGGGCAGGAGCCCATACTGAGCTCCGCCCCGGCAGGAGAAAGAGAATGGGAGAGGGCGAGAGAGAAAGAGAGAGCAGAGGTGAGAGAGAAAGGTAAACAAAAACAAAGCACCTGACGGCTGTCAGCTGACGAGGAGCGGAGACCATGACAGTACCCCCCCCCTCAACGGGAGCCACCCGGCGACCCACCAGGCTTGTCCGGATGCAGGCGGTGAAACTCCCGGAGCATGGGCACATCCAGAACGGCCGCCCGAGGGACCCAGGAGCGCTCCTCCACGCCATAACCCTCCCAGTCAACCAGATACTGACAGCCACGCCCACGGCGCCGAGAGTCCATGATGCGAGTGATGGAGTAGGCCGGCAAGCCATCCACAAGCCGGGCGGGAGGAGGGGGCCTGGAAGGAGGGCACAGAGGACTGGACCGGACAGGTTTGAGTTGTGAAACATGGAAAACATCATGGATTCTCATATTGCGAGGGAGTTTTAACTTCACAGAGACAGGATTGACCAAGGCGGAGATTTCAAAAGGGCCAATGAAGGTGGGTGTAAGTTTCTTAGATTCAGTCCTGACCGGAACAAAGCGGGTAGAAAGCCATACCTTCTGGCCGACAGAGTATTCGGGTGCTGGAGTCCGGTGCCGGTCTGCGATGCGTTTGTTGTTCTCCTTCGTGCGCAGTAGGGCCGCTTGAGTTGCCCGCCAAACTCTGCGACACCTGCGCAGATGAGCCTGGACGGAGGGTACAGAGTGCTCACCTTCCACAGCAGGAAAAAGAGGAGGCTGATATCCCAAGGAAGCTTCGAATGGAGACCGGCCGGTGGCAGAGGCAGTCAAGCTGTTATGGGCGTACTCGATCCACGGCAACTCCTCACTCCAGATGGTTTGATTGGTGGAGGCGACGCAGCGCAGGGCGGTCTCCAGTTCTTGGTTGGCCCGCTCGGATTGGCCGTTGCTCTGAGGATGATAACCCGAGGATAGACTGACCTTTGCGCCCAGGGAGTTGCAGAACTCTTTCCAGACCCGAGAAGTAAATTGAGGCCCTCTGTCGGACACTATGTCTTCCGGGATCCCATGCAGGCGGAAGACGTGAGTGGCGAGTAGGCGTGCAGTCTCTAGAGCTGTGGGAAGCTTAGGCAGAGCAATGAAATGAGCCACTTTAGAGAAACGATCGATTATGGTGAGAATGACAGTGTTACCTGCTGATGGAGGTAACCCGGTGATGAAGTCCAGTGCTATGTGAGACCATGGCCTGGAAGGAGTGGATAACGGATGGAGCTGACCCGCCGGGGGTTGGTTCGATGGTTTGTTTTGGGCACAGACCGTACAAGCAGTGATGTATTCCCGAGTATCTTGGGTGAGTGAGGGCCACCAGAAGTACCGCTGGAGAAACTTGACGGTGCGATGTATCCCTGGGTGGCATGAGAACCGGGCCGTGTGAGCCCATTGCAGAACCTGGGATCTGACAGAGCGCGGAACATAGAGTCGGTGGACGGGCCCCCCTCCCGGATCCGGTTCGGCTATCTGAGCCGCCCGGATGGCCGCCTCGATCTCCCAGGTGATGACCCCAATAGTACAGGTTGCCGGCAGAATGGAATCCGGATCCGCCTTTTCGTCAGCAGCGGAAAACTGACGGGAGAGAGCGTCCGGCTTGACATTTCGGGAACCGGGTCTGTAGGTGATTGAGAAGTGAAAACGGGTGAAAAACAGGGCCCATCTGGCCTGTCGAGCGTTGAGACGTTTCGCCGTTTGAAGGTAGGCCAGGTTTTTGTGATCGGTCCAGACCACGAAGGGTTGAGTGGTGCCCTCCAGCCAATGCCGCCATTCTTCCAGGGCGAGCTTAATCGCCAAGAGCTCCCGATCGCCCACGTCGTAGTTACGTTCTGCAGGGGTGAGACGACGGGAAAAATAGGCACAAGGGTGCATCTTACCTTCCCTCTGTTGGGAAAGGACGGCCCCCACCCCTGAGTCGGATGCGTCGACCTCTACCACGAACTGAAGAGTGGTATCAGGTTGGACCAGGATGGGCGCTGAAGCAAACCGTTTCTTGAGCTCCTGAAAGGCTGATTGGACAGCGTCACTCCACTGAAAAGCAAGCTTGGGAGAGGTTAACTGGGTTAATGGTAAGGCAATCCTGCTAAAGTCCCGTATGAATCTCCTGTAGAAGTTAGCGAAGCCAAGGAAGCGTTGCAACTGGCGACGGTTGTTTGGTTCTGGCCAGTTCACAACAGCCTTGACTTTCACAGGGTCGGGTCGAAGATCTCCCCGCTCGATTATGTACCCTAGGAAGGCAACCGAGGGCACATGAAACTCACATTTCTCGCTTTTGACGAACAGCCGGTTCTCCAGAAGGCGTTGCAGCACCAGCCGGACCTGGGTCTCGTGTTCCGCCTGGGAGGAAGAGAAGATCAGAATGTCGTCTAGATAGACAAACACAAATCGGTTAATAAAGTCCCTTAGAACATCATTGACCAGAGCCTGGAATACTGCAGGTGCGTTAGTGAGGCCGAACGGCATGACCAGATACTCAAAATGTCCAAGGTGGGTATTAAACGCCGTCTTCCATTCATCGCCATCCCGAATCCGGACCAGGTGGTAAGCGTTTCTCAAGTCCAGCTTGCTGAAAATGACGGCGCCCTGGAGAAGTTCGAAACCGGAGGTGAGCAGGGGCAGTGGATATTTATTCTTGACCGTAATGTTATTGAGTCCCCGAAAGTCAATACAGGGTCGGAGGGTCTTATCCTTCTTTTCCACAAAGAAGAAACCTGCTGCGACGGGTGAGGAAGAGGCCCGGATAATGCCGGCAGCGAGGGATTCAGTTATATATTTCTCCATAGCCTCCCGTTCCGGCAGCGAGAGGCTATAGAGGCGGCTGGTTGGTAAGGGAGCTCCCGGCAGCAGGTCTATGGCGCAGTCATAGGGCCGATGGGGTGGCAGCGACTGGGCTCGGTCCTTCCGAAACACCTCAGCGAGATCGTGGTAAGCAGACGGCACATCTGCTAAGTCGGAAGACCGCGGTGGCTCTGGGCCGGTGACAGATTTGTTAGGAGGTACGGCAGCCTTAAGGCAAGTCATATGACACTCCTCTCCCCAGCCCGTAATGCCTCCTTTCTGCCAATTAATCGTGGGGTTGGGTTGCTGGAGCCAGGGATGACCGAGAACTAACGGCGTCTGAGTGGAGTGAAAAACAAAAAAACTAATCTCCTCCGAATGATTGCCAGACAGTGTGAGGGTGAGCGGTTCAGTGATGTGTGTGATGTCGGGGAGGCGCTGCCCTGATAAAGCCGTGACGCGTAAGGCGTGGGGTAGTGACTCCACAGTCACACAGAGTCGTTTAGCTAGTTCAGAGTCAATGAAATTTTGTTCTGCTCCAGAATCAATAAGCACAGAAAGTGAATGACACTCGGAATGGACCAGAAGCTTAGCCGGCAGGGCTAAACGTGGAGGAGATTTATCCTGATTCAAACCGCCCACCAGTACTCCTACCATCACTGGCGGGCGCGGCCTTTTGCTCGCGACGGACAGGAGGCAATCATGTGTCCCTTATTACCACAATACAGACACTCACCGGCCGTGATGCGTTGCTGACGTTCTGCAGCAGTTAGGTGAGAGCTGCCGATTTGCATGGGCTGTACCTCTCCGTCGGCGCCCCCTGATGTCCGGGAGGATCGGTAATCGGCCGAAGCCTCCGCCCCTCGCGGCCCTGCGGCCTCCTGGGAACTGGAGTTCCGTGCTTGCCGACGAGCTCGTAGCCGCTCATCCACCTTAATACATAACGACATCAATTCGTCAAAAGCAGTGGGTAGGTCCCGCATAATCAATTCATCTTTCAGATCTTCCCGGATGTTATTTAACAATGTGCTCCTGAGCGCATCCGGTCCCCAGCCGGTTTCTTCTGCCAAAATCCAAAAGTCGATTGAATAATCTGCCATACTCCGCTTACCTTGCTTAAAGTTAAGGAGGCGGAGCGCCGCAGCCTCGACTCCAGAGCCCTGATTAAACACAGTCTTAAAGTTAATCACAAACCTCTCAAAAGAGATCTCCGGGTTGGAGTTTAACACGACCTGGGCCCATTTCAAAGCCCGGTCACGAAGCATCTGTACCAAGAACGCAATCTTTGCCCCGTCATTGTTATGAAAACGCCGCTGTTCGCGGAAAATCAATGAACACTGGGCCAGAAAGCCAGGGCACTTCTCTGTCTCCCCCGAAAAGGGCTCAGGCGAAGGCAGAGGACCGTCAGAGGATGGGGTGGCTGCCGATGAGGGACCGGCCGTAGCCGCCGCGAGTGTCTCCTGCGGGGCAGGGCGAGCCGGCTGGGAGGTCCCTGGCTGTACTCCCCCTGGCGTAGTCAAACCGGAAACAGCTTGAGTTAGTGCAGCGATCTCACCTCGCAGCTGATGTAACATTTGTTCGTGGCGAGCCAGCGCCGCTTCTTGGGCAGCCAGTGCCTGACCGATGGTATTCTGATCTGCTGAGTCCATGTTGTGGCTGGATCGTTCTGTCAGGTTTCGTAGATCGGACTCACGCGCAGACCACTAGTATCTTCAAAAGGTGCATTTATTTACAGTGTTTCCTACAGTGAAATTCATATATACACATAATAGTGCCAAAGGAAAAAAGGGGTCGGGGTTCCAGGGTCCAGGAATGAAAGAGGCAGGAGTCCAGGAAGGGAAGGTTTCCATTCAGTCCTAACACATCTCCTCTCCTTTCCTCTATCTCTCTTGCTCCCGTTCAGTCGCCAGGCACGGGGAAGAACAAGTCCAGAGGCAATCTATGCACAGGCAGAAAAAAACATTAGTCTCCTGGTTCAGACATGCTCACAAACTGACTTTATAAAATACAGGACGACTGACGCTGAAGGCTCAACGATCCAGCGACGAGTAGAGCAGACTCGCCCTCTTAAGAAGGGTTCCAATTTCTCATGATCACCGACAGGTGTGCTGATCACCTCCAGGTGTGTAGGCCAGGGGCAGGAGCCCATACTGAGCTCCGCCCCGGCAGGAGAAAGAGAATGGGAGAGGGCGAGAGAGAAAGAGAGAGCAGAGGTGAGAGAGAAAGGTAAACAAAAACAAAGCACCTGACGGCTGTCAGCTGACGAGGAGCGGAGACCATGACAAAAGGTTTGGGTGAAGTTTATGCACCACGCACTCTCCCCCTGCTGCTGCTGCTTTGCTCAGTGTTGACTTCTGTCCTTAATCTACTCGTGCATGTACATGTTACTTGTATATTATGCTGTGCCTGTGCCCATCAGCTTAAATATCCAATAAAAAAGACATATGACCTTTTTACCTGAGCAGTTCCATCCTCAAATGAAGTGTAAATTGATTTCAAGCTAAATAATACAGTGTTCAATTATCTGGAGGAGTTATGGGATATAATTGGATCACTTTTAGAAAACAAATCTTGTGGATAATGTGTTTAGTGATCTCAGCTGTAAGGCATTAATGAACTGCTCCCCTTTATACCTTCAGTGCAAGTTGAAACCTTGGAAAATAATTAACGGTTTCCACACACAACTCCAATTTGTAGTCATAGGATTTACGACAAGCAGCACACCTGCTCTTCAGATAATGAAACAGGGCAGTCTTATTTTAAATTAGCTATGACAAGTCATAACTAATGACAGGTCACTCACTACTAATGTCAATATCCAATCAAAACTAAATAGGACAAACAGCTGACAGAAAAATAATGTATGAGTAATACATCTTGCCTTGGCATGAGTCAGACAAAATCAGTGGCTTGAAAGGCAAAACAGAGACTGACAAGACCAAATAAAAGAAGAATGATATCTTTACAAACACAGCAACACATAGAAAGGAAAATATAATGTAAATGTAAATATAATGTAACACTGTAAAAGTGTTGGTGTTACCTCAGTTCAATTCAATTTTATTTATATAGCACGAAATGACAACAACAGTCGCCTCAAGGCGCTTTGTAATATAAGGTAGACCCTACAATAATACATAAACAGAAAAACCCAACAATCATATGACCCCCTATGAGCAAGCGCTTTGACCACAGTGAGAAGGAAAAACCCCTTTTAACAGGAAGAAACCTCCAGAACTAGGCTCAGGGAGATGCAGCCATCTGCCACGACCGGTTGAGAAGAGAGAAGGAAGACAATAACAAGTATGATTCAATGCAGAGAGGTTTATTAACACATAGTGAGCGAGAAAGGTTACTGAAGAAGAAATACTCAATACATCATGGGAATCCCCCAGCAGCCTAGACCTATTGCAGCATAACTAAGGGAGGATTCAGGGTTACCTGATCCAGCACTAACTATATGCTTTAGAAAAGAAAAGTTTGAAGCCTAATCTTAAAAGTAGAGATAGTGTCTGTCTCCTGAATCCAAACTGGAAACTGGTTCTGTAGAAGAGGGGCCTGAAAACTGAAGGCTTTGGCTCCCATTGTACTTTTAAATACTCTAGGAACAACAAGTAAGCCTGCAGTGAGAGAGTTAAGTGCTCTAATGGAGTGATATGGTACTGTAAGGTCATTAAGATAAGATGGGGCCTGATTATTTAAGACACACATATTCCTTGTATTGATTTTGTGAGGACCTCCTCTTAGGCGATGTACAGTCTTACAGACCAACTGGCGACCTGTCTATATATATATGTACCCCCCTCAGGAGAAATTGCCAGCAGCATGTGTGTGGATTTCTTCTTTTATGCAAATTTGACCTCACCTTACAAATACAGCCACTTAGAATTGCCACTCCCAGCTGGTTGACAGTATGAGTATGATTGCTGGGTTTTTTTCAGTTGCCAGCCACTGGGAGTCCTCTCTCCTTCCCCTGGGGTGTATCTACTTTCCACTATAAACAGACCACTTTCACTTAATTGCAGAGTGTTACCAAGAGAAGGTACTTTCTTCACAAAAAAAATTATTTAGCTACCTATACAAGCACCTAAATGGAGGTTATTTAAGTGGTGGTGTTTTCTCAGTAATTGGTAAAGGCTGGTAGAACTTCATTTTTCATTTATTGCTTGTAGCTTGTAACTTGCTCAAACTCCCATTTTGAATTATGAGTATGACCTAATTTTTTTCTGTTAGGTTAGAAAGTTACTTCATATTTTTATTAATCCGTTAAGTTTCTTTAAATGTTGAGCAAGTCTTGAGTCACACATTATTTCTCTATGTTTCGCATTGGAGAGGTCAGATTTTCACCTAATGTCATTTTTTTAAAGTGTTCTCCATGCTGTATCAAGCTCTTTCACAATTGTTCCTTGGACATAATTTGCTTTTAAAATCATTTTCAGTCCAGTTCTTGTACCTGAACGGGAATGTTTTTTTATTTTCTCTCTCAAACGCTGTTCAGTAACACTTTCTATTACAGCTAATCTGCTAATAGTAGTGTAACAAGGTGGAAACAGAAATTTGCAAGTTATTACCACTCACTTAATGCACAGACATTATCTTCTAATTGCTGGAAAGTTATCACATTGTTAACTCTACTATTAGTAATTGGTTTTGCCTGATGGGCATACCTTGTTTCCACATTACCTTGTGCTTTTGACCCTTTTTTATCCAATTAAATGGATTTCAGTATAATATTACTCAGTACTAATTACAGTGTAATTACACCTTACTAATATTACTCAGTTGTTGCCAGGATTATATTGCTTGGATATTACCTGGTTAGTTTTTGGTAATTGAGTAATAATAACTTGCAATTTTCTAAATTATTATCTTATTGTTTCCACCATGTTACCCCACCATTACCACATTATTACTGAGGTGTACTAGCAAGTGTTCTAACCTTGCAACCATACAAATGATAGTGTATTAGATATTGATAACTTAATGGTTGTTGACTAGCTTCCTTGGCAGTGGTGGTCTGGGGTGGCTTGGGCCACTTCAGTGTGGGACGGGGCTCTGCTGGGTGCCAGGAGGTTCATAGATGCCTGGGGTTCTAGAGCTGAGTTGTTGCCTTCTGATAGGATGGTTGACCTCTGGTGGGGCCAGCGGTCTGTTGCTCTGAGTGTCATGGTCTGGTTGAGTGGTTGTGGGGTTTTTTCCAGAGTGTCAGAGACTCTACCTCTGGGTGGAGTGCACTTGCAGTTCACACTTGATGATGATCCACCGGCAGTATTTAAGACCAGCACTCACAATTAGTCTTCAGCGGTTTGTCTGCTAACAATGTTAGTGCTTGGCTATCTTGTTGTCTCTTACAGCAAATTCTTGTACACGCTAATCTTGTGGTTCCTTGTGTTTTCAGTTAACCCACGGATTCTCATTCCTACCAACTTGGCAAGACTCATACGTACCTAGACGCTAGTTATTCACGTTAAACCTCATTGCTCTGGTTCCTGCTTAGCCTCTGTTTCGCCTTACCTGCCTGCCCTCCTGCCACAACCACCTTGGATCACTGGATAACTCAGACTGGACTCACAAAACTCCGCTTTCCCATTCTGGAACCTCACCCAGACCTTTCCACCTCCTCCTCACGTCACACTCCACCTGTGACTAAGTAGGCCTGGAAAGTTATACTGTGCATACCTCCCTTCACCTCACACAGTACATGACATCTCTCTCCTTCTGTTTTAGTGACCTTGAGCCCCATTCCGCGAGCCACAACTGTCCCCTAATCACGTTGCGATTCGTGTCACTTGTCCCACTAACTTACGTTGCTACATGTTGCTTTTGTAAATAAAGACTCATTAGAAGACTGTCTGTTTCCTGTGCTTGCATCTGCTTTTGGGTCCACTTTTCTCAGTGTCAAACGCCACAGAGGCCTTGACACTGAGACTCTTTCAATGGGACCTCCCTCCTTCTCCTGCTGGGGTAGAGATGCATTTGGTGTCAAAATGTTGGGCTTCGGGTTCCACGGTACTCTTGGGGACTGCAGATGGCTCAGATCTCCTGGGTCTTTCTCCGTCTGCCTCTGGAACACACACACACAAAACAAGCTTTTTTATTCCAGTTACTGTATGGTTTTGTTTTCTGTTATTTTTTCTTACAGTAACACAGAGTTAAATCTATGTCAGCTTTTGAGAGTAGGGCTTCATAGTGTAAATTAGCCTTTAAAGTTACAGTCCCCTTTAATTATCAAATCTGGGAAATCATAAAATATTTATACTTAGTGTGTCTGCTAAACCACATCACTGATTTACTTTCTTTTTAACAGCTCACTTTTTTTGACATCTTTGGTCAAAATTAAGTCAAGATTAAGGAAAAATGTTATGAATCTAAAAACAAGGTTAAAAACATGATAATGTGAGGTTAGTAATAAGCAAGGATAAGATAAGATAAACCTTTGTTAGTCCCACACGTGGAAAATTTTTTGCTCATGGCAAAAAGTACAAGTTTAAGAGCAGTAAAAGTTAGGAAAAACATAAAAGAATAGGATAAGATGTAGAATAGCATACTATGCAACAACAATAAAATACTATTCAAAGGAGCTTGCAAAGAAAAGCGTCTGGACTTCTTTAAGTTGCTTGAAGACGTTTCACCTCTCATCCAAGAAGCTTCTTCAGTTCTAAGGTCAAATGGTGGAGAGTCCCAGATATAAACCTAGTGGGAGTAACCCCCCACAGAGGGACAAAAGGACCCCCTGATGATCCTCTAATCGCCTGAGCCAAGGTGTGAAACTGGGTGTGGGTCCCAATCAGCCAGAGTTTCGGGTGTGTTCATTGTAAAACCTGGCCCCACCTTATCATGCGAATTCCTGAGGTCAGATGTGCCAGGATGTGAGTGGGCGTTAAGGCGTCTGGGAAGGGATCTCAAAACTGGATTATAGATGGCAGAGAGTTGGTGTCGTAAACCCCCGCCTCTGTTCAAAGATGGTCGCTCACAGTGGACATAGATGGCTTCTTTCACTCCTCTTTCAAACCATCTGTCCTCTCTGTCCAAAATGTGAACATTGGCATCCTCGAAAGAGTGTCCTTTGTCCTTAAGATGCAGATGGACTGCTGAGTCTTGTCCTGTGGAGGTGGCTCTTCTGTGTTGTGCCATGCGCTTGTGAAGTGGCTGTTTGGTTTCTCCAATGTAGAGGTCTGGGCATTCCTCGCTGCACTGTACAGCATACACCACATTGTTAAGTCTGTGTTTTGGCGTTTTGTCTTTCGGGTGAACCAGTTTTTGTCTGAGCGTGTTGCTGGGTCTGAAATACACTGGGATGTCGTGCTTGGAGAAAACTCTCCTGAGTTTTTCTGATACACCGCAGGAGAGTTTTCTCCAAGCATGACATCCCGGTGCATTTCAGACCCAGCAACACGCTCAGACAAAAACTGGTTCACCCGAAAGACAAAACGCCAAAACACAGACTTAACAATGTGGTGTATGCTGTACAGTGCAGCGAGGAATGCCCAGACCTCTACATTGGAGAGACCAAACAGCCACTTCACAAGCGCATGGCACAACACAGAAGAGCCACCTCCACAGGACAAGACTCAGCAGTCCATCTGCATCTTAAGGACAAAGGACACTCTTTCGAGGATGCCAATGTTCACATTTTGGACAGAGAGGACAGATGGTTTGAAAGAGGAGTGAAAGAAGCCATCTATGTCCACTGTGAGCGACCATCTTTGAACAGAGGCGGGGGTTTACGACACCAACTCTCTGCCATCTATAATCCAGTTTTGAGATCCCTTCCCAGACGCCTTAACGCCCACTCACATCCTGGGCCATCTGATCTCAGGAATTCGCATGATAAGGTGGGGCCAGGTTTTACAATGAACACACCCGAAACTCTGGCTGATTGGGACCCACACCCAGTTTCACACCTTGGCTCAGGCGATTAGAGGATCATCAGGGGGTCCTTTTGTCCCTCTGTGGGGGGTTACTCCCACTAGGTTTATATCTGGGACTCTCCACCATTTGACCTTAGAACTGAAGAAGCTTCTCGGATAAGAGGTGAAACGTCTTCAAGCAACTTAAAGAAGTCCAGACGCTTTTCTTTGCAAGCTCCTTTGACTACGATGACCTGGATGACTGAGAACCTTCACAGACAAATAAAATACTATATACAATAGTAGTACTATACAAAAGTACTATGCAAAATATAATATCAAATATTGGTGAATTGGCGAAATATAAATACTTTAATAGAACACAATCAGTAATAATGACCCAGGATACAAAGGATATATAAGTTCATTTTGCTGATAATACTTAATACTATAATATTATTTAATGAGCTCCAGTTTAACCAGTTTAACTAGTAAATGAAAACTATTCTGCTTGTGTCACACTGATTTAAAATCTACTGCTGTTTCATTACATGCAGTCCCTCTCCCTGTAGTTAGTGCTAGACGGGGATATTGTAAAAATGATAAGATTCATTGCCTATGGGGTAAAATCATATTCATCCATCCATCCATCCATTCACTTCCGCTTATCCTTTTCAGGGTCGCGGGGGTCGCTGGAACCTATCCCAGCTGTCATAGGGCGAGAGGCGGGGTACACCCTGGACAGGTCGCCAGTCTGTCGCAGGGCAAACACATAGAGACAGACAACCATTCACACTCACATTCACTCCCGCATTCACACCTATGGGCAATTTAGATTTTTCAATTAACCTATCCCCACAAATCATATTCTCATTCTATTAAACACCCACCTGATTTCAGTGACTCCATCCTAAATGCACTATACAGGCATTTATGTCAGCACTCTTTTGAGCAGGAAGGTCAATTAGATGGCACTGTGAATGGTGTCACCATCACTTTTTGATGTACTAGCAGCAGTAGTTCTTTTTCTTTTTTCACATTCAAGCAATCATTTTGTCTTTACTTTAAACACAATATCACCTCGAAAGCGTGAAAAAGACACACATGCATGCAGCAGTCTCAAAATTGCAACGCTTCTGAAGCGTGATCATCGAACAATCAAGCGTTTCATTCAAAATAGTCAACAGGGTCGCAAGAAGCGTGTGGAAAAACCAAGGCGCAAAATAACTGCCCATGAACTGAGAAAAGTCAAGCGTGCAGCTGCCAAGATGCCACTTGCCACCAGTTTGGCCATATTTCAGAGCTGCAACATCACTGGAGTGCCCAAAAGCACAAGGTGTGCAATACTCAGAGACATGGCCAAGGTAAGAAAGGCTGAAAGACGACCACCACTGAACAAGAGACACAAGCTGAAACGTCAAGACTGGGCCAAGAAATATCTCAAGACTGGTTTTTCTAAGGTTTTATGGACTGATGAAATGAGAGTGAGTCTTGATGGGCCAGATGGATAGGCCCGTGGCTGGATTGGTAAAGGACAGAGAGCTCCAGTCCGACTCAGACGGTAGCAAGGTGAAGGTGGAGTACTGGTTTGGGCTGGTATCATCAAAGATGAGCTTGTGGGGCCTTTTCGGGTTGAGGATGGAGTCAAGCTCAACTCCCAGTCCTACTGCCAGTTTCTGGAAGACACCTTCTTCAAGCAGTGGTACAGGAAGAAGTCTGCATCCTTCAAGAAAAACATGATTTTCATGCAGGACAATGATCCATCACACGCGTCCAAGTACTCCACAGGGTGGCTGGCAAGAAAGGGTATAAAAGAAGAAAAACTAATGACATGGCCTCCTTGTTCACCTGATCTGAACCCCATTGAGAACCTGTGGTCCATCATCAAATGTGAGATTTACAAGGAGGGAAAACAGTACACCTCTCTGAGCAGTGTCTGGGAGGCTGTGGTTGCTGCTGCACGCAATGTTGATGGTGAACAGATCAAAACACTGACAGAATCCATGGATGGCAGGCTTTTGAGTGTCCTTGCAAAGAAAGGTGGCTATATTGGTCGCTGATTTGTTTTTGTTTTGTTTTTGAATGTCAGAAATGCATATTTGTGAATGTGGAGATGTTATATTGGTTTCACTGGTAAAAATAAATAATTGAAATGGGTATATATTTGTTTTTTGTTAAGTTGCCTAATAATTATGCACAGTAATAGTCACCTGCACACACAGATATCCCCCTAAAATAGCTAAAACTAAAAACAAACTAAAAACTACTTCCAAAAACATTCAGCTTTGAGATTAATGAGTTTTTTGGGTTCATTGAGAACATGGTTGTTGTTCAATAATAAAATTATTCCTCAAAAATACAACTTGCCTAATAATTCTGCACTCCCTGTAAACCGCCCAGCTTTATCATTTCTGCTGATTAAGGACCCTGGAATGTATGTTTTTGTTCACTACCAACCTTTTGGCTTTAAACATATTATTTCCTCCTGGTGGTAATGCAGCTGCATGCAGCAACACAGCTTCATGTTTTGGGGAGGCAAAGCATGAAATGGAAATGGCAGGTTACATATTTTGCCACCATGCTGGGTTGCATCATAACTTTGGGTCGAAGGGACACAGACAAGATGTGATTCTGTAGTCTTGGAGACTTGGCAGAAATTCTGCAGTACTGCATCTGACAATTCAAAAGGGTTCCATTTGAAATTGAGCTTTTTAATTATCTTATAGGCTTGACAGGCTGCCTCTCTCTCCAACAATAATACCCCTCAACAGAAACGGCCCTAACCAATCTGGCGCCCTAGGCAAGATTTTAGGTGGCGCCCCCCTACATCAGCAGTGTAGTGTAATGTTGTAACAAATAATATTTCTATTAAATAAGCTTTACTTTGCATTTTAATTAACGTCGGATTATTTTTTGTATTTAGAAATAATAGTACCAACGTTTTTTTTTTTTTTTCAACATTTGTGGCACTGGCGTGGCGCCCCCTGATGGACGGCACCCTTAGCATTTGCCTATACGGCCTATGCCACGGGCCGGCCCTGCCCCTCAATAAATGATAATCCTGCACACTTAATTAGCCAATATCCAGCTGCCTTATTAAAACTTATAATATCCACTATAATGTTAGCACAAGTGCTTATTCTAATGTAGCTCCTCCTTTAAGATATTGCTGATAAGGACACAATTTGTTTTGGTATATTCTCTCCTAATTATCTATGAAATCATATTAAGATTAGCAATTGCATTCCATAACAGACAAATATTTTTAGCAGAGCATTAAGCTGTCAGTACAATAATAATAATAGCCACTATTTCTGCATAGAATGAATTGGTTAGGAAAATTATCAAGAAGTGGAGTGCACAGTTTTAAATTCAACAAAACATTAATAGAACCCAGGAGTCCAATTACTCAGTCATACTGGTAATGTTATGAGTGTGATGTGTGTTGAATGAAAACACCAACAATTTTGGGATGGCGTCACTGTTTTTGTGCTGGACTAAAAGATTGAGTGTGAGCTAAATGGTAAAGAGGCTGGTCCTTACATAGTGTTTTTCTACTCTACCAGAGCACTCAAAGCACTTTCTTCAATCTAACATTCACACTCTGATGAATGCTTGAAAGAGCAACTTGGGGTGAATATTTTGCCTAAGGATATCTGGCACCAGACTGCAGTAGCCAGGGATTGCACAACCAACCTTTTGATTAGTAGATAATCTGCCCTATCTCCTGATCTATGGCAAGGCGGGTACTTGAGGAAGCCAACAGAACAAGGCATCTAAGCTAAAAGCCTTCCACCACTTGGCACTGTGTAAAACTTCTGCCCATAATAATTATGAACAGAATTGGTGACAAAAGGAATCCCTCTTGAAGTCCACAACCCACCACAAATGAGTCCAACCAAATTCTCCCCTCTGTCTCTCTCACTTTCTTCTTCTTCTTCTTCGTATTATTGGCGGGTGGCAAACAACTGCATGGTGCATTACCGCCACCACTGGTATGGAGTGTGGACAGAAATCACGCTAAAAAAACAAACAAAACAAAAAACACTTCATATCCTCCCAAACAACCTTACTTCTCTCAAAAACTGAAACAATGTCTGATAACATTTATCCCCAGACTCCTTCTGTACTAACCCTACAAGATCAAGTTTCATATCAATGCTACTGAGATTTCGGACCAACCGTCTCCTCTCTACCGTATATTTCCGACACTTCAAAATAACATGCTCCAAAGTTCCATCCGCTCCACAATAATCACATTTCCCTGAGGCATGCTTCCCTATCAAGAACAGTGTGGAATTCAAACCCGTATGCCCAAATCTCAGTCGTGTGACCACCACCTCCTCTCGCCTACTCCTTCTTGTGCATCTCCTCACTCCCACCCCCCTTTGAATTTTATATAACCACCTTCCCCTCCTGTCTTCGTCCCACTGTTTCTGCCATCTACCCCTCATTTCTAGCTTAATAATACTCTGTACTTCCTCCTGACCAAAATTCACCGCCAGATCAACTATCTCATGATTAGTGGCTGCCTTTGCTAACCTGTCCGCTGCTTCATTCCCCCTTACCCCACAATGAGCCGGGACCCATACAAACACTACTGATAGACCCATCATATGTATCCTGTAAAGAGTTTGCTGAACCTCTAATAAAATATCTGACCTACTGTTAGGTTTGTAGCTTGAACCTATTCGCTGGAACGTTAAGACAATATAATTACACTGCAAGCAAGACGCAAGTAGGCAAACTTCTTCATGGTACTCGTGCACGGGAGAGACTGGACAGAGCGCCGTTCCTTCGCTTGACCCCAGTAGCTCTCGTCCGTCCTCCCATACACTATCCTTTTATTGAGGTTACATGAATATGCATAGGTTCATTAACATACGACGTCTACATACAAACAAAGAGTACCTTGCCTGTGTGTGTGTGTGTGTGTGTGTGTGTGTGTGTGTGTGTGTGTGTGTGTGTGTGTGTGTGTGTGTGTGTTGCTGATCAAAGGGTCAAACATCCTTGGTCAGGAAGAGGGTAGCCTCCCCCTCACCCTAGATGGTTCATCCTAGATAACACGGTGAGGAAGTCCTGCAGTTCATCTAAACAAAGAGCACTTAGACTAGAACAGACGCAACTACGTTAATCCTACCATAAAATAATAAGACACGGTATGACCTCTCATGCTCCCAAAGTGCTGTCTAATACACACAAAGTTTGCAGACTATCAAGGATCAAAACCTCTACCAATCTACAACTAATTACAAAACTCTAAGCATATATAAGTAAATATTTCTAAGCATAAATGACAATCAACAATACAAATCTAACATTTCCCCCCTTTTTGACCTTTATGCTTGAAAAGTTCCCAGGTATGAATACCTCATGTCTGACAGTTTCAATGCAAACCTTTTTATACTCAGCATATGTCAAATCACCCTAAATTACTGAAAGGTACACAGTTTAATAAATGTATTAGCAGTTACCCCATTCATTGAGCTCATCTTATGGCAAACTGCATCTTACGAGCAACCAAAGAAATTGTTAATTTAATAGTGAAACTAAAAAAGTAACATTTTCAAAAACATCTCAGCTTGGTGATGCTTCCTCCGGGTGTGCAAATCACATGTCTCTCTGCAGAGTGGTTTGAGTTCTGCAGGGCGTCATGAATGTCTCTTCTAGTTGTTTCGTTGTCCATAGGACCAGAGTCCAAATGTATGTAGAATAAACATTCAAACATACCAGTTGGTTTTGTTGTTTGTCAACATGGTTCTCAGCTATTTCCAAAACTGCAGACCTCTCAGCACTCTAGTTTTATGGCCTCCCATTACCTCACTTCAGGCCTTCGTCCTGTGAGGGGGATATTTATGACTCCTTCATTGTCCTTCATTGTCCATACTCTGCAGAAAACACCTCTGTGGAAAGGGTGCAGGGTTGTCTTACTGCTATTATGATCCCAGCAGCCTTCAGAGTGTCATCGTATGCACAGTACAGTGGCACAGCGTTAGGTGATGTTCATAGGAAACTGCTGTCATCACCGCCATAGCTTCTGGTTCCTGTGCTTTCATAGAATCATGATGTCATCCCCGAACTCCTTCTGCGCTGTCGATGGAGCTTGGCACGCTCCCCTCATCCCACGAGTTTTCATGTTCCAACGCTGCTGAAGGTTTAAGGCAGAGCACGTCGTACACCTTAGTTGTCTTCCTCAGCGTCAATATTGAATCTTTCATTTTATTTAAAATCTTGCTGTGGGAAGTCTCCTCTTGATTTCCTGGAAGCTTAGTAGCACAGCTCTCTGTGTGATGTCTGCTGTGCTGAAGATGATCTCTGATCCTCCTGAAGCCTCTCTCCCATCTTGTGGACGATCCTCTCCTCTATTTTGCAGGCAGTTTCATGGTCCTTGCTGTGGCTCCAAGGTCTGATTTCATGATGGGCCCCAATCAGCTTGATCTTTGACCTCAACCACTGCCTGGTCCTGTCAGCTATGCGCTTCTCACTGGGCCTCTGAAGATTTCTCAGGAGATTACTGCTGCACCTGTATTTCCTTGCTAAGAAGAAAAACTTCTATTTGGAGAGCATGTCAACAATCATCAAACCACATTCTTTAGTTCAGTGAACTTCACTTATAGGCCATCAAAGCCTCATCTGAACATGGATGCACCACTTGCATAGGTTTAATACTTGTAAATAAAACGGCTAATCACACAAATCATTGCAACAATAATAAAAAACATTGTTTAATGTTAATCCTTGGATCCCTCCTCTTGACGCATGGACACACCCATGCGTCAACTCACCAAACCTGGATTCCAGTCTTAAAGAAAAAGATTAGCTAGATCATATCCCAGGCAACATCAGGGCATCTCCTCCCCTGGAGCAGCACCACCCTGGACCTATAATCCTGCAACAAAAATGCTAGTGTGTTTTGCATATTAAGTTTGCTTAACACCGGGCTCTCCCAGGAGCCTGCATACACACCATCATGGCCTGGAAAACAAAATCTGGAAGTAAAATCAAACTTCATACCTGTAAACAATTGTATCATAAGGACAAGAAGCATTCAACATCAGCAAGACAAGTGTCATGTGCAGGTTTTCTCAAATCAGTAAACTACAATTATTTTCATAAGTCGCCTCAGACATGGATCATCCCATGTACTCAGGCAACATTAATGTAATCGGTGACTGCTCTTAAGCAAAGTCACTCCACTTATATATTACTATGGGCTCAAAAGTGGCCAGCTAATGAGCCCATATCAAACTATCCCAGAAACACTGTATCTCTTATTTGTTTTACTCATGTCACTTGTCCGTTTCAGCTGAATCTTCCACAGCATTCTCAAAGAAACTAACATTAGCAATACACATTGACTGTAGTCAGACAGAGGTCAGACACAGGTCAACAGGTTCCAGAGGTGCCATAAAAACACCATAAAGTCAACCCTAGCTGTGGAAAGAAGTAACACCAGTTCTCAACACAGGAAATTTCACACAGGTTATTCACATTATCAAAGTAACCTTCACATTTTCCCATCAACACAATGCAACAGCATCACCACTCATAACCTGTAAACACAGCTTTCCTCACACATAAACCCAGAAATCCTGTAGTAGGAAAAAACATCAACCAGTTGTCCTGGTATAAATCGCATCATCAATTCACATGAAGAACTGGCATGCTGTAAGAAAAGAAAATGCAAATATTAGCGCTTGCGCAGGCGTATGCATACTTTGTCACAGTTATCTCTGTGAGCAACTCAAGCCTATGAATAACACACCTGATAAATGCACAGACACAGAAAATGGCATTTAAAAGGTTAAATCATCATGCAACCTCGAGTGTTGCTGTCATCTTTCTGCTTCTGTAAAGTGAAGCACACACAGACTCATCTGCACCCCTGCCAGGCGGGGGTCAACTTCACACAGTCGTGTTACATCAGTAAAGTCTTGTCAGCTTTTACCAGTCAGTCAGTTTGTTTTCCTTTCACTCACTCATTCATGCATTCATTCTTTCTTTCTTTGCTGATAGTGGAACCTATCGTCGCATTTAGTTTCCACTCTCAGCAAAATGACGTCATTTCAAAAAGAAAAAGAAGAACTTTAGTTTGGATTACATCGCTGAATCCTTTTGGACTGGGACTGTCATTTAATAATTGTCCCAAATAAGTGGCTTTCTCCAGAGTCCATTTAAATGTGGAGAACTCACTTGGCACAATTTTCTCGACGACGTGTAGCGCTTTTAATTCCCGACGTGCAGATCTGCTTAAAGAACAGAGATTATCGAACAAAACTTTCAGTGCACTGTGAAAGTATCAAAATAAAAAGGCCTTGCTAAGTCATGACACAAACTCCTCATCAACTTCACAACAGGAGAAGAATCATCAGCTAGATTCACTCCAAACCAACCATCAACTGCACAACACACAACATAACCCTAATGTCATATTAACTATGAGTTTAATCACCCGGTCTGTGCTCTTCACTCATTTAGGCCACAGATCTATTTTATTCAATTTTCCTTTTCCATTCATCATAAAACATGTGACATGCTGTCATGCACTTCACAAAACAGTCTGTTCTGACGTATTCAGAGTTGTGTATCTAAATACAGGATTCACTCGCACATCAAAGCAGGAAACTCAGTGTTTTAGAGTCTCCACTCAACACACAACAACTCCAACACATCTCATTCACTCGTGCTAGAATTCAATCACCTGTCATTAATCTAAGAACGATCAACTAATTTGCATATCAGCTATTAACCCACTAAGTTGACAGGACGACAGAAAAGCATGTTCAAAATAGTATCACAAAAGACAATTTCCCTCATACAGTAAATCACTTGTGCTGCATTAATCAAGCAGGAAGCTTCTCCCAATTTACCATTTTAACAACTAAATTTATTGTCTGATCACTGGTTGGTCAAACCAGGATCTTTTTTCCCACAAAAGTTAAACTGTTGTCCTGCAACCTGGAGAGTCAATTTTTTGCATTGGATAAATTCAGTATTTAATAACAAGTGTCTGCTAAATTGACACTATTTTAACACTGATGAAAGATAACAAGCTAATTTTCATTGCATGGGTTTGTGTTATTAGGCAGGTCTAATGCATGTCTGTGGAGCTGCATCTCCAGCAGAGCATGTTCTTAAAGCTGCCTTTCCTACACACTTCTCTACTATTATTTAATCATTTCTTAACTAATGTGCTATGAGTCTTCATGAGTCATTTTGTGTTTGGAATTGTTAGTAGGGTTAATGCATGTTCTGCTTGTGTGTGTGTGATTTTGTATATGTTTCTATTTTCGCAATGTTTCAGACTCCGTCTCAATTTTCCAACTTAAGCAGTCAGTTTTCTTTTCCCCAGGTTTGCTAACCCAAATTTTGATTTCCCACATTAAATAACAGCATTCCTCTGTGTTCTCACCTAGTCTTCTCACTCTGTTGTCCTCTCACTCTTTTGTCCTCTCCCACTTCAACAGTCCAAACAGCCGGCAGTTCTCCTTCAGCTTTGTCCTGTGTTCCACTGTCTCTTCTTGCCATTTTACTCCACAGGTGGCAAATGTCAAACTCCAACTGTTCAGTTCTCCTCAAACGTTTTCTTCACATGCACAGTGAAGTCACAGCCTGTTGTAAACACAGTGCCATCCATCCGATCAGTCAGGATGATGGGTTTGCTCTTCTTCTCTGATACTGTTTGTCCACATTGCTGCTGCTTTGCTGGGACTCTTTGCTCAGGACTTGCTGCTGTCTCTTTATCATGTTATTGCTTTGGAGCTGCATTCCTTGTCTTCAGGGAGGGGTGAGAGCTTGCTTGCTTGTGAGGTTGAGAGACACATGGCGCTGTAAATAAGTCAGCCAGAAACTTGGCCTGCATGTTTCCAATGATGTTGAAATATAACTTTCTTCCGACTGCTGCATGTGGAAAATTGATTCAGGTCTGCTTTTCACCTGGAAGTGACAACTAAGACATTTTCATTATTATCATCACTGCTTAATCAACACATATCTCTCTCTCTCTCTCTCTCTCTCTGTTTTTGTGAACAATCCTTTCTTAAAAGCAGAAAATGAAATTATAGTTGTTTTTTTGGTTGATCAACACAAAACCTTTTTCCTATGATTATTTTTTTTCTACAATATAAATTCTCCCTCTTATTCACTCTTTTTTTTTTTATTTTTTATTTACAATAGCTGGTGACCTGCAAAATCACCGCTGTCACCCACAATCAAAGGCAATTACTCTTGCATAGTGCACAAAAACACTGTGATGTCAGACACATTCACACTCACTTTGTCATCTGCAAAAATAAATCACATGGCTGATGATATGTGCCATGGTGATCCGTAAATATGATCACCAGTTTATTTAACTATTTTTCAACCCAACAAACAAATAATCAAAAACATGATGCTGATGTTATGAACACTCTACACACAAGTCAAGATGCAGGAAAACTGCTCATGGAAACGTTGCACACTCCAGTTATCACAGTTATCATAGCGCTGTTTCCCTCTCTTAGAGTAGTTCTCAGACAGCTCTCGATCTGATAATGTGTAGCCTGCTCATCAGCTCAGAAGAAGAAAAAAAAAAAACTGCAACGCAACATCACACAGTAGTTGCTCTGCCCACAGTGGCAAAGTCTTACACTTTCATATTCAACTCAGCTTCTCCATCATGTACTTTTAGATGTTTCATACAGGGTTCAGCATATTAGTTGTTTTCACAGATGTGCTCTATATCTCAACAATGGCTCATAATAAGACGACAGTCTTCCACACAGGTCAAGTGCCTCTATGCACTTCATTAGTTTAAATATTTATCTATATCACTTCACCTCACATGTCATCGTACTGAATTTAAGCAACCACAAGTTTAATGTAGGTTACTTTTAACAACTATCCACCTCAATGGTTTGGCACACAGGCTGTTAACATTTTGTGTCAGGAAGGGGTGGGGGGAAAGCCACCCACCAGAGCACAGCTGCTGATGTGGGCTGGCCTTTTCCACACACTCTTCAAGGCTGGTGTGTTTTCTGAAAACTTCTAACATTTGAATCTCTTCCATTTATAAGCCTGCGATTAACCGCACGGCTCAGGTCCGCGTGAAACCCGCGCGACCGCATTCGCGTGCACCCACGCAGCTGTGGAGCCGTCGCTCTCTCTCTTTTATACATAAATACTTTGTGCTGCCAGGAGCAAAGTCCAGCACAAACGTCTTTCTCCCTCTAACTCACTCTTGGTTGCTTAGAAACCCATGATAACAACAACAGTCGGTGTTACAGACCACGTGTTCTGCTCCGCACACACTCACACAACAACAACAAAAACGACGACGACGACAACAATGACAACAACACAAAATAGGCCTACTCCGGACTCACACCGGACCGCTCGGGACCCTGACCCAGTTGTGGGACGCTCACCCACTCGCGCGACAAAACCCAATGAAGGGACGCTCGGGACACACACCCAGGGCGATTTCAAAACCGGACACTCACCGGACGCTTGGGACCCTTGGGCGATTTAACCAAAACTTCTTTTTCGGGACACTAACCCAGTTATCGCTCCACAAAGCAGCGAACTTCTCAACGCCTCACAAAATGGCGGAGACTGCACAACGACACGGTTATAGAGTCGGCCTCTTCTCAACGCCTCACACAGTGGCGGAGACTGCACAACGACACGGTTATAGAGTCGGCCTCTTCTCAACGCCTCACACAGTGGCGGAGACTGCACAACGACACGGTTATAGAGTCGGCCTCTTTAAACTTACTTGGCGTTGCTTAGCGTGTAATATCAGCCCGAATCCTGCCGACCGTCATTCATCGAGGAGAAAAGACAGACCGCGAATCCACAGGAACTTCCTGGCTGACGTCAGTCTTTCAGCGTGCCTCTCCTCCCCTCGGTGAATGCGATTCCAGGGCTCCGGCATCGAAGGACCAATTAATGTTAGGTTTGTAGCTTGAACCTATTCGCTGGAACGTTAAGACAATATAATTACACTGCAAGCAAGACGCAAGTAGGCAAACTTCTTCATGGTACTCGTGCACGGGAGAGACTGGACAGAGCGCCGTTCCTTCGCTTGACCCCAGTAGCTCTCGTCCGTCCTCCCATACACTATCCTTTTATTGAGGTTACATGAATATGCATAGGTTCATTAACATACGACGTCTACATACAAACAAAGAGTACCTTGCCTGTGTGTGTGTGTGTGTGTGTGTGTGTGTGTGTGTGTGTGTGTGTGTGTGTGTGTGTGTTGCTGATCAAAGGGTCAAACATCCTTGGTCAGGAAGAGGGTAGCCTCCCCCTCACCCTAGATGGTTCATCCTAGATAACACGGTGAGGAAGTCCTGCAGTTCATCTAAACAAAGAGCACTTAGACTAGAACAGACGCAACTACGTTAATCCTACCATAAAATAATAAGACACGGTATGACCTCTCATGCTCCCAAAGTGCTGTCTAATACACACAAAGTTTGCAGACTATCAAGGATCAAAACCTCTACCAATCTACAACTAATTACAAAACTCTAAGCATATATAAGTAAATATTTCTAAGCATAAATGACAATCAACAATACAAATCTAACACCTACCTTTCGAATGACAATTCTGTAGACTAACCAAGGCTGCACTGGAATCTGAACAAATAATTGTGTTCAATGGCCTCAAATCTTCCACCCACTGCACTGCTAATAGAATCGCTATCATTTCTCCTGTAAACACAGACAATCCATTATTAATCCTCTTCCCAATTTTTACCATAAAGTGAAATTTCGTATTCAATTTAAAATTCTGTTGCTTACTTTTAAAATTACTAATAACACAGGACCAAGCTATCTTAAGGAACTCTTAAACTCATATGCTCCTGCGAGGGCTTTAAGATCATCCTCACAGTTATTGTTGGTTCAGCCCAGATCTCGTCTGAAGTCTAGAGGTGATCGAGCGTTTGCTCTAGCTGCACCTGAGCTGTGGAACAATCTCCCGATTGGCATCCGGGCGTCTGATTCTATTCAATCTTTTAAATCACGGCTTAAAACATATCTGTTTGAACTTGCTTTTTCTACCAGTTAAATCCTGGCCTTGTTTGCAGTGAGTTATTCTATTAATTTTTCTGTTTGTCTTGCGTTGTCTTGCGTTGTCTATGTTCTCTATCACTGTGTTTGATGGTACAGCTTTACTTTGCTATAGCTATGTGCTATAGTTTACTCTTATTAGTGGTTTTTACCTGTGAACATAATTCCACACTTATATGACTCTGATGTTATAGTGTTAATTGTTTTATTCTTTTATTCTTTTATGTAAAGCACTTTGGCATGCCCTTGGCTTTTAAATGTGCTCTATAAATAAAGATTGTTGTTGTTGTTGTGCATTACCGCCACCAACTGGTATGGAGTATGGTCTGATTGCAGGCCTCTGCACTTGCCGACATATGTCTAAGTGGTCCAATTCTCTCCTCTCTCTTTCTTCTTTCTTTCTTACAGTTATATTGGCGGTTGGCAAACAATTGAAAGGTGCATTACCGCCACCAACTGCTCTCCTCTCTCTCCCCAGGGCAGCTGCTTTTGATTAGCCTCGTTTGCCACCTGGGCCCAGTCAGCAATCATCTCTGAGGCTATATAAGCTGGGGATGAGCTGTGAGCAGTGTGGTTTTTCCCCTCTGTGGCGCTACATGGGTTTCTGCTAGGTTTTGGACAGACAGCGTCCTTGCGAGTAGTGAGTAGATGGGCTTGTGGGCCCTGGAAATGTCTCCCTGTGGTGAGAAGTAAAATATGAAGTGGGAGGTGCCTCCCTTATTTGTTTGGTAGTTTTTCCTTTGTTGCTGTGATTATTTCCTTTGGCGTTATTGGTAGAACCAAATCCAAGAGTTTCAGGCCACAGAAAGCTGAGGAGGTGAATCTGCAGACTGAGGTGAAGCAGTGTGGAAGCTTGTTGATGGGCTACAGATGTGGATGAGATTATAATGTTTTACTGTTTGACTTTTACAAAAAATATTTTAAAATGTGTTTATGTTTTTGTAGCTAGCTGTGAGGTCACTTTTAACATGCAGGCAATCGGCTGCTTAATCTTATTCCATAGTGAGCATACTGTTTTACACTATCGTTATTTTAGCTCTCCTGAGTTTTCTCCAAGCAACCCAGCAACACGCTCAGACAAAAACTGGTTCACCCGAAAGACAAAACGCCAAAACACAGACTTAACAATGTGGTGTATGCTGTACAGTGCAGCGAGGAATGCCCAGACCTCTACATTGGAGAGACCAAACAGCCACTTCACAAGCGCATGGCACAACACAGAAGAGCCACCTCCACAGGACAAGACTCAGCAGTCCATCTGCATCTTAAGGATAAAGGACACTCTTTCGAGGATGCCAATGTTCACATTTTGGACAGAGAGGACAGATGGTTTGAAAGAGACCATCTTTGAACAGAGGCGGTGGTTTACGACACCAACTCTCTGCCATCTATAATCTAGTTTTGAGATCCCTTCCCAGACGCCTTAACGCCCACTCACTTCCTGGGCCATCTGATCTCAGGAATTCGCATGATAAGGTGGGGCCAGGTTTCACAATGAACACACCCGAAACTCTGGCTGATTGGGACCCACGCCCAGTTTCACACCATGGCTCAGGCGATTAGAGGATCATCAGGGGGTCCTTTTGTCCCTCTGTGGGGGGTTACTCCCACTAGGTTTATATCTGGGACTCTCCACCATTTGACCTTAGAACTGAAGAAGCTTCTTGGATGAGAGGTGAAACGTCTTCAAGCAACTTAAAGAAGTCCAGACGCTTTTCTTTGCAAGCTCCTTTGACTACGATGACCTGGATGACTGAGAACCTTCACAGACATATGACTTGTATACCTTTACAGCTGTTGTTGCAGCAGCTCTTGGAAGTTTGGAATTCTGGAGATCCTAGTGTTAAGCCCCAGATTGTATGTAATGGGTTTTTTTTTCTTCTCTCTACTTAACCCTCTGACTGAATTATAAAATCCTTGGTCAAGATTTTTTTTTTCTTAAGTGCTTTTATTCTTCTCAGGACATGGAAAAAAATGTTCAAGTCTTGTTTTGTTTGTTTTTGTATTTTTTTTTTTCCAAAATATGGTTTTTTTTTTTTTAATTTTTTTTATAAAGTTATAGATCTGTCCAATCCAGTGGACTACATGCACCTGAGCACTCAGCATGAAATACTGTGAACTTACTGTAAAAATGAATTACCTTGTGTTCTATTGTAAATATACAAACACTTGTTTGCTTGTATGCTTTGAAAAACATCTCAGCAATTTTTTGGAACTTTTAACTCATATAGCCCCAATGTTTAGGCGTAAACAACAAAACCAATCAACAGTCCTAGCTGTGAATCCTACACCTGAATATGGCAAATTATCTCCAACAAGACAAACATTTGAGTCTACACAGTTCTATAACGATGCAGGACAGTATTACCAAGCCCTTATTAGCATGCTGGAAGAAAACACAAACTGACATCTTAGTCTCTGCATCTCCGAACTCTTCTATGTTCATCACACTTAGGCTGTGTGAAATTTTGCAAAGCATCCAGGGCACAATGGCACACAGCATTGCATGCAGATGTATTTGGTCTTCCGTGTGCACGCAACATCATGGCATTTGTTTGCATTTTTCACCTCGGTCACTTGGGGCCATTGATATCCTGTGGCAAACCTGACCTCACGGGCTACTTTGGTGACTGCTCTCCGCTTCACGGGTTGTGGGGTCCCACTAGGTCTCCCTCTTTTGCATTGCTGGAGGGTGCCACTATTTATCAGTGCACGAGCCACAGATGCTTTGAAGAGGAGTCTCATCTTTTCCAAACCAGACATCTGGTAGAGGTGCCAGGCATTTACAATGGTCACATCCAAAAAATTAAAAAAATACTCAGATGTACCACCTCTTGTTTTGACGTCTGTGGAGGTACATTGCCAGACATTGGTCAACAAGATCAACACCCACCCATGTGCTGATTGAAAAGGGCCACAGAGAAGGGCTTTTGGACCATCATCTTTTTTTTCTTCTTGTTATATATTGTATGTTATATTATCAATTAGATCTGCTGGAAACAGATGTCTGAAGAAATCTGTTATCCTTCCCCTCCACATTCAATTTCCACTCTGCTAGAAAAGGAGGCAAGTCTCCATCAAAGTCATTCTCTTGGACTTTCCAAATATTTTTGCAAGCTCGAGTATGGTCAGGTGCCATGTGCCCATCTGCGGAACTTCCTCTTCATCCTGCCCCTCATCATTCTCACTTTCTGTATCCTGACTGTCTGTCTTCATCATCCGTTGTTCCTATGTCTCTGTTCGTCTCTGGCAGCCACCCATCATCACTGGACTAATCACTGAACTCATCATCACTGCACTCATCAATGAAATCATCATCACTGGAGCTGGATGGAATTTCCTGGATTATTCTGTACGCTGCCTTATTCTTTGCTGCATTTGAAGTCTACAAAATATGATAAAATAATTATTACAGTAACTCAACCTACAGCTGATCTGCTCAAAAATATATATATTTTAAATGAGTAGCTTATAAATGTAACAATTATACGCTTACTTAGAACCAAAACAGTCCCAAGAAATAGTGAAGCAATTTATGACTAATCTTAAAAAAATATAGTGGGTAATGCATGATGTCCACTTTATTTGACACATGGTTACTCGTAGTTTTCATAACAATTTCTTATTCCAAAAAGATAATATCATTCCCTAGATGTTACTGCATATCATCATATTTTTTTAACCTGTTGGGCTCTTCTAGCATAGAAGCACTGATAGGATATGCCAGCAGTGGTCGGCAGGGGTGGCAGTTTGTCTGCCATCTTTGATTCAGAGGAAATTTACTTGCAGTTGCACTAACTGAACACTGAATTGACCTCAATGGAGTATGGCAGCAGAGAGCACTCTAGAGGCTAATATGCAGTTCCACCATAGAAACCAATGCATTAAAGAGATATGTACGTTTTAGTAGCTGTCCACTCCAGTGACCGCTATGCATCAGAGGGTTAATCCAAGTTCCTCATACCTCATTATTTTCCAGCTGAAGACTTTAGCATGATTTTTCTGTTCTTTTGCTCCACTGTGGTTGCACCGATTCTAGCCTGGACACATTGCAATAGACATAACACACAATTTACCTCAGTTCTCCAGACATCTAGAAGGTATAATTTTACAGGAGACAGCCTTTACATTTTGCATTTATATTACACTTTTAACTCTGACAAGCGGAAAACAGCAATGCCGCTTCTGCTGTTTCTCTGCTTCCATCTTTCTATTCCTCTTATATATTTCTTTTCTTTTCACCAGTATCTGCTACCCAGTTTACTCTGATACCTTTAGACTTGTCTTTTTCAGACCATCAAACTTGTTTTTGTTACTGTGCCATGCTCTTGTACTGCTGAGGCCTTATTGCAAGTGTAAAAGGAACTGAGAAATATGTACTAATTTCTGTCATTCCCTATTTTTGCTTGATTCTTTGTTTGAATTTATATTACATCTGAAGTAATATCTGTTTGTGTGTGTGTGTGTGTGTGTGTGTGTGTGTGTGTGTGTCTACAAGTGTAATTAGATTTGTGTGTATCTCGTTGTCTCTGTCTGGATGTTAAAGATGTCAAGACGTGTATGTATACTACCATTTTACCTGTGGACTGTCTTTTTCTCCTTCAAGCTTAGGTCCGCTACCAGTTCAGTTCAATTTCATTTTATTTATATAGCACCAAATCACAACAGTTGCATTACGGCACTTTATATTGTAAGGTAAAGAACTTAAAATAATAAAGGAAAACAAAGAACACCATAACAATCAGATGACCACCTATGAGTAAGCGCTTTGGCAACAGTGGGATGGAAAATCTCCCTTTTAACCGGAAGACACCTCCAGCAGAACTAGCCGTGGGAGCAGTGGCTATCTCTTGTAACTGATAAAGCGGATAAAGGACAGGACAGAAACATGCCGTGAAAGAGAGCCAGAGACAACTAATAATTAAATGCAGAACAATATATAAACACATGAGTAAAAACAGGGACTTCACCCTCCACATCTTCTTGAGTGCCTCTCTCAGCCCTTGGTATTTCTTGAGCTTCTCATGTTCCTCCATCCTGATGTTGCTTTTCATTTGGTATAGCCACATCTATTATTATGGCTGTCTTCTTCTGCTTGTTACTCCTCCTTCCTGATCTACTGGTGGATGTTCGTTGTCTCATCCTGGACTGTGGTACTGCCACTCATTAGTCCCCAGCCTCATTCTTTTCGCTTAACATACAGCCTCAGGGTGCTGGACTCGCAGTGAAACCCTCCATGTTTGGTCAGGAGCTTCCTTGTCTTGATGTCAGTGGCTTCTACCTCCTCCTTTGTCAGGTTATTATCCCAGCAGGGGACCTGATCAAGGGCTGGGTGTAGGCGTTGAAAGCTCGAATCTTGTTCTTACCATTCACTCCTCAGGACTTGCCGGACCCTCTGCAAGTACTTAGTGGTTGCAGCTTTCCCAGCGGCCTCTTCGTGGTTCCCATTTGCCTGTGGGATTCTCAGGTTGTAGCTGTCCTCGATGTCTGCAATCCCTTCAGTTCTGACTACCTTCCATCTCTTTGTTATCATCTGACTACGCTTTTCCAGTCTGAACAACATTCCAATGTCATTGCTGTATGTCCTCGTTGTGGCGATCAGTGAATCAATGTCCCGTTCACTCTTGGCATACAGCTTGATGTCATCCATGTAGAGGAGGTGGGTGCCATTCCATAGTCGATATCCGTAGCCAGTCTGGTTAATGATTCGACTAAGGTGGTTTATGCCTATGCAGAACAGCAATGGGGACAGAGCATCTCCTTGATAGATCCCACACTTGATGGCAATCTGTGCTATAGGCTTGAAGCTGGCCTATAATGTTGTATGCCACATCCCCAGTTCCTGAGTTCCTGATGAAGGGTCTTAGGGTCCTGTTGATTTTGTACAGTTACAGGCATTTCAGGATTTGTGTGTGGGGCATCAAGTCATAGGCCTTGCAGTCTCCAGAGACTGCTCTGTCTATCAGCAGCTGGTGTTTCGCTCCTCTGATATTCTTGCCAATACCTTCCTATGCCCCACTCATGTATTGAGCCATATGCCTATTCATCTTAGTCGCTATGATGCCTAACAGGAGTTTCAATGTGGTACTGAGGCAGGTTATCGGCAGGTAGCTGGATGGGACCGATCCCGTGTGGTGGTCCTTGGGGATCAGGATCGTCCGGCCTTCAGTTAGCGATTCTGGGTGTCTCTCATTGACTAGCAGCTGGTTCATTTATACTGCTAGGTGCTCATGGAGTGTCAACTTGACATAACACCATTGGGAACAAAGACTTAGAGCAAAGACTGCAAGCCAGGCCTTCTTATCCACACTTATCCATCTCATGCACTTCTAGAAGAATGGTCAAAAATTCTCATCAACACCCCTAAACTTTGTGGAAGGCCCTTCCAGAAGAGCTGAACCTGGAAAGAGTGGGCTGACGTTATCTTAAAACCTATGGGATGTCATCCAAGTTCATATGCATGTGAAGGCAGACAAATGAATACATTTGGCAATATAGTGTATAAAGTGTTGAACAGAGGAAGGTACTTCAATTATTATAGGTGCTATAACACTCCTAGGCCATAACTATGACTCTGAAAAGCAATGCCAAATATCAGAATGGCATATGCGATGTACTGTAAAAGGTGTGAACATTTTTAATTAACCTGTTAACAAGCTTGTTGGTGAGATACAATAAACATCAATCTAATTATTACGGTGGCCCCTAGAGACAAAACACTTGCAAACTCCAAAACACTTGCAAACTCCAAAACACATGCAAATTCCAAAACACAACGGAAGTGCTCCAGGACGCTAGGGGCAGTGTTGAGCTCGATTTGCAAAATAAATGGCAAGTTTGTCTGTATGGGACGGTCTAGTCTCCGTCTCGCTTCCCAGGTTGCCTAGCAACCATGATACTAACCACTGGAAACGTGTCATACAACTTTGTTTGACAGAAATGAAGGAGAACATATTTTGTTAATTTGTTTGTTTGTTTCTACAAGAGCTTTGTGTGATTTGATAAGTATCTGAGGCTGAGACCACAGGACAGTAAAACATGATTTTTGGGCTTCATTTCTGTACTGAACAGTCATTTAAGATTAGTTAGTAAATAACAATTAGCTAATGTTGTTCATGAGACTAAAGTCATATCACTTTGGTAATGTAAATATAATATGGCCAATATTCTAGTTATTATATTAATCATTATTAGCTATTACAGCAGTGTGAATCATTCCTTTATTGGGTGAGAAAATCAGACCATGTCATAACTGCTTTAAGTCATACAGAATAGATATCAGAGCCTTAAACAGGCTGACTTCTGCTAAATGGGTCAAACTGGGCAGAAAGTATACAAACACATAACATCCTTATAAAATATGATATAACACTATAGATCAACTTACCTCAGAATATATAAAGCATATAAACAATTACAGCAATATGATGCAACAAACACAGCAGTACTACTAATCCAAAATACACCCTAAAAAATTATTCAGGGGCTTAGTAAATATCATTATAATTCTAAGTTAGATGACCTTGATTAAATCTTTGAAAATCACAAAAGTGTTATCTTGAGTTGAAAATACTGAAAAGAATGCTTAAATTTTCCACACCAGTTTTTGAGTTGAACTGAGCTCTTTTGTTCAAGTTTATTTAAAAGAAAAAATTCTGTATTTGAAACACAGGGTGCATTATTTAAATCTACTCAATATATCTCATAGAAAGTACTCATAATAACTGAGACACTGGTATTCATACTTATCATTGTCTTTAACTTTAATTATTAATGGTTCAAAAATCAATATAATTTTGTCCCCCAATACTAACTTAAAACTTTGAGTAAGACTAATGACCTTTGGCATGTACCGCACGCGAGGAGCATGGCCTCATGGGAGATTTTCTGCACGTTGAACGAGACAGACACACATCCACTGCAGACTTGGTAACGTTTTCAGGTAAGTGACCAATTCTTACATTAGCTGTCTTTATCCACACCGTTCTTTTATAACATGTTCTGAAGAAAGCGTTTGTCATGGTGGCTCACTTTTCGCAGCGTGTTTGTGCACGTTAATTTAAGTTTTCAACCCGTCTTCCAGTCAAGGCGGCGGGAAACCGCACCCTTTTATCCTTTTACGTTCTGAGTCGCTATCTGCGTTCCGGGTAATTTGACCGGAATGTCCCGGTACCAGCGACCTGACCGTTTAATTGGGGGCATTTTAGGAACCACGTGAAAGCAGGTGTGCTCAGACATTTCTAGAAAATGGCCCTGTTGAGTCGCGGTGCGGGAGCTGCGGTAGTCACGCGGCCTGACTCACTCTGTCAGGTTGTTCAGGAGGAGATGAACAGACGTCATCAATGGCTTTGGTAACTAAGAAGACCTGCCCGCGGAACAGTTCATAGCAGCAACCATGCTGCTTAGCTTTCTTGTTCTATGTGGGGTCTTTCAGAGCATATAAGACGCTGCTTTCAGCTTTGTCCCGAACAGGGCCAGTTTTTGAGAGAACACTGACAGGACCGCCCGGGTCAGCAGATTACCTCATCCAGGGCCGGTCCAAAGTACTATGGGGCCTTAAGTAAATTTAGACTGGGGGCCCTACTTCCTTTCAGATCCCAGAAAATAATGAAAAAAAAAAGCTTTGGTCCTTTTGGTCAAGCCAAAAGTACCATCATTTCCAGTATAGTTAGTATATAGTTAGTATAGTATAGTTCCAGAAACACTCAGTTTATTTAAATCCAGGTTGAAGACTCACCTATTCTCTGCTGCATTTGAATAAAGCACCAAATCCACACTTTTAAGCTTAAATTTCAAAACTTACATTTAACTACTGATTTTATCTACTGTTGTGATTTTATGTTTTGATTTTATATACTGTTTTGTTTGTTAGTTTGTTTGTTTGCTTGCTTTAATCAATTTTAAATCATGCTTTTTATTTGTTTTTGTTTCTCTGTAAAGCACTTTGAATCACCTTGTTGTTGAATTGTGCTATACAAATAAATTTGCCTTGCCTTGCCTAGTTACTCCCAATTTACATAAATAAATGTTTATTTCAATCCAAGCTAAACTTTCTTATAAGAGATTGGTGTTATGGCAGATTACTCAGTGACATGTTTTGTAATGATAAAGTTTTGATTTGTATTTTTTCAGCACCATCTTCACCACCAGGAAAAAAATCTGCATCAACTACAAAGTAAAGCAGGTAATTTTACTCAGAGGACTTGATGTGTTAAATTTTGGAAGGATATGATATTGTTTTATACAAGCTGAGTAGTGGATGGTGATACCACCTAAATATTTATACTGGTTTTGTGGTGGGTTATTTTAGTCATACAAATGCCAAATCTAAATTTTGAGAATTTTTCAGTTCGGTAAATATATTGATGAGTTCATGGCCTGTCATCCAGTGTCACCATGAGTATAGGCGCAGCCCTTTAAGTGGGTATTCCCCTTGTGCGCGCAGCACTGAAGTATTTTAGTCCACGCCCACCTGCTGTGTGGGCCTCACCCTGGTCTAGTATAAGTTACGGTGAGACCAGGAAATCGGCTCTACCGTTTTTCTTCAGCCAGCCAGAAGATGTCCAGCGAGACCATCCGTCTGTGTCCATCCTGCCAGACCGGCTACATCATGTCGTATGACCGACATGCCGTCTGCGTGGGCTGCCTCGGTCCTCACCATGCGGACCTTGCCCTCACACCTTAATCCTATTGCTGCTCCTGTTAGCTCCTCCCGCCAGAGGAAAAGCAGCGGAGGTCAGCCTTTTTCAAGGCTGATGCTGAGGAGGCGTTCCCACTAAGAGAGGCACTCGCTGGAAGAAGCCATCGAGTTCTTCGATGGTGGGCCGGAATTGGATGATTCCACCCACCGTGAGGAAAACGGCAGTGGTGGCAGCTCCACTGCCTCCCAGCTGGGCAGCCTGGTGACAGAAGGGTGGATGAGCCGACGCTCATCCACCCCTGGCCTTCACATGTCGGCAAGGACGCCGCTCCCAGTTGTTGGTGCGCTGCTCCTGGATCTGCCTGGCATCATCCAGGAGGCAGCTGGTGAGAAGGAACTTCCCGTCCCTCAGCCTGCTCCACCCCCATCTGATGATCGTGGCTCAAGAGTTGGGAGTTCGCCTTGTAATCGGAAGGTTGCCGGTTCGAGCCCCGGCTTGGACAGTCTCGGTCGTTGTGTCCTTGGGCAAGACACTTCACCCGTTGCCTACTGGTGGTGGTCAGAGGGCCCGGTGGCGCCAGTGTCCGGCAGCCTCGCCTCTGTCAGTGCGCCCCAGGGTGGCTGTGGCTACAATGTAGCTTGCCATCACCAGTGTGTGAATGTGTGTGTGAATGGGTGGATGACTGGATATGTAAAGCACTTTGGGGTCCTTAGGGACTAGTAAAGCGCTATATAAATACAGGCCATGATCTGGCGGGAAGGTATGGCTCCACTCACTCTCGTTGCCCAGATCCCATCTGGCCTCAGTTCCCAGGGATGATGACCAACCTCTCTGAGGCAGCAGCAGAGCCAGCGAAGATTAGAGCGCCGGTCTCTACCTAGGGCTTCACAGAGGGCTTCACAGACCGGAGTTTTCCGCCTGTTCCCCCTCTGGAGCCGAGCCTCGCTTCAGTTTTCGGCACCAAAATGACCAAGGTCGTTGGACAGCGACCGGCCCATCCCGCCAAACTTGACCAGCTGATAGCAAGGTTCACTGATCGCGCACATCAATGCACTGTTCAGTCAGCTGCATTGACTAACAACACTGATTTGCTAGCGTTTGTCATCTCCAGGAAGGTGGAGGAAGCAGAGCTGCCAGAGGAGCTGAAAGGCTTTCTCTGTAAAGCCGCTGACACGATTCTGAATATGTGCGCCACTTCAGCGGTGTGTTCCTCTCGCATCGCTGCCTGGCAGACGATGGTTCAGAGGGCAACCTGGCTCCGCCTCTTCCCTCTAAGATTATACAATCTCACAGGGAAATAGTGCAAGCAATTCATAACATAAAATTTAGAAGCTTAGTGGAAGATAATACTTTATGTTGAGGGTTTAGTCTGCATACTGAACAACTCCACTTATATGGATTTATGTCTGGATGTGTAAATTAATCTTTTGCATGTTAGAAAATAAGGTCCAGGTTGCAAAAAATGGTAGATTTTTTTTTTTTTTTTTTTTTTTTTTTGATTGAATCAGAATTTTGGCCTTCAGATTTTTTGTCCTCTCCCATCCAGGTCAGTGCAGCGTTTCATAGGATCACGACCCTGAACCTTGAACCAAAGTTCATGTCATCGTTGGACTTGTATTCATCCAAACTCCTGTCCTTGTTTCAAGCCAAGAAAGGTGCTGCTGGACAACGCCACAGGGCACAGTTAAACCTTCTGCTTCAGGTAAGGAAGATTGCATTTTCTAACCACAAAAACGTTCCAACACAGCATTGAAGAGGCCCTTCCACTAAAAACGGCTTTTCTTAGGTTTCTGTTCAATATTTTAGCTCCACAGGTGTTCTTACCTTGATGGTGGGTGTGAAAACAGGTCAACAACAGAAAAAAAATAGTTATGTTTAAGCTAGAAATGGTAAGTCATGTTTTAAATGTGCAAATTTTGCCTCAGTTGAGACTTCCTGTTTTACAGAGTGGAAATTCCATCGAGAAAAAACGAGAAGTCATCATCAGATGTTTCATTGACCATCTGGGAGAGGATCCAAGTGCCTTAATCAAAACCTTTGAGGTTGGTGCAATAAATCTGTTTTAGGAATATTAGTACCGTATTTCCCGGACTACAAAGCGCACCTGAATATTAGCCGCACAAGCTAAAATCAGGGGAAAATCCTGGTTTGTACATACATTAGCCGCACCTGACCAAAAGCCGCAGGTGTTTCAATGTTGACTTATCATATGTAAGAGAATATGCACAAAGGGAATTGTCAGGAAAGAGATGGCTGTTTGGAGACACACCCCTTTTATTAATATCTTGAAAAACAAGTTATGGGTACATATTTGCATAACTTTTTAGGTATATGTACAAGTAGCGGTAATTACAAGTAGGACACATGTACTGTGCTTCATAAATGAGTAACAAATGTAGTACATAACAATAACCTGCAGCACACCAGAAAAATAGATTCAGACTACCTTTTAGGCTCAGGTGCAGCGACACGGCTTTAACAAGAAGAAAAGTCAGTCATTCACCACCATCTTTCTCTTCTTCCTGCGCACTGAAACCACCAAAGTCCTCTTCTCCAGTGTCGGAAACGAACAGGCTCAGGATGGCTTCGTCATCCACTCTCCGCTTCTCTCCTTCGTTGTCACTTTCAAAACCAAAGAAATCCTCATTGTCAGTGTCAGAGTCGAACACCCTCAGAAGGGCCGTGGCGGTGTCCTCCTCTCCATCATGCAACAGTCCAGCCCTTCAAATCCGTTGGTGATCGTGGATGTTTTCACACTTTTCCACGCTGTCAGAATCCACCGGTGGAATTGAGCATAACTTGCTTTTCGCAAGTTTATCACCGCTCGTCATCCACGCCTCCCGCTGAACGCGTAGCGCTACTTTGAAGTTTGTTTTTCGCGCTACTTGTACGGCACTGTGTTGCCTGGCGGATGGACATGTGACCAACATACCACTCTTGAACCCCGATACTGTGTGTCTGATCACATGCCCTTCCGCCAGGCAACAGCGGAACAAACAAAACAAATCTTACGATATGACAAAAATCATGGACAATCCAGAGAAAAGCCGCACCTGACTAAAAGCCGCAGGGTTCAAAGCTGGTGCAAAAAGTAGCGGCTTATAGCCCGACAATTACGGTAGTTTATTTTAGCTTGTGAGATCATAGAAAAGTTTTAAGATACTGTTCTAAAGAAGAAAAAAAAACACTTCAAAGCATACAAAAGAATAGCATTTGCATTTGCTATTGCTATAAGATTTTGGAGCACAGTGTCTACATATTATGAGTACCGGTGATGTCATACAAATGAAACTTTTTGTTTCAATGTTTGGAAATATGTGAGCTTAAAACAGTTGTTTCTCTTTTTAAAGGACGGTGCTGATGCTGTCTTTGTTGAAGAGGCTTTGGCTGAGGAGGTGATGAAGATTTACCTGCTGCAGAATCAAGACAGGTCAGGCGAACCTACTGATGTGGGTATTGTTATTGAAGGCGTTACTGTTCTGGGCAAACTTGGGAATCTGAGCAAAGCCTGTTGCTATCTTTTGGGACTGTGCTATGCTCTGGATCTGAAATACCCCAAGAATTTCAAATGCACATTTGAAGCATTTCGAAAAGTGTTCATGGAGCTGGATCCAGGAAACCTTTCTGTCAAGGTTCAAATACTGAAAAATGACCTCTGTTCATTGTAGACAAAATTTCACAGGGCTGTTCTTAAAGTGTTAGACTTGTTAATTGACATGTAATGCTCATCAAAAGGTTCAGTTGCGACATTACATTGTTTTGACATTCCTGTTCATAAATAATGTTTGTACCATAAACTGTGTTTTTAACTTTCCAGATTCACATTAAGGTGTAAATGGGAGAGTATCATTATGGGTGTTTTTTGGTCACTCTTTAGTTATAATCTTCCCAATTTTTTGGAATCAAAATAAGATGTTCAAAAACTATGTCACAGTGCAAATGGTTTTTTTTTCAGGATTTATATCTTTTTGGGATCTTAATTTTATTTTTGTCATTTGACCTTTTCTGAAAAGGTAAAGCACTGCGTTCACTTGAGCCACTTTTATTCTTTGTATGGCAGGTACATTTTTCTTGTTGTTAGCATCAATATGCCAGTTTTACAGAGTTTTATCAAGCATGCCAATTTGGATGCAATTTTATTATATAAGGCTGTTGTGACTGAAATTTTATCCAAGTTTTATCCACTGAATGTAGAACAGATTTCAGCTCACTGTGTTCAGAGAAGGAATCTGCTAAATGTGTGATTCACAAAAAAGCTGTTTAAAAATAAATCATTGTGAACAATGTTGAATTGACGTGGTTCTTTTTTCCTGTGTGTGTGTGTGTGTGTGTGTGTGTGTGTATAAATAAAATAAACACTTAATTGTAATTAACGTTTTTGCTTAAATTAACTTAAAAATATTAAGTAAATTGCACCATTATTTAAAAACAAATAATTGTAATGGTGTAGGTTAAATGTGCCAAGCATTTCAGCATTTCCTAATTAATATTTTATGTAGTTTGAACTTTTGGTTACTGTTGTTTTAACTTAGATTTTCAATTGTATTTACTCAATTTTGTATGTTACTGTAACATCTTTAATTGTTCATAACAACTTATTCCATTTTAGTTGGATTTACTCAATTAATAAGGTGTATTTAAGAGATGTGATTGTTTTTGCATTTACTCATTATTTTTGAGTGTAAAAGTGTTGCACCAAAATATTTAAGTAATTATCAGTTTTAGTTCTTAGAGTGTACTCAAAGCTTCATAGAACTGAAACAAACATTTATTTTTAGGTCCATTCTGCTGCTGATACATACTTTAGGTTTCTGAATATTAAACTTGTTGCTGCCTTTCATAGTGTGTAACTTGAAGGCCCTGAGTACTTTCTCCCACACTGAAAACACTGGGAGGATAAAATTATTTGAACATTACCTAATAAGACTGATTCAGGACAGACATTTAGTGATTCTAAACTTTTCTAGCAGTCCTTCACAAACAGGGAACAGTCTGTCTATTCTCTCCATCTGTCAGCTGCTGCTGGCTCTTCCTCCTCCTCTTCCTCTTTTTTTTTTTTTTTTTTTTTTGTGTCCCGTTTGGATCTTTAGCCATCAGAATTGTTGTCTTAAGGCCAAGAAAGATGCCAAGCGGATTTATTTTACCAAGTGGATCATCATGGCCTTGCCATATTGGTCCATTTGATTGACTTTTATTATAATTATGAATTTATTTTATTTTCAGTTGCTACAAACGGGACAGTCATGACTGGGGGATAGGACAGGGAGAAAGAATGAAAGAAAGAGAGGGAGAGAAAGAAAACCAAAGGGGAGAAGAGACGGTGAGAAGGGGGGGAAGAAAGAAGAAAAAAAACAAACAACAAAAAAAAACAAAACACCTGGGTCACCTGTATGGAGAAAAAAACAGAAGAGAAAGCAAACAACAAAGAGCAACATAATAAAAAAAACGGCACCATCACAATAAACTAGCTAGCAGTAAATATCAGTAGATACTAAGTAATAAACGATATTGTGCAGCACGCAAGATAGACAGCGCACAATGTCCTTTGAGGCAGCAGCCAAGAAAGCTGTAGTCCGCGTCTGTGAATACCCGTGTGTACACCTGTGTGCATACCTGTGTGGATCAGCATGCTTGCATTCCAAAGGTTTCTCCATGTAACGATCTGCTAGGGAGTGTGGGGAGCCACAGCCCCGTCCTCCAGGGTATGAAGCAGGTATGGAGGAGATCAAAACTCCAGACATCCAGAGGCCCCCAGAACACAAGAGACCAAGGAAGACCAACAGAGGGGCAGCCGCGTCACTGTCTCAGTAAGAGCTGAGGAGAGTCCCAGATGAGGGCTCACTCAGCAGCCGCGGAGCAGAAGCCAGGGGGAGTTGCAGTGACGCGCCCGTGAGCTCCGCCGGCAGCCAGCTGTGCCTGAGTGACCGAGCCCCAGGCCGAGAGGCCGGGGGCACCCCACCTCCGAAGTGGCCCGAGCGAGCCCCAGGCTCCAGGCCCCGATAAGTGGCCGCCAAGGAGTGAGCCGGTGTGTACCCGGACGCCCACCCCCAGACACAAAGACCCACCAACGCACCGACACCTGAGGGAGTCCGCCACTGGCAGGGGAAGTGGTGGTGGGTGGAGATAGGCCTCCAAACCTTGGAGGGCCTGAGATGTCCACAGAGAGGTGGCGTCTGATACCTGACATATAGACACAGACATACAGGCACACACAGACACAAACATCCATTCCCACCCGCATGCTCTCATATGCACTTACTCCACACTCAACCAACGTGGAGACAGACATAAAGAGATGCTGTACACACGATCACACTCCCCAAGCGTACTCTACGAACCGGGTCTAGGTACCCTTGCCCCTGGAGGGGGGAACTGCACCCAGACCCAGGTGGTGTTACCCTTTTCCCTGCGGTGGGGAGAGGCAGACCGCCCCGACTCCGCAGCAGCAGGGAGGCCCCACACTCCAGACCGCAGTCGGACGGCCAACTCCTCCTAGCCCCCCCGCTCCAGCAGGCCGCAGAGAACAGGGTGAGAGAAGACTCCAAACCTCCCTCCACCCGCTCATTGTAGTGTTGATGCATGTGTGTTCTCCCTCCTCTTCCTCACACACTGCTGAGTTTGTCCTGGTGGATCATCATGGGTGCAAAGCCTCACAGATGATGTACAGCAGTGGGTCCCTCAGTCTGTCCTCACTCTAGACACTTGCAGTTGTCACACATGGAAATCAAATGTGTGATAAGCTGCAGGATTCAAACACAAGTGTAACTTATAAATGAATGTTCATACTTTTATTCCACAATCAGAGAGAAAGAAACAGAGAGAGAGTGCAGGACAGACAGACAGGTGACAGTCTCAGGTGTACACACTGCTACAAAACAGCACAAAAGAAGAAGGATTTAGTGTTTGTGTTATTACGAAACAAAAAGAGTTCCCAGATGGTACAGTGGACACGTGTGGCTCCTGTGATTAAAACATCTTTCTTTCAGCTTAATGAGTGAACCATCAGCTCGTTCAAACACACGTTAAAGTCCGTTTGGCTCGACACCACCGAACAGAGGCAGCAATATAACAGTGATGCTGCAAACCGAGCAGCATCACTGACTTTCAGCTTGTTGTTTTTGTGGATATATGACTGACTTTAATTATCCATAAAATCATCACATTCTCTGTAAGATTAAAGTCAACTATTGAACGGCGTATATTTTGAAGTAAAGGCTTTAAAACCAAGTTAGTACAAACATTGCTAATGTCACATAACTTTCCCAACATGTGGCCAACAGTAATGTTTTAATGTTCTTCATTATAAAAACATTTGCGCATAAATAAGTGACATAATATTCAGTACTTACTTCTGAAAGCTTACTCTTCGGCGGCTCCGTTTCTGCCGTTTTTTTCGGCAAAATTATCCACACCACCACCGCACTATGAAATCTGGGATATGTTGGGCCCATCCTTAAAATTCAGGGAAATTAAGGACGCATTTGAGGGCCGCATTTCGAGCAGCCTTTGAATTGGGACAGCCTTCGTCGTGTCGCTGTGCCGTAATCGGCCTTAAAATGCGGCCTTTAAGGCTGCAGACCCTGAATTGGGATACAGCCCAAATCCGGTCATTGGTACTTCCTGGCTTGTGTAGTTACTAGGTAACAAAAGCTCAACACTGCCCCTAGCGTCCTGGAGCACTTCCGTTGTGTTTTGGAATTTGCATGTGTTTTGGATTTTGCAAGTGTTTTGGATTTTGCAAGTGTTTTGGATTTTGCAAGTGTTTTGGAGTTTGCATGTGTTTTGGAGTTTGCAAGTGTTTTCGAGTTTGCAAGTGTTTTCGAGTTTGTATGTGCTTAGTCTCTAGGGGCCACCGTAAATTATTAATCTCAGCACAAAAAATGCTAACAGAGAGTTCATTCCACAGGGAAAAATCAATGTTTCTAGAAAAGCGCACAGGGATCAACAGCAGAGTAAGAGAGGTTTTAAATCCGGTTTTAGTTAGGTGACTGTAACTCTGTTTTGACTGTTTGCTGGTTTTATCTGTTTTATGGCCACTTTCAATGTATTTTCTTCATAATGAGAGTCACAGTTGAAGAATCTTGAACAGTGTTTGCAAACTATAATGCATGTCTGGACAGAGTGATCCGGGTTTATATTGTATGCTCTTCAAAAGCACACTAAAGAATGCACAGTTACTGCTTAGCCATTTATGTAAAAATTACCAGCGCTTAATGCATGAAAAAAAAAACAGTTCTACATTTTATAGATGTGAGAAACGTGTATTTGAAATGTGGCATAAATTAATGCATAAAGATGCAATAATTCTTTATTCTCATTTTCTTATGCTCTTACAGTTGAGAATGGCATAAAACAACTGGAGAGTTGAATGAGAGGAGGTGCTGATCTAGCAAAGTTAGAATCGTAATCATCACCTTTATTAATGTGGTATGAAAATCATTCTGCTGTAGTGATGTTTCATAAAAGATGAAGGATGCCTCAGTGCTTCCCTGGAAACATTTTGTTTACTTCAGACTGATAATCAGCTGCATTCAGCTGCAAAATTGGACCCAATTGATCTGTAGTGCTGTATTTAGATGGTGGCCTAATTGTCCTGTCTAATTTGTCATTGATAGCCTCATACTAATGCAAAGGAAAATTGCTCTAGTTGTCTTACAACCTTCATGAACAATTAAAACTGGAGATGGAACAAATACAGACAATACATGACACTCTCAGATGCAGTTTATATTGCCAGCCAGAACATAATTGAAATTTATAGATAATAACTTATAACTAATCCAGTAATATTCAGACTGACTGTACTGACCTCAAAATTTTGTTATTTCAGTGTAAAACATGTTTTATGTTCTGTGATATTACCAAGTTTTTGCATAAGTAAATGAGAATAATTCATTTTTTAACAGACTAATTAAAGTAATACATCTAGAATGTAAATGTAGACGTCTTTTGGAAATAAAATAGTCTTTGTGCTAATGGCATAATCAATTATTTTTGTTCTTGCAACGACATGCCATGGTTCCTGACCAGTGTTGGTCAAGTTACTTGAAAAAAGTAATCAGTAACTAATTACTAATTATTTCACCCAAAAAGTAATCCCGTTACTTTACTGATTACTTATTTTCAAAAGTAATTAATTACTTAGTTACTTAGTTACTTTTTAAAAACACGATTTACAACCTGAATAGGTGATAAAGCGATAGATCTTTCAGCCCAATATGATTTACTCATGAAAGTGCCCACTTTCTCATCACTTTCATATATTGTTTTAGTATGTATCCAAAACATACAAGTTTCATTTATAGAATTTTTCAAGGGATCTTATATCTATTTTCACTCTTTTATGCTTTTCATACAAGTTTCACACAAGACAGATACAAACTTTATAAGATTTATATATATCTTTTCCATATGGGTAGGCTGCTACCCCACGACCAGGCCCTGGATAAGTGGAAGAAGATGGGTGGATGGGAGGGTGGACTTTTTATTCTATGCTTCTTTTTTTTTATCCTGATTCAAAAATGTGACATTCCCAAAATGCAGGTCATGTAATGAATAAATATGACAATATGAATAAGTAAATTAATACTAATAGCATTTAAGTGTTGTACACTTCAAGCCGGCCTAGTTATTATCTCAGTCTTTGTCATCCAATAAATCTTTCCCAAGGAATTACACATGCCAAAGGGATTATACATGCTTTTCCCATGGTGCTTTACTTCCTGTTCCTGCCCACAGTACAAAACTACTGATTTATAAACAGTGGCGTACAAGTGCAAGAGCTGTGATTTCCCATGCTTACGTGAGGAGTTTTCCAAATTGACTGGTTCCAGATGTTCCTGTCATCTGCCTCAGAGTCATGCCAGCAAGGGTTCAGAATGTGGAGTCATCACATCATTCATGTAGACTTTAGATCCTGGAATGGCTTAGCAGGAAATTGGAATATGTTTTTATGCCACACTTTATATAGTATATATTCTTAAATATTTGTATACATAAGTAAAAGCTAAAGTAAAAAGGATTCATATGTATTTTAACATCATAAGCTCATCTTAAACATCAACAACAAGTTAATATTTATTATCATAAATTTTGCACAAAAAAGTAAGAAAATGTGCATTTGATCAATTATTTCTTTTTGTAACATTGCTTAATGGCAATAAATCTGGGAAAGGCTCTGGTAAAGGTTGGAAAGGCTCTTTATTTTCACTTACATGGGTCAATCCCATAGATACATCAGCTCAAAACATCAGTTCCTGCCATATGGTGACCAAGAAACCCAAAGCTTAGTCAGCTTGTACAAAGCAAAATGGGTCAAAATGCCTCCTGAGATGTGCGCAATCCTAATGTTTTGTGTCATGTGCCTTCCTAACTTTTATGTGTTTTTTTTTCTAAATTTGTGAATTATATTGTGTCTCTTTCCATTAAAATAAAACTATCATAAAAATTAGAGAAGGTTAGAGACTTTTCTTTGTAAGTGATCATACTTAGAAATTCAGTACAGATTAAACAATTACAGCATTTCCCACACTACAGGTAATGATTAACAGTTTAAACATAAAAATCATCTCATGCTACTCCATGCACATCTCTGGCCACATCAATAAACACTTCCTTGGTTCCTTCCCAAATTTCTCGGCCTCCAAGTAGTCACACTGTCCAGGAATTTCCTTAATTTATCTCGATTTGCTTTTCCCCATCTTTTCTTATTGCCCACCCTCAGTGTTGGGGAGTAACAGAATACATGTACCGCCGTTACGTATTTAAAATACAAAATATGAGTAACTGTATTCCGTTACAGTTACCGTTTAAAAAGGTGGTATTCAGAATACAGTTACTTTGTTGAAATAAATGGATTACACTGCGGTACTTTCCTGTTTCATTTTGTTGCGGGTCAGGACTGTTTGGGTTTCGTTTGACAGCTGTTGTTCCAGGTGGCAGCGTTACGGTTGCCATGGTTACAGGGCAACGCTCTCTCTCTCTCTCTGCGACTGTGTGTTTCCTGGGTGAGAGAGCGCCTTTTCCTTGTTGTTGTTGTTGTGCTAAGCTAACAGGCAGAATGCTACAAGCATAGCTCTAAAGAATGTAGCATCATGGGCAGTGTAGTCCGTGTTGCAGGGAGAATGGACTGCCATACACGTTATGTGTCTGTGAGCGAGGAGGGAGAAAAAGGGGAGTGGAAAGGTACGAGCTGTCATCGAGGAAAAACGGGAGCTGGAAGCATGTAAATATAATAATAACCACTGCAGCCAAGAAGAGTGCCTGACGAGCCCAGTTGTAAGTAAGCTATTAAGACTCGACTGTACGCCGTGTTCGTGTTTTCCTCCGAAAACAATAAGTTCCGTTGGAGCAGCCTTTCAACGCCTCTCTCTGTCTCTCGCAAGAAAAGTTGACCCACACAACAAAGTAAAGCTAGTTTTCGGCTACGAGCCGACAGGGACCCCGCCGTATTAGCCAGAGGTCCCTTTACTACAGTTCGGAGTCGCGGATCTTCAGTAACAGTAATAAATCACACAGCAATAGTACATTCACGTTGTTGTAAAAAGCATGATAATATATTAAGTAATCCAAAGTATTCAGAATACGTTACTGTCATTGAGTAACGTAACGGAATACGTTACAGAATACATTTTGGGGCATGTAATCTGTATTCTGTAATGGAATACATTTTAAAAGTAACCTTCCCAACACTGCCCACTCTATATGCCCTCAGCCTCCTGGTAAAAGATTTGGATTTTCCTTGGTTTACTGCACCGGCTAATTACTTCTGTGACCATTACATTAAACCGTGCTATCCAAGTAGACAACTGTGTACTGTATGAAGAACTATAGTGTATCCTTTGAATCCAAGTTTATTTATTGGTGATGCTCAAATCTACTAAATAAAGAGATGAAAGAGGACTTAGATATAGGAGGTAAGAAATAAAAGTAGGTGGGGGGGGGGGGGGGGGGGGTGTGAGGAAATGAAATGAGCCAGCCAGTTTGTGTTTGTGAAAAAGACACAAATTAGTTAATATAATATGATAAAATATGATATAATATAATATAATATAATATAATGCTTTTTACAACTACGTGAATGAATGAAAAAATAACATTTCAAATTAATTAACAATAATTCTAATTTGGTTGGTCTTGGTTAAACACATTGGGAACAACTTGGTATTCAGGTTCAATTCAAGGATACTTTGGGATGCAAACTGGAGCAACCAGGGGTCGAATCACAAACCTTCCAATTAGTAGACAACTCACTCTATCTCAACCACAGCCACCCAAAAATACACATCAAAACTGGTTTTGGAATCAGTAAAGCAGGCTACACCAAGCAGTAGTCTGCTCCAGGAAAATATGCAAACTCTACCAAGTTTTCCTAGAACACTGTAACTATATTTAACTAAATATTAGTAGAGGTGGATAGATAGATTTATACAGACATTTTGAATGCACCACAACTGTACCTTGTTTTGCTAAATGATGATACTAAGTCTATTGCCATCCATTCAACTGTGTTGCTGTGAGCTGTGTGAATTTCACAGACAATGACTTAAATGGGTGGGGTTTTCAGTGAAGAAACAGTTAGAAGACAATATTAACTATGTGACAGGAGGCCTGAACTTCACCACCCAAAGAATAAGTGCATCTGATATTATGAAAAAGGCTTTGACTCAAAATATGCTAATTTATTTCTCCAGATAATCAGCTTCTGGAACCAAATGAGCTTCCCAATGAAAAGACAGAGATAATAATCTATTAGACTAATTGTGAAGACCTAGACATCCCCTGTAGTCAGTTCTGACTCGATATCTGACAGATTAAATTCTGCAGGCATTCTCTATTGAACCAAAGATAATCTCTCCTCTAATTGCATCACTTGATGTTTGATATCCCCCGTGGGAAACCAGCTAATTTGCACAGTGGTCACTTTTGTATGTTTATTTTGCAGCACTTTGTTCTTACTTGGGTTTAAGACCAAGAAATATGTCACTTGCACTACAGCAGATGGGCAACAGTTTGATGCCATGCCAGGAAAAAAAGCAAAACTGTTCTCAGACAAGTTCATATTACTTGGGGCTAGTAATGTCTTTAAATTGGTGCCGATCTACCACAACTGCCATAACCAAAAAACAAAAAAACCCAATCAGTTTTTGAATAAAATTAACACTAATCTGAATAAGTCACTTGGATGAGTGACGAAACGTTTCTCCCACAAAACGCGACGTCCAGATGAACAGAATCAACTTTTGGAGATTAACGCTCCTCTGTTGATAACAGGTCAAAAATATATTTTTGATCACCAAAATCAAAAGCAAGTATATGTATTATGTACTTTACTTTTACTTTAACTGTAGCAGGTATGCAGTAAAAATGCATTGTGTGCAATTAGCTAAACCATTGTAATAATAATGTATACTTTATTAATCCCCATAGGGAAATAAGTCCTCTGCATTTAACCCATTCACTCAGTGAAGCAGTGGGCAGCCACCAATCCAGCGCCTGGGAAGCAGCGTGTAGGGACTGTACCTCCCTCAGGGGTACCTTAGGGTAGCCGTTCAGTGAATTCGAACTCCAGACCTTCCGATCATGGGGCGACTACTATAACTACTGAGCTATCCCTGCCCTCTTGTTGTTGTGATCCTACTGTTTTACATAGATGCTGTTGCAATGGATGACATTGCTCTTGCATTAGCACCTAGTATAGAACTCTCAATACATAACTTCATCCATAACTCCTTACTACCTCTAGATTTAAAGCATAATAAAATCCATAAGTGAATATGAATATTTACATGTGACAGGTTATAGCAGGCCTCTCTTTTATTGTTGGCTTGTAAATATAGTCAGTGAACACTAAATATAATGCAATGAAAGTTTAGAGATTTTAATAAAATCAGGAAAAAAAATCCAAGGTATCAAAGGTTTACAATAACACTATAGACTCTGGGTTATCAGGTTGACTATGGTCCAGATCCTGGCTCAGAAGCCATTTTGGACTTATTAGAGTCTGACAGACCTTTCCTATTTTAATTTGCACACATTTTCTCATATTTTTGGCTGGGTTATTCCAGGCTACATAGTTCTTTCCCTGCACATTTGAAACACACCAACCAGTCACGTGCATTCTAACTCATCCCAAGTGAACAGTAGGGTTAAAGCTGCTGTTTGTCATAAACCTGGCAGTTTTGCCCAAGGGATGGACTCAAACACAGACTCTGGTGAACTATTTACAGAGATTTTATTCAACCGGGGAACCAAACAAACACAAGGAGGGAGACTTAGGGGGAAGGAAATAACTGAGGTGACAAGACGGCGACTGACACTGGATTTACGGAGAGGAGTGTGGCGACAAGGGAAGGAGGGACAAGGGGGGTTCTGCAAGGAGACGGAGAAACAGCTATTTGTTGGGTGTGTAATCAGGCAGCGGAGGCGACGTCTGGGTTCAACACTTTATTTTAGGCTTTACAGCGGAGCTCCATCTTGTTCTCGCTCTCTACTTTCTTCTTTCCTCTTTCTCTTACCCAGCCTCATTAGCGACACCCCTGGTCTGACAGGGTAACAGCATGTACTAATTTTCTTCCCTTATTATAGAACCTTGTAAACACAACACTATTGTCTTGTGGTTAGGAGCAACTGACTGAAGGGAGTTTGCTGGTGAGCTTTGTTCTCCTTAATTTGCAGATCCAGTTTTAGAGAGTCCTAAGGAGGGTAGGTCAGTGGAAGTCAGCTCACAGTCCGAGAATGTGGGGTGTAGTGGCAGGTTGGAGGGCAGGCAACCAGGTAGGAGAAGGAGCCAGAGATCACCAGGGCAGGTAAGTTCACTCCTGATGGTTTGATTTATGGATACGTCAACCCTAGGGAGGATAAGGTTACTCAAGGAAAAGGCAATTATTTTAACTACAAGAAAGAGTGATCTAATTACTGCCAGATGGCACACAAGAGACTAGCAAGGTATGGCAGACTGCTCTGGGTTTAAGAAGCCCTCCGGCTGATTGCACGTACACGAGGTCCAGGTGAGACATAGGAGGGTCCACCCTAAAGGGGTGGACAGGAGACCGACAGCCACAAAACACAAACACCGTGGACACTCCCATGGACCATGAACGTTTTAATACTTGCAGACACTGTTTACATTTGAATTGTAAAGGGAGAAAGAAGAAAACGGAAAGTGAAACTACCCCTTTTCTTTTTTTTTTTAAATTGAGCACTTTATTTGAAGACAACTTTCTCAAAAGGTCTTTATTTTCAAAAGTAAAAGAATCTGTTTTATAATGATATCGTTATTATTTAATTTGACAATTCAAGTTTATATATACTTGAGACCCTGTTGCTGAATACATACAGAGATCAATAAAACTATTAGGCTACTTCAAAATATACAGCTGAAAAAAATTTAAGAACTTAGGGATAAAACACTTGGGAATCAGATCAGAGTTCAATGGGTGAAAAAAAATCATACTGAATATCTATACTGATATGGACTGTGTACTGGGTTAGGAACATAAGGATGCTACATCGGTTGATGAAAATGAAAATGATCAACCAACAGAGGGCTGAGTTCAAAAACACTCAAAAATGATCAAAAACAATTCAGCTCAAAACTATTATTGCAGCAGCAGATTTTCTCTAATTTGAACTCCTTAAATTGTAATTAAATACCCCTGGTCTCAGGGGCACTCCATCACGACATGCAAATCTAAAAATAGACATAAATTAATACTTTCCAAACTAAAGCAGTCTTTCGCCTTCATGAAACTCATTACCTGTCAAATAACATTTGCATCCATCCTTTACATAACTGAAATTTTGTGACTGCATTCAGTTATTGTCATTGAAAGCAGTCCTTGTTTCAAAGCTCTACAAGTACGTGAGGCAAGCTACCACTGGTTTCATTTTCACTGCTCTGACATCACTTATGGCCAACAATTGGTATGTAAACACAGCTAGCTTTACCAAGTAAATGAGCTTCAGTGATTTAGAATAGTAACAGATGTAACAGACACTTTCCTTTCTCTAGCCACCTTGATCAACATGTGTGATGTATATAAGACGAAAGATGAAAAAGTTGTCAATAATGTATTTCGTACATTAGCAAGGAACGGTGGGATGATAATGATGGAGATCGATGTCTCGTTCACTCTTGGCATACAGCTTGATGTCATCCATGTACAGGAGGTGGCTGACAACTGCTCCGTTCCGTAGTCGGTATCCGTAGCCAGTCTTGTTAATGATCTCACTGAGGGGGTTCAGGCCTATGCAGAACAGCAGTGGGGACAGAGCATCTCCTTGGTAGATCCCGCACTTGATGGTGACTTGTGCTATGGGCTTGGAGTTGGCCTCTAGTGTTGTACGCCACATCCCCATTGAGTTCCTGATGAAGGCTCTTAGGGTCCCATTGATCTTGTACAATTCTAGGCATTCCAGTACCCAGCTGTGGGGCATTGAGTCATAGGCCTTCTTGTAATCAATCCAGGCAGTGCACAGGTTGGTCAGTCTGGTCTTGCAGTCTTGGCTGATTGTTCTGTCTACCAGTAGCTGGTGTTTTGCGCCTCTGGTATTCTTGCCAGAGGCGCAAGTGTTAGAAAGCCCACTGTTTACACATTATTTGCTTGGTTGAAGTGTAGTGGTTTGTTTATAGATAGTGTTTGCGCTGCGGAAATTGATATGTCCTACGTCATTGAACTCACCATATCTATGCTGACGCTCCTTGAATGCACCACTCTGTGCCGTGTGCTGCTAGTCTGCCTTGTAGCTGCTGATAGCCAGCATTGCTCCTTGTGTCCTCTCATCAGCATTTCGTGGGTTTTGGTTTATTGCTGTGTGTGAATGCCGGAAGGTGGGTTCTGTTTACATGATGTTCCGTATGTCAGATGCTATTGTGTGTATTTGTTCCCTCGTGACTATGCTAATGTTATCTTATGCTAATGCGCTAAGACGCTATGTAAGCTACTAAGCTAGTTAATGCTAATTATAAATCTTGTGTAATTATTGAAGTTGTTATAGATGTGAGTGTTGAATACAGTTCCTTGTGCTATCTCTGTGCTAGAATAATGTCTGGGCATGTTGAATGTTTTATGTGTGCTGTACTGATAGTTGCTTTATGTATCGTTACTACAGACCACAGCTGAATAAATCTCCTAAACTTGGAAGCTGCCTCCGTGTTCTTTAACCGGAACACACCCACCATACCTTGCCGCTCTAAATCAAATCAGCTAAACTCCCGGAGACAACATTCTCTCCATTTTATGGTCCTTCGAGCCGGAGTAGAGTACTGATTAAGGTATGGAACAGACAGATGTCCAGGCTGACTCAGCACCCCCACGTGTTTCGCAGAGAGAGCGACGGCCACCTACTTACCTGACCGATTATGAGGTTTCAACACTCCCTCTTGAGGGACAAACTCAAACCAGGCAACCTGCTACTGCTTCTCAGTGTTCACATAGTGGTAAAACACGCTCATCCCAGAGGAGCTCCAGCTCCAGATCCACAAGAGCATCACGCTCGTCGATAGGCAGATTCCCTTCCCACGCATTATCAGACCTGGAAACAGCCCAGCTCGAAGAGCGAGTGAAGCAGATGGAACTTGAGGAATTCCAACAGCACCTAGAAGAGGATCAACAAGTCGAATATGAGTGTCAACGACTTCAAGCTCAAGCCAGAGAGGCCCAGCAGCTACAGGAAGAAGCCATTAGAACCAAAGAGTCATTGAGCAGACAGCTGGAGAGGCGACGACAGCTAAAGAAGAGGGTAAACGAGTTGGAGATAGCCAAGATGGTTACTTCTCTCCTTAAAGAGAAGGCACAAGAACCCAGTGGTTCCAGAGTCTCATCATGCCCATCGGAGAATAGTAATTCGAGCACCCATGCAGCTCTACCTTCAGTCGGTCCCGTGGGTCATCCTCCTGTACCGCTAATCGCTCCACCCTCAACACTTACTGTGGCTCAGCCTCCAGCGCCTGTGGTAGCTCCACCTCCAGTAACCATGGCCTCGCATCCATTGCATTCTCAATGCATGCCCCAAGTGCTGCACCCAACTGTTCCAGCTGGACCTCGGTCTACTACCTTTGCACCTGATATCTCTTACCAGGCATCTACTCTATTCTCAGTTCAGCCATCGCAGTACGCTCGTGCAGCCTGCACTAACCCTGCCAAAGCAGAGTTATCTTGCACTCCCACCCGGACTAAGTCCGAGCTACATCAACTACCGACAGCTAATGCCTACCCTTTCCTCGCCACAGGTCATGGCATTCCCAAACCTATGATTCCCTCCTTTGAGAGTGTCCGTGAAAGTGACTTTGCCTTATTGAAAATGGCCCTTGACAACCTGTTGAACAGTCATCCACACCTGAATGAGCAGTATAAATATCAAGTGCTGCTTGGGCACCTACGGCTACCTAGTGCAATCCAGCTAGCTAAGGCATACATGCACGACCCAACGCCGTACACCACAGCCATGCACGCCCTGCAGGACAAGTATGGGCAACCCCGTCAGCTCGTCCAAAGCGAATTGGGCATAATTCTGAATGCTCCAGCTATCAAATTCGGCGACGCAGAAGCCTTTGATGCATTTGCCTTGTCTATCCAATCTCTAGTAGGGATGCTTAGGACACTGGAGGGCCAGAACGGCTTTGAGCTAAGATGTGGGTCTCATGTCGACCGACTACTGAGTAAGATGCCACCCAGTTATCGCGATGGGTTTGTAGAGCATTGCCTGAACCAAGGCATTCTTCGGACAGGTACTGACCAAACCTATACCCTGCCTGATCTGAGTTCCTGGCTGCAGATGAAATCCCAAGCGAAGCGCATCGCAGGTAGAGCTGCTTCACTCTATAGTCCTGAAGCTTATAAGCTGACAAAGAAAGACCAGCGTCTTCCCAATAAACCAAAGGAGAAATCTACAGCCTTCTTCCTGACTTCCCAGGAAACCCCCAGCGCAGAAGGGAGTTCTTTCCGACCAAAGACCTCATCCAGACCAAAACCATATTGCCCGCGCTGCGAGAATAAGGAGCATTTCCTGAACGCTTGTGTAGAGTTTAAGAAACTGACCACCGACCAGATGTTGAGGTGGTTAACTGATGAACAGCGGTGCTGGAAATGTGGAAGAACTCACCAGCCGGAGGTTTGCACCCTCAAACGACCTTGTAATACCTGCAGAGAACAACACCTGACTGTACTGCATGATGCTGTCCAGCAGATCCAGAAGAGTGTGCTCATGATGACTGCTCCGACTACAACAGTGTACTTGGATAGGCCGAACCGTTCCCCCAAGGTGATGCTGAAGGTTGTAAAGGTCTTGCTGTACAACAGGGACCAAACATTGGAGACTCATGCAATACTTGATGATGGCTCAGAACGAAGCATCATTTTACCACAAGCTGTTCGACGCTTAAAACTCACCCCAGAGCCCGAGACGCTTACCCTGCGGACTGTCCACCAAGAGGTAGTGCAGCTTCGTGGCGCCTCAGTCTCCTTCCAAGTGTCTTCCCCCTACAAACCTGGGGAGAAGTATCATATACAAAAGGCATTCACCGCCGATGCCCTTGGTCTCTCAGAACATTCCTATCCGGTGAGGATTCTCCAACGCCGCTATAAACACCTGCGTGACTTACCTCTGCCTTTGGTAGACCATGTTCAACCTCTGCTGCTTATCGGCTCTGACATGCCTCATCTCCTGGCCCCCACAGAACCAGTTCATCTGGGCCCGACAGGGGGACCCATCGCTGTCCATACCAAGCTTGGTTGGTCGCTCCAAGGTCCCATCAGTATCGACCAGACTCCTGCAACTGAGCAGCAGTGCCTGTTCACAACAACCGTTGTGCCAACCAGTGAGCTTTTCAGGAATGTTGAGCGTCTCTGGCAGATTGATACGCTCCCTTATGTGAGCGAGAAGCAGGTAACCCGATCAAAGCAAGATCAGCAAGCTCTGAACCTACTCCAGACATCCACTATCAGGGTCACTGTCGATGGGACACAGAGGTATGCCACACCACTGCTTCGTCGCGCCAACTCCGCCACGCTTCAAGCTCCTATGGAAGCAGTCTTGCCAAGTCTGCGCAGTACAGAGAGGAGACTTGTCAAAGACCCACAACGTGCCGAAGTGTATTGTCAGGAGATTCAGAAACTAGAGAAGTTGGGCTATGTAGCTGTGGTGCCACATGAGATAGCTAGAACCACTGCAGAATCCTGGTTCATACCTCACCACATGGTGCGACACAATAACAAGGACAGGATCGTCTTTAACTGCTCTTTCCAGTACGAAGGGAAGTCCCTCAACTCTATTCTCCTCCCTGGACCTGCCCTAGGTCCATCTTTGCTAGGAGTTCTTCTTCGGTTTCGACAGTATCCAGTTGCTGTGAGTGGCGACATCAAAGGTATGTTCCACCAGATACGCCTGTTGCCAGCAGACAAACCAGTGCTGCGCTTCCTCTGGCGGGACATGAAGAGGAATGAAGAGCCGAAGATCTATGAATGGCAAGTGCTACCATTTGGCACTACATGCAGTCCTTGCTGCGCCATCTATGCACTGCAGCAGCACGTCCGGGACACTTGTAGGTCCAATCATGACCTCGTCCATTGTGTAGAGCAGTCGTTCTATGTGGATAACTGTCTCCGCAGCACCCACTCCCAAGAGGAGGCTAAGGCCCTAGTCGACAGTCTGCGCCAGCTGCTTCACACCGGGGGCTTTGAGATACATCAATGGGCCAGCAACATCCCTGCTGTCATTGAACATCTTCCATCCAATGTCAGATCTGAGAGTAGTGATCTATGGCTCTCTCAGTCTAGCACGGACCTTTGGGAGCCAACTCTGGGATTGACATGGGATTGCCTTCGTGACTCCTTCAAATACAGACATCGACTGGGGGAGAGAACTGAACCCATACTGAGGAACGTCTACAAAAAACTTGCGTGTCAGTATGATCCGCTAGGTTATATAGTACCGTTCACCACACGGGCCAAGATTCTGGTACAGGATCTTTGGAAGGACCAGCTCGGCTGGGACGACCCGATCCAGCCACCTAGCCTTCGTGACAGATGGCTTGCCTGGGAAAAGGAGATTCCTGATCTTATCCAAATGGAAATCCCCAGATGTTATGCACCAGCGTCTGCTGATTCATCTGCCTCGAGCAGAGATCTCCACATCTTTTGCGACGCTTCCGAGAGAGCGTATGGGTCTGTCGCTTACCTACGGACAGAAACTGCTCAGAAGGAAGTCTATGTTGCCTTTGTAATGGCTAGATCCCGAGTGGCCCCAAAGAAACAGTTGTCCATGCCACGGTTGGAGCTAAGTGCCGCTCTCACTGGTGCACAACCAGCTGGTCTCCTTCAAGCTGAGCTCACGCTGCCCATTCGGAAGGTTGTTCTCTGGTCGGACTCTACTACCGTCCTCCACTGGATCAAGTCAGAATCTTGCAGCTATAAAGTTTTTGTGGGCACGCGGGTGGCAGAGATCCAGAGTCTTACAGATGGGAGTACCTGGAGATATGTGGATAGCGCGAATAACCCTGCCGATGACATTACCCGGGGCAAGACCTTAAAGGAGCTGTCACGACCACACCGGTGGCACCAAGGCCCTGAGTTTTTACGTCAATCCGAGGAACATTGGCCGACCAGCCCACCAGTATATCCAGAGCCAGAGGATGGTGAGCTGAAGAAATCATATTTCTGTGGACAGGTTAGGGTTAACTCCTGCCCTCAACTTCCTGAAATCAGCATGTTCTCTACCTGGAAGGATCTCATGAAGACAACAGCGCGGTCCCTACATGGGGCGGCTGACCCAAATTCAAGCTCGCACAGTGAAGCAGATGATTACATCAAAGCCGAGAAACTCCTCCTGATGAAGGCCCAGTCAGAGTCATTCCCAGATGAGGCCAATGCACTCAGGTCTGGCAGACCATTGCCAACCAACAGCCGTTTGAACTCCTTATCACCCGAATATGATAAGGATACGGAACTCATCAGAGTTGGTGGAAGGTTACGAAGAGTTGAGCAGCTGGAGCTAGACACGATCCACCCGATCATACTGGACCCAAAACATCCTCTGACTAAGCTCATCATCCAAGATTTTGATGAGACCCTCCTTCATCCTGGACCAGAAAGAGTGTTGGCTGAACTACGTCGCCGGTTCTGGATCCTCCGGGGGAGGGAAGCAGTCAGACGGTATCAGAGGGACTGCAGGCAGTGTCAGGCTTGGCGTGCCAATCCATCCATCCCAAAGATGGCAGATCTGCCACCAGCTCGTCTGCGTCTGTATAAACCACCCTTTTACTCGACTGGAGTCGATTGTTTTGGACCCTTTACCGTGAAAATTGGACGTCGAACAGAGAAGCGTTGGGGCATAGTCTTCAAATGCATGACGACCCGCTGTGTGCATCTAGACCTCCTCGAGAGCCTTGACACTGACTCCTTTCTCTTGTCGTTAAGGCGCTTTATTGCCAGAAGAGGCAAACCCTTTGAGCTCCTGTGTGACAATGGGACAAATTTTGTCGGTGGAGCCCGAGAGCTCCATGAGGCCTTTGAGACCATGGCGCCTCAGTTGAGGGAGCGTTTGGCAGAGCAGCAGATTGCTTTCCGTTTCAACCCTCCCAGTGCTCCTCACTTCGGTGGTGCCTGGGAGAGAGAGGTCAGGTCCGTAAAAACCGCTCTTAAGGTTGTACTCAAGGAGCAGACGGTCCCTGAAACTGTGCTTCGTATGGTCTTTGTGGAAGTGGAAGGCATCGTAAATGCTGAGCCTCTCGGCTACGTCTCATCAGACATAGCAGATCCAGACCCCATCACACCTAACATCCTGCTGATGTGACGCTATGATGCATCACTCCCTCAAGTGGTTTACGATCCCAGTAACCTTATTGGGAGTCGGAGATGGAGACATAGTCAAGTTCTTGTCGACCATTTCTGGTCCCGATTCATCCGTCACTACCTGCCTAACTTGCAAGAGAGACAGAAGTGGCAGAAAGATTCGGAGTGCCTCAAACCGGACCAAGTGGTGCTCATAGTTGATCCTCAGCTCCCAAGAGCTTTATGGCCTGTTGGTAAGGTAGCGACTACTTACCCTGGAGCTGATGGACGCATCCGGACTGCTGCCGTTAAGGTCGAAGATCGAACGTATATTCGACCGGTAGCCCGCTTGGTCTCACTCCCTATGCTTGAAGATGATAAGGATCCACGTACCTGAGTGGCTTTCTACCTTGGATTCGACTGTCTGTGCAGACAGTCGGGGGCGGCTGTATTAGAAAGCCCACTGTTTACACATTATTTGCTTGGTTGAAGTGTAGTGGTTTGTTTATAGATAGTGTTTGCGCTGCGGAAATTGATATGTCCTACGTCATTGAACTCACCATATCTATGCTGACGCTCCTTGAATGCACCACTCTGTGCCGTGTGCTGCTAGTCTGCCTTGTAGCTGCTGATAGCCAGCATTGCTCCTTGTGTCCTCTCATCAGCATTTCGTGGGTTTTGGTTTATTGCTGTGTGTGAATGCCGGAAGGTGGGTTCTGTTTACATGATGTTCCGTATGTCAGATGCTATTGTGTGTATTTGTTCCCTCGTGACTATGCTAATGTTATCTTATGCTAATGCGCTAAGACGCTATGTAAGCTACTAAGCTAGTTAATGCTAATTATAAATCTTGTGTAATTATTGAAGTTGTTATAGATGTGAGTGTTGAATACAGTTCCTTGTGCTATCTCTGTGCTAGAATAATGTCTGGGCATGTTGAATGTTTTATGTGTGCTGTACTGATAGTTGCTTTATGTATCGTTACTACAGACCACAGCTGAATAAATCTCCTAAACTTGGAAGCTGCCTCCGTGTTCTTTAACCGGAACACACCCACCATACCTTGCCGCTCTAAATCAAATCAGCTAAACTCCCGGAGACAACATTCTCTCCATTTTAGCAAGAATACACTTGTGTATATATATATATATATATATATATATATATATATAAATATGAGTGTTTGTGTATTAATACAAAAACAATAGACATATGAATTCGATTGTGTAATTTAAGTGATCTAGGTAGCTCTGTTTTGGAAGTTCAGTTAACGCTAGAAATGTGTTTTGGAGTTTGTACGTGTTTCGTCTCTAGGGGCCCCCATAAATATTTATATATAAACATACATAAAGAGAACCACGTTTTTTTACATTACTAATTCCTTTTGTGCAGAATTTTATATTGTTGTTGATAATTAATTAATTAAAGCAACAAATCAACCTGAAGATCCGGTTGGGAGCCGAAAGAGCCAGCTCTTTTTAGTGATCCGAAAGAGCCGGTTCTCTAAAAAGAGCCGGAAATCCCATCACTACTATCAACAGGTCCAATCTAGTGAAACAGACAAATTGATTTCAGATTAGCAGCTATGTGAATATCAGAAAGTAATCTAATTAACAAGCTGTTTTGCCAAAACTCCACGTTCATTTTTTCATTAATATTTTGAATTCGCCTTGTAGATATTGACAGTTAACCCTGTCACACGCTCCTCAAGCCTTTTAATTCATCTGCCTTTTTAAAAATTATTAATATTGTAATATTGTTATTATTATTTTAGAGCGAGGCTGTCCCCTAGGGACAGCCACTAAAAACATATCCTTTATATTTTATGATGCTAGATGTTATGCTGAATAGCATTTCAAATGAGCTCTATCATAAACACATTAATCCCTATAACAGTGATGCAGAATGATTATCTTTACTTTTGATATTTCTTTTGCACAATTTTCCATTAGCATAGTTTTATGTGTGGTGAGTTGTGTTTTATTGCTTCTTCTTATTGCTTCAAAGGGAATGGTTAAAAAAATTCCACACCACTTATAGCAAATCAGGCAAAACAATGGTATGAGTCTGGAGAATTTTTCTGTCATAAGAACTGCACAGTCATGAAGACATCTAAAATTTGATTTTTGTCACACTGGTTCAATAGCATCTACATTGTTGTATATTATACATATTACTTGAAGGTTACTACTGGAGGTAATTTAATTAATTTAGTAATTATGGCAGATAGCTGAATAATTGTAGGAAGTTCAAATTTGGATAGAGAAGATGACAGTTGAGTAGGAGAAAAAAATGCAGATAGAACAACTGACCATATCACAAGAAGAGGGCAATTGTTGATGAAAATTCACAATCTTGGTATAAAAAAAGTCCATAAATTTGTTACAGGCTGCAGCAGAGTGTGTATGTGTGGCTAAGGTATCTGGAGGTTTAACAATATTGTGTAATGTAGAAAACAAAGTGCAACTGTTTCCTTCAATTTTCTTCGATTCAATAATCGAAGTGTAGTAAGCATGACAGCATGACAAATAGCGTCTTTATAATGTTGTGTATGACTGAGAAACATGTCCTTTTGAATAGTAAGTCCCGTTTTCCTGAAGAGACGTTCCAGGCAGCCAAGGTATCTAAGAGGTTGATAAGTCCTTTGTTATAATGAGGTACCAGGTTGTGGTGGGGCGTGGTCTGCGGTGCAGTGCGGACGCACCTGCACAGCATCTGCAATCACGCCCGCCGTGCTAAAACACGGGGACTCGGGTTGGTGTGGGGTTGTGGTGGTGTGATGCAAATGTTAAATAAAGATGGCTCAAACATCCATATATTAGTGGTAAATGGTAAACGGACTGGTTCTTATATAGTGCTTTTCTACTCTTCTGAGCACTCAAAGCGCTTTGCACAACTTGTGCATTCACCCATTCACACCCATTCACACAAGCACATTGTGCTTTCTAAGAAGCATTCACACACATTCATACTCCGATGGATGCATCGGAGAGCAATTTGGGGTTAATATCTTACCCAAGGATATTTGGCATGTAGACTAGGGGAAGCCAGGAATCGAACTACCAACCTTCCGATCAGTGGATGACCTGCGCTACCGCCTGAGCTACAGCCACCCCCTATTAGTGTTAACTTATCAACTATTGGGGCAATGCCACGTAATTTGTCCAAAGGGATAGCTCAGTAGGTAGAGTGGTGGCCCCATGATCGGAAGGTCGGGGGTTCGACTCCACTGAACGGCTACCCTGAGGTACCCCTGAGCAAGGTACTGTCCCTACACACTGCTCCCCGGGCGCTGCACTGGTGGCTGCCCACTGCTTCACTGGGTGAATGGGTTAAATGCAGAGGAACTATTTCCCTATGGGGACACTTTACACTTTACACTTTAAATACACTAGTCCAGATAAAGAGCCATCAGATTTGGCTGCATCAGGTCACAAAGTTCTCTTAGGTTCTGGGGTCTTATTTGACACCCTAGGAAAACGTTCAAGTCTCTCAAGGAGTGACTTCTAAATTGCCTCTGGAATGCTATAACGTTCTGTAGCCGTGTCCAAACTTGCCGTTGGCCCTCTGCTGAATTGTTGAGATGGATAGAGTGTATACGTTTGGCGTTTTTGGACAACTCTTCTCCTAGCCACTGGGTGAGCACATCTAACTTTTCTCTAGGCTTTAAACTTAACCCTTCAATAGCATTACAAAAGAAAGCTCTCCATGCCCAGTAGTTCTCTGCTCTGTCTGTAAACTTTGTTAGACCATCTGCAACTAAGTTGCTTTTTGCCAGAAATTTAGCAAGATTATCAAAGACACTGTTCCAATTGTTGTATGTTTCTAATTGTAAAAAATGTTTGCACATGTCAGCTCACACATGATATTTTGTGTCTTGTTTACAGTTTAACGATTCATTCTTTCATTAAATCCATACCATGCATCAAATGGAATAAATCTTGCAGAAAGGAACAACGGTGTGTTTTTTTTCTTTGCAAGATGATGGTTATTTACCTGCCTAGTTAAATGTGAGGGATTAAATGTGTGTAGATTTGAAAATGGTAATTGCACATGTACCTACACAAGGGTTGTTTTACTCAATGTGGTCCTCCGATTGAACTTATGGAGAGAACGTGATCTGACCTTGAACCAACCAAACTTACTATAGAGCTTCAAAATACACAAACTGTAGCATTGAGCTGTAGAACAATAGCCATAGCCATAGAACAATGATAGAAGCTTGTAGATGAAGACTAGGGGAAGGGCAATATGGACGATAGATGACCTCCGCAGAGCCACATATTTCCAACAAATCTTAAATTCATAAAATTATATAGAGAAATACAACGCTTATGGAGCATATCTTGAAGGGTCATTTTTGTCTGGCTATGCTTTTGTATGCATTATGGCCCCTCATTCAAATAAATGTCACATCACTTGAAATATAACATCACATTTCTTGAAGATACTGCATCCAAGATTACCCACTCCCAGATTACCTTTTTCATGTGGAGGCAGCTTTGTTTTTTATGTATTAAATAGCAGTCCTTTATTATCTTTTATCCTTTTTTGTAAATATCTCATCTTATCTTTTTATCTTTATATTTTAATCTACTCTGATTATTTCATAAAAAGAAAAAAGAACTGGGGATAGAAGATTCAAAGTGAGGAAATACAAACCCCACGGAGCTACAACTGAGTGCTGTTGATCGGCAGAGGTATCAGCCAATTATGGATGAGCAGAGGCTGCTGTCCTCCCCCCCCCCCTCTTCACCCAGTCTTGTAGAGTAGTGATCCTTGTATGCGCTGTAGTATGAGGAAGAGGGGGAGAGCGATCATTGCTTGAAGAACCAGCCTCTCTCTTTCTCTCTCTCTCACTGCCTCCCTACATGAGGGCGCCAACTAGTATTTGCAGTGAATCTTCAGTACAACCTGCAAATGGGGATGAAAAGCTATTCTGACTGACAGTCAAAGAAAAGGCAGAGGGGAAAAAAAGCAAAGTGGGCAGCTTTCTGAAAGCTTTGTTGTCGGAAGATACAAAAAGAGTGTCTACATAAGAACCAAAGAGATCAGAATCAGCGCTGTTTGGGAAGCATGTATAATTCGGTATGCTTCATCATCCTGTCATGGGTGTTTGCTGCGCTTGTGTTCCCAGGTAAGGCACCTTCTTTTTCTCCAGTTTTCCGTATGTCTTTACATGCTGCTGTTTTTTATGTGGCTTTCCTATTCCTGTCAACACACAGGTGTCCACTGTTCAGTCATAGCCCCTTTCTCTCTTGCTTTCTTACTCATCTTTGTCAATAAATTCTGTCAGTAAAACTTTTTGTAAGGTTTTTTTATGTGGAAGTCTAAAGATCAGAAATTTAGAAAAAAAATTCCTGCATTCCTTCAAGAATACTCATGCACAAAGAGCGAAAAAGTTCCCTCCACCACAGACACTTATGATTCTTTACACGTATAAGACTGAGTTGAACAGAGAATTTTTTTTACACTCACCAATAAAATTACATTTTTTGTGTTTGTTTTTTATATTTGTTCAGCTGAAATAATTAGTACATCCAAAGAATGTATGCAGACGTCAATATTTTTAATGTTTGGAGATGTTTGGAGTGGATCTGCAGTATTATTAGACTGCAGAAGTTGTTGTTGTCTTAGAGTGTCTTAAATAGCTGCAGGGGTATTAGGCAAACATGTAGTTTTTTAGTGCGTTGACACATGACACTTTCCTGTCAGCGAACCCTGGACATGGTCCCACTGACTGAACTTCCTTGTGATGTCAGGAAACGTGATGTAGTAAAATTATGTTAAATCAGCCTGACATCTCAAAATGCAAATATGCTCCCAAAGCACCTGTAGTGAGAGAAATGTTTTTCCCCCCTCAAAGGGATTATGTGAACTGGATTATGCGAGGTATTTGACAGGGGAAATATGTGATATATGACTAAGTGCATTTGCATTTTATTAAGAAAAAAAATCATTTTAGGTTCTACAACATTTTAAAGAAACCTCTCTCTGGCACACCAGAATAATCAGAATGCATTTCTTTAAATAGAAGAATCACATTACAGTTATTCATCAAATATTACTGTCACTGGCTTTACATTAGCTTTTAAAAAAGATTTAAAAAATTTTTTTTAAACCATAGCTGAATGAAATCTGTATCTCTGTTTGTCCAGCCTCTTTGCATCCTTGTTTCCGATGCTGCCTCCCCAGCACACTGCAGAATAAAAAAGCAGATTTGCCACCACAGACCATAGAACATATGCAGCAATTTACTGCAGATGTCAAGAGATCTTAAATGGTAGATGCAAATAGCATGAGAAAAGGTTTATGTCAGAATGTTAGTTGAGATAAAAGGGCAGAGATTTCTTTCACTGTGATATGTTTTAATCAATATCTATTTTTAGATTTCATCTGACAGGCACTGCTCGCCTCACTTGCCCTGATGTTAATTGGATTATTGTGTATGTGGAAATAATGTAATACATAAACAAACAAGCAACAACAAAAACAACAACAAAAAGTGTGTGTGTGTGTGTGTGTGTGTGTGTGTGTGTGTGTGTGTGTGTGTTAAAAAGATACAAATATAAATATAAAAAAAATACATCATTGCTGATATGATATAGCTTTACTGGATAGTGCATAAAAAACAACAACAACAAAAAACTCATCCCACAAACGCCCCCCACCATACTTCTTTCCCCACTTTATTCATCCAGAGCTGGGTTTTGCTGAATATACATGTCTTTTTAAAGTATTGCCCTGGTTCAATTTCATATGTATTCTCTACATACCCGTATCAGAATCAGCTATTTGACTGTCAGTATTGATAGAGACAGCTATGTTGAATTTGAAAAGTGTTGTGTTGTTGTGTTTTGGTCAGAAAATTGTTTACAGAATTTATGGTATGTGTGTGTGTGTGTCACTGTGACTGTGTGAGAGAGGATAGTGTTACATTATTAATATGCCTTGCTGAAAAACTCATTCTGTTGCTGGCTTTGTTTACTTTTTTTTTTTTTTTTGGCTGAAACTATCTGGAACGTCACTCTTTGAACCTGTGATGACTATCTTTGCATTTAGATTGAGCGAAAAACTGCAAATTCTGTCTCGAATTCACCAAAGATCTAAAACCGTTTCTCAAACTCACACAGCAATCCTGAAATCTCTTCTTTATACTATTTCATGTCATCATTAATCCCTTTTACACATACCTTTCTTAGGCAAGGGAAATGTGCAGGGTCACCACTTGACAGCTGTGTCTCCCACAAAGTCAGTGTGGCGGGGCGCCACTGCAGGGTAGGTGAACGCACCTGCCGGGCATCCACAATCACGTCTCCCCGGGACAAAAGACTAAATGGGGTTCTATCATGTTGTTGTTGTTGTTTTTGGTGTATGGCTGGCAGCTGGAATGCTGCAGCTGAGTTGTGTGAACAAGCAACCAGGCTGCAAAGCATGAACGTGCACCCGGGTCTACTGTGGGTTTGTTACAGTCACCTTCAGTTTGAATGTCATGTATGCTCTCATAAACTGTGTGACAACTTTTTTGCGGCCTTGGAACATTTTCTTCAGAATATTCAAGTGCTCTGTAATATCCATCAGAAATGCAAGATCCTGCAGCCATTCCTGACGCTGTAATTCCATCACTTGATTTCCTTTTTTTCTCCATGAATTGTCCGATTTCCTCCGACTTTTATGAACTTTTACTTTCAAAATTTATCCAGCAGACTGGCCCACGGGCTGTATGTTTGGACACCTCTGCCACAGACCGACCAGAATGTCCTAAAAAATGTCACAAGAAGCAGCTTGATCAACTAATTTTTAATTTAATATAGCTCTATTAAGAAACACGTTTGCTTTTAACTCAATGTGATTAACTGTGTAGATCAGTGACCCAGCATTTTGAGTGGTTTTTGTATTTTAATTCCTATTTTGCTGTAGTAGAGAAATGTTAAGTTCTAGTGTTTACTGTTAGCATGTCTTAGTTATGTTTTAGGTTATCCCATCATGCGTGTTTGCTTGTTTATGTGTCATTCCCTGTTTCCTGTGTAGGTCTGTCTTGTCCTCTGTGTATGTCTCTTAAATTATGCTCGTGTCTCCCTCTGTCTCGTCTCCCTTGTGATTTACATAATCTTCCACGTCTACCCTGCTTCATGTACTTTCTCCCCAGCCCGTCATGTGTCTCCTCCCGTTGTCTTCCAAGTCCATCTAGTTTCCCTGAGTGTTCTTTCTTCCCGTTCCCTGTGTCATGTTGTGTGAATTAGTCTGTGTCTTGGTATTTCCTGTTATACTTTGACAGTGTCCCGTCCTCTGTTCAGTCTGTGTAGTTTTGCTTCCTCTGTGTTGTCAGGTCAACTCATTCCACCTTTGTCCGGCGTGTGTGTCCACTCTCCCTAATTACTCTTGCTTATATTGTTTCTGTTTTCTGCTGTCCTTTGTCAGGTGTTGTATTATCCCAGTGTCTCCCGCGTAATGGTCTACTTCCCTCGTCTTGGTTTCCTTGCATTTTGTGTTTGTTTTGCTTTAGTTTTCCCAATTTAGTCAATTAGTCTAGTCTTGGTTTCACATTTTGAATGTTATTGCGCGTCTCCCTCTTCTAAGTCCCAGTTAGTAAATTAATTAACTGATCACCATATATTGATTTTATGTCTTACAAAAACGTGGTTACAGCAGGATGACTATGTTAGTTTCAATGAATCAACACCCAAAAGATTGAAAACCTCAACACAAATTTAATATATTATTAGACTCAATTGGCTTCTCTCAAAATGTAAAAGAATTAACTCCTAAAGCTGTTTTTGTGGTTTAAATTACATATAATAGACTCTAATTTGTTCTTGATAATGGCTAGCCCCCTTCACACAGTAAGGTTAATTATGGAGTTCCACAGGGTTCATAGCAAGGACCAAGTCTGTCTAGACTATACATGCTTCCCTTAAGGATATGTCATTTATCATGCATATTAAACAAATATGTGGGACTGCTTTCTTCCATTTTGCAATATCTCTAAGATTAGAAACATCTGCCTCGGAGTGAGGCTGAAAAATTAGTTTAAGCATTTATTACTTCTTGGATGGACTACTATAATTTATTATGTCCTAAAACTTTATTTGACCCTAACCCTACTGACAGGGACAACAAAGAGAGATTTTGGAGACAGACACCCGCTCAACCTTTAAGATTAAGCTTAAAGCTTTCCTTTTTTACAAAGCACATAGCTTGGGCTGGATCCGGTGACCCTGAAGCCTCCCTCAGTTACACTGCAATAGTCCTGTCTTCCCCCCTCACCCCAAACAGTCATTGCAAGAACGTTTTCTTTAGTCAACATTAGTTTTCTATGTTACAACTGCACATTTTTAATTGTTAAATTAACATGATTCTTACACGGATTTTTTGTTTTTCATTTATGTCAAGGCTTTTTATATTGAATTAATGAGATAATTAGAAGTATTTATGTTTACATATCAATTTCTTTTTAGTTTATTAAGTTGCCTTATGATGAACCAATATAATTGTTGCCTTTAAATAAATATATTATATATTATATTATTATATCAGAACCACTGTTTGCATTACATGTTTAGGTTGTAGTTTGACATTAATTATAATTAGTTCAATTAGTACTGTTGATTATATAAAAAATATTAATTACAAGCGCCTTTGAAACAGTACTTTGTTAACCAAGTATCTGTATTTTGTGAGTGTTGCAGATTTACAAATGTGAACACAGAACATGTGGCTAGTTCTCTGAGAGACTCTCTCTCCATTCCGTTACGTATTGCATATGTACGCAGTGTTGCCAACTTAGCGACTTTGTCGCTATATTTAGCGAGTTTTCAGACCCCTTTTTTTAGAAAAAAAGTCGCTAAAAAATGACGTGAAAGTGCGTATCGCTTTTACTCTCAACAAGCAGCGGGTGCTGTAACGCAGTCAGTTCTTCTTTTACTCTTATGCTATTTTGTGGATCACAAGGTTTAAAACTACTTATAAACACACACACACAAAGTAACTCCACCAGAGTGCCTATTTCGGGTCACTTTTGCCAGTCCAAGCCCGGGTAAAGGAGCAGGGTTGGAATTGTGACATTAAAAAAACAATAATTGCTAAAAGAAATTTAATTTGTAGTTCTAAATAAACTCTAAATGCATTTAGGACGTTTTTTACTCACTTTATGTCTCTTCCACGATGTTATTTCTCTCTCCAACAACATAGGTTACAATTAGATTAGCATGACCAATTATGCAAATTAGGCGATGACGTCATTTGGCGACTTCTAGCGACTTTTAGGATAGCGATTTTCCTTACTGAGGAGTTGGCAACACTGTATGTACGGGGAATGTATATCCAGTAAAGGTCGATCAATGACCATGTTGTCACATCAAAAATGGCCCCTTGACAATGCCAAACGGGGTGGAGTGGGCACGCACTCCAGAGGGAAGGGGAGCCCTGTAGAGGGATTAACTTGCTGAATGGCCTTTAAAACCCAGTGGGACAACCAAGACCAAGACAGGGGTCTTCCCTGGATACCAGAGGACAATAAACAGCTGGTCTTTCCTCCTAATCAGCCTGATGTATGCCGCCAAGGCACAACTGGGGCACAGGGGTGCCTGCCACTGAGCCACCTACCAGTCCAAGCCCTTAAGGGAAGCCGATCGTAGCTCAACTGACTGGGATAGGTGGAACTGGGACAGGGCTTTTGGCAGAGGAGCTGCGTTGGGCCAGAAGACCATCCCTTTCCTGTCTGTCAAAAATCCCTGTGGATTGCAGAATGCAGAAACTACAGGATATCATGCACTGTAGCCTTATGGGTTCCAACCCCTGGACCGCGCACCAGGAAGTAAACAGTCCCCAGCCCCATTGAATGGTGGGCGAGACTCGTGCATTGTACAGGCGACTGGGGCAGGCAGCCCTAATGCGTGGAGCTTCTCCCTCTCAGGGATAAGGCCATCAGCTGGAGCTCTGCAGGGAAGGGGTGGAACAGTGACTCACTCAGAGATAGACAGTAACGTGTTACTGTAAACCCTTTACTTTTTTCAAGTAACGAGTAATGTAAGGGATTACTATAGCAAAAAAAGTAGATTACTATTGCTTTCCCATAAGCAAGCTGCGTTACTGCGTTAATAAAATGTCGTGATTTTGTTTGTGAGAGTGTCTCATGACAATGACATAAGAATGTGCAATTTCGTGGCAGCAACAAACGTGTGTAGATCAACAATGGCTAATAATAACAATAATATGTAGTGTGGGAGAGAGTACGACTATCAGGGTCTGGGAAACACAAAGCCTTCACACTCGCGCCACTCCTCGTCCACACAAACTCCACATCAAGCATCTCCTCTAACGCTCAGGAGTCAAAGAAACGAGGGTTACAATGAGAAACGACTGAATTCTGCAGAGCCGGGCAATACTAACTGGAGTTGCTCAATATTCCAGCGACGAGTTGCTCAGCGCCCCTGCCTTAAGAAGAGCCAGCAAAAAAATGCAGAATTGCAGGTGATCAGCTGCAGGTGCTGGGGCCAAGGGTGGGAGCTCAATCTGAGCCAGGCAGAGAGACAGGAGAGAAGGAGAGCAAATCGAGCTGGAGAAGGGAGAGAAAAGACAGAGCAAAAACAAAAACATTTGTGGCCACACTGGGCCAGGCACAAGGACCATAACAGTTTTAGTCTGTAAAAAGTGACAAAAACATTAGTGTCTGCTGTACACTCTACGTGGGAAGAAAACTTCTTTCTACAGCAAAAAATGAAACTTCAAATCTGAGCAGGCTGAAAGGTTTATTGCTTTATTACGTATCCAAGGAGGTCCCTCTGTCCAAAAGCAGCGGGATGGCTGAAAATCAGGGCATGTGGGGCCAGAGGGGCCACCAGGCCTCCGTCTGTGTGTTTACTCCCTGGAGGCAAAGAGACCGTCCTCGCCCTCTGGAAGTAGGGCCAGATCTTGTCGACCACTTGCTACCCTGAGCTCAGAGCCATTTCCGTGCCAGGGCCCTCAACATCTCATGTTGAGAGGGGCTTAACGGAAGCGGAGCAAGGTCACCCCTGTCCCACTGCCACATGCCTGTCCTGTAAAAGAGAGGCAAGGGCCTGGGCAGCACCGCAACCGTGCTGTCCATCCCGATGATAACATGGATCCCCTGAAGTCGAGGCAGAAGCTGGTCCATGAGGTCCATAGGGTCTTGTGGACTGGGTTCTGGGCATTCCGCTAGATCAATTTGTTGGAACTGCAGGCATCCTACCCTACTGGGGAGGTGTTTGTGGAAATTAACTAGTTACTGGACTTATTCAACAGGTCCTGTTCCAGATTGGACAGGTCCCTCCACCAACTGAGAGCCCAGTGGAGCCCTCGGAAGACCACCACTGTAGCCTGTGAGGAACAGACCCAGGTTCAGTAGAGGATGTTGAATTGTTTTATGTGCAGGAGCGCCAGTGGTACCACCTGCATCGTGTTGGCCATGCAGCTCATGAGGTGTAGGCACAATCCCCAGCTGACCCGAGAGCGGAGTCGAAACTGGCCTAGTCATGGCCTGAGAACCTGTCGTCATTCTGCAGTGAGGGACACAGAGGCCGTAATGGAGTCCAGGGACTTGCCCAGAAAGGTCATGACTTGCGAAGGATGCAGCTTGCACTTCCTGGGATTTGTGCGCAGGCCTAGAGCCGGATCATGAGATACTAGCAGTGATCAGGGGTTTAAAATCCAGGGGTCTGCCAAGATAGGCTCTCCACCACATGGGTTAGTCTTCAGCAGATTAGTCTAAACTAAATCCAAAATCCAAAACTTTTACCCTACGTGTGTGAATTTCTCATATTGGGATTTGCTTCCACAAGAAATCATATTCCTCACCTTGGGTCAGTAGCGGTTTTAGATACGGGCGACACGGGCGGTTGCCCGGGGCGGCATCGTGGTGGGGGGCGGCATCATGGGTATTGGCAAAAAATAAATTAAAAAAAGATTGTACTCATGTTGCCCCGACGTCAGCCAGTGCATATTGGGAATGGCATAGGCACCGATCGGTTTTCTATTGCCCATTTAGTGGAAGTAGGGGCACCCTTCGTTTGCGAAGTGCGCCTGCTGCTTGCGGTGCAGAGAGGAGGGGGCGAGGCGGCGGGGGGATTCTCTGACCGGCCGGAGCAGCATCTGATAACCAAAATAAAACAAAATAAAAACAAACCAACAAACACGAAAACACCAGACATAATACAGACTTATAATTTGCACCGATGTTTTTTTGAAATTCTATACACGAAAAGTGAGCGTGAGAGCCCTCGGTGCGCCTGCTTGCTGCTGAAGTCAAAGTAAACTTTATTGTCATCTCCGCTACAGTCCAGTATATAGAGAGACGAGACGACGATTCTCCAGTTACAGCAGTGCAAGTAAACAAACAATATATATATGAAGAGTAAGAAAATAAATATACACTTTAGGACTCGGGGTAAAGGGATCAATAACAATTAAAAATTTACAGTTTGATGATTTAAAGTCTCACACACAACCTGTCGAAAGGGGAGGGGGGGGCTGCTTCCACATAGAGCACATTTCATTTATAATGTTGTAAATCCAAGTCCATTATGTATTCATGATTTGAATCCTGGGTTGTGTGAAATCTCAAAAATGCACCCTAGACAAAGTGAATCTGTGAACTAAGGTGTAGGTGTGTTAGGTTATGTGGTGATCCTTGGGTTGAGGGATGGGTGTTCATACTGGAGTGAAAAATTAAAACCAACAGAAGATGGACAAGAAAAGTTCAAAGCCATCAGGTCCTCAGTTCAGAAAAAAGAGAAAAGAAGAGGAAGAGGAACGACCCTCAACCTGCTGGGGCAGCAGGTTGAGGGTTGCAGATGTTAACAGACTCAATAAACTGATCTGCAAGGCCAGTAATGTTGTGGGGATGGAGCTGGACTCCCTTAGAGTGGTGTCTGAGAGGAGGATGTTGTCCAAGATAAGGACAATGCTGGATAATACCTCCCACCCACTCTATGATGTGCTGGCTATTTACAGGAGCACGTTCAGTGAGAGACTGAGATTACTAAAAGCACCACTGAATGACACATGAAATCATTCCTCTCCTTGGCCATCTCCCTGTACATCTCCTCCGTCTAATACACTCTAAACACGTGTTTACACTACTACGATAGTTACACCCTTTTGCACATGCTCTACTGTAAAATAATACATTTCACATAAAGTTCACAAGTTAGCAGCGGTCCCCGCAAAAAAAGGTTGTCCGACAATATTTTCACGGACCGGTCTTTAAGGTGTCGCAGATAAATACAACAAAATAAAACCAGTACTGTTACCAAAAAAGAAGAAGATTTATTCATAACACACGGGAAAAGACCCAGGGACACTGAGTTAATGATGAAAATGATTAAAAAAAATTGAGACTGAAAACCATAAATTTCATACCCGAGTCTCAACTGTTGTGGCCTAGTACCAAATGAGTCACGGACCAGTACGGGTCCGTGGCCTGGGGACCGCTGGGTTAGTGATAAATGTCAATCATGTATATTTTACCTGTGTAAGATTCTCATCTCAGTAATATTCTTGATATTTATAATTGAGCGATTTGTTTATATTAGTGCTATTTCTTAAATTTGTAAACTTTGTAATATATTGTATTATTTAATTAGTTTAGTGTGTTATTGTCTTGGAGTGACTGTAACCCACATAATTTCCTTGGGGATTATTAAAGTATTAGTAGTCTGTATTAGTAGTATATGGTGGAAAAACAGTCTTGCAGTGCCTCTAAGGACCCTTCTGGCCACACACTCACCTGCTTACAAAGTGGTTTGGTGACTTTGACCAGGAGCCTGCATGCTGGCATTAGCATAACAGTGATGTGATCACAGGCACCAAAGTAGGGGAGGGGGAGGGCTTTGTAATTTCTTCTCTGGGTAGTGAAAACATTATCCAGCATGTTGTTTCCCCCGTATAGGAAATTTAATGTTTGTGTAGTTTAGGAAGCACAGTTTTTGGGTCTGCATTACTGAAATCGCCTGCCAGGACAAGAAACGCATCTGAGTGGGCCGTCTGCTGCTCACTGACATGCTGATACAGTTCATTCAGTCCTTCACTCCTGAAGAAGTCACGTTGATGAGCGATAAAGCGTTTCTTCCAATGAAAACACTACGTCCAGATGAACAGAATCAACTTTTGGGGCCTCACTCCTGTTGTTGTTATTGGAGCAAGGAAGGATATAGACAGCAACAAACAGTATGGCTGAAAATTCCCGGGGTAGGTAGAACGGTCTGCACTTTATGATCATAAGTTCCAGCAGTGGTGAACAGTGTTTGCAAGCGACAACAGCATCGTGACACCAGGCATCGTTGATGTAAACACAGAGTCCCCCTCCACAAGCCTTAACCCCTTCGGCGAGAGCTCTGTCTGCCTGGAAGCATGCTAACGAGTTGAATGGCAGTGTCGGGAATGTTATTGTTAAGCCATACGTATATACATGTGATATATACATATCACATTCGATAAGTGTTTATGCTCAACATAATTCTAAAGAGGTGCCATCTCCAACCAGATCTTTCTCAACAAGGCATTTCAGTCCAAATAGCAACTTCTCTTTGGATGTTCAGATATTAGTACCTTTTTGAATAAACTCTAAAGCGTGCTCTGTCACCTGATTTGATGATGAAGACCACTATATTTCACCATTTTTTGATGTGATTGCCTTGATATGAATAGTAGTTCCTACATTAATTCATTTAGTTCATAATCAGAATCATCACATTCTGAATTGACCTCAAGATGTTCTTCATCTTCAGACACAACTTTAATCACAAAGGAGAAGGATGGTTTCAGAGCCTCTGGGGCTGTCAACCGTTAACTTCTGCTGCGCATTTTGTAAAATTCTGACAGGCAAGTATATAATATGAAGCTGTCAATTGCGATGTTGTTAGAACTCCCTTGCAGAGAATCTTCATATGTTTTGTTCCTTTACTGCTGAGTGTTCACGCAGTGTGGGTGGAGTTTACAGAAGTGACATTTCAGTGACTCTTTAAACTATTTGTGTTTCTTTCGCAGTTTTACAGCATCCTCAAAAGTATTGTAGATCATGCGTACAGACGTCGTGACCTAACAGGGTAATTACTCCAGATAAACACTGGCCAGAGTGTTTAAGGTAACTTAGGGCAACTAGTTTCAAATATCACAACATATTTAAATGACACCTCTGTTTTCTTTTTTAATTTTGATGGAAACGCCTTTCGTTTCCAGTTGTGTTCTTGAACACAACTGTGCTATTTCATGAGGAGCTACATATCTTAATTGTAAAACAAATTTGTAAAGTTGAAAAAAAATGGACAGCATTTTGCTAACTGCCCTACAGAAACACAGCCAAAGCGGGCAGAATTCCACCCAACTGCCCATTTCTGCCAGACCTGACCTATACAGCTGAATGCAATCTCTTCAGGCAACAGATTAATCAGATTCAAAAAATAAAGATCTCATTAAAATAATCTGGAAGTTTTTTTCAGTATTTGATGAAGACACTATCTAGGCTTTTCAGACAGAACTCTGCTTTTGCTTTTTGGGTGAAACAGCATCCAGTTCATGGAGGCAGTGAAACAATAACATGGCCTTACAGTGACTCCATTCAGAAACTAATTACTTGCAGTTTACTAGAGTGAATGCCTTTGACGGACATACAGAGATCCTTTTGTAAAAAGCAGCACACTATTTTGTTGTTACGCAGGTCCAACACTAACTGGCACACATACAGCATTATAACTGGGGGCTTGGTGTCAAATTTACAGCCCATGAGTCACATCTGGCTGAAATGATATTGATGACTTAAAGCCGACTGAAGAACTGATAAAATTAGGAGCTGGCTAATGTGATACCCATTTTCCATTGTGGAGGACGAAAGGCCAGGCCATGCATAAAAATAAGGCTTTCATGAAAAACTGAATTGTTTGCTTACTTGGTAGCAGATAAACTTCAGTTCATCTGTTGTAAGCCAAGAGGGCAAGAAAGCAAAGTGGAGAAGAACTCAATGTTGAAAAGGTTTATTGCAAAACAACAAGTAAACACAGATGAGCATGTCAGGCGAGGGAATTCCTGGTGACTGTTTGCATTATGGGAACAGGAGGCTCCAGAGCTTTTATTTCTCTCTCTCAAAGGAATACGTTTGAGGTGAGTGTGGCAGCTCACTTAGTTAATTCAGTATTCTTACTGAATTACCTAGAGTGGGACTATTGGTTTGTTTGATACAAACCAATAGTCGACACAGTCGTAGAAAGTTTGGCAGGTGGGTGAGTTGAAGTGGTGAATTCTCTAATAATGGATTACTGAGGGAATGGACCATCTTGGTGGCAAGAGGTCGGTCATACCTACCTACATAATCCAAATTAGATTTGGACAGAGTGGCAGGGGCAGATCTAGAGGGGTGGCATGGGGTGGCTTGTGCCACCCTAGTTTTGCATATGGCAGTGTTGTTTATTAAAATAGGATAGCATTAACACTTTGAGCCCAGCAACACCCGTGGAAAGGGGAAGAGATCCTCCTGGACCCTCTTTGAACAAGACTCAGTGGTCCATCTGCATCTAAAGGACAAAGGTCACTCCTTCGAGGACACCAGTGTTCACATTTTGGACAGAGAAGACAGATGGTTTGAAAGAGGAGTGAAAAGAAGCCATTCACTGTGAATGACCCTCTATGAACAGAGGAGTTGGCTCACGACACCAACTGTTTGCCATCTATAATCCAGTTTTGAGATCCCTTTCCCAGACGCCTTAATGCCTTCTGACCTCAGGAAATCACATGATAGGGTGGGGGTAGGGTTTCACAATGAGTTCACCCGAAACCTTGGCTGATTGTGACCTACACCTGTTTTCACATATTGCCTCGTGTGATTAAGGTAGAGGATCATTAGGGGGTCCATTGTCCCTCTTGGTGGGACACTCCCATAGGGCTTAAATCTGGGACTCTCCACCATTTGACCGTCGAAGTGAAGAAGCTTCTTGGATGAGAGGTTGAACTTCTTCAAGCAACTTAAAGAAGTCCAGACACCTTTCGTTTCCAGGCTCCTTAGAAAATGCTTTTTTTTTTTTAAGTTTTGGGAGTGCCAGCAACAAAAGCCATTGAGCGAGAGTTACACTCGAAGTAGCACAGGAATAGAGCTGGAGGGAAAGAGAGAGAAAGAGAGCCAGGGACAACAGCGTCACATTATATTAATCATTATAGTAATCATCCACAACTATTTTCAGTTGCGGATGATAAAGGATTCAGAAAGTTTATTCATGCAGGCCTATATGACAGAGAATGTGCATCTTCTTTTTGTTTTCATATTATAATTTATATTTAATTGTGTTGTGGTTTGCAGTGTTTTGTGTTGTTTCACTTTAAATTTGTAAAAGGAAAAAGCTGAAAATTTAAATAGTTAAAAGTTGGTTTTTGTATTATATGATTTATTTATTACATTTTATGTGGAGTGAATAAATAAAAGTATATTTATGGTGGCCTCTAGAGACAAAGTACGTACAAACTCCAAAACATGTTCAAAACACAACAGAAGTGCTCCAGAATGCTAGGCCCAAGGTTGAGCTTTGGTTACCTAGTGGCTACACAAGCCAGGAAGTACCAGCGATTTGGTGTGTGGTAGCAACAGGTAAATGAACATTTTTTTTTTAATTTTTTGAAAATATATATGAGTGCTTGTAATACACACATGCTTTCAATTGTGTAATTTAAGTGATCTAGGTAGCTCTGTTTTGGAAGTTCAGTTAACGCTAGAAATGTGTTTTGGAGTTTGTACGTGCTTTGTCTCTAGGGGCCACTGTATATATTTATATATAAACATATATAAATAAAACCACGTTTTTTTTTACATTAGTAATTCCTTTTGTACATAATTTTATGTTGTTTTTAATAATAAATTAATTAAAGCAACAAAACAACCTGAAGAGCTGGTTGGAAGCCGAAAGAGTTTTTAGTGAGCCGGAATTCCCATCTCTAATGGTTGTGTCAGTGAGGGTACTAATGTAGGGTACTAATGCATGTCACAAAGGCAGACTGCAGTGTAAACACTGTCTGCCGGTGGAAAACAGGAGGAATAACACATGTTGTCAGGCCTGCAGGGTTTATCCCTGTGGTATGCTCAGTCTTCGGCTGGACAAATATTTTTTGTTTAGTGGCATAAATAATTTGTGGAGCATCTTATTGTGACTCCTGATTGTTCTCTCATTTTATTTATACTAGTATTTTTCAATTGTTGTATATATTTAAAAAACATCCATCCATCCATCCATTCGCTTCCGCTTATCCTTTTCAGGGTCGCGGGGGGCGCTGGAGCCTATCCCAGCTGTCATAGGGCGAAAGGCGGGGTACACCCTGGAGAGGTCGCCAGTCTGTCGCAGGGCTAACACATAGGGACAGACAACCATTCACACTCACATTCACACCTAGTGGCAATTTGGATTATCCAATTAACCTATCCCCACAAGCTGCATGTCTTTGGACGGTGGGAGGAAGCCAGAGTACCCGGAGAGAACCCACGCAAACACGGGGAGAACATGCAAACTCCACACAGAAAGACCCCGGCCTGATGTTGGAATTGAACTCAGGACCTTCTTGCTGTGAGGCAACAGTGCTAACCACCGTGCCGCCTATATTTAAAAAACAAACAAACAAAATGCCAGATGCATTGGCTGCATTTTTAGATAAATAATTGTATAAAACTTCATTGTGTGCATAGGTTTTCAAAATTTACAATTTATCTTTGCATTTCAAGTTATGAAAATAATCTACTAAACATTTCTGTGGTTTTTACAGTAAAAATATAACTACTAATATGATTATATATATTTTTGTGTGATTTCAGGTCACTTGTGTTAATACAGTATGCCAGTGAAAATAAAAGCAAATTCAGATATGTGAGGTTGAGCTGAAAAGAAGGATACCAAGCAAGGGAAGTGAAAACAAAAACATTTGAAGGTGAAATATAAATGTAAAATCAAAAATAGTAAAAAATGGCCCATCATATTTGGGGCCTCAGAGGGTTAACCCAACAAATCATGAAAAATTAGGTTACATTTTTATTCATGACAGTGGCAATTCCTGACTTTTGTGTAAATTTAAGCATGTTACAATTTAATTTTTTCAAACAAAAAAAGCATGATATGTAAGTTAGACTCGTGTTTGCAAATGAAATGCCCCATGTTGTGCAGGTTTCTGGATTTTATACTTATTGGTAGTGGTGGGCGGATCAATCCAAATATCGATAGTATCTATCCCAAGTCGGGATCGGTATCGGATCGATACTAGCCTGGTTAGATCGATTCTTTACTTTGAGTTCTGCTTGTTTGCTATGCTGTGCTTTTGGCAAAAACGAAACAGCCAGGTCGCTGGACTCGCTGCTCCTGTGTCAGCGGAGAGCAGGCACTTTGCTCCCCCCCACCCCCCTCTTATGTTTCGGTGTTGCGCCGACACGTCACGTGACTTAGACATTTTCGGGGTTATTAAGTTGTTTACATATTAATTATATTTTTACCAATTGTTTTTGTTGTTGAGAATTTTAATTGTAATTTTTGTATTATAGTTTATCAACAGTATTTGTTTTAATTTGTTTACTGGTTTGCGTGCACTTAAGATTAACAAAAAAAAAAAGATCGCCACCACGGCATTTTCATGCTTCGCAGCATCATTTATTCTTACAATAATCACACGGTTGCTGTAACTACATTCAACGGCTGCAGCTTTCCCGCTCTCCCAGCTCACCACCACCAAACCTGCAGCGGCATCGCAGAACACGCCCTGCCACTAACCCCCATTGCCCGCTTCACCCCACCCCGCGAGCAGGCGAGGGAATCGGCCCAGACCATCGGCGCTCCATGCCCCGGCCCAGCGACACCACCTGGTGGAGGCGCAGGCAACCACTCTGGCGGTCGCCTGCGCCCCCAGCGGAAGCCCGGGAGCTGGCCTGATGGCCACCCATATGGCAAGCAGCGGCGGCGCAGCAGGAGTGGAAGTGAGCTGGGGCTCACAGGCAGCTGGGCAGACGACCATGCAGCCTGCGTGCCGAAGCGGACAGCATGCCGCCCTCAGATAGCATGCCGCCCTCAGGCAGGACCCCCGCGCACCTCGACCTCCATCTCGGGGTGAGCCTCTGAGTGATCCACCCTTACAGTGATCACCCGGTTGCTGTAACAATAGCCTACATTCAACGGCTGCAGCCCTCCTGCTGTCAGCTGTACACATCAGCACCAAAAACAAGTATAGCACAAGCAGCGTACAGGTTTTAAGCCGGTGAGGCATGATTGTAGATGCAGTGAAGGTGAGTCCATCTCATCTGCAGCAGCATCGCAGACCACGGCCCTCCACAATAATAAAGGATTTTTTATTTAATTTCAAATAAATTATTTCTCCTTGGCTAAATTCATGTGTTATGTAACTGAAATGTTTAATTATGTGGGCTGCAAAAAATAATTAATTTTCTATATCTATATCGTCTATAACATTAATATTTATATAGTCTATAACTATATTTATGTGAAATATTTATACTTATTGCATTTGAATCATTTCGCCATATATAACACCTGCGTATGTCTTTTTAAAAAAGGCTTTGATTTTACCACCCCATCTGATTTCCATGTCACCCTAAGAAAATTTTCCTAGATCCGCTCCTGCAGAGTGGAACACCAAAACAGCAACAGACCAGTGCAGTACTATGACAGTGACTGCTTAGCTTTGATGGCAAATCTCTTGTGTTGGAGAGTGGACTAGATATCATCATCATCATCATCATTTATTTATTTATATAGCACTTTAAAAACACACCTGGTAGACCAAAGTGCTGTACAATACCAATATGCACATAGTAATAAAACCAGACATAGCAATAAAGTTAAAAAAAACAATAAAAAAATGTCAGTTACCCACAGAGTTAAAAGCCAGGGAATAAAAATAGGTTTTTAATAAAGACTTAAAAACTGGCACTGATGTAGCCTGTCTAATATGGAGAGGAAGGTTATTCCAAAGCATCGGCGCAGCAACAGAGAACGCTCGGTCTCCTCTAAGTTTCAGCCGTGACTGGACCGAAAGCAGCAACTGCTCAGCTGACCGAAGGGAACGAGTGGGGACGTGGGGCTTCAACAAGTCAGACAAATAGATATGTACCTTCTAACTTTAAAAAATGATTTAGATTTTTAAAAACGTTTTATTTTCAGACATATTTCAGCTGACATTTTCAGATTTCTGCTTTAAACTATCAAAACTATTCGTCATTGATAAAGAGTCAGAGCTCTTGAATCATATCTATCTGATTGATTCCAGTCAGTTTTTGCATGTAAATGGGGAGTAACAGTTAGTCATGAGTTCCACAGTGTTCTCTGCTAGGACAAATACTTCGATTGGAGTTAATCTAATTATATTATTACTATATACTCATGTATAATCTAAATAAAGCACAGTCATGGATAACCCCTAATCTCCTACTTCTGAATTCAGATAAAACAGATATTTTACTCAGTTCTAAAGATCTTAGAAGATGGCACTACCTTGCCCCCAAGTAAGACAGGAATTTTGAAGTAGCTTTTAATCAGGATATGTTCTTCAGCAGGCACATTTGAGAAATGATAACCAAAAAATCACCAAGTCTCTAATCCTCATTATTCTCAGCTATTCTTTAACCAACAACCACATTATCTCAAGCACCAAAATAATATTGTGTAGTTTCCCTCATACTTTGAGAGCAACTGTGACCCACTGGGCCCTGGACACTGGACCTGTGGGTGTTCTCTGCTCTCTGGCTCTGAAATGTTGGGAGCTTTGGGTCCTGTAGTATGTACGGCAAACCCAATGCGGACCAGTTTTGTTCCAGCACATCCTGCAGATATGCAACTGGATGCAAATCTGAGCACTTTTAAGCTGGGTCTTGTTGTGTTTTTAAAGTAATTCCTTTGCATTATGTGTCAAAGTAACATCCACATAAATAACTCCCTTAAAACTCTATTGTCACACACAAATGTTACTTACTTCATCTGTCACTGGTTTTAAATGTTGAACCTATTTCTAGATATCTCAATTTCTTCTTGTTTTCTCTGTCCACATTTAATCGAATGTCTCTATTAGTGATGGGATTTCCGGCTCTTTTTAGAGAACCTTTTTAGAGAACCTTTTTAGAGAAATTAATTAAAGCAACAAAACAACCTGAAGAGCCGGTTCGGAACCGAAAGAGCCGGCTCTTTTAAGATAAGATAAGATAAGATAACTCTTTATTGTCATTGCACAGTCATACATAGTACAGTAGTACAATGAAATTGGAAAACTGTTCTACGTCGGCACTACATATAACACAACACGACACGATATGACACATCACAACGCAACAAACAACACAACACAGTATATTAACTTAGTATAAAAAAGAAGAAGTGTATGTGTATTGCACACTGTTAATATTGCACATTAATTATTATTGCACCTTGTTATAAATATAAATATTATTATTGTTATTGTTTTAAACATTGTTACCTCCCCCCTAAAAAAGTCCAGGGAGGTAGCCAGTCAGGTCAGCTATTTACATTGATCAGGGCCATTGCTCTGTTGTAAAAGCTGTCCTTGAGTCTATTTGTTCGGGACCTCAGCAGCCTGAACCTCCTGCCAGACGGCAGCAGCTTAAACACCCGGTGTCCTGGGTGTGTGCAGTCCCGTAGGATGCTGAGTGCCCTCTTGAGACAGCGAGTGCTGTACAGGTCCTTCAGGGAGGGAAGAGGATGTCCAATGATTTTTTGGGCCATATTGATGACCCTCTGGAGTGCCTTTATGTGTGCTGTGGTGTGTGCTGCGCTGCAAACTTGATGACTGTGTTGTCTGGGTGGGAACTAACACAGTCATGTGTGTACAGAGTGTACAGTAGGGGACTCAGTACACAGCCTTGTGGAGAGCCGGTGTTGAGGCTGAGGGCTGAGGAAAGATGAGGCCCCACTCTAACTCTCTGTACACGGTCTGAGAGGAAGTCTCTGATTCAGCGGCAGGTGGTAGAAGGATTTGGCTCTGAACCGGCTCTTCAGGTTGTTTTGTTGCTTTAATTAATTTATTATTAACAACAATATAAAATTATGCACAAAAGGAATTACTAATGTAAAAAATGGTGGTTTTATTTATATATGTTTATATATAAATATATACAGTGGCCCCTAGAGACAAAACACGTACAAACTCCAAAACACATTTCTAGCGTTAACTGAACTTCAAAACAGAGCTACCTAGATCACTTAAATTAGGCGATTGAAAGCATATGTGTAATGTTTGTGTATTTGTACACAAGCACTCATATATATTCAAATAATTTAAAAAAAATTTTCATTTACCTGTTACTACCACACACCAAATCCGGTCCTTGGTACTTGCTGGCTTGTGTAGCCTCTAGGTAACAAAAGCTCAACACTGGGCCTAGCATTCTGGAGCACTTCTGTTGTGTTTTGTACTTGCTTGTGACTTTGTACATGTTTTGGAGTTTTTACGTGCTTCTCTAGGGGCCACCGTAAATATACTTTTATTTATTCACTCCACATAAAATGTAATCAGAATCAGAATCAGAATACTTTATTGATCCTTGGGGGAAATTATTTTTTGTTACAGTGCTCCATTATAAACCAACATTAAGACAAGACAGACAATACACTAACTAACGGTGTGTTCACACCGAACGCGATGGACGCGAATAAAACGCCCCAAACGCCCCTAATTTGACGCGTGTACATTCGCGTCTCAACGCGTGTCCAAGAAAAATCCATCGCGCGATATTTTGACGCGCGTGAACCGGAAATGTGGGAGGAATGTGGGAGGGAGTTGTGCCAGACCGGTATCTTTGCAAGATGGCAGCTATCGAGCTAGCGCTTGAAGAGAGAGTCTCCCTTCTCTATGTACTGTGGAGAGCAGAGCAGCAGCGTAAAAGACGTCCTCGCCATACCTGGGTCCATCAGGTCCTCCAGAGGCATGAGCAGTTTGGTGAGTTTCACCACTTGCTCCAGGAGCTGCGCCTGGATGACGGCCGATTCCAGCGCTATCACCGTCGGCCAGTTTGAGGACCTGCTTTCCCTCGTCGGTCCCAGCATTGCCCGCCTAGACACCAACTACAGACGCTCAATCCCACCTGCAGAGCGCCTGTCCGTCTGCCTGAGGTTAGTAAAACTATTTAATACGGTAGTCCTTTATTGATATCTGTGCTAATATGCTAATCCATCCAGTTATACACTGCTAACATGGATGTGCTATGCTAACAGTGAATGCTGTCGGTGTTTACTGAAAGCAAACTGTGGTACAGAGACGACTCTTTATAATATTTCTAGTGATACTCAGAAGCTCTCATCAAGTCCCGATTTAATTCGATTTATGCTGTTATCAGTGTTTGCATGATAGCATGGCTGTGGTGTCACATCAATGTATGCGCTCGGTGTTTGCTGATATCAAACTGTAGCATTAGGACCACTGAGTTAACCTTTGTAGTGATACTCACTCCTTTTTATTTAGACCTGGTTTAATTCTGGGATAGTTGAATATTTGTATATAATCCCTGCAGCTGTCAGACTCTATAGCAGGGGTCACAGCCTTTATTAAAACAGAGTTAGATAAAACTGTGAACAGTTTGGTTCATCTCTAGTTACATGGTTCTATCTTGATAAGCTGTCTTATCACAGATAAATTTTTCAAAAATATTAATGATTTAAGCAAGGAAAGGGCTACATGTCAACACACAACTCTTTATTTCTATTAATGTCTCACTTCATTCCTACCTGATTGACATGTTTAGGAATTATGAGTGATTGGCTCACTGTAGTTGTGAAAGTTGCTACCAATCAAATTATGATATGTTAAAGTTAAAACAAAACACAACTGTTTTAGATATTATGTAATATACATTTTGTAATTATCCTTATAATTACAAAATGTTTTATGTAAGATTTAAGTTTTGTGATTTATATCTGACATCACAAAAGTATTTTGGAATTTGAATAATGTATTTTGTAACTGCAGTACACATAATACTGATTTTGAACAATTTTGTCCAGGTTCCTTGTCACCGGGGACTCCTTCAGGACCATCGCGTTCAGTTTCAGAGTCGGTGTGTCCACGGTGAGCCAGATCACCCCCAAGGCAGCGACGTCCATCTGGGACTGTCTAGTGGACGACTTCATGGCTGTGCCTTCACCTGGAGACTGGCGCTCCATCACAGAGGGATTCCAGGAGCGCTGGAACTTTCCTCTGTGCTGTGCAGCTCTGGATGGGAAGCACATCCAGACAAAGGCACCCCATATATCATATAGGAGACACACACATTGATATACACTAAATATTCATTTCATTTCTTTTTTGTGGTGCCCAAATTGATGCACCTGCTTGATTTTGTTTAAACAATTATTGCACACTTTCTGTAAATCCAGTAAACTTCTTTTCACTTCTCAAATATCACTGTGTGTGTCTCCTGTATGATATTTAACTGACATTTTTTATTGTAACAACCAACAATTTATACAGGAAAATAATGTCTATTAACAAGGTTGCCCAAACTTCTGCATCCCACTGTATCAGTATATTTTGTCATTAGTATAATATGAAATAAATTCTACATGTGTCAAGTTGTGTGCCAACATTTGCTGTGTAGTAGAACTGAGACATTAGTCATTATAAACATTTATTTGAAATAATATTAAAAGTCTCAAACAGAAAAACATTAAACATAAATATATAAAATATAAGAATTTACAGAGACAGGAATAAAAAGGACCAGCTGCTCTCCAGAGCAGGAACAAGGCTGAGGAGGAAATGCTCCATTGGAGACTGGTGTGGCCTCTTCAGGGACTCCAGGATGGCCAGCTCCACCGCCGATGGACCGTCCTGGGACCCGTCCCTCATCTGCCTCGGAGCCGTCCTCCTCTGTGGGCCTGTAAAACAGCACAAAACACAAAGAAATGAGAAGGCTGCTACTAGATTTTAATTTCAACATTGGAAAAAAAAAAAACAATAACAGGATATAATCAGATTGGTTGTAGATATTTAGTAAAGGTGATCACAGGCAATCCCACCGACTAAAAAGGTATCAGTGCTTGCTGTACATATCTGTGGGTGCAGCAGCAGGAGCTCAGGGACTGGGGATGCTCTGCTGCAGAATCAGTTGGTTCTATCAATACAGTATTAAATGTTAACAGGTTGGATATAATAATCGTAGAGTAGACAGTGGTCCCTCATTTATTGCAGGGGTTCTCAGAATAACTAGCCCCTGGTCACAGTTCTCACAATTGATTCTCAAAGTGCAAACCTTTGTAGATTGCAAAACGTAAAAGTATTATTATGCCGCTGTTTGTCTTCATCTGCCCGCCACTTTCGTGCGCCTTTTTCCCTCACGGTGCAGGTGTCTATTTCCGAATGAGGCTCATAGTTATGGGTGTTTTTGTGCTGTTTTTTCTATTGGACGCGATGATTATCAAAACCAAACGTGATAAATTTGGCAAGCGCAGGAGATTTGTCAATCAGGCTGCAGAATGCAATGCTGTACTGTGCAATAAAAAATCAGCGAAAAAGCAAAGCAGTGACGGATGAACAGCGGGACCACTGTGTGCTGTTTATTAATAAACAATAAAATATATTCCTAAATGATAACATGCATAAAAGCAGAACGGTATTTGTACGTCAGTGGGAAAATAGCGGTGGCTTGCTAGCTTTTGTGCGGCTTCCCCGGGTCAGTGAAAACTTTCAAAAGAGAAATGAATGAACTTACCAGGTTGCCCGATCTCTTCACATATCTTCCTCCAAGCTCGGTCCTTTTTATTCCTGTCTCGGTACTGAAAGCAGCTGGTGTTGTACAGCTCCGAGTTGTTTGCTACCGCATTGATTAGCCTTCCCCTCCATTGAAGTATGAAAGGCTTTGGCTGGATCTGCCCCTTTGACCTAGGTAACAGCCACGTCACCAGGCTCCTGATTGGTTGTCGCGGCGCGATTTGACGCTGGAGTTCAGATTTTCCCAACTCGAGCGGTAGACGCGAAACGCGCGTATGCACAAAATGCAACACAAAAACTCACGCGCGTGGTTTTATTCGCGAGTCAAACGCGCCAGACGCGCTACACTGACGCGCGTTTCACGCGTTTTGGCGTTTTCGCGACGCAAATCTGCTTCCGAATTTTCGCGGGACCCGCAATCGCGCGTCATCGCGCCTTTCCATTGACTTTACATGTAAACCTGACGCTCTATTCGCGTCCATCGCGTTCGGTGTGAACACACCGTAAGAATAGTACAATATATACATATATATACATACATACATAAGTCACTCATAAATAAATAGCTGAAAAAGAAACATGTGTAGTTGTAGCAGCAAACAGTGTGTTAAGTGGATGCGTTGTACAGGGAGATGGCCACAGGCAGGAAAGATTTCCTGTGTCGTTTAGTGGTGCTTTTTGGTAATCTCAGTCTCTCACTGAACGAGCTCCTGTGACTGACCAGCATGTCATGGAGTGGGTGGGAGGTGTTATCCAACATATAATAATATAATATACCGTATTTCCCGGACTACAAAGCGCACCTGAATATTAGCCGCACAAGCTAAAATCAGGGGAAAATCCTGTTTTGTACATACATTAGCCGCACCTGACTAAAAGCCGCAGGTGTTTCAATGTTGACTTATCATATGTAAGAGAATATGCACAAAGGGAATTGTCAGGAAAGAGATGGCTGTTTGGAGACACACCCCTTTTATTAATATTTTGAAAAACAAGTTATGGGTACATATTTGCACATGTAGTACATAACAGTAACCTATAGCACACCAGAAAAATAGATTCGGACTACCTTTTAGGCTCAGGTGCAGTGACACAGCTTTAACAAGAAGAAAAGTCAGTCATTCACCACCATCTTTCTCTTCTTCCTGCGCAAAAAACCACCAAAGTCCTCTTCTCCAGTGTCGGATACGAACAGGCTCAGGATGGCTTCGTCATCCACTCTCCGCTTCTCTCCTTCGTTGTCACTTTCAAAACAAAAGAAATCCTCGTTGTCAGTGTCGGAGTTGAACACCCTCAGAAGGGCCGTGGCAGTGTCCTCCTCTCCATCATGCAGCAGTCCAGCCCTTCAAAATCCGTTGGTGATTGTGGATGTTTTCACACTTTTCCACGCTGTCAGAATCCACCGGTGGAGTTGAGCATAACTTGCTTTTCGCAAGTTTATCGCCACTCATCATCCACGCCTCTCGCTGAACGCGTAGCGCTACTTTGAAGTTTGTTTTTCGCGCTACTTCGTACGGCACTACGTTGCCTGGCGGACGGACATGTGACTAACATACCACTCTTGAACCCCGATCCTTCCGCTAGGCAACGTAGTGCCGTACAACAGCGGAACAAACAAAACAAATCGTCTTACGATATGACAAAAATCATGGACAATCCATAGAAAAGCCGCACCTGACTAAAAGCCGCAGGGTTCAAAGCTTGTGCAAAAAGTAGCGGCTTATAGCCCGACAATTACGGTAATATAATATAATAATAAATAAATCGTATAATACAAAAACCAACTATTCACAGTTCAACTTTTAACTATTTAAATTTTCAGCTTTTTCCTTTTAAACAAATTTAAAATGAAACAACACAAAATGCTGCAAACCACAACACAATTAAAAATAAATTAAAATATGAAAACAAAAAGAACATGCATATTCTCTGTCATATAGGCCTGCATGAATAAACTTTCTGAATCGTTTATCATCCGCAACTGAAAATAGTTGTGGATGATTACTATACCTTTCTAATGTGAGGTTGTTGCCCTGGCTCTCTTTCTATCTCTCTCCCTCCCGCTCTGTTCCTGTGCTACTCAGTTTAACTACCGCCCCTCCCCCCTCTGCCCAGCGCAAAGCACAAGGCTCGCGTGCGGAGTGAAGCGGGGAAAAAAGTGCAAGAGAGAGGGTGAGAGAAAGATTTTTAAAAAAAAGCACCACGGCTCGCGATAAGGAGCCGGCTCGTGTCGTTCACGTTAAAGATCCGGCTCTAAGAGCCATTTCGTTCGCGACCGACACATCACTAGTCTCTATATATCTTTATCTATATGGATAATCTATATAACTAGATACATTATCCACAGCTATATTTGAATTACATCACTGTGATTGTGCACTTATAAATGGTCTTTGAGTAGGCTGTATAACTTAGAAGTAAATTAAAACTAAATGTCTTTACGACTTCTCTTTCAGAGACATTTTAAAGGTCAGGAAATATGTATATTTCTTATTTAACTCAAAGTCTGCCCTGTTCATTTGCATTTTCTATAAAAGAAGTAGCATAATATGATGTACAAATACTGCAGGGATACTGCTACACAGTCAAAGCAGAGCATGTTTTTTTTTTTTCATGTGCACAGCTTTATGAGAGACTCCAAAAGGTCAAGAACATCAAACTTTTCAGAGCTGAACAGAAATGTGAAAAGGATAAAGGATAAAGATTTGCTTCAGGAAGTTACCACATAAAGGAAAACTGACAATAGAAACAAGAAAAAGAAGTCAAAAGAACAGGTGTCAGCTGGAGTTCAGTTACACACTGTTGGTGTCATACAAAATATTAAAGTACTATATGTAAAACTGGAGGCACCACCTTGACTTTGTAGCCTTCAAATAGCCTTAGTCATTTGAAATAAATTGTGGTGGTTTTAACATTGATACTCAAACCTCTACAAGCACCAATGTCAGAGAGATATAAAAATATCTAACATCTATCTTTCATAAACAGTATTCATATTGAATCAGGAACACCATCTACAAAGCTGTATAAAAAAATTACCCACAGAAATGCTTCTGTTCGGATGCACAAAAGCTAGAGAGGTGACGAGGTGAAAAAGTCAGTTACATCAGCAGTGAGCAGTACAAACACTATGCGCCAGAGCTTCATTACTGAGAACCCTTTTTTAACACAAATCATGAAACAGCTCTAAAGGTATGTTTTAAGGGAGAGCAGGAAGGATGGACAGGGATATTACCCAGTCACCTAACTGAAGTATTAAAAATTATGATGAAATAAGAATTTTACCACTATACATAAATTTGCTTACAGGGTAGTTATTAATTGTTATCTTTTTAAGAAAAGAATATATACCCAAAGTTAATTAAGAAATCCAGTAATGTTATTATGGAGATAGAGAGGAAAATGGAGAGAACAGTCTCAACAACACCAAAATGAATTTTTTACATGAGAGAATACTGTAAATTTCCACTTACAAAGTTGGTCTGGTTGTTTGCTTTACTCTATCTTTTCAGTTATTGCAATCGAAATCATTGTATTTCAGTAATATTTAGAAAACTTTTTTTTCATGCCATAAAATCTGAAAAAAGGGTGAGCAAGATAGTGGTGCATGAGGATGCAGTGGCTGTAAGCTGTCTGTTTAACAAAATATTCCAGCCGTCTCACAACCTACTGTTGGATTTTGCAAGACCACTGTGCTCTGCCTGGAGTGCTGTCATGTCTGGGAGACTGCGGCACTGGAGATGAGAGCGTGTGGGTCCAGGTCTGGCTTACCTCAGAATCAGAGAAACTTTAGTAATCCCAGAGGGAAATGTGCAAATATACATTGGGGGGGACGTGAGGTAAGGAAACAGGAGTGCAGTAAAGCGTGTTTAGTCCGGTTCAGTATGTGTAGGTCTGACCCAAGTGGATTAAAGAGTCTGATGACAGTAGGAAGGAACGGCCTCCTGTGTTGTTTCCTTAGACAGCAAGATTGAAGGAATCTTTTGTGGAAACTGCTCTTCAGATTGCCCAGTGTATTATGGAGGGGATGGGAGTCATTGTCCATGAATACCAGCAGTCTTGCCAGCATTCTGTCACTGACCACCTCCTCCAGGGTGGCAAGTTTCATGCCAACAACAGACTTGGCCTTCCTGATAAGTTTATCCAGTCTGGTTGCATTCTTTGCTTTGATGCTGGCACTTGAGAATGGCACAGCAAAGAAGATGATGCTCGCTAAAGACTGATAAAACTTATGAAGCAGGCTGCTGTGTTTGCTGAAGGACCTGAGCCTCTAAAGGAATTGAAGCAGGCCCAGACCCTTTTTATAGACAGCGTCTTTGTTGGTAAACCACTTCAACTTGTCATCCAACTGGACTCCCAACTAGCTGTAGGATGTGACTATTTTCAAATTAGTCCCACCAATGCAGATATGGGAGGGCAGGGATTTGTTCCTGCCAAAATCCAACACCAACAACTCCTTTGTTTTTTGCCATATTCAGCTGCGGGTGCTTGCTAGGCTAGTGAATGTGACTGTAGCTCAGGTAGTAGAGTGGGTCACCTACTAACCAGAAGGTTGTTGCTTCGATCCCAGTCTGTTGCAGTCTGCATGCCAAATATCCTTGGGCAAGATACTAACCCCAGGTTGCTCTCCGATGCATCCATCGGAGTGTGAATGTGTATGAATGTTAGTTAGGTAGCACTAAAAACCTAGCAAAGTGCTTGTGTGAATGGGTGTGATTGGGTGAATGAATTAGTTGTATAAAGCGCTTTGAGTGCTCAGATAGGAGTAGAAAAGTGCTATATAAGAACCAGTCCATTTACCATTTTCAAATCCCTGTTACCAAGAATCTTCCTTACAAACATGTGATCCATCATTCACAAATCAAATGCAAAAATGACGTGCTGATGGTCAAAAACAAGTGCATTTGTGACTGTCATCATGGAAACTTGCCTATATCTGCTTGTTTCAGATATGACAGTTCAGCTAACTGGCCGCTCCTTGCAACGGCGAATACAGTAAGAGAAGGGCAGGCGATCTTTGAATCTATGAACGTAACAACTGGTGCACTAACACCACCACATTTAGAGCAACCAAAAGTAGGTGTGGCAGGGATTATAACACAATACAGAGTACAGATGCAATGCTCCGGTGGCTATCAATATTGATGCCCTGCTGCATAAAGAATTAAACAATTTCTTTGAGACACCCTGCTGACTCCACACCGCTAATCTTCCCCCACAGACCTCCAACCCTCATCCACTTATTTTACATGAACACCAATAAAAAAATATTTCAGTTTCTGAGAACCAAGACAAGAGAAGTTTTCAAGCACTCACTTGGCTCCTGAGTGCCTAAAAGCTAGCTGGAGCTCTCAAATCTACCTGTTGGGGGAAAAAAAGCTTTGTGATAACTACAGTCAGTGGAAAGCTTGGGGCAGCAAATAAAGCAGGAAAGCAACTGTCTGCTAAAAGCAGAAATCCATGGAAGGCAGTGATGGTGCAATCAACAGGAAAAAAACACCCCACTTGAAATTTTAAAGGGTTTGTTAAGTCGAGTGAGTCTTCAGTTTGGTAAAAGTAGCACGTGTTTATGTGTGTCCATGTGTGTGTGTTTGATGTATGGTGTATAGCTGTATTTGTGCTCTGTGAGCAGGACAGTCATCTTGTGTTTGATCATATCAGGAGCACTGCATGGCCATTTTTCACTGTCTGCCATTATTCATTGATGAAACAACAATTTCCGGGAGCCAACTCCACCACCTCCCCCTACATCACCAAGACAGCTCTGATCTTTTGCTAACAGGAGACCCCTGAGCCGAATGTGAAACCTGCTGGTTTCTTATAAAGTTCACAACAACAATGTCATCAAAGGGCACTAATAGCTACACACTAGATACATACAGTCATTATCTCACATGACTGGTAAAACTCTCTACAGGATGATTTAACCAGTTTAATCTGAAATTATTTACAGAAACTCGGCCATATTTTTCATGTGTAACCTCAGTGCAGCTACAGTGAAAGTACGCATGATTCACAGGACCCTCTGTTCTCATTTTAGTCCCATCAGCTGGCCCTATTTTCTCTTTCAGCTGTCATATCTCATTTGGTATATCTTGCCCTTGCCAGGCACTGTCCCCTTGACACAGTGTCACTGCTGTTGGAGCTTTTCTGACATCCTCCAAGCAATGATGAGGTCATAGTTACTAAAGAGGAACATTTTTCCAGTGGGCAAAGTCAGAGAGGGTGACCCAGCTGATTGTAAGGCTTTGAAAAACATGCTCCTTGTTTTGGTACATGTACTAGCTCAGGCTTATTTTAGATATAGTACAGTCCAATTGATAATAATAATAAGTTTGACATGCACCAGCAAAGCACTTACAAAGTGGCATTAAAACTTTTTGAAAATATTTATGAATTATATACAGATAAGGATGCAATTATTAGCTCCCCTATGAAATTTAAAGTTTTGTCCAAATTTTCCCAAGTGTGTTATTTTTCTGAGCAAGGGAATTTAAACATAGCTTTTCTAAACATACTAGTTTTCCAGTATGCTTAGAATTCTGCAGTTTTTCTTGAATTCTTCAGAATTATTTCTAATTGCACACAATAACAAAAACAATTACCAGGGTCAATATTATTAACAGACTGGAAAACAGACTTTTTCTTGATGCATAACACAAACCACTGCTATGCAATGATATGCTTTACCTTAATAATGCTCAATGCTTGTAAAATCAAGCATCATTTGAAAAACAAGCTTGGCAGAAGCAAGAAGCAAATGATTTCAAAGACTCTGGAAAGAAAACTATTAAGCGATATGACTAAAGACCCCAGAACAACTGCCAAGACACTAGTTAATGACTTAGCCAAGTCAGGAACTGTAGTCTCATAGAAGATAATCACTAGAACCCTAGAATGGACTGCGAGGTGGCGAACCAAGAAAAACTTCTTCTGCAGAAGAGACAACTTCAAGCCATGAGTATTTTAAGGACAACATGATGTACACTGAAAGTGTGTCCTTTGAGTTTGAATATATCTCTCCCTTCTTTTTTCAAACATAAGTTCTCATTTCATTTCATCTGACCAAAGATGTTGTTATACTCGACTGTGTATCTAAATCTCTTTTACAGTGGTGGTATTGCAGTTGTTAGAGTACAGGACACACATGTAGAGTACCTGTTCAATAAAGCCAATTTAACTTATTTTAACTGATTTGCTAAAAACAAAAGTGATTTCTGTTTCTCCTAATACACATTAGAATGATTTACTAAACACAGGTTGCAACAAATAACACAGTAGCTAATACGTCAAATAATGTAATTATTATAGAAGACCTTTATGAAAATGTGTGGTATTAGTTGAGCTAAAATAAAGAAGGTAAAAAAAAAACAGAGAGCTCACTGTGAAACACACTGAACAACTCATTGTTTATATTTTAAAATTCACCTCACAGGTTTCTACAAAAATAGAGGAAACACATTTTAAATACATTAACCTCCTAAACCCGAACTCTTCAATGGCATGCATTTTTAATTTATCTTTGATATTTGGGCTGATTGGCACCCGATGAATGTAAAAATAAAGAATTACCAGATTTTTTTACCTAATTTTTGTTTCTGAGAAAAATGAGATCCACATATGAGCATATTTGTTTAAAATTTCAATAGAACAGTGGCAGTATAATGTCCTCGTAAGTGGATATCAGGCCCTTGTAGAGCAAAATGTAGTATTTTGGTCTAGACAACCCAAAATGTGATGTCCACATTTGTGGACGCCAGGTGCTAGGAGGTTAATTATTGTGGAACTAGAACAGTTAAAGTTTATCATATTGTCCACATCTGCCTCCAATCACCAGACCTGCCGTACGATGCGCCAGACTGCAGCCCTTCACCTCCTCCGCTCTGCTCTGCAGGTCTGAAAATTATCCGATTTCACTTTTTATTTACTCAGATTAATTCTGGACTCTGTGCTCAATTCAGCTATGCTGCACAGCCATCAATCTGCTTGGTTCTGCATGCACACTCCCTATTCTGATCCACTATTTTGCCAAAAAGTCGAGGTTTGCTAAACAATGATATTTTGGGGTGTTTAGTGTGCGTATGAAGGCTTACCTTGAAGCACAGGCTACAGGCTAGTGCTTAAACAATGGAAAAAACAGAAACTTTATCCAAAAACCTCTCATGCTGCTTTCCACTTTTTCTTTGGTCATTTTAGCCTTTTTGGCCAGGGTGAAAGGAGTATCTGCCATCAAACAAGAAGACAGCATGTAACTACGACGGTGTTTGCTAGTTCACCTTACATGCATTAATGTAATAACGTGGTTAGCCTACTCAACGTAAATTACACACGAACAACATTAAGCCACTCACCCAGAGAAGAACGGCTGCTGCTACCATCATCATCCATCATCATTTCTGCTACACTGGCAGGACTAGGGGCCAGGACTCTCCTCTTCGGGTTCTTGGGGGATGTTGCTAACTCCGGGTCCGCTAACAGGCACCACACCCACAGTAGATGTGCTCGGTGTGAGGTCTTGCAGCAAGCTATCAAATCCGGTGCATTTCTCGGCTTTTAAAAAAACGCTATGTGTCGCCAGGTGTTTCATGAGATTCGAGGTGTTACCTCCTTTGCACAGTATCACCTTAAAGCACTTGTTGCAGGCTGCTGAGATTGCATCTTTTGCTGTGAAGTACAGCCAGACTTTTGACCGCTTCGTCTTGGGCATTTTTAATCTGTAGCTCTGCTCTAAAAGAATGTATGTACCTGGGCCCGCCTACTATCCTTGGAAAAGTAAAATGATTGGCTAGAATCCAAAGTGTATGACATCTCAGGGAAAAAAAAGCACCGAAATAAAGCACCGAAATATGCGCTGCTTTTCAGCCTGGTTACTACCGTTTATGTCAGAACCGGTACCCATCCCTACAGGTTGCTGGTAAACAAGATCTTTGTGTTAAACTAATTTTTCTCTGCCACGAGTGTTGACGCTCTTTTTTGATGGAGACCTGGATTCGCTCTGGTGAGTCTCTTCCCTTTTCTGAGCTTCTCCCACCGGACTGTGCCTTTTTTAGCTCCCCAAGGCTTACTGGTACAGGCGGCGGTTTAGCCTCGGTCTCTAAATGTATATACAAAGTCCGACAGCTACCCTCTCCTTTCTACCTCAGCTATGAGGTTCAACTTCAGGAGATGACTGCCTCGCGAACTACTGTTTGTTGTGGTTTACCGGCCACCTAAATATAATAAGACTTTTATTCATGAATTTGCTGACCTTCTTGGTTTAGTTATTTTTAAATATGACTGTGTGCTTATTGTTGGTGATTTTAACATTCATATATCTGCTGTAATGACGATTCATTAGCCAAAGACTTCCTTGCATTAAGAGATTCTTTTAATCTCGCCCAGTGGGTTAACCAACCAACCCACGCTAAGGGCCATACTCTCAATTTGTTTTTTTCATATGGCTTGGACATTTGCATTAAGGATATAAGCAATGTTAGGATTTCTGATCACTTTCCTGTTATCTTTGATGTTAACTTATGTAATTATGAACCTCACCCTGAGGCTCTCTTACACCCTACATGTATAATTAATTCTGGAACTGTGCAGAAGTTTTCTATGTCTACTCTTAAAAGCCTTATCTCTACTTTTAAGATTACGCTTAAAACTTTCCTTTTTGCTAAAGCATATAGTTAGGGCTGGACCAGGTGACCCTGAATCCTCCCTTAGTTATGCTGCAATAGACATAGGCTGCCGGGGGATTCCCATGATGCATTGAGTTTTTTCCTTTCCAGTCACCTTTCTCACTCACTATGTATTAACAGACCTCTGCATTGAATCATATCTGTTATTAACCTCTGTCTCTCTTCCACAGCATGTCTTTATCCTGTCTTCCTTCTCTCACCCCAACCGGTCGCAGCAGATGGCCGCCCCTCCCTGAGCCTGGTTCTGCCGGAGGTTTCTTCCTGTTAAAAGGGAGTTTTTCCTTCCCACTGTTGCCAAAGTGCTTGCTCATAGGGGGTCATATGATTGTTGGTTTTTTCTCTGTATCTATGAAGCGCCTTGAGGCGACTTATGTTGTGATTTGGCGCTATATAAATAAAATTGAATTGAATTGAATATGTCTTTTCCGAAACTTGCCGCCTCCATTCCCGACTGCTCCCTATTTCCCATGGTTGATGAATTTGCTAGCACCATTTTTTCCACATGCTCCTCCATCCTCAATACTGTTGCCCCTGTTAAAATGAAGCGCCCTAGATCCTTTTGTTTAATATTGTTTAATATTTTCAATTCATTGGTTAACCCCTGTCCTGATATGCCACTATCGTGCTCTCCTACTCTCTGCGAACAATTTCTAACTCACTTTATTCATAAAGTTCTATATCTTAAGTCCTCGCTCCCTTTAGTGTCAAGTTTTATTCCCACCTCTGCTTGTTCATCATCATTCCAAAAGTTTGGCCGGTGTCACTCCATACTCTCAAGCGACTTATTGACCAATCAAAGAATACCTCTCCTGCCTACGATATCCTTCCATCTCGTATAGCTACCATTACTGTCCAAAATACTTGAGAGGATCATTCTTTCACAACTCCAGCCGTATTTGGATGCGAATGCCAATAATGATAAATTTTGGTCCGCTTACAAACCCTGTTATAGTACTGAAACAGCGAGTCCTCAATGACAGCCTTCTGATTGCTGACTCTGTACGCTCTTCAGTCCTGGTCCTACTAGAGCTATCCTCGGCCTTTGATATGGTAGATCATAACATCCTATTAGCGAGGCTTGAACACACAGTTGGCATTACAGGTGCCACCCTAGATTGGTTTAAATCATATCTTTCTAATAGATCTTTCTCGATCAATTTCGGCCCCATTTCTCCTCTGCTGCACCCATCTCCTGTAGCATGCCTCAAGGATCTGTCCTTGGCCCCCTGCTCTTCTCACTGTACATGCTCCCCTTAGGCGCAATCTTTGAGAAGTACAACATTGCACATCATTGTTTTGCTGACAACATACAGATCGATTTCGAGTTAACTGATGATCCTGCTATGTCTTTGCACGTTTTTGTGAGTGCAAAGACATAGCAGGATCAATGCGAGGTGAAAAATTGTCTTGCAGGTAACTCACTTATCCTAAATGACAGGAAAACTGAAATCATCATGTTTGACAGTAGTATCCCCCGTGGCCAACTCCAAGATGCCTTTGGTTCCATTGATAGTTTCCTCTCCGACACTGTTAGTGACCTGGGTGTTTTTTTTAAATTCGACAAACAAGTGTCTGCTGTTGTCAAATCTTGCTTCTATCAATTGTGTCTTAATAGCAAAGCCAGACATTATGTCCCGCATAGAGACCTCGAAAAGCTTATCCACGCCTTTGTGACATCTAGGTTCAATTATTGCAACTCCCTTCACTTTGGTCTTGAATGCGGCTGCTCATCTCCTTACTGGTAGTGGGCGGCATGTCTCTATCACCCCTGTCCTTGCCGACCTGCATTGGCTTCCCGTTAAGTTTCGCATTCAATTCAAAATCCTGCTGCTCATCTTCCAATTTATTAACAATATAGCTCCAAGCTACCTCATTGAGCTACTTAGATTATACACCCCCGCTAGATTACTAAGATCATCTTCCCAGTCACTTTTGTCACAGACGAGATTCCGGCTGAAGACTAGAGGTGACCGAGCATTTGCCTTGGCTGCACCCGATCTATGGAATAACCTCCCCATCGCTATCCGCGAGTCTTATTCCATTCAATTCTTCAAATCGCGGTTAAAAACCCACCTATTTAGCCACGCCTTTTTAACTAATGATTGTTTGTTAGTTAGTTTAATGCTTATTTCTATCTTTGGTCTATTCTTAACTACTTTTAATCATTTTTTAAAAAATTTACTGTTTTATCCTTTACATATATTGTTCTTTTATACTTTTATATGCATTTCTTTTGCTTCTGTGTTTTTAATGCCATTTAACCCTTTAAGACCTACCATATAACCAAGTCCGCCAGAGCTTATCTTTATATTTTTATATACTGTAGTGCCATTTTTGGGAGCATTTCAAGTTGCTTTACATCAATACAACCGCTATAGCCCAAACTTTATTAATATGTATGCATTAAATGCATAATAACAACACAAATTGCAAAAAAGTGCAATAAACTACAAAAAAATTTTAATTATTTTTTTTTTTTTACATATATGTCTAGTTAGAGAAATTTAAGAGGTTTATCCCTCAAAACTGTAAATACAAAAAGTTGCACAAAATAGTTCCCAACAACAGGAAATTTATTTTGAGTGTCTTCATAGTTTTATTTTTGAGATACACCAATTTTTATATACTGCAGGAAAAACTAAAATAAATATTGTGATGCAAATTTGCAAAAAAACAGCATGTGCATCAAAATAAACTATTACCAGCAGTGCAATTTGAGTTGTAAGCATCCTAGAAACTATACAGAAAAGCATAAACATGACTTTTAAAAATAGCAGTGTTGGCTAATAAGTAAGAAAAATTACATTAATGTTTATATATCCTTTCCTAAAAAGTTGTACATGCCTCCACCACTGTCCTCCTCCCTGCACCCAAACTGTAATTGCTAATTGCGGTGCACAGGATGGAAAAAAAAAAGAAGAAAAAAACACATTTCTATTTCTTTCTCTATGGCAGGCATGTACCTTTAGAAGCTTTGTAACACAAGTATCAACATAAGTGTTTGTTGCTCTTTGTAAGCTCTGTGATAAACTAGTAACTTGTTTAGGGTCTATCTTACTCCTCATCCAGTTCTATGCCAGACAGGCTTCTGTGTCACATAACACAACAATCGCAAAAGGTTGAACCAATGTATACATGATATAATAAATAATATTACGCTCAAAGTAGCAGAATTATCCTAAATGTTGATCTTGTATACCTTATCCAAAATTAGTATAGCAATATTCCTGTTACAGACATTCACAAACTAGTCCTTTGGCTGCAGAAGCTGTGTTGCTTTTAGCTTGTAGTATATTTAAATTCTACAATTAGAAATACATGTGAACTACATATCCATCCAAATAACAGATAGGAATGGTAGGAAGGTAGGTAGGAATGTTGTGTATGCCAACGGCATGCCCCTATCTGCTAATAAAATTAGAGGCCACATGCTTCTCTTGGAGGACACTGCATACTTTTATTATTACATGGCTGTGAGAAACTCTACTCTCAATAATACAAAGATTGTACCAAATGGAGAGAGCTTCACTTTTGACAAGTCTTTTATATCTGTTATTCAAAAATTTGTTATTACAGACCACAGTTGACCATAGAAGTGATATAGGAATAATTATTAACATTTAATTAATATAATAAGTTACACAATAAATTACAACAGAATACATAACACTTACTTTTTTTTAAGATCAGGACATTATTAAATATATATAGTTCGTGGTTTATCTTGTTATCGGTTATTAGCTTTGTTAGTAATATATTAAGGTATGAATTGAGAGCTAAACAACTAAAAGGTTTACCAAATATCTATTAATCTTTAAACGTGGATTTGTTCAATGATCCGACCATATGTGTGTATTTGCCTCAGCTCATACAACTTCTCTTCTAGTCAGAAATATAGTCATTATTTTTTTTAAAAACAAAACAGTCTGGAAAACCACAACAGTTATTTCTGTTGATTCATAACTTTAAGCAAAAAATGAAGTAAGATTACTCAGTCTATATTTAGTCCACATATGTAGTATTATTCTCCTGGGGGGTAGATGGCTAATGCCCTTGTCTTGTGTGGTGAGCTCCTCTGAATGACTGATAGATCACAAGGGAAACATCAACTGTCAACTTGGGCTGTCACACTTGTCAGGAAGTCAGTTCATTAATCATCTAAGATGGCCATGGGAGAGCAGTCTCCATTTGGCTGAGGTCTAAAACACCTGTGGCACTGGGCCAAGCTCTCTGCTGAGAACTGAAATCAAATCTGGAAGTGCTATATGTCAAAAACCTGCTTTTGAAGGGGCACATTAGAGAGGATGGATGTCCATCATCTTTCTTCAAAGCTGGTTGACATGAAACATTCAGAATAATATTCCAGGTAACGGAAGAATTGTATCTGTTTTGAAAGAAAAAATATTTCTGAGGTTGATAAAAACTGTTGAGATTGTGCTTAAATCCCAATTTCATCAATACGTTTTGTGGGGAAAAAATTAAAAAAAACTAAATTAAAAGAACAAAAAAAACCCCTTAAAATATAATTAATAAAGGTATAGTCAAATAAATTAGAACTCATATGAATAGAAGTTTCAGGGTGAGAAAAAGTCTTTTTCATCTGTCTTAAAGACTACAGTGCCTCCCCACTGAGTCAATGACTATGTAAGCAACAGATGATGCAAATAATATGGGAAAAATCCCCTTTGAAAAAGTATGCAATGCCCCAATAGGCAAATGGAGACTGGAAACAAGTGTGACTGCTCATCACTGATTTTGTTACCTATTGAAATCCAGGCTCTGGCTGCTGGGCTGGGAGACTACTCCAGCCCAGAGTTCAGGGTGATGTTAACACTTAAGTGTTAACATCACCCTGAACTCTTTGCCAGCTTTGTGTTAGCATATGTATGCACAGATGCTTGTGAGCCCAAGTTGTGTTAGCAATATAATGCAGCTGTTTCTGGTAAAGGACACTGTACCTTTGTGCAAGAAAAATTACATTAATGTTTATATATCCTTTCCTAAAAAGTTGTACATGCCTCCACCACTGTCCTCCTCCCTGCACCCAAACTGTAATTGCTAATTGCGGTGCACAGGATGGAAAAAAAAAAGAAGAAAAAAACACATTTCTATTTCTTTCTCTATGGCAGGCATGTACCTTTAGAAGCTTTGTAACACAAGTATCAACATAAGTGTAACACAAGTTAGTGAAGTACTAAAATTAGAGAATTACATTACTTTAACACGTTGCTTTGGAACACATTACACCCCAACACTGCACAATGCTTTGAGGAACCACATGTAAGCCAGCATTCTGAAAACAAAGTGCTCTATTGGTGATATGACACAAAGAGGTCTTTTAAGATGGGACCTGCGTCACAGTCTGCAGAGCAGACCGAGTGGGGTGAGTGAGGTAGACCCAAGAGCAGACACAGGTGAGGAGACAGTATTGAATCTCAAACTGAAGATGAGCCTTTATTTGGGCTGATAACCAGAGTACAAACAAATGACACAATCAGAGCAGAGGCGAGGACTATACCAAAACCTAAACTGGGAAATACTAGAAATGTCTATGAGAAACGACTATGGGAAAATAACCATGACTATGACGACTATGAACAAGACTTTGTGCAGGTGCATGAAGAAACTCATGAATTAGCAAACATGAACATGACCTGCACAAAATCCTGAAAAACACTTAACCTGTCATGAGGGATCGAACACAGACGACATGACCCTGTACACAGGAAGACAGAGGACTTAAATACACACATGAGGTGATCTGGGGAAGTGGAGACACATGAGGAAACAGCTGACTAGAATGAACCAAATGACACCACAGTGGAAGTGAAACTAAGGCAATGGACGTCTTGATGCATGCTCAATCATCCAGGTAAGTAAATCTCCAAAAGTTGATTCTGTTCATCTGGACGTAGCATTTTGTGACACTCATCCAAGTGACTTCTTCAATCTCAACTGACTGCAGGTTAAGGCAATGAACATTGAACGCAAGACCCCTTCAAAGTAAAACAGGAACCCTAAATAAGACGCAGATGTGACATGAGCTAGACAACATGAACTATTCAGACAGGAGACATGACAGATAAGACTCACTAACCTCTAAGGGAGGAGAATTAACACAGGGATGAGACACAAAGGGAACCCGATACACTATGAAATATAACTGCAAACTAAGTATGACAGAATATAACTAGATAAACTGCAAAGAAACTAGAATACAGATGAATAGCAAAATATCATGAAACTCAGAAACACTGGGTCGCATAACCAAGGACCATGATAATCTGATCTCTATCTCTTAAATAGGACCTTTTGTGTTAAGTTGGGGTCGGCTTCATCCTCTGTGGCCCCTCTGCTTCGGGGTGTGCCACAGGGATTTATTCTTGGGTCGTTATTGTTTTCACTGTACCTTTTGCCTCTTGGCGCGATTTTCCGGAAACATAAAGTGCCGTTCCATCTATACGCAGATGACTGCCAGCTCTACTTACCTTTTAGTCATTCTGATAGTCTCCCAACTCGACCTCTGCTTGACTGCCTTACTGATGTCAAAGCATGGATGGCAAAAAACTTTTTAAATTTTAATGATGGGAAGACAGAAGCAATTTTATTTGGCCCAAATTGTTCTTCTCATACTCCAGATATTGATCTTGCAGCTTTGACTTCCCAACTAAAGAGTTCGATCACAAATCTCAGAGTTAAAATAGATTCTGCACTTACCTTTAATGACCATGTAAACGGGGTGGTAAAATCAGCATTTTATCACCTCAGACGTTTATCAAAGGTTAAGCCCTTTCTTTCCAAGCGTGACTTGGAAAGTGTTATTCATGCCTTTATTACCTCACATTTAGATTATTGTAATTCTCTTTTAATAGGGGTTGGGCAGGGCACTTTGTCACGCTTGCAATTAGTGCAAAATGCTGAGGCACGATTTTTAACTGGCAAAAGAAAATTTGATCACATCACTCCGATTTTGGCCTCTTTACACTGGCTTCCAATTGAATTCAGGATCTGTTTTAAAGTCCTTTTATTGGTTTTTAAATCTCTAAATGGTCTGGCACCTGTTTATTTGTCTGACTTGTTGAAGCCGTTGAAGACGTCCCCACTCGTTCCCTTCGGTCAGCTGAGCAGTTGCTGCTTTCGGTCCAGTCACGGCTGAAACTTAGAGGAGACCGAGCGTTCTCTGTTGCAGTGCCAATGCTTTGGAATAACCTTCCTCTCCATATTAGACAGGCTACATCAGTGCCAGTTTTTAAGTCTTTATTAAAAAACTATTTTTATTTTCTGGCTTTTAACTCTGTGGGTAACTGATATTTTTTTATTTTATTTTATTGCTATGTCTGGTTTTATTACTATGTGCATATTAGTATTGTACAGCACTTTGGTCTACCAGGTGTGTTTTTAAAGTGCTATATAAATAAATAAATGATGATGATGATTATTCAAGACCTTGTATGCAAGGAAAAGGATTTTAAACTTGATTCTGGATTTAACAGGGAGCCAATGACAACAAGTCAATATCAGCTTGGGATTCTTGCTGCATCATCTTGGATAAACTGGAGAGTTTTCATGGAGCTTTTAGAGCAACCTGGTCATAAATATTGAGTGTAGTAGAAGGGATGCTTCTCATTTTAGAGATATTGCACAAATGCGTAGGGCTTATCTGAAATCCAAGGTTGGCTTGAATCAGTTCTTCAGGCAACCACAAATAGCAGCTAGCATCACACCTAGCATCAGCAGTAAAGCATCTGTAGCTTAGAACATTCAACACTTATAACACACTGTAAGGAACAACAAGATAAGTAAAACCACACACCAGATTCTGATAGCTCCCGATTGGCTTTTTTTCTTCAAATGTTTCTGAGCTCAATTGGCTAGTAAAATATATTATCTAAACTTAACTTTTAGCTAACAAAAACATGTGACTCACCGGGATTTTTCAACACAAATAACTCAACAGATGTTAATCTTTTTGTGGTCAGAGTTCAGGGCCTAATAAAAGAGTAGCTTATTAGCATTTATATGTAATACAATTTGGTCTCATTAACTGGTTTGCAGCACTGCATACTGAGATATTTTTCCATTGCGCTCTAACACACACTTGACCGCCATTAGACGGAAGATCGCACAGGAAGAGACAGGTAATGCTTCCTGCGCACAAGACGCAAGGTTGTAGTAACACAAGACTGCATCAAAGCGCCCCCTTGTACCAATAATAGGCTATAGCTTTAGATAATGAAAAGGGATTTTGTAGCCCTGTATTTCGCATGGGTTACACAAATATTCCGAAAGTTGCAAATCACATGATTAAATTGTTGGAAAAATCAATGTTTCGCCTTAAAGTGGAAGTGAACTACAGGCCCCAATTTCTGATGGCTCCAGGATAATGTAGCATGAAATGTTATTTGGATTTCAAGTGTTTATCAGGAAAGAGCTCCAAATAAAATGAAGGAGAAAAAAAACTCCATATAGCTAAGTAATAAAATCAGTAACTCCCAGTATTGATTTCCCTCTGCAACTAAATCCCAAATAATGAAGGGTAGCAGTCTCAGTAAGCACCATGTTTGTGTCGCTGTTTGCCTAAATGCAGGTTCAGGATTTTTAAGTCATTGACTTACTTTAGACAGGATTATTCATCCAGAATTGCTGTGCGTTGCTGACCTACAGCAGACAAGAGCTTCTGGACATTTGGACTCATAACTCCAACAGTTTTATCACTGATCTCCGACTCATCCCAGAGATCTCCAGAACACCGGAGGCTGCCCACTCTCCCCAGCTGGGTGGAAGTGCACACAGACGGCGCCGAGAATGTAAACAAAGGCGAGGTAGGTGCGGAGGGCTACGGGCTAAGCTAAAGCTAACAGCACAACGGCTGCCTTTACCCAGCATTTTCCTCGCCAGTGTCCGTTCTCTGGTAAACAAAATGGATGAGATACGGCTCTCCATCACTAACAACAGACGGATTATGGACTTAAATGTCATGTTTTTCACTGAAACATGGTTGAACAACAGCTGCCCGGATATTGCTATTGAGTTAGCAGGACACCACACACACCGAGCCGACAGGCTAGCAGATGACTCCGGCAAGACCAGAGGTGGAGGTTTGTGCATTTATATTAAAAATGCTTGGTGCATGAACTCCACTACTACTGAGAGTCACTGCTCACCTAATGCGGAGTTTTTAATGGTCAAATGCAGACCTTATTATCTCCCCAGAGAACTCACTTCTTTCATACTCACTGCAGTGTATATCCCCCCTGATGCTAGGTTGGCCATGAAAGAACTTTATGCAGCCATTAACAAACACCTGACTAAACACCTCGAGGCGCCTTTTAGTGTTGCTGACGACTTCAATCACACCAACTTAAAGACAGTCCCCAGATTCCACCAACATGTCTCCTGCCACACCAGAGGGAACAAGACTTTAGACCATGTTTATTCCAATCTGGCTGGAGCCTAGAAAGCAACACCCCTCCCCCACATTCGACAATCGGACCTTCTCTCCCTGTTCCATACACCTCGGTACCTCACCACTCATCCAGCGTGTGAAACCTGCTGTGAGGACAATTAAAATGTGGCCAGAGGGGACAGATGCAGTGCTCCAGGACAGATTCAAAAACACAGACTGGAATACGTTCACCCACACAGACTTGGACCAGTACGCCTCATCTGTACTGGATTACATCTCCAAAACTACAGACAGTGTCACCGCCCAGGAACGGATCACCATGTACCCCAACCAGAAGCCTTGGATAAACCAGAATCTTCAACTCCTCCTGAAGGTTTGCAACACCACCTTCAGGTCAGGAGATGCACAGGCCTACAATACAGCCAGGGCTAAGCTAAAGAGGGGTATCAAAAAAGCCAAATACCATTACAAAAAGAAGGTAGAAGAATAATTCTCCAACTCCAACCCCCGACGCATGTGGCAAAGACTCCAGACCATTACAGACTACAGGATGTCTCCTTCCTCAACAAGCTCAACAGCTTTGATGCTTGTTTTGAGCAAGGGAGTCCAACAACTGCAACCAAAGCAGATGTGACTCCGGACCACCAACCACTGACTCTCTCCTCCACCGATTTAGGAGCGGTGCTGAGCAGGATTAATGTCCACAAGGCTGCATGTCCCGATGGCATCCCCGGCGTGTTCTCAGAGCGTGTTCTGGGGAGCTTGCAGAAGTGCTGATAGACATATTCAACCTGTCATTGGCCCACGCTGTGGTACTGGCCTGCTCCAAATCCACCTCCATTGTCCAATGTAGCTTGCCATCGCCAGTGTGTGAATGTGTGTGTGAATGGGTGAATGACTGAATGTAGTGTGAAGCGCTTTGGGGTCCTTAGGGACTAGAAAAGCGCTATACAAATGCAGGCCATTTACCATTTACCATTGTCCCGATACCCAAAAACTCCAACCCACCAAGCCTCAATGACTACCGCCCAGTAGCCCTCACCTCCATCATTACAAAGTGCTTAGGGCGGCTGGTCCTAGCACACTTCAAATCCTGTCTGTCTCCCACCCTGGACCCCCACCTATTCGCATACTATCAGAACAGGAGCACAGTTGATGCAGTCTCCATTGCGCTGCACTCTGTCCTCTCACAATAACAACACCTACACCAGAATGCTGTTTATAGACTTCAGTTCAGTGTTCAATACAATCCTCCCCTCACAACTCACCAGGAAGCTGACAGACCTAGGCATCAGTTCCCTCATGTGTAAATGGTTACTGGACTTCCTGACCAACTGGCCCCAACATGTCCGGCTGGATAACCACTGCTCATCTACCATCACAATGAACACCGGTGTACTACAAGGCTGTGTGATTAGCCCTTTCCTCTACTCCTTCTTCACCCACAATTGCAGACCTGCCGATGGTTCCAACACCATCATTAAGTTTGCAGATGACACCATGGTGCTTGGCCTCAACAATGAGGCCACCTACAGGGAGGAGGTGGATCGTCTGGCTGAGTGCGACACAAACAACCTGCTGCTCAACACCGAAAAGACCAAGGAGCTCATCGTGGACTACAGGAGGAATGCTGATCCACATTCACCCATCTACATTAAAGGTATGGCTGTGGGTTCCTGGGTGTCCACATCTCCGAGGATCTCATCTGGACGACCAACTACTCCAAGCTGGTCAAGAAGGCTCACCAGCACCTCTTCTTCCTGAGGACTCTGAAGAAGAACCACCTGTGCTCAGACATCCTGGTGAACTTTTATCGCTCTACCATCGAGAGCACCCTGACCAACTGTATAACAGTCTGTTATGGGAACTGCTCTGCCTCGGATGGGAAGGTGTTGCAGAGGGTCATGAAACAGGAAGCGGTGTCTGAAAAGGGCTGGGAAAATTATCAAAGACCCCAGTCACCCAGCACATGGACTCTTCACACTCCTGCCCTCTGGGAGGCGCTACAGGAGCCTCCGGACTAAGACCACCAGGTACCGAAACAGCTTCTTCCCTACAACTGTCAGACTCCTGAACTGTGCGTCCTGACATCTGACCCACATTAAACTCATGGACTGAACATACACAGACCCACAACCACCTATAACTGAACACACACACAATGGACAAAAACAAACAAAAGGACAACTGTACCCTCATACGCACTATAGTAACCTGGACTGAACCACCACTCACAACCACTAGCACTTTATATAACCTCTGTATAAATTTTCCACATATTTCACTTATCTTAACTGCACTACTGCAAATGGTGTATAGATAATCATTCTGTACAATACAATAATTATAATCCTACAACTGTTTATAACTTGCATAGTTTATATTTCTGTATGATTTATGATGATTTATTTTGAGGCTATATTTAGGTGCACAATAATCCCTATTATGAGTGCAAAAACATTTAATCGCTATTGGAAATATAAATAAAGCAATCACTAAAAAATAATTCATAAACAATGACATGACCAAAAAATAAATAAATCAATATTAATCCAATAAACACCAATGCCAGTTGTTTATTATCCCAAAGAAAAGCACTTTGTAGGATTATGCAAGGCAGCTTACAGACTAATATTTCTACAGATATGTATTTTTCAAAGGTTAGGCTGTTTTATGCTTATATTAAATCTTGTGTCATCTTTACAGAATGTGGTAGCGACAAAGTCCTTTAACGTTATTCATCTCTTTGGCTCAGTCTAACTCTGCAGTGAGTAATGCTTGAATATTGTGGAGAGAGGTTTGCTTGTAAGTGTGCATTCTTGCTAAAATAACTGACATTAACAGGTGTTGCGCTAATGAGTATTTTCTTGAATGTATTTATAAAGACATCCTATTTGACTTAATTGTTAGCTAGGGATGTGTATGTCCTTTGTGCAATCTAGTGAACAATGCCTGGGATAAAAGGGGTCAAAGTATTAGCGCGATCTATCTTTTTTTCTTTTTTAGCTAAATGTGATCAGTTATCCTTGCCTTTAGCTTTTATAACGAAAAGCCGTTACGTTTCTAACATACATAATTTAGGATAAATTAAACAGTTAAATAGTTTAGATTGACTATGGCTTCTTTTCTTTTTTTAAACCTTTTTCAACAAATGGTGTAGAGCAACACATAATCTCATACTGTCTTTGTTACAGACACAGTGATCTCTAAAGAGAGCAACTTAAGCCTACTTTCAAATAATAACTTATAAGATGCTTCATGTCATTTTTTAAAGTAGAAATACCTACAGCTTTTGTCATCAAAACCTAACTGGTGTTATCTGTTAAAAGGCCTTTCATGAGTAGGTAAAATTCTACTATAAATCAATAAACTGTAATGATCCAAAATAACCCTATCACTTTTATCACCCAATATTTAATCAAAGCTACCAAACCTATGACCCAACAGAATTAGTCAAGCTGTGGAGTTAATTGAAAGACCCAGCAAATCACCAACCCTGAGTCATGACTTTTTAACCAATATTTGGTCATATTAACCCAACCTACAACCCTTCGACTTCTAAACTGAGTTATGAAAATAACCCAGCATTTTTTAGTGTGTAGATTTGCACAATAGAGCAAAAACAGTACATACAGTGTGCTTTAATACAGCAGCAGGTATGGTGGATGTTTTAAGTACAGACAAACTCTGTGCTCTTGATGGAGGCGGTCGCATCTTTTCCCTCTCCCTATCCCTTATCTTTCCTTCTTGGCTTCTCATGTCATTGTCTAGTCTCATGTAACTTCCCCTCAGAGAGTCTCTCAGTCTTGTTCTCTAAAACCAAAATAATTCTTGTCCTTGATAATGGGATTGTGTTTTGACTCTCTGCCCCTATCCCTCACACTCACCCCCCTCTCCATTCCAAACGCCTCCGATGCTTGCTACCCACCCGATGCAGACGGCGGGTCTGTCTAGAGCTGAAAACCCATATGGAAAAGATATATATAAATCTTATAAAGTTTGTATCTGTCTTGTGTGAAACTTGTATGAAAAGGATACAAGAGTGAAAACAGATATAAGATCCCTTGAAAAATTCTATAAATAAAACTTGTATGTTTTGGATACTTATTAAAACAATATATGAAAGTAATGAGAAAGTGGCCACTTTCATGAGTAAATCATATAAGTTTTTACTATTTATTTTCCATATGGGAAGGGCTGCAGGACAAGATAGTTGCTCTCTATCTGGATCATTCCTTACCCCATACCCTCCCCCGTTGCATATCATGTTGCATATCAAACCAGGACAAACAGATTCAGGGATAGCTTCTTTCCCAGAGCTATCACCGTAGTAAATAAGCACAACAATTGAACCTATTCCATACCGTCACTGTCATTATATTATGCTGCTATTCATACTGTCATTATATTAATGCTGCTATCCTGTATATATTGTACATACTATTGTTTGAGTACTTACGATTGTTCTTTTTTGTACTTTTTATATTTTACATTTATATTTATTATTGAAACTTGCACCAAGGGAGTGGCACTCCAATTTCGTTGTACTCTGTACAATGACAATAAAGGCTATTCTATTCTATTCTATTCTATTCTATTCTATGTTCTTTTATTCATGTGCTTTTTTGTGCTGAGGTGTTTTCTTTTAGTGTCCTCAAACTGGTCTCCCAGTAGGAGCCCAGCTTGAGTAGAGTTCTTTTTTTTCTCCTCTTGTCCCTGAAGCGCATACGTTCACATTTCTTTTTGGTGCAGCCATATCTGCAGTCCACTGTCCTCTTTACAGTTTTAGCATATTCAGCTCTAGGTAGTTCTGACTGCCACACTTAACTGACTGCCAGCTATTCTGTATGCAGACTCATCACCATCTTTGATGAATCCAGTGACCCTAATATCATCTTCACAATTTGGTCTTTTGAGTGCAGTGAATAGAGGTGTCGTTTCAGTTCTCTTTTAGCATATCTGCCATCTTTGGCTCTTATGTGTTCCTTATGATTTGGCACTATATAGCTGAACTGAATCAAACTGAATTGAATAATGCAGGGCTCGCAAAATCGCTAGCCCGTCGGGCTATCATGGGCAGGGCTGAGATAGCTTTTGGTAGTCTGACCGGAGAAATCGCTAGCCCCAACGTCCTGGGGCTAGCGATTTTGCGAGCCCTGCAATGACACACTTGCTTTGACTAATGGAGCCTTTAGTCACTATAATTGCTAATTAAGCAGGTTGGAACATCTACAATTTTTTTTTATAACTTGCTGTTTCTACACATATTTTAATGCTTTCTTTGAGCTGGAATCTGAATTTTTATGATCACATTTAGGCACATTCCCCAAATATGTTGTGCTCTGTTATTCCTTTCCCACTCCAAGCTGTTTCCAGTGAGACCAATGTATAAAGCGATACAAAGAGTAGAGCTAGAGATACTTGTGCTCCACATTCCGTTTCTGAAATTACTAGCAATGGTTGTGAACTCGTAGTCTAGGGCTACATCCTGCAAATCCTCTCTGCAAGTGACATCCGATTTCTTCCTGGGGCATTGAAAGCCACTTTAACCAAACCTGCTGAACTGTAAAGGAATTTAAATGAATGTATGACTCAAGCCTGCTTCAATTCTCTCCACCTCCCTTTTTTGTTGTTGGTTTTTTGCAGTGTGCGTATTAATATTCATAAGAAGAAACCATTTTCAATCACTATCAGGGAGTTCTTCTCCAACTGAAAAATTTTATATATGTAATGCCTGGAGTCAACAATGACACAGATTGAGTATTTTGGTCACAGAGCTGCAGCTGATTCTATTTCAGAATGACTTCCATTCCTTAAAAATCTATATAAATGGTATCTCACATGAGGAACCCATTTCTGTAGTGGAAATAAGTGGCTCACAATATAGGTTTTTTAATACAATAGCATTCAGCTGTCAAACTGAGTTCTGTGTGAATTCAATATGTCCCTGGTGCCAAAAGAAACATAAAACTTATCCAATCCCAGCTATTAAAAGACAGCAAAAGACAACAGAGTTATTCCCTACATAAATGTTGTGATTTAGCACTCTATCAATGAAACTGAATTGAATTGAACAAGTCATTCCCAATGGAGTTTGCATTTATTCCCTGCATCATTAAAGATATAGGATCTTATTTCTCTCTTCATTAGAGCAATTTGAGTTTTAATTTTTACTGATGCAACTGCAAATGGAATTCTGCTCAAGCAAAATCGAATCTGTGTACGTCTAGTGACGTGAAAGTGCCATAGCTATGTTGTATATCAATGATTTTGTAGATTTAGTAGTGCAGATGTGACAGCTGTTATTTCACACTGTTAATGTTCAGGGAATTCATTAGTCAGCTGTGCACTCACTATTGCTGACCTAATACGCATGAAGAGCTGAGGTAGAAAGTAAAGCATCAAAGCAGGTTTAGCACACTGTCAAAAGCAGCAGGCAGGTAAAACAGGGTAAGAGTGATGCATATGGAGAGGCAGCCTGAGGAGAGCAAAAGGCTTTTGAAAGAGTCTAACATTACTTTCTGCCTGGCACACTTGGAGGCAGGTTTGGAAAGCACAGTTCATTTCAAACTTGTATGCTGAGAAGGGTTTTTCTTTCAGTTACTTATTTTTTTTTACTCCCCTCAGTAAAGGTGCTAAGCTGTTATTGCCTATTTAAATATGACTTGATTCACAACTGATCTTTCAGTGTGCTTTATTTGCCTGCAACATTCTGTAACACTGTATATTTAACCCCTACATAATATAAAATGAGCTAAGATCTTCTCTAAGTAAAATATTTACTTTTTAAAAAAAGAACAAAATACAGTAATTCAGCATTAAAACAATAAAGGTTTTTTTTTTGTTTTTTTTTTTTTGTTTTTTTTAGCTATTTCTAGTTTTTTGAGGCTTTTTCATTTCAGGTGTGTAATATGTGTATAGGCTGGATACTCTTCCTGCATCACAGCTTTGGATCTTGAATCCTGGCTCTCCACAAGTGGATTAACTCATCTCACTCAGAAAAAATGTCAGAAATAATAATAATAATAATAATAATAATAATAATAATAATAATAATAATAATAATAATAATAATTAAAAACATAAACATACCTCATAATATATTTTCACAACAGCAACAATAATCCAGGTCTTACTAAAGTGTGAGAATGCATCTCATTGCTATATCACGGATTATACAAAATGTGGTTTTCGATGCTACTTATCCAAAATCGGTTTCTCTTTCCAGGAGACCAGAAAATAAAGCTAATTTTCTACACTTAAAGATAATCATCTATAATACACTTAAGCAAACAGCAAGCATCCACAACCTCCATGTTGTTTGGACGCTTTCTCTATGGTGTCTCAAGTTCACAAGCACTATAGTTGTTCAATCAAAGACACTGAGTAAAAGACACATTGGAGCCTGAATATTAAATGGCATTGTCAGTGAGCTGCATTGGGATCATTTGAAGTGATTTGATCCAGCCCTGAATATAAGCTTTATCAAAAAGGACAGTTTTAAGCCTGATCTTAAAAGTAGAGAGGCTGTCTGTCAACCAAGTCCAAACTGGGAGCTGGTTCGTTCTACAGAAAAGGCTCCGCCTCCTCTTCTTCTTTAGGGATCACAAATAAGTCAGTGAATGAAGAACTTTGTTTGGTGAATATGGTACTGTGAGGTTTTTAAGATATGACAGGGCTGACTGTTCAAGACTTTGTATGTGAGGAGGATTTTAAAATTAATTCTGGATTTGTCTCAGCTAGCTGTAAACCTAGCTACAATGCTGAATAAAAACCTGGGGTTATTTTTGTTATGAATATTAAGATATCATAGCTTTATGGAGAGCTTATATAGAGCAACAAACAATTTTTTAAAGTCATATAAAGTTCTTTTAAATTAGTGAATCACTATTTTCTTACTCTAGTTAATGGGTTATTTGATTCAAGGATTACATAGGTCAGTTACACAAGGAAGTCAAAACACCTGTGATTTATAGCTGTTTTTCAGAGGAGAAAAAAAAATCAACGTTTAGTTTCTATGCATTATGTCAGGACAAGGTCCAAAGCGTGATTAAAGCAGTTGGTGGGCTCATTTATATTTTGAGAGAAGCCAGGTGAGTCTGATAATATATTAAATGCAATGTTGAGGGTGTTGTTTTCAGTGGTTTCATTAAAGTTAAGCGCATCCACTATAATAGAGCAGGCTGACAAAAGTCAAGTCATCACTTGACCCAGCTGTCTTAGCTAATTATAGGCAAACCTTAAACTTTTCTTTTATTTAAAAAATTCTTGGAACTGATCATCTGCAAAGGAATGGTTTATTGTATGCGTTTCAGACTGCATTATAGGACAGAAACAACATTAGTGAGCATTACAAATGATCTTCTCATGGCCTCTGACAGTGGACTCATCACTGTGCTTGCCCTCCTGACCTCAGTGAAGAGTTCAGTACTCTTAACCATAATATTTTATCACAGCAATTAGAGCACTGTGTAGGTATTAAAGGTATTGTGCTGCAGTTTGAAACATGTTTTTTTGTTTGAATCATATCTAATAGATTCCAATTTGTTCGTGTAAGTGGGGAGTCTTCTTTACACACTACTGGTCTACTACTACTACTACTGCAATTCATTATTATCAAGATGATTTAAAAACTCACTGAAAAGCCGTCACTATATCCAAAGTAAGGCACAAGAAACATGTTTCTCCCATATTGGCTTCTAATTGTCCCTTTCCTATTTAATCCACAATTGAATTTAAAATCCTTCTCATCACATACAAGATCTTATCTTAAAGACCTCATGGCAGTGGCGTGTCTAGAAAATTTTTGTTGGGGGGGCCAGGTAGGGGCACAGATTTGGAGAAGGGTGGCAGATGTAATTGGCAGATAATTATTAAAAAAATGTCTACCAACCGTTAACCATAATTCAATAATCCTATAAACCTAATAACCGAATGCGCTTTTAACTCTTATTAGAATGAGATTTTAACCACTATGGTGCAAAGTTTTTAGATACTGCGTTGATAAAGTACAAGAGATACAATCAGTGCTTTGTCAGTGTTTACTCAGCATTCAAGGAGAGCAATATTTGCATAGTATTTTTACTGACATATAGTGCACATATGTTTTGGGCAAAAACATTTTTGAATATTAAAATATGAACATTTGTAACAAACAATTGACAAATTAGCCAATGCCAATGTAAAACTTTATCTGCCTATTAAAAAAAGAAGATAATCTTCTCACAAACTGGTGTTTGAGTTTGAAACAGGAAAAAAGTGGGGAAACAACTGAAAAGACTAACATTTGAATAAAACCTGCAAGCAAGTAAATACTTTATATGCTGCCTTATGGTCAACTTTGGTAATATTGATAAAGAACAACACTGGCTGATGATGAAATCCAGTCAGCTGGCATGGTGACACTGCCAGTATTAACCTGCAGGGCTGGACTGGGACAGAAAATCGGGCATTTTGACTAGAGACCGGCCCACCAGGTATTAAAGCCATAAAGCCTTTGAATGAAAACAAATGCTGTTGTGACAGTGATGTACAGTCTTGTTGGTATATGTATGATTTCTATACATTTTACGTCAGATAAAAACTTTGGTTGTAAGATTTAGATAATTATTTAATAAAAGCGAGATATTTTAAATGAGAATAAGAAAGAAAAGTATTTCTTTGTGCCCCCCTCTCCCTGTTAATGCCCTACCTGGCCCCTGGCAAAACTTTGCTAGATCCACCCCTGCACAATTACAGCTGTCAGCTACATAAAAAAGGATCCTGGTGTTATTTGTCTCTCAGAAACAGTTCATAACTTCCCTTCAACTCATTCATGTCACCTAAAAGGTAAACCTGTTTCTCCATCACCTGTTCAGCTTTGATGATTCAGTAAGGACATCTCCTGGTTTCATCTTCATGTTTCCCTCTCACCACATATCCAAACCGATATCATGACCAGCAGCTTTACAGCTGTGGCTCCAGCAAACATCAGCTGATACTAGAAATTAATATTAAATAAATTCTAACAACAGCTTATCAAGCTTAAACATGCTGCTGTTGTTTGGCGCGACATCCGCTGGTTTCCTCTTTCTGGCGCAAAGTGGGCGATAAATAAACAAGAGAGAAAAGCCGATCAGCTGATCACTGATCAGTTTCATGATTGAAGTAGCAACAGGAGAGAGAGGAGGAGAGAATGAGAGAAGAAGAGGCAGCTGTGCAGCGTAACGACAGAATAACTCCAGCTTTGTGTCTTTTTTTCATTATAGCGAAAGTCCGGGACAAACTGTGTTCCTTCTCAGCTCAATACGAAACGCGTAATATTTTCTCTGAATGAGGGAGACAGACACTATCTCTACTTTTAAGATTAGGTTTAAAACTTTCCTTTTGCTTTTTTGAGAAAGCATATAGTTAGGGCTGGATCAGGTGACCCTGAATCCTGCCTTAGTTATGCTGCAATAGGTGTAGACTGCTAAGGGCTTCCCATGATGGACTGAGTAAGTGGGAAAAAAAGTAGGTAAAGAAGAAATACTATGTGGGCATAAACAACTCTGCATTTAATTATTAGCTATTAACCTCTGGCTCTTTGCTGCGGCATGTCTTTCTCCTGTCAGCCTCACCCCCCCAGGCAGCCACGTCAAATGTTCTGGCTGAGGTTTCTGTCTGTCTTAGTATGAGAATATTTTTTTAGATAAAAATACTACAGAATTACTGTATTTTTTCACTAGAATCCATCATGCATAAGGATAAGTAGTATCATTACTTATGATAATGTAACTTTTAATTATTTTGATTATTTTTTTGTGTAAAAGTACACATTAAGTGTATGAGTATACTTCCACAACTTCACACTACAATTAAAGACTGCGAGTTATTTTCTGAATTCAAAAGAAAAAAAAAACATTGTCAAATTTATGGCTTAATTTGACTATCAGCTTTCAGGAAATATTCACACTGACAAGCGCACTTGTCTGTCTTCATAATTACAAGGAAAATCAAGAGTCCATCAGCAATCAGCACTGATTGCTGTACAGAGTTATTGCCCCTCCTTGATGCAGCAGAGAAATTTACATTTTTGAGTGCACATAGATTGCTGGATTGCTTTATTTTACTTAGGCTGAAATCATCAGTGTCTAGCAGAAACAGCTGTGTTAGTGCAGGTGAGAAGATTTAGTCTTGCTTGTGGCAAATAATTTGTGTGGTTTATTTTAGTGCAAACTTAAAATCACTGTCAAGTGCATTACGTATATTAATTACAAGAAGAACAGTGCATGACTTACAAATTGTCCAACTTGTAACTTCAAATTGCTCTACCTCCTGAGAGCAATTTGGTCTACCTCCTGCTCAGCATGTCAAATAACCTTGGGTTGCTCTTTGAAGCATCCATCAAAATGGGAATGTGTGTGAATTTGAGATAGAAAGCACTTAAGCATAGAAAAAAGACCATGTATGAATGAGTGTGAATGGGTGAATAAGGGATGTTGTAAAAAGCGATTTGAGTGCTCAGGTAGAGTAGAAAAGTGCTCCAAAGAAGTGAGAAAAAAGGTATATTTCAGTTTAACTTTTTCTGTGATTTCCTGTCTCTTTGGAGCTAAAAGAGACCACCCAAACACATTAGAAATATCATTAGAATGACCAGAGTGTCTTCTACTGAGCACATCTAAGTAGGGTAACTCAAATAAGTCAAAAGATATAGACTAAAGTATGGGGAATGGAGAAAAGTAAGGCTACTCACAATAATTTCTGTTGTGAACTCCAGTAGATTTTGTCAAGTCTGTGCCAGCAGACGATGAGGAGTGGAGAGAAAGAGACTGAACTGAACCAAAGGGGAAAGGGGAAAAAAAAGGCATCCACAACAAGAGAAAACAGTTCTGGGGGTACGGGGGAAAACAAAACAGATCTTGAGGCCAGGAAAACTGTCCAAAAACTAAGAAGATCTGGGAGGCTGACCGCAGGTCCAGTAGTGATGAACGAGATGTAGCAGCTCTGGGGGCTGGCTGCGGAACCAGCAGCAACGCCAAAACAGTTTTGAGGGCCAACAATGATGGCGAAGATCCTCAGCCAACACATTAAGAGGATGAAGACAGCTACAAAGAAGGGAACCTTCAGGACCCAGGCAGGGCATGCAGGATGTGGCTTGGTAGATGAAATAAGAGACACACACTAAGACGTGACTTGACACTGTGAGATGAAGACATGGCTATAGACTTGTAGTCAAGACAGCCTAAACCAAGACCAAGACAATACCAAGACCAAGACCAAGACAGACCGAGTCAAGACCAAGACAAAGTCGAGCCGAGATTGAGACTGAGACAAAAAAGTCTTTAAACTGCAGCCAGATGCTGCTTCGTTTACGGGTGTCAGGCATATTTATGTGTTTTTGCGATGCACTCGTACAGCCCTCCTCACCGCTGTCTAGTGTCTCACTCACTTACTGAGAGGACAGACGCACACTCCACTTGACTGTCACGTCTCTCACCCTCTCTGTTTTTCACATAATGATATTATCCTATATCTTCGCATGTGATTGCCCACAATATGGAGGGATTGGAGCACAGCTGAGCCACTGTGTAAGAGCCGAGCAGTGAAAGGAAATTAAGTGAGGAGCGGCTCTCGCTCAATGGGAGTCAACTCTGATTCACTACAACGCACTCTCTAAGCACGGCTCTTAGAGCTGATGCTTTTGCGCATGACACATTATCGAATGTTATGTTGTGTGTTATGGATACTATTGACTCCAAATCTCCCGACCATTATGTCGATCTGAGACAGAAAGACCGAGACAGCGAGACCAAGACAAGACCGAGGGATCCGAGACCAAGACAAGACCAAAGTCTGTCGAGACCAAGACAAGATCAAGACCACGTATAAGTGGTCTCGAGACAACCAACTCTACATGACTGACTGGAGAGACAGAGGGAAGATGGATCACCTAAACAAGAGTAGCTAAATGAGAAACCTGGGACAGAGGGAAGGCACGGAGACAGAAACCTAAAGTCTAGAAACTGTCATGTAATTAATATATCCTTAGTATCCTTATTTTCCTGTTATATTGTTTTATGTACTTTAATAATGAAGGTTTGTAGAGCAAGGCCACAAACTGTGACATGTAAAGTACCAAAATAATACCTATATGAGACACAGTTTATGATTCTAATGTTAGAGATCCTGCAACTGGCGTTTTGGGCTGTGAAGGGGTTTCTCTCTTCTGGAAGATGATTGAATAAAAAGAAGTCCAAAGTTTTATGCCCTGGAGGTCAAGAGTTGTGTGTAGAGAAGAACATGACTTAGAAAAGGGCATTTATGGTCATATTTTGTCTAATTTGGGGAGAATTGTCTCATATGTGTTTATTATTCTCTTCTCTTTAAAATTACATACGCAGTTACTGGGTGTTGTCTACTTCCTCTTTCTGATTCTGAACAGCATGTTTGATAAAATATTCTTATGAAGGCGTATTTTGAGTGATTCTAAGTGTGTGAATGTTGTGAGTACTGGATTTGAGTGATTCTGTGTGATTCGTACCAAATAATAAACAAGTAATAATAACACTGCGTGGGTTCATAGCAGAGTGCGGGAAAAAGAGGAAGTCTGAGAGAAGAGAGTGTGTGTATGTGTGTCAAACAGGATGTGAACCACCAAGTCTGAATATAGCTTGTGAGCTGGTGAGAGACATTGCAACATGAAAACAGAGGAATTAGAGACTGAATGTCTTAAAAAAGTAATAAAATGATATTAATTACATGTTTTAGTGTGTCAATACAGGTGGACTCTTCTCAACCTAAAAACATGAGTATAGCAGCAAAAGGATAAATTAACTGAATTGGGATGAGAAACAGGCCAGCCTTTGGTTTAACATTTTACAGCTTGACCTCTCATTCTGTCCTTATCCTGAGAAGAAGCTTAAAGGACAGTCAATCTCCTGATGAAGACAGAAGACAGACAGAACACCGTGGACTTGAAGAGTTAACAGCAGGCAAAAGACGGTGCAACTGACCTGTAGGTTTAGGTTTAGGATTGTCCACCACATCACAAGAAAAGAAAAAGAGAGTAAGATAAATACAGACTGACAATTACGTGAATAAATAGAAAACACACATACACAAATTGTTACATGTGAAATTATTTTTGGAAAGAATCAGAAGTGAGATAGTTTGAATCCACAGCTCAGTGCAAAGAGGCATGAATTAAACCTGATTATAAAATACACATGCAATGAAGAAGCAGCTTACACTCAATTAATATGACCACATAACATAAATGCAATGAAGAACACGCTTACACTTAGGAATGTGAATACATGACATAAATTAGTGTTTCTGGCCGGAAAGAGAGAAGCGGGTCGTTTAAGTTTGTCACTTTTAGGTGCAAAGCTGACCTTGATCAATTTTCCACATGCAGCAGTCGGAAGAAAGTTATAGGTTAACATCACTGGAAACGTTCAGGCCAAGTTTCTGGTTGAATTGTTCACAGCGCCATGTGTTACTAAACCTCACCAGTGAGCTCTCACTTCTGCCTGAAGACAAGTAATGCAGTTCCAAAGAGCAATAACATGGATGAGGAAAAGAAATCTAAACTCAAAAGGTCTTTGCCCGAAAATCAAACTTGCAGCGTAACATCTCACAGTCCATGTCCACACTGGGGGCGCTGCCTGAGAAGGATTCTTCTCTGAGTGGCAGCCGCTGATCTGGTCTCAATGTCAACTCTCCTGATGTTAAGAAGAAATTCAAATTGGGACACAAACGAACCGGGGGCTCTGACAGCAAGGTGTCTTTGGGTCCTTTCTCCCTGATGGGCCGCTCCAAGCAGAGCAACAGTGACCTGAACAACCTGTGCATTAACCCTTTAAGACCTACCATAGAACCAAGTCCGCCAGAGCTTATATTTATATTTTTACATGCTGTAGTGCCATTTTTGGGAGCATTTCAAGTTGCTATACATCAATACAACCATTATAGCCCAAATTTTAATAGTATGTATGCATTAAGTGCATAGAAATTACATAAATTGCAAGAAAGTGCAATAAACTACAAAAAAAATTGAAAATCGTGTTTGTTTTTTTTAACATATATTTCTAGTTAGAGAAATTTAAGAGGCTTATCCCTCAAAACTGTAAATACAAAAAAATTCCACAAAATAGTTTCCTATCACAGGAAATTTATTTTGAGTGTCTTCATAATTTTATTTTTGAAATACACCAATTTTTATATAGTGCAAGAAAAACGAAAATAAATATTATAATGCAAATTTGAAAAAAGCAGCATATGCATCAAAATAAACTATTTCCAGCAGTGCAATTTTAGTTCTAAGCATCCCAGAAACGACACAGAAAGTCATAAAGTCAAATATAATGCCCTGATGGTAAAAAACTAAATTTCCGTGAAAATGACGTCACTTCCGGCTTCGGGCAGGTAATGGCGGACATGCGATAGTTCACGCTGACGTCTATTCTAACGTAGGAAGTGTTACAAACAGCTGATCGGATCAGCAAAGCGTGTTTCTGGAATATAATGTTTTTGTTGCTGCAAGTGCTTTTTATGCAGTTTTTGCAAAGCTATATGTGGAAGGAAACCATGACCTAGGACAAGCTGATGGCATAAGATGTAAGTACAACTCCTCCGGTTTCATATGCAAAAAAAATTATTGCGCTAGTTTACATGGTTGCAGTTCTACAGGGATTTAAAACTATTTGCGCAAAAGGGAGCGTGCCTGCTCTGACCGGTTTTAAAGGGTTAACGGCAGCCATGTGTACACAGAGGAGACCAAACCCAAGAGTGGATTCTGTCTCGGAAAGAGAACTGCCCGGTACTGGACTGTTGAAGTGAGAGAGGACAACGGAGTGGGAGCAGTAGGTGAGAACACAGAGGAATGCTGTTATTTAATGTGGGAAATCAAAATTTGGGTTAGCAAACCTGGGAAAGAAAACTGACTGTTTAAGTGGAAAAATTGTGAAGGAGTCTGAAACGCTGCAAAAAGAAACATATACAAAATCACACACACAAACAGAAAATGCATTAACCTTAGAAATACAAGAGAGGTCATGTAGATTAGACAGTATCTTGAGCATGTGAGTCTGTTTATCATCTTGTCCAAGTCGCTTAGTGTGTAGTAGTTTTTAGAATAGCGAATTTGATGTGCTCTTGTACAGATTGATCAAAACAAGTGATTACTGTAGAAAGAAATAAAATAATTCAATAAGGTGGTACTGACCTAAATTACTGGATCGGATATCGGAGAAAAATAAAAAAATGTAATCCGATCCATTAAATATCACGAAAGCACCTCACAAAACTTGCAACACGCCGTAACTCACCTCAGAACGTTAGCACGTCGGAGCAGTATGCATCACGTGATAGAGCGGCTGTGGCATGCGGGACCTGTCGGTGGTCTGGATAGCATTTGGAGCTTCGCTAGCAACCCGGCATTTCATCTCCGACAAAGTTATCCCGAGAGAAGTAAAGCAAGTGTGTAAGTCCATCTCTGAATGTTTGTAAAGCATTCCTGCGTTAAGCTTAACAAGCGACTGCCTCTCCTGCTGCTACTTCAATCATGAAACTGCTTAACGATCAGCTGATCGGCTTTTCTGTCGCGAGTCCGTGTCTCTAGTTTGCTTTTGGCCCACTTTGCACCAGAAAGAGGAAACCAGCGGCTGAACAACAGCAGCACGTTTAAGCTTGATCAGCTGTTGTTAGAATGTATTTAATATTACTTTCTACTCCAGGATCTTTTTCTACGTAGCTGACGCTGGTAACTGTGCAGGGGCGGATCTAGCAAAGTTTAGCCAGGGGGGCCAATAGGGCATTAACAGGGAAAAGGGGGCACAAAGACATACTTTTCTTTCTTATTCTCATTTAAAATGTCTAGCTTTTAATAAATAATTATCTGACACCCAAAGTTTTAATTTGATGTAAAATGAATAGAAGTCCATTACTGCATATAGTAACTATTAAGTCTAATATATATACCCTAGTAAGCTATAGTACTTTTTCCTTTGGGAAGGTACCATCTGTGCAGTCTGCAATTTTGTTGAAGAAAGATGTTGAATCTATTTAATATTTCTTGAAAAATAATTGATTTCTGTGCATTTTTTTTCACACTGCATCAAATTAAGGTTGATTACGTTGATTAAGCATCATGAGGTGGAGCGTGAGGGGTGGTTCCCTATTTTTTATTTATTTATTTTTGTTGTTGCTGGGAGTTGGAACCCTATTAGTTAGGTTGCTTAATATTTATGCTAAGTACTCTTTAAAATACCAGAATAGGGAGGATGGTGTAGGTTTAAGTTTATTAGATTGATCAGTATTGCTGAACTATGAAATATTTTTTTTTGCATACAGGTATAACAGAATAGCTTTAGTGTAGTTGTTGTTTTAAACTTGAGTATGAACTTATACAAAATGCAGCAAGATATTTAAAAAACAGTTTTGTTGATTATAAAACACTATATCGGATTCATATCGGTATCGGCAGATATCCAAATTTATGATATCGGTATCGGTATCGGACATAAAAAAGTGGTATCGTGCCATCTCTAGTTTAAACATGCATTTCTCTTGTCACGGCAACTTCTTGAGAGATGACTCAGTATGCAAATTAGTTGAATGACTGGGGACTGGAAAAGAAAAAAGAGTAACTTAGGTTTCCTATCTAATTGTATGCGTGAAGCTTGCACTGGAAGAGACACGGTGACTGTGTGGCTTTTAACAAGATTTTCTGTGTATTGAGCAGGTGAAATTATGTCAGTTGACCTCAGAGTCTCAGGATGCTGAAGAACCTGAGGCCACTGAAATATGATGTGGGGAAAATGAACAGAGGGAGTGATTTAAGTCTGATTTCAGACTATGTAAGTATTAGTTAAGCCAAAAGTAGGGCAAAACTTTTGTGGCCCTGAAGCTCTCCCCCCGAAAGTTCTATTCCCAACAACATATGGATAGATTAATAAGCAAAATTTTCTGTGTTTAAGACTTTTGAGGTTGTTGTTTTTGTGATGGGTTGATTCGGTCGGTTAGGTTTGGGTGGTCTTCTCATTTTAATAGAGGGAGTTTTATTAAACATGGACATGTCTAAGGTGGCCCATTATTTTTGTAACAGTGCACTTAGAAAACCTGTCAGGTGATATTGTTTTGTGTTTTGATGAGCTAATAATCAGCTCTCTTTTTCTCATTTTTGTTCTAAGCAGGCCTGAAAGATTGAATTAATAGCGCTGTAAAAATTTCCAGGAGAACAAATATAAGGTGACCTTTTCCAGATTACAACTGGCTGAGGAGAAGGCTACGTGTGGGAACCTGATCAGGTTGTAAGTCCCTGTCTAAAAGGATTGCAGTCAATCCAGTCCAAGAGCATAAAGAACTCTTTTCCTAAAAAACAAAAAACAAAATAAAATAAAACAAATGAATGAGCTCATGTTGCGCGGGAGTCTCCACTATCAGCAATATCTCGTGTGAATGCGTGTGAGTGAATGTGTGTGACTGGACCAAGGTTAGGATGAATGAATGTGGACAACATTACCATGCCAGCAAGAGAAAGGGGATGCTTTGCTTTGCTTTGTTTTGCTTTTGCCATAAGCAGGAGGAGTGGAAGACTTAATTCTGGGGATGCTGGTTTTGGGTTGCAGATGTTTCCTTTGAGAAAATTTCTGTTTTATTGACTGGGGTTAGATTATGGTATTACATTATACTGTTGGGAAAATGCCAAATGCTAAAGGGGAAACATTTTTTGATATTACTCATGTTACCATTAACCAAAGAAACACATGACTGATAACTGTTCTGTTTTAAGTTTTCTTTCTTATAACACAGATTAGATCATAAGTGGGGAAAACTGAGTATGAAATGTGAAGTTCAGGTTAACACACAGGTTTTGTTTCTATGAAGTTCCAAGGATGCAGGCTCTGGATGGAGCCAGGAGTTCGAAAAGATTTGACATGATGATTAAATTGATTTCATCTCTTAAACACAGGTTTGCAGGCCCGGAGCAGATATGCCTGAGAGGAGGATCGCTGAGGTGTTTTGAGAAATAATATGACTAACCTTTTTTCTTTTAATTTCCTAAGCCCTGGTGAAGCATTTTCAGTTTGTGACACATAAGAGGTGTCAAAAGGGGGAATTTTAGGTTGAAGTTGAAATAATGGGTTTTGGGATCATTTTATGACTTGTTGGGTGATTGATAATTTAAGTACAGTAAAACTTATGCATAAGAGATTGCTTATAGGCTTAAGCCTAACTGATTGAAAATCTCTGACTTGGGTTGGATGTATTTTAGTAGAATAACCGTTTATAATCATTTTATACACACACATTGCATATTTGGGCTCATTAAGAGTTGATGCTCAGACTCAGTCTATTAAAGGTTTCAAGCTTTGTTTGGTGTTATGTCCAGACAATCTATTGTGTAAGTGACTTGGAGCTCTGTCAGTGCGCCCCAGGGCAGCTGTGGCTACAATGTAGCTTGCCATCGCCAGTGTGTGAATGTGTGTGTGAATGGGTGAATGACTGAATGTAGTGTGAAGCGCTTTGGGGTCCTTAGGGACTAGAAAAGCGCTATACAAATGCAGGCCATTTACCATTTACCATAGAAGGATAAACTGCATACACGCTTACAAACACATGATTTAAACATAGGCCAAGCCAAAGGCCTGGAATTCATTTAGCTTTTAACTGCACAACTTTTAACTTGCAGGGATGGCGTGGAGTGTAGTGAATGAATGCATAACATGCTTACATACACGAACATCACATAGATGTATTTTCTAGGGTAAAGGTGGAACACATCTTGCTTTATCTTTGCTTAGCAACTAGTGGGCTGTGCAGGGGTCTCTCTCTTCCGGAAGATGGTTGAATAAAAAGAAGTCCAAAGTTTTATGCCCTGGAGGCCAAGAGTTGTGTGTAGAGAAGAACATGACTTAGAAAAGGGCATTTATGGTCATATTTTGTCTAATTTGGGGAGAATTGTCCCATATGTGTTTATTTCTCTTAAATGTTCTAACACACTATGGGTCAGTTTTCTCTGTTCTATCATGGGGACAAGAGATTCGGGGTTAATAAAACTATAAATAAAACACAAGCAGAAAAAAATAAAGAGAACCAAACCATTAATAACAATAAAGAATATTTACTTATTGACCTGTACTGTCACTGCTCTGGGGTTTACTTTTGTTTGTGGATTTATATACAAAAGAATTTAAGAGGATTTAACCCAATAATTTTTTTACAAGCAATCTTGACGGATTTTACGTCCCTACACTGGCAGTAGGCTATACTGTTTATACTAACTTTATACTAGACAGTATACAGTTGGTGTTAAGATGGAAGTCAGTGAATTAATCTTACCACTGTTAGCTTAAATTCAAATGTGTGTTTGCTGAGCTCATAGAAAATGTATTTATTTGAAAATACCTCCCGCTTCAATAAAAGTTACTTCTTTTATACTCGCTCCTCTTCTGTAGCTCTAGCTTGATGCTGCACCAAAATAGTCCTGCCCACTTAAACTTCAGAGCATGGAGCTATAGATTATCCATATTTTTTTGTCTCATTCATCAGTTTGTACATGATAAGCACTGGTGATATTATACATCAAAAGGACTTTTATGTGCCATTGTTTCCTTCATTTAGGCTCAGAGAAGTTTGACGTTTCAATGCACATGGAGGTTGGGGGAAAAAAAACTTCCCTCAAATGCATTAAACCTGAAGTAACAATCCTGTTTTGGATGTAAACTGTAAGGGAGTAGAAAGTACAGTATTTGTGAAAATTCTACTTAACCACAGTAATGAAATATTTGCATATTCTTACTTCCTGTCTCTACAAATCTCGACTGAAGGGTTGAAAAATGCATGTGATCACCCCAGTTTATTTATGGGAGCTACTTTAGGGTATTGTGCATGCAGACTCACTATTATGACTTACTTCAGACATTGATTTAAATGAACCATTTTTTCCTTACAAATAGAAACCAAAACTTATTTACTTCAGAATTTGTAATAGGAATAATAATAATACTGTCAAGGGTAGTGTCGTGGATGAGAGGAGGAGGACCCAAACGCTGGACTCACAGGCAGGTAGGTGAAGGTGGATGTTTATTGCCGAAGGAGTGAGCAAACAGTACAGAGGGAGGAAATGGCTGGCTGACTGAATGAATGAACTAAGGACTGACTGACTGACTGGACATACAGACGACATCAGACATACATCATTAACATCAATGACACGACAGAGAACTGGTGAAACCGAGGAACTTAAATACACAGGTGGATGATGACAATGATTGGAAACAGGTGAGTACAGGGCTGAACATAATCTGACTAATGACACGGGAGACCAGCTGACACGGGAAAAAACAGGAAGTGAGAACATTAATGTGGCGAACCAAACTGAACATGAACAAACTGAAATCACTGGGTCAACGACCCAGGAACCCTGACAGTACCCCCCCCCTCCAAAGGCCGGCACCCGACGGCCAAAAGAGAAAGAAAAAAAAACCAGAACAGGGTGGGCGGAGGGGGCCCAGGACGGAGGGACGGAGTCCACACCAAGACAGTTCAGGTGGGCGCCCCCGTGGCCGAGACGAGACAGTTCAGGTGGGCGTCCACGCGGCCCGTGGCCGAGACGAGACAGTTCAGGGGGCCGACCGTGCGGACGGCAACGGCGACAGCACTGGTCCGGGGGCCGGCCGTGCGGAAGGCGACGGCGGCCACTCAGGCGAAGGCGGTCCGGGGGCCGGCCGCGCGGAAGGCGACGGCGGCCACTCAGGCGAAGGCGGTCCGGGGGCCGGCCGCGCGGAAGGCGACGGCGGCCACTCAGGCGAAGGCGGTCCGGGGGCCGCCCACGACGGCGATGGCGCCCGGCCAGTGGCTCAGCCAGCGGTCTAGAAAATGGCCGTTTAGCTCCAGACCCAAACGAGGCTGGGCCAGGCGAGGCTGAAGGCTCTGAGGCTGAAGGCTCTGAGGCTGAAGGCTCTGAGGCTGAAGGCTCTGAGGCTGAAGGCTCTGAGGCTGCAGCAGACGAAGGCTCCGAGGCTGCAGCAGACGAAGGCTCCGAGGCTGCCGCAGACGAAGGCTCCGAGGCTGCCGCAGACGAAGGCTCCGAGGCTGCCGCAGACGAAGGCTCCGAGGCTGCAGCAGACGAAGGCTCCGAGGCTGCCGCAGACGAAGGCTCCGAGGCTGCAGCAGACGAAGGCTCCGAGGCTGCAGCAGACGAAGGCTCTGAGGCTGCGGCCGGGCCGGGCGTGGGTGCAGCTGAGGCCGGGCCGGGCGTGGGTGCAGCTGAGGCCGGGCCGGGCGTGGGTGCAGCTGAGGCAGAGGCCGGGCCGGGCGTGGGTGCAGCTGAGGCAGAGGCCGGGCCGGGCGTGGGAGCAGCTGAGGCAGAGGCCGGGCCGGGCGATGCAGGCGCGGAGGCCTCTGGCCGGAGACAGGCAGGGCCAGTAGGCGCGGAGGCCCCTGGCTGAGGAGCGGCCGGGCCAGCGGGTGCGGAAACCCCTGGCTGAGGAGCGGCCGGGCCAGCGGGTGCGGAAACCCCTGGCTGAGGAGCAGGAAGGCTCACAGCTGGCTCTGGGTGCTGTGGCTGCAGGTCCGGGAACTGGACGGGATGGTGGACAGGTGACTGGGAAACAGGAGGCGACTGGACTACAGGGCACTGGGCGGCAGACTGGACTACAGAAGAGTGGAGGACAGGTGGAGACTGGACTACAGGTGACTGGAGGACAGGTGGAGACTGAGCTACAGGTGACTGGAGGACAGGTGGAGACTGAGCTACAGGTGGCTGAACTGACTGGAGGGCAGCAGGAGACTGGACAGCAGGTGAGGGAACCGATTGGACTAAGGAGACTGACGGATAAACAGAGGCCGGTGAGGCTAATGGCTGAGCTAAAGAGTGAGCTAGTGACGGAGATAAAATTACGGCTTGGGCTCGTAAGGCTGGTGCCTGGGCAGGGGACAGTTCAGCTAGTCTAACCAGTGATACTGCGAGGGCGTGAAAAGCTGGATCAGGAGGTGGATGAAAGGGTGAAGTAGTAGGTGGACCAGTTAGCTCTTCCAAGCCTCCAGGGAGGTCAGGCTGGGTTCTGGCTGCCCTCAGCCTGGGCGCTGGGACAGGCACAGAAGGTGGCTGGACACCAGTCACCCCCACCCGAGAAACAGGAGCGGGTGTGGAGGTAGACTGGGTCGCAGCTGCCCTCCTCCTGGGAGCTGGCACTGGAGTGGGTGTAGGCTGACTGATAGGAGTGGAAATAACGACTGGGTGAGTGACACTGACAGGTCTATCGGGTTGTATTCTGGTCTTTCTGCCACCACTATTTACAGTTTTTGACTGAACAGTCTTTGGGGAGCCAGAGCAGAAAAAATCTTCCCAGTCCACATCATCCTCAAGGAGGGAAACTCCCCATGAATCAGAAAAGAGTCTGTTGTGTGTTTTAAGTGGATAATCAGATGAGGGGTGTGGAAAACAGTCACTGGAACTCACCACCGGGAGTTGCTGAACAGAGTCCGTTTTATGGCGGCGTGTGCGCCGCTTTCCCCGGGAAGAGGAAGCGGGCCGGGTAAACGGCTGAGCCTCTGGCGCGGTAGCCTCCGCTGAGCAGAGATGGGAGGTGTAGCCGCCGTGCCGTGGCGAGGCGGAAAGGTTGGAGAGTGAAAAGGCTGGCGGGCGAGCGGAGTGAGCGGCCGAAGCTTGGGCTGTGACGCCCACTCTCCGCGGCGAATGCTCCGGTGCAGCTGAGGCAGCAGGTGGGGGAACGTGGCGTCTCCGAGGCCCGCCCAGAGCCAGGCGAGTCCCCTCGAAGACGTGCTCTCTCTCCGCGAAGAGCCGCTGTTTTCCCCGAAGCCCCTCCGTCCAGCGAAGGAGCGCTGCCTCCTGCCGCTCGAAAAGTTCAGGGTCCGCTGGGTCCACAACGCGTGGTCGTGTCATTCTGTCAAGGGTAGTGTCGTGGATGAGAGGAGGAGGACCCAAACGCTGGACTCACAGGCAGGTAGGTGAAGGTGGATGTTTATTGCCGAAGGAGTGAGCAAACAGTACAGAGGGAGGAAATGGCTGGCTGACTGAATGAATGAACTAAGGACGGACTGACTGACTGGACATACAGACGACATCAGACATACATCATTAACATCAATGACACGACAGAGAACTGGTGAAACCGAGGAACTTAAATACACAGGTGGATGATGACAATGATTGGAAACAGGTGAGTACAGGGCTGAACATAATCTGACTAATGACACGGGAGACCAGCTGACACGGGAAAAAACAGGAAGTGAGAACATTAATGTGGCGAACCAAACTGAACATGAACAAACTGAAATCACTGGGTCAACGACCCAGGAACCCTGACAAATACACTACGCTGAGACAGATAACACAGTAACAACCAGTGTTGGGAAGGTTACTTTTAAAATGTATTCCGTTACAGAATACAGAATACATGCCCCAAAATGTATTCTGTAACGTATTCCGTTACGTTACTCAATGACAGTAACGTATTCTGAATACTTTGGATTACTTAATATATTATCATGCTTTTTACAACAACGTGAATGTACTATTGCTGTGTGATTTATTACTATTACTGAAGGTCCGCGACTCCGAACTGTAGTAAAGGGACCTCTGGCTAATACGGCGGGGTCCCTGTCGGCTCATAACCGAAAAATAGCTTTACTTTGTTGTGTGGGTCAATTTTTCTTGCGAGAGACAGAGAGAGGCGTTGAAAGGCTGCTCCAACGGAACTTATTGTTTTCGGAGGAAAACACGAACACGGTGTACAGTCGAGTCTTAATAGCTTACTTACAACTGGGCTCGTCAGGCACTCTTCTTGGCTGAAGTGGTTATTATTATATTTACATGCTTCCAGCTCCCGTTTTTCCTCGACGACAGCTCGTACCTTTCCACTCGCCTTTTTCTCCCTCCTGGCGCTCACAGACCCATAACGTGTATGGCAGTCCATTCTCCCTGTAACACGGACTACACTGCCCATGATGCTACATTCTTTAGAGCTATGCTTGTAGCATTCTGCCTGTTAGCTTAGCACAACAACAACAACGAAAAGGCGCTCTCTCACCCAGGAAACACACAGTCGCAGAAAGAGAGAGAGAGCGAGCTGTAACCATGGCAACTGTAACGCTGCCGCCTGGAACTACAGAACGTAGCTGTCAAACAAAATCCAAACAGTCCTGACCCGCGACAATATGAAACAGGAAAGTACCGCAGTGTAATCCATTTATTTCAACAAAGTAACTGTATTCTGAATACCACCTTTTTAAACGGTAACTGTAACGGAATACAGTTACTAATATTTTGTATTCTAAATACGTAACGGCGGTACATGTATTCCGTTACTCCCCAACACTGGTAACAACACATGCTGAGATTATGTTTTATATTCCATTCAATTGAGATTATTTAAATTCTTTTCATAAAGTGCCAATGAATACATCAATACATACATATAAATTAAATGGCAAGGCTGCAAGGCAATGGAAAGTAAAGGCTGTGCAAAACCTGCATAGCCTTCACTTTCCATTGATTGCTCATCACCACTCCACAAACCATAAAAGTGACTTAAAATATAACTCTCCTTCAGTTTACATCGGTGGCAGCATGTAATACCTTACATTTTCTTGAAAGGAGTGATTTGTCTTTCAATTTGATGGAGGGTACATGAGTCATCAGGCATCACTCAGTTGGGAAAGATATGCTAACAAATGGAGTCATGCTTGCCAGTAAAACTCTATCTTGTGAATATATTTTTTTATTTTCAGTATACCTACAATTGCCATGAATGTTTTTGTAGGATTAGCAACAGTGTGGTAGATAGGTAATATTAGCCAAGTGGTTAGAATACATATCACATGGCTGCTCTTTAAATGTGCAACATACACTTTTTTCATTACAAAACATTAATACCAACACTTTTTTTGTGACACATATAGTTGACATACCATAGAATGCAAGGATAATGTAACAAAGTGGGGAACATAAAACACAACATAAAACACAACAGAAGAGGTACATTATAACTAGTGTAGAGCTGTGGGTTTGTGTGTGTTTCATTATATAGATAGATACTGTTTTAGGGAGAAAAAAATAGTTGTTTAGTATTACTACAACAACAACAATAATAAAAACAATAACATAACATGACAGACTACGTAATACATTTTTTTAAGTGTACATTTGGCAGAAAGCATCTGTTAAATAACATGTAATTATGAGGATGGATATGTAGATTTGTCCTAAGGTGCTAAAGAAAAAAGAGAAGAAGAAGAGCCACTGGGACCAGCATAGAAGCAGAAAATGGTTGGCCAGGTCAACAATATTTATCTTTTGTTATTATTTTCCATTTAGTTTGAATTCTTTTGTCTCTCCTCTTCTTTTCATAGAGTTTACTCTTAGATTTAGCGTGAGTGTGCCATACTTATTAGTGCCATTAGACTCGTGCTTTATATGCTTGACAGACACGTACTAAATAAAATATCAAATAAAGTATATAAGAAAGTTTTATTTTCATTATTAAACCTAAATTTATACTGCATGAAGTCCAGATCTCTTTTAAAACTGTATTTAGTCCTAAATGTTGAGACAGTGTAGGGAAGCACATAATGATGTCGAACCCCAGCCACAATCCTCCCTTTCTTGTAATGAACAGCTTCTACATACAGTATCACTTTCATGCTTGGATGGTAATTACCTTCTTTTCAATTTTAAAATTAATTATATAGTTATAAATCGGCAGTTTACCCACTGAGGCAATGCTTACACCTGTTTTAATATAATTCCCTGTCAAAAGGTGGATGGTGCCTCAAGCATCTGCCAGACTAATTTCATAATTTTGCCTTCCCTGAAGGTCAGACTGCCTACTGTCTGCCATGAAGATCAATGCGTAGAATCATCTGGTCGTTGCTGGTTAGTCTCAAGTGTTTTCTTAGGACCTGCAATGTATTACTTGGATGACACTGGGAAAAAAAAACACTGGGAGAAGCACTGCATCAAAACAGTTACAGGTCATCCAAATACAGATCATCCTTAAAAGACAGCTGCAAGACAGCTGAAACAATTTCCTGTACATTTTTTCTTAATTTGTTGTCAGACATATACAGTGGGGCAAAAAAGTATTTAGTCAGCCACCGATTGTGCAAGTTCCCCCACTTAAAATGATGACAGAGGTCAGTAATTTGCACCAGAGGTACACTTCAACTGTGAGAGACAGAATGTGAAAAAAAAATCCATGAATCCACATGGTAGGATTTGTAAAGAATTTATTCGTAAATCAGGGTGGAAAATAAGTATTTGGTCAATAACAAAAATACAACTCAATACTTTGTAACATAACCTTTGTTGGCAATAACAGAGGTCAAACGTTTACTATAGGTCTTTACCAGGTTTGCACACACAATAGCTGGTATTTTGGCCCATTCCTCCATGCAGATCTTCTCGAGAGCAGTGATGTTTTGGGGCTGTTGCCGAGCAACACGGACTTTCAACTCCCGCCACAGATTTTTTATGGGGTTGAGGTCTGGAGACTGGCTAGGCCACTCCAGGACTTTCAAATGCTTCTTACGGAGCCACTCCTTTGTTGCCCGGGCGGTGTGTTTTGGATCATTGTCATGTTGGAAGACCCAGCCTCGTTTCATCTTCAAAGTTCTCACTGATGGAAGGAGGTTTTGGCTCAAAATGTCACGATACATGGCCCCATTCATTCTGTCCTTAACACGGATCAGTCGTCCTGTCCCCTTGGCAGAAAAACAGCCCCATAGCATGATGTTTCCACCCCCATGCTTCACAGTAGGTATGGTGTTCTTGGGATGCAACTCAGTATTCTTCGTCCTCCAAACACGACGAGTTGAGTTTATACCAAAAAGTTCTACTTTGGTTTCATCTGACCACATGACATTCTCCCAATCCTCTGCTGTATCATCCATGTGCTCTCTGGCAAACTTCAGACGGGCCTGGACATGCACTGGCTTCAGCAGCGGAACACGTCTGGCACTGCGGGATTTGATTCCCTGCCGTTGTAGTGTGTTACTGATGGTGACCTTTGTTACTTTGGTCCCAGCTCTCTGCAGGTCATTCACCAGGTCCCCCCATGTGGTTCTGGGATCTTTGCTCACCGTTCTCATGATCATTTTGATCCCACGGGATGAGATCTTGCGTGGAGCCCCAGATGGAGGGAGATTATCAGTGGTCTTGTATGTCTTCCATTTTCTGATGATTGCTCCCACAGTTGATTTTTTCACACCAAGCTGCTTGCCTATTGTAGATTCACTCTTCCCAGTCTGGTGCAGGTCTACAATACTTTTCCTGGTGTCCTTTGAAAGCTCTTTGGTCTTGGCCATGGCGGAGTTTAGAGTCTGACTGTTTGAGGCTGTGGACAGGTGTCTTTTATACAGATGATGAGTTCAAACAGGTGCCATTCATACAGGTAACGAGTGGGGGACAGAAAAGCTTCTTACAGAAGACGTTACAGGTCTGTGAGAGCCAGAGATTTTCCTTGTTTGAGGTGACCAAATACTTATTTTCCACCCTAATTTACGAATCAATTCTTTACAAATCCTACCATGTGGATTCATGGATTTTTTTTTTCACATTCTGTCTCTCACAGTTGAAGTGTACCTCTGGTGCAAATTACTGACCTCTGTCATCATTTTAAGTGGGGGAACTTGTACAATCGGTGGCTGACTAAATACTTTTTTGCCCCACTGGACATGTTGTTTCAGTCTTTTGGACAATATTTTTTCTTTTATTTTACTGTGGCATCAACTCTACACTACTTGCTATATGTAAAACTGGACTATATTTATATATGTCTAACATAGGGTGGTGGCCAGTGCTCTATTTTTTGCTGTGGTCTTCTGGGGAGAAGGCATTTGCACAGGAATCAGGGACAGAGTAGATAAACTTGTAAAGAGGGCCAGCAGATGGCAGAGAGAAGAATGATCCACCCCACACACCCACATCATGCCCTGCAAATTATCAGCAACAGCACCTTCAGTGAAAGACTGATTGCACCAAAGTGCAAGTCAGAACACCTCAGCAGTTTCTTTATAGCAGATGTTCTGAGGCTATCTACTTCACTTTTCAATTCAGTTCAATTCAATTCAATTTTATTTTTTATAGTGCCCCAACAACAGTTGCCTCAAGATGCTTGAAACTATAAGGTAAATACCCATGCAATAAGGAAGGAAACACTGAAAACCCCAACAATCATATGACCCCCTATGAGCAATACCAGATTTAACAGGGAGCCAATGAAGAGAAGTCAATGAAGGTTAAAGATGCTATCTCTTTCGAATCCCTGTCAGTACTCTTGAAGCAGCATTTTGGACTAACTGAAGGATTTTCAGGGAGTTTTATTTTATTTTATTTTTTTTAGGACATCCTGATAATAATGAATTACATTACATACATGCATGAGCTAATTTTTCTAGCATCACTCTGATACAGATTCTAATTTTGGAGATATTTCACAAATGGCAGAAAGCAGTCCTAAAGATTTGTTTAATATGTGCATTGAAGGACATATCCTGGTCAATAATGACTCCAATGTTCCTCACGGTGTTACTAGAGGCCAAGGTAATGCCATCCAGAGAAAGAATCTGGTTAGGTATGAGATTTCTAGGATTTTCAGGGGCATGTTTATCTGAATTTAGAAGCAGAAAATTAGAGGTCATCCAGGTCCTTCTGTCTTTAAGACATTCCTGCAATTTAAGTAATTATTGTGTGCTATTTGGCTTCATGGATAGATGAAGTTGTGTGTCATCTGCATAGCAGTAAAAATTTATGCAATGCCTTCTGATGATACTGTTTAACAGAAGCATGTAAACAGGATTGGTCCTGGCACTGAATCCTGTGGAACTCCCTAATTAGCCTTAGTGTGTGAAGAGGACTCTCCATTTACATGAAAAAATTGCAGTCTATTGGATAAATATTATCCAAACTACTGCATCGCAGCACCTTTAATATATATAGCATCCTCTAATTGCTGACAAGCACAGACATGAGTCCACCATTATTTATAATCTTCACTAAGCTGATTTACAACTACTCTTTCAAGAATTTTTGAGATAAAATGAAGGTTTGAGATTGCCCTACAATTACTTAAGACAACTGGGTCAAGTGATGTTTTTTTAAGTAATGGTTTACTCCAGCTTGATGGCCTGTTGTACATACAGCAGATTAATAGAGTTTTGTAGAAATGGGGTGTAAAAGAAATGTTGATTCTTTTGAAGAAATAATTACTGAAGATCAACTGGAGAAAAAAAAGTCTAAATAAATATTATTGGTACTGAAAGTAGCTGTAGATAATGTTGTGACTGTGAGATGGTTCCGAGTATCTTTTTCTCTAATTGGAGATAAAGTATCTAAATTTTGGGAGTGGGACCACACCTATAAACACACTCCTTCTGGTTCTCATCTATATATGTTACCCAGTTCTACAAGCTGTTCCTTCTCGTTTATTAAAATTATTAACGATAATCCAACCTCTGTGGGTGTAGTTTTCAGGTAGCTACTGTGCTCTGTGTTGGCAAAAGGAATTGAAGAAGATAACAATGGATGAATTTTATCCTTAAAATTTAGTTAAAACAGCTTCAGAAAGACATCTACTGTGATGGAATCTATTCCCCACTGCTGTGTAACTGATTATTGTATTTGCTTGTAGATGTATTTTGTTTCATATAAAACACCCAGCACGCCCCTGCGGGCGGTTTATCCGTCAAGCTCGGGTCTTCTACCAGAGGCCTGGGAGCTTGAGGGTCCTGCGCAGTATCTTAGCTGTTCCCAGGACTGCGCTCTTCTGGACAGAGATCTCCGATGTTGTTCCCGGGATCTGCTGGAGCCACTCGCCTAGCTTGGGAGTCACCGCACCTAGTGCTCCGATTACCACGGGGACCACCGTTACCTTCACCCTCCACATCCTCTCGAGCTCTTCTCTGAGCCCTTGGTATTTCTCCAGCTTCTCGTGTTCCTTCTTCCTGATATTGCTGTCATTCGGAACCGCTACATCGATCACTACGGCCGTCTTCTTCTGTTTGTCTACCACCACTATGTCCGGTTGGTTAGCCACCACCATTTTGTCCGTCTGTATCTGGAAGTCCCACAGGATCTTAGCTCGGTCATTCTCCACCACCCTTGGGGGCATCTCCCATTTTGACCTCGGGACTTCCAGGTTATACTTGGCACAGATGTTCCTGTACACTATGCCGGCCACTTGGTTATGGCGTTCCATGTATGCCTTGCCTGCTAGCATCTTGCACCCTGCTGTTATGTGCTGGATTGTCTCTGGGGCATCTTTACACAGCCTGCACCTGGGGTCTTGCCTGGTGTGATAGACCCCAGCCTCTATGGATCTTGTGCTCAGAGCTTGTTCTTGTGCTGCCATGATTAGTGCCTCTGTGCTGTCTTTCAGTCCAGCTTTGTCCAGCCACTGGTAGGATTTCTGGATATCAGCCACCTCCTCTATCTGCCGGTGGTACATACCGTGCAGGGGCCTGTCCTTCCATGATGGTTCCTCGTCTCCCTCCTCTTTCTTGGGTTTCTGCTGCCTGAGGTATTCACTGAGCACTCGGTCAGTTGGGGCCATCTTCCCAATGTATTCTTGGATGTTCTTTGTCTCATCCTGGACTGTGGTGCTGACACTCACCAGTCCCCGGCCCCCTTCCTTCCGCTTAGCGTACAGCCTCAGGGTGCTGGACTTGGGGTGAAACCCTCCATGCATGGTAAGGAGCTTCCTTGTCTTTATGTCAGTGGCTTCTATCTCCTCCTTTGGCCAGCCTATTACCCCAGCAGGGTACCTGATCACGGGCAGGGCGTACGTGTTGATGGCCCGGATCTTGTTCTTACCATTCAGCTGACTCCTCAGGACTTGCCTGACCCTCTGCAGGTACTTGGTGGTTGCAGCTTTTCTAGCGACCTCTTCATGGTTCCCATTCGCCTGCGGGATCCCCAGGTACTTGTAACTGTCCTCTATGTCTGCAATGTTGCCTTCTGGTAGTTCAATCCCCTCAGTTCTGACTACCTTCCCTCTCTTTGTTACCATCCGACTACACTTCTCCAGTCCGAACGACATTCCAATGTCATTGCTGTATAGCCTGGTAGTGTGGATCAGTGAATCGATGTCTCGTTTACTCTTGGCATACAGCTTGATGTCATCCATGTACAGGAGGTGGCTGACAACTGCTCCGTTCCGTAGTCAGTGTCCGTAGCCAGTCTTGTTAATGATCTCACTGAGGGGGTTCAGGCCTATGCAGAACAGCAGTGGGGACAGAGCATCTCCTTGGTAGATCCCGCACTTGATGGTGACTTGTGCTATGGGCTTGGAGTTGGCCTCTAGTGTTGTACGCCACATCCCCATTGAGTTCCTGATGAAGGTTCTTAGGGTCCCATTGATCTTGTACAATTCTAGGCATTCCAGTACCCAGCTGTGGGGCATTGAGTCATAGGCCTTCTTGTAATCAATCCAGGCAGTGCACAGGTTGGTCAGTCTGGTCTTGCAGTCTCGGCTGACTGTTCTGTCTACCAGTAGCTAGTGTTTTGCGCCTCTGGTATTCTTGCCAATTCCTTTCTGTGTCCCGCTCATGTATTGACCCATGTGCCTGTTCATCTTAGCCGATATGATGCCTGACAGGAGCTTCCATGTAGTACTGAGGCAGGTTATTGGTCGGTAGTTGGAGGGGACCAATAATGCAGCACTACAGGCAATATATATCTATATCTATATCTATATATATCTATATATCTATATATATCTATATATCTATATCTATCTATATATCTATATCTATCTATATCTATCTATATCTATCTATATATATCTATATCTATCTATCTATCTATCTATCTATCTATCTATATATATATATATATATATATATATATATGTGAAGAAAAATTTCATTTCATGCTACATAAAAATTGACACTGGAGCTGATATAAAAACAAAGATGTTAATAGACTACATTAACACAGAGACATTATGGCTTAAAGAGTTCTGAAAATTGCATCAAATACAATCCTTCATAATGTAGATTATCAATACAGCAGCATTTAATAACTATGCTGTTCTAACAAGCACACAAACTCCCTCTGAAATTACATTTATTTAATTAAACCTTCTCTTATTGGCTTCCCTATAAAAAAGATTGAGCTTGCTGTATGGAACTGCCTCTCTTGCTGTTTGTGCCTCCTTATCGTGATCTCCTTCTTTACCATATTTGCTCATAAAGTTGTTGTTCATACACTTAGAATACTGGTTCTTTAGCATATGTGTCTGTAATTTGAAAGTATTTGTACCATTGAAAGCATTTTGCCAAGCTACTCAGATAAACATTGGTTCCTTTTTGTTTAGCTATATACAGAGCTTTAAAAATAGCAACACTGACATCTGCTGGGACAGCATGTTGCAACTGGCCAGAGAGGGACCATGCTTAAATACTCACAGACTGTACACAAACACAGGCTTAGGGATTAGTGTGCTTTCTCCTTGAGGTGATAATGGAATAAATTGAAATGGCTGAGTATTCAAATAATGAAAGTGAGATGGGTAATTAAAAGTGAGAGAGACATTTCCCAGACTTTTCTGTGATGCAGTGTGATGCATCATCAGTCAGCATGATGCTGTCTCTGGGAGGGATTAACATCAACACACTTGAAGCAGCTGCTGCTGCATTATAACAATAATGTCCTCAAAGTTTTAAAAACTACTCTGTGCAAAAATGAAGTGCAGCCCTGTTTACAAGAACTCTGTCTTGCCAGTTCCCAAACTTATTGCACTCTTTCTTTCTTTCCAGGTAAGAAATCTTTTTGTGTCTTCATTACTGCAGACAAGATTTGCCTCTAAGGGTACTGTAAGATCTGGTAACTATGTCTTGTTTGTGTGTGTGTCTTTAGAGAGACAGACTGATTTTTATTCCGATTCATTCGGTCTCTCTTGATATTCATCTTGCTATTTTAAAATTCACTCACTTCTGCAAAGACTCTCAACTTGTGCTGACCTTAGTTGTTGCCCAGAGACGTAGAGAGAATGTATTTTTATTAATGATTTGGTTCTTCTTCTGTCAGTGAGTGTGTGTGCATGCGTGCACTAACACTTGTGAGCTTTTGCATGTTTGGGTATTTGAGTGATCAGGTGCCATTAAAACCTAATTACATCCAAATTGCTGTTTGTAACTCCCTGAATGCCAATAACCCCGCCCTGACTAACACAACTCCACTCCTCAGAAGCCATGACATGCCACTTGATTAGCTGAGGCTGAGCGATCACAGCTGAAGATCGACTTCACTGAGAATTGCTTAAAATGTTGGGCCAGTCTATAAAGAAGGAATACAACTCAGTGAGTGCAAGCTACAGAATGAATCATGCTGACTTCACTGTCAAGGCAAAGACCATGTCATACTATCTACCTTCGAACAAAGCACTTCTTTTTCCTTTTTCTTCCTTCTTACTGGGGCCAATATGAAGAGAAGCAGATGGATCCTGCCTCCCTCACCACGATGGCATTTTGATTTCAGTTTCCCATTTCCAGCTTATCACAGTTTGATAAGGTCACCTCATGCCATCACCTGCAATATCCAACTCCATTTACTCAAGCGCCACGAAACACCATTATCAATATGAAATATTGTCCAGACATGCTGTGGCTCTTTCGGCAGCAAAGCATCAGTGTTTACTGTTCAGAAATCAAGCCCTTGCCTCAGGTGCCAATGACTAGTTGTCTACCCTGGGGGAAGAAATCTCCAACAGGGATTACTAATCCCCTGCTTGTTTGTACTGTTGCTACAATTCAGCAAAACAAGATTATCATCGCTGCTCAAATTTTAACCCCCAGATGAAATGATAAATGCCAAGCAATATTTATTTTGTTAAATAAACTCCTACTTCATTCCAGTAGACTGTGCTTGTTTTAGTAATTTCATAGTAATAGCTCTTCTCTATGCAAACCTTCCAGACTGTCAACACTTGAATTGGAGTTTGCTTGCCAGCTGTGAGATATTATGACCCAGATTCTTTTTCTCTTCCTCCTTAATGAGGTGCTCAGTCATGTTGAGGCAGAAATTTTACATTTATTTGTATTTATGATAGCCTCGGAATATTTCTATAGTGTAGATTAGATGTCATATTTGAAAACAGATGGATATGTCATATACAGGACTTACAGTATGTGGGATGGAAAATGCAAATGAAAGGACTTAATCAACTGAAACACATTTTGTTAATTCATTCAAATGAAATTCTTTTAAAATAGGTGTTGCCATTCTTAGTAAGACACAGGATTGCATTTTGCAAGTTCTCAAAAAAATTAAGAATGACAATTGAAATTCACTTAATGAAAATACTTTCCATTTTATATGCATGACAGTCTCTGAATTACTTGAGGCCACAGAAAAGTCCCCCAGGATGGCCTGCAAGGAATAAAGCAATTCTTCCAAGCCTGAAGAAGAGATCTTTAACATGCCTAACTATTATGTGCAAGCTAGCTTGCCTTGCTTCAGCAAATAAGGTGCAAATGCAGCCAACAAATCACTTTAACTGATTCACTGATGGAATATTAGTTGATTGTACTATACAGGTGAGAAACAGGTATATGGATACTTGTTTTAAACAATAGTTATGGCTATTGACACATAAACATGAAACACAAAACATCAATATTCATTTTTAAAGGAGTTTAATGCCCAACCTTGTTAAAAAACCTTGTTTGGCTGGCAGATTTTTCACATGACCGAAACCTTTGGTGATATGCCTCAGGAACTAGCTCATAAGCCCTTAAAATAGTGGATTTCACAATTTCAAAATCCAGACTGTCATCAATGGATAAGCTTGCACAAACTTCCTGCGCTTTCCCCACCAATTTACACTGCAACAACAAACTCCACACATCCTTGGGCCATTTTAAAGTAGTTGCGATGCGTTCAAAGGCATAAAAGTAAGAGTCAACCTCACTTTCTCTGAAAAGTGGCACTAAAGCAATTTGCTTGCTTGCATCACACTGGTCAAAGGAGAATGAATCAGAAGCTTTACTCACAATTTTACTCACAGGGGTAGAGGTAACAATGCGTTGTCTGGAGGGATCCAGCTCCATAGCCCTTATGCGGAAATGCATAAGCTGAACTTCTTTGGCTTTCGCCTCAAGCTCCACCTCTTTCAGGCGAAGGGCGAGCCTGAGATCCTCTGTAACCAATCCTGCTAATTGTGCGGCTGGGCTAACGCTTGGGACCTGAATGGCAGCAGGAGCCTCCGCCCCTGGCGTCACCCGTCCACTGGCAGCTTGTGGGATGGTTGCAGCAGCTTCTGCTCCCACATCCACCACCAAACCTCCAGTCGCATCAACCGGCCAAGGTTTCGACTTTGCAATTACCCCCTTTTCCAACAGCTGTGCTGTCAGACACTGCTTAATTTCTGCCTTTTTAGCATTCAAAGGCACACTAACATTAAACAAATTTGCCACCAACAACAAATCTGCCTTTGTGCATCGATCCAACTTATCCATGGTGGGTTGCAGTGCAAAATCATCCACGTCAAAAGTCATTGTGGATAGCTTACCCCCAAGACTACAAGAAAACTGCCAACCAAAAACTGTAGGCAGCCTACAAAACACAATGAGCAAAAAGAATGGCAAAAGAAAAGAGCGGACGAGCCCCCACTTTATGTTACGCCCCAGTCTAGGGGTACAGGAACGTAACATACTATGCACGGCTCCTCTTTGTAGACTACAGCTCGGCTTTTAATACCATCCGGCCATACAAACTCCGTCCCAAACTCCACCAACTGGGACTTAACTCCTCTCTGTGCAACTGGATTGTGGACTTCCTCACTAACCGTAGACAGAGTGTCAGAGTGGGTAAGAACACCTCTTCCACCCTTGTGGTCAACACCGGTGCCCCTCAGGGGTGTGTTCTGAGCCCTCTGCTATACACTCTCTTCACCCATGACTGTATTTCCTCCTGCGCGTCCAATCTCATTGTTAAGTTTGCAGATGACACTACAGTGCTCGGACTTATATCCAACAATGATGAGACAAACTATAGGACAGAGGTGCAACAACTAGAGTCATGGTGCCACGACAATAACTTGGTCTTAAACACCAAAAAGACCAAGGAGATCATTGTAGATTTCCGGAAGAGGGGTCATAACAACCATCTGCCTCTCTTCATTGGCAGTGAGGTGGTGGAGAGGGTGAGCAGTTTTAAATTCTTGGGGGTAACTGTGACCGAGGACCTGTCCTGGGGCAACCATATCACCTCAGTTGTACGGAAGGCCCAACAGCGCCTCTACTACCTGAGGAGACTGCGGAGCGCACACATTCCCAGATCTCTGATGTTGAACTTCTACAACTGTGCCATCAGCAGCGTTCTGACGTATGGATTTCTAGTGTGGTTCCCCAGCTGCACCAAGGCCGATCAGCAAGCACTCCAGCGGGTGGTGAAAGAAGCTGGCAGAATTATTGGAACAAGTCTGCCAGAGATCAGTAATATCTTCCCCACTCGCTGTCTGAGGAGGGTGCACAGTATCCTGCGGGACCAACATCACCCTGCGCGCCACCTTTTCCATCTGCTGCCCTCAGGGAGAAGGTACAGGTCTATACAGGCCAGAACATCCAGACTGGCCAACAGCCTGTATCCACAGGCTGTGAGGCTCCTGAACTCTCTGCCCCCCTCTCACGGACAATAACCATATCCAACTTCTTAATAGCAATGAACTGGTCTGCATTGGTGCATCATATCTTTATTCTCTTCCCCCTCCTGCCCCCCCCCCTCTTTCTTAAATAGATAACTATCATATCTGATATCATATCTCACAGTACAATAATATTGAATGGGTTGCATTGTTGTATTTTGTCATGTTTCTCAGGTCTTTGTCTGAATTTCTACGAACATTATTGCTAAGGATTGTCTTATTGCATTGGAGTCACACTGGGTTAAATATGTACACTTGGGTTTTAAGGGGTATTTATTATTTTCTTCTTTTTTTTGGGGTTGTATGGAAGCCCCAAACGCAATTTCATTGTTCTTGACAATGACAATAAATAAATAAATACTAAATACTAAATACTAAGAGTTAAAAAAGGAAGTGACCCCGCCCTGGGCCCCAAAACCATACACAGAAAAACCAATTTCTTAGTGAATGGTGGTTTATTTGTCTACACTGAAAATGAAGCTCCGGGGTGAACAAAGGCCAAAATAACAAACAAAACAAGCTAAGTCAGGTGAGGAGGTGCTATCTAAAACTCTATGTGAAACAAAAACCAAACAAAAGACAAACACTACACCTACTCCCTAACAGAAATAAACAGGAGAAAACAGTACAAGGAAAAATAATAAGGCTATTTACAATGTGGTATTTACAAGTGAAAACTAATGTACACACTATATACAAAGCTCGGTAAGTCACGAGAATCTCAAACATAAAAGTCACAGGTTTTGGAAGCCAGGGTCAGGTCTGCTGCTGCTGTCAGTGGCTGCCCTGGGACAACTGCTGGTGAGGGATTTTGAAAGCAACCACATGATCAGGGGACCAATCAGCAGCCATCAGCTTATCCAATCAGGGACCTGCAGAGACTTAAAGACACAGACAGAACAAGAAACAGCCACCAAGACACATTATGGCCAGGGTCGTAACACAACAAAAAACAAAGACCCAGGATTTTTTTTCCTGTTTCTATTGGCACCGTGTATATATATATATATATATATATATATATATATATATATATATATATATATATATATATATAAAAAATATATATATATATATATTAGGGGTGCAACGATACACAAAATTCACGGTTCGGTTCGGTTCGATACTTTGGTGTCACGGTTCGATATTTTTTCGATACAAAAAAAAAATGTTCATGCCTTTTTAATTTGTCATTTATTAAAATTATAAATATATATTTTAACACAAAAGTACAGTTTTTAAATTTAACCCTAACCCTTGTGCGTGTTGTTTTTTAGCTCGTCATATTGCAGCCACAGAAATTCTTTTGTCCATGAAACCATAAAGCTGCACTTTCTTTTTGCCTTATAGTCTGATTTGTCATAACTTCTCCGTTTTGTGGTAAGCTTTTCTTTGGCTGTCACTTCTTCACCCTGACCTGTCTTATTTGGCTCAGCAGAACTAAAATATATATCTGTCTGTGAAGGTTCTCAATCATCCAGGTCATCGTAGTGAAATATATATCCTGCCGCACTCACATAAGCTCAGCGATTCTCTGCGCGATCAACCTCTCACATGTTTAAGCTGCGGGAGATTTCACTTGTCATGTTTGCATAGTAAGCTAACAATTAATAAGACGATGTCAGAGGAATTGGTGCACAAATTATCATCACTCACAGATCAGTGCTGTCGCTCTCTATACACAGTTCGCGCGATTGCAAAGTGAAAGCAAAAAAACAAGCGCAAATTCAAACACCATTTCAATATGTCACATATTGACAGTGGCTCACCCAATGACATAATTACCCAGCTACATTTCTGAAAGAATGCAAAAGCATTGACATATATTTTTCCTTCCTACAATAGCCCGACAGGCAGGGCAGAGATAGCCCCGGGACGTCGGGCTAGCGATATTGCGAGCCCTGTATCTGATTGAGGAATCACTCATCTTTGGAAAAGAGAGTTTATTACAGAGAAATGTCTCTTTCCAAAATAAAAGCTATACTATCCGCTTCTTCTGGGCTATATTCTCAGCAGCATATTAAACATATCAGGTCTCCATAAGGAGAATCCTGTGCTAACAGCTGTCTAAATGACTCGGCTAAAGTTTGTAGCATGCATGCTTGTTGTTTTTGTCTTTGCACTAGGATGATGTCGGTGTAAATGTGCAGTCATATTCGTTGTGTTCCCACTAGTGCTTTCAGGTTAATCTTGTTGAAATAACCTTAACGCCACAACACGGCAAATCTCCGTTAACGAGCTACCCTATACAGAGGGGCTAGACGGCCAACACGTTAACGAGCTAACTGCGCTAACACACTAGCTCCCACCCATGTAATTGAGCATTGCATGGCACATCCAACATACTGTTTTACTTTAGTCCATGACTCGCTTACCTTCAGGGTCATACGTCACATGAAAACCAAAATAATTCCAAACGCCAGATCTGAATGAGGGTGGGGAGGTCCACTTCTGTCTCGCTAGCTTGCCCTGCGCTCTTCCTTCTGACCATGCTGTCTGTGTTGAGTGCTCAGTGAATCTGCGTTCGACTACTCCGCCTAGGCTGCACTCTCGAGCCTAGGCGGAGTAGTCAAATGCAGATTCACTGAGCGCTCAACACAGACAGCATGGTCAGAAGGAAAGTTGATAAAATAAATTACAAATTTTGTATTGTTCTTTTTTTTTCTCCCCTTTGGTTTTCTTTATTTCTCTCCCCCTCTTTCTTTCATTCTTTCCCCCTGTCCTATCCCACAGTCATGTCTGTCCCGTTTGCAACTGAAAATAAAATAAATTCATAATTATAATAAAGGTCAATCAAATGGACCAATATGATGATCCACTTAAAATAAATCCTCTTGGCATCTTTCTTGGCCTCAAGACAACAATTCTGATGGCTATAGATCCAAACGGGACACAAAAAAAAAAATTGAAAAAAAAAAAAATTGAAAAAAATTGTATTGTTCGATACATATGCGTACCGAACCGAAAGCACTGTATCGAACGGTTCAATATCGATACGAATATCGTTGCACCCCTAATAAATATATATATATATATATATATATATATATATATATATATATATATATATATATATATATATATATATATATATATATATATATATATATTCATAAAGTAATAATTCACATCAGCAGTAATGACACCCGATTATATCAAATGTTTAGCTATGTGTTCTTATACTAATACATTATACACTATCCTTCCAGATTAGAAGCCACAGCATGCATTTTCTTTGAGACGTATCATCTGGATATTATCTGTACTTTTATGCATGATACCTAACTTTATCTATCCATGATACCAGGTGACATATAACAATTAGTTAAACTGCAGGAATGTCTTAAAATCATAAAGATCTCGATGACCTCTAAATTCCTGCTTCTAAATTCAGATAAAACTGAGGTTATTAAACTTAACTTTGCCTCTAGTAATGATGCAAGGAATTATAGGAGTCATTTCTGGTCAGAATGTGCTGTTCAATGCGCACAGTAACCAAATATGTAGGAGTGCTTACTTGGAATTTAATTTTAGTTCAATTGTATTTATATAGCAATAACAAAAGCAGTGGCATCAATATCTCTAAGGCTGGACAATGTTACCTCCTTATTATCAGGCTGTTCTAAAAACGCAATGAAAAGTTTTCATTTGACTCAAAATGCTGCAGCAAGAGTGCTAACAGGAACAAGGAGCATATTTCTTCTTATTGGCTGCTCTTCACTCTCTCCCCATTAAACAAATTTAAAATCATCTTCACATACAACGTCTTTAATTATCAGACTCAATCCTATTTTACGTTTTTTAATATATTTTATATTAAAAACGTCATTTATTTATTTTGTGGACGTCTGGGAAATGACAAGCTATGTATAAGGACGCTGAATCAGATAAATCCTTTAAAAGATAACACGTGGTTTGTATAGCACTATTTGTGAAAGAAATGCAGCTCAGAGTTCCCTATAATAAAATAAATGATATGGACAAAATGCTTTACATGAAAACAGACAAAGCAGAGAAGAGTCAAGTCTTTATTAATATAATGGCTCATAGGAAAAAGCACTAGACAACTTTAAAGTTACTTGTCACAATAAATCTGTGAGACGACTGCTAATTTCCATAATACATCACTGCACATTTGAACACAGCAAGATCCTTCCAACAAATACACCCATGTATTCATCAACTGAATAAATAGATCTCTAAGGTCACTTTTCATGCACCTCATAATTAAAGCATTATTTGGAGCTTGCTATAGAAATATAGCCAACAGTGTTTGGTGGCATTACAAAAAAGGTAAGGAGAGTAAATGAGAATTATCCAAACAGTCTACTATGAATTATAAACTGCTTCTATGTGTTTCTGTCAGCCAGGCTCCAGCATTTGTTTAAATATCCCAAATCCTTTACTGTGTGCTGCTTCTGCAGTCTTCAAGCTATAATTATCCAAGGAGGTGATATACAGGGAAGTCGTTTCCTGCAGGTTTTCATATCTACAAGGCAAATATCAAGCCAATTCATTTTATACACAAAAATGACTCATCAATTCCTGCTGTCACTGGAAGAGCCTGTTGAATTTTAGGCACGGTGAATGGATTATTTTTCTATGTTCTCCACTGCAGGATATATCTGATATGGAGATACACCCCTGCCTGGGACATGTGCCTTAACCCAAAGCCTGGTAACCTGTGAGGATGCGATAAAACATACATTTTTTAGCAGATACACTGAAAAAAAGAGAGTAGGTTTAACAGCAGCTCCTGAGATGGTATGCCAAGTAAATTTAACATGTGAGTCATCCGTTACAGCAGCTTGGAAATGACTCACTGGAGCAAAAAGATGTGTGATGAAAAAAACTGTTTATCCTTCAATTCCAACCGCAAGACTGTAGTCGAGACAGAAAGACAGATTTGTAGTATGTCAAAAAAAATGTTTGTATGAAATTAAATCCACATATCTTATTAGAGCATATATGGAGCCTATCTATATCCCCCCAACTCTGAAAGTCAACAGCCTGAAGGTTATGATTATGAAACACTCATCTGCACTGAGTACATGTGCCACTGGGGGGCAAAGTAGCACTATCAACATTTAGCAGCAGTGACCCATTTTTCCAAAATGCTGGACTGGTTTCATACATTTGCTGCTGCTCCTTTGAAATGAAAATATGTATGTGCGCATAAACATATAATACATTTCCATATCAAATGGCAGTGCTGAATGCTGTGTCACTGCAGCAGAGGCCAAGCATATTATTAACAAACTGTGGACATCAAATTAGGACCCTGCAATTGTCCTTTGTTGTCATTAGTAGAAACATGGAGAGCGGGGGATTGGGGGGTAGGGCAGTAGGTTCTAAGGGTTCAGACACGTTGTAATACGGCGACACACCACCACAACGTGTTTATTTATCTTTCGGGCATCCAATATTGCAGTGAGGGCTTCTCTGCAGAATTAACAGGATTTAAGACTACAGCTATGTGGCCACAAATAATCCACCTCACCCCTTTGCATTTCAAAGAGATGCTGGATGAAGATTAGCATTTTACTTACACTGTTGGGGGAAGTAGCTAAAAATAATTGTCTTCCTGGGGGAAAATGTTCCTTGGTTTCAGGCCCTGTGTGGTTGTTGTCGTCTGGGTGTTCAGAAGTGCATCGGTGGAGAATATTTGAGCGCCTCGTCCTAGTCTTCTGTCAAGTTATGTATGTCCAGTAATAACTGCATGTGTCCTTGGGTGAAGTGCTGATGAAGCCCCCAGCAAACCCTGGGAGGTTAAGCGAAATGGATTCCACTACTGCAAAGAAATCAGGATGACAAACCAGAAGAAAAGCAGCAGATAGGGTGTTCATTTTTTTCCCACTGATACGGTATCTAGCCCGTCCTGTTTCAGGAAAACATTGTTGTCCTTATCAGCATTTTCTAAGCAGTCAAGGCTGTGGAATCTTTTGTTTGTTTGTACTGAGAGAGTGGACTGGAAAAGCATAGAAATCAGACTAAAAATATCAACATATTTCACAACAGACGCACAAAACGAATGAAAAATTTAAGAAGAAATAATCAATATAAAAATATATTTTAAACAACTTTCAACTGAGAAAAGAATGACAGTGGATTTCTACTTTCTCAGGTATTGCAATTTTTTTCCAAATTTTAATCTAAGCAGTTTGTGAGGTTTGGACATAAAAATATAATAGACAGACTTTTATCTGGATTATGTTAGGATTCAAAAAATTCTTCCCACTATTAAATAGTATATTTATGTTTAACTTTATTTATTTATGTGTGTGTGCTGCATATCTGTCAGAATGTAAGGTTGGGCTATGACAGAAAGGTTTTTCAGGCAGTTATGTGAACATTTTAGTGGGCTCAGACTGTGTTTAATCTGTATTTTCACTGGAAAATCAGTCCATCACTGGTTCTGACAGATGCTATTTCTGACTGCTAGGTGCACACGGAAAGCGTGTTGCATTTCCATGACAACTGGCAATTGTGAGATGTCATCACCAGTCTTAGCAGAAAAATATCTGCACAGTGAACGGGCATTTAAATGTGGTGATTTTTCTTTCTTTGTTTGGGTTTTATGTTTCGAGATGTTTGCAATCATAATACAATACACACAAAATATTAAGTGTGTTGTATTCTATTGTACTAAGCCTAGATTGCAATAAGTCTTCTCTTCAATAGATCCAGCTGTTAATGTCTCCCTTTTCAAAACATATGATCACTGGCTAGGATTTTTTTTTAAATGCTAAAATCTCTAGGTGCTTCAGCGTCAGAATCAAAGATTTTAGGTCATCTCTATTTGATTTCTTGCTCCTCCAGTCCGCATACCATACAAGAAAAATGCTCCCAGTGCGCATCATATAAACCACCCAATTGTGTCTTTTTAGTGGTCTGAAACAGCAGAAAGAAATTTTGTAAAGCACTTCATTTTGCTTTCTTTGTAATCATTATTGTTTTCAATAAGAGTAAGACCAACATTAATAAAAAAGATGACATGCAGCAGCTGCTTGTCATGTTTCTTTCAGCACCACAGAGGCATGGAGCAGCAAAGAGACAAAGAAAGAGAGTGAGAGAAAGTTTTATTTCAGATTTTGCTGATAGAAAATACCTTCAACAAAAAAAAAGGTATTTTATTTTCTGTTTTACAAAAGCCAAAGGCATCCGAACAACTGAGGGTAATGCACTGAGTGTGGAGAAGTACCTCATAAAAACCCTCTTCAAAGAAACTGAACAATCTCTTTAACAACCAGTTGGACAGTACTCAAATATGATTTAGTCTACAGCATTAGTGATGTGTCTGTTTCATGCTCTCCTCTCTTCTCATCCCAACTGATTGAGGCAGACAGCAGCCGACCTATAAAGACCTTACTATGAAGGTCTATTGATAACATATAGAATAATGGATAGAAATTAATTGGTGCCAAAATGTAATGCACAGTTATGTATAGAAATTAAATGTGATTATAATGTTATGGGACTTGTGGATCTTGTTGATTTTGTAGGACTCAAAAAGACCATGAGGCAAGTTTAGGATTTAACAGACAAGAAGTAAGATATTGGCATTAGTGCTGAAACCAACTGATAACTACAAAGGAATTTGACAATACCAATCTTTAGTGATGACTAGCTGTAGTCAGAGTTTCTCTGTGTAGACAATATCTGAAGCAACTGAGCACTAAAACTACAGTTCTTGTTACTTTATTTTCTCTTTTAATTTCCTGATTCTATTTTTGACATTTCATACACGTTATGCTTTTGATTAGCATAATCTTGCACATTAAAACAGAAAGGGAAACAATTTCACTGATGAAGTGTGCAATCTGTATTAAAAGCTACTTTTCCAGAGTGCAGATATGAGCAGAGCAGGATTTTCTCATTTGTCTGTGACAGCAGCACAGCTAATGAAAAGACTGTGTGAGTTAAGCAACACTTGGACGACCACATTCATATTCATTAATGCAAAAATTGAATGTTAATACAAACACTGGGAGTGTAAACAAAGATCATTTACAAATTCAGTATACCAGCACTTGAAGATTACACACATATACACACACAGCCAAAAATAAATTATTGTGCAGCCTTTTAATAATATATTTCCAAATATTAGCAAGTGATTCATAATTTAGCTCAGTGGTAGGTAGAGACTCTGCCAAAAAATGTAACTTTTCACATGCACAGCAGGTTATAAAGAAGCAGCCATTATTAAAACGTGGGAGGTTTGTATATTTCCGTACTGCTGAGATAACTTGAGGGACTTCCTTAAGTCCTCGGCCTACTTTGCTTCTAGTCTGGGTGAGGTGAAGAGTAGGAGGAGGAGAAGAAGAAAAGCAGATGAGCTGCCAAGCAGATGGTATGTGGTGGTGTCTGATTCAAGCAACAAAATCTTTACTTGATACACAAAGCCCATGATCTCTGGAGCTGTTAAAGGTCTGCGATCTTTCATCCATGTTTTTGGAGTTCTTGTCAGCTCTAATGACATACTGCAAAGTACCAACAGGATCCAGGAGTCAAAAATATTTTTTAGTCAGTTACCGGCAAACATATTTTCCAAGGCAGGGCCAGCTTAGGTGTTCAGACAGTCTAGATTGGGAAAAAATAGTCTCCAAAGTAAAGACTTTTGGATCTGAATTGTTCATTCTGCCACTTGCACATCACTGATAATAAGCTGGGATGTAAGTCATTTGATGCCTGGATCCCCACTGGTTTAAGAAATATTGAGTGTACCAAAGATGATGTTATCTGGCTTCCATCACAGTCAGGTGCTCAGCTATCTACAGTGTTGCAGATGTACTGTATGGAGTGGGCAAAGGACCTTAAACGAAGGTCTGAAGCCTGAATTGCACCCAGATTTAGAAGATGAAAAATCAAAATGCTGCCCATCACATTTTAATAGTGAGGGACAGACATCTTTAGAATATTTCCATATTAAAAATGAATGATATTATGTTGAATGCGAAAGAAATCACATTATATTGTTCAACTAAATAAGTTGAGACTGTTTTCATTAGTGGTTTTAAAATGCTAATGTTTCTGGGTCCCATGGAACTCCAGTCAAAAGCACCCCAAAGCTGAAGTATTTATTAAGTTTATAGTTGCCATGGATCCTAGGTCAGAGTAAAACAAGGGCCTAGGGGCACTCTGTCAGTCATTTTAAAGAACAAAGAATCACATGTCAGTGTTGTATTCATTATCTGTATGAGTGGAAGTTACCAGAATGCTGGCAATCATGCCCTGGTTATCAGGAGAAAGGAGAACTGATGGTGCTATATTATTGTGCACATGACTATGACTAGGAGTGAGGAAAAACTTCACCTATTGACTGCTCAAAGCTCAGCTTGAAGATCAAAGGTGTTTGCTTTGCTTCAGAAATACAGACAGGAAGGCAGCAACTGTTTGCTCCCCCTGTCACATGCCAGTATACCTAGGTGTAGCATGAGGCGAGTACCTGTTATTGCTGATTAGCTTTACCTGTTTCTAGTCATTTCTCACCCCCACGTTTCTTGCCAAAGAGTGCAGGCATGGCTGCTCTTTGTGACATATTATGCACATAATATTTATGGTTAGAATTTCAAGGGGCATCCAAGGTGTGAAAGGTAGAGGGTTTGGTGGTTTCAGGATCTCTTTTTTGTGCAAATGTTATGGCTTCTGTTGGCTTCATCGAGTCATGACCTAAAGTGTGAAGTGGCCACGATTCTTAGCTGGAAAGCGGTGGAGTGGCCACTCCAGTTAAGGGAGGAGTTGCTGGCTGAAATGGAAAGGTTGATGTTTCTTGGGTTCTTGTTCATGATTGAATGGAGAGTTGAACTGGAGACTAATGGACTGGTGCTGTGTCGCAATAATGTGGACAGTAATGGTCTGCTGTGAAGAGAGACCTGACCTTGAAGCTGTCAGTTTTTAAGGTGATATACTGTTTGACCCTCACCTGTGGGTAATCACTGAACCAATTATTATCGATACAAGCTTCCTTTAAAGTATATCTGGGTTCTCCCTTAGTGAGAGGGTGAGGAGGTTGGTCATCTGTGAAAGGCTCAGAGAGCCTACTCCTCCACACAAAAAGCAACTAGTTTAAGAGATGGGACTGACCAAGAAGGCACCAGTGCAGACCCAGGATACACCCAGAGATTTCTCTTCTTGGGCAGGCTGGTAGTGTGTTTAATACAGTTATTTTATTTTGTCAAAATTACCCTGAAATTTGGATCATGGCATTTAGTAAAATGGTTAAGAAACATAAGAACAGCAAATCAACAAATGAAGTAGCAAGGATATGTTCATTTAATTAAATTGCTGGATACTATTGACTACTGTCTTAACTGTCAGTGGTTATTACCATGAATGTATTAAGGGCAATGGTTTCAAAATTATTATCGATTAGTTAAAAGGAGCCTGAGTTAGTGCGTGAGGTCGAGGGGTATCGGCTAGATATAGTCGGTCTCACCTCTCCGCATGACTTGGGCTCTGGAACCAGTCTCCTGGAGAGGGGCTGGACTCTGTCTCAGTCTGGAGTTGCCCCAGGTGAGAGGCGGCGGGCTGGGGTGGGTATTCTAATATCCCCTCGGCTTGCTGCCTGTACGTTGGGGTTCTTCCCGGTGGATGAGAGGGTTTGTTCCCTGCGCCTTAGGGTCGGGGAATGGGTCCTGACTGTCATCTGTGCTTATGCGCCGAGTGGCAGTTCAGAGTACCCAGCATTCTTAGAGTCCCTGGGTGGGGTGCTGGAAGGTGCTCCACCTGGAGACTCTGTTGTCCTACTGGGAGACTTCAATGCTCACGTGGGTAACGACAGCGAGACCTGGAGGGGCGTGATTGGGAGGAACGGCCTCCCTGATCTGAACCCGAGCGGTGTTTTGTTATTGCACTTCTGTGCAAATCACAGTTTGGCCATAACGAACACCTTGTTCGAACATAAGAGTTCGAACAAGGACGCTCTAGGCCGCAAGTTGATGATCGATTTTGTAATCGTATCACCAGACCTGCGACCATATGTTCTGGACACTTGGGTAAAGAGAGGGGCTGAGCTGTCAACTGATCACCACCTGGTGGTGAGTTGGATCACGTGGCGGGGGAGGACGCTGGACAGACCCGGTGCACCTAAACGCGTAGTGAGGGTGTGCTGGGAACGCCTAGCAAAGGCCCCAGTCCGTGAGATCTTCAACGCACACCTCCGGCAGAGCTTCCGAATGGACCATGTTCAGCGTCTCAATTGCCGAAGCTGCTGCATTGAGCTGCGGCCGCAAGGTGGTTAGTGCCTGTCGTGGTGATAATCCCCGAACCAAATGGTGGACACCAGAGGTGAAGGAAGCCACCAGGCTGAAGAAGGAGTCCTATCGGGCTTGGTTAGCCTGTGGGATTTCGGAGGCAGCTGACAGGTACCGACAGGCCAAGCAGAATGCGGCTTGGGCAGTGGGTGAAGCAAAAATTTGGGTGTGGGAGGAGTTCAGAGAGGCCATGGAAAAAGACTTTCGGACTGCCTCAAAGAGATTCTGGCAAACCGTCAGGCGTCTCAGGAGGGGAAAGCGGTGCTATACCTGCACTGTGTATAGTGCTGGCGAAGTGCTGCTGACTTAGACTGAGAAAATTGTCGGGCGGTGGAAGGAATACTTCGAAGACCTTCTTAATCCCACTGACACGTCTTCCGAGGAGGAAGCAGTGTCTGGGGATGACCCGCCAGTTTCCGGGAGCGAGGTCACTGAGGCAGTTAAACAGCTCCTTGGTGGCAGAGCCCCTGGTGTGGATGAGGTCCGCCTGAAGGCTCTGGACGTTGTAGGACTGTCCTGGTTGACACGCCTCTGCAATGTTGCGTGGAGGTCAGGGGCAGTACCCCTGGACTGGTAGACCGGGTGGTGGTCCCCATCTTTAAGAAGGGGGACCGGAGGGTGTGTTCCAACTACTGGGGGATCACACTCCTCAGCCTCCCTGGGAAAGTCTATGCCAGGGTGCGGGAAAGGAGAGTTCGTCCGCTAGTCGAACCTCAGATATAGGAGGAACAATGCGGTTTTTGTCCTGGTCGCAGAACACTGGATCAGCTCTTGATCCTCTCAAGGATACTTGAGGGCGCATGGGAGTTTGCCCAACCAGTCTACATGTGTTTTGTGGACTTGGAGAAGGCATTCGACCGTGTCCCTTGGGGTGTCCTGTGGGAGGTGCTACGGGAGGATGGGGTGTCTGGCCCATTGCTACAGGCCATTTGATCCCTATACAACCGTTGCAAGAGCTTGGTTCGCATTGCCGGCAATAAGTCGGACTCGTTCCCAGTGGGTGATGGGCTCCACCAGGTCTGCCCTTTGTCACCGATTCTGTTCATAATTTTTATGGACAGGATTTCTAGGCACAGCCTAGTGGCGGAGGGCTTTCACTTCGGTGGCCTCAGAATCTCATTTCTGCTTTTCGCGGATGATGTGGTTCTGTTAAATAAAATAAATAGATAAATAAAATTTTATTTATATAGCACCTTTCTAGACAGAATCACAAAGTGCTACACATAAGATAACAAATAATAAATGGGTAAAACAGACAATATAAAATAGGCAGAAATTTAACCAAAAACAGTTTAAAAAGGTGCGTTTTGAGTTGTTTTTTAAAAACAACTACCGAGTTCACAGTTCCCGAGACTGTGGCCCCGAGCTCTGTCACCCTTAGTTCTCATCTTAGTCTGTTTTATAGCAAGTAAGCCCTGATCAGATGACCTTAGGGACCTGCTAGGGCAGTGGTTCCCAAACTTTTTTTGCTGGGCCCCCCTTTGTTTTACAAAAAAAATATTCGCTGCCCCGCACCCCCACCCTGCTCGCGCGCGCACGGACGCACACACGCACACACGCACAAACACATCCTCCAACCACACACACCCATATTTTGCTCCATTGCGGTTTATTTCACACCTCAAACATTTAGTAAACAATTAAGCAAATACAAGTAATCTGCAGGTAGTAATAAAATAAACTACTAACTCTTTTACGCTGCGTCCGCATGTACACGGGTGATTTTGAAAACGCAGCTGTTTCTATGTGTTTGGACCTTTCGTCCACACGTAAACGGCGTTTGGAATCACCGAAAATGGAGATTTTTTAAAACTCCTTTTTTGGGTTTATGTGTGGACGAGGAATACAGAGTTCGTCACGCAACATTAAAGGTATGTGCCTTTTTCCACGTCACGCTGTGCGCCACGTTATTGTTTACAGGAGATGAATTGCAGAATGGCAGCTAGTCAGATTAACAGTATTTTGTCTCTATCTTCAGGTTTTACACGCTTACATTTACACACGCAGTTACTGTCCCTCTATTTAGAAAGGCAGAGGCATCACGGTGTAATTATTTTACATGTAGTTGTTTTTTTTCCTGTGTAATAATATTCAACATTGCTATCGATACATTTTTCGATGTGCCTCTCTGTGCAAAATGGGTTTAAAAACATAAACAACTGTGGGATACTGTTTTTCCGTGATTTGAACCGGGGGAACAAATCGTGGCAGGATCAGCCTGATATTATTCGTATCCCACTGTAACTTTACTGTATAAAGGGCTAATATCTCCAAAATGTCAGGAGTAGTTATTTATTACAACAAGTGTTTGTGAACTAAAAATCAAGAATGGGGGATACTGTTTGTCCGTGATTTGAAGAGCCCAGCGCGTGCTCTCGACGCAGGGAAAACCAATTCCTACCTTGGCACTTGTGCAGGTGAAGCCAAAGGGAAGATATGCTTCACCATATTTTCTAGTCATTGGCTTAGAATGAAGTTGGTTTGGAAACATATTCAGCTATGCTTCATCTCCTGCTTTGCGTTTGTGTGGGCGCCCCGTGCTAGCAGTGTCCAAGCGTTGTTTTGTTTTTTCCCTGTTTATGCCGCGCCCCTCCGGCAATGGCTCTGCAACACCCCTAGGGGGCAGGCCCCACACTTTGGGAAGGTCTGTGCTAGGGACATAGGGCTGTAGCAGATCGGAGATGTAAGGTGGTGCCAGTCCATGCAAGGCTCTAAATGTCAAGACCAGGACCTTAAAATGTACTCTAAATTCAACAGGAAGCCAGTGTAGCTGAAATAGCAGTGGTGTCACATGTGAGTACTTGGAGGATTTTTAGCTGCAATGTTTTGCACAACCTGCAGACGATCCAGAGAACCTTTGCTTAGACACTGTTGTGGAAGTTTTCCATTAAATAAAGCCTGCAGACGAGTGGTGAGCGGTAGCTAACATTCTTTAATCCAAACACACAAAGACAACAGACAACCAAGCTTGTGGAGAGCCTACATGACCGCGGGGCAGGGTCAGCAGAGTCTCCCTGAGCCTAACACGGCTCTCAGTTAAATACCTTCTTCAGGAACAAAAGGCAGTACACAGCTGTTTCACACCTTAAGGTTCACACTCCCTTGCTACCTCCCAGAGTCCTCGGAGAGACAAAAGATTCTTCCTGCGGAGTGGTCTGCTTCCCCCAACTTCCTTACTACACCCCCACCATTTGTCTTACAGTATGGGTGTCAGACATGTTAAAATCCAGTGGCACCAAGGCATCATACAATAAAATAATGTCCATGTCCAAGCGTGAGGAAATAAATGCATGTATAACGATCTCCAGTTCAGGGCGAGATAAAATAGGGCTTAACTTAGCCACATTTCTTAAATGATAAAAACAAGACCGAACCAGAGATTTCGTGTGCCCATCCAATGTGAGAGTCGAGTCAAAAGTGACACGTAAATTCCTGATAGAAAATTTAACATACACAGAGAGAGGACCAAGGGCTTTCACTATCTGGGATACAAATCTGTCTGGAGCACATATGAGGGCTTCAGTTTTCCCCTCGTTGAGTTGGAGTAAATTTACAGCCATCCAACATTTGATGGAATCTAAGCAGTCATTTAAAAGCTGAAGCTTAGATGAATCCTGGGGCTTAAAAGAGATGTACAACTGAATATCATCAGCATAACAGTGATAAGAAATGTCCTCAAAAGAGCCCACTAAGGGGAGAAGATATATTAAGAACAATAAAGGCCCCTAAACCAAACCCTGAGAGACACCACAAGTAAGGGAGGAAGAAGATGACCTAAAATCGGAGACCACCACAGAAAAAGATTGGTTACTTAGATATGAGGAGAACCACTCCAAGGCAGTACCCGATACCCCAACCCAATGTTTAAGCCTTTTGAGGAGGATGTGGTGGTCAACAGTGTCAAAAGCCGATGTTGGGTCCACCATAAGTAGGACTGAGCATTTTCCTGCATCATTATTCATCAAAATATCACTTGAGACCCTAAGAAGGGCTGTTTCTGTAGAGTGAGCTCTGAGCAAGCCGGACTGAAACTTATCGCAAATGTTATGTTTGTCCAGAGCCGCTAAAAATTGCTTAGCCACAACCTTTTCTAGAATCTTAGCAATTAACGGTAATTTAGAGATAGGTCTGTAGCTGCTCCAAAGAGAGGGGTCTAGCTGAGGTTTTTTTAAAAGTGGGAGAAAAGCAGCATTTTTAAAATAAACTGGAACTATACCAGACGCCAGTGAAGAGTTGATTAGAGTGAGCACAGATGGACCAATAACCTGGAAGACATTTTTGAATAATGATGCAGGTACAATGTCAAGTGGACAAGAGGATGCTTTCACTGAATTAACCAGTTTTACCAGCTCAGGTAGTGAAACAGAAGAGAAAGTATCCAAAATGACAGGGCGCGATGAGGTGTAGATAGACATAACAGGTGCTGAATGAGAAAAATTCATTCTTAAATTATCAATCTTTGCAAGAAGAAAAGAAAGAAAACTAGAAAGAAAACTGTCACAGTCCTCATTAGATGAAATCGGGGCTAGATGAAATCGGAAAAGTGAAGCTCTCAATTTACCGGTTGATCTACGTCCCTACCCTTGCCTATGGCCACGAAGATGGGGCGATCGTGGCTCAAGAGTTGGGATTTCGCCTTGTAATCGGAAGAAGGATAAAGCAGAAGAATATGGATGGAAGCTTATTGACTTGTTGAGCCATTTCTCCTATGACAGTTTCTGCTGCCTTTGGGTATAGTCTGGGTATAGTCTGCAACAGACTGACACTGCACTGATGAGTAAGCTGCCACAATGTATTTGAAAGCTTTTCTGTCTATAAATTATTACAAGTTTCACAATTGTAGATCTGTGATGAAAGCCTTATTAAAGCTTCCATCTGCTCACGTAAGTGAACATTTTTATATGAGTGTGGTCTGGTGGAGATTCATTTTCAGTATGAAAACACTGTGTAGTATCCATTTTCCGTTCATACTCATCCACAGAAATGTATTTTTTTATTAAGAGTTTTCATCATTACTGAGTTCAGTGAACTTTTATCAGCCTGTTGAGGACTCTCCCATTTTCAAAATGTAGTGCTCTCTCTTTGGAGAGTTGATTATTCCATCTCTGCTCTTCTGACATGTTTATTTGTTTGATGAGATAAACAATTCCTCGCTGGTGACAGCCAGGTGATTTGCACCAACAGCATACTTAGGGTTCAAATGAAATGAAGATATCTGTTGTGATGTGTGTAGTGATGAGGAACTGTCATGGTCCTGGCTCTGCTACCCAGTGTTTTGTGCTTTTCTTTCAAGTTCTGTTTATTATTAAATATCTTTTGTATGTTAGGGCTTTCTTGTATTAATCCAGAGCTTTTGATTTTTTTACGTTGAGTTTGTTATTCATAGTAACACTGCATTTTGAGTTCTGTTACTTTCGCTGTGTACGTATAAGGAATACATATGCACTGCTTCGTTTTTTGACCCAGTTTGTCTAAATTTTTTGATGCATCATGTTGTTTGTTACACATCTGCCTTTTAGTTTTCCCTGTTTGTTTGTTTTTTGGACTTTGCCATTTGGAAATTGTACTTCACCAAAATGAAGGTTTGTTTACTGTCTTTAAGTCTGTATTTTGAGTCCACGTTAGCCACTTATGTCAATAACCAGCTAGTAATGTCATCCACCAACCCTTGCGACATTGAAACCAGTGTGCAAGGATATTTTGGCTCTATGACTTTAGATGCTTGGTCTGCTAAATGTGTTATCTCAAAATAAAAGTCCATTGCACAAGCTGTATACAAGAAAATTCAAAACATGGAGCCGATCCATAACATTCACCTATTAGAAAAGCTGGTTCAAGCTTGTATTCACCTGTCAAAAGTGGGCTGAGGCATTTAAATCATCAGCCGTATGCAGAGGCAGATAATGTGGAAGTTCAGAGACTGCCGACCAAATTATTTCTGAGGATTAGCTTCCCGACTGTCATCTCAGCCTGGCATTCAGAGGCTTGCCGACTCCCCGGACAAGCAGCAACCTCTGACTTTCAAAGTGTTAGCCATAGCTCTCTTCTCTTACCCTCCCCTCCCAAAAACTGCTCCTTCTCTCAAATCAGCCTGCAGAAAAAAACCCCCAAAAAACCAACAACAAACCTACCTACGCTCACTATCAATATCATTAATTTTATTTCATTTTCACACTCACCACAATTAAAAGTCTGACTGTGGAAAGCTGCAGAGATAGGATGGAGCTATAGACAAAGAACTACGTTTACTTACTAAAGCAAGGGAAAAAGCTCAGGGCAAAAGCAATATCCCCTGAGTTTATTTGTACAAACAGACAATATCATTCTCCGTTCTCTGTAGTGGGTACTAAGGCAGCAGCTACAATGCTGTGATCTCAAAGCACAGTGAGTGTAAAAGTGTGCAGCTAATAAGCTTTTCTGGAAACCAGATTGCTCCCACAAGCCAAACCACTGTTGACCTGCAGCTGACATCCTGCAATCCTGCTCTGTCTGTATCTGTGGGACTGGTACTGTAAAGCAAGATGAAAACTTCATAAGAATCACCCCATCTTGACCATTTGTTTATAATATATTGCTCCCTGATAGCTGCTTGGGGTATTTACTTCATGCACCAGTAGCAGTACATCAAATGCTCAGCCGAGCCCCAGTCTACAAAAGATGCCTTCTACCTGAGCAGGAAGCAGAGGAGGAAGACATAATTTGTGAATTCAGCTGATGCGTAACTAATGCTGACAGATGATATAGAAATAAGTGATGCTTTGAACAACATGTACATTTTATAGCACTCTGCTATCTCTGCTTAAATGGACATTTATGGCAGTGGGTAAATGCACACAAAATTCTTTCTGTCAAATGTGTATATGCTGCATGTGGGATATCACAGGGCAATACAGACATATGGGGACTGTGGTGAGAGGGGAAGAACTAGGATTTTGCAACCATGTGGCACAGATACACCTATGCACCAAAATTTTATTTAGGCTCATATTACATGGCTGCAATTCATGTAACTTGTGGATCCACCACAACTGGAAATTTAGTTAGAAGGTAGAATGAACCAGCCATAATAATCTGATGGGAAAGGAAAACTTGAGAGCCCGAGATAAGATTAGATTCGATAGATGTAAGGAGTAAGCGTGCGTGGGGGTTGTGTATAGGTGATACAATGGCCTGAGAGAGAGAGAAAAGAGATAGATAGTGGGAAGGAGGGAAATTGTCAGATACAGTGCTCACAATATAGTGAGCCTAGACAATATAGCATCTTCTTGTGGCTTTTGGCAGATGTTTAAAGAGCTTCCTAATTGAAGGCTGTTGCCTCTAGAACAATGACACTCGCAGGCACTTGTCATCTATAGCTGATTAAACCCAAGATGTCATGCTGGATGTGCTGTACACAAAGCTATGTTTTATCTTATCACAAAACAAGAGATTTTCCATGTGGTGTCTGCCATTTAGGCCTGTGTCCAGGAGTAGCTACAAATACGTCTTTTTTTTTTTTTCTTGCCTGCGAGATCTCGCAAAAGTCCATCTTAATTTTTTTTTCTCCCATGTCCCCTGCGGGGCTCCGTACGGGACAGACTTGAATGATGAAAAGAAAAGGGAGAAAGGAAAAGGGGGAAAAAAACAGTGGAGAAGAGGGACGGGGACAAAGGGCAAAAAAACAAAAACCAACTAAATAAGCAGACAAAAAAAAAATACATATATCAATCACCTGGATCACCTGTTGAGAAAGAAAAAAGAAAAGCAGAAGAAAACGAGAGCAATACAATAAACAACATCACAATGATATATAAGATAAGATAAGATAAGATAACCTTTATTAGTCCCACACGTGGGAAATTTGTTTTGTCACAGCAGGAAGTGGACAGTGCAAAAGTTATGAGGCAAAAATTAGAATACAATAAGAATAAATACAGTACACAACTGTACAAAATAGAATAAAATAAAATACTATATACAGTAGAATAAAATAAAATAAATATACAATAAGATAAAAATAGAATACAAATACAAATACTATATACAACTGAGTAAAAATACAACGATGACAGAAAGGATTATTGCACTTAGTATTATTGCATATGTATGGATGTGTGTGCTTGATCAGTTAAAGTCTTTATTATGGAGTCTGACAGCAGTGGGGAGGAAAGACCTGCGAAATCTCTCCGTCCCACACCGTGGGTGCCGCAGTCTCCCACTGAAGGAGCTGCTCAGTGCTGTCACAGTCTGCTGCATGGGGTGGGAGATGTTGTCCATCAGGGATGACAGCTTAGCCGCCGTTCTCCTGTCACTCACCACCTCCACTGGGTCCAGAGGGCATCCTAGAACAGAGCTGGCCCTTCGGATCACCCTGTTCAGTCTCTTCCTGTCCCCAGCAGAGATGCTGCCGCCCCAGCAGACCACGCCATAAAAGATAGCAGAAGCCACAACAGAGTCATAGAATTTCTTCAGGAGTGGGCCCTCCACTCCAAACGACCTGAGTCTCCGCAGCAGGTACAGCCTGCTCTGCCCTTTCCTGTAGAGGGCGTCTACGGGAATATAACAGTAAATACTAAATATTAAACATTATTGTGCAGCACGTAAGATCAACAGCGCACAGTGTTCTTTGAGGTAGGAACCAAAAAGGGTGTAGTTTGTGTGTGCGAGCACCCGTGTGTACACCTGTGAGCATGGACGCGCTTGATTTTAAAAGGTTCCTTCATGTAATGATCTGCTAGAGGGTGTGGGGAGAGTCTGAGGGCGCCTGCCACTGGGAGGGGAAGTGGTGGGGGGAGATAGGCCTCCATACCTTAGAGGGCCTGAGATGTCCCCAGAGAGGTGGCGTCTGATACCCAACCTGACATATAGACATATACAGGCACACACAGATACAAACATCCATTCCCACCCTCATGCTCTCATATGCAATTACTCAACACTCAACCAACATGGAGACAGACATAGAGAGACACTGTACCCACAATCACACTCCCCAAGCGTACTCTAAGAACCGGGTCTAGGTATCTTTGCCCCTGGAGGGGGAAACTGCACCCAGACCCAGGTGGTGTTACCCTTTTCCCTGCGGTGGGGAGAAGCAGACCGCCCCGACTCTGCAGCAGCAGGGAGGCCCCACACTCCAGAGCCCAGTCGGACGGCCAACTCCTCCTCCTGGCCCCCCGCTACAAATACTTCTTAGACCAGGGGTCGGCAACCCTAGGCACGCGTGCCACAGTTGGCATGCGAAGGGTTAACTGATGGCACGACCCATGCCCGGTAGGCCCGATGGCCTACCGGGCATTTGCTCAGTGGCTCGATGATTTTTTTTTTTAATGGTATAAACAATGAAAGGTGATGGATTGGCCAGATGCTGGTCGATGTGTAAAAATAACTCAGTTGTTTGGTGGTGGCTATGGCGGTGCTTCCACAGATTCAGTAACATTAGCAAGTGGTGGAGGCCAGCAGGTGGATGAGAGAAAGGGGAGGCAGGAGGAGAGCCCCGAGGCAGCCGCTGCTCCGAGTGTCAGGTGAACTGAACTTCAGGTAAGAAGTTATTACCTGCATTCTATCTGGGTCAGATATAAACCAAGTTTAGGTGTAGTTTATTTTCATTGTGCTGACTTTTTAACAGTCAGTTACAATAACTCGTACTGCGTACTAGCTAGCATGACGGAGTTTCTATACAGCTGGTTGGGTGCAATGATGTTACTGATAGTGAACTTTATTTAATTTATAAGGTTAGTTAGTAGTCTCTTCAACTGGTGGGGGAGGCTGTTACATCTTGCAGGAGGTCTCCTCTCTTCAGGAACTCTCTGCAGGAGGGGGAGATATAGGAGATGTGGAGGAAGATCTCAGCCTGGGCGTCTATTGTCTTGTGTAGTCTGCAAGATGAGTGGATGACGGGGTGGGTGCAGTTTTCTCTGTGGTGAGGTCGGGTGGGCTGTCCCAGGCTCTGTGGGGCCGGGCGGCGCTGCTGTTGGGCTGTGGGCCCCGGTCTGGATGGGCCTGGGCCCCCTTTCCCTGGCAGGTTGCGGACTATGGGGGTGCCTACTGGGGTCAGCGGGGGAGCTGGCCCCAGGGAGGGGTCACTTGCCCCTCCCTTCCTTCCCTCCCCATCTCCAGCTGCCTCCCTCTTCCCGCTCCACCATAATCACCCAGACATGCAGGGCCTTGGGGTAAAGGTGTGTCACCAGGGTGCAGGGGAGGCATCCCCCCCTCTGTCCCCTTCTGGCTTCTTGTGCCTCAATTTTATCTCACAACTTGGACATTCACATTACTCACACTCTCATTACACATACATATAGGATCTTGGGGGTGGGCACGCTACACGGACTCCAAAAGAGCATCGGGGTGTACACTTCACCCCTGGCGTCGTTCGCCACCTCTCAATTTTAAATACACGTAGACATTGAGGGCTAGCAGGAGGGACTATGCGCTTACCTGCTGCTCTCTGGCAGGTAGCTCCATGCCCTCCTGGGTTTTAAATGCACCTTAGAACACACATGCATCAACACTACATATGAGCGGGTGGAGGGAGGTTTGGAGTCTTCTCACACCCCCGCTCTCTGCGACCTGCTAGAGCGGGGGGCCAGGAGGAGGAGTTGGCCGTCCAACTGGGGTCTGGAGTGTGGGGCCTCCCTGCTGCTGCGGAGTCGGGGCGGTCTGCTTCTCCCCACCGCAGGGAAAAGGGTAACACCACCTGGGTCTGGGTGCAGTTTCCCCCTCCAGGGGCAAGGGTACCTAGACCCGGTTCTTAGAGTACGCTTGGGGAGTGTGATTGTGTGTACAGTGTCTCTCTATGTCTGTCTCCATGTTGGTTGAGTGTTGAGTAATTGCATATGAGAGCATGAGGGTGGGAATGGATGTTTGTATATGTGTGTGCCTGTATGTCTGTGTCTATATGTCAGGTTGGGTATCAGACGCCACCTCTCTGGGGACATCTCAGGCCCTCTAAGGTATGGAGGCCTATCTCCCCCCACCACTTCCCCTGCCAGTGGCAGGCGCCCTCAGACTCTCTCCACACCCTCTAGCAGATCATTACATGAAGGAACCTTTTAAAATCAAGCGCGTCCATGCTCACAGGTGTACACACGGGTGCTCGCACACACAAACTACACCCTTTTTGGTTCGTACCTCAAAGAACACTGTGCGCTGTCGATATTATGTGCTGCACAATAATGTTTAATATTTAGTATTTACTGTTATATTCCCATATATCATCGTGATGTTGTTTATTGTATTGCTCTCGTTTTCTTCTGCTTGTTTTCTTTTTTCTTTCTCAACAGGTGATCCAGGTGATTGATATATGTATTTTTTTTGTCTGCTTATTTAGTTGGTTTTTGTTTTTTTGCCCTTTATCCCCGTCCCACTTCTCCGCTGTTTTTTTCCCCTTTTCCTTTCTCCCTTTTCTTTTCCTCATTCAAGTCTGTCCCGTATCTAGCAAGTGAAAATAAAGAAAATAAATCAAATAAACAATACAAGGTGAATCAAATAGACCATTACGGCAAGGCTGGGATGGTCAATTTGGTAAAGTAAATCCGTTGGGCATCTTTCTTCATCTTTAGACAATAATTCTGATAGCAAAAGAACCAAAAGGGACAGGCAAAAAAACCCAAAACAAATACACTGGACATCACTACCTGACAAGTTTAACCGTCTTCAGAACATTGCAGAGGCCTTATTGCCAGTATTTGGCTCTACATATCTGTGTGAGCAGATTTTCTCTCACATGAGTCCTCAGGTAGCCATCTGAATGCTGGACACTCGGAGACCTGTGTCTCTGAGTGGGAGACCAGAGATCACATTAACTCATTCACTGCCATTGACGTCTATAGCCGTCAATTGCAGTGAATGAGTCAATGGGTTTAACTCATTCACTGCCAATGGCTGGCATGAGTTAACATGTGTGTCTCTGTATTATCAAACATGGCATATTGGCCAAGTTTATTTTTCTTATTGTTGTGAGGAGACCATAAATAGCATTTGTATTTTCTGTTGTACAGTTCATTTGCTGTTATGGATAAAAAGTGTCTTTTGTTGTTTCAAAATAGCTTATAACTATTCGCTGATAGCTGCCAACATCTGCGAACAAATATAATTCTATAAAGTGGTTCTATATATTGTGTAACTGTTCATATAGAGCATTATTAAATTTATTGCTAATGCAATCACATGGCACACTGACTTCTGAGGAAATTTTAAATGGCACTCGTCATCAGAAAGGTTGCCTACCCCTGTCTTAGACAATATGTAAATCAGCTTGTGTCAGATGGATTAAGTGCCTAAAAACTAAAAAGTTGAAAGATGTTTCCAAAAAATTACAAAATATATGGGTGCACCTTTCTGTCCTTTCTGTTGAATAGGAATACAACCTTCTGTATGTTTGTCTCATTAGCAAGCTGCACTATAAAATCATTCTCCATACAAACAAAGCTAAAGCTTGGTGGCGCACATCTCTGTCGAATTGTCAGAATGTATTCAATTTAGTGCAGTTGTTTAGACCCCAATAGGGCTGTGCCACATAATATCTTCCACAACAATACAGCTATAATATGTTACATAATATAAAAATGTCATTTCATGATAACATAGCAATACCATTCTGGAGTGCAGAACAAGCAGACAAGCCCAGGCATGTCTGAGAGCAAGAGCCAGGTGAAAGACTCTAATTATTCTTTAGTAGTAAAATTGGGAGCTACTTGAACAACCTTCAACAAAACACAGTACTTTCCAAAATATCCAAGAAAATTGGTTCAACCAATGGTGTAAACAACAAACGTGTTTTACGACTTGAGGTAAAAACACGCCACCAAGTACAAATATGCCGCGAAAGAGGGGATAATAGCAGCTGGTGATAAGCAACCAAAAGTAAACTAATAACCAAGTGTCCACCAAGTGTCTCTGAGCAGTCACTATTTGTTATCCACATAAACAGAAGAGTACAGCGAATGAAAATTACTGATGCAGTACTATGGTGGAAAAGCAGGGCTGCAAGCATCAACAAAAATGTTTTTTTCCCCTAAATATCAGAAATGTTTTCATGCATTTTTTTAGAGATATAACTGCCAGGTGGTATCACTCATCTCTACAAAACATGCACAAAATACCACCAATCTTAAAAATTTGTACACAATTTCAAACACTGACTTCCAAGTAGTTCTAATGTCTAACTTGAGGAACAGCCACATTTTGAACAAAGGCAGAATGTTGATTTCCTTAAAAAAAAAAGGTAGTTTAAATCCATCTGAGCAACATCAAACTACATCACTAGAGCAATTCAAAGAAATCTGACCTTTCGTTTAAAGGAGTTAAGGTGGCCAGTGGCACTAATCTGCTTGACTTGATGATTTATGGCAGGTGATGAGTGACCTAGAAATAGTTCAGAATATGAAATACTTGCTTTTCATCCTATTAAAAAAATATTCTTCAGTTACTCTTCCCAAATCTTAAAATATGTTTTTTTTGCTGGTTTACATAAAAAAAGGAGGAGATTTTCCATGTGGTGTCTGCCATTTAGGCTTGTGTCCAAGAGTAGCTACAAATACTTCTTAGTCAATGTGTTAATCAGCTTGAAGTACCAGATGGGTTTGCTGCACAAAAGCTGACAAACAAGCTTGTTGCACTTGCTGAAAGTTGTTTCCAAAAATGTATAAAAAATATCGTCCACCTTTCTGTCCTTTATGCTGAATAGGAATACAACTTTCTGTAACATAAATGAGGATTTACACATAAATGAAGCAGGTGTGGGTTTGCTTGCACTTCCAAATTTTAAGGTAAAACTGTCAAACACAGTGACAGTAAACAAAGTTTATTTTGGTTTGTGGAGTTCTTATGAATATTAAGTCACACAAAGAATTTACATACTGAGTCTTAAGAAGACAGTGGTACTGAGAGCCCATCAACTGCCAAACGAGTTTTTTTGTTTTTGTTTTTTCTAATCATTTTCTATATTTTGCAGTGGGTAACCAATAAAGTAATATATTTTAGAGGTTATGTTACAGTATTGGTAAGATGTTAAGTTTAGAAAAACACTAAGTGAACCATGGGTCCCCAGATCATGAGTTAGCTATAACGGTTGTAACGCAAAGTTATAAGGGCTAGTTTTATTGCAATGGATGAGTTTACTGACTGACGTGCAGAAGAAATAGTGTCCCAGGTACTTAAATTTAATAATCTCATATGGACTATTGTTTGACGTCCTGGTCACTTGCTTGTCCAACAACACTTAAAACTATTGAAAACATTTATAAAAGAAGTTTAAAACTACTTGACAAAAAACCGACTTCCCACCACCACTGTCATGTGTTAAAAAAAACATAAATTACTGAACTTCAATAACTTAGTGAAACTTAAAAGAGTGTGTTTAATATATAAAGTCTTACACTCCCTTGCTCCACCACCACTAAAGCAGTTCATTAGGCATAAAGAAAGCTCAGACAGGACCACTCGAGCTACAATCCGAGAGACTTGTTTATACCCCAGACGGACAGCATTTGGGCAGAACGTCCTTTCTGTCAAGGGTGGCCATCTGTGGAACAGTCTTCCTCAATCCATTAGAGAATGCTCTACATTCAATTTGTTTAAGGCACAGTTAAAAAACTGGTTATGGACAAATCAAGTGTGATCATGTATAAGTTGTATAGTTTTAATGTTTTATTTGGGAACAGAATGGTGTGTACGTGTGAGTTTGGTGATGGAGTTTTTATTATGAATGAATTATGAATTTTTTATGAATTATTATGTCTATTTTTTTATGTTTATGGACAACAGATGGAAATTAGCCCTTGGCTATAATCTGGTATGTTTACATTCATGTAATTTATGTTCATTAACATGCACTGTCCTAAATAAATAAATAAAATAAATAAATAGTTCTTCATGGAGCCTAGATGTTGTGAATGACGAGACCAGAGACTGCAAATTCTTTTTCAGGAAAAAACAAAAATATATTGAATAAATGGGGGGGGGAATGGAACAAAATATCCATCCATCCATTCGCTTCCGCTTCTCCTTTTCAGGGTCGCGGGGGGCGCTGGAGCCTATCCCAGCTGTCATAGGGCGAGAGGCGGGGTACACCCTGGACAGGTCGCCAGTCTGTCGCAGGGCCAACACACAGGGACAGACAACCATTCGCACTCACATTCACTCGCACATTCACACCTAATGGCAATTTGGATTTTCCAATTGACCTATCCCGACAAGCTGCATGTCTTTGGACGGTGGGAGGAAGCCGGAGTACCCGGAGGGAACCCACGCAAACACGGGGAGAACATGTGGAACAAAATAATAAATACAAAATACAAAACACAACATAAATAAATGTACCACAATTAATTAATAAATTTATGTTGTGATTCTCTGTGCAAGAGTCCTTTTGATCCTTTTTTTTTTTTTTAAGTTTCTTTTAAAGTTCAATTTTAAGGAATTCCTCCTTAGGGTCCAGCTTCATGTAATGGGGAAAACATGTCCGTAATCCAAAGACGGCAAAATGGGTGAAAAAAGGGGAAAATAATGGTCCTACCGGCTCGCCACTTCAATATGAAGAAGGTCAATTCAGTGTGGAAAAACAAAACAAAACTGACCTGTAGGCCAGAAAAATGTCCATTAGCACATCAAGTTCAATTCAGTTTACCAGTAAACAAATACATTTTTCTGCAATTCTATGCAACAATGTGAATCATCATCATCTTTCACAAAGATACAATAGTTAAATTATTAATCATTTTGGCTACGTAGCATAATCTATACATTCCAGTAGTGTTCACTACAAACAAATACAAAAACGACAATAAAGAAAAACAACTGTCTAACAGACAGCATAGCTGAATTCAAGGCTTAAAAAGTAGAGTTAAAATTTGTATTCCTGTCAACTGATGTTATTTTTTCATTATGCAGGGTTCAGTTAGCTCTGGACAAAAAGATGAGTACTTTTTTTATTACTTTGTGGAATGGCTTAGATGAAGACAAACTGATATGCACATGCTTTTATGAGTGCTGTGAACACATGGCTACTTTAAGTTGCATTTTTCTATTTCTTTCTTTGAACATCACCTACATAGTTTTCAATTGCACCAAATCCATGAATTTCATAACTTGTGATTTTAAAAAAAAGTTTTGTGTTCACAATACCAAAGACTATGTATGATCCTTATTGATCTTTTTTGCATTGTGCATATATTTTTCTAGAGGATTCTTTTAAGTGTCACCCCAGACTTCTACACAATAATCTAAATATGGCTATAATATAATATACACTCTTTACTGCACATAAAGAGTGTGCAATGTTTTATTGTTCAGGATGTGCCTGTTTCCCCCCAAATCCCTATGATTTTTGCCATCTTATTACGCAAGTGTATTATATGGAGTTTCCAACAGAGCTTGTTGTTCAGAAAACTACACCCAGAAATTTCTTTTCAAATACTCTTTCAATGAATACCTTATCAATTTTCCACAATTGTATAAATTTCGTGATTACCAACCAACATAAATTTGGCTTGCTTAGATAAATGCATAGATTTATTTCTATCAAACCAACATTTATGTTTATCTATTTATTTTCTGAAAACCTCCAAAAGCTGCTTCAAGTCTTCCCCTTAACATGATTGTATCATTTGCAAAGAGGACAAACCTCAGTATGTTGTCACTCTACGGATGTCACGGCTATACACAGTAAACAGTTTGGTACCCAATACCGAACCTTGTGGGTCAACACAGGTAATATTCAAACACACAGATTTTGACTGACCAATTTTCCCAATGGCTGTCAATTGTAGATGGCTATTTAACCACTTGTTTTCTACCCTTCTCACACCATATCGTTCTATTTTCATGTAACAATGTTTTATGGTTCAGTTATGTCAACAGCACTTTTCAGGTCAAATAATATCCCCACTGCATTTTTTTTTTACCTATATATTCAGGTATATTTTCAACTAAGTCCATCATTTCCATAAATGTTGATCTGGTTGATCTAAAGCCAAACAGCCTCTCTATTAAAAATATGATTTTTTTTTCAATAAAGTTGTCAACTATCTTGAAAAAGTTTGAAAGTCAGGAAACTGGTCTGTAATTAATAAAATTATGTTTGTCTATGACATTATGTAATGGGATAATATTTTGTCTTGGAATGCATGTGTTCTGAATGATAAATTAGCCAGGGTGTGAAAACAGGTGTAGGTCACAATCAGCCACAGTTTTGGCTGAACCCATTGTAAGATCTTTCCCCACCCTATCATGTGATTTTCTGAGGTTAAAAGGCCCAGGATGTGAGTGGGCATTAAGGCGTATGGGAAGGGATCTCAAAACTGGATTACAGATGGCAGACAGTTGGTCACGTATGATAAACCATCTGTCTTCTCTGTCCAAAATGTGAAGATTGGTGTCCTCGAAGGAGTGACCTTTGTCCTTTAGATGCAGATGGACTGCTGAGTCTTGTCCTGTGGAGGTGGCTCTTCTATGTAGTGCAATGCATTTTTGAAGTGGCTATTTGGTCTCTCCAATGTAGAGGTCTGGTTTGAAAGAGAAGTGAAAGAAGCCATCTATGTCCACTGTGAACAACTATCTTTCAACAGAGGCGGTGGCTTACAACATCATGCACAAGACATCCCCTCTGCAGTATCACCAGTAATAATAGCTAACTGTAACATTTACTTGTTTACTGGTCTTACAGACACAGGACTCACTAACACTGCTCCAGTTTCTTCTCCTGAATGACTAGAACTTTGGCCTGCTCAGGGGTTCCATTCAGTTTTATGAAAAGATCCACAACGTGATGTTTGTGGACATCACTTTGTGGACATCAGATGCGGACTTAATTTTTTTCTGCCTTCTCAATAGTTGTGCCTGTCTTGCAATGTCTGCATTTTTCTTAATTAGGTGTTCATTAACATGGACATTAGTTCCTTTCAGTTTTTGTCCATGTTTAAGCAGTTGTTACAAAGTTGTTTCAAAAAAGGTTGTTGTTGTAGGGAAAGTTGTTCTTGCTCTGGAGATTTCCTGCTTTCTGCTGCAATAGCATTTGCATATGATCTGTGTGTGGTTTCCAACCCGCTGTCTTGATTGTCATTGATTCTGGAGTATTGTTCCAGCTTACAAACTGGAGGAACTATTTTGACTGTTTCAGTTACCTCAACCACAGTGATAAATTCAACTCCTCATACCCAGACCTTTTTTCCATGACAGAAGATGTGAGAGTTGGGTGAATGTGACTTCCACTGTTTGACTTCATCACCACTATATTTATAGTGTGAGCAGAAAGCTGCCTCCCTTTTCGCCTGGTGATTTTCCTGCTCGAAGAATCCTTTACACCCTAACAGGCCCCAAGCACCAGATCCATACAAGTACCTACCATAGCCGACAGAACCAAAGTTGCAGTTTGTGCAAAGCAGAAGCACATAGTAGCATGATGTAAGATGTAAGGAAGGAATAGCATACATTGAGAGGCACAACCAAGTGGGTGTGATAGTGTGCAGGAACATATGGACTAAAATTCCCAACTACCAATTAGAGACACAACCAAAGGTGTTTGAGAACAAGAGCCTTTCAGGAAATGAAAGATCCTGTGGGACTTTCAGTTCCTGTCACACAAGCAGCTACTGGCCATCACTATGTCTGGCCAACCAACCAGACATAGTGAACTCTGACAAGGAACAGAAAACCATAGTTATGATAGATGTGGCAATTCTAGTGGACACCAACATAAGGAAGAAGCAGAAAACAGAAGTAACCAGGGCTGAAGGAGCAACTGGTACAAATGTGGAAAGTAGAGTCCAAAGTGGTTCCAGTGATGATAGCCTCCAGCAGATTCCAGGCACAAGTTCAGAGGTCTCTGTTCAGAAGACTCCATCTCTAAGAACAGCTAGGATACTGTGCAGAACCCTCAAACTCCCATCATGATGAAACGGAATACCAGCTTTGATGGCATTTAGGACAGGACCCCCTGGAGTCTAGACACTGAAAATGAATGGACTAGTGTAATGATATCAGTATCAGAATAGAACACTGATTTCTTATTGAACTTGTGCATAAGATACATGACTTAAACATATAGTGGAACTCTTATAATTACTGTAACAATGTGGATGTGAATGTAGAAGGATGGCTTAAATGGGAAGCGGAAAACCCTTTTAACTGGGTGGAGAACAGTGTGTAACCAAGGAGTAGGAGTAGTAGAGGCACTTTTAAAGAAGGCTACAAAAAAAACTATGTACACCCCCCCCCCCCCCCCCAAAAAAAACAAAAAAAACAAAACAACCAGCCATGGCCAGTGGGCAGAAAAAAGAAAAAGAAAAGAAAAAAGAACAAAATATAATTTATTATATATATTATAAATATAATATCTAAGAATCCAGCAGTGAGTAAAACAGTTCAAACCTGCACAGTTTATTAAATGCACTGTCCAATAAATGTCTGTTTAAAATGACATGACCTCTTCAACCAAGTCCTTGAGGGGAATGAACAGGTGAAAATAATTAGTAATAAGGGTGGGGCTGTCCTGGGGAATATAAACTAAAAACGCAAGTTTTATGCTTAAAGCAGCAAGTAAAATTCATGATTATGAAAACTGAAAACACTGCTGTAAAAGATTTAAAAGAACTCATGCGCAACCAAAATCCAACAAACCACCCTTCCCCAGGATAACGTGAACATTCAGGGTCATAAAGAAGAGGGGCTCTTTGATAGCTCTTTTGACTGGGTCCCTCCCATCTTCTGGGCCTTGGGGCATTGCCTTTGCTTCTCTGTTGTATGTTAAACCTTTGGTACAAAATAACAGACAAATGAAATATTAGATGTTCAACTTCCAAAAACTGATATGCAAATGTCTTATGAGTTGTACCAGATAACAAAACATACTGTTTTTCTTGTAATTCCACTAAAATGCTCCAAAAGACACGAACATGTTTTTAAATGTTGATTTCCTAAACTTTTGGCTACATGTAACTACACAAATTGTGTATCTTTCACAAGTGATGAGGTGGCAGTGCATATAATTGCTGACACATGACAAAAATGACATCACATGAAACCTCTTAACCATTATCATTATAGTGAAAAAAACAAACAAACAACTAAAGTAAATATTAAGTCTAATATAACCTTTTGTCTCTTGTACAAATCCACCTTAAACACTGTGCTGACACACTTCAAATATCATTTTACATTCCACTCAACCATTATATTTATCCATTGCATTTCAGCAAGAACTACCCCTTCAAAATGAAACAGCTGAAGGCTAGAAGATAATATAGAAGGTAGTTGCAGTGAAATGGAGGGATATTTCCCCATTCATCACCCTAGGGTGCAGCTCTGAGTTCACCATTGTGGAGCTATTTGGACAGTACTTAAGCAAGACTTTTGCCATTTAAAATAAAATAAAATAAAGTAACTTCCCTATATTCCATGTCTTCACATGTCACATATCTTGAAACGTTTATTTATATCATTTAAAAGCACCCTTAATCTGTTGTAGGGTCTTGCTATTTCTCCCTCTGTCACATATAATTCATCTCCACAGAATAGGTCTCAGTTTTGGTCTCTTCAAAAACAGAATTTGCAGCAGAGCCAAGGCAAATATTTAAAATAGACTGTGCCTTGGTACTCTTTGCACAGTCACACAGTGTTTTATTTCAGCAAATTATTCACTTGTTGTAGCTTTGAATAAAGATCAGCAGGCTGGCTTGGCTGCTGAGGGTGCAGTTGTGACCTCTGGGCTATTTAGGTGCCATAGCAAAGCAATGAGCCCTTTCAGGGAGGGGTGGTCTTATATACTGAGCAGAGTCTCATTCCCTTCTGCTTACAAAAGAGGTTAATCAATTTGTTAGAGAGAAAAGTGCCTTGTGGAGAAGTGCGTCATGGGTTGCTGTACTTGCATCAACAATGACCCTGATTGATTGTAAATTAATTGTTGTCTAAATCAAAAGATTTGTGAACAGAGTGCAGGTTGGGAAACACACATCTAACATGCAAAAATCACTCTCTCTTCATTCTAATGTAGGCTCATTTAAATAACTTTTGCTTATGTTGATGTGTGTGTGTCACAGAGTCAGCTGTTCAATTACTCTGACCATATAAAGCCACATAAATGCAAGATGGAGAATGTTGTCCATTACATTGAAAACCATGGGAAGTCAAAGGCAGACCAACATGATTCTATTTTTTGCAATATAATCAGCGAAAACTGTGACTGATCTTCCACAAGGATGGGATATGCCAGCAAACCTCAGTGTTACAGGCAGTAATGAGCTGCTGATGTGTAATTTCAATAGCCTGATGTTTTCTCTCCTGTTTGTAACTCCTCGTCAGTGGCCAATCTGTGATCCAAATAGAAATAAATTAGTATTTTCTCAAGCTAAAGCATAGGAATAAGCTTTTGACAGAAGAGCTGGCAGTATTTGATAGCTGACATGACACAAATACATGTAGTTATTACTTTTGTTGTAGTTTCAGGATTCAAAATAGGTTATATTTGAATTAGCTCTGCACACTGGAGTGAAATTGACCTTGACTCCTAAATGCAAAAAGACAAGGATGTTATGCAAAGCTTTTCTGCTTGATGGCACTGTGACTCAGATGTATGCATATGTCCTCACATGGTTTGGTAGTTCTAAATGCCCAGATCTGAGCTTTAAAAAACTGGCTAAACCCCTTGATTTTCCACCAGCAAGTAGAGGAATCCAGTCTCACAAAAGGCAAAAGCTCTCTTCACAAAAAACACACCTGAACACAAAACTGTGATAATATACAGAGAACTCGGAGTAATGCTAAAAAGGTACAAGGTATATTTAATATAAAACAGCAAATTATGATAGCTTTGTTCTTGAACCAGTAATAGTACTTTATAATATTACTATATAATACTTTTCTATTCATACACTATCACCCAAAAATCTGGACACACCATGTATTATCAATTAATTAAGTAATTAAGTAATTAATTCTAATAACTAAAGCAGACAAGTACTGACAAACAAACAATGAAAAATAACTCAATAGCAGCTTTGCATATTTGCATTTTCTCCACTGATTTTGTCAGATCATCAGCTGAAGCTTTTCCAAGTGTTTCAAAGAAGATACCCATACCAAGCACTTGTTGGCCACTTCGTTCACTCTGGCTCTTCTCAAAACACCTTAGCCAACTGTGTCACAAAAATTGGTCTCTTTTTACTGGGTAAACCACCTTACTAAAGCTACTGAATGAAGCACAAATGCTGCATTGCATTCTCAAAGTAACATAAATGTATTATTTTGGTTATTCAGAAAAAAAGCATATTTTTGTTTTTGACTCTAATTTGCTGCTTAGTCTGTTTTACACTGCAGTCTTGCATGTACTAGAACACAGAATGCCTATTCAGTCAATAAAATAAATTTTCCTTCGATTTCCTTCGCTAAAAATAAAACAATTTCCATATCTCTTTTATAAGGCTATGGGCCAGTAACATTTGATGTTTAAGTGTTTCAGAACTGTAATCTGACAATATCACCTTAGAAAAGACACAGAGAGCGCACCATGATGTTGTTATCTCCAAATGGTGTTTTAGGGTTTGTTGTTGTCAGCTAAGCCAAAGAAAGCCTAGCTATTTTGAAATTCTTTTTGGTAGTATACTACTCGGGAGGTATTTGAGGCTGTCTGATGCAGAATTTTGTCAGTCTTTTATGCTTCATTTCTTCTTTGCAGAAGAGGAATTGTGGAGAGAGCACCTGCCATCCCAGTGCCAGGAATATTTATTGCTGCATTTTGCAAAGTGTAGAAGCAAACTTTTCTGACACTGGGATGCCATTTTTACTCTTCTTTATCCCTACTTCACAAACTGCAGTAGAAAACATTTTAGGTGCTGGGATTCCAGTTCCCTGCAATTGTTCCCTGCTTTGCAAAATGCAGCATTGAACATTACTGGTACGAAGATGCCAAGTTCTCTCTCCACTATTCCTCTTCTGAAAAAAAGTTTTCTGGGACCAGGATGCCCCTTTCTCTGGCATCTGTCTCTCCTTTGCAAACAAAGCAGCTGACTTTCTTGGCACTGGAATGACTGTTTCCTTCATGTCTATCCCTCCTATACAAAATGCAGCTGCTAACCTTCCTGGCACTAGAGTGCCAGTTTCTCTCGCTTCTATCCTCCTTTACTAAATTTTTCAGCTAGTGTTGTTGGCACTAGGTTGCCAGTCATATTTCTCTCTAACTCAAACCCTATCCTCCTCTCAAAAGGGCAAATTCCAGTAACATGTTGAGAAGTTTATAGCTCAGGCATGCTCTTATTAACCAAATGCTTCTCATTCATCCTTGGCTACAGCAAATTATCCTCCCAATTCATCAGAATTTTTATCTGTGTGAAAACAAAACAAACCATGGAGAAAAGCTTACAAAGTCATCAACTAATTCAGACCAGGATAAACAAACTACAGGTGTGAAAAAGCCCATGGACTCAGGAGGGCTCATTTTTCCACCACTCTGGCCATCCAATCATGGTCTACGCTACTTGTCATTACAAACCTACCAGTTATATATTCGCAACAATCATCAACCTTTGTAAAAACTCAATCATCACTTGTTCTTTGGGGAAGGTGTGAGACAGGACTGGCAGTGGCTCCTGGGGCAGGCAGATCCTCAAAGAAGGCATCCCAAACCTCAATTTATGCTTATCCCATTCAATTCAATTCAATTCAATTTTATTTATATAGCGCCAAATCACAACAAAAGTCACCTCAAGTCCCATCTGCTGTTATCTTCTAGAAATGTCTAATCTAAATGAGGATGTGGTTTTCAGCTTCAAAATTCCGCAGCTCGGGGTCATAACTTGTACTCTGCCAAGAGCTCACATTACCCCAGTTCTTCAGCAGTTTCACTCGTTGCCTATAGAAGCCAGGATAAACTTTAAAATCTTACTTCTCATGTACAAGTGTATCCATAAATCTGCTCCTTCCTATTTGTGTGACCTGCTCCATATCACCACTGTTTCCCGCCCTCTCCAATCCTCATCTGCTATTCATCTTAATGTTCCATCCGCACGTCTTACCACTATGGGGAACAGAGCCTTCAGTCACTCTGCTCCTCGGCTCTGGAACTCTCTTCCTCCAGCCATAAGAAATATAGACTCTCTTCCCGCATTTAAGTCACAGCTCAAAACACATCTGTTCAAACTGGCTTATTCGCTTTAGTGCTGATTTTACCTGTTGTCAAGTTCTGCTTTTCAATTTTAACTTGTTTTATGTATTTTATGACTATTGCTTCTTTTATTAATGTTGTTCTTTTGTAAGGTGACCTTGGGTTTTTGAAAGGCGCCCTCAAATAAAATGTATTATTATTATTATTATTATTATTATTATTATTACTATTATTATTATTATTAGTGAAACTGTTGTTGTGAATTGGTGCTATACAAATGAAGCAGAATGAAATTGAATGAAATTATATATCCAGTGTGATTTGTGTTTGTGTTCTAGTGAGAAAAGAGCAGCTAGCAGGTCTAGCTAGGTGTGCACCCTGGATGTTTACCTTAATTCAGTGGCGACGCAGGCAGCTAGAACACTAGGACTTTATTTGAGATAACAGCAACAAGACAAGCTACATCTCCACAGATCTACGCTCTTCAATCCCACATGTCCCAGTGTCGGAGTAGATACTCAGACCAGCCTGTTACAAGGTTGAGGTCTCCTTCAGGAGGAGGGGAGAAAGGTGTGGCTGGCTGTCTGCAATGAAATCTTCTATCGCATTTATGGAATGGTGCTATACCATAAATGCAGCTGTTACAGGATCTGATATGTTTTCTAAATGTTACTTTTAATTTTTTGAACAGTGTATTATTACTACGCGGCGCAAAGCACCGATATATTGACTTACTGCTTTATCAATGCTTTTGATGATGCTTGTCAAATAAATAATGGGAACAAGAAAAAACAGTACGGGGAAAACACACTGACACTGCAGTGAAGTAAAAATAGACGACTTCTTTCTATTACTCCCTTAGGTTCGCCATAACGGGTCATCTGCCTCCAACTCACCCTACATCTATAGGCAAGGCAAGGCAAGGCAAGGCAAGTTTATTTGTATAGCACAATTCAACAACAAGGTGATTCAAAGTGCTTTGCAGAGACATTAGAAACAAAAACAAATAAAAAGCATGATTTAAAATTGATTAAAACAAGCAAACAAACAAACTAATTAACAAACAAACAAACAAAACAGTATATAAAATCAAAACAGATAAAATCAGAACAGTAGATAAAATCAGTAGTTAAAATGTTAGTTTTGAAATTTAAGCTTAAAAGTGGTGCTTTATTCAAATGCAGCTGAAAACAGGTGAGTCTTCAACCTGGATTTAAATAAACTGAGTGTTTCAGCTGATCTGAGGCTATCTGGGAGTTTGTTCCAGATATAAGGAGCATAAAAGCTGAATGCAGCTTCTCCGTGTCTGGTTCTGACTCTGGGAACTGATAAAAGACCGGATCCAGATGACCTGAGGGATCTGGAAGGTTCATACTGGGTCAGGAAGTCACTGATGTATTTTGGTCCTAAACCATTCAGAGCGTTATAGACCAGCATCAGAACTTTAAAGTCTATCCTCTGACGGACTGGCAGCCAGTGTAAAGACCTCAGAGCTGGACTGATGTAGTCCACTTTTTTGGTCTTAGTGAGGACTCGAGCAGCAGAGTTCTGAATGAGCTGTAGTTGTCTGACTGATTTTTTAGGTAGACCTGTAAAGATGCTGTTACAGTAATCAAGCCTACTAAAGATGAATGCATGGACTAGTTTTTCCAGGTCCTGTTGAGACATCAGCTCTTTTATCCTTGATATATTCTTGAGGTGATAGTAAGCTGACTTTGTTATTGTCTTAATGTGTTTTTCTAAGTTTAGGTCTGCATCCATCACTACACCCAAATTTCTCGCCTGGTTTGTGGTTTTTAGGTGTATAGATTGAAGTTCTTTGGTGACCTGTAATCGTTTTTCTTTGGCGTCAAAGACTATTACCTTAGTTTTGTTTTTGTTTAGCTGGAGAAAATTGTGGCACAACCAGTCGTTAATTTCCTCAATGCATTTACCAAGAGCCTGAACAGGGCCACAGTGTGTGTCTGACAAGGTGATCAGCAACACAGGGGCACCACAGGGGACTGTCCTCTCCCCCTTCCTCTTCACCTTCTACACCACAGACTTAAGCCACTGCACAGAGACCTGCCATCTTCAGAAGTTTTCTGATGACTCTGCGGTGGTTGGATGCATCAGCAGGGATGATGAGACAGAGTACCGGGCTGTGGTCGACTCCTTTGTCACGTGGTGTGAGCAGAATCATCTGCAGCTCAACGTGGCAAAGACCAAGGAACTGATCGTGGACTTCAGGAAGACCAGGAAACACTTGACCCCTGTTTCAATTCAGGGGGTCAGTGTTGACATTGTGGAGGACTATAAATACCTTGGAGTACACATTGACAATAAACTGGACTGGGCTAAAAACACCACAGCACTTTACAGGAAGGGCCAGAGTCGTCTCTATTTTTTGAGGCGACTGAGGTCCTTCAACATCTGCCAGAAAATGCTGAGGATTTTCTATGAGTCTGTTGTGGCCAGTGCGATCCTCTATGCTGTTGCATGCTGGGGGAGCAGGCTGAGGGTTGCAGATGCCAACAGACTTAATAAACTAATCCGTAAGGCCAGCAATGTTGTGGGGATGGAGCTGGACTCCCTCAAGGTGGTGTCGGAGAGGCGGATGCTGTCCAAGATAAAGACAATGTTGGATAACACCTCCCACCCACTCCATGACATGCTGGTCAGTCACAGGAGCACGTTCAGTGAGAGACTGAGATTACCGAAAAGCACCACTGAACGACACAGGAAATCATTCCTGCCTGTGGCCATCTCCCTGTACAACGCATCCACTTAACACACTGGTTACTGCTACAACTACACATGTTTCTTTTCCAACTATTTATTTATGAGTGACTTATGTATGTATGTATGTATATATATGTATATATTGTACTATTCTTAGTTAGTGTATTGTCTGTCTTGTCTTAATGTTGGTTTAAAATGGAGCACTGTAACAAAAAATAATTTCCCCCAGGGATCAATAAAGTATTCTGATTCTGATTCTGATTCTCCTGGTGACATTGTGATATATATTTGTGTGTCATCTGCATAGCTGTGGTAGTTTATTTTGTTGTTCTTTATAATCTGTGCCAGTGGGAGCATGTAAATGTTAAACAGAGGGGGTCCCAAGATGGAACTTTGGGGAACTCCACATGTGATACTTATAGCATCCTCTTCTGTCACACCAAGCGTTTTCATGTCCTTCACTACATCCATGAACCTCTTTTCCTCTTGTCTGTTGCTTACTTTCTTAAAAGTGAGGTCAGTACAGAAGTGACTTGTCTGTCTTTGGGCATGGGACAGCTAATTCAGATTCTCCCCCCCCCCCCCCCCCCCCGCCCCCAAAATAAAAATGTTTATTTAAAACCAAAAGGTGATGACTGCATGACACTGGTTTACAAAAAGCTAGTATGCAGAGATGCTAAAAAGTAAAATCTGTGGCTAAAATGAATTATGTGGTAACAAAATAAGGTGCAAATGTGATGGGGAAAGAGTAGTGAGAAATCTAAAATCCAAAACCTTTTTTCATTACAATATTTCATGTATTTCAGGTTTGATATCTTCAGGTTTATCGTAAGAAAGAATATCCTTGAAAGTATACGACTGACAATTTTTTGACTCAAAAGTGAAGTTTAGTTAATAAAAGTTAAGTCAATAACAGTATCTTGTTCACAGCATAGTTTGTTTTATGAACTTCTTTTCCCATTACAGCTTTAATTTTACACTGATTTCACACCAACATGGCTCCACCATGTCTTCTGCCCCAGTCCACTTTTTACCATATACTACAAATAAAAGCTTATTTTGGCTGTTCATTTGACACAAAGAATCACTACAATGGATATATTTGATTTAGCAGTTTTACATTGGATGCTCATCCAGCTGGACCTTTCACTTGCCAAAAGAATGTGTTAACCACTACGCTACAAAGGCAAAAACAAAAATCTCTTGTTCAGATAATGTGATTTTTTTTATCAACTCTAATTGGAAAGAGTGCTTGTATACAGAGAACACATCTGTTATTTGTTACAAAATTTGCATGTATGCAGTTGATATCCTCCAACTCACCCCCATTTAACAACTTTCATGAAAAGCCACTATTACAATCCACTTCCACTGGGAAACTATTGTTAGTATGTTTTCCATGCATTACAATGACTCTGCCACTTGTAATAAAAGAAAACATGTTCATTTAGTAGAAATTAACCTTGAAGTCTTGGTGCCCAGACACAGCTGAAATCCCTTAAAAAACGGTGCTTATCTCAATTCTGGAGCCCAAATCATGTCAGTAAAAGATACATTTCTATTACAAAAAAATAAATTTCACCCCTTAGGGTCTCAAACGTCTGCATCTGTGGCCCACTGCTGGCACTGTCATCACATTGGAGGGCCACTTTAGTGTTCAAGTAGTACAAAAAAATTAACAAACAACAGAACACCCGGGAATATTTCAGAAAATGTAGTGTTTTGTTTTGTTTTTTTGTCTTTTTAATTTAAAATATTAGAGATCAAGATCAAACTGCGAACTTGAACACACATTTTTTCCCACTCTTAACCACCACCTTTCATTGAACTAAAAAATAAACAAATTGGTCCTGTCTTTCTGGACAGACACGTGGCAGGCAGCACAACTGATATATTTTTGTTTGTATTTAACAAGATAAAAATGCAGACATGAGTGTGCACATTAGTTTCGAGTCTTTCACTGAACTAACACAGCCAGTTCCTCAACATTTTTGTACTCTCTGCTCATATTGCCTTCATTAAATAATTTTTTGCTTTTTAAATAACTTATTTAAACATTGCACTCAACAACAAACGAATCCTCCTTAATAAAAAAGTAACTTCAAAGGCTAAATTGAATTATATTTCTTCACATCAATATACGGCAAAGAAGGCGTGACTCAGGCTGCAAGTGGCCTCCGCGCCACAAGTTTGAGAGCACCTGCCCCTTTCCTGATGGGTGCCCAAGGTGCCCTTTTGTTGAGACACCTTTTTAAAAAAAAAATATTATTATTATTTTTTAATGTGTGCGTGCGTGCGGAGTCCTGTCTGTGCCCCTCAACAATAATATTTAACTATTAATCACAGTTTTGCTAAATAAAAGGATCTGGCTTGCATCAGTCACATGATCACATTTAACCAATGATCGCCCTTGACGGCAGAACGCGCTGGTTACAAGCTGGGAACAAGCTCACAAAGAGCACGCGCATTTTTTGCGGTCCGGAGCTGCAGGAGAAACACAAGTTAACTCAGAGACACAGACTGATGCGACAAAACCAGTAAGTAGGTGTACAGCGTAAACTGTAGTGTGTAGCAACCAGGAGTATTAGCTTATTATGTACACGTTGGTAAGTTGTCTTGTTGCAAGCAACTGACGAACTGAAACAAACAAGCGTGCTGTGTGTGCAACAGCGCAACAAACATTATCTGTCCTTTTATTAACTGCACATGTAGTGCTGGTCATAGCTGCTGGCTACCTGTATAAGGCTGTCATGGGTCTGTAGCTCTGTCACCGTTTTAAATGGCCTGCATTTGTATAGCGCTTTTCTAGTCCCTAAGGACCCCAAAGCGCTTCACACTACATTCAGTCATCCACCCATTCACACACACATTCACACACTGGCGATGGCAAGCTACATTGTAGCCACAGCTGCCCTGGGGCGCACTGACAGAGGCGAGGCTGCCGGACACTGGCGCCACCGGGCCCTCTGACCACCACCAGTAGGCAAACATGGGGTTAGTATCTTGCCCAAGGATATTTTGCATGCAGCCAGGAGGCAGCCTGGGATCAAACCACCGACCTTCTGATTAGTGGCTGACCTGCTCTGCCACCTGAGCTACAGCCATCCACAGCCACAGTTTTAGGGAACATATTTAGTTTTAAAGTATTTAGAAACATATTTAGTTTTAAAGCAAGTTACAGGGCTTTTCCTGCCTTTCTGGAGGGATTATATTTCACTAAAAAAACGATCTAATATGCATGTCCACATAATTATGCATTATTATAATTATAATATGTTAAAAACACACGCTGTATTTTAAAGAACATACATTAAGAAGCAAATTATATTAGATTTATATTTTAAATAAGACAAAGACAGTTTAAAAATGTAATAATCTTTGCCCCTGCACAGAGAGGATAGTGAAACAAATGGAATCATCATGATGACGTTATGACCGTAGCTCAGGGGGTTGGAAATTGCATCTCTAACCGGAAGGTCGCCGGTTCGATCCCTGGGCTCTCGGTCCTGGTCGTTGTGTCCTTGGGCAAGACACTTTACCCTACTTGCCTACTGGTGTTGGCCAATATGGCAGCCTCGCTTCTGTCAGTCTGCCCCAGGGCAGCTGTGGCTACAACTGTAGCTGCCTCCACCAGTGTATGAATGTGAGAGTGAATGAATAGTGGTATTGTAAAGCGCTTTGGGTGTCTTGAAAAGCACTATATAAATGCAATCCATTATTATTATTTCATGTTTATTACTTCCCCCTCCTCATTGCTTTATTATTGTAGCTCTAGTAATAAATAATAAAAAAAAAGATTCTGGATCAGCACCACAATGCCCATAGTATATACAGTATTCTGAAGAAGGTCTAAAATGTCACTGTGTGTGCGTGCATGTGTGTGTTTTATTTAGATGGATTTTTAAAAAAAATATTACTCATGATATAATATCGTCCAGACATGGCTGGTAAGGACATGAGGAGGAAACAGTAGAGCTGTGTGAGGCTACTAAAGGCAGGGCTATAACAGTTTTCTGTCATCATTTTATTATAGATTAAGTGCAAGAGTTGTTAGGTGTGGATAATTAGATTATAGTTTATTGCAATAGCAAGTTGTGCCTTGTTCTCACATAGACAGCAAGTGGAGAGTGATATATGAAATGATGGGATGGAAGGAAGAAGAGAAGCAAAGAGTGATTCACATGCAGAGCCTAAATTATTTCTCACAGTTTTTTGTTGCCTTATGGTTCCAAGTGCTGTCACCAATCTTTGCATTTTGTTATTATCTCATGACACTTGTTTAATCAGCTACCATCTCTCCTATGGACTTTTTAATGTTTACAGTCTCAGATCAACACAGCCCTGCCCTCCAGCACTATCCACAGCAACCCCTCAACAGCAACATTGTACCCATCAGTTAAAGCATCGGCTACGTTTGCTTTGCCTTGTTGCCCATATTAGATTCTTGATAAATGTGTGTTGTTGTTATTCAGCCTGGTTCAATGTGCCCCTTTTTAACTTTGAGCACCCGCCCCTTTAAACCTCTCTGCACAGCCCTGCTTCCAAGCAATTAATGTATCCTTAGAATAATTTCGGTAGGCACACCCTTGGAAGGTTCACCAGTGGTCCAAGTCCAAATGTTCCAAATACTCATAATATTTCCTTTGAAGTGAATTATTTCCTTTAGAAGACTTAATGTGACATTGTTATACAATCACAAATTTTACATTGGTATATTTTCAGTAAGAAGAATGTGATATTAGACTTTGACCTTACTTGGCTCTGTTTATTTTTTGGTTTCTGTGCTTAAGCTTAACCACATCTACAGAATATAGAAATATGACCTAATTTAGGATGGTGACATCAAATTGAAAAGGACTTTAGAAAACCACTGTATATGTTGCTTTTTCATACTGTTGACATATTTTGGCGATCATGGCTCAAGAGTTGGGAGTTCGCCTTGTAATCGGAAGGTTGCCAGTTCGAGCCCCGGCTTGGACAGTCTCGGTCGTTGTGTCCTTGGGCAAGACACTTTACCCGTTGCCTACTGGTGGTGGTCAGAGGGCCCGGTGGCGCCAGTGTCCGGCAGCCTCGCCTCTGTCAGTGCGCCCCAGGGTGGCTGTGGCTACAATGTAGCTTGCCATCACCAGTGTGTGAATGGGTGGATGACTGGATATGTAAAGTGCTTTGGGGTCCTTAGGGACTAGTAAAGCGCTATATAAATACAGGCCATTTACCATTTATGTTTATAAAAAAACACAGGTAAAGTTATAAAATTATCAGTGTTTAAAAACATAATAAGTTAATCTAGTGGTTTGTGGGGCCTTTATTTAGCTCAGTCAACTTTGCAGTGTTATATCACTGTGACCTTTCTCTCTTCTCCTATTACTTTGTCCACTGAAGAGGTATCTCTTGAAAGTAAATGTATCCATCTATTGGGACATTTCAGACTGTCATTTCTCTGAAACAGAGAATCCACTTTCTATGATATCATACAGTATGTGTATTCATCTGGTTAGAATTGTGAATACACTTCTGTTGTTCATAACTGCTTTGTCAGGAAAATATAATAATATTCTGGATTCTCATTTCCCTGACATGATTTTAAAGTTCCTTTTTTTTATGTTGGTATGAGCAGACTTGTGATTCCATCTTTCTTTTGGTTTCAGCTGTGAGTCAGGCTGTAAGTTTTATAGCCTGTAAAACAAGCTCTAGCTCTCACTCCAACTCCTAAGAAACAGCCCAGTTCTACTAACTTGTGAGAAAAATATCAAACATATTAGGTCCAACTCTTTGATTTATGACTGTGATTGGAATAGCTTGAAACTACAACGATCTGGAAACCTAAAACCAAACTGTACCCAAAGAAAGAAGAAAAGAAATGAAGGGGAGGCGGGAAAACACATACTACCTGACCTGATTTTTAGACCAACAAATAACAAGGCAATATTTCCACACTCTACTTGCTGAATCCTTCATGGTGACAGGTAGATCTGGCGTGAGTGTGTGACTATGATTTATTGGGTTCCATACTGGCCCATCTTTAATGGTGGATGCTATTGCCTGCAGGATTCTGAGTGATTACTGTCTACTAATTTTTCATGGCAAGCTGGGCAGAAAAATGACAGTGAAAGCTGCGCAGAATGACTAATCAATACCATATTTATGCTCGGTAAGGCGAAAGCATTGCTCACTTGCCAGCACAACAGGGCTTCCATTGATACATCCCAGTGAATTTCTGGGGGAAGATAATGAATATTTCTTTACTCAGAGCAACCAAAACAGAGCAGTTGATAGTTACGGTAGGAAACTCAATGTCTTCAAAAGCAATTTTAAATAATTACCACCTGTCAGAAATTGTGTTTTAGTGTTTTGAAGTGCTTTTCGATCAAAATAAACCTCACTCATTGACCCTCTAGGACCATCTAGGCCTTTATATTTTAAACATGAACTCTACTCTCCTTAGCAGAAAATCCTGAAGCATAATGTCCAGCCATGTCAGTTTGTGCCCTGAAGTTGAAGTGCTCTGGGTTATGCAGCAGGACAATGATCACAATGATCTGAAACACATCAGTAAGTGCACGTATGAATAGCTCAGAAAAAAATAGACTGAAAGCTCCAAGTGGCCTAGTCAAAAGTCCAGACTCTGGTATGGCTTTAAACAGGGCATTCATGCTTGAAAACGCTTCAATGTCGCTGACATATGCAATTCTATAAAGAAAAGTCAAAATTCCTGGAATTTTATTATAGTTCTTTCTGCCAGGGTGGTACAACCAGTTAGGGGCAGTTAGATTTTCACATAATGCCAAGCAGGTTTGGTTAGTTTTTTCCCCTCAAGAATTTTAGCTTTTTTTTTTAAAGCCCTCACCATGGTGTTGAAGTGTTACTTTTCATCCGTCTACTAATCTAGGCTTTTCACAGGTATCCTTGTTGAACATTTATATCAACATCATGGTATCTCATGATATGCTGGAAGACAGTAAGAACCACATGCAGCAGAACATAGATTTTGTCAGACTGAAAAATTAACAGTTGTTGCTATGGAGAGAACCTAGAGTTCATGTAATAAAACTTGCACTTGGGTCAGTGTGTCATGCTGGAGACAGCAGGAAATTGCTGTGTGCTAAACATCGAAAACAAATTGCCCGAGTCTAGCTCCTTTGTTATACAGGAACTGCTGATGTTTCTGGGCATGGAGCAAATTTTCTGGTGATAACCTACCCAAATTGTGTAGCTTTGCTCTCAGGTCCAGAATGTACTGAACTGAACTTTTTGCTGCGCTTGGACTTTCCTCCCAGTTTTCTCCAGCATGCTTGGCATGTACCCCCTTGACACTTCACCGGTATGTTTTTCCTGGACTGAGGGAGGGTGTTGGAGGGCAAGTGACATGGATTCCCACTGCCAACTCCTCTCCTGTCAGCTACTCTGATCAACTGTCTTCCTCCGGCCCTGGCAGCTACTAAAATTGAGAAGGCACCGTTAGATGAGCTAACGGTGCCTTCTCAAGGCACCGTAGATGACGCTTGCTGGCTGTGACAGCTGGCCTCCCCTCACACCACACCCTAAACCCGCTGCTCCACCCCTCCCCTGTAGCTGAACCACACCCTACCACAAACAGAATTATAAGACAACAAAACAAACAACAACAACAAAAAGGTGACAAAAGAAGCATACATAAATTAAAGGTCATAAAACACAACAGAAGAGCTTTAGGGGACACAATAACCTGATGCAACAGTTACAACAATTTCTGTAGTGTTTTTTTCTATTTCTTTTTGCTTTATTAAGTTGTAGTGTTTTGGCCTCCCAGGGCCACTGTAAAAAATGCCCACTGACACATTTTTTGAGACTCTGAAGAAAAGAGATTTCCAAGGTGTATGGAAGGTTACAGAGAATATTAGGATAGACTTTTAAGTGCAGCAGCTCCTCTTGGGAAGATGAAGTGATGGATGCCTCTAGTCATGATAGGGTGGTAGTGTCTTTTAAAAGAGGTTTTGTTGAACAGATGATTGCCTGGTGTGCAGTTGGCAGCAACACTTGCTTTTTACTTTCACCCTGGTGTCATGTCATGCAGGGAAGCTTAGAGTCAACTGCAAATACTAGAATAGCAGTACCAGAATGTGGTGTATGAGAACACTGAACACACATTTCTGCATTGAGAAACATTCAATTAAACTCAAATATTATTGGTTTGAACAAGTCCAGTTGAATAATTCATGCTCTAATCTGCCTACCTTTCTTTCCATGTTATTCATCTTAAAATATAAACATACCCAAAACCTTTCTTAAGTATTTTTGACAATACAGTAACTGTCTGCATGAATATAATTTTCGTTTCCTTTCTTTTTGCATTTCATGCCCAAGAGATTTATTTTCCCAAGTGGTTCATTACAGCTTTTGCTATACTTGGTCCACTTGATTGTCATAGTTTCTTCCATCTTTATTTCGATTGTCCGATCTTTATTATTTATATAGAAAGAGAGAAAAACAGAGGGGAAGAGAGACACTAAAAATCCACTTGCAAGCACTCTTTCCACTTGATCACCAGCTGGGAAAAAAAACAACCAAAGAGAGAACAACACAGGGAAACCACAGCAACAACCAACATAAGCATAAGTAACACTAAATATGAAATATTGAATGTTACTGAGCAGCACACAAGAGCGACAATGCATGATATGTTTAAAGGCACCAACCAAAGAAAATAGTGTGTGTCTGTGAACACCTGTGTTCACACTTGTATGCACACTTATGTGCATGCGCACACTTGTATTCACAAGGTTTCTCCATGTGACTGTCTAATAGTAGGTGTGGCACTAAACACCGACATAAACACCAACAAACAGGCACACAAAGACACAAACATACATTCCCACCCTCATGCGCACATATACAAATCCTCAGCACTTGCCCAACATGGAGACACACAGAAATGAACATTGTACAAACACTCACACTCCCCAGACATACTCTATACCTCCAGGTCAAGGCACCAACACTCCCAGGAGATGTTTTCCTTTACTCTGGGGTGGAGACAAGCAGACCACACCCAGTCCTGCAGAAGGAGGGAGGCCTAGCATCCCAGACACTAGTCTGTGAAATGAAATAACGTTTGTTCCTTTGAATATATTTTTCAAGTATTTAATTTCTTTACAACTCCAATCTGGGAAGTTAATCATATGATTGTTCTGTAGGGTTGTTCTAAATAGCTGTACGTTGGCATGAACACTCTGTCATTTTTAGAAACTCCCACCATGCTGTCAGAGAGGAGCTAATATTGATGCTTTTGAAGCATACATGTTATTTGATGTTTGAGCTGATAAATGGTAGGTCTGAAATCTCTATATTACTGCCTAGTGCCTTTTCTACATCTAGCCAGTGCTCAGAGGGTATATATTTTAACAATCCTGAGATGACTTGTAGCCTGTTGGCTAAGAAGTAGTGTTGAAAGTTAGGCAGATCTAATCCTCATTTAATCTTGGTCCTTTGTAGCATTTTTAATGTGTGTTGGTTTATCTTTCCAAAGAAATTTCTAAAGGATTCCATAGACCTAAACCAATCTGGTGATGGTTTTCTTGGGATCATTGAAAATAAATAATTGATTCTTGGCAAGACCATCATTTTATTGAAGTGACCCTTCCCATGAGTGATATCGGTAGAGATTTCCATCTAGCCAGATAATCTTCTACTTTTTTAAAAAGTGGGATGTGGTTTAATTGAGCTACATCTGTAAGCTTAGGAGAAACGTTAATACCTAAATATTTAATATTTCCAAATTCCAGTTGTGTAGAAAAAGAATGATGGAAGGAGCAATTAATCAGAAGAAGTGTAGATTTTAACCATTTTGTTGAATAATCGGAAACTCTTGAAAAAGAGTTTATTAATGTAATTACCTAAGTGAGAGTGGTTTGTGAGTGTTGAAGGAAACATCATCTGCACAAACACTGATTTTATGTTCTGCATTCTTGCATTTTATGCCCTTAATTACTTTAACCTGTCTAATTGCTGCTGCTAGTGGTTCGATAAAAATTACAAACAGTGAAGGAGAGATTGGGCATCCCTGCCTGGTGCCCCTCAGGAGAAAGAAGCTGGAGCATGTTTGGTCATTTGTGCTGACACAAGCTGTTGGGGAATTATTATAATAATATAATAATACTTTTATTAATAATATTTTTAACCTGTTTATGAAGGCGTTTCCAGAACCAAATTTGTGTAAAGTTGCAAATAAAAAATTCCAGTTAACTGTCAAATGCTTTTTCTACATGTAGAGACAATATTGTGGCTTCAGTTTATTTACTACATAATAGTCTATTAAATTACGTAATCTATATGTATTTGTTGATGAGTCCCTGGCTTTTATGAAACCAGTTTGGTCAGGATGTATTAAGAGGGGGGTTATCTTCTCTAATCTCTTTGAGAGAGCTTTGCAGATTATTTTAAGGTCAAAATAATGAGGGATATTGGACGATAGCTCGTGGGAAATACAGGGTCTTTTCCTGGTTTTAGCAGAAGACTAATGTTGGCAGAATACACATTTGGTGGTGATCTGCTATTTTCCTTCCTTCCTTCCTTTCTTGCATGAATGTAATTTGATATAAACTGTTATACAAAATTCACAAACAAATGAAATGCATAAATTAAGATTTTTATTGATTATGACAAAATAGAATAACTAATCTAATTATCTATAAATATAATTTACTATTATAATGAATAATGAATTATAATAGTATAGTCTTCATAACCATAATTTGTGAAATATATGTGAAATATATCAATTTAAAAGATGTATTCAAATTGATGCTAATTAAATCATCCATCCATTCGCTTCCGCTTCTCCTTTTCAGGGGTGCGGGAGCCTATCCCAGCTGTCATAGGGCGAGAGGCAGGGTACACCCTGGACAGGTTGCCAGTCTGTCGCAGGGCCAACACACAGGGACAGACAACCATTCACACTCACTCGCACGTTCACACCTAGTGGCAATTTGGATTATCCAATTAACCTATCCCCACAAGCTGCATGTCTTCGGACGGTGGGAGGAAGCCGGAGTACCCGGAGAGAACCCACGCGAACACGGGGAGAACATGCAAACTCCACACAGAAAGACCCCGGCCTGATGGTGGAATTGAACTCAGGACCGTCATTGCTGTGCGGCAGCAGTGCTAACCACCGTGCCACCGTGCTGCCTGCTAATTAATTTAAATTAATGTAATTACTTAAATACTAAAATTACAATTTTTTGGAATGCAAAAAAGGCCAACCCTTTACGCTTTACCTAGTGACTGATAAATATACATAGATTTGGGTTGTGGATGGTTCCTGTGAATTGTAGCTTGCTGGCCATCATTTAGGGTTGATGATTTTTTGTTTATTTATAATTTTTTAAAATCAAAATAGTGATGCAAGAAGGCACATGATCGACTGCACTGAAATGCGAAAATCTGCACTTGAGAGTCTTGCACTTGAAGCTAATGCTGTGCAAATGAAAGCATGAGAGGAAGAGAAAGGTCGATTTCTCATATCACCCTAGCCTTAGGATGTTTTAATACAGCTGCAGGCTAGACAAAAAAGGACCATGGATGAGAGGCAAAAAGCACAAAATAGAATATAACAAACTGAGAATATAATAACTATGGAGTATCAAGAGCAAACACAGTTTTAAAACTGGCATTAACATCTGCCTTTGACTATTATTGAAGATCTTTCAGTAAAACTGATCACTCTGAGTCTGGTGTGTGTTCTACAACATTGTGGCTTGAAATCAACAATGTTTGCATGTTCTTTGAGCTTTACCTTACTGCACTGATGAGTCAAATCTGTTGCAGAAAGAATTATCAGACTACGTAGGTGTAGTGTAAAAGGTCTTATTGGTTTTCCCAATCAGTCAGTGTGTCAAACCTCTGTTTAACTTTGGTTCAACCCACAAACTGTGATTCAAATGGGTTTGAAGGCCCACAGTTACTGTGTATATTTTGAAACAATCTGGAATGCTGGTTGGAAGAGGTAGAAGACAGAGAATGGTGAAGATTTTATACTTTGTTTACGACCACAATGACATATGCAGTCTTGCAGTCATGAATATAGCTTGGCTGAAACATCTGACTTTAAGCATAAAAGTCTGTAAGTTTAGACTTGTCAGTGTTGGAAACTCTGGCAAAATTACACCGAGCACACAGTAATAACGTAATAATTTCTAATTAGACCATTATTATTACCAAGCTGTATTTCCACATTATTACCTCTGTTTTTGGTGCCCTTATTATCCAGTTATACAAATTTCAGTGTAATATTACCCGACTGTAACCTCTGGTGCTACCATGATATAACTTAAAAATTACAACATTTTTACACTCTTGTTTCCCCCCTTGTTAACCTGATATTGCCGCTTTATTACTGAGCTGTAATGGACAGTGCTACAGAAATGTCTCACCACTGTGTTTGCCAACAAGGGTTTATACACCAAGTACTGACTTGCTTTCTTGTTGGGGATCAAATGCTTATTTCACTGAATTGCATGAAAATCAATTTATAACTTTCATATAACATGCTTTTTCTTGATTTTGGTTGAAATTCTGACTCTTCATTAAAATGAAACCGCCATTAAAAATATATTATCAAGACTGTCCATGTGTTGTTGATCAAATTTACGAATGCAGCAGGGATCACATAATTTCCTTTAATAATAACATAAGTATTATAACATAAGTATTGAACACATCATCAATTTACTAAATTCAAATATTTCTAAAAGTACCATTGACTTGAAATTCTCATCAGATGTCTGTAACAACCCATGCAATCCACACATGCAAAAGAAATAAAACCATAGATGTCCAGAAACTAGAATTAGAAGTTATCAGTAATAATAAGAAATGACACAGGGAAAAGGTATTCTACAAATGAAGAAAGAGAAGTCCAAAAATGCAGGAAAGTCAGGGCACTAACTAAAATCAATCAGTAATTAGAAAGCAATCCTACCAATTACTGCAAAGTAATATCAGCTGGCTCAGTCCCAAATGGTAGCCTATAAAAAAGCTGGAGGTGGGAACATCATAGTGTAGGGCTATTTTTCCAGCATGCAGCCCTGTTACACTTCCTTCACTTATTATATAAGTGAAGGAAGGACAAATTGAAAAATGTACCAAGGCATTTTTAATAAAAATCTGCTGCCATCTACCAGGATGATGAAGATGAAATGAGGGTGGATGTTTCAGCAAAACAATGATCCCAAACAAACAGTCAAGGAAACTCCCAATTGGTTTCAGAAAAAACCTCCCCGTCAGAATGGCCCAGCCAATCACATGACCTGATTTGAAAATCTATGGAAAAAACTAAAGCTCAGAGTTAACAGAAGGGGCCCAGAGAACCTTCAGCATTTCAAGAAGAGTAGGCCAAAATCACACCTGAGCAATGCATGGTACTAGTTTCTCCATACAGGTTGTGTCTTGAAGCTGTCATCACCAACAAAGGTTTTTGTGCAAGTATGAAATAAAGTTTAACAAGCATGTTCAAACTTCTAATTATTACACATAACATCTGAACAGTATGGTTTGATTTGCATAGATTGCATATATATTTGCGTGTATTGAACGTAATGTATCTCTTTACTTTTCTGAAGCTAATATTTGAAAAATAGAACACTTTTCCCCTAAAAGAAATAAGTTCACTTTTCTCCTAAACATTAGTATTATACCACCTAAAATGATGATTACAGTTGAAGTGCAAATCAATAACCTAATTAGGATGAAAAGAAAAGACCCTAGAAAGTTTTGCCAAGCTGTTTGCCTGTTCATTTTCCTTCAAGGCTGCTTGATTGCTCCTTTGTGATTGTATGCCTGTAGACAAATATTCATGGACTTCCTGCTGGGCCTTTGTTTAGGAAACTGTATTTGTACATGTATTTGTACAAGTTAAACTGAAAACTCACACAAAAGTTTGTTGAAATGTAAAAGTGTTGTTTGAAATCATGTCACTTGCTCAATTTGTCTGAAATCAAGACCTGTGCAAAGGACTCTTACATTTTGCCTAAATTTACCTTCCAGTGCAAAGCCCCTTAGGGGAACTGTTGTGATTTTTACCTATATAAATAAAACTGAACTGAAATGTTGTTTTCTACTATAATCACAAGCAGTTTGCCTTCTAGCTTATTGTATTGTATTTATCTGTTTTAATTTAAACAAAATTGAGTACAGTCCTATATCCACCCCCACAATCTCCTAAATCTTTACAGTGTAAAGATCAAACTAAAATGGTCACCTTGACATTACCATGGTGGATCCTTGGTCGATACTTGATGGCAAATGTAAATTACCATGACAGACCCGGGTGCACCTTCATGCTTTGCAGCATTGTTTATTTGTTGGTTGCTGTATACACACAGTTGGCTGCAGCTCTCTCTCGCTGCCAGCTACACACACTGACAACAACACCATGACAGGACCCTACACCAGCGGTCCCCAACCCCCAGGCCACGGGCAGGTACCGGTCTGTGAGTCGTTTGTTAGGGTACTGGGCCTCCTCCACCTCTGGCTGGTAAACATTTGTATTAACTAGTCAATACGCAAACCGCAGTGCTTTGTGTCCCTCTTGTACAGCAGGTCTTTACTGGTTTCTCCCTGTCCTGTCTCTGTGGTTGTCCGATTTCCCCATATTGACTAGTTAATACAGCTTTAGCTCTGGTCCTCTACTATAGTTAAATCACTGTCTACTATATAACCCAAAAATATTTACTATTAACTGACAATGACAATTTCTTTTGGAAAATAACCCCTGTTATAACACCCTGTACAAATCAACATGGACTATGCCAGGTTGCATAATCCACTGATTTTTCTTTTATGCAGGTCTGCACAACTCACAACTCTGTTGCTTGTGAAGCTCGCACACAAGAATTTCACTCACATGTGCTGTACCAATGTACCTGCACATGTGATGTGACAATAAAAGTGATTTGATTTGATTTGATTTGGTCTGCAGCAAATGACATTGAAGAACTGGCACGACTAATGTGGGTCCCTGGGACATAGTATTATCTAGGCTATTAACTAAATAAGACTATAGGTGTTATTTTATACATAAATGTACCTCTCTGTAGCCTGAGAAAACATTTCAGTAATAAAATTGCAACTCTAAAGAGGGATTACATTCTAAGTTTTTTAATTTAGATCATTAAAATCAATGACATGCATCAGGAAATGTTCTAGTGTTGTTATGTAACATATTGTTATGTTTTATGAAGAGCCACCAAAATTATGTGCCAGTCTGGGTTTTCTTGCATTTCAATGAATGTGTATATATGGAAGATCAAACAAGCTGCTATATTCATTGCTAGGAACAACGCAATCTGTATTTAATATTTTCATTTCTGTAAATATGGCTTTCATGAAGCATTCACCCCAGGTGACTATAAATTGTCTTACAATATACTACAGCACGCAAAAGTAATGATAATATCCTGCACAAGGGACAACAGGAAAAAAGTAAGTTCTTGAATATGAACAAAAATACTGATTGGATAAGACAGAGTCTTTGGCAACCAGTTTAGCCTTGGCTGTATTAGCCAAGGTCATTCCACTACAGACATCCTTGACTGATTTTATTTATTTATTTGTTTGGTTGTTTATTTCTGCAAATGCCATGGGGTGATCGTGGCTCAAGAGTTGGGAGTTCGCCTTGTAATCGGAAGGTTGCCGGTTCGAGCCCCGGCTTGGACAGTCTTGGTCGTTGTGTCCTTGGGCAAGACACTTCACCCGTTGCCTACTGGTGGTGGTCAGAGGGCCCGGTGGCGCCAGTGTCCGGCAGCCTCGCCTCTGTTAGTGCACCCCAGGGTGGCTGTGGCTACTAGCTTTCCATCACCAGTGTGTGAATGGGTGGGAGACTGGATATGTAAAGCGCTTTGGGGTCCTTAGGGACTAAGTAAAGCGCTCTACAAATACAGGCCATTTACAGGCCAATGCCATGTTTCTTGTATATAATCTACAGTCTATTAGACCTGAGACTTCATTGAAATTATAGAGCATTTCATTCCTACATTTTAAGAGCTTCAGTTCACCAGCATTGGCTAAACTTAGTGCAACTCTTCTGACAAATGGGGCAGAGAAGTAGAAGTTTAATTTCCTTCTTCAGTGAAATGCAGTCTGACTAATGTGAGTATGATGAATGTGATCATATTTTTCTATTTATCTGCTTAACTCCAGTGTTCATTATGATTCATTTTAGTGGTAAAGAGGAAGTGGTAAGAGGAAAACGATCCTTAAAGTTATATTTCTGGACATGTGTAAAGGTGCATGGGTATAACTACTCATTTGCTCAATTACACAGTGATTTTCAATAAGGATTTCAGGCCATGCCTCAGGTGTACTTTGTACTTTGGTGGAGGTGCATGACACACTGGGTTATGCAATGAATGAGACAGAGCTTTTGCTCTCAACTCAAGATGTTGGGAGCGATTATCTTGGACTCCAGTAACACTTTGAGAAATCTTGGAGTCATTTTTAATGAGGATATGTCCTTCAATGTGCATATTAAACACATATGTAGGACTGCTTTCTTCCCTTTGCACAAAATCTCCAAAATTTAAAGCATTCTTTCTCAGAGTGACATTAACAACTACTTTGTTCACTTATTACTTCTAGACTGGACTAGTGTATTTCATTATTATCAGGATGTCCTAAAACTCCCCAAAAAGCCTTTAGTTGATCCAAAATGCTACTGTGTGAATACCGCGGAAGAACCCACCTGAGGGATTAAATCTAATCTAATTTAATCTAATAACTTTAAACTTAGACAAACAGATTAACTCAGGAACAAATAAAACACTGGAAAAAGCCAAACAATAACATTTTTAAGTTATCTAAGTGAGTTATATATCATGTTTAACCTGAGTAGCAAAAGCCCACGAGAGGTCTGAAAATGATGTGCCGGGAATCCACTGTTCTCGCCGGCTCTAGTGACTCTTGAACCCCCAGCTAGCTATCAATCTGTTGAGTAACAGACATCAATTCAATTCAAATTAATTCAATTCAATATCATTTATATAGTGCCAAATCACAACAACAGTCGCCTCAAGGCGCTTTATATTGTACAGTAGATCGTACAATAATAGCTACAGAGAAAAACCCAACAATCATATGACCCCCTATGAGCAAGCACTTTGGCGACAGTGGGAAGGAAAAACTCCCTTTTAACAGGAAGAAACCTCCGGCAGAATCAGGCTCAGGGAGGGGCGGGGCCATCTGCTGCAACTGGTTGGGGTGAGAAGGAAAACAGGATAAAGACATGTTGTGGAAGAGAGACAGAGATTAGTAACAGATATGATTCAATGCAGAGAGGTCTGTTAATACATAGTGAGTGAGAAAGGTGACTGGAAAGGAAAGACTCAATGCATCATGGGAATCCCCGGCAGCCTACGTCTATTGCAGCATAACTAAGGGAGGATTCATTGTCACCTGGTCCAGCCCTAGTTATATGCTTTAACAAAAAGGAAAATTTTAAGCCTAATCTTGAAAGTAGAGATAGCGTCTGTCTCCCAAATCCAAACTGGAAGCTGGTTCCACAGAAGAGGGGCCTGAAAACTGAAGGCTCTCCCTCCCATTCTACTTTTAAATGCACAAGGAACAACAACTAAGCCTGCAGAGCGAGAGCGAAGTGCTGTAATAGGGTGATATGGTACTACAAGGTCATTAAGATAAGATGGGGCCTGATTATTTAAGACCTTGTATGTGAGGAGCAGGATTTTGAATTCAATTCTGGATTTAACAGGAAGCCAATGAATGGAAGCCAATACAGAAGAAATATACTCTCTCTTTCGAGTCCCTGTCAGTACTCTTGCTGCAGCATTTTGGATTAACTGAAGGCTTTCCAGGGAGTTTTTAGGATATCCTGATAATAATGAATTACAGTAGTCCAGCCTGGAAGTAATAAATGTGTGAACTAGTTTTTCAGCATCACTCTAAGACAGGATATTTCTAATTTTAGAGATGTTGCGCAAATGGAAGAAAGCAGTCTTACATATTTGTTTAATATGTGCGTTGAAGGACATACCCTGGTCAAAAATGACTCCAAGGTTCCTCACAGAGTTACTGGAGGCCAAGGTAATGCCATCCAGAGTGAGAATCTGGTTAGATATCATATTTCTAAGCTTTTCAGGGCTGAGTACAATAACCTCTGTTTTATCTGAATTAAGAAGCAGAAAGTTAGCAGCCATCCATGTCTTTATGTCTTTAAGACATTCCTGCACTTTAACTAAATAGTGTGTGTTATCTGTGTTATCTGGCTTCATGGACAGATAGAGTTGGGTGTCATCTGCATAGCAGTGAAAATTTATGCTATGTCTTCTAATGATGCTGCCTAAGCTAAGCATGTATAATGTAAAAAGAATTGGTCCTAGCACTGAACCCTGTGGAACTCCATAATTAACCTTAGTGTGTGAAGAGGACTCTCCATTTACATGCACAAATTGGAGTCTATTAGATAGATATGATACAAACCACTGCAGTACAGTACCTGTAATACCTGCAGCATGTTCTAATCGCTCTAATAGGATATTATGGTCAACAGTATCAAATGCTGCACTAAGGTCTAGCAGGACAAGCACAGAGATGAGTCCACTGTCAGAGGCCATAAGAAGATAATTTGTAACCTTCACTAAAGCTGTTTCTGTGCTGTGATGAGCTCTGAAACCTGACTGAAACTCTCCAAATACGCCGTTCTTCTGCAGGTGATCTGTTAGCTGTTTGACAACTACTCTTTCAAGGATTTCTGATATGAAAGGAAGGTTGGAGATTGGCCTATAATTAGCTAAGACTGCTGGGTCTAGAGATGGTTTTTTATGTAAAGGTTTAACTACTGCCAGCTTGAAGGCATGTAGCACAGCCGATTATTAGAGATAGGTTGATCATATTTAAGATTGAAGCATTAATTAATGGCAGGACTTCTTTGAGCAATTTTGTAGGAATGGGGTCTAAAAGACATGTTGATGGTTTGAAGGAAGTAATTATTGAAGTTAACTCAGAAAGATCAATTGGAGAAAAATAGTCTAATGAATATCAATACTACTAAAAGTAGCTGTAGATAATATTACATCTGTGAGATGATTACTGGAAATTCTTTCTCTAATTATAAAAAAATTTATTTGTGAAGAAGTTCATGAAGTCATTACATCTCACGAAAAGTCAAAGCACTTTTGCAAATATGTGATGTCTTGATAAACCGAGCAGATATTTGAAGTTTACACTAGGGCTGCACGATTAATCATTAGAAAATCGTGATCTCAATTCATACTTATGTGCGATCTCATTTCCAAATGACAACGATAAAATTTTTTTTAAAAAAGATGACGATTGTACCGCATTTTGATCCGGGAAGTAATCTGCATGAAAACAAGTGCTCACTCTTCCTGCTCAACAAATGACAAGGGCGGAGCCTTATACCACGTGATACAGAAGCTGGCTGCAAAAATTAGCAGGGAAAAAACAACGGAGTGCACGTCAGGGATGACGAGAAAGTGACTGGAGAAAATCCGTCCCGGTCAACCACCCAAACATCAATAACGGGAACCTTATACAGCGCTTCCCTATACCCGTCGAACTCCCACAGGCACAAGAAATTACGGACGCTATTACTTATCACCTGACCAAAGATATGGCTCCCACTGTACACTGTGCAAAACGAGGGATTTAGGAAAATGATCTAAATCATTTTCCTAAATGACAAACGCTACGCAGTGCCGTACCGCAACTATTTTTCTATTGTTGCACTACCTACTCAATACACGCAGTGTCGAGCAACGGTGGAGACGGAATTTCAAGCAGTACAACATTTTGCGGCAACGACAAAATGTGAGACATTTGTTGTTTTTATGTTTATTTATTGTTTTTATGTTCAGTCTCAACTGTTACGAAGTTGATGTGCAGTTAATAAGTGCAATAAATATTTATACTGGAAAAGAAAATCGTGAGAGAATCGTGATCTCAATTCTAAGCAAAAAAATTGTGATTCTCATTTTATGCAAAATCGTGCAGCCCTAGTTTACACAGCTACATTCTCGCCTGAAAATATCTTAAAAGTTTATTTTGTGACCCAGAAAGCACAATAAGAGTAATATTAAAACTAAATAGCTGCCGCCATTGTTGGAAACTGGAATTGGCTGGGGCATGCTATGAATTCGGGGATAGGTTGAGCCACAAATGATACACCCAACCCATCCTTCAAATTCGGGGAAATGAAGGACGCATTTGTCTGCTGCGTTTGGAGCAACCTTAGAATTGGGACAGCCTTCATCGCCTGGCTGTAACGTAATCGGTCTACAAATGCGGCATCCAAAGGATAATTTAACACTTACTAATGCTAATTAGGTGTTAAGAGTTTATATATTAATTCTCAAAGAGTATTTTAGTTTAACTACATAAGAGTTATCTTCTAATTAATTCTAAAAAGTGGAAATTTTACTGTTCTGAACTTCTAGAATTTCCTTTGGAAATAAACATTTATTAAAAAGATGCAATGGTTTTTGAAAAACATTTATTCTGAACTGTGCACCACAATTTCAAAACATTTTCTGAAAGATGTAACAGTGTACATGTTCTCACTTTCAATAGAATTTTGTTTATCAAAAGGTCTGGCATAGGTGAGCTGGTACATGCAAATAACAGCATTCTCATCACTTATTTCTTCAATACAATATGCATGTCCTTCATTCATCACTTTGTGGAACTTCAACGCACTTCTGCTGTCCCTCATATTCCACCTTCATATATTCACAGCATATTCTGTGTCGAGATTTATTAAAAATTAGTTGACACTAATTAATTGCACAAATAATCCGGTAATCAATTGCAGCATAGTAAAAAAAAATAAAATCCTTTTTGAGCCATTACTTGTGTAAAGTATTTTCCTAAAAGACAAGGACATAGACAACAATACTGAACTAAATTTAAAACCTCAGCCTTTTTTATTTTTACCTAAACTGTGTGCACAAAACTCTGGAGGGATCTAAATGCTAACGTAGAACCCAGTCAGGACATCTGCTACTGCTGTTTGCTAGTTTTTTTTATGGGAGATCGTTTTCAGGCTTCAAGTAGCACCATTATACCAACATTTCACATTCTAGACATTGCTTTAGGTGTATTTAAGTTGACCAAAAATTTGACTGAAAATTCACATGCAACCTTTTTTTCAAGGCTGTGGTATTTGCCCGCAAACAATACCTTTCAGCTAGCTAGAACAGAATATTGTGCTATCACCGAGCAACATGGCTAATGCCTTTCACACAGCTTTGTCTCAACTCCAAAGAGCCACAGAAGTAAAAGCTCATAATAATAATTGAAACAATCTTTGAAAAAATGACTTACCAAGCATGGCAAACAACTCAAATATGTAGAGCAAAATGTTCTGAAACGGCTTCACTTCAGCTTCAGTACAGCACTTTGGTCAGCCTTGGTTGTTTTTAAATGTGCTTTATAAATAAACTTGACTTGACTTGACTTGACTTGACTTCGATTGGATCCTATGATGCTGGCGGCGGAGTCTGTGAATTTACTCTATTGGTGTCATAGCCCCTCTAGGAGTTTGGATTTAAGAGGTCAAGAGTTAATGTTTCCATTGTAACACCTCCAGATTTGACAGAGAAACACTCATTTTTAACACTCGGTTTTAAATACTATCATTTTACACCTCAGCGTTACATTAAAAGAATGCGACTCTACTTAGAGTAAAATTAACTCTACTTTTGCCTAGTTCTGCCATAGGTTTCTTCATGTTAAAATGGAGTTTTTCCTTCCCAGTGTCACCAAAGCGCTTGCTCATAAAGTGGTCATCTGATTGTTGGGGTTTCTCTGTATTATTGTAGGGCGATATGGCAGCCTCGCTTCTGTCAGTCTGCCCCAGGGCAGCTGTGGCTACAACTGTAGGTCGCCTCCACCAGTGTGTGAATGTGAGAGTGAATGAATAGTGGAATTGTACAGCACTTTGAGGTTCTCGAAAAGGGCTATATAAATGCAATCCATTATTATTATTATTATTTATCTGACAATGTAAAATTTTCAATTTTAAGAACATGAAAACATATAATAGCCATTTTTCCCCATTTTTAATATTATTTCCAGAAGTGTGCCCCTAGTTAGAAAGCGTAGTGATGCAGTGAATTTAGAGTTATTTTATCATAGCTTTATTTATCTGGACAGTGCTAGTTGAAAATGCCAGACCGAACAAGACAAGAGCTCAGCTTTAGAGACATGATGTTCAGGATTTGAAAGATTAAAATTCTTAAACCCATCTTCCTGCAGTGGAATGGCTGTTTATCTAGGTATGCTAAATCAAATGGCAACATGCTTGAATGGTCTGTTGCAAAAGACTGAGCTTGATTGACTCTGACCCCTAGCTTTTTTACATGGGCAACCTGTCAATTTGTCCAGTCATTGATAAGAGGCAGAAAATCTGCCCTCACTAAGAAAGGCAGCATCACTCCCTATTTTCGCTGAGCCTTATAAACTGTCAGTAGATAGTGGGATTTCAAATGACTGCTGCTTATCTGAGCAAGCTCCAGTCCATTTGCCAAGGGAGGAATTGGTTATACAGCAACTGCATTACTGCTAGTAATTCCGCACCCTATACTCAGACCTCAGGTTCATTTCACGTCAGAGGTGTTTACCTTTTATTATGTCCCAAAGAAGGTTGTGTAAAAATCACGATGTGTGCTGTTGGTATGAATCAGTGTATCTATAACTAAAAGGAAAACTTGTAGATATACTTTTATGATCAATTGCTTATTAAGAGTGGAATGAAAACTTTCCAAAGCATGTAAACATGTAAGCCAAAACAACTTTTTCTGTTGTGTATATATATATATATATATATATATATATATATATATATATATATACACAAAAGATACAAATCATTGCACTTACATCAAACTTCATTAAATTAAAGTAGGCTTTTCCCCTCTATTCCCTTGCGTGTTGTGCAGATCAAAAAGAACTTAAAAGTATGGCATATTGTGGATATGTCAGGGTGTAAATCAAACCTTTTCATCCATCCATCCATCTTCTTCCGCTTTATCCCGGGCCGGGTCGCGGGGGCAGCAGCCTAAGCAGAGATGCCCAGACCTCCCTCTCCCCAGCCACCTCCTCCAGCTTATCCGGGGGAACACCAAGGTGTACCCAGGCCAGCCGAGAGATGTAATCTCTCCAGCGTGTCCTGGGTCTGCCCCGGGGCCTCCTCCCCGTGGTACATGCCACCCAGGAGGTGCCCAGGAGGCATCTTTGTCAGATGCCCGAACCACCCCAGCTGGCTCCTTTCGATGTGGAGGAGCAGAGGCTCTACTCTGAGCCCCTCCCGGATGGCCAAACTTCTCACCTTATCTATAAGGGAGAAGCCAACCACCCTTCGGAGGAAGCTCATTTCCGCCGCTTGTATTCACGATCTCGTTCTTTCGGTCACTACCCACAGCTCGTGGCCATAGGTGAGGGTAGGGACGTAGATCGACCGGTAAATTGAGAGCTTCGCTTTTACACTCAGGTCCCTCTTCACCACGACGGACTGGTGCAGCGTCCGCATCACTGCAGCCGTAGCACCAATCCATCTGTCGATCTCCGGCTCCCTTCTCCCATCACTCGCGAACAAGCACTCCACCCTTTTCTGGCTGAGAACCATGCCCTCAGATTTGGAGGTGCTGATCCTCATTCCCACTGCTTCACACTCGGCTGCGAACCGTTCCAGTGCGAGCTGGAGGCCTTCACTCGATGAAGCCAACAGAACCACATCATCCACGAAAAGCAGAGATAAGATTCTGAGGCCACCGAAGTGAAAGCCCTCCGCCACTTGGCTGCGCCTAGAAATCCTGTCCATAAAAATTAGGAACAGAATCGGTGACAAAGGGCAGCCCTGGCGGAGCCATTCACCCACCGGGAACGAGTCCGACTTATTACCAGCAATGCGAACCAAGCTCTTGCAACGGTTATAAAGGGATCGAATGGCCCGTAGCAATGGGCCAGACCAATGTTCCCTCTAAGCTGCGCACGTGCGCAATTGCGCACTGCGGGCACAGTCTCTGCACACAGAAATTCTGCCTTGCGCACAAAAAAAATCTAACCTGAATTGAAATTAAAATTAATACTTAACCCTTTAAGACCTACCGTAGAACCAAGTTCGCCAGAGCTTATATCATATTTTTACATACTGTGGAGCCATTTTTGGGAGCATTTCAAGTTGCTATACATCAATACAACCATTATAGCCCAGATTTTAATAATATGTATTCATTAAGTGCATAGTAATTACATAAATTGCAAAAAAGTGCAATAAACTACAAAAAAATTGAAAATCGTTTTTGCTTTTTTAACATATATTTGTAGTTAGAGAAATTTAAGAGGCTTATCCCTCAAAACTGTAAATACAAAAAAGTTGCACAAAATAGTTTCCCACCACAGGAAATTTATTTTGAGTGTCTTCATAGTTTTATTTTTGAAATACACCAATTTTTATACACTGCAGGAAAAACGAAAATAAATATTATACTGCAAATTTGCAAAAAAGCAGCATATGCATCAAAATAAACTATTTCCAGCAGTGCAATATGAGTCCTAAGCATCCCAGAAACGACACAGAAAGTCATAAAGTCAAAGATAACTTTTAAAAAGACGACTATAGGCCCTGAGGCCCTGATAGTAAAAAAGACTACATTTCCGTGAAAATGACGCCACTTCCGGTTTCGGGCAGGTAATGGCGGAAATGCAAAAGTTCGCGCTGACGTCTATTCCAACGTAGGAAGTGTTATGACCAGCTGATTGGATCGGTAAAGCGTGTTTCTGGAATATTATGTTTTTGTTCCTGCAAGCGCTTTTTATGCAGTTTTTGCAAAGCTTTATGCGGAAGGAAACCGTGACCTAGGACAAGCTGATGGCATAAGATGTAAGTACAACTCCTCCGGTTTCATATGCAAAAAAAATTTTTGCGCTAGCTAACGTGGTTGCAGTGCTACCGGGATTTAAAAATAGTTAAAATATGCTTCCATATATGAACGATGCCACTTTATCCCATAGTCCACCCAATAATCCGTATATGCGCAGCCAATCAACGTCGTTGACAGGCTATAACAGCGTCCTTATGTGCCGACACCGGTGTTTTAGCTGGCAAACCGGCGTGGCTGATGTGGAGTGAAACCACATTAATGACAACGTGTACAACCATTGGAGATGTGAGCAGGACAGACGGAACAATTGACGGAAAAATTGGGGACTTTATACCAGTTTTTAAATTGTGTTGATAGGCCACGTAAAACCAGAGTTATGATAAAAAAAATATGCAATGTTTGGTTTTCTTCCTGAATACTGTCGTTGTTTAAATTTACTGCGGGAAGAAATGGTTAAATCGGCGTTTTATAAGAAAAAAGGCTGTGAGCAAAAATAAACCCCACCCCCCTCTCCCTTTCCTATTCGTCCAAAAAAGTACCATGTCGACCAATCAAAAAATGATATGACAACGTGGCATCTAGTTGTTAAGAAACGGGGGAAGTTTTAGGAGTGACGGCGGTGCTTTGAGATGTGAGAGATTTGCGACGTTAAGCGCAAATCTTGTGTCGTTAGTGTGTAGTGTAGTCAATAGTTTTGTTGTGTGTGTCAGAACAATTAGGCGACTGTTACAGGTGTTACAGGAGTGATACATCTCCTGTTGTCAGGCCTGCAGGTATCAGGCTGTTGTTCTCCTTTATCTCATAGTGGACAGAAATAATTTTTTGGAGTGACACAAATAATTTGTGTGGCATCAGATTTGATGCAGAACAGCTGATTGTTCTGTAAATAGTTTGAAATGTTTATTTAAAAATGCCTTGGCTGCATTAAAAAAAAAATAGCTGCAAAAAACTTTGTTTGCCAAACTGAGTTACTTTTTTGAAGAAGTAACTATATAATTAATTGCCCAGCATTGGTCATTATATACTGTATTTTGGAGACAGAGAGTTACAGGACTCTCTCCCAGACCACAGACTCATAATACAAGTCAGAGCTTTATAAAAAAAACTTTTAAAAAAAGAAAGTTGTTTTTTCTAAACTGGAGTGTGATCCCCCTGTAGTTGGAACACACCCTCCGGTCCCCCTTAAAGATGGGGACCACCACCCCGGTCTGCTAGTCCAGGGGTACTGCCCCTGACCTCCACGCAACATTGTAGAGGCATATCAGCCAGGACAGAGCCTTCAGGAACTCGGGGCGGACACCAGGGGCTCTGCCACCAAGGAGTTGTTTAAATGCCTCAGTGACCTCGCTCCCGGAAACTGGCGGGTCATCCCCAGACTCTGCTTCCTCCTCGGATGACGTGTCAGTGGGATTAAGGGGGTCCTCGAAGTATTCCTTCCACCGCCTGACAATTTTCTCAGTCTAAGTCAGCAGCGCTCCGCCAGCACTATACACAGTGCAGGTATAGCACCGCTTTCCCCTCCTGAGACGCCTGACGGTTTGCCAGAATCTCTTTGCGGCAGTCCGAAAGTCTTTTTCCATGGCTTCTCTGAACTCCTCCCACACCCAAATTTTTGCTTCAGCCACTGCCCAAGCCGCATTCCGCTTGGCCTGTCGATACCTGTTGGCTGCCTCTGGAGTCCCACAGGCTAACCAAGCCTGATAGGACTCCTTCTTCAGCCTGGTGGCTTCCTTCACCTCTGGTGTCCACCATTTGGTTCGGGGATTACCACCACGGCAGGTACCAACCACCTTGCGGCCGCAGCTCAATGCAGCAGCTTCGGCAATGGAGACGCTGAACATGGTCCATTCGGACTCAATGTCCCCAGTCTCCCTCAGAATGCTGTTGAAGCTCTGCCGGAGGTGTGCGTTGAAGATCTCGCGGACTGAGGCCTCTGCTAGATGTTCCCAGCACACCCTCACTAGGTGTTTAGGTGCACCGGGTCTGTCCAGCGTCCTCCCCCGCCACCTGATCCAACTCACCACCAGGTGGTGATCAGTTGACAGCTCAGCCCCTCTCTTTACCCAAGTGTCAGGGGCTGATCTAGAAGAGTGGCAGGGGGTGGCAAGTGCCACCCTAAAATGATCCCTTGCTACCCCAAGTGCCACCCTAGTTTTGCATATAATGGATTGGATTTATATCCATTGTAAAGCGCTTTTCAAGGTACCCAAAGCGCTTTACAATGCCACTATTCATTCACTCTCGCACTCACACACTGGTGGAGGCAACCTACAGTTGTAGCCACAGCTGCCCTGGGGCAGACTGACAGAGGCGAGGCTGCCATATCGCGCCATCGGCCCCTCTGGCCAACACCAGTAGGCGATAGGGTAAAGTGTCTTGCCCAAGGACACAATGACCAGGACAGAAAGCCCGGGGATCGAACCAGTGACCTTCCGGTTACAGATGCGCTTCCCAACCCCCTGAGCCATGGTTCGCAGCCGAGCCACAGTCGCCCATATGACAGTGTTGTTTATTAAAATAAGATGGCATTAACACTTTGAGCGTAGTTACAGTCAACAGTGAATATAAATGCTAAAACTGAAAATATTGCATAGTGTTCACCCCTCACCATTAACAAATGGCTCAGCCCATGGCGCAGACCAGCTTTTTTCTTGTTTTCAGTAGCAAGCGATGCTTATGATTGTGCCAGAGCACATTTTGAACAACACCATGGGAATTTCAGATTTTACACAGGTGTTTGGATGTTACACTCTGGAAATGGAAGGAATGTGAGTGTTATTAACCCTCTGTGGTCCACGGACACGCTGCACCTCCAAATCACATGACTGATGTAAGCTGACATAGCAACAAGCTGCAGCCACGCTCAGTCGCTATTTCAGCCCACACTGAAAGTTCGGACTTCAAAGTTTTTAAATTTTAATTACAGGCCAGTAGATCCAGAGTTATGATAATATATATAAGCCACGCTTTTTTCTAAATACTGTCGTCATGTTTTGTGTGTGTGTGTGTGTGTTTTTAAGTGTTTTCTAAGGACAGCGCAAAAACAGTAAAAGAAAAAAAGTCACCGCTTTCCTATCGATGGAAAACTGTACCATGTCGACCAATTAAAAAAAAATGTCAACACGTAGGATTTGGTTGTTTAGGAAGAGGGGAGAGTTTTGGGAGTGACGGTAACGGCAGCAAGACAGAGCGAGCGAGTGAGAGAGAGAGAGAGAGAGAGTTTTTAGATGTGGGAGATTTGTGACGTTTAGTGTGGAGTGTATACTTAGTGTGTGGTGTAGTCGTTGTTTTGTTTTGTGTGTCAGTGAGGGCACTAATGAATGTCACTAAGGCACATTTGCAACGTAAACACTGAGTATAAAACCAGCGGAGTGATACACCTCCTGTTGTCAGGCCTGCAGGTTTATCCCTGTGCTGTTCTCCTCTGTCTTTTGGTGGAAAAGCTTTTTTTTACTGGCACACATCATTTGTGGGGCATGTTAATGCGACACCTGATTTTTCTCTCATTTTAGTTTTAGTAATATTTTTAAATTCTTATACAAAATGAAAAAAACGTGTATTGTCGTGTGTATTGGCTGCATTTTTAGATAAATAGTTGTAGTTTACAAAATGTACAATTTATATTTGCAGTTCAAGTTATAAAAATTTACTCAACATGTCTGTGGTTTTTTTTACAGTAAAAAATACTACTAGGATTTTAAGTTTCAGATCAGTAATACTAATGCAGTATGTCAGTGAAAAAAACAAACTAAATTCAGTTGAGCTGAAAAGATACCAAACAAGGCAAGGGGAAAAAAATAAAATGAAACAATCTGAGGGTGAAATACAAACGTAAACTCAAAAGGAGTCAAAAATGGCCGATTGTATTTCAGACCTCATTGGGTTCATCCAACAAATCATGAAAAATTAGGATTAAATTTTTGTTCATGACAGTGCAGATTCCTGACATTTTGTGTAATTTAAGCTGTAACAATGTGACTGTTTTCTAACAAAAAACAGTGTGAAACTTAAGTTAGACCTGTGTTTGTAAATGAACCGCCCGTTGTTGTGTAATATTCTGGATTTTATACTTATTGGGCTACATATTTATTTATTATACAGGCTATACAGTACATAAAATCAAAAATCACATGTTTTATGTAACTAAAGTGTTTAATTATGTGGGCTACAGACAATAATTAAGTTATAGACTATATTTATATTAAAAATGTGTATACTTACTGCATTTGAATCATTACCTGCATATGTGTTTGAAAAAAAAAAGGCTTTGATTTTGCCACCCCATTTGATTTCTTTGCCACCCTCATGCCACCCTAAGAAAATTTCTCTAGATCCGCCCCTGCCAAGTGTCCAGAACATATGGTCGCCGGTCTGGTGATACGATTACAAAATCGATCATCGACCTGCGGCCTAGAGCGTCCTGGTGCCACGTGCACTTATGGACACGCTTATGTTCGAACAAGGTGTTTGCTATGGCCAAACTGTGATTTGCACAGAAGTCCAATAACAAAACACCGCTCGGGTTCAGATCAGGGAGGCCGTTCCTCCCAATCACGCCCCTCCAGGTCTCGCTGTCGTTACCCACGTGAGCATTGAAGTCTCCCAGTAGGACAACAGAGTCTCCAGGTGGAGCACCTTCCAGCACCCCACCCAGGGACTCTAAGAAGGCTGGGTACTCTGAACTGCCACTTGGCGCATAAGCGCAGATGACAGTCAGGACCCGTTCCCCGACCCTAAGGCGCAGGGAACAAACCCTCTCATCCACCAGGAAAAACCCCAACGTACCGGCAGCAAGCCGAGGGGATATTAGAATACCCACCCCTCTCACCAGGGACAACTCCAGACGGACACAGAGTCCAGCCCCTCTCCAGGAGACTGGTTCCAGAGCCCAAGCCATGCGGAGAGGTGAGCCTGACTATATCTAGCCGGTACCTCTCAACGTCACTGTCATGGTCTGCGGTGGGTGGCTGGAATTTCCATAAGGCTCCTGAACTGACCTGGGATCCGTCCCTGGGCAGGGCCAACTCCAGCTCCTGCACACCTGGAGCCTATTGCAGGCAATCAAGCCAGAGGGATTTAAACCACACGTTGATGTTCATTCACTGCCAGTTCGTCATCAACACATATTGGTAACAGGCCTTATACTTCAAGTTCTTGCTGTGATCCATCTTGTTAACAAGACTCTCTTGTGCTGCAGTTGCTGTATTCACCTTGGCTCACGCTCCACCTCCGGACTCAGGATACCAAGCAATCATTTTGAAAATCTCTCTGTGCCTCACCTGCCTGCCCTCCTGCCATCACACTCCATCTGAAGCCCCGGATCTCAGGTCAGCCTTTCCACGCCACTCAGCCTCCCCTGGATTCTCATCACCCCCCTCTCAACACTCCATGTCCCCTGCTGCAAGTAAGAATTGCTACTCTTACAACTGGCCACTTCAGAGCTGCCTCCACTACCTCCCTAACTCCTCTATCTTCTCTCTTCAGTGTGACTGTTCCCTGCTCAGCTCCACTCTGCATCTCAGGCCTCATTCCCTCGCCCTAGCCACGTTCCCCAGGCCACGCCTCGTCAAACTCCACGTCTTATTGTTTTTTTGTCTTTGCTACGTTTTCTTTTTTTGCACTTAAGCCTAATAAATTGTTACATCATCTTCTGTCTCTGCTCTGGGTTTCTGCACCTGAGTCCTGTTCAGTACAGGCCACTTGGCCCCGTGACAGTCACGCACTATCTCAGGCTCCTTCCCCACCAGAGAGGTGACACATTCCATGTCCCGATTGCCAGTCTTGGCAGCTGGGGATCAGTCCACCAGGGCCTCCGCTCCTGGCCGCCGCCCGGCACACAATGCACCGACCCCTATGGCGCTGCCCATGGGAGGATGGGCCCATGTCCCCTTTTCAGGCTGTGCCCGGCCACCAGACGCTTGCCCTCGGGCACCCTCCCCAAGCCTGGGGAGGGTAAACTGTTCCCTCGATGTTTTCTTCATAAGGCTCTTGTGAATCGCTCTTTGTCTGGTCCCTCAAATCAAATCAAGCCTTTTTTTAAAAGTAAATTTTTAATAGTACAAATAATGGATCTTATGTTGTTTGAGTTTATTCAGGTCCTGATAACAATGTGGCTGCACTACACTACACTACAAATTTCAGATACTTACACAGACATTGTGTGAGTATCAGAAATAATTGTGAAAATATCCAGACAATTAAAGCAAAAGATTAAGATTTTTTTTTTTAAAACTATCGAGAAAATATGACAAAAGAAGCACTAAAATAGTAAAAAAAATGTGACAAACATAGAGAGTTGCTACAACAGCTCAAAAAATGGCGCCAATAGCCTGGTTGCTGCCATTCTTTTGCTTTTGAATATAAAACCAGTCATGGTCCGATCATTTTGTTAATCTGACTATTTTGTAAATAACCAGTGCAGAGCATCTGTTGTATGGTGTTTGTTGGCATTGTAGTACTGAATCATTGTTGGTTTTTTGGTTAAATAAAATTTGAGGATGTTGTTCTTCAGGTTCTGTCTTTGCTGTTAGCTTTCATAGTAAATTCAAATTTGTGTTCATTGTCTGGTTTTTGTCCTTAACCTATACTGTGTAAATCTTTCCAGTGTGTCGCAGGGTTAACACTTAAAGACAAACGACCAGCAGCACGGTGGTGCAGTGATTGTTGCTGTTATCTCACAGCAAGAAGGTCCAGAGTTCAATTGCATCTCTTCACCAGGGCCTTTCTGTGTGGAGCTTGCATGTTCTTGCATTGGTTCTCTCCTGGTACTCCCTAAAACATACAGTTAGTGGGGTTAGGTTAATTGGTCATGCCTGCAGGTATAAGTGCATATGTTTGTCTATCTATTTATTTATTTTTTGTTAAAAATAATCAAATGACTGAAATTTGTTAATTACTGAATGAATTAATGTTACAGTGGCTTTCATTATGGGTTAATCTTGAAAGCTCAATTAATTTTGAGGATTTTAAAATCAGTCATTTTAAATCATTAGCCTTTACCAGTATTATTTGGGAAATATAGCCTTTTACAGTACCTTGTACAGTTTGAAGCAATAAATTGTTTATAAAAAAGAACAAGTGGAATAACAGTATAATACCATACTGGTAGCATAGTAAATCTTTTGTCTCAAGTAATATTCTGAAGTAAATACTTTTGCCATTTTCAAGCAAAAACACACCTCCATCGGCACAGCACATAGACAGTTACAGCACCTACTAATCAAATTTTCAGGTCCTGAAGCCCACAATTTCTCAGCAATTAGTTTAACACCTTCCACCAAGGCATTCTGCTGTGTGTGAAGGAATGAGCACATTGGCTGAAAGTTTATGCTTGCCAAATTAAGGAGAAGAAAAGTGCCACTTGTTCTAATCAACATACTAAAGCCCAAAACTCTGAAACAACTGACAGAAGTATTGTTGCATTTTGCATATGGCCCTGTTTCATGTCCAGAAATGAACAAAAACAGAGTTCAAAACAAAAAATCCCAGCAGCAGGGGTCCAAAACAAAACAGAGGAGCTGGGTCAAACAATGTCCAAAAGCAGTTCTGGGGGCCGACCCGGAGATCAACAGCACCGTAATGGAAAACGGACCTGGTCCAGAGACCCACTGCTTGGAAGGCGGTGGCAGTACAGCAGGCGTGGATGTGACCCGAGGCTCATGGACGGCTTGGCACGTGGCTGGTGCACAGAAATAGACAAGGTAGGACCAGATGAGTAAGGACCAGATAGGGCAGGACCAGGCGAGGCAGGACCAGATGGCGCAAGACCAGACAGCGGGGTGGTTGTTGCAGATGGTTGAGCAGGTGGTTGCGCTGCACGCAATGGCATGGAAGCCACAGGTGGTGGCGCTGCAGGTGACGGCGCTGCAGGTGACGGCGTAGAAGTCGCAGATGGAGCAGATGGTGGCTGAACCAGCTCATCAGAGCCATCAGTGGACACAAGGAGGTGCTAGAGGGGCTCACCAAAGCCCTTAGTGGAGACAGACGTTAGCGGCTACCACACCAACGTCTGGAGATGTGGGAGTTGTAGGTGACTGAGCAGGTGACTGAGGCGGTTCCTCTGCCACTCCCACCTGAGGAACTGAAATGGATGCAGGGGAGACCTGGGTCCGAGCTGCTCTGGGAGCAGGAGCAGGAAGAGGAAAGAGAAGCTCAGGAGCAATGACAGGAACAGTCTCAAAAGATACAAAATCAAAAACTGTCTGTTGAGGTGCAGCAAAGAGGAGAAACCATCATGAGAGGATAGGCCCCTTGGGAACAGCACCAAGCAGGACAGACAAGATGTGCAAAGCGTAGTGTGCTTGGCCAAATGCATCATTCAGTCAGAGCTTCCTCATCTACTGTCCATCTACACCAAGCCGTGCAAGACTAAAGCCAGGAAGATTATGATGGACCTCTCCGTTCCCAACAATGGACTCCCCCTCCCCACTGCTGAGGTCTCCCTAAAGCCAAAACAGAGAGAATGATGAGGAGTTTCTTCCCCTAGGCTATTTGAATACTAAACCAGGTGTGACGTCACCACACGCATTCTGGTTTTTGCATACTTCTTATAATTTACAATTTCTTCTTATTCATAAATTATTTTGTAAACTGTTATTTGCACATTTTTATTGTAAATTTCTAAGTTAAAATCTGTAAATTTTGTAGTAATCTATAAATCTGTAAATCTTACTGTCAATTCTTAGTGTCATATAAGCATTTCACCACATGTCATACTGTGTGTGTGACAAATAAAATTTGAATTTGATTTGCACAGTATGTACCACCGGCAGGCAGAGGAAGTGGCTGACATCCAGAGGTCCTACCAGTGGCTGGACAAAACCGGCCTGAAAGACAGCAGAGAAGCACTAATCATGGCAGCACAAGAACAAGATCCATAAAGGCTGGGGTCTATCACACCAGGTGAGACGCCGGTTGCAGGCTGCGTAAAGACGCCCCTTCCATCACATAAAAGCAGAGTGCATGCCGCCAGCAGGCAGAGCATCCATGGAATGGATGGCATTGTATACAGAAACATCTGGGCCGAATTTGGCCTGGAAGTCCTGAGGTCAAAATGGGAGACGCCCCCTAGGGTGATCCTGTGGGACTTCCGGATACCTATGGACAAAATGGTGATGGCTAACCAACCGAATATAATAGTGATGGACAAGCAGAGGAAGACTGATGCAGTGATAGACACAGCAATCCTGAATGACAGCAACATCAGGAAGAAGGAACACGAGAAGCTAGAGAAGTACCAAGGGCTCAGAGAACAGCTTGAGAAGAGGGTGAGGGTAACAGTGCTCCCTGTGGTAACTGGAGCACTAGGTGCAGTGACCCCAAGCTAGGTGAGTGGCTCCAGCAGATTCCATGAACAACATCGGAGATCTCTGTCCAAGACAGCAGTCCTAGGAACAGCAAAGATACTGAGCAGGACCCTCAAGCTCTCAGGCCTCTGGTAAAGGCCTCTGGTATACATGTGTTAAAGCATGATGATGGTTTAATTTTAAAAGTACATGGCCAGGAAGAAAACATTATGATCTTTGTCAAATACAAACTTAACAACGACTTGAGAGACACATTGTGTAACATTAATCAAAAATGTTAGTAAAAAGTAATAAGTAACCTTTACTTATAAACATTACAATCGGCGCTAAAATAAGAAGCATATTCCCAGAATATTATATAAAACAGTCACTTCTCATAAAAAAGGGTGAAGAGGCAAGGCAGGAAAAGAGTTTTACTAGCCATGGAAGTTTGTATTTATGTGTTTTTAACTATGTGGACCTCGATCTTGAATAGCTCTGGCAATTAGCACTTAGAAGCTTAATAAGCAGTGGGTATACTATACTTGAAAAAAAGGGGGGGGGGGGGGGGTGGATAGAAAATGTAGAAAAAAGGTAGCAATGCAATAAAAACATCAAAAAAGGGACAAAGCGAAAGAAACCAAACCTAGACATTTGAAAAGTCTTACTTCATTTGGCTTATTATGAAAAAGTAAAAGCAAGAAGGGTATTTTCAAAGGACAGTGATCTTTGGAGGTAGTTGTCTCAAAGAATACAGACAGATTAAGGAAGAATTGTCAGCACAATCATATGAAGCCTCTCCAGGGAACATCACAGCAATATCTAAAGTTAGCATTATAACCTTAAACAACAATGTGGCTGTATAAGTTAAAGTAATACTGACAGCCAACTGCATGGCCATGTATTTGGAGAGCCATCCAACTCTTTCAAAGTGTCCTGAAAGCGCTTCACAGACCTACAATCACTTTATCCAAACTGCCTCAATATTTTACTGACAATCTGTAAGGAAAATCTATCATTACTCAAAAGGAGCAATTCATAAAACTCAACAGATTCTCTAGGCTAAATCACATCTCATCCTGAATTATGTGTAACCATAACCTATAAGATATAAACCTTACTCATCTTAAACCTCCTTTAGGTACAGTTCACAGGCATTGGAGAATAATATGCATTGTCTCAACATAAGCACATCCAATATCAATTGTCAAAAAATCTGATATTTTTATGCCTGTACATTAAATTTGCAGTCTGAGAATTTTTTCTCAGAATTGATTGTACACAGTAGCAGAAATTAAAATTACTTTAGTCATTAACTTTTGATACTCCTGAGAACTGTTTTCATTTTTTATTTAATTTAATTTTTCCACTTAATATTTCAATTTGCTTTTTAATTTGAGTTATTTTGATCATTTGGTTTCATTCAGGAACCAAACACATCTGATTAGCATTAGAAAAAAGTTCATCAGATGTGTAAAATATAAATTTTTCATGGTTCCATTTTCAAGTTATCAGGGTGACATTTTCACAAGCACTTACTGTACTTGCTTGGGTTGCTATCAGTTTACTACTGATTACAAAAGAGAGCATACTTCTGGGCTGCTAGAAAGTACAGGACATCTTCTAATACATATATCTATTGGAGTGATTATGACAGATAATGGCTATTTATTGGGCCAGGGACATTAAAAATACAGTCCTATTGACATGATTCAGTGCCATAGCTTGTATAACTCTTGTTTAACTATCTTGTGTAAATAGCTTATATACATTTTTTCATTTCACTTACATATGGCAACATTTCAGCAAAACCCAGACTGTTTACAACCTTGGATGTGTTTATGTTTTAGTTAATGGTAAATGTTAATTAGCAAATGTTTTTGTGGCAATATGCAAAATTAAGATGGTGACCCTGATAATATTAGCATTTAGCCCAAAGCACTGTAATAATAGCTGTAGGTGATTGTTGATAAATGGCAGAGTTTGCTATTCTATTTTAAAAAGGTCTCTGAAAGGTCACCAAAAAAAACAAGCAAAAAGAAAAACGAAACAAAAAACAGAACAATTATAAGAATTACATACCAAACAAACAAACAAAAGACAAACAAACAAATTCATTCACTCCCATTCATCCCATAAATTTGGATTTTTGTTTTCATGGTAGTGAAAGGATCAGTGCACAATGCCCAAGTTACCAAAAGGTCATACTCATTTACATGTGGTTCTTAGACAAATTTAATCAGCATAAAAAAAGCACAAAACTACATATATTGGACATGTATTGCCCAGGAGGAATGTAAACAAATCTGTTATCTATGAAGAGATTGATATAAATGTTCGTCAGTAATATAAAATGTACCAATGACATTTGCCATTAATTTGGTACCTATTGATAACATAAGTCATTGACTTACTTCCACCATTTCCATAGCTGCTTTATAAACTCTAACCATTTTTTTTTTTGGTCCGGTATACCTCCAACTGCCTGAACACCAAGACACATGCTGCTAGTTCTGCCTAATTTGAGTGTAATAACTGTGTAGCAATCCTTGGACCATTAACTTTGTATATGTATTTATTTTATACTGGAACTTGGCAAAGTCTCTCAATTCATTCACTATGTGAAACAAGCTGTTTTAGCTTCCTTCTTCCTCTCTTTAAGTCAGATTCAATTCAATTCAATTTTATTTATATAGCGCCAAATCACAACAAAAGTCGCCTCAAGGCGCTTCATAGATACAGAGAAAAACCCAACAATCATATGACCCCCTATGAGCAAGCACTTTGGCGACAGTGGGAAGGAAAAACTCCCTTTTAACAGGAAGAAACCTCCGGCAGAACCAGGCTCAGGGAGGGGCGGGGCCATCTGCTGCGACCGGTTGGGGTGAGAGAAGGAAGACAGGATAAAGACATGCTGTGGAAGAGAGACAGAGGTTAACCCTTTACAGCCGATCGGAGCGGGCACGCTCTGTTTTGCGTAACAATTTTTAAATCCCGGTAGCTCTGCAACCACGTAAGCTAGCGCAATAATTTTTTTTGCATATGAAACTGGAGGAGTTGTACTTACATCTGATGCCATCAGCTTGTCCTAGGTCACAGTTTCCTTCCACATATAGCTTTGCAAAAACTGCATAAAAATCACTTGCAGCAACAAAACATGATATTCCAGAAACACGCTTCGCCGATCCATCAGCTGTTTGTAACACTTCCTACGTCCATCAGCGCGAACTATCACATGACCGCATGACCTGCCCGAAACCGGAAGTGACGTCATTTTGCGGAAATGTAGTTTTTTACGATCGGGGCCTTATGAGCTTGTGTTTTACTTGTTATGTGTTTTAAAAAGTTATGTTTGAGTTTATGACTTTCTGTGTCGTTTCTGGGATGCTTAGGACTCCTATTGCACTGCTGGAAATAGTTTATTTTGATGCATATGCTGTTATTTTGCAAATTTGCACTATAATATTTATTTTCGTTTTTCCTGCAGTATATAAAAATTGGTGTATTTCAAAAAGAAAACTATGAAGACACTCAAAATAAATTTCCTGTGGTGGGAAACTAGTTTGTGTAACTTTTTTGTATTTACAGTTTTGAGGGATAAGCCTCTTAAATTTCTCTAACTAGAAATATATGTTAAAAAAACAAAAACGATTTTCAATTTTTTTGTAGCTTATAGCACTTTTTTGCAATTTATGTAATTACTATGCACCTAATGCAGACATATTATTAAAGTTTGGGCTATAATGGTTGTATTGATGTATAGCAACTTGAAATGCTCCCAAAAATGGCTCCACAGCATGTAAAAATATAATATAAGCTCTGGCAAACTTGGTTCTATGGTAGGTCTTAAAGGGTTAATAACAGATATGATTCAATGCAGAGAGGTCTATTAATACATAGTGAGTGAGAAAGGTGACTGGAAAGGAAAAACTCAATGCATCATGGGAATCCCCGGCAGCCTACGTCTATTGCAGCATAACTAAGGGAGGATTCAGGGTCACCTGGTCCAGCCCTAACTATATGCTTTAGCAAAAAGGAAATTTTTAAGTAGAGATAGTGTCTGTCTCCCGAATCCAAACTGGAAGCTGGTTCCACAGAAGAGGGTACAGATACATTGGGCATCTTGGATGTGTTGTTTCCAGCATCTGGAGAAAATGATGATAACATCCAAATACACACAACAGCTTTCAGATCCCCCACGGTTCTTTCCATTAGTCTCTGGAATGTCGCAGGTGGTTAAACTGGTAGAAACCCAAGGGGCAAATTAATGCAGTTATCTCCCGTACCTCATTTCCACCTGCCAATAGCCACTATTCAGGTCAAGTGAAGAAAGTACAGTAGACCAGTGGTTCCAAAAAGTGGTGGGCGTGTCCTCTGGGTGGGATGCAGAGCCAATGATGGGAATGATGGGAAACAGAATGCTTGGACACCGCTAGGATAATGGACAGGTTTTTGACGGGCTCCCACTCAAACGCAAAGCAGGAGATGAAGCATGAAACTGATGCTGTCCATATTAAATATTTGCAGATTTGATTACTGCTGTTAGTCTATTATTTGTCGAGTCTGTATATTTACTTAATTTTATGATGAATAGTTTTTTGGTGTTTTTTTTTTTCTTTTTCAAGTGGGTTAATTTTTTTCCATGTTTAGTTTCTTGGTGTTTTTTTGTTGTTGTTGGTTCGAGGTTCTCAGTTTGAGCTCTTTAAAATTTGTGCACCATTTATTCATGTAGTGGTTTGACCTATTTTTAGACTGAGGTAAACCCCCACTAAGGATTCATGTCTAACTTAGTCACATGACCCCCTGGGTTTTTCATCAGGTCATTAAATAAAATGCGATAAGGAAAAGAATAACCATGTCAACACAACAGTGGTTCATAACGGAAACAATAAATTAACAACTACTACAATTATCGGCAATTTGCAGAATTCTGTGAACTGGCCAATACCCTGCTTCATAAAAAAATATAACACATCCAAAAAACATTTATTAAAAAATTTTCATTTCACATAAGCAGCCAAAAAATGCATATTAATGCATTTCGATCTGTTAACAAAAGGAAACTGCAACACAGTGGTCCTTATCTGCAATTTTGAAGAATCTGTAACTCATAACAGCATAAATGTGAGCTTGTATGTTCTTTTGTTTTGTTCACTATTCAACCCCACAAACAAAAACAATAATGAAAGCAAGACACCACTGAGACCCTGCTCAGTGCACACAGAGTAGATGAAAGGAGGTTACTGTGTTCAGTGCCATGGTGTTCCACCACAGTTTGTCAGTGCAAATATAATGGAAACAATAACATGTTTGGAGAAGAGCCTACTCAATTGCACATGTTATTATGGGTTTGTGCAACAGTATGGCGCATCCTTTCAACACACTTACAGCGTCACGTTTTCTCTGTAATTGTCTCTCTGTTAATGCCACTCCCCAAGGGTTTGTGATGAGAGACTGAGGCCAGATGAATGGTTTATATTTGTCTCCTCATTGGCTTTTGATAAAGACAACAAATCCATCCTCTGAGGTTTTTCCTCATCTTAGTTACAGTCAACTAACACTGGAAGACACATTGCATTACATTACATCCTTAGTAATAACATTTAGTGCAAACAAATTGGCCCTGAAGTAAAATGTGCAACTCAGGAAGAATTAGAGCTCTAAAAGCAGTTTTCACTTTAAACAAATTTGCTTATTTTATATTTGATTCACGGGAAAGGCTAAAAACTATTTTAATGTTGTTAAATCAGTGGGGGAAAAAACTTTCAAGGTTGATTAATTTTTAAAATAGTTCAGCCTTTTGATAGAATTATTTAAAATAAAGGTTTCATATTGAACTTTTTATGCATTTGAAGACATAAGGAAGATATCTTGATTTCAGGAAGGACCTGCTCAGCCCTGTAAGAAAATGGGACAAGAAGATAATGAATATTGAATGACCATATCTACTTCAAGCAGCCATCTCCGTTCACCAAATCCCATCAGCACACAAATCATCTGTGTGGTTATGCTGAGTTAATTAAGATCTAGTGTGTGGAATTAATCGACTCATGCCATTGCAAACGTCTTCAATCGCTGAACCTGTCCTGTTTTTTTGCTTTTTTCTGTGAGAAGGAATAAAGCTGATAATATATTATTAAAATACACTCATTTATTTTCCTTTTAGAAAAGCTAAATTCATAAGTCAGCGGCAGACAGGGAAGGCTTTAGTTTAGTTCAAAACAAACCAATAGGAATACCAAGTGAAGATAGCAAGATCCACTGTGTACTTCTGAGTCACTGTTTCCGTGTGTGGAATATCATTTGGGCTTTTATCTGGGGAAATACTGTACCCTCTCAGTCTTTCTGGACTTCCACAGATAAGAAAAATAAGTAAGATTACACCTCGTTTTTCTTCTCAATGCCAACATTTTCTTTTCCATTGCCGGTTGTAATTGTGCCCTCCAGACATTTATACAGTTAGTTCAAGAAATGGGCTAGACAGAGCAAGCACTCTTGGTGGAACCAAATGCCCCATTGAGGCATTTTCTGATGCTGCTGTGACACATGCTGGAAAGCAATCACCTTTTACTCAGTTAAGTGAATTAACCAGGAAATGTGTAAAAAAGGGGGAAAAAGCAGGAGTATCATCTCGGTTATCAGAGGAAGCCTCAATTTCTGCACAATGGCTTAATCTCTTTCATTGTTGCTGAGTGATAATTTATCATTTTTCCAGTCTGAAAACACAATTATCCATGTAGGAAACAAATTCTGCAACTCTGCACAGTCCTTGAGGAAAAACTATATGACAGAGAGATGCAGAAAGTGAAATCACAAAAGATGAATCATGTCAGCATATTTGTGGTCTTAGTTATGTCACAGCTTTCCCTGTGTATGTGTGTGTGTCAGTGACTAAACTCGTGTCTAAAAAGAAGCCACTGCGTGAGCAGCACTTTAGCAGAGCAGCAGCAGCAGCTGTGGAGCTCCATCTGTGTCTACACAGGAGGCATTCAGGCACAGTATTGAGCTGTAGGTTACCTGTGCTATGGAAGTGCTCAAACATCAACATGCAGTTACTGTTGTATGATTATGTGCTCAAAGAAAATCGACTTAAAGCTTAAAAATAAAGCTTAGTCCTTTTTTAGAGCCTGAATAAAACGCAAGCTGTTATTATGCCTGTCAAGTCAACTGGACTGACTGAGGTAGGTGTATGTTGGTTGAGTCAGATGTGTGTGATACAGTTAGGTATACAGATACCAGCATGACCTCTCAACTTATATTCCATAAAGGCATAAACATGCAGTGAAATACAAATAGTTGTAGATATTTACATACATCCTGTCTGACAAATAATTAAAGTTGTATGGCAACAGAGTTGCCATATATAGAGTTTGGTGCTTCTTAAGGATCCTTCCCATGGATATAGTTTCTAGACAGTGCAACAACCATTGCAAGAGTATTCTCTACATTCTGTCCATGACATTTGCTTTGACCAGCTCTATTGTACTTCATGTCCATTGCAACAGGGTGTCTAATCAAGGAGCTCCACAAAAAGGGGGGAGGTTGTTCAGACAATGCAGCACAAAATGATTTATGGAAAAGTGACCCAAATTTACTTCCTATTTGTTTCTATATAGAAAATGATAAGGTGTCAAATTTTTGGTGAATGCTGGTGAAACACTACTTTTTCATTCGCAGGTTGTCAGTTTTTGACATTTAGTTAATTCCATTGGTATCTCGTGAGTATGCTAAGATGTCCTTATTGTCCATGTCACATTTAGCTCTTTGACTACCTAAAAAGGTGCATTATGATACCTGAAACTGGTATGTTTTAGTGCATTAACTAAGCCACAAACTGAGTGAAATCAGAAGTAAAAGCTTAGTGAAAACTAAACGATCACTGAAAATAAATCCAAACAGGATGCAAAACCCAGAACTTCGAAACAAGGCAAACCAGTCTTCTGTCTGATAAACTTTTAATTATTCGACTGACAAGACGCCCTTCTTGACTTTTAATACTGACTTTCAAAGAGGCATCTACTGGCATCTCATATTGCCATAGGCAGCAATATCATGATACAGATCTCAACGAATGTCTCTGGAAGTCTAGCAGCATCTGAGGGAATGTTTGGATTTGACACCTTGGCATGGTCAAGCAGGAGTAACAGAGAAAAATAAGAATACATTTTTTTATTTAACCTATAAATTTATAACTGTGTTGGCTGCTGTTTTTTTTTTTTTTGCCTATAGCTATGCTAGCTCCATTAGGTTATGTTTCTAATTCCATCCATACAATTTCAGAAGATTTTTCCAGAAACTGCATTTCCACACAGCTACAGTTTAACATGCAACATTTAAGATGCACCAATTACAAAAAGGTTCAACGTAAATGTTGGCAGATTTATGTTAGGTTAGCATTTTATTATGCTAATAACTATTTGTCCAAACTAAACAAATGAAAACTAAACAGTTTTAATCAGGTCAGAAAAGCAATCTTAAGTACATAAGTACAGTGACTTCCCATCCAGAGACCATAATATTCGTCAAATTGCCCAACCCTACTAACAACTTCAGTTAAGACAGAGTGATGGCTGATGTTTTCCACACCACACCACACCACACCTCTGCATCACAGAAACTGTGGCTAGTCAGCACAGCATAGGCTCTGTTTAAGACACAGGATGCTTATTATTGATCGGGTGACAGGCTGGCATTTAGCAGGGCCCGGAAAGACCACATATGTGAGGATGCTATTGGTTAATTTCAGTTCTGCCTTTAGTCAAAAAAAGCTTTATTGTCAAAGTCAAAGGAGCTTGCAAAGAAAAGCGTCTGGACTTCTTTAAGTTGCTTGAAGACGTTTCACCTCTCATCCGAGAAGCTTCTTCAGTTCTAAGGTCAAATGGTGGAGAGTCCCAGATATAAACCTAGTGGGAATAACCCCCCACAGAGGGACAAAAGGACCCCCTGATGATCCTCTAATCGCCTGAGCCAAGGTGTGAAACTGGGCGTGGGTCCCAATCAGCCAGAGTTTCGGGTGTGTTCATTGTGAAACCTGGCCCCACCTTATCATGCGAATTCCTGAGGTCAGATGGCCCAGGATGTGAGTGGGCGTTAAGGCGTTTGGGAAGGGATCTCAAAACTGGATTATAGATGGCAGAGAGTTGGTGTCGTAAACCCCGCCTCTGTTCAAAGATGGTCGCTCACAGTGGACATAGATGGCTTCTTTCACTCCTCTTTCAAACCATCTGTCCTCTCTGTCCAAAATGTGAACATTGGCATCCTCGAAAGAGTGTCCTTTACCCTTAAGATGCAGATGGACTGCTGAGTCTTGTCCTGTGGAGGTGGCTCTTCTGTGTTGTGCCATGCGCTTGTGAAGTGGCTGTTTGGTCTCTCCAATGTAGAGGTCTGAGCATTCCTCGCTGCACTGTACAGCATACACCACATTGTTAAGTTTGTGTTTTGGCGTTTTGTCTTTCAGGTGAACCAGTTTCTGTCTGAGCGTGTTGCTGGGTCTGAAATACACTGGGATGTCATGCTTGGAGAAAACTCTCCTGAGTTTCTCTGATACACATACCGGGGATGGAGTTGTGTGTGTGACAGCAGGAAGTGAATTCAGCATCTTGACAGCCTGATGGACAAACCTGTCTCTTAGTCTCCTGGTTCTAGCCAGGCTCTTCGGTCTCCTTCCTGATGTCAGCAAACTGAAGAAGCTGTTGGACAGATCAGGGGATGTGCATTGCAGGTGGAATCACCTGCAATGCACAGGACTTTCCAGATGAGGCTGGTGTGTCCAGGGTGTGAGTTCTCCTGAAGTTTATGATAATCTCCTTAGTCTTCTCCACATTGAGGGACAGGTTGTTTTTTCTGCACCACTTGGCCGCTTCACTTCCGTAGTAGGTCTCATAGTTGTTGCTGATGCGACCTACCACAGTTGTGTTGTCTGCAAACTTGAAAAGGTTGGAGCTGTGTGATGTCCAGTCGTGGGTCAGCAGAGTGAAGAGAAGGGGGCTCAACACACATTCTTGGGAGGTGTTCTTATGCCGGAGGTGTTGCTGCCGACCCGTAGTGTCTACTGTCTTCCTGTCAGGAAATCCAGCAGCCAGTTACACAGCAATATGCTGATCCACAGCAGATCCAGTTTGTGAATGAGTTGCTGGGGAATGATCATGTTGAATGCTGAACTGGAGGTCGAACAAAACCTCTTGAATGGGCTTGACTCTTCCTTGGACTGCTGGCAAACCTCTATAGAACCACAATAGAAATCATACTTCGTCTTATGGTGTGGCAGTTGCACAGAACAGAATGAACTTGGCTGGGTGGTTAGAACAGCAGAATGGTACTCATGGCCATTTATGAATGGTCATTCATCAATGATCAGTGGTTGTTGATGACTGGCCATGACAAGTTGCATATTAAAGATCAAGGAACTGACCTCTCAGCCAATTATGGATTCCGTGGTGCTAGTTTCAGTCATTGTGCAAATGTACTGTTTATGAGGTTGGGGAAACCTGCAGTCAGCTGAGACTAAAGAAGTCACCTGTATGATTGATGAAATGTTTCTCCCACTGAAAACGCTACATCCAGATGAACAGAATCAACCATTTGGGGTGTCTAAAATTGTTTTGAATTTTTGGTGAAGCATTCCCAAATCATGCTGATATTTTCCCCAACTTTCCAAAAATGCCATCCATTTGTCAGAGTCAAACAAAATCTGAGTGGTTAACTTATTTTATCCCTAAAATTGGTAGGTTCTAATATTTCAATGGAAATTAGTCAGTGAGAAGCATTTAACTTGAAGTGAGTAGAATCCATCTTTGAGATGACAGCCTCTGCCTAAATAATAACCATTACTTAGAGGTGCGCTGCTTACTGTCCTGGATTGGACACTCATTGTCTCTAAATTGCTTATTACCTTACACTGTTCCAAAAAATAGTAATGTCAAATTATTTTACTGTGTATTTTACAGTTGTGTACTGTTTTTCTAGAATATCATTACATTTACATACGTAGACTGTGATCTGACACGTCAAATGTAAAATAACATAACATCACTGTAAATGTAAAACACAATTTACTTGTTTTTTTAATATATTTTTTTGTACATATGCATATTTAGATTGTAAAAATACATTCGGAAATGTATCATAATTCTCATAACGTCTGTTATGTGAGAGAATGATCTGTTAAAGTCAAATGTAATACTATGGAAAAATATATAAAATGATCAAAAATTAATGAGAATAACCAATCATTAAAGGAGTATTTGAATTATGATTTTGCTGAAAATTTCATGTCACCTAGGTCTGATTCAATAATTCAGAGGTAACAAGTGAAAATATAATTAATAGGAATAAAAACTTAAAAAAACATATTGTGGCGAGTGAACAGCTAGTTCTCTCCCAACATGCGTCGGGACATGTGCTGATGTTTAGATGTTCTTGTTTTATTGTTTATGGTTACGTTACTTTAAACTGTTATCTTGAATGTTGTGTTTACGCCGTGGTGCAGCGTCACTGATAGTTGTTGTTTTGTAGAGAGAGTGCTGTACCATGAGCGACTTCTGTTGTGCTGTTGTTGAACCTTGAGGCACATTGTAGCACCAGCAAGTGTTTTAATAAGCAGCTCCCCCTACCAGCTTGGGGTTAAATAACAAGCTCAATCTCTCTCTGTGAGCTTCTTTGTTAAGATTTCTCTGCATGCCACAATGTAAGACATTGCACGGACACGCTGTGCTAATTATATATTTTGAAAAAGAAATGTAGAGGTAGGAATTGCAATTAATATAAATAACATGACACTAAGCATCGGCCAATGAATGTGAACTAAGAACAAGGTCGTGGGTAACGCTGCGACCGTAGGAAAAAAACCCTAATATGAAGGTTTTTTACTGTGAATTTTACAGTAATGTTCTGTTCTTCTAGAATATCATTAAAGTTACGTAAATAGACTTTGACTTCACATTTTGAATGTAAATTAACGTTAAATCACTGTAATGTAACACAACATAATTGTCATGATTATTAAATGTATCTGTCTGTACATATGCATATTTCGATTGTTAAAATACATTCAAATGTAATGCTATGGAAAAGTATATAACATGATCCCTATAAGCTTGTGTTACATCACATAAGTATTATTATCGTTGCTAGTTAGGCCGTTCGTGGCTCAAGAGTTGGCAGTTCGCCTTGTGATCAGAAGGTTGTTGGTTCGCACCCCGGCTCGGACACTTGTTGTGTCCGTGGTCAAGACTCTTCGCCTACTAGTGATGGCCGATGGTGCGATATGGCAGCCTCGCCTCTGTCAGTCTGTCCCAGGGCATGCAATCCATTATTATTTAAACCAAATGTTAACTGTATATTTCTGTACATTTACGTATTATGATTCATATTGCCACATTCAGTGACCTTGTTTATAGGTAATTTCATTGTTTGATCACGTTAAAATGTTCCTTATTTAATGTCTAAAAGCACTTGGAAAAGGCAGAATCCCATGTAAAATTAGCGCAACAAACTCTATTTTCATTACTGAAAATGACCGTATTTTTATGGGACAGTTATTTTCTGTTATTTTACGGTCGTATTTTTGGTGCCCCAGCTGCCAGAATATTACCGTTTTTTTAAGATGTTTTTTTTTCCCTATTTATAGATGATTTCATTGTTTAATCACATTAACATGTTCCTAATTTAATGTTTAGTGGCACTTGAAAAAGGCGAGATCCCATGTCAAATTAGCGCAACTAATTGTATTTTCATTACTGGAAATAACCGTATTTTTATGCGGGAGTTATTTTCTGTAATTATACGGTCGTATTTTGGCACCCCAGCTGCCGGAATATCACCGTTTTTTCAAGATGCTTTTTCTAACAGTGTAGAGTTAAATATTCCTACATTTACATACATACAGATGAAATATTTAATACCAATGAAACTGATAAATTGGCAGAATTGGTGGCCCCACTCACTGGATAACCACAGTGTTTGCTGAAGAGAATCCCACTTTTAAAAAATACACTTACCAAAGTAATTTCCTGTTAATGAAACTTTGTCTAAATGACCCAGAACACTGGTATTTTTGTTTGTTTGTAAATGAAAGAGGTAATTGTTTACTGATGAAGCTGTTTCTGAAAGCTTCTGTGCTGTAAGCATAACTAAATACTGCCAGATCATTTTGCTCTCCATTAGTCTTATCTCTTTGTCCTAGCACGCTCCAAAACCTTATTAGGCTTTTCCCCTAAGGTAACTGTTGAAACGCCATCTCAAAGCCATCATTTACATGGCATAGATCCTAGATGTGGTTTACTCCAAATAAGGTGTGTTGCATAAGCATTTGCCTCCTATTTAGTGCCACTGAAATAACTGAAAAGAAAATATTGAAGGGATCAAATGCATTCACTTGTATTTTCAAAGAATAAACATGCAAGGACTAGAGTGAAAAAAAACACACAGTAATGCACACTCAGTCCTTGTTGATACCATTCATATTTTCAAGGTTCTCACAAAAGCTGTATACAGGGGGATTTGGCTTTGACCTTAAAGCAGCTTTTGTGTCCATTACTTGTAGTCAGAAGATGCTAAAATTGTTGGAATATTGATAGACTGGAATGAAAAAGAAAATGTTTTTGTTCTTTTTGTTTTTTTTTTTTGTTGTTGTTTTTTTTAACTGAACCCTCTGTTAAGTAAAAATGTTTCATGTCAGGGCAGCGTATTTGAACTCATATTTTTAATTCAGCCATCCTCACAATAATGCCATCAGAGGTCAGAGGAAGCCTAGATAATGTATCAGCATACTTACTGAACATGCATGTTCGGAGCACACGCAATATTGCACCTATTGATAACACAGAATGTCTGGGCATTTAGATCTGTTAAAGGTACCAGCATCTTTAATAATTCAGTCCTTATCTCTTGTCTACACCAACTGACTTTGCAAGACATCACGTAGCATTATCAGGTAAAAAACTTGGAGGACCTGGATCAGATCAGAGTAAAAAAAACAAAACACTTTGTGAGAGCAAAGAAAGCAGCAGCCTTAAATTTTAAAGTCTGGCTACAGACAAACTGCCTTTTGTTTTGCATGCTGTGACTGCAGCAAACATATCTGATTCTAGCTGTCTGATTAGTCAAGACTGTGGCAGATGTAGTTATCTGAGATCAAAGTTGAAATCATGTGTAGCGCTGCATGCCAGGAGAACTTAAGCTTCTACACAGTTTAAAGCAAACCTGAAACAAGAAGCAATTTAATTAAAAAAATATAGAGAAGAGAAAACAGCAGAAGGAATGTCTACCTTCAAAGAGAAAACCCAGTAAGCCCTCCATTTCAGCCAATTACATTACAAAGCAAACCAGATTTTACCAGTAACAATGATGCCCTACAGTGAAAAATGAAGCAAATTCATAAAAGTAATGGCAGACTTAATAGTGATTTAAAAGCCACCTTTGTCTTCTGAAATGAACATATACATAGTATGTATAGTTATTGAAAAGTACAGAAAAGCCCAAATGAAACACAAATGTAAGGGAAGGCAAGTTCAAATTATTACCTCTAAAATAGAGTACTAAAAGTCAAGACATTGTTTTTGTACAGAATTCCACTGCATTTTTTTATTCTCTTAGAACTGATCAGAAAGCTGCGTTCTGGTTCATAAGGCTCAGATGTGAAACAAAAGTAATCATAAATAATGTTAAAATGTATTCTAAAATTCTTGTTTACTGGGACTTGATGTTTAGAAAGGCTGTAAAAGATTATGGATACTACCACACACAACTACATTTCAAACTGTTTCCCAAAATTTTGCTGGACCAACCACAGAATGTCACTCTTTCAAGGATATGTTGTGCAATGTTACAACTGTGTGCCAGAAGGATCTAAACTACTGCAGATGACTGAATCCATTGAATGGATGCTCTTTATTCAGTCTCTCCATGTTTTTGCATGGGTATTAACTAGCTTTGGTATGAGGCCCGTCCATTGTCTGCTCGCTCTGCCCATCCTTGCATGATATGAATGAAGATTAGTATGGATAGTCTGAATGAACCACCCAGGGTCTGGTGTTAATACGTTGCAGCAGGAAATTATATGATGTCACTGCATGTATAAGTAAACTAAATGAAACACAATGCAAGAGTTGAATTCAATATGGCTAAAGCCGGTTGTAAAAGATGTTGAATGAAGGACAAAGGCAGCCTGTTAAAATCAATATGTCCACTTCCTGTTTTAGTGCATGCACAGTTTTTCAAGGCCACACAACTGAGCATTCTTTTTATCTTCTGTTCTCCCTCTATGTTTGTGTGATACACCAAGAATGATTCATGTGGGATATCCAACAAACAATGCCATTATAATTTGTCATTTCTGCATGCTTGGCTCTCTCACTTGTGGTGGAGATTTGGCAAGGTCATCGGATTCACCTGACCTGCTGTAAGGCAGCACAATGAGGGGCAAAAGGATAATACACATGACACGGATTGAAATGGATTGCAGTCTTATATTCCCAGAACAGTACTCCAACAAGCTGATAGCTGACTGCACATAGCAGCCACTCCTCATCGCTTCTGTTTTCTTATTAAACCCGCTGTATCCTCGCTGTGCAAAGAAGTGTGGAAACAGAAGCCACAATGGTGTTAGAGCAATGCCATGTGACCAAATGAAGCTCTAATCAAACAAAGAAGTATCTGTGAACAAGTGCTTGAGCTTACAACCACCCTGTACTCTTGACTCTAATTAAGACCACATTTTGCTGAGGTCAGGGAGGGGTTTTAATTTAAAAACCATTAAGTTGTGCGCATAGTCAGGACTTGTGTGGCATCAAAAGCAACTATCATTTTAATTAAGTCTTATCTTTACCCAATTTCTCTGGCACAAGACATCGTCATAAATTCTAAATAACAACTTTAAATAAAATGAACGTAACAAAAGGTACTGACTTGTGAACTCAGCAGTAATTTGTGTTGGGGTGGAAAATTCTGGAAACTGAAACAGCATTTACCTATCGCCTAGAAATGGTAACAAATGGGATATACAGGACATTGTGGACTATATATTTCATGGTTAATGACATTGTGCTGAAGTTTTTGTTCTCAATCATAAAATTGGTTAATAAAGTCTTCAAAAAGCATTGCTTTATGCTACATGATTGTCTTTTGGGCAATAGACAATATTGTAGGAATATTTGTATTGTCAAGTAGGCTGTGTGTGTGAAAAGTCTGATGAACAGAAGAACCCATTGCTGCTTTCACACTTGCGCAAGCATTTGATACTAGACAGGAACAACATCATGTGTTACTTGTATCTTGAGTGATGACACTCAGTGCTTTCAGTGCATTGTCATTTGTTGCCTTCTATCCAATATCTTAACAGCATCCCAAATTGATGTTGAGGTAAAGAAATTATCTTGTTCAATCTTCTTATGAGACTCAAAAGCTGTCATAGTAATCGTGAGAGCTTCTGTTAGGTACACAGCAAAGTGCCACTTTCATCCCTAGTGGCCTGCAACCCCTCCATGCATACAGATGGGGAGCGGAGAAAAGAGCAAGAGCACATTAGTAAACAAAGCCAATGTGGCTCAGTGAAGTTCAGCTTCTCATTAATGTTAACACTTTCCTCTAAAAGTGCACTATACAGAATATTCTTAAAATACTGACCATAACATAACACACAGTGGCTTGTCTTGATCCTATTTATTGCTATCATAGTCTTAGCCCAATTTGACTCAGCCTTTAACATCAATCTCCAATTGGTATGGAATCCAGTGGCCACTTGCCAAATGCCTCATTCATTGTTTTCTTTGTTTCATTCTTTAACTGCTTGTTCTTCAACATGTTTGACAGGATGTGTGTATATTAAAAATATGTTTCTTGACAGTAATACATTTTTATTCTGTGAAGTTGTATTGTGGTTAGACTGGACATTAATTAATTAATCAATTTGCTATTCCATCTTAAGTACAAAGAGGTATTATATGTTGATATGGGAGAGCACCAACTGCTTGGCATGCTACCTTGGGGGATATTTATCCAGAACTCATGCATAGAAGTCTTTAGCATATTATAGCTGTTAATTCTTCATATTCTGTTGATAGATTTTTTATTTCAACATTTTAAACTGTTGAACTAAGACCTTTATATATTTTACATTAAAGAAACGCCCTGCAGCCTTTAAAAGTGGTTAACATTAATTTAAAATGATTCACTACTGGATTTTTGTAAAAATCTACAAGTTATTGATGCTTCTTTTAATTAAAGACATCAGTGTAAATCATTACAGGTAGAGGTCAGTATGACATTTTAAAATGTCAATTTTGATGGTTCTAGACTTTGAAGTAAGACTTTGAATGAATGAATTGTCAGCATTTCATAAATTCTCGTATGAAATATAAAGGTGAAAGACATTCTGATCAACTGACTCTATTTCACAGGGTTTAACTGGTGACTGGCTATTTATCAGAGCACATAGTCACGTGATTACTGTTTTAATGGAAAATCAGAAGTATCCAACCTCAATTTATGGTTTTCACATTCTACTCCATAATAATAATAATAATAATAATAATAATAATAATAATAATAATAAAAACAGATTTGCACACACAGCGCAAATCTGTGTGTGTAAATATAAGGAATTTATATTTACAGCAGATTAACACAAAGTTGTTGTTTTTTGTTGGTTCCTTTTTTTTGGGGGGGGGGGGGGGGGGGGGGTAATTGTGAAATACAGGACCCATTTGATGGAATTCATATTAAGAATAACATTTTTGAGGATGATAATTTTTTTTTTCTTACAGCACCATTCTATTCATTTGAAGTTGTCCTTGACCCGAAAAAACAGAGAAACAGTAATCTCATTTGAGAACACTTGGTCACTTGAATCATCAAACCCTACGTCAACAAAAATCATGCCTCAAGCACTTCTTACCGTGGGAGGAGGGGCAAATGTGAAGCTCCGAAGTAATCATAAATCGTACTCTGATGGGAACAGTTTGAATGAAATGACTGTGAAATTGACCAATTTCGTTTTTGGTTTTTTTGTTGCCTGTCCCATCTTATACCAATGAAAGCTAAGATTGTAATATCATTTTAAATGCCTGTTTCCTTCCTGTGGTAATCAGTCCCCTAAGAAATAATTATTTTCATCTGACCAAATAAAAGTGTCCTCTATATACGCCCCTGAAAGATGCACGGTGGTTCCTGAATCCGTTTGTCTATTAACTGTATGAATATGCGAGCCCTGCAGGCTGCAGACCATATGCTCCACATAATACATGCAAGTGATGCTACCTGGCGATTAGAGAGAAAGAGAGAGAGAGTACTCCAGGAGCTAAACAAGAGAGAAGATATTAGAGCGAATTCAGCCTTTTGTTTGAGTATTTGCAGCTTTAAATATTGTCCCCCGTGCAGCACCAAGGAAAGAAAACACCGAGGGAGAGGAGGAAAAAATATATAGGGAGTCTTGGCTGATGCATCTGTGCAAGAGCATCCATTTCACGGCGATTACAGTTCGAACCTGAGGAGACGGTGCGCATTTCTTTGAGAAACACGGTGCTTTTCTCTCTCCTCCGAAGTCATTTTCCTAGAGCGGCTGGCGGACGCAAAGACACGGTTACGGGATTTCATAACGAGGCTTTTCGTTTGAAGCAAAAGCAGGTCGAGCGCAGTTCCAGCAGGCTATACTGCGTCTTGTTTGTGGAGTGGAATTTTGCGGTCCCTAGCTCAAAACGCAAAGGGGAATATCAGACATTCAAGTTCCCTTGGAAGTTGCGCAGTGATATAAAAACATGGGAATTTGTGGTTATCTGGCGGTGTCTGGGAAATGCCTTGTCGTCATCGGACTTAAATTGTTATTCCTTGTACCTGCAGGAGTTCCAGCTAGAAGCGGGGATTCTGTATTAAAAGACAACATCACCGTCAGACAGGGAGACAGCGCCGTCTTAAAGTAAGTCTCGGATTATATTTCATTGTCACATCACTAATATGATTTCCTCTTGTGCAGCACGGGAACTGATTCCGTCTTTATAGCTTCTATGTCTTGGTCCGAACAGCTAATCAAGCCCGGTACTACATGAGTTACTAAAGGTCACCATAACCTATATAAGAACGCACTAGTGCTTGTTTGTTTTAAAGGTGCACATGCAGAAGATAAGTTATAGCATGCCTAACTCGGTGTTTAGCCCATTCTGCTCATTGCCCTTGAATGTTATTGATCTTACTGGTTAATGTCTTGTTGAGGATGCACAGAGCTGAGGTGCTCAAATTGAAAATTAGGAGGGGTTGCGTACCCTACTATTGATTTGCTCATGTGATACAAATACAAATGCAATTATGACTTATTTTCATTTTATTCATACTCTTTGTGAAAAGCTATGTGTTGTTTTCATCTTTTAAGAACTTTGAGTGGTTAACAGTGTTCTTATCAGATTTAACACTTGTATATTTGAATCTGTGTTCTATTATAGCACTCCAGCATATGATTTAACTATGTGTCAATGTTGCATTTTATGATATTTTATTTTTTCTCATCTCCCCACTCTGCACTGTGAGATTATTTTGTTTGAGTGTTGCTGGCTTGCTGTTCATTTTGTTTCAGAATAAAGCAGGTGCGGTGTTAGAAATTCAGAATCCCTGTGAAAGAATGACAGATAGGGTACGGTACATTTGCCTACCCACATGAATACATACATAAATACACACCAATATGTAAAAATAAATGATATGTATTTATTAGATTTTATAGATTGGTGACATATGTAGAGAAACACATTAATCCAGTAGCTTTGTTTTCTGACATTGTTTGGATCAATAGTTTTTAAACTTTCACACATTGTTAACAATTAAAAATAATTAATATGGATCTTTTTCTTATGTGAGAGTCACTTGTGAATCATACTTAAGTAGACAATTTAGAATTTCATTATCTCTGCCAAAAATTGGTCTGTTCTGAAAAGATAAATAAAAGCAAGCAAGTCACTCATGTTTCAACTCCAATGGCTCTTTTACTTACCTGTGAAGCACGCCACTTTGCTGGAGAAACCACTGCCTACAAGCTTTAAGAGCTCATCTTTATCAGACTGCGATGAAACATTTCTATGTTAAAAGGGGTGGTCAATTCCATAATTATAAGGGAGCCTTCATGCTCTTTGGATGGGATTATGAGTGATTTGATGAGGATGAAAATATTGCAAATTATATTCTATGGTTGTCATATTGACTTGACATTGACTTAATTTACATCATTTACTCTGGGATTTACAAAGTTTACGCAGTAAATAGTGTGTATTTGTATAGCGCTTTACTTGGTCCTAAGGACCCCAAAGCGCTTTACACTATACACAATCATCCACCCATTCACACACTGGTGATGGCAAGCTACATTGTAGCCACAACTGCCCTGGGGCGCACTGGCAGAGGCGAGGCTGCTGGACACTGGCGCCACCGGGCCCTCTGACCACCACCAGTAGGCAACGGGTGAAATGTCTTGCCTAAGGACACAACGACCGAGACTGTCGATCGGACTGCCGATTACAAGACGAACGCCCAACTCTTGAGCCACGATCGCCCTGTGGCTTTTAACTTTTGTACTTTTGTACTTTTAACTTTTTACCTACCTGTATCTGGAAATTAGATATTTTTAAATTTAGTTTGAATGAGGATGAAATTGTAATAAATACAGAAAATGAAATGCTGAAAGTTTGTGACAGTAAGCACATGAAAATAATGTAATCCGTAAATGTGAAGAAGGAAGCATATGAAGAAAAATGTTTCTGCTGCAGATGTAAGTATAATTCACAAGCAACTCAATAGACAAACTTCTGTGGCTATGTAATTATGTAGTAAAATTCTTATGTTTATATGCTGTGGCTCAGTACCTTTGGTTGTCAGAGTAGGGCAATAGAGTTCAAATGACTCTAGGCTGCCTGACATGAGGTACTTGGACTAGAATTACTGTAATGTCTTTTGGACGCTATAGTATGTGGAAGGTCATCATGTGTCATACACTGGTTGCACCCCTATGTAGTCCAAGATGGAACTCTGCCTAGTCTTCATCTTTTCTCCCCTGTTCTACTCTGGTAATCTTTTAGTCATTTCTAGCCTGTATAAATTATTAATAGAACTTGTTAGGTAGCCTGTTGGATTAACTAAAACCAGCCATTTCATACTCCTCACGCTGAATGGTGACTGGCTGAAATCCACTAGCTCCTTTGTCATGCTGATGTCAAGCTGCAAAAGGTTGTGACTGTAGCAGATGTTAGGTTTTTGGCTCCTTAATATTCTCCTTTTCCTATCCTAACATGTACACCCCACAGCAGAGAAGTCATCAAAGAACCTGTTGCACTGCCATGACCCCAAGTTCAATCTTTAAAAGAGAGGTTTAGAAATTGAACCAAAAGCTGACAATAGAGTAACCCTGTGCTGCGCCACAGTGTATCCAATACGCTGCCCTTGAGCAAGATGAGCTGTCAGTGAGCTAGTCAGTCCATAATGTAGGAAACCATGCCATCCACATGCATTGCTTTGAGCTTTCCCCCAAGCAGGGGCCACTGGATGATGATGAAAGCAACACAGAAATAATTCTCCTCCGCCTTGCTGGCTTCTGTGGGTGGGAATAAGGCCTGTGGAGCTGCTATGCGATGGCATTGTCCATGTCCACATTTGACAGCTACATGCCTAGAGCACCCTGCAAGGCTGATGCTGTGAGCCCCCTCTGCCTTGCCTGTGATGAGCCTCATCAACCAAATGGCAAAGATGCAGAAGCTTGGAAGGACAGCAGGTGTTGAGATTTGGACTTAGAGAGGTGGACCAGGGGCAGCAAGTTTTGGACTGGAGGCAGAGGATGAGGGCAGCTGTGGAGCTGACCTCTGATTTGATTGTTTCATTTGACATGAATGGCAACACTGTCTGTGTATTTATTAAACAGTCATTTAATAAGATTAAAACACTGCTACAATTATATTCTAATAACACATATTTGCAAATAAATTATAGCACTGAGAAACTGCATATTTGGGGAAATGCATTATTGCTTGGAAGGCAGCCATGATCTCATTTGTTGCATTTTCCTGACAGTAAATTTCTTCAGGTTATCAAAGTTGTCCTAAAACAAGAAATTCAAACAATGATACATTCCAAGCTGAACCAGAAAGTGTTTCTATCTCACATCAGGAATCAAATATAGTGATGCGAGCCAAGTGACAGCAGCAGGTTGTCAAGAGTTAAAAGCTTTTATTCCAGGGAAAGTACAGCATTAATGTGATTCTGGCAATACATTTTAAATGAACGATTGCTGCTTCCGAGCTGTAGGTAGAAGAATTCCTCAAAGGTTATTTTGCTTCGACTAAGCTTTAATATTAAGACAGTCAAGGGCAACACAAAGCAGTATCATTCTGACATAAAGAAAGCCACTGCCAGCGGGAACTTCAGAAGATGTGAGCAGCAGAATAATTAGCATCATTCAGCTCAGCTTTAGAAACAATATGACTTTTTTCCACAAATACACAGATCACCACGAAAAAAATCCCTGGGTTGCACATATTAGAAAAACAAATCAGTTTAAAGCCAGTATGTGTATATTATACAGGTATGACTGTCTTTAAGGTAGAATGTGCAGCTGCGGGTAATCCCAGCATTTTTGCACAAGCATTTCTCTTTTCTTTCTGAATAATAAATACTGTGTTGTCAAAAGGTATTTACCCCCTACTCTGATTTCTTTTCTTTGTTTTTTTTTTTTTTAAATTGTCACCCTTACATGTTTCAGATTACCGAACATATTTTCATAATTGGACATAGATGAGTTGAATACATAGAAATTCGGTTTTAAAATGACGATTTCACGCAAACCTACCTGAGCCTATTCAAAGAAGTAATTGTCCCCCAAACCTAATAACTAGTTGTGCTACATTAATGAGTCTTTCATATCAATTTGGCCAACTCGTCTTTGGAGAATTGTTTTCAGTTGAGGCACATTGGAGGGTTTTGAGCATGCATGGCCTGTGTAAGGTCATGCCAGATCATCTAAAGTGGATTTAAGTCTAGACCATTTAAAGCCATCTCTTTTTAGCCAGTCAGAAGTGGTCTTGCTGGTGTGTTTCAGATCATTGTCCAATTGCATAATCCAAGTGGACTTGAGCTTCAGGGCAAAAACTAGGGCCCAGACATTTTTTTTCTGGAATTTCTGGTAGAGAGCAGAATTTATGACTCCATCAACTATAACAAGGTGCCTAGGTCCTAAAGCAACAAAACAGCCCTAGAGCATCACACTACCACCACCACATTTGATTGTTAGAATTATGTTCTTTTTAGAAATTGGACAGAACTTTTCCAAAAACCAAAAACTTTTGACTTGTCACTGCACAGAATATTTACCCCTTTGGAGATCTTGAAGATGTGTATGTTTTTTGGCAAATTTGAAATGAGTCTTTGGGTAAAAATGGCGTACATGGGAGAGTTCCACGCAAAAAACACTCCTGGCGAAAAATAACACAGTCTCCTTTTTGTTAAATCTGAATACTGAGCTAAACTCAGGCAAGTGAGGTTCGCAGTCCTCGGTTCTTTTGTGACTTCCTGAATGAGTTGTCAATATGCTGTTAGAGTAATTTTGTTAGGCTGGCCACTCCTGGGAAGGTTCTCCACTCTTGAAGGTTTTCTTTATTTGTGGATAATGACTCAGTAAAGATTACTGGATTCCCCAAGCTTTAAAATGCATTTGTAACCCTTTCCACACTGACTTTGCTTTTCAACTGATCTTGAGTTTAATTTTTTTTTCTTAATAAATGAAACGATCATTTAAAAACACCCTGTTTAACAAATAAAAAAAAACATGATTTGAGGAAAATTCACATTTTGTGTGTTATTTGCAAAGAAAAAAACAAATTCTCAAAATATAAATGGAAATAAATCTCCAAGGGAGAAAATAATTTTTACAGCACTCTATCTGCTTCTACTTGTTTAGTGAATGACTTGTGGCAATCATTAAGTACCAAGATAAGTGGTTGTGCTGCATATTGCGATGGAGATAGTAGGCAGTAGTACTGTGAAAAATTTGGAACAATATTACCAGTTCTGGAGCCAGAGAGCACTATATTGCACTGCCAGTGGCTCAGTGGACACTGAATAGAGAGTAAAATAGTGTACTAACAATATTTATTTACAATTAACAACCCATCCCTGTGTTTATGCTTATTACGTTCATGGTTGTACTGCATGAATGTACCATATACTTTAAAGCATAATTGTAAAATATGTTGAGTTAATAGTAAGTTTAGAAAGGTTCTATATAAATGAATATAATTTACAATTTACCTGCTCTATAAAAACATGTACAGAAGGCTTAGTCATACTACCTTCAGGCTAAAGCACCTAACTAGACTTGCTAATGCCCATTGAAATGCCATGGCTAGTGAACTGAGCAGTTTGTAATACATAGCAGGTTTACATATCACCATGCCAGCTGTTGTTTCATGTAAATAATTACTGAAAGTAAAAAACAATAAAGAATTCAAATTACTTTAAATTGAGAGTTTTTGTAATAAATGTGAGGAACACGTGATTTTTATCCACAGCACTCATGCTAAGCTACAATTCTTATCAAATGTTTCTCAAGTTATATTTAGTAGTTGAAAGACACCTCTGTGGCACAAGGTGTCACCATTCAATTATTTTCACCTGCAAGTGAGGAGCTCCACTGGTAGGGCAAGACATGCATGTGATTTACACTATCCTGAACTAGTGAAAACCCAAGGACAACAGAATATGGCTGACATCTGAGTTACTGCTGGTCTTTTATTTAACTGTAGAGTGTTTCACGGCCATTTGGTAGTGTCATTTTGTTTGTATCTTTAACTCTACGTGAGATGTTGCTCTTTGGTGTATTCCCAAAAGTTAATTCTGTTCATCTGGATGTAGCATTTTCAGTGGGATTGTTTTTCCCCCACTGAAAACGCTACATCCAGATGAACAGAATTAACTTTTGGGATCTATTTACCTGGATGATTGAGCATGCATCAAGACACTTTGGTGTATTCTTTGGTGTATATTCAGCTACCCAAATCGAATCACTTCAATGATATGGGAGTTGTCCATATTTAAAGGTTTATTCTTTCTCATCTCTGTTTGCACTGGCAGTGATGAGAATACAGTGGAAATGAATGGGTCACGCAGGATGGACCTACCCTGTTTGATAACCACAAACACTCTGCATCATTCATGCCTTTATTTCCTCTGTGTTCTGCGAGTCACTGTTGATATTCATGGCAGTGGCTTTGGGATGCAGTCATCCAGCTGATATTTTATGAGACACTGATTGGAGGTCTGGCTGGAATCTGTTTGAGTAGGTAGGTGGTAAATCCTGTTTTAGATATAACCATTATCCTTGAGGAGAGCTCTGTCTCTAGCTTAAGTCTCATTATCAATGAGGGGTAAACATGAAGTCATTGTTGTTCTGCTTCAGAAACCTCTGAAAATATCAACAGAGAGCTTCTGCTTTCCTTCACTGCCACTGAATATTTCACTGACAGACCATTTGGAATATGGCTCGCTGTGGCACTTCTCCCAGCTCGATAGATGAGCAGCAGAGATGGCTAAAACACTGTGTGGCTGACCCTTGGCACATTCTCTGTTTTAGCATTGTATAGTAGAGTGTGGAGAAATGAATGGTATGATGTCAGGACTGTCTGAACAAAGGTGCAACTTGGGAACTGGCACAACCTTTTTTAAGAAGATGTCATTTGAATTGTCTTTTGTACCAAGTCAGGTTGGGTGACTCACTATATATGTTTACAGTGAGACATTGTTATGTCTGACATCAGGCTGTCTTATGGGGTATTACTACAAAAGCAGTAGTTGGGTTAAACAACTTGTTCTTCCATTGGTACATAAGGTACAAATAACTGTTGTAATAGAAATATAATATTCCAATTGCTCAGTTTTAGACACTATTGCAGACACTTCTTAAAATACATGTTAATTAGCTCTATATAAATACAAATATATTTACTTTTTCTCATGGTTTTTATTTCAGTCCCTTGTCCACAGAGCTTAAGGTTATTTGTGTTGACCTCAGTGTTGTGAAACTATTGACTGAATTTTGGTATGCTTTTTCAGATGGAAATTTCTAACACGTAGTCTACGAACTTTATGTGCTGAAAAATGAACAGGAAATCTGGGATTAAATTAAATGGAAAATCACTATCATTTTTAAGGTCAAGTGTCTAGTAAATTAAACGATTAGTGAGTTTGCATTTTCTGGTATCCAAAGAGGTTTTGCTGGTGCTGTTTTGTGTTTTAGAAATAAAAATGTAATATCTTGAAGTCTTGTAGGTTGGATAATACAGGACATCCATAATATTATTCCATAGACTAAAGAATATAGAGTCAAAGATGACTAAGGGGTAACTAATGTACCAATAGCTGAGAGATTCTTCAATAAGTATAGCTAGTCATAGCTCTAATACTTATTTGATTATTTATTTGATTTCTGCCATAGATATGACTATACAATGATGTTGCATCATAGTATATTTTGTTTACTGCAGTTATATGCTTGCAAAACACATACTGGACACGGATATTATACATTTGTTTTGCAGTGATCACTGCAGTTGTATGAGACTGAGAAAGCTACTCATAATTACTTGTTATCCTCGTCATCCAAGGTGGAAGTGGATCTTAAAGCATTTTTACTGCTAAACAAAGACATCAAGACATGTAGAACTGACCAAAAGAACTCCAGTATATTGAGCAGTCTTCATGTTATTATATGTTTGCACAGTACTTAAAATGCATACTTACTGGGCTGGGAATGTAGTGCACGCAGAATGAAGGGTTGATTTCTAGTAAAAGGTGTATTTGTAATTGTGGCCATAGGCTTATCTGTTATTCAGTAGAAACTATCATGTATTTTGGCAGGCTTTTGCTTATTCCCAAGACAAAACCATTGAGTCACCAATGGAAATCATTGGCCTGGAGAAACATTTGAGGCAAGAAACACTGGAATGCTAAACTTCCTATTCTTTTCCTGCATAAATGAGCCCCATACATTATTCAAAGCAAAGGAACTCCTTGACTGAATAAGTATCCATGGCCCTGTGAAACTACACTATATATGTGTAGGCTTCAATCAGTCATGACTGTTGCGCCATCTAGGAAAAAAGACAGCCAAAGCAACAGTAGCTTAATTGTATAGAATTACTTAAAGCTTGTGCCATTTTTCATAAGAAAGAAATGATTCATGCTACTTAGACCTCTTAGCAGTCCTACAGTGTTTTTTTTTAAGTCAGCAAGTCATATCTCATGATTGTAAATATCATTTAACTACCTCCTGCCTCTCTGTCAACTTCTTGTTTAATGTTCACAAGTTCACAGACGTAGATAGTCACAGCTAAAAATGGTATCAGGAATATGAGCGGACAAGGACGTATTAAAATGGAAAGCCTAAGGGTAGGCTAACAAGCATGGAGATGCTAAGCTCTCTCTTCAGCCATTTTGTTTTCTTTCATTCAGTGGAACAAGTGTTAAGTTTGACCTATATGGATTCAGACATATATGGACAGAAAATGCATTGTGTCAGTAAAATACTTTCTAAATCCAGATATATTAATTAGTGATCTTTAATTCTAGTCTTTATACCATTCTCAACACTTAATGGGGTAAATGTCATGTAGATCATGTCATCAAGGTGAAAACCTCTGGATATTGCAGATACTGAGAGTCAAGTTCTGATGTCCCACTCACCAGTAGTCCACCAGGCTTGCATCGTCTTCCTTTATCACAACCTAGGCATCCATCTTGAGGAAGGTTGAGTTGAGTTTCAGCATCCTGTGTTGTCGTAAATCACTGAGATAGTCATTAATTTTTAATACCCAGAAACCTATGCGCTGTGTTGCAGTCCAACTAGATTCTCCACTAGTGAGAGCCAGCCACATCCATTACAGCCTGTCTTTGCTGTCCCCACCTTGTGCATGTTTGGGTGCATTTTTCTGATATCATTAATACTCATCAGGAGCACCTTCCATTCATGCCACATTCTGCCAGGCACCTACCTTTTCCATATTGTTTGTAGCACATCTCTCTTACTCATCAATTGAAGCAAGCATTGAGGAAAAGTAATATAATACTGTATGATGTATACATTTATGTATGAAAGTGTGGTGCATAAGAGTATTTTTTTCTGTGTGAGAAAATTCCTACATCATCAGGTTTAAGTCCAGTGGCACAATTTACCTGAATATCTTATTACTTTAAGAAAGTTCAGTTACCTCCACTTCTTGTCGCTTTTCCAAAATTCCAAATGTTGGAATTTTTGATTATGATCTATTTGCTGTTTTTCCAATCACAAAAGCAGCTTTTTATGAAAAAAAAAGTGGCCTTGAAATTTAAACAGCAATACTGGTAAGATTTGCAATGCATATAGACAAGGTAACTATAGTACTCATTACACAGAATGCATTTACCACTATTATCTGTTTGTGCATGAGTTTTCTTTCATTTAAAATCTCTTTGAAATCAAAATATCATCATTGAGAGTTTTGTTTATTAGTTTGTCAGTTTTCAAGGAGAACTAAAATGTACTTATGAAATCTCCATGTCTGCCTGTCTTTTTACATGTGTGCAGTGTGAACACAAATAATATATTACATAGGAATACAGTATAGAATGTCAACCTCTAAAGAAGAGGAGAGGTGGTTAGACTTAAGAACACCAAGTTGCATATATTTTCAAAAATAATGAGTAAAATCTGATTCTCTCCAGTTTTAACCTCTTTATGGTTTTAAGACAAGAATTTGATTTAGAAATTTTCTCGATGTGCATATAAGCAAAAGTTGATTATATATTTATTAATGAGGAATGTTACTTGTCCTTTTGTTGTATATTTTTTCTTTTAGGAATGGAATGCTGAAAAAATAGGGCATCCTCTCTAGGGGCAATACAAGTCATATTAGAAAGCTTGCGTATGTGGTGTCAGCACACTCTTTGCCTGTTAATATAAGTGGGCACAGGGTTTGCATTTTGAGAATCTGCTTTTTGCACCTCTGGAAACTTTTTGGTCACAGCAGTCAGAGGCACCTCAGAATTACCGCTCAAGTAGAAACCAAAATGTAAAACCAAAACCAAAATAACTTTTCACTTTGCAGTTATTCCCCAATAGAGGTGATTGTTACTTGTTGCAGCCACGAGCACAACGGAAAAGGATTTTCATCATTCGACATTTATCTGAAGTAATGGCATATAAGCTGATGAACTGTTAATTAATGTAGCTCTTGGAAACTCCAGCATTATATCCTTAGTTCATTCCACTCAAGATCTCTCCTCCCTCATTGAGACATCTCTGACCATCTGTCACAACAAAGTATTGGCCTCCGGTGACCTGGCAAATCATTTCTAACTCTCCCGTCTCTCCTTGAGTCCTGGATCTCAGCCGTCGGCCCTCTACCAAAACAGATCCCCCTAATGGAGGAATATGCCAGGGAAATGTGCTTCCCATTGATTCTGTTCCCTGGCTAATGCTGCTTCAAGGATAGTGCGGCTCAGCTATACTTAGAATCAAGTATGGGGTTGACATAATATTTTTCAGTTGCCTTCAAAATGCTCAGGGTAGTATAGTGATAAGACTTAACTAATACTACTGGAACAACGTCAGCACAAACCAAGCTACATTCGTCAATTACCAACAGAATGCAGTAAATATGGCTGTAAATGAGCCTTAACTGTCAGCCTTAGCTTATAAGAAGATTTGATGCGAAATGTCACAGATCTTGTCACAGATCTTACACACATCTCAGTAACATGCATGTCAATGCCTGAAAATAACTCCCTTTTGTAAAAAAATATATTGACCAATGCAATCAAAACTAGTCTTTTTTTAATATGTTTTAAGGTAGAACATTCATTTGAGTAGAGGTGAGGCACCGATCTTGGAAAATGCAGGGTCCCTGCAGTGTCCCACTTTAATGCACATAGTGTTTACTGTATGTTTCTGACTTAGGCACTGGAAATCGATAAGTGGCCTTGATTTATTATTACAACCAGATTTCACTGTCTGAAGACAAGGAAGGAGGGAGGGAATTTGTCTCAGTCGGCCAGCTGATGGTGCTCATTAATATGGATAAAAATGACTAGGAGTCATCTGGGAAGAATGTCATACCACATTAGACAAATAAGTGGTTGAAACCACTGGCTGTAATTAATTGATTCGCTTCAGATTGATCCCCTTCCCCCACGTCTTTGGGAATCATGTTCAGAATTTGTGCAATTATGAAATGTTAAATATTCCAAGCAAATGGAATACAGGAATACACACACACACACACACACGCAGTAACCTCCAAAGCCAATAGCTCTAGCAGATACCAGGAACAACAGCCACGCTCTTTGTCGAGAAAAACGCAGTCCTAGGAACAGCAAAGATACTCTGCAGGACACCCAAGCATCTGGTAGTGAACCTGAGCTTGGAGGATAAAAACTGCCCCGCAAAGGGTGAGAGAGGAATTTTTTTTACATATATAGTGAGCACAAGGCCCTGCAGATAATGTTGGGTCCTCGAACCATCTGCATGTTTTGAAAGAAGGAAGTTATAATTTAAGGGGTTTTTGTAACTTTAAAAAAGGGAAGGCACGTACTACAAGAAAAAGCTTTTGTGTTTCTGTTCATGGAGTGAAACTGTGGAACAGTCTGAATATGGAATTAAAGCAATGTCCAAACATAAAACAGTTCAAAAAGAGTTATAAAAATATGATCTTCTCGAACTATAAAGAAAGGGAAAACATTGAAATTGAGTGAATGTCTCTATTTAAAGAAATTCATGATGTGATATTATAGTATATCAGAAATCTGTTCACTATTTTTATTACAGATTATATCAGTAAGGAAGCTGACTAAATATTAACTGATTTTAATGTACCTGTATATTGTTTACATGTTTGAAGTAAATTAACAATGAATGAATGAATCAATCAATCATGTTATCTGATTGTTTGATCAGGGTGAACATTGAGACTAGTTGCTTCTCAGAGATTATTTTGTAGAGCGCTCACAGTGCTCATCCTGTTCCTCTTTGCTAAAAGGAGTGCATATTGCTCCTTCTGATGGGTTAAGGGCCTTCTATGGCTTTGACCAGGTTTCCTAGAAAAACTACGTGTGTCCTAGAATGTAGTCCATGCTCTTGAGACTGTAAATCTTCTGCCAATGGTACATGCCAGTAGGGCTGGGCTATATCATACCTTTCACAGTAATACCGGTGTAATTTTGGGCAACGATAGGAAAATGAAATATCGCAATAGAATATGGGTAAAACGCGCATGCGCAGTGCCTTTGTTTACATACGCACATGGTGGTGACGCAGAATGAGAAGAGCGAAAGTGGATCGTTGAATGATGAACCAGAACTGGTTTGTAAAAATGCTGCAACTTCAGTGGTGTGGAACTGGTTTAGCTTTTGTCCGTCAGATACACAACAAAGCACTATTTTTGGTAGAGCATGCTAGCGGGCCGTCATTATTACAGTGTTGTTTGGAAAATACGTCACACTTAAAATCAGTCCTTTGATTTTTCAGAAAATTGTCAGTGCCCCTTATAATCTCGTGTGCCTTACTGTATGTATGAATTCTGGTTGTGTTTACTGACCTCGAAACGATTTTATGTCGTACACGGCGCTCAAAAATCTGTCAAATGTTTTAGTACAACTTTGCTAAGCTACAAACCCGCACCGCTTGATGGATTGTCGGAACATTACGGCTATCGTAGGCAGGCGCCTCGCGGAGTGATATGTACTGTGCTTCAACATAATATTACCGTATTGTGTGTGTATAACCTCTTTTTAAGTTTTGTGGATATTATACATGGTTATGCTGAGGATATGCCAGCCAATTTCCACTGGAAATACCTTTTGGTTAAACTGTCAGCAAGGATTTTGCACTGTTACATTTTTATATAACTTTAATGCACATAAAAAACAGCTGCTTGTTTAAGTGAGAATACATTGATGGGGTTTTTTGCACTAATAAAGTTGTGGAGTTGTAAAGTATTTTGTCTAGTGTCAATTATATCGTCAGTTATATCGTTATCGCAAATTTTCAAATGTATATCGTGATAAATATTTTTGGTCATATCGCCCTGCTCTACATACCAGCCATGACAGCAATGACACTGATCGAAGATAAATGCACAACAGTGACTAAACAGTCAGAAAGATGCAGAAGGAAAAAGTGTTAGTGGGCAATTATTTCCAACTGAGGAATTGATGAGTAATTGGACATTGAAGATGAGGCTGGACAGCACAAACATCTCGTCCAAAAATAAATTGTCTCCACTCTTTTCTTGTAGTTTATTCCTTATAAATTTAGCTAAAAACGAGATACATCTTATTTACAGGACGGTATTCCTGTGGAGATAGTGGATGAATTGTCTAGTGTTGTAAAAGTGTGCATGTGGCATCTCAGGCTGTTCATTTTTTCTTTTTTTTTAAAATTTTGTAAATACCTAGCTCATACACAGGAGAAAAATCTTTTTTTTTAAAATAGCTTTTTATTTAGTTGTGTTTTCTGCCCGTGCCCTAGTATAAAAAAGCCACCGGTTTCCCTTGCTGTAGGGACCAAGGTTTTTATTTTCTTATATTTCATATGTATTTATTTCATGCTAATACTTTGCAAAAGCAAACTTCACTATGAAGCTTCAGTACCAGTTTGCTAAAAATATATAATGGTAATTTATTCTCTGGCACAAAATCAATATTTATGAAAATGATGACTTCTTCAAAGAGGTATATGCCAAAAGACCATGTTCTAGTATATCTGTATCCAAAAGAAAGCCATCTGAGAGTAGTTTCATATTTCCCACAGCACAACAACTTTCACTGCACTTAGTTCGCGTTCATGCAGAATTCACACATGGGATATGCCACAGCATCAGTGCCTCATTGAAGAGTTCACTTGCTTGGTCAAGGGCAAATTGACAGTGATAGCTGGAGGAGAGGAGAGTATTCAACACCCTTTACATGAGATGCTGTGATACACAGAATCATGTATTGTTATTTTAGAGCAAGCTGTGAGAAAAGATAGCATGAATTATAGTGCAAATCAAGAAACCACAAATCAGAAAAACTGAGAGGTTTTGGCATTTTGCCATACCTCAGACTGAATAACTGATTAATACTTGTTATTTATCTCTGGCTCTCTTCCACAGCATGTCTTTTGTCATGTCTTCCTTCTCTCACCCCAACCAGTCGTGGCAGATAGCCGGCCCTCCCTGAGCCTGGTCCTGCCGGAGGTTTCTTCCTGTTAAAAGGACGTTGTTCCTTCCCACTGTGGTCAAAGTGCTTGCTCATAATGAGTCATATGATTGTTGGGTTTAATAATAATAATAATAATACATTTTATTTATAGGCACGAGAGTTTTCTGTTAAACCACTGCTACCCCATACAGCTGGGTTAAAAACTAACAGCATGTTTTAGTGGCAGCTGTTTGCTGCTTGCTTGTTCTATTTTTCCAGTCAGTATGTCACCATCTAGTCATAAGGAAACTTTCCTACCCTGTGGAATACACTATCTTCTTACCAGAAAAATATTAGATAATAAATGTAGGTCCATTAGTTGGAAAACCAGCTACTGTAAAACCTTTCTGACATTCAGTGTTTAACTTTGAAAAATCAATAAAGCCAATTTAGCAGAAGGACTTTTTTGTTCATAATAAAAAAATCAGTCCACCTCAACTCAACTTGATTTTTGGTCTATTAACTCATAAAAGTGCTAACCTCTGCCCTGAGTACTTGCCATTGTTTATGTCCAAATAAACAACTTCCCTTAGCAGTGCAGAGCAAACAAGTGATGTTGCACAACAATCAAGAACCAATTTAATTGTGTTTAACATTAACCAGCAGCTTATAGTGTATTACTGCTGTATTGAAATGATGATTTTCATTTCAATGTTAAGAGTCTGGTTAACAGCTTTTGACAAACCTTTTCATATTTGATGTTTTGCTTTTGAGTAAAAAAGTAAGATTGAATGTCAAGAGATTTAAATGCATTTATAGCAAACAAAGCTACATTGTCAAGGTTGCAGGGGAAAAAGAGGACCCAAAATGCGGAGCTCAGGTTAGCAGGGTGAACAGTGCGTTTATTTACAGTGTCCAAGAGGTGTCACAAACAGTTAAAGGTGCTTCAGGTAAAATCCCCAAGTGCTCCTTCGTCTGTGCAACCCCGAGCGTGAGTTGTTTCCTGGTCCTCCTCTCTGAGCCAAACTCCTAGGTGAAGACAAAGCAAAACACAGAATTAGCAGAGCTCTTTAACCGACTATCAACTTCCCTTAAGTAACGAGTGTTACCAGCTTGGAATAATAATCCAACGTCAACTGTTGTTGCGCATCGTCCTTATATACCGCAGTTCTGGGATGGAGGCTGATTAGAAGCAGCTGGCAGAGCAATCAAATGCAGGTGAGGCCACAGCCGAGCGGCGGAGCTTCCGGGTGGAAGGTCGTCCGAGCCACGCCCTCCCCGGAAGCGCGAACTTCCGTAAACAAACCCCGCGCCTGGGAGAGAGGAGAGACTGAGAGAAAATACACACAAAAATCCAGATCGCCCGGGGAGGACCGTACGACCGTGACATACATAAATCAATCATCTGACCCAGTTAATGGCCTCTCTTTACAGTGTTTTCCAATTACTAAATTGGCTTCCCATGAATATGAAAACATAATACTTAAGATTCATTTTAAGTAGATGTATAATCTTGTTAAATAAAAATGTATTATGATCAATAACATCATTTTGATTTTTGTCATAATTGAACAGCTACAGATGTACAAGGGCTACATCACAAATCCACTGAGATAGTAGTGTTTTTTAAACATTTATTTATTTCTAATGCCGTTCACCATGGTCACTCCCAGTGAAAATCTTAACAGTTTAAGCACTGCCTCATGTCTTTTTGTCAGTTTCAGCTTCTTAAAAACATACGTCATAGCAAATCATAAGAAGCCTCACAACCATTGGGTAAATCTCACATTTCTCTCTTGATACTTCTGTCACAAATCACCCTTATACTCCACACACTACGCTTTCATATGCATTGATCTCTCTTTGCCTTGTCCATTACTTTGGATGTTTGACCCTATGTTTTTAAACTTGTCCACCTTCACTAGAGAGGAGATCCTTGTCCTTATGCAATTGTTGAGTCTTATAGCCTGCATGTTGTTTCAGCTGTACCTGTTACAGTATATGCATGCATGGTGTCACTTGAAAGAGGTGTGAGCTAAAGATTTCTGTAAACAGACAATAGTAACAAAGCAGTTTCTTTGATACTGTTCATCTACTGCTGCTCTATTTCACAGTTCTACCTACAATTTATTTGAATGGATATCTTGAGTATGACTACCAATGGAGGAACACTTCTCTGAGCAACTCTAGTTTTTAATTGCCTTTACTTGGCAGATACACAACACCCATTTTCTTCTTCACTCTTCTTCCTCTAACTAGAGATCTACCAATTGTGGATATACTTTAATAATACCTGAGGAAATTGTGTGGGTTATAGTTCCTCCAAGACAGTAACAGTAACAGACTGAATTAATTAAATAACACAATATATTATAGGATAAGCAGAAGCGAATGGATGGATGGATGAATATATTACAGCATTTACAAAATGTAAGAAATGGCTCTAGTATATACAAATAGCTCATTTATAAATATCCATAATATTACTGAGGTTAAATATATATGGTTGACATTTTACTCTAAACTGTATAATGTATAGGATGTGCAAAAGGGTGTTACTATTGCACTGTGTACTGTTCATTAGATGGAGGAGTTGTACAGGGAGGAATGATTTCCTGTGTCGTTCAGTGGTGCATTTGGGTAATCTCAGTCTCTCACTGAAGATGCTCCTGTGACTAGCCAGCACGTCATGGAGTGGGTGGGAGGTATTATCCAGAAATTCTAGAAATAGTGGCTAGCTCAAGGATCCTGTCAAAGTATCAAAAGGCTTTAGGGAATTTACCTGAGGAGGTTGACCTTAATCTCTATAAAATGAAGAAAACACAGAGGATTAAATTTAAAAATAAAATCATTTTCAGAGTAGGCAGGCATGGACAGCAATCAAGATTACTGACAAGAAAGCCCAGTGGAGAAAAACAACACACTTATGCTGTAAAGTTATTTCATGCATTTGTCGCTCCTAAGCTAGACTATTTAAATTCATTATTATCTGGTTGTTTAATAGTCTACAGTTGATCCAGATCGGTGCAGTGAGAATCCAACAGGAACTAGAAATAGAGACCAAATGATTTGCATATTACCTTGTCCTAAGTGACTCCCTGTTAAATTTAGAAAGTCTTTCTCCTTACATATAAAATCTTGAACAATCAGGCCTTATCCTAGTACCATATTATCCATATAGAGCTCTTAGACTGCAGGCCAACTTGTATTTATTTTTGAAAAGTAGATCAGGAAATTGAGCTTTTAGCCATCAGGGTCGTCTTTTATGGAATTAAGGAATTGAGTTGAATTGAATTAAGTTTGGAATTAAGACACATACAATTTCTCTGATTTTAAAATTAGGCTTAAAATTTTTTTATTTTTTTTTGATGTCTTGCCTTTCACTGCAACTCATTCCTTGGTTTGTGGCAAACAGAGCATTTATCCTTCAACCACCCTTTTCACTCTCTGTGTTTATGCAGATATATATATATATATATATATATACAACTATTGAATACTAATAATCATTAATTACTAATGATTATTAGTAATTATAAAATTCTGAACTTCTCTCACTCTCTCCCATAGTAAGAGTGGTTTCCTTCTACTGTCTTTTCTTTTCCCTCACCCCCAAGCAGTCACAGCAGATGTCTGCCCTCACTGTGTCTAGTTGGACACAGGTTACTTCCTGTTAGGAAGGAGTTTTTCCTTCCGAGTGTTGCCACATTATATCGGGTCAACTGATTTGATGGGATTATTTTGGGACTATCTTTCTAATATTTTAGGGTTTTAATCCTACAATAATAAAAATCTTGAAAGCCTTGGGTTGTGGGTAATTGGCTATATAAATAAAACTTTAAAGCCGAACATGTTATATTTAGTGCAGTGTCCAGGACTGTGGAGATGGGCCATTTTAAATTTTTGAATGGAGAATTATATTTCTAGGGGAAATGTTCTTTTTTTGTTTTTGATTCTTACATAGCAATCACATGGATGTTTAGTGTAGTTGTGTGTGTGTGTGTGTGTGTGTGTGTGTGTGTGTGTGTGCGCGTGTATATTTTCAGCCCATTTTTTGTATTGTTAAAGTAGACCAACTCAATTAATAAGAAACAGCTCTGTGTTAATACTGTGTAAATATCTGATAATATGATCAGAGTAACTTTAGCCTTTAGGTTTTAAAGAAATAAACCTTTTTTTTTTAACATTTTTCCATGTATGCATACTTTGATGGACTTGTTTAACCCTTTAAGACCATGGAACCAAGTTCACCAGATCTTACTTTATATTTTTACATGCTGTAGTGCCACTTTTGGGAGCATTTCAAGTTGCTATACATCAATACAACTGTTATAGCCCATATTTTAATAATATGTATGCATTAAGTCCATATAACTACATTAATTGCAAAAAAGTGCAATAAACTACAAAAGAATTGAAAATCGTTTTTGTTTGTTTTTTTTTACATATATTTCTACTTGGAGAAATTTAAGAGGTTTATCCCTCAAAACTTTAAATACAAAAAAGTTGCAAAAAATAGTTTACAATAGCAGGAAATTTATTTTGAGTGTCTTCATAGTTTTATTTGTGAGATACAGCAATTTTTATATACTGCAGGAAAATGAAAAACAATCCTATGATGCAAATTTGCAAAGAAAACAGCATGTGCATCAAAATAAACTATTTCCAGCAGTGCAATTCGAGTTCTAAGCATCCCAGAAACTATTCAGAAAAGTATAGAGTCAAACATGACTTATATAAACACCAGTATAGGCTCATAAGGCCTACAAGTAAAAAACTACATTTACGTCACTTCCGGTTTCAGGCAGGAAATAGCGGACATGCGATCGTTTGCGCTGACTTCTTTATCAATGTGGGAAGTGTTATGAACAGCTGATCGGATCGGCAAAGCGTGTTTCAGGAATATTATGTTTTTGTTGCTGCAAACGCTTTTTATGCAATTTTTGCAAAGCTTTATGTGGAAGGAAACTGTGACCTAGGACAAGCTGATGGCATAAGATGTAAGTACAACTCCTCCGGTTTCATATGCAAAAAACAGGGATTTAAAAATAGTTATGCAAAACGGAGCGTGCCCGTTCCTACCGGCTTTAAAGGGTTAAAGCAAGATGAATTGTTGTTTCTGGATTTGATCTGACAGGGTGATGGATGTTAGATCACACTTGTGTGTGATCTGTTAATCTTATCATTTTCACCCAACAAGCATCTTATTTTTCTTTAAGTTTACAATATTGGCATATTGCATATGTTTGTATGTCACTGAAAATGTTTATGTGACGCTCTTCATTGTTTTTGAAATCAGTCAAAAAAAAAAGTGCAGATGAAAGTGCACTAATTAGATATTCCATCTGTTCCATCTGTTCCATCACCTGGGGAAACAGCCCAGTTTTAAGAGGTGAGGATAAATCAAACAAACATTTTGGCTATGGGACAAATATTTAAGAAAAATAGAGCAAGCCTAGCTTTTAACACAGCTTTTCATCTGAGAAATAAGCAGATCCACCCATCAGTTAATGGGCCTCAGATTTTTGAAAAGACAAATTAAGCGCTGAACTTCAATATCATTATTCTATCATTATTATTTGTTCTTTTCAGGAGAAAAACTGACACGTATGCCTTTAATAGTGTACTTGCTGGGAAGAGATAATTATGATACATGGCCCACTTATCTCAGAGTGTGCTGTGTTAAACATTTAAAATGAAACTGCAGGTTATTTATGGTACAGCAGCAACATTTCATGCCTCTCAGTCCTACATAGAGATGGCACGATACCACTTTTTTATGTCCAATACCGATACCAATATCATAAATTTGGATATCTGCCGATACCGATATGAATCCGATATAGTGTTTTTTTAATCAATAAAACTTTTTTTTAATATCTTGCTGCTTTTTGTATAAGTTCATACTCAAGTTAAAAAACAAAACACTAAAGCTATTTTGTTATACACTGTAAAACCCAACAAGTTAATTTTACTCAAAACTTTTGGTGAAACTGATTACATAAAATATTTTAAGTAACTAAAACTTAAAAATAAAAGTTAAATAAACACACTTTATTTATTAGCTTTAGATAAATATTTTTAAGTACCATTGATAAATGTTTTTATGTTATATCCACATTTTTGGTTTAGTACTCTCTACTTGATATTTTGAGTTTCAAGTACAAATCTAGCTCAAGTAACTTTAAGGAATTAATTTTTAGTTTCAAAATGTTAACCATTTTAAGCTAATACAACTCAAAAATTTTAAATACAAATGCTTGTAATATCCAAATCTACTGTGTTTTGAATTTGATTTAAAAAAAAAAGTGCCCAAAATAATTACACTTGTAAAAACATAAGACAGAAAATATAAATTCAAGTTACAGATTTATTGAGTTACTTTGACACAAAAAGCCCAAGGTGGCACAAGGTTACAATATTAGAAATAAAGAATTTCACAACATGTTTTAAGAGTATTCAAATTTGATTAACACATGAGTATGGCCTTTTTATTAAAAAAACAAACAAAAGGAAAAGAAAATCCTGCATTATTAGGTGGGAAAACCGAATGAAAGTAATAGTATAGTGCAGCTAATACACTGAAATATAATTGGTAACCTTTTTAATATGCCAGTACTGTGGTTATGCAAAATGCACATTTGTAGAGTGCAATCACAGTCTCAACAACAAAGCAATAAAATTTTAAATAGAAAAATACTTCTTTAGAGACATAAACAAAGTGTTATAAACCTCCTTAGCGCCTTATGTCAGTTATGAGTAGTTCAGGAGGAACGTTCCTTAAGTGACATTCAAGATCCCACCTAGAAGCCAGAAATGAGATTGTCCTTCATTTTCTCTATAGATTTACAGTTATCTGACTAAAAACACAATCAAAATCAACTAAAACACAAGTGATGATGGGGGGAAAAAAATAAATAAAAATAATAAAATCACCCCTTTTACTTTGGATGTGGCTTTTAGATAATGAAGTATGAAACAGAGTCTGCAAAGATTTCTTTATTCTATTCTCTCTTTTTATAAAAAACTTATCCAGACTTGGAAACATGATAAACTGAATTACTTGCTTTAACAGGCACTTGAGGGCTGTGTAGGAATCCTGGACATTATTCTGCTGCCAAAAGATCATTTTTAAGACTCAGCACTTTGGGCTTCAACTTCCCACCCTTCAGACCCATCAAAACTTTCTGAATAAAGTCAAAAATGTTGGCCAAACATTTTGGGTAGCTTAGGTGCAGGACGTCAGTCAGTCCAAATATTACTAGAAATGCATCAGCCAGGATGGTGAAAACAATGATCATGTTACCCTCGACCAAAACTGCAGTCTTCTCAGGGCAGAAGAATGTTGCATCGCTGGAATTGGCTCTGATCAGGAGGAGTCCAAGTGGCACTTCACTAATATCTGGTCTATCAGAATGCATCATCTACAGAAAACAAAATTACTACATGTTAGTGCATTCCTATTTCTCTTAGTTTCATCTATGCAAGTCACATTTCTGGATTATTACTAGCTCAGAAATCAATTGTTTGAACAACAAAAAAGCCACAACACACCAAGATTTGAGAAAACAAACTGACAAAAATAGTACTTTTAGTAAAGCAAAGTCATACCTCTTCGTAGCAATAACAACAGAAAGTCAATAGGAGTTATATATTTTTTTCATTTGTACAGTGATGTATGGTTGGGCTAGGAACATTATAGAAGGTCTACGCACATTAAAAACATGTAGTGTTTCCATTATGTGACATGGACACTGTTGTAGACAGATCCAAGCATGGAGATGCTTCTCAAACTCTCAAAGTGTCATAATGTTTTGAGAAATCTAAACAAGGATGCTACTAAGATATTGTTCACAACTTTGTCCAAAACTTACATCCCATGTTTTGATGAAGGTAGAGGTGTCTTCGTACAAATAGGCAGAGAGGGCATGAAGCACACCAGCACTTTGGGCATGGATATCAGCTTGTTCCTACATCACAAGAAAAGTTTTATTTTAAATTATTGGCTAACCTAGTCAAGAATGGTAATTAAAATTGAAAAATTGATCAAATCAAATGAAGCTCAAAAAACAAGACAAAAACTCACTAACCTGGAGATTATAGCTTCTGAAGAGCTGAGACAGGACATCAGACACGTTCCCTGTGCAAACAGCTTTCTTTCTGAATAAGCTCTGGAGCCGGGGAGCATGTTGGTCAAACAGCATAAAAGTGGTTCTTCAGGTGGAGGTTTGTAATCCTGTGGAATTCTGCACAGATCTGAACACACAGGATACATTTGTGTTTACAAGTTTCAATTAGTCTATAAATCTTTGCAAAATACATCAAAATCCTTACACTCCAAAGGCATAATTTGTTCAGACAGGCCAGATAACAGGGGTTGATATAAAATACATCTTGTTAGATACATCTATATACATTCTTACCTGGGACTGGGATTTCAGAGTAGGCCAGCAATCCAGGATCTGACCTACTGGTAGGTCATCATTGATGATCTCTTTGCATTGCAAGGCCAAAGTTGTGAGCATCAGCTTTGTAATCAGGATTCTTTTCACTTTTCTCGACTTCATCTACAATCTGTAGTCTTAGCTGGTCAAGGTAAACAGCATCTTCACCCCTGAAAATTTACTTCTGCCCTGGCATGGACATAACAGTAAAACACAGAAGACAAGACAGACTACACAGAGAACAGAAAAGACACACAACCAAGGAGACACAGATGAAACATAACCAGCCCAGAGCTCAACTAAACCTTAACTAATAATAACAACAATACAAGAACTTCACCTCATTTCAATATAACATAAGAAAGCAAAACTACAAAATAAACTCAAAATGCTGGTTCACAGACCCAGCCCCTGACAGATAAAAAACTAAGTCTTTCACTAATGAACACTGGGCATCAGAATAAAATAAAACGAAAAAATAACTGTTTGGTAAATATATTATTGATGGATTCACCCTTAAGCTAACCTAAAATAGACCAGGAACAACAATTTTACAGTTCAGAAGATTCTACATTTCAACTTGGTATACATAACTATTTGCAATGTAAACCAAGTTCTACCGCGTAATTATGTAATGATTATTCACTGCTTTTGTAAGTATGTCCTGTGCCTACAATTTTGCTGCCCCAGTTTTAATATGTACAACTCCAGAGAACTAAACGTAAGTTTTAAGTTCCACTAGTTAGCAAATGGGCTAGCCAATATCAATATCCACGTATGCGCTAAGTGTGAAGCAGCGCAGCAGTGCATATTGATTCAACAATTTAACCACAAGGCAGTTTATAATCTGCAAATCCAGAAATGCCTTCTAAAGACTTCTTTTAAAATAGTAAGAGATTAGAAAAGTTATTAACACATTATTAGTCCCAGGGACTAATAATGTGTTATACTAAATATGAGCGTATTAGCATAATTCATGCAAACACTTTGGGGCCAAGCCGACATGGATAAAACGACGCATGCATGTAATTCTTAAATGCCTGCTAGAGTTGTACATTTATGACGATAAAAACCCATATTACAACGGAGAACTATAGTTTCAGAAAAAATAAAACTTACCACAAAGCGCTCCTGAAGATGCCGCGAAGGCGGTAAATGCAGCTAGCCAAGTGCAGAGGGTTAGCTGTTCCAGTTCAAAAGTCCGTAACATACCATAGCATGCCCTCCTTTATCCAGCGTCAAAGACAATGCCGCAAAAAACCCGTTGACAAATGTTTTTATTTCTGTTCGGATATTAACGTTCCACAAGTTTCCTTCGGGGTAATGAGCGGGCATTCGCACTCGAAGCGAGGAATCCAAGATGGTTGCCAGCACTTCATAAAGAAACAGGTGGCGCACGTAGGTACGTACGTAGGCACGTAAGTGACGTCAGTGTTAAAACTCAAATTATTTGAGCGCAATGCTAGAAACTAATCAATATATTCAAGTACTGATAACTTGAAAAAACAAAATTGTTCAAACTACTCAAAAAAATAAAGGTGTATGAACTTATAACAGGTTTTTAAGTAGTTGGAACTCATTTCATTTATCAAACTATTACTATTCGGTCTTACAGTGTACCTGTATGCAAAAAATATACTGCACCCAAAATATTTCATAGTTCAGCAATACTGATCAATCTAATAAAGTTAAACCTACACCATCCTCCCTATTCTGGTATTTTAAAGAGTAAGCAACCTAACTAATAGGGTTCTAAAACTCCCAGCAAAAAAAACCAAAAAGTAGGGAACCACCCTTCACCTCATGATGCTTAATCGACGTAATCAACTTTAATTTGATGCAGTGTGGGGAAAAAAATGCACAGAAATCAATTAATTTTGAAGAATAATTAAATAGATTTAACATCTTTCTTCAACAGAATTGCAGACTGCACAGATCGTACCTTCCCAAAGGAAAAAGTACTATAGCTTACTAGGGTATATTAGACTTAACAGTTACTATATACAGTAATGGACTTCTATACATTTTACACTTTGGGTGTAAGATTCAGATAATTATTTATTAAAAGCTAGACATTTTAAATGAGAATAAGAAAGAAAAGTATGTCTTTGTGCCCCCCTTTTCCTTGTTAATGCCCTATCGGCCCCCCTGGCTAAACTTTGCTAGATCTGCCCCTGCACAGTTACCAGCCGTCAGCTACGTAGAAAAAGATCCTCGAGTAGAAAGTAATATTAAATAAATTCTAACAACAGCTTATCAAGGTTAAACGTGCTGCTGTTGTTCAGCCGCTGGTTTCCTCTTTCTGGCACGAAGTGGGCCAAAAACAAACAAGAGAGACGGACTCGCAACAGAAAAGCAGATCAGGTGATCATTGATGTCACGGGCTGCGACGGCAGACCGTGGAGTTGTAGAGAAAGTAGGGCCCAAACGCGAGACTTAAGTGAAGGACAGTGGATTTGTTTATGGCGAGTGGACAGAAACGACAACTATATACAATTCAAGCACTGTGACTCCTGTGGCGATTCCTCTAAGAATCCCACACAGTGCACGTGTCCATAGCAGTGAAAAGGTGACAACTCCAAAAACCCGATTCCACTCCATGATTTCCCCTCGTGACAACGTTCCTGACTCCCGACTCCTGGTGACACAAAAACACACACAGCTCAGCAGGCAGCCTTTAGTGGCGAAGCCGATCACAACACACTAATCTACGGAGGTTCGATTTAGTATAATCCCGCGCCGACTGGGGCTCCGCCACCTTCTTAAATAAGGCGCCCCTCCTGAAGCCATCAGCTGCAGCTGGTGAGGGCTAATGGGCGGCAGGTGCGGCAGTCCCCAGTGCGGGAACACTTCCGGGTCGCAGTCCCCTCAGCGACCCCAAAACATCCGGGAGCACCCAGGGAGAAAGGACAAAAAGGGAGAGAAAACCACCATAACATATGGAAAAAACATATACAAGAAATACATGAGCTCTGGGTCATCAGACCATGACAATTGATCAGTTTCATGATTGAAGTAGCAGCAGGAGAGGGAGGGGGAGAGAGGCAGTCGCTCCATGTATCGGTTGTTAAGCTTAACGCAGGAATGCTTTACAAACATTCAGAGATGAACTTACACACTTGCTTTACTTCTCTCTGGGATCACTTCCTCGGAGATGAAATGCCGGATTGCTAGCGAGGCTACAAATACACACAGCCGCTCTATCACGTAATGCATACTGCTCCAACGTGCTACAGTTATGAGCCGAGTTACGCCGTGTCGCAAGTTTTGTGAGGTGCTTTTTGATATTTAATGGATCGGATTACATTTTTTATTTCCCTCCGATATCCGATCCAGTAATTTACGTCAGTATTGGACCGATACCGATATGTAATATCGGATCGATCCATCTCTACTCCTACAAGGCTCATACTATATTGAGACTGAGTGTTTTTAACCTTCTACAGAGCAAAATCTCCAGTGTTAAATTAACACTAGAGAGTGTCTATATGGGTCCACAGCTCTGAGTGTTAAATACAACACTGTTGAGTGTTAAATTAACACTTTTGACAGTGTTATATGTTTAAAAGTAACCTAGTCAGTTTTGAAGATTAACCATGGCTAACACTGAGCAGTGCTGATTTTCTAACACTGGAATATTTCTAACATTTTGAGTTACTTTCCAGTGTTAGAAAATCAGCACTGCTGGAGATTTTGCTGTGTACTGGCTGTCCAGTGTCCCTTATCTGGCATTGAGAATAATAAGAATCATGCACTAAATTTATAGCTTTCAGGTGAAGATGTTACTCTTTGGATCTGTGAGACCTGTAACAGTTCAGTTATTGGCTTGGGAACTGGTAAATCTATAGCATGACTAGACATGGATTATAGTGCAGGACAGATATATAATCATGAATTTTCTAAGTTTACATATAACATTCAGAGTGCAATGAAAGATCATCCAGGCTGCAGTGAAATCTTCTATGACAATTCTGACAACTAACACTTAATGTGCCTGGTAGTTGTCTTCTGCCCTGTGTCAGTAAACACTGGCGAATTCCACTTCATAGATCCACCACCAACAGCTGTCACCACTAGTGCCATTCACCTCTCCTGGGTGCTCTAGATGTGTTCAACTCAACTAGAATATGGCCCAACTGGCTGTTTTTCCAGCTTTCAACAAAATCTGGGAGAATGAACTCCTGTTGGAATCCTTGGCTGGCAAAGCTTCATACGGCACACTTCCATTGCTTGGCCCCTTGCCAAACACACATCCTGAGCCAGCTATGGTCACCTCCATGTACTGTATGGATTGTAATCTAGGAGGAGCGAAACAAATAATAAATTCCTTAAAGAAAACCCAGCCAAAAGTCCCAGGTGAAGTCTCTGGTACTCTACTTCGGCATAACTAGCTTGGAGCCGAAAATGGTTTTATATAAACATTATAAACATTGTAAGTTGTGAGCCCTCGTATTGTGAGCTCTTCATCAGTATAACATAAATTATAACAGTATCTTTGATATTTTGTACTCCTCGTGTAATATTTTCACCATAGTCATAAATATTCTGGATATTCAATCTCTGATCACTATTGAATATTTTTAGAAGTTCATTGTTTTTCTGTTAAAAATATCAACTAAATTTTCAATAGGCATTATATCAGCACAAGCACAGCTGATACACGGTTGTATTGGTCATTTTCCTCTGATGAACTGACCACTGTTCACAAACTAATGAGCTGCTTCTAGTAGTTGCAGGATGTCTCAAAGCGTTTTGGAAGTGAGCAGAGACAAAGGCAGAGATATTTGTTGTTGGTCCAAAAAGTTAGTGAGCATGTCAGGCACCTTGGACGTATTTTGGTGCCTGACATGCTTACTATATAGTGATTATCAATTCTGATTATCACTGAGGGTAACTGCTTTCTATGTGCTATGGAGTTTTATGTGCTATGGAGTTTTTTGTGTTTTCTCTTCATGATGACTCACTTGTTAGAGTCACTATGGGCAGAAACCTTTTTTTTTTCTCCTGAACTTGCCCCCATATGTTATATATTTCACTGTCTACCCCCCCCCCCCCTTTTTTTTTTTGCTGCCTAGTCTGACCTGTCCCCCCAATGTATATTGTATGTATTGTATGTGTTGTATGTATGGTCATCTAGGTCTGTTTTTCGGCTGCGGGCAACTGCAACTGCCAAATAAAGCTTATCCTTATCCTTATCTTTATCTTTATCCTTTCTTTCACTTAAAAAACATATCAAAAGTCAGGAAAATTCTTATCTTAAACTGGATCAGAAATGTTTCAGTGCTTTCATATTAATGTAAAATGATTGCAGTGCTCTATTTTCACGACTCTCCAAATCATCAATAGGATAACTTTTTCAAAAATAGAGCAGCCGGAGTCCTTACAGGTGTGCAGTAATTTCTCTATATTACCCAGTACAGGGAGTGCAGAATTATTAGGCAAGTTGTATTTTTGAGGAATAATTTCATTATTGAACAACAACCATGTTCTCAATGAACCCAAAAAACTCATTAATATCAAAGCTGAATGTTTTTGGAAGTAGTTTTTAGTTTGTTTTTAGTTTTACCTATTTTAGGGGGATATCTGTATGTGCAGGTGACTATTACTGTGCATAATTATTAGGCAACTTAACAAAAAACAAATATCATTTCCATTATTTATTTTTACCAGTGAAACCAATATAACATCTCCACATTCACAAATATACATTTCTGACATTCAAAAACAAAACAAAAACAAATCAGCGACCAATATAGCCACCTTTCTTTGCAAGGACACTCAAAAGCCTGCCATCCATGGATTCTGCCAGTGTTTTGATCTGTTCACCATCAACATTGCGTGCAGCAGCAACCACAGCCTCCCAGACACTGTTCAGAGAGGTGTACTGTTTTCCCTCCTTGTAAATCTCACATTTGATGATGGACCACAGGTTCTCAATGGGGTTCAGATCAGGTGAACAAGGAGGCCATGTCATTAGTTTTTCTTCTTTTATACCCTTTCTTGCTAGCCACGCTGTGGAGTACTTGGACGCGTGTGATGGAGCATTGTCCTGCATGAAAATCATGTTTTTCTTGAAGGATGCAGACTTCTTCCTGTACCACTGCTTGAAGAAGGTGTCTTCCAGAAACTAGCAATAGGACTGGGAGTTGAGCTTGACTCCATCCTCAACCCGAAAAGGCCCCACAAGCTCATCTTTGATGATACCAGCCCAAATCAGTACTCCACCTCCACCTTGCTGGCGACTGGAGCTCTCTGCCCTTTACCAATCCAGCCACGGGCCCATCCATCTGGCCCATCAAGACTCACTCTCATTTCATCAGTCCATAAAACCTTAGAAAAACCAGTCTTGAGATATTTCTTGGCCCAGTCTTGACGTTTCAGCTTGTGTGTCTTGTTCAGTGGTGGTCGTCTTTCAGCCTTTCTTACCTTGGCCATGTCTCTGAGTGTCTCTGAGTGCTTTTGGGCACTCCAGTGATGTTGCAGCTCTGAAATATGGCCAAACTGGTGGCAAGTGGCATCTTGGCAGCTGCACGCTTGACTTTACTAACTAATGCGACAGGGGAAGCACAACTGAACGTAATGCATGCGAGACAAGAGACTAAAAAAATAAAACCGGAAGTGTCAGTGTCAGTGGTCAGGTCAACAGTAAAGAACACCATAAGGCAAACCAGTCAAATGAGGGATCAAATCAACCAATGGTATTCATTCAAATAGATAGAAGCAAACCAATAAGATGTATTGAGAAGTGTAGCTAAGTGCAAATATTGATGTCAGGTAAGACTTCGTCACACGGGCAGACAAACCAGATGGTGACCCACTGGCAACCTAAAATTCATTGCAAAAATGTACCACACCAAAAACCTACCTGTGATTTCTTTGATCACTAGTAGATTGCTGCAGTCACCTGTAATATTCATGGAAAAGGTCAAGTTAATAGACCGTTACTAATTAACCACTGAGCAGTAATGATGCGTGAAAAAAATGTGATGCAAACCAGAAATAGAGAACATTGGCCTTCCAAGTCAAATTGTGCCTTACTGTTGCTGCCTTTTGAAATATATTGATTTCAAAAAGCACAGCTATAATTTTAAGGGAAACAGTCATGATTTTAGGTTTGTGTTGCGTTTTTCACAGTTTCTCTACCCTTTGGTGAGTAGTTGGTGAGCCAGCAATTTCAGCAAACCAATCGGGAATCTATATTTTTCTTTTCCTACTGGTGGTTACCAGAAGATCACTGACCATTCTCAAGGCCTGTGTGACTGTGGTTTTAGAAATCAGTTCCTGAAATTTGATTAAGCCAGAACTGTTAAGCACATTTTGTAAGAATTGTTTTATAGTTATACAAATATGGTTTATTCTGTCAATGGAGATCAATCAACAACATGAACACTATATTTGTAGATTGGACAAACAGTTATAAGGATAGATGAAGAAAAGACAGAAAAGATTCTAGATATAGCAGTGAGTTACATGTATAATGTACCAAAGCATGATGTATCCACTTGTATAAAATATATACACTGCATATTTTTGCTAATCATGTTTAGCATCAATGGTTAAACATTTTAAATGTTGAAATGGCAAAAATTTCTGCATTTTTATGCATTTTTTGGCAGCAATAGGCAACTTTATCTGAAGTTCTAAGTGGGAATCCTTGCTCATGCTTGTCAGCTTTAACAATTGCTGGAGCCAGGCCCCCAGTGTGCTGCCTTACATTACATAATGTAGCTTCAGAGTTTTATTTGCTCCTATCTAGTAGAAATACATCCCAAACACAAAAGGGAGGAGCACACAAACAAAGCAAGTTTTCAGCAATATTTTCCCAGTAGCCTTACAGGAAAAACAGATTCAGCAAAAATAAAATACAAAATCTCAATTTCAAAGTGTGGTTTAGATAATTTGGTAATTTGTGGTTCAGTTTGCATTGAAAGAAAATATATCACCATGAGGGAGTACAGGGTCAGCAAGGTTTCTACAACATAGAAAGTGTGTGCAATTTCAGTTCAAGTCATTAGTGTTACATTGGAGGGTTGTAGCATTATCAGGCCTGAGCTTGAAGTGCAAAGAGTTATTGGATTTTATTATTTTTTATATACGAGGGCAATGTCTGGTTTTTCAGTTACAGCAACCATTCAAAAAAAAAAAGTAAAACTGAGCTTTTGTTATAAGTTAGTAGGAGGTAGGGCAGATCACCCACTAACTAGAAGGTTGGTGGTTTAATCCCTGGCTGCTCCAGTTTGCATGCAAAATATAGAAAATACTGTGAATATTAGATAGAAAGCACTTAGGCGTAGAAAAAAAGTGCTTGTAACAATGGGTGAATTAGGCATCTTGTATAAAGGAATCGGATTGCTCCAGTAGACTACAAAAGTGCTATAAAAGAACCAGTCCATTTTCTATTCACCTCCATGTGACATTGTGAAATGTATTCTCTCTGTCTCTCTGTGCGTCTCTCTTTTTTTTAAGCTTTAATATCCATGCAGTTAAGTTCAGAATATATTTTTAGATTCCACAAAGGTCAGCATTTTAAAAGCACAAGGCCTCTGCACTCCCTCAGAGAGGGACACACATACAAATCATTGTTGAGTGATTGGTAAACACTTGTTTATTTGGTGTTCGTTGGACCTTGTACAGAGTTAACAAGAGAGAGAACTTGAGAGGCAAGAAATCTGGTGCTGTGCACACAACCTCGTCATCAAAAGAATCAATTTCATCTGTGAGAGGAGGGGTCAGTTTCCTAGATATAAAATCATAGTATGGTTTGTAAATCAGATAACAGAGCAGATGCAGGAGGGAGCTAATTTACAGATGTACATGCCATAACTCCTTTGAAGCCATTTGAAATGCTTCTATTGAACTATATATAAACTATATATAAAATGAAACTAAGACTATAAAACATGTGTCAACCAAAGAAAAATTATTCACTCCTCTAAATTAAGACATATGTTTATAGGATTTATCTAAATCAAATTATAATGTTGGTTTGGTTAGTGCTTGCCAAAGTCAACTCTTGCTTTCTTGCTAAACTTAGAAGCATTAATCAGGTGTGGTTGTTTTTGTTGGGTTTTTTTCACGTGAAGATCAATGAATGAAAACAAGTCAGAATCAAACATTTAGTCTTTTAATTAAAAACAATTTGCTGTGTGTGCAAAACAATTTCCAATCGAGCATCTGAAGATAATGGCGGCAAAGATGTTCAGCCTAGTAGTAAAGAGTTGCTATGGTTTGTCCTCTCTAATTGCACAATTTGTAATGTGTGTAGAGTTTTTGAGGAAATGTAATTAATTAGCAGGGATGGGAATAACGGCATTACAAGTAACAGCGTTACCAACGGCGTTACCTTTTTCAGTAACGAGTAATCTAACTAATTACTATTTTTATCGTTACAATGCTGTTACCGTTATACTAACAGGAAAATGCGGTGCGGTCCGTTACTATTTTTCAACAAACAGACGGTTGAAGCTGTGTTCAGCTTACCTCACCTCATATCAGTTGCACGGAAGGAGCTGTCTACGCAAGTAATCTGGGCGCTACAGCTTTAAGCAGCTGTGCGCACTCCCGCGACCAGCAATCACTTTCTAGCATACGATCACTTTTTGGCACAACACCTGGAGCTAAGGGGGCAAAACAATCGCATGAGTGCTGCTGTTTGACTGAGGAAGAGTAAAGTAGTTGTGGTAAGCTAGTCACATGACCCCATCAAGATGACAAAGCAACAAGGAGATATATACCAGTTTTTAAATTGTGTTGATAGGCCACGTAAAACCAGAGTCATGATAAACAATATATATGCAGCGTTTTTTCCTCAATAGTTTCGTCACGTTTACTGTCTAAGGACAGCGCTAGCAAGCACGTTCTGCTTGTGACCAAAAAACCCAATAAAACAGCCCGTTCGTGTTGGTGGAAAAATGCACCATGTCGACCAATCAAAAAATTATATAGCAACATGACATTTGGTTGTTTAGGAAGAGGCGGAAGTTTTAGGAGTGACGGCAAGAGAGAGAGAGAGAGAGAGAGAGACAGCAGAAAAAGAGAGAGCGCGTGTTTTGAGATGTGAGAGATTTGTGACGTTTGGCATGTTTGGAGTGTGTAGTTAATGTGTTGTCTTGTGTAGTTAGCGTGTAGTGTTGTGGATAGTTTTGTGTTGTGTGTCAGAACAATGAGGCGAGCACTGAATGAATACAGGAGTGATACACCTGCTACTGTCAGATCTGCAGGTATCAGGCTGTGATGTTCTCCTTTATAGTGGACAGAAATTGCTTTTTTGGAGTGGTACAAATAATTTGTGTGGCATCTTATTGAATGCAGAACACCTGATTGTTATGTAAATAGTTTGAAATGGTAATTTAAAAAATCAAGGTAAAAGGTAAATGGATGCAAATAACGTTGTTTGCAAAACTTGTGCATATGATTTTAAAATTGACAATTTATATTTGCATTTAACGTTATGAAATATAATTCATTAAACATGTTTGTTGTTGTTACAGTAAAAAATATAACTTTTTCTACTCGGATTTTATGTTTTTTCGTCTGATTTTAGATCAATTGTGTTAATACAGTATGTCAAAATGAAAACATAACTGTAAATTCAGACACGTGAGGTTGTGCTGAAAAGAATGATACCAAACAAGGCAAAGTAAATAATTTTTAAAGGTAAAATATAGAGGGAACATCAACAGTAGCTAAAAATGGCCATTTATAACCTGGACCCCATGGTTAATTTTTTTTTAAATAATGTAATGCAATAGTTACTTTTCAAGTAATTAATTACTTTTAGAATCTTGTAACTCAGTTACTAGCGCAGTTACTTTTTTGAAGAACTAACTAGTAACTATAATTAATTACTTTTTCAAAGTAACTTGCAATACGCTGTTAATTAGTACATTAGTGATAGTTTATAAAAAGCAAGGATGAGCGAGATAAAGATATATAAAAAGTCGACTAATGAGACAGATAAGCGCAAGATTTATTGCATGCATATTCTGGGATGTGACCGTGGTCCTTATCTAAACCTTGCAGCATTTTTAGGTAATCAACAATTCACTGCAAGTAAAATTAAAGAGCTTTATCTGCATGAAATGGTGCAGATTTAATGGGGATAGATGGTGTCCTGATGAGGTGAGAACATTTCATAAATGATTAGAATTCATCTAAATACATTGAGGATGAAAGTACTCCACACTTTCTCAGAGCGAATGCAGAGCAGTGTTGTACCAGTATTGAAACATATCCATTTTGTTTGAATATTTGTGAAAACCTCTGTGTTGTATGTGGACACTGCATTTGAATTTGTCCTTATTTAGTTATTTTGCATGTCTCTGCAGTTAGGGTTGTTCATTTTCAGTTGAGTTATTGGTTTGCTTGAAACCCGTTTCCACACTTGGAATGGGTGTACTTGGTAGCAGATGCTTCAATTTCAGACCTCAGCAAAGCACATGCCTAGTGCACATGGACGGCCACACATACACACATGCACATACACATGGCTTTGCCTAGTCTGTCATACAGATATCGATTTATAGACCAGTTATGAGCTGGCTCTGAAGCCGCCTCTGCAGTTTTATAGAAACATGATAAACATCATCAATCTCTTTGTGCAGCCTTCAGAAGGTGGCAGATGGTTCATAGCCCTTTAATCAATTGGGATTCAATGAGCCAATATAGCACGTGTAATGGAGCTTATGCTATTTTGGCTTATACCGTATTCATGTTGTTAAAGTCACTTTAATGCGTCTGTTATTGCAAACACATTTTGTCAACACATGTGTTCATGTAATACGTAAGATAGTCGCTTGCTTGTTTATGACCTGTGATAAAATAGAGATTGTTAGACATGTGATTTTAGAGGATACTTCCAATAAAGCAGTTTCTCAAAGTGCAGCTTTTCACCATTGACACAATTATTAATGCCAACAAAATAACAGAGCTTTTATAAATCAAATGTAAAAACAACTTACAAGTGTGGGTTGCTTTGCTATAATATCAGAGGGCTTTTAAGGCATAGTGGACAAATCATACCGTTCACGGTAATACAGGTATAATGTTGGGCAACGATAAGAAAATGAGATATCACGATAGAATATGGGTAAAACGTGCATGCGCAGTGCCTTTGTTTTCATACGCACATGGCGGAAAAAGCATGGCAGCGACGGAGCATGAGAAGGGCGAAAGCGGATCGTTGAATGAAACGGATGAACCAGAATTGGTTTGTAAAAATGCTGCAACTTCAGTGGTGGAACTGGTTTAGCTTTCATCCCTCAGATACACAACAAAGCACTATTTTTGGTAGAGCATGCTAGTGGGCCGTCGTTATTACCGTGTTGTTTGGAAAATACGGCACACTTAAACTCAATCCTTTGATTTCTCTGAAAATCGTCAGTGCCCCTTATAATCCTGTGTGCCTTATGTATGAATTCTGGTTGTGTTTACTGACCTCTAAACGATTTTATGTATTACACGGCGCTCTGTCAAATCTTTCAGTACGACTTTGCTAAGCTACAAACCTGCACCGCTTAATGGATTGTCGGAGCATTACGGCTATCGTAGGCAGGAGCCTCGCGGAATGATACCTACTGTGCTTCAGCATAGTATTACGGTTTTCAAATGTATGTATCGTGTATCATAATAAATATTTTTGGTCATATCGCCCTGCTCTAGTGGACATTGGACATAGCTCAAGATGGACTTCCCTGGATTCTGGGGGGATGACTCACATGATCAGTCTGTGTGAAGTTACCTTATTTCACAGAAACCTGTTTGGTATAAGGTTCTAGTTGTACTGAAGTCAGTGACATTGCTGGTGTGCTGATATATATTCATAATGTTAACCATATAACCGCAACACAATAGAAAACAACTGAAATCAATATCCTTCAAAGTGAGCTTATCCAACACCTCTCTACACCATGGTTTTTAAACTTTTCAAATTCTACTTGGAAATTTTAAAACCTCCATTTTCCCCTGGCAAACCACACTGATTAGACCTAAACCTGATAATGATGAATGTTCACTTTTCTACCACATGTATTATTCCTTGTTTCTACTCACTTTGAGTCCTTTATGATCTTTATGTCTGGACATAATTGTACACCAGATGCTGTTCCCGATGCAACCATATACATTTATCTGGGCTTGGGATGAGCATTAGGAGGTTATAGATGAGCAAAGTTTCAATCTCTCTTTCTCACTTCTACCATCATTGTAGAATTATCCCATGTATTATGATCCAGGATTCTTTCAGTACAGTATTTGACTCCTATAATGCGTCTGCTTACATCACTGCCAGGCTGATCTCTAGTGATTGGTTAGGTGAAATTGAATTCTCTCCCTCTGCAGAAACTGTTTAAAAGAAATGCCAGACTAAGAATAGAAATGGAGTGTAACTATATGACAGTTGTGTTTTTTTGAATGCCAATCAGATGAAAGTGAATATGCAAAGAATAGCATGTTTGCTCTGAGACTTTTAGCATTCTGATTCACATATCATACTTGCAAACATATTGACAAGAAAAAAAAGGTACTCTTCTCTTTAAACCCACAGTAGGGCCTGTAGATTAACAGCCTCCAGAATCATTTAAGAAGCCACTTACTGGGATGCAGCAACACATCCCCATATGCCCCACAAAAGCTGACCAATTTGACTTCAGCATGTCTGGTAACAAAGTTATGATACTACTGTGTTATGTGGAGACTTCAAAATGAAAAGGTGAAAATATATATGAAAACATAATATTGTGAATTTCTGTGCTGTTGTCCAGTCAACAAGGACACATTGGACTCATGAAACACATGAAAACATTTTTAGACAGTCTCTGTTAAGAGTTTGAGAGTTTTATAGCATGCCGAGATAAATCTGTGGAGCACCTTTTAAATTATGCAACTACACATCAAGGTGTATTTGTAGGACCTGGCAAGGTCTGCAGTTTGATCTCTTTGGCATGATGTCAGGTGTCTGTTTCAATCTTTATTTGTCTTACATTTCATTAAGTTGTACCTTAAATGTTTGTTTTGTTTCCCGCCCTTTTTGTGCAATGTGTGAATGGTTTAAAAAAAAGTCACAAAAGTGCATTCAAGCATTCTCTTTTCATGGAATGAAATCTCTTTGAGTTAATCTGGGAGAATACAATATATGTTAAAATGTAAACAAATAGAACAGTATAAGAAACCAAAGACACCAACAACTGTAACAGCAAACTGGTTCAGTGGGAGGTGGCTAACTCTCACTCCTCCCACAAATTCAGCTATTTTTAAAAGGTTACCGGCGCGAACAATGACTTGAAGCTCCGGTGGAAGGGTGAAGTCCTGAGGATTGTATGAGTTACCGATGTCAAGTAGTGCCTGTCTCGGGTATGTTAACAGTGCACTGCACTTATCCAGTGCAAACAGAGCAAAAAGTAAACAATAACAAACAACAAGTCGGCATCTGAGAGCGGAGCAAGCAAACACGTCTGACTTGAGGGGCGCCATTGCAGGAGCTGGAATACAAGTATGAAAAGAGACAGGACAGGCAACAGACAAGGCAATGCTATTTATGCTGATGTCTAATGTTAGAGTAGAGTAATATTCAGGTGCATAGATCTTTTTCAGTTCTTTATTCATTGTAATGTGTAACTTTTTTTTTTCATTTAAAATGTGTCAATGGTCAGTGGTGTTGAGGTGTGGAGAAAAGTCCATGACAGTGAACTTCATGTTCATTGCTCTTCAGGCAGTTCTGACATGTTGTAAGCTGTATTTAGGCTCAATGGTCTGCTGTAAGAATCTTTGTAACAGTTTTTAGAAGTAAGCATTTCTTTTTAATAAGGTGCCACTATTTAGATTGTCCTGAAAAAGAAGTACTTCTGCCTACTGATGGCACCAAGTGTTTTGGCTCAACAGTGTTTAGCTGGTTTTACAGTTGTGTTCAGAAATCATGAGCACAACATACACCATCAATGGCTTTAAAAAAGCAATACTTAGAGCATATTATCTGATCCACTCATGGTGAAATCCTGGATTGAAATCCAGACTTTGCCTTTTTGTGTGGAGTTTTCTTATGTTTATATTTATTTAAAAGGGACAATGTATATTAATTGAGATGAACACGTAAATTAAGTAAGTGTGACTAATTTTCAGCTTTAGTCCCTGGCAGGCTAATGGCATATTAAAATAATCAACAAAACCAAACATTTAGAGGCATGCGAGCATAATTGAAAGACAGAAACACATAACATTAAAATAACCAACTAAAAATTAAGCATAAACATAAAATAACTCATAAACACATTAGAATATTCCTCTTACACAGTTCAAGGGTGGGGCACGTAAATGAGAACGAACAGCTTGTAGAACTGGGCGATCAGAGATGAGAACCGGAAGGAGCGTGTTTGGACGCGTGGTCCCGCTCCTGACATTCTGATACTTTTATCTCCAATTAATGTTTTTTGTCAGGGTCCTGGGTCTGAGCGACCTAGGGTCCCTGAGCAGTTATGGACTTGTCTTATAGTATATGTATTTTTAGTATTGCTGTGTCCCTCTTCTCCCTGCTTGTGTGTGTGTGTGTGTGTGTGTGTGTGTGTGTGTGTGTGTGTGTGTGTGTGGCCCGGCTAGGGGACTGGCCACACCCGAAGCCCTTGCCACACACCTGGTGCTGATCTTGGCTCGTCGGGGAGCTATTTAGGAGAGCAACGGAGCTTCCACTGACGCGGGATCATTGCGTGAGACTCCACGCTAGTCTTCAGCTCAGTTAAAGTTAGTGTGTGTATGCCTGCAGCAGTGGCGGAGCGGGGGGGTGGCTTACTGGGCTTAAGCCCGGGTTGTTTTTTCAGAAGCCCGGGGTCTTTTGGGGTGTAATTTTTTCATAGTTAGATGCCTGGCTGACAACTGTATCAAACAAAAAAATACACACAATATTCGAAGCACATAGTGCACACTGTGGGAATTTACGACTGTGCGTAAATCCCCCCTAATATTGGTATGATCCGAGCTCAGGCACTAAGCGGGGCGGGGCAGCTGCTGCTACCTGGAGTGCGCTGTTGGAGAAGCGCAGCAAGGCAGACAGTGGAGAGCTTAAGTTTGACCAGGTACCAAAGCAAATCATTCGTACTGTACAAATAATGTAAATATGACGGTGAATCACGAAAGATTGATATCAAACTGATCATTTGACCCATATTACGTTACTTGCTCTTCAAGTGAATCAAATGGCAAAATGAAAAGCCAAACAACAACAATGCTGTTTCTTTAGAGAGTCTTAGCTTACATGTGTGTTTATTTCTTATTTTCAGTTGTTTCCCTCCACGGCTAAATAAATCGGTTTCAGTGATGCACTGATATACAAGAATGGACATAAGGAGCTTCTTTCAAAGAAAAAACTCTGGTAGATGTTATTTTATATATTATGCTTTGTATGTTGTTCAGTATATTTCTATGCAAAACAAGAGGAATTTCCTTACACAGCAGTATATTCATACTTTCATCAAATTTAGGAGTACATATATACTAAGTTTATTGTTTATTAATAAGAAAACTCCAGACGATTCCATTCTGAGCTGAAGAAGCTTCTGATAGGTTAGTAGAGTCCATGTGAGTAAATTGGTGGCACAGCTGTGGATGCATATAAGGCAAAACACAGAGCCTGTTTCTTTGAAATGGGAAAATCAAGAGATGTCAACCAAAACACCAGGAAAAGAACTGTGGAGCTCCATAAGTGTGGCTCAATTTTGAATACAATTTGGTGCCATTTACAATTAAGAAATACAGATAGTTTCTCTCTTTACTCTTAAAGTTAACAAATATGTTTTTTATATTTATCAATCTAAAAAAATAAACATTTAGTCTCATTTGATGTTACAATTAAAAAAGTGTGTTTTGATCTGAAGAGTGTGTAAATATCTGGTTTCAACTGTATATTTGATGATTGTCAGCACAAAGAGGGAGAGAGAGGCACAGAGAGGGAGAGAGAGAATGAGGACAGAACAGAGAGGAACAAGAGCAGGTGAGACACACATGTTAGTCAAATGGTCGTTTACCAAAAGTATCACCGTATCATAGGTCCTCATGTATCTCGTACTTAGTGTTTCTTTTTAGGTTTGTTATTTTTCAAATTCTATATTTATTAAGTTATGCAGGCTTGTTTGCACAACAAGGCTAAATAATTTTATAAACTTTTCTGAATCTAAATAGTGGACTTTGGTAGAATTAAAAAATAAGTGTAGTGCAAGTCTATGATGATTTTTAGTGCTACTATCATCTAGTTCTGATTCTGGTTCTGACTTGGTTAAGTCCTCAGTAGTCCTGATTTTGAACTGTTGTAGTCCTGTTTTAATTCCAGATCAGCTCTGGGTCTGGTTGAATTGGGGTTTAGTCCTCGTGTCTTGATACAGCCCTGATGTTGTTCTGCCTTGCTGCTTAATTAAAAAACTAGTTTAACCCTTGTGTGGTGTTCATATTTTTGTTACTCAGCCAGTGTTCATGGGTCTGGTGGACCCGCTAGAGTTTTGGCTTTCCAAATTAACACTATCAAACAATTTTATGTTAAATTACTCAACAGATGTTTACTTCATCCCAATTACAAACCATATGAACAGCAAACATGGTTAATTTTTTCCCTTTACCTTTGTTAGATCACATTTATGAATTAATGTGCTTCTCGTTTTTTGTTTTTTTTTATAAAATGTTATAAAAAAATAAATCCGTTATAATCAAGTGGAGTGAGTGTAAAGACACAACACATTTACACGTGAAGCAATATGTTTCACAACTAAATGGGATCAGCTGCTCATCAATGGTGACATTAGGCCCAGGTTTGTAAAACAGGGGGAGGTGGTGCACACACTTATCCCACACTGTCCTGATGGCAGCTAGCTTGTCTCTCTGCCGTCGAGCTGGTCTGTCGTCTCGGTTATCAAAACGGATAATCCTGGAAATTTTGTGGAAGTTTTCCAGAGACACTGATGCACGGATAGGTTCTTGCCGGTTTCTGCATCCCACAGGGATTCTGTCGATTCCCCTTTGGACCTGAAAACTCCTGCAAGGATAAAAACCCCAAAGTAGGCCTTTGGGGTTCTTAGATGAATTTGGTCTCCTTCCACCTCTCTCCAAAAAAAACACCTTCCTTCTAGATTACTGCAATCCAGAATAATTTTCTGGATGGAATCTGGGATGAAAAGCTCAAATGAAGACTTCATGTCCTGCACATGAGTAACTGCCAGCCGTGTTGGCCCTGGCTTATCACAGTAACAGCTCTGCAGGGTGGCTCATTTCTTGGGCAAGAAGACCATTCAATTTCACCATTTATTGACATCCATATTTCTTCACTTGCTGTCTGGTGGGCTTGTTCTGGTCCTGGAGCTGGCTGCAGATGGGGTACTGTCACGGTCTGCAGAGACAGGCCGTGCGGTGGTGTGTGTGATGGACCCAGGTGCATACACAAGTGAGTAGACGGGGGTGGACTTAACAGAAAGCGAGCCTTTATTATGGCTGAAGACAAAGTGCACAAACAAAGCAGGGATGGCGTGACTAGACTATAACTAAACTGGGAAAACTAATACTGCGACAAACTAAGAAAACTCAGACTATGATGATCACTGCAGGGACTGACCGTGAAAACATGGAGGTGAGAACACAGACGACGCGACACAGACTACATGAAACACAGAGACTAAATACACAAGAGGGATGATCAGGGGAAGTGGCCACACATGGGAACACAGCTGACACAGATAAACATAACAAGACATGGCAGGAGTAAACAACACTGACGGGAGACTGTCAAAGTAAAACAGGAAGTACACAGAGGTGCAAACAGGAGGAGAGAGAGAGCACGGGCATAGTGGGCTGGGGAAACATGGAATGAAACACGAGGGGAGATGAGGGCTCACAGATACATAGAGGGGCACACAGGGGATAAGAGTCACAAGGGGAAGTCAAATAAGGAACAACATAACAGGACAACTCAGGAAACATGACCTAAATAAGGAACGAAATACAAAAACACAAGGAACTGAGAATACTGGGCCCGCATGGCCCAGGACCATGACAGGTACTCGTCTTCGTTTTGTTACTAAATGGTGCTCAACCTCATCCTCTTCTTCAAAGTCACTGTCAGACTCTGAATTTTCAGAAATGTGAAATATTCTGAAACCTCTTTGTCAACATCATCATCCGAAGCTCCTCTCTCTTCCAAAATCAATTGGATGGCCCTCGCAGCAGATAATCTTTTGCCATCTTTATCAGTTGTGATAAAGAACCACACTGGCAAAGTCTTATTTATAGTATTATGCCCCTAATTTGCAGGTGGGACAGGGTATGAGAAAATAAAATTTGGATCCCTCAAGAAAGAGGGTAAAATGTGTGGGAATGTCAGAGCAGACGGTGTTGATAGTTGAATTTTCAACAATGTTGCAACTTTGTGCGGAGCAGGAGGGGAAGAAAACACCATCAGCAGCACCAGAAAGGAGGAAGACAGAGTGTGGGAACACAGGACCTGCACTTTCAACACTTTTATTAGACCTGGGTCCAGTGGACCCGAACACCTTGTATGTAATGTAAATGCGTGGGGGGAGGTACAGTATGAGGTCATTGAAAATTAGTTCGGATTTATGTTCCTCACAGAAAATAAGCCAAAGCCAATGAATTTCAGGTTGAAAAAATAATTAATTGTTTAATTTTTCTTTTGAGAAAAACTGAAAACGGGTCTCACAGACCCGAACACCATACAAGGGTTAAGGTGTCCTGCATATGTGATATATATTTTTCCCTATATGAAGTCATTCTTTTTTGAACAAAACTCAAAACAGAGCCAATTAATCGTTCAGTCATTTCTAGCCCCCCCCCCCCCCCCAAAAAAAAAAAAAAATAAAATAAATAAATAAATAAAATCCCACATGCATACTACCCTTTAGGGCTAAGCCCCGGGTGTTTCAAATGTCTTGCTCCGCCTCTGGCCTGCAGTAGTGAAGTGTCCTGACGGCTGCTTCTGTTGTTTCCCCAGGAGAAATGTGGACCACCAGACAGCAGCCAGCACAGGGAGTGCTGAGGCACGGGAGTCAGGGGAAAGCAGGGGGATTTATTGTTGTCCTGTCCATTCACTGTAAATAAACGCACTGTTTGCATCGCAGAGTCCTGCATTTGGATCCTCCTCCCCACATCCCCGAAACCGTGACATTTTTAGATCATCAAATTTAATAATATTTCCATCAATATGTGATGTCTTGGATTTTAGTGTTAACTCTATGTTAAGTCTTTTAATAGAAAAGGACTGGCATTTTATTACACTTTCTGCTCTCAGTCAAAATACGAAATGCTTCACACAAAAAGCCGCATTTACCATTCAAACAGCACTTTAAGTACTGTCTCGCATTGTTACCTTATCCTCATGTAAGGATAAGTATTAAAAGTGCAAAAGTGCCAAGCAACTTAACAAAGCAATGGCTAACCATCAGTTCATAATTCTAAACATTACTGATGGCACTTTGCATGTGCACTTGAATTAATCTCTTTTTTAACACTTTTGCTCCCAAATTCATAATATGTACAAAGGGACCACTGAAAACACAATATGCATGTTATCTGTCGTTGTGATGAAATATGATTTAATGCATGAAGATATCAATCCTGTTTTAGTCTACAATACTATAATGGCATTACAGCAATGAAATACAAGCATGCATAATTAATCCTAGGTTACACTGAATGGTTACACAAATTCACTTGAACAATTGTCTGTGGTATGATGGAAATTTGTTCTGTCATTTAATCTGCTGCTGCTGATTCTCCTGTGGAATGAGGGAAAATGATGTGTACATACAGAACAACACAAAGGCTTGCCTGTATTGCCCTTCGTCTGCCAGGCTTCCCCTCATCAATCTTACTGTGGAAGGCTCACAGGGAGCCAGCTGGGCCTGTTTTGAGGCCGTGATGCTTGACAGCTTAAATAGAACAGCAGGCATGATGTCCATTCAGTGACAGAATAAACAGCATTTTCAGTCCCACCGATGAGCTCCGAGACGACATGTTTCAGTCTTACCTGTCTTACCAAGGTGCCAGGCCTACTATTAGCTTATATACGCCAAGGTTGAATGCATCTTTGATTGACCAGAGGGTAAGATCATAGGAGGTGGCAGCAGCAGAATGGCAGGTGAGGGAAATATGGCTCTTTGCCTTCACCTTCACTGACTCAACAGATTCTGCAGTTTTTCTCTCTCTTCATCTGTCCTTTAAAGTGCCTTTGCTTTGGATATTTTGACAGCTTACAAGCTTTTGCAGTTCAGACCTGTTCCATTTTTCCTCATGTCTGTGTCAGAGATCAAGTGTAGGGGTCAAAAGCTCATCAACAGGCTAATGTTTTTTTTTAAGTGTAGTTAGTAACCTTTTACAGTGAAGAGGTGTTGATTAATAATATAATAATGAATATCTGCCAAAGTAAACTAAAAAGCAGTGATTGTTTAACTGAACTTGGGTTCCAAGGATACTGACATATCATGATAATATGTATATGTTACAGAAAGGGAAATTAATATTTTAAATGTTTACTCTCAAGCAAATGGAAAATGGGTATAAAAATCAGGTGGCTGACAAGTCTTTAGCCAGATGCTCAACAGACTGAGTATTACAAATGGCAAACTCAGCAGCAACCCGTTATCCAAACCTTAACTGAACCCAGAGGAGGCATCATTCCCGAAATCCCACAGCAGAGCTAAATAGATGTTGCTAAGAAGCAAATTGCTGCTTCAGATTTCTTATTATTCCATTTAAAGGTGGCTTAAGTATCCTTCTATCAAGCCACCAATGTACATGTCAGTGCAGAATCTTTGAACATTTTCTTTTTAATATGTGGCTGGCAATTTCAATCACACCCACCAATCCAGGCGTTTGTGTTTGCTCGAAAGCGACAGTGTGATGATAGATAACAAGAATCTCAGGGGGAGGGTGGGCTGAGCGTCAGGTGCACCATTTTCTCCGACAATGTTATTGCACAATGATAAGCTGTTATACAGGGCAGAGGGGAATTTGACTGCAGTCGGAATCTAGGCCACGTGTAAGAATCATCTCCAATTTGGAGCCTCCAAGATTGCCCATGAGGCAACAGGAAATAGTCCCTCCATCCCCTATTATGACCTAACTTGTAATTAAAGAAACACAAAAACAAATGCTGGTTTGCAGACTCTGCAGGATGCCTGAGATTCGTGTAAATACAGTTTTGCAGGTGGAGCCAGCGTGTGTGTGTGTGTGTGTGTGTGTGTGTGTGTGTGTGTGTGTGTGTGTGTGTGTGTGTGTGTGTGTGATAAAGAGAGCACAGATGCATTTATCTGTCAGCTGGACCGCACGTTTGTATTGAGTCTATGTGGAGGAAATCATGTGTCAGGAGAGCTTCCCTTTGCCATTGTGTATTGAAAGGAGGTTATGGTTTTGGGCCCATATTGTTAGAAATTACAAAGTTATTCTGCTTTGGAGAAAATTCGGCTGGAAGGGCAATGTGTTCCTTTCACTTTGCAACCATTTTGCCGGTGTTACTCATAGAGAGCAAACAGAGAAACGGTTTTCTCTCTGTGGTGTTGAGAAGCATTGCAAATAGAGATGACATGCAGACAGGCGCTCACAAAAACACATTAGAAATACATTCTCCATTGTGCATATCTTTTCACAACATTTTCCCCCAGACAGAACCATTGAACATTTTAGCCTTGGATGATGGCCCTGGAGCTTCAGCCTGTCAGGATCAAACACACCAAACATCCTGGTTATATAAACAAGAACAGTGGAACAAAAGGAAAGATGGGACTTTTCAGTTCATTGTTTTCAGCTGTCAGAACATCAACACCGCTGACATCAAAACATTTGCTCCAGACCAAATGCAAAATTAACTCTTAATCTCTGGGAATTACTGAGTTACATAATTATCATTCATAAAGGTAGTTTGAATCTTTTGCAAGTTTTGTACAAAAGTACTGCATCACATTAGCCCACAGTTCCTTTTTAGCAAGTGTTGTATATAGAATATGGCACTTTTTTGTTCTACTTTGTGACATTTCACTGCAGATGCATATTTCCTGGCAGTGCAGTTAACATAAAATCTTTGGGCCAAATCTGAGTCCAGCACAATCAAGTGTAAGATGTGGGAAGTGACAGGGTGACTACATCTGTTCTTTGCTCTGTGTGTTTGAAAATGTTTCATTGGTTTGTTTAATTTTGTAACAGTCTGCGTCACAGTTCTCCAACCAATAAGCTATATTATCTTAATATCCACTGTAAGCTTTAGTTTTGATGAAAATGTCTCTTTTCAAACTAATTTGTGTAGACTCTATATCAGTATAACTTCTTCAGTCTTTTTGTCATCAGTGAGCCAAGTTGCTTGTGTTAGAATATTGAGACTGTGATAAGAGGAAAAATCATTGCAGCTGCCTCAAGGAAAAAGAAACTTTACCAGGAAAAACTACAGGATTCCCAAAAACAACTGAAACAGCTAGAAAGCAGCCATGCACGAAACCAAAATCCAGCTACACTAGAATGAATTAAAAAAACTAAGAAACGAAATTAACTTAATGTACACTCGGGAAAATTGAAAAGAAGGTGCTATTTTCTAGACATTATTACGAAAGATATTATGAAAATGGCCCTAAATTCACAAAACTGTTGGCATGGAAACTTAAGAAACACCAAGCAGACAATACAATATAAAATAAACAACTAGCCTCTGAAATAACAGAAAAGGAATTAGAAAATGCTATAAGAAACTTGAAAGCTAACAAATTACCAGGAAGTGATGGGTTCACCTCCGAATTTTATAAAGCATTCAAAGAGGATCTCATCCCTATATTGAGAAAAACATGAAATTGGGTACTTGAAAAGGCACAACGTAAGGGCATTATATGATAATCTGTCTGCAAGGTTTAGGATTAATGGCCACCTAACTCAATCTCTAACATTGGAGAGTGGGGAGTGAGACAATGCTGCGCTTGGTCTCCTCTTCTCTTTTCTATATTTCTGGAGCCACTTGCCCAACATATTAGGTAAAGCAGAAAAATTGTAGTTATTGCAATAAATGATGTGGAACATAAAATAGCATGCTATGCCGATGATGTACTCTTATTCCTAAAAACACCTGAGGAGTCTCTGCCGGAGGTAATGAATTATCTTAAAAACATTGGCCCAATGACAGGATACAAACTGAATCTAAATAAAACTGAAGCCCTTCCCTACAATTATAGTCCATCTGAAAAGCTCAAATAAACACATCCATTGAAATGGAACACAGACTCAATTAACTACCTGGGGGTAACACTTACTAAAGATACAAGTAGACTATTTGAAAAAAACTACAGCCATTTATATCAAAGGGTCAAAGAGGACCTCACAAAATGGAATCATATCCCATGTTTGACCATAAGCTCTAGAATAGAAACCATCAAAATTAATGTTTTACCAAGATTTCTATATCTGTTTCAGACCCTCCTACTCCAGATTAATCAAAAAGACTTTATTGAATGGGATAAAATGATTTCTAGATTCATATGGCAAGGGAGACGACCCAGAATACGATACAAAACATTGCAACTGCCTAAAGAAAACGGCGGCTGGGCCTACAATGTTTAAAAAGATACTATAATTCAGCAATGATTAGGGCTGTGTTGCACTGGTGCGATCCCTCATATATAGCAGCATGGAAGGAAATTGAAAGCAAAACAATATCCAATATGCATATACAGGCAGTTCTAGCAGATAAAAATCTACAGGACTACATTTCCGAAATAAGAAATCCCTTGGTAAAGACCGCACTAGAGGTCTGGAAAATGGTGGTAAAATAAAATAAGCTGGAGAAGGATATAAAAATATTAAAATGATTACGATTTTGGTGTGTTTGATCCTGACAGGCATACGATTCAGAATTTACACCAAATCAAATGGACCCTAGTTTTAAAAACTGGATAGATAAAGGAATCACATCGATATGTGGTATAGTAAAGGAGGATGAAATCATGAGTTTCCAAACTTTAAAGCAAATGTTTCATTTAGAAAACCAAGATCACTACAGACACCTGCAGTTAAGAAACTTCTTCACCCGAAGCATCAAAAACCAAACACCCACTACAGCGAGGCCACTTATCCAACTCTTTGTAAATGCTTATAAGTCAGAAACTAAGAAAGGTGTAATCTCACAAATATACAAAAGTCTTCATGATCTCAGCAATTATTCAACAAAGTACAGGGAGTGCAGAATTATTAGGCAAATGAGTATTTTGTCCACATCATCCTCTTCATGCATGTTGTCTTACTCCAAGCTGTATAGGCTCGAAAGCCTACTACCAATTAAGCATATTAGGTGATGTGCATCTCTGTAATGAGAAGGGGTGTGGTCTAATGACATCAACACCCTATATCAGGTGTGCATAATTATTAGGCAACGTCCTTTCCTTTGGCAAAATGGGTCAAAAGAAGGACTTGACAGACTCAGAAAAGTCAAAAATAGTGAGATATCTTGCAGAGGGATGCAGCAGTCTCAAAATTGCAAAGCTTCTGAAACGAGATCATCGAACGATCAAGCGTTTCATTCAAAATAGTCAACAGGGTCGCAAGAAGCGTGTGGAAAAACCAAGGCCCATGAACTGAGTAAAGTCAAGCGTGCAGCTGCCAAGATGCCACTTGCCACCAGTTTGGCCATATTTCAGAGCTGCAACATCACTGGAGTGCCCAAAAGCACAAGGTGTGCAATACTCAGAGACATGGCCAAGGTAAGAAAGGCTGAAAGATGACCACCACTGAACAAGACACACAAGCTGAAACGTCAAGACTGGGCCAAGAAATATCTCAAGACTGGTTTTTCTAAGGTTTATGGACTGATGAAATGAGAGTGAGTCTTGATGGGCCAGATGGATGGGCCCGTGGCTGGATTGGTAAAGGGCAGAGAGCTCCAGTCCGACTCGGAGGCCAGCAAGGTGGAGGTGGAGTACTGGTTTGGGCTGGTATCATCAAAGATGAGCTTGTGGGGCCTTTTCGGGTTGAGGATGGAGTCAAGCTCAACTCCCAGTCCTACTGCCAGTTTCTGGAAGACACCTTCTTCAAGCAGTGGTACAGGAAGAAGTCTGCATCCTTCAAGAAAAACATGATTTTCATGCAGGACAATGCTCCATCACACGCGTCCAAGTACTCCACAGCGTGGCTAGCAAGAAAGGGTATAAAAGAAGAAAAACTAATGACATGGCCTCCTTGTTCACCTGATCTGAACCCCATTGAGAACCTGTGGTCCATCATCAAATGTGAGATTTACAAGGAGGGAAAACAGTACACCTCTCTGAACAGTGTCTGGGAGGCTGTGGTTGCTGCTGCACGCAATGTTGATGGTGAACAGATCAAAACACTGACAGAATCCATGGATGGCAGGCTTTTGAGTGTCCTTGCAAAGAAAGGTGGCTATATTGGTCGCTGATTTGTTTTTGTTTTGTTTTTGAATGTCAGAAATGTATATTTGTGAATGTGGAGATGTTATATTGGTTTCACTGGTAAAAATAAATAATTGAACTGGGTATATATTTGTTTTTTGTTAAGTTGCCTAATAATTATGCACAGTAATAGTCACCTGCACACACAGATATCCCCCTAAAATAGCTAAAACTAAAAACAAACTAAAAACTACTTCCAAAAACATTCAGCTTTGATATTAATGAGTTTTTTGGGTTCATTGAGAACATGGTTGTTGTTCAATAATGAAATTATTCCTCAAAAATACAACTTGCCTAATAATTCTGCACTCCCTATATATAAAAGAAAGATGGGAGAAAGAGGGAGGTCAGGCAATCACAGATGACAGAACATCTGTTCTTTTCATTGGAAAAGTACAAAATCACATGTATGGAAGGAATTCTGCTGGAAAAGTTTTGCTTGTTTTTTCATTACCCCAGCTATAAAGGCACATTATGATGAAGGAAGTTTTGAATGTTGGAGGAACTGTGGCTACGGAACAGCACACCACTACCATATATTTTGGGATTGTAAGAATATTAAGAACTATTGGAGAGAAGTCCATAAAGTGCTGCAAAACATATTTGGTACATATTTACCCTTTGATTTTAAATCCATATTTTTGGGGTACATACCCTCAGACATAAAGGGTATAGATAAATACTTATTTGGTGTGCTGCTGGCTGAAGAAGGCACTGACTAAAAGATGGCTGACACAGGATCCACCAACATTAAACAGCTGGATTGATGTAACTTTTGAAATTTACAAGATGGAAAAGATTACTTTTTTAGTGAATTTTGAGTATGAGAAATTTGTAAAACACTGGGGAAAATGGCTCCGCTATATGAGTCCTATAAGGCCAGATATCGCTGATATTCATCATTGAAGGAATGGTTGGGTAAATCTTTGTTTGCTTATTTTGTTTTTGATAATAACATGTACTAAGGCTATGTCACCATCTGCTACTGAAAGTGTTGGCTTTTCAGTTGCCCCCTCTCTGGATGTATATAGTTACTTACTATACCTGTTTGTACACATGATTCTTTGTTTTGTGTGCGTTGTTTTCTCTTCTTTTTCTTTTTTTTTTTTCATACTCATGTGTAGAAAAAGAACTTGATGTGATGGCGGTCATCCAGACTACTGTATATATGAGTCCAAGAACAAAGGAAGCCATCAAATATTGTACATTTCATTTTATTTTTTGCATAACTTCAATAAACACTTGATTAAAAAAAGAATATGGAGACTATAATATGAATTTGATAGTATAATATATGAGAATATTCACTTTAATGCTTTAGTATGTAAATTAGTGTGACTGTCAACATATTCCAGTATAAACACCTGGTCCTAGCTTTTACTTACTACCCAGTTAGAAAATTTTAATAGAAAGAATAGAAACATTAAATTCAAATCTTTTTGAAGTAATTAAAATAGTTAAATTGCATTTTTTTAATAATCTATGTAATTAATAGTTTGTGACCTAATATGGTTCGCTACACTATTAACTTAAACTTCTATTGATCACTGTTTTTCTACTATTTTTAATATTTTTAGAAACTCAGACCTTTTGCAAATCTCGAGTGCAAAAGAACTGTAGTCAGAACCAATCTCATAAATACTTGATTGGAATATCACGCTGCTGCAACGTCTGTAATATTAATTTAGGCGATTCATGCTGTGCTTGACTCTGACACTGCATTGCATCACATTTAAAAGGTCAATCTTCAGTCATCAGCGTGCTGACTGTTTCATATCCTCCCTTAATGTCATTTGGTTTACTCACATTTGCTGTCCTTTAAGCACTAACCCACAGAGCTGATTCCAGAGAAACAGCACTGACAGAAGGTGACAGCTGCATAGCGCTCTTGCCTTCTGTACAAAGATGCATCAAAATCATGCATTGAAAATACAGTGGTAAATAGTCTGTTGGCCACAAACATGAGTGCATGCAAGTTATGTGTGTGGGGAAAATAACAAACAAAAATACTATAATTTTGTCTAGAGAGCATTGTCAGTGCATAAGCAAAAAAAAAAAAGCTAGCTTTTTCTAATAATTGTGAATCACATAAAAAAATACAAATTCTTGTATTTTTCTCATTCTTGTATTTTTCTTGTTTACGTTATTGCATTTGCACAACTCTGTTGCTTGTGAAGCTCGCACACAAGAATTTCACTCACATGTACTGTACCAATGTACCTGCACATGTGATGTGACAATAAAAGTGATTTGATTTGATTTGATTTGCATGGATGTATCAGAAATAAATCAGCATTCACTAGCTTGCCTAAGAATTACAGCAACACCTTGACTGAAGCAGCCAGCGACTGATCTACAAACCTTTTTGTTTAGTAGATGACCCATTGCACCAACCAAAACAAAGGTCAAAATATTTTTCAAAAGGGAAGGCGAAAAAGGTGAATTGCTAAAATGTTATGAATTTGTCACGTGATCAACCATCCTCAAGTCCTTGAACACATTTTCACCATGTCTCTGTGTAGCTGACAAAACGTGTCTGGATCAACAGGCATCAGTAATTTGCCCCTGCAGATGGGAAGTGCTTTGGGGTTTTCTCAGAGTACACATTTTCCTTCTGTTACCCCAGAATGCAAAATCAATGTTAAAAAGCTGCCATTTTGCACTTTGCCACCTTAAATGGGAGCCAGCAGTTTGCTTTTGAATTCACCTCAAATCTAACTGTCTTGCAGTTGCTGGTAGCAGTGCAGACTGTGGGAAAATGTTTTCTGTTTTGCCATTATAAAAGTCTACAAGCCTGGTTTCTTAATGGAGGACAAGCTTGCTACTACTGAGGCAAAGACATTCACCTTGGATTTTTTACTTTAAGATTTTACACTTACGATAAAATTATACATAATTTTACATAAGTCATATTTCCATTATGCAGGTAATATAAATCTGGCTTTCATACAATTTCACACATATTTCACATTCACACACTTCTGACTTGTTTTCCAACTGAGATATTTGCGTGTTAAAACAGGTTTAATCCTGTTAGAACTTTTTGTAACAGCTTCTCCAATCGTGTTCTGGCTTCATGGAGTGCAATCTCACCTTGTTAGCAAGTGGGGACATCACTGGAAGTCGTGTAGTTGCATTATTTTTTGAAATCATATTCTCTCTAATAGTGCAGCTGATACCAGTGTTATGCAGTATGCCTTTAAGACAGTACTCAAAAAAACATGAATGCAAACATAGATCCCTGGTGCTAGGGTATCAGTGTGGACAGAGTGCGTAGCATTTCCTCTAGCAAAATGCAAACAGCGAAGGTCAGAGTGAAGAAGGGAAGGCTTTATGGATTCCTATCCACATATTCTTGTTTTGTTCAGCAAGTGGATTCTCATTGTCAGACCTCAGCTGGAAGGCCTGCTTTGCACAGAGCTGTCCTTGATCAGGCAAGTGTTTGATAGCTTCTCAGCAAGTGTTTGGAAACTGTCTCGTTGTGTGTGGAGGGGTTGGCTTGTTCTTTGTTATATGCAGTGCAAGTGAGGATGTGTGTAAAGGGAGAATGATAACAGTAGAGGAAATGAGAAGTGAGCTTGCTCGGTGTGGGGGTATGCTGCTGTTCTGTCTGTTTTAGTCTGTAAAATGTGTTGGAATTTTTTTTGGTGAGGGTTAGAAACTGCTGTTCGCCACATAACACAACCACTCTGGGTATGAGCTGATATCTGTGACTTTATTGTGCAGTGCCTGAAGACAATTTGAAACAGAATGGAATATGAGGTTAACTGTTAAAGTTTCAGATGTACTTTTAGCTGATATGAGTCTACAGTAAGCATATGTCCTGTTTGTAATGCATTAAAACTCATTAATAGTTTGTTTACTGCAAATGCTTTGAATAGGTCTAAATGTAGTGAATTGGTTTTCCTGTTAACGGTGATAATCTAAATTGGAATATCTGAAATTAGATGATACAATTCATCAAATGTCAGTGGAGGAAAAGTCCCTGGCTCACCAGACCATTAAAGTTTTAACATGCTTTTGAAAAACAAATGTCAGTTGGAGTTGGTTCAAACAAGGTCATTTGGACACAGACTCTGTCTTTAACTAAGACTGCACATAAAAAACTTGGTGCAGTTTCAGATAATGAGACTTGGATCCCTGATCTGAAAACTTAAAACTGCCCTGTCTGAAGTCTTCAATTAGGGTTTGATGTTAAACTGGCAAAGACTGAAATTCTGAATGTGTGCACGATACAGTTACACCCCCCAATTAAAGATACTGAGAGTAAATTCTATTCTCTAACTCTGTATTTTATTATCTTGCAAAATACAGGCTCTTGCACTTTATTCCCTAGTTTGTCATGTCACTGTGGGTGTGTGCGGGTGGAATCGAGAACCTAATAGGTCATGCTGTGAGTTTCCTAGCAATTAGCCCATCGCTCATAGATTGATTTGTCTGTAAAATGGAGGTCATGTTGTGAGGTGTCAGTGAGACTCGGCCCAGAGCATACAGCCTGGATCACATACAGTGGCCTTCTTGTGTTTGCTGTCTCTGCTTGAACTCATAGGCTTTGGCAGTGACTGTAATTCTTTTGATGGGTTATTAGCTGTCTGCTTCTCATCCCCTGGTGTGTACGTGTTAGAATTTGTGCTTCTGAAATATTTTGCCACTGCCTCTTCCTCTTTTTACGCCAACATGCAGATGTAGCTGCTTGTTCCTGTTTGATCAAACACATGGAAGCCTCATTCCTCTTACAGTAGAGAGAGAATGTGTGGCTTTACTCTCCTGTCACCAATGTTCTTTGTAAAGCACTGGCTAAATGTTGCATTATATGGAAAATACAGAATGGATCAACTGTCATTCATTATTAGTTATCAACCTTTCAATTAATATCTGATAACAAAATTTCCCTTTAACTATATATATATATATATATATAAAATTCCCCACTCGCCCCTGTGGGCGGTCAATCCTTCAAGCTCGGGTCCTCTACAAGAGGCCTGGCAGCTTGAGGGTCCTGTGCAGTATCTTAGCTGTTCCTAGGACTGCACTCTTCTGGACAGAGATCTCCGCTGTTGCTCCCGGGATCTGCTGGAGCCACTCGCCTAGCTTGGGAGTCACTGCACCTAGTGCACCGATTACCACTGTGTGACGTACGCTATGCACAGATACACCCACACACAGGTTGTTATCATCAGATTCCACATTTATTGCGAGTGTCCACGGAATTATAACAGAACACCGTCTGACAGCGGTCGGTTCCCGCAGAGTCTTCCTCCTCCGCTCCTCTCCACCTCACTATATAAAGGGAAGGAAAACCACCATCAGTCCAAAATCGCCATCAGCTGTTCTCACCAGCACCGCCCCGTTGAGCTCACTGCATCACTTCTCCCCTGCAGCCGCGCCCCGGACCACACCTCCGCCACACACTGGGACCACCGTCACCTTCACCCTCCACATCTTCTCAAGCTCTTCTCTGAGCCCTTGGTATTTCTCGAGCTTCTCGTGTTCCTTCTTCCTGATGTTGCTGTCATTCGGAACCGCTACATCGATCACTACAGCCGTCTTCTCATGTTTGTCTACCACCACTATGTCCGGTTGTTAGCCGTCGGTATCTGGAAGTCCGTCTGTATCTGGAAGTCCCACAGGATCTTAGCTCGGTCATTCTCCATCACCCTTGGGGGCATCTCCCATTTTGACCCCGGGACTTCCAGGTTATACTCGGCACAGATGTTCCTGTACACTTTGCCGGCCACTTGGTTATGGCGTTCCATGTATGCCCTGCCTGCTAGCATCTTTTTTTTTTGTGTGTGCATCCCGTTTGGATCTTTAGCCATCAGAATTGTTGTCTTAAGGCCAAAAAAGATGCAAAGCGGATTTATTTTACCAAGTGGATCATCATGGCCTTGCCATATTGGTCCATTTGATTGACCTTTATTGTAATTACGAATTTATTTTATTTTCAGTTGCAACAAATGGGACAGACATGACTGGGGGATAGGACAGGGAGAAAGAATGAAAGAAAGAGAGGGAGAGAAAGAAAACCTGCTAGCATCTTACACCCTGCTGTTATGTGCTGGATTGTCTCTGGAGCATCTTTACACAGCCTGCACCTGGGGTCTTGCCTGGTGTGATAGACCCCAGCCTCAATGGATCTTGTGCTCAGTGCTTGTTCCTGTGCTGGCATGATTAGTGCTTCCGTGCTGTCTTTCAGTCCAGCTTTGTCCAGCCACTGGTAGGATTTCTGGATATCAGCCACCTCCTCTATCTGCCGGTGGTACATACCGTGCAGGGGCCTGTCCTTCCATGATGGTTCCTCACCTTCCTCCACTTTCTTGGGTTTCTGCTGCCTGAGGTATTCACTGTCAGTTGGGGCCATCTTCGTGATGTATTCGTGGATGTTCCTTGTCTCATCCTGGACTGTAGTGCTGACACTCACCAGTCTCCAGCCCCCTCCTTTCCGCTTAGCGTACAGCCTCCGGGTGCTGGACTTGGGGTGAAACCCTCCATGCATGGATCTTGTTCTTACCGTTCAGCTGACTCCTTAGGACTTGCCTGACCCTCTGCAGGTACTTGGTGGTTGCAGCTTTCCTAGCAGCCTCTTCATGGTTCCCATTCACCTGTGGGATCCCCAGGTACTTGTAACTGTCCTCTATGTCTGCAATGTTGCCTTCTGGTAGTTCGATCCCCTCCGTTCTGACTACCTTCCCTCTCTTTGTTACCATCCGACTACACTTCTCCAGCCCGAACGACATTCCGATGTCATTGCTGTATATCCTGGTGGTGTGGATCAGTGAATCGATGTCTCGTTCACTCTTGGCATACAGCTTGATGTCATCCATGTACAGGAGGTGGCTGACAACTGCTCCATTCTGTAGTCGGTATCCGTAGCCAGTCTTGGCAATTATCTCACTGAGGGGGTTAAGGCCTATGCAGAACAGCAGTGGGGACAGAGCATCTCCTGCCAGTCTGCCATTAGCTGGTGTTTTGTGCCTCTGGTATTCTTGCCCATCCCTTTCTGTGCCAGGCTCATGTATTGACCCATGTGCCTGTTCATCTTAGCTGCTATGATGCCTGACAGGAGCTTCCACGTGGTGCTGAGGTTATTGGTCGGTAGTTGGAGGGGACCGGCCCGTTCTGGGGGTCCTTGAGGATCAGGACTGTCCGGCCTTCGGCTAGCCATTCCGGGTGTCTCTCGTCAACTAGCAGCTGGTTCATTTGTGCTGCCAGGCGCTCGTGGAGTGCAGTCAGATTCTTCAGCCAGTAGGCATGAACCATGTCAGGGCCTGGTGCTGTCCAACTCTTCATACTGGAGACCCTTTCTTGAATATCTGCCACTGTGATGGTTACTGGACCCTGTTCAGGGAGGTTGCTGTGGTCTGCCCTCCGATCCACTAGCCACTGAGCATTGCCATTATGGGTTGTGTCCTTCTCCCATATGCTCTTCTAGTATTGTTCTGCCTCCAGCCTTGGTGGTGCTGTTCTCACATTGTTCCTCTGCCACTGAGAGTACACTTTGGCTGGTTCTGTTGAGAACAGCTGGTTTATTCTCTTGCCTTCTATCTCTCTGGTGTACCTCCTCAAGTGGCTGGCCAAGGCTGTGAGTCGTTGCTTGGCAGTTTCCAAGGCCTCAGGTATGGACAGCTTCCTGTACTTCCGATAGTTGGCTAACCTCCCTCCGTGCTACCTTGATCTTAGACTCTAGCCTCCTTCTCCATGGAGGGTACTGTCCCTTGTGGCTGTTCAACTGGCAGCCAAGCATCTCACTGATCACTGCTGCCGTATTGTAGTTCAGCTTGTTAGTGTCGGTAATCGTGGCTGTAGGTATCGTCCGTAGTGGCCAAGGCTGTGAGCTGTGGCTCTCAGCGAAGGCGGTTGCACTTTTCTCCTCTCCTCCTCACCCTTATCTTTCCTGCTTAGCCTCTATGTCCTTGTCTTGTCTCGTATGCATTACTCTCCCTGGAATAGACTCACACGGTCGTTCTCTAAAGCCTAAAAGAGAATTATGGATTTGATCAACTGGTCTCTGAATGCTATTGACACCCTTTTCTCAACGAGAAGTCTGGGCTCGGGAGAGCCTGAGTGCCCTGGAGGGACTTTCCCTGCCGGATACACGATGGACGGGTGGCAGAACTGGAGGGTCATGTGCCTGGCGGGACTGTCGATCGAGGACGCTGAAGATATCTATCTATTCGGAACCGTGATAACAGGGTTTTTGCTGATCGGAGTTGGCTTAGCCCTGGTTTATCGGAGAAATAAGAAAGCAGAACCGGCTGTTCAAACCCCCACAAGGCTGCCCGCTGGAATCGAAGCGATGGGACGAGGCGCGACCTCTCACAACGAACGTAATATGGTCAACACCTTGGAGACGCTTGCATCGGCTGTGAAGGCTCAAAGTAACAACATTGAGCGTATGGGGGGATACATCAGAGAGAGGCCTGCTCAAAATGGGACCCTTGAGCGACAGTTGGAAGACATCGCGGAACGGATCACTGCAGCTGTGAGGTCTCAGAATCAAAAGAATGACAACACCATGGAACAGAAGTTTGATACCATCATGGGGAGGCTCGCGGCTCTCCAACGGGAGATCGAGAGGCCAGTGTCGGAGTGTTAGGGCAGCCTGAAAATTCTTCTTGGCTGCTCGCATGGAAATTTACAAAATCAACATCGAGATTGCGGACCCCCCATAACGCGTCAGCTGCTGGCCCAAGGCTGGAGCCGAACAATCACTCCCTGATAATGACTATGTTACGGCTATTCTTCCCGTCCCATGCAAGGACACCTGGATTGGCTGGAGGACTGTTTACTTAGCCTGATAGGCCGAAGGACACTGTCTCAGCTAAACTATGGACACGCACACACATACACTTACACTGATAAGCACTCACTCATCCCCCCTCCCTTTCCAACGCCTTCGATGCTTCTTGCCCCCTGGGAACACGAGGCGGGTCCCGGCCCGTGCTGTCGAATAGATGACGGCGCCGTCGTAGGATGGCTGCTGTGTTGCCTGGGGTTACTCCTCATCCCCTACCCATCCCTGTGGCTTGTCATGTCTTCCATACTGTTGTGCTGTGGACATTTATGTGCTTTGTGCAGAGGAGTTTTTTTTTTGTTTCCTGTTCTCGTGCTGTCCTACCATGGAAGCACAGCATGAGTGGAGGTCTCTTTTTTTCCTCTTGTACCTTCCCGTTGTTGTGTACATTTCAGTGTTTTTCTGTAACGCTACCGATCTCCGACTTGTAACCCCGTGTGATGTCTGTGTTATGTGTGTAAGGTCGGGGGGGGGGTTCCATCTCGCTACAGGGCAACCTGCTAGTGACAAATAAAAGCTGTTTCATTCATAGTGCTGCATTAACATCATCTAGCAGACCTTCTGAGGGTACTTCACGTAATCTTGGCAACCGGCCATGGGGGGTCCAGGTTTCATGCTTGGCCATGATCCTATCTTTCAGGTCAGTTCCTCTCACACTCAACGATCCTTCTCCTATTGCACTTGGGGCTTGGTACCCAATCTCAGGTGGGGGTGATAATATCTCCCCCCTGACCTGGCTCCCCCTTGCCGTAGCATTTATGTTGTACCTCGTCAATCTCAAGCTGTGAGAGCAGTCCCTTCTTTCGAATGTTGGAACACTGAGCTACTAGTTGTTTCGCCGTCATTGTGGATGTTGGGTATCGAAGAATCCATAGGTCCCTCATCCTATTCATGTAACCCCTTCCGCCAGGGTTTCTTGCGTAGTAGCATTCCAACAACGCCCTGTTTTCGTCTCTTGCCCACCGATGCCTTCTTGTTCCAGTAGCCCACTTCTCGTCAGGGTGCCCTGGTTCCTCAACACCTGATGCGGACCTTGTTGATCGGGCGACGTCCAAGCTGGCATGCCTTCATATTTATCTGTCTTGCTCATGTCTGCGGTAGGTTTGCTTAGCATAGGGGGTCTAGCCTTAGGACCCGTACTGGATACAGATGCCCCAGGCGGGAATCGAACTTGCGATCCTCTGCTCCAAAGGCGTGTAGTCTAACCACTACGTGTGTGTGTGTGTGTATTGTTAAAGGGAAATGGTTGATAACTGATAATGAAATGACAGTATTACATATCAATCTTAGTATAGTTTAAAATCTTTGATCCGTTAGATCTAACAATGTCTCAAGTTGAAAAAAAATAATTGAGGTGTTTTCAGTGTCCTAATTGTGTGTAGTTTGTGACTTCAGAGTTGAGATATAAGTAAAGTATTAGGACACTTGCAGCATCTGTCGTTTCTTTATGAAAATAGTACCTGGTTAAAAATATAAAGAAGACGTTAGACATCAAATGGCACAAAAAAGTAAAAGTAAGACAAAAAAGCACAGACTCCCAATTAATTTCAAAATAATCAGTCATCTGCATTTAGTGTTAGAGAGTTTATTTTATTTTTTCCATTACCACCTGTGGAGTTGCACTTGTCACTCATTTAGGTTCAAGACTTCAAGGTGCAGCTAGCCTCACTTTGAATATTCTTAGTAACACTGCAGTTTTTCAGCAACCTGGGCCAGGGATGGAAAGAGACATAGCTCCATGCTGGATCAGGTTTACAATTCAAGATGCAACATGATGAAGAGACTGACTTACATATCATGGTCATGGCTATCCTGCAGTCGATGAATCCGCCTGCAGAATAGATCGTGGCCACAGTCTCTTTCTCCCAGTTATTGTGAAATGAAAAGTATGGCACAACCAAGAGCCCTGGGGGTGGGATTTGCTTCAAGTTATCAGATGTCAGTAGTAATTCAGATTGATGAAAGATAAGAAAAACTGATTGCATGGGATGACGGACAGCTGTATCACTGATAAATCTGGCTATCTCTGACCCAGCCGAATTGACATCTGTGAGCACAGAGCAGTTTTATATATCAGCCTCTGGTAGTTATTCTGTCTCCGTCACACATGTTAGTGTGATGTCAACTGAGTTAAAGATCCCAGTATTTCTTTGTGCAAGCTAAGACATGTGTGAAGCGATGTGACATATTCTAAACCACATAACAAAACTCCTTTGCTCCTTTGTATGTATTTGAAACCAAAACAACTCTGAAAGCAAATTTTGGGAGACTACATGACATTTAGATAAAAGCCAAACTGTATAAAACCATTTCCAAACAATCTCAGCCTCTGGGTCTAACTTGGAATTTAGAATTAATTTACAATTTATTCCCATTTTCTTGTGGCAGCTCAATTTTTTGACAACTTTTTGACCTCGGTGTGTTTGTGTTTTTTTCTGTCACACACACACACACACACACACACACACACATATATATATATATATATATTAGGGGTGCAACGATACACAAAATTCACGGTTCGGTTCGGTTCGATACTTTGGTGTCACGGTTCGATATTTTTTCGATACAAAAAAAATGTTCATGCCTTTTTAATTTGTCATTTATTAAAATTATAAATATATATCCATCCATCCATTCGCTTCCGCTTATCCTTTTCAGGGTCGCAGGGGGCGCTGGAGCCTATCCCAGCTGTCATAGGGCGAAAGGCGGGGTACACCCTGGACAGGTCGCCAGTCTGTCGCAGGGCTAACACATAGGGACAGACAACCAACTCAAAAGTACAGTTTTTAAATTTAACCCTAACCCTTGTGCGTGTTTTTTATTTTGACAGCGAATGCGCACCTGCGGACCACTTATGTGCAGCCCTGGTTATTTAGCTCGTCATATTGCAGCCACAGAAATTCTTTTGTCCATGAAACCATAAAGCTGCACTTTCTTTTTGCCTTATAGTCTGATTTGTCATAACTTCTCCGTTTTGTGGTAAGCTTTTCTTTGGCGGTCACTTCTTCACCCTGACCTGTCTTATTTGGCTGAGCAGAACTAAAATATATATCGTGTTGCTTTTACACACACACTCACATAAGCTCAGCGATTCTCTGCGCGATCAACCTCTCACATGTTTAAGCTGCGGGAGATTTCACTTGTCATGTTTGCATAGTAAGCTAACGATTAATAAGACGATGTCAGAGGAATTGGTGCACAAATTATCATCACTCACAGATCAGTGCTGTCGCTCTCTATACACAGTTCGCACGATTGCAAAGTGAAAGCAAAAAAACAAGCGCAAATTCAAACGCGATTACAATATGTCACATATTGACAGTGGCTCACCAATGCCAATGACATAATTACCCAGCTACATTTCTGAAAGAATGCAAAAGCATTGACATATATTTTTCCTTCCTACAATAGCCGGACGGGCAGGGAAGAGATAGATTTTGGTAGCCCGACTGAAAAAAATCGCTAGCCCCTGGACGTCGGGCTAGCGATATTGCAAGCCCTGTATCTGATTGAGGAATCACTCATCTTTGGAAAAGAGAGTTTATTACAGAGAAATGGCTCTTTCCAAAATAAAAGCTATACTATCCGCTTCTTCTGGGCTATATTCTCAGCAGCATAAGGAGAATCATGTGCTAACAGCTGTCTAAATGACTCGGCTAAAGTTAGTAGCATGCTTGTTGTTTTTGTCTTTGCACTAGGATGATGTCGGCGTAAATGTGCAGTCATATTCGTTGTGTTCCCACTAGTGCTTTCAGGTTGATCTCGTTGAAATGACCTTAACGCCACAACACGGCAAATCTCCGTTAACGAGCTACCGCCAATCGCCCCGTGCATGGGGCTAGACGGCCAACACGTTAACGAGCTAACTGCGCTAACACACTAGTTCCCACCAATGTAATTGAGCATTGCATGGCACATCCAACATACTGTTTTACTTTAGTCCATGACTCGCTTACCTTCAGGGTCATACGTCACATGAAAACCAAAATAATTCCAAACGCCAGATCTGAATGTTGCAAGGAGAGCTTAACTTCTGTCTTGCTAGCTTGCCCTGCGCTCTTCCTTCTGACTATGCTGTCTGTGTTGAGCGCTCAGTGGATCTGCGCTCGACAGTGCAGCCTAGGCGGAGTAGTCGAACGCAGATTCACTGAGCGCTCAACACAGACAGCATCGTCAGAAGGAAAGTTGATAAAATAAATTACAAATGTTGTATTGTTCGATACATATGCGTACCGAACCGAAAGCACTGTATCGAACGGTTCAATATCGATACGAATATCGTTGCACCCCTAATATATATATATATATATATATATATATATATATATATATATGTTTTTTTTTTTTTCCCCTGAGTTCTAGTTCTTAGGTTTTGCTGCTGTGCCTCTGTGTTTTCATGTATGTTCTTTTCCTGTCTCAGCATGTATCATATGTTTCCTGTTTTACTTTGATAGTTCCTCATCTTGTGTTAGTATATTCTGTTTTGCTTCCTTCCATTCTCGTGTGTCTGTGGCTGTATCCCAATTCAGGGTCTGCAGCCTTAAAGTACGCAGTCTAAACGATCCTCAAGGGCCACGTACTTAAGACAGCTAAGGCTGGAAGTGCGAGGCTTGTGAAATGGGACGGTCTAGCCCCCGTTGCGCTGCCCAGGTTGCCTAGCAACCATGATACTAACAGCTAGAAACGTTTCATACAGCTTTGTTTAACAGAAATGAAGGAGAAAATCATTTGTTCATTTGTTTGTTTGTTTCTACATGAGCTTTGATCATTCTCTGTAAGATTAAGGTCAGCTATTGAACGGCGTATATTTTAAAATAAAGGCTTTAAAACCAAGTTAGTACAAATGTCACTAATGTCACATAACTTTGCCGACATGTGGCCAACAGTAATGTTTTAATGTTCTTCGTTATTAAACATTTGCAAATAAATAAGTGACATAATATTCAGTACTTACTTAAAGTTTACTCTTTGGGCGCCCCTCATCCGCCGTTCTTTTTCGGCAAAATTATCCACACCCACTGCCGCGCTATGCATTCTGGGATATGGTGGGCCACGAAGTCTACACCGCCACGTCCTTAAAATTCAGGGAAATGAAGGACGCATTTGAGGGCCACATTTCGAGCAGCCTTCAAATTGGGACAGCCTTCGTCGCGTCGCTGTGACGTAATCGGCCTTAAAATGCGGCCTTTAAGGCTGCAGACCCTGAATTGGGATACAGCCTATGTGTGATTAATCCCAGATGTGTTTCTCTCCTGGTCCCCATTCCCTCATTACTAGGGATGGGTACCGGTGTTCTGACATAAACGGTAAAAACCAGACCGAAAAGCAGCACACATTTCGGTGCTTTTTTTTCCTGAGCTGTGATACACTTCTAGCCAATCATTTTACGTTTCCGAGGATAGTAGGCGGGCCCAGGTACGTACGTTCTTTTAGAGCAGAGCTACAGATTAAAAATGTCCAAGGCGAAGTGGTCAAAAGTCTGGCTGTACTTCACAGCAAAATATGCAAACTCAGCAGCCTGCAACAAGTGCTTTAAGCTGATACTGTGATACTGTCAAAGGAGGTAACACCTCAAATCCGATGAAACACCTGGCGACGCATAGCGTTTTTTTTAAAAGCCCAGAAATGCGCCGTATTTGATAGCTTGCTGCGAGACCTCACACCGAGCACATCTACTGCGGGTGGGTTGCCTGTTATGCAACATCCCCCAAAAACACGAAGAGTAGAGTACTGACCCCTAGCCCTGCCAGTGTAGCAGAAATGATGACGGATGATGATGGCAGCAGCAGCCGTTCTTCTCTGCGTGAGTAGCTTAATGTTGTTCGTGTGTAATTTACGTTGAGTAGGCTAACCACGTTATTACATTAATGCATGTAAGGTGAACTAGCAAACATCATCATAGTTACATGCGGCTGTCTTCTTGTTTGATGGCAGATAATCCCTGCACACTGGCCAAGAAGGCTAAAATGACCAAAGAAAAAGTGGAAAACAGTTAAACATGAGAGGTTTAGGACAAAGTTTGTGTTTTTTCCATTGTTTAAGCACTGCTTCCAGCCAAGAGTGATATCATATATGCCCCATAGCTGCAGAAAAGGCTAACATTGTTATCTTTTTACAAAAAACAGCTGAACATGAGAGGTTTTTGGACCAATTTTTTGTTCTCCATTCTTTAAGCACCGGTTTGAGCACCGGTTTGAGCACCGTTTGAGCACCGGCACCGTTTCAAAAGTACCGGTTTGGCACCGGTATCGGATAAAACCTAAACGATACCCATCCCTACTCGTTACCCTGTTGTATTTGGTGTCTGTTGGTGGCTGACCTAGAGAAGTGCATAATAACAACTTATAATCAGTTGGTTTTAAAAGTGAGTATAATAGTGATCTATGTATATATTCCTGGAAGGAAACTGTAAAAGCATCTAAAAGCACATCAGTTTTGATGTGCTTTTAGATGCTTCCAAAGTATTTGACACAGTCAACCATCAGAAGTTGTTGATCAAATTGTAAAGCAAAGGGGTCTCTTTATATCTAATTATAATGATATACTTTTTGTACTCACATCAAACTATGCAAGTTGAGTGCGGTAAGGATGTATCAAAAACTTTTTCTGTATCTAATGAGTCGATGTGGAATATTGTTCCCTGTTTTCTTCATTTTGTATCTTGATGATATTTCAGTCAAGTTAAATGATTAAGGACTGGTTGTATGGTGGGTAACCTTCTTGTTAATCATTTAATGCACCCTGATGATTTGGTCTTTTAGTCCACTACAGTCCAGGATAGTAGCAATTACTTGGAGTTTGTGCTAGTTATTGTGCTCAGTATGATATTTTGTTTAACCTCCTAAGACCTGAACTCTTTCATGGCAGCTCTGACAAAAACAAGATTGACATATGAGGACATTTGTTTTAAATTTCAATAGAACATTTGCAGTATAATGTCCTCATAAGTGATTATCAGGCCCCTGTAGAGTAAAATTTTGTATTTTGGTCTAGACATCCCAAAATGTGATGTCCACATATGTGGATGCCAGGTCCTAGGAGGTTAAAAGAGTTCTAAAAAGAGTGTTGTTGTGATTGCTACAACTAAGGAGGATCAGAAGTGAGATTGGATGGAATCTTTGTCTTTAGCAGACAAAGTATTGGATCTGGTAAGCAAAGTGAAGCCTATTGTACCCCTTTGGATACAGCTCATTTGTGGTATTATTACAGTAAAGCCATGATGAAAAACCTGCAGGAGGCTTTTCAGGATACACTTAGAATTTTCCTCAGACTTACAAGACTTACAAGATTGTTTGTGATACTTCTTTTTTACGATATGAACTAGTCTAATCTGAAATATATATATATTTTTAAAAATAATCTCATCATCACATTGCTTAGCATTGCTTTGCTTATTTTCTACCTCTCTTTGAAGGATCCATACAGAGGGGGATTAGCGAGTCTCTGCTCTGCTATTGTTTTTTTCTTTTTCTTTTTTGTCTATGCGATCCTACTAGGGAGGCATTAGGATGTGGCATGGTACACCAATGAAAAGGTGTACCATGCCACATCCTACTGCTTTCTATGCGATATTCATATGCCATGCATTGATCTTTCTTCTATCTAATCCAAACTGTGATCTAATGCTTTAAAATGCAGGAAGTATTCCTATCCAGGGTAATAATCTTTAAACATTACATGAACAAAAAAAGAAATATACCAGTTAGATGTTAAAATGTCACAGTTTTAACTTTCAGTGGGTAGGCTAATACAATTGGGTTGTCAAAAAAATTAATACTTAATATAACTAGAAGCTAAAAATTATTATAAAAATAAATAGTCATTTGCAACAGTATTTATTTACACAGTGCCGTCTTGGCCTCATTCACTCGCACACACACACTTGACAGAGCTGCACTGCTGGCAGGCACACAGCTCCTCCCTACACAAACCCCCTCAGAAATAGTTGAAATAGTTAATGTTCATACCAGCGAACAACAGTTTAGGAAGAATTTACAACACTGAATATTTAATATTTAATAGTGATCGTAAATTTAAATTTGACTGGTACACAAATTGATATTAGCTCTTAAATTATTAGCAATCACCCGATAGCCACGGTAACTGTCTGTAGTTAGATAAAAGATGAATAATTATGGGTCATGAATGGAATGTTGAGCCGTCACAGAGCAGATTAGGAACATGTGGAGAACTGGGCAGGATGCTGCCTGTACAGTGTAGTAAAGCTGAACTGTAGCCGAACTGAGTAGAAAGTCCAGAATTATATCCAAAAGTTCAGATCATAGTAGCGAGTCTCAGGGTGAGGAGCAGAGCTGAGGAGGTGAAGAGCTGCAGATTGAGGAAGAGCAGTATGAATGCTGGATAAGAGAGAGGCTGCAGATGTGGACAAGATGAGAACTTCTCTACTCTAAAATGATTTGTTAAAATGTTTTTCTAACTGGGTTGTAGCCAGTTCACAGGTTACTTTTAAAATGCAGTCAGTTGTTTCATAGTGAGCACTCTTTTTTCTTTTTTTTACTAATACCACATACTATCCAAAGATTATTTTTTAACTTTTTCACAAGGCTCTTCTTGTACAACAATTAAAGTATTTACATTTGTCAGATATTGTGCTGTTGTACTATGTCATTATTTGTAACGTTTAAGATCTTTAATGAAATGATCTCAAGAAACAAAAACCCTAAACTCTAAGTCTTAAATATATATTTTGTTGTTTTTGTTATTTATTCCTTAGAATTGGGAAAGTTTATTAAAAAAAATTAGCAACTTATTTTTTCAAATTACTTGTTCGCCATTACTTCTCAAAATTTTACTTATGGTATCAAAAAAGGTGTAGGGTATTAAGGACTTTCCTGGGTGTTGGTATTTAGTTTGAAATTCAAGCATCATGACAATCCCATACTATAACCTATACCACAAATGTTTCAATACTGAAACATTGATTTAGTACAGAAATAACATTTAGTAATATTTTATATATATTAAACATGGCACAAAAAAGATTAAACCTTAAAATACACTGTAGGTGCAGAATATCATGTATTTATTAAAGGACAATATACGAGTTTTGTGTTTTGATTTATAGTAAAATACATATTCATACATTAAGGTTTTACAGAAAGACTGTGACATTTAACAACAACAAGCAAACAAAAACCTCATGAGAGCTTGCTGTATTGTTGTACTGATTGCTGCTTTGTTATCACAAAGAATACAAATATGCCAAATTTTGAAATGTCTGAAATGTGAAATATATCTTAGCTCAAAGCAGATTAAAGGAAAGAAAAGAGGGACTGAATAAATGAATACTGTACTTTAAACATCACACTCTTGGTGCAGCTTTCATTACTGATGTTGGCCCACTGTCTGATTGAGGTCTGTGTCTTGTTAAACCTTTGTGCAAATCTGTCTGTCGAAGGGAGTGAGGGAAGAGAAGTTACTACATAAAATTATAATCTTCAACTGGACTGATATTAAATGTGTCTTTCAGTACTACACAAATGTACAAATATGAATGATTTGAAATGGCTTAGTGTTAATCAAGGTTATTCTAGTCAACTAAAACTGAGCTAAAAACTAAAGTGTGAAAAATTTATTTAATAAATGAGAATAATATGATAAAATAAAAAAACAGAACAATATTTTATATTTTAAAGAAAATCTTTCAATTTATATAGTTCAAATTTGAACTTGACTATGATTCAACTGTCTTCAGAGTATTGTACGGTAAAAGCTCCTATGTATTTCATAAATCCTAAAACTAACTGAAACTAAACTGAAAACCCAAATTTAGTATAAAATAAATGTGTATTATGTGTATGATGTGTATTAATCTTTAGACATGAAAACATTTTATATTGTCAGAGTTCCTGGGTCGGTGACCCAGTGTTTTCAGTTTTGTTCATGTTCAGTTTATTTTGCCACTTCCATGTTCTCACTTCCTGCTTTTCCTGTGTCAGCTCGTCTCGTGTCATTAGCCAGATTATTTTCAGCGGTGTACTCACCGGTCTCTCATTATCATCCTCATCAGTCTATGTATTTAAGCCCTCTCTTCCCTTCAGCCCTTGTTGTGTCATTGATGTTCGTGTGATGTTATGTTGTCGTTTCCGCCTGCGTTCAGTCAGCCAGCCATCCAGTTAGTCTTTTGTTCATTCAGTCAGCCGTCCAGCCAGCCATTTCCTACCTCGGTTCTGTTTGTTCACTCCATCGGCAATAAACGCCCACCTTCACCTACCTACCTGTGAGTCCAGCATTTGGGTCCTCCTTCTCTCATCCACGACACTACTCCTGACATATATCTGATATTTTATACTGAATTTTATCCCTGACACTTAGGGTTAGGGATAGTGTTAAAGGAACTAATCAGTAATTAGAAATTAGAAATATTCCTAATCCAGGTGACAGTGTTAATGCAAGTATCAAATTTATAATTATTTTCCAATGCATATTTGTTGTTTAAGATTTTAAATTGTCTGTCATACCTCCTGCCACTTCATTTGATTAACTTTTACCCAGGAGAATCTATAAAATCTAAAAGGATATCTTTAACTAAAGATGATACTGTACCTTTTTGGCACTCATTCTCACTGAAAGCTTCAGCTCAATGGAATGCCCTGCCTGATGCCATTAAGAACTCCAGCTCTTTGACCAGCTTTAAAAACAGACTGAAATATTTGGCGAAAGACTCAGACTAATATAAACTGATGTCTGTTTTTTCCTTGTGTCGCGCTTATGAGTGTATTGATATTGTTTGTTCGCTTTGCAATTTACTTTTTCTCAAACATTTTTGCTATTTTATGCACGCAACAGACTTCAGATGGAAATTAGCCTTACGCTAACTCTGGTTCAGTGCAGCAGGTAAGTGGTCAGGACTGGTAGTAGAACAAATTTCTCAGTTAACCCAGGGTTTTTCATATGTAAGGGGTGGCATTGACAATATCTGACCAATCACGCTAATATAACTGAGTGGCTGACTTTACAAATGAAGTATAACCTACTATCAGAAAAATATAAAGAGGGTGGAGGATGAAGGACCCAAAGTCACCCAAAGTGATTCGACTCTTTACACTCAGTGCACACGCAAGCGATAATTCTTGTAGCCTGACGCTTTCTGGCTTTTAAGCCAGGCTCCTGATTCCTGCTTACAGCTCAGCACATAGGTCCTGGTGTCTACTGAAATAGAAGAGGCAAAATCACACAATTACTGCCAGATGTGTCCTGACCAGCCTCCCCTGGCACTGCCCCCTGAACCTGCCATTCCACCCCTCCCCTGCAGCTGACACACAGACCATAAATGAGTAATAAAAAATAAAAGTAGCACAGCTGCTGCAGATAAATCAGTGGTGTGAGAGGAAGAGCACTGTACAGTAGATCAGTGGTAAAACTGTGCTTTGTTTTCATTATTAATAAAATGTTATCTCTTTGAAGGCATGAAGGAAAGCTGACAAAAATGCCAATTGTGTGAGTTAACTGACTTATCATAACGTCACCTTCAATACATGGGAGAATAAGATGGTTTATAATTTAGTATTTTGTTAAATTATCATTATTTATTTGTATTCTTATTGTTATTATTTGAAATTTTACCTGCGTTAGTCTCTGTTAGCCAATCTTAATGAAAGTTTATTTCAAGTGGATCTAACATTGTTAGACTCAGACTCATGCCCCATAGGTATTCATGCACCTCATGACCTCATGACTTAGGTTTCCAGAAACCTCACATTAGTTGGCATAATGCAAGCTTATAATGAGCTGCTGTTGTTGTCACCTGTCTGGAGATGGGAGAGTCACATGTCTAATCTGGGGAGTAAATTAGTTTTTGGGTTTTTTTGCATATTTTGATTTCAATGAAGGAGATGACGGTTGAAGTAAAGAAGATGGCATTCTGTCTACATCTGACCCTGAAAAAGGATAAGCAACAGAGAATGGATAGATGTATATTGACTTCTGATTTTTATCTATAGTTGCTGTGATTGCTATTATCTTTTGATTAAGTTTTAATGTTTTGATGAAACAGCTAAGAGAAAAAGAAAGGATAAAAAGCAACAAAAAAACCCCAGTTCAGACACAGAGTGATATTTAAAACCAGTTCTAGATAGGTAAGTAAACAGCTTAACAGATACTTGTTTTACAGAACTTGACTTTGTCTAAAAATGATTATAAAATCAGAAAAGCAAATTTATATTCAACACACATGAAACAAGAGACTAGCAAAATAAAACAGAAAGTAATGAAACGGGGGGGGCAATTAATGTAATAAATGGAGACTTATCATTAATCCACTTAAAGGTTTTTTCTTGTTAACTATTATTACAAATTAAGAAAGCACAATCTCAGGTCAAAATAAAGTCATGGAAAACAAAACAGGAGCTAAAGGTAGCTAATATTAAACTCTAAAGAACAAAGAACAACTAAGTAAAGAATACAACATTAAACAAAACATAAAACTCAAAACAAAGGATAGGATCCCGACAGTAACACAAGTATGTGCCTCATCATTGACTTACAATGACGAAACAATAGCAGAACGTGTAATAAAGATTCACGTCACATGTACACTTTTTGTTCCTGCATTTGTTTTTTCTTTCCATTGGAACATGCAGAAAGCTTATGAATGAGAGAGAGAAATGCAGTATCATTATCATTACAGGTTATGTTTTTTTGTGATTTCAGGACCTGTAAATATAATCCCTAAATAAATGGCCACATGACAGCTTAAAATAATTTTTCAACCAAATTTAGCACTGAGCAAAATCCTTGTACAAGAAAATAGGCCAAACAAAGGCAAGTCTTAGTTGTGAAAGTGAATCAAAGTCACATGTCCCACATTCTTCTCTTTCTGATCTCTGAGAATGAGAATACTGAGATTCCTCCCAGGATCAGAACTGTAGACCGCAGTGGTAAAAGTAACAATGACCTCAAAAATATGAAGGAGAAAATGTTTTTAAAAATGTTGGGTGTGCTGCAGTATAATGTAACACCTGAGAAAGGTACACAGCATGCTAAATCTGGGTGGCAGATATTGACTAGAAAAAAAAGGAGAAATGTTATTACATTTCATCTTCTTGTCTTTTAAATTATTGCATTTTTGTAGAATTCTTTATGTCACACTGTGAACTGAGCTCCTCTGATGTCCAGTTCTCCCAGCAGACTATAATCTTACTATATAATTATCTAAAAACAGCTGCGTGTAGATGCTGAAAAGGATAGTTTTCCCCCCCTTTTCATTATCCACAAACTAACAGAGTGCAAACCCTCAATGTGTTCTGAAATGTGTCACCAGCTGTCTCACCACATTCTAGCCCACCTGCGATTTCACTCAGTTGTTGTGACTGACAGGTATTTGTGAGCCGTTTAGACAAATCAAATATCTTGCAGAAGTCTCACCACTTCTAGATGTTCTGTGATGTGGCAAATAATCCTTTTTCACTAAGGAAGCGCCATAATCATCTGTCAACACCTGTATGTTTTCAGTCAAAGGTTCTTTCTGCTTCTCATCATTGACAGTGAAATGAAGATATGGTAGTTTATCTCAGTCCTACACCCTACCCACAAGTCGATCCTCTGCTTGTCGGCTGTCGTGCTGGGCTAGAAGTTTATGCAAAGTCTACTGTGGCAAGCAAAGTGTGATAAATAAACTGTCTTGTTAAGAGAGTGCTTGCTGCAAACAAAGATAAAGGCAAGGCAGGTTCACACTTGCTGTAATGACAAGCATATATATATATAAAAAGCAAAATTGTAATTACAAATGTGTAGATTTTCTTTTAAAAACGGATTTACAGAATCATTCAATATGATATATACACAAAATTCTTCCAGAGATTTATGCTGACCTTAAAGCTCTTAAGGTCCTGTTGATCTTGTACAGTTCTAGGCATTCCAAGATCCATGTGTGGGGCACTAAGTCACAGGCTTTTTTGTAGTGAATCCAAGCAGTGCACAGGCTGGTGAGTCTGGTCTTATAATTTTGGGTGACTGTATCTACACTGAAAAAAATAATCAGTGGGATAAACATAAAAAATTATTCTAAGCGGTTGCACGAAATTAAGTTATGTTTGGTTAACTTTAGTTTTTTATGTTATACCTGCACACATTTTTCTGGTAACACGAACATGACTTTATGTTGTTGTTATGTTTTTCATTCCGGTCAAATATTTATAGAAACCACTTGTTTATCAGACATGAACTTTTTGTGTTAATTGTATTGGACTACTCTATGTGTTATATTGACAAGATTATTTTATGGTAAGCTTATTTTATTTTATAACAAATTTCTAATATATAATATATAATCTAATATATAATTGAGTGTTCAATAAATAAAACTAAATTAAGGCTGATCTTACTGTATGCACTGTAAAGTCAAAGGCGCTTGCAAAGAAAAGCGTCTGGACTTCTTTAAGTTGCTTGAAGAAGTCCAGACGCTTTTCTTTGCAAGCGCCTTTGACTACGATGACCTGGATGACTGAGAACCTTCACAGACATATGCACTGTACACTTTCTCTCAATCAAAGAAATAAGCAAAACATTTTTGAAAAATGACCTGTATTTTTGAAAATACTACACAGTTGTAACAATGGACTTTCAATTCAGGCTTCCAAAATATACATGAGTCATATTTGTACAATGCATCTCTTGAAAAACATTCCACAACATTCCTCAAAGTTATCTGCTGTAACCTGAATTCAACATTGTGGGGCCTTATGACATCGCGCTTATGTAAAAAATAGTTTTTTAAATGTAAGAGCCATAAGGTAATATGGCAACAGGGGTGTAATTATTAAAATGACACAAAGAAGAGACTTAAAATAACATTATAACCCACAGGCACACAACCAAGAGACCTAAACTGATTAGTATTGGCTTGCTTCTATCACTAAACATCACAACCACTAATACTACACGATGTCTGTTTGTAGTGGTGCACCTTGGGAAAAAAATTGCAAACTGGAGAAATTGGTGCAAGGCACCATTTCCATTGAGAAAAATGGACATTCAAAGTTAGAATTTTTTTTTTTAAAAGAGCCATGGCTTGAAAAGTGAAAACTGCAGTAATAAAGGCCCCAAGTTGAAAAGTGCCAGAAAAATAAGTTTCACTATGTACTGCAACTTTACCAGTGCTGGCTTAAAAGAAAGGATGGTACATATTCGAAGAGGTAAACATGTTGTTCCCACATCATAACTGGAAAACTGTTCAATCGTACAGTCTGGTCCTGAAAACCTGGGCCTTCTTTGAAAGGCTGTTCCGTTTGAGCTCCATAACCAGTTTCTATAATACCTCGAAGGTATACTTTTCCAGTGGGTAGGTGAGGTTCAAAGTGTACATTAGTCCAAACAGCATTGCAGCTGCTAGGGTATAATAATGTAAATCCTGCCAGACTCTCTGGCCTTCAAGGACTATCCCGATGTCCTCAGGACTGCCATTGGCATCTCTTGACTTTATGATGTAAATTCCCATGGTTGTTTCCTTATTAGATCGTTGGATAATGGCTTCATCTGTGGCCTAGAAAATGCAGAATTCCAAAATTTAATTAAACAGAACACTGGTCAAAGAACATTATATCAAATCTTATTTTAATCTGTGTCACTATTCCAAAAAATGTTAACACTAACACATTAGGTGAACAAAAATGGATTCATTACAGCATGTGATTTGAGTCCTCAGAATGCTTAAAAAGGTAATGCATTTCTGAAGTGAAATCTCCATGCAAAGAAGCAGAATACTGTCAGAGCATAGAGAGGTGTTCAACTATGAACTCCACACATAGTTCTAATGCAGGTAAAAGAAAAAAAAAACAAAAAAACGCACCCATGGTAAATTGTGAAAATCCCCGGTGATTTTCAACATACTCCTGGCATAGAGTGACAAGCAGCATTTTGTTAAAATTATTATTTCCCCTAAAGTGTATACACAAATTATTTTTTTTCTTACCTGGGCCGTGGGCTCCAGAATGTTCTGCAGTCTTCTTCCTATTTGTCCTCCTCGCCTTTTGAAGACCTTTATTAGTTTGTCAGATAGCACATCTATCTGCGAGAGTAATCTGGACTGCAGTGGCATGGCGGTAATACGCTTAAACTCTGCATTTATCTAAAAAGAGAAGTTGTCAAAAAATGCTGTCAAATCTCAAATCTCACAAGGTTACATCCACACAAAGTTGTTATTTTTTGTCATATTACTATTTATTAGCTATGGGTCCCATGTTGCTGAGCAGTTCCATAGTTGCCCTTACTTCCATACCAGCCAAAGCCTGTTTGCAACCACAGCAGTTGCCTCCTTCTGGCCATTTTGCAGTTCTGCCAAATGACCCAGAAACTACATCTATTATTGTCATATACACATCAAGGTCTTTCATTAATACTTAGTTAAATTTGTTAATTTGACCTTTCCAGAAAATTTACCTTACAGAATGTGACATAACATATGCAAATCTTCACCCCCCCCCCAACACACACACACACACACACACACACACACACACACACACACACACACACACCCACCCACCCCATGGCAAACTAGCTTATTTAACTGTTTAACTAAAACATTTTAGGTACAACCAGTTAACTAAATGGACACAAGTTTGTTAGTCTGTATTCACTGAGAAAAAACAAGCGAATGTGATTGGGCACACACTGAAAAAAAGCTAATGCACATAATATCGTCCCGCAGCTTAAGCTAGCATTATCGTTAGTTAACTTAAGGAATTACTTGTTTTTTCCATTATGTTGCTCAACAGCAATTCATGAGAAAAACTTCCCCATATAATGGATGTTCTCTTCGTTTCCTCTCAAACATGTAGTTTTCAGTTTACCTCGACAAAGTAAAGCTCAGCGCCAAATGTAAACGAAGCGAAGACAAAAAATGGCGGACTGCCACAGTGAATTTTCCCTCGCAGAACACACCTTGGGGGTGGAGTTTCAACAGAAAACATAACTATTTTCTGTTATTTTGATAAACTGAACATCCTTCTAAAACAAGTGAAAGGCGTGAGACTTAATTATGTTTAGACCAAAAAGATAAATGATGTCACGGCTGCCGAGGCGAGCCGTGTGGAGTTAGAAGAAGGACCCAAGATACAGGCAGTGGATAAGATGCCGGTGAGTTTATTTATACAGGGGTGAGAAGGCAAACAGGCAAGAGGGAAGACAAAACTAAAGACCTGAACTGGGAAAGCTAAATGACAAACCTGAGATGATACAAAAGGGGATGAGAGGCAGAGAGACGAGCTGGACACCGAGTAACACAGACTGACACGGAGGAACACAGACGAACCGGCAACAGGCAGAAGAACACACAGGGCTTAAATACAGACACCAGTAATCAGGGGATGAGAGACAGGATGGCAACACAGCTGGGAGGAATCTGAGCTGACGGGACAGGGGAAACGTAAACTGAGCACACTCACATATGACACAGACCTTCACAATAAAACAGGAAACTCAGACACATGGAACCAGACAAGACATTGAACTAAACAGACAGATTCACAAACAGATGGGGTGACACCATAGACAGACAGATACAGACGCGGACTCAGAGGCAGACTGAATATAACACATAGAACTTAAACAATCATCATCAAGAAAATGATAACGAACTAAAAGCGCTGGGTCACCGACCCAGGACCATGACAAATGATTCATGTTGGATATATTTACTGTATTTTTACTAATTTAACAACCTCATCATTGCATTAGTCGCTTTATGCTATAGCATTACGCTTACATTAGCTTGAAGCTCAAGGTCGTCATTTTATTTAATTTATTTTTCTGGGCTTACAAACAGGACACACAACATTTAGATAACCGTTACACTGAATCTTGGGTCTGTGTTGAGTCTTCCAGCTGCTGACTACAGAAGCTAGATTGACCTTTCAGCATGTTTATAGCGGCTGTGGCTATGTGCTGGTAATGTTACCGTGTGTGAGCAGTCACATTGGCAGCAGACATGTTTCAACAAACTAGTCATATCCCGGCCCTACATTAGCTTGTTTAATGGTTAAGACACTGCAGGTACCACCACTTACTACAGACACCGATGCAAGTTTGTAATAGTCTGTTAATTTAGACTGAAAGAATATAGAAAACAATATTAACTCACATTATATATGTTAATTACTAATTTGCTTATCGCATAATTTCGGTTACCATTAGCTAACTGGAGCCTAACATTGGCCTTTCATGGTTTTCGATAAATAGCCCACATACCTGTAAAATAACAACACCTCAGTAAAATTCCACATATATAAAGGGTCTACACTCTTTCTCACTGGTGTATTAGCTTTAAAATCTTATTTACCTTCAAGTTTAAAACTCCAGATGGTAGTAGATTTTCCAAAGCGAGAGAAAAAAATGGCGGACAGTGCAGCTGATTTTTCCTTTCCAGGGGGCGGAGCTTGAGGATAAAACACAACTAACTTGTTTCTTTTCAACATGATTTGTTCTAAAAGAATGAATATTCTTAAAGAATATGTGAAAATTAAAAGACAAAAATATGTTTAGATGTGAAATTTAAATTAGTCATGCTGGATATATGAAGTAATTCTATGCAAATTCAACAACCACCCTATTGCATTTTTTTCAGTGTACCAGTAGCTGGTGTTTTGTCCTTGCTGATTCCTTTCTAGGCTTTTCCTTGATGTATTGACCATGTGCCAGTTCATCTGAGCTGCTATGACAAGAGTTTCCATGAGGCATGTTATTGGTCAGTAGTTGGACGTTCTTGAGGTTTAGGACTGTCGTGCCTTCAGTTAGCCATTCTGGGTGTGTGTCACCCTTTAGCATCTGGTTCATTTGTGCTGCCAGACGCTCATGGAGTGCAGTTAGCTTTTTTTAGCCAGTAGGCATGAACCATGTCAGGATCTGGTGCTGTCCAACTCTTCATATGGTTACTGGATGGTTACTGGATCCTATTCAGGGAGTTTCATATGGTCTAAATACTAAGAAAAAGATCATATGTGTGTTATGACTGACAATGACAAGAAAGCATGAAATAATAAAATGTAAAGAAATAAGAACTGAGGGAATCATAAATAAAACACAAAAAACATAAAAAAGTATAAAAACCACTCACCCATATTTATAATATTCATAAAGACATATAAGACATATACAGAAAAATAGACGTTATATGCATATTTAAATTGCACAACAAAAATAAATAAATAATAATTACTTTAGGATCCCAAAGAATGGTGGTGGTTCTGTTAAGGTATTGGTGTCTGTCAAAGTTTTCAAGTTGTGGGAACCTTTCAAACTATAAAAAGATGGAATAGAGATGGACTGGTAACGGAAAAACAGCACATTTTACTTTGCTGAAGTAGGAAGCTCAACGCACAGCCTCACTCCTTCTTTACTTTAGGCCTACTTTAATTCCTCAAGAGTGGTTAGGCAGAAAGCTTTTGGTCTGGTTATAAACAGACTAGGAAAGATCTTAGTCCACTAACTTAGTGGATCAACAAGCTGTGGATATAGAACGGATTTGATCCATTTATGGAACTTTATGTTATAGGTTATTCAAACAATAAACACAGCAGTTAACACAAAATAAAGATAAATGTTAAATACATGAAAACAATATTTAAGCACCTCAACAGAAAAAACAAACGAGCTGAATACAGGACAGAAACAGGAAATACCAAAATGAAACTAACATCATTAGTGCAGTGGGGTTTTGGGTTTATTTATTGAATAAATGCTTGCTATTATATTATTTATCTACAGCAGATATAGATTAAGAACAAATGAAAGCGCATCTCAGTGAGGCTACATATTTAAGAGAGGAAAAAAGGTCACCACTAACACCAGGTTGGTTTCATATAAAAGTCCCATAAGTTGAATTAAAATAAATGTAATAGTGGATGAGGTTTTATTGTGTAAATGTAGCTAAACCAGAAGATATTTACAATATGTACTTGCCAGTACATATTTATTTGATTTCAATTTTTTTCCAGTTTGAGCTTGAATGGCAGTTACTGAATGTTTGCAACATTGTGAGTTCTCCTGTTTCTGTGTGTCATTATTTAAATTATAATCTGATATCAAAGATTTATATAGATCAGATTACTATTGCATCTGTTTCATTTTATTTTCTCCAGCAGAGTAATAAACCATTACTGGGACACAGCATTTGTAAAGGTTACACCGGCATGTGGCTTGGGGAATGTCTAAAATTGGCATTGGGTAATTAATTGAAAGATGACCAAATGTGAGTTTCCAGTGGCTGGGATGATTGGAATGAACACAAATTGATGCCTCTGTCACTCCTGCTTAGCATTTTAACACAGATAGAATAATGGCAGTGGAACAGAAAAGCAGCTGGGATTTAGGATCTCTTATTTTCAATATACAACAGACTATCACTACATTTTACTTGTTAACACTGAATACTAAATCATTCAGTTTATTTATTTCTGAGTCTGGGTACTACTGAACAGGTAGAGACACATGGTGCAAGGACAGCAACAAATTAATATAAACATTGCCTGCCACTAGGTTATTTGGAAGGGAGAATTTTTTATTATAAAATGGCTATAAAGTAAGAAATTATCATGGATGATATTTAATAACATATGAAAAACCTGTTAAAGCAAACTTAAAAAGTGTGTGACTATTATCTGGAAACAACTGCACTCAGAAAAATAAAGGTGCTAACTGGAACCAAAAGTGGTTCTTTCTCTCTGATGCCATAGAAGAACCTTTTTTGGTGCCACAAAGAACCTTTCAAACAATGGTTCTTTGAAGAACCATTTCTTTCAGTGGTTCATTGAAGAACCTTTAAAGGTGCTCCAAAGAACCATCAAGAAATGGTTCTTTGGGGCACCTTTAATGATTTTTCAAAGAACCTTTTTAAAAATGGTTCTTTAAAGAATCATTTTTAAAAAGGTCCTTCAAATGGTTCTTTAAAAGAACCATTTTAAAGAACCTTTTTTGAGTGGTTCTTTAAAAAACCATTTTAAATCTTTCAAAATAAAATGCATCATAAATTGAATTTGAGTAGGGTAAAATAAATACAAGCACAGCATAGACATATATTAATGGTTTATTGTCATTTTGTAGTTACCAAAAGACAAAAAGGCATTTTAACCCTCAGCACAACATCACTACTAATACATGTCACATATTAGTGTTTTAAACAGTAATATTTAAACATATTTGCTATACTATATATATATATATATATATATATATATATACAGATAACACAACAAATAATACATGTATTGTTTAATTAAGAAAACATCAGAAAGTGATAAAACACATTAGAAATAGCAATAGCTTCATAACAGACCAATAAATCAACACAATTTCATCAGCAGATGTTTGCATGTTCAGTAAAAATATTTCAACAACAAGTTTATGATTACAATGATCAATGAACTTCAGCCTTACGCTATGTAATGTACGTTTCATGTTGTACTCATGGTCCTTTGTTAGTCCAGTTTAGGATAATGTCTCTGACGTATGTTTCATATCAAACATATGTCATATCAAAACAAGCCCACACCTGCAGTTTTTCACTGGTGTTTCCTGTCAGCTGGTCAACCTCACTCAGGTGGACATCCATATCAGCCAACCAAATGACAAGTTCCTCCCTTTTTGCTTCAAATCCCTCCCACTCTGAGACAAGGAGCTGAAAGAGAGAGAAAAGAGTCAATTATAAAGAAGAGAGAAAAGTGAAACCCTCCTCAGAAGGTCTGACTCGCATACCTGCAATTGACCTGTGATGGACTGCAGTTTGGCGTTCACGTCATCCCTCGTCGATGCCAACAGCCGAGTCTGCAGGGTGCCCTGGAAGAGCTGAGTTAATGTTCGACTCGTCCTGGTCAGGCTCTCCAGCTGGATGATCCGAGGTCTCCCCTCTCACCGCTGCCTCTGAACACAGAAACACAAATTGCATCTGGAGCAGGAGGTGCAGATTTTTTTTGCTATTCTTTTCTAAATCCAGGCTAGATCACGTGGAGGTATTTGGAAAACCTTTTTGGCCAGCGGAGGACTGTTGTCTTGCAGAAAGTCAAATCAAACATATGCGATACACAATCAATTCACAAGAACACATTATAAAAAATAAGTCCAGTTCTTGCCTGATTTCAAGTGAATTCTGCATCAAAACAGGGTGACAGAAGTAAAACGAGTGCACAAAGCCTCACTTTGTACAAGCCTGCTATTACAGTTCTCCTCTATGCAGACGACTTTCCTGTTTTCAAGGCACAACTTGCATCTGCTGTACGAATCTTATGGATACACACTAAATGAAACAATAGTGTGCATGACTCCAGATTCTGAGCCCTCATCCTAATAGGGTTCCAACATAGCAACAGCAATAAAGCAAATGTTGAGGCTTCAAAATACAAAGTCCATAAACCAATGGCTGACATGGGTTTTATCATAAAGGTGATAAATATACAGATTTCAGTCTGTCTTAGAGATTTGATGTTCATTTACCTGCAGATGCACTATACGTGCCTGCTCCATGGTTTTTCCACAACATTTTGCACATCACTATTAAATACAGGAAGTAGGTGAACTAAAACAAGTCATCGTTCTTTGTGAGAGGACCATATTAATGAAACAAACCTCAATGACATCATAGGGATCCCTACAGATGCTCCTGCTGCTTCTCTTCCTGCTCATCCTAAGCTTCCTTCTCCTTGTCCTCGCCTTCCATCCAATTGCAATTCAACCTAATTGTGTTTCTCCCCCTCCTCTTCCTCATTTTGTTGGAGCTGTGAACACAATGTGAATCTGGATTAATTTGTGCAAACAATTAAAATCTACAGCTTTTTGGTCAGAGGTGCTCTTGTGATTTAAGCCGGGTAGAGTAGATTTATGTGTTGATGGTGCCTGCTTCAGCTCTGGCTGCTGAGTGATATTTACACCCTGGCTGGATTACAAACTTTAACCATGTGCTGAACTTTGGCCCAGCGTTGATACCTCTTGTTAGTATAACGACCTCTTCTTAGCTTGTATGTATGATGTATGATGGTGGATAAATGAAATATACAAAAAAATTAACTATATTACAAAAGAACATCTATCTTGGAAACATCAAATGACCGGAGCATAACTTGTCAACTAGTCCAAAACTAAGTTATGCAGGAACAGTCAAAGACACACCTTCTCATGTCACATTTCTATTCATTTCTATATAATTCGATTAGACAATAAAGAGTCATTTAATCTAATTATTCATTCAAAACTCTTATGCATAGCTGTATTTTATACAGCTCATGCAGAATTAAAAGTACAGGTTCATGTGAGTATTTAATGTACGGCTCAGATCTACAGAATTTCAGAGTTTCTAGAGCAGACACAGAGCTCACGTCACAACAGGCTTCAGGCGCCATTTTAGTGACTTTAACAATATATTAAATTTTAATTTCAGTCTAGCTGACATTAGGTTGTGTACGCAGCATGCAATTGAACCACGTATTTTAGAAGCCAAAGGTTCAAATTAGCTAAGAGCACCTTCACTTAATTATAACAGTGGTTTTGTTAAGAAAACAGTTGGATACTAAATTGCGCTGACGTCAACGGCTAACGTATCTAGCTAATCGCTACTGTTAGCACAACATCAACAGCAAGCTACAATGACGAGTAACAAAAACAAAACCGTAATAAGGTTTTAATGAAAATGTTTTACCTTTTCTAACAGTCCCAGAATCCACAGCTATAGGCTTTGGCCCCCACCCCTGCCACCAGTATATTTTTAAGCAAATATTTCTAATTTTTCTTTGAATATTCAGTTTCCTACCATCTTCTCTTAAAGGGTAATTGCCAGGTATCCTGCCCTCCCCCTTCGCACACACATGCACACAAAGAAAACACACAGTATAATTCACAGCCTCATTATAGTGAATAAATATTTATGCCATTTACACCATCAAGCTTAGATTGCTAAGGATGAAGAACCTTTTGTTCTTTAAAGAACCATTTGTAATAGCTGAAGAACCATCCACAAAATAAAAAGGTTCTTTGATGTATGATGGTTCTTTAAAGAACCATGAAGACATCTGAAGAACCATTTAAGAACCATAATTTTTCTGAGTGTGTGGTAGATTCTGTGTGATTAGCAGGAAACAGAGCTGCAAAATGCAAAACTGCCTGTTTCTATTTAATAGCATATTAATAACCTTTTAAAACACACTTAACGAATAGTAATGACTACCAAATCAAAATCAAATCAAATCAAATCACTTTTATTGTCACATCACATGTGCAGGCACACTGGCACAGCACATGCGAGTGAAATTCTTGTGTGCGAGCCCCACAAGCAACAGAGATGTGCAAACCCAACAACACAAACAAGCAAAATACAAGAATGGCCAACCTGAAACTAATAAATATATGTACAATATATAATAGTGTATGCATTTCTGGATGTGTATACTAAATATTTTCCTACGTGTGTGTGTGTGTGTGTGTGTGTGTGTGTGTGTATACACATTTTTACAAATTAAATAGTAAAAAAAAAAAAAAAATAATAATAATAATAATAATAATAATAAAATATATAAAATATACAGAGTTGAATATGTGCAAAACAAGTGGCATTTATATACAGTGTGGAGTGCATAATGTTGAAGTTCCAGTAGTGAAGCTGAGGTGTCTATGACGTGTTCAGCAGTCTGATGGCCTGGTGGAAGAAGCTGTCTCTCAGTCTGCTGGTACGGGACCGGATGCTGCAGAACCTCCTTCCTGATGGAAGCAGTCTGAACAGTTTATGGCTGGGGTGACTGGAGTCCTTGATGATCCTCCCCGCTTTCCTCAGGTAGCGCTTCCTGTAGATGAAAGTGTTTCCTGTAGGAAACACTTGTAGTAGTTTCTGTGTAATAAGCAGGAATATAATACTATGGTCATGGCAGCTGATTAAAACAAGCTTCGGGAAGTCTGTAATGAACTGGAAACACTTATGTAAAATCTTAATAATTAGGTTTAAAAGAGTAATACATATGAATACATTAGATTTGCACAGGAGTATAGAGCACCCTATTTCACAGCATATTTTATACATGGATGTCCTGTCCAGAACACAAAATAAGATGCCATCCATGTTCTCCTGCTTGTCCAATTCAGGGTTGTGGGGGGGCGCAACAACATCGTTCTTCACTGCCTTCATCATTGATTGACCCCCTAACCATCCAAAGATCCAACCTCTCCTGCAGCAGGTAGCAAGCCATCTGCTTGCATACTGAAAATGGTTAAGTTTTAAAAGAAAAACAATGTTAAAGCAACCATAATTTATTTGGCAGTTCCTTGAGCAACAATTTACAGATACAGACTGTCCTATTGATAAAATGCACCATTATAATTTGTGTATAAAGTAAAATAATGAATTCATCTTTTTCCTTTTCTGCCCGAAACAACATATTGGAATATTTAATGTTTATCAATAGAAATAAACCACTACAAAATTTGCTGGTGGTGGTGGAAATAATAAGGGTATTTCATGACTTTCTTACTTTAATGCAACCTTAGTTTTTAGAACTACTCTAAGTATTATTAGTAGTGCTGTCAGCGTACATTTTGTTAAAATAACGTTAAAGCCATAACCGCATTAAAGCGGCAAATATCCGTTAGCGAGCTATTGTGGATCACCCCGTGCGTGGAGCTGGACGGCACTAACGCGTTAACCGTGATAACGCGAGTTTGCTTTAATAGGCTATTAATATGCTATTAGGTAGAAACAAAGTTTTGCATTTTGCAGCTCTGTTTCATGCTCATTACACAGAAACTATCACAGGTAATTGAGTGGTAATAACTTTGTTCTTTACCCCTATTTACCCCATTATTACATTCTTGTTTCTTCCTTGCTACCATACTATTACCACTTCATTTCCAAGCTATCTTCCCACATTGTTGCCCCCAGTTTTGGGCCCTTATTATCCAATTACATAAATTTCATATTACTCAACTATAACCACTGTTGCTACCATGATATTAATTAGCTATTACATGGTTATTAATTTGGTAATTGCATTGTAATAATGTAAAAATTACCACATTAATAACATATAAATAACCTGTTATTGACCTGTCTCCATTGTTACCATACTATTACTCCTTTATTGTCGAGCTGTAATAGAAAGTGCTTCAAAAATAACCCAAAAACCTGAAGAGACATATCACCCAAATGTAAGAGAGCAATGCAACAACAAGTCACATAAATATATATCACAAATATAAGTTAAAAAACAGTTATGTATACCAGAAGCTGGTATAAAATGAGCCACAGAATAAACGTCAATAACTCCCAACCCTGCTCTTTTTTCTGGCTAAATAGTATACTGGTAAATATAGTATTTTTTATGTATTATTTCTCCATAATCTTATCTAGTCTTATTCATAGTGTTATTCATTGTTTAATCCATAACTCTGTAGTTGTTAAAGCTGGCTGTGTGGCAATGAGAATTAAATTCAAATGCGAGTCTGACAAACAATGGAGAAAATACCAAAAAGGCAACTTCATTGCTGAATTTGACTTTAACTTGAGTATAATATACTTTGTAGAGGTACAGGGGCTGCGTTTGTTCTGATTTAAGATTCTCTTGGAACCTCACAAACGACGGATCCCCTCCAACCTCCAAACACCACAGTCTGTTTCAGAGAGGGCTGCAAGGCTACATAACAATCAGTCCCACAATTAACTGGCCAAAGAACCCAAACAGTCTATTGTATGACTAGTTCAGCTGGCATAACGCATAAAAGAGCCTTAGTTTTAATTTTCTCTGACTTGGGAGAGAGCATGAGGAGAACAGTCCATGTCACTTACCCCAGGGGAACATTTAGGATGCCTGGCATCAGACACTGATGAAGCCACAGATTCTTGCAGAGGTGAGTAGCATCGATGGTGAGAGTGCCACTTTCTCCTCGAAGAGGATGCAAACGTGATAGAGGGTTTAGTGGTGGGAAGTGATATTCAATTTAATTTAGTTAACTTTTATTTATGTAGCACCAAAAACACAACAACAGTCACTTCAAGGTGCTTAGTATTGTAAGGTAAAGACCCTACAATAATACGGAGAAAACCTATCAGACTATCAGACCCCCTATGAGCAAGCACTTTGGCAACAGTGGGAAGGAAAACTCCCTTTTCAACAGGAAGAACCATGCTCCAGGAGGAGCAGCCATTTGCCACGACTGGTTGGGGATGAGGGGAGGAACAAAATACATGCTGTGTAAGAGAGCCAGAGATGAATAATAACTCATAATTAAATGCAGAGTGATGTATTTATTTCAATTCAGTTCAGTTGTATTTATATAGTGCCAATTCATAACGGTTGCCTCAAGGTATTTCCCAAATGTTTCAACTAACATTTTTTATTTCATGCTTATTACAGTATAAAGCAGTTCAATTCAGTTCAACTGAACTGAACTGAATTCAATTATTTCTGGATGTGAAAAATGCATTGCAACTTTCTAACCTGCTGTTCTCAGATGGTTTTATCAGTGCCCCAGGGTATGAATCCATTCAACTTTATCAAAACTGTAGCGTGACACCCCATTAGTTTCCCTCGTGGGGGTCATTAAAGTTTCATCTATGCTAATCTAACCACTTGGTGGCATTTAATGAGAATAAAAAAAAAGTTAAATGGTGTGGCTGTATGACCTTTCTATGGCAAGATGTATATATGGATACAGCTGGCAGAAAGATTTTGTAACACTTTAGTATTATAAGCCCCATCTTGAGAAGGTTAGAAAAGAATGGTTTAACATATCAAATGTTTTGAGGCTAAGTTCAACTCAATTCAATTCAGTTTTATTTATACAGCACCAAATTACAACAACAGTTTCCTCAGTGCACTTTATATTGAAAGCTAAAGATCCTTCAATAACACTAACAAAGCCCAACAATCATATGCCCCCATTTCAGTAAGTGCTTTGGCTGCAGTGGGAAGGAAAAACTCAACTTTAGTAGAATAAGGTTCAGGGAGGGGCACCCATCTGCTGTGAACAGTTGGGGGTGAAGGAAGGACAAAGACACACTGTGGATGAGAGTGTCAGAAATTAATAATAACTAATGATTAAATGCAGAGTGGTGTATAGACACAGAGTGAATAAGGTGAATGAAAAAGAAACAGTGCATCATTGGAAGTGCAGAATTCAGGGTTATTTTATGCATATGACATTTTTATTTTATTTTAATTTATTTATTTTTTCATTTTTTATTGTTTTTTTAACTTTATTGCTATGTCTGGTTTTATTACTATGTGCATATTAGTATTGTACAGCACTTTGGTCTACCAGGTGTGTTTTTAAAGTGCTATATAAATAAATAAATGATGATGATGATGATGATGATGATATGTCTTAAGCCTAACCTTAAAAGTAGAGAGGGTATGTGTCCCCCAAATACAAGCTGGGAGCTGGTTCCCTACATCTGGAAGCTAAAGGTTCTGCTCCCCATTCTTCTTTTAAACAGCCTAGGAAACACAAATAAACCTGCAGTCTGAATGGGAAGTGTTCTTGTGGAGACAAAAGACCCAGCATGACCCAGATGCTCCTGATAACTTTTATTTTGTTAACAGTGTTTCACTGTTTTGCACTTTCACTCTCGCACTCCTGCACTTTGCAGTTCTTAGGGCTCTGTGCTCTCTCCCTCTATTGCTACTGAAAAAGAGAATACATGATTAGATGATGCTCACCAGCTGCGAAAACCAGCCTCCCCAGACGCCATACCCTCAATCTGCTGCTCCAGTCCTCCCCTGCACCCGGGTCACCAACCACACCCCCACAGTTCTATTGGGTTGATATGGTATTATAATGTCATTAAGATGAGATGGAGTCTGATTATTCAAGACCATGTATGTGATGATTCAATTTAATTCAATTTTATTTATATAGCACCAAATCACAACAGTCACCTCAAGGCGTTTTATATTGCACAGTAGATCGTACAATAATAGATACAGAGAAAAACCCAACAATCATATGACCCCCTATGAACAAGCACTTTGGCGACAGTGGGAAGGAAAAACTCCCTTTTACCAGGAAGAAACCTCTGGCAGAACCAGGCTCAGGGAGGGGCGGTCATCTGCAGATGAGATGAGATGAGAGATGAGAAGGTTTTCAAATTTGATTCTGTATATAACATGGAGCCAATAAAAAAAAATGCCAATATAAGAGAAATATGCTCTCTCTTTCTAGTCCCTGTCAGTAATCTTGAACATTACACAATACATTTTGGATTGAGAAGGCTTTTCAGGGAGTTTTTAGGACATCCTGACACTAATGAATTACAGTAGTCCAGTCTAGAAGTAATGAATACATGAAATAGTACTTTAGGATCACTCTGAGATAGTATATTTCTAATTTTAGAGATACTGCACAAACACACAAAAAATAGATAGTCCTACATATTTGTTTAATATGCACATTGAAGGACATATCTTGGTTAAAAAAAAAAAAATACTCCAAGATTCCTCACAGTGTTACCGGAGGCCAAGGTAATGCCAGAGTAGGCATCTGGTTAGATACCATATTTCTAAGATTTTTAGGGCTGAGATACCTCAATTTTATCTGAATTTAGAAGCAGAACATTTGAGGTCATTTTTCTCTTTATGTCTTTGTGTCTTTAAGACATTCCTGTAGTTTATGTAATTGGTGTGTTATACAGGCTTCCCTTAGGCAGTATTATTAGAAGGCATAGCATACATTTTCACTGCTATGCAGATGACACCCAAATCTATCCATGAAGCCAGATAATTGCTTCCCTTAGGCAACAGAATTGGTCCAAGCACGGAAGCTTGTAGAACTCTATAATTAACTTGAAGGCTTGTCTTGTGGCTCAAACCCAAACCCTTAACAAAAGGTGCATAATTTTACAGTACAAATAGCTGTTTAGAACATATATTACTCCTGTAAAACTACAATGTTTTAATCTCAATATGTCTGTATCAAGTGCAGTAAAGAGAAGGGAACCATATTTCATTGTATGTGGGAATGTAAGGTATTGCAAACCTTCTTGACCTAATTTAAAGTTAATAGAACATGTTAGTCGATGCAAAATTGTGCATTTTCCACATTCTCCCTGAACAGTTCATACTCCATGGAAAGAAAAGAAAGCTGTTAAACTTCTGCATGTTACATGCCAAATACATTATTTATTTAAGATGGAAGGATATACATGGACCCCGAATCAATGGATCAAAGAAATGACGTGTAATCTTGCAATGGAAAAGTTGACATTCTTGGCTAAAGAAAAGATTGAAGACTTCTACTGGATCAGGCAACCCTTTTTACAATTTATAACGGATTTGTTTGTACAGAGAATTATGTTGTAACTGATATACATATGTGCTGAGAATATGACACTTTTGGGTGGGTTGGGGTTTTCAGGGTGGGAGGGGTTTTATAAGTTGAAGGCCTAATAAAATGTTCAGAAAAAAAAGAAAGCTCAACACGTTTGTCATTGTCCAGTCTCCACAAGGATTACAAAATGTCCAAACAAATAATAGTCCATTTTTAAATCTTAACTGGAAAAGGCTCACCACTCCCCATCAGGCTGTCTTCACACAAACTTGGACACAGGAACAGTTTGAAAAAAAAAAAACCCACCACCAACAACAACAACAGCAACAGTAGGGGCCAGGTTTCACTAACTGGAAATTGGAGACTGGAGACACAGACACAACAAAGCCAAAATGGTAGGTCACACAGCATTAACTGAGGGACCAAAGCAGTACCCCTTTTCTAACAGAAACCTCCTGGCAATGTAGTCAGGGTGCTTACAACACAACATAGTCTTGTTGAGAATGGCAGACCAAGGCACACATTTGGGGTTTGGTGGCGATCACTCAGCCGCTTTTTGTGCTCCTTTGTCCTTAACAAGTTTGAACATGTGGCTCTTCTGACATGGTGGCTTTGACGGAAGTAATGCTGAATAGAAGGAACAGTTTGCTCACCTTCACCTTCCGGGAAGAGTGTAGGTTGATAGCTTAGTGATGCTCAAAGGGAGATAGGCCCGTAAAATTTTGGATGTGCTTGACCTGCATCAGCTGAGAGCTCCATGTTCACTGAATAGAGAAGACAATGCACTGAAGAGCGCTTTTCAGCTCCTGGTTTGCATGTACAGTCAGGAACGCCAGATTCTTGTGATCCATTCAGACTATAAAAGGCTGTTCTGAGCCCTCTACCCAATGCCTCCACTCTTCCAGTGCCAGCTTGATGGCACAACGTTGTAATTTTTCTCTGTAGGTGAGGCACATAGATGCATTTTACTATCATCTTGCTTGGAGGGTACTGCCAAAAGTCCTAGAACAGAGGTGTCTGATTCAGGAGTTTCACATTTTTCTCCTTTTACATCCATTTCCTCCAGGAGGTGCTAAATTACCAGGCAGATGCATTTCTGATGTTCCTGGAGAGACTGGGAAAAAAAATCAGGATGTCATCAATTTATACAAAAATGAAGTGATTAATGAAATCTTGTGACACATTGTTAATGAGGGCCTCAAAAACTTACCAAGCATTGGCCAAGCAGCCTACAAGGCATTACCAAGTAGGGCTGCTCAGTTAATCAGATTTTAATCTAAATTACGATCTGGGCTTTCAACGATCATTAAAAATGACTGAGCCGATTATTAGCACCTCCCTCGTGCTTTACTCTCACGCTGCTCTGTGTGGCAAATCGAGCGCACCTCTCTGCATTTCGAACACACGTCACAACAATTAAGAGGACCCGAGGGAAGCTCGGAAAGCTTGGAAAGCTAAGCAGAAGTTATTTGGAGAGGAGAGGATAATGGCTGCTGAAGAAAGAATGCCGTTGGTTGAAAAGAGAGGTAAAACGACTTTAGGGATGGGTACCGGTATGGCACTGGTTCTGACATAAACGGTAGTAACCACACCGAAAAACAGCGCACATTTCGGTGCTTTATTTCGGTGCTTTTTTTTTTCTTGAGATGTCATACACTTTCCAAGGATAGTAGGCGGGCCCAGGTACGTACGTTGTTTTAGAGCAGAGCTACAGATTAAAAATGCCCACGGCGAGCAGTCAAAAGTCTGGCTGTACTTACTTCACAGCAAAAGATGCAAACTCAGCAGCCTGCAACAAGTGCTTTAAGGTGATACTGTGCAAAGGCTGTAAAACCTCGAATCTGATGAAACACCTGGCGACGCATAGCGTTTTTTTAAAAGCCGAGAAATGCACCGTATTTGATAGCTTGCTGCAAGACCTCACACATCTACACTGTTAGCCTTTGCAGTAATTTCCATAGCTTAGTAGTGCAAAATCAACAGTAAAAAACTCTAAAGGATGTTAGCAGTTTAGTACTGTAATTTGCATGTAATTGTGGGAAAATTCCATGAGATTACATTATTTTTACGGTAACTCACCGTACTCATGGAAACAGCTGTAAAATACAGCAAATGTAACAATTGGTGATGTTACTGAGATTATACTATTACACCATCCGGATTTCTGTTGTTTTCTACTGTAGATCTAAGAGTATTTACTTAAATCCTCATTCAGAGTGTATTACTATAAAATGTGATTCACTGTGAAAGTAGTATAACATACTTTCACAGTTTATACACAAGCACTCATATATATTCAAATAATTTAAAAAAAATTTCATTTATCTGTTACTACCACACACCAAATCCGGTCGTTGGTACTTGCTGGCTTGTGTAGCCACTAGGTAACAAAGCTCAACACTGCACCTAGCATCCTGGAGCACTTCTGTTGTATTTTGTACGTGTTTTGGAGTTTGTACATGCTTTGGAGTTTTTACGTGTTTCGGAGTTTTTACGTGTTTTGGAGTTTTTACGTGCTTTGTGTCTAGGGGCCACCGTAAATATACTTTTATTTATTCACTCCACATAAAATGTAATAAATAAATCATACAATACAAAAATCAACTATTCACATTTCAACTTTTAACTATTTAAATTTTCAGCTTTTTCCTTTTAAACAAATTTAAAGTGAAACAACACAAAACACTGCAAACCACAACACAATTAAATATAAATTAAAATATGAAAACAAAAAGAAGATGCATATTCTCTGTCATTTGGGCCTGCGTGAATAAACTTTCTGAATCCTTTATCATCCGCAACTGAAAATAGTTGTGGATGATTACTATAAGATAAGATAAGATAACCTTTATTAGTCCCACACGTGGGAAATTTGTTTTGTCACAGCAGGAAGTGGACAGTGCAAAAGTTATGAGGCAAAAATTAGAATACAATAAGAATAAATACAGTACACAACTGTACAGAATAGAATAAAATAAAATACTATATACAGTAGAATAAAATAAATATACAATAAGATAAAAATAGAATACAAATACAAATACTATATACAACTGAGTAAAAATACAACGATGACAGAAAGGATTATTGCACTTAGTATTATTGCATATGTATGGATGTGTGTGCTTGATCAGTTAAAGTCTTTATTATGGAGTCTGACAGCAGTGGGGAGGAAAGACCTGCGAAATCTCTCCGTCCCACACCGTGGGTGCCGCAGTCTCCCACTGAAGGAGCTGCTCAGTGCTGTCACAGTCTGCTGCATGGGGTGGGAGATGTTGTCCATCAGGGATGACAGCTGGAAACTGAAATTGGCTCGGCCGCGCTATGAATTCTGCGATATGGTTTTTCAATTTTGTTGTCCAGGTGGAAATTCGGGAGAATGGTGGCTCCGGGATTCTCCCGGAAAAATCGGGAGGGTTGGCATGTTTGGTTGTGGCAACATCACTAACCTTGTCAAACACCTCAGAGTACATCATATCACAGAATATGAGTAGCGTATGTTGAGACGAACTGAAGAGGAGGAGAGGGACAGGTGCTGCTAGGGCGAGACACACGTCTCTCACAGAGTCCTTTAGTGCTGCAGGCAGGCAACATGTTCAAATAGCGCACAACTTCAGTTTTTTTTTATTTCCATATGATGAACTATGCATTATTAAGTGATAAGAACAAGTAATCTGATGACCTGTAATCATTATGACGCTATAATTTGAGATACAATAAATAAAATACGTTTTTTTGTATAAAGTATCGGTATCGGATCAGTATCGTCGATACCACCCTGAAAAGTACTTGGTATCGGATCGGAAAGGAAATCCGTGGTATTGCACATCACTAGCAGAAGCCACAACAGAGTCATAGAATTTCTTCAGGAGTGGGCCCTCCACTCCAAACGACCTGAGTCTCCGCAGCAGGTACAGCCTGCTCTGCCCTTTCCTGTAGAGGGCGTCTGAGTTATGAGTCCAGTCCAGTCTATTGTTCAGATGAACACCAAGGTACCTGTAGCTGTCCACAGCCTCAATGTCCATACCTTGGATGTTCAGTGGTTGCAGTGGAGAATGCTTGTGCCTGCGGAAGTCTACCACCAGTTCCTTGGTTTTACTGGCGTTGATCTGGAGGTAGTTCAGCTGGCACCAGTCCACAATACCTTTCTAATGTGACATTGTTGTCCCTGGCTCTCTTTCTCTCTCTTTCCATCCTGCTCTGTTCCTGTGCTGCTGCCAGTGTAACTATACCGCCCCTCCCCCCTCTTCCCAGCGCAAAGCACAAGGCTCGCCTGCGGAGTGACGCGGAAAAAAAGTGCGAGAGAGAGGGTGAGAGAAAGAAAAAAAAAAAAGGAGCCGGCTCGCGTCGTTCACGTCAAAGATCCGGCTTTTCGTTTGGGACTGACACATCACTAATTGTCACCCTGTGTGTGACCTCAAATGCAGGAAACCACTCGGGTCAAGACAATGCCCATTTCAAACACATACTCTCCCTCTCTCTCTCTGTCTCTCTCACACACACACACACACCAGGAAATGAAAAAGTAGAGACAGACAAAAACAAAGCGAACAACGTGGCAGGTTGTACAACAAGGACTGAGGGACCATGACAAAATCACAGGGAAAAGCTACAAAATTACAAATTCATCAACTGATTTGAACTAGAGTAAATGAACTATAGGTATGAAAAGAATAAACAGGCAGTGTATCATAAAAAGACCTAGGCCTATTGAAGACTGCCTGAGATTGTGATTACGGTCATCTGATCCAGCCCTAACTATAAGCTTTATCAAAAAGGAATGTTTTAACCCTAATCTTAAAAGTAAAAAAGGCTGTCTTTCTGTGTGTGTGTGTGGGTGTTTTGCACATTTGATTAACTTGATACTTGACAGGTAATTGACTGAGATTCATTTACATATTTAATCAGCAGTGCTACAGTGATGTTTTATTCTCACTATTAACATGCTAATAATATTTAATATGTACAAAAAATGGATTTGTGAGTTTCGGTGAGAAAATGCTGCTTATAATCTATTGTTCAGATCTTGTGCAGGGCTGCAGGTGTTTTTGTTGCTGAGGAAACAGCTGTTCTGCATCAGCTGAATTTACAACAGGATAATTAAGAAGTCATTTATTCCTACTCAGTGGAAGATATTCCTCATTCTCAGTTGCATGTTTCTAAGGTGGTTAAAAATCTATTTGAAGCTGGAGACACAGCAGCAATACAGTAAGACCATCTGTGCTATTTTCCTACTTTCATAATATGTTAATTTTTTGCTAACTGAATTATTATTATTGTCACAGGTTTTTTTTCCTATTTTGAGCCTTAATAGCTTTTCAGTAAGAAAAAAAAGGAAAAACAACAGTACTTTTAAAATGATATAAATACTGCACATACATATACATGCATATACTGGCCTTTGCCAAACTGCCACTGTGTATTTGAACCTGTCTGTGCATACTCCCACCACTGTAATGATAAAGAATCCTTGACATATGTACAGTTATATGTTTCTTAGGTTTAATTGTGACAAGGCATTAGCATCTATTTTGTGCATATATCAGCCCCATGACCTTGATCAGCTCAACACTAAGTGAATAATGATGAATAATTTATGGAAATAATTTGTTGTATGATTAAATCCCTTGTGTTCACATAGCTCTAGCACATAAAGTCCTGCCCTCCCCCTTTGTGAGTGTGGACGCTTCATCTCTTTGCTCTCTAAATGCTTTGCTTCTTTTATTGATTTTTACCGATTTTTATGCTGATTTTTTCCCTTTTTTCCATATGAGCTTACCTGCGATAGCTTCTGGACACTTATAGATCATTAGGACTAAAGTGTTCTTAACAGAAACAGCAACATTTTTATAGTTACCTTATCCTCAGCGCTCCGTGTGTCTGTGGCCTAGACACAGCTGAAGCCTGATTACAGCGTCTGGGCACCGAGCAGCCTCGATAGCCTAGAAAGGTGCTAACCGCTAGGCTAACTAGCAACAAGATGCCTTCCCTCTCCACAGATGACTACCACAGCCTCCTGCAGAAGATTGCAGCACTGGAGACAAAAATTCATCGCTTAGAAGTAGAGATGGACCGATCCGATATTACGTATCGGTATCGGTCCGATACTGACCTAAATTACTGGATCGGATATCGGAGAAAAATAAAAAATGTAATCCGATCCATTAAATATCACGAAAGCACCTCACAAAACTTGCAACACGCCGTAACTCACCTCAGAACGTTAGCACGTCGGAGCAGTATGCATCACGTGATAGAGCGGCTGTGGCATGCAGGACCTGTCGGTGGTCTGGATAGCATGTGGAGCTTCGCTAGCAACCCGGCATTTCATCTCCGACAAAGTTATCCCCGAGAGAAGTAAAGCAAGTGTGTAAGTCCATCTCTGAATGTTTGTAAAGCATTCCTGCGTTAAGCTTAACAAACGATATATGGAGCGACTGCCTCTTCTTGCTGCTACTTCAATCATGAAACTGCTTAACGATCAGCTGATCGGCTTTTCTGTCGCCAGTCGTGTCTCTAGTTTGCTTTTGGCCCACTTTGCACCAGAAAGAGTAAACCAGCGGCTGAACAACAGCAGCACGTTTAAGCTTGATCAGCTGTTGTTAGAATGTATTTAATATTACTTTCTACTCGAGGATCTTTTTCTACATAGCTGACGCTGGTAACTGTGCAGGGGCGGATCTAGCAAAGTTTAGCCAGGGGGGCCGATAGGGCATTAACAGGGAAAAGGGGGCACAAAGACATACTTTTCTTTCTTATTCTCATTTAAAATGTCTAGCTTTTAATAAATAATTATCTGACACCCAAAGTTTTAATTTGATGTAAAATGAATAGAAGTCAATTACTGTATATAGTAACTATTAAGTCTAATATACCCTAGTAAGCTATAGTACTTTTTCCTTTGGGAAGGTACCATCTGTGCAGTCTGCAATTTTGTTGAAGAAAGATGTTGAATCTATTTAATATTTCTTGAAAAATAATTGATTTCTGTGCATTTTTTTTCACACTGCATCAAATTAAGGTTGATTACGTCGATTAAGCATCATGAGGTGGCGCGTGAGGGGTGGTTCCCTATTTTTTATTTATTTATTTTTGTTGTTGCTGGGAGTTGGAGCCCTATTAGTTAGGTTGCTTAATATTTATGCTAAGTACTCTTTAAAATACCAGAATAGGGAGGATGGTGTAGGTTTAAGTTTATTAGATTGATCAGTATTGCTGAACTATGAAATTTTTTTTTTTTTGCATACAGGTATAACAGAATAGCTTTAGTGTAGTTGTTGTTTTAAACTTGAGTATGAACTTATACAAAATGCAGCAAGATATTTAAAAAACAGTTTTGTTGATTAAAAAACACTATATCGGATTCATATCGGTATCGGCAGATATTCAAATTTATGATATCGGTATCGGTATCGGACATAAAAAAGTGGTATCGTGCCATCTCTACTTAGAAGTAAACGTGGAGGTAAATGGACTGTGTGGAAATGAAACAACCTTGCCTTTGACTCAAAACAATGGCGATGAGCAAGCTAGCACACAGCTAAGGAGCACAGATAACATGACCAAGAAAGTAGACTTTGTGCACTATTATAAATCCTCAAGCGATAATCCCCCCTTGGACTGTCTTGGTGCAAAACCAAGACATAAATCATGTCTCCTGGAAGGGGGAGGACGTACCACAGGCAGGGCACAGCGAGCTGAAATCTCTGAAACCGACTGGCCTTCACTTCCTACGAGACAGAGAAGCTCTTCTACCCCTGTATACGAGAGGAAACAGGACTGGACAACCGTGAATAGGAAGGTTAACAACAAACCTTCAAAACAACTGAATGTGAAACTGCAGAACAGATTTGCTCCACTATCAAAGGACCCTGGATCTATATCGGACAACCATCCATCTAAAAGTAGCGAAGTAAGGCCTGAAAATCCACGGGGAAAGCTAAAGGCTAGGCCTGAAACGCTGATTGTGGGTGACTCTGCCGTAAAGGATGTACAAAGCATGTGCGGTAAGAACACTAAAGTCCTCTGCTTTCCTAACGATATGGTCAACATCCTGAAGGAGAGAATTCTTCAAATTGCAGATGAATATCCAACTGTGACAAACATTGTCCTGCATACAGGGTCAAACGATGTGTCCAAACAACAATCGGAGGTTCTGAAACGGGACTTTATTGGATTATTAAACACTGTAAACTCTCTGAATGCAGCTGTATTCATCAGTGGGCCTGTACCGCCGGTCAGAGGAGGAGACGAGAGATTCAGCAGGCTGTTTACACTGAATAAATGGCTTATATCAGCATGTGCTGACCACTCAGTGCATTTTATCAACAACTTTAATATTTTTTGGGAACGCAGGCATCTGTTTAAAGCAAATGGATTTAATTTTAACAAGTCAGGGGTGAAACTGTTCACCTCCAACTTGTTTTATTCCATACGTCATCCATCTGTGCTTGGAGCCAAGGCTGAGATAAACGAGGAGTTATCTCATAAAGAGGAACAAACAGTACTCCAAGAACAGACAAAGCCCAGCAGAAACCTTGAGGAGGAGCTCCATCTGCCCCCACCCGGGAAGAGCCTCAGAAAGGAGAGACATCTGAGGCAAGAAGAGGCAAGAAGAGGGGTCCCTATTTGCCTCCAACTCTCTCAACAACACCAACGACCAGGACCAGGATCTTCCCCAGTCCCCCAAACCCCTGACAGACCATCACCCCCATCACCCTCCTCTCCCTCCCTTTCTCCCTCCTCCCCACACCTGAAATTCACTGAAGAGATGATGGAGCGGGTCAATGCTGGGCTCAGATCTACCCCCCGGCCCAATCCCTCTTTGTCCCCCATAAACCCCCCACCAAAGCAGCCAAAGGTTCGCCACCGAGCCCCACCCTCAACAGAGCAATCGAAGTCACATTGCCCAGCCTCGCCCCCCTTAGTTCCTCCTTACCACCTTCATGCTTTGTCTCCGCAGTCTGATGTGTGATGTGTGGAGGGTCCGGGCTGCGAGGATTATGGCAGTGGTGACTTTTCCCAGGAGAAGCTGGGACCCTGTTTACTAGAAGGTTTTAAAATTTCTGTACTTTTAGGTGACAGAAGGAGACATGTGGCCTGGTCAAAACACAGAGAGCTGCACTCTAAAAGATCTTTAAATATAGTAAACATACCTTGTGTGCCACAGACTGCTCCCAAACACGAGGGGACAAGTAATGCCTCTAAAACACTTAAGTTGGCTTTATTAAACGTTAGGTCTTTAGCTGGGAAAACATTTTTAATTAATGATTTAATCACTGAGCACAGCCTTGATTTTATGTTTTTAACTGAAACTTGGTTGGACCAAAATAACAGTGGAGCTGTTCTCATCGAGACGACCCCTCCTAACTACAGTTTTATCAGTGAGGCCAGGGTGAGCAGGAGAGGAGGAGGGGTTGCTGTCTTATTTAATGAATCATTTCAATGTAAGCAGCTATCTCCTGGAAGTTTTCAGTCTTTTGAATATGTGGCTTTACAGCTGAAGGCCCCATCCAAAGTTGTGTTTCTTAATGTTTACAGGCCTCCCAAATACTGCACAGACTTTTTTAATGACCTCAGTGAACTGCTGTCTGTGATCTGTGTTGATTTCGACTGTGTAATTATTGTTGGGGATTTTAACATCCATGTGGACAACCCTCAGGACAAAGGGACTAAAGACCTGAGTAACACTCTGGGCAACTTTGGGCTGACTCAGCATGTAACAGAGGCCACACATAATAGAGGACACACTCTCGACCTACTGATCTCCAAAAGCCTGAGCATTTCAAACATTACTATGTCTGATGTGGGCTTATCTGATCATTACTGTGTTTTCTTTGAAAGTAAAATCTCAGCCCACACAAATATATCAACAGCAGTGATCACAAAACGGTGTATAACTGAAAACAGTAGTGAGATCTTTAACCAGGTCTTCCCATTAACACCTGACCTGTCCAAAGGTTCAGTCAATGAGCTCGTCAATAGCTTTAATGCAAAAATGTTAAATGTAATGGATACTATTGCCCCCATTAAGGTGAAGGTTATCTCTGGAAGGAAAAAGTCTCCATGGAGAAAATCCACATTAGTGAAAAATGAAAAAAGAGAGTGTAGGAAAGCTGAGCGCAGATGGAGAAAAACAAACCTCCAGGTTCATTATGACATCTATAAAGAGAAACTTCACAATTATAATTTACAACTGAGGAATGCAAGAAGGTCCTACTTCTCTGACATCATCACTAAAAACAGCCATAATGATCGGGTCTTATTTTCTACAGTTGACAGGCTAACAAACCCTCCTGTGCCAGTGGCAGCTGAACTTCATTCAACCATGGCCTGCAATGACTTTGCCAAATTCTTCACAGACAAAATCCAAAAGATTAGACAAGCAGTTGGTACATCAACAGCAGATCCAGGATATGTACTGTTTAAACACCATCAAACAGTTTCACCCGATTAACAGCAAAGACCTGGAGGACATCTTAGGTCAACTGAACTCCTCCTCTTGCTGTTTAGATGTCCTGCCAACAAGTTTTTTCAAAAAGGTCTCAAAGACTTTAGAGTCAGACCTGTTACAGATCGTCAACTTTTCCTTAATGTCAGGTGTGTTTCCAGAACCACTAAAAACTGCTGTAATCAAACCTATACTGAAAAAGGACAATCTTGACAAGACACAAATGAAAAACTACAGGCCGATCTCAAATCTCCCATTTTTAAGTAAGATCATTGAAAAAGCAGTTTCTCAACAGCTCAATTACTTCTTAAAACAGAATAACTGCTACGATGCCTTCCAGTCAGGTTTTAGACAGAACCACAGCACTGAAACCGCTCTGACAAAAGTGTTTAATGACATATGTCTGAACACAGACAGTGGAAAAATGTCAGTCCTAGTTTTACTGGATCTCAGTGCAGCATTTGATACAGTTGACCACAACATATTACTCAAACGACTGGAGAACTGGGCAGGTCTTTCAGGAACTGTACTAAACTGGTTCAAAACATACTTAGAAAACAGGAAATACTTTGTATCAATAGGTAACTTCACATCCGAGCAGACAAGTATCACATGTGGAGTTCCCCAAGGTTCCATCTTGGGACCCCCTCTGTTTAACATTTACATGCTCCCACTGGCACAGATTATAAAGAACAACAAAATAAACTACCACAGCTATGCAGATGACACACAAATATATATCACAATGTCACCAGGAGACCGAGGCCCTGTACAGGCTCTTGGTAAATGCATTGAGGAAATTAATGACTGGTTGTGCCACAATTTTCTCCAACTAAACAAAAACAAAACTGAAGTAATAGTCTTTGGCGCCAAAGAAAAACGATTACAGGTCACCAGAGAACTTCAATCTATACATCTAAAAACCACAAACCAGGCGAGACATTTGGGTGTAATGATGGATGCAGACCTAAACTTAGAAAAACACATTAAGACAATAACAAAATCAGCTTACTATCACCTCAAGAATATTTCAAGGATAAAAGATCTGATGTCTCAACAGGACCTGGAAAAACTAGTCCATGCATTCATTTTTAGTAGGCTTGATTACTGTAACAGCATCTTTACAGGTCTACCTAAAAAATCAGTCAGACAACTACAGCTCATTCAGAACTCTGCTGCTCGAGTCCTCACTAAGACCAAAAAAGTGGACCACATCAGTCCAGCTCTGAGGTCTTTACACTGGCTGCCTGTCCGTCAGAGGATAGACTTTAAAGTTCTGATGCTGGCCTATAAAGCTCTGAATGGTTTAGGACCAAAATACATCAGTGACCTCCTGACCCAGTATGAACCTTCCAGATCCCTCAGGTCATCTGGATCCGGTCTTTTATCAGTTCCCAGAGTCAGAACCAGACACGGAGAAGCTGCATTCAGCTTTTATGCTCCTTATATCTGGAACAAACTCCCAGAAAGCCTCAGATCAGCTGAAACACTCAGTTTATTTAAATCCAGGTTGAAGACTCACCTATTCTGAGCTGCATTTGAATAAAGCACCAAATCCACACTTTTAAGCTTAAATTTCAAAACTTACACTAACTACTGATCTTATCTATTTCTGATTTGATCTGTTTTGATTTTATATACTGTTTTGTTTGTTTGTTAAGCTTAAATTTCAAAACTTACATTAACTACTGATTTTATCTACTGTTCTGATTTTATCTGTTTTGATTTTATATACTGTTTTGTTTGTTTGTTTGTTTGTTAAGTGGGTTTAGAGCTCTGGGTAGCTCCCCAGCTGGGTCTAGACTGGGTCTAGAGAGTATTTTAAATTCAGGGAATTTAAAATAGAAAGTAGCTCGTCCACAGAAGGACTGGTAGCTCCCCTTACGATAAGGGTTCAGATCGCGCGAACAGGTGTGGGATTAGAGCTCTGGGTAGCTCCCCAACTGGGTCTAGACTGGGTCTAGAGAGTATTTTAAATTCAGGGAATTTAAAATAGAAAGTAGCTCGTCCACAGAAGGACTGGTAGCTCCCCTTACGATAAGGGTTCAGATCGCGCGAACAGGTGTGAAATGTGTGTGTTTAGTTAGTTAGTTTGTTTGCTTGTTTTAATCAATTTTAAATCATGCTTTTTATTTGTTTTTGTTTCTAATGTCTCTGTAAAGCACTTTGAATCACCTTGTTGTTGAATTGTGCTATACAAATAAATTTGCCTTGCCTTGCCTTGCCATATGTATGTAATCATCAGGAAGAGGAAAACATCAACACAGTCAACTTTAGAGAGATTTATAATTATGCAGGAATAGCCCTGCATTAGATCAGATGTTTCAAGTAATTCTAAACATTCAAAATGTTCAATTTAATATTGAGAATTAAAATTTACATGGAGAAGGAGACTAGAGGCTAAGATCAAGGTAGCATGGAGGGAGGTTAGCCAACTATTGGAGCTGCAGAGAGGTGTGACAAGGAAGGTGCTTAAGAATTACAGCGAGCTGTCCATACCTAAGCCTTGGAAACTGCCAAGCAAAGACTTACAGACTTGGCCAGCCGCTTGAAGAGATACTCCAGAGAGATAGAAGGCAGGAGAATAAGCCAATTGTTCTTCACGGAACCAGCCAAGGTGTACTCTTAGTGCCAGAGAAACAATATGAAAACAGCACCACCAAGGCTGGAGACAGAGCAATCCTGGAAGACCATATGGGAGAAGGACACAACCCATAACAGCAATGCTCAGTGGCTAGTGGATCTGAGGGCAGACCACAGCAATCTCCCTGAACAGGCTCCAGTAACCATCTCAGCTGGCCAAAGGAGGAGATAGAGGAGGAGATAGAAACATCAAGACCAGGAAGCTCCTGACCATGCGTGGAGGGTTTTTACCCCAAGTCCAGGTCCCTGAGGCTGTATGCTAAGCGGCCGGGGACAAAGAATGTCAGCACTATAGTCCAGGTTGAGGCAGCGAACATCCATGAATACATCAGGAAGATGGCCCCAACCGACCGCATGCTCAGTGAATACCGCAGGCAGCAAAAACCCCAGAAAGAGGAGGAAGAGGAGGAACCATTGTGAAAGGACAGGCCCCTGCACGGTATGTACTACCAGCAGATAGAGGAGGTGGTTGATGTGTAGAAATCCTACCAGTGGCTGGACAAAGCTGGACTGAAGGACAGCACAGAGGCACTAATTATGGCAGCACAGGACCAAGCTCTGAGCACAAGCTCCATAGAGGATGGAGTCTATCACACCGGGCAAGACCCCAGGTTCAGGCTGTGTAAAGACGCCCCTGAGACAATCCAGTACATAACAGCAGGGTTCAAGATACTAGCAGGCAGGGCATACATGAAAAGCCATAACCAATTGGCCAGCATAGTATACAGAGACATCTGTGCCGAATATGGCGTGGAAGTCCCGAGGTCAAAATATGAGACGCCCCCAAGGGTGATGGAGAATGACCGAGCTAAGATCCTGTGGGACTTCCAGATATAGATGGACAAAATGGTGGTGGCTAACCAACCGGACATAGTGGTGGTAGACAAATTGAAGAAGACGGCCGTAGTGATAGATGTAGCGGTCCCGAATGACAGCAACATCAGGAAGAAGGAACATGAGAAGCTCGAGAGATGCCCAGGACTAAGAGAAGAGCTTGAGAAGATGTGGAGGGTGAAAGTAACAGCACTAGGTGTGGTGACTCCCAAGCTAGGTGAGTGGCTCCAACAGATCTCAAGAACAATATTGGAGATCTCTGTTCAGAAGAACCCAGTCCTAGGAATAGCTAAGATACCGTGCAGGACCCTCAAGTTTCCAGGCCTCTGGTAGAGGACCCAAGCCTGAGCCTGACGGATAGACCGCTCGCAGGGGCGAGAGAGGAATTTTCGTAGATCCTAGAACTACTTATCAGATCATTTTCCAACTTTTACATCCAAGTTAAGCCCAAATATCTTGGGACATCTGCACTGTCATAATCAGTTTGCATGTAAAATGAATTCTTTACTCTTCCAGAATAAGTAAAAAAAAAAAAAAGAAGTAATAATAACAATTTTTAGTTGTTTCTAAGTCAATTTCCATGTGAAAAAATCCAATTAGATATGGGTAAAACCAGTGGGTCAAGAGTGTCTCAGCAGTGAGTAGCATATTCATACTTTAAATGTCTGTCACACAGTGGCGGCTCCTGAAAAAAATCTCAGGGGGGGCAATTTTTATGATATCGACTAAAATGACCCATTTAACCCTTTAAGACCTACCATAGAACCAAGTTCGCCAGAGCTTATATTATATTTTTACATGCTGTGGAGCCATTTTTGGGAGCATTTCAAGTTGCTATACATCAATACAACCATTATAGCCCAAACTTTAATAATATGTCTGCATTAGGTGCATAGTAATTACATAAATTGCAAAAAAGTGCAATAAACTACAAAAAAATTGAAAATCGTTTTTGTTTTTTTAACATATATTTCTAGTTAGAGAAATTTAAGAGGCTTATCCCTCAAAACTGTAAATACAAAAAAGTTACACAAACTAGTTTCCCACCACAGGAAATTTATTTTGAGTGTCTTCATAGTTTTATTTTTGAAATACACCAATTTTTATATACTGCAGGAAAAACAAAAATAAATATTATAGTGCAAATTTGCAAAATAACAGCATATGCATCAAAATAAACTATTTCCAGCAGTGCAATATGAGTCTTAAGCATCCCAGAAACGACACAGAAAGTCATAAAGTCAAACATAACTTTTTAAAACACATAACAAGTAAAACACAAGCTCATAAGGCCTCGATCGTGAAAAACTACATTTCCGCAAAATGACGTCACTTCCGGTTTCGGGCAGGTCATGCGGTCATGTGATAGTTCGCGCTGATGGACGTAGGAAGTGTTACAAACAGCTGATGGATCGGCGAAGCGTGTTTCTGGAATATCATGTTTTTGTTGCTGCAAGTGATTTTTATGCAGTTTTTGCAAAGCTATATGTGGAAGGAAACTGTGACCGAGGACAAGCTGATGGCATAAGATGTAAGTACAACTCCTCCAGTTTCATATGCAAAAAAAATTATTGCGCTAGCTTACTTGGTTGCAGAGCTACCGGGATTTAAAAATAGTTACGCAAAACAGAGCGTGCCCGCTCCGATCGGCTGTAAAGGGTTAATGAGTACATCAAACAACACAATTTTAATTTAAATTTAAAATGAACAACCATATTCTGGCCATTTGTATAGATTTGTAAAAATGAACATGAACAGATTTTTTTTTTTTTTTTTTGAATGAATGAAAAATAACTATTGAAAACAACAACTGTAAACTGATTGGGGGGGTGGGCTAAATGCGTCCCCGCATTGCTAGCTCAAAAGCACCACAAAACTTAATACAATCGATGATTTTAGATAAAATATGACGGTTTTTATCTACCTCTTCGTTGTGCCTTCTTAAAGCAATCCGATGTCCATCATCTAGCTGCGCCGCTATGCTAGTTTTCCCTAGCACAGCTAGCTTTACACTGTTGTCCATATGAACTCGTGAGCTTTCATGTTTCTTGATTCGTTCGGAGAGGTGCTTTAAGTCGGTTTGTCCAGATTGTGTCCACGTCAAATCACACTTGTCACTTTTGAACAGTATGCACGGGAAACAAAAAAGTGCATTAGCTGTTCCACAGCCTGTCAGCCACGACTTGCGCTGGAACCAACTCCGACAAAAAGTCCTGTTGTATGCTTTTGACTTCTCCTTCGTTGCCTGGGTTAGTTGAATTTCGGGCTTGTCAGGTCCCAACTCTTTAACTTGCAGTTTTTCTGCCATTGTCCTTCTGGCAAAAGGGTAGGTTAGAAGCGATCTAACCGAATTTGGGGGAGGCTGTGCCTCAACCGTTAACAATACCGCTGCCATCGTCTCTCTCTGACCTTATAGCTCACTTAGGCTACTGACTGAGGTAAAATTCTAGAACAGCAAATCTTCGCGCGTTTTCTGCAGGGGCGCAATTTTAAGCGCCCCCAAACCATTTAATTCAGCGACGCTGATAGGTCAAATATTTATTATTTTCCCCTGGCAACCATTTAATGATAGGCTATTTCGCTGCATATCAAGGGCGCTTTGACGAGCGCCCCAGAAGAAGAAAAACACCGTTTGTTGGTTGAACTTTAATGAGTCAGCTGGTGAAAATGTTAAAATACGCCTGGCTGTATATGGGCACACACATAGTAAAACTATCATTGATGAATTTTTTAAAAATATATATTTTTACTCCTCCACATTTGGGGGGGCGGAGCCCGAGCGCCCCCTATGGGCCAGCCGCCACTGCTGTCACACTTTCTGATTCATGTCTGGACTTTGATGGAGTACTGTTATAGAAGTGGATTCCCATATGGCTGTCTCCTATGACCCTGCAGTTGCAGAGGGAAATGACAGTGTGAGTAATGCTATTCATCCAGGGTGGTACATTGGACTGAAGGCTAAGCATTGTGTGAAGAAAACAACAATAATCTGTCTTTAATATGAATCTTCTGTCACACTGTCTGTTCCAGGGACACTTCAGGGTGAGAGCATGCAGTGTTGTAACCTTTTTTTCAGACAAATTCTCATGTTTGCTTTCCACTGAAATTTAATTATCTGCTAATCTGGAGGTTTGAATATAAATTTGTGATAAATAAAAATTTCCATGGGTGATGACATTTTGGGCATTGTAGCAGAAAGCCTTTCTTAAGTAGATTTACCTTTTGGGAAGCCATTTTATTTTGTTGCCATTAATCACCTCTTTTGCACATTGCAGAGGAAATGCACTGCTTAAAGCACAGGTCTCGCAAGCACACACCATGTTACAGATCAATACATTTTGCATTCTTGGGACAAAGTTTTTGTTTTCAAATAGTTGAACTGGATATGTTAACGTGTAGTCTAATATTTTGGTTTAATTAGTTAAAAAGCACAAATCGAGCTGAAATACTCTATCTAAATTCCCTAGTCACAATAAACAGACTCAGAGTAAAAAGATCCAAATCAACTGAAAATGTAATTGGTTTCAGAGGCTTAATATGTACTTTTTTATAAGATGACAAAAATGAAAACTTTTGCTATCTAAAACCACCTTAACCTGAATGCCAAAAAAAGACAACAGCTATCCTTCTTTAGGGAGCCAAAAAACACTTTCCACAGAGACAAATTGAAAACGTTTCTGCATGGTCTTTTTTTTTTTTTTTTTTTTGTCCCCCGTTTGGATCTTTAGCCATCAGAATTGTTGTCTTAAGGCCAAGAAGGATGCCAAGCGGATTTATTTTACCAAGTGGATCATCATGGCCTTGCCATATTGGTCCATTTGATTGACCTTTATTATAATTATGAATTTATTTTATTTTCAGTTGCTACAAACGGGACAGACATGACTGGGGGATAGGACAGGGAGAGAGAATGAAAGAAAGAGAGGGAGAGAAAGAAAACCAAAGGGGAGAAGAGACGGTGAGAAGGGGGAGAAGAAAGAAAGAAAAACAAACAAAACAAAAAAAACGCAAGATAGACAGCGTACAATGTGCTTTGAGGCAGCAGCCAAGAAAGCTGTAGTCCGCGTCTGTGAATACCCGTGTGTACACCTGTGTGCATACCTGTGTGGATCAGCATGCTTGCATTCCAAAGGTTTCTCCATGTAACGATCTGCTAGGGAGTGTGGGGAGCCACAGCCCCGTCCTCCAGGGTATGAAGCAGGTATGGAGGAGATCAAAACTCCAGACATCCAGAGGTCCCCAGAACACAAGAGACTAAGGAAGACCAACAGAGGGGCAGCCGCGCCACTGTCCCAGTAAGAGCTGAGGAGAGTCCCAGATGAGGGCTCACTCAGCAGCCGCGGAGCAGAAGCCAGGGGGAGTTGCAGTGACGCGCCCGTGAGCTCCGCCGGCAGCCAGCTGTGCCTGAGTGACCGAGCCCCAGGCCGAGAGGCCAGGGGCACCCCACCTCCGAAGTGGCCCGAGCGAGCCCCAGGCTCCAGGCCCCGATAAGCGGCCGCCAAGGAGTGAGCCGGTGTGTACCCGGACGCCCACCCCCAGACACAAAGAACCACCAACGCACCGACACCTGAGGGAGTCCGCCACTGGCAGGGGAAGTGGTGGGTGGAGATAGGCCTCCAAACCTTGGAGGGCCTGAGATGTCCCCAGAGAGGTGGCGTCTGATACCCAACCTGACATATAGACACAGACATACAGGCACACACAGACACAAACATCCATTCCCACCCTCATGCTCTCATATGCACTTACTCCACACTCAACCAACATGGAGACAGACATAAAGAGACGCTGTACACACGATCACACTCCCCAAGCGTACTCTACGAACCGGGTCTAGGTACCCTTGCCCCTGGAGGGGGGAACTGCACCCAGACCCAGGTGGTGTTACCCTTTTCCCTGCGGTGGGGAGAGGCAGACCGCCCCGACTCCGCAGCAGCAGGGAGGCCCCACACTCCAGACCGCAGTTGGACGGCCAACTCCTCCTAGCCCCCCCGCTCCAGCAGGCCGCAGAGAACGGGGGTGAGAGAAGACTCCAAACCTCCCTCCACCCGCTCATTGTAGTGTTGATGCATGTGTGTTCTAAGGTGCATTTAAAACCCAGGAGGGCATGGAGCTACCTGCCAGAGAGCAGCAGGTAAGCGCATAGTCCCTCCTGTTAGCCCTCAATGTCTACGTGTATTCAAAATTGAGAGGTGGGCAACGACGCCAGGGGTAAGGTGTACACCCTGATGGTAATTTGGACTCTGTGTATCGTGCCCACCCCCAAGATCCTATATGTATGCGTAATGAGAGTGTGAGTAATGTGAATGTCTAAGTTGGGGGATAAAATTGAGGCAGAGGCAGCCAGAAGGGGACAGAGGGGGGGGGGGTAGCCTCCTCTGCACCCTGGTGACATACCCCTACTCCAAGGCCCTGCATGTGTGGGTGGTTGTGGTGGAGTGGGAAGAGGGAGGCAGCTGGAGATGGGGAGGGAAGGAAGGGAGGGGCAGGTGACCCCTCCCTGGGGCCAGCTCCCCCGCTGACCCCAGTAGGCACTCCCATACTCCGCGACCCGCCAGGGAAAGGGGGCCCAGGCCCATCCAGACCGGGGCCCAGCGCAGCAGCGCCCCCCGGCCCCACAGAGCCCGGGACAGTCCACCCAACCCCACCACAGAGAAAACTGCACCCACCCCACCATCCATTCATCTTCCAGACTACATGAGACAATAGACGCCCAGGCTGAGATCTTCCTCCACCTCTCCTGTATCTCCCCCTCCTGCAGAGAGTTCCTGAGGAGAGGAAAGCTCCTGCAAGATGTGACACTCTCCCCCACCAGTTGAAGAGCCCCCCAGGCGGCTCGACGCACCGGCAGCACCCTGCGCCGGGGATGGGCCCCCATGCACCCACCCGCCCACAACCCCGGCAACACACAAACCAGGACCCAAGGCCCCGAGGCCCGGCCAGGGCCCCAGCCCAGAGACTGAGCGCCCCCAGAACCTCACGCCCATCCCGGACCCACCCAGGGGCAGACAGGCTACCAGGTTAGTAACCCACGTCCGTCAGCACAGACCCTCCCCTAGCCCCGCTGCACGCAGCCACGAGGAAACAGTCACCCAAGAGCCAAAAGAGCCCCCACCTGGACATGACTGCTACCCCGGGTTGAGCCCCCCAAGGAATATGCCTCCGGGGAACCCCCCGACGCCCTAAGCCTGTCCCTACCCCCACACCAGTCACAACAGTGAAGGCGGGACCAAACTATGACCCCCCCACCCCCACTAGGTGATGGAGCTGATCAAAGGAGCCCAGAGCAATTGATCTGATGTGGTGGCAGAGGCTGTATCAAGACTAATGTAATCTAATAGATAATTTCTATATTGGTTAGAATTAAGATTGTTTTTATTTTTCCAGTTCATGAGGACAGTTTTCTTGGTTTCTGCATGGTCTAAGTAAATTATCCTACACCTGTAAAAATGGTTTATACAAAATCAAAAGCAATGCAAACAGATTTGAAAATCTACAAGTACATTTATGTCTCAGAGTGGGATTTAATTTGTTTAAAATGTTTTCAGTTTTCCTTTAAAGGTACAGTCAACCATTTTTTGATAATAATATTTCCTAATAATAATTTTAATAATAACACCGATTATTTTACTCTAAAATATACATTGATTAGTGTCTAATTATCCTTTCCAACAAACTAATGCATTCTCAAAAAATCTTAAAATAAAAGCATAAAAACACCTGTGAGTTGGGGTTGGTATTTGGATTGGTAAATGGACTGATTCTTATATAGCGCTTTTCTACTCAAAGCACTTTATACAACGTGCTTAATTCAATCATTCATACAAGTACTTTTTTCTATGCTTTTAAGTGCTTTCTATGTAACATGCATTTATATTCTGCCGTGGAGGCACATTTTAATTTATGTTTGCAACTTCAGATTCAAGATATATAGGATCATACCACAGAAGCAAAAATGCAAAGGAAAAAGACGAATGTCATCGTCTTCCAATCAATCAATGAGTCAATCAATCAATCAATCAATAAAGGCTTTATTTGAAACATGCAGGTTGCCCTGCAGTGAAATAGGAGTTGTTTGTTCTAAAGGTGCCAGAATATCTAGGACTGTGTGCTTGAATTGGGAGGGGTAACAACCAGAATTCAGTTAACTGAAATCGACTGACATCTAGTAGTGAGATTTTACATGCTGTAAGTTCATCAGAGGTGCACAAGTGCAGCATGTTATTGTGCAAACAACAGGTATCAGCAGTAAAGTTCATTGTCAGGATCCACCATCACACAAGTACGCTAAATATTGGAATGTGTTACACACATTTTAGCGATCACTTGTGTAACACAGTAAGGGGAATTGTTGAAAAGAATATATCAATGGGCCAATAGGCTCGACTATAGGAGCACAGGGGTGTGTTCAAATGAGACACAGAGACAAGAATGTAACTCAAAAGAACCAGCCAACTTTAGTGACATAAACCATAAGGTTGACAAGCACAGGTTAAAGACACTTTACAATGGTAGAAAGGAAACTTACAAAAATTAAAAGAAAAGTAAAACACAAACTACTAAAGCAATGACTTGGCCAAGTGTTATTTTTGGTTTTCAATGTTCGGGTTTCAATGTTCGGGTTTCAATGCTCGGGTTTCAATGCTCGGGTTTCAATGCTCTGGTGCACCCTAGTAACCTGACTCCTTAACTCTTATAGAAACAGATTACACAAATCCAATTCACATTCAAATGAAAATTTCACACTCTTTTCACATGTGGAGAATGCTCTACACAACAGCTCATTATTTAAAGTCCCAAATAAAAAATGTCCAAGGGGTAAAGTCCAAAAAATTCCCAGGGTGTGAAAGAGAATAGGGATGAGAGAATGTCAGTCAGTGGTCTTATGTATAACCAGCTGTGCGTGAAAGTGTGAGTGATACAGTCCTACCACACCGCAAGGTGCAGCAGATCATCAAGTGGAAAAGAAGCGAATCTCAGTCTCTCTAAGTCCAGGTGGGAAGGCTCGCCATCTATTTCACTGGAGGAATCCTATTTCACTGGAGGAATCCACCTCAGGAACAATTCAGCATACAAAAAAAAACTGACCTGTCAACAGACAGGATCAGAAGAGCAATTCAAATATTAATTATGCTGTTCTAGCTATAATTCACAACTTAGGATTTTGTTTAAATCACATTCAACATAAATTTGCAATAAAAATACTCAATTTTGCAAAAATAAAACATCTCTCTTACACAAACTATGCATTAAACCAAGTAAAGTCAGTGCATATGCATATATGTCGCATATGCGGCAATTATTAATCAAACAATTGAGATTAATTCAGTTTCTCAACGATAAAATGTGAAACAGACATGAACTAACTGAGACATACAACATGTGCTCACCGATCTCAGCGCATCACGGCCGAAGACAATGGCATAGTGTCTCTCGGTCGGAAAATGCAGGGCTCTAAATAACGTAACAGGACATGTTTTCTCTTTAATAACCGTAATACGACATGAAGGAAAAATAAACATAAGTTGCGCTTCAAGTGTTACCTTACTTCTGGAAGCAGATTGAGATGAACTTCCAGGCAGTTGATAGCAACCAGAGCTAACAAAGGCTAACAGTTTAGCTCCACGCGGTACTTTTTAAAGTCACCAGAAAAATGCAGCATTTGCCTGCTTACTCACTGTGGCTACTTTTAACATGAAAGGTAGCTGATAACCAGTGAACTTATGTGCAACACAGTTGGTTGCAACTTATATCTAATACTTTTTTTCCAGCTCAAAAGCTTCAGTCTCTCTTTTCTCCTGCCAGCACGCGACTACCTCCACACATAGCAGCAAACACAGAGCACGTAGGTGGGACATACAGCGGCAGACTGCTCTCCCATTGGTCAAAACATACTGGGACCTGTGCATTTCGATTGGTTGGGCAGGCTGTCCATCTCTCCTCATATCAGTCCTTAAAGTGGTACCCCCATTTTATGTGGGTTACACTTGCAGTGGTTTTATGTTACTTTATAGACTGACAACATGCTTTTATGTGCAGTCTCAGTGAGACTTCCACTCATACAGTCTGTGAAAATTGTCACAATAAGTCCATGTTTCAAATGCACAATTTATGTATGGTAAGATTAAAAGATCAGATAGTAACACATGTCTAGTCTGTCTTCGGATGACAAATGATGGATTTGTTGTTCCCCTACAAGTCATGGCTTGCCAGCCTTCATGACCTATCAAGAGTTTGAGAAGTTGCCAGGGCCTTATTCATGTCTTTGAGAGTGACAACTAAATGACAAATAAATGTTCATAATAATGAGCATAACAACAAGCGGACAACACTGATACACTGGCCTTTGGCAATAATAATATCTTGATGTTAATAGCTGACTCTTTTCTTCATGATCAGTGCAATGGACTAACATTTATATATTTCATGTGTAAAGTCTTACTGACCACCCAAATGACTTTGTAGTAGGCCATATTATGCGTTTTACAGTAGTGGTGGTTACATCAGGACAAACAGGGCTAGCAGTGTTTGCCTAGTGAAATCTCAAAATAGAGATAAATAAAAAACCAAAGTAAAAGCAATCCCTCTCCCTTTATCTCAAACATACATTCTTTCATAAAGCTTATTGCCTGTTTACATACGTCCCCATCTTGTAGTCACAATTGGCTATTGTTGCTAGAAGCTCCTCTTTAATCCCAATGAAATCCGTAGTGTGTTTCAATTTAATGGGAATGCTAATATCCTGTTAAAAATGTATTCAGTAATATAGTAAATAATAGTTGAACTATAGAAGTAATAATATTTTACAGTTATTCAGCCTAGAAGAGTCTTGTAAGATGCCGGAGACTGTGAGCACAGAAAAAAAGAACAAAATATGAATAAGAATAAAATACAAGCACAAAACAGTGGAGCAAGTGGGGTTTAGGTAATGGGGGGTATTGTCATCTCTGTTTTGCTTCTCATAAAAGTCTTTTTATAAAAGTAATTATAGTCATTATTTTATGCTTAGTTACAGCACTTTAATTTATGCTCTTTATCTAGGTTTCTTTCATACTTATGACCTATTTAGGAATATCAGTTAATCTAACCATGTCTTTGGACTGTTCATGGAAATTGGAATACCTGGAGGAGATGAGGAATTGATGAGGGTTTTGATGAGTCAAAAGCTGTGTTACCATCCCTGTTGGCAAACATGATTGGAAAGACATGATGCGTGTTCTAAATCTAAATTTGTAAATCTGTTGTAACATGTAGCATCCAAGAAAGAAGTAATATGTGGAAAGTGTGTGTACGTGTGTTTTAGTACACGATTGCCTCAACTGTTACTCTGTTACTTTATGCAACGATGGTGTACTGCATATATAAATTAATTAAAAGAATAATATGCACAAAACAGGAAATAATTTCCTTGTCGTTTTAGGGATTTCTGTTAAGTTGGGCTGTGAAAATTCGACTTTCAGAGCAATGGTGAGCACATTCCACATTTATCATGGTTTTCCTACTTTTCAGTAGTCTGTGCTCTGTGGTCTGTGCTGTTGCTGACAGAAGTGTTGAAATGGTGAAAATACATACCATTTGACGCCTCCACTCACCAGTTACAGCTATTTTTAATCTGACACTGAGGAGTGTTAGATTTTAAAATCCAGCTATCCACCATGCCAGTTGTACTCACTGAAGTGCAAACACATTTGAGTAAATGTGTTTGGACACCATAGCAGGCTCGAAGCAGTATCAGTGTGCAGTAGAATAAGCGAAAACATAACCAGCAAATCAAGGTTTTAGGAGGACAGAAGCAGCCAGATGAGGACATGAGTATACCCTGAGGGAGATGCTAAATTATATTTGAATCCGATAAAACAAAATTTGACTGCCCACTGGATATATAGCAATACACAATAATTTACTGTAACTACATTTAGAAAAGCAATTGATGTCTGGCATACTAGTTTACTTTACTTGTTTACTTGTTTACTTTATTTAATAATGCTTTAAACATTTTCGCTCAAACTGCTGCTCAGAAGCTGTGCCTAATACATAAAATCCAGGAGACACAGTTAAGTCAATATGCAAGCTCCTGCCAGTACATTGTAAAAATACATGATAACAACAAGGAACTTCTATTGCTGATTTAAATATATATTTCAGATTAAAATTGTTGCAGTAATGCTGTAAAAGCAGTGTGTGCTTTTTTAAAAGCCATTCATTTTTGGACATAATGAAAAGATTCATTTTTAAAGATGATACAGAGATACACAACAAATTAATGGAAAAATTGTAAAGCATTCCTGTACTGTATATCAGTGTGCTTTGGCACTGAATTTCTAAGTCTCTGGAACTCTAAAGGCATGGAAAATGATTCTTCTGAAATACTTTCCTTCATTTGGTACCACTCCAAACTGTCCCGCAGATTCACTGGTAGAGATCTGGTCACAGTGTTTCACATCATTTTTATCTATTACCTCACAGTAGGGGTCAGTATTTCAGGTTCTTTTAAAAAAAAAAAAATTACACTCGCTTACTGAAACATTTACTCATATTGACTGATGAAAAGTTTTCTTTTTTTTGGTTTTTTGCCTGTCCCGTTTGGGACACAATTGTTGTCTGAAGGCCAAGAAAGACGCCAAGTGGCTTTACTTTACCAAGTGGATCATCATGACCTTGCCATATTGGTCCATTTGATTGACCTTTATTATAATTATGTATTTATTTGATTTGATTTTCGGTTGTTACGGACGGGACAGACATGACTGGGGGATAGGACAGGGAGAAAGAATGAGAGAGAGAGAAAGAAAAATAGAAGAGATGGTGAGAAAGGGGGAAGAAACCCCCCAAAAAACAAATGAAACACCTGGATCACCTGTATGGAGATAAGAAAAAACAGAAGAGAAAACAAACAAGAAAGAGCAACATAATAAATACAACACCATCACAATAAACTAGCTAACAGTAGATAACAGTAGATACTAAATATTACATGTTATTGTGCAGTACGCAAGATGGACAGCGCAAAATGTGCTTTGAGGTAGCAGCCAAGAAAGGTGTAGTTTGTGTCTGTGAACATCCGTGTGTACACCTGTGTGCACACCTGTGTGGATCAGCACGCTTGTATTCAAAAGGTTTCTCCATGTAACGATCTGCTAGGGAGTGTGGGGAGTCATAGCCCCGTCCCCCAGGGCTAGAAGCAGGTATGGATGAGATCCAGGCCCCAGACATCTAGAGGCCCCAGAATACAAGGGCCCAGGCAGGACCACCAGGGGGGCAACCGTGCTGAGGAGAGTCCCAAACGAGAACGGAAGGAGAGGTGGAGTCTAAGACCCAAGCTGACATACAGACACAGACAAACAGGCACACGCAGACACCAACACGCATTCCCACCCCCATATACACAAACAAATACTCAGCACTCACCTGACGTGGAGACAGACACAAATAGACACTGTACACACATTCACACTCCCCAAACATACTCTATATCTCAGGTCCGGGTACCCCTGCCCCCAGAGACCTTTCTCTCTGGGGTGGAGGAAAGCAGACCGCCTCCTTATCTGCAATAGCAGGGAGGCCCCGGATCCCAGACCCCAATCTGACGGCCAGCACCTCCTCCCAGCCCCCCAGCCCTGACAGTTAACAGAACGGGGGGAGTGAAGACCCCAAACCTCCCTCCGCCCACTCAAATGTAGTGTTGCTGCGTGTTGTTCTAAAGTGCATTTAAAACACAGGAGGGCATGGTGCTTCCTGCCAGAGAGCAGCATGGCTCCTCCCGAAAACCCTCAGCGTCTATATGCATTTAAAATTGAGGGTAGGGCACCAGCGCCAGAGGTGGGTTTGAATACACACACCGTCCTCTGGACGCTGTATAACATGCCCACCCCCAAGGCCCTATATGTATGTGTTATGAGAGTATGAGTAATGAAGACGTCTAGGTTGCTGAATAAAATTGAGGCACAGGCGGCCAGACGGGGACAGAGGGGGAGTGCCTCCCCAGTACCCTGGTGACACACCTGCACGCCAAGCCCTGCGTGTGTGTGGGTGTGGTGGAGCGGGAAGAGGGAGGCAGCTGAGGATGGGAAGGGAAGAAAGGGAGGGGCAAGCGGCCCTCCCTGGGGCCAGCTCCCCCGCTAACCCCAGTAGGCACCCCCACACTCTGGAACCCACCAGGGCAAGGGGGCCCAGGCCCATCCGGACCAGGGCCCACAGCAGCCCACCCGACCCCACCGCAGAGAAAACTGCACCCACCCCATCATCCCTTCTCCCAGACTACACAAGACAATAGACACCCAGGTTGAGTCATTCTCCACCTCTCCAATATCTCTCCCCCACCTGCAGAGTGTGCTCCTGTAGAGAGGGGACCTCCCGCAAAGATGTAACAGCCTCCCCACCAGTTAGAGAGCCCTCCTGTTGGGCCGATGCACCAGAGGTCCCCCGCATCGGGGCTGAGCCCCCATGCACGCACCCGCCCACCACCCCGGCGACACAACAACCAGGACCCAAGGCCCAGCCAGAGCCCCAGCCCGGGGACGGAGCACCCGCAGAGGCTTGGGGGTCTGGCAGAGGCCAGTAACCAACGTCCGCCAGCACAGACCCTCCCCCATCTCTGCTGTACGCAGCCACAAGAAAAACACCATCTAAGAGCCACCAGAGCCCCTAACCAGGTCATGGCCACAACCCCCGCGTTAGGCCCTCCAGGGAAAACGTCCCTAGGGAATCCCTAGACGCCCTAAGGCCGTTCCTACCCCCATATCAACCACAATAGTGAAAGCAGGACTAAACCATGACCCCCCACCCCCAATAGATGATGAAGCCGATCAAAGGAGCGCAGAGGGATTGATCAAATGTGATGGCAGAGGCTGTATCAAGACTAATGTGATCTATTAGATAGTTTTTATATTGGTTAGAATTAAGATTATTTTTTAGGACCGTTTTCTTGGCAATGCATAGGGCCATAAAAACAATGTAGGCTGTGTTTATTTCTGTAATGACCTCATCCAAGTTGCCCAGCAAGCACACTAAAGGGGAGGCTTTGATAAGTCTTCACATATCTCGCACCAAAACTTCTGAACTGGTGGACAGAACCAAAGAGCATGGATATAATTGTCCGGGGTATTTGCTTGACAGTGTGAGCAGTTGTTGGAAGACGTATAGGCCATCTTGAACATCCTATGACCAGTATAGTGCACTCTATGTAATATTTTATATTGTATTAATTGCAAACTGGGATTTCTGATCCATTGAAAGGTTTTAACAATATCTGAGACCAAAGGTTTTGGTCTAAGCTAATCGATAAATCCACTTCCCATTTTGCCATAGGAAGGGATATTGATTCATCTATTTTAGAAAGTGTTCTGTATATTTTAGACAATAATTTGGGGGTTTTTAGATTTAAAAAAATTGTACCACATTTGGTGGTGTTTGTAATTCAGCTTCACTGGGATAATTTTTTATTTTTTTTTTACTATGGATTTAATTTGTTGATATTCCAAAAATCTTTTTTTGTTGATCCCATATTGTATAACTAGTCTGTCAAACAAAATAAAGTTCCTTCCAATATATGTTCCAAGTATTTAATACCTTTATAACTCCCATCTGGCAAGTTGATCATATTATTGTTTTGTAATATGTCAGGGTTGTTTCAGATAGGTGTACGTTTGCATGGGATTAATGAAGACTCCCACCATGCTGTTAGAGAAGAGCTGATGTTGATGCTTTTAAAGCATTCATGTCGCTTGAAATGGTAGGTCTGAAATTTCTAGATTATTACATAGTGCCTGTTCTACATCTATCCAGGGTACATCTAAGAAGGTGTGTTTTAACCATCTAGAGATGAACTGAAGCCTGTTGGCTAAAAAGTAGTGATTGAAGTTAGGCAGATCTAGTCCTCCTTTATCCTTGGTCCTTTGTAATGTTTTTATGCTGATACGCGGGGGGTTATCTTTCCAAAGGAATTTAGAAATATACAAGTCTAGAGATCTGAACCAATCTTGTGATGGCTTACTTGGGATCATTGAAAATAAATAGTTTATTTTTGGCAAGACCATTTTATAGCGGCGACCCTTCCCATGAGTGATATGGGTAGAGATTTCCATCTAGCCAGATCGCCTTCTACTGTCTTTAAAAGTGGGATGTGGTTTAATTTAGTTAATTCTGCAAGCTTGGGAGAGATATTGATACCTAAATATTTAATATTTCCAGATTGCAGTCGGGTAGATAAAGAATTATGGAAGGAGCAATTAATCGGAAGAACTGTAGATTTTGACCAGTTAATTGAATAATCTGAGACTCTTGAGAAAGAGTTTATCAATGCAATTACCCCCAGAGAGATTGGTTTGTGAGTTTTGGAAAAAAAGTAACACATCATCCGCACAAAGGCTGATTTTATGTTCCACGTTCTTGCATTTTATGCCCATTAATTACTGTATTCTTTCTAACTGCTGCTGCTAGTGGTTCAATAAAAATTGCAAACAGTGAAGGGGAGAGTGGGCATGCCTGGTGCCCCTTAGGAGACAGAAGCTGGAGGATGTTTGGTCATTTGTTTTGACACAAGCTGTTGGGGAATTATATAATATTTTAACCAGCTTACGAAAGAGTTTCCAAAACTAAATTTGTGTAAAGTTGCAAATAGAAATTTCCAGTTAACGCTGTCAAATGCCTTTTCTGCATCAAGAGACAATATTATGGTTTCAATATTTTTACTGCATGAGTAGTCTATTAAATTAAGTAGTCTACGTGTATTTGTTGATGAGTGCCTACCTTTTATGAAACCAGTTTGGTCAGGATGAATTAAAAGTTGTTTTTTCTCTAATCTCTTTGAGAGAACGTTGCAGATTATTTTAAGGTCTACATTAATAAGGGATATTGGACAATAGCTTGAAGGAAATACAGCGTCTTTGCCTGGTTTTAGTAAGAGACTAATATTTGCAGAGTTCATATTTGGTGGTAGTCTACCATTTTCTTTGATTTCCTGCAACATTCTGTGAAAAATACGTGCTAGAACCGTCCAGAATTCTTTGTAAAATTCTGCTGGAAAGCCTTATAATTGGGCATACTTACAAAGGCTTCCTGGAGTTCACCTGGCGTCAGTGGCGAATCCAGTGCCACTGCTGGGGTATCTAGTAATTTTCGAAGAGTTACGTTGTCGAGAAATTGATCCATTTTGTTTTTAGATGGGTTTATTTGTGGTGTATATAAAGTGTCATAGAAAGGTCATATATTGTATTCCCAGATAAATCTTTAACAGCACATATGGTTGTTTTTTCTTTATTGATTTTTAACTGGTTAGCTAGAAATTGTCCAGATTTGTTACAGTGTTCAAAATTTTGGAGGCAAAGTCTTTGTACTAAGAATTGAGTCTTTTTATTAATAATTTCATTTAATTCTAGCTTTGTTTTGTGTATTTTGTTCAATATTTCTTGATCTTGCTGGGACACGTAGGCTTTTTCTAAGGATTTGATGTTTTTTTCTAGTTCGGGAACATTTTTGTTTTCTTCTTTCTTCTTATGTGATGAGAAAGAAATTATTTTACCTCTCATCACAGCTTTCCCTGCTTCCCAGAGGACAGATGCTGATGTTCCAGGAATGTCATTATAGCCTAAATATAGAGTCCATTCTTTTTAAAGTATTTGATAAACTCTTCATCTTTGAGTAGTGATGTATTAAATCTCCAGTTTTTACTTGACGTAGTATTATTCTTGTGCATTAGTGTTAAAGATACAGGAGCATGATCGCTGACAGCTATAGGGTGAATCTCAGTGTCTGAGATGTCACTCAGCAGTGAGCTGCTGACCAAAAAATAATCCATATGAGAGTAGGAGTGATGGACATGTGAAAAGAAATTATATTCCTTACTGTTGGGGTGAAGGGAGCGCCATGCATCGTAAAGACCAAAGTTGTTCATATAATGTTTGATTATATTTGTGGACTGCCAATTGCTCTGAGTTCCTGCTGTATTGAGCCTATCACTTTCTTCATTTAGCCCCAGGTTGAGGTCGCCCCCAAGAACAAGTGTGCAATCTAGGTGTTCAGAGAGTGTACTAAAAAATCCATGGAAAAATGAGGGGTCATCAACATTTGGACCATATGAACTTACAATACATAGCTTTTGAATAAGTATAGATAGCTTAACGATTAGGAATCTGCCCTCTGGATCTATAACTGTGTCGAATATTGTGAAATTAATATTTTTATGTATTAAAATTGCTACTCCTCTTTGACTAGAATTAGAACAGGCTGAAAACACATTAGGAAACTCAGGTGTTTTAAGTTCATTCAGACCTGTGACAGGCCTGTGAGTCTCTTGTAATAAAACAATGTCTGCCTGTAGGTTTTTAAGTTGGTTAAATATTTTTAACCTTTTTTCTCTGGAGCCAGAGACAAACCTTAGTGCGCCCATAGTTGTGTGTGTATGGCGAATGATGTACGCTGTGTGTCTCGCTTAGACGGGTGAGGAAAATGGAAACACATGACTTGTTTGTAAATTAAGAGAAAAAGCGCGTGGCGCGAAGCTCCATAGCTCTGATGTGTGTGCATATTAACTAGGGGTGGGTTTTTATAATCGATTAAAATCGATTCTGGCTTGGATAACGTAAAAATCGATTCATTAAAATCCTGAATCGATTTTTTAATATAAATTTATTTTGTCCGAAATGCCAGAATCTCTGGTGACATCTCACAAAATTTCAAGAACCACCAAACAGTAAATGAGAGCAGGTACAGGGATTCTGCACATAGACTTAAACACACAGCGCGACTCGCGGATCAGAATCAGTTAGATGTCGCCTTTCTCACAGTCGGGGCTGAAAGCCGACAGCTCGCTGATCCGGGTCGGCGCTTTGTGTTCACGCCCTTTATGCGCTGATTCTAAAGCTGTTAGTTTGATCTCTCTCCAAACAATATTGACCGAACCAGCAGCAAAAGAAGATCCAAACGCTTCACATAAACATCGTCATGAATTCACTCTTTTACTGTTTTGCTTCCATTGCGATGCGCAGCTCTCCCTCTCTCCCTCCCCCTCTCCCCCCCCCCCTCTCTCTCGAACAGTTTCGCTTTCTTCATTATTCGCTTGCTTGTTACACAAGTCTACTGTTGCTTACAGCGCTGTCGGCCGCTGTTTTTTCCCCTTTTACAGTCTTCCGAAAAGAAAACCTCATTTCTGCTGTTCAATACTGAACAAATTGAAACTTTTTAAAATTATTCAAAATGCAAAATGCTTAGCCATGTCTCTAATAAAACCGCTGTAACGTCAGAGGTAATGTTGATTAATTAATGGTTTTCTTTCGTTTTTGATGTACTGCAGAATATTTTTATAAAATCCCAGGCCAGGAAAATCACCTACATGTTTTTCTGTGTTTTATCTTCAGCTACTTTGACACAAAGGCATCTGCTGTGATGCTCACACCTTGGATAAAGTCTTGAGAGTGTCAGCTTCCTTTTTATAGATACAAAAATATGTAAATGTCCTGATCTGAATTATATCTCTGACTGTCAAAATTTCCCAGATTTAAATCGAATCGAATCGAATTAAATCGAATCGTGGATCGAATCGATTCGGGACCTTGTGAATCGGAATTGAATCGATTCTAGAAATCAGTGACGATACCCAGCCCTAATATTAACTAATATGAGCAAGTGTGTGCACGTCTGAGTGTGTGTGTCATATATCTGTGTGTGCTGTGAGGCTGTTGGAAATTGTTGCCTTTAAACGCATGTGTGTGCGTGATCGTGCAGAGTGAGCATGTAGAAATAGGGGGTGTTGTTTGTGGATGGGTAGGGAAACAGGTGATTGACGCAGTGATAGAAAAGAGAAGCAAAGAAACCAAAGAGCAGTGTGAGCGACGAGAGAGAGAGAGGAAAAAAGGAATAAAAACAGAAACATTCAAGTTCGGACACTGACAGAGAGTGACAGTGATGTTATACTGAATTAGCAAACTGATATTACAAAGTTAAACAAATTAATACAAGAGAGTGTGAGTGAAGAGAATAGTGTAACAGATTCTTATCTGGTGTGCGGTCAATACAGCCAGGGAGTGGTGCCGGGGTCGCAGTAGAGCTGTCCGTCCACGTAGAGCTGGTCCACAGCGATGAAAGCCCCGGGAGCCTTTCTGGGTAAAGCTACGTCGGACTGGGAACAGGACCTTGCGTCGTTCCAGGATCTCTCTGGGGAACTGGTCGTTCATGCTGAAATCCGTTCCTTTCAGCTCTCTGCCGTGACTCTTCACCTGCTCCTTCTGCTTGAAGTGGCCGAATTCGGAGCCCCGATGCGATGCACCCTTTCAAACCCTATCTTTTTCACCGTGTCCTCCGGCAGCTTCAGGTGGGTTTTAATGAAGCTTCTCACGGTCGTTTCCGGGTCCTCTCCAGCAGACCGAGAGTCCCGTAGTTCCGTAGCGTGGCGTTTTCTGCAGCAAGTGTTTCCACCTGCTGCTGGCTGAACTCCAGGGATTCCTTCAGAGATCTAAATTCCCGGTGTAAGATCTCTACCAGGGACAGCCTCGCATCAAAACTGGACAATCGCTTAGACTTCCCGTCTCCCTTCCGTCACGGAAAGTTGTGAAAAGTTGTGTAAAGTTTTCAGATCTGGTATTTAGTCTTAAGGATGGAAATATTTTAATGAATGTGTTTTTATGTAACGTGAGCAGTTTATTGCTACAGTGGGGCAAAAAAGTATTTAGTCAGCCACCGATTGTGCAAGTTCCCCCACCTAAAATGATGACAGAGGTCAGTAATTTGCACCAGAGGTACACTTCAACTGTGAGAGACAGAATGTGAAAAAAAAATCCATGAATTCACATGGTAGGATTTGTAAAGAATTTATTCGTAAATCAGGGTGGAAAATAAGTATTTGGTCACCTCCACCGGTGGATGAATAGTAGAATTATGAAGCGCTTTGAGGGTCTCAAAAAGTGCTATATAAATGCAATCTATTATTATATAATGTAAATTAATTTATAATATTGTCACTCTAGTAACTGCAAAGACATCTATTTAACTTTGCTAGCAGTATACTTGCATTTAGCTTGATTCACAGGTGTCATATTAAATCGCCTTGAGGCAACTGTTGTGCTTGGCAGCTATATAAATAAAACGGAATTGAATTTAACATACTAATATACTCACAATATAAAATGCAAACACTGTGATATTTTAGAAGGAACACTGTTTGCTACGGTCTTTGTTTAAGGTGTATACATGTTAAAATTTGCTATCATATTAAACCTACAAACAGCTGAGATTAGTTTGAACATCAGTGTCAAAATTCTACAGCATGAAATTCTGTTAGTTTAAAGTTAAAAAACAAACAAACAAACTAATAAGCATTACACTGAAGTAGTAGCTAAGAAATCAGTCTGCCTTTCCTGCAGTGGCTCACTTGTTTTTAAACACATCTCAGACCTCGACATCTGCGCAGTAGATCTTTCGTTTCTTTAAAAGCCCCCCTTCTCTTCACAACTGCAGATGGCAGGTCTGGGAAAATTAGGATTTTCTCTCCATTATGGGTCAGGGGACTGTTTAACGCGGCCCTGCGAAGTAGTGAAATTTGACAATAAGTGGCCTGGGTCTCTGGTCTCTTGCAGGGACGGGCTGTAGGCTGCGATGTGCCCGATCCAGTGTCTGAGCGGTATCCAGGGCCAAAACCTGGAGTTGACAGGGCGCATCCCAGTCTCAAAGTGCTCCCTCATGCCAAGTATTCGAATGTTGCATCTGCGCTGTCTCCCCTCAAGGTCTTCGGTCTTGTCCGAAAGAGCTGGTACAATTTCTTTCAGCAGATCGTGAACTGTCTTCTCCAAGTCCACAACCCGGTCCGAATACATGTTTGCAGCTTCTTCCAGGCTAGTTAGCTGGCTATGGTGGTCAGTGCAGGTAGTAGCTAGAGCATCTATCTTAGCACAAAGTTCAGTCCGCACTTCATCTATTTGGTCAGAAACATTGCTGCGAAGCGAATCGATCAGGTCATTGAGAGCTTGGCACTTGGTCTCAACTTTTGCTTCCAGGGTAGAAATTTTGGTGACTACGTCTTTCTCCGAGCAAGCTATGGCAGCCATTAGCGCGGCTGTGTCCGGGGATATAGCATTGCTATCAATGGCCTTGGCTCCATCAGTCTTTCTGGTATTTTTGGACCCTGACATTGTTGCAAATTTCCCTTGGGTGATGCGCACGTTTGCAGTGGTAACTCAGCTGATGACAGATAATGCGTTAGTGCCTAATGTCAAAGTATTTATACGAAAAAATTGCGTTTCCCCACAAAGCAACTCAGCCATGCATCTTTACATGTTGCTGCTCCGTCACCCCTCATACAACAGATTATTAAAGTCAATTCATTCAATGCAGGTTTTTTTCTTGATTTTTTTCTGATATGAGTGCCACCGTGTTTTCTTCTGATTCTCTACCATTGTGGCATTTGATAAAGGTATTTTTTTTTTTTTTTTAGATTTTATCACTTCTGATGTAATCTGTTTCATGTATTTATTTAGAGTTTCTTGCATTTTCATAAATGAGTGACAGGAACAAAAACTGTTAGGTAAATTGAAGTTGTTCTTAGAAAGATCAGAAAGGATTTACAGTTTTCTTAACTGCTTATCCAGTTGTGATTGTGGGGGAGCTGGAGTCTATTCCTGCTGTCACTGGACGATGGAGGACACAGCCTGAACAAGCTGCTAGTCATTCGCAGAGGTGACAAAAAGAGACAGGTGTTCAAATTCCCACCTACAACCAATTCAGGATCATCAGTTAACCAACATGCATATCCTGGACTGGAGGAAGCTGTAGTACCACAAGAAAATCCATGCTCAAAGAAGCATCCTGGAATTTAATTAATAATTTATGACTTAAAGTGTAAAATATTACACTTCTACAGGATAAATAAATGAAGAACAAGTTATCCAAGACTAAATGTCAGACGATATTACCCCTCTACTGCATGACTTTTTAATTTTTGGGGAAAAAAATATTTCTCCCTATTTTGGGGGAGCTTTAGGGTCCCTAATAACATATCAATCATAAAATTTGACACCCCCCCCCCCAAACAGATATTGGTTTGTTGCTTCAAGGCAACACTGTGCAACACTGTGCAACAAGGGTAGTAAAATGCCAAGTTATTCTATAATAAGTTGTATTAGTACAACAAGGATGAACAAATAAATAAACAACGAATAAACAATGTAAACATTTCACAAAACAATAAAACTGCAAAATACATCCAACATTCGACCCTAACCCGATGCACGCGCGTGCGTGCACACACACACACACACACGTTGTGTTTCCATCACTTTTGGGGACATTACATCAACTTACATTAATTTCCTGGAGACTTATCCTGACTCTACCCATCAGAAGTCCTGAACCTTACCCTAACCCTAACTCAAGCCTTCACCCTAAAATTGAATGATTTACCTTGCAATTTGTCCCCATATAGTAGGCAAGACCTCACAATGTGAGTGTGTAAACAAATTTGTGTCCCCACAACAATAAGTAATACATGACCACACACACTGACACCCACACAGCAATATTGGTATGGCAGGGATCAGGCCCACACAATGTGCTTACACATGGCCCACATACCGCAAAGAATGACGGCCCTTTGGTGGCCCAGACCTGGTTTGCCAGAGGTGGCCCACACAAGGGCCAGCACAAGTCCAGTTTCAGACACCCTGGTCGTCCTGTGCTGACCCATGTGTGGATTACCTCTGGCAAACCTGATCTGGGCCACCAAAGGGCCGTTATTCATTGCGGTATGTGGGCCATCTGTAGGTGGTGTGCAGCCACGGGCCAGTTGTAGACACACTGCTGGCCCTGTGCTGGCCCAGAACAGTTTAAGCTCTGGCCCCAGATGTCAGCATAATGTGTACCTTAATCAAGCCATGCAATAACATGTGCCGGAACATGCAAAACAGTGCAAAAGTAACATGCCGAAACTCTGTTCAGACAGTGAATGGACTGATTTTTATTAGAGATGGCACGATACCACTTTTTTTTTTTTTTTCATTTTTTTTTTTTTTTTCATTTTCTTTTTTTTTTAAATTCATATTTTTATTAAGGTTTCAAAAGCAGGCATTCACAGTATGTACATCATGTAAGCATTCTTCATACTTAGATACCACTTTTTTATGTCCGATACCGATATCATAAATTTGGATATCTGCCGATACCGATATGAATCCGATATAGTGTGTTTTAATCAACAAAACTGTTTTTTTAAATATCTTGCTGCATTTTGTATAAGTTCATACTCAAGTTTAAAACAACAACTACACTAAAGCTATTCTGTTATACCTGTATGCAAAAAAAAATATTTCATAGTTCAGCAATACTGATCAATCTAATGAACTTAAACCTACACCATCCTCCCTATTCTGGTATTTTAAAGAGTACTTAGCGTAAATATTAAGCAACCTAACTAATAGGGTTCCAACTCCTAGCAACAACAAAAATAAATAAATAAAAAATAGGGAACCACCCTCCACCTCATGATGCTTAATCGACGTAATCAACCTTAATTTGATGCAGTGTGAAAAAAAAATGCACAGAAATAAATTATTTTTCAATATATTAAAATATTAAATAGATTCAACATCTTTCTTCAACAAAATTGCACACTGCACAGATGGTACCTTCCCAAAGGAAAAAGTACTATAGCTTACTAGGGATAATATATTAGACTTAATAGTTACTATATACAGTAATGGACTTCTATTCATTTTGCATCAAATTAAAACTTTGGGTGTCAGATAATTATTTATTAAAAGCTAGACATTTTAAATGAGAATAAGAAAGAAAAGTATGTCTTTGTGCCCCCTTTTCCCTGTTAATGCCCTATCGGCCCCCCTGGCTAAACTTTGCTAGATCCGCCCCTGCACAGTTACCAGCGTCAGCTACGTAGAAAAGGATCCTGGTGTAGAAAGTAATATTAAATAAATTCTAACAACAGCTTATCGAGCTTAAACGTGCTGCTGTTGTTTTGGTTTCCTCTTTCTGGTGCAAAGTGGGCCAAAAACAAACAAGAGAGACGGACTCGCGACAGAAAAGCCGATCAGCTGATCATTAAGCAGTTTCATGATTGAAGTAGCAGCAAGAAGAGGCAGTCGCTCCATATATCGTTTGTTAAGCTTAACACAGGAATGCTTTACAAACATTCAGAGATGGACTTACACACTTGCTTTACTTCTCTCGGGGATAACTTTGTCGGAGATGAAATGCCGGATTGCTAGCGAAGCTCCAAATGCTATCCAGACCACCAACAGGTCCTGCATGCCACAGCCGCTCTATCACGTGATGCATACTGCTCCGACGTGCTAACGTTCTGAGGTGAGTTACGGCGTGTTGCAAGTTTGTGAGGTGCTTTCGTGATATTTAATGGATCGGATTACATTTTTTATTTTTCTCCGATATCCGATCCAGTAATTTAGGTCAGTATCGGACCGATACCGATACGTAATATCAGATCGGTCCATCTCTAATTTTTATATAGCGCTTTTCTACTCTCCCAGATTACTCACAGTGCCAACTTGATACCAGATCCTGGCCAGACCTGCTTGCTATGTGGACACTAACACACACAGAGACACAGTTACTTTACCAACTGACCCCTGACCTCCTAAGTGTCCCTCAAACCTCAGTCAGGGATCCACTCCTCTACTTCACTGTCACTCCCTGAAAGCTCACTGTCCTCATTTTCTGAGGACAGAAAGTGCACATTCTCTTGGTTTCCTTCCATAAATGGTTTTTACATCCATGTCCTGTAATTATGAGTAGATTGTAAAGTAAAAAACATTGACTATGATCATATAAATGCACACAAACACATCTCTACACACATATGCAAATGCATTATATTGCCTGAAAACAATTGGGCTAACTGCGCAGTGTTGCCTTGAGGCAACAAATGAAAATTAACAGTTTTACTGTATAAATAAATTTTAAAAAGTAGAACAAACAATCAAATATGCTTCTTAACATATTCATGCACATACAAGTATTTTTAATATACATTTATTTCACTATAAACATGTAAAATAGTGATCTTTATCTTGCCTCCTAATGGAGATGTCTCTCATGTAGTGCAGCTTGCAGAAAGGGGTCCTGCCCCCCCTCCCAGATGAAAGTCACACCACCTTCAACTCATCATTTTATTGGAAAGAGATGTGCCTGGTAGCATTATTTGAAAGAAAAAAAGTTTTGTTTTTTTGAAGGGCCAGTGTAAGGCATGAAAATGTGGTTTGTTGTCTCAGGGCAACGCTATACAGTAGACGGTAACTCCTCTGTACAGCATATGCCATTATTTAATCAATCCTCAAAACACACACAGAAACATTGAATTTTAATGTAAAACACCCCTAAAGCTAAGATATAAAATAGCCGTTAATATTAGTGTGAGTATGCTTGGAAAACCTCCAGCCTCCTAATGAAGAGTAGAAAAACATTGACTATGATCATATAAATGCACACAAACACATCTCTACACACATATGCAAATGCATTATATTGCCTGAAAAAAATTGGGCTTGTGAAGCTGCTTGTGAAGTGGCTGTTTGGTCTCTCCAATGTAGAGGTCTGGGCATTCCTTGCTGCACTGTACAGCATACACCACGTTGTTAAGTCTGTGTTTTGGAGTTTTGTCTTTCGGGTGAACCAGTTTTTGTCTGAGTGTGTTGCTGGGTCTGAAAGACTTAACAACGTGGTGTATGCTGTACACTGCAGCAAGGAATGCCCAGACCTCTAAATTGGAGAGACCAAACAGCCACTTCACAAGCGCATGGCACAACATAGAAGAGCCACCTCCACAGGACAAGACTCAGCAGTCCATCTGCATCTTAAGGATAAAGGTCACTCTTTCGAGGATGCCAATGTTCACATTTTGGACAGAGAGGACAGATGGTTTGAAAGAGGAGTGAAAGAGGACATCTATGTCCACTGTGAGCGACCATCCTTGAACAGAGGCGGTGGTTTACGACACCAACTCTCTGCCATCTATAATCCAGTTTTGAGTTCCCTTCCCAGACGCCTTAACGCCCATTCACATCCTGGGCCATCTGACCTCAGGAATTCGCATGATAAGGTGGGGCCAGATGTCTGTGAAGGTTCTCAGTCATCCAGGTCATCGTAGTCAAAGGAGGTGGGGCCAGATTTCACAATGAGCTCACCCAAAACTCTGGCTGATTGGGACCCACACCCAGTTTCACACCTTGGCTCAGGCGATTAGAGGATCATCAGGGGGTCCTTTTGTCCCTCTGTGGGCGATACTCCCACTGGGTTTAAATCTGGGACGCCCCACCATTTGACCTTAGAACTGAAGAAGCTTCTCGGATGAGAGGTGAAACGTCTTCAAGTAACCTAAAGAAGTCCAGACGCTTTTCTTTGCAAGCTCCTTTGACTATGATGACCTGGATGACTGAGAACCTTCACAGACATTACCAGATAATATTCAGGTTCCGGACTGATATTCTACTCCTAATGATTTGGTGTTATATCATAATAATTGTTTAATAATTGTTGTTTGATTCTCTGGACCCATTATGTTTCCTTCCTGTTTCTGCTCCATGGTTTACCTTGGACTTCCGAGCATTGAAGGCCAAAGTTTGGCAACTAGAGCATACATTAGATATAAGAAATCTGGTTTAACTGTTGATGAAGAAATCTATAAATGTCATGTACTCCAGTATAAAGATTCCAACAACCAGGCTAAACAAAGCTTTTACTCAGGTATTATCAGCTCTTATGAGGACAACACCAAGATCCTGTTTTCACTTCTCAACAAACTTCTTCAGCACCTTCTATTAATCTGAAACCTGTAACTCCTTGATGCTGTTCTTCACTACAAAAATCAGTGTTGGAAAGGTTACTTTTCAAATGTATTCCACTACAGATTACAGAATATATGCCCCAAAATGTAGTTTGTAACATATTCCGTTAAGTTACTCTATGTGATTAACGTATTCTGAATACTTTGGATTATTTAATATATTGTCATTCTTTTTACAACTACATGAATGTACCAATGCTGTGTGATTCATTACTATTACTGAAGGCTACTCACCACCAAGCTAACATTGTTAGCTGACGTTAAGTTGAGGTTAGTTCATAGACTGCTTCCAGAACTGCATATTGAACTGCATAGAACTGCATCTATCCATCAAGTCTAACAGTCTGCAGTCTATGAACTAACCTCAACTAACTCTAGCTAACAATGTTAGCTTGGTGCCAAGTAGCCTTCATTAACAGTAATAATTCACACAGCAATGGTACATCGAAGACACTGAGGTGGCACTTAAACCAGGTAGCTACCACAACTGAAACAAGATAGTTGTAGTAGGCTAACCATAGTTTTTAAAAAAGAACTTACTTCCAGATGGTTGGAGGTGGAGTCTTAAGATGCTGAGAGCAGCTTTGATGCTGGAAACAGAGTTTGCATTGCATGGTCAGATTTCACCCATCCCTTTCGTCTTTAAATGTGAAGTGTTGTTGGAATTTCCCAGTAAGAAATGCATTTCTGACCATGTGCTGCTGGCTCTGTTGTGCTGGCTTCGGGTACATTGTGTAACTGACGCCAACAACATGCTTACATTAGAACGCTTATTGTGTGTTTAGTTTGGGTTTTCGGCAATGTGTGGAATTACCAAAATTAGAGAGGGGATAGCCTAACATATTAAACAGGAAAAAAGCACCATGTAATTGATTTATTTCAACAAAGTAACTGTAATCTAATTATCACCTTTTAAATGGTAACTGTAATGGAATATAGTTACTTATATTTTGTATTTTTATTTTAATGCTGGTACATGTGTTCCGTTACTCCCCAACACTGACAAAAATGAATAACAATTACCAGCAACTCAGTTTGAATGTCGTGTCTATCCCTTCTTCAGAGCCTTTTCTCCATTTTGAGTCTCCTGATAAAGCTGATATTTCTGAATTCGTATGTAAATCAAAGCCTGTCGTGCCCATCGTGAAATCTTGCCTCTCCAACTCATCACTTCTATCATTCACTCTCCACTCACCACTGGTATTGTTCTTCCCTTATTCAAGATTGCTTCAGTCACTTATATACTGAAAAAAACATTCCTTGGATCCTGACTACTTTAACAACCTCCGCCCGATTTCTAATTTAACATCATCTCTAAAAGACTTTCCTAGAAAAAATTGTTGCAGCTCAACTTCATTCACACATGATTAATAATAGTATCTATGAGAGATTTAAATCTGGCTTCTGCTCATGTCACAGTACAGAAACCACTTTACTTAAAGGTTACTAATACTCTTTTACATGTAGTGGACTCTGGTATTCTCAATATTCTTGTCCTTTTGGATCTGAGATCAGCCTTTGACAATATGTCTCACTCTATTCATCTAAGCAGACTTAACTGTCTTGTCATCTCTGACATATCCCTAGCCTGGTTCCAATCATATCTCCTTGACCGCTCCCAGTTTATTCAACTTAAATCGTTCCGCTCTCGTCTATTCCCAGTCACTTCTGGTGCACCCCAAGGTTCAGTCTTAGGCCCTCTTAGGCCCTTATTAATATACATCCTCCCTCTTGGTACCATTTTCCCTAAATTTGAGCTTTACTTACTTACTGTTTTGCTGATGACACCCAATTATATCGCTCCTGCAGGCCTGATTCCTCCCTCCTAACTTCTTCTCTTACAGAATGGTTATCCCAATTAAAATCCTGGTTCAGCTCTAATTTTCTTAAACTCAGTGAGAATAAAAGGGAAATCCTTCATATTGGCACTAAATCCAACCTACTGAAGACAAATCACTTTTACTCATCTCACTCTTTATTGAAAACTCCACAGTTTTCCCTTCACCTCAGGTTAAGAGCCTTGGTGCCATCCTAGACAGCTCACTGTCCTATAAATCTCATATCAAATGATCTCACCCATTCTATCTATTTCCATCTACAGTGGCTTGGCTGCATTTCTGATCAGCGCTCTCCTTGTTCAGCCTGTGAGTTTAGGTGGACGGCGTTGTCTTGGTAGGTTTGGTGCCATACTCTTTCCATTTTTTGAATGATCGCTTGAACAGTGCTCCGTGGGATGTTGAAGGCTTGGGAAATCTTTTTGTAGCCTAAGCCTACTTTAAATTTCTCAATAACCTTATCCCTGACCTGTCTGGTGTGTTCTTTGGACTTCGTGGTGTTGTTGCTCCCAATATTCTCTTAGACAACCTCTGAGGCTGTCACAGAGCAGCTGTATTTGTGCTGACATTAGATTACACACAGGTGCACTCTATTTAGTCATTAGCACTCATCAGGCAATGTCTATGGGCAACTGACTGCAATCAGACCAAAGAGAGCTGAATAATTACGCACGCCCCACTTTTCAGTTATTTATTTGTAAAACATGTTTGGAGTCATGTATGATTTTCATTCCACTTCTCAAGTGTACGCCACTTTGTATTGGTCTTTCACGTGGAATTCCAATAAAATTTATTCATGTTTGTGACTGTAATGTGACAAAATGTGGAAAAGTTCAAGGGGCCGAATACTTTTGCAAGCCACTGTATACAACATTAACAGATTACACCCTTCTCTTTCCACACAGTCTGCATCAATTGTTGTTCATAGTCTTGTTACCTCCCGCACTGACTATTGTAATTCTCTCTTGCATGGTCTTCCCCAAACTGGTTCAAAAAGCTGCTGTCCGCATTATTACCAGAACCCCCTCCTAGTAGCACATCACTTCAGGAACTTCACTGGCTCCCTGTGAAATTGCAAATAGTATACAAGCTTCTTCTGCTCACCTTCAAGGCCCTTCATAACCTTGCTCCTCCTTACCTTTCTAACCTTTTAAGCACTGCCTCTTCAGCCGGCTCACTTCTATCTTCTCCTTCTATCCAACTTGCTGTGCCTTCTTTTCACCTCAGCACCATGGGAAGCAGAGCTTTCAGTTGCACTGCTCCCAGGCTTTGCTCCCAGTTTAAATCTCAACTCAAAACCTGTTTTGTTAAAATCTGCATATTAGCTATGACCTTATAGTTTGTTAACTTAACTTGTTTTTTTTGTTCTTCTTTTTGTCATTGTTCTACATTGTGCTTTATTTTATCGTTAAGTCTGGGTGGGTGTCTTGAAAGGTGCTTTTAAATAAAATGTAAAATTTATTTTTATTATTATCTGTGAACTCAATAGTCTTTTTTTAAGTAACTAAAGACTTACATTTTAATTTCCTTTTAGGTAACTTTGTGTATTTATATTTTTTAGTAGGCTATTTTTGATGTGAAGCACATATTTATCTTGAAAAGTCCTAATAAAATGGCGTGCCATTTCAGTCCACCGTTTTACTGATGCTATCAAGAAAATGTTTTACTATATTGTGGCTTTGAATATTATAAGTGTCCAAGAACATTTTAGTGTGTTTTTTATTTTTTCAATTTTAGCTTTTTCCCCTAAATTAAAAAAATAAGTAGACATCTTTGACATGAATGACGCAAAGTATTGTTTTAAGCTGCTCAAATAAATCAGACAGCAGTTTAATTACGGTTGTAATCCTCTTAAAGAAAATGTCCTGAGGATGTTTTGTTTCCAATAGCTAGTGTCTGACTTTTTTACACTCAAGCAATGACCACTGACTCATGTTTATCTAAATGTTACTTTATTTCTAGCTAAATTGAGGTAATGAGCGTAATAAAATTAGTTAGCCTTGTTGCTATTGAGAACATTAACTTTTGAATCTGTTTTCAAAAAGCAACATAACATTTTGACAAGTAACTGTAATTAGCATTTCTCCTGCAGTGTTGCTATCAGTGTGTGAATAGTGGGAGAAGAGGGTTGCATTGACAATCCAACACAATGGGCAGCACATTGAACACATTTTATAAGTGGTCAGAAACTTGTAAATAACTCATGACAGAATAAAGTTACGTTGAAACCAAGCACACCATTGTTTTTCTTGTGACATTACCAATAATATTGATGTGTCACGTGGCCCTCTTCCTATTGAAAAAACAAAAGTTGTATTCAAGATGGCCGACTTCTAAATGGCCACCATGGTCACCAGCCATCTTGAGGAGTTTGCCCCCTCACATATACTAATGTGCCACAAACAGGACTTTAATATCACCAACCATCCCCATTTTATTACGGCGTATCCATATAAATGGCCCACCCTGTATAAAGAATAAAGAGAAACAGGAACTCAATAGTGTGAATATTTTAATATAATATCAACATTATATTAAAATATTTTATCAATGGCATGCTTGTGAAAGGCTTGTTAAACAAAGGGGAAAATGTCCTCCAAAGTGTTTATGACGTGATGATTTGTGATGAAGTTTCTTGAGAAGATTGTATTCAGGTCATCCACTTGGTTTAGGAAAGGAAATATGGCATAGATATTTCATAAGCAACACCTCATGTTATAATATGAACTGTCATCTAATCTAATTCGTTTGAGGTTTCTTGGAAGTTAAAACTAATGTCCAGGGATAAACTTCTAATATGTTTTTCTTTCTTTCTCTTTCTTTCTGCCTGCCAGATGCAATGTGGACAGCAAAGTCTCACGAGTGGCATGGCTCAATCGCACCACTATTCTATTTGCAGGGAGTGAAAAGTGGTCTCTGGATCCTCGTGTCATCTTGTTGGAAAACACAGCAGTTACAGAGTACAGCATCAAAATCCAAAATGTTGATGTCCATGATGAAGGGCCCTATGTATGCTCTATACTCACAAACAAGAAACCACAGTCCACAAAAGTGCACCTCATTGTTCAAGGTAAGATGTGGCTACTGCTGCCAGTTCTGTCAGGAACTAGATTTAGCTCCAACAAATATCAAAAGTGTCATACGGGATCAGTGCTATGTGTTTCTTGTGTTTTCAGAGTGGATGTTTATGTTTATTTTCTAAGAAGAATTATTTAATTGTTTCTTTTAGAATTATTTCTATTTTTTTTATTTTCCTTGGGAAAAGTATTGCAGGGTCTTTGAAAAATAACTCACATGATCTTCAAAAAAAAGTAGTTTAACTTCATGATAGACACTTCCTTGAAATCATAAATTAACGCTGTGTGTTTTCAGACTGCATAATTCAATATGATATGTCAATATAACTTAACTGATGCAGGGAAGCATCCAGGCCATGGTTTTAATCAAACAATGGACAAGCATATTCTTTCACAGACACGGAAGCACAACTCCAAGTTGTACTTTCCTATGGATTTTATCTTTGTTATAACTTTGAATTTGCCACCTCGGGCTCCAAATCATTTCTTTTCTTAACCAAGCTCATCAGAGAACCAATTTTAGCCTCTCTCCATGCTTTAAAGAGGTTGAGGTGATGGATTTGTGCGGCCCCGCCCCTGTCTGACCATACCACTTCATAATTAATGTCTCTTACTTGCCACGTGACCACCAAGAGCCGTTGCTACTTGGTGGGTTGAATAAAGCAAGCAATACAAGCACTTTCCCGTTGAAAACTGCCTGAGATGAGCCTCTCTGTTTTACAGGAGATGCTGACATTCCAGGGACTTGAGCAAATTATTCCATGAGAACTTCCCAGTTTGTGTAGCTTTGCTTTCTGGTCCAGAATGTAGTGAATTTTATTCCTAGCTTGGCTTGAACCTTCATCCCAGTTTTCTTTAGTTAGGTCCAACACCCCCTGTGGCTTCTGGCCGAACAATAACTCAGGTCGAACAACTTTGCGTCGCCGCAGCGCACAGCACAGGCATCATAAGTTTTATCATTTGTGAACGCATCCTCACACACTGCCCCAACAAGTTATTTAACCAACTACAACTACTACCAACTACAAAACTGTTGTATACCTCCTTGGCACCTTTCCAGTACACTGCACATCCCTCCTGGTCCAGGGGAGGGTTTCAGAGAGCTTGCCACCATGTCACCAAGCTCAAATGATCTCAAACTGGTTTCAATGAGTTCTTAAACTGTCAACAGATCTCAATCCAATAAAGGGTATTTGGAATGTGGAACAGGAGATTCACATCATGATTGTGCATCCAAAAAATCCGCAGCAATCCATAATTACAATGTTATTACAAACTGAAATCTCTGCAGAATGTTTTACAGCACTATGTGGTGCCACTAGTACTACTGTCTCATAGCAAAAAGATCCTGGGTTTTAATCCTCTGGCTGGTGCCCTTATGTATGGCATATCACATGTTCTCCCTGGGATTCCTGTGGGTACCCTCTCATCCTCCAACAGTCCAACGACATACATATTAGGTTAGTTTGAAGGTGTGAATGTAAATATGAATGGTTGCTTCTTTTTGTGTTAGTCCTGTTAAAGACTGGCAACCCTTCCAGGGTGTACCTTGTGTCTTGCTCTATGAAAGCTGGGAGAGGCTGTAGATTGCCTGTAATCCTGAATTAAACAATCTTAAGAAAATAGGTACTATGGTTAATATTTAGGTCTAACCATTTTTAATGGCTATTATACACTATTATAATTATAATTTCAATAATTACCTTAATGACATATAATTGTGTACAACACTTAGGAAATGGTTTTACAGAGTGGGTTCCGGTCGAGTGGACACTGGCGTGCTTGGCTGCTGCTGCTCACCGGTTATTATTACAATTTTTATTATAATTTTTTCAGTTGCTGATGACAATTTGAATCGAGTATCTAAGGTGCAACCCTGTTTTGACTTGTTTTTGCAATATTTGCAGGCTTTTATTGCTTGCGCTGCAGCTGTCAACTGGTTATTCGGTCCCTACGTTTGTGTTCACTGCTCGGCCCTGATTAAGATGCGGATCCACAGGGTGTTGGTGTGGCTCATGCTCACCTGGGTTTTTTTATCGATCATTCATCACCCAACGACAGCTCTTCTCTAGTACTCTGCTACGGATCTTTTGCGAATCGGTTTTTGCCTGGCTGTCTCTTCACCTGTGGCTCTATACTTCTACTCGGACATCGCCTTCAAGCCCCGCCGCAGGTATATCCGCCGAGGGCTTTGGCGGAATTTCAACATCAGTGACACTAACTCACTATTGTCCATCTGGTCACAAACTCGTCATCCTCCCCGCAAGACTGACTGGGCTGTTGACCACAATGGGTGGTCGATCGTGGCTCAAGAGTTTTGAGTTCGCCTTGTAATTGGAAGTTTGCCGGTTCGAGCCCCGGCTTGGACAGTCTCGGTCGTTGTGTCCTTGGGCAAGGCACTTCACCCGATGCCTACTGGTGGGGGGCAGAGGTCTCACGATAATTTACCGGAAGCACTGGAAAGTTCTCCCTGTCTCTGCCCCTCCCTCCCATTCATTTGAATACATAGCACTACAGCTCCCTGGATCTACCCCACCATCATATGTACTGTTTATCGGCCACCTAAGCCAAATAAGGAGATTTTAACTGAATTTTCTGCTCTTCTCACTCATTTCTCTGTACTTTTTCCAAATCTGATAATTGTTGGTGACTTCAATATTGATATGGACAATGATAAAATCCCTCTTTCCAGAGATTTTACCTCCTGCCTGGAAAGTTTTTGGCTTCTACAGTACATAAAATCCCCTACCCATTCTAAAGGTCATATCCTGGATTTGGTCTGTTGTTCTGGCATTACCCCCACCCATTGTAAAGCCACATTGTTTTTTGATGCAAACATAATCGCTTCCAAAACCTGTATCTCTCGTAATATTACTTTTAGGAAAATTAGTAATATTAACCCAGCTGGTTTTTCATCTGCCGTCCATGACCTTCCATCTATTCACAGCTCCTCAACCCCTCATGAACTCGTTTGCCATTATAATGTCAACCTTCATAACCTTCTTAACATATTTGCTCCCCTTAAACATCGAACTGTCTCATTTTCCCATTCAGCACCATGGTTTACCCCCGACCTGCGTCATCTTAAAGCTAAAGGACGCCAACTCAAACGTCTATTCAAGAATACCGGACTTATTGTACATAAAGAAATGTACAATGATCATGTTTTGTTCTATAAGGACTGCATTGCCTCAGCCAAATCTGCTTACTACTCTGGTTTAATTAGTTCTAATGAAGGTAACTCCAGGTCTCTCTTTTCATTGTTCAGTAAAATGACAAAACCTCCAGACACATTCCCCTCCCACATGTATTCTGTTGATTTTTGCAACTCTCTTATCTCTTTTTTCACTTGTAAAATCTCAGATATTCACCGTCAACTTAACTCTTTAGGAGCTTCTGGCTCTGAAGTAGACTTCCTGTTTCCCCCACTGTCTTCCTGTCAGTTATTTTCAAGCTTTACTCTTCCCTCCATAACTGATGTATCTAATCTTATTAAAAAATCTAAGTCATCCACCTGTCAACTTGACCCTCTCCCTACTGTGTTAGTTAAATCCTGCCTTCCCTCGTTAGCACCTCTCATAACCAATATTATTCATTCCTCCCTGAACACTGGAATCATTCCTTCATCTCTGAAAAATGCTTCTGTTATTCCAATTCTCAAAAAGCCTGGTGCAGACCCCAATAACTTTGATAATCTTCGCCCTATATCAAATCTCCCCTTTATTTCAAAAATTCTTAAAAAAGTTGTCGCCTCCCAGCTTCATTAACATCTCAATGACCATAATCTCTATGAACAATTTCAATCTGGTTTCCGCCCCAATCATAGCACAGAAACTGCTCTGTTAAGAATTACCAATGACCTTCTGATGGCAGCTGATTCTGGTCTCCTATCTGTTCTCATCCTTCTTGAGCATAGTGCGGCGTTTGATACCATTTCTCACAATATTCTCCTGAACCGGTTAGCTTCCCTTGGCATTAGTCACACACCCCTTGCCTGGTTCACGTCCTATCTCTCAGACGCACTCAGTTTATTGAAAATTTAAATCCCATTCTTCAAGTCTCTATCCTGTTTCTGCTGGTGTGCCCCAGTGTTCAGTATTAGGGTCTCTTTTATTCATTATTTATATGCTCCCTCTTGGTCATATATTCTGAAAATATAATATAAATTTTCATTGTTATGCCGATGACACCCAGCTCTACATTTCTTCTAAACCCAATTCATCCCTCCCACCTACCTCCCTCTTAGACTGTCTTATTGAGATTAGATCCTGGTTCTCCTCCAATTTTCTCAAACTTAACAGTAATAAAACTGAAGTTTTACTTGTTGGTACACCATCTATCTTAACCAAATCCAACAGTTTTTCCATTAACATTGAAAATTCTCCTACCCTTCCATCCCCTCAGGTTAAGAGTTTGGGTGTCATACTTGATAATACTCTTTCATCTCAGTCTCACATTAATTACATAACCCGGTCTGCTTACTTCCACTTACGTAATATTAACCGACTCCGCCCCTTCCTTACTCCCCATTCTGCTGCCATCCTTGTCCATAGTCTTACTACATCCCGCATTGATTACTGCAATTCCCCCCTATTTGTTCTCCCTAAAAGGTCCCTTCATAAACTCCAACTTCTTCAAAATTCTGCAGCTCGGGTCATAATTCATACTCCATTAAGAGCTCATATTACCCCAGTTCTTAAGCAGCTTCACTGGTTGCCCATAGAAGCCAGGATAAATTTTAAAATCTTACTTCTTACATACAAGTGTATCCATAAATCATATTTGTGTGACCTGCTCCACATCACCACTGTTTCCCACCCTCTCAGATCATCATCTGCTATTCATCTTACTGTTCCATCCTCACGGCTTATTACTATGGGGAACAGAGCTTTCAGTCGCTCTGGAACTCTCTTCCTCCAGCCATAAGAAATATTGACTCCCTTTCCGTATTTAAGACACAGCTCAAAACACATCTGTTTAAACTGGTTTATTCGCTTTAGTGCTGATTTTATCTGTTGTCAAGTTCCGTTTTGCCATTTCAACTTATTTTATGTATTTTATGATTATTGTTCATTTTATTAATTTTGTTCTTTGTAAGGTGACCTTGGGTTTCTGAAATGCATCCTCAAATAAAATGCATTATTATTATTATGAAATTAGCACGATGTTGCTAATGCACTGGTAGGAGTGGAAATTTGTGAAGTTAATCTTCTATTAATGACGAAGATGCATACTGATGCAGTCTCAGTACGGGTGCCCCCTCAGGGATATGTATAGCCCCTTACTGTGCACAACCTGATGTGGCAGTTATATCCCAGCCATATACTTTCCATGTTCTGCTGTCAGGCATGAGGTACAGGAGCTTCCACATCATGCCGGCTGTTTCAGACAGAGGCTAATCAGAAGTTTGGATATAGCTTCTCATTTCATGGTTTCTCTTTATTTTCATGACTTTTTACATTGAAGATTCTCATTGAAGGCATATGAATGAGCACATATGGAATTATACAGTAAATAAAAAACTGAAATAACTCAAAACATGTTTTATATTTTGATTCTTCAAATTAGCCTAATTACTGCTTTGCACACTCTTTTTTCAACAGTGTTGAAGGAGTTCCCAGAGATACTGAGCACTTGTTCACCCATTTGTCACTTGTTGTTCACCGAGTTGTCACTTGTTGGCCCTTTTGCCTTCATCATGCATCTTGAGACCATGCATTCACCTTTTTCGCATCGTGCAAAGACAACGCAGGTGGAACCAAAGATCTCAAATTTGCAATCTTCAGACCAAAGCACAGATTTCCACTGCACTAATGTCCATTCCTTGTGTGTCTTGGCCCAAACAAATTTTTTCTCCTTGTTGCTTTTCCTTAGTCGTGGATTCTTAGCAGGTATTTGACCATAAAGGCCTCATTCGCACAGTCTTCTCTGAACAGTTAATGTAGAGATATGTCTGCTACTGGAACTGTGCGCCATTTATCTGGGGTCTAATCTGAGGTGCTGTTAACTTGTGAATTCTGAGGCTGGTGACCCAGATGAATTTATCCTCAGCAGCAGAGGTGACTCGTGATCGTTCTTTCCTGGGGCGGTTCTCATGTGAGCCAGTTTTGTCGTAGCGTTTTATGGTTTTTGCGACTGCACTTGGGAACACATTCAAAGTTTTAGCAATTTTCCAGACTGACTGACCCTCAGTGCTTAAAGTAATGATGTACTGTCATTTCTCTTTACATATCTGATTGGTTCTTGCCATAATATGAATTCCAACATAAATGTACAGTGAACAAACAAACAAGCTGATGACTAAGATTGCACCCCCCCTCCCCAAAAAACCCCCAAAACAAAAAAAGAACAAAAAAACAAAACAGTCTGCTAGAGCAGAATTTTTTTTTTATTAAAGATGAGAAGACTGAAAGTGGGAGTGAGTTTAAATGTCTTAGGATGATCTTGACTTAAATCTTTGTTTTAAGAATCACATTAAGAAAATCATGAAAACCATTAAGTATAATCGGATCAATTTTAGGCACATTGCACATTGGAAATGGATTCTGCCAAGACCATGCATGCCATGATTTTTTTCTCATATGTCATACGGGAAACAGTCATTAAACCACTGGAATCACTTTATAAAGAAACTTTAAAAATGCTGAACATAAAATCTGTGCAATATCACCACTGCAAGATTCTGGAGAAACATCACTTAATGAGTTTTAAAATTATTTTCCAATATGTATGTGGTGTTTTAAGATTTAAATGGTTTGGTGCCTCCTCCATTGCTTTATTTTTTAATATTTTCACCCCAGAGAATCTATCAAAGCAACAAGGATATCTTCAACTAAAGACTGTAACCTTTCCATCACTCTTCTTTTGGTGAATCAGCCTTCACTTCTGTCTGCTGAAAGACTCACAGATTGTAGATATGGATGTGGGTTTTTTGGATTTTTTTTTATTTTATAGGTCTTTACCTTCTTCTGACTGATTTAAGTGCTTAAAGCACCTGACTTCAGTTCAGTTTCAGTTTCAGTTTTATTTGTCATATGCAAGTTAGCACAGGGTCAACATTGCAATCAAATGAATTTGAAGAGCAGCAGACAGTCACTCAGCAGTATAGTAAGTAAAAAATAGTAAGAGCAAAATGTTTATAAAATATAAGATAGATGTCCTGAATGGCAAGAAGCCTCATGCCAGTGATGTGCTCTGCTGCCTTCACCACCCTCTGTAGTGATTTCCAGCTGCTGGCAGAGCAGCTTCCGTACCAAACTGTAATGCAGCTCGTCAGCAAGCTCTCAATCGCACACCTGTAGATATTTCAGGTGATGTTAGCGTTCATGCCAAACTTCCTCAGCCTCCTCATGAAGTAGAGTCACTGGCGAGCTTTCCTGATAGCAGTGTCTGTGTGAAGGGTCCAGGAGATGTTGACTCCAAGGAATTTGAAGTTGCTGACCCTTTCGACCTTGACACCGTTGATGTGGATGGATTGGTGTTCCCTGACTGGTCGTTTCCGGTAGTCCACTATCATTTCTCTAGTTTTGCTGATATTGAGAGACAGGTTATTTTCCAGGCACCACTTGTACAGTGCCATCACCTCCTCTCTATAGGCCGTCTCATTGTTGTCTGTGATGAGGCCTATGATGGTTGTGTCATCCGCAAAATTGATAATGGTGTTGAACTTATGTTTAGGAACACAGTCGTGTGTGAACAGGGAATAAAGGAGGGGGCTAAGCACACAACCCTGTGGCGTACCTGTGTTTAGGATGAGTGATGAGGAGGTGTGACTTAGCAGACCATTTTTCAGTAAGCATGTGTGTACTTTTTTTCTTTTTTTAATAGTTTTTGAAACAGGGTTGAGGTCATTTGTGTGGCATTACTGGAATCTATGTATAGACAAATTTATTTTTGGGACTTTTTGATAAACCTGTTAACCCAGGAGGTGCGCAGTATTCATCCAGAAAGAGCTGCATTATAGCAAAGTATTCCACTGTGCAAACCCAAATATATGTGTAACCACAATGTATTGTAAATGTAAAAAATCAATTATTATAAAAAAATCTAATTACTTTTGAGTCTACAGAAATGGCAAATTATATATAAAAATTGCTCCAACCCCTAAACAGTTGAGGCAAAGTTTTATTAAATTTATTGAAATGAACCAAGCAAGAGTGGCTGGTTAGCTCTCACCCATGACTTCACAATAGAGTTAAATTATCTTAGCAACCTGATCAATGTAAGTCAAGCACTCTTACATAGCACTTTTCCACTCTCCCGGAGTACTTAAAGCGCTCTATACAACATGCCTCATTCACCCAATCACACCCATTCTCACAAGCACTTTATCTTTACGTAGTGCTTTCTAAGTACATTCACACTCCGATGGATGCATGGGAGAGCAAGTTGGGGTTAGTATCTTGCCCAAGGATACTTGACATGCAGACTGGAGGAGCCAGGGATCGAACCACCAACCTTCCGATCAGTAGGTGACCAGCTCTACCTCCTGAGCTACAGCCACCCCACTGTTTGTTCCCTGTTTCTTTTGTACTCAGGAGACAACTGCATCAGAATATTTCTGTATTCCACTGCGAGCCGTTAACTGTATTTACACCATATTGTTGCCAAGAAAGTTTAGTTTTTTCGTGTGTGTTTGTGTGTGCATGTGTGTGTGTGTGTGTGTGTGTGCATGTGTGTGTGTGTGTGTGTTGGGGGGTGGGTGGGAGGGGGTTTACTTGCTGGAAACTTCTACTTGTCCACATCATTAGCGCTGCTCTGTATCCACAGTGTTACTCCCGCTCAGCTCAGAGGTCATCTAGCTGGTAGTTTAAATTAATGTGGATACAAGATAGCTGACAGACAACTGCTAGACATCCATTCAGTATATTTTATGTAGTCTTTGTGTTGCTTTATTGATACTGCCCTAACAGTAATGCATGTCCCTGGTCTTTTTCAGGATTTGTTCATATATGACCAGGAGTGACATGTTTAGCCGCATGTTCTCCTTAAATTGCTGGCTGTCTGAGTGGTGTCCCAGAAACGATGTGGGCTTCATAGATAATTGGCAAACCTTCTGGAGGAAACCTGGTCTTGTTAGGAGAGACGGCATCCATCCCACTTTGGATGGAGCAGCTCTCATTTCTAGAAATATGGACAAATTTATTAAACCCCCCAAAATATGACTATCCAGAGTTGGGACCAGGAAGCAGAGTTGCAGTCTTACACGCCTCTCTGCAACTTCTCTCCTCCTGCTACCCCCCCAAAACCCATCTCCATAGAGACTGTGTCAGCTTCCAAAAAGACAAATAACAAACTAAAAACCAACAACAAACAACTTAAACATAAACAATTACAAAGAAAGAACAATACAGTATCCACATCTGAACCAAAGAGTAAAACAGTGAAATGTGGATTATTAAATATTAGGTCTCTCTCCTCCAAGTCTCTGTTAGTACATGACTTAATAATTGATCAACAAATTGATTTACTCTGCCTTACAGAAACCTGGTTGCAGCAGGATGATTATGTTAGTTTAAATGAATCAACACCCCCGAATCATTCTAACTACCAGAAATCTCGAAGCACAGGCCGAGGGGGCGGTGTGGCAGCAATTTTTCACACCAGCCTATTAATTAATGAAAGACCAAGACAGACTTTTAATTCATTTGAAAGCCTGATGCTTAACATTGTCCACCCCAGCTGTGAAACTCAGAAACCAGTCTTACTTGTTATCATCTATCGTCCACCTGGGCCTTACACAGAGTTTCTCTCTGATTTCTCAGACTTTATATCTAATTTAGTTCTGAGCTCAGATAAAATAATTATTGTGGGTGATTTTAACATCCATGTAAATGCTAAAAATGACAGCCTCAACATGGCATTTAGTCTGTTATTAGACTCAATTGGTTTCTCTAAAAATGTAAAAAAACCCACCCACCACTTTAATCACACTCTAGACCTTGTTTTAACATATGGCATAGAAACTGAACATTTAACAGTGTTTCCTGAAAACCCTCTCCTGTCTGATCATTTCCTGATAACATTTACATTTACAATAATTGATTACACAGCGGTGGAGAGTAGACTTTATCAAAGTAGATGTCTTTCTGAAAACGCTGTAACTAAGTTTAAGAATATAATCCACCCACTGTTATCATCTTCAATGCCCTGTACCAACACAGAGCAGAGCAGCTATCTGAACGCTACCCCAACAGAGGTCGATTATCTTGTTAATAATTTCACCTCCTCACTACGTACGACTCTGGATACTGTAGCTCCAGTGAAAACTAAGGTCTCTAATCAGAAGTACCTGACTCCGTGGTATAATTCTCAAACACGTACCCTAAAGCAGATGACTCGTAATCTGGAGAGGAAATGGCGTGTTACAAATTTAGAGGATCATCATTTAGCCTGGAGAAATAGTTTGCTGCTTTATAAGAAAGCCCTCCGCAAAGCCAGAACATCTTGCTATTCATCACTGATTGAGGAAAATAAGAACAACCCCAGGTTTCTCTTCAGCACTGTAGCCAGGCTGACAAAAAGTCAGAGCTCTTTTGAGTCAACCATCCCTTTAACGTTAACTAGTAATGACTTCATGAACTTCTTCACAAATAAAATTTTTATCATTAGAGAAAAAATTACCAGTAATCATCCCACAGATGTAATATTATCTACAGCTACTCTTAGTACCACTGATGTTAAGTTAGACTCTTTTTCTCCAATTGATCTTTCTGAGTTAACTTCAATAATTACTTCCTCCAAACCATCAACGTGTCTTTTAGACCCCATTCCTACAAAACTGCTCAAAGAAGTCCTGCCATTAATTAATTCTTCAATCTTAAATATGATCAACCTATCTCTAATAATCGGCTATGTACCACAGGCCTTCAAGCTGGCTGTAGTTAAACCTTTACTCAAAAAGCCTTCTCTAGACCCAGCAGTCTTAGCTAATTATAGGCCAATCTCCAACCTTCCTTTCATATCAAAAATCCTTGAAAGAGTACACAGCAAATCCAGCATGTCCAAATTAACACTGTCGGATTTGATTTCAACACTATTAAAGTGTCTATATGGGTCCACACCAGAGAGTGTTAATTTAACTCTTTTTGGAGAGTTGGTACGTTAACTCTGATTTAGTGTTAAACACCAAATCTGTCTGGAGTTGATAATTTAACACTTGGTGTTAAGAGTTTATATATTAACTCTCAAAGAGTATTTTAGTTTAACTACGTAAGAGTTATCTTCTAATTCATTCTAAAAAGCGGGAATTTTACTGTTCTGAACTTCTAGAAATTTCTTTTGGAAATAAACATTTACTAAAAAGATAAAATGGTTTTTGAAAAACATTTATTCTGAACTGTGTACCACAATTTCAAAACATTTTCTGAAAGATGTAACAGTGTACATGTTCTCACTTCCATTAGAATTTTGTTTATCAAAAGGTCTGACATAGGTGAGCTGGTAAATGCAAATAACAGCATTCTCAACACTTATTTCTTCAATACAACATGCATGTCCTTCATTCATCCCTTTGTGGAACTTCAACGCACTTCTGCTCTCCCCCATATTCCATCTTCACAAGCATATCCTGTGCGGAGATTGAATAAAAATTAGTTGACACTAAATAATGGCACAAATAATCCAGTAAACAATTGCAGCATAGTAAAAAAAAAAAAAAAGGAATCCTCTTTGAGCCATTATTTGTGTAAAGTATTTTCCCAAAAGACAAGGACACAGGCAACAGGTAATACTGAACTAAATGTAAAACCTCAACCTTTTTCATTTTTACCTAGACCGTGTGCACAAAACTCTGGAGGGATCTAAATGCTACCGTAGAATCCAGTCAGGACGTCAGCTACTGCTGTTTGCTCGTTTTTTTTTATGGGCAATCATTTTCAGGCTTCAAGTAGCACCATTATACCAACATTTCACATTCTAGACATTGTTTTAGGTGTATTTGACCAAAAGTTTGACTGAAAATTCACATGCAAGCTTTTTTTCAAGGCTGTGGTATTTGCCCGCAAACAATACCTTTCAGCTAGCTAAAACAGAATATTATGCTATCAGCGAGCAACATGGCTAATGCCTTCCACACAGCTTTGTCTCAACTCCAAAGAGCCACAGAAGTAAAAGCTAATAATAATTGAAACAATCTTTGAAAAAATGACTTACCAAGCATGGCAAACAACTCAAATATGTAGAGCAAAATGTTCTGAAACGGCTTCACTTCAGCTTCGATTGGAGCCTATGGTGCTGGGGGCGGAGTCTGTGAATTTATTCTGTTGGTGTCATAGCCCCTGTAGGAGTTCAGAGTTAAGAGGTCAAGAGTTAATGTTTCCATTGTAACACCTCCAGATTTGACATATAAACACTCATTTTTAACACTCGATTTTAACTACTATCATTTTACACCTCAGAGTTACATTAAAAGAATGTGACTCTACTTAGAGTAAAATTAACTCTACTTTTGCAAGGAGACTATTAACACCAAAAAATTTAACACTTTTGAATTTGCTGTGTAGTTGTCAAACAGCTAACAGATCATCTGCAGATGAATGGTTTATTTGAAGAGTTTCAGTCAGGTTTCAGAGCTCATCACAGCACAGAAACAGCTTCAGTGAAGGTTACAAATGATCTTCTTATGGCCTCTGACAGTGGACTCATCTCTGTGCTTGTCCTGCTAGACCTTAGTGCAGCATTCGATACTGTCGACCATAATATCCTATTAGAGCGATTAGAACATGCTGTAGGTATTACAGGTACTGCACTGCAGTGGTTTGTATCATATCTATCTAATAGACTCCAATTTGTGCATGTAAATGGAGAGTCCTCTTCACACACTGAGGTTAATTATGGAGTTCCACAGGGTTCAGTGCTAGGACCAATTCTGTTTACATTATACATGCTTCCCTTAGGCAGCATCATTAGAAGACATAACATACATTTTCACTGCTGTGCTGATGACACCCAGCTCTATCTATCCATGAAGCCAGATAACACACACCAATTAGTTAAACTGCAGGAATGTCTTAAAGACATAAAGACCTGGATGGCCGCTAACTTTCTGCTTCTTAATTCAGATAAAACTGAGGTTATTGTACTCGGCCCTGAAAATCTTAGAAATATGATATCTAACCAGATTCTTACTCTGGATGGCATTACCTTGGCCTCCAGTAATGCTGTGAGGAACCTTGGAGTCATTTTTGACCAGGACATGTCCTTCAACGCACATATTAAACAAATATGTAAGACTGCGTTCTTCCATTTGCGCAACATCTCTAAAATTAGAAATATCCTGTCTCAGAGTGACGCTGAAAAACTAGTTCACGCATTTATTACTTCCAGGCTGGACTACTGTAATTCATTATTATCAGGATGTCCAAAAAACTCACTGAAAAGCCTTCAGCTAATCCAAAATGCTGCAGCAAGAGTACTGACAGGGACTAGAAAGAGAGAGCATATTTCTCCTGTTTTGGCTTCCCTTCATTGGCTTCCTGTTAAATCCAGAATTGAATTCAAAATCCTGCTCCTCACATACAAGGTCTTAAATAATCAGGCCCCATCTTATCTTAATGTCCTTGTAGTACCATATCACCCTATTACAGCACTTCGCTCTCGCTCTGCAGGCCTACTTGTTGTTCCTAGAGTATTTAAAAGTAGAATGGGAGGGAGAGCCTTCAGTTGTCAGGCCCCTCTTCTGTGGAACCAGCTTCCAGTTTGGATTCGGGAGACAGACACTATCTCTACTTTTAAGATTAAGCTTAAAACTTTCCTTTTTGCTAAAGCATATAGTTAGGGCTGGAGCAGGTGACCCTGAATCCTCCCTTAGTTATGCTGCAATAGACGTAGGCTGCCGGGGGATTCCCATGATGCATTGAGTTTTTCCTTTCCAGTCACCTTTCTCACTCACTATGTATTAACAGACCTCTCTGCATTGAATCATATCTGTTATTAACCTCTGTCTCTTTTCCACAGCATGTCTTTTATCCTGTCTTCCTTCTCTCACCCCAACCGGTCGCAGCAGATGGCCGCCCCTCCCTGAGCCTGGTTCTGCCGGAGGTTTCTTCCTGTTAAAAGGGAGTTTTTCCTTCCCACTGTCGCCAAAGTGCTTGCTCATAGGGGGTCATATGATTGTTGGGTTTTTCTCTGTACCTATGAAGCGCCTTGAGGCGACTTTTGTTGTGATTTGGCGCTATATAAATAAAATTGAATTGAATTGAATTGAATATATTTCTAAGAAGAAAAACACCTACAAAATACTACCATCCCTAATTAAGTGTTTTAAATAACAAAGTTTGTGGTGGAAAAAAATTGGATGACTGGCAAAATATGGTATAGTACATGTTGTTTCTAGCTAACTGTAAAATCTATTTTTCAGCGCTCACATATTGTGAATTTGAATCTGCTTCAGATGAGTGTCCACTGGATACAAAAACTATTGTTTTTGCAATTCAACAAAATACACTGTCACAGAACAATTATTTACATTAAGTAGGGAAAGATTGAAAGATGGAAAAAGAGAGACCTAGATCCCAGTGTAATAATTCTTCCAGTGGTTGTTAAACAAATTTTTCTGTGACTGTCATGCATAATATTGGTTGTGTGAGTATTATAGCAAAACTGATAATGTTGACATTAATCTAAGCAAGTATGCATTTTATTGGTTATACAGTGAAACACCTTACATACTTATTCCAACACCCAATGAGATGAAATGCCAAGTTAACACTTAAAACTTACTAAACTTTGTTAAGAGTTGTGTGTTGTTTTCTAGGAAAGGACACAAACTGAAGTTACAGCCTGAAGTTACAGATGAATGAATACAGTAGATACTGTCCCCTGACAAAGAACAACCAGGAAATCCACAAGAGGTTTTAGAGAAGTGTTTAGGCCCCCTGGGTACTCCTTTCTGTAGCACCTCCAGAATGGAGATTGGTGGTGAACCTATACGAAGGAAAGGATCCTGGAGGCTAACATCAATCAGCTATGTGACCTTGTCAGCTAATACCCTCAGGAATATAGGGCATCTGCTTCCACAGTGACTGCACACAGGAGGTGGACAGACTGCAGTTAAATTGCAAGAAAGAATAGCATCTTGAAGTGCTTTGTAATGTGTACTGTAGCAGGAAAGGACCCAAAGATTCTAAATTAACATCAAGTGGTTGTTAAACTATGGTCCCAACTTTAAGGACCTCACTTCTCTTTGTTCGATGAGCAAATAGTCTTGCCACTTCCATGGGAATTGACCACACCTTAAATACTGCAGCATCCTTTTTCAGTGTAACTGCATGTGTTTGAACACTTAGAAACAACACCACAAAGTGGCAAGGAGGTCCTACTTTGGCCAAAGTGGTTGTTGACAAGAACATCTTCATTTTCACAATACCAAAGCCATCATAAGAACAATCAAAAGTTACCAAAGCACCACAACATTTCAATATGTACCTGGTATTCAAATTTTCCTTTTCAGCACTTGAGAAGAGGGGCCAGACAGTAAGACACCCTACCTGAACTTTATGTATCCAGTAGCATAGCTCCAGCCACAGAAAGGTGGCAAACCAAGGACTTTTAGACTACTACATCTATGACCTGATTCCATATGAATATAATGGAAAATGGCATAAATAAATTAAAATTATTACAATTTTAAGAGATTCTGGTTTCTCTGACAGCAGCAGAGGACAAAACTTTGTCACTGAAATTATCAGGGCTTTAAATAACTTGTTGAAAGCTCCTTGAAATGTCAGTTGTATTGGTCAACAGTCTTAAACAAAAAAAAAAAGTTTTCTTTTCCCTGTTTTATCTTACCTACGTTGCCCTGTACTTCCCTTGGCACATAGTGGGTTGAAACTCTCGGCACAGCAAGTGCACATAGCTTGCTCTCTATGCATTCCATTTGTGTCTTTGGCTCATCCATCAGGTTATCTTGGCTTTCATGATAAAAACAGAGCAGGCCTCTAGAGGACCTAGTGTGTTGCCTGTAGTTATAGATTTTTCACAACTCTAGTTTGGCTGTATGAACCATTTTATGCCGTTCAAGTCAGCTTTTCTTTGATGCCTTGCTACAAGGGTTTGCTGAAACAGGCATTCCCTGGGTCAGATCTCTCAGGTCCCTCTGGCGTCAAAAAGTTTAGCTATTCATAGAATACTCTGTCTAGCTGCAACTCACTAGAAGAAGTTACTTGTAAAAAAAAAAGAAAAGAAAAAAAGACCAAATGAGAAATTAACAAAACTAATGCTTTGCTACTCTGTCCAAATGCTGCAAATTTTTGAATATCTGCCTTTCAAATCAGTTCCAGACACTACCACCAATTGACCATTGTGGTAACACTCTCAGCCATGTTGGAGTACTAATGTATTCAGCTCTTAGGCTGAGGTGCCATGCCTGAAGCATGGCCGAACAAACTTTTGTTTTAAAAGTTTTCCTCCTGGGTTATTTGCCTAAATCTAGAAAACTGTAGGCTGTATTAGAGCAATAAAATAAGATTTTCATATAGTCATAAACACTGCTGTTGAAAACAGCTCTAAAATGTATTACTTCAGATGTTTATGGATCAAATGTTTGTTCTTGTTTAATTTCTTCTCAAATCAGTTAAATCTAAAGACAATGAAGATCAGAGATGGGCAGTAACTGTAATCTGATTACTTTTTTCGAGTAACGAGTAAAGTAAGGGATTACTATTGCAAAAACGGTAATTAGATTACCGTTACTTTCCTGTAGGAACGCTGCGTTACTGCAACTGGGATTTTTTTTTTCATGACAGTGACGTAAGCAAGTGCGACGTTTGTGACAACAGCTGTGTGCAGATCAACAGTGAATCATATATCGAGTACTGGAGAGAGTATGAGCGTGCAGCGTTTAAAGCGTGGAAGTACTGACCTTACTTTAAGTTTGATTCCATAAAAAGTGACAAAAACATTAGCGTCCATTGTGCGTGGGAAGAAAACTTCTTTTTACAGTGAAAAAACCCCCCTAAACTTCCAAGCAAGCTCCGAGTGCGCTACCACGTAATTGGAAATTCACAGAGAAACTGCCATATCCTTCCACTGACCGCTGCGGCACACCTGCACCAGGGTAAACCTCCGCCTACCCTACTCCTGCTTTACAGGTGAAAATAGAGCAAAAGGACCGCTAGTCTTTGACTTTATTTATTTTCTGCTGTGTTTTACTTGCATCTATTTGAAAGACTGAGTGTAAACACAAAAAAAAATAAATTTATGTGCTGGAATGTGCAGAAAATAGGTTTAAATATTAAACAAATTTCTTCCAGTCAGTGAATGTTGCATATAATTACATTTTTGCTTGATGCATAAAGTTAAAAGATTAAAACTGATAAAACAAGTTTTAAAAAGGGACTTTTCCATTTGATTACATTTTGTATGATGGATTATGTAGAAAAAGTAGAATTGGGCTGAGAGATCTATCGCTTTATCACCTATTCAGGTTGTAAATCGTGTTTTTAAAAAGTAACTAAGTAACTAAGTAATTAATTACTTTTGAAAGTAAGTAATCAGTAAAGTAACGGGATTACTTTTTGGGGAAGTAATCAGTAATTAGTTACTGATTACTTTTTTCAAGTAACTTGACCAACACTGCTGAAGATAGCTTTTTAAGTGTGGGATTTCAGAGTGTTAAATTTAAATTTATGCTCAAGATATAAATATGAAATATGAATATCTTGCATTTAATGTATCCTTAGTGTAAAGTAATTTTGTGATAGATGAATTGGTCCAAAGACACATCAGCTGATGTATTTAATAGGTCCAGTGATTTTGGTTATGAGATGTGCAAAACCCAGACTTTTGTGCTCTTCCCTTAACGGTTATAATAATATATGGGTCAGTGTTAAACATTTAAATGCAAAGGCAATGAAAAGGTCTAGCTGCAGATATATAATTATTCATTATTCAGAACATTCCATAAAACAGTCATTTTCCTCTCACAGGCACTGGTCTGGTCTCTGCTGCGTAGTTGATGAGCCATTTTCATCACACACTGTGACTGGCACAGCTTGTTTAAAAAGACATACACATAGATCAGATATTATGGCTTGCTGGGAGGAACACAGTGAATTGCCTCATTCCTCTGATCAGTATTCAGCTTCATTCAACCTTTTTGCTCACAGCCTGCTTCACCTGTGAGAACACAAACAGCAAGTGCACCTGGATAGCACTCATATTGTCGTTGCAAAGAAAATATGAACTTGGATATAAATCTGTGTCCATGAAGTGTAATACATCCATGTAATGCTTTTAGTATTTATTACTTTATAAATGGAAAAAATATAAATAAATAATAATGCCAGACTGAGTATTGTAATTTTTCAGAGTCAGAAATAAGACTGATTATGTGTTTTTGATATATAGTGCAACTTCACAACAACATTCAAGTAAAGACCCAACAATGATAGAGGGAGAACACCAATGATTTAATGTTACCCTGTGAGCAAGCACTTGGCAATGATGGGGAAAAAGACATTTTAAATAGGAGGAGACCTCAGGCAAAACCTGGCCCAAGGAGGGAACAAGAAGATGTAAAAGAGAAAGACAGAGAGATCTCAACAGAAGAGAGAGAAAGAAGACAAAGTTAAGGACATGCAGTAGTGGCACATAAAAACATATGGGTGTGACAAAGTGATTGAGCAGTTAAAACACTTTCATATTCACCATTTTTCTAATAAATGTACATTTTAAACACCACAGTATATTATTTTTAATGCATATGATTTCCTAGGGAAGGGATGCTTAACATTTCAATACCTTCCCAAGATCTCCAAACGTAGATGTTTCGAAACACTGCTCTGAAGTGTGGTTCAAAACACCCAGGTCATGTGACCATGGTTGATTTAGTTTTGGTGTGTTTCCCTCCAGTTTGAACAGGTGGCTGCTCCTTCTGGGCAGGTGAGGCACCAGGATTCCCAGTCTGGATGCAACAGAAATTTGTGCTGAACTTTGTAATTGTAGAAATTGTTTTTAATACCGTCTGTGAAGGTTCTCAGTCATCCAGGTCATCGTAGTCAAAGGCTGCAAGCTCCTTTGACTGTTTTTAATACCAGTTTTTCAATTTATTACAAGCAGACACATGCACATGTATAAAAGAACAAAATACTCACTGTCACATTAATATTTTTGCTGTGTACTGTGAAAACTGATGTGGACTATCCACTCACTTAAACACTAAAATCCAAAGTGTATTTAAATAAATATTGACTTATTTCAATGACTGCTGTCATACAGATGATAGAAAGGGAGAAAGAAAGTGAGCTCTAGTGACTCAGATCAGCAAAGGGAGAGTGGTACTGTGCTATAAATTCATTTAATTATCGCAATTAAAACCGCATGTGCTTTCAAAAAGAAAAATAAGACAGCCAAAATTTTCAGCTCTAACTCTCACTATTTAATTTTTTCTGCTAACAAAAATATATTCGATCGATAAGTACGTTTGTCTGGGAAAAATGTGTAAAAGCCTAAATGAAATATTCAAACATCTATGAGCGAGATAACGACAGCATAACGACAACAGTATCTAAACACCTTTAAATGTCCAATTTTGCATTTGGTGAAAGCTGCTGTGATGTTGTTTTGAACATTTAGTGTTTCACAAAGCCTCATTTTGCCCATCACTGACTTTCCATTGCTAAGGTAACATTGCTTCACCTACTATACCAGGTTTCTTTGTGTTGTTATTATTAGGAATGTGACACTCTATAGTAACGTTTCGACACTTTGTCGAGCTCCCGAAGCACTGGGATTGTGTTTTGAAACACTGCTCCAAAGTGCAGTTCAAAATGTTCTAAATGAGGTACCTACTGCTTCATAATGTGAATCCTGCAAGGCGCCAGGATTCACATTATGGATAGAACGGAGTAGCTTGAGCTCAACCTTGTAACTACTGAATTGATATTTTTGATACTACTGCTTTAATTTATTACAAGCAGGCACATGTACATGTATAAAAGAAAACAATACCCTATCTCTCATTATTTTTTCTGTGAATTGTGAAGACTGATACAGTCACTTAAACACCTGAATTCAAAATGTAATTAAACAAATATTGCCTTATTCAAATGATTACTGTCATATAAATATGAGAAAGAAAGAGGCTTCTTGGTGAGCTGTGTTGACTTACATTGGCAGAGAGAGAATTGCACTGCACTGCAAATTAAAGAAATAAAAACTGCCAATGGTTTCAAGGGTAAAAATAAAACTGTTCTAACTCTGTTTATTCTCTAGTAGTTTTTACTTTTAATAGAAAATGTATTTGCTGCATCATTTGACATCCTCCCTTACTGTGATCCTAATGTAATCCCAATTTTAGAATGTATTTGTCAATGTGCATGAAATGTGCTGTTGCAATTGGTCAGAATAGTAGCACTTTCTATTACAGCTCAGTAGTAAAGTGGTAATTGTAGGATAAGAAGCAGGAAACAAGAACATACTATTGGCGTAATTTTGGGTAATAAGTTCTTACCATGAAATTACCAAATTAATGACTACTTAATATCCAAGTAATATCATGGTAAAAGCAGTGTTTACAGTTGAGTAATATTACCCTGAAATTTATGTAATGGGATAATAAGAGCCCAAGAACTGGGGGTAATAACATGGAAATACAGCTAAAGTGATCATATTAGGGTAATATTAGGTTTCTGCTGCCTGAGGTATTTACTGAGCACCCGGTTGGTTGGGGCCATCTTCCTGATGTATTCATTGATGTTCGTTGTCTCATCCTGGACTGTGGTACCGACACTCTAGGGCGACTGTGGCTCAGGGGATTGAGAAGCTCATCTGTAACCGGAAGGTTGCTGGTTCGATCCCCCTGCTCTCTCTGTCGTTGTCGTTGTGTCCTTGGGCAAGACACTTTACCCTACCGCCTACTGGTGCTGGCCAGAGGGGCCGATGGCGCGATATGGCAGTCTCGCTTCTGTCAGTCTGCCCCAGGGCAGCTGTGGCTACAACTGTAGCTTGCCTCCACCAGTGTGTGAATGTGAGAGTGAATGAATAGTGGAATTGTAAAGTGCTTTGGGTGCCTAGAAAAGCGCTATATAAATGCAATCCATTATTATTATTATTATTATTATTACTCTTTAGTCCCTAGCCCACTTCCTTCCTCTTAGCATACAGCCTCAGGGTGCTGGACTTGGGGTAAAAACCCTCCATGCATGTCAGGAGCTTCCTAGTCTTGATGTTAGTGGCTTCTATTTCCTTCTTTGGACAGCTTATTATCCCAGCAGGGTACCTGATCATGGGTAGGAGTTGATAGCCCGGATCTTGTTCTTACTGTTTGTTATGTTTACCTACACTGCTAAGATGGTGAAGGGTTGCTTTACAAGAGGGGACTGAATATGAACATATATACTCAGTTACCAGTAGGGGGCTCTGTGACTAAGAATGATGGAAGGAGAGAAGAAGTGAAGTGTATGGTGAGATGTAAAATGGCGAACTACTGCTGAATATATACGTTCCATTACAAACCAAGCCGTCTCCGTTCTTCTGTCGAAACACCACACTGTTCAACTGACGTCCTGTTGCCTTCTGGTAATTCGATCCCCTCAGTGGTGACTACCTTCCCTCTCTTTGTTATCATCCGACTACACTTCTCCAGTCCGAATGACATTCCGTGTCATTGCTGTATATCCTGGTGGTGTGGATCAGTCAATTGATGTCTTGTTCACTCTTGGTTATACACCTTCATGTACAGGAGGTGGCTGACAACTGCTCCATTCCATAGTCGGTATCCGTAAAGTGGATCCTGCACTTGATGGTGACTTGTGCTATGGACTTGAAGTTGGCCTCTAGTGTTATACACCACATCCCCAGTTCCTGATGAAGGCTCACAGTGTCACAGTTATTAAACGGCAGGCGCAGACCAGGCACCCTTGCAGAAAAGACGTTTCTGCAAGTGCATTTATTTATCATCTATCATCTGGTTATATTATAATGAGACTTCAGTCTCTCTTTGTCCCACCTTTCTCTATAAAATGTACACATACATATAATGAAAATAATAATCCTACCTGATATCTTTTGTATTCAAATGTGCTGCACAAATGATGGAAAAGCAAGTCAAGGATAAAAATGAACCTATCACAATGAATCTTCCTGAAAAAGCAGGAAAATTCTGACAGTATAATAGCAATCTTTAACTGCACATATGTATATAATAATCTATAAGTATTATAGAGGAGCCAGCTGAGGTGGTTCAGGCATCTGACAAGGATGCCTCCTGGGCGCCTCCTGGGTGAGGTGTTCTGGGCATGTCCCACTGGGAAGAGGCCCCAGGGCAGACCCAGGACACACTGGAGAGATTATATCTCTCGGCTGGCCTGGGAACGCCTTGGTGTTCCCCCGGATAAGCTAGAGGAGGTGGCTGGGGAGAGGGAGGTCTGGGCTTCTCTGCTTAGGCTGCTGCCCCCGTGACCCAGCTCCGGATAAAGCAGAAGAAGATGGATGGATGGATGGATGGATTATTATAATTATAATTTCAGGATAATGTACAGGGCATGCAGTTTTCAATGTGGTCTAATGAGCTGTGTTCTTTTTTTTTTTTTTTTTTTTTGCCTGTCCCATTTGGTTCTTTAGCCATCAGAATTGTTGTCTGAAGACCAACAAGGATACCCAATGGATTTACTTTGCCAAATGGATCATCACGGCCCTGCCGTATTGGTCCATTTGATCGACTTTTGTTGTTATTATTTATTTTATTTTATTTTCAGTTGTTACAAATGGGACAGACATGACTGAGGGATAGGAAAGGGAGAAAGAAAGATGAAGGAAAAGAAAAACAGAAGGGAAGAGGGACAGTGAGAAAGGGCACTTAAAAAGAGAAAGAAGAAAAAAAATCTCCTGGATCACCTGTTGAGAGAAAAATAAAAGAAAACAAGCAAAAAAAACAGAGCAACATACTAAACACAACACCATCACGTTAATCTAGCTAAGTGTAAACAGCAGTAAATACTAAATATTGAATGTTGTTGTGTAGCAAGCAGGACCGACAGCGCACAATGTGCTTGGAAATAGCAGCCAATAGAGGTGTAGTTTATGTCCATGAACAGTGAACACCCGTGTGCACACCTGTGTGGATCAGCGCACTTGTATTCAAAAGGTTTCCCCATGTAATGGTCTGCTAGAGGATGTAGAGAGCCATAGCCCTGTCCCTCAGGGAATGAAGCAGGCATGGAGGATTTCCAGGCCCCAGACATCCAGAGGCCCCAGAGTGCAAGAGCCCAAGGAGGACCACCGGAGGGGCATCCGTGCCACCCTCCTGGGAAGAGCTGAGGAGAGCCCCAGATGAGGGGTCACCCAGTAGCCACGGAGCAGAAGCCAGAGGGGGCTGCAGTGGCATGCCCAGCCAGCTGTGCCAGAGTGAACCGAGCCGCAAACAAACTCCCCAAACAAATTCTATACCCCGGGTCTAGGTACCCTCGCCCCTGTAGGGGGAAACGGCATCTAGACCCAGGAGATGTTACCCTTTCCCCCGGTGTGGAGGCAAGCAGATCGCCCCAGGCTCCGCAGCAGCAGGGAGGCCTCGCATCCCAGATCCCAATCGGACAGCCAACACCTCCTTCCAGCCCCCCTGCCCCAATGGCCAGCAGAGAACAGGGGTGTGTGAAGACCCCAAACCTCCCTCCTCTCGCTCATGTGTAGTTGCTACGTGTTGTTCTAAGGTGCATTTCATGTGTTCTAACATGACAGTTTTTAGTGGTGGACCTACAAAAAAATCAGCTGTATGCACTGTGAGAACATGTGAGAAATAGATCACAGATACACCCACGCAACGCCCCTGCAAAATCTGCAAATCCCATTGTGGTTTTTTTTTTTTACTGAACAAAGCCACCATAAGAAAACTGTGAAAACCACAAATAAACTTTTATTAATCAGGTTAATCTTTTTTATTATATCCACTGAAGGGAAGGAATGTAATTTCTCCTAATGTCAAAATATTTTGGGGTACAGCTTACAGTCCTGTGTCGGAGCATGCCTGTTTCCATTATAACAACTCTCTCTGCTAGACTGTCACTTTAGACCTATATTTGACGTTCATTTGTATAACCTATATTTATATGGTTTTCTGATATCAGGGAACAAACTATGCCTCTCCTGTAAATTACCCACAGCTAAATACCATTTTAGTTTGTGACCTTGTGTTAAATTGTGGAGTTCTTGGCAGATTGGGCATACCAAATTAAATGAAGTGACTGTGTTCAGAAAAAAGCCCAACATTTGTAAATCCCTCATATAACTAACCACCCCTGTGAGCACTATTTTGGGATTGCATTTACACACTATTTTGTATGTTTGGCCCTAAATGAATACATGTGGAAAAGGATAAATGTGGCTTATAGTCCAAATGGGCCATGTGTAAGCCACAGTTTCATGTCTGTTCCATTGTCTGATCACTGAAATTTAAAAATCATGGAAATAACTTCATCATCATTTCACATTGACACTAAATTTGTAATCACCAGTTAACACAATATTCACATCTTTGGACCGTGGAATGAGATAAACTAGTTGGAGGAAAAGCTCACAAACTCCACACAAAAATTTAAAAACTGAGATTCATACCAGGATTGTTTCACTGTGAGGCCACCATTAATGTCATGTTTGGGCTTTTGATGATTTGACTTTTTTTTGTGGAATGTTTAAACAGCAAACATCTTTACTGACTTTTTATTATTATTTATGAAGAAGTTTGAATTTATTTTGGATTTTTTATAATCCAAACACAAGTATCCAAAAAGGGTCAGTTCAAAGTTCAGCTGGCTTTTATATACATTTAAGTCTGTGTGGAGGTAAACACAGACGACATGAGAGCTCTCAATTAACACTCCTCGTTCATTACTCATCACCACACAACTGAGTACTTTTCCCTCCAAAACACAGCAATAACACTTCCTGAGGACTGGGTCTGAGTAGAGCCCTCCAATGGTCCACCACACATGCCCCCCCCCCCCCCCCCCCCCGAACACCCAGTAGGGTCCTCCCCTAGTCCAGAACCCTTGATTTAATCAAACGTCCAGAACGGCTCGGGGAGGTGGAGAACTGGCTGATAGCTCGGGCCCCGCCAGGGCAGACAATGGTACACTGGGCCAGGAACAGAAAACGAGTCAATTAGGGGACGGAGAGACAGCACAGAGGGATCGGAGCACGGGGGCGGGCTCTCGGGCAAGAATTCCTCGGGGTCCCCAAGGCTCCCCAGCTGAACTTGACCGAGGACAAGTTCCGAGGTCTTCTTTAACCACGCAGCGCAACCCCAGTAAAACCCACGGAAGGCGGTCAACCCACTTGTCATCTGTGAGAGAAGTTCGGAGCGCGGCCTTAAGCGACCAGTGGAAACGCTCGCACATCCCGTTAGCCTGCAGGTGGTAATGAGTGGTTCGGTGGACCTTGACCCCCAGGCTGTCAGCCATGGCAGACTAAAGCTGAAATGGGGACTGAAACGCGAAACCCACGTTGACAAAAATGACCTGGCCACCGCTGCTGCTGTAGTGGACACCAGAGGCACTGCCTCGGGCCAGCAGGTTGTGCGGTCCACTACAGTCAAAAGGTGCGTGAAACCTTGTGACTACAACAGAGGACCAACCAGGTCCACATGCACATGATCAACATGCCTCCCTGGGATGCGGAAGGATTCGAGGGGCGCCTGCGTGTGCCTATGGATCTTAGCGCACTGCCATAGGATGTACGCTGATGCCCAGTCTTTCAACGATTTACGAAGGCCCGGCCAAACGAACCTAGAGCTGACCAGCTTGACCGAGGCCCGGACGCCTGGATGAGAGAGGGAGTGTGCTGAGTCGAAAACGCGACAACACCACGAAAGGGGAACTACAGGACACGGACGGCTGGTGTAAACATCGCAAAGCAGGCTAGGCCTGCCATTCCAGACGGGTCTGTCCTCCAGTACAAGGCCAGTTTGTGCAGACCGAAGGGCAAAAACGTCCGGGTTGGCATGCTGGTCAGCAGCCATAGTCTATGCCAACATAAATGGGAGAAACAGCCACACAGTTGGACTTACCAGCCACGTGCTGAATGTCTGTTGTAAACTCGGAAATGGCTGCCAACTGGCGCTGCTGGTACGCGCTCCACGGGTCAGAGACCTTGGACATCGCAAACGTCAAGGGTTTATGATTGACGTAAACGGTAAAGGTACGACCCTCAAGAAAAAAACGAAAATGCCGCGTTGCGAGGTGCAGGGCCAGCAACTCCCTGTCAAAAACACTATATTTGCGCTCACTGTCCCTGATCGTGCGACTGAAAAAGGCGAGCGGTTGCCAGACACCAGAGACCCGCTATTCTAACACTGCCCACGGCCACGTCTGACGCGTTGGTGGTCAACGCAATCTCCACCGACAGAAACGGGTGAGCCAGCAGGGCGGCGTGAGCGTGGAATGAGATAAACTAGTTGGAGGAAAAGCTCGCAAACTCCACACAAAAATTTAAAAACTGAGATTCATACCAGGATTGTTTCACTGTGAGGCCACCATTAATGTCATGTTTGGGCTTTTGATGATTTGACTTTGAACTGTTTTTTTGTGGAATGTTTAAACAGCAAACATCTTTACTGACTTTTTAAAATTATTTTTGAAGAAGTTTGAATTTATTTTGGATTTTCTATAATCCATACACAAGTATCCAAAAAGGGTCAGTTCAACGTTCAGCTGGCTTTTATATACATTTAAGTCTGTGTGGAGGTAAACACAGACGACACGAGAGCTCTCAATTAACACTCCTCATTTATTACTCATCACCACACAACTGAATGCTTTTCCCTCCAAAACACAGCAATAACACTTCCTGAGGACTGGGTGTGAGTGGAGCCCTCCAGTGGTCCACCACATCTGCATAGATACATTTTATGCTAGCAAAGATAAATTATGCATTGTAATCAATCATGTTCACTAAGGAGACATTAATGGGCCTTGGTTCTGTCAAGCTGAAAGACATTGTAAAGCTTTCAGCACCACTTATTAAACGATTTAAATGAGTGTATGTATATATTTGAGCCTTTATGGATACGTTTGGCCCTGTGTAGAATATATAAAATTTTAAATAAATTCAAACTTTTAAGTCATTAAAGAGGTGTGCTGTACAATCATTTCACCCTGGAAAAAGAGCTATTCAAAGAAATCATTAGCTATAGATATACTAATTAGCATAAGACATGACTGGCTCATATTTGACCTCTTTTCTGATGAAAGATGGTAATATTTGTTCAACATGGAAGCAAACAGTGCTTTTCTTTAAATCACGGAAGGAAAACCTATGATTGTGTTTAGAGACTACACGTTATTGTATCATTTCACATGTGGATTTTATCTGAATATTCAGCTCAATTAACACAACAAAAGGTATATTCAGTTCCTCTTTCTAATCCATGTGTTGTAGTTTAATCCCATTATTCTATAAAACAGAGTCACAGAAATAAACTAGCCTATTTAAGATGTACCCTGCCTCTCCAGGGTACATCTGCATAAATCTAGAATAATTCAATTAAGTAAAACTACAAATTTAAAACCCTTTTTTCTTTTAACTTATTTTTTCTGGATCATCTAAATGCATTTCATGCACAAACCCTTGGTAGTCAGGTTTCAGTGGAAGCTACAATAGCAAAGCAAGTTTTGCAACCCTACTGAGTTAAACTATGAGGAAACTATGAAGCCTACATATCATTCGGCCAATATGGGTCCAGACCACGGGAAGCCTCTGCATGACCATTGTTTGCCACTATGGGGGAGCCCTTTAATTCAAATGATCGCAGAGATCATAAATTTGAGGGAAACATATGGGTTCCCCTAACCTGGATTCCTATAGGTTAGACTGTGACACTCATTCAGTTCATTTATAAAACAACTTATACTGACTGTTGTTGGTTTTGTGAAGTGTAACAATGTGGCTGGGTTTTTCTGATTGGGACTCAAACCTTTCTCTGCCATAACAAGAAGGAAAAAAGACAAAGCATTGACCCTTTCAGCTCAATGCACATTGATCTAATAAGCTTCAGGGCTCATTATATAGTATAGAGCGGTTTCTCTCTTCCTAGCAAAATGCAAGTAATGAGGCATTTGAAATATTCTACAACATTAGGATAACTGAAATTTGAGAGTAAATCCTATAAGCTTTGCTTGTGTAATACATTTAAAAGTGTTCCCTTTTCCCCTGAGGCTGGGATTTCCATTTCTCCCATTTTTCACCTACAGAGGTAGATGGCTTTTTGGCCTGAGCTGTGGTGTTTTCATTCTTCCTGCTTTGTATAATGGTGTTTCACTGGCTTTCATTCGTATCAGTCCTCTGATGTTTTACATGTTACATGTTACAGTTAAAACTGGAGTATCCAATAATCATTAATTCAAAGTTGGTAAAAGAACCTATTTGTCATGTCTGTGATGATGTAGATCAAAGGAAAGATTCCAGGCTTTGTGTTCTGCCTGCAGCTAGTGTCACAGCTTTGCTGGCATTTTGTGATTTGGGGTCTTTTTAGCTACGTTCACACTGCAGGTGTAAGCGCATCAAATCCGACTTTTTTGACCCTATGCGACCCATAGCCGATCATGGTATGACAGTTTCAAATCCGACCTAGGTCACTTTCGTATGTGGTCCTGAATCCAATACATATCTGATGTTTTAGAAAGCGACTGCTGTTTGAATGGTTGTGCCGCATTAAATCCGTCTTTTACATCACTGACACAAGACAGACACCAATTCAGCGCCTGAGAAGCGCTCGAGAAGACATCGTGAACGCTTCCTGGCCATCCCGTGTAGATGTTAGTGAAACTGTTGGGAAGACAACGTTGGAGAAACGTGAACATTTTATTTGTACTGTATAATCTACTATCCTTTGAAGCACCGCTCCTCTGTAAAACAGCAATAAGGATAATTATTTGGCCATATGTAAATAACAAAATAACTTTATAACTTAAAGCAAAATTGGGAAACGTAAAGTCCAAAACAAGTCTTTATATTAAGGGCCATCAGTCAAACAATACTGTTTGGTCTAGGTCTAAACAGAGCGCGTTGTGTGTGACGTCTTCTTTTGCACATGCAGGTCGCTTTGAGGGTTCACACTAGAGCGTGTTTGCTGTCACATTTTATTTGTAGTGTGAAAAAAAATCAGATTTGATCAAAAAATCGGAATTGAGCATTAAGACCTGCAGTGTGAGTGTAGCCTTTGTTTCCATATAAGAGGGCAAGAACATTAATGTTTGTTTATTTAGCCTCATCTAGGTTTGTGCAGGAAACAAAAAAAGTGTTAATTTGCACTACAAAATCTACTCATGGCATATGCACAGCTAAAAAAGGAAGAGTTCAGACTATAGCATCACTTAATGCTGATTTAACCTTCTGAGTTAACCTGGGATATTGATCTGGTGACTTAAGTAGCGGAGGGGGTTGTTAGTCAATTTCAGCTGTATAGGTATTAATGTAATTAACAACAGGTGCACTAGATGAATAACAATGAGACAACCCCCAAATCGGGAATGTTTTTTTTTACACCACTTTTAGATTTGGCTAGGGTCAGTGTCCTGCTGATACAGGGTGGGCCATTTATATGGATACACCGTAATAAAATGGGAATGGTTGGTGATATTAAAGTCCTGTTTGTGGCACATTAGTATATGTGAGGGGGGAAACTCCTCAAGATGGGTGGTGACCATGGTGGCCATTTAGAAGTCGGCCATCTTGGATACAACTTTTGTTTTTTCAGTAGGAAGAGGGCCATGTGACACATCAGACTTATTGGTAATGTCACAAGAAAAACAATGGTGTGCTTGGTTTCAACGTAACTTTATTCTTTCATGAGTTATTTACAAGTTTCTCTTTGTTCACAGCCATTGACATGTGGAAGAGGTTAACATGGAGGAGTGGATCAAAATTGTGTTGATATCTGGTGAACGCAGTAACCGGGTCATTGCAGCAGATTTCAATGCAAGACACCCTACGAGACCACCCATCTCCCATGCTATAGTTAGCAAACTGCTTGCTAAGTTTCGTGAAACTGGTTCAGTGTTGGATTTGCCAAAATGTGGACGCAAGAAAACTGTCACTAATGAAGAAACATCAGTGGCTGTCCTAGCTTAATTCAGCAAGAGCCCACAGCGTAGCACTCGCCGCATGTCACTGGAGAGTGGCATTAGTCGAACATCCCTTCGGCAGATATTAGCTACTCACAAATGGCACCCTTACAAACTCCAGCTACTGCAGCATCTCAACGAGGATGATCCAGATCGGCGCACAGAATTTGCAGAATGGGCAAAACAAAAATTGGAACAGGACCCTCAGTTCATGCAGAAGTTTTTGTTCAGTGATGAGGCAAACTTTTATGTGAATGGTGAAGTTAACAAACAAAATCACCGCTATTGGTCTGACACTAGCCCACATTGGATGGATCCTTCCAAGACTGTTGGAACAACAAAGGTGATGGTTTGGTGTGGTATATGGGGTACAACGATAGTGGGTCCATTCTTCATCAATGGAAACCTCAAGGCCACTGGATATTTGAAATTGCTACATGGTGATGTGTTTCCCTCTTTATGCACTGAAGCCGGCGTGTTCCCTGAGTTTTTCCAGCAAGATGGTGCACCACCACATTATGGGTGCCAGGTTTGAGCATTCCTAGATGAACAGTTTCCTGGAAAGTAGATTGGTCGTTGTGGGCCAGTTGAATGGCCCCCAAGGTCTCCCCATCTGACCACCTTAGACTTTTATCTTTGGGGTCATCTGAAGACAATTGTCTATGGTGTGAAGATACGAGATGTGCAGCACCTGAAACTACGGATACTGGATGCCTGTGCTGGCATTTCTCCTGCGGTGTTGCTATCAGTGTCTGAAGAGTGGGAGAAGAGGGTTGCATTGACAATCTAACACAATGGGCAGCACATTGAACACATTTTATAAGTGGTCAGAAACTTGTAAATAACTCATGAAAGAATAAAGTTACGTTGAAACCAAGCACACCATTGTTTTTCTTGTAACATTACTAATAAGTTTGATGTGTCACATGGCCCTCTTCCTATTGAAAAAACAAAAGTTGTATCCAAGATGGCCGACTTCTAAATGGCCACCATGGTCACCACCCATCTTGAGGAATTTTCCCCCTCACATATACTAATGTGCCACAAACAGGACTTTAATATCACCAACCATTCCCATTTTATTACGGTGTATCCATATAAATGGCCCACCCTGTAGAATAAGGTGACACTTTGACACTCCAAACTCTGTCATGTATCTGGATTAAATCCTTACACCCATTGTCCGACCTTACAGTGGTGCAATGGTTCATTGGTTACTACAATGAAATTTGAGCAAAACAGACTAGCCTGCAGCATTTCTTTTTTCTCGCTTTGATTTTTGGGCTGTGTTTGAACTCAATTTTCATTAGGCATCTTCTCATTCCTACACTGTAAAAATAAATTGCAAAATAAAAGTATTTTACTGTTTTATTACATTTACAGTTTTGTACTGTTCTTCTAGAATATCATTAAATTTACATAAATAGACTGTGATTTTACATTTCAAATGTAAATTAACGTAAAATCACTGTAAATGCAATAAAACATAATTTTCTTGTATTTGTCTGTACATATGCAAATTTAGATTGTTAAAATACATTCAGAAATGCATCATAATTTCACAAATATTTGTCTGTTATTTGAAAGATTGTTAAATTCAAATGTAATGCTATGGGAAAATATATAAAATGATTCTTATAAACTTTTTTTTACATCAAATAATAATTATTATTATTGTTGTTTAGGGCAATCATGGCTCAAGAGTTGGCAGTTTGCCTTGTAATCAGAAGGTTGCCGGTTCGAGCCCCGGCTCGGACACTCTCGGTCGTTGTGTCCTTGGGCAAGACAATTCACCTACTGGTGATGGCCAGAGGGGAATTATAAAGTGGAATTGTAACACTTTGAGGGTCTCAAAAAGCGCTACATGAATGCAATCCATTATTATTTAAACCAACTGTTAACTGTATATTTCTGTAAATTTAACTATTATTATTCATATTGCCGCATTCATTGACCTTGTTTATAGGTAATTTCATTGTTTAATCACGTTAAAATGTTCCTAATTTAATGTTTAAAAGCACTTGAAAAAGGCAAAATCCCATGTTAGGGTAACAAACTGTATTGTCATTACTGAAAATAACCGTATTTTCATGAGAAATATTTTTTCTGTTATTTTCTGGTATTATTTTGGCGCCCCAGCTGCCAGAATATTACTGTTTTTTTAGGATTTTTTTTTTTACAGTGTAATATATAACCTAGTCCATAAAAGTGTAAATATTCACCTACAGTTTTTTCAGGGTGTTTCTTTTTTGTTTTAAGCAGTATACAATGATACCAGAATGGCTTGTTTTTATCCTCTAACTGGTGTTTCAAAATTACACCAAAAGCTATGTCTTGTATGTCTGCAATCTATGTATTCATCTACTGCACACTGTAACCAAAGCATTTTATTTTTTGTTTTGTTTATGCCTATCAAAGTTTCTAATAACCACAAAGGTGACACTAGATATCAGTAGAAAAAAATCCAGTATACAACAAATACACTTTGTCTTTGCATGTGCAGATTGGATTGACCGTTTGACAGCTCACTCTCAGTTGTCTTTATTTGTGCACCCTTATTAGCATAAATTTGGACTGCCAACCTTCTGAACATCAGTGGTGAGCATACTGACAGTTAAATCAATTAAATGACAAAAGTCCACAAGTTTTGTTAGATGAAAATAAAGAACCTAAATGTTCAAAAGACATGTTACAGATATTAGTATATCTAGTCTAATATGAAAAGCTGCTGCTGACCTCACTGTTGCATTCAACCAAACATTGTGTTGTTGTGACCAGGTCCACGTAACACCAAATGAAATATCACTGGTGATGAATTCCTGGTTATAGACACTAACGCAGTGATGCTTATACAGCGGTCCCCAAATCAGCCAAATCTTTGCCAAAGGGATAGAAGTCGATCACAAAAACTGCAAAACTAATATACACTCAACAAAAATATAAACGCAACACCTTTGTTACTGCTCCCATTCCCCATGGGATGGACGTAGAGACCTAAAATTCATTCCAGATACACAATATAACCATCCCTCCCAAACAGTGGTCACAAATCAGTCCAAATGTGTGGTAGTGGGCACATCTGCTATATTGAGATAATCCATCCCACCTCACAGGTGTGCCACATCAGGATGCTGATCTGACATCATGAGTAGTGCACAGGTGTACCTCAGACTGCCCACAACAAAAGGCCACCCTGGAATGTGCAGTTTTGTCTCACAGCAAAATGCCACAGATGCCACAAGCAATGAGGGAGCGTGCAATTGGCATGCTGACAGCAGGAATGTCAACCAGATCTGTCGCCCATGCATTGAATGTTCATTTCTCAACCATAAGCCGTCTCCACAGGCGTTTCAGAGAATATGGCACCACATCCATGCCTCATGCAGTGCAACACATCGTCGCATGGAGTCTATCAGATTGTCAATTGTGGCCTGTGGAATGTTGGTCCACTCCACTTCAATGGCTGTGCGAGGTTGTTGGATATTCGTGGGAACTGGTACACGCTGTCGTATACGCCGGTCAAGCACATCCCGAACATGCTCAATGGGTGACATGTCCGGTGAGTATGCTGGCCATGCAAGAACTGGGACATTCTCAGCTGCCATCTGCCCTGAACAATGTGAACCATGATTCATCCGTGAAGCGCACACCTCTCCAACGTGCCAGACGCCATCGAATGTGAGCATTTGCCCACACAAGTCTGTTACGGCGACGAGCTGGAGTCAGGTCAAGACCCCGATGAGGACGACGGGCATGCAGTTGAGCGTCCCTGAGACGGTTTCTGACAGTTTGTGCAGAAATTGTTTGGTTGTGCAAACCAATTGTTCCTGCAGCTGTCTGGGTGGCTGGTCTCAGACGATCTTGGAGGTGAACCTGCTGGATGTGGAGGTCCTGGGCTGGTGTGGTTACACGAGGTCTGCGGTTGTGAGGCCGGTTGGATGTGCTGCCATATTCTCTGAAACGCCTGTGGAGACGGCTTATGGTTGAGAAATGAACATTCAATGCATGGGCGACAGATCTGGTTGACATTCCTGCTGTCAGCATGCCAATTGCACGCTCCCTCATTGCTTGTGGCATCTGTGGCATTTTGCTGTGAGACAAAACTGCACATTCCAGGGTGGCCTTTTGTTGTGGGCAGTCTGAGGTACACCTGTGCACTACTCATGATGTCAGATCAGCATCCTGATGTGGCACACCTGTGAGGTGGGATGGATTATCTCAATATAGCAGATGTGCCCACTACCACACATTTGGACTGATTTGTGACCACTGTTTGGGAGGGATGGTTATATTGTGTATCTGGAATGAATTTTAGGTCTCTACGTCCATCCCATGGGGAATGGGAGCAGTAACAAAGGTGTTGCGTTTATATTTTTGTTGAGTGTATGTACATATATATATATTCGTTACGATCATTTAATATTGCAGAATTGTGGGGTGAGCTCCCTTCATCTGTATTTTAGAAGTGAAAAAAATTGTAAGTTGAGGCTGAGAGCCACACTGGACTGTTTTGACACATTACTTAATGCCTTAGGGTTGCCCGTAGCTATTGAGGCTTTGTTGAAACCCGACACATTTTATCTGTCCACACCTTAACACTGAGGGTTTTGTCTATTTGGAATTTTGATCCAGAAATGTGTGGTTGTACTTGCTGAGCTATAATCTTCTCTTGATAACACTCATACAGTATCATAATATTGCATGTCATCAAATTCCCATGCTATTGATAAATACCATTTTCAGCCCTTTCCTTGTACTTAGCATGCCCAGAGCACAGCTTCTATTACAGTCTGAAAGTATGTATTTTTAATTTTGCAGGCTTGAATTCCATGCTTTTTGCAGGCTTGAATTGCATGAAGGATCATTTGCACATTTATGAGCGTAACACGAGCAAACAAGTTATCACTGAACCCAAACTAATTCCCAGGATAAAACCTTTGCATATATCTTTGGCAATATGCCAATGTCCATGCAAGATCTAGTTGTTTTTTAGAAATGCATAAACCTGCTTTTCTTTTTTCTGTGAGCCGTCAGTGACACCCTTTTAAGAGATAATGAGCAAATTTTTCTGGGTTTAGCATTTTCTTCTCGGCTGAGACAAACCGGAAGTGCAAAATATCAGGGCACTGTCTAATGGTAATGAATTCAAATACCTAATGGTGGTTGGGGAGAACTCTTGATTTGGCAGCATTTGGTTTAAGCATAGTCAGCATGCGGAATGATAAACATAATGAGGGAACAGTGTTATCATGGTACACTGCTACAGTGCTATAAAACTCCTGTATGTGTTATATAGCCATATAGTTTGTAGTATCTGCTGTACTGACTCCCATGAAGTGGTTGTAAAAGTCATTACTGATATAACACTCCTGCTGGCAGCAGACACTGAGCATTGAAGGCACATTGAAGGTCAGATCCAGAATTTATTTTCTATTGACTCCAACAAAAATATGGTTCTCCAAAATATACAACCATCAGAACACACTTCACTTATTTTGCAGACTTGAGAAAATAGTGAGTGCGAACTTATAATTCTGTTTTCTATACATTTGGTACATGCAGATTTCAGAAGTGTGGTTGAAAATTATTGTTTTTCATGGATTTTCTGTTGCTGCACCATTCTTCCAACTGCTTGGGAAAAGATTCAGAATACTCTACTTACACCACAGGAGGCATTACATTTTAATTCGGCACAAACCAAACAAACTGTTGTGAAAACATGACCCCAAACACACAAAACTGAAGTTAAGGATGAGAAGAGAAAGGCAGGGAAAGAAGGGATATGCAAGATAATGCTGTGTTTTGTTCCCTCTTTCCATTTTTTAAAGTGCACATTCACCACTGTTCTTTAATTTTCCTGTGACTATAAGCCATGCAGCATGAGAAACACTCTTCTCCATGTAAGGCTGATCTAATATGACTTTGACAAGACATCAAGTCCAAGCTTTGATCTGTTGGAATTGAATAGGTGGAATATTAAAGATATTAAATATTAAGTATACTGACAAGAAACTGTATATAGATTAAGAAACATTGACAGGTGAAATGAATAACACTGATAATCTTTTCATAGTGTCCACGAAGTTGATCTGTTAGAAGGAGTATAGATTAGATTAGATTAGATAGAACTTTATTAATCCCTTGGGTGGGTTCCTCTGGGAAATTCGATTTCCAAAAAGCACAGCACCGACAGAAGTTTCAGAGTTACAGAATATTATATATATATATATATATATATATATATATATATATATATACACACATGCATATATATACATATACATACATACACATATATATATATATATATATATACATACACACACACACACACACGCACACACATATATATAAATACAGAGACAATATAAATAAAATATACGAAGGGGATAAATAGAATAAATAGGAATAAAAAATAAAATACAAGTGAATGAATTGCACATTTCGAGTATTGAGGTCTATTGCACTGTTGACTATTTACAAAAGTATTGCACAAAAAGGTATTGCACAGTGAGGTGAAGAGGCACTACAGCTTAGTTGTTCCCCCCTCCTTTGTCCTCCTGTTTCCCCTCCCTCTCCCCTCCAGAGAGGAGTTAAACAGTTTGATGGCGTGTGGGACAAAGGAGTTTTTAAGTCTGTTAGTTCTTGTCTTGGGGAGAAGCAACCTGTCACTGAACAGACTCTTCTGGTTGTTAATGGCCGTGTGCAGAGGATGCCTGGCATTGTCCATAATGTCCATCAGTTTCTTTAGTGTCCTTTTCTCTGCCACTGTCACCAGAGTGTCCAGCTTCATGCCGACCACAGAGCTAGCCCTCCTGATCAGTTTTTCCAGCCTGGATGAGTCCTTCTTTGCTGTGCTGCTCCCCCAGCACACCACAGCATAGAAAAGTACTCCAGCAACCACTGACTGGTAAAACATCCTCAGGAGCTTCCTGCAGATGTTAAAAGACCTCAGCCTCCTGAGGAAGTACAGTCGGCTTTGGGCTTTTTTATACAGGTGCTCTGTGTTGCATGACCAGTCCAGTTTATTGTCCACCCACAGCCCGAGGTATATTGGAGAAACATAACAATTTGAGTGAGTTTGATGAGAGCCACATTTTGTTGGCTAGACAACTGGGTCAAAGCATCTCCAAAACTGCAGTGGTATCTATCAAAGTGGTTCAACGGATAGGATCATGAAACATTTCTGGTAAATTGCATATTAGTGGGCAATACTGCAGGTTGAAAAAGATCTTTAACCTCACTGCTTACTGGAGATGTGAATTGAAAACTGTAATTGTAAATACTACTACTGATAATTGTAACTACTGGTTCCCAGTAGTTCATTTCTTTGACATTGTTAGTCTCTCTGCATATTGATTCTGGATATCAGTTCTACTTGCATTTGCTCTGGCACTACACTCAGCTGACTTTAGTTCCTGCGCCAGAGATAGAAAATAGTGGCACAGTCTACAATATGGATAGACATAGACATTTTTATTGCACAAAAAAGGATGAGAGCCAATGTTAAAGTGCAAACTTCATCCAGGAAATGAAAAAACAGAATTATTCAACACAATAATAAAATGAATAACACAACTTCGGCTCTTTGCAAGGACCTGTACTGACAGCATGCTAATGCTAAACTAGCCATGAACCATAGTAACGATAAAGCTGAGTGAATGCCGACCCCAGCCTAGTGGCCAGAGCCTGAACTTCAATAGGTAACAAATGAATGACCAGTCACATAGCCTCTGTTTCTACCTGTTCCTGTTTCTAAAGTAGAATCACTGTGCCGAACACTTTAAAGTCTCTTTGTGCTTGTTTTCATCTTTGCTTTGTGTTGTCAGCTTTGTGTTCACACATAAATACTAAGAGAAAGATCATATGTGTGTCCTTATTAGGATAGTGATTTGTGGTGGTGTGTGGGACTCTATCATATTCATATATTGTTAAATGATGATTGCTAGACAACATGTTTCAGGTCATTTTACAGAGAAATGTGTAAGTAATGTAATGTGCACTATAACAAATTGCTTTGTCCTACAAGTAATTAAGTAATGTACTGCATTATTTTTAAGAAAAAAGTTGTATGCAATACATGTAACACATTACTATTTTTAGTAATAACCCCAATAATGATCACTACAATAAGTGGAAATACCTCCAACTTGCACATTTGACCACACAGCATTTAATTTTCATAAATGTAATCTGTTTAATATGCTGCTTAGCAATGGTGGTGACTCTCAAAGTGGAGCCAGTGAGAACCCAACGAGAATCAATAAGAGAACTAGTAAGGAATCCAATTAATAGGTGATATTGATAATGGAATCTAAATCACTAAATTCCTATCAGTTCCCATCATTGCTGGTTTGCCCTTCTCATCCTGTTTATTCATGCTGGATTGTACAATAATTACACTAAGGTTGGCTATAGTAGCATTTCAAATGTTTTCAGAAGTCTGCATGTGAATTAAAGTTAGCATAAATATTCTTTTGTGGAGAAAGACAAAAAGAACAATTTGGTTAGCATCTACCACTGAGCTCTTGTACTCAAGGTGGAAAACAATTTAATATGCTGCCTTTTCATAGACAGTGTAAAAGTGGGTACAGCTGTGTCACAATTTAAAGAGCTCCACATTATGTTATTAGATGTTAAAAATGCATTAACCAAAATGCATTAAAAATGCATTAACAACGCCAGCACTGCTAGCCACCCATATTCAATAAAATGAACATGTGAATGAAAGTCTGTACTTGTAAGGAATTAAAGAGCTCTCAGTCAACGTGCTTGTAGTGCTGATCACAAGGTAATATATTTACACTATGCATCATGTTCCTTCATTTGGTTTCACTTCAGTGCTACTATTATTACTTTAGCCTGGATCCGGGAACATAACATACAATGGGTCCCATATGAAAAGGTGCCTTTGAACTGAGAAAGCTGGTACTGTGGAAGCCGGTGTTGTGCCTTCTACCAATCAGCAGGAAAACAAACTTAGTTTTTTTCCACTTCACCGGAGCATGAGTAGCCCCCCACCCACAGCCTCTGCCTTTGTGTTTCATCACATTTCTCATGCTCGAAGGTTTGGATCTCTTTCTGCTTCCTTCCCTTGAAGTTGGGTGTACCTCTGAATTAACAACGACCCCTGACAAGACACTAAATCTGACAAAGTTAACTGTCATGGATGTCTATTGCTCTGAGATAAGATGGCAGATTAGAAAACTCAGTGACAGTGATTCCTTTTATGTTACAGTTGCATAATAATTTGCTATGACGGAAGAGTTAGCGTCTATTATAGATTTGGTGACTGTTAGCACAGGAGCAGAGGCTTTGATGTTGGCATATGTCAAAGGTTCAGAGTCATCCTAAAACAACTCTGAGTAGAGGCGCTATGTTTCCTTTATTTTCTTCACACTATCTATTCACATCTGCAATAAATCAAATGTTTGATTTCACTTAAATATTTCTAATTGTCTTGTTTTACCTAGAAGTTTCATAAAAGCAGAAACCACAAAGGTGCTGTATTTCAGAATGAATGAGCTCTTTAAATGCATCTGAAATCAGTACTACAAAATCCAAGGAGTTTGTTTGTTGCTGTCTTTGATTCTCTATGTGACTCCTGCATCTCACACATGACATCAATTCAATTTTTTCAGTTTTATTTGTTGACCAAATCACAATAACAGTCGCCTCAAGGTGCTCTATATTTTAAGGTAGACCATATACATACAGAGAAAAACCTAACAATTATATAGCCCCCTATAAGCAAGCACTTTGGTGACAGTGGGAAGGAAAAACTCCCTTTTAACAGGAACAAACCTCTGGCAGAACCAGGCTCAGGGAGGGGCGGGGCCATCTGCTGCGACCGGTTGGGGTGAGAGAAGGAAGACAGGATAAAAGACATGCTGTGGAAGAGAGCCAGAGATTAATAACAAGTATGATTCAATGCATAGATATGAGGGGCCGTACAAGCCAAAATTCATTCTTTCACTCTCACACACATACATTCTTCTTTCACACACTTATACTTTCACTCTCACATACATATATTTTCACTCTCACATACATATATTCTTCTTTCACATACATATACTTTCACTCTCACATAGTTTTATTTTAATTTTTATATTTAGATCTTTATATTCTCATGTTTACACATATTTGACTGATTTAATAGTCGACGCGTCATTTGAAGCTTTGTAAGATCACTTTTCCTTCATTTTTGCGTTTACCTGTGGACGGGATTATTTTTTAAAACGGAAACGGAAAATCTCCGTTTTCAAAAATACCTGTGTAAGTGTGGACGTAGCCGAAATCTTTTATAATAATAAATAGGTTTGAACGTCATGGGAGTGCGCATTGTGCTGCCTGCAGTTACTCTTCCGGCCACATGGTTCGCTTTTGGTAGCACCCTCAGTAAACTATGTAGTGCTTTTAAAGACACCTCAAAACGATACTTTCTACTAGAAAATGGCATATAATAATAAACACAGAATACCATATTTTTAGATTATAAAAAGAAAACAGTAAGAAAGAAGTTAGCTATAGGACATCATCTTTCATTGAGCACAATGGCTAGCTGCTAATAAGCTAGCACACGCGCCGACTTAAAAGTTGGCAGCTACACAATTTCTCCTCTAAAACAAGGCACTTTTGAAAAGACCTGGCTATATTGTCAAAAAAAAATAGTATTCAAGCAGAGAAGAGAATGGTAGCACCACCAAAAGTTCAAAAAACAACTGTTACAAGCTTCTATGATAAATAGCATTATAGATTTAGCTGATAAAGAAATACACAATTGGATATATGGAAAAATAATATGTTACCTTACCTGAAGGTGTAGTTTTATCCAAAAAGTACAGAGAGGCCAAGAGCAGCTGCATTCATTTAGGTGATCCTGAAAGAGCGCAAAATTTTCAAAGAAGGCGGACCGTTGTGTAACTCAGTAACTTTGTGTTCTTGTGACAAAGACTGCTTTGAGAGAAAATAATTTAGGTTCACCACACGAATAATAATTGCAGTAACGCTGGAGTGCTACATTTGCGTTGAATGAGATTAAAAATAATGTTTAAGCTTAAAGAGGGGCTTGAATTGATTTCTTTGAGTTTACAAATACTTAAGTGCAAAAATGTACTCCTCCTACCCCCAGTGCCCCAACAAACTCATTCATTTTGTGTTCAGAATCAGCCTCTGCTGGTTTTGAATAATTTTAGGTTTACACAAAGAAAATCAAATTAATTTGGTATTTTTTAATTGCATTTGTGAACAACTAACATAATTTGCATGTGTTCTTTGAAAGGAGGACCTGAATCTGTTTTTTGAGTGTGGAAAGGACTGCGGACTATAACGGACTATAAACGACCAGCTTCTTCAATGATGAATGCAGATGCTTCACTGGCTGATGAGCTGAACACGTTTTATGCTCGCTTCGACGCCGCAGTAATTAAAACAACAAACGGCTGCGCGCGCTCGGAGTGCACCAGTGAAGAAAATGCATTCGTCATCACAGAGCATGCCGTGAGGAACACCTTCAGGAGGGTGAACACCAGGAAGGCAGCAGGACCAGATGCAATCCCTGGCCGGGTCCTTAGAGCCTGCGCTGATCAACTAGCACCGGTGTTCACGGAGATCTTCAACCTCTCCCTGGCCCAAGCTGTGGTTCCCACATGCTTCAAACAGTCCATTATTGTCCCTGTTCCAAAGAAACAACAGCCCGCTTGCCACAATGACTACCGTCCAGTAGCACTGACTTCAATTGTGATGAAGTGTTTTGAAAGACTGATGAGAGATCACATCACTTCTTCACTTCCTGCCACCATCGACTCACTTCAGTTTGCTTACCGGACTAATCGTTCCACAGACGATGCCATATCTCACCTGCTCCACACACCCCTGAGTCACCTGGACACTGGCAGAGGGAATTATGTTAGGATGCTGTTCGTGGACTACAGTTCAGCATTCAACACAATAATTCCCTCTAAGCTTTTCACCAAGTTGACGGATCTAGGACTCAGCTCATCACTGTGTCAGTGGCTCCTCAACTTCCTCACAGACAGACCCCAATCAGTGAGGGTGGGAAAACAAGTCTCCCCCTCCATCTCACTCAGCACTGGAGTGCCTCAGGGCTGTGTATTAAGCCCCCTGCTGTACTCACTGTACACTTATGACTGTGTAGCCACATCCGACACCACCTCCATTGTCAAGTTTGCTGACGACACTGTTGTTGTGGGCCTGATCTCCGACAACATCGAGATGGCCTACCTGGAGGAGATTAGGAACCTGGAGACCTGGTGCCAGGAGAATAACCTCCTCCTAAACATCAGCAAGACTAAGGAGCTGATCGTGGACTTCATTACAAAGCAGGCGAGGAATTACAAACCCCTCATCATCAGTGGCACGCCAGTGGAGAGAGTGGACAGTTTCCGATACCTGGGTGTCCACATCACTCAGGACCTGTCATGGTCCTGTCACATCAACACCCTGGTTAAGAAAGCCCGTCAGCGTCTCTTCTTCCTCAGAAGACTTAGAGACTTCCATCTGCCACTGAAGGTGCTCAAGAACTTCTACTCCTGCACCATCGAGAGCGTCCTGACGTCAAACATCTGCACCTGGTTTGGGAACAGCACCAAGCAGGACAGACGAGATCTGCAAAGGGTGGTGCGCTCGGCAGAACGCATCATTCAATCAGAGCTCCCTGACCTGCTGTCCATCTACACCAAGCGGTGCAAGTCCAAAGCTAGGAAGATTATGATGGACCTCTCCCATCCCAACAATGGACTCTTCTCACTGTTGAGGTCTGGGAAGCGCTTCCGCTCCCTTAAGGCCAAAACAGAGAGAATGAGGAGGAGCTTCTTCCCCCAGGCTATTCGGGGCCTGAACCAGGTGTAGGACTGGACTCTCCCAAACACGTCACTATAAGACTGGACTCTCACACACGTCACCACACGCACCACCACACATTTCCTATAATCCTATAATTCCTATAATTTATAATCCTTATCTTTATAATCTCTTCTGCTATTTGCACATTCTTTACTGTACATTCCTAAGTTAATTTGTAAATTTTTGTAGTAAACTGTAAATTGTAAATATTGTAAAACTTTTCTTCTGTCATTTAATGGTCGGGCATTGTACAGCTACAAGCATTTCACCCCCATGTCATACTGTGTATGGTTGTGTGTGTGTGTGACAAATAAAATTTTAATTTGAATTTGAATTTGAATTTGAGAGTGAGCTGTTTTGGTGGAGGCACATTCTTGGAGTATGTCTTGTTAGTTTCTGTTTTTAAATCAGGACTTGAAGTAGTTTAAATGATAATTGTGCTATCTCTGCTGAAGTAAATTGGGAGCAAAGGCTCCCAATCCTTCCTAATCCCCTTAGTAGGAGTGGGAAGATGAGCATGGATGTTGTTGCTTAGCTTATTTTAGGTACCTACTTTCCAAACATCTAGAAATATCCATCTACACATTTTGCTATTGCATTTTCTGACACTGGCATTTGTCATAAATGTATGATTTATCTTCTCAAACACATCATTGCAAGTCATTCTAGCCATGCATACTATATCATTATGTACTTCTTCTTGTGCCATTAGGATAACACATTGTAGCATTTCTGTTCCTTTCCATGTGAATGAAACCCATTTACCAGTAGAATGAAGGTTAAAATTAGAAAAAAATATTGCAGAGAAAATCATTCTCAGCACTTTTGCCTAGATGTTCAACAAATATTAAAGGAAAGCATTAGTTTCCTCCTTTGATCGCTTCTGGATTTCATTTTCTAATTAACTACTTACTATAAAACCTTGGTTGTGCTGATATGAAGGATGATGCATCCCCAGCCACAAGCCACAACTTAGCAAGCCCGGTGGCAGGGGAGGTATGTTTTTTTTCAATCACCTGCCTACTGGCATTATCAAGCTGGAGACCCTTCACTTACTCTGCAAACAGATGCTACTTCATTAAATTCTGTGGTCACTATAACAATGGTTCCAAACCGCACCACCCACCACAACCATCCCATTCCATTTAAAACTTCTTAAAAGTCCAGCATGTTACATTTTCCTCTCATTGAATCATACATTCATTCCATGGCATTAGTTTAACTGCTGTAAGCAAAAGATAGAGAAGTCTCTTAATTGCAGTTTAATGCAAGGCAACAGTACAGCATCCGCATCACTGCAGCCGCAGTCCAACTCCGTCTGCCCATCTCCCACTCCCCTCACTAGTGAACAAGACCCCGTAATATTTAAATTCCTACACTTGGGGCGATAACTGGCCCCTGAGTTGGAATGGGCACTTCACCCTTTTCTGGATGTGGACCATGGTCTAAGACTTTGAGGTGCTGATTCTCATTTACATCGGGTCTCACTTAGCTCTGAACCGCTCCAGTGCGAACTGGAGGCCACCTCCTGATGAAGCCAACAGAACTGCATCATCTTCAAAAGCAGAGATGAGAAGCTGAGAAGAAATTCTGTCCATAAAAATGAACAAAATCTGTCACAAACGAGTTCCAAAAAATCAGAAGTAGTGATGCCATCTTGATGGTGTAAATTATCTGTGAAGCCTGTTGGGAAAACAGGACCCAAATGCAGGACTTCCAGAACAAAGACAATGAGTATATTTTGAGTGTAAAACAATACAGTGCAAAACAGTTTCAATATCAGCAGTGACTTTCCAGTGCAGTGAATTCTTTTCTAAAAGCTGTTGCCACAGCTCCCACAGCAACATTTACGAAAACACACTTGGCTCCCTCGACACGCTACACAGTTTCCTGAATATGAACAAAACACAGCTGTTAATGTCATGAGAGAAGGGGATTGGACCCAAAATGCAGACTCAATAGGCAGAACAACTAAAACACTGCTTTATTGCTGGATGTCCTAATACAAAAACAAAACTGGGAAAACATCGGAACTAAACTAATGAACATAACAACGCAGGACAGAGGCCGACGCTGAATATACACAAGGGCAGATGAGGAAACAAACCACAGGAGGAAACAGACTGACCATAAACTAACAAGACAGCTGAACATGAAACATGGTAAATGGCCTGCATTTGTATAGCGCTTTTCTAGTCCTTAAGGACCCCAAAGCGCTTCACACTACATTCAGTCATTCACCCATTCACACTCACATTCACACACTGGCGATGGCAAGCTACATTGTAGCCACAGCTGCCCTGGGGCGCACTGACAGAGGCGAGGCTGCCGGACACTGGCGCCACCGGGCCCTCTGACCACCACCAGTAGGCAAACATGGGGTTAGTATCTTGCCCAAGGATATTTGGCATGCAGCCAGGAGGCAGCCTGGGATCGAACCACCGACCTTCTGATTAGCGGCTGACCTGCTCTGTCACCTGAGCTACAGCCACCCACTAAACATAGGACAAGAGACTGTCAAACTGAAACAGGAAATAGTGGCACACAGACAGACGAAACCCAGGAAACAGAGGGAGAAGAAATGGGGCCCATGACTGGAGAAACAGGCAACTAGACAAACATCAAGACAAGACTGACCTAACTAGGAGAATACTGAGGGAAAGACACAGAGATTTGATAAAAAGACATGAACTGGACCAACACCCAATACAACCTAAACTAGAAATACTAAATAAACTCCAGTGTGTAAGCAAAATAAACTAGAAAATATAAAATACACTGAGAACATAATGAATAAACTAGACTCAAGCATCTTAAGCATCTCCGCAAAGTGTGGTTGCATTGACCTCTGCTCCTTGGAAATGTGTTGTAATATTTTTTTGCGTCCATCCAGTCAGTCTTCCTGTATCGTTAGCATTCGCTTGACAGGGCTCAAATCCACTGGGTCCTGTTTGGTAATAAATATATAATCTTAAATGCTTTTATGCTGATTATATTGGTTTATATAAGAGAGGCCCAGACTTCAGTGTAAAACTAGGTTGCAGGCTGACAGGAAATTACATGCTTTTGCAGAGCGTGCTTTTGCAGCTAGAAAGTGAAACCAACTAGGCTGTTTGATCGAAACTTAAAGTTTGGTGTGATGTAGAGAGCGAGTATATAAATACCTAGGCTTCCGTTTGTGCTTCAGACCTGGGGTTGTGTGTTTTGTGTTCAGGTCTCCATATCCGGATATGTAAAATAAAGATCATTTTTAAAGTAAAAGGACCACTTTGAGCCCTGTGTCTTTCTTGGCCGTAAAGAATACTAAAGAACCGGAATTTAATAGTCCATTCTGGCTGGATCATTCGGTCAAATCTGTCAGGAAAATAGGACCCAATGCAGGACTCCCAGAATGAAGACAGTGAATTTATTTAGAGTATAACGTAATCTTTTCAGCAGTGACTTCCCAGCTTCCAGTACAGTGACTCCTCTTCCAAAAGCTTCTTTCTCCACAGCTTCCACAGCAATATTTACAATAACACACATGGCTCCCTCCACATGGTTCTCCTTACTTGCCAAAACACAGTTGCACGAGCTGACTGTTGCCACACAACGATCCAGTGTTGACTGAAGCACAGCCACTCTGTTAAGTAGGTCTCTAGTGATGAGCTACAAACATGTGATCATTGTCAGGTGTGGCTGGCTTCAGAGTGGAAAACTGTCAAGGCCCCATGTTCATATGAAGGCGAGAACATGTGCACACACACACGCACATAAACGTACAAAGAGGGAAAGCAGGGACAATGAGCAACAACAAACAAAAATAGAAGCATCAGGTGAGGACATGAGGACTAAAACATTACCACACCTGCAAAATAATGGCTAATAAAATGGATCACTTTATAGTCCAGTGAAATAAGCCCTATAATAGTTATTTCTAACATATTTTTCTTGGAGTGTTCAATAGTAGCTTTGCATGATTAAAAAACGTTTTTTCTTATATTCCTCCTTGGTGCAACACCTCGCTCCTTCTGTCATTCTATTAGCGCATTCCTGAATAATTTTAGAGTTAGGGGACAATCGCTTTTTCACACAGGGCCAATTATGTTTCAATTTCTTTCTCCTTAATCATAAACACCTTCATCTAGAAACGTTTGTGTTTACTTATGTTATCTTTGTCTAATATTTAAATTTGCTTAATAATCACATTTAAGTGTGACAAAAATATAGGAAATCAGGAAAGGGGCAAACACTTTTTCACAACACAGTAACATTAATACTATAAATGTGGCCAGGTTTGTACTCTAAGGAGCTTGGAAAGAAAAGCGTCTGGACGTCTTTAAGTTGCTTGAAGACGTTTCAACTCTCATCCAAGAAACTTCTTCCGTTCTAGGGCAGAATGGAAGAAGTTTCTTGGATGAGAGTTGAAACGTCTTCAAGCAACTTAAAGAAGTCCAGACGCTTTTCTTTCCAAGCTCCTTAGACTACAATGACCTGGATCACTGAGAACCTTCACAGACCAGGTTTGTACTGTTGTATTTTTGTTTTCTTGATATGAAATTATTTATGATCAATTAAGGCACATGCCCATTCTCATCTGTCCTTTTCTTCTATGAATGTCAACCCAGCATTTTGGGCTAATGTGGTTTTAAAGTTCAAGTCAATATGAGAGAGTTAAATTACAGTGAAGGACAGTAACGTCTAACCCTTGACTTGAGGTTATCCTCTTACAGAGCACACTCAATCAATGAGCCTGCCACACACACAAATCAAATTTCCTTGGTGAAAGTTAAAATCCTGTCGTACTTAAAATTAGTCTGATGCTTGTCTAATAAGCAATGTGGCATAGATACATGATGAAGAAAATCAATCATGTATAACATCACACCGAGCCAGAGAATTGAGAGATTTGTCAGCTAATTTCATGCTAATTGAGTCCCCATCCCTGGGGTTATTTTTAACCTCATCATGGGTCTGACCACATGCAATAGCAAGTACTTCGCTTATTTGTCATTAATTAGAGTAAAAACATCAATCACGATTCTTCTTTCTACCCTCAGTACCTGCCAGGATCACTAACATATCAAAGGACGTCACGGTGAATGAAGGCAGCAACGTCAATCTTATGTGCCTGGCAGTTGGTCGACCTGATGCAAACATAATTTGGAAGCATCATTCACCAAGGGGTAAGCCATGGTTTATTTTTATTTCATTGTTCAGCTGATTACTGTGTGTAAATCCTGTGATAGAGTACCCCGTAGCAGAACCTTTTGGATTCCAGTTGAGTTGTAAACTCATGGTGGCATAAAAAATTATTTTGTTATTATTTTGAATCATGAATTTGTTACTACACTTTTCTTTTGTCCAAAACTAGAAAATTTATATTGATCTCTATTAACATTCAAGTTGTCAAAGTTCATTTAAAAGTTTCTCAAAACAAATATGTGAAGCAACTCATTACCTCAGTGTAAAGGTGTCTAAACCAACTCCCCACACACTCAGATACACTTGAGATTCCCACACAACACTCCCAATTCTTGTTTCACATGAATTTTCTTCTATATGTAGAACAGCTATTTATCTCTAGATGGAAATTAATCTGTAGCTGTTTTTATTAACGTACACTTTCCACAACAGGGTTTAAGATTAATTATAGGCCGCAACCCTTTCTTCTTTTCAAAGTGGTGGATTTAAGGAGATGAAACTGCACAGTCTGTGGCCTGACAAGAATGAACTCCAATCAAAGTATTACTTGGCTAGAGGCCACAGCTCATTTTTTGATTGTTTGGCTTGTTTGGATTGTTGGCTCCTCACAGCAAAATACCACCTAAGATGCTCTGTGTGCCACTACGTATGTGTATCTTTGTGTGTTTTATTTTCTAATTGCGCTTCCAACTGTGCTTTCAGCAGTGTATGTTATGTGCTGCTTCTCTATAGGATCAGATATTAAGCCTCCAACATAACATGAATGCTTACAGCCAAGCTGTTGCTCTTTCTTTTACAGTTGTCTAGAGCCAGCAAAACCTGGTTTCCACACCGTAGGAACCCTTCACTACCTCAGTCATTCAGTGTTTCTGCCTCCCTGCATTTACTGGTTTCCTTAGTGTTTAAAAATGCTATAAAATAAGTCTTAAGTCATATTCAGTTCAATCCAGTTTAATTTGTATAACACCAAATCACAACTACAGTTGCCCTAAGGCAATTAAATTAAATCAGTTAATCCCTATTAGAATAACTACAGTGTGGACTGGTGTGATTAACACAGACTGCATATTCAATTCAGTTTTAAGTTTTAAGAAATACAAATTATGTTGCATTTCAAAACATACCTTTTATTTTATCAAGAGGAAATTAAAGGAAATAGTAAGTAAAATGTAAATATAAAAAGTCACTCTGTTATGTGATTTGAAACTCCCCCCATATCAGAAAGAAACTCTTTACAACCCACTGTGAGCTGGTGCACAGTTGCAAGAATAGTGGTAAATAGAATTAGAAGTAATAAACTGGCATCAACAGCCAGTCAACCTGGTATATTGCCTTTATGCTTGTGCGTGTATGTGCTCTAGTCAGTGGGGAAAGTAATGGATTATCTTACTTGGCGTTTCTCTGACTAGCACTAAAGAAAAGAAATACTATGTGGGGAGATCTTTGGGCAGCCAAAGAAATTGTTGCTGGCACTCAGAATCGTAAATGTTTTTCCTGCAGAGTAGCATTTCAGACTCGCTTATTACCATTTGCTTTTCATGTTTGTCACTAGTGATAATGAACCATTCCCTCAAAGGATAGTGTTGGTGCTTGTTTGCTCACTTCATTGCCAAACCGTGTTTTTCAAGATTTAAGCTGCTTGAATGTCTCAAATGTCTTAAATCTGCAATGTTGTCTTGCACTTTATATTACTTATATAACTGGCATAAAATGTTCACTCTCAAATAGTGTCAGCAACATAAACGATTGTAACTTTGCATAGAAGGTGCTGCACCTTCACTGTGAATAAGAAAAGAATCTTTGGCAAATGTTACTTATTTTGAACTTAAAATTTCACAAGAAACTGTTTCAAGTGAATTACTGTAAAATTACCGTGTATGTGGAGTACATGAAACACTACATGTACTAAGTCTAATTTATACCACTGACACCTATTCTGAACAACTGTTACACATTTAACACTGTGCATGAAACTGAATTTAAAATTAAAATTCTTGAAGTTACAGTTTTAGAGTAAATGTAGTGCTATCTTGTCCAAATACATAAAATGGCATTGTTGTTAATACTCCTACATTGATTTATGTAAGCTAACTAGTGACAGAACATACATACATACATAACAATAGAGACAGAAACAAACAAAAAAAAGCAGGTCTAAAGGGTGAATTTTGTATTTTTTTCCTGGCTGTAGCAATGAGTTTTATCTTTAAAAAGACAAGGGAAGAATAGCCAATTTGATGCTTTTGATGCCTCTGCCCTTAACCCTTGGATGCACAACCTACCAATACCTACACTCTTCCACGGGTGTGGAAGAGTGCAGAGGACTCCCAAAAAACACACCGAATGGTACATACCAGTTCACTTCCTGCAAGAATGGTTAATCAAATGAAGGCCATGAGCTTATGTTAGATTACATTTTTCCACTCTTTTCCCCTGTCTCTGGCTACTCTTCGTGCCTCCATGTTTGTGCATGTCAGCACCTCCTCTATTATATTATCAGACATGAACATCTTCCATGCATCTATTGGGGAGACAGTACTAAACCCAGGTGCAAGCCCTGGCCAACTATTCAGAATATTGAGCAGGAAGAGGGGCTCATTCTGTTAGACACAATATCCATTTCCTCTTCAGAGGACTTCTCTGTGTCTCACTGGCCTTATTCAGTGGTGTAGTCTGGGTCCTCTATATCTAAGATGTCAGATTCTGAGTCAATGCCTCTGATGGGCTCTTCATCCCCTCCATCCTGGATCATTTGTAGGGCAAGGTCCACAGGGATCCTAGCTGGCCTCATAGTAGCTATGTTACTTTAGATATTAAAAATAAACATCAGAAAGGACAATGTTTGAAATGCACAGAAAAGTATAAATCGTTTGTTACTGTCTAAAAATAAATTCCTGATCCATCAGAAGTGTAAGTGGGACACTCAGAGTTGCTAAGAATTAAAGGTTCATAGAAAATTCCATAGGAACTGCTTGGGGTCATTTTTGATCCCACTTGTGGAAGAGTGGGGTAGTGATACAAAAACTGCATTTTTTAAATTATTGAAAAAATAAATAAAATCGCAAATAGCCTCATGTTACAAACATATTTTATGAGGAATACCTTCAACATGAATATATTACAACTTTTCATTTTTAAGATTTTGAAGAAAAACAACCCATGGGGTCATTTTTGACCCCACGTGTGCATCTAAGGGTTAAGCTCTGAAAGCAGTTCCAGCATAAAGTCGCGAAAGTCAAGCCTTCCCTCCATTAAGAGACAAGAGGCTGTAGTAGAGCTGGCTGCCACACAAGCTGCACTAAAGGTCCTGCAGGAGATAGAATGTGAACAACAAGAACTTGAAAGCCTTGAAGAAGAAGATAGAAAGAGGATTGCATTACAAGAGGAAGAAAATGTGGCAAGAAAGAAAGCACTGGAAGAGAAGTGCTTACAGACTGTTAAGAAGTTAAGTGCGGCAAAGGCACGGCTCCAAGTTTATGAACAAGATGCAAGCTCAGATGAGGAAATAACAGAGTTACTTCATAACCATGCAGCTCAGCAACATAGATCTCCAGGAGCTGTAAGGAGTCCACGTGAGCATCCCGTGATACACCAAACAGATAGTGTCAGTTCCCAGCGTGTACCAGTTCCCACGAATATCCAACAACCTCGCACAGCCATTGAAGTGGAGTGGACCAACATTCCACAGGCCACAATTGACAATCTGATAGACTCCATGCGACGATGTGTTGCACTGCATAAGGCAAATGGTGGTCACACCAGATACTGACCGGTTCTGGGTCCCCAGACCCCCAATAGCGCAAAAAACTGCACATTCCAGGGTGGCCTTTTGTTGTGGGCAGTCTGAGGTACACCTGTGCACTACTCATGATGTCAGATCAGCATCCTGATGTGGCACACCTGTGAGGTGGGATGGATTATCTCAATATAGCAGATGTGCCCACTACCACACATTTGGACTGATTTGTGACCACTGTTTGGGAGGGATGGTTATATTGTGTATCTGGAATGAATTTTAGGTCTCTACGTCCATCCCATGGGGAATGGGAGCAGTAACAAAGGTGTTGCGTTTATATTTTTGTTGAGTGTAATTCCTATTAAGAACAGATGCAGCTTACGACTCAACATGGGATATCCTGGAAGAAAGATTTGGAAGCTCATTTGTGATAGCTAAAGCTTTCCAGGATAAGCTTGCAGCATGGCCCACAATCGGACCCAAAGACAGTGTTGAGCTGAGGGATTTTTCAGACTTCCTTAGAGGCTGCCAGGCTGCAATGTCCCAGATTAAGAGTCTGGAAGTATTGAACGACTGTGATGAAAGTCAAAAACTTCTAACAAAACTGCCAGAATGGCTGGTGGCCAGTTGGAATAGGAAGGTGATTGAGATAGAAGAAACTTGTAGTGTGTTTCCTACTTTCAGTCAGTTTGTAGAATTCATCACAAAGGAAGCAAAAATAGCTTGCAATCCAGTAACTTCTCTTCATGCCTTGAAGTCCAGTGATGGTGAAAAAATAAAGACAACAAAGGCACGAAACGTTGGTGCAAAGGTGCTTGTGAGCAACTCTGAAGAGAATGCAGAACCCAAGAGATGCACCTTCTGGGAAAAATGCAATCATGGTATTCAGACATGCTGGAAATTCAAGGAAAAACGAGTTGAAGAACGCGTTAAATTTGTCCAGACAAAGAAGTTGTGCTTTGGATGTTTACAACCAGGACATCATTCAAGGACCTGCAAAAGAAGGAGTCTTTGTGAAACATGTAAGGAAAGACACCCAACATGTTTACATGAAGATTGCGAAAGGGCAACCAGAAGAGAGAAAAGCAGTGATGAGCATGGGGAGAGTGTAAAAAACTCAAAATATGCTAAGTCAAAGGAAAGAACAGAGAGCAAACACACCCCTGAACCATCAAATGAAGCTACATCAAACAGAGTAGTGCAAGGCATGGACAGCATGTACTCCTCTACAGTTGTCCCAGTTTGGTTATCTACATCAACTAACCCAGAGAATGAAATTCTCGTATATATGCACTACTTGATAACCAAAGCGATACCACATTTGTCATGCAAGATAAGGGAGAAGCTCTGGTAACTAAAGGGGAGTCTGTGCAGTTAAAACTCTCCACACTTTCATCCAGAAATACAATCATCCCAAGTCAGAGTTTAGTTGGACTCCAGTTGAGAGGTTTCTATTCATCAAAGAAGATTTCTCTCCCTGTAACCTATTCAAGAGAGTTCATACCTGTCACGGTCCTGGGTCGGTTTGACCCAGCATTTTGAGTTTCTTATGTTTTGGTTTATTTTTGCATTGTTGATTAGTTCTTATTCTCTGGTGATACTGTTTTGATTATAATTATATTCTGATTCTTTAGTTATCTGATGATGATGTTGATGACGATGATGATTATTTCTGGTTTAGGTTTTGTTATCTTGCCCTCATGTTTGGTTTAGGTTGCCTGTGCTTAGTCTTCTCTGCCCGTATGTCCCTCTGTCTGTCCATGATGTCATTATGCCTGTTTACGAGTCTGTGTCTCTGTCTGGCGTGTGCTTCCTGTTTTATTTTGTAGGTCTGTGTCCTTTGTCAGTGCGTTCAGCTTTGTGCTCTCCCTGTCTCGTCAGTGTAATCAGCGTCAGCCATGTCTCCCAGCTGTTTCCTCTTCACTCCGTTCACCTCTTGTATTTAGTGTCTGTGTCTTCCCCTACTCGGTGTCGCGTCGTTAACATCTGTTCACCCTCTGTGTGTTCCGTTTGCCAGCCAGCCTACCTGCCTAGTTATTCTGTTCTTCCAGTTTAGTTAGTGTTTTTCTGTTCTGCTTCTTACCAGCAATAAAGCTGTGTGTTTTTGAGTTACTTCCACCTCAGTGAGTCCTGCATTTTGGGTCCTCTCTTCCTGCCTGCCTACACATAGACATGACAATACCTGCCAATCTAAGTCACATTCCTACACCAAAAATGGCAAGAGCTTGGCCACACCTAGAGCATCTTGCTGCGGAGATTGCTCCATTGATTGAGTGTGATGTAGGGCTTCTCATAGCATATAACTGCCCACAGGCTTTGCTAACCCGAGAGGTTGTCCCAGGTAAAGACAACGAGCCATTTGCTCAAAAGACATATTTAGTATGGAGCATAGTCGGTTGTGTTAGCCCATGTGTCAACAATGGTGATTCCATAGGAAGCAGCCACAAGATTGTCATGAAGTCGGTGAAACCTCATCTCCAGACATCTAAGAAGCTCACAAATGAAGTGAAATACATATGTTGAACCCAAGTTAAGGAGTTAATTTCGCCACCAGATGTGCTGAGGATGCTTGAGTATCACTTCAGTGAGAGAAGAGTGGAGGATCCTAATTTATCTCAGGAAGATTTGCGTTTTCTAACCATAATGGAAGAAGGAATCAAAATTAAAGCAGACGGTCACTGTGAAATGCCGCTTCCCTTCAAGAAAGATCGACCAAATCTCCCAGACAAGGCATGTGCAGTTCATAGGCGCCGATGCTTGAAAGAAAGATTCGAAAAAGACAAACAATACCAAAAGGACTACACAAGCTTTATGAGTGAAATCATAACAAATGGGGACGCAGAAAAGGTCCCAAGAGGAGAAATTAACAACAGTCCTGTGTGGTACATTCCTCATCATGGCGTGTATCATCCACACAAGCCAGGAAAAATATGGGTTGTGTTCAACTTCTCAGCAAGATTTGAAGGCGTGTCATTAAATGACTACCTTCTCACTAGACCAGAATTAACGAACAGCCTGATAGGTGTTCTCTGCCGCTTTCGCAAGGGACAAGTCGCTATAATGTGCGATATTGAGTGTATGTTCCATCAGTTTCACATCAAAGCAGAGGACCAGGACTACTTGAGATTTCTCTGGTGGGACAATGGAAACTTCCAGGCTCAACCATCTGTCTATCGCATGCGAGTGCACCTATTTGGAGCTGCCTCCTCCCCTGGTTGTGCAAACTTTGGGTTGAAACATATTGCCGCCCAAGGACATGGTCACTACAGTGAAATAACCATTCAGTTCATTGAACAAAACTTTTATGTGAACGATGGGCTCACAAGTGTCGCAACCAAAGATGAAGCCATCAAGTTGGTATAGGAAGCAAGGCAACTCTGCAGTGCTGGCAAACTGCAAATTCACAAATTCATTTCCAACAATCATGAGGTACTTGCATCCATTCCAGAGAGTGAATGTGCAGATTGAGTACAAAATAGTGACTTGGTTCTTGGTGAGTCCCAAATTGAGAGAGCTCTGGGAATCAAATGGTGCATTGTTTCAGACCAGTTCCATTTCAGAGTGATTGTGACTGGGCGTCCACTTTCTAGAAGAGGAGTCTTATCAACTGTGGCATCCATCTATGACCCTCTTGGCTTTGTGGCACCATTTATTCTGGTTGGAAAGCAAATACTCCAACAGATGTATCAAGACAAGGTTGGATGGGATGAGCCACTGTCAGAAGAGCTCAAACCACGGTTGCAGTTTTGGCTGTTAGATTTAAAGAACCTGGCTGGCATCAAAATTCAGCGCTGTTATCTCCCAGAAGGTTTTGAGAAAGTTGAAAGATATGAGCTGCATTTCTCAGATGCGAGTGTTAAAGGGTACGGTGAATGTTCTTACTTGAGAGCAATCAGTGTTTCAAACCAAGTCCACTGTTCTCTAGTTATTGGCAAAGCCAGGGTGACTCCTACAAAGGTCACCACAGTACCCTGGCTTGAGCTATCAGCAGCAGTGCGAACGAGTCACCTGCTTAAAAGGGAGTTGGAAGTTCAAGCCCAAGAATTCTTCTGGACGGATTCGAAGGTTGTTTTTGGATACATCAACAACGATGCTAGAAGGTTTCACATATTTTTGGCAGATCGCATTCAGCGTATCCAAGATGGTTCCGATCCAGACCAATGGAGATATGTGACTTCTGAGAACAATACTGCTGACCATGCATCAAGGGGTCTGACAGAAAAGGGACTAATTACTTCCAACTGGGTCCAGATTTTCTCTGGCAGGATAAACATCCTACTGATGAGATTAAGGTGGGAGAGTTGGGAGCTGAAGATCCAAAACTTCGTAAGACTTTTGTCCATAAGACACTGACCACAGAAGGTTCGTTGCTCAATCATTTCTCAAAGTTCTCAAACTGGATAAGGCTAGTTAAAGCCATTGCACGACTGATGCGATGTGTCAAAGAGGTCAAGGGTCTGATGTGCAGAACCAACAAAGTCACCAGTCTTGAGGAGAGGAAAGAAGCAGAGCTTTTCAACATAGCTACTGTTTAAAACAAACTGTTTTCCGAAGAAATCAAAGATCTGAAATCGAAGAAAGAGACAATAACAAGAGACTGTGCAAATAGGCAGCACAAACTGAATCCCTTCATGGATGAAAATGGTGTGCTAAGAGTGGGAGGTCAGCTGGAGCATGCAGATTTACACCCACACATCAAACATCCAGCGATCTTGCCGAGCAAAAACCACATATCAAAGTTGCTGATTGAACACTTCCATCAAAAGGTTCATTACCAGGGACGTGGGATGACTATGAATGAGCTGCAATCAAATGGCATTTGGCTATTACGATGTAGTCACGCAGTGTCTTCCTACATCTACAAGTGTATCAAATGTAGGAAATTCAGAAGGAATGCTGAAGTACAAAGAATGGCAGATTTACCGCGTGAAAGAGTTGAAACATCGCCTCCCTTTGCCTAGTGTGGAATGGACTGCTTTGGCCCGTTTTACGTTAAGGAGGGAAGAAAGGAACTTAAACGCTAAAGTCTGCTATTCACATGTCTATGCTCTCGTGCTGTGCATATAGAGTTACTTGACGACATGACCAGTGATGCCTTCATTAATGTTCTTCGACTCTTTATCGCCATACATGGAAGTGTTCAACCAACCAACTTTGCTGGAGCAAGACGAGAGTTCTTGGAATCTGTAAAGAAAATGGATTAAGAAAGCCTAAAACAACTAGGTTGTGAGTTTGTCATGAACCCAGCATCTACCAGCCATATGGGTAGGGCCTCGGAAAGGTAGATCAGGACAATTAGAAGTATGTTGACATCCATTTTGGATCATTTATCCAAAAGGCTTGACACTTCATCCTTGTGTACCTACCTTTATGAAGTCATGGCGATCATAAATAGTAGGCCCTTAACAACTCACCTGCTGAATGATCCCACTGGTCCACAGGCTGTTATACCGAATCACATCCTGACCATGAAGTCTTCAGTGGTTTTACCACCACCTGGTGAGTTTGTGAAGGAAGACCTTTATCTTCGGAAGAGATGGCGCAAGGTGCAATACCTAGCCAATGAATTCTGGACCAGATGGAAAAGGGAATACTTGCTGAATCTTCAGCAGAGAGGAAAATGGTACAAAACACAGAGTAATGCCAAGATCATTGACATTGTGATGCTGATGGATAATAGTCTACCCAGATATGAGTGGAAGTTGGCCAAGGTAACCAAGGTGTACCCTAGTGAGGATGGAATCATTAGTTAACTCAAGCTGCTGTGATGCAACACTGGATGACCAAAGAAAAAAAAGAGTTAATAAGCCAGTGTATCTTGAGAGACCCATCCACAAAATAGTTACCCTACTTGAAGCTGAGTAGTTTAGAACTCCTATCTCTGTAATTTATGTTTTGACCCAAGGGACATCTACACTGTTTTTTCTTTTGCAATGTGGTTCAGTTGAAAATCACCAGTGATTTGGTGGGAGTGTGGCTGCCATCAGCAGCAGTTATGCAGTTTAAAATAATTTCATGGTTTAAGTTATAATAAATAAGTTAAAAATACTTTATTTTAATATATCAGATTTAATATATAGATTGTTGGTTTAAAAATACACATTTAAAGGTTTATAGAATGTTTCCAGGGTGGAACCAATGTTCAGTCTGTTGTTGGGGGTTGACAAAATTTCAGTTACATGCCACACTTGGTAGAGGGCAGCATGCTTTCCTCTCTCACTTGGTGGTAGAGCTATGTAGACCTGTGCAACGAAGTTTTCCTGCTATGGGAAAGAGTGCACATGGCAAAATGCGTTTTCATTAACCCCTGCAAGTTAATGCGGCCAATGAGGTATGCAATTTGTATCTTATATGTTGTGGTAGAAAAATAAGATGTTTGTTTGTGACAGAACTGTTGAGTTTATGGTAGTCAGGTGTAATATGTTAACATTTTGTAAAGGTCAAATTGTGAATGTTTTATGTCGTTTAATATTGTGCTTTATTGTTTATTCTCTATGAAAACAATTTACTGTGGAAATTGATTATTTTATGTTGTTTGTACAGTTCTCACGGCACTGTTGGTGGCACCTGTGTGCAATAAATGCCAGTAAAAATCAAGAACGCCTTGTGTCCGTTTTTCAACTTGGAGGGAGTTACAGTTCAGTTGCAGAAATCACTGTCTGTCTGCCACAGTCCGCCACACCACCTACTAGTGCAAGTTATAGCTCTAATAATTAGAACAAATGTAAACATGAACCAAAAATGCTACTTTCTTCTCTTGGCCAAAGGAGTGGAAAACTGTTCTGTGGTCAGACAAATCAAAATGTGAAATCTGTTGGATCCTCTGGAATAAAGAAGAGATGGACCAAGAGAGGAGACGTAGAGAGGTTTTAAAATCTTTCATCTTTGATGGTATTGGGATGGATTAGTGCTTTTGCAATTGACAGCTTGCACATTTGAAAAGGAACAACCAGTAATTAAAGGTATATACAGGTTTTAGAGCTACATCTGCTTCCACCCAGATGATTTCCATTCCATTAAAGGCCTTGCATGTTTCAGCAAGACAAGGCAATGCTAAATTGCAGCTAAACTGCAGTTATTAAAACAGCTTCATGGTAGAAGAATCTGGACCCTGAAATGGTATGTCTGCATTTCAGGCCTTTCATGTGAATTGTCTTCTATACGCATGTCAGGAAATGACAAATATAAATAATATCGTGTTAAGTACCTAGAAATCTATATCAGGCAAAAAAGGACAAAATAAATTTCCTAAAAGTCCAGTCTGTCTCATCCGGAAGAGTGGATACTACACAGTGGTAAGCATAGCCCAGTCCCAACATTTTGAAACATATTTCTTCTATCAAATTAAACAAAATATGTATTTTTCGAAAGATTTGCAATGTGCGTCCAGTGTAATTCAACCCTAACTTATATAGTAATGGGTAAAGGCTTTCTTATACCAATGTATTATTAGTCAAACAGCAACAGTGAATATGATTTAACACATTTACATTTAAATTAATTTAAACTCCACAGTTTCATTCAGCATTTAAAAGAAAAGTAACTAATGATATTTTAAATGATTTGAGATCAAATGCTTTTAAGTTATTTTTAATTTATTGTTAGCAATTTATCAACCTGCTGTTGATGAATTGCTAAACTCTCTGCACAGAGTTCTTGCAGGGAGAGCTTTGAAACTTCCACCCGTTCTTCTTACAGTGGAGGATCTGGTAAGTGCAGATAGCATTATGCAGGAAACATCCCTAAACAAGTGACTAGCATCCCAACAGCTGGTTGATTCACTTGCCATCAGCATCACTGCGCACTGTTCATATCTGCTTAAGCAGTGTTCCTAAACCTCACCACACCTTACACCAGTTGTTCCTCTGAGGTGTTTATTTTTAGCTTTCACTCCTGCTCATTGTCTTAAAGCCAGATGCTACCGGATATGTGGGTAGGTTATCAATACACCTGTGGGCTTCATTTTCTGCAATTTTCCTTTTTTGTACAGTAATAAGTGAACTACTTGTATTGTGCTGCTGTGAGTGCCATCCTGAGGATAGCATCAGTAATACAACATCAATATGGAGACAAGCCAGAAAATTACTTTAAAAAAATCGATTATGATCAATATATTTTTTATGTATTTTCATTTGAACTCCAAACACTTTCCTTAACATACAACACTCTTAACTTTATTAAAAAAGATCAGTTATAATGTGGTGATTTTATGTCCTCTTTACTATAAATCCTGTCCTCATTGCTACTGAATCAATGGAGATTGTAAAGCCATTGTTTGGTAATATATTCTTCACAAAAGATAGTGACAGTCTGAGTCTGAGTTGTGTACAGAGAAGCAGCTTCTCAATTTCCTGTCAATTTATGTTTCCCCTTTATTTTTTTTCCACTGCAAAACTTGGTGTCAGGTCTAGCTCATAAGGTGACATAAATTATTCCAGCTACCCCCTGGCAGCCACTAAAAGCATTAGAAGGATTAAAAGATATAAGTCAGCTGACTTAAATATTCCAATGTATTCTAGCAGCTCTAGCAGTAGCTGTTCATAATTCAAGTGTCTCAAAAACATTACTTTATGAAATTGCAAAGTAACTGACATTGCTATCAACAAGCTTAGAATGTAATTAGATCAGTTAAACTTAGACAATTGTTGCTGTAAAGCTTTTACCATTGGAAAACTTTTTTTTCAACTTTTAAGGAAAACAGTTGTCTCTTAATTGCAAGAATAGTAACTCAAAGCAGGAAACTGGAGCAAGAAAACCATATTAGCCGTCTAGGAACATCGATTTTTAAAGTTTACTGTACATGTAATGTCAGGTATTGTGGAATGGAGACTAAGAATAGAGGTATTTAACAAAACACAAACTTTTATTGTGACAAGCAGCAAAAAAGGCCACTGAAAATGAAGTGTATAAACATTAATGGTGAAGACACAAACAAACAAATGGTACAAACCAGCAACAAACTGAGAAGACACAAAGGCTATAAATGCAGCACACTGAGTCTAAGACCCAGGAAATTGTTTTTTTTTTATTCTCAAATGTCAAATCCAAACTTACATATGATTTATTGCTTTAGCTAGATAATAGCGACATTGCTCGCTTGCTTCTGTTTTTTTTTGTTTTTGTTTTTTAAACATGGATTCCTCCCCAAAATAAGGGCATAATAAAATTGTCAACTCACTTTACTTTATATGCTGTAGTGTTGCATTATTGCCAAATTTTGTTACTGACTGAGGATTAAGGTACCTACCCCAGTTATAAATACACAAGAAAGCTTGTAGTGTTGATGGCTGGCACTCAACGTCATTTTCCTAGTTTTGCTATCAAAAATTAGATTTCATTGGGTCTCTAGTCTCGCATATATTTATTTGCCAAGTTTTACAAAAGTAGTTTTCCTCTCACAGAGCTGGCTTTTGCAGTTCTAGTTCTCATTTCTTTCTTCTTCTTTTTTTTTAAGAATTTCAGTTTTTGCGAGATGACAAGTAAATTGCAAGTGAAAAAAAGCTTTCATGACACCTGAGGGACAATTATTTGAAAAACTGGCAGTGCTGAGCACTTTTGACAGAACCACAGCAGCACGGACAGATGTTGTCAACTTGTGATTAGTCTCCTGATGAGTGCCATTCAGAGTGTTATACAGCAGAAATGAATGACATGCTATTTGCAGTGCTGTCGCCTTCCAATATGAACAACTCTCAGACATTCTCTGCTGAAACTGGTGATGCGGTTATCATTGGGAGAAGGAAAAGGTGCTTTTTCATAGGAAAAGATTAAAAGTAAGAAGATCCTTCAGAAACGTTTCACAGATGCCTCACACACTGAAAAAAATAACCTGTTTGAGCAACAAAAAAATATGTACATTGGTGGCACACAATAAAGTTATGTTTGTTGTGTTCAGCCTCAGTTTTCTGTTTTATAACTGCGCAACTTTTATTGATTTCTATATATGTAATTTTTTTAAATATGTAATTTCTCTGTTTTACATTCAGGTTATCTCCTGTTAATATAACAACCCCCCCCCTCCCCCCTCTCCTACTGGTGGTAAAATGCACCAGTATATATATATATATACACACACACACACACACACACACACACACACACATATATGTGTGTGTGTGTGTGTGTGTGTGTGTGTGTGTGTGTGTATATATATATATATATAGTGCTGTCAATAGATAAAAAAATAAACTAATTAATCACACAATTTTCTGTAATTAATCGTGATTAATCACAATTACTTGATCAATAGCTTGGTTGCAATTACATTTTTTTCAACTTTATATTTAAACTTGTAACTGACACTTTTGTAAACACAAAGAATGTCTGCTTAAATTCAAAGAGAATTTGAATAGTTTTCTTCAGTCTTTTAGCACAGGTTCTTTCCTGTGAAAAACAACTTTTTAAAAAACCTATATACCAATAGGTGTACACTAATATTTAATATATGTTAGTGCTGTCAAACAATTAAAATGTTTAATCAGATTCATCACAGGGTTACTGTGGATTAATTTTGATTAATCAATTAAATGTCATTCATTTTTATGTTAATCACAATTCATTTTGCATGAGCAAACAGACTTGGAAAAAAAGGCAAAACTTACACACTGAACATGTTTATTGAACATCTTGAACATTCATGTTAACAAAAAACATTTATCCACTCTCTCTCTCTGTCACTCTTGGGGAGGCACTTCAAGTCCTTGAAACGAGGAACCAAAGCTATGTAAAGCGCATGTTCTTAACGATATTAATAGGTTTGGAGTTTGTTGCAATCCACTATTGTGTCAGTCAATATTTCCGAGGTAGACTTACTGAGTTCCCGATGCTCTGTGAGTGGTTTTTGTTGCAAGTTAGGTGATGCATTTAGCCAAAGTCCTAGCAGCATCCCTGACCAACGTAAGCTTCGTGCCAATGTGATATTTTAAGCTGGAACTGCTTCGGTGAAAAGAAAATTCCTTCTTGGGCAATGTGCATGATACTTTATGTCGGTCGACTGTTCCGTCTTGTTATTTTTTTAATACTCAAATTTCCCATCGAGAGGGCCAAATGTCGTTTGCCCGTCACTACCAGATCAACTGCCCACTGGGGCATGTGTGAAGGTATCTCTACTTGGACGAACTGCCTGAAATACATTGACAGAAACATTTCACGGATTTTGAGTCATTCTGCACTCCAGATGTGTTAAATTTGACAGCACCAATATATATATGTATATATATATATATATGTGTGTATATATATATATATATATGTGTGTATATATATATATATATATATACTTATATATATATATACTTTTGGAGTTACCAAAACTATTTTACTAATAAGAAAACAGATTTGCCTCTTTGTGTGGTTGTAGGTATAAAACAGCTAATTAGAATTGTGGATAAATTAACAGTAATAGCACAGTGTGCACAGTGTCATGTGCTGCTTAGGTGTGAATGTTTAGGTAAGTGTCGCAGGGTACAAGTTTTACATTGCTGTTTTGGGCTGGTGGAAGAGGATAAAGGTCTCAGCAGAAGCCCTTCTTCAAGATCCAGGTGAAGTTGCCGAGCTGGACAAAGACTGGTGACAAGCAAATACAGAGTGCAGATTACAACTTTGTCAAAGTTCAAGTTTGAACAAAATAGAGATGAGAATCAGGCAAAAAATAGCTCCTGCAATACACATGGTCCTCAGGTGTGCCAGTGTGATGCCACCTAAGCTGATCCGCCCACCTGTTTCTAAAAAAGGATAACGGAAAAGGAAACCAATTCCCACACAGTGTGTAAAGTACTGTCTTCAACTTTCTTTGTCCCTATTGCAAAAGCATGTAAAAAGGTAATAAAGGCTTTGTCAAAAATGACCAAACAGAAACTTTCTACTGGTGGTTAGTGATTTTGATGAATATTGTGCCTATACTGGTGCACACTGCCTTGCACTGCAAATGACAAAAGCCTGGTAGCCTACATGTTTTGTTTTTTTTTGTTTGTTTGTTTTTTTCAGACTTGTGGCTATACACAATCAGTTATTTGCAGGCCTGAAGCAAAGAGAGCCATTTTGCTTAATGCAATCATTGGGGACAAAGGACTATTTGAAGGCAACTCTTTTCAGTTAATGGAGAACTAAAGAATATATCCAAATGAAGTAAACAGAGAATTCAAGCAAATGGAACAATTTCACTAATGACGTTTAGATAAATACTCTGACAAACTCCAAAAAGGGCTCTAACTGATTATGGTAACAAGCAGTCATGGAACATAACAAAACCATATATAAGTGTTGAATTACATGTGTCCAGCACGTGTCCAGTACAGGCAACGGATGATTGTCTGAGAGAATAAGCAGCTTAAATTCTGACTGAAAAACAAAGCAAATCTGACAGAAATCAGCAGACAAACACACTGCTGTGTTCTTGACATCCCTCCTGTAATTCATTATTCACAGCTTAATTAAATTAAATCTGCATCAGTACTCACAGACACAGACACAAAAGTGAAGTTTATTGAATGAACTATATCTGCCTATCACACGGTGTGTTAAATGTCTTATCTCACATTTAAAATAATATATACATTTTTTTAAAAATATTTATATGTATGATATGAAAATGTATGAAGTTTTGAAACAATAATTCTTCAGTATTAGTGTACTTTAGTGGTGTACTTTAAGGATTTGTGGATTTTGTGTACATGAATGAAACATATGAATGGTCTAAAACCAGCTACCAAGTTTTTTTTAATTGGGTGATCTCAACTTTGCATATTATCTGCATTTTAAAGTTCTAAGTAAATAAATACATTTTAAAACATAAACTTGACAAAAGTGTGAATATGACATAATTATGGCAATGCAGCCTTGAGGTAGAACTTTTTTCGTCAACAAAACAAGGTTTTCTGTCTATGCAACATTACATGCACTACTCATAATCTATCATTTGTAAGGATAATTGTGATTCTCATTGTAGATCATGATTCTAGTCTCAGAAGCTCAGCCACCCCAATTTTACTACTTATAGAAGTCATTACAGAAAATATATTTAGAGGCAATGTTTTCATTTTGGTATGGTTAAAAATACCAGCAAGTTTTTCATCCTTTATAAGTCCAATAAACATCTGAAATAGCAGGGAACATTATTTCTGTAGTGATTCAATTCAAACGGACATATGAATATTTATTTTCTTAGCTTTTGCCATGACAGACAAAAACCCTGACCTTGTAAAGGTTTTGAAAAGATAGTAGGTCATCATGGTGGTGTGATTCTAATGTTAAATCCTCTTCGGCAGTGCGGGATTATTTCTTCTTCTTCCTCTGCTTTTCCTTGTTAATATTCTTATAGACGTTGCAATACCGAATGACAGCAACATTAGTGTTACAGCCCCACGATGAAGGTCTAGGGGTGTGTGATGGGACTGGTAACAAATGGGTCCAGAACGGAATGAAAGGAAAATAGGCAGAGGTGTTTGGTAAATAAAATAGTTTTTATTATAGATAATCTTAACATAAAGATATAATGTCGTTTTTCTAATAACACTAGAAAAAGAAAAAGGTCGCAACAACAAAGAACACAACAACCAACCAAAAAAAAAAAACTACACACCATGAGGAGGCACTTCCGGGGGATTATTTGTGGCACTCCAAAAATAATTTCTGTCCACTATGAAATAAAGGAGAACATCACAAGCCTGATACCTGCAGGCCTGACAACAGGAGATGTATCACTCCTGTAAAACCTGTAACATTCAGTAGTCACCTTATTGTTCTGACACACACAACAAAACTATTGACCACCCTACACACTAACTACACAACGTCGCAAATCTCTCACATGCGCTAAATGTTGCAAATCTGTCACATCTCAAAACACCGCCGTCACTCCTAAAACTTCCTCCCTTCCTGAACAATTAAATGCCATGTTGCCATATCATTTTTTGATTGGTCGACATAGTACATTTTTCAACCAATAGGAAAGGGTGGGGTTTTTTGGTTTTGGTTTTGCTCACAGGCGGTGAGCGCTTTCGAGCGTTTTCCTTATAAAACGCTGTTTTTACCATTTCTTCCCGCAGTAAATATAAACAACGATAGTATTCAGGAAGAAAACCAAACATTGCATATATTTTTATCATAACTCTGGTTTTACGTGGCCTGTCAACACAATTTAAAAACTGGTATAAAGTCCACACTTTTTCCGTCCGTCCTGCTCACATCTCCAATAGTTGTACACGTTGTCATTAACGTGGCTTCACTCCACAGCAGCCACGCCGCTTTGCTAGCTAAGACACTGGTGTCGACACATAAGGCACTGTCATAGCCTGTCAACGACGTTGATTAGCTGCGTATATACGAATGTGAATCGCATTATTGGCTGGACTATGGGATAAGGTGGCATCGTTCTAATCCCATATGGGAGCAGCCAGTCACTTACTGACTAACACTGCAAAACAGAATTGTTAAAGTATTAATTAAAATTTCAATTCAGGTTAGATTTTTTTTTTGTGCGCAATGCAGCTTTTCTGTGCGCAGAGACCATGCCAGCTGTGCGCATTTGTGCACACACGCAGCTTAGGGGGAGAGGGAACATTGCCACCAACCCTCTCCCCAGACCTACCTACTAAAATGTTATCCTACTTAGTTTCTGGAGTGTACCATGCTCGAGGCAGCTTTAAAGGCTAAGCATCAGGTGCACAAAGCACCGGCAAGCCTACCCCTGACAGGGAACTAATTCCCACCCGGGATTACTCCAGAAATATAAAAAGCAAAATAAAAAATGAGTGCCTGTAAGAGGTGCTTACGCTCAGCTAGGCACTCCCCTGTGCTAACTGGAGAGAGTGTAGCAGATACAATATAACTAAACAAGCGACCGGCAAGCAACACACCAAAACTTAATCAATGTTCCTTCCATTCATATCCCAGATGAACCCCCACGATGAAGGTCTAGGGCCGTGTGTGGGGACTGGTAACAAACTGGTCCAGAACGGAATGAAAGGAAAACAGACAGAGGTGTTTATAAAATAGTTTTTATTGTTATTAAAGGTCTCAACAACAAAGAACACAACTACCAAACAAAATAAACTACACACGAGGAGGCACCTCCGGGGGCCCACAAGCCCTCCCTGTCACTAGCCGCAGCAAGTTCCACTGCTGCTGCTGTTGAGGCCCACAAGCCCACACTACTCACATGAAGCAGCTACTCTCCCCACTGCGCCTACAACTCCACGCCACAGGACCTCTTTTGTCTAAAACACAATCAAGAAACACCAGAGAAATCACCCTCCCACATCCAGTTCATCCCCAGCTTATGACCTCAGAGAGGTGATTGCTGACTGGGTGCAGGTGTTAAACGAGGCCAATGAACAGCAGCTGAGTCCTGGGGAGAGAGAAGAGTGAGAAAGGGAAAGAGGGGTGTAGCAAGAGAGGAGGAGGCGGAGAGAGAACACCACACCCACACAAGGGCAGTTTCAGGCCCTGCTAGGGCCTGAAACTGTACACGAGAAGCTGAACACGAGAAGCTGGAGAAGTACCAAGAGTTCAGAGAAGAGCTTGAGAAGATGTGGAGGGTGAAGGTAATAGTGGTCCCAGTGGTAATCGGAGCACTCGGTGCAGTAACCCCCATGGTAGGCGAGTGGCTCCAGCAGATCCTAGGAACAACAGTATAGTTGGATGAATAGTTGAATGGTCTGTTGCTGTAGGTTGTAGGATGGCATTATCTCCTCTCAAATCATAAAGGAGAGTGGGAGCGTATCCTTTGCGTGTTCTTCCTCTGCCTATGTGGCGCGACAAGTGTAGAATCTAATGGTGGTTGTGCGTGTGTGCGCCCAGGTCTGGGATGGTGTAACTTTGTCACTGGGGTACTGTCACCCTGGGTTACTGTGGCTGCGCTTCTTTTAGTTGACTGGGCAGATAAACGGGAAGGGGTGAGAGCTATATTTTGAGCAGTACAGAGGGCGGCCAACATATTTTGTCCCTTACCTTGAATAAAATGCTGGTTGCGTAGACACCACGTGATCGGTGATTACACGAGGAGTTGGGCAAGTCTATGGTATGGTGTTTCGTGGTTGAATAGTGGATTCACGCATGCTTGGAGGGTCACATGAACTGCATTATTTTTTTGGGGGGGGTTTCTTTTATTATGAAACACTGTAGGCTGCCTGAAAGTGGCCATAAATGTATTTGTGAATTATTGTAGAAATTAAAAAAGGAAAAAAAAGAGTGTTTTGTGAAAGAAATGATGGAGGGATAACTATTTTGCCTAGTGGGAGGGGCAATAGGATATAAAGGAAGGCCACTGGGGCCTACCGAGGGCAGTCTGTGAGATGCTACAGTGAGGGTAACATGTAGGCTGGCTCATACATTCTGTACACATTTTTTGGTTTTGTTTTGAATTAAGTTAGTTGTTTATTTTCTTTGTAAATAATCTTTTGTGCACATGAGAGGCCAGCAGAATAAAGTACACACACTGAACGCTTCCTGACTATGCCTGCATTTGTTCGGGAGAAGTTTAGGAGAGGACCCCTGGACACTAATCAACAGAACATAACCTATGCAGAAAGGCACTGGCCAACAAGTACATTCAGTACACGGACATTCTTGCTCGGAGGCACTGCATAAATTTGATTTGATTCAATTTAAGTTAAGTTAATTCAGTTTTATTTATATAGCATCATTTCACAACAACAGTCACCTCAGTACTGTAAGATAACAGCTCTTCAATATTCTAAAGAAACCCCAATAATCACATGACTCCCTGTGAGCAAGAATTTGCCAAAAGTGGAAAGTAAAAACTCTCTTTTAAAAGGAAGAAACCTCTGAGAGAATCAGGCTAAGGAATGAGCAGCCATCTGCAACTGGTTGGTGAGCAGAGAAAAAAAAAAAGAGTACCGCTGTCCCATAATTCTCACACCAGATATGTGTTCTGTTAGTCAGAAAATACAACCCGAAGTAAAAACCCAACAACTACTCACATTCAGACATCCTGACATTAATTCTTTGGAGATTTTCTATGACAGACAGCCCTAATATGTCCAAACATATCTCCCATGGCACTGCTGCTATTACAAATAAGACATTTAAATTATTATTTGCTTGCTAACTCCTCATTTTTATCACACTGCACAGGCTTCAGATAGAGGACAAGGACTTAATAAAATCAAGTATTTCATTTGAAGCTGTGTTTCCTCTACAAATTACCACCATAAAAGATGCACACAAGAAGAAAGGCATAATGTATAACACATTTGAAAGCCAAATCAAATCAAATCACTTTTATTGTCACATCACATGTGCAGGTACATTGGTACAGCACATGCGAGTGAAATTCTTGTGTGCGAGCTTCACAAGCAACAGAGTTGTGCAAAATACAATAACATAAACAAGGCAAAATATACGAATGGCTAAATCTGAAACTAATAAATATATGTACAATATATAATAGTATATGCAAAAAATAATAATTTCTGGATGTATATACTAAATGTTTTTCTACGTGTGTGTGTGTGTGTGTATACACATATTTTACAAATTAAATAGAGTCAACAATAAATAAAATATATAGGGCCACTATCTATCTCAGGACAAAATCTGCGACCAGTGGGAGCTTTTTGTTCACCTTTATGTATAGGATCACAGTGTGTCTTTACTAGTGATGTTCGATCGTTCAATACTCGAGAATCACTTTACTGACTCGTGAATCATGATTCACAAGCCCAACTGACTCACTGACTCATCCCTGTTTCTGTTAGCAAACTAATTCGCTTAGTAGAAATATATCTAGCTTATAGTTAAAATTGTGGGGGGGAAAAACAACAGCCAGTTTCTTAACAAAAGCATTTCTGCTCTGAACTGGAAGAAAAAACCCTGAGTAGAAGCTCACATCAAGAAAATAGCTCCTCGGTTCACAGTAGCATCGCTCTGCTAACATGCTAACATGCTAACAGCACATTTGACCTACTCACCCCCTCCCTTCCTGTGTTGGATCGTAAGCGTAAGCAAATCACTCAGGACTCGCTCACCCCCTCCCTCCTGTGCTGAATCATAGAGCAAGCGAACGAATGACTCACATTACCGCCCCCTGGCTCACAGCTCAGTGGACATTTAGATGAGAAAATATATATTTTACACATTTAAGGAAAATACTAATAAAATAAAAATAAACAAAAGAAATGTTTATTAAGCAATTTTGATAGGAAATTGCTTAATTTTAGAAATGTTTTTGCTATTTTTTGCTCTATAAAATAGTTGGGTTTTTTTTAGAATCATTCATCTTAGCAGTGGTATTTATATGAAAAGAGAAACAAATTAAGTTTGAGTAAAAATGTAAATTGTTTGCACTCTCTGGTCAACTGACTCAGTGAATCAAATGTCTCAAAAAACCCGATTCACTTTGGTGAGTGACTCATTAAAACTCGATTCAGTAAAAAGAATCAGATTTACCATCACTAGTCTTTACCCCTCAGCACCAAGGATTAAATGTCTGAAAACAATGAAAGTTTGCAATCAATTTTAAGTGTTGCTAGATTATTATGTTTTCCTTTTAAACTAAGCTTTTTGGGAGACAACTCAGGCTTTGGGGCAGACCGCATCCCAAGCATTAATATGTATATAACGTGAGACCAAGAAATTGAATTTCCCCTTAATACCTTCCTGAGAACTATTTGCAACTGGACTGAATACTATTCACTTACTTGTTAAGCCAGTTCCAGGCTTACACGTTTTATTACTCCACAGTAATAATAAGTATTTGTTACAAAGAAGGATTCCACGTCTATGTAGGGATCATTGGTGCTATCAGTCAATTAGTATGAATTAGACAAGCTTTGGGAATGTGTCTGGAGCTGCTGATTATTAGCCAGCCATTCAGGCACAGGCACAGGACTGCCTTGTGCAAATAAAGTATATAATATTAAAAGAAGCACTTCCTAGTAACCTGTTTTGTGGCCTGTACACTTCTGGGAAGTTTCCAGGAAAGCTTTCTTTTCAAATTTATTGGGCAAAAGCACTTCTAAAAATCACAGTGTGGGAGTATGAGGTGTTGTTTGGCTATTAGAGGTGGCAAAAGTAGTGTGAGTACAGCGTGCTGATGTAGGTGTTTGTGTATGTGTGTGCTTTGCTGAGGACCTGGAGGGCTCACTCAAATGTTCAGTTTCACCCAGCCACCCACACAAGGCGTAAAAGGCTGTGAGAAAGAAGTGCAATGTATTCAAAAATGGGCAAGGGTTAGTAAAAATGGAAAAGGTCTACAGTGAGTCCATCAGTGAGACAGAGGGGGGAAAAGTACTGAAAAGGGATCGGAGGGCATAGGGGGCTAACAGAAAAATTAGTTCACCAAGGAGCTGTGAGTTTTCTGTTAGCTATGTGTTATCCAAAGCATTTTGTACATAAAAGCCTTGAGAAAGTGTCAGACAGGTGCAGACTCTTCTGAGTGAATGGCTTCTGCACTTCTGTACTCCATTAATCATGAAAGCAGTGTGAGTAAATCCGTCCTTGAAACTAAATAACATTAATAACACATTGTAAGTAGACATTTGCACACACACCTGTTTCCCTTTCTAGTGTGGTAAAAAGGAGGGCTTAGTTCACCTCATCTAATCTTGTGACTGAAGGTTAAGAGGAATCATGTCTCTTAATTAATTGCCACATATTAACATAATTAATTGTTGAAATAACTGTGTTATAGAATATTTTTAAATGCACGAGGGGGAATGTACTTTAATTCATTTGAAGGAGCTGCTTAGATTTTAAAGACCTTTCACTGAGAAACAAAAACAGCTTTACAGTTTACTTACAAAAGATTATTTAACAGATTTATTAGTATATTTATGCGTTTGTGTAAAAAGCTCTGCTGCATATGATTAAATATGCTCAAATTTGTTATTTGTATTTAATCTGTGAAAGAGATATACTTGTAGTGATTCAACAAAATCTTAAAAACGTTTAGTATATGAAGGCACTGATGCTCATGAGAGCGACTGAAGTGGCCCTTTTCTCTTTGATCGTCAAATAGAGCCATCCGTAACAGACCTCTTAATATAAAAGATTTTTGTTATGATAAAATAATCTCTTTCTACTCACACACCCAATATACTTCAAGATATCTTATTATTTTGTGATCCTGGATCTGATTCTGAAGTGGTTCTGGATATGGATGGCGAGCCAGACCCTGTGAAAACTCTTGACGAATCCAAAAGCAGTGTGGCCAGCTGTTCTGGATGCAGGAGTAGAGCTACAGTCTGAATTACTTCAAATCGCAGGATTTCAGATAAGCAAGAGCAAAAACTGCTTCCTCCATACGGATCGTTTCTCTGGAAACTATTGAACTCCCAATATCCTTCTCATCAGGAGTCAGGTCTAAAGAGACTACTCATTTTATTTTGTTGTTATTTTCAAAAGAGCGCTCTTCTCTGTCGATCTTCGGTATAATTTTCTTGTTGTTTACATTGGTTTATTGCACCATTGTAACATTGTAATAACCTTATTTTACTCCTCTCGAATCTAGTCTAAAGGCCTAGCCTTACTACACTAAGCAGGTGTTACACCACCATTCATTTTAGTAGTGTTACTATAAAGTGGAAGCATTTATGAACCACAGCAACGCAGCCATAGTGTGATAAACTGTAAAGTTCCAGCAGGGCTCTAGAGTGCGACCAATTTGGTCGCAAATACGACCAAATTTTTCAGTGTTGCGACTAAAAAAAATATTTGGTTGCACCTGTGCGACCAACTGTTTGGGTAGCGAAAAAAAAAAAATCTGCAACCTTCCCTGTGGTCAACAACAGACACACATTATGCCCCTATCGTGGACTAAACCAATCAGAGATAGTAAGGGGCGGGACCTCTGATTGGCCGTGGTCCAGTTGAAAGTGCAGGTGGAAGTGGGAGGTGAGTAGCTTGAATAAAGCGATATCAATTCACTAAATTCTGAATCGACTTTTAAATATAACTGTGTTTTGCCAGAAACGCCAGATTCTCAGATTAAAGCTCATAAAAAAAAATTTCAACAACAACCAAACAGCAAATGAGAGCAGGTACACGGATTCCACACAAAGACGTAAACACAGAACGGACCCGACGCATCAGAATCAGCTTTGTCTTTCTCGGCTTTCTCACCCGACGGCCCGTAGACGGACACGCTGTCGGAGCTTAGCGGTTCTGATGCGTCTGGTCCGCGCTGTGTTTACGTCTTTTTGCGCTGATTCTGAGCTGCAAGTTTTGTCTCTCTCCAACCAAAATTCACCGAGCCAGCAGCAAAAGAAGCAGCAAACTGCGCTTCACATTTGATCAATGTCATCATGAATTTTGCTGTTTTGCTTCCACGACTATTAAAATCACACTCCATGCACAGCTAGCTCTCTCTCTATCTCTCTCTGTACTTCAAGAACAGTTTCCCGTCTCCAATCTCTGTTTTCTGTATTTTTCATTCGCTTATTACCCACCAGTCTACCGTTGTTTACAGCGCTGTCGGCTGCTGTCTTTTTCTTTTCTTTTTCTTTTTTTCACTTAAATGACCTCGGACAAGAAAGCCTATTTTTTCTGTTGTTCAATACTGAAGAAATTTAAACTTTATATGCAGAAAATTGTAGAATATTTTTAAGGTTATCTGCTATAAAAAGCCAGACCAGGAAAATCTCCTTCATGTTTTTCTGTGTTTTATTCTCAGTTACTTTCACACAAAGGCATCTGCTGTGATGTTCACAATTCTGATGAAGTCAGTACTGATAAATGATCCGAATTATAATATTTCTGACTGTCTGAGGCTAAGCTGAATCGAATCGGGACTTTGAAAACCGGAATCGAATGGATTATAGAAATCAGTGATGATACCCAGCCCTAGTGAGCAGCCTAGACACGACAGACGTGGATGTAGCTGTAATAGGAAAATAACTATTGCTAACTTTTCTGTTAAGGCCTGATCCTTCTGAAATTCATAGCCAGTGCTCTGACACGGTGTCATCAATCTTTGAATGCTGAAAAAGCACAGTGTATCCAGAAAAACACATATTATATAAATTATTATAAAATTTGTGTGCGCCTAACTTTTGTGCCGGTACGCCTAACTTTTTAAAGTTAGGCGTACCGGTACGCCCATGGCAAAAAGTTAGTCTAGAGCCCTGTCCAGAGCAGGGTACATTTGGTGTATAAAAGTATAACTGCAGAGTTCCAAACTTCTTCTGATATTACCATCAGCACAAAAACTGTACTGGGAGCTCCATGGCATGGGAAAACGGTGTTGCTTATGATACAGCTTCTTCAAAATTTGTCTCACTGGAGTAACCCATGGGTATTTTAGTTCTCCAATAGGAACCTTCCTGCAACCAAAGAATAGGCAACCAAAATAACTTGAGGTTTTCTTCCTCTGGTCACTGAACTGGGGCAGCTGCAAACCATGAAAACCCAACCAAGGATATCTTTGAAGGTTCTCAGTCATCCAGGTCATCGTAGTCTAAGTCTAAGCTCCTTAGACCTGCCAGGGAATGCATGTCATTAAGAAAAGAAGAATACAAGGTTCTTTATGAAAACTAGTCACAGTGTCTGATGAATGTTTTTAACCAGCTCGTTCCTCTGCATACTCTCTCAGCTTTAGAACTCAGAGAATGCCCTTCTGTTCTTGTTTTGCTATGTTGTGCCTTTTATAGCGTCTTTCTGTTTACTACTGCCTTGTCATTTTGTTGTGACGCATAAACAAGTCCAAATGTATAGTTTGCATTATGTACTAAAGAAGTGTGCTTTCACAAGTAACAATTTGATACACGTTAAAATTACAGGTCTCACACCTCTACCGGACCACAGCTCTTGTTTTTTTTGTGGTGTGCGTGTGTGTGTGTCCAGGCAGACTTTCTGATCATTTTCAAGAAGTACAGCTGATGGAAAAATAAGCTGCAGTTGTGAATATTGTAGTGATGACATGCATTTTCAGTTTGATATATAATATTAATATAATTAATATATTTCAGTTAGTAATCCTGTGTTTTGGTTCATGTGTTTTGTTTTGTTTTGTTTTGTTTTTGTGGTAGTTTGTTCTTTCAGTGTTTCTCTCTCTGTCTCAGTCAGTATAATGTTTAGTCTGAGTAGTCCTAGCTCTGTGTTTGGTAACACTTAGTAGTACCGTTTGTATTTTGATTAGGCACATATATATACCACAATAAAAATGCACAATAAGAATGGATGCAATCGTTGCAGTTTTACTCTTGCACTAAGGGAAACTAGATATGATGACAGAAATGTGAAATCGACTGAGAAACCAACGACAAGCTTATGGTATGGAAACATGGCAGTAACAGCATAATAAAAGAAATATCTATGTGTCGTTTTTTAGAAATCTATGCAATAAAATAAAAAAATTTGATGTATACATTTAATTTTGAATTTTGTATAGACTTAGCAAAACACCCTAGAATTAAAGAGCATTTATTTTGTTAGTTTTGAATCGTAAAAGACTTTAACTCCATGAAGGATGACCTCCAGCTGTATGTTGTTCTCAAACTGAAATATGGAGTGGTGATATTAAACACGGTCATCAGAAAACAGCTTTTGACCTTAAATTGCTGTATGCACTGTCTTTGCAGATATTCTTCAAAAGAGAACATTTTCTCATTTTCTGCCACCAATAATTTAAAGGTTAAGGGTATATAAGGAACTAACAACATTTATTTTAAAATCTTGAAATCTCCTGTGGCCCACTCAAACCTTTTATTTTATCTATGATCATCACACAAACCTCACATGGATCTTTTAAATATTTTGATTGATTTTTATGTTTTGATCATTTTCTTGTTAAGGCTGATAATCTATTATCTGCTTTACTTAGGTCAGTAATAACGTGCCCTGAATTTGGCACGTTTGCTGCAATTATATATGTTTGTCATCTTTCTTTGTTATTTTTTCTATTTATCTGCAAATTAAAAACAAATTATAAAAAATAAAGCATTCAGAATTTCTCAAAATTCTGTTCAACTTTTATGTACTGGTATTCTTATACTGAAACAAAAATATAGTCTGTTTTCATCGCTGTGACAGCAAGTACTTAGCGTTGTCATTTGGCCATTTAGAACAATTATAAAGACTTTTCATTTCCTGGTTGTCAAATTAACTATTTTTTTCTGATATAACCCAGCCATGAAAGCTGTGATTGACTGTCGTACATACAGCAGCTCGCCCAGAATATGCCATGAGTGCTAATAAATCATTTGGAACCTATTTAGATGTTCCTTGCAGAAGAATTTACTATAAAGGCCTCTGATGATTGTTTTTTTCCAAGTCTGACTTACAGCACTTGCACTTCATAACTTCAGTTTTGAAAGGCTTTTCATTTACTCAGCTGCTTTAATTTGAAAGCCCTTGATGAGGGAAAACACCTATTGATTGATCATTGTTCTCAGGAAAGGTCATGCATTTGAAATGAACAAACAAAGAGTGTATAGGAGAATGCCCAGGAATTAAACAACATACTGAGGAATGTGGTGCTGGGGAGGCTTCAAGTGAAGTAAACATCAGCTGAAGGCTAGTTAATGTGGCCCATCAAAGGTGCATGGGATAGATAGAAAAATGATCCTGTTGTTGCTGGCACCAGTGTGATGTGGAAGGAGGAATACGGAGAAGAATGACTTCAAGCTGCTGTTGTATCTCGCTTACTAGCACATATAGAGATAACATACATATGCAGTGCCATAAATGAAACAAAAACCAGCACAAATTAGAGCACACGGACTTTACTGCTTTTTACAATTTGTGCACAGCACACTGCTGTTCACACCAGAAAGAGAACTTCTGTTTTTCAAGCTATTTATTGAATGTTTCAGCAAAGTCAAACATGAGAAGAATGCATAGCAATGAAAGTTGCAGCCCAAAAGTAGTTTGTTTCAATATGAAATTAAGACACTGTGACAAGGTTGCCCTTTTTGGTCAGTCATAAAGATAATAACGATAGCACCTGCTTGACTCCCACACATTTCCACATGTCCCAAGCTGCATAAATAGTCTTAATGAGACAAAGTAAAAGTAGAAAGTTAATTTTCATCCATATTAGTACTGTTTTGTGAGTTGCTGACTTATATGCAAAGTATTTCCCCATATTTTCAATAACTGCAATATTTTTATGGAGAGCTCTCAATGACATTGTTGTTTCTCCATTCCATATTTAGCAAACATATAAAACAACCCATTTAGAACACATTCATACTCATACTTGGCATAGATATTCGTGAGTCCATGTATGCTCTGCCTGCTAGCATCTTGCACCCAGTAGTTAGCACCATAAACGCTGTGTGAGTGGCAGGTAGCAACACAGTTTCTTTTCTGTTCTTTTTTTAGATTTTTTAAATGTTTCTCTTTGTACCTATTTAATATCTTATTCTTTGGCATCTTGCAATGTTTATAAATGACAGGTGCTGCAACCCTGGACACACAAATTTAATTTAATTTCAATTCAATTTTATTCATATAGCACCAAACAACAGTTGCCTCAGGGGGCTTTATATTCTAAGGTAAAGACCCTACAATAATAAAAAGAAAACATGCTTTAGTGACAGGAAGAACCCACCAGCAAAACCAGACTCAGGGTGGGGCAGCCATCTGGCGCTGAGGTTAGGGGAGAAAGACAGGACAAAGAAATGCTGTGGAAGAGAGTCAGAGATTAATAATAATTAATAATTTCAGAGAAGTGTATTAACACCTATGAGTGGAAAAACGTGACTGAAAAATAAACATTCAAATCCATCTTGGGAATCCCAAGCAGCCTAGGGCTATTGCTGGGTAAGTAAGGGAAGATTCAGATCACCTGATCCAGCCCTAACTTTATGCTTCGTCAAAAAGGTAACAAAAGAGACAGGAAACAAAAACCATCTTTACTTTTAAGATTGCCGTTAAAAGAAGAGAGGGTGTCTGTCTCCTGAATCCAAACTGGAAGCTGGTTCCACAGAAGAGGATGGATGAAGCCTTTTCACAGACTATTTCACAGACTATTTCAATAACTGTTTATATTTCCCCGTCTGTGAAAAGAACAGCTGCATGCAAGTTCTTACACGGTGTGGTCTTTCAATTACAGACTCGCCACCCACAGTTCCTTCTCCTCATTTCTGGGAACTTCAGTCAAATTCCATGTCCTTTGTCCTCCACTCCAGTGGATGAAATACCACACCGGAAACAAAGAAATGTTGCATTTATTATATGCAAGGGCTGGACAAATCTTGGCTTCCATAACTGCCAGGCAATGCCACAGGCTGATTGCCTCAATGCCACGGTGCATTGAGGCAGTGATTAAGGCAAAGGAATACCCAACCAAGTATTCCTTGGTTGGGCATTTTGAAAGTACCAAGTTTTTATTGATTTGATGTGATCCTAATTTCTTTCTTTTTTTTCTGCAAAAACTGATAAGTAAATGTTGATATCTTTACAGTATTCAAATTTTTTGAATTTCTGTTTTCGTGGGTTTTATGAGCTGGAAGCCCAAATTGTGTACAAATAAACAACTAAAATAATTTAAGTTGTGGGCCCTAAATCTATAATCTATGAAAGTTTAACATTTTGAATGGAATTATGATGCTATTCTAATTTTGGAAAGGGTCTGTATGCCAAGATATGCCAAGTTTTCAGCTAATAGTTCATTGGGAAACACCTTACTGGTAAAAAAAAAAACAAAAAACAAAAAAAACATACTATTTTATGCTGCTATCAAACACACTGGCTTTGGTATTTTTCATAAATTCAACTAAAGAAATGGCAACAGATTACATATTTTTGGGATAGCCTGCCACTAACACAGTGTTAAAAGTTACAATTTAGAATGGGTTCTTTGCCTTCTTAGCTCTTTATGTGTAGACATTACTCAAGTTCATACTCTGAGTTAAGTGCCTTTAATGTGCTATATAGGTCCGAATTTAGTTGATCAACAAATTATTTATCTATCTGCCTGTGTGCCTTGTCTGATCTCGCTGTTTTTCCTCCTGTGAATATGGTATCTAGACCATCTTCTCTAGGTACTTGTCTGTGGTTTGGTGAGAAAATCCCCATTTAGTTTGCATTTTTTCATGTGGATGTGTATATGTGGCTGATTCTCATTTTCATTAACACAAAGAAAAGAAGGGCCACCTTCTTGCCATGTTTTGTGGAGATCAGCCAAGCATTTCCACAATCTTTATGAATAAAAGATAAATGGTTTAGTTTTCTCAACCTAAAGCTTTGTGAGATTCTTTCATGTAAAGTCCTAAACCCCAAATTTACTAACACCATTTCCACAACTTGAAAGTGTGGCTCTTCTGTCAGGGATGGATATGAACATAAGGGTGATAGAAATAAAGCTTCCTCATAACTGCAGATATATTTTAGAAATGTATTGATTTCTATTTGTTTCTACAATATTTTAAAATGGATGGATGAATTTTTAACAGACATATATTGAAAAAAAATGGGGTCAGGTTTACATTCTGTCACAGTCGAACTATGTGCTTGCCCTGATGGAATTTAGGGGGAGAAAGTGTTTTATGTTCCATTAGCATTTTTTCACAGATACCTCTTTTATTTTTTAAACCCCAACTGTGTGCCAGGGCTCTGTCAATGGATCAGCTATTTCTTGATAAGACACTTAATTCAGAGTCGTATTGCAGGACTCTTGTCATTGCTTATGTGAAGCATTTATGACAGACTGTCTGACAGGTATGGGTGTTATAACCCAACATGGATGACAGGACATCTGTAGAAAGATGAAAAATGCTGCATGCTAAGTGGCTGTCACAGAATGGGTTGCAGAAGAACGGATGACAGTCACTTATCCAAGTAGGACATGACTGTCAAAGGCTCAGCTCAGAGGCTAAGTTGTGATTAAGCAATGATATTCCTCTGTGGGCCATTATGAGTGGACATAATGGTCCTGAGGCTTGTTTATCATCTGTATGCTGTGGCTTGCGTAAATACTTATCAAGCATCCATGAAGTCATGGATGCTCGCTTTCCATCCGGTGGCCTTCTCACATGTCTTGCTCAAATTTAGCCTGAAAGTTCTTTGTTCTCGTCCAGCCCATATGCATAGTAATGCCCCTGGGCATATTTCAACAACTTTTCCTGTTGGTTTCAAAGGAACAAAAACATTAATGAACTTTTCAATAGATTCAGGCCCTGTGGTCCCTAAAGCAACGGTTTAATGGCTTGTGATCTCTCACAGGAGCTGCCTAAAATCTTTTCAACTAAAACCCTTACATCAGATCATTACCAAATTATCCTTAGCTGCATTAATTTTTTCTTCACAGATTACAAAGACAGTCGCACAGCTGATGAAGCTTGAATGCAATGTGTATTCCCAGTTCACCTCATGTTTCTTTCATTTTGTGCAAGTAACTACTATTGCCACACTGGCTTTGTCAAATGTCAGAGTTGCACAGCTGAGTTGGTGTGCATGAATGCATTACTGGTGGATTGTTCTTAATTACCATCAGGTACAATTAGCAGCCTGATGCAACACAGGCTTGGGAATTGCGCCTTCCTCTGTCACACAGAATTTCTTACGATTTAACAGAGCTAGCAGTTCATGAGAGCAAAGATTTTTGTTTTCAAGACGGCAGCATGTGTTAAAGTTATATTGTATGACCTTAAATATTGTAGTTAAAATCAAAAGTGCTCTACTCTATGCTCAAAAACTTATTGCAATTTTTTTGGCAGGAGTTTTTCTTCCAAAAGAGAAATGACAATGTGATGACTGCACACACAAAATATTCTTCAGACTGGTATGCTGTGATTAAAAAGTCATTGGTTGTGGTAATAAGAAAGAAATTATATGTTTTGTCGCATTGAAAGACTTTGGTCAATAAGAAAAGTATAATACAAATGCACCGCAAATTTGTTTGTTTTTTGTTTTGTTTTTTTGCTTATTGCATATGTGTAAACATGAATAATACATTTCTTTTATATAACTGTTTCACAAAATGACCAGGAATAGATTGTGATGAATTAAAGCATAAGAAAGAAAATGTTTGTATAAATCTCCAGTTATCTGCAGCTGAGACAACTGAATGTTGTTGGAAAAGCTATTGGAAAATGATCTGGAACAGTATGTCAATCTTCTGAAATGGGACTAGATCATAACAGTTATGTGTGAAGAAACGCTGGTGGTAGTTGGTGGTCATATTGGCGGTTTTTTGATGCTAAAACTAAATTGAGCAGGTGCACAGTATATTTCGAGCGGAAATATTCTAAGCTTCTCACAGGCAGTTTGCAAAATGTGCGTATCGACAAAAGCTGTCAAGCAGATGGCCAGTGTTGCCAACTCCTCAGTGAGGAAAATCGCTATTGGTTGTCCTAAAAGTCGCTAGAAGTCGCTAAATGACATCATCGCCTAATTTGCATAATTGGTCATGCTATTCTAATTGTAACCTATGTTGTTGGAGAGAGAAATTATATCGTGGAAGAGACATAAAGTGAGTAAAAAACGTCCTAAATGCATTTAGAGTTTATGTAGAACTACAAATTAAATTTCTTTTAGCAATTATTGATTTTTTAATGTCACAATTCCAACCCTGCTCCTTTACCCAGGCTTGGACCGGCAAAAGTGACCTGAAACTGGCACTCTGGTGGAGTCACTTTGTGTGTGTGTGTTTATAAGTAGTTTTAAACCTTGTGATCCACAAAACAGCATAAGAGTAAAAGAAGAACTGACTGCGTTACAGCACCCGCTGCTTGTTGAGAGTAAAAGCAATACGCGCTTTCACGTCTTTTTTTTTAGCGGCTTTTTTTAGGAAAAAAGTCGCTAAGGGGTCTGAAAACTCGCTAAATATAGCGACAAAGTCGCTAAGTTGGCAACACTGCAGATGGCTGTCAAGCAGTCCCGTACATACATACACACTTGCAAAACTTTCTTGCAATACTTTCTGTTGCAACTGCGCTCAGTCCAGCTACCGATCACAACCACATTCACTTCCTCTTACACTCATGAGGTCTTCACAATAAAACAGGATACTTGTAAAAATGAACCATACATACTATACATAATGCAAATGCTCTTTTAAACGTATTAAACATATTGTAATGCTTTTAAAAGTAATTCTAAACTTTTCCTAAATACTAACCAATATTATTTTACATTTGAACGTGGATTTTTAATGTTTTTAATATTGCAACATATTTTAATAAAAGACCATTTTAGCCTGGTTACAAACAAATAAGTTCATTAATTGAAATAAATAAACTGAAAAACAGGAACATAAATAACAATAACTTTTTATTTGTGAAATAACAAATAAAAACGCCACATGAATAAATCAATAGGCTAACAAATAATAAATCATGTTTGATTGTATATTTATATGTATCATGTTGATAACAATAATGTTGATATTTGTAAATAAAAACCTACTACATTTATTAATCATGGGAATTCCCTCCGCCTGTCATAGACATCCACATTATGTCCAAAATAATTACCCAGTCCAAAATGCAAATGTTAATCATCATATTGATATCAAAGTTGGATAGTTGGTCAAAATTGTGGACCTAGTTTGGAAGTCATATGCCCAAACGGGGCGATCGTGGCTCAAAGAGTTGGCAGTTCGTCTTGTAACCGGAAGGTTGCCGGTTCGATCCCCGGCTCAGACAGTCTCGGCCGTTGTGTCCTTGGGCAAGACACTTCACCTGCTGCATACTGGTGTTGGCCAGAGGGGCCGATATGGCAGCCTTGCTTCTGTCAGTCTGCCCCAGGGCAGCTGTGGCTACAACTGTAGCTTGCCTCCACCAGTGTGTGAATGTGAGAGTGAATGAATAGTGGCATTGTAAAGTGCTTTCAGGGCCCTGAAAAGCGCTATATAAATGCAATCCATTATTATTATTATTATTATTATTATTCAACTGCTGGACTACAACCCTTTGCTGTAATTAGTTAAATGCCTCTCTGTAACATCTCATATCATACAGAAGACTTTGGAGCAATGCAAAAAATTATTTCTAAGTTACTTTCAATAATTCCTTTAAAAAAATTAGAAAACTTCTATTAGGTTCATGAGACCTTGCAAAATCCAGAAACCTTTATTTTTTAATACTTTCCCACTACTTTGGCTATTGAAGCTAGGTTTGTTTGTATGGTAAGTCTCATGAACTTTAACTACCAACTACTAGTTACTTAGTTTGTAAGTAATCAAAATTAAATATGTAAAGAATAAACTTTTACTCATCAAAAAAAAAAATATATATATATATCTGTTAGCACAACCACCTTGAAAAAATAATAATAATTTACACTGCTCAAAAATATTATAGAAGAGAGGGATTTCCTCTCAGATCTGGACCAGGGCATCACTGAGTTTCTGGACAGTCTTAAGGTGCAACTTGGCAGCATTGGATACATGGAAACATGTTCCAGGGGTGTTCCATTAGATTGAGATCAGGCCAGCATGGGGGCTAGTTGAGAGGTATTATTTCCTTCCTTTCTCTCACCACACTTCAGGGGGAGCATCGTGATGCACCTCCCCAGACCATTACTGACCCACCATGAAACTGATCATGCTGAATGATGTTAAAAGCAGTATAACATTCTCCATGGCTTCTCCAGACCCGTTCACCTCTATCACATGTGAACCTGCTGTCATATTTGAAAAGCACATGGTACCAGTGGTGGACCTGCCAATTCTGATATTCTATGGAAAATGCCAATCAGGCTCCATGGTGCTAATCAGGGACCACAGGACTCGCTAGAGGATGTTGGGCCTTCAGACCACCCTCTTGACATTTCTGATTGTTTGGTCAGAGAAACAGATGGCCTGATGGGGTTTATTGTGAACGGCTCTGACAATGCTCATTCTTTTCCTCCTAGCGCAAAGAAGGAGTCCTCCTGAGGGGTTAAGGATCTTCTATGGCCCAATCTAGCACTATAGAGTAAATCCCTGTCTCCTGAAATTTCCTCCACACTCTTGAGACTAAGCTGGGAAACGCAGCAAACCTTCTGGCAATAAATGGATGTGGCATCATGGAGGAACTGTAGTATTTGTGCTTTAGGATGCATGTATCACCTCATTCTGCCAGTAGAGACACTGACCTCAGTTAAATGGGGAAAAAAAAAAAATTGGTCAGAAAAGATGAGGACGGAAAAAAATGATTCCACCTCTAAAAGCTTTCCTGTTTGGGTTTTTTTTTTTCAAGAAATGTAGTTCTTTCGCATCTAGAAGTGATCTTGTTCTGCATAAACAAGGACTGCCATATAATGTGCTAAATATAACTTCAAATTTGACTGTGTATTTTCCCAAAAATGATATAAAATTAAAAAATAATAATACTTATTGTAGATTGACTGGAATATGATGTTCAGTGATTTTACTTTATATGTGGATGTTTTATTTGTAAACATATGTCCAAAATATGCATATTTCAGTTTCTGTTGGCTGAGGCATAATAGACAGTGTCATCATCTGTGTCTGAATAAAACAATCATTTGCTTTGAGTTAAGAAGTTCAAGATGCACATTTTGTTGTGGTGGACTCGTGCTTTCAAGTAACCGGTGCTTAGAGCCTGCTCTTGTGCTGTCTTGATGCAGTTTTCGGATGAGTTCCTCTTGTTCACTCACCTTTTATCTCTCTGTGTGCCATACACATCACACTGCAATTAATCATTAGTTATTATTAATCTATGGCTCTTTTTCACAGTGTGTTTTTTGTCCTGTCTTCCTCCCCTCACCCCCAACTGGTCGCGGCAGATGGCTGCCCCTCCCTGATGCTGGTTCTGCAGGGGTTTCTTCCTGTTAAAAGTGAGTTTTGTCTTCCCGCTGTTGCCAAGTGCTTGCTCCAAGGGGGTCATCTGATTGTTTGGGGTTTTCTCTGTAATATTGAATGGGCTTTACCTTAAAATATACAGCACCTTGAGGCAATTGCTGTTGTGATTTGACACTATATAAATATCAGAACCTCTGTGCTGTTATTTAGGCCAGCATTTTCTAGCCACTTGTAAGATTTTTTTGATGTCAGCCTGGTGTACAGCTTGGTATCATTTATGTACAGGAGGTGACTGATCGTTGCTCTACTGAATCTGTGTTTGGTTATTGTGATGAGCTGGCAAAGGGACAGTGCATCCTCTTGGTATATTCTGCACTTCATGGTGCCTTGTACCACGCCTTGGGGTTGGCCTTCAGTGTTGTCTTAAAGCATTGAGTTCCTGATGAAGGTAGATATTCTCAATCACTGTACTATTAGCCTTATATAGTGCGAAACACTTCAGTACTGGCTTTCTTGTAGCCCTTCTAGGTAGTGCTCAAGTTGGCCTGCTTAGTTAGGGTCTAGCTCATCTCTTTATTAACCAGTAACAGGCATGCAGACTCTCTGCTCTCCAGTGAAATCTGAAAATAGACTTCAAATAAAATCTGCCAAAGAGAAAGTCATCTCTCTCCTTAGATTTAAAAAAGCACTCCCACAAAGCACCTCCTTTTGTCTGTGTGGATCCATCCTATAAATAACTGTAATCATGTAACAAAAATTGATCATTGTTTTTGCTTCCATATGAGTCAGTGGAATTCAGAGCTCTGGTCATTTGCATGGGCATATTCCTATGCCATTAAAAACCATATGTGTTGAACTGAGAAACCAGGAGCTTTTTATGGTTATTTGTACTTTGCACATTCTTTGTCAAGTTTAACATTTTTTTCTATTTTTTTTTTAAATATACCACACTATTATTTTTATTTGTAAGTTTTGAGAAGGAAAAACTCCACCAGAACCAGGTTTAGGGAGGGGCAGTCATCTGCCGTGACATTACAAAGACACACTGTGGAAAAGAGCCAGAGTGTATAAACAGATACTGAGTAAAAAAGGTGAGTGGAGAAGAAACACTCAGTGCATTATGGGAATCACCCAGCAGCCTACACCTATTGCATCATAACTAAGGGAGGACTCCAAATCTAAACCAGAAGCTGATTCCACAGAAGAGGGGCCTGAAAGCTGAAGGCTCTGCCTCCCATTCTTTTAAATACTCTAGGACCCACAAGCCCACAGTCTGATAGGGAAGATCTCTAATGGGGTGATATGGTACTATATGGCCATTAAGATAAGATGGGGCCTTATTATTCAAGACATGGTATGTGAAGAGCAGGATTTAAAATTCAACTCTGGATTTAACAGGAGGGCAATGAAGAAAAGCCAATGGAGGAGAAATATGTGCTCTCTTTCTCTTGCATTTTGGATAAACTGAATATTTTTCAGGGTGGATTTAGGATATCCTGATAATAACAAATTTCAGTAGTGTGGGGTTTCTTTATGAGAGAGGAGACAAATATGTTCCAATTATAAGTTTGCACAATTTATTATCCAAACGGTTCATTTAGAAGCAGAAAATTTGAGGTCATCCAGGTCTAAATATAAGAAATTTTTCTAATTTAACTAATTAGTGTATGTTATCTAGCTTCATTGATAAATAAGGGTCGCCATCATCTACATAGCAGTAAAAATGTAGGCTTTGCCTTTTAATGATACTGCTTGAGGTGAGCATGCAAATAACAGAATTGGTCCTAGCATGGAACCCAGTAGAACTCAATAACTAGCCCTAGTGTGTAAAGAGGACTCTGCAGATGATCAGTTAGCTGTTTTACAACTCCTTTTTAAAAGATTTTTATAAACACAAGGACGGTTGGGGAATGACCTATAATTACTTAAGACGGCTGGGTCATGTGATGGCTTTTTAAGAAACAGTTTAACTACTACCAGCCTGAAGCCCATCAGTAATTGATCATATGTTTTAAGGTTGAAACATTAATTAATGGTATGCCTTTTTTAGCAGTCTTATAGGAATGGGGTCTAAAGGACATGTTGATGGTTTCAAGGAGGTAATCACTGAAGATAACTCAGAAAGATCAGTTGGTGAAAAAGACTTGAAATAAATACTAGAAAATTTGCATTTCCTGCGAAAATGCAGTGTGGATGCTTTAAAGCTGAAGCTGTATGCAAAAAGTAGCTGAAAAAGCTGAAAAGTTGCAGAAATTGTAAAAACTTTGCAGAAGCAAAGGAACTTTGCTAAAATGGAATAACTTAGCAGAACTGCAATATCTTAGAGGAAACATAATACTTGGCAGAAATACAATAGCATAGCAGAACTTAGCAGAAATATTGTAACTTACCAGAAACATAACTTCTCAAAAATACAAGAATTTAGGAGAAATAGTATAAGATAACAGAAAGAATATATTTAGACAAAAATACTTAAGCATTACAGAAACACTATGATTTAGAAAAATAGTACAACATAGCAGAAATACTGTGATTTACCAGAGACACTGTGATGAACTATGAATATTGTAATTTTAAATTAAGACTATGTTTTAGCACAAATATTATAATTTGGCAGAAATACTATGATACAGCACAAATACTCTGGTTTAGCACAAATATTATAACATAGCAGAAATACAATTATATAGCAGAAATGCTATATTTAGAAAGAAAAATATAATATAGTAGAAATAGTATGATTGAGCAGAAATACTACAATATAGCATAATAACAATGATTTAGCAGAAATACTATGATTGAGCAGAAGTACTAAGATGTAGTAAAAGTACTTTGATTTAACAGAAATACAATTATGGAGGAGTAATACTTTAAAATGGGAGAAATATTGATACACACACACACATACACAGAGCCTAAAGGGAAGAGTATTTGTGCCATGGAGTGTTAAGAATGTGAGGTCCATATTAGAAAAGCTGGTAAAATCATAAAAGTTTGCAGAATTGTAATAAATGATGAATATGAATTACTGGTCTGTGACAGTGTATTAATTTGTAGGGAAAAAAACATGTTGACCAAGGTGGAATGGAACCCACGATCTTTGGCTTGCAGACCCGTGTCATTACCAACTGCGCCACTGGGAAAGAGAGGAGCCGTTTTGAAAAACAGGGTGATGAGCAGTCAGAATTAGATCGCGGTGAGAGGCGAAAAACGCCGTTTTTTGGAGTTACAAAACGTTGTGTAACTCAAAAACTAGGTGGACTAGAGGCATAATTCTTGTACTGGGTGAATCAGCGGACTTTGGTGTACTTTGACTGCGATTTTCATTGCTCTTTGTACAACCGTCGCTGAGATATGACGAGAGAGGAAACGGAAGACCTCAGGCTGGGAAGCCGTGCAGGCCCTGATATGTGATATGTGTCTGAGTCCGCACAGAGGATTGGCTGCCTGGCAGAAATATATAGAAATAGTATGATTAAGCATAAATACTACATTTAGCAGAAATACTATATTAAGCACAAATCCTATAAAAAGCAGAAATAGTATATTAAGCACAAATCCTATTAAAAGCAGAAATAGTATATTAAGCACAAATCTTATAAAATAGCAGAAACAGTATGATTCAGCACAATAGTAATAAGTTAAACAGAAAAATTGGAAAAGCAAAATGGACAGCTGAAGAAATGCTGAACATGCTGAGGGTCCCTCAAATATACTTGTTAAATGAAAAAAATCAGCAAAAAAAATATATAACAGCCACACAATCAGAAATATGTATACATAAGGAAACACACATGCACAGAGAGACACACACACAAGATCCAATTCAGTCAACCAGTCTAAATATATTGAATTTGAATCTTAGAATGAGATCATCCCATTAAAAGGCCTTCTCTCTCTCTCTCTCTCTGTCACACACACACACACACACACACACACACACACACACACACAGGGAGAGAGAAGTAAGTTTCTAGCTCAGTTATGGAAGAAATATAGTATCATCAGAATTCAAGTATTTTTAGACATTGAATTTATGACACTGAATTTTTATCCTCCAAATTTCCCTGCAAAAATATTCACCTGCAAAAATTCACCTGCAAAAATTCACCTGCAAAAAATTCACCTGCAAAAATTCACCTGAAAAAAATTCACCTGCAAAAAAATTCACCTGCAAAAATTCACCTGCAAAAAATTCACCTGCAAAAATTCACCTGCAAAAATTCAACTGCAAAAGTGATGAACTTTAATGACCCAAGCCAGAGCAATCAGCACCAGATCGAGTCGAGTGGCTCTCGGCCAATTAAATTACGCTGTTTGATCACATGACACCGTTAGCCAGCAGTTTGTCTCCTAAAAGAGAGCTGTTTAGAGGTGAGTGATTAAGTTTTTCTCCTAAATAGAGATCATTACAGAACGCCTAGTCCTACTTAAAATCCCATTTATTTTTATTTTATCATCTACTCGAACTAAGGAAAACGTTTGACTAACTCAAAGACAATTTCCACGCCTCCCCTGCCTGACTGCAGAGGCAGTTTTGAATTTAGGAGCAGCAAGATGGAAGCGGCAAACCCTGGCGATTCTCCGGTAAGTATATTGTTTTTTATCTTCAAGTTTGTCTTTTGAAACGTTAATTTTATTTAAATGCGTTGCTCACGTATAAAGTACACAGACGGGGTCTTTGCTCAACTCGTCTGAGGCGTGTCTCACTAAGCGCTACATGCTAGCATCCTGCTAACCGAGCTACCCTTTACATGCTGTGCTTTAGAAAATAGGATACTCGTTAAAAAATACTCCGCAGATATTGATAGATAGACGAACACTGCAAATATAATGTTGTAAACGAAAACGGCCTTTGGTGAAGTGGTAAAATACACCATGAATAGAGCCATAGAGTGAATGGCTGCCATGGTTGCAGAACGGCCTGATTTAATGACAAGAATGGGGAAGAGTGAGGCGAAGTGAACCAAAGCCACAAAACACGGTCAGACAAGGCGGCAAAAGGGCAGTGATCTGTCCGTCAGTATGAAGTTGGTGTGTGCTTTGGTGAACAAAAACTCGAGACCGGTAGCAGGAAGGTGGGAGACTCGTGTTTCACTGGAATAGTGGTGAATTAAAACATCCTTTGTTGGGGACATTTAGGTGTAAATGCATCCATAAAGGTGAGACAGAGGCAGACCAGACAGTGAAGAAAACAAGGCAAACATTAGAAATATTAAAACGGAAATATAGGATTAATATAATATACAATTGGGGAAAATGTAAGGAACACAATGTAAATGATATTGTAAAGTCATTAAAACAGCATACTCTGATTAAAAGAAACAGATAATTGGGTAGGATGATGATGATAATAATAATAATAATAATAATAATAATAATAATGTTAAAGAACATGTACAAGATGGGTATGTATACTTGTAGCCAGAACTTAACAACTACAAAGTTGTAGCATGCCAGACCATCTTGATTGAATGTAACTTCGCTCCACACAAGTTTTATGGTAGACATATTCATATTGGTAGGGCTGCTCGATTATGGCAAAAATGATAATCACGATTATTTTCACTGAAATTGAGATCACGATTATTTGACGATATTTATTTAACCCTTTAAGACCTACTATAGAACCAAGTCCACCAGAGCTTATATTATTTTTTTTACATGCTGTAGTGCCATTTGTGGGAGCATTTCAAGTTGCTATACATCAATACAACTGTTATAGCCCATATTTTAATAATATGTATGCATTAAGTCCATAGTAACTACATAAATTGCAAAAAAGTGCAATAAACTACAAAAAAAATAGAAAATCGCTTTTGTTTTGTTTACATATATTTCTACTTGGAGAAATTTAAGAGGTTTATCCCTCAAAACTTTAAATACAATAAAGTTGCAAAAAATAGTTTACAACAACAGGAAATTTATTTTGAGTGTCTTCATAGTTTTATTTTGGAGATACAGCAATTTTTATATACTGCAGGAAAAACAAAAAACAATCCTATGATGCAAATTTGCAAAGAAAACAGCAGGTGCATCATTTTACTGTGGGAAGTGTTACGAACAGCTGATAGGAACGGCAAAGCGTGTTTCTGGAATATTATGTTTTTATTCCTGCAAGCGCTTTTTATGCAATTTTTGCAAAGCTATATGTGGAAGGAAACCGTGACCGAGGACAAGCTGATGGCATCAGATGTAAGTACAACTCCTCCGGTTTTATATGCAAAACAAATTATTGCGCTAGCTTACACGGTTCAGGTTCTACAGGGATTTAAAAATAGTTACGCAAAACGGAGCGTGCTGCTCTGACCGGCTTTAAAGGGTTAACAATGACTTTAAAAAATAATATAAAATAGTGTGCAACACCACTGAAGTTTTTTTTTTACCTCTCTTTTCAACCAACGGCAGTGAATCTCCTCTCCAAATAACTTCTGCTTAGCTTTCCGAGCTTCCCTCGGGTCCTCTTAATCAGCGGTCTCCACCCTTTTTTGCGCCACGGACGGTTTATGCCCGACAATATTTTCACGGACCGGCCTTTAAGGTGTCGCGGATAAATGAGGGAGGGGCCAATAATCGGCTCAGTCATTTTTAATGATCGTTGAAAGCCCAGATCGTAATCGTGATTAAAATTCGATTAATTGAGCAGCCCTACATATTGGTATCTAATAAATGATTAATTCTTAGATTCTATCAAACGTTAATTTATAAATTGTTTCTGTCTTTATGTGTTTGTTTCAGATTATGCAAGATGTAATTATTCAGTCAGCAAGACACTTGCTGCAGTTACTGACATCATCCAACTGAACTGCTGCTGTGATGAATCAGAATACAAGGTTTACTTTAGCAAGACCTATGAGTTAATGCTACATTTAACTAAATTGTTATATATTTTGTGTCCAATATTGTCTCCATATGATTTTGTTTTTTGCAACATCTTGCAGAGAACAGAGTCAAGGTACCAGCTTGGTCAACCCTAAAAGACCATCTGTTCATCAAGAAATGACCAGGTGAAAAAGTCATAAACTAAACACTCTGCATGAGCATGGAATTTAGGATGCAACTTTATATCTTACCTGCTCTACACTCAGGGCTTGAATTACAACAACAGTCAATCACATAAAAAAAAAAAAAAAATACTTTTGGTAGTTCTGTGTCTCTCTCTCTCCTCTCTCCTCCAAACCCAGATGACTGAACCGGGTTCTGCTGGAGGTTTCTTCTTGTTAAAGGGGAGTTTTTCCTCTGCACTGTCACTTCATGGTGCTCAGTGTGAGGGATTGAGGTTGAGTCCATATGTCCTGCGAACAACTGCTGGGCAATGACACCATGATATCTTCTGGGATTCCTTGGATAGAAAACCTGTGAGCTGCACTTGTCCTTGGTCTTCACAGCTCACCTTTTTACTGTTTATTGAATCAAAATTCTCCAGTGACATGGATTCTACATTGTAACTGATGTGATGTTCTATAAAGTGGTTTTAATAAAAAAAAAAAAAAAAGGCAAAAATTAGTTTGTTTCTTTATTCAATTTTTGAACAGTGATACTCATTCAGTAAATGCAAATTATTTACACGGCAGTGCACTATAGGCATAAATCTAGACCCCTAGATAAAACATGATGGCATTATAGCAGTGACAACTCCTCCACGGTAGCAGGTGGGATTTCTTTTTTGAGGACGGCTCCTTTTACCTGTCACTACAGATGGTCTGTTTGTTCTGATCAAGAGCCTTTTTTTGGGCAGCTGAAGAGGAGAAGTCTATCTTATGGCCAACCTCTGGCTGTATCTTGGTCATATTACCCAGCAAAACCCAGTATGCAGGTTCATCTGTAACAGTCCTTGTGCCACAGATCACTGTTGCTTCTACATTAAACAGAAGAGCAGTGACGTGGGTGCAGGTCTCCGTGACTCCGGCCTTACAGCTGCAGTGGGCGGCTTCAACCTTCCCTGTGATGCTCACAGTGACCCATGGCTGCAATGCTGGTTCATTCAGTCTTTGAGAGTGCAGGACCTGAAACACACACAAAGTTCTTGTCTTTAAATGAACTATGAGCCAAGGCTGACATAAATGTTTTATCTACTTAATCATTAATGTAACAGTGTTTAGAAAGTTAGCACATACATGTAATTTTTCATTTCTTTATGTGTCCATCTATAGAACGCTGCATGTTATAGTGTAAATCTGCCTGTTCTCTGTCAGAAACCTGCCTGCAGAAAATGAACCTAAAGGATGTAATGCAAGGATGTCATCACTTTCAAGATGGAGAAAGCATAAAGTGACAATTATGAATCACTTAATATGATAAGGAGATTCTGCAGGTCATTAATCAATGTATAAAATTAAATAAAATTATTTTTAGTGACACAAGATACAAATATGGAAGGAAGATGTATAATTGCTCAGTTTGGGGAAATTGTGGGTAGCCTGCAAGGGCCTCAACTTCTCCATACCCACAATGTGCAACAAATGGGCACAGCTATCTTCAACAGTGGAACATCGGCCAGTTACTTCCAACTTTAACGCAGCTTGTAGTCTTGGAGAGCAGCACACCAAAACTGCATGCACAACTTCTGCTAACAGTGGAAACAGATTAAGAAATCCATGCAAACAGATTCATAAACCGAAAGAATATTATTTTACAGGATTAATGATCATATCAGCCGCTGGCTGATCACAAACCCTGAGGGTGTATACAAGAAGCAGAAGAAGCAGAGGGGATATCCAGTTTAAGTTTAGATAGTATTTGTAAAGATATTGACCATATCCTTTTCTGAAAGTGTGGATATAATGGATGGGGTAAGGTACTGGCATGCTACAACTTTATAGTTGTTAAGTTCTGGCTACAAGTATACATACCCATCTTGTACATTTTTTTTATTTTATTATTATTATTATTATTATTATTATTATTATTATCATCATCATCCTCCTACCCAATTATCTGTTTCTTTTAATCAGAGTATGCTGTTTTAATGACTTTACAATATCATTTACATTGTGTTCCTTACATTTTCCCCAATTGTATATTATATTAATCCTATATTTCCGTTTTAATATTTCTAATGTTTGCCTTGTTTTCTTCACTGTCTGGTCTGCCTCTGTCTCACCTTTATGGATGCATTTACACCTAAATGTCCCCAACAAAGGATGTTTTAATTCACCACTATTCCAGTGAAACACGAGTCTCCCACCTTCCTGCTACCGGTCTCGAGTTTTTGTTCACCAAAGCACACACCAACTTCATACTGACGGACAGATCACTGCCCTTTTGCCGCCTTGTCTGACCGTGTTTTGTGGCTTTGGTTCACTTCGCCTCACTCTTCCCCATTCTTGTCATTAAATCAGGCCGTTCTGCAACCATGGCAGCCATTCACTCTATGGCTCTATTCATGGTGTATTTTACCACTTCACCAAAGGCCGTTTTCGTTTACAACATTATATTTGCAGTGTTCGTCTATCTATCAATATCTGCGGAGTATTTTTTAACGAGTATCCTATTTTCTAAAGCACAGCATGTAAAGGGTAGCTCGGTTAGCAGGATGCTAGCATGTAGCGCTTAGTGAGACACGCCTCAGACGAGTTGAGCAAAGACCCCGTCTGTGTACTTTATACGTGAGCAACGCATTTAAATAAAATTAACGTTTCAAAAGACAAACTTGAAGATAAAAAACAATATACTTACCGGAGAATCGCCAGGGTTTGCCGCTTCCATCTTGCTGCTCCTAAATTCAAAACTGCCTCTGCAGTCAGGCAGGGGAGGCGTGGAAATTGTCTTTGAGTTAGTCAAACGTTTTCCTTAGTTCGAGTAGATGATAAAATAAAAATAAATGGGATTTTAAGTAGGACTAGGCGTTCTGTAATGATCTCTATTTAGGAGAAAAACTTAATCACTCACCTCTAAACAGCTCTCTTTTAGGAGACAAACTGCTGGCTAACGGTGTCATGTGATCAAACAGCGTAATTTAATTGGCCGAGAGCCACTCGACTCGATCTGGTGCTGATTGCTCTGGCTTGGGTCATTAAAGTTCATCACTTTTGCAGTGGAATTTTTGCAGGTGAATTTTTGCAGGTGAATTTTTTGCAGGTGAATTTTTGCAGGTGAATTTTTTTGCAGGTGAATTTTTTTCAGGTGAATTTTTGCAGGTGAATTTTTTGCAGGTGAATTTTTGCAGGTGAATATTTTTGCAGGGAAATTTGGAGGATAAAAATTCAGTGTCATAAATTCAATGTCTAAAAATACTTGAATTCTGATGATACTATATTTCTTCCATACTCAGTCAGCCTGGGAGCTGCTGAATTTGAATCCACCAATCAGAGAGCCTGTGCACTTTTTCCCGCCAAAACAGGTGCATCTATTTACACACGCAGCACAGAGAGACACAGGATTATCCGGTTGTTCAGTCTGACGTCACTAGCCGTGTCTGGGTCTAAACTCCGCTGCAGGTCCATATATCAAACGATCAGTATGGCATTACTGTGAGTTGAAAAACTGTCTAAAGTCTTTCATCTTTAATAAAATGATCAGCGTTCTGCTCTACCAGGTGTAACAATTGAGTTTAACATCCAGGCATCCATGAAAACAGAATTTATGACATTTAACGGAGTTAGAAGTTAGCAGGGAGTTAGCTCGCTAGCTTCTATCTAAATACAATATAGCATGTCCTGACTGCGGGGTTTTGGAAACAAATTAAAACGTACAGCTCTGTTATCACTTCCAACATAAATGAAGACAGAAAGCTAAACAGCAGTGACGTTTGTAGGGTTACTGAAGTTTGGCTAGCTGGTATATAATGATGTGCTACGTGACCGCTAGCGACACAGCTATGTTAGCATAATATAAACAAGCTAACTTTTTTTCCACTTGATAAAAGTTACCGTGAGTGTTCTCGGTGGTCAGGAACAAATGTAATTGCATGGCAGGATGCTGTAAACGGACCAAACTTCAGCCAGGAGAACAACTGAGATAATCCATCCACAATACGAGGTTAGTCATTCATATACTGCTGCATGGGCTGGGCTGTAGTTACATCCTAAGGTTTTAAAAACTGAGCTTAAATAAATGATTAGCGGTAATAAAAGCCGAGGGAGGTCAACAGTGATCGCTGACTGTTTTAGGAGCTTTTTGAGATCAAATAGAAGAAAATACATAACATTAAACATGTTAAGATAAGATAAGATAAGATAACCTTTATTAGTCCCACACGTGGGAAATTTGTTTTGTCACAGCAGGAAATGGACAGTGCAAAAGTTATGAGGCAAAAATTAGAATACAATAAGAATAAATACAGTACACAACTGTACAGAATAGAATAAAATAAAATACTATATACAGTAGAATAAAATAAAATAAATATACAATAAGATAAAAATAGGATACAAATACAAATACTATATACAACTGAGTAAAAATACAACGATGACAGAAAGGATTATTGCACTTAGTATTATTGCATATGTATGGTTGTGTGTGCTTGATCAGTTAAAGTCTTTATTATGGAGTCTGACAGCAGTGGGGAGGAAAGACCTGCTAAATCTCTCCGTCCCACACCGTGGGTGCCGCAGCCTACCACTGAAGGAGCTGCTCAGTGCTGTCACAGTCTGCTGCATGGGGTGGGAGATGTTGTCCATCAGGGATGACAGCTTAGCCGCCGTTCTCCTGTCACTCACCACCTCCACTGGGTCCAGAGGGCATCCTAGAACAGAGCTGGCCCTTTGGATCACCCTGTTCAGTCTCTTCCTGTCCCCAGCAGAGATGCTGCCGCCCCAGCAGACCACGCCATAAAAGATAGCAGAAGCCACAACAGAGTCATAGAATTTCTTCAGGAGTGGGCCCTCCACTCCAAACGACCTGAGTCTCCGCAGCAGGTACAGCCTGCTCTGCCCTTTCCTGTAGAGGGCGTCTGAGTTATGAGTCCAGTCCAGTCTATTGTTCAGATGAACACCAAGGTACCTGTAGCTGTCCACAGCCTCAATGTCCATACCTTGGATGTTCAGTGGTTGCAGTGGAGAATGCTTGTGCCTGCGGAAGTCTACCACCAGTTCCTTGGTTTTACTGGCGTTGATCTGGAGGTAGTTCAGCTGGCACCAGTCCACAAAGTCTTGGGTCAGACCTCTGTACTCCTTGTCGTCCCCATCAGTGATGAGGCCGACTATTGCAGAGTCATCAGAGAACTTCTGCAGGAAGCACTGGGTGGAATTGTGGGAGAAGTCTGCAGTGTAGATGGTGAAGAGGAACGGAGCCAGAACCGTTCCCTGTGGGGCCCCCGTACTGCAGACGACCCTGTCCGACACACAGCCCTGAGTCCTCACATACTGTGGTCGGTCGGTGAGGTAGTCCAGGATCCAGGTAGTGAGGTGATGGTCCACTCCAGAGTTCACCAGCTAACAACACAAATGCCATATTAAACGCAGACTACTTTAGACCCGGAAGTAGGATTCGTCGCGTCATCACTGAACAACCGGATTGCAGTCTATTTCTCATAATGACGACTCCCCTCAAACAAATGACCATAATTTCCTAACCGTAGGGGCTAGAGCGGTCATTCTTACACCGTTTTGTTCAGAAGAGATGGGGGAATCTTCAAGTGTTGACAATTTATCATTAAAATATGAATTTTTAGAGATATATGACATGGATGACTTGTTGACTTAGAAGCCACGAATTCCCCAATATGCAAATTTGAATGCCTCAGACCACATATATGATTGGCTGGCTGGGAAGCCGTGCAGGCCCTGATTTGTGGATTTGAATTCCTCAGCCCTCAGATATGATTGGCTGGCTTAGAAGCCATGAAGGCCCCAATATGCAAATTTGAATGCCTCAGGACACATATATGATTGGCTGGCTGGGAAGCCGTGCAGGCCCTGATTTGTGGATTTGAATTCCTCAGCCCTCAGATATGATTGGCTGGCTTAGAAGCCATGAAGGCCCCAATATGCAAATTTGAATGCCTCAGGACACATATATGATTGGCTGGGAAGCCGTGCAGGCCCTGATTTGAAAATTTGAATGTCTCAGTCCTCACAGAGGATTGGCTGCCTGGGGACCTGGCAGAAATATATAGAAATACTATGATTAAGCATAAATACTATATTTAGTAGAAATACTATGTTTTAGCACAAATACTATAAAAAGCAGAAATACTATAATTTAGCAGAAATACTATATTAAGCACAAATCCTATAAAAAGCAGAAATAGTATGATTAAGCATAAATACTACATTTAGTAGAAATACTATGTTTTAGCACAAATACTATAAAAAGCAGAAATACTGTACTATGATTTAGTAGAAAAACTATAAATAATCAGAAATACTATATTTTGCACAAATCTTATAAAATAGCAGAAATAGTATGATTTAGCACAATAGTAATAAGTTAAACAGAAAAATTGGAAAAGCAAAATGGACAGCTGAAAAAATGCTGAACATGCTGAGGGTCCCTCAAATATACTTGTTAAATGAAAAAATCAGCAAAAAAATGCACAGGGAGAGAGAAGTAAGTTTCTAGGTCAGCCTGGGAGCTGCTGAATTTGAATCCACCAATCAGAGAGCCTGTGTACTTTTTCCCGCCAAAACAGGTGCATCTATTTACACACGCAGCACAGAGAGGCACAGGATTATTTGCAGCCTATTTCTCATAGTGACGACTCCCCTCAAACAAATGACCATAATTTCCTAACCGTAGGGGCTAGAGCGGTCATTCTTACACCGTTTTGTTCAGAAGAGATGGGGGAATCTTCCAGTGTTGACAATTTATCATTAAAATGTGAATTATTAAAGATATTTGACTTCTAATGCACCATAACTGAGTAGAGCGAAGCAAAAACTGGCTTGACTTGCCCTCAAACAACGCTTTGTAACTCGAAATCTATTTGGAGTATCGATATCATTCTTTCACCGTAAGAGACAGCAGGCTTTGGTGAACAGTCATGGAAATTTTCAGGTCTCTGTGGAAATCCAACAAAAAGTTATGACGAGAGAAAAAAGTGGTTCATTTCCAGGGTTTGAAATCTGAAGAAATCTGTGCGACGGACGAATTTCCTACCCTCAAACAAGTCCAACTCATTTCAGAACGGTAATACGTGAGAAAGAAATTCTTGAATTGTGAGCGTCACGAGTGTCTGAAGATATACCGGGACAAGCCTCATGTCTTAACTTTGCTTCGTTAAGGAGATATGACGATTCGAATATGCCTCTCATTACAGAAATGCAGCGGTGATTTTGAACAAACTCTCCATTGACTTTATATGGAGAGTTTTCCGACATTGTGTTGGTCTGAGGAGATTTGCGAAAGTTCTATGAATACCGCAACAATGATAGTGACATTTTCGGAAACCCAGCAAAAATACCTATGTTTTGATGTATAATTTGTGGAAGTTGAGTGAAGATTGAGCAAGTAGTAAGAAGTTGTTCGGACATGAAGAGAAGACTGCAAAACCTTCAGTGGCACACTGGAAGCCAAGTGCATAGCAACCATAACAACGCATGTATTTTGTGAAAAATCACAATTTTGCAACTGAAAACTTTAAGAGGCATAAAGGTAAAACGGTAAAAGATTTGAAAAAGCTGAATCATACCTGAATAGCCCAATAATTTGAGAACATTTTAAAGTTTGAATGGTTGTTCTACGTGAAAATATGAGGAAGTAGTTAGGTTTCAGAAACAAGCAAATTTTAGCAGAATTGCAGAAGTTTCCCATTCATTTCAATGGGACAAATTAAGCTTAATATTTTAAAAAGTATAATAGTGAAAAATACCAAAAGACATAGCAGGAATTAGCAGAAATAGCAGAATATTTTAAAATTTGAACGGTGAAAATCGGCTGAAAATTGTGGAAGTAGTTAAGTGCCAAAAAGTGTACGGGAGTGTGGATGCTTAAAGCATCCACACAATAAATGGTACGGAAAAGTAGTTGTAATGTTATGTATTGGTACATCTGTAATTTTTTTCCTAATGGTTAAAAATTTTTTGTAAAGAAATTTATGAAGTCATTAAGTGTGCCTATGCCAAAAGGCACACTTATTACTATTGCTCGGATTTATTATTGTGTGGATGCTTTAAGCATCCACACTATTGAGTTCCTCTTGGGACTTCCGTACACTTTTTGGCACTTAACTACTTCCGCAATTTTCAGCCGATTTTCACCGTTCAAATTTTAAACTATTCTGCTATTTCTGCTAATGTGTGCTATGTCTTTTGGTATTTTTCACTATTATACTTTTTAAAATATTAAGCTTAATTTGTCCCATTGAAATGAATGGGAAACTTCTGCAATTCTGCTAAAATTTGCTTGTTTCTGAAACTTAACTACTTCCTCATATTTTCACGTAGAACAAGCATTCAAACTTTAAAATGTTCACAAATTATTGGGCTATTCATGTGTGATTCAGCTTTTTCAAATCTTTTACCGTTTTACTTTTATGCCTCTTAAAGTTTTGAGTTGCACAATTGTGATTTTTCACAAAATACATGCGTTGTTATGGTTGCTATGCTCTTGGCTTCCAGTGTGCCACTGAAGCTTTTGCAGTCTTCTCTTCATGTCCGAACAACTGTTTGCTACTTGCTCAATTTTCACTCAACTTCCACAAATTATACATCAAAACGTAGGTATTTTTGCTGGCTTTCAGGAAATGTCACTATCATTGTTGTGGGATTTATAGAATTTTGGCAAATCTCCTCAGACCAACACAAACTCTCAAAACTCTGCATAGAAAGTCAATGGAGAGCTTGTTCAAAATCATCGCTGCATTTCTGTAATGAGAGGCATATTTGAATCGTCATATCTCCTTAACGAAGCGACTTTAAGACATGAGGCTTGTCCCGGTATATCTTCAGACACTCCTGACGCTCACAATTCAAGAATTTCTTTCTCACCTATTACCGTTCTGAAATGAGTTGGACTTGTTTGAGGGTAGGAAATTCGTCCGTCGCACAGATTTCTTCAGATTTCAAACTCTGGAAATGAACCACTTTTTTCTCTCGTCATAACTTTTTGTTGGATTTCCACAGAGACCTGAAAATTTCCATGACTGTTCACCAAAGCCTGCTGTCTCTTACGGTGAAAGAATGATATCGATACTCCAAATAGATTTCGAGTTACAAAGCGTTGTTTGAGGGCAAGTCAAGCCAGTTTTTGCTTCGCTCTACTCCGTTATGGTGCATTAGAAGTCAAATATCTTTAATAATTCACATTTTAATGATAAATTGTCAACACTGGAAGATTCCCCCATCTCTTCTGAACAAAACGGTGTAAGAATGACCGCTCTAGCCCCTACGGTTAGGAAATTATGGTCATTTGTTTGAGGGGAGTGGTCATTATGAGAAATAGGCTGCAATAATCCTGTGCCTCTCTGTGCTGCGTGTGTAAATAGATGCACCTGTTTTGGCGGGAAAAAGTACACAGGCTCTCTGATTGGTGGATTCAAATTCAGCAGCTCCCAGGCTGACCTAGAAACTTACTTCTCTCTCCCTGTGCATTTTTTTGCTGATTTTTTCATTTAACAAGTATATTTGAGGGACCCTCAGCATGTTCAGCATTTTTTCAGCTGTCCATTTTGCTTTTCCAATTTTTCTGTTTAACTTATTACTATTGTGCTAAATCATACTATTTCTGCTATTTTATAAGATTTGTGCAAAATATAGTATTTCTGCCAAATATAGTATTTCTGATTATTTATAGTTTTTCTACTAAATCATAGTACAGTATTTCTGCTTTTTATAGGATTTGTGCTAAAACATAGTATTTCTACTAAATGTAGTATTTATGCTTAATCATACTATTTCTGCTTTTCATAGAATTTGTGCCTAATATAGTATTTCTGCTAAATTACAGTATTTATGCTTTTTATACTATTTGTGCTAAAACATAGTATTTCTACTAAATGTAGTATTTATGCTTAATCATACTATTTCTGCTTTTTATAGGATTTGTGCCTAATATAGTATTTCTGCTTTTTATAGGATTTTTGCTCAAACATAGTATTTCTACTAAATGTAGTGTTTATGCTTAATCATACTATTTCTGCTTTTTATAGGATTTGTGCTTAATATAGTATTTCTGCTAAATTATAGTATTTCTGCTTTTTATAGTATTTGTGCTAAAACATAGTATTTCTACTAAATGTAGTATTTATGCTTAATCATAGTATTTCTATATATTTCTGCCAGGTCCCCAGGCAGCCAATCCTCTGTGAGGACTGAGACATTCAAATTTTCAAATCAGGGCCTGCACGGCTTCCCAGCCAATCATATATGTGTCCTGAGGCATTCAAATTTGCATATTGGGGCCTTCATGGCTTCTAAGCCAGCCAATCATATCTGAGGGCTGAGGAATTCAAATCCACAAATCAGGGCCTGCACGGCTTCCCAGCCAGCCAATCATATATGTGGTCTGAGGCATTCAAATTTGCATATTGGGGAATTCGTGGCTTCTAAGTCAACAAGTCATCCATGTCATATATCTCTAAAAATTCATATTTTAATGATAAATTGTCAACACTTGAAGATTCCCCCATCTCTTCTGAACAAAACGGTGTAAGAATGACCGCTCTAGCCCCTACGGTTAGGAAATTATGGTCATTTGTTTGAGGGGAGTCGTCATTATGAGAAATAGACTGCAATCCGGTTGTTCAGTGATGACGCGACGAATCCTACTTCCGGGTCTAAAGTAGTCTGCGTTTAATATGGCATTTGTGTTGTTAACATGTTTAATGTTATGTATTTTCTTCTATTTGATCTCAAAAAGCTCCTAAAACAGTCAGCGATCACTGTTGACCTCCCTCGGCTTTTATTACCGCTAATCATTTATTTAAGCTCAGTTTTTAAAACCTTAGGATGTAACTACAGCCCAGCCCATGCAGCAGTATATGAATGACTAACCTCGTATTGTGGATGGATTATCTCAGTTGTTCTCCTGGCTGAAGTTTGGTCCGTTTACAGCATCCTGCCATGCAATTACATTTGTTCCTGACCACCGAGAACACTCACGGTAACTTTTATCAAGTGGAAAAAAAGTTAGCTTGTTTATATTATGCTAACATAGCTGTGTCGCTAGCGGTCACGTAGCACATCATTATATACCAGCTAGCCAAACTTCAGTAACCCTACAAACGTCACTGCTGTTTAGCTTTCTGTCTTCATTTATGTTGGAAGTGATAACAGAGCTGTACGTTTTAATTTGTTTCCAAAACCCCGCAGTCAGGACATGCTATATTGTATTTAGATAGAAGCTAGCGAGCTAACTCCCTGCTAACTTCTAACTCCGTTAAATGTCATAAATTCTGTTTTCATGGATGCCTGGATGTTAAACTCAATTGTTACACCTGGTAGAGCAGAACGCTGATCATTTTATTAAAGATGAAAGACTTTAGACAGTTTTTCAACTCACAGTAATGCCATACTGATCGTTTGATATATGGACCTGCAGCGGAGTTTAGACCCAGACACGGCTAGTGACGTCAGACTGAACAACCGGATAATCCTGTGTCTCTCTGTGCTGCGTGTGTAAATAGATGCACCTGTTTTGGCGGGAAAAAGTGCACAGGCTCTCTGATTGGTGGATTCAAATTCAGCAGCTCCCAGGCTGACTGAGCTAGAAACTTACTTCTCTCTCCCTGTGTGTGTGTGTGTGTGTGTGTGTGTGTGTGTGTGTGTGTGTGTGTGTGTGTGACAGAGAGAGAGAGAGAGAGAGAGAGAGAGAGAAGGCCTTTTAATGGGATGATCTCATTCTAAGATTCAAATTCAATATATTTAGACTGGTTGACTGAATTGGATCTTGTGTGTGTGTCTCTCTGTGCATGTGTGTTTCCTTATGTATACATATTTCTGATTGTGTGGCTGTTATATATTTTTTTTGCTGATTTTTTTCATTTAACAAGTATATTTGAGGGACCCTCAGCATGTTCAGCATTTCTTCAGCTGTCCATTTTGCTTTTCCAATTTTTCTGTTTAACTTATTACTATTGTGCTGAATCATACTGTTTCTGCTATTTTATAAGATTTGTGCTTAATATACTATTTCTGCTTTTAATAGGATTTGTGCTTAATATACTATTTCTGCTTTTTATAGGATTTGTGCTTAATATAGTATTTCTGCTAAATGTAGTATTTATGCTTAATCATACTATTTCTATATATTTCTGCCAGGCAGCCAATCCTCTGTGCGGACTCAGACACATATCACATATCAGGGCCTGCACGGCTTCCCAGCCTGAGGTCTTCCGTTTCCTCTCTCGTCATATCTCAGCGACGGTTGTACAAAGAGCAATGAAAATCGCAGTCAAAGTACACCAAAGTCCGCTGATTCACCCAGTACAAGAATTATGCCTCTAGTCCACCTAGTTTTTGAGTTACACAACGTTTTGTAACTCCAAAAAACGGCGTTTTTCGCCTCTCACCGCGATCTAATTCTGACTGCTCATCACCCTGTTTTTCAAAACGGCTCCTCTCTTTCCCAGTGGCGCAGTTGGTAATGACACGGGTCTGCAAGCCAAAGATCGTGGGTTCCATTCCACCTTGGTCAACATGTTTTTTTCCCTATAAATTAATACACTGTCACAGACCAGTAATTCATATTCATCATTTATTACAATTCTGCAAACTTTTATGATTTTACCAGCTTTTCTAATATGGACCTCACATTCTTAACACTCCATGGCACAAATACTCTTCCCTTTAGGCTCTGTGTATGTGTGTGTGTGTATCAATATTTCTCCCATTTTAAAGTATTACTCCTCCATAATTGTATTTCTGTTAAATCAAAGTACTTTTACTACATCATTTACTACATCAGCCTTCTGCTCAATCATAGTATTTCTGCTAAATCATTGTTATTATGCTATATTGTAGTATTTCTGCTCAATCATACTATTTCTACTATATTATATTTTTCTTTCTAAATATAGCATTTCTGCTATATAATTGTATTTCTGCTATGTTATAATATTTGTGCTAAACCAGAGTATTTGTGCTGTATCATAGTATTTCTGCCAAATTATAATATTTGTGCTAAAACATAGTCTTAATTTAAAATTACAATATTCATAGTTCATCACAGTGTCTCTGGTAAATCACAGTATTTCTGCTATGTTGTACTATTTTTCTAAATCATAGTGTTTCTGTAATGCTTAAGTATTTTTGTCTAAATATATTCTTTCTGTTATCTTATACTATTTCTCCTAAATTCTTGTATTTTTGAGAAGTTATGTTTCTGGTAAGTTACAATATTTCTGCTAAGTTCTGCTATGCTATTGTATTTCTGCCAAGTATTATGTTTCCTCTAAGATATTGCAGTTCTGCTAAGTTATTCCATTTTAGCAAAGTTCCTTTGCTTCTGCAAAGTTTTTACAATTTCTGCAACTTTTCAGCTTTTTCAGCTACTTTTTGCATACAGCTTCAGCTTTAAAGCATCCACACTGCATTTTCGCAGGAAATGCAAATTTTTCTAGTTATTATTATTTTCCTTTTTCAGCCTGAAATTCCCGCGCGTAACTCGCCCCACAGTTTTGAGACAAGGTTCACATATGTTATATCATTTTGTGCGGCTGGATCAGGAATGGTGTGCTATGACTTTTGGTGTTTATTACTTCTATAGTTTTTTAAATATGAATATTTTAATGCAAGTTTTTGCCCATTGAAATGAATGGGAACTTAAGTTTCACTTATGTTTCAAGTTAATTTGTGGTGTGTTGGCTCCCTCTAGTGGTATGTCCCCGTATTTGGATTACCGTAATGACGACAATATCAACGGCGCGCACAGCGTCGGTGCTTTCAGGAACCATTGGAATTCTTAAGGTTGCGCAAAGCATTGAATAGTTACGGTAATGGCAAGGGTGTATGCTTGGTGCAAATTCCATATCCCAGAGTCAAACAATGGCGGCTGCTACTTCGTTTAATATATTCCTCTTATTCGTGTTTCTAGGTCACAAAGTAAACTTTTCTCACGATGTTGCTGCTAGCCGGAACTAGCTAGCCGGCTAGCTAGTTCGGCCGGCCGGCTAGCCGGCTAGCTAGCTAGCGCCGCTTCGCTCAAAAGCACCCAGGCTTGGCTTTCAGTGAGGCGTCTCTAACTCCTTTCACCCCCGATCGCTCCGCAAACAGTCTTTGTCTTAGCTGGACTTATTTTTCGTTTATATGGGCCGATGATGCTGGTCGATGTGGAAAAAATAACTGAGTTGTTCATATACCGGTGGCTAGCTAGCTCCGCGTTAGCCACCGGTATATGTCTCTTCCCCTCGTATGCGGGGAAAGAAACACCGATCGACCGGTGGTGGCTAACGCGGAGCTCAATCGTGGATAAGGGAAACCCAATGCAGGAGAAGCAGGCGGCTGGTGAACTGAATTTCAGTAACGTAAGACGTTATTAACTGCACTCTATTTGGGTCAGATATAAACCGAGTTTAGGTGTAGTTTATTTTCGTTGTGCTGACAGTTACAATAACTGTACTGCGTGCTAGCTAGCACGACGGAGTTTCTATACAGCTGTGCGCGCTAAGTTACTGATGTTGGCTGACACCCAGGTCGGGCTGGCTGACACCCAGGCTGGGCTGGCTGACACCCAGGCCCGCTCACGCTGTCGTGTCACCCCTAGTCTTTCGTGATGACTCTTGGTTGGCTGCTGGACTTATTTTTCATTTATATGGGCTGGTGATTCAGTATCAGTGTCCGGTGAACTGAATGTCAGGTAAGACGTTATGTATATGTAAGGTAGTGACTGGAATAAGTCACAAGGTGTCACTGTTGAGCTGCATATATGTTGTAAATTTTAGCAATTTTGACCATTTGTCCTCTGCAGGACACCGTAGTTCAGATTTCTCGTTCGCGTGGGCGCCATCTTGGTTCAGTGTTTACTGTGATGTGCAAAGGTAAGCACTGTCAGTGGCGAACTGCATTGGTTTTGTTTAAAAATAAGTGTTCCACTGTGTAAAATAGCGGTTTGTCATTTAAGCCGAGCATATATTTTGTTTATTGAGAGGTTCATGTATTGTCTGATGAGAGTATGAGACAAAGATATACTTTTCTTTCTTACTCTCATATAAAATATTTAGCTTTTATTAAATAGTTATCTGAATCTTACAACCAAAGTTTGTATAATAATACACAAGATTGGCTGTAGACCATTGTTAATCATTCAGAACACTGTGTAAAAATAACAAAAAACAAAAAGTGAATGAAAAGTGCATAAATATTTATTTTACGTGTTTGATGTGTGTGGCAGGGCGTGGTCTGCAGTGCCGCTGCAGGGGAGGTGGACCCACCTCAGCGGCATCTGCAATCACGCCTCTCAGGTGTAAAGTCTGTGCTCTCTCTGCTTTTTTTTTTTTTTTTTTTTGTGTATGTGTCGGGCTGTGAGATGAAAAGCTACAGCCGGCTGTGTGGGTACAGCAACGATGTGTGAAAAGTGGTCCATAACGTAATGCTTCAAAGTGTGTTCATGCAAACATTGTCGGGTCTGCTTATGAACCTCTGCGCACAGCGTCTACAAATTGGGGCTGTACGAAGTCACCTCATCTTTACACAAAACTGTAAGCTGTCATCTGTGAGGCGCGAGCGGTGTTTGGTTTTACCATAGTTCATGGTGGAGAATGGCTGCTCTGCTGAGTTTTGCTCTCTGTAGCCGTTTGAATGGCAAACTATATTGATTAGCGGCGGCATAGGCACACTTAAAATTTCTTCAGAAATTTTCGCTTTCTAGTTACTAGTTAATGTTGCCTCTGGTCCATTATGGCGCTATCAAAATCAGTATCAATGTGAAAAGCTCTACAGATGCATAACCAAAATTTTTCCACAGATCTTGAATTATTTTAGGATTGAGTTAGGATTGAGAATGGATTCTTTACTGGTGTGTAGCGCACCAGAAACATGCATCACAAATGACAGGAGGTGCATGCTGCTCCACATGTAAGCTACTCTGTGTAACATCACGGACCAAGTACCTTACTGGTGGTTCATCTATTCCACCAGTGTTGGACATCCTCAAAGGCAGAAAACTGCCAACAGCTTCAGGTAATTTATGTGTACACTAAAGCCTTGGGGACCAGTTACCATTCGTGGACTTTCTTCTCAAATGAGACATCCACTATGAGTGTATCAGAGTACTGTACTTAAAGGGCCATCTCCAGTGACAGATTCTGAGTAAATCCTTACCATACAGCTGAGAGGACATCTTACAGAGAGGACACCTAGGGGCTGAACTCCTGCCTCCTCAGTAGGCTTTGTGAAAAAGCAGAAAATCAGCACTATGAAACTCAACAGGCTGTTATAATGAGACCATGTTTCCCCTGCGAAATAAGTGAGGTGCTGGTAAAATTTCTCCTTGTAAGCCTGAAAAGAAACTGTGTATTACAATTGATGCTGATACCCAAGCCAGATGGACTGTGTAATCATTCTGGAGTGTTTTCCTCCACTTCTTTCTGGTATTACTGCATATTGTGTCAAAGCAGCACACCAACCCCCACAGGTGGCAGGGCTCAGTGTTGGCATATTGGGATGAAAACTCTCAGGGTGAGTGCTTGCCCAAAACAGAAGGGTCTAATATTTATTGGCTATACCTTGAAAAACCAACATAAGAAATTTCTATTTCCTAATAAAATACAAAATTGAGGGGATTTAAATCCATGTATGGAACATAGCAAACTTCTCCTTTTTTAAATGAAGAAGTCTACGTATATTTTTGTATGGGTGACTGTCTGGAGTGCTCAAGGGAGGAATATCCATCAGCATTGCCTGCTTAGCATCAGCCAGCCAACACAACTCCTAAATCGACCACTGCTTCTTATTCTTTGAAGGGCGGGATAATTGGCTCAGCAGAACAGCTGCAGGGGAGCAGCAAAAGGACTTTCTTTCTTTCTTTTTTAAAAAGGTGTCTTATTTACACTATTCCAGTTGTTCACGCTATGGGAGGTATATACTCTGTTACCTTAGTTATAGCATTGGTAAAATAATATAGCAACATAGATTTTGTTTTGTTTTTTAGCTTTTTAGCTCTCTTTTTCAGAGAGGATGCTCCTAAATTTAAGATGTATTATTATTGTGCTGGAGATACAAGTTTAGTTTTTAACTACAAGGCCCCTGACACATCCATTGTCATGCATATATGCATGACTATATATAGCCACTCTGCAATAAATAAAAACATTTTTTCCATAAAAAAGACTAGCTGTTCATTTCAGTGAATATATAATAGGTGTAGGAGTCCTAATCCTGTCTATATAAACTGTCATGGCCTGCCCGGCCGGCCCCACAAGGCTACATTTGCTGTTTTGGTTCTCTCCCTCTGCCTGGGCGGAGCTCACTGTGGGCTCCCGCCCTTGGCCCACACACCTGACGACAATCACCTGTCATCACCGGGAGCACTATTTGAGGCTGGAACACAGATCCTCTCATGGCTGGATGATTGTACTACTGACGTTAGTGTTCTCACAGCTCTTGTGCTTTGTGATTTGTGATTAGTTTGTGACTTCCCTTCTCTTCTGCTTCAGACCTACCCCCCCCCCCCAGACCTGCGACCTCCCTGCCGTGTGAACGTGTGTGAGTGTGGGCAAGAAGACGTGAGCGAGTGTGAGAGAGCTACCCTGTGATTCCCTGGAGTTTTGGATTCCCTTCACTGTATATATATTGTGCACTGGAACTGTAAATAAACTGTATTTTGGAGACATCTAACCGCTCTGCGCTTGAGTCCCTACAACCAGATCGTGACATAAACAAAGCTTCAAATGTTAACATTTTAGAGTTATATTCACAAAAAGCTATGTTTCAGATAGTCTTTTATAATGTTTGATTGCTTAGTCTCAGTTGTAGGAAGCGCTGTAATAAAAATAAAATGTGTCTTTGCGAATCGTTCTTCTGACACCTTTTTATGGTTTAGGTTTTTATACTTTTTCATCATAATATGGTCAACCATTAAGGTGCAAATCAAATATGACTGTTTTTATTAGAATTAAAATTGATTTGAATATTTGGATAAATGTGTGTTTTAGGCCTAAATGTGTGTGTGGCAGGAATCAAATACAGAACTCTCAGGCAGATCTAAAAAAAAAAAGAAAAGAAAAAAAAGAAGAAGATATCTTCATTTAGGTAGTGAAGTAAGTTCCATAAAAATTAATTTAAAGTTAAAATGACAAAAAACAGTCCAGAGCTCAGGTGCATGACAGGCTAACTGTTCTGTGTGGGAAGTTAGGCTTAGGAATGCCAGAAATGGTATAATGATGCAGATAATTCTAATCAACATTATGTACTGCCCAATAAACAATATGTATATAGTAGCGTGGTGGTGTGGTGGTTATCATATATATATATATATATATATATATATATATGACTGTTTTCACTTTGTCATCATGAGGTATTGTATATAGAGTATATAGACTGCAATGTATCTGAGGCTAGTGTTGTATTGTTGTATTGCAACAGTGACACGTGAGACAATGGTGAGGTGTGCAATAAGAGTGACAGATGGGTACATGTCAGATTGGGATTACATCAGGGATCAACTCTGAGCCCCTTCTTGCATGCAAGCCAGGCTGCCAGATGAAATCTGGCAGGAGTCTTCATGGAATATCGTTCTGAGACGACATTGTGATCTGCACTGAGAGTGAGGAGCACGTGATAAAGAACAAGGCAGAATACATGACGTTGGTGTGTGATGGTGATTTTCCTCAGTGCAGTGTTTTAGACTGTAATTTCTACTTGGTTACTTCTATACCAGTAGAATCTGTGGGTGCAAGGTATGCATGACAGGACAATTATCACAAATGTATTACAATATGTAATGTGCAATAATAGTACACATCTGTGCATAGGAATAAACTGTTCCACTTTCAGAATAACAAGATTTTTCTCAAACATGTCTTTGCAAAAAAATGTTAATGCATGAAGATTTTCAAGTTTTTTCATGACAATTAGCATAATTTCCTTCGGGATTAATAAAGTATTTCTGATTCTGAATTATGAATGTAAAGTATTTCAGTAGGAACTATATTTTCTTTGGTTTGCACATATTTTCTACAGACAAGGTTAAAAGAAGTGGCAACACAAACCATGAGATTTTTTTTTTACCTAACCCCAGATTTTTTAATGACTAACCAAGTTGTTTTTACTTCAATTCAGTTTAATTCAATTTTGTTTTATTTATATTGCACCAAATCACAGCAACAGTCACCTCAAGGCGCTGTATATTGTAAGGTAGACCCTACAATAATACATACAGAGAAAAACCCAACAATCATATCACCCGCTATCAGCAAGCACTTTGGACATGGGTCTCTAGTGGGAATGGTTAAATCTCTATAACTCCATAGCTATGTCATCAAGACCAACTACCTTTTTTTACTGCAACTCCTCCCCAGCTCCTAGTCAGTCCTGCCTACCTAATTAATAATAGTCCTTTTGTCCTTCCTTACTGTCCAGCCTCATGTACTACTCACTATAAGCCTTTTCCTTTGCCTTTCCCTCCTATGTCTTTGTTACAGTTAGGCAATGCAAATGTGAAATAGGCATAGTGAAAACAGCAACACTATTATCACTATCACTATTTATCACTACTGCTACATTTCAAAGACTTGTTTTTTCTATTTTTCTTGTAATTTAATTACTTCATCTGTTTTTTGTTTTTATATATGTTAGCCCAGTGGACTGGTGACCTGTCCAGGGTCTACCCTTCCTCTTGCCCTATGGTAGCTGGGATAGGCTCCAGCCCCCCATGACCCTGAAGGATAAGCACAATGGAATGGATGGATTTTTTTTAGTTGTTTTATTCCTTTTTATTGAAAGCCTTCTGTTTTGGGCTTGAACAACTCCATTCAGTGTCTGAAGTGGAAATGCAAATGACAGTCACATCATCTGCAAAATGCAACATTTGCAATAATCACAGCAATGGCTAATCTTAACAAATTTTCAAGTTTTCTAATTTTCCTCAAACCTCCAGGTTTTAAGTCTCCAAAACAGCACAATGAGCAATATGAAAAAGTAGATTCACTTAAGTTTAACTTAGAGTTCATTCCCACAAGACTTAAAAAAAAAAAAATTAAACAACAGAAAACTGCAGCAGTAATACACTCCATCCACTATACATGAGACTAGTGCCACCACAGCAACTCTTCAGGAGTGTGATAATTGTTAGAGACTCAAGGGGCATGTGAAGCAATCCATTATTCCATGGACATAACAGTACAGCATGGATTGGAGGGTAACAAACCACCATTTGAACAGATCATGCCCAGTTCTTCTGCACAAATAGCTTTTACACACACACACACACACACACACACACACACACACACTTCAACTTAATTTGCTTTTAAAGCACTTTAAACAACTTGCTTCATTCATCCATTAACACAAGTATTTTTTTCTATGCTGTTTCTATGTGCCTCCTGTCCAACACTGACACACATTCATAGTTCAGTAGATGCATCAGAGAGGAACATGGGGTATCATCATTAGTATCATGCCCAAGGATATTCGGCATGCAGACTGGGATCAAACCACCAATCTTTCGGTTAGTAGGTGACTTGCTTTACCACCTGAGCACCAGGCATCCCAAAAGCCTATTTATCTCTTCATTTGGTGTCAGACATATTGCAGCTGCTGCATTTCTATTGAAAAAAAAAAGCTAATTACATAACCAGTAATAATCTGTTTCCAGTGAAGGTAGAGGACAAAGGTGTTGCAAAAGGATTTGCCTTTACTATGTCATCTCCGTTAAAACCTAACTGTGTGACAGGATGTACCGGCACCTGCTACATATTTTAGCAGTGAGCAGGGGAAACAATGAGAGAAAAGTGAAGGTGGCCATCAAAACAGATAAAAACAATGGCAGATACAACAAAACTTTAGTGCACCCTTTAACACTTAGACTAATGCCTCAGGCAGAGGTACTGGTGGAATGTGATGGCGAGGTGAGAGGAAAGAGAAAGGCTATTGACTGGTATCAGCAGGAAAGTGGTCCTGAGGGAGACACCATTCTCAGTGGGGCAGCTCGAGAGTCTAGCTGTCAAATGGACCATAGAACCTTTCAAGTACTCTCTGCTGAGTATAGAATTCAGCTTTGACCACCTGACTCTGTGATAGTTTGACTCCATTAGAAACCATTAAACTTTTGAATTGCCTGCTATCAACACAGACACCAGGTATTCATACTTTTTTCAGGCAAGTAACTTCCTGTCCAACAACCCTGGTCTCTAAAGAATCACCAAACCAATCTACCACAGCAGACACATACACAAACTGTGTATTCTGAAATACGTCAGCTATTATGGATGTGAAAAGGACAGTTTAGATGCTGCTGTGTGATTTTTACACATTAAATTACGTTTATTGGAGATAAAGTATCTAATTTCAGGATCGGGACCACGCCTTCAAACACGCTCTTTCCGGTTATCATGTATATAGGTTCACCCAGTTCTGCTGTTTGTTCTCATTTATGTGCTACAACCTCCCTCCCCTTTTCAATTCTTTAACTACTTCTCTTCTATTTAGTACATGGGGATCTGCCAGGCCTATGAGCCACTGCCAGTCCCCTTCGAAGCCTTCCCTAAACTGCAGCTCAATTCATGTCCAAGCCATTCACCTTTATCTACTAAACCGCTGTCAAACCTCAAATGAGGACGTGGGCCCAGTGAGTGAATTATGATTAATAAAAATTAAAAAATTAAAAACGAATTAATGCAATGGGTCCAAGGAATTCATCTGGAACCCTAACAGCAGTCAGGGAGTGATTGTGTAGCCTATAGAGGTCTCTGCATCCCTCCATGGATATTCTTACTTAGACCATCACTTACTTAGACAAACACTGACCCACCACCAAACCAGTCACGCTGAATGATGTCACATCATTTATAAAATTCTCCATGGCTTCTCCAGACCCTTTTACGTCTATCACATCAAAATCTGCTGTCATCTTTGAAAAGCACTGTGCACCATTCAGGTAAAATGTGGCTTCACAATGTCAAACAGTGAGCACAGAGCTCACTAGAGGATGCTGGGCCCTCAGGCCACCCTCATGAACTCTTTTTCTGTGTGTTTGGTCAAAGACACACATACCAGTGGCCTGCTGGAGGTCATTTTGAGAAGGCCAAAGAGAATGACAATTTTATTTATATAGCATCTTTCAATACATGAAAATCAGTGTGCTTAACACAGAAAATGAAGACATAAAGCAAAACAAAACATGTAGGCCTTTGTGAAAAGAAAGGTTTTGAGTCTGTTTTTGAATCTATCCACAGATGCATTTCATCTCAAGTCAGCAGATGGCTTGTTTGAAAGAACAGTACCACATCCTGTTCCTCCTTGCACAAAAGATCCGAGACCAGCTCTCATAGTTTATTGCCTGTCTCCTGCAATCTTCTCCATGTTCTTGAGAGTGTTCTGGAAGGCATAGCAAACGTTCTGGCAATGGTACACATTGATGTGCCATTCTGGGGAACTCGGACTATGTGTGCAACTTCTGTAGACATTACCTCATGCTACCAGCAAGTGAGACTGACCCTAGCCAAATCCAGAATTTGTAAAAAAACAAAACAATAAAAAAACAATAAAAAAAACCCTCTCTTTTAAAAGTGTTCCTTAAGTTTTTATGAACAGTGTATTAAAAGCTGTGGCAGGTTACGCTTCTTACTGAATACTCTGTACTCTGTACTATAACACATAATATTTCAAACTGTGCAGTATTCGTTTAAGAAGAAAGTCAGTTACTTTACCAGGAATTCAGTTATTGATTTCTTTCAGAATTTTTTAGGTCAGTTCCCATTTTATGAGGCTACTTTATCAAACATAAGATAAAGCTGTTCGCTGTGTGTTGTGAAAAAGAATGAAATGTTTGCGTCCTATTGGGAGACGCGTTTTTTCTTCTTCCTTCTCTTTCAAGATGTGTGCTGTTGTACCCCAACTAAAACACTGACAAAATGTGTTTTGGCCGTACAAAATTGTGTCATCTATAAAGATGGGTGAAGTGTCTTGCCCAAGGACACAACGACCGAGACTGTCCAAGCCGGGGCTCGAACCGGCAACCTTCCGATTACAAGGCAAACTCCCAACTCTTGAGCCACGATCACCCCGATACTTGCCATACCAGTACGAACTAGATTTTTAAATCTTAATATAAAAAGAGTAACAGTAGGGTGGAAATTAGGTAAGGCACTTTTTGCAGCGATCTTGTATAGAAAACTATTCCACGCATATATGAAACAGGTCGTGGCTCCGAACTGCAAAGGCGGAAAAACCGTAAAGGGACCTCTGGCTAATACGTCGGGTTCCGTGTTGGGCTCGTAGCCGAAAACTAGCTTTACTTTGTTGTCTGGGTCAACTTTGTTAGCGAGCAGAGGTGGGTCGAGTATCCAAAAATTGTACTCAAGTAAGAGTAGCATTACTTTAAAATATTATTACTCAAGTAAAAGTGAAAAGTAGTCTTCAAAAATGTTACTCAAGTAAGAGTAAAGAAGTACTTGGTGAAAAGACTACTCAAGTAGCGAGTAACTGTTTGAAATGTCTGTGGAAAGATGTATGGTTTTCAAAAGAATTAGGTCTGGTCATTATAGTGCTGTGTGTGTATATATATATATATATATATATATATATATATATATATAAACAAAAATAAAGAAATATTTATATATATATATATATATACACAGCACTATAATGACCAGACCTAATTCTTTTGAAAACCATACATCTTTCCACAGGTCTCAACTTCATCAGACATCACCTAGACTCCGAGCTGAATGAGACCAGCACAAACAGCAGCCTAACCGACTAAAATGATGGATCCATGGGGTCAGGAAAGCCAGAAGCAGGGGAACTGGAGAGGTACCTTTCATGTGCTGTATATATATAGATATATATATATATACAGCACATATATATATGTTTCAGGGTGGCTGTAGCTCAGGAGGTAAAGCAGGTCACCTACTGATCGGAAGGTTAGTGGTTTGATCCTTGGCTCCTCCAGTCTGCATGTCAGGTATCCTTGGGCAAGATACTAACTAGTGATAGGTCGTTCGCGAACGAAATGGCTCTTAGAGCCGGCTCTTTGACGTGAACGACGCGAGCCGGCTCCTTATCGCGAGCCGTCACGTGTGTTTTTTTTTTTTTCTTTCTCTCACCCTCTCTCTCGCACTTTTTTTCTGCTTCACTCAGCATGCGAGCCTTGTGCTTTACGCTGGGCAGAGGGGGGAGGGGCAGTAGTTACACTCAGTAGCACAGGAACAGATCCAGAGGGGGAGAGAGAGAAAGAGAGCCAGGGACAACAACGTCACATTAGAAAGATATAGTAATCATCCACAACTATTTTCAGTTGCAGATGATAAAGGATTCAGAAAGTTTATTCATGCAGGTCCATTTGACAGAGAATGTGCATGTTTCTTTTTGTTTTCATATTTTAATTTATATTTAATTGTGTTGTGGTTTGCAGTGTTTTGTGTTGTTTCACTTTAAATTTGTAAAAGGAAAAAGCTGAAAATTTAAATAGTTAAAAGTTGAAATGTGAATAGTTGATTTTTGTATTATATGATTTATTTATTACATTTTATGTGGAGTGAATAAATAAAAGTATATTTACGGTGGCCCCTAGAGATAAAGCACATACAAACTTCAAATCACGTATGAACTCGGAAGCATGTACAAACTCCAAAACACGTAAAAACTCTAAAACACGTAAAAACACGTACAAACTCCAAAACACGTAAAAACACATACAAACTCCAAAACACGTAAAAACTCAGAAGCACATAAAAACTCAAAACACGTACAAAAGACAACAGAAGTGCTCCAGGATGCTGGGGGCAGTGTTGAACTTTTGTTACCGAGTGGCTACACAAGCCAGCAAGTACCAATGACTGGATTTGTTGTGTGGTAGTAACAGGTAAATGAACATTTTTTTTTAAATTATTTGAATATATATGAGTGCCTGTGTATAAATACACAAACAATACACACATGCTTTCAATTGTGTAATTTAAGTGATCTAGTAGCTCTGCTTTGGAAGTTCAGTTCATGCTAGAAATGTGTCTTGGAGTTTGTACGTGTTTTGTCTCTAGGGACCACCGCATATATTTATATATAAACATATATAAATAAAACCACTTTTTTTACGTTAGTAATTCCTTTTGTGCATAATTTTATAATACTGTTAATAATAAATAAATTAAAGCAACAAAACAACCTGAAGAGCCGGTTCGGAGCCGAAAGAGCCGGCTCTTTTTAGTGAGCCGAACCGAAAGAGCCGGTTCTCTAAAAAGAGCCGGAAATCCCATCACTAATACTAACCCCAAGTTGCTCTCCGATGCATCCATCGGAGTATGAATGTGTGTGAATGTAGTTAGATAGCACTAAGTATAGATAAAGTGCTTGTAAGAATGGGTGTGATTGGGTGAATGTGGCATGTTGTATACAGCGCTTTGAGTACTCCAAGAGAGTAGAGAAGCGCTATATAAGAATCAGTCCATTTACCATGTATGCACTGCCAAGCTGCAGATGTTTGGCAAGAAGATTTGATCACACTGGTGATGTTTTTTACTAACTCTTGTAGAAAAACTAAATCATGTCATTCATATCCCGCACAAACAGTTTGCAATGAATTCCAGATTAAGATTAAAATAAGAATGCGTGAAGGCTAAGCAGTGCTAGACAATGGATCCTCCTGTTTGGCTGTTATTCTGGGAAAAGACGAGAAAGACAGTGATGGAAGCCGTGACTGGAGCTGTGATGTAGCCTATATAAGAGTTATATTGTACGAACGTGATAATTATGTATATTGTAATAACGTGATATTATATTGTTCAAACGTGAAAGGTATATTGTACTAACATGAAAAGTATATTGTTCTAACAATATACTTTTCTATTTTTCTTTTGCCTGGGTGGCAGCTCTACGCTTCCGTACTATGCTTCCATATAAGAGGCTTTTCAATGTGGCCTCACAAAATTGTGACGACTACAACAACCATAAAAAGAGTTGGATGAACACTGCTGCTCAATTGCAGCTGCCTGGTCAATGTTTTCCATTAGTAATTTAGCAAAGTTGATGGTGGTGGTGTGTGTGTGTGTCTGTAAGACAGAGAGAGGGAGAGCGAGAGACAGATTTTGTATGATAAGCTTCATGTTATGGACGCACAGTTTGAGCACTCAGGTCGCATCAGGCCGAGACCCTGCATCGTGACCTATGAACTTCTAACCCCTGCGATTCAATTGTACAGTTTGAGCAGGAGCTGAAAACGCAGCTGAAAAAAATCGTAGTGTTTGCCCAGCTTAATGCAGACTGTTTAAACTAAACAAGCTGCTTTTTCACACAATAAATCCTGTCAGCCGCAGCATTGCCTTCTTTTTTAACAGTTAAAGCAGTAGAGACGACCTGTTTGCATGCGCGTTGAACTCTAGCATCATTAACCAGGCTAGCTGTTAGCTTATAGCTCACGCTAGCTAACTAGCGAACAGTTAAAAGGACAGCTGAAGCTGCACAAAACACCCACAAACTTATCTCACTACAATGTAGCGCCGAAAATATGACTCGCAGCTCGAGCTCGACACAGCTGCTGTAACATAAGACTGACATCCAGCTAACCACAGCTAAAAAGATATTTAGAGAAAACTTGCCGTTTCCTCAGGTTACACGAGCCGAGTTGTTTCACTCTGAAAAGTTCCTTTGTTTTGGCTCTCACTGAAGACACCGACACTGAAGACATAGCTGTTCTTTTGTACTGCTTTTATGCGAAACATTCTTTGTATATGAGGCCAAGGGTGTTCATCCTGGCTCTGCCATGTTTTCATGGGTTTCTTCTTTCCGTGTGTCTGCTACTTTTAAACACTTGGGCCGCTCTGCCCGCCACAGTTTCAAACTGTTTCAAACTAACCAACATTCACACATCGGAGGGCAACTTGGGGTTAGTATCTTGCCCAAGGATATTTGGCATGCAGACTGTGGAAGCCAAGGATCGAACCACCAATCTCCAATCAATAGCTCCTTAACCACAGCCAAAAAGGATATGGCAGTCCATTCTCCCTGAAGCACGGACTACACTGCCCATGAGGCTACATTCTTTAGGGCTATGCCTGTAACACTCTGTCTACTGCCTTCATATTAAATAATTGTTTGAATAATTTTTAAAAATATTTCTTCATATCATTATGCAACTAGGGGTGTTATGGGTATTTTATTTTAAATACGTAACAGCGGTACATGTATTCCTTTACTCCCCAACACTGGGTACCATACCATCTTAACTAACTGGTCTACTGTAATCTTTTTACTAAAACTGCACAGAGTGGTGTCTAGACAGCAGAGCTCCTTAAGCTAATAGCTAATATTACAACAGTGCTCCACTGAGTGCTTTCAGATACTCAGCTTCCGTCTCGTACTTTAATGACTCTTATTAGTGATCCAGTCATGGTACACTGACACTGATGCTGTGCTGGAAATGTGACCAGTGATGTGGGAGTTGGTGTTAATGGTGATTGTTTTTATATTTATATAATCTGATTAATACATAATGATTATGACTCTTTTATTTTCATTCAGCTGTGTGATTTAAACTGACATTCAAATTCTAACACTTGAACTGGAGCCGTGTCTTGTCATTATCTTGCACTTTCAGTATAGTATTGTTTTTTGGCTCTGTAATAATGAAAAAATAACTTACTTTTAATCTCAGTGTATTGTGATGGTGTCAGAGGCTAAATTGTTTCTCAAATGTGTATGAATTATGTGCTGTGGAGACATGTGGCTGCTTACAGTGCTGTAAGAATAAACATGCACATACACACAGAGACACTCATTCAAACACAGTTCTGAAAAGTCTTAAACACGAAATAAGAATCGTTCTATAAAACCTAACACAAAAAAACAAAAACACAACAAAAAAGAAGTAACATGCATCTATGTTTTTTTTATTAGATGCTTTAAGCAAAATTTAGGCTTTTAACAATAATAAAGCACAGTGTGGTGATACTATTTTGCTGATTTGGCCACAAATATTATTTACATTTAGAAATTTGGATACAACTTGCCAGACTGATTTAAATTTAACCACTTTAGTATAAACAAAAATGTTGAATCCCCAAAGTAGTTTAGTAACATTTTTAAAAAATATATATATTGTCCACCTTATTATTAACTTAGATTTAGTGATCACATAGAATACCTAAGCTTTTTCCCGCATAGAGAAATATGTGATGCAAAAGGGGATAAGGACTGGTATTTATGCAGAGCTTTTTTTTATTCTCCTTGAATTCCCAAAGAACTCTACAGCGCACAAACATTTTATTCTATGCAAACAGTGCTGGAATTTCCTTAGCAAGAATCACAGGAAAATCATCAGCATTTCAGCAATTTTAACCATTTATGTTAATTAGAGTCATATTTCCTTGAATTTATAGTTTGCATGAAAATGGAAAACATAGATTACATAATTAATTACACAAATCAAGAACTGAGTTCACATTTGTAGTTACCCTCCAATGGGTGGCACTTGTTTTCCATCTTTCCATCATTGAGATCTCAGATAGTTCTAACTAGTAACTCAACAGCATTTTGTCACTAATCTACATAGTTACAGTTGATGAAAATGTTAATTACCTGAGTTCGCAGTTCCCTGGTTTCATGCAAGAAGCTGATTATCCCTAGCCCTCAACCTTTTTACTGAATCCCCTGCCAGCTGCAGCAGTGTCTGCAGCTGAGGATTAAAAAAACATAATGGCATTATGCTAATGTTGTGATATTGCTAGATTGACATTTCTACTGATTGGGATTAGTGCTCCTATCCATTTTCCCACCCACACAGCAGTGGCTTAAAGTCTCTCTCTCTGCCATGAAAACATGCTTTTAACATTGTTGGTGTCAGGGGTAATTTATGGTGTTCCTCAAGTGGGCTTGTTTCAGTGCAATTAGTGTATTTTCTTTGTGTATTGAGTGCATGCCCTGAGCTGTCTGCCATCTGGAGATGTTTGAGAGAAAAAGAGGGCTTTCCTGTTTCTGGGTTCTTTTTTCTTTAATTAAGTTTTTTAACAAGGATAATCACAAGTTTGTTCAATCTGTTAAGTTGCAACAGACCATTTGAAAATTTACCATTATCCTATAATATCTTTTCAAAACATGATGCAAACATTAGTTTCTGCAACTGGATTACCATATTACTATGTCATATTTGCATTATTAACTGATTATCTGAGCTGGTAATCTTGGCTGTGTTGCATTGGGTCAGTCATCTTGTTTACATATTTAGAGAAAAACATATACATATACAAAAACATATACATACCTATAACCTCGAGCGTGGCTCAAGAGTTGGGAGTTCGCCTTGTAATCGGAAGGTTGCCGGTTCAAGCCCCGGCTTGGACAGTCTTGGTCGTTGTGTCCTTGGGCAAGATACTTCACCCGTTGCCTACTGGTGGTGGTCAGAGGGTCGACTTGCCCTCGGCTGCTGCCTACCAAAGCTGTTTAACTTTTTTGGTCAGGTCCACAGCAGCAGACTGGTTTTTTTCTTCTGAAATGAGTACAGGATCATATGTCATAGAGCTAATCGAATTGAATTGAAACATTAACTCATGCACTGTTTTTTTTCTTTTGCTTTGTTTCTTTCTCTACAGGCACCCATAAATTTGTGACAGAGGGGGAGCACCTGATGCTCACAGCCATCACCAAAGAACAGTCGGGATCTTATGAATGCATTGCATCTAATGACATCTCAAGCCCGGATGTCAGGACAGTGCAAGTCACCGTCAACTGTAAGGGCCAGGCTATCACACTCAGGCTATATAGGACATCAAAGGGTGGGAGGGTGCAGAGTTAAACTAACACTGAGTGAGGACAGTTGAGGGCACAATTTCAATTTGAAGAAACAGTCATATGAAAACATATGACTGGTATTTTTTTGTTTTCCAGATCCTCCCTTCATTTCTAAAGCGAGGAGTACAGGCACTTCAGTTGGACAAAAAGGAATTCTGCAATGTGAAGCCTCTGCTGTCCCAAGGGCAGATTTTGAGTGGTACAAAGAAGACCGCAGGCATGTTTCTTCCCTGAGCTCTATGATTTCGACATGCTCTGAATTGTTTGACCTCAGTATTACAGGCTTACAAACACACGTGTTCTGCTGTACGCTGTGGTCTTAATTCATTCGACATGATCTTTGCTGAAAGTAATGATGTTCACTCATATCACTGTTTAAAATCATGTTTTTGAGATAAGATAACTTGTGCCCTGCATTCTTCTATCAGTGGACTACATCAAAATTTAATCACACTATTAGAAAAAACAGTTAGTTAGATAATTTGCAAAAAGTCATGGATACCAAAGGAAAATTATTTGGGGTGGCTGTAGCTCAGGTGGCAGAGCAAGTCAGGCACTAATCAGAAGGTCAGTGGTTCAATCCCAGGCTGCCTCCTAGCTGCATGCCAAATATCCTTGGGCAAGATACTAAATACTAGTGGTCAGAGGCCCTGGTGGCGCCAGTGTCCGGCAGCCTCGCCTCTGTCAGTGCGCCCCAGGGCAGTTGTGGCTACAATGTAGCTTGTCATCACCAGTGTGTGAATGGGTGGATGACTGAATGTAGTGTAAAGCACTTTGGGGTCCTTAGGGACTAAGTAAAACGCTACACAAATGCAAGCCATTTACCATTTATTTGTTTCTCTATAATTAGTTTATGTCAGTAGGGTGCTGGGCTCAAATGTTTAGATAATAATCTAATATAAAGTAGCTTTTTCCAACTGATGACTTGAAACTGGAAATACATTTATGAGAAGAGTAAATATGGCTATGGTGACTGTTAAATGGTCCCTGAAAGTGACAGCAGCATTTCCTGTCCCTATAAGATGAAATAAGTACAGGGAGTGCAGAATTATTAGGCAAGTTGTATTTTTGAGGAATAATTGTATTATTGAACAACAACCATGTTCTCAATGAACCCAAAAAACTCATTAATATCAAAGCTGAATGTTTTTGGAAGTAATTTTTAGTTTGTGTTTAGTTTTAGCTATTTTAGGGGGATATCTGTGTGTGCAGGTGACTATTACTGTGCATAATTATTAGGCAACTTAACAAAAAACAAATATATACCCAGTTCAATTATTTATTTTTACCAGTGAAACCAATATAACATCTCCACATTCACAAATATACATTTCTGACATTCAAAAACAAAACAAAAACAAATCAGCGACCAATATAGCCACCTTTCTTTGCAAGGACACTCAAAAGCCTGCCATCCATGGATTCTGTCAGTGTTTTGATCTGTTCACCATCAACATTGTGTGCAGCAGCAACCACAGCCTCCCAGACACTGTTCAGAGAGGTGTACTGTTTTCCCTCCTTGTAAATCTCACATTTGATGATGGACCACAGGTTCTCAATGGGGTTCAGATCAGGTGAACAAGGAGGCCATGTCATTAGTTTTTCTTCTTTTATACCCTTTCTTGCCAGCCATGCTGTGGAGTACTTGGACGCGTGTGATGGATCATTGTCCTGCATGAAAATCATGTTTTTCTTGAAGGATGCAGACTTCTTCCTGTACCACTGCTTGAAGAAGGTGTCTTCCAGAAACTGGCAGTAGGACTGGGAGTTGAGCTTGACTCCATCCTCAACCCGAAAAGGCCCCACAAGCTCATCTTTGATGATACCAGCCCAAACCAGTACTCCACCTCCACCTTGCTGGCGTCTGAGTCGGACTGGAGCTCTCTGCCCTTTACCAATCCAGCCACGGGCCCATCCATCTGGCCCATCAAGACTCACTCTCATTTCATCAGTCCATAAAACCTTAGAAAAACCAGTCTTGAGATATTTCTTGGCCCAGTCTTGACGTTTCAGCTTGTGTGTCTTGTTCAGTGGTGGTCGTCTTTCAGCCTTTCTTACCTTGGCCATGTCTCTGAGTATTGCACACCTTGTGCTTTTGGGCACTCCAGTGATGTTGCAGCTCTGAAATATGGCCAAACTGGTGGCAAGTGGCATCTTGGCAGCTGCACGCTTGACTTTTCTCAGTTCATGGGCAATTATTTTGCGCCTTGGTTTTTCCACACGCTTCTTGCGACCCTGTTGACTATTTTGAATGAAACGCTTGATTGTTCGATGATCACGCTTCAGAAGCTTTGCAATTTTGAGACTGCTGCATCCCTCTGCAAGATATCTCACTATTTTTGACTTTTCTGAGCCTGTCAAGTCCTTCTTTTGACCCATTTTGCCAAAGGAAAGAAAGTTGCCTAATAATTATGCACACCTGATATAGGGTGTTGATGTCATTAGACCACACCCCTTCTCATTACAGAGATGCACATCACCTAATATGCTTAATTGGTAGTAGGCTTTCGAGCCTATACAGCTTGGAGTAAGACAACATGCATGAAGAGGGTGATGTGGACAAAATACTCATTTGCCTAATAATTCTGCACTCCCTGTAGTGATAGAGAGGAGTGATAAAATAAATGTAAAAAAACAGCGAAACTGTAGAAAAGAAACAGGAAATGAAATGTGGGAAATGGAAGGCGGGCTTTTAAACAAATACATCCTGTCACGGCTGCAGCGGCAGATGTGTGAAGTTATAAGAGATGGACCCAAGTGCAGTCACTGGCATTACTGTGAGTGAGCTTTATTTTCAAACGGTGATAATACAAACAGAAGCAGACATGGCAAAGAAAGAAAATAAGAAAGACCTAAACCAGGAAAACTAACTAAATAAACCTGAAACCATGAAACGTTGTTAGAACATGTGGGATGACACACAGAATGATACGCAGACGGACGAGAACGAGCAAAGGTGAGCACACACTATGGCTGTATCCCAATTCAGGGTCTGCAGCCCTGGAGGACGCAGCCTTCACTGTCTACTTGGGCTGCGTCCTTGAAGGCCGAGAAGGCCGGAAATATGAGGCTTGTGAAATCGAAAGGTCTATCCTCTGTCATGATACCCGCTGCAAACATTTCATACAGCATTGTTTCACAGAAATGAAGAAAAGAAATAGAGAGTTCATTTGTTTGTTTGTTTTTACATGACGTTTGTTTGATTTGAATATTTGAGGCTGAGACCACGGAACTGTAACAATATGAATGTTGTGCTTCTTTTCGGTACTGACCAGCAATGTTCCCTCTAAGCTGCGCGCGTGCGCAATTGCGCACTGCTGGCACGGTCTCTGCGCACAGAAAATCTGTGTTGCGCACATAAAAAACCATCAAACCTGAATTGAATTTAAAATGAAAACTTTAACAATTCTGTTTTGCAGTGTTAGTCAGTAAGTGACTGGCTGCTCCCGTATGGGATTAGAACGATGCCACCTTATCCCATAGTCCAGTCAATAATGCGATTCACATTCGTATATACGCAGCTAATCAATGTCAATGACAGGCTATGACAGCGTCCGTATGTGCCGACACCGGTGTTTTAGCTAGCAAAGCGGCGTGGCTGATGTGGAGTGAAGCCACGTTAATGACAACATGTACAATTATTGGAGATGTGAGCAGGACAGACGGAACAATTGACAGAAAAAGTGTGGACTTTATACCAGTTTTTAAATTGTGTTGATAGGCCACGTAAAATCTGAGTTATGATAAAAATATATGCAATGCAATTTTCTTCCTGAATACTATCGTTGTTTATATTTACTGCGGGAAGAAACGGTAAAAACTGTGTTTTATCAGGAAAATGCTCAAAAGCACTCTCCGCCTGTGAGCAAAAACAACACCAAAAAAAACCCCACCCTTTCCTATTGGTCGAAAAATGTACCATGTCGACCAATCAAAGAATGATATGGCAACATGGCATTTAGTTGTTTAGGGCAGTCAGCTTCTCTCCACCCCAGGGAAAAGGGTAACACTACCTGGGTCTGGGTGCAGTTTCCCCCTCCAGGGGCAAGGGTACCTAGACCTGGGGCTTAGAGTACGCTTGGGGAGTGTGATTGCGTGTACAGTGTCTCTTTATGTCTGTCTCCACGTTGGTTGAGTGTTGAGTAATTGCATATGAGAGCATGAGGGTGGGAATGGATGTTTGTATCTGTGTGTGCCTGTTTGTCTGTGTCTATATGTCAGGTCGGGTATCAGATGCCACCTCTCTAGGGACATCTCAGGCCCTCCAAGGTATGGAGGCCTATCTCCCCCTACCACTCCCCCTGCCGGTGGCAGACGCCCTCATACATCAGTTCATTGGTGGCTCTTTGTGTCCGGGGATGGGCATCCAGGTACACACCGGCTCACTCCTGGTGGCTGCTTGTCGGGGCCTGGAGCCTGGGGCTCGCTCGGGCCACTTCGGGGGTGGGGTGCCCTCGGCCTCTCGGCCTGGGGCTCGGTCACTCTCTCCCAGTCTGTGGTCTGGGAGAGAGTCCTGTAACTCTCTGTCTGCAAAATACAGTATATAATGACCTATGTTGAGCAATTAATTATATGGTTACTTTTTTGAAGAACTAACTATATAATTAACTGAATTATGCAAACAACAACATTTTTTGGAGCCGTTTAACTAAAAATGCAGCCAAGGCGTTTTTTAAAATAAACATTTCAAACTATTTACAGAACAATCAGCTGTTCTGCATCAAATCTGATGCCACACAAATTATTTGTGCCACTTCAAAAAATAATTTCTGTCCACTATGAGATAAAGGAGAACACCAGCCTAATACCTGCAGGCCTGACAGCAGGAAATGTATCACTCCTGTAACACCTGTAACATTCAGCCATCGCCTCATTGTTCTGACACACACAACAAAACTATTGACTACACTACACACTAACTACAAAATATTTGCGCTAAACGTCTCAAATCTCTCACATCTCAAAACACAGCTGTCACTCCTAAAACTTCCCCCCGTTTCTTAACCCTTTAAGACCTACCGTAGAACCAAGTCCACCAGAGCTTACTTTATATTTTTACATGCTGTAGTGCCATTTTTGGGAGCATTTCAAGTTGCTATACATCAATACAACTGTTATAGCCCATATTTTAATAATATGTATGCATTAAGTCCATAGTAACTACATTAATTGCAAAAATGTGCAATAAACTACAAAAAAATTGAAAATCGTTTTTGTTTTTTTTACATATATTTCTACTCGGAGAAATTTAAGAGGCTTACCCCTCAAAACTTTAAATACAAAAAAGTTGCAAAAAAAAAAGTTTACAACAACAGGAAATTTATTTTGAGTGTCTTCATAGTTTTATTTTTGAGATACAGCAATTTTTATATACTGTAGGAAAAATGAAAAACAATCATATGATGCAAATTTGCAAAGAAAACAGCATGTGCATCAAAATAAACTATTTCCAGCAGTGCAATTCGAGTTGTAAGCCTCCCAGAAACTATTCAGAAAAGCATAAAGTCAAACATGACTTATAAAAATACCAGTATAGGCTTTTAAGGCCTACAAGTAAAAAATTAAATTTTCTGCGAAAATGACATCACTTCCGGTTTCGGACAGGAAATGGCGGACATGTGATCGTTAGCGCTGACCTCTGTTTCAATGTGGGAAGTGTTATAAATAACTGATCGGATCGGCAAATTGTGTTTAAGTGTACAACTTACATCTTATGTAAGTAAAGAAAAAATTACTGCGCTAGCTTACGCAGCTCCGGTTCTACAGGGATTTAAAAATAATTATGCAAACAGAGAGTGCCCACTCTGACCGGCTTTAAAGGGCTAACAACTAAATGCCATCATTTTGTGATTGGTCGACATGGTACATTTTTCGACCAATAGGAAAGGTGGGAGTGTTTTTGGTTTTGTTTTTGCTGACAGGCAGAGAGCGCTTTTGAGCATTTTCCTTATAAAACGCAGTTTTTACCGTTTCTTCCCGCAGTAAATATAAACAATGATAGTATTCAGGAAGAAAACCAAACATTGCATATATTTTTATCATAACTCAGATTTTACGTGGCCTATCAACACAATTTAAAAACTGGTATAAAGTCCACACTTTTTCCATCAATTGTTCCGTCTGTCCTGCTCACATCTCCAATGGTTGTACATGTTGCCATTAACGTGGCTTCACTCCACATCAGCCACGCCGCTTTGCTAGCTAAAACACCGGTGTCGGCACATAAGGACGCTGTCATAGCCTGTCAACGACGTTGATTAGCTGCGTATATACGAATGTGAATCGCATCACTGGCTGGACTGTGGGATAAGGTGGCATCGTTCTAATCCCATTCGGGAGCAGCCAATCACTTACTAACACTGCAAAACAGAATTGTTAAAGTTTTGATTTCAATTTAGGTTAGATTTTTTTCTGCGCAACACAGATTTTCTGTGCGCAGAGACCGTGCCAGCAGTGCGCAATTGTGCACGCGCGCAGCTTAGAGGGAACATTGAATATGGCCAATATTAAAGTTATTTTTATAATAATCATTATTAGTTATTACAGCAGTGAACTTGAACTCTGTGTCAAATACTGAGCTTCATTCAAGATTCAAGTTTCAGTTATTTATATTTCCTATCACCTTAAAAAATCAAAGTGTCTTTGACAGTGTATATATAGATGTATTATATATAAGAGACAAATATTGTTTTTTAATATGTTGGTATTACTAAATCTGTCTGAATGCTTATATATATATTTAAAAAAAAATTTCCCCACTTACCCCTGTGGGCGGTCAATCCTTCAAGCTCGGGTCCTCTACCGGAGGCCTGGGAGCTTGGGGCTCCTGCGCAATATCTTAGCTGTTCCTAGGACTGCGCTCTTCTGGACAGAGATCTCCGCTGTTGTTCCCGGGATCTGCTGGAGCCACTCGCCTAGCTTGGGAGTCACCGCACCTAGTGCTCCGATTACCACTGGGACCACCGTCACCTTCACCCTCCACATCTTCTCGAGCTCTTCTCTGAGCCCTTGGTATTTCTCGAGCTTCTCGTGTTCCTTCTTCCTGATGTTGCTGTCATTCGGAACCGCTACATCGATCACTACGGCCGTCTTCTCATGTTTGTCTACCACCACTATGGTTAGCCACCGCCATTTTGTCCGTCTGTATCTGGAAGTCCCACAGGATCTTAGCTCGGTCATTCTCCATCACCCTTGGGGGCATCTCCCATTTTGACCCCGGGACTTCCAGGTTATACTCGGCACAGATGTTTCTGTATACTATGCCGGCCACTTGGTTATGGCGTTCCATGTATGCCTTGCCTGCTAGCATCTTGCACCCTGCTGTTATGTGCTGGATTGTCTCAGGGGCATCTTTACACAGCCTGCACCTGGGGTCTTGCCTGGTGTGATAGACCCCAGCCTCTATGGATCTTGTACTCAGAGCTTGTTCTTGTGCTGCCATGATTAGTGCCTCTGTGCTGTCTTTCAGTCCAGCGTTGTCCAGCCACTGGTAGAATTTCTGGATATCAGCCACCTCCTCTATCTGCCGGTGGTACATACCGTGCAGGGGCCTGTCCTTCCATGATGGTTCCTCGCCTTCCCCCACTTTTATATGTGCGTGTGTATATATATATGTGTGTGTGTGTGTATATATATATATATATATATATATATATATATATATGTATATATATATATATATATACATGTATATATATATATATATATATATATATATATATATATATATATATATACAGTGGGGCAAAAAAGTATTTAGTCATGCACCGATTGTGCAAGTTCCCCCACTTAAAATGATGACAGAGGTCAGTAATTTGCACCAGAGGTACACTTCAACTGTGAGAGACAGAATGTGAAAAAAAAATCCATGAATCCACATGGTAGGATTTGTAAAGAATTTATTGGTAAATCAGGGTGGAAAATAAGTATTTGGTCACCTCAAACAAGGAAAATCTCTGGCTCTCACAGACCTGTAACGTCTTCTGTAAGAAGCTTTTCTGTCCCCCACTCGTTACCTGTATGAATGGCACCTGTTTGAACTCATCATCTGTATAAAAGACACCTGTCCACAGCCTCAAACAGTCAGACTCCAAACTCCGCCATGGCCAAGACCAAAGAGCTTTCGAAGGACACCAGGAAAAGTATTGTAGACCTGCACCAGACTGGGAAGAGTGAATCTACAATAGGCAAGCAGCTTGGTGTGAAAAAATCAACTGTGGGAGCAATCATCAGAAAATGGAAGACATACAAGACCACTGATAATCTCCCTCCATCTGGGGCTCCACGCAAGATCTCATCCCGTGGGGTCAAAATGATCATGAGAACGGTGAGCAAAGATCCCAGAACCACACGGGGGGACCTGGTGAATGACCTGCAGAGAGCTGGGACCAAAGTAACAAAGGTCACCATCAGTAACACACTACAACGGCAGGGAATCAAATCCCGCAGTGCCAGACGTGTTCCGCTGCTGAAGCCAGTGCATGTCCAGGCCCGTCTGAAGTTTGCCAGAGAGCACATGGATGATACAGCAGAGGATTGGGAGAATGTCATGTGGTCAGATGAAACCAAAGTAGAACTTTTTGGTATAAACTCAACTCGTCGTGTTTGGAGGACGAAGAATACTGAGTTGCATCCCAAGAACACCATACCTACTGTGAAGAATGGGGGTGGAAACATCATGCTATGGGGCTGTTTTTCTGCCAAGGGGACAGGACGACTGATCCGTGTTAAGGACAGAATGAATGGGGCCATGTATCGTGAGATTTTGAGCCAAAACCTCCTTCCATCAGTGAGAACTTTGAAGATGAAACGAGGCTGGGTCTTCCAACATGACAATGATCCAAAACACACCGCCCGGGCAACAAAGGAGTGGCTCCGTAAGAAGCATTTGAAAGTCCTGGAGTGGCCTAGCCAGTCTCCAGACCTCAACCCCATAGAAAATCTGTGGCGGGAGTTGAAAGTCCGTGTTGCTCGGCGACAGCCCCAAAACATCACTGTTCTCGAGAAGATCTGCATGGAGGAATGGGCCAAAATACCAGCTACTGTGTGTGCAAACCTGGTAAAGACCTATAGTAAACGTTTGACCTCTGTTATTGCCAACAAAGGTTATGTTACAAAGTATTGAGTTGTATGTTTGTTATTGACCAAATACTTATTTTCCACCCTGATTTACGAATAAATTCTTTACAAATCCTACCATGTGGATTCATGGATTGTTTTTTCACATTCTGTCTCTCACAGTTGAAGTGTATCTCTGGTGCAAATTACTGACCTCTGTCATCATTTTAAGTGGGGGAACTTGCACAATCGGTGGCTGACTAAATACTTTTTTGCCCCACTGTATACACATATATATATATATATATATATATATATATATATATATATATATATATATATATATATATATATATATATATATATATATATATATATATATATATATATATATATATATATGTGTATATATATATATATATATATATATATATATATATGTATGTACATATATATATATATATGTATGTACATATATATATTCTGGGATATGTTGGGCCACAAAGGATACACTGATCCATCGTTCAAATCCGGGGAAATAAAGGACATATTTGTCGGTCACATCTTGAGCAGCCTTCGAATTGGGACAGCCTTCGTCGCATCGCTGTGACGTAATCGGCCTTAAAATGCAGCCTTTAAGGCTGCAGACCCTGAATTGGGATACAGCCTATATATGCACAGAGGTAAACAAGGAAATGGCAGACAGGCAGGGAACACATCTGACACTAATCAGATGAGACGAGACTGGGAGGAAGCAAAACAGAATACACTGACATAGGACATGGACTTTCAAAGTAAAACAGGAAACACACAACAGACCTGAAACGTGGGACAGAAAGGCACAGAATAGAGGCTGTATCCCAATTCAGGGTCTGCAGCCTTAAAGTACGCAGCCTTAACGGTCCTCAAGGGTCACGTACTCAAAGACTGCTAAGGCCGGAAGTGCGAGGCTTGTGAAATGAGACAGTCTAGCCTCCGTCACGCTGCCCAGGTTGCCTAGCAACCATGATACTAACAGCTGGAAACGTTTTATACAGCTTTGTTTGACAGAAATGAAGGAGAAAATCTTTTGTTCATTTGTTTGTGTGTTTCTACATGTAGAAACACACAAACAAATGAACAAAAGATTTTCACCTTCATTTCTGTCAAACAAAGCTTTGATCATTCTCTGTAAGATTAAGGTCAGCTATTGAACGGCGTATATTTTAAAGTAAAGGCTTTAAAACCAAGTTAGTACAAACGTCACTAATGTCACATAACTTTGCCGACATGTGGCCAACAGTAATGTTTTAATGTTCTTCGTTATTAAACATTTGCACATAAATAAGTGACATAATATTCAGTACTCACTTAAAGTTTACTCTTCAGTCGCCCCTCATCCGCCGTTTTTTTTTTCGGCAAAATTATCCACACCCACCGCCGCGCTATGCATTCTGGGATATGTTGGGCCACGAAGTCTACACCGCCACATCCTTAAAATTCAGGGAAATGAAGGACTGATTTGAGGGCCGCATTTCGAGCAGCCTTCGAATTGAGACAGCCTTCGTCGCGTCGCTGTGACGTAATCGGCCTTAAAATGCGGCCTTTAAGGCTGCAGACCCTGAATTGGGATACAGCCTAGACATAACACGGAACACAGGGGAGGCACATAAACAAAACCTAATGTGGCTAGTAATCATGATATACTAATGAACTAGGGTGCTAGAAATACTGAAAACCAAAATCAAGAGACTAGCAGTAAAAATATGATGAAATCAAAGATCAAACAATAGTACAAACTCAAAACACGGACCGTGGCACATCCACAGTTACTGCAGTAGCTGCAGGTATTCAGGAGAGCATGAGAACAGGAACATTCAGAGCGTTTTGCTTTGTATCTAAAAAACATTTCCCTAAGTTTTAATCAAGCATATTTTATGAGTGCATTTGCAAAAGTTACAAATAAACACATTCTCTCAGAGATTTCAAAACTGCTTTTCTCTTTCTTATAGGCTCCTCAATGGACTAAACGGGGTAAAGATAGAGAATCAAGGGAAACAGTCTATGCTTATCTTTTTCAATGTCTCAGAAGAAGACTATGGGAACTACACTTGTGTTGCTATGAACACCATGGGAATCACTAATGCCAGTATAATACTCTATGGTAAGAAAAATATGTTTCTGTTATGTTGTTCACTTCAGTGAATTAAAGAAAAAAGAAAAAAGTTTTGTTTTTGTCAGCGACCACTTTTTCCATATTAGCAGCTACACATAAAAAAGCCATTCTGAAAGTCACCCACTGTATGTTATTCATTGAATTACCTTTTATTTCCACCGATTGCCAGTTTCCATGGTAATTCCAGCACCAAACCGCATGAACATTTAACTTCTAACTAATGATAGTCAATACTAGAGCACTGATCTGAATAACCCTTATGATGAATCACATTTTGCATTATTCTCTTGCAGGTCCTGGTGCAATGCATGACGTGAACGGGGCTGCTGCGCTATCACATTGCTTTGTATGCCTCCTGCTTACTATAACCTCAGTCTACCTTCTCAAGTTCTAATGTGAAATGCTACCACCTTGGAGCTTCTCTCAGAATTGAAAACCAAGAACAGACTTTTAGTCCAGTAAGAAGAATGGAAACCCAAGATTGCCAGTGGTCCACCCTTTTTTTTTTCTTTTTCTCTGTTGTTTTTCTTTCCTTTTTCTGGCTTTGCATCAGAGTCTGTTCTCTGTTGGCTTGTCAAGAGTGAGAAGCATCAACCTGCAGAAGCAAAGATTTTAAATAATGCACTAATTTGATGATGGTAGAACTTCTGAGTTCGTGTCTCCCCCAACCTTTTTATATGTGAACATGGAAAAAAAAATACATGTAACTGTTGATAGTTGACTGTTTATTGCCCAATTCTGAAGTGTACATTCAGATTATTATTATTATTATTATTATCGTGTCATGTCCTGTTCAATATCTGTACAATAACATTAAGCTTTTTTAGGTAAATGATAAAAAGGGAAAATGCAATGTGATTGTTGAATTTTACTGTATTTTTACAGTTGTATGCAAAACAGAATAACTGATACTTCATTATAAACAGTTCAGAACAATAAATTATACACCATGATTTCTCAGGCAAAGTCCTACACATAGTGCATCCAAATTTATATTTTCATTGTAGTGTGTGTAAAAATTGTACAAATGTGTACAGACAATACCTGCACTGTTGTTTATCAAAATGCATATGCTTATCCAATGGCATTTTTGAACTACCCAATAAGAGTGCCATAGCAGCTTCATGACATATTCATACTAACACACTGAAAGCTGATTTTCAGACTCACTTTAGTGAAGTATGATTTAGGAGTGAGAAATTGGTTGTTGTGCTGCTTTGTTCTCTGCAGACAGAAACAGAAAAACCCAGAGTTCAGTGTGCTGATGGCATCATTAGAGTGTCCAACCTGATTCACAAAGTGCTGTGGCTAATTTGAAAAGCTGCACTCGTTACATGATATTAACCCACCTTCCACACTGTTTTTATGATCATTATTATTTAATTTTCTAAAGTTATGGTTAAAATACGGTGGCCCTGAGAGGCCAAACGGACTGCAACTTCAGAAAACACTTGCAAAAAGAAAAATGCTGCAAAAAGAAAAAAGCTGCAAAAGCACACACAACACAATGGAAATGTTTCTGGGGAGACAATAACCGGTACGCAGCCTTAACGGTCCTCAAGGGCCGCGTACTCAAAGACTGCTGAGGCCGGAAGTGCGAGGCTTGTAGGCTCGTGAAATGGGACAGTCTAGCCTCCGTCGCACTGCCCAGGTTGCCTAGCAACCATGATACTAACAGCTGGAAATGTTTCATACAGCTTTGTTTGACAGAAATGAAGGAGAACATATTTTGTACATTTGTTTCTACATGAGCTTTGTGTGATTTGATAAGTATCTGAGGCTGAGACCACAGGACTGTAAAACATGATTTTTGGGCTTCATTTCTGTACTGAACAGTCATTTAAGATTAGCTAGTAAATAACAATTAGCTAATGTTGTTCATGAGACTAAAGTCATCTCACTTTGGTAATGTAAATATAATATGGCCAATATTATATTAATCGTTATTAGTTATTACAGCAGTGAACATGAACTCTGTGCCAAACACTGAGCTTCAGTAAAGATTCAAGTTGCATTTATTTATATTTCCTGTCACCTTAAATCTTCACTTAAAGACAAGTATCTTTGACAGTGTATCTATAGATGTATTATATATAAGAGACAAATATTGTTCTTTTAATATGTTAGCATTACTAAATTTGGCTCAATGCTTATATATGTGTGGAAAAAGCAAATGTACGAGCTGTGATAACTGTTTCTGATAGAATGAAGGGTAGGCTGATATATTAAATATTTCTTTATTGGGTGAGAAAATCAGACCATGTCATAACTGCTTTAAGTCATACAGAATAGATATCAGCGCCTTAAACAGGCTGAATATGATGTAACACTATAGATCAACTTAGAATATATAAAGCATATAAACAATTACAGCAATATGATGCAACAAACACAGCAGTACTACTAATCCAAAATACTCAAAGCTTCATAGAACTGAAACAAACATTTATTTTTAGCTCCATTCTGCTGCTGACACATACTTTAGGTTTCTGAACATTAAACTTGTTGCTGCCTTTCATAGTGTGTAACCTGAAGGCCCTGAGTACTTTCTCCCACACTGAAAACACTGGAATGATAAAATTATTTGAAAATTACCTAATAAGACTGATTCAGGACAGACAATTAGTTATAACTTTCCTAGCAGTCCTTCACAAACAGGGAACAGTCTGTCTATTTTCTCCATCTGTCAGCTGCTGCTGGATCTTCCTCCTCCTCTTCCTCACACACTGCTGAGTTTGTCCTGTTGGATCATCAGGGGTGCAGCAGTGGGTCCCTCAGTCTGTCCTCACCCTGGACACTTGCAGTTGTCACACATGGAAATCAAATGTGTGATAAGCTGCAGTAGTCAAACACAAGTGTAACTTATAAATACATGTTCATACTTTTATTACACAATCAGAGAGAAAGAAAAAGAGAGAGAGTGCAGGACAGACGGACAGGTGACAGTCTCAGGTGTATACACTGCTACAAAAAAAGCACAAGAGAAGGAGGATTTAGTGTTTGTGTTATTAAAAGTGCTAAACAAGAAGAGTTCCCAGATGGTACAGTGGACACATGTGTGACTCCTGTGATTAAAGCATCTTTCTTTCAGCGTAACGAGTGAACCGTCAGCTCGTTCAAACACACATTAAAGTCCGTGCCGTGATATTCAGGACTGCAAACCAAGCAGCATTCACTGACTTTCAGCTTGTTGTGTTTGTGGATATATGACTGACTTTAATTATCCACAAAATCATTAGATTCTCTGTAAGATTAAGGTCAACTATCGAACGGCGTATAAAGTAAAAGCTTTAAAACAAAGTAAACGCTGAAAGTACAAACATCGCTAATGTCACATAACTTTGCCGGCATGTGGCCAACAGTAATGTTTTAATGTTCTTCGTTATTAAACATTTGCACATAAATAAGTGACATAATATTCAGAACTTACTTTTGAAAGTTTACTCTTTGGCCGCTCCGCTTCTATTTCTTTCAAGTGTCTCCCAGTCCCAGTGTACTTGTTAGCATGTTTTGGTTCGTGCAACTGGTCCGTCCGGTTATTGTCTCCCCAGAAACATTTCCGTTGTGTTGTGTGTGCTTTTGCAGCGTTTTTCTTTTTGCAGCATTTTCCTTTTTGCAGCATTTTTCTTTTTGCAAGTGTTTTCTGAAGTTGCAGTCCGTTTGGCCTCTCAGGGCCACCGTATTAAAAGCTTCAGATTATATAAAATAATTTAATAGTAAGATATTTAAAAGATGCAGGTAGCCATTATACCATTTTAGTCCCCCTTATTTTTTTTAGTCGCAAGAATCAAATAAAAATGTCACTGAGACCTTTTGTTTTCTCACTACACCAACAAGAGGTTCAATCTGGCTTCCGATTCAAAATAATACTCTACAAAAAATATGTATTTAAGAGCCATTTTAAATAATTAAACCGCCTTTTAAATGCTTCTGCAATGTTTGTCACTTTTAGCTATGCATAATATAATCACATTCAGAAAAACAAGATAGTGAGTGTGAGAAAACATTGGCAGTGTTAGCACTAGCAGCATTCGTTGTAGTGCTGCTAGTGCTAGCAAATATTGTATTACATGTCTTTACTGACAGGGTAATAACTTTTTATATCAGACCTGGCTGGCTCTTGCACGGTTCTTGGGCTGCTTATTCAGTCCATTGGTTGTCTCTGACCTCCCCACATGAGGCTAATACAAAATTAGCATTCAAACGTAAAGAAGGATACATCATGCTTTTGTGAATTTTGTGGGAAATCACAAAGCTGGACTATACTGCACTATCCAGCTTGGTAAAAATTGTTTTTGCTTTTGCAGCTTTGCTAGAAAGGTTTCCAGTGTCTATCCCTGCTCTGCATCGGTACAGCTTTGCTGTAAATCCACTCTACATAGAATGTAGCGTTTTAACAAAACATGTACAGAAAGTATTTATTTGAATTCAGGAATACAACAACCTGACTGATGCAACACAGGAATGGACACTGCTGTGAAAGCAACAAGTTTCAGAGGGATGGAGCAGTCAAGGCCATGTTTGTCATCTTCCACAAAATCGCAAAATACATAAAATCATTCTCTGATGGGGAGTTTATCATAGTGTTTGCTGATATGCCCTGAGAAAAATTAAGGATTTGTGAATGTGCCCCTCTCCAAGTGAATCCCAAAAGATAGATTAACCACATTATAGCAAAATCAGGATCTTCATTTGAAAAACAAAGCAGATATTGGACAAGACTCTGGCCAACAACTGTGATGTCCACAAGACAACCAAGTTCCTCTTCTTTATACACAGAATAACAAAACTGTGTCAGATTGCAGAGCAGCTGGCAGCAATGCTGCTGCTGAAAACTGATGGCCGTCCAAATCTGACAGGAAGAAATGACTTTTGACAACGGACTGACATGAACCCAGAACTGAAACTGGTATTTGTGCACTGTATCATTCACCAAGAGGTGTTGTGCAAGCCAATGCTAAAAAATTAACCATGTTGTTGATGTAACTAAAATAGTTAACTTCATCAGGGTGAAAAGCAATGAATCACGGACTTTAAGTCAGTATCACTGCTGTTTTTTTATTCTGCTCACAAAAACGAGAACTTTCCACACATACAAAGATATTCTCACATAATGCTGGTTTTCTTTTGCATGTGAACAAACATTATTTGTGATAAAGTTTAACAAAACTAGACATGGATAATCTGTCTGCTATCCTTTGCATTTCCATCTCATTTCAAAGCTGACACCAGTGCACCCGTTAAAGCCAATAATAAACTAAATTTGTCTCATAAAACAAGAAAAAAGACCTAAATAACTGCAAAAAACAACAACAAACAAATTAGCAACAGTACCTTGTTAAAAAATGCACATTTTGTTCCAAATTGCTTTTGGTAATGTTGAATAGTTTTACATTTGGGTTCAGTTCATTGGTGCGCAGCCCATCACAGCAGTCATAAATTCTCATGTGGCTGGTTGGGAAAATGAATTGTCCTCCCCTGTTCTATATCAAAGTTACATACATACAGTGTTATTTAGATATTTACATTACACTGTTTCTCATATTTATTGTGAAATATTGAAAAGCTGGATAAAATTCTTTTTAAAAATTGAAAGAACTTTTTTGTGCTTATCAGCCCACTGATCATGTAACACAAAAAGTCAGCTTGAATGAATGGTCTGTGTAGCTGCTATGAAGCTTTCTTCAGGTGTTGTGAATGTGTGCTTTTAACCTGGTTTGCCCTGAGATTAATGGCAGATGCTGATCTCAAGACTGCAGGAGTAATGATGTGATCTGTGGTTGGTGTATAAAAAGAGTTTTCTGTCAATTTTTGACAGAAAGTATACTTAGAGCACAAGTGACTGCTAATGTGACTTTTTTTTTTAATGATCAAGTTCACTCCTGTGATAACCTATGTGTTGATGACAAAGGGAAGAGATTCTGTATGTGGGAATGCTCTTTTTTTGTCACGTTCTGTGCTTGTGATGATGGTGAAACAGTCAGCTCTCACATGATGTGATTTTCCCTTTTTAGGGGTTTGCAAAAAAAACCAAAACAAAACAACGACAAAAAAAAAAAAAAAAAAAAAAAAACACGGACAAGTGAGATACAGATGCCTGCAAAATTACAGTTTAGGGGTTGCTGTCACAATTTCTAACCTAGTTAGAACATGACCATGATAAATATTGATGTCAGTAAGCTTGAACCAGTTTGTTTAAAATCATTATTAAAAGATAACTAAAACAGGAGTCTACTTAAGATGTATTTTTGCATGACACAATGAAAACAGCACAGATTTGTTTTGTTTGTGCACCACATTATCAATACACTTACAGAAACAGCCACTTAAAACGGCCACCTGATCAGTGACAGCACTTTGATGGATCTATAGTGGAATCCTGACCGATTGCCGGCTGATGGGTGGCCGTAATGATATCCCCCATCTGTGACTTGGATGGTGCAACCCTGAGCCGTAAGCGACATCTATGAAAAACAGTGGTAATGTCTTGAGTATCCACCAGGGGTAGCAGTGTGGAGGTGCATTCATTTACAGACTTGCTACACCATATATTTAAAACCTCTTCAGTTTGTTCAGGAATTCAGCCTTTCTGTCAAAGATTTATAGAGACATATGTTTGCAGCAAATAAAATACAGGTTGTGCATGCCAGACAAGCCAGACATATTGATTGATTGATTGACTGGTAATTTATTTCAACATGTGAACAATATACAAGTACATTTAGAAAAGAAAATAGTACATTTAGAATGGAAAATATAAGATATATATATATAAAGTGATGCTTGCATTCTATGATTATTACTAACTTGTGTTTCTGCCAGATATATCTGGCACTTTGTTCTAAATATTTCTGATGATGAACCACAACGCTCTGGGACCATGCTTAAAACTATTGGTAATTCTTACCATTTACAAATAAACTAACAGTTATAGCGGTAACGGTCACAGTCATGCCTGCTTACTCAAGTTGTCTGCCGCTAATCTTAATATATCATGTTTGCAAATAATTAAATACTGTGGTTCAAAAACTTTACTCTGGGGAAGGGACACTCTAAATCCAACATCTGGTACATGTCCCGCAAATCAGTGTCCAATCTGCAGTATTTATTTATTTAGTTATAGGTGAAAACACTCCACATGCTTACAGGTAGGAGAGAATTAACAGTTTTTAGTGTTGAACCTGGTCTTAATGTATTCCAGGAATCATTACCAGTTGTTCAGTATTTACGGAACAATTTTCTTAAAAGTATTCTATAACAGTTTTCCCAAACGTAATGACACAGTTACCTTACGAACCTAGCAGGGCCTGTCCTGAAATTCCCCTGGTGTAGGTGTGCTCTTTCTCTCCTTTTTCAACCCGGACACTTTTCGTTACTTTCTCTCCCCTGGACCTCTTTAGGGGACCATATCAAGTTAAAATGAGAGATTTTTGCTTTTCGTCTTAGTGCTTGTTGTTCAGCATCCGTGCATATCGTCACCTTTTAAAATATAGAGAAATTATGGGTCACTCAAGACAATATAAAACACACACAATATAAAACTTTAAAGAAATCTAAGAAACAAAAAATCAAAGTATTAAGTTGGAACCTAACAGAAAAAAACAAAGGACAAGCTTATAATTCACACATGAGTACAACTCAGTAAACAATAGGCTAGGTGAAAAAATACCAGCTGACAGCTGGCTGACCTCTGGCTGAAAGCAACAATTTTGAGTGGCTGTATCTGTACTTAGTGCATAATTCTCTGAGCAATTTAAGGTTGCAGTTTAAAAATTGTCATTATTTACTACGTTTTTCACATTATACGATCACATTGATGATTGTATTGTTTACCTAGTTGATGATTTTCTGATCTTACTGGAGGTTGAGCATACATTTCTTACTGTTGTGGTATATATTTATCATATCATTTCATTGAGAGATTGCACAATTGTTCATAAACAGGTTAAATGAGAATTCCAAGGTACCAATCATTTGTTCTGACTTTTATGCTATGCACTACTGTCATTTGTTTATTGTTTGTCTTTTCTGGAGACTGAATATTGGTATTTGCCAAAATCCATATGGTTGTGTGCCAGTTTCAGATATTTACAAGTTGCCTTATTTGTTGCATAATATAAATTTTGTGCAGAAGGTCATCGGTGCCACATCTTGGAGTAAAACGATGTATCTGAAATTGCCCTAATATGAGTGTGTAGATAACTGATACTAGGCACTTTGTGTGTATGTAGCTTGTAGTGTTAAAGTACTTCGGGAAGATCTCTTTTTCTCTTTTGGGGGGATTACTGGTCATTTATGCAAAAACTTTCTTTTAAGCATAGTAAGCATTTCAATATTTTTAGCTATTTTTCTCTAGAGTTGAGTTGAGTTTTCTCTAGGTGAAGCCCAAGACAAAGTTAAAAGGTTACTGATATGTAAATAGCTAATATGCGTACAAATTTAATGTTCACCAGTATTGACCAAAGGTAGCTCCTGTTACACAGGCCAGTCTTGCAAGGCTCATTCTTTTAAAATCACTGTAGGTGACAACGGAAAGATGTAGTGTATTTCTTTTCTATCCAAAATTCTATCCAAAGGGGATAAAACTCCAGTAACTGGAGGAAGTGAACTACACACATTTTGGCTGGTAGACAACCTGCACTACAACCTGACCTACAGCCATCTCCTACTGTTGTTATATTCATCCTGCTACACTGGAAGACTGACTAGAAGATCTTCTGAAATAGTGGATAAAGGTTTCCAGATCACCAAAGAGCAGGTTTTATATTCAGTTTTGACACACCTTAGTTCATGACTTTCTCAAATTTTAAAAAGAATGACTAAAGAAGATGAAAGAGTGGCTGTGCAACTTTTTTGTCTTGAGGGGGGGGCTATCTATCTTTATGGGATTTTAATGGGGGGAAGTGATCTGCATTATCATGACTTGCTGTACCTGACTAGAACTGATGTTGCAGATAGGAAATAACAATTCTTGGCCGAGCTTAAAAATTTTAACAGGCAAGGTAATGGGGGGTTAACTGTTTGTGTTACTGGTGTGTGTTTTAAAGACACACCAGTATGAAGAGCCTGCCGGTGGCCTCCCAGTATGATGAAGACCAGCACTACACCAATTACAACAGTATAACTTTATTATCTGAAAAGAATCAACCCTGTTTTGCCTTCTTTGTCTTATAATTAGACCCAAGTCAGGGAAGAAGAGATGGAGGTTTTATGGATACCCCTCATATTCAGTCCGTTAAAAAATACATCACTTAGCTTTGGGTTGAATATAGGTTTTATAAATATTCTCGTCAGGGCAGATTATCTCATTTAATACAAAAATACTAATACAGAACAACTATGATATTTCAGACAGAGACTCATTCTCATATTTCCCTTTTCTGAATCATCTGAATACATTTCTTTTAGGATTTCATAACCAGGTGCTCTCTAACCTCCATGATTAAACACACACACATAACTTTCTAATGTTTAGCATCAGGACATCTCAAAGTGATCTTGATCTCAACTACACCTTTTGCAAAAATAAAAATTGTCTTTAGAGGCTACCTTTGATACCCTCCAAATCCACATTCACTCTTTACATTTTATTTATTAATGATTTTTATGATTTATGTTTCAGGAACTCTACACCATAACTACATATGTGTTTGCCACAACTGACCAGAACAAAGAATGGAGACCCAATACGGAAAAAGTTCCATTGTTTTATCTGTTTCTTCATTCAAAAAAATGAATGAGGTAAATTGTTCAGTTTTATAATTATTATTTATCTTCAGCCTAAAAGATATGTTTTCCAATAAAGTCTACTTGATTGTGTCTGGTATTATCTGTACAGAATACTAATGTGTTACTTACTTCTGTCACTTAATCTTTAAGTTAACATTAGGATAACATTTAGGGTTGGCATACTTCTTAAATCCACAAGGTGACAGTAATGCAACAACAGTTGTCATAAAAACCTCAAGAGAAAAAAGGTTAAAATGATTCATAATACATATGCTCAAACCTTCAACCTTTATGGTTTGCCGAAACCTGCTGATCTTCATATTTTTGAGTTACGTAAGAGATTTTTCTTTCTTTTTTCTTTTTTTTTTGTAATATCTTCATATTGAGCATAGTTGTATTTTGTGATTGTGGAATATGACATTTGTATATTTTTCACACACAATAGTGGATTTTGGACAAATCAGACATGTCTGCTTTTGTCAAAGGGAACATGTTACTGCATTACATGTTACTACAACAAATCCATTTATATACAATTTTCTGCGTAGTCTAAAGGGAGATTGCATTTCTATTTTGTGTTCCCCTTCTCACTGATCTTTGTCTGCAGATCCAGAGCCCCTTAAGATACTTCCTATACAAACCCAGGATTGTAAAGCAAGCATACAGGAAATGTTGGGTGTTTGGTAAAAGAAGCTGCATAAAACCAGATACTTTGGGCTGTTCTGTTAGTGTAAGTGTAACTACATATTCTTACAGAACACAGTGGTACATACTGTAGTAATACAGATGCGGCAGTCCAATATGGCAGTCAACCAAACCGGTTTGACAACCTGTTTAACAGGTTTCGTGTGTGTATGCATGCGCGTTCAGGTGTGCTCGGGGTTATGTGTGTTCATGTGTAGAAACACCCAGGGCGGCTGCGGGGTGATATGTGTTTATGTGTTTTTAACTGTGTTTTAATTTCATCAAACCATGGGGTTTAATAATGGCGGGTCTCAACATTCAGTTATGCAGACATATGTGTTCTTAAAAGCAATTTTTTGTTTTGTGTGGCGGAGTGGAAGCCGTTTTGTTTCACAGTGCACCTTAACAAACCTGGAATGGGTACTTGCTTTTTATTTGCATCTAGTCAAAAGTGTTACTAATTGTGTTTTAATCACACTAATTTTGTCATTCTGAAAATGTCTCAGCATGCAGTGATGCATGCATTTTATTTAAAAACAAAACGCCACAAATGGGAATTTCTTCTGTATGGGAAATTTCAGCCTTCGGGACTGTTCACAAGTATTTCTTTTAATCAAACCACTAGTTTTAATTTAACTAGTTTTTACGTATCTACTGGGGTTTCTTTCACGGGGTGATGCGATCATTTTATTTAAAAATCGGGATTTCAGAATGTTGAACCAAGAGGGAGACAGAGCCAGCTAGTTTTTTAACACAGTAGATGGTCGCAAATAACATTCAGCCCCTTTAGAAAATAAACGCTTTTGTGGTAGCTCTAAAACACATTGCACAGGATCAGCAAGTATCACTCTTTCAAACTAATTGTGTTTTAATCACACTAATTTTGTCATTCTGATGTCTCAGCATGTGGCGATGCAAGCATTATATTTAAAAAACAGATCAAATGGGTATTTCTTTTGTACGGGTATCAAAATCTACCAGTTTTAATACAATAGGTGGTCACAAATAACATTCAGCCCCTTTAGAAAATAAACGCTATTGTGGTAGTTCTAAAACACGTTGCACAGGATCTTGTCTTTTGCCCGAAGCAGCCAATATTGCTCTTTCAAACTAATTGTGTCTTAATCACACTAATTTTGTGGTTCTGACTATGTCTCAGCATGCAGTGGCACAAACATTTTATTTTAAAAACAGCACAAATGGGTACTTCTTCTGTGTGGGTTTCAGAGTATACTAGTTTTTAACGCAATAGGTGATCACAAATAACATTCACCCTCTGTCTTTCAACAGCTAATTGTTTGAAATTGTTCAGGAATGCAAAAGCCCTCCGGGGGTATCATTTAATTGTTGTGATTCCTTAGGATGGCCAGTTACACCAGTGCTCAGCAACTGCGTGCCCCACCCCAGCATAGTTCAAGCACCCTCATTGTTTTAAACTTGCACAGCAAGGTGATGCCCTGCAGGTGTATCGACCCCAGATTCATCGAAACTCTCTATTGTTTTGGAAGCACTAGGTCATATATATATATATATATATATATATATATATATATATATATATATACATATATATGTGTACATATATATATATATATGTGTACATATATATATATATATGTGTACATATATATATATATATGTGTACATATATATATATATATATATATATATATATATGTGTACATATATATATATATATATATATATATATATATATATATATATATATACACACACAAAACACCCTTTCCTATTGGTCGAAAAATGTACTATGTCGACCAATCAAAAATGATATGGAAACATGGCATTTAGTTGTCTATGGAGGGGGAGAGTTTTAGGAGTTGCGGCAGTGTATTGAGATGTGAGAGATTTGCGATGTTTAGCGCAAATCTTTTGTAGTTAGTGTGTAGTGTAGTCAATAGTTTTCTTGTGGGTGTCTCAACAATGTTACAGGAGTGATACATCTCCTGTTCTCAGGCCTGCAGGTATCAGGCTGTTGTTCTCCTTTATCTCATAGTGGACATAAATTATTTTTTGGAGTGGCACAAATAATTTGTGTGGCATCAGATTTGATACAGAACAGCTGATTGTTTTGTAAATAGTTTGAAATGTTTATTTTAAAAAAACGCCTTGGCTGCATTTTTAGGTAAACAGTTGCAAAAAACGTTGTTGTTTGCATAACTCAGTTACTTTTTTAAAGAAGTAACTATATAATTAATTGCCCAACATTGGTCATTATTTACTGTATTTTGCAGACAGAGAGTTACAGGACTCTCTCCCAGACCACAGACTCATACTCATAATACAAGTCGGAGCTTTATAAAATAAAATAAAAAGAAAGAAAGGAAAAGAAAAGAAAAGAAAGAAAGTTGTGTTTTCAAAATTGGAGTTCAAATTATTTTTACTTCCACTAGTGTTAACATACTACACAGGTCAAAGATTTTTTTTAAATTTTCATTGTAAGTGGGATAAAGCAGTTAATTAAAAGTAGTCTAACATAAATGCTGTAATTTGATTATTTTATTAAACCATGTAACTTGGATGGATTCGATGCAGGCATGACCACAGTGCACACGTCTGCTGTTGCTCACAGTGGTCCAAGGGACCGCTCAGGGAGTTTGTGTGTTCACTCAGACACATGAAAAATTAGAGGGAACATTGGTGCTCAGCTAAGATAAAATTGTGGGTGATTTTAACATCCATGTAGATGCCTAAAATGACAGCCTTAGTGCGATATTTAATCTGTTATTAGACTTCTCTCAAAATTAGAAACACCCATCACTTTAATCGCACTCTGGATCTTGTTTTAACATTTAGCATAGAAACTGATCATTTAACAGTGTTTCCTGAAAACCCTCTCTTGTCTGATCATTTCCTGATAACATTGACATTTGATTACACAGCAGAGGGGAGTAGACTTCATCACAGTAGATGACTTTCTGAAAGTGCTGTAACTGAGTTTAGGAATATGACAATTTGCTTATTAGTGATCAAGGAACTGACTTCAAAGCCCATTTGTTCATTCAGTGGTGCAAATGTACTGTTTATAAGGTTGGGGAAACCTGTAATCAGCTGAGACTGAAAAAGTCACTTGGATGAATGACGAAATATTTCTCCCACTGAAAAGACTACATCACTACATCCAGGTGAACAAAATCAACCTTTTGGGATTTACTTACCTGGATGATTGAGCATGCATATTAGGGTTCCCCGATGTGCTAAATACTAATTCTGTATTTAGCTGCAATACATAGTGGGGTTGAGAGGAGAAAAACGCCTTTATGGCCATTTGGTTTATCAGTCTTGTGATACACTGGTGATAGTGTTATGTGAAGGCTGTGTGCAGGCAGGAGTGGTGGACCCAAAGTGCAGACACTCGGAGGCACAATGTCAACTCGAAACAGCTTTAATGCTGAACTCAAAAAAGGTAACAAAACTGAGACTCCAAATAAACTCAGGCAAGCAGACAGAACACACAGCATAGAAAACGGTAGATCGCGACAAGGACAAACTGAAACACAGGCAGGTTGCTGGACGGGCCCCTCGGACCCTCCAGCGGAGGCAGAAGGCTGGACGGGCCCCTCGAACCCTTCAGCGGAGACGAACAAAGGCTGGTGCAGTTCTCCAGAACCCCCGTGGGGCCCGTCCGACCCTCCAGCGGGAACAGGCGGCTGAAGCGGTCCCTCGGACCCTCCAGCGGGGACAACAGGTGGTAGAAAAGATGATTGAGGAGAGGAGTGACAGTGGCGTTGTTTCCTTCTGGATGAGGGAACAGGAACCGGTGGAGAAATAGAGACCTCCTCCTGATCCTCTGACCACATGGCTGCCAGTAAAAAGGCAGGCAAACAGACAGGTGAACAAGGTCCCGGCTGGTGTGTGGAAGGCGAGGAAGTCCGTGGCGTAGAGGCAGGTGGGGAGTGTATGTCGCACTGGGGCCATGATGAGGAAGAGTTAGTGAAAGAGAGAGCGAGCTCACTAGCCCTGACTTGCTCGCTCCACGCAGCTATGGTGCTGCCGAGCTTTGTGTCCTTAGCGAACTGGCTAAGCCGGGGGTTATATCGAATGATGGCATCCACCGCACTCAGCCCAACTGCTATGGTCCTTAAATCTGGGAACTGGGCGATGCGGTCGAGCAGGCTCACCATCCGCTCCATCTCAGCGTTGTACTCCGAGGTGAAAATGTCTGCGGGGTCCATGTTCTGGTCACGATCTTCTGTTATGAAGGCTGTGTGCAGGCAGGAACGGTGGACCCAAAGTGCAGATGCTCTGAGGCACAATGTAAACTCGAAACAGCTTTAATGCTGAACTCAAAAAAGGTAACAAAACTGAGACTCCAAATAAATTCAGGCAAGCAGACAGAACACACAGCATAGAAAACAGTAGATCATGACACAGACAAACTGAAACACAGGGCTTAAATACACAGAGGGAGCAATCAGGGAATGGGTAACAGGAGGGAAACACAGCTGGGGCAAATCAGGCCTAACGAGACAAAGGAAGCACAACCAGATGCATTTACATGAGACACGGACTTTCAAAGTAAAACAGGAAACATAACACAGACTGACCTTACAGACACAGACTCACAGGCAGGCACTACAACAGAGGGAACAGAGACGTGGGACCAGGGCAGACACAGAGACATAAACCATAAGACAGAACTCTAACAAAGAAACCAAAGACTAGAAATGATAAATAATATAATAAACTCAAAACCCTGGGTCAACAACCTAGGCATCCTAACAGATAGTTGCAGTATTTGAATGGATTGTGATGAATTGTGATCAAGACATTAAAATTCTGTCTCAGAGAGCTATTCTTGCAAAAAAAGTGCAGTCCTTGTGCTTTTAATGGCAATATTATTTGTGGCAGAATGAATAGAATAATAATTTTTATGTGATCAGACTAATCATGGGGTAGCAAATATTTGATCACATTGATCTCCAATCAATGACCAAACTTGGAAATTGTTTATTACAAATAAAAAACTGAAGACCTATAAAGACAGAATAAATGACAAATGAGCAAGAGTGAAAGCATAAAAAGGAAAAATGTCTGTAAAAAATAATAATGTTTTAGTTGATCAAAACTATTAGAATAAACAGGCAATGGTGGTAGAGAATATTAAAGATTTACTGCAGTTATTTATGCATTGGATAAGTGTGGACAACAAGATAAAGCATCAACTCATCAACCATATGAAGACATAAACATGAGCTTTCTCTGCTTGTGAAAGGAAGAGTTTTCCAGTCTAGACTGTATACAGGCCAGGCAAGTATCTGAACAAATAGTTCCAGATGAATTGATCACCACAATTTCTATGGGAACTTTCAGCTGGGTTTGCCCAAGGGCTTGACAGATGTTTCTCTCCACTAGAGTAACTTTTTGGGTTGATATCAGTGTTGTTCAGGGAGGACATGATGTGGTGTTGGACCAGTTTCTCGAAACAGGTCAGAGCAACTCGTTGCTAGTTTTTGAGGCTACTGATGGTGGTCTTTTTGGGAAGCTGGACAATTTTGGCCAGTTTCAAGCATCATGGGAAGAAAGACTGGGAGAGTGATGCAGATGAATGAAGATCTTAGTGAATCCCAGCCACCTGGTTTGCACACTTTTTCAGGACTGTCAATAGAAAATTGTACTTAGTAGTCAGTATAATATTTTAATAATATAAGTTTGCATATGATAGAATACTGCATGATGACTTCTTTATGACTCAGACTGTTGTTTTAATTCACTGTGACCCGTTATCATGCAGGGAAGGAGCAGTACCTGCTAGATAAGAGCTTAACAAGCAGTTTCACTTTGTACCAGGTAGAGGAGCCTCTCCTGGCACACGCACACACGCGCACACACACATATACACATCCACATTCGAATGTAATAAACAAACACACCTACTGTTGCATATAAATAAAGACCAGGGCAGTGGCAGAGAGCGAGTCTCTGAGCCCTCACTCTCGTGCGTGTGCTCTGTGACTGCCCTTGCCAGCAAGTAAAACTGTGTGTCTCTGACTCTCAGCTGAAGAAGTGTCTTTAGAAGTGTTTCTTGACAAGGACCCTACCAGTCACTCCTTCTGGTCCAGTGACCTTGCTTGGGTTCACTGCTGTCAGTGTGCACTTCTCATTGTGCTCCTGCACCATGGGGTTATGCAGGTGGAGGCTGGTGTTCGAGCTGCAGTTTCCTTCAGTCTTTTCACCTCTTCAATCAGCATGGGATGAAGTCCCCCAGCTATTATGTGCACTGATTCACAGTAGAAGTTCTACTGGCTAGTAATTGCTTTGACTAAGTTGCATTACCATCACAACTCACAAGGTATGCAGATGAGTCTGCATCTAACAGTCAGTTATTCCAAGTCTGGCTGTCTAAAGCCGTTGGCTGTGCGCTGTGCGGCCTGCTAACTTTATAGTGGCATTGTGGGCCTCAGCCAAGTCTCTTTGATTAACACAATGCAGCAATTATGGAAATATTTGTTGGCTACAACCTGTAAGTTCAATTCAATTTTATTTATATAGCAACAATTCACAACAACAGTTTCCTCAAGGTGCTTACATTGTATGATCTTTTGATTTTGTTTTTTATGAGTCTGGCATTGAATGGAAATGTTGTTTAAATGGTTTTCTCTTTAGCCGTGCTGGCAGACCAGCCCTACAGCTTCGCTTTCGTTTCCTTTTTTTACGCTTCCTCTCGAGAACCATCCATGGAAGATCTACCTAAGTCCTAACTATATGTTATGAAGTGGTGATAGCCTGCCAAATTGTCCTTTCACAGCTTAAAACTTTACAAACAGTAATTAGGCAGTTGTTCCATGGTTAAGTTTTAGATCAGCATTTTCTTGTTTCGTCTTCATCTGTTGTTTTTTTTTAATTTAATTTTTTTAAAGTTTTTCATATATATATATATATATATATATATATATATATATATATATATATATATATAAAGTTCAGAAAACTGATCAGTTACATTTGTAGGGTATTTTTCACCAAGAAAATCTGCTCTGTTAATAAATTAATTTGGCTTTGATCTGGCAGCAAACTAAAGAGATTCCTTTACTTGACATTCTCTCCTAAACACTGAGTAACCATTATTGTTTTATTAAATGCAGTTTAATCTTTCAGGGCTCTAATTCCGTGACATTTGACATGAACAGTAGTACAAAAGAAATTGTTCAGCTGAGCCCTTATTCACAAGGGGTCACCACAGCAGGTAGCGCTACATATTTGTTTATTTTTTTAATGGCAGATGTCTTTCCAGGCTCCTTACATCATTGAACCCGGAAGGTCTCGCTTATTAGGTTGTGAGCAAACCACTACACTATGGACCCACTGGTAGTAGAAAGTTATTAATTGGTATTCCAGAAGCCGCTGGAGAGGACGTGGAGACCACGATAAAAAGCTTCATCAAAACCCACCTGAAGCTGCCGGAGGACACGGTGAAGAACATTGTCTTTGATAGGGTACATCGCCTCGGCCCCATGCGGGCTGCGACCGGGAGACCACGTCCTATAGGGCTTCGGAGCGTGATGTCACGGGGGTGGGCGTGGAAAGGATTTTGGCCCGATTCACCATTTTGGGGGTCTAAGCTAGGAGCGATAGCATAGCCATGGTTCGTACTTGCTGTGTGCTCGGCTGCAATGTTCGATCTTACGACCGGCACGGGAATAAGGTTGGATTGTCTTTTTATGCTTTCCCAACCTGGAAGCGACATGAGGCAGCTCGTGTATCGATGTTACCAAACGAAGGCGTCTAGCCTGGATAGCAGCTGTGAGATGAGCTGACGTGCAGCTCTCTTCCATCTCCAAATATCTGTTGGTGCTCCAGACATTTTCATTCCGGTAAGTTCTAAATATGTTCATATCTCTCTTTATAGCCTATTAGTTTCATTTTCGATGCGCTCTGAGCTCATAGCAAATTAGAACAAACATCCTACTGAGTGATTTTGCAGAACTACCGTCTATTTATAGAGTTGCTAATTATTTGGCATTATTGCAGCAAACCAGCCTATGAAATGGATGAAACATCATGACTGGTTTCCAGCGCTACACGAGGGACCTGCTTCAAACAAACCACCATGCCAATCAGATTACTTCTTCCATGTGAGGGTGAAGAGGTGACCCTTCTGGATAAGATGGTGAAGGTTTGCTGCGTTTGGTGAACAGTGTGATAATAAAACCAGAGAAGAATGAAACCTGCTCCTGTTAAATGTTCTTAAGTCTTGTGCTGTTATTTTTTCAAAAGATACAGTAAATAAAGTAATGTTAGTAGTGGGTGATATCATGTAAACACTCATGATTTGGTGTAAACATTTTGTCATTTGTAAACTGTAAATGACATGGATTCTACACTGTTACTGATGTGATGTTCTATAAAGTGGTTTTAATAAAAAAAAAAAAAAAGGCAAAATAATTTAGTTTCTTTATTCAACTTTTGAACAGTGGGACTCAGTCAGTACATATTCAGTAAATGCAAATTATTTACACAGCAGTGCACTACAGGCATACATCTAGACCCCTAGATAAAACATGATGGCATTATAGCAGTGACAACTCCTCCACAGTAGCAGGTGGGGTTTTTCTTTTTTGAGGACGGCTCCTTTTACCTGTCACTACAGATGGTCTGTGTATGTTTTGATCAAGAGCCTTTTTTTGGGCAGCTGAAGAGAAGTCGTCTATCTTATGGCCAACCTCTGGGTGTATCTTGGTATTATTACCAGGCAAAACCCAGTATGCAGGTTCATCTGTAACAGTCCTTGTGCCACGGATCAACACTGTTCCGTCTACTTTAGACAGAAGAGCAGCGACGTGGGTGCAGGTCTCTGCGACTCCGGCCATACAGGTGCAGCGGGCGGCTTCAACCTTCCCTGTGATGCTCACAGTGACCCATGGCTGCAATGCTGGTTCATTCAGTCTTAGAGTGCAGCACCTGAAACACACACAGACAAAGTTCATTTAAAGACAAGAACTATGAGCCAAGGCCGACACAAATGTGTTTAATCTACTTTATCATAAATGTAACAAAGTGTCAAGAAAGTTAGCACATACATGTAATTTTTCATTTCTTTATGTGTCCATCTATAGAACGCTGCATGTTATAGTCTAAATCTGTCTGTTCTGTCAGAAACCTGCCTGCAGAAAATGAACCTAAAGTATGTAATGCAAGGATGTCATCACTTTAGAGATGGAGAAAGCATAAAGTGACAATTATGAATCACTTAATATGTTAAGGAGATTCTGCAGGTCATTAATCAAAGTATAAAACTAAAATAAAATGTATTTTTAGTGACACAAGATACAAATATGGAAGCAAGATGTATAATTAGAATTATTTATAATAAACATTAATAAATCATTGCAATTTCTTTAACCATAGAGAATAACTAAATCCTTCAGGACAGTGTCTCATCAATGCACTGAACTCACTATGTTATCCACCTAACAGTCTCCACATGTTCTCACTGTAATTTCCCCTCATGAATGAATTTATGCTGCAGTAATCTGAATGTTTGCAGGGAAATCAAACGCATTTCACTCGCTGTACTCGAGCTGACTTACCTTTGATTGAATGACGACTTGTACGCGCTGACTCCACAGATAAGGTATGAAATATATCAGGCTACGTCAATAGCGGTTGGTCTTCAGGGTTTCTACTCCACGGCCGTATTTCATACGGGTCCACATTTCCAATGCACGCTATTTTCTGCAAGTACCGCCGCTTCGCCTCTGGACGCAATCGGTCTCTATACAGTCCATTCTCTTTTAAGCTGCTTTTAAGCATCTTGTAATCGTCGTTCCAACACAGTGTGTTTGATTTGATTCGTAGACCCCGAAAATGCCGCCGCGCTCCCACAATGCATTGCGGCGTGACATCAACTCCGAAGCCCTATAGTGGCCAAATTCGGCCACTTCAAACAAAAGCAACAGGTGAAAAGCCGCGGCAGGGAATTAAAAGGAACGGACTTCAGCGTGAACGACCAGTTCCCCAAAGAGATCTTGGAACGACGCAGGGTCCTCTTCCAATCCGACGCGGCTTCATCCAGAAGGGCTCCCGCGCTGTCATCGCTGTGGACCAGCTGTACGTGGACGGACAGCTCCACCGCGACCCCAACATCACTCCGTAGCTGTATTAACCTCACACCAGATAAGAATCAGCTACACCCTTTCCCTATCCACTCACACTAACTTGCATTAACATCTGTTTAACTTACCAGTATCAAATCGCATAGCAGAATTAACACCGTCACTCTCCGTCAGTGATTTAATTGGAATGTTTACATTTTGTTGTTTTTTTCTTCTCGTTTTTTTTTCTCTTTTTTCCCCCTCTTGTTTTTATGCTGCTCACCCTTGTCATTGGTTTCTTTCTTTATTTCTTTCACTGCCTCGATCACCTGCTTCGACACTCATCCACAAACAACATCCTTTATTTCGACACATACGCACCATGCCCTCAACGGCAGCACATTTACATCAGTCAGACAGCGCACACAGTCGTTTAGGATACACACACTTAAGCCAAGCCTACTCATATTAGTAAATATGCACACACATAGTCAGACTCAGGGATCATCTCGCCACACATTTTTTCTCTCTCTCCTTCTCTTTATTTATGAACAAGTGATGTATTCTCTCCACCTGTCTAAGCGACACACACAGCATACATCCCTAGTTATACACAAACATCTATGGGTACACTGAGGTTCATTACATGGAATATAAATGTAAAGCTGGCTCCAGAGAAAAGAGGTTAAAAATATTTAACCAACTCAAAAAACTACAGGCAGATCTTGTCCTTTTACAAGAGACCCACAGACCTCTTAGAGGTTTGAATGAACTTAAAACACCTGAGTTTCCTAATGTGTTCTCAGCTTGTTATAATTCTAGACAAAGGGGAGTAGCAATTTTAATACATAAAAATATTAATTTCACAGTACTCGATACAGTTATAGATCCAGAGGGCAGATTCTTAATCATTAAACTATCTATACTTGATAAAAAGCTATGTATTGCAAGTGTATATGGTCCAAATGTTGATGATCCCTCATTCTTTCATGTTTTTTTCAGTGCACTCTCTGAACACTTAGATGGCACACTTGTTCTTGGAGGTGACCTCAACCTTGGACTAAATGAAGACATGGATAGGCTCAATACAGCAGGAAGTCAGCGTAATTGGCAATCCACAAATATAATCAAACAGTATATGAGCGACTTTGGTCTTTGCGATGCATGGCGCTCCCTTCACCCCACCAGTAAGGAATATACTTTTTTCTCACATGTCCATCACTCCTACTCTCGTCTGGATTATTCTTTGGTCAGCAGGTCACTGCTGAGCGACATTTCAGACACTGAGATTCACCCTATAGCTGTCAGCGATCATGGTCCTGTATCTTTAACACTAATGCACAAGAATAATACTACGCCAACTAAAAACTGGAGATTTAATATATCACTACTTAAAGATGAAGACTTTATTAAATATTTTAAAAAAGAGTGGACTTCATATTTAGACTATAATAACACTCCTGAAACATCAGCTTCTGTTCTATGGGAAGCAGGGAAAGCTGTGATGAGAGGTAAAATAATTTCTTTCTCATCACATAAAAAGAAAAAAGAAAACAAAAATATTCAGGAATTAGAAAAAAACATCAAATCACTAGAAGAAGCCTACGCGTCCCACCAAGATCAGGAAACATTGAACAAAATACGCAAAACAAAACTAGAATTAAATGAGACAAAATTCTTAGTACAAAGACTACGCTTACAAAATTATGAACATGGTAATAAATCCGGTCAATTTCTAGCAAACCAGCTAAAAATAAATAAATATAAAACAACTATATGTGCTGTTCAAGATTCATCTGGGAACACAATATATGACCCGATACAAATAAACAACATTTTCAGGGATTTCTATAAAACGTTATATTCACCACAAATAAACCCATCTAAAAAAGAAATTGATCAGTTTTTGGACAACATAACTCTTCCAAAATTATTAGACACTCAAGCAATGGCACTGGATTCACCACTGACACCAGGCGAACTCCAGGAAGCCCTGATAAGTATGCCCAATAATAAGGCTCCAGGTCCAGACGGCTTTCCTGCAGAATTCTACAAAGAATTCTGGACGATTCTGGAACCAGTTTTCTACAGAACGTTGTTGGAAATCAAAGAAAAGGGCAGACTTCCATCAAATATGAATTCTGCAAACATTAATCTCCTGCTAAAACCAGGCAAAGACCCTGTATATCCCTCAAGCTATCGTCCAATATCCCTTATAAATGTAGACCTTAAAATAATCTGCAAAGCTCTCTCAAAGAGACTGGAGAAAATAGCCCCCCTCTTAATTCATCTTGACCAAACTGGTTTCATAAAAGGTAGGCACTCATCAACAAATACACGTAGATTACTTAATTTGATAGACTACTCATACAGTAAAAACCTAGAAACTACAATATTCTCTTTAGATGGAGAAAAAGCATTTGACAGAGTTAACTGGAAATTTCTATTTGCAACTTTACACAATTTTGGTTTTGGATCCTCTTTCATAAACTGGTTAAAATATTATATAATTCCCCAACAGCTTGTGTCAGAACAAATGACCAGACATCCTCCAGCTTCTGTCTCTTGAGGGGCACCAGGCAGGGATGCCCACTCTCCCCTTCACTGTTTGCAATTTTTATTGAACCACTAGCAGCAGCAATTAGACAGAAGTCAGTAATTAAGGGCATAAAATGCAAGAACGTGGAACATAAAATCAGCCTTTATGTGGATGATGTGTTACTCTTTCTCCAAAATTCACAAACCAATATCTCTGGGGTGATTGAATTGATAAACTCTTTTGCAAGAATATCAGATTACTCAATTAACTGGTCAAAATCTACAGTCCTACCGATTAATTGCTCCCTCCATAATTCCTCTTCTACACCACTGCAATCAGGAAATGTAAAATATTTAGGTATTAATGTTTCTCCCAAGCTTGCAGATCTAACTAAATTAAACCATATCCCACTTTTAAAGAAGGTAGAAGATGATCTGGCTAGATGGAAATGTCTATCCATATCACTCATGGGAAGGGTTGCTGCTATAAAAATGATGGTCTTACCAAAAATAAATTATTTATTCTCAATGATCCCAACTAAACCGCCACAAGATTGGTTCAGATCTCTAGATTCATGTACGTCCAAATTCCTTTGGAAAAATAAACCCCCACGTATAAGCTTAAAAACACTACAAAAGACCAAGGATAAAGGAGGACTAGAACTGCCTAACTTTCAGCACTACTTCTTAGCCAACAGGCTTCAGTTTATCTCAGGATGGCTAAAACATACCCTCTTAGATGAACCTTGGCTAGATGTAGAACAAGCACTTTGCAATAATCTAGAGATCTCAGACCTACCATTTATTAGCTCAAACATCCAACGACATGAATGCTTTAAAAGCATCAACATCAGCTCTTCTCTGACAGCATGGTGGGAGTTTCTAAAATTGACGGCGTCTTCATTAATCCCATGCAAACGTACACCTATCTGGAACAACCCTGACATATTACAAAACAATAATATGATAAACTTTTCAGATTGGAGTGGTAAAGGAATCAAATATTTAGAACATATACTAGAAGGAACAGAATTTATTTCATTTGACGGACTAGTTACACAATATGGGATCAACAAGAAAAGATTTTTAGAATATCAACAAATTAAATCCATAGTAAAAAAGAAATTTAAACCGGGTTGAACTACAAACACCACCAAGTGTGGTTCAATTTCTTACTCTTAAAACCCCCAAATTACTATCCAAAATATACAGAATGCTTTCTAAAACAGATGAATCAATATCACTTCCTATTGCAAAATGGGAAGCGGATTTATCAGTTAACTTAGACCTAAACTTCTGGTCTCAGATTTGCTTAAAAACCTTTCATCTAATTAGAAATCCCAGTCTTCAATTAATTCAATACAAAATATTACATAGAGTGCACTATACAGGTCATCGGATGTTCAAGATGGGCTTTACGTCTACCAACACCTGCTCACACTGCCAAACCAATTCACCGGACAATTATATCCACGCTCTTTGGTTCTGTCCACCAGTTCAGAAGTTTTGGCGCGATATATGTGAAGACTTATCAAAGTGTCTGAAATGTAACATTCCAACTTCCCCCTTAGTGTGTTTGTTGGGCAGCTTAGATAATGGCACTTCAGAAAAGAATATCGCCCATATGGTTTTCACTGCCCTATGCATAGCCAAGAAAACAGTTCTCATGAACTGGAAAAATAAAAATAATCTTAATTCTAACCAATATAGAAATTATCTATTAGATTACATTAGTCTTGATACAGCCTCTGCCACCACATCAGATCAATTGCTCTGGGCTCCTGTGATCAGCTCCATCACCTAGTGGGGGTGGGGGGTCATAGTTTGGTCCCGCCTTCACTTTTGTGATTGGTGTGGGGGTAGGGACAGGCTTAGGGCGTCGGGGGGTTCCCCGGAGGCATCTTCCTTCAGGGGCTCAACCCGGGGTAGCGGTCATGTCCGGTTAGGGGCTCTGTTGGCTCTCAGGTGACTGTTTCCTCGCGGCTGCGTACAGCGGGGCTAGGGGAGGGTCTGTGCTGACGGACGTGGGTTACTGACCTGGTAGCCTGGCTGCCCCTGGGTGGGTCCGGGATGGGCGTGAGGTTCTGGGGGCACTCTCTCTCTGGGCCGGGGCCCGGGCCGGGCCTCGGGGGCTTGGGTCCTGGTTGGTGTGTTGCCGGGGTTGTGGGCGGGTGGGTGCATGGGGGCCCAGCCCTGGAGCAGGGTGCCGCCGGTGCATCGAGCCGCCTGGGGGGCTCTTCAACTGGTGGGGGAGATTGTCACATCTTGCAGGAACTTTCCTCTCTTCAGGAACTCTCTCTGCAGGAGGGGGAGATACAGGAGAGGTGGAGGAAGATCTCAGCCTGGGCGTTTATTGTCTTATGTAGTCTGGAAGATGAGTGGATGGTGGGGTGGGTGCAGTTTTCTCTGTGGTGGGGTTGGGTGGACTGTCCCGGGCTCTGTGGGGCCGGGCGGAGCTGCTGCACTGGGCCCCAGTCTGGATGGGCCTGGGCCCCCTTTCCCTGGCGGGTCGCGGAGTATGGGGGTGCCTACTGGGGTCAGCGGGGGAGCTGGCCCCAGGGAGGGGTCACTTGCCCCTCCCTTCCTTCCCTCCCCATCTCCAGCTGCCTCCCTCTTCCTGCTCCACCACAACCACCCACACATGCAGGACCTTGGAGTAGGGGTATGTCACCAGGGTGCAGAGGAGGCTACCCCCCCCCCCCCCCCCCTGTCCCCTCTGTCCCCTTCTGGCTGCCTCTGCCTCAATTTTATCCCACAACTTAGACATTCACATTACTCACACTCGCATTACACATACATGTAGGATCTTGGGGGTGGGCACGATACACGGAATCCAAATTACCATCAGGGTGTACACCTCACCCCTGGCGTCGTTGCCCACCTCTCAATTTAAAATACACGTAGACATTGAGGGCTATCAGGAGGGGCTATGCGCTTAACTGCTGCTCTCTGGCAGGTAGCTCCATGCCCTCCTGGGTTTTAAATGCACCTTAGAACACACATGCATCAATACTACAATGAGCGGGTGGAGGGAGGTTTGGAGTCTTCTCTCACCCCCATTCTCTGCGGCCTGCTGGAGCCGGGGGGCTAGGAGGAGGAGTTGGCCGTCCGACTGCGGTTTGGAGTGTGGGGCCTCCCTGCTGCTGCGGAGTCGGGGCGGTCTGCCTCCCCCCACCGCAGGGAAAAGGGAAACACCACCTGGGTCTGGGTGCAGTTCCCCCCTCCAGGGGCAAGGGTACCTAGACCCGGTTCGTAGAGTACGCTTGGGGAGTGTGATTGTGTGTACAGTGTCTCTCTATGTCTGTATCCACGTTGGTTGAGTGTGGAGTAAGTGCATATGAGAGCATGAGGGTGGGAATGGATGTTTGTATCCGTGTGTGCCTGTATGTCTGTGTCTATATGTCAGGTTGGGTGTCAGACGCCACCTCTCTGGGGACATCTTAGGCCCTCCAAGGTTTGGAGGCCTATCTCCCCCCTCCACCACTTCCCCTGCCGGTGGCGGACTCCCTCAGACATCGGTGCGTTGGTGGTTCTTTGTGTCCGGGGATGGGCGTCCGGGTACACACCGGCTCACTCCTTGGCGGCCGCTTATCGGGGCCTGGAGCCTGGGGCTCGCTCGGGCCACTTCGGAGGTGGGGTGTCCCCGGCCTCTCGGCCTGGGGCTCGGTCACTCAGGTACGGCTGGCTGCCGGCGGAGCTCACGGACGCGTCACTGCAACTCCCCCTGGCTTCTGCTCCTCGAGTGAGCCCTCATCTGGGACTTTCCTCAGCTCTTTCTGGGACAGTGGCGCGGCTGCCCCTCTGTTGGTCTTCCTTGGTCTCTTGTGTTCTGGGGGCCTCTGGATGTCTGGAGTTTTGATCTCCTCCATACCTGCTTCATGCCCTGGAGGACGGGGCTGTGGCCCCCCCACACCCTCTAGCAGATCATTACATGAAGGAACCTTTTAAAAAAAAAACAAGCGCGTCCATGCTCACAGGTGTACACACGGGTGATCACACCCACAAACTACACCCTTTTTAGCTCCTACCTCAAAGCACACTGTGTTCTGTTGATCTTATGTGCTGCACAATAATGTTTAATATTTAATATTTACTGTCATATTCCCATATATCATTGTGATGTTGTTTATTCTATTACTTTTGTTCTCTTCTGCTTGTTTTCTTTTTTCTTTCTCAGCAGGTGATCCAGGTGATTGATATATGCATTTTTTTTCTTTTCTTTTTTTTTCTGCCAGTTCTGTTGGTTTTAATTTTTTGCCCTTCTCCCCCGTCCCTCTTCTCAGCTGTTTCTCTTTCCCGCTTTCTTTCTCCCCTTCTTTCCCCCAGTCAAGTCTGTCCTGTATTCAGTAAGTGAAAATAAAATAAACAATAAAAGGTGAATCAAATGGACCATTACGGCAAGGCTGGGATGGTCAATTTGGTAAAGTAAATCCGTTGGGCATCTTTCTTTGCCTTTAGACAACAATTCTGATGGCAAAAGAGCCAAACGGGACAGGCAAAAAAAAAAAAAATATCCTAAAAAAGCAGTAATATTCCGGCAGCTGGGGCGCCAAAATAATACCAGAAAATATTTTTCCCATGAAAATACAGTTATTTTCAGTAATGACAATACAGTTTGTCGCCCTAATTTTACATGGGATTTTGTCTTTTACAGGTGCTTTTAAACATTAAATTAGGAACAATTTAATGTGATTAAACAATGAAATTACCTATAAACAAGGTCAATGAATGCAGCAATATGAATAATAATACTTAAATGTACAGAAATATAAAGTTAACAGTTGGTTTAAATAATAATGGATTGAATTCATATAGCGCTTTACAATTCCACTTTATAATTCTCCTCTGGCCATAACCAGTAGGTGGTAGGTGAAGTGTCTTGCCCAAGGACACAACGACCGAGAGAGTCCGAGCCAGTGCTCGAACCGGCAACCTTCTGATTACAAGGTGAACTGCCAACTCTTGAGCCACGATCGCCCTAAATAATAATAATAATAATTAAAAAAAGTCAAAAAAGTTTATACGAATCATGTTATATATTTTTCCATAGCATTACATGAATTTAACAGTTCAATCTTTCAAATAACAGACAAATATTTGTGAAATTACGATGCATTTGTGAATGTATTTTAACAATCTAAATATGCATATGTACAGACAGATACATTTAAAAAACAAGAAAAATATGTTTTATTACATTTACTAGTTTTATTGTCATGTACAGATAAACAGTGTAGCCACATTTAACCATAATGAAATTCTTTGGCTCGTGCTCCTCTGCTTTACATGAGCATATAGAAAGTGTGCAGTTATATTAAGAGGAAAATAACAGAAAATAGCAGTAATAATAATAATAATAATTTTAACAAAAAATCAAATAGTATTAAATTCTTAGAGAATTTAAGACAAGTTGGTATTGACAGGTTGTGCAAAACTTGTGGAATGAGCATTTAAGTGGCATTTGTTGAAGTGTCTGTAGAGTGTGTTTGTAGAGTCCTGTAATTGTAGGGAGTGTGTAATGGTGTGTAAAGACTGTCAACAGTTCAAAAACCTGATGGCTTGAAACTGTCTCTGTGTCTGCTAGTGCAGGTCTGAATGCTCCTGACCTGCTTCCCCGATAACAGGAGTGTGAGGAGTCTGTGGCTGGGGTGGCTGGGATCAGAGAGGATCTACTGCGTTTTCCTCATGCAGCTCTGTCTGTAGAGGTCTTGCATGGCTGGCAGTTCAGTCCTGATGCGCTTTGCTGATCTCACCACCCTCTATGTTTCAGGTGTCATGTTTAGCGTCTCCTAGTTTAGGGTTTTGTTAGTGTTTTCTTCATTTCTCCTTTGCTAGTTGTTTTGTAGTGTTTTCATGCAGCCACCAATAAAAGGCTCGCTTTCAGTTTCAACCTTCGCCTGTTCCTCTATTTGTTTGCACATGGGTCCTCACCTCTCATCTCCACATGGTCTGCCCTTGCAAACTGTGACACCTACGGATTAAGAAGGAGATGTCATTTAAGTTCATATGTGTGTGATGGCAGATGAACAAATGCTTTTGGCAATATAGAGTATTTTAGATATTTCACCAAAAGAAAATTAAACCGAAATAAAAGCAATCAAACAGCTTTATTTACTGTATTTCTGTATGCATGTGCTTAGCTTTGTAATTGTGTCACTGTAGCATATTTGGCTCAGAGGGTATTAGCATTTCTATTCAGATTCACACTGTGAAGTGCCACCATTTCTTAGACTTAGACATTGTATTTTTGTAACTTTTTTATTTTGCACAAAGCACATTCAGTGGCCTTGGATTAAAGCAGTGAGGGGTGTGAAGGTTGATGGGTGTCAGCTCATTAATCATATTTTCAGGGGAAGAGTCTGCTTAGAAGATTTCACACTGTTCTGCTTTTTCTCCCCACAAAGCAAATACACTGCCTAAAATTTTGCACACACATTACAGACCAGTCTAAGTAAATAGATTTGGATGTTTTGTCTTTATTTCCCTGGCATATTGAGACTATGAAAGTTACTTCAGATAACTCTGCTCAGCAAGGTACAACCAAGCAATTTTGGCGACTGCGCTATGTTATTCTTGACTGACAGCTTTTATAGTGGGATATATTTGTCCATTATATGTAATGTAAAACAAAGTTTGGGAACTGAACCAACTGGAGCAATATTCTGTGTTATACTCTGTCAAATCAAACATGCAGAGCTACCAATTGTGGCAACTGCTTGTGACCAAGGAGCAGCCAAAAGTAGCTTTAATGATAGCATGGCATTCACTAATCCTATTAGTGCTCTACTGTCTTGTAACATTTTGCAAGAAACTCCACAGGAGGGTGCAAGCTTGAAGTTGGAGAAGGAAGTTAGTTTCCTGACTAAGGAAGGCATTTGACCACTTTCCTTTTCTCTAACATGGCTCACATTTATATACATAGACAGAGAGTATAAGATCCACCGAGGCTGGGGTTTGTCACACCAGGCAAGACCCCAGGCTGTGTAAAGATGCCCCTGAGACAATCCAGCACATAACAGCAGGGTGCAAGATGCTAGCAGGCAGGGCATACATGGAGCACCATAATCAAGCAGCCGTCATACAGGGAGTGCAGAATTATTAGGCAAATGAGTATTTTGTCCACATCATCCTCTCCATGCATGTTGTCTTACTCCAAGCTGTATAGGCTCAAAAGCCTACTACCAATTAAGCATATTAGGTGATGTGCAACTCTGTAATGAGAAGGGGTGTGGTCTAATGACATCAACACCCTATATCAGGTGTGCATAATTATTAGGCAACGTCCTTTCCTTTGGCAAAATGGGTCAAAAGAAGGACTTGACAGGCACAGAAAAGTCAAAAATAGTGAGATATCTTGCAGAGGGATGCAGCAGTCTCAAAATTGCAAAGCTTCTGAAGCGTGATCATCGAACAATCAAGCGTTTCATTCAAAATAGTCAACAGGGTCACAAGAAGCGTGTGGAAAAACCAAGGCGCAAAATAACTGCCCATGAACTGAGAAAAGTCAAGCGTGCAGCTGCCAAGATGCCACTTGCCACCAGTTTGGCCATATTTCAAAGCTGCAACATCACTGGAGTGCCCAAAAGTACAAGGTGTGCAATACTCAGAGACATGGCCAAGGTAAGAAAGGCTGAAAGATGACCACCACTGAACAAGACACACAAGCTGAAATGTCAAGACTGGGCCAAGAAATATCTCAAGACTGGTTTTTCTAAGGTTTTATGGACTGATGAAATGAGTGTGAGTCTTGATGGGCCAGATGGATGGGCCCGTGGCTGGATTGGTAAAGGGCAGAGAGCTCCAGTCCGACTCAGACGCCAGCAAGGTGGAGGTGGAGTACTGGTTTGGGCTGGTATCATCAAAGATGAGCTTGTGGGGCCTTTTCGGGTTGAGGATGGAGTCAAGCTCAACTCCCAGTCCTACTGCCAGTTTCTGGAAGACACCTTCTTCAAGCAGTGGTACAGGAAGAAGTCTGCATCCTTCAAGAAAAACATGATTTTCATGCAGGACAATGCTCCATCATACGCGTCCAAGTACTCCACAGCGTGGCTGGCAAGAAAGGGTATAAAAGAAGAAAAACTAATGACATGGCCTCCTTGTTCACCTGATCTGAACCCCATTGAGAACCTTTGGTCCATCATCAAATGTGAGATTTACAAGGAGGGAAAACAGTACACCTCTCTGAACAGTGTCCGGGAGGCTGTGGTTGCTGCTGCACACAATGTTGATGGTGAACAGATCAAAACACTGACAGAATCCATGGATGGCAGGCTTTTGAGTGTCCTTGCAAAGAAAGGTGGCTATATTGGTCGCTGATTTGTTTTTGTTTTGTTTTTGAATGTCAGAAATGTATATTTGTGAATGTGGAGATGTTATATTGGTTTCACTGGTAAAAATAAATAATTGAAATGGGTATATATTTGTTTTTTGTTAAGTTGCCTAATAATTATGCACAGTAATAGTCACCTGCACACACAGATACCCCCCTAAAATAGCTAAAACTAAAAACAAACTAAAAACTACTTCCAAAAACATTCAGCTTTGATATTAATGAGTTTTTTTGGGTTCATTGAGAACATGGTTGTTGTTCAATAATAAAATTATTCCTCAAAAATACAACTTGCCTAATAATTCTGCACTCCCTGTAGTATACAGAAACATCTGGGCTGAGTATAGCCTGGAAGTCCCGAGGTCAAAATGGCAGACACCCCCTAGGGTGGTGGAGAATGGCCAAGCTAAGATCCTGTGGGACTTCCAGATACAGATGGACAAAATGATGATGTCTAACCAATGGGACATAATTGTGGTGGACAAGCAGAGAAAGACAGTTATAATGATACTGAGCGAAAACATGAGAAGACGGCCGATGTAGTGATCGATGTAGTGGTTCCGAATGACAGCAACATCAGGAAGAAGGAACACAAGGAGCCGCAGAAGTACCAAGGGCTCAGAGAAGAGCTCGAGAAGAGCTGGAGGATGAAGGTGTTCCCAGTGGTAATCAGAGCACTAAGTGCAGTGAGTCCCATGCTAGGCGAGTGGCTCCAGCAGATCCCAGGAACAACATCCAAGAAGAGCACAGTGCTAGGAACAAGTAAGATACTGCTCAGGACCCTCAAGCTCCCAGGCCTCTGGTAGAGGACCTGAGCTTGAAGGATAAAGACCACCAGCAAGGGTGAGAGGGGAATTTTTATGTATTGCATAAAAGCCACTATTTGATGATGAAACATAGAAGACTGTGTACTATACATAATAAAGTACGTATAAAAACAGCTTACAGCAGCAAATTAATTGTCTTCATAATTTATTAAAGTTACAAAAACTCCTTGCAGGCAGCGGTACGCATAAAATAATTTCACCTAATTATGAGTTCGAAAACACTGTTTCAGACTGCTACAACTCACTTACTGGTAATTTCTTTGTAGAATGTGTCACTTAGCCTAATCAGTGGCATTAATTATCCCTTCTTACTTAGCCACACATGATTTCTTTCAAAAACTGGTAATATTAAACTTTTATACACACAATTTTGTAAACAAAAAGAAAATTTCTTTGAGAAAGTGAGGGGATTTGTTTCTATTTCTTCAGGAAGTAAAACTTGGGTGAGCATTACCTAATTAATTAAAGCAGAAAAATGTGTGAATCCGAATTGTAACAAATATGAATCAAATGGTACACCTACATGTTGTCTTTATCTTATGTGATGAAGTTAGTTTTGTCAACTGTTTGTTTTGTTATGGCTAATTGACTTTATCCATGGATGATGATAGTGTCACATTGTCCTGTCATTTCTTTTAAATATACTAAATAGAAGCCCTGCTTTTAATCTCTTTGGCTGTGATTAACACTGTGTTCCCCCAGCCCAGAATCAGTACACCCTGCTCTCTGTGAAATTGAATAGTTTGTCTCATCTACATAATGTGTTGCAGGTTTTTCACTTGATGTGTCAGGATTATTACATATTAAAAATGATTGGCAAGTTAATGTCACGTGTGGCGGTCATATGTCTGCAAAACCTCTATATAAATAAAATGTAACTCAATTCTTAAAATATATCATCTGTTAAAATATAAAAACTTAAAATTAAATTTGAAAATGTAAATTTACTGATAAGCTACAATGAAAAATTCCTGCCACTCCTCCTCCTTGCTCTGGATTCAGGTTTTTTTGACTGAGTATGACTCAGACGTTGTGAGTATTTGAAATTAACATTAATCCTATTGTAATCATTCTCTAAGGTGTGATAAATGATCAAATCATTAGCTAACAGTGACATAGAAGACAGAATATTTAAACACTGTTTGATAATCAACATTTAACTGATTTAGTCTTTGGTGTATTTGAGGACATTCAATTATTATGTCTTTGTGGGGATTTTTAAATATGTTTGTTTTGGTTTTTTTTGCTGATTTTTAATTAGTTTTTTGTTTGTTTGTGACACAGTCTTATGGGGCTATTTGATGGGGCACCTCATTTCTATACTTTGCCCCAGGTGAAGACATGTATTTCAATGCCCTGACAGCTACAGGGTTTAAACTGGTGTTTAGTCTATTTGTCTTTGTTTCAATGCTCCTATATCTTTTGCCTGATGGCAGCAGTTGGAACAGGTTATGAGTGTGGTGTGCGGAGCCTATTATGATATTTCCTGCTTTCCTGAGACAGTGAGAGTAGTGCAGTAGAACAAGATGCTCTCCATAGAACATCAGTAGAAGGACACCAGCAGCTTTTGAGTGATGATATTTTTCCTGAGGACCCACAGGAAAAAAAGTCTCTGCTCAGCCTTCTTTGCCAGCTCTGCTGTGTTCACACCCAAGGGCAGGTCCTCCGTGATGTGAACTCCAAGAAAACAGAAGTCCAATCCCCACCTTATGATTCCTACAATGGGAGGGGCGAGATCAGCTGGTTCTGGCACAGAGGAGAAAGGTTTCCAGGCCCGCGCCAGCGTCACAAGCCTTTCTCCTCTGGGCCAGGACCAGCTGATCTCGCCCCTTCCAGGACTGCTGGCCACCCGTCAAAAAGCCTTTCCTCTATGCTCTCTCTCGCCAGTTACCCGGCAGCAACGGACAATGTACCAAGCTCACGGGGGTTGTGGAGACGTCAGAGCAAGAGTATTGGCGGTGCGGGCTGCTGGGACATTTTAACTGGGAATGCCCTCTCATTTAGGTTGGGCAGGTGTTCTGTGTTGCCAGGGTGCCAACAGCCCCCCCTTACTTGTGTATGCCCTTAATTTATAGAGTGGTGGAATATGGGATATATATATATATAAAGGCAGAGCTAAAGTCAATAAAGACGAGGTGTGCACAGTTCCCCCTGCGCTCCAGGCAGGACAGAGTAGCATGGAGAGCAGCAGTAGCAGGGTCCTCAGAACTTTTCCTGTAAGCAAATTGGAGTGCATTAAAGGTGGGAGGGATGAAATGTGTCATCCTTATGTTCTTCCACCCTAATCATAGGAGTTATTGTGAACTGAAACTATGTGTGGAGCACCTGCCTCAGGTAGCTCCACTTCCAAAGGAGCAAAAAGTGGTTCGGCTCCTCTGACGTTGAGGCATCACCTGCAGCAGAAAAATGACTGGTCTTATAATGAGTAATGTGTTAGATTCCTTGCCAAACCCGCCTGCTGTTGTTACTGTCTAAATGCTCCTCAATCATCTTTTCCTTTATTCCCTCTTAGCCTTCATGATGCCACTCTTCAGTTTGGTTTCTGCCATACTGTAGAGGGCCTTGTTACCAGACCTGAAGGTGGTGTTCCTCTCCTTTAGCAGCCGCTGTACCTTACTTTCATACCTCTTTTGTCGTTGATGTACACACACACACCCACTCCTGTGCTCTTGCCAGAGTTTATGGTCCTGTCATAGCGCTAAGACATGTAGCCTATAGCTCAACAGCCGAGTCCTGTATGCATCAATAAAGCCAGGTTTGTGTGATCACAAATAAGCAGTGTTGGGTACGTTACTTTAACCCTTTAAGACCTACCATAGAACCAAGTCCGCCAGAGCTTATATTATATTTTTACATGCTGTAGTGCCATTTTTGGGATTTCAAGTTGATATACATCAATACAACCATTATAGCCCAAATTTTAATAATATGTCTGCATTAAGTGCATAGTAAACTACATAAACAGAAAAGTGCAATAAACTACAAAAAAATTTAAAATCGTTTTTGTTTTTTTAACATATATTTCTAATTAGAGAAATTTAAGAGGCTTATCCCTCAAAACTGTAAATACAAAAAAGTTGCACAAAATAGTTTCCCACCACAGGAAATTTTTTTTTTTTTTTTTGAAATACACCAATTTTTATATACTGCAGGAAAAACGAAAATAAATATTATAATGCAAATTTGCGAAAAAACAGCATATGCATCAAAATAAACTATTTCCAGCAGTGCAATATGAGTCCTAAGCATCCCAGAAACGACACAGAAAGTCATAAAGTCAAACATAACTTTTAAAAACACAACTATAGGCTCATAAGGCCCTGATGGTAAGAAAAAAAACTACATTTCCGCAAAATGACATCACTTCCGGTTTCGGGCAGGTCATGACGGACATGCGATAGTTCACACTGATGGACGTAGGAAGTGTTACAAACAGCTGATAGGATCGGCAAAGGATCTGGAATATTATGTTTTTGTTGCTGCAAGTGCTTTTTATGCAGTTTTTGCAAAGCTATACATGGAAGGAAACCGTGACCTAAATCAAGCTGATGGCATAAGATGTAAGTACAACTCCTCTGGTTTCATATGCAAAAAAAATAATTGCGCTAGCTTGCGTGGTTGCAGTTCTACCGGGATTTGAAAATAGTTATGCAAAACGGAGCGAAGTAACGTTACTAGTTACTTCTATCAAAAGTAACTCAGTTACTTCGAGTTACTATACTTTTAAAGTAACTAGTTACTAGGGAAAGTAACTTTGGTTTTACTCAGAATTCTCTTATTAATGTGTTGCTTCCCTAACCAGCAAGGATGCCAGTCTTCTAGCTTGTTTACATGTTAGCACTATCCTGCCACAAGTGCACTGTGCCACCTACCAAGAGAAAGGAAAAAATAATGTGCATATTTCCACGAGAGAAATCCCATGCCTGGACCGTCGTCAACTGCTGCCATGATTCTAGCCTACCTACGTCACAGCATCACGTGCACTTTTTACGTCCAACACGGAAACTGCAGTCGTGGTGCTTTTCGATTTGTTGGGAGATTTTAAGTTTTGTGTCATGTTTATTTTGTAGCTTCATTTAAAGGAAGAAGAGCTTATGAGTTGTACAACTGCAGAATAGGGAAGTGAGACATTGCGTGCAGAGAATATGTGCTATGACCGTTAAACGCCTTTTTTCTGTTTCAAAAGATAAGCTAATGGTTCCTCCTTTTAAGGAGTTGTTATTGAGTTCTATACATGCCACACCTATTGTTGTGAAAGCTGTTTGAGTATAAATAAAGGATGTACTGACGCCCCGCGCGGTTCCTCTGTGACACATCTAGTGCACACGTTAGTGCAGAACAGATCGGATCGTGTCGGGGCATCGCCCATGTACATGCAATATCTTTGAGTCTGTGTTTCTTGCCTCCTAAGAGTTTTCTCCTCACACAATTATACTCGGAACTCGGAAATTCTGCCTTCCGAGTAGGAAGATGTGGGTAATTCCAGACTGCAGATGAGCTGCATACAGGGCTGGGCTGGGACAAAAAAAAATCGGTCCGGGTATTTTGAGTATTATAGGAAAAACCATAAAGCCTTTGAATGAAAACAAACGTTGTTGTGACAGTGATGTACACTCTCTTGTTGATATATATATATATGTATCTATCTAATAAACTTAAACCTACACCACCCTCCCTATTCTGTTATTCTAAACAGGAATTAGCCAAAACCCCAACAGTGCTTGCTCGAGTTAACCTCCTGAACCTGCCCCCCTTTTCCCTGTTAACGCCCTACCTGGCCCCTGGCAAAACTTTGCTAGACGCACCCCTGCACAGTTACCAGCTGTCAGTCCAAAAAAGGATCCTGGTGTTATTTTTCTCTCAGAAGCAGTACATAACTTCCCTTCAACTTATTCATGTCACCTAAAAGGTAAACCTGTTTCTTCATCACCTGTTCAGCTCTGATGATTCAGTAAGGTCATCTCCTGGTTTCACCTTCATGTTTCCCTCTCACCACATATCCAAACCGATATCATGACCAGCAGCTTTTACAGCTGTGGCTCCAGCAAACATCACCTAGTACTAGAAAGTAGTGATGCGCGAATCATGAACGAATCGTTCAATACTCAAGAATCACTTTACTGACTCATGAATCATGATTCACAAGCCCAACGGACTCACTGACTCATCCCTGTTGATGTTAGCAGCAATATATCTAGCTTATAATTAAAATTGTGGAGAAAAACACAACATCTAGTATCTTAACAAAAAAATCGAAGTCGTCCAGGTCTTTATGTCATTAAGACATTCCTGCCGTTGAACTAATTGGTTTGTGTTATCTTTCTTCAAGTTCAGTGGCATATACAGTGGGGCAAAAAAGTATGTAGTCAGCCACCGATTGTGCAAGTTCCCCCACTTAAAATGATGACAGAGGTCAGTAATTTGCACCAGAGGTACACTTCAATTGTGAGAGACAGAATGTGAAAAAAAAATCCATGAATCCACATGGTAGGATTTGTAAAGAATTTATTGGTAAATCAGGGTGGAAAATAAGTATTTGGTCAATAACAAAAATACAACTCAATACTTTGTAACATAACCTTTGTTGGCAATAACAGAGGTCAAACGTTTACTATAGGTCTTTACCAGGTTTGCACACACAGTAGCTGGTATTTTGGCCCATTCCTCCATGCAGATCTTCTCGAGAGCAGTGATGTTTTGGGGCTGTCGCCGAGCAACACGGACTTTCAACTCCCGCCACAGATTTTCTATGGGGTTGAGGTCTGGAGACTGGCTAGGCCACTCCAGGACTTTCAAATGCTTCTTACGGAGCCACTCCTTTGTTGCCCGGGCGGTGTGTTTTGGATCATTGTCATGTTGGAAGACCCAGCCTCGTTTCATCTTCAAAGTTCTCACTGATGGAAGGAGGTTTTGGCTCAAAATCTCACGATACATGGCCCCATTCATTCTGTCCTTAACACGGATCAGTCGTCCTGTCCCCCTGGCAGAAAAACAGCCCCATAGCATGATGTTTCCACCCCCATGCTTCACAGTAGGTATGGTGTTCTTGGGATGCAACTCAGTATTCTTCTTCCTCCAAACACGACGAGTTGAGTTTATACCACAAAGTTCTACTTTGGTTTCATCTGACCACATGACATTCTCCCAATCCTCTGCTGTATCATCCATGTGCTCTCTGGCAAACTTCAGACGGGCCTGGACATGCACTGGCTTCAGCAGCGGAACACGTCTGGCACTGCGGGATTTGATTCCCTGCCGTTGTAGTGTGTTACTGATGGTGACCTTTGTTACTTTGGTTCCAGCTCTCTGCAGGTCATTCACCAGGTCCCCCCGTGTGGTTCTGGGATCTTTGCTCACCATTCTCATGATCATTTTGACCCCACGGGATGAGATCTTGCGTGGAGCCCCAGATCAAGGGAGATTATCAGTGGTCTTGTATGTCTTCCATTTTCTGATGATTGCTCCCACAGTTGATTTTTTCACACCAAGCTGCTTGCCTATTATAGATTCACTCTTCCCAGTCTGGTGCAGGTCTACAATACTTTTCCTGGTGTCCTTCGAAAGCTCTTTGGTCTTGGCCATGGCGGAGTTTGGAGTCTGACTGTTTGAGGCTGTGGACAGGTGTCTTTTATACAGATGAGTTCAAACAGGTGCCATGCATACAGGTAACGAGTGGGGGACAGAAAAGCTTCTTACAGAAGACGTTACAGGTCTGTGAGAGCCAGAGATTTTCCTTGTTTGAGGTGACCTTTGGATGGCATTACCTTGGCCTCCAGTAACGCTGTGAGGAACCTTGGAGTCATTTTTGACCAGGACATGTCCTTCAATGCACATATTAAACAAATATGTAAGACTGCGTTCTTCCATTTGCGCAACATCTCTAAAATTAGAAATATCCTGTCTCAGAGTGACGCTGAAAAACTAGTTCATGCATTTATTACTTCCAGGCTGGACTACTGCAATTCATTATTATCAGGATGTCCAAAAAACTCACTGAAAAGCCTTCAGCTAATCCAAAATGCTGCAGCAAGAGTACTGACAGGGACTAGAAAGAGAGAGTATATTTTTTCCTGTTTTGGCTTCCCTTCATTGGCTTCCTGTTAAATCCAGAATTGAATTCAAAATCCTGCTCCTCATATACAAGGTCTTAAATAATCAGGCCCCATCTTATCTTAATGACCTTGTAGTACCATATCACCCTATTAGAGCACTTCGCTCTCGCTCTGCAGAACTACTTGTTGTTCCTAGAGTATTTAAAAGTAGAATGGGAGGGAGAGCCTTCAGTTTTCAGGCCCCTCTTCTGTGGAACCAGCTTCCAGTTTGGATTCGGGAGACAGACACTACAGGGAGTGCAGAATTATTAGGCAAATTAGTATTTTGTCCACATCATCCTCTTCATGCATGTTGTCTTACTCCAAGCTGTATAGGCTCGAAAGCCTACTACCAATTAAGCATATTGGGTGATGTGCAACTCTGTAATGAGAAGGGGTGTGGTCTAATGACATCAACACCCTATATCAGGTGTGCATAATTATTAGGCAACTTCCTTTCCTTTGGCAAAATGGGTCAAAAGAAGGACTTGACAGGCTCAGAAAAGTCAAAAATAGTGAGATATCTTGCAGAGGGATGCAGCAGTCTCTAAATTGCAAAGCTTCTGAAGCGTGATCATCGAACAATCAAGCGTTTCATTCAAAATAGTCAACAGGGTCGCAAGAAGCGTGTGGAAAAACCAAGGCGCAAAATAACTGCCCATGAACTGAGAAAAGTCAAGCGTGCAGCTGCCAAGATGCCACTTGCCACCAGTTTGGCCATATTTCAGAGCTGCAACATCACTGGAGTGCCCAAAAGTACAAGGTGTGCAATACTCAGAGACTTGGCCAAGGTAAGAAAGGCTGAAAGACGACCACCACTGACCAAGACACACAAGCTGAAACGTCAAGACTGGGCCAAGAAATATCTCAAGACTGATTTTTCTAAGGTTTTATGGACTGATGAAATGAGAGTGAGTCTTGATGGGCCAGATGGATGGGCCCGTGGCTGGATTGGTAAAGGGCAGAGAGCTCCAGTCCGACTCAGACGCCAGCAAGGTGGAGGTGGAGTACTGGTTTGGGCTGGTATCATCAAAGATGAGCTTGTGGGGCCTTTTTGGGTTGAGGATGGAGTCAAGCTCAACTCCCAGTCCTACTGCCAGTTTCTGGAAGACACCTTCTTCAAGCAGTGGTACAGGAAGAAGTCTGCATCCTTCAAGAAAAACATGATTTTCATGCAGGACAATGCTCCATCACACGCGTCCAAGTCCTCCACAGCGTGGCTGGCAAGAAAGGGTATAAAAGAAGAAAAACTAATGACATGGCCACCTTGTTCACCTGATCTGAACCCCATTGAGAACCTTTGGTCCATCATCAAATGTGAGATTTACAAGGAGGGAAAACAGTACACCTCTCTGAACAGTGTCTGGGAGGCTGTGATTGCTGCTGCACGCAATGTTGATGGTGAACAGATCAAAACACTGACAGAATCCATGGATGGCAGGCTTTTGAGTGTCCTTGCAAAGAAAGGTGGCTATATTGGTCGCTGATTTGTTTTTGTTTTTGAATGTCAGAAATGTATATTTGTGAATGTGGAGATGTTATATTGGTTTCACTGGTAAAAATAAATAATTGAAATGGGTATATATTTGTTTTTTGTTAAGTTGCCTAATAATTATGCACAGTAATAGTCACCTGCACACACAGATATCCCCCTAAAATAGCTAAAACTAAAAACAAACTAAAAACTACTTCCAAAAACATTCAGCTTTGATATTAATGAGTTTTTTGGGTTCATTGAGAACATGGTTGTTGTTCAATAATAAAATTATTCCTCAAAAATACAACTTGCCTAATAATTCTGCACTCCCTGTATCTCTACTTTTAAGATTACGCTTAAAACTTTCCTTTTTGCTAAAGCATATAGTTAGGGCTCAACCAGGTGACCCTGAATCCTCCATTAGTTATGCTGCAATAGACGTAGGCTGCCGGGGATTTCCATGATGCATTGAGTTTTTCCTTTCCAGTCACCTTTCTCACTGACTATGTGTTAATAGACCTCTCTGCATTGAATCATATCTGTTATTAACCTCTGTCTCTCTTCCACAGCATGTCTTTTATCCTGTCTTCCTTCTCTCACCCCAACCAGTCGCAGCAGATGGCCGCCCCCTGAGACTGGTTCTGTCGGAGGTTTCTTCCTGTTAAAAGGGAGTTTTTCCTTCCCACTGTTGCCAAAGTGTTTGCTCATAGGGGGTCATATGATTGTTGGGTTTTTCTCTGTATCTATGAAGCGCCTTGAGGCGACTGTTGTTGTGATTTGGCGCTATATAAATAAAATTGAATTGAATTGAATTCAAATAAGCTATTCCCCTGCAGATGATCTGTTAGCTGTTTGACAACTACTCAAGAACTTTTAAGAATTTTAGATATGAAAGGAAGGTGGGTAATTTTCTGCTTCTAAATTCAGATACAACTGAGATTTTTGTAATCTTAGAAACATGGTATTTTAACAGATGCTTACTCTGGATGGCATTGACCTGGCTTCATGTAACACTGAAGAATCATGGCGTCATTTTTGACCAGGATATGTCCTTTAATCCAAATACTGAATAAATATTTTGGACTGTTTTCTTCCATTTGCCCAATATCTCTAAAATAAAAAACATCCTGTCTTTGTCAAGGTAGAAGCAGGGCTCACACGCAAGGTTCCAATTGACGACAGTGCATTTATTTATAGTGGATAATAATAACAGTTCATAAAGGTAAACACAGTTTTGAATGTCTAGTTTATTCCAGGCTTTATATTTATAGTACCAATGGGATGTTTTACGTAATCTCGCTGTTGTAGCCAGTGACAGTTCAAAGGTGAGTTCTTAGGCCAACAAACACAGTGGTTAAGCTTTTTAATGCAGCTGATTTTCTTTGTTATTAATATAGTCAATATAGTTTAAAAACATCAAGGTATAGGCCCTTGTTTTAGTTCATGAACAACAGGTTTGTTTGTTTTTTGGGGAGATATGTGGTCCTCACAGGATAGCCACCACATGCTGGACATTAAACTAAATATAAAGCACAGCTGGGATAGGCTCCAGCACCCCCCGCAACCCTGAAAAGGACAAGCGGAAGCGAATGGATGGATGGATGGATAAAGCACTTATAAGTAGCTCTGTTTACCTTTCCGTAAAAGTCACTGCTCATATAACCCCAATTTAAACATATTTGGAGTGAATAAAGCATCTTCACTACTTAACAGCATTTACTTAATATGATAGTTTAGGTGACTTAAGCTTAATAGTATTCATTCAGTCATTTTCACAGTTGTTAAATTACACATTTAACTTTGATTTAAGGAACACTGACCTTTAACAAAAGGCTAAGAAAACGCTTTCATCTTTTAAGTAACATTACTGTGTTGAGTCTCTAATGTAATGAGCAGCCCTCAGCAGCAGAGAACAGATGTTTGCATGAATTAAATATTTGTTGAGACTGAAGTAGAGCTGTGGGGTATAACCGCTAAGCATTTCTTTAGTTGGGGGTTTCTGTCGCTGCTTACAAAAAAGCACAAAACCTACAATGCTGAGCTCATAATAGACACGGGTTTACATTATTTATTACCCAGTTGTGTAGAAGTATTTCTTCAGGTCACAAGCATCTCTCCTAGTAACAAAGATTCCAGTACATTTCTTTTCAATATGAATGAAGGAGAATAGAAAAATGCTTCTCCTTGCAGTTATAGTAGATTTCATAGTTGAGGAAGAGAGACACATTCAGAATGTTATGGGTGATGTCCAGCTGTGGTTATACATTATTGATGTACCAGTACACTTAGACAATACTGTGTGCAGGCTGTAAGACATATTGATGTGATTTAAAAAACTACAGTTAGTGGTTGTTGGTAATGTATCAGGCATACGACAATGAGCTCAGTCCAAGGTCAGGACCTCTGAGGGATAAGAAACCAATAAGTTTGACTTGTTCCTTACTTGACTTGATCCAATTGTAGAGGATCTTGCAGTTTTTTTCATGATAAAGTCTATTGTAGTGATGTGTCGGTCACAAATGAAATGGCTCTTAGAACCGGATCTTTGACGTGAACGACGTGAGCCAGCTCCTTGTCGCGAGCCGTGGGTTGTTTTTTTTTTTTCTTTCTCTCACCCTCTCTCTCACACTTTTTTTCCGCTTCACTCAGCATGCAAGCCTTGTGCTTTACGCTGGGATGAGGGGGGAGGGGCGGTAGTTACACTCAGTAGCACAGGAACAGAGCGGGAGGGAGAGAGAGAGAGCCAGGGGCAACAACGTCACATTAGAAAGGTATAGTAATCATCCACAACTATTTTCAGTTGCAGATGATAAAGGATTCAGAAAGTTTATTCATGCAGGCCCATATGACAGAGAATATGCATCTTCTTATTGTTTTCATATTTTAATTTATATTTAATTGTGTTGTGGTTTGCAGTGTTTTGTGTTGTTTCACTTTAAAATTTTTGACGGAAAAAGCTGAAAATTTAAATAGTTAAAAATTGAAATGTTGGTTTTTGTATTATATGATTTATTTATTACATTTTATGTGGAGTGAATAAATAAAAGTATATTTACGGTGGCCCCTACAGACAAAGCACGTAAAAACTGCAAAACACGTAAAAACTCCAGAAGCACATAAAAACTCAAAACACATACAAAAGACAACAGAAAGTGCTCCAGGGGTCCGTTCTTCGTACCTCGCTTACTACATCCAAGATCAAATGACACATCCAGCAGAGCAAGAACTCTTTATTGAGGGGTTTCAGGAGTTTCAGAGTTTAATTAAAACACAAGGGAACACTGCAAAGGCTGCAAAAGCAAGGAGAGAGGACTGGCAGAAAGTTGCTGACAAATTAAACTCGTAAGTAATTTATTATATTATATTACATTATATCATATTATATTATATTACATTATATCCTCTTTCACATTAGAGCCACAACAGGACCCACTAGAAAATGGGAACAAGTAAAAGTGAAATATAAGAATATTCTACAGAATGGTAATATTTATCACTTATATTGCTTTTAGTCTCTTGAAAAGAGACCCTGAAATAATCTGTTTGTTTATTTATAACAGCAACCAAGAAAAGGGCAGAGCAAAAAAAGACAGGTGGTGGTCCTGCACCCCCTTGTCACACCCCGGCAGAGGAGCTGGCCCTAGGATTGAATGCCACCAGACCCATTGTTGAGGGCATCCCTGGGGGCAGCTCTTCCTTAGACCAGCAGCCGGGGTGCAGTAGCAGCAGCACTTTCATAACTGGTAAATGAGCTCATAATTCTATTTGTACAATGTAAAATATTTGGTTGTTGCCTTAATTAAAATGCTTTTTGTACTTTGACATTTATTGACATCGTGGGTTTTTTTAGTGTGTAGTTTTACATAACACTCCATCCCTTTTACCTGTTCCAATGCAAGGGGTGACTGAAGCATGCACAGTAAGTTGGGATATATATATATGTATATTTGTGTATATAAAAATCTTTTTTTTAATTATTTAGACCAATAGGCTGTACCACATCCCTTTGTAACACCATTTTGTTTCCATTGCACAGGACAGTGAAGCAACCCTGTTAGATGACTGTGGTTTGGAGGAAGTCCCTGTAAGTGCATGCATAATTTGGCCTGAATTTGTATCTACTTGTGTACTTCTATGTGTTTCTGACTGCAGTATGATTTGCAGGCAAAGAGGCTGGCAGAGAGGCCTGATACAGAGGTGGGCAGTCTTGTAATTAATTTTACTTCCTATATGACATGTATTGACCGTTAAATGTTGTCTCTACAGTTGAAACAGGGTGACATTCGTTTGCTCTATAAGAGAAGTCTCCAGCAAAAAATGGAGTATACTGAGCCAAAGAAACAAAAGCTTCTAGGTGAAATCGAACTTCAAGCTCTAATGAGGCAAAAAGTTCAACTAGAAATCGAGTTCCTTCAAAAGGAACTTCAGAGTAAGTAAAAATACACTTTCATACAGAGCACTATTGATGACCTTGCGTGATACAGTATATATGATTTTTTTTCCTGGCAAATGATGACTGGCTTTTTTTTGATGAGACAGAAAAAGATGCTGAAATAAATTTCAATGAAAAATATGTTTTTTCATGTTTTTAATATTCGAAATTGTGTTGCACAATTCTGTCCCGTGCAGCTCTGCCACTAGGTTGGTCCAAGTGCACTGGCTGGAGGTCATCATCAGGCTGCACCTCCACCACAGGAGTCCTCTCCTTTCTGATGGTGGCAATGTTGTGCAGTACGGCACATGCAACAATAATGTCACATGCCCTGTCAGGTGCAACCCTCAGACTTTTCAGACACTGAAATCTTCCCTTTATTTGCCCAAAGGTCATTTCAATGCGTGCCCTTGTCCTGGCTAGAGCTGCATTGTAGCGGGTTTGTGGCCCAGGGTTGGGGTCAGGGAACGGTGTCATGAAGTACTGCCTGCATGCATAACCCCTGTCTCCAAGGAGAATCCCATCGTAGGCCCCTGTGTAATGGAGAAATGCTGTTATGTTAGGCCCAAAATAAGTATGAAATATCAAAATAAGTCTCTTTTTCTTACCACACTCAAATAATGTGCATAACCCTGACTCTGAAAATTCCTGAGTCATGCACTGATCCGGGCCATTTAGCTTCCACATTTGTGATATGGCACATAGAGTCACACACCATCGGTGTGCTGACAATCGAGCTATAGTTACAGACATAGGTCATGATTGCATCACATTCATTATCGAATTTAATGTACCTGCAATAGAAAAAAAAATCCCTGTTTGACAACCTTTTGACAAACACACCCAGGAAATGCTTGAGTGCCAGGTATACTTTGCGAATGGAACGGCAGACAGCACTTTTGCCAATGTTCTCTGCATCTCCAACAGCGTACAGAAACGTGCCACTCGCAAAGAAATGCAAGGCAATGCACACAGTTTGTGCAGTTGTTAATGCCCGACTACGGTGAGTGGAACTCTTAACATAGGGATCCAACAAGTTGGTTAAGTAAATAATACCCTCACAGGAAAATCGATATCTCTCTATGAGCACACTGTCACACTGAGCTAAAGGATCCTGTCTATCCCGCAATATACGCTGAATTCTGAAAACTCTCCTTATCAATCTTGCTCCCAAGCAGGTTTACGCTTACGGATCTGTTGCTATGACAGCAAGTCCCGGATGAGCTTCGGAGAACCGAACGATCCAAGATCACGCGAAATCGTCAACAATCAAATCCAGCTAACTTACTTAGCGAGGTACGAAGAACGGACCCCAGGATGCTAGGTGCAGTGTTGACCTTTTGTTACCTAGTGGCTACACAAGCCAGCAAGTACCAACAAACGGATTTGGTGTGTGGTAATAACAGGTAAATGTTAAAGTTTTTTTTTAAATTATTTGAATATATATGAGTGCTTGTGTATAAATACACAAACAATACACATTTGCTTTCAATTGTGTAATGTAAGTGATCTAGGTAGCTCTGTTTTGGAAGTTCAGTTCATGCTAGAAAAGTGTTTTGGAGTTTGTACTTGCTTTGGAGTTTGTACGTGCTTTGTCTCTAGGGGCCACCGTAAATATTTATATATAAACCTATATAAATAAAACCACTGTTTTTTACATTAGTAATTCCTTTTGTGTATAATTTTATATTATTGTTAATAATAAATTAATTAAAGCAACAAAACAACCCGAAGAGCCGGTTCTTTTTAGTGAGCTGAACCGGAAATCCCATCACTAGTCTATTGGCGGTGCAGCATGCCAGCAATTTGATTTCTTCCTATCACTATTTACTCTGAACAACCCATTAACACTAAATAAAGACAAGAAATCACAAAATATTAAGAGACAACATTTTATTACTGTCAGCCTTAAATATGAGCACACATTTTTCATCAATAAAATACATATGACCAACAACTCTATACAACTACCTTCAAGTAGTATTTACTGTAAGTGACCAAGTAGTATTGGGGTAAAAGTTATTGAATAGTGTTGAAATAAAATGACAAAAGTGCGAAGGATTAAAATATTCCAAGAGCTCAATTTACTTCATCTAAACATGTTTCAATCGTGTTTTATGAACACAAAATGCACAGTTTTATTGAATATGAAAAGTTGTGTTGATTTAACTCAGTTGTTTAAGTTTCTGCCAAAGCAAAACATTTGTGTGCAGCCAATGTCCACTATTGAATCAAGTAAATCAAACATGGCCTTTTTTCAGTGTAGGGTAGAATTTTAGTCATGTAAATAATCCAAAAATGAATCCCAACATATTGTGAGACAATGTCATGAATCTGCTAAGATAATCTCCGGGCAGTTGAGACAGATGTTTGTAATTGGTCATATAAACATGAACATGCAATGCTTCCAAAATACAAATCTTAGTGGGCTGTGATTCAAAATTGGCTCACAGAAAGAAAAAAATTATGTGTATCCAGCACTTCTCAGTGCGTTTTCATAAATGAATGCTGGTGCAGGATCAGAAATATGTATTTCTAAGATCCTCTGCTCATTCGCCTGGATTTTGTCATGGGTTTGGCTTGATTAGGACTTGCATATAATTTTTTTTAAAGTCATGCTTGGTGGGAATTGGGAGCCATTGCTCTAACATAGTGCAGACACAAAAAAAATGCAATATGCCTGCCTTCAATTTGTCTGAGAGATTAATTGTTACTGTGGTTGCTTATTTCCAATTTAAATAGGTATGTCAGCTCCTGTTGTGTTGAGTTTGCCTGAAAGAGATGCATATTATGTGCAGTTGCTGAAAGTGCATAGCATGTGGAAAAAGAATCAATTTTAATTCAACTCGTTTCAGTTTATTTCCATTTACATAGCGCCAAAGCACAAAAACTACCACAATCATCTCAAGGTGCTTTATACTGTATATTGTAGAGTAAAGATCCTACAACATTAAAGGGGAAATCTCAATAATCTGCCAACCCCCTAAGTGTAAGCACTTCTAGAAAGTGGGATGGAAAAACTCAGTTTTAACGAAAGAAACCTCTGACAGAACCAGGCCTAGGGAAGGGTGGCCATCTGCAATGGCTGGTTTGGGGTGAGGGGAAAGAAAAGATAAAGGGCAAAGAGTGACAAGACAAAAAAAATATTTAAATTATTTTCTAAAAACTAAATGTAATAGTGCAGTCTTTCACAATCAGTTTTTGACTTTTAATTACTAAAGGGAATGATTTCTTAAATTAAATTTCAATTTAATTCTATTTTATTTATAAAAAAAATGACATTTAGCAAAACACTGTAATCATCACACAAGGTCAGACTTCTTACTTAAAGGAAAATTCAGATGTATTTCAAACTAGTGTAGTTCCTTTGAATGTCCAAGAATTGAAAATTAATTAAGTATCAAGCTAATGTAGCTATGATTTGTCACTGTTAGCCAGTGCTGCCTGTGGCTGTATTACAGGAAACAATCAAAATGTTGTTATTCCAAAACAGAAACCTGCAGACAGAAACATCATGAAGCTGTTCAAAGACTTGAACAATCAAAATAGTCTGCAAAGATGAATATAAATACGCCTGCATTAAGGTTAGCTGGAAGGTTATCCAAAACACATGCAATTTCTATTTTAGCATAAACCCTTGAACCATAGTAGTCACATTAAAGGGAAACATTAAAAGTTTAATTACAACAGAATTTGAATTAAAGTGAACCTAGTTAAGACCAACTGGACAACATGAGGACAAAGAAAGATTTTGTTTTTGTTTTTCAACTAAATGTGCATTAAATGGGAAATTAGCTGTGTTGTGTGGCACAAATCATTACACTGCCTCGCAACATGCAATTTGACTGTCTTTATTTAACTGCTCTGCAAGCCAGCTTGTCTAACCTTGAGGCTGACAATGTCCATATCGGATCAAGAACACTGGCACTAGGTAATACAAAAGGCTTAAAAAAATCCAAAATAAGCCTGTAAAGAGGCAGCATGCATAGGTTTTCTCCACATGCTTTTCCCTTTTCTGTGTTTGGAACAACAGGGATTTGAAAACAATGAAATTAAAATTACCTTTTACTCTTAGCTTTGTACATCTCAGACCAACACGAAAGCTTTAGAAAATATAATCCAGTTGGATTTTCAACAATGATCTGACAGGCATTGACTCTTCTCTATGTCATCCTCTGATCATGGATGATACTTATCGTTCCCAAAATGTTGTGTTCTGTGCCTTCTGGGGGATTTTTGTTTCTTGGAGGCCTTGAACTTATGATCTCATTGGCAGAATTTTAGGAGTAATCCTGTTTTGTCTGCATCTGAGGCTGAATCTCAGGTGGACCCTGGAGTCAGCTATCTTACTTGCTGTTTTCTCGTACTCATGTAGTAGCTTTAGGCAGTCTTTGCCAAAGTGGGTTAAAATGTCTTGATGCATCCAGGTAAGGAAAACCACCAAGTCATTGGCTCAGGTATGTGGATGACAATCTCAGGATGTACCACAATTCACTGATCACATTAACTCGGTAGACAAACACATCAAGTTCACCAGGGAGGATATGAAAAATGACAGACTAGCCTTCTTAAACTGTAAGATTTTCATCAGTAATGGGGGTCATTTAAAAGTTGATGTGTACCGTCTACCTACGCATATGGATCAGTATTCAAGGTTTAACTCTCATCATCCACTAAAGCAAAAACTGGTTGTGATCAGGATGGTACAACATAGAGCGAACACCATCCCCACAGATACAGCAGCCAAGGAAGCAGAAAAACATCATATCAAGATGGCCTTGAGTAAATGCGCCAAAAACTGGTCTACCCCAAGGATCAAATCACCAGATACAAACAGAGTAATGTAGTGTACGCTGCTAAGTGCCAGAAGAATTGCCATGATTTATACATCGGGGAAACCAAACAACCTCTGGCAAAGTAGATGGCACAACAAGAGGTAACTCATCAGGCCAAGACTTTGCAGTCTATATAATCCTACAGGCTGGTGCATACTCTTTCCACTAACCTGTAGGATGAAGCTGTACCGGTACACATCCTGGACAGGGAGGAGTGCTAGTTTGAGTGGGGAGTGAAGGAGGCCATTTACGTGAAAAGGGAAAGACCATCTCTGAATTGAGGAAGGAGCCTAAGGGTACATCTTTCGCTATCTTACAATGCTGTGATTGCAGCCATTTCCCAACTCTCTATGAATGGTACTGATGGCCACTGATCAGTTGTCATTGAAGAATAGTCTTTGGTCTCTGGTTGTTAATAAATAATAATTTAATAATTTCAAATATATTAATAAAAGTTCCTAGAGGTCATCCAAGGTCACCCAGCACCTTTCTTTATGGTGAAAACATTGTGAAACATAAACCATGATATTTTTATCATGATCACAGTCTCAAAAGTAAAAAAAAAATAGGTTCACCGTAATAGTTAAAATAGACTATGCATTAACAAAATACAAATTAATCAGAACAACATAGGGATGTTTTTTATTAGAAAAGGTAAATACGGGCTTTTGACCTTGAAACTTTCATTAATGTTCTTACAAAAGCATTACAAACTAACATTTTAGAAGCACAAACCAGCATAAATGTTTGCCATCAATTTTGTTTGATTTGAAGAAGGTGGGGTCAGCTGAGACTGAAGAAGTCACTTGGATGAGTGACAAAACATTTCTCCCACTGAAAGCGTTACGTCCACATGAACAGAATCAACGTTTGGGGATTTTTTTTACCTGGATGATTAAGAATGCATCAAGATTTTTATCACATTCTTAGCTCAGTGTTAAGCAATTTGCAAAATTTTATCCATGGTGAGAGATCTTACTGCAAGTTCATAAACAGGTGTATTTGATATAAAAAATTTGTAGAGTTCTAAAGTCGTATTTTTAATTCTCACAGTTTCGATTACCTTGTGAGATAGTGATCAAACTGTACATGTGCTACTAAGTGTGAGCAAGTACTCAGCAGCAAATGTACTGGAAAATCGAAATAAGACTTTCAGGTGTTTATTGCTGCGCTATTAAAAAATCTGGCTAGATGATAAACATTTGCTTATAGGTAGTATTGAATGGATCACTGCAAAAACTTCCCTATGAGGTGATGTGAGTCCATCTTAAATGTGGTGAATCTTGTCATAAAATGACTGTGCAGGATAGACGTGTGATTGGTAGTGCCTTCTTTCAACCCAGGATGGAATAATTACCATGTCATTTCCAAACATTGGAGTGCTAGAGATAAATAATGTTCTGCAGTCTCGCTCTGTCCCTCCCTCTCTCTGATATGTGAAAACAAACAATGATTAGCCTGTCAGATTCAGGTCGTGATTATCCTGATCAGTTTCTAAAACGACCCGTTTCATGCCTCTCTGATTTGGATGTTGGCTCTTCTTTTCACACCAAGGAGTGAAAAGGTTGTTATCCCCAAAAACCATGGAAAGAAAAGAAAGATAGAGGTAGGGGAATGTGGATGATGGACTAGGGCCTCAGTGGTGCTGACACAAGCCAGAGGGAAAAGACTGAGAAAGGGGGCAAAAAATGTATATTAAAAGAACAGAGGTCATTGCTTTTGTGTACCCTTTCCTCCTTTTAGGTGTGATGAACGTTCAGAAGATAAGAAAGGCAACATCTCCCATCATTAAACAGACATAGTAATTTGTTTTAATTCACTGTTTTTGTTTGTTGCAGTGTTAATGGAAACCTTCAATTGCAAAACTCTGATAGAAACTGACAGTAAAAACAAACAGCATTTTGCAAGGGATGCACAATGTCTTAAAACAATCCCTTTCATTACAAAAGCCAGTAGTTCAACACCAGATGTACATTTTTTGTTATTGTCACTAAATAACAAAAAAGCATACCCATGTTAAGTACAGTCTGCCAATTGGTACAAATCTCTTTTCAAATTGAGAGATATGAAAGAGAGAAATTACCAGCTTTAATTCTTCCTGTCATTTTGTGAGAGGTTACAGATTGTTGCATAAAATTCTCATGCTCACAATGAAATATGGTAAAGGAGGTCTGCTGATTGTTTGCTGCCTGTGACACTCTGCCTGCACTGATGTTTGTCCATATTGAAACATATGATTTTCAGGTTTTCTCATATATTCTGTCTTTTCTGTTAATGCAAGTTATATATCAGGTGATAAGAACTGTTGTGGCCTATTTGCTGAGACCTTTAATCAGTCTCAGTTATTGCAGTTGGCTTGCATACTCTACAGTAAAGTCTAAAATTATTAAATCTTCTGACCAACATCTCACAATCTGACTCCTATACTGTACATTTTGGTTTAAGAGTATCAATGATTTTGTATTTTACTCGTGTCAAAAGACAACACATTTACTCTAAAGGTCTTCATGAGTCTACCCATGTCAGTAGATCTGTATAGGACTGGATAATGGACAAAATACTAAAGATGGGTCTTAGCCTATAAGTCTAAATTGTGAAGTGGCAGCAAAAGTACCTTAAATCTGCTTTCATTCTAATAGGCTAAGAATAATTGCTTAAGTTATAAAGTCCAAATCAACAGAAGTCTGAAAGTCTTTACTGCAAAATGTTTGCTAATTCAACCCTTTTCTTATAAGTTTATGGTCTCAGTTCCTACTTTCAATACAGCTTCAGTCTAATATGATCTTCACTTTGTGCATTATAGTTTAATTTACAGATAATGATGAAACAATGTATGCTTCTAGTTACTATTGTATGGTAGTGAATAATTTCCTCAGGTTGTCAATGAAAAAGGAACTCTTAAGACTGCAAATGAGCAATTATGTCACAGTGGCATAAATGCTCATTTGCAGTTATGCCACGTTTTACATATAGTCTTTATTTCTGACCTATTTTTTCTGACCTTTTTTTAACCCAGGTGTTATTTCTATATTATTTCTGGGTCAATATTAAAAAAAATAGGCAAATCCACTTTAATTCACTGTGGTACATTTTTGCACAGACAGACATTTTTGTACCCATGAAGACCTCTAGTTTACTCTGAAGTTAATGAGAAGACAATACTTAAAAATCAGGGTCTTTGTTTGGTGATTTGAAAAACAGGAAGTTTATGAAATATAGTCTTTGGGTCATTTGTGTCTAAATACATGCAGAAAGAGTTTATTTTGTGTTAATCTACTCAAAACGACTGTTCTGTAACCCTCCAGTGCTGGTTTAGAACATAAACAGGAACAATTTCTAGAGCATGTATACATGGTATGATATTAAACAAATATCAATAGCATTAATAGGTCTGCATTATTTAAGTCAGATGTCCACTCCATACAAATGTAGCTAACATTCCCTCCATCTGTAAATATTAAAGTCTAACATAATTATAATAATCTTGACAACATTTTTGTATACAACCAGTACCAGTAAAGAACAAAAAATGACAAAGAGATGAAAGTAAGGGGTTTGTCCCAAATAATTACAAGTTCATATTTCCCGTTCTTAAAAATATTTAAAACTACACATAATTGAAAAAATATAATTAAAAAGATTAGCATAGCACAAGTGCAAATATATCACTATAATGGTGGAAACAAAAATACTACAATTCTGCTTTCAACAACCAGACGAAAGGATAATTATTATACATTAAAATATGATAATACCAGGTTTTCAGCCTCAGGGCAACCTTGTGTTTGACTCTTTCAGTTTAATTTTGAGGTATTTAGAATTCACTTCTTATATTTGCTGTAAATTTGCTGTTTCCTGGAATAGACATGAATATTCAGTGTGGTTAAATTCAAGACAAATCCATTTGATTAAGAGACACTTTTTAAAAATAAGAGACACCATTTTAAAAATCTTTTTTTTAGAATCACAGGTAAAAAGAGAAAATCCAGAATAATATGATTCAAAGAGAAAAATATCCAACAAAATTCAATTAAAAGGTGAAACATTTGTTACATCCTTGAAATCTTAAAAAAAAAGACCCTCAATGACATACTTGTTTAGCGGGTCAACATCAATGCAGTGCAGATTAAATCATGCACTTAATGTGCATCAGTTTATGGTTTCAGTTGGAAAAAACAAAAACGCACACACACACACTCCCACGCACACACACACACGCACACACACCTACACACACTCACACGCATACACACACACACGCAGGTACACACACACACAAAACACTGGAGTTCAACTCAATTTATCTTCAAAATCTAAGCAGGAAGGACAGAATTATAATGAAGAGGAGACAGTTGTGTGAGTGCACACTCATTGCACCGCCGCTGCCATCCTGAACTGCTCTCGGTCCTAACAGGAGATAGAATGAGGAAAAACATCTGGGTAAGTTTCACCACTAAGGAGTTTTCTTCTTTTGGTGTGTCAGTACTTGAAGTAAGTAAAACCTCCCGTCTGTGAACAATCCAGCATTACAAACATATTTGTGTTTTTTTTAAACAACAACTTAAAGAGTAATAAGACCTGTAACAATTATTATGGTTTGTATGTCATCTTAATAAGATGGCATGAAGACAGAATTTAAAGGTCACAGTACTGCAATTTTGATGCAGAAGTTTTTGCTACAATATATTAGAGTTCAATTTTAGGGACACCTGGTTGTGTCTTTGATGGTATGTTCCCCTGGGTTATCTTGCAAACAGTTTTGCATTCATAACAAGAAACAAAATGTCAATGGTTAATATATCAGCAAAAATTCAGTACACATTCAGTTGACGGAAATTGAGAATGTGCTTTGTTGTTTGACAATGCACACCCACAGACTGTATGGCAACAATTATGTTTTAATACTGATAAAGTTAACAATGACTTAAACCAAGAGCCTGAAAAAGTGACTAACTGTATTATCTATACCTTCTTTTGTTTCGCCACAAAACATAAGATTTTTTAAGGTTTAGAGTTAGGAAAAAGAAATGCAGGATATTTGCATAGCGAGAATCTGGGAACACAGTAATTAACACTGTAACTGCCAGGAGGAGTGATTTTGACCCCTCAGTTGATTGTTTACATTTTAAAATTGATCTCAACGCAGGCTACACAAAAGGGGAGAAAAAAGCATTTTAAATTATTATTGTAAAAGTAGTAATGTCCAAGTTGATCATCGCGTCCATTTTTACATCTGCCTCAAAATCACCAAAGTGCAACCTCCCATTCAGTGTTCACACTGCTCCCCAATTCTCAATCTGCAGCTTCACCTCCCCAGCTGTCCGGGTCAGGTCTAAAACCTGTTTTACTGATGTGCTCTGGATTTCACTATTCATTTGTTTGGATTAGTTCTCCACAGTCTAGACTCTGTTCACGTTAGGTATGAATTCCTATGCTGCTCAGAAGAGAAAGCAACCTGTCACTTCTCCATGCTTTCGGTTACGCACTCCCCCTGCTTCTGCTCAAAATCCCATACTCAGCCTGTAGTAATCATTCTTTTTGTTTTTTTTAATCTAACTACAGTCACCTATATATTTATTTATCAGTCACATATAACTAGCTTTTGGCTGATGTTATAACAGTCAAAGGTGGGTTCTAGGTAAAAGTGGACATTTTGTTTTTCTTTTGATCTCAAACATTCCAAAATTCCAAATTTGATAAATAATCCCCTTTTTTTTTTAAAAAAAGTCATGAAATTTGAGACGATCAGGTTTTATTTTAACCCTTTAAGACCTGCCATAGAACCAAGTCCGCCAGAGCTTACTTTATATTTTTACATGCTGCAGTGCCATTTTTGGGAGCATTTCAAGTATCTATACATCAATACAACTGTTATAGCCCATATTTTAATAATATGTATGCATTAAGTCCATAGTAACTGCATTAATTGAAAAAAAGTGCAATAAACTACAAAAAAATAGAAAATCGTTTTTGTTTTTTTTTACATATATTTCTACTTTAAATTTAAGAGGCTTATCCCTGAAAACTTTAAATACAAAAAAGTTGCAAAAAATAGTTTACAACAACAGGAAATTTATTTTGAGTGTCTTCATAGTTTTATTTTATGTTTTTGTTCCTGCAAGCGCTTTTTATACAATTTTCAGGTCAGGTTTCATATGCAAAAAAAATTATTGCGCTAGCTTACGCGGTTCCGGTTCTACAGGGATTTAAAAATAGTTACGCAAAACAGAACGTGCCCGCTCCGACCGGCCTTAAAGGGTTAATAGAGTTACAGGATTTTGAAAATGCCAGAGGGTAAAATGTCCATCTTGCTGGTGTTAAAAAGTCGTGCTGGCTGAAGTTTTAAGTTAAAGCAAGTGATATATGCCATGGATCCTACTTTAAAGTACCTCAGGTTTCTATTACAGTTTGTTTTTTTGTTAAACTGTGTTTGTACTTTGTTTTTGAACATCACTTACGATGCATTCTTTTCCTATATTTGTTGTAAGTAGCAACTGTAAATTAATCATCATCATTCATCTTTGGATCTGATTTATTTAGCACATAACAGTGAATAGTGTTATGAAGTTTGGATGATAGTGAAAGATGAACAAAGAGAAGCAGAGTAAGGAAGTAATCTCAGTGAGGAAGTAACAACACTGTCAAAAAACTATATTTAAAGGAAAACTCTTCAAGATGACATGAACTGCTCAAAGGTTTAGTAGGATAAAAATGAACCGTGCTCAGCAAGGTTGTTTTTTCAAGGACATTCTTAGGATTGAGAAGTGATTTAAAACACTTATTCAAATTGAAATGCAGTATTCCAGCACTGATATTTTTAACACATTGCTAAAATTACCAAAGTATTGCATGATGCATTCTATGAATAAAAGCATGTAATATTTTCATCATGCCCTTTTTGGGGATGAGGCAAGTTCTAAATGAGTGTATTATAAAAGGATTTTGGATCATTTTTACATTGAAATTGGTAAAACAATGACTACTCATTTCCCTTGGCTTTCCACAAGTTTCCTTTGGGGGCATGTATCCAATTATCCTTCCACAGTGGATTATTCCTAATCCTCTCTACTGATAATTAGAATAATGAAAATCACTCATAGTCATAGTCCAAATCAAAGTCATTAATACAATTCTGTTATGTGAATGGACTGCTGGTTGCAGTCACAAGGACAAATCAAATGGCAAAGTAGGTGTGGTGTTTATCTCTGCAGTTTCACGCGTTAAAGTGCTGGACCTCAAAATGTGCACAGATTCACACAAGAAATTTGCAATTTTGTTTGGTTTTCTTCTGTAGCATGTACAGTTGAAATGCAGCAAATATTGGTACAATGGATCACAGAAGAACAAACAAACATGATAAATACTTACATTAGGAAAAGCACATGCAAAGAATCAAAATGAAGCCGATGTCACACAGAGAGGCAGTTAGGTTTGAGAAGAAAAAGATGAAACACAGTTAATGAAACAGACTTCATTGACCATTTTCACAGATTTGCATATGTCACTTTCCTTTGCTGCTCACCGTCCTCAGAGATCCTGCATACCACACAAGAACTCTAACATGTCAATTCAATAAAACCACAGAGGGTTAAAGTGCAATTTTGACTGGTTCAAAAAGCCAAGACAAATGATTTCACTTTTTTTCAAATGTAGCAGAGACTCATCGTCTCTGAAATTCTAATGCAGCCTAACTTACAATTGTGAAAATGGCAATGTTCCACAGGCTCCAGCATGCAATTAATACTATTGATCCTCGACAGCTGACGTTCATGCTGGTGTTGAATACTAACCTTGCAAAAGTGTTGAGCTAGTGGGTTCAATTACCACTACACCAGGGAAACAAATTGAACAGAGCAACGTGTCAGAAACAGAAAAGCAACATAATGATATCAGTTTCAGGTAGTTCAACTGACAAAACAGCAGCAACGCATAAAAGCAACGGTGGGGCCCTAAAGGCAAAATGCTTTGTCTTAAGTACCACAAATAAAGTAATTTTATCAAAATTTTAAGAACAGCAAACATCTGTGCACTCTCCAAATAAAGACCCTTTAACAATGCAATATGTAACAAGGACCTTCCATCAGATGTGTAAGGGTTTTTTTTTATTATTATTTGAATGGCCGTCTGTCATATAAATAATTTTTAAGGCTTTATTCAGACATGGCAGTATGATTTCAGAAAGAATTTTAATGCTTACATGAGAACAGTGTATTTAAAGCTCACACAGGCTTGACACAGGCTTAACTGATTTCCAAGAGTTCTATAGACTTATATGTATAGCACAGGTATTTATTACCACGCAATTCGCACTACAACCTGGTTTGCCTCTTACCTGTAGTTATTTTTATTTAATTTAATAACTGTACAGTACTCTCTGTATATAGTAACCACTGTCCTTAATGTAAATATGTAAGAAAAATTGTGTATGTTTCTGTTCCGTGTCCAGTGTACTGTTTGTTTGTATATGTGTCTTTTTGGCTGCTGTTACAACCAAATTTCCCCTTGTGGGACAATTAAAGGATTATTCTATTCAATTCTAATTATTTTCCTTGTGTGTGAGCAGAGAACTCAGGAGCCACACACACAAATAAGCCATGATTGTGCACACGAGGGTGTATGCTCAGCAGTCCCCTTAATTTGCTGTATAATATTACACATATATTATCATGACTAAACAAACAAACAAAGCCTAACCTGGGATCTAACAAATTATACAAATTAGAACTTTAGCCAAAAAATAGACTTAAACATGCCAACAAAACGTTTATCAGTCTAGTCCCAGAAGTGGCTATTCACTCACTGACTATATTTTGGCCTTATTTTTGATGGAAGCCATATTAAATAAGCAGAGCAGATGAAGAGGACATGATGTCAGACACAGGAACAGCACAGTGAATCCAATACATTTTCAAAATAAGATGCAACTCTCCACTTCTCAAATTTTTCTGGTGAGATTTATAACTTCACAGAGGACAGAACAGTGGAGATAGTGAAGTTAAAGACATGCACCCAGGGTAGTACTTGGTTAATGAAACCGTCTTGGACTGTATTCGGTGACTTATTCTGCTTTGCAGCCTTGGTGAGCTCAATGTACAGTACATAAAAAATTCTCCACTGGCTGCAGGTTCTGGTTTGAGAGGCTCCACAGCAGCACAACAAGTACCATCTTGGGCTGTAGAGTGCAATTCTGGTCACTACATGTGACAGTGATTAAAGACCCAGCTTAGTGATAATGAGGACCACTGCAAGAGTGACCTGATTAGCAGCAACTATCCATCCATCCATCTTCTTCCGCTTTATCCGGGGCTGGGTCGCAGGGGCAGCAGCCTAAGCAGAGAAGCCCAGACCTCCCTCTCCCCAGCCACCTCCTCTAGCTTATCCGGGGGAACACCAAGGCATTCCCAGGCCAGCCGAGAGATATAATCTCTCCAGCATGTCCTGGGTCTGCCCCGGGGCCTCCTCCCGGTGGGACATACCTGGAACACCTCACCCAGGAGGCGCCCAGGAGGCATCCTTGTCAGATGCCCGAACCACCTCAGCTGGCTCCTTTCGATTTGGAGGAGCAGCGGCTCTACTCTGAGCCCCTCCCGGATGGCTGAACTTCTCACCTTATCTCTAAAGGAGAGGCCAGCCAACCTTCGGACGAAGCTCATTTGTTCTTTTGGTCAGTACCCACAGCTTGTGGCCATAGGTGAGGGTAAGGATGTAGATCGACCGGTAAATTGAGAGCTTCGTTTTTACACTCAGCTCTCTCTTCTCCACGACGGACCGGTGCAGCGTCCGCATCAGTAATCCGCCTGTCGATCTCCGGCTCCCTTCTCCCATCAATCGCGAACAAGACCCCAAGATACTTGAACGCCTCCACTTGGGGCAGGAACTAATCCCCGACCCGGAGTGGGCACTCCACCCTTTTCCGGCTGAGAACCATGGCCTCAGATTTGGATGTGCTAATCCTCATTCCAGTGCGAGCTGGAGGCCATCACCCGATGAAGCCAACAGAACCACATCATCTGCGAAAAGCAGAGATGAGATTCTGAGGCCACCTAAGTGAAAGCCCTCCGCCACTTGGCTGCGCCTAGAAATCCTGTCCATAAAAATTATGAACAGAATCGGTGACAAAGGCCAGCCCTGGCAGAGCCCATTACCCACCGGGAACGAATCCGACTTATTGCCGGCAATGTGAACCAAGCTCTTGCAATGGTTGTATAGGGATCGAATGGCCCGTAACAATGGGCCAGACACCCCATACTCCCGTAGCACCTCTCACAGGACACCCCTAGGGACACGGTCGAATGCAGCAACTAAACATCAAAATAAAATGACTGCATACAACAACGTTTGTACAAATCTAACATATTACACAATCTTAGTTATAGTTCCTGTTGTCAAGTATCATAAATGTACTTACCAAACAGAAGGAAGCTTGTATTTGAACTCCCAAGTGTGTTGATGGCAACACAGGTGTAGTTGCCATAATCTCCATCAGACACATTAAAGAAGGTCAGCTTTGATCCTAATCCAGTACTGACAATCTCCATACCATCAAAGTCATTAAAGATCCTAAATGAGTGAAAAATATCAAATCATATCATTCATGTTTTCTTTTTGACTTTTTTTTCCCACACTTTTTAAAAAAAAAATCAGTTTAGATAGTATTGGGACTATAAATTTCACAGCAAATCATTAACCATCAGTAACTTGTGTGCACACACACACACACACACACACACAAAGGCACACGCACATATTCACATACCTTTAATTTGCCTATTTAAAATGCAAATGTAAGACCAATTACCTTCTGTTATCTTTGTACCATTCAAAATCTGCCTCAGGCACTGCATCAGCCTCACACTCCAGCACTCCTCTCTGGCCCAGTGTCACTCCAACATCTCTGCCCTCTGACACAGCTGGAGCATCTACAACCAGACAGAAACACACAGGGATGTTGTGTGTGGGAGTAAACGGCAGCACAAGCATTGATAAGCAGGAGACAGAGGTCATGGCATTTTCCTGTCTTGACTCTATGCCACAACTACAAGTGAACAGATAATATCATTCAAATTATACATAATACTTAGTACAGTGTTGAAACTGCATAGTGTTAGAGTATGATGTGAAGAAAATAACTGTTCAGGTTTTAATGATCAATTTCTTATCTCTGTATCATAGAGATATTATAATATAAATAATAGTTGTTAGCTGTATGTCCAAAATATAGGCAACTGTGCCCAAGTAGTCAGCTACTGCTCATGGGCCTTTCAAACTTGCTTTGATTTCAGGGCTCTCTGTGGTAACTAAAAATGATAACTACACACAGACAATATGAATAATAACTTGTACTGCAAAAATAAAGGAAAACAATGAAAATGCCACTTGTGATAATAAAGTATAATTCAATGCCACAAAATCAGTTTTTTGTCAAATAGGCCAAAAAGCAACATCAATCATTATTACTAAGTGCTAATGATTTATATAGCATTTGGTATTTAGGTTTGACAAATGAACCAATGATTAAGGTTGCAGATTAATTTCCTGAAAATCAGCTAATTTACACACAATTAAACAGAAAAAGGTAAATTAACCATGCTACATGCATTAGACTATTATTAGATATAGGTTAATTTAATAACAAAGTAGTTCTAATTTGAACGTATCTTTCATTTAAAATAGCGCATACTTCCAGAACACATACCTCTAACCCTAACCCTAACCCCAGTCAGCCAATCATGTAGTAGTAGTAATAATAAATAAAATCCTGTAGATAAAGGTCACAGGCTTCAACTTATAACCGAGTCAGAAATCATAATGTGATCATAAAAAAACTCCAACCAAATCAGTAGTTCTGGGTAGTTGTTCTGCAGATGGAAAAGCTTTTATGATTAGAGAAAGTTTTGAGGTGTGCAGACATGTAATTTATCATGACACGTGAAGTAACATTATACATTATGTAGCTGAAGCAAACTATGGCAACTATAGTATAGTAAACAAAAGTATATATACTGTCTCAGAGGAAATAAAACACATTCATGGGGAGCATATTGCTCATAATGTGCATAAATTGGGCAAACTGGGGCTAAAGATGGATGTTTACTGAACTTCTTCAGTGTGTTTACTGATGCTGTGCAAATCTGGCACTGTCCCTCTACATGATTTATATAATTATGTTATCACCAGCAAATCAATTATACGAGATCTGAAGCCCTACAAAAGTTTGGATGCTTATCAGTATTTTCTGGGCCAGATTGTCCGGTGGGCATTATGGGAATGCAATCTTAAACCACAAATTATCAAAAAGTAGATATGATATTTTTTATTATAAAAATTGGCCAAATACAGTAGTCTTTATTTAAATACAGTAGTCTAGATTCTATCTCTCCCTTTTTCATCTACATTGTGATCTCTCCCTAAGTCAACTAGCTAGTAGATGCCACTGCCATGCAAGCTAATCTTGTGGTTAGCAGCTCACAATTAAGGTAAATCTATGACCCAAAGGTTTGAATGGCTCTAAATGAAGAAGCCAGGCTTTCCTCATAACCCAAAAAGCAAGTTTACAGGAAATATTTCTGTTATTTCTTCAACATTCATCTGGGAGCAAGACTGTGGCAATGGCAAGAATTGTTGAAAGGAGGTAAAAGATGAGAAGATCATAAGGAAAACAGACAGACAGAGAGAGAGAATGAGGGAGTAAGATGATAACAGGTGTGCATGCAAAAACTTTAATTAAACAGTATTTTCATCCTTTTTAATTTAATGTAAGTTACTTTAGAGGATTTAGCTGTCACGACCTGCGGGATCGGCAAGGCACTGATCATAATCTCCCCACTCCTGGCTCTCCTTTTCTATCTCTCTCTCCCCCTCTCTCCCTCTCTCTCCTGTTTTGCCAGGGCTGAAATCATGGTGGGTTCACGCCCTCGGCCCACGCCTTCCTGGATTGGGAACACCTGGGCCTCATCAGACCAACTGGTATTTTAGAGGGAGGAGGTCAGCTGTTCAACACTGGATTGTTGTGAAGACTCTAGTCAGTACATGTCGAGCCCAAGTTTCCCGTGCCTCCGTCTCAGAAAGTTAACATGTGTCTCTGTGTTCTAGATTCCCCGGACCCGTCCCCATGTTTCCCTGTGTGGAGTGTGGAAGGAGTGACTGGTCACTAGCGGAGAGAGAGGTTGTAGTGAGCGCGTGTGTGATTCCCCTGTTTTCCCTGGAGCCCTGGAACCCTGCCTCTCACATCTTGTATATAGCACTATCCTCGCACTGTCTGTAAATACACTTGGTGAAGATCTTGTAAATAAACAGTCTCTTTTAAAACACAACTCCGGAGTCCTGCGAGTGGATCCTCAGAGCAACCCATGACATTAGTAAAGTTGTGTTGTGTTTATAACTTTTTTCTCAAAGATACAGCCTTTGCATTTCAAACTATTCTGTGTACTATCAATATGTCTGATTATTGCAGAAAGAAATCTTATCCTCAAAACAAGTCGGCTAGGGCCCAGAAAACATTTCTGCCTAGGGGTCTGTAATTTTATGATCCAAGTATCTGGGTATGTGTCTGAGTATCTGGGTCAAGATGGGTAACAAGCAAAAAAGCTGAAATACTTTTTCAAGAAAAAAAATCAAAATATGGAGATTACAGTTGATGTTTCAAGAAGGCAAACTACCACGGATGCCGTATCGGAAACTTATTGTGTACTTTTTTTTATTGTGTCGCTAATACTCTGTCATACAGGTAAATTGTTAATGATATTCATATTTTTCTGTTTTTGCCTCTGTTACTGAAAATGTGTTTTAAGTGGATCTAATGAGCGTATCCTCACACTTAAAAAATAAATGTGATGTGACAATGTATTAAAACTTTTTATCAAAGAGAAAGTACTTAAAGAGATTTAAGATACTAGTTTCTAAAATTATCTGGGGTAATGTTAGCTTATAACATGTTGTTTGTCAGCTGTATGGAGACAGGAGGGTCACATGCCTGATACGCTCATGATAAACCAACTGGGAAAATGTCAAAAATAAATAAACAATTTCATATTCTTCAGTTTAGGAGTGAGGCTTCAGGTGAGGAGGAAGAAGATGAAATGGAGATGAGGAGGAGAGTAGAAATCGAGGAGGTGAGAGAGAAAAAACTAGAACGAGAAAAGGAAAATATAAATGTAAAAATGTTAAATGGTCAAATATAGTTTCAAACAAATACTGGTAATTTGAAAAATTCAAATAGATTATTACTGATACTACTATTTATCTAATGCTGCTGTATCGGATAAATCTTTTTTTTATCTTCTTCCATCCAAATCAGCAGGAAAGTGATACAAATTATTCTATATTAGTCCTTGATGACTGCTGGACCCAACAACACATCAGAATACAGGTATTGTGGTGAAAAAAGTAGAAGCGATGTGCACATGACATCACAAAACCAAACAAAACATTATCATAAAGAATCAATGTCACCAATAACTAAAATTGGACAGAAAAGGAATGTGCTGAAGAAACTGGATTGTAAGTTGCTAGAATGTCTGTCTGTCTCTATGAACACATAGAGACAGACAGACATTCTAGCCTTGCAACATATTTGTGAACTGTCTAGGGTGTACCCTGCCCCTTGATTTATGACAGCTCAACCCTGAATCAAAAATGGAAGAAGATGGATATATTAGATATTACAGAATTTTGATCAATGTCAGTCTGATAGGTACTGAAATAGTGAAACAAAAATCCACACAGTTCACAAGAATAGACTGTATTTTTTCTATGATCACCCATCCAACATTGTCCCATTAAAAGTGGCACAATTTAGTACCGTTTGTGTGAATTTTTGAAACATTTAGCAGCCGACTCACAGTTGACGGTGATGTCTACAGTCTGCACGTCTGTGTCAATATCATTGACAGCTGTGCATTCATACGTTCCTGCTTTCTGTCTGGATATAGATGGGATTTCCAAGTATTCATCATCTGACACCAGATCCCCTGTGAAAGATCACAGAGAGAGAGAGAGATTGAAGAGGGTCATTTGGAGATAATGTGACAAGTCAACAGCTGTGGCCATGTTCAGTATTTTCACCAACTGTGTGCCTGCCACCTTAAAAGGGAAGAAGGAATATATTGATTACAAGGGCTGATGGATCATTGCAGTTGTATACTATAACTATAATTCACCTAAGTCTACTGATTTGTGCTTCATTTAAATGCGATACACAGCAACAAAAATTGTAAAGAAAAAAAATCTATTTGTTTTGCTAAAAAAAGAGAAGCTCATTTCCAACTATTGGAGTGAATATGAGTGTGAATAGTTGTCTGCAGCAAACTTGCAACCTTTCCAGGATGTATCCCACCTCTCCACCTTTCATTGCTAGCCCTGTGACCCTAAATTGGATATGTAGACAAAAATGAAAGGGTGGATTTTGGCAACAGCAGGAATGAAGACAGATCCTGATCGGGCGTGACAGGCCAAATTCTAATACAATGTGCCAAAACCTGCACTTGTAAATATGGCAAGTCTGTCTTATTCTCATGTTTCTTGTAGCACTCTGTAGTACCAATTCTTGACCAAGACCAGTTCTTGATTTAACATTTTTCATAGGATGCTACAGAATTTGGTGATTAATGCTTTGTTTGGTGCCTACTCTTTATCACTCATCCGTCAGAATTTTCATGTTCTGTACTTTTGTGTGTGCCTCTCAAGAGTACAAGCACACTGGGACTACTACTGAGATGTGAGAATAAGAAGAGGGCAAAATCCCAGCCACACTTTTTTTCATTGTATCAATTTGACATGCTTGACAGAGACACTTAATACAGCACTCAACATAAAGAACAAAAGATATAATTGACTTCAAGCTTCCTCCCAAGATGCTGGAAGGCGACAGTAATAAACTGTGCATGGATTCACTTTGCTGGGTTTGGGGACATTATTGAATTGCACCTGGGAAAGCTGTTAAGGATAGAATGCCTCACTGACACACAGTGACACACTCACCTGATGTGGAGTATCAAGAGAGCTCACATAGGTGTACGGGTTCCACTCCGTTCCATTTATGCTCCTCTTGTTCCCTTTCTGCTTTCTCTCAAAAGAGGATAATAGAATTTGCCAATAGAGACTACAGTGTCAGTTAAAGCCACTTTGCAAATTCCACTGAGGTGAGTTAATCAAGATGATCAAGTGAAGACTTTTCAGGGAGCTTTTTGAGTGCCCTGACAAAAATAAATTACAATTGTCCATGCTGGAAGTTATAAATGCATTTACCAGTTTTTGCACACTATTGCTAAAAAAAAGACAAATATTTTGTCTTAGAGTGATGCTGAAATTGAATGATGCAATATGTCTGTAGTCAGGCATATTTGTTTAATGTGCATGCTAAAGGACATATTTGACCAGAAATTATTCCAAGATTCATCAGTGTTACTGGATGCCAAAGTAATGCCCTCTAAACTACATATCTGGTTAGACACCATGTTTCATGTTCAATGTCCAGGATGTTTGGACTGGATATGTTTTGCCTGAATTAAGGACTAGGAAATTTAAGATGGGTATCATCTGGATTTCAAAGAAAAGGTATGCAGTGTTTTCTAATAACATTATGCTGTGGAAGCATGTATAATATAAATAGAATTGGTTCCAGCACAGAACTCTGTAGAACTCGATTACTGACTTTTCTGCATGAAGAAGACACAAACTGGAATCTATCAGACAGATATGATTCAAATCACACTGTAGTAAGATATTGGTCATCAGTTTTGAATGCTGCACTAAGAACAAACACGGGGATGAGCACACTGTTCAACACCATAAGATGAGTGAAACTTGAGTGAAACTTAAAATAAACTAATAACTACTTGTTCAACATTTTTTGAAATAAAACAAAGGTCAGAAATCACTATAGTTATCTAATACAGATCAAGTAAGGTCTTTTCAAGTAATGGCTTAATTACTCCCCTCTTAAGAGACTCTAGTGTGTCTTCTGTTAATAACGATAGATGGATCAGATTTAAAATTGAAGCACTAATGAATGGTGAGACTTATTTCAACAGTCTGATTGAAATAGGGTCAAGGAGGCACACTGATCTTTTAGAAAAATAAATTATTGAAGTTAACTCAGAAAGATTAATAGGAGAGAAAGAGTCTAAGTAAATATCAGCTGTTAAAAAGTTGCTATACTTAATGATACATCTGTGAGGGAGTTGTGAGTAATTTTCCCCTAATGGGTAAATTTAGTTTGTGAGAAAATTTCTTGGCTCAGCAGAGCTCCAACTATTTATCAGCCTGGCTGAAGTGCTGAAAAGAAACCTGGGGTGTTCCTGTTTTTCTCAGAGGGGTTATTTATATTATATATTTATATATTTGTGAGTCCAAATGAAGATTTTCTAAATTAGTGCAATGCCATTGCCTCTACTCCATCTGTTTTGTGCACATTTGTGAGTTATACCAGGGAGTCAAACATCTCTGATTTCTTGCTTTCTTTTTAAGGGAAGACAGCATCTACAGTCATACCCAAAGAGGATCTAACACGATTAAGAAAATATTCCACCTTGGTGAGAGCAAAGATTTCAGTAGCTGCTTGGTACTGTGTTGGCACATGGATTGTAATGTGCTGTCTTCCTCGCTTCACACCCAAATGGTTGCAGCAGATAGCCTCTCCCTAAGCATCAATCTGATGGAGGTTTCTCCCTGTTAAAAGGTCATCTGATTGTTGGGTTTCCTGTTTTCTCTGTATTATTGTAGGTTCTTTACCTTGCAATGTAAAGCACCTTGAGGTAACTGTTATGATTTGGTGCTTTATAAATAAAAATTGAATTTAACTTAAAGAAAAGATAACAGTGAAGGAATTACCTCCTTAAATATAGTTAAAGTGTGTTCAGAATAGGGCTGCCACGATTAGTCGACTAGTCACGATTACGTCGACTATCAAAATCGTCGACGACTGATTTAATAGTCGACGCGTCGTTTGAAGCTTTGTAAGATCACAAAAGATGCAGGAATAAGTAGCAGGATTTAAGAGTGTAATAACGGACTGAAACAGAAGATGGCAGCACTGCATGTTCAAGGATGCCAGCTGCCGTTAAACCCCGAAGAAGAAGAAACTGTATCCCAGAATTCATAGCGCAGCCCAGCTCAGTTTCCAACAATGGCGGCAGCTAGTTAGTTTTATATTACTCTTATTATTCTTTCTGGGTCACAAAATAAACTTTTAACATATTTTCAGGCGAGAATGTAGCTGTGTAAACCTCAAATACCTGCTCAGTTTATCAAGACACCACATATTTTCAAAAGCGCTCCGACATTTTCGGAGACGTCTGTTACCCACTAGCTCCATTGCTAGCCGGGAGAACACCGGACTCCCGGCAAATCGTTTTCAAACCCACCGCCGTCTTTCGCTACTCAGGTTAAACATGATATATAAGTCACTTAGATAACTTAACAATGTTATTGTTTGGCTTTTTTTAGTATTTTATTTGTTCCTGAGTAAATCGGTTTGGCTGAGATTAAAGTTATAGTTTTTACACAGCTGAATAAACGTCAAGCAGACAGCTGATTATCAGAAGTGTGAGATGCTCCAGAATTTACTCCGGTGTCCCGTTATATTTTAGATAGCAAGGAGTTTATTAAACTTCACCGAAACAATCTGCAAATTTCATTAAAATTTAATAAACTATCATCTTGTCTTTATTTTTAGTTAGCACAGACCTTACACACTTAAAGCTGTAAGCTAATGATAGTTATATAAGAGCAGATGCTGCTGGTGCAATAAGCTGTACGTTTTACGTCCAATGGATGATGATCTGATTAGTCGACTAATCGCAAAAATAATCAGTGACTAGTCGACTATCAAAATAATCGTTTGTGGCAGCCCTAGTTCAGAAGGACTTCTATTGTAATGAAATTTATTGTCCAGTGTCTAACCAATTATCATAAAGTGTTAAGAATGAAACCAATTAAGTCTAATAAAAATTTAAATGCGGTAATATAAGCTGTCATTTTTTATCATCTACGTAGATGCTAAATGAAGATGTGTTTGGTTCTAGACCAAACCACCAGGCTGTGGTTTAACCGGTGAACAGGCTAATTTGGCTGTAGGCGTGAACGTGAGTATAAATGGTTGTCTGTCTCTATGCTAGTTCTGTCAAACTGGTGACCTTTCCAGGGTGTATTCCATCTCTCACCCTATGCCACCTGAAATATGCTCCAGCTCCAACAAATCATAAAGGGTCTTTACTTCTTGCACTTCTTACAGTATATCCTTTCATCAAATCCTAAGCACGTGACAAACACAACAATTTCAGCTGCTCATAGTAGTGTTTAAATATTAAAGTGGATAAGTTTTTTCTTTCAGTTTCACAAAGGTCAAAAACTATGACTACTCTCCTTTAATTTTAAATTATTCTTTCTGAGCAAACCAGTGCTGTGCAAATCTGGGAAACCTTTATTGCACCTTGGTTAAATTCATTAATTTTCCCCTTCATTCTGGGTACTGCCTAGGCAGACAAATTTAGCAGTCAGATTGTGTGGTCTGTGGAAGATAGCAAGGATCACTTCTGATCTGCCACAAGCCCCTAAAGCCATCTATCAAAGGTGAGGGGGAGCTGGGTTATGGCTCGAAGAGAGCCTTGGTCCAAGTCTGAAATCATCAATCTTTACGCACTCACACACAGACAAACACACACACACACACACACACACACACACACACACACACACACACACACACACACACACACAGATAGATACAGGGAGAGAGAATCTTTATATATTCACTCATTTATACCCCAGAGTGCTTGCCATAGATGGCCTCACACTGAAAGGCCCAAGGCTGGAGAAAAGTTTCATTGCAGGTGGGAGATACTGGAACAGTATCAGTTTGGACCGCATAGTCCAAACTGCATAGACTGGGACATTTTGTTCTCTACTCAAAGCCTCTTTTAGTCCGAGCAACTGTGCACTGCGACTCTATCAATTCTTAATCGTAAACACCCTTATCAGTCAAATACTGGAACCAAAATGGATATCAAAATGGTATATAAAAAATACCAACTAGAATCCACAAAATTTAGTTCGATCAATTTCAGAGAAAACTACGTGAAACTAGATGGATTTTCTTTTATCTTACTTGAAAAAAATCAAAATAACAGCTTCTCAAGCTGATGCTTGTTTATTTATATTTTCCTCCGATACAAATTCCATACATTCATTCAGTCCACTCTCACTAAATTCTAGTTTTATTAATTCATGCAAAGAGGATCTTCATTTTGCATTTCAATGGACCTTCTCAGAAACTGATTTTGAATAGATAAATAAATATAAGCAACCAGTCATTGCATCCATTTTTATGATAAAGAGTGCTGAGATAAGAACAGAATAAAGAATGCTTTTTAATGGGGCTGTCTCTGAAAAATTCTTTGTTTTACATACAGATTCTCAGTCAAAGCAGTGTTTTACAAAGAGATAGCAGACATAGTGAAGGTTTAGCCACAAAACACACACAGTCTTTTCAACAGATATCAGAGTTGTTATCTGAGCTGTGTCTATAAAAAAATATATCTTTCCATGATTGGAAAACTTGATGTGAAGACAAAAACAAAATAAGAAAAAAGAAACCTGGCATAAACCAAATATGTGACGACTGCATGGTCCACACCACAAAGTATTAAGTCACCAATATAAATAATCTATAACCAATATAAACAATCTATACTATTTGTAAATGTATGTATGTGTACTTTTCGACCCAGCATACTTGAAAAAAAATTTGGCCAATCTTCTTAAATCCCTAGCCACATCTGTATTTGGGCGACCGTGGCTCAGAGGGTTGGGAATCGCATCTGTAACCGGAAGGTCGGCGGTTCGATCCCTGGGCTCTCTGTCCTGGTCGTTGTGTCCCCGGGCAAGACACTTTACCCTACTTGCCTACTGGTGGTGGCCAGAGGGGCCGATGGCGCGATATGGCAGCCTCGCTTCTGTCAGTCTGCCCCAGGGCAGCTGTGGCTACAACTGTAGCTGCCTCCACCAGTGTATGAATGTGAGAGTGAATGAATAGTGGTATTGTAAAGCGCTTTGGGTGCCTTGAAAAGCGCTATATAAATCCAATCCATTATTATTATTATTTTAACTGACTAATAGACTGTACCTTTAAGAGGTGAAAACCTTCTGATGTTGAGCAGAAAGTTAAGCAGCAATGAAATAAAGCATTGGATCCACTATATCAGATTTCATTAGTTCCCAGCAATGACAGTGCTTCAGACCCATGTCTCACAAGTACATTTAAGTGTCCAGTCAGATTAATTTGCAAGTTTCCCTTAAAATGAATAAATATTACAAAAGGTTGATGCGAGCACCCACTCTTCTGCAAAACCTATTTTAGGTCCAGTTGTCCACTATCAGTTTATGACCACAATACAGTGGTCATTTGACCATTTGACCTTAGAACTGAAGAAGCTTCTCGGATGAGAGGTGAAACGTCTTCAAGCAACTTAAAGAAGTCCAGACGCTTTTCTTTGCAAGCTCCTTTGAATACAGTGGAAAAGAAAATCTTCTCCTCCTTTCATTAGTTATTGATTTACCAGTCAAGAGAAAGGTCTAATAAGGCATTGTACTTCATTTTTACCATTTTAACCAACAATTCTTTCCTTTTCAAAAGCATGATGCTCTCCAATAAATATTCCTTTAAAGGCACATTCTATTGTAGTGCATGACCAATTGTATCTTGAGCTTATCTGGGCAACCAGACACATTCCTTTTACTATTGGTTGAATTTTAAAGTTAAGTAATATGAAATGGAAAACCTTCTGATTCCTATTGACAGAAGTGAAACCAAAAGTAAATCAAATTAAACAGCAGGTTGCTAAAACATAGAGTCATAGACCAATGGTGGCCAATACTTCAATACTTTGCTTTCTTTGGTCTAGCAAGCAAGTAATAATAGAAAAATGCCACTCAGCACATACAATGGAACATTGGGACATTCAGTACTGAAAATTCTAATCTTCTCCCTAATGCTATACCCTGTGTATTCTCATCATTCAAGCTATCATTCAGCCTCCAGAACATTTACATCCGATTATTACCTTTGATTTAATTTAATTACCTTTAATTAATTAATTAATTAATTAATTTTGTATTAATTAATCAGTTACAATACAAGTATTATGTAAAAACAGATAATTTAAAAAAGTGAAATCCACTATGGGTCAAACAAAGTCAGTTATAGTCGGGGTTGGGTGGAAACAAAGAGGGACAAGAAAAGACACTGTAGATGCCATAGTCCATGGTAGTCTTAATGTTTGGAGTCTGTTTTCCCTTTGAGTCTAAGTTGGCCAGGATTTTTCCTCCCTATGTGGTGGAGTCTGCTTCCTGCTCTTCAACCAAGCACATTCAATAGAATCTTATTAATATAGCACCAAATCATAACAACAGTTGTCTCAAGGCGCTCCTCATCAAACTAAAGTCCTCTGCTGTATTCAAGGACCAGTCTGCTACTGTTCAGTGGTAAATCAGCCCCCAAATGTTATTTGTCTTCGCTTGTTTTCTATTGTGTTGATCTCTGTGCTTTTTTGCCTCCAGTCAACCCCAGCCTGGGTCGAGAACCCACCACTTACCTGCACAACTCACCTGACTCTTTCGAACTGGCTCACTCCATCTGTCTACATGCACCTTTGTGAAGATTTCAGTCCCCAGTTAACCTCCCTACCCTCCTGGATGTCCTTACCTCATGGCCACTGGATTCCCTCCCCCTGCTAATCATTGGACAGGCAACATCTGACTCACCCACACTACCAAGTAAGCCATTGGTTCTCGCTAGTTATCTTTTGGAACTCCCCTATCTGGAATCACTGGATCAATGTCCCTTTCCTTTTCCATAGTGTCACTTCCTCCTTTGGATCCATTACTCTGTCTTTGTTGCCCTTGTGAATTCTACTTGTTGCAAAACATTATTGTAAATAAATCTTTTGAATTCTGTTGCATTTGAGTACTCTATTTTGCTTCGACCAGACCATGACAGCAAAAACATGGTCTGTATATGAAAGATGCAATGTTACTTCTTCCACTGGCTTGTCAGGTCCTGTCTTTAAACTTTATGTTTTGTCCAGCACAAAAACCAACTGCTCTATATTATCTTATTTTACTCTTTATTTGCTCTTACTTCAATTTAGACTCTTTATTTAAAACACTTTAATTATGCTGTACTCCATATGTCCTGAAATTAGCAAACAAGTCCATAAATTCAGTAAAGATGTTTTAATGAGGTCATAGATTAAGTCTCATAGACTTCTAAATAATCACAGAGGAGCTGTTCTCTGCTGACCATTAGTTTAATGCACTTTTGGCTCCCCACACCCTCTAGCAGATCATTACATGAAGGAACCTTTAAAAAAAAAAAAAAACAAGCGCGTCCATGCTCACAGGTGTACACACGGGTGATCACACCCACAAACTACACCCTTTTTGGCTCCTACCTCAAAGCACACTGTGTTCTGTTGATCTTATGTGCTGCAAGTTTAATGCACTTTTCCATTAACTCAAACACTACATCCATGTGTTCTAAAAAATCAGTATTAAGAAAATAAAGTAAAACACAAAAAAAATGACATCATTAAGAAAAAAAAAACACCAATATATCAAAAATCTGCTCTGCATCTAGATTTTTTAATGTATAAACAAATTACCTGAAGAGGAGATGAGCTTCCAGCTGATGGAAGGCTCTGGTTTACCACTTGCTTGGCACATCAGGGTGATGTTAGAGCCTTCATTTACCACAACATCTCTTGACAGGTTGGTGATTTTTGGTGGCACTGTGAAGGAAAATCAAATATATAAACTCAAGCTGTGATGTTACTAATCTCAAGAGGCACTTCTGAAAAAGGATATCACTATGACATATGTCATTGTCATTATTATTATTTTGCATAATAATATTTGACATATTTCAGTTTGAAGTTTGACACTAAAAAAGGGCCTGTATATTAGAATGGAATCTGTCGCTTGCCAAAGACATGGATTTAGACAGGAAAAATCTTGCAAAGAGACACAATGAAGCTGCATTATAGGTACTGTATGATGCAGAACTGTGTTAGACAAAAAAACAAAAAAAAAATTAAATCTTAAGCTCTGATCCATCAATTTTAGTTCATTCTTTTGCTCTCTTTGTTTTTGCTCTAGGGTTTTTCCAAGCACCTAAACGTAACACAAGTGAATATGGATTGTCAGATTAATCAGCCATGAAAAAAATAATGATTGAAAATTTAAAATGTTCATTATTGTTTCCCAAAGGACTTTGAATGTTATCAGCCAATTAAATTGACATTTTTAGTTTTAAGAACTCCCATAGATATCACCAGCAGGTGCTCACCTATTACCAGTGTAGGGACTAACGCGTTGTTAAGTAACGCGTTACAGTAACTACGTTATTATTGTGGTCACGAGCACGGTAACTAGTTATTATGCCAAAATCAGGAACAATCGTTACTGGGATTTAGATAGGGTCGTTATTCGTTACTTCATGTGGTGGCTATCGTGGAGCTTACACAGTTTCCATAACATTAGCAAGTGGTGGATGCCAGCAGGTGGATGAGGGAAAGGGGGGGCAGGAGGGGGAGAGACCTGAGGCGGCCACCGGTGTCAGGTGAACTGAACTTCAGGTAAGAAGTTATGACCTGCAGTCCATCTGGGTCAGATATAAACCAAGTTTAGGTATAGTTTATTTTCGTTATGCTGACTTTTTTGTACTGGGTATTAGCTAGCATGACGAAGTTTCTATACAGCTGAGTGGGTGCTATGATGTTACTGATGTTGAACTTTATTTTGTTCATAAGGTTAATTATTAGAGTTGCCAACCGTCTCCTAAAAAACGGAATCGTCTCGTATTCAGAGAACATATTACACGTTTCGTATTGAGGTGAAAAGGAGCACAGTCGTCCCGTACTTCAGATACAATGAAAAAGAAGACAGAAAACTGGAGTTATTCTGTCTTTATGCTGCGCAGCTGCCTCTTCTTCTCTCATTCTCTCCCCCTCCCTCTCCTATTGCTACTTCAATCATGAAACTGATTAATGATCAGCTGATCGGCCTTTCTGTCACAAGTCCCGTCTATCTTGTTTGCTTATCGCCCACTTTGCACCAGAAAGAAAGAAACCGGAGGTCGCGTTAAACAACAGCAGCACGTTTAAGCTTGATCAGCTGTTGTTAGAATTTATTTAATATTACCTTCTAGTATCAGCTGATGGTTGCTGGAGCCACAGCCGTAAAAGCTGCTGGACATGATATCGGTTTGGATATGTGGTGAGAGGGAAACATGAAGATGAAACCAGGAGATGTCCTTACTGAATCATCAGAGCTGAACAGGTGATGGAGAAACAGGTTTACCTTTAGGTGACATGAATGATTTAAAGTTATGAACTGTTTCTGAGAGACAAATACCACCAGGATCCTTTTTTTTTTTACAGCTGACAGCTGGTAACTGTGCAGGGGCGTGTCTAGCAAAGTTTTGCCAGGGGGGCCAGGTAGGGCGTTAACAGAGAAAGGGGGGGGGGGGGGACACAAAGAAGTACTTTTCTTTCTTATTCTCATTTAAAATATCTAGTTTTTAAAAAAATAATTATCTGAATCTTACAACAAACAATTGATAGATTGATGCATATATACCATCAAAACAGTGTACATCATTCTCACAACATCGTTTGTTTCCATTCAAAGGCTTTATGATTTTTCCTATAATGGCGGGCCGGTTGTAATATTCTGTTCTTAAACTTATAAGGAACATATTCTCAAACTGCTTCGTGAGCCACCATCTTCTTTATTGCCACTTGTTCGGTACAACCTAACACACCTCCACTTCCGTAATCATACCCGCCCCACTGCCACTACGGCAAACCCCAAGGGACAATACTCACGGAGTGCAAACATTATAAACAATACAACATCTGCCTTTTTTTGTTTTGTTTTGTTGTTAAATGTCCGCCAGTGGCACAGCCGGTATGCATTTCAAAATAGAACATCCTGAACATGAGGATTAGAAACAGTTTTTTCCACACTGTCATGTGTAAAATTACTGCTGCAAGAGAACAACAACAATAATGCAACACAGGATATGTACTCATTAGTACACACCGACATTTGACATGTTTTTTTTTTTTTTTTTTTTTTTTTTTTTTTGCTTTAGGGGAGCGATTCGCCTACACCCTTTACAATCACAGGTCAAGGATGACCCTCGGTTTGACCACTCGTCCTGATCTGGTGGTCAGTATAAGGCTAGTGTCCATGGGTGGTGTTTTAGTGCCTCTAGATGGCGACTGAGGCTCCGCTTGTTGTTGAGCTGCACTTTCATGCTGGGTTACCAAATCGGGTGCTGGTGACGCCTTAGCGCCTCTCAGGTGCCGTCGGTTACGCCGTATAGTCTGCCCCTCGCCAGCGCGGATCACGAAAGAGCGGGCAGTCTCTGCAGGTCGGATGATGACAGCCGATTTCCAGCTTCCGGACTCATGCTGAAAGCGGATGTGATTCCCCTGCTGCAGCCTCGGTAGTGGTGCGGTGCTGCGATTGTAGTATCGCTTCTGGTGCTCTTGTCTTTCCATCCATGTCTTTTGCTCCACCGTCAGGCTTATGACGCGGGGTACCAGCTGGTATCCGGTGATGAGAAGCACTGAGCGCAGACGTAGAGTCATGAGGAGCTGCGTGGGTGATCTGAAGCCATCGACTGGTGTGTTCCTTTGCTCCAATAGAGACAGGTAGGGATCTACTCCCTGAGCATGAGCTGTATCCAGAACTGATTTGGCAGCTTTGACTGTTCTTTCGGCAAGGGCGTTGCTTTGTGGGTACAAAGGGCTTGAGCTTGTGTGGACAAAGTCCCATGTGACTGCAAAGTCCTTGAACTCTCGAGAGCTGTCCTATGGGCCGTTATCTGAAATAAGCTTCTCTGACTGGTGAATATGGCCTTGAGCTTTTTGATGACGGACCCTGCGGTGGTAGAAAATAGCCTTTCGACCTCAAAGTAGCAGCTATAATAGTCCACATAAGTAGTCTTGTCCACACCATATGAAGAGGTCTGAGGCCACGGCCTGCCATGGTCTCTCAGGAATCTGGTGTGGAATGAGAGGTTCTTTAGGGTTCACTGCACGCCTCTGTTACGCCCCCAGTCTAGGCGGGTAGGGACGCACATAAGGTTGGAGGAGAGAGAGACAAATCCCCGCCCTGGTTCCCAAGCCAAACATCCAAACCAGTTGTGAGTAAAAAGGTGTTTTTATTTAAGGAAAAGAAGCATAGCTCCAGGGTGAGCCCAGGCCAAAATAATAAACAAAACCAACTAAGTCCCACCAGAGAAAACTAACTAAACCCTAGGAAAGAAAAACAGAACAAACAAATGACAGAGCTATCCCTCGCTCCCTACCCGGAAAACAGGAGAAAACGATTCCAAAAGAAAAGGCAGCTCACCCCTTCCGCTTCAACCCAAGAGTGCCTAAGCGCTCAACTAATTCACTAGGAGCGGCTTTCACAATTTCACACTCTCACAAATACACAAGATAAGCACGGGCTGGGAACACCAGGGTCAGGGCCGCGACGGCTGTCCGGCTACTCGCTCGTTCCACTCTCTCTCTCTCCCTCTCGGAGCTGTCAGAGTGGCCTTTTGAAGGTAGTCAACCGCTCCATGGTCCAATCAGTCGCTCACGACTCCTCATTAGGGGAGGGACCTGGAAAAGTCTTAAGCACAGTACAGAAAACACAGACAGAAAACAGGCCACACATGGCCACAGCCGTAACACCTCTCCTGACATATGGAACAGTTTTCCACCGTGGCAGCAATGTCCTTGCCCATGCCTGGCCAGAAGAGGGCGTCCCTCGCTCTCTGCCCTCCTCTCAATCCCCATGTGCCCAGCGTGGATTCTCTCCAGCATATTGTTTCTTAGGGCTGTTGGCACTATGATTTTGTCACCTTTGAAGATGATGCCATGGAACTGTGAAATTTCATTTCTGAAGTTCCAGAAATCCAAAAGGTTTTTGGCACATTTTTTCCTGTCCTCAGGCCAGCCATCATGCACGGTGTGCTTCAGCAGGGTGAGCTGCGGGCCGCATTCTGTCGCAGCCTGTATCTCTGAGAGCTTTTTGTCACTTACTGGGAGGCTGTTTATGACTGAGTGGACCTGGTCCTCCATGCCTTTGCTCCGCGTGCTGTCTTGGTCGAGCAATGGTTTCCTGGACAGTGTGTCGGCCACAGGTATGTCTTTTCCGGGCCGGTGCACAATCTCTGTGTCGTATCTCTGCAGCTGTAACAGCATGCGCTGCAGACGAGCAGGGGCTACGGAGATTGGCTTCTTTAATATGTGCTCCAACGGCTTGTGGTCCGACTCAACAATGACTCTTCTGCCGTATATGTAAGTGTGGAAACACTTGCATCCAAACAGCACTGCAAAGAGTTCTTTTTCAATCTGTGCATAGTTAACCTCTGTCGGGGTCAGTGTCTTTGAAGCATATGCTATTGGGTGTCTGTCCTGCATCAACACAGCTCCCAAACCATACTTTGATGCATCTACCTGTAGGCGTAGCTCCTTGGTCATGTCGCAGTATGCCAGTATGGGGCCTGGTTCTCTGGTTATGAGATCCTTCATTCGCTGGAAGACTCTGTCGTGATTCTGATCCCAGACGAACTCCGAGTCTTGCTTGAGCAGCCGACGCAGTGGTGCGTTCACTTCTGATAGTCATGGTGGGAATCTGGACAGGTAGTTCGCCATTCCAAGAATTGTCTCGAGCTCATTCTTATTCTCAGGAGGTGGCATGTCCTTGATGGCCTGTAGTTCCTTTGGGTCTGGCTGAATGCCCTCCCGGGTGAGTTTGTGTCCAAAATAACTCACTTCTGTGGCGCCTATGACACATTTCTCTGGATTGAGATGCACTCCTCGCTCCCTTGTGCACTCAAGGATGGCATGGAGGTTCTCGTCATGTTCCTCCTTTGTCCTGCCAAACACGAGGATGTCGTCCACGATGGCTGCCACTCTATTGAGCCCTTTGTATGTCTCATCGATTTTCCTTTGGAAAATGTCCTGTGCTGATATTATCCCAAAGGGAAGGCGCAGAAAGCAGTACCTGCTAAAGGTCGTGTTGAACGTGGTGAGGAGAGATGACTTGGTGGTTAATTGGATAGCCTGAGCGAGCATCAATGACACTGAAGTACTGTGCTCCTGCCAGCTTTGGTGTGATGTCATCCAATGTTGGAAGTGGGTAATGGGGTCTTTTGATGGCTTTGTTTAAATTGCGAGGATCAAGGCACACTCTGAGTTTCCCATTATGTTTCTCTGCGACCACCAGTCCATTTACCCATTCTGTGGGTTCTTTTACTTTGACGATTATGCTGTTTTTCTCCATGTCATCCAACTTCGATTTCAGTCGTTCCCGCAGTGTGAAAGGGATCCTCCGTAGGGGCACACGGCGGGCATGGCGTTTGGGTCAATGTGTAAGTCGCATTCTCCTGGGAATTTCCCTATGCCCTTGAACACATCAGCAAACTCCTCCATGATACTTGTGATCTGTACTGACATGACCAGTTTGACTAGGTTTAGATCTAGGCATGCTCTCAACCCTAGGATGGGGGGTGCTGTAGTTTCTACTATGTCAAAAGTCAGCATCTTGTGAATGCCTTTCCACCTGCACTTCAACTGGCATGTGCCTTTGATGTTGAGTTTTTCTCCTCCATAGCCAGATAGTGTGTGTGTGGGCGGTACAAGCTGACCTGCTTGAAAAACTTCTTGAACAATCGGGCAGGGATAACGTTAGCAGTGGCTCCTGTGTCAAGCTTAAAACTCACAGTGTGATGCAGTGAGCCTACTTCTACATCAGCATAAGCCTGCTCATCAGCCTCCCCTTAATTGCACTTTGTTATGGAATCTATGAATAGCTCCACTTCATCGCTTGGAGTGTCAGGATTAATAGAGTACACTGGGTTGGGTTGATGTGGTGCTTCTGAACCGCATGCTTTGGAAAAGTGGTTCATTTTATTGCACTTTTTTGCACCTCTTCCCTTTTGCAGGGCACTCCTCCTTCTGGCTGTGTGCTTGTGCACATCTTCCACACAATTTTCCCACCTTATTATGGTGAGGTGCCCTCCTATTTTTCTGTTGCGTACTCTTAGAGCTTAGAGGATACTGCATGCTCAGGTGCTGCTCCTTGCAGGCTCGTGTGTAGGTCGACCATGGCTTTCAATTGGTTTTGTGCGATTTCATAGGAGCGTGCAATGTCTATGGCTTTTTCCAGAGTCAAATCTGACCCTTGGCTCAGCAGCTTTTCTCCGACTTGTGGGAAACTGGTTGCAAAGACAATCCTGTCTCGGACCATTTCATCACTGTTGACATAGCCACACTGCTTAACGAGTAGCTTTAACCCTGTCACAAAGTGTTCAAATGACTCTCCTTTGCCTTGGAGTCTTTCATTAAACTTGTATCTGGCATAAACGGTGTTCGTTTTCGGCATGAGGTACTGTTCAAACCTGTCGAGATAGGTGGTCAGCTTTTTAGCTTCTTCATCAGACAGCTGCCATGTGTTATAAATGTCTCTGCCTCTTTCTCCTACCCACAGAAGAAGATAGATGCACTGGGTCTCCTTAGGCTTGCCACTTAGCGGGCCACTAAATATCAGTTTCACATGTTGCACAAACCTCCACCAGGCATCGGGAAGATCCATTTCGCGCTATCAGTGGGCGTTTAGTCCGAACTACTCTGACACCATGTAATATTCTGTTCTTAAACTTATAAGGAACATATTCTCAAACTGCTTCGTGAGCCACCATCTTCTTTATTGCCACTTGTTTGGTACAACCTAACACACCTCCACTTCCGTAATCATACCCGCCCCACTGCATCTACGGCAAACCCCAAGGGACAAAACGCAAACATTGTGTGCAAACATTATAAACAATACAACAATACAAAATGCCCGGGCCGATTTTTTTGTCCCAGGCCAGCCCTGTATTCAGCTCGTCTGCAGTCTGGAGTTACCTACATCTTCCTATTCGGAAGGCAGAATTTCCAAGTTGTGAGTAAAATCGAAAGCACCACAACTGCAGTTTTCATGTTGGATGTAAAAAGTGCACGTGACACTGTGACATAGGCTAGAATCATGGCGGCGGTCAACGACGGTCCAGGCGTGGGATTTCTCTCGTGGAAATATGCAGATTATTTTTTCCTTTCTCTTGGTAGGTGGCACAGTGCACTTGTGGCAAGTAAGCAAGCTAGAAGACTGGCAGTCTTGCTGGGTATCCAGTTATGGAAGCAACACATTAACAAGAGAATTCTGAGTAAAACCAAAGTTACTTTCCCTAGTAACTATGTAACTTGAAGTAACTGAGTTACTTTTGATAGAAGTAACTAGCAATGTAACTAATTACTAATTACTAATTAAGTTACTAATTTAAAGCAACTTACCCAATGCTGCCTATTACTAATCATAGTCCAAGAGCTCTGTTATAAAGCTTATAAAATGTCTCAGCTGGTTTCTACACCCTCCGACTTCAATCTCCAGGGGTGTAAAAGTAAAGTTCCTTATGTCACTTCCAGTCTTTTTATGGGAAATTCTGTTGCTGTTTCAAAATGTAAACAAGAAGCTCAACAACCATTAAAACCTCTATTGATTCCTATAGGAATTCTATTTTGGGTTGTGGCATTTTAATGGAATTCAAAACAGTTTTAGTGATCTGAACAATGGATAAATACACAAAGTCAATTATTAAATTAGGTAAATTAATTTCGAAATAAAAAAGCTTTTCTGCATTTTACTTATTAGTCTCATTAATCTATGTATTTAGAATAGTTATTGAATTTATTTTTCATAACATCTGCTGTGACTGCCCTGTGAGCATTTGTTTTTGTATCACATATATCTCTATCTGTACACCATTGGTGAACTTTTTGTGCTTCTTGAAAGTAGATAGTGTGTGTGTGTGTGTGTGTGTGTGTGTGTGTGTGTGAGTGAGTGAGTGTGTGTGCGTGCATGGATGTGTGTGTGTGTCTCTGTTATGGTAAATGGAATCGGTTTTTTTACTCTACCAGTAAAAAAACAGCGCCTTATGTATGAGTTCCGGTTGTGCGCAAACCGATTTTATGTGGTACACAGCAAAAAATGTTTTGTACGACTTTGGTAAGCTACAAAGCTGTACCACTTGATGGATTGTCGGAGCATTGTGGCTACTGTAGTCAGGAGCCTCACAGAGTAATTTGGGTCCAAAACGTACAGCTCTGCAGTCACTTCCAACATGAATAGACAGAAAACTAAACAGCAGTGGCTTTTGTAGGGTTACTGAAGTTGGGCTAGCTGGTATATAATGATGTGCTACGTGATCGCTAGTGACACAGCTATGTTAGCATAGCATAAACATAGTAATTAAAATTATAATGTGAGAAACATTTCTCTATCATCTTCACTCTGTGTACCTGTTTCGTTGCTTGAGCTGGTCAAATTAGTAGGACACAGTAAAAGCATCCTGTTGACATTTTACCTGCATCTGTGTTCAAAAATCTCTTTCACTCTATTTGCCCCTCTTGGCTCACTATAATCAGTGCTTCACTGGCTTATGGTTAAGTCCCTACTCGTTTTAACAATACTCAGCATTTAACTGTAATTTAACAAAAAAACAAAACAAAACAAAACAAGCCCAACTATTTTCTTATTAGTTTTTACAGACAAATCTCAAAATTCATTGACGTCTACCCATGATACTGTTGACCCTCACCTTATGCTTAAATGGTTAATAATAATAATAACAACAACAACAACAACAATAATAACTTTATTTATAAAGCACTTTCAGACAAAGTCCTGTACAGCTATTTGTAAATAAAGAGATAAATAAATAAAAGTGATGCATAGCAATACAAGTTAAAAACATAATAAAAGTTAAAAATGATAAAAATAACTAAACTAAAAGGCAAAGAATTAAGATATGTAGGATAGGGTGAACAAGTGGGTCTTCAACTTAGCTTTAAAATCCTCCACAGAGCAAGGTTAAGAGGTTGAGATACTGGGTGGGTGCATTAGGATCTACTTTGAAGTGATTGTCATCATATCAACATGTTTCTATACTACAGATCTTGCAGAAACACTTAGATGGTGTTAAAAGTTAAAGGATTGGCATTTTCATCCAATTTAATGACGAGAAATCCGATGTCCTTTTTACTGTGTCATATAACTGTAGGGTCTTGTATTATTGCAGGATTTTTACCTTACAATCAGTGTTGGTCAAGTTACTTGAAAAAAGTAATCAGTAACTAATTACTGATTACTTCCCCAAAAAAGTAATCCCGTTACTTTACTGATTACTTATTTTCAAAAGTAATTAATTACTTAGTTACTTAGTTACTTTTTAAAAACACGATTTACAACCTGAATAGGTGATAAAGCGATAGATCTCTCAGCCCAGTTCTACTTTTTCTACATAATCCATCATACAAAATGTAATCAAATGGAAAACTCCCTTTTTAAAACTTGTTTTATTAGTTTTAATCTTTTAACTTTATGCATCAAGCAAAAACGTAATTATATGCAACATTCACTGACTGGAAGAAATTAGTTTAACATTTAAACCTATTTTCTGCACACACAGAATGAGGCTGCAGATACAAGCAGTAGGAATGAGCTTCCTCTGAAGGGTGGTTGGCCTCTCCCTTAGAGATAGGATAAGGTGAGAAGTTCAGCCATCCAGGAGGGTCTCAGAGTCGAGCCGCTGTTCCTCCAAATCGAATGGAGCCAGTTGCAAATGATGGTCGTTTTATTGTTTTTAGCTAACTTTGCGCTACATGTCTGTCCTATATTGTCTTATGATTGCCGGACATTATTGGAAATAGGTTTATCCATCCGGATGTCTGACCGGCCTGGATACGACAACCAAGGCTTTTTGCCTCCCTATGTGGAACCAATAGCACAGTACTGGCGTTCCCTACCACTGTCACTGGATTTGCGGAAGCAACGCAGGAGACTGGGTGACCGTGGAGATCGTTTTGTCAAGCTGAAATCCTGGATTTCTTATTTTCCCTATGAGCTCCGCTTCATTCGCCAGTCTTGTCCGCGACTTTTGGTGCCTTTGCGTGCCTTGGATCCGGTGGACTCCTGGTTGGTTCTTGTTGTTGGGTCTCCTGAAAATAGTCCTGCAAAACTCTCTCCTTTACGGCATTTGTGCTGGCGCGGAGTTGACCAAACAAACCTCCGACTGGTGGATCTGGTTGACTGAAACCTGGATTCCTCCCGGTGAGTTAAGCGCCTTCATTGAACTAGTACCGGTTGGCTGTACCTTTTTTAATGTTCCAAGAGCTTCTGGTCTGAGAGCTTCTGGTCGCTGAGGAGGGCTTGCTGCTGTTTTTAAGGCTTATTTTGACATAAAGTAGCTATTCCCACCGTCTCGCTACACCAGTTTTGAACTCTGTTTGTGTGAACTCGGCCACTCGCCTTCACTGTTGTGTGCGATTATTTATCGGCCCTCGAAATATAACAAGGAGTTCTTATCCAAGTTCTTGGAATTCCTTGCTGACTGTGCATCTCGGTATGACCAGATCCTCCTGCTTGGTGATTTTAATATACACATTTGCTGCCCGAGGAAGACCCCTGGCCAAGGACTTCCTGGACTTAGTGAACTCTTTTAATTTTGTCCTGTTAATGGTGTCACTCAAGAATGTGGTCACACATTGGACTTAGTTTTATCATATGGTTTATCTGTTTGCAATGTATGTGTTGAGGATGCAGTACTCTCCGACCGTATGCCTATTTTATTTGATATTGCTCCTTCTAACACTTTGGCCAATCGGGCTGTACCTGCTCGATGTTATCGTGCTCTTGGCTCTGATACTGCTATACAAAGTGCTATAAAGTGCTAAAGCACAGCTACAGTTGCCTCAAGGTGCTTTATATTTTAACCTAAAGACCCCAATAATCAGAAGACCCCCAATGAGCAAGCGCTTTGACAATAGTGAGAAGGAAGAAATTTCTTTTAACAGCACAAAACCTCCAGCAGAACCAGGCTGAGGTTCTGCTGGAGGAAAGCCATCTACTGTGACCAGTTGGGGGTGAGGGGAGGAAGAACGGACAAAGAAAACTGTGGAAGAGAACCAGAAATTAATGATAATTAATGATTAAATGCAGAGTGCTGTATAAGTGCATAGTAAGTGAAAAAAAGACCCACCAAAAACCCATAATGCCACTGTTCATTTGCTATCTCATCAAAGGTGGGAGGAATCTTGGAATGGGTTTGCCACTGTAATCACCCCTCAGGATGCTAAGCTGACTGACCAAGGAGACACCTGTCACACCCAACACCCACCCCCAAAGAAGGGGCTGGCTGTCACATTATTTGAGTAGAATATAAAAAAAAAATATGGACCGTAGTTGAATCCAGCATGGGATGGCTCCTTAGATGAGAACATACAATCTGCACATACCTACAGATTTGTGTCCACAATTCAGTGGGCTAGACTAGATTTTTTACAAAGGTCTGCCCAAAACCCCTATAGTTGAAACAAACAGATGATCAGTGTGGTCCAACTGGGGCAAATGTGCTCTGCCAAAGTTCACAGAGTTCACAGCATAGCCTTGTGTGAAAGTGGATACACAGCTTGACAGACTGAGACAGTAATTTAGATAAAACCGTTGGCAAAAATGGAGTCCTAGTATATACTACAACTATCAGGAAACCACTTTTGAGGTAAAGTCAATTGAAAATACTTAAAGGGGGGGATACGAAAGTGCACCAAGGACAATAGTCAAGTCTGATGGGGGTCCAAAGGTCCTGTCCTGTGAATTATAAGTCTCTAGAAACCTTGCAGGGTAATGTCAGATTACCCTTATTCCTTCTAGGACTACAAGAACTGCAAGATTTTCTGAGTTGTACGTGTATGAGGATTGGTTTGGCAAGTTGATAGCACTTGTGGAGTTCTGGGTTCTGACAACCCTAAATGTACGTCTTTCAATCTCTGGATGCAACTCAGTTGTTGCAGTTGGCTCAATATAGTCAGAGAAATGTGCTGCTGAAGGGGAATCAAAAAAATCGGCTTTATTTCTTCTGAATCCATCATAAAAGGGTCATTGGAGAGTGAATGGACAGAAAGTGTAGGACTCATGGCACCAGGAGAATCTGGGGCTATGAGTGCACTATAGCATCAAGGGCCAGAGTGGATTGTTGGCGATAGTATCAACTTTCTGGACACAGACGTTGAGCCCCAGCCTTCCAAAAACACATCAAATCTACTCGATCACCTGAGAAAGCTTCCACTCTCCAGTATAAATAGGCACAAACTCAGGGCTTAAACATGTTTTAGGATTTTAAGTTTCAAATTTTATTGTTGTCATATATAGGTAATAATGACAGATAACTACTGGCAATGAAATCTTATGCACAGAGCCCCCTCAATACTGCATATAAAGAAGCAAATATTGCACAGAAACAAACAAAATGAAGGTTTTGGAGTAACCTGTTTTTGTTTTGTATTTTTCAGTGTAACCTAATCAAAGACTCGACATATCAGATTGAGATGGTTTGACGGCCATTCATACTCAAAAACTCTCTAGTGTGGTTGAATTAAAATAATTTTGCAAATAATACCGGGCCAAAATGTGTCCACAGTGATGTGAAGGACTCATTGCTGGTTATTGCAAATGCTTGATTGCAGTTCTTGCAATCAAACATTTGCAATCAACATAACCAGCACAACCAATTACTAACTTTAGGGGGCAATTACTTTTTACACAGAGCCAAGTAGGTGTGGATATCTTTTTCAGATTAGGTCCATACATCTCAGATGCATTACCAACTGAAATTATGTGGCGAAAAACACACAATAAGTAAATGAAATCATCATTTAAAAACTGCATTTTGTATTTACTTGGGTTGACTTCACTTAATATTGAAAATGTGTTTGTGTTACAAATATGCAAAAAGTTAAGAAATCAAGAAGGACACTGTATCATGACATGGTCCCACAGAGTATGTTAGCTCACAACACAGCAAGGGGATTCACAGTTGATACTAAAGAAGAACAGAGAAACAAAAGCCAGGAAAACAGCAATCCTTGGAGGCCTTACAGAGAAACACCCAACGATGAAAAGGTAAGTGGACTAATTACAAATCAACATATGCTATGCCTGACTCAGGTAGAGATCAAATGATCAGTGATTACATACCAGTACAGGTGCTTTATAAGTAGGGCATGACCACACAAGCTGGTATCTTAAAGAAGTATCCACATGCTCTAACTAACAGGAGAATGAAACCTGTATCTACGGTATATGAAATATATGGCAAGATAGTTTTGATACGATAGAGAATAGAGAGTAAAAAAACAACTTCCAAAAAATGTTATTAGTTTTAAGGTAAGATAAGAATGTAGTGGTAAATTTAATGTCCACTAAAGTAATCAAAATAAACTTTGGCCTCAATTTCAGATAAATCATGTAAATTTTCCATTGTTGCTCCACACAGTGTGCCAAGTAAACTACCAAGCAGTTGTAATAAAATGCTTTATCCACCATTTTCAAAATCTGCAAAAGAAGTGTGTGCTAATAGAATAATGCTATGTTTTATAATACCATATTTTTGGACTATAAGGTGCACTTAAAATCCTTTAATTATCTCAGAATTGTCAGTGCATCTTATGTGTGCCTTATGTATTAATTCTGGTTGTGCTCACTGACCTCAAACCTACGGAGCCCCGCAGGGGACATGGGAGAAAAAAAATTAAGACGGACCTTTGCGAGATCTCGCAAAAGTTTTGCGAGATTTCGCAAAACAAACTCGGGATCTCGCAAAAGTTTTGCGAGATCTCACAAAAGTTTTAGCCGCATTGTTCGAAGCCGACCGGGAGGTCGAGGTACGATGTGCCGGGAGAGCGGTGTTCCTCCTGGCTGTAGTAGGCCTCGACCTCCCGTTAGCTTCGAGATGGTGGGTGTCAGATCTCCGAAAACGTCTTGTAATGTCTTGTAAACCGAGCAGATATCTGACGTTTACACAACTACATTCACGCCTCAAAATATCTTAAAAGTGTATTTTGTGACCCAGAAAGAGTAATATTACAACTAAGTAGCTCCCGCCATTGTTGAAATTCAACTTTTGCGAGATCTTGCAGATGTTTTGCGAGATCTCGCAAAAGTCCGCCTTAATTTTTTTTTCTCCCATGACCCCTGCGGGGCTCCGTACAGACCCATTTTATGTGGTACACAACGCTGAAAAATCTGTCAAAAAATGTTTTAGTATGACTTTGGTAAGCTACAAAGCTGCACTGCTCGATCGATTGTCGGAGCATTGCGGCTACTGTAGTCAGGAGCCTAACAGAGTTAGAAGTTAGCAGGAAATTAGCTTGCTAGTTTCCACCTAAACATAATATACAATGTTCTGACTGAAGGATTTATGAAAAATTAAAAGATACAGCTCTGCTATTTAGCAACACAGCAGTTAGCGTAACATAAACACAGTGAAGCTGGAGGATCAATGTTAACTGTTTTCCACTCGATAAAAGTTAATGCAAGGGTTCCCTATGGTTAGGAACAAATGCAATCGCATGGCAGGATGCTGTAGACGGACCAAACTTCAGTCAAGAAATCAACTGAGATAATCCATCCATAATACGAGGTTAGTCATTAATACACTGTAACAACATGGGAAGAGAGCAACTGTTCAATTCAACATTAATTAATCAATGGTACGGAAGTGGAGGAAGCAAGAAGAGCGAATTGAGTAAAGTTTGAGTTATCTGAGTGTTTTGTTTCGCTTAATGCGCCTTAGAATACGGTGCGCCTTATGTATGAAAACAGACCTGTTCATCGACAGTGCGCCCAACAAGGTCGACCCTTTGCTGAGTAAATAGATTCACAATCTGTGTAGAACTTGGTCTGGCAAAGAAAAAGTTTCACCCACACACATTACAGTGTTGTGTAGGAATTATAAGTGATTCCTTTTACTTCATGTAGAGAGTCCAAAGTCCAAAGTGTTCCCAATGGTAATAGAAGCATTAGCAGCCTGAAACGAGAACCCTAAAACTCTAAGAACGGCTCTAGGAGATTCCAGAAACATCATCAAAGGTCTCTGCTCAGATTAGTACAATCCTAGCAATATCTATAACACTGCACAGTACACCATATTGCCAAAAGTATTCACTTGTCTGCCTTAATACACATTAACTTGAGTGGCATCCCATCCATAGGGTTTAATATGATGTTGACCCATCTTTTACAGCTATAACAGCTTCAACTCTTTTAGGAAGGCTTTACACAAGGTTTAGGAGTGTGTTTGTGGGAATTTTTGACCATACTCCCATAAGCAGATTTGTAAAGTCTGTCTCCATCCCAAAGGTGTTCTTCCCAATTGTTTCCAACTTGTTATAATACTACTATCAGCTAAGTGTGAAAATTTAAGCTACCATGCTGGAATTCACTGTGCTCCTGAGAGCAACCCAAACATTTTGCAAAAATGTTTGTAGAGACAGAATGCATATATATCCATCCTGAGTAAAAAATGGAATGCTATAGATAATTTCACACATCTGTCCATACTACATACTACAAAATAAGTAGGAAATCTAAAGCAGATTTTTCTTTAAGTCTTTTTTCCAGCTTAAATTATATATCATATCATGTATACAAAGCATATCATATCATATGTAGTTTTTTTCATCATATACCTTATTGTGTGAAATATAAATAAATAAGAATGGAATGATTTGCAAATCTCATAAACCCATTTGCAAATGAACACCGAATGTGTTTAGTCCAAATGTTTAAAGTGAGAAAATGCTTCATTTTTAAGAAAAATATTAGCCCATTTTGAATTTCATGAACTGGGCTGCCTCTGGTCCAGACTTTTCAACAATTGGGTAATTGTAAATTAATGATATCGTGAGAGCATCTGCTAATGAGGCAGATGACCGCAGTCTGGTTAAATTGTATCATGTTAGGAAAGTTGCTTTGTGTCTATGTGTCTTACATTGGAAGGGTGACTATGTCATTTATGTCAGTAAATAGAAAAATAATTTTACAAAAGCAATTCCAGGAATCTCAAGATTTTTGCTTTGAAAGGAAGTTGGGTGGTTGGCATGATGACCTGCAATTACCGTAACATGGCCAGAAAAAAAAACCATCACAATAATCTTGTCCAAAGATGCAAAAACAATCAGATTTGGCTATAAATTGTGGTGATGACTTTTATTCAATTAAGACATATGATCAAGGGGAAATATTATTAAGTTAGTTATGTTCTTATGTGCAGAGGGGTAGCTCATGCAAGTTTATCTACTGAAACATAATCCAACAACAACAACAACAACAACCTTTATTTATAGAGCACATTAAAAGCCTTAGGCATACCAAAGTGCTTTACAAAAAACAATAAAATAATACAGTTAAGAGCATTAATATCAAATATAATAAGAACAGCAGACAATGTTCACAGTAGAAAGCCACTAATAAAATGGACTGCAGCACATAGATTATAGCAGACCCAGTGCCGCATGATAGAGAACACCAAGAATGAAGGAATAGTAAAAAGTTAATGCAATAGGTCGCAGTTAACAGTCAGCATTTAACGGGTAGAGAAGGCAAGTTCAAAAAGATAAGTTTTAAGGCGTGCTTTAAAAGAAAAAATAGAATCAGACTCCCGAATGCCAATCGGGAGGCTGTTCCATAACTCAGGTGCAGCAAAGGCAAACGATCGATCGCCTCTAGATTTCAACCGAGATCTGGGCTGAACTAACAATAACTGCGAGGATGACCTTAAAGCCCTGGCAGGGACATAAGGGTTTAAAAGTTCCTTAAGATAGGTTGGTGCAGTATTATTGATAATTTTAAACGTAAGCAGCAAAATTTTAAATTGAATACGGTATTTGATAGGCAGCCAATGCAGCTCAGCAAGAACCGGAGTAATATGGTCAAACTTCTTGGTTTTAGTTAGAATACATGCCGCAGCATTCTGAACTGTCTGTAATCTATGTAGAAGGGTAACATGGAGACCAGAATAGAGTGAGTTACAGTAATCTAGTCTTGACGTTACAAAAGCATGAATGAGCTTTTCTAAGTCATTATACGGGATATAGTGTCTGGCCCTGGAGATGAGACGAAGCTGATAAAAACTAGATCTGACAACAGCAGACACCTGTTTATCAAGTTTAAAGGAGCTGTCAAACAAGACACCCAGATTCCTGACAGTATCAGAGAAAGAACTAGTAAGAAAGCCAAAGGCATCTTGAAGTTTGGCGCGAAGGGCATTACTGCCAAAAATCATGATTTCAGTCTTTTTTTCATTGAGAATAAGAGTATTTGCCAACAGCCATTTCTTGACCTCACTCATGCACTCACGAAAGTTATTTAAAGATAAAGCGAGATCATCATGTAACTCAAAATAAATCTGGATGTCATCCGCATAAATCCAAGGGTAAGTTTGTTCACTTATTTACTATATTCTACTTCAGCATTTTTATTCAGTTTTTCCTGCCCCTTTTCTTGTCAGGGTGGATGTAAAAAACAGACGATGATATTGATAATGTCATTATTTTTGCAGCTATGCAATTATGGATGACATAATGATGATAATGATGATGCCGTAAAAGTAACAACTCTAAAAAGAACTGTATTTTACTGTCAAGGGGATGCTCTGTACCTTTTTAATGCCTTTTCAAGTGTTTTTGACTTTGCTTAAATTTAATTTATATTATAATTTAATTTTTCTTTAACAAACATAGAATCACTTTTAACTGGACCTTAAGAGACTATACAAACTAAGTAATTTAATGTGTGGTATCAAAAGGTATCAAATTTAACATCTTATATTCAATTTCTATAAGACAACTTTGAAATGTTATTCCTTTCTACCTCTGCCAAGAAGATAATACTTTTGTTAACGTGTCATTCTGTGTATAAACTAGGTAATTAGAATTCATTCTAAACATTTCAGTTTAGAATGAATTCTAATTCAACTTTGTGGGGTAGTTTTAACAATTCATTAAAATTTGCCTTACATCCATCAAGGTCTTCAAGGTCAAAGGGGTGGCCAGAGCTCAGGAGGTCATCTACTAATTGGAAAGTTGGTGGTTCAGTGCCTGGCTGCTCCAGTCTGCACGCCAAATATCATTGGGCAAGACACAAGGTTCTCTGATGCATCCATCACATCCATGTGCAGTATTTTAGAAGATTTCCTTAATGATTCACTGGTTGAAAACTGACTAAAGCCCTAAAACTTCGAAACTGTAACCCTTATAAGTGTGTATTGTCAAAGTACAGAAATTACTGCATATAGATTTAAAATGCCAGGCCACATTTGACCTCTGACAAGCCCAATACACTGGTCTGATGGTCAAAGTAATAATAATGCTATATGGAGCTATCTAAAACTTTCTTACTGCCATTATTTGTACTGGCAACATATTAAACTAGAGAATGATTTATGGGGATTTTAAATATTACATTACTTTGGACATCTGACTTCTCTGAAATCAAAAAAGATCTGTCAAGGCAGTCAGAAAAATATACTGTATTATAATAAGCTATATAAGCTGAAGTTATTAATGTGTAGTTATGTAACTGGTTATTATTACAAATGAATACCTATTATCCCTTACCTACTCTCATATGTATGTATAATCAACGTAGATATTTGCATTGCAACCTTGATCTGATTTTTATAGCACTAAAAGCTTCTTAGCACTTTTTTAAAGAACAAAAAAAACAAAATGCATATATGCAAAATACAATACTATTTCCTTATGAATAAAAGCTGCCCCAAAACTGAGCTGTCAGAGTGCTCCTTGTTTCTATTTATGTCATGGTCCTGAGTCTGACGAGTCAGTGTATTGGGTTTCCTTGTATTTTTCTATGTGCTTGTTTATTCTGTTTTATCCTTTGTTAAGGTTTGCCATTTGTTAGGGTTTTGTTCTGTGCCTTCTCCCACTTCTCTGTGTTCCCTCTGTCTGTCTATGGTGCCACACAGTCTGCTTGTGAATCTGTCTCTTTAGCTCAGTGTCTTGTCGAGTTCTCTGTGTCTGCGAGTTTCCTGTTTTATTCTGAAAGTCTCTGTCTCATGTGAGTGTGTTCACTTTACATTTCCCCTGTACCATCAGCTCTGATTTCTCCCAGGTGTGTTGCCCTCCTGTCTCTCATCCCCTTGATTACTGATGTGTGTATTTAAGCCCTGTGTGTTCTCTGCCTGTTGCTGGTTTGTCTGCGTTCATGTCCTCCGTCTCCCTGAGTAATTTCCCTGCATCTGTCTGAGTCTCTCTGTTCCTCTCCACGTTCGGTTATCACTTCAGGTTTGCTTTTTGGTTTTCCCTGTTTAGGTTACTCCATTCTGTATCTCGCCTCCCCTGCCTTGTGTATTTATTCCACCTCCCTTAATAAAGTCTCCTCACTACAGAAATGCCTGCGTTTTGGGTCCTTAAATAATTCCACACGGCTCGCCTCGACAGCCATGACAATTTATTTTAAAAATGATCTCTTTCTGTACCTACTCACTTATTCACTACTTATTTTTTCTATACTAAAGGTTACAAAACATGAGAACTTGAGGATGGCCTGCATTCAGGGAGTTATTACTTTCCTTCCCTATGTTGTTACTTTAGGGAGTGACAGCAGAAGCAACAGCTACAATAACTCCACACACTAGTGGGACTGACCTTTACTGTTAATGTTTTTTCTCATCTGCCACAATGAAAAATTTCTCCTGCTTTTGCTGTTGCCAAGACAACAGTGAGTTAAGACTATATCCAAGTTTTGGTTTTTCCCAAAGTTAAAAACTTAAAGCTGATTTATGAGGAAATGAGAAAATAAATATACAGTTGTGGTCAGAAATTTCTAATGGTATGAAAAATTGTTTGCCTCTTACTGATTTTCTATTTATTTGTATTTTTGTCATACTTAAACATTTCAGATGGTCAAATGTAAATATTAGACAAAGATAACCCAAGTAAACAGAAAATACAGTTTCTAAAGCCCCTTTTCCATTAGTCCCTACTTGGATTGACTCGGCACAGTTTGCCACCTGGTACCTGGTACCAGGTATTTTTTAGTATCTGTTCACCCAGGGTTCCAAGTGACCCGAAAAGGTGCAAAAATGTGACATTGCCAGACTGCATGTCAGCAGGTATGTTCTTGCTTTGACAGTGAATCCGAGTAGAGTCGTGGCGATCCGTTTGCGAGTCGATTCAAGTAGATACTAATGGAAAAGGGGCTTCAATGAGAGGCTTTAAACCTACATAGCCATGTGTGGGGAAAAAAGTGATTGGTGCTGAACAAAATTAGTCCAAGAGCACAGCAACAACTCATCCAAGAGGTCACAAAAGACCCCAGAACAACATCCAAAGACTTCTAGGCCTCACTTGTCTCAGTTAAGGTCAGTGTTCATGACTTCACCATAAGAAAAAGACTGGGCGAAAATGGTCTGCATGGGAGAGATCCAAGACGAAAAGCACTGCTTCTTCACTGCTTAAAACTCTGGATACTGTAGCTCATTGAAGAAAATAAGGACAGCCCTAGTTTTCTCTTCAGCACTGTAGCCAGGCTTACAGAAAGTCAGAGCTCTGTTGAGCCAACCTATAAGTGCTATATAAGAACCAGTCCATTTACCATGTCTATGATCGGTGGTTGTTGATCAATGGTCATGAGAATTTGCATAATTATGATGCCAGAAGCTTGTTAATGGCTACCAAAAATCTTAGCTTAGGGACATTTAACCAGATACTAGTGAGGATGTATGTGTGTATCTAAACCTGTATTGACACTGCACAAAGAAATTCAGGGAACACTCAGAAAAGATCAGATCACATCAAAATAATCATGTCCATCTATACTGATATGGACTGTGTGTTAGGAACATAAGGATGCCACGTCATTTGATGGAAATGAAAATTATCAGTGTACAGCGCTGTAATAGGAAGTGCTTCCAATGATATAATATTCATAAAGAGAAAAGAAGGAGAGCCAGTTATAATTGTTAGAATTCTCTTGGTTTTTTTCATTGTTTTGACCTCTGTAGTCAACTGCACACTCCCACAAGTCCAAGTGCTCTAAGACAAGATACCCAAAGCTTCCAAGCATATGTATCATGTCATTCTTGCCCCTTTGACCTGACCTGCTTGCTACATTGACTGTGCATTAGTAAGAAACAACACACATAGTTATTAATTACAATTATTAAAGGTGTCAGTTTAGCTCAGTGGGTGAGCAGGCGACCATATGGTGTATGGCTGGAGAGCAGTAGGTCCAAGTTCAGGTCTGACGCGTGCCCCTTTGCTGCATGTCTTTCTCTTCCTGCTTTCCTGTCTTCACTTTCCCTATCCAAAAGGCCAAAAAAAAAATGTAACAAATTACAGTGGACGTGAGATATAATTATTATGTCATTATTCATTGCCTCACTTTGCTTTCTCATTGGACATGACAGAGATGTTGTTTAGGGGAGGTTATTCAAATACTGTTTAAGTAATCATGTAATAATGGAAGGTAATGATTATTCAGTTTATATATATATTGAACTCCCTGTGTCACCTGCTGTCCTGAGGCATCCTCTGCTCCAGAGCCTCTGCTTCTTATTGGGCC